>NC_037088.1:38755076-41401743 GCF_002994745.2 Rosa chinensis
CAATTTATTATCTAATATAAAACATTACAAGTAAAAAACTTTGTAATTGTTAATTTGTTTGACCCCTCCAATGAAGAATTTGTAGTTCGACAACTGTGGAGAAACTACTGATATAATATTGTTAAATGGTCAACTCAAAATTTTGGGCTAAATACAGATTACTACCCTATAGTTTGGGTTCAAAATCAATTCAGTCATTGTACTTCTAATTTCATCAAAAACACCCCTGCACTTTCAATTTTGATCTAATAGGTCCAATTTGTTAGTTTTCCGACAATTGAGTTATTTTACTTGTTAATGTGGCTCATATATGACCTATGTTTTATGATGTGGTGTCTGCAGGCCACCTCTAGTCAATTTACGAGTGAGTCCTACTATTAAAAATAAATAGTTTTTCAACAAATAATCCAACTATAACTTGAACCCATAACAAAATATTAACGAATTGGACCTATTAGATCAAAATTGAAAGTGCAGGGGTGTTTTTGATGAAATTAGAAGTCCATGGACTGAATTGATTTTGGACCTAAACCACAGGGTAGTAACCAGTATTTAGCCCCAAAATTTTATACTTGATCATCCAGGTGTTTGGTGGATAAGAAGTCAAATAATACAAATCTATTTCTAGGCATGGGAATGATAGTTAATCTTTATGAATTTCTCAATAACTAATACAAGTAATCAATATGATCATTTACAAAACGTCAATATATTAAATAGAAGCCTTAACATAGTCAAATAATAGGATATTTCATGATTTTTGAGATTAAGGATATATTTTTTTTGAAATAATTAAGGATATTTTAGAAATTTTGGGTTGTGTATTTAGTAAAACATTAGAATGAGAAATTAAATTGGTGGTGTATTAAGTAGGGAGTGTATATTTAAAACTTCTCGATTAGATTTAGGATTTTTGCTCTATATAAGAACCATATTAAATTGTAATTTTAAGCTTTCAGATATTGAGTAAGAAAAACATAAATGAGAGAAGTTTCTCTCTATTTTCTTACGGCTTATGGCTGTGCCTGTATTCGCCGGTTAATTCTAGCCTATTTTACTAGTAGATTCTAGCTTATTTCATTTGATTTTGATATTTGAGGAAATCATGTATCTATATATTGTGACACGTTTCCGATTTCATAATCATAATCATTTGAGGAATTTGCCGGCCAACTTAATGCTTGATTGCAATCAGATATTCATACTTACTTAGTCAACTTCACTTACTGCTTAGTTTCGACCAGTATTAACCAATTAATTTAATTTGATTAATTTGACTTAATGCTTGAATTGAGTAATAGTATCAATAATAAATTGGCACTTCGAAATCATTTAATCGGCGGACCCTCTCATGTTTCGACATGTCACCCTCAGAGCTCATTTAGTTCAGCGAACGCGTGAGCTATTTGTACCATTCATAAAACTCACCTGCCAGCGAAACTTGATTGATAAAAATTTCAAATATTGACTGTTCATTAATGAATTTTAAAGGAATTGAAATTGGTACCCCATTTTTTACAAGCTGCACCCCGCTTTAGGAGTAATTTTCCAATGAAATATGGTCGATCCAGTGGCGATCGTGCTATTTGCTCATGGGTTTCTTCGTACTATTTTGCCGCTTGTGGATTACAACATGAACTATGCAGGTGGTACTCTTTTTTCGGTTTGGAGTTTTGTCCCATTGAATTTTATCCTAACAAAGTTTTGACGAGGTCATCTTTATTTAAGGTTTGAAAAGTGCAGACTTTTTTCAAACTTCTTTCTATTTCTAATTATAAGTATATATTTTCGTGAAAGTTACAAGCAGTGTATCTAGTAATTGTAGTGAGTGCGTTTTTGTTTTCTGACTTTTATAATAATGAGAAAACAAAATAGTAAAGATAGAAAAACCATTGGAAACATGTTTATGATTCTTTTAGTATAATTGGACTGATGCATTAATACTACATTCATATGTGAACATTTTTTGCAACTGTCACGGTTTCTACCTACTTGATTTTTTATATTTTTTTTATATGAAGAGTGCTCAGTCAACCAAGGGATTGTAATCAACTCCTAAGAGAAGAGCCCAGATCATAAACTCTAGTCCACAAATACTATAATAACTTGCGAAAAAAAATTGGACTAAAAACCCTAGACATTTGATGATTATGAAGAATAGGGGAGGCGGAGGAAGTAGATGATTGATTGAAGAACTTATGGCACGTTTACTTACTTGGAATGGAAAATAATCATGAATCGACAACTGGAATGAGAGAAGAAAGGAATCGGTATTGATTCCAGAGGAGTTGATTCCTAAACCCATCTCCCCCCTTCATAATCAAATTCCTGAGTATTCAAGAATTGATTCCTTATAAGGAGGTAGGACCTACACCCATTCTGATTCCTTCATGTTTTAATAAACGCATGAATACTTTAATTCGGAATCATTCCAATTCCTTTATGTGTTAGTAAACGTAGGAATATTTTTATCCCGTAATCAATCTCTCCCATTCTAAGTAATTAAACGTGCCCTAAAGATTGGAGTGGCGTATGGGTATTGCCTAGAATTTTTCAGTTAATTTACCTTATTTATGATCTGGTATATTTGGATCACTTAATTTCATTAGAAAACCTTTGAAATTTTTCTTTTTGTTCAAAGTTTATTTAGTTTCAAGAACAAATAAGCTTTTATTAATTTTATTGGATGAGGGGTATTATGAAAAATCAAGGAGGTGTAGATAACATATTGGTTATCTGTAAAAGTAAGTTGGAGATTAAGTCTGAGATGAAGTGGTGTTAGCTCAGTGGTTAGAGCACCCACTACTTATGTACGAAGTCATGGGTTCGAGTCACCATGGGGGCAAGAGTGAAACTCTTTGATCCTTTTTTAATTATAATAATAAAAAAAGAAAGTAAGTTGGAGATCTATTTAGTAGGGCTGTCAATGGGTCATGTCGAATTGGGTTCGTGTCTGGTCATGATATTTGTTGTGTCGCAAGATAGAAACTCAAACTCAACCCATTTAATAATTGTGTCAAAAATTTAAACTCAAACTCAACCTATTTATTAAACGGGTTACTCATTTCCAACCCTCTTAACTCATTTAATAAATAAGTCGTGTCGTGTTAGACAAAATGACCCGTGACCCATTTAACTTAAAAAATGCATAAATTGATTAAATTCACTAAAATCTCCACAAGATGAATAATATAAATAATTATATATAATTCATAAATAATTTAATCTAATAATTATAAAGAAAAATATTTCAAATTGTCTAATCTTATGATCAAATACTCCCAACGTCCAAAATTTCAAGAAGTATAGCATAATCGGGTTATATGGGTTTACTTCATATTGGCGGGTTGACCCGTAGCCAACCCATTTATTAAATAGGTCATGACGGGTTGACCCAAGACCGACCTGTTTTTTAATCGTGCAAGTTCAACCCGCTTTATTTAGTACGGCTTTCAAGTCGTGTTATCAGGTCATGTCGGAATTGACAGCCCTACTATTTAGTGGAGATGTCCAAATACTAATTTTGAAAGTATGAATATAAGCTCCCAAGAAATAATTTGTCTACTTATTCAAAATTATATTGACCGTAAAAGAAATAGTAAAATTCAGATAAAAACAACGAGAAGTAGTAGTACTAGAGAAAAAGGAAAATGCATGGATTGTTAATTGATCATTTTAAATAATTTTCACATGGAGCTGATAGATTTAATTGAAGCAGAGTCGCTAGAGAGGGGCAGCTCCTATGGAGCCTTGTGTAGCCCAGCTTGGGTTGATGTTTTATTAATGAAATTTAGATTATATATATATATATATATATATATATATATGCATGCCGTGATCATCAAAAGTATCCTCACGATTAATTGAGCAAAAGCGATTGATGCGGCTCTTCCCAACGTGACAATCGGAAAAGAAATGAGATTCTGCAACCTCTTTGTGAAATTACTATAACTCGAACGCAGTTACTTACTTCCAAGTAATAATTTCGATTTGAGCGAATAAAAAAAAGGAGTATAATTAGTATTCTCTTTTTAGCACTACTCTTTCTTTTTTCATGAGAATTCCGTACGATAAATTTGTGCATGATAGAAGAAATGATTAAATGGTGGGATCTGCACCCCGGAAAAAAAAAAAAAAGTAAATGTCAACTTCATTGAAAAGGAAATAGGGAAATTGGTCCAAACGGTATCTTAATTATTACTCCTTATAAATTTTGGTACCTCACATTTTAAAAATATCATAACGGTACCTGAGGTTCTGACTCCAACCGAACATTGGTACTTGGAACTGTTAACTCCGTAACGACATCTAACAGCTGGCATACAAGGGTATTTTCATCCCTTCATGTCCCTCCATTATATCTCTGTTCTTCCTCCCCTTGCATTTGCGTTCTTCAATTCCGGACACCAATTCGAAGCTCGCATTTGAAATTCCATAATTAAGATGCAGCCTCCCTCATTGCATGTTTGTTTTGATGACAATTGTCTTGTTTTCTTTTTCTTTTTAAGACTTTTTCTCTCTCTTCCCTACACGGACAAGCAACTGGTGGCTTTTATTTTTTCTTCATTTTTGTAATTTTCAAGCTTCTTTTCATGGAATTAGAAACCAAATTGATGCGAATCATTTTGGGTTTTTGCTACTCTTTGCATCACGAATTCATTGAGGTGAATCTTACTGTTTAATCTTTTGAGAATTCCCAAAATTTGGAGTTTCTAGAGTTCTTGATGAATTTTCAAATTCAGGTAACGAATTGATTCGACTGAACATTGGGTATTGCTCATTATTTGCATTGCATGTTTGTTTTGATGGAAATTGTCTTGTTCCTAAGTAAACTAGGGTTTTATTGTAGTTTAGCGTGTACATGTTCATTTGTGCCTTCAGGTTCATCCAAAAGAAATTCCAGCTCCCAAGAACTCAGGTTTGGAGCAACTCTAACAGCTTCCTTATACTTTGATTTTTCTTTATTTTAGGGAAAAATGAGTATTTTTTGCTTCAACAGATTCCCTATCACTATCCCCATTTTAGGGAAAGGGAGGAAAGAGAAAACAAAACTCTCTATATTTATAACAATCTCTAAAATTTTAAGAAAGAATTATAGTGAAGCAGAGGCCTGCAGAGTGGGCTTGCTGATGGCCATTCGCCAGGGTTGGCGACAGGTTGAGTTTGAAAGTGATTGTTCCACCCTTGTTGAGGCTCTTAACAACCAAGGGGAGGACAATTCTGAGGTAAGTCATATTCTAGATGATTGTAGAGAATATTTGCAAGCTTTTGATTTTATTAGAATACGTCATATCTTTCGTGAAGCAAACAATGTGGCCCATAGGTTGGCACATTTTGCTAGCTTTGATCGTGTTGTGGATCTCTCTTTAGTGGAGGCTCCTGATTTTTTACAGGATGTCCTTTATGAAGACAATTGTAACGCAACTATGCATGCTCGGGGTATAGGTATTACGTCCCCTTGATGCAGCAAAATTTAAATAATAATAATATGGGCGTGGGGATGAGCCCCCCAGCTTGACTGGGTTCCAAACTTTTTTTTTTTTCAAAAAAAAGAAGAAGAGATTGCTGTAAAATAGGGAATCTATTGGAGTTGTTGATATATATACCCCCCAGGCACGAGTATCGGAAGCATAAGCCTCATCTAGCCGCCAAAAGGTAACAAAGGAACCCCCATACAGGGATCCCGATAGCTCTCGGGCTGTATCGGGACCCAAATCGTCCCATACCGAATGAAATGAAACCATGCTTCCCCAAATTCATTATACAAGGATCATCTCCAACACCCAAAATAAGTAACTGTTTACTATTGCTTTCCATTATCTTTATTTTATAACGATACTGACTTAGGCATCGGAACGTCGAAGGCCGGCACACCCGATCTTCCCTCTGACCTTGGTTTGTTTTATAGATACACGAGACCGATAGCGATAGTAGCAGAACAAGACATCTCATGATTCTGCTCGACTAGACATCCCTCTATACAGCTAAAACATTTGGCGCTAGAAGAAGTCCCCTCGAACCCTTGCTGGCAGGACAATACACTCTAACAATGGCTACCAGCACTCTCGATACAAACGACGATGATTAGTACTGCGAAGGAACGGCCCGCGAGGTTCAGTGCATGCTTGAATTCCTGAGCCCAAACAATGACACACCCTTGGTTATGACGACCAATGCCACCACCACGCTCGAGATTGCAATGCGCGACCTCATGGAATAGCGTGCAAAGGCAGAAATAGAGTGCATAGTGGCTGGGTAGCCGGTAAGGAGGTCGAAAACATGGCCAATCAAAACTGCATTCTGCGTGAGGCACTCCAATGACGAGTTGAGAATAACGAGGCACTCGATAGGGTCCGCCAACAGGAGACCCCGATAATCACCATCGGCAGCCCGCGACCTCAATACAACCGGAGCCGTCCTAACCACAGATCCGAGCACCGGCCTGGCTGGCACCTTTATTCCACCCACACCGGAAGCTTCTGGAAGCGTCGAGGGCCCTACACCAAGGAGCACGAGCACATGACCACAAATAGTATACCTAAACTCATCCTTCTTCCTAAACCAGCTAGGTACAACACCACCACCTCAACCTGTGCTCGATACAGCAGGTACATCAGACACCAACATAACTATGGCCGCCACCATTGTGCCCCCACTGACCCCAATACACGATTGGTAATCCAAAGGAGCGAGACTATCGTTGCCCTACAGGCGTGAATCGAGAACGCAGATAGCAGATCTAGCTGGCAGTCGATAACAGTACGATTCCAAGGAAAAATAGGACCATTCACAACTTGAATACAGGCCGAGAAACACCCACAGGAAGAAAAGCCTTAGAAATTCGAGAAATACAATGGCACACATGACCCATACCATCACCTAGAGGTATTCCAATCCCTGCTACATGGGACATGATACACTCACGCAATGGCTTGCCATGCGTTTGAGGAAACTTTAATGGACGAGGCCTTACGTTGGTTCCTCAACTTGCCCACCAACTGCAACCATAGTTTCCAGGAACTCGGGGACAAGTTCCTCCCCCGATTCATCCTATATGGTAGTAGCTATCGCACAACACCTGACTTGTTCAAGCTCAAACAGAAGCCAAATGAGCGCTTGAGAGACATTTTCTGAAGATGGCAGAAGTAGGCTACACAGTGTCGTTCTCTCGACCTAGCCCTAGCGGCGTCGGTGTTCAAGCAACAGGAGCCAATGCCATCGAGGTCTATAGGCAGATATTGACCATACATGGCAAAGCTTGGGGATGGGAGATACTACCAAAGCGCCAATGCCCTCGGGGATAGGAGATACTGGGACTCAGTTATGGATGCCACACCCTACAAGTGGACTGGGACTCGATCGCTTTCAACCGCCAGGAAGACACCATAAGAAAGCACCACAACGACCTCTTCTTGATCACCATGGTTATCAACCACTATTGATGCCACAGGATCCTGGTCGATAGGGGCACCGCAGTTAGGGTCATGTTCGGAAGTTGCTACGAGGGCCTGAACTGAGACAAAAAGAAACTCACCCAGGATCACGAACCCTTGATAAGCTTTGCAGGAGAAATCACACAACCCCTGGGGTCAGACAACCTGGCATAACACTAGGCAGCGGCAACACTATGGACACACTGGCAACACACTTCATTGTTGTCGACTGCCCCTCATCCTACAACGTCATTTTGGGGCGAGGCGCTATCTGGGGACTCCAATGCTTTGTGGTAGGGCACATGCTGATGATGAAGATACCCATGTCTAGGGGTACCCTCAGAATCAGAGATGACCAAGAGGTAGCAAGATAGTGCAACTCGCTAACCATCACGAGATGGCGCGGCAAACATGAGGTACTCCTAGTCATGGACCTTCCTTTCCCATCTGACAAGCCCGATGACCCAAGGGAGGACCTCGAGACGTAAGAAGACAGCGATACATGCAGCAAAAAGAAAAAAGATAAAAAGAAGCTCAAGCACCTAAGACCAGACGCCTTAGAGGATTTGATATCGATCTCCATATCTGACACACAGCCAGAAAGAAAGGTCAAAATAGGCTCCAAAACGGACCCAAGTTTCAAAGCAGAGCTAACCGTATTCCTCAAGTCCTGATAGGAAGTATTAGCGTGGTCGTATGTTGATATGCTAGGCATCTCACCAAACCTACTCACTCATAAACTCACCATATCACCGAACGTCCCACCTATCAAACAGAAAAGAAGGGCCTTCACCAAAGAAAAGTACAAAGCCATCCAGGCAGAAGTCAAGAAACTCTAAGATATCAGGTTCGTCAAGGAAGTATCCTACCCGACATGGCTATCAAATGTGGTTATGGTAAAGAAACCCAATGGAAAATGGCAAATGTGCATTGACTATACATATCTAAACAAGGCCTGCCCAAAGGACAGTTTTCCCTGGCCGAGAATTGACTAACTTGTTGATTCCACGGCAAGCCATAAGCTTTTGAGCTTTTTGGACGCATTCTTGGGATACAACCATATCGTCATAGAACCCTCCGATCAAGATCACACATCTTTCACCACTAACAAGGGTCTATATTATTACAAGGTAATGTCGTTTGGCTTGAAAAACGCTGGAGCAACATACCAAAGGTTAGTTAATACCATGTTTACAGATCATATCGGAAAAATAATGGAAGTATAATTGGACGATATGCTATTCAAGAGCGTCTTAATATAGGATCACATCAAAATTTTGGGCACCGTTTTTGACATCTTACTCCAATACGGCATGAGGCTCAACCCAGACAAATGCATATTCGGCTTCCTCGGAGGAAAGTTTCTGGGTTTTGTGGTCAGCGACAAAGGCATGGAAGCAAACCCAAACAAGGTCTAGGCCATTCTCGACATGGCACCTCCAAAAACAAAGAATGAAGTCCAATCACTCATGGGTAAGGTCGTAGCTCTCGCCCGGTTCATATCTCGCATAACTGACAAATGCGCACCATTCTTCAAGCTCCTCAAAACCACCACACAGAAAGCATCAACTGGAGACCAGAACATGACAAAGCTTTCAAGGGGATCTGAGACTACCTGGCATCCGTGCCCACTCTCTCAAAACCCTTCCTTGGGGAAACCCTTTATGTATATCTTGCTGTATCGGTAATAGCCGTCAGTGCTGCCCTCGTCAGGCGAGAGAGCACCGACGAGTTACCAATATATTACACCAGCAAAGGATTCAACGATGCCAAGTCTAGGTACTCCGATATCAAAAAATTTACCCTCACATTCCTCACTATCGCCAGGCGATTAAGGCAATACTTCTAGGCACACACCATCCACATACTGACCAACCAACCCTTGAAGCAAGTCCTCAAGAAA
The DNA here is from genome assembly GCF_002994745.2 of Rosa chinensis. Classification (NCBI taxonomy): domain Eukaryota; kingdom Viridiplantae; phylum Streptophyta; class Magnoliopsida; order Rosales; family Rosaceae; genus Rosa; species Rosa chinensis. The sequence continues at coordinate 38,764,413 of NC_037088.1, forward strand.
CTGGAGTCTTCTGGAAGGCTGGTAAAGCGGTCCATTGAACTAGGTGAGTTTGACATCCACTACACACCACGTACCGCCATTATGGGGCAGGTTGCCGCAGACTTTATTGCAGAGTTCATATCTCTAGAAGAGGGCGAACCCTTAAGTGAAATGGAATCGGAATCCAAGACCACCTCAATGTGGACACTCTATGTCAATGGGTCCTCCAACAGTAAACTCAATGGAGCAGGAGTCGTACTGACTGACCCAGAGGGCCACACATACGAGTACGCACTACAGTTGAAGTTCAAAGCCTCAAATAACACAGTTGAGTATGAAGCACTGATAGCTGACATCCAATTAGCAAAAGAACTTGGGGTGAAAAACCTGAAAATCTTTAGCCACTCGCAACTCGTGGTAACTCAGGTCGATGGCAATTTCCAAGCCAGAGAACCCCATTTATCTCATTACCAATCCCTCACAAAAACTCTACTCAAGCAGTGCCTCACCTCCCACACAATCTCCCTGATCCTACGGGCACAAAACATCAAAGAAAATGTTGTCGCCAGACTAGAAACAGTGCCACTCGGCACAAAATAGGAGACCTCAAGAGGGAAGTCCTGGAGAAACCAAGCATCGATAGACCCTTCTCGGAAATATTCACGAAAGAGAGCTAAAAACCACCTTCATGGATGGATCCATTCATTGATTACCTCTCAAAGGGCATCGAGCCAACAGATAGGGCTATCGCCATAGACTTCGCAGAAGAGCGACACTATACACAGTCCGAGAGGGCAAGTTATACAGGAAAGGTAGGTCATTCCCTCTCCTAAAGTGCATCTCTCTCTAGGAAGGACAGCAAGTACTCCCATCACTACACAACGGAATTTGTGGCAACCATGTAGGGGTCAGAAACTTGGCATTCAAAGCACTCTGTACAGGGTATTATTGGCCCACAATAAAAAAAGATGCAAAGCCCATTGCACCGTCAGTGCCGCTCTCCATCATCATCGCCCCTTGGGCATACTGCTAGTGGGGATTGGACATTATCGACAAGTTCCCCACAACCCCAGGACAGTTAAAATTCGCCATCGTTACCGTGGACTATAACACAAAATGGGTAGAGGCTGAGGCCCTTGCCACCATCACGGTCACCAAGGTCATCCATTTTCTATGGAAAAACATCTTCTTCCATTTCGGAATCCTTGAAAAGATCATCACGGACAACAGTGTGCAATTCAATAACGATACACTGAGGGAGTTCATGGGCCAATACGGCACCAGGATCTGGTACGCTTCACTTGCCTACCTCTTGACAAATGGCCAGGTCGAGGCAGTCAACAAGATCATTAAGCAAAATCTAAAGAAGCGACTCAATGATCGATGCTAAGGGCCTGTGTGCAGAGAAGCTACCTGAAGTCCTTTAGGCCATCAGGACAACACCAACTGAGGCTAATGGAGAGTCCTTTTTCTGCATGTCATTCTGTTCTGAAGCGATTATCCCTGTTGAACAAGAAATCCAAAATGATAGGGTGACATGTTTTGACACACTCACCAACTCGGAGGGTTTAAATCTCAACTCTGACCTCCTGGAAGAGCGCCGAGAGCAAGCACACCTTCACAACATCAACAACAAGCAGCGTCTCACCCAATACTATAATGCCAGAGTAATGCCTCATACACTCGCCGTCGGCGACTGGGTAATGAAGGAAACAATGCCACCCCTAACGGGACTGAAAGCCACATGGGAAGGACCTTACCAAATTGTCAAGGCCGTCGGACCGACTACCTTCTATCTAAGAGGAGGCAATGGCAACATACTGCCACATCCATGGAATGCTCAACACCTCCGATACTACCCAAAGTAAGATAGCCACAGGCCCTGAGATTGCCCAGATACCACCAATTTCATATCAGCACCAACAACTCCCACCCAGGTTTTGAATTACCTAATGTATTTTGTCCCTGCCTTAGCATAACATTGAATGAAAATCCTTTACTATCTTTACAAATTGTAAGTACACGTATCTGCATCATAATCAGCCACAGCCACAACACTCATCTACAAACCCCCACTGCCGCCTATTGCCATCAATCAATGAGGTGGCACAATAATAAACCAACACACTAAGGGTACGGGCACGCTGTATAGCAATCCCAACTCACTACCCATGCTATAAGCAATATAAGATGATATCGCTCATGGCAGGTTTTGCTGACATAGTCAAAACTATCCCTCGCAAACCTTTGTGTTGCTTATTGCGATCAATGAACGTGGCATATCGCCGCACACAAATGTTAACGACGCGCTATCGCCAAAGATCAAATGTAACGTTAAATGATAAAATGCCCAATGTTAACGACGCGCTATTGCCAAAGATCAGTGTAACGTTAAACGATAAAATGCCCAATGTTAACGATGCGCTATCGCTAAATATCAAATGTAAAAATTCAACTATAAATTGCTCAAGACTAACGATATTCTATCGCGAAACGAGTAAATGTTCCCAAAAAAATTCAAAGCATTTACACGTCAGCAAGCCTATCGCCAATAAAAAAAAACTGCAGGAAACTACGTCTCGCCCTCCTCACTACGCTCCCGCTCCGCAACCCTGTCTCGCCCCACAACTTTATCACTTTCCTGTGTTGCCTCGGTATCCACCAATGCGCTTCACCACGCTCGTCAACCTGAGCATCACATGCCTCGAGATCCCCAACTTGGCTCGCGCCAGGCTCCGTCGCAACTGATGGCTCCTGGATCACAATACCCCTCCACGGCCACCACTCACGGTGCTGGCCTACGACCTGGACTCCTTCTTCGCCTACATATCGTGAACCATCTTATCTTGATCAATCTATCCCTCGGCAATACCATCATGAATCGAATGCAGGGCCTATCCGAAAATTCCTTGTTCACCTTCTTCTTGAAGTTAGATGACAAAATATAATGATCGACAGCACGTGCAGCACCCTCTCTCTTGGCCTTATGAAGCTTGTCAAAGTGGGTCTCGGCCGCAGCCAGCAAACGAATGCAATCCTCGGCAAAGGTACTAGCCCAAGAATGTTGTTTATCCGCATCCTTCCTTAATCGCTCTAGCTCCATATCCTTCTCGCCAGCCTGGCGTTCAACAACCCTCATGTAATCAACCTCCCTTTGCAAAGCACTAAGTTGCCCCTCCAACTTAATCACGCGATCAGGATAAGGAGCTAAACTCTATAATGTTGCCTCACGGAGGTCCAACTTGGTGTCCCGATCTCAGACCTGCGTCTCCAACTACTGCAGGCACCCTTCAATGATACAGAACTCCGCCCTGACATTCTCCAATGCCTTCAACCCAACCTCGGCTTACTGCAACTTCCCAGTAAGGTCCAAGTTTGATTCTTTCAAAGGGGCAACAGCCTCCTTGGCCTCCTGCCGCCGAGTCTCCTCAACCTCCAACGATCTAGCTTCATCCTCCGCGTAATGCCATTGTCAATCGCCTGCCTAATTTCTTCGTGGTCAGCTTGGCCACGATCTAACAAACCTTAGAGCTCACGAGCTCACTCCCTCTCGGCATCCAACTAGCCCCGGAGCCGTGTAACGTCTCGGTCAAAATAGGGAAGCAACTCGGCAGAGGCTTGGTAAATCATATTCACAGTCTGCGTACAACACTGCAACAACATTAATAAATAAATAAATAAATAAAGAGCGCACAAAAAGGAAGCAAATAATGACAAGATGACACTCACTCTTATCAGTCTCTCCTGGGCATCCTGATATCCTTGACGAGGATCGTCCACATTAACATGACCCCGGTCGCGATGACAGTTGTGCAGATCCGCCACTATATGCACAATAGCACCATTAGTGATACCGATCTCGCCCAGAATCCGGGCGGGACTCCTGACGACCTCATCTCTAGAGTGTTGGGAACACTCACTCGAAGAGCAAGAGCGTGCCACCTCATCAACTCGAGACCTCTTTCCTCCATGGGTATCGATACTCACCCTTACGGGAGGACTCATAAGGCGGAGCTGTGAAGCAGTCCTTTTCCTTATCCAGGCACCGTCAATGAGCGTGCAGGTACTAGTACCTCTGGCCTCATCCCCTTCGCCTGGTTGAACAGAAGCCTCCGCCACAACCACTTGAATGCCCTCACCACCTCCACCTTCCCCAGCACCTCATTGAGCGTCCCCAGCCTTGGTCACCGCAACTGCGACATCAACAACTTGGCTTGTTACCTTAGCCTCCCTGCTATCAACAGCGATAACTTCTCGGGACCCTCAGTATTGGTGCCAAACAAACCCTCTAGCTGCTCCAAGACCACATCCTCTACCGGGCGGACCCTAGCACTAGTATCGTTCTAACGCCACTTAGCTTCCTCAAACAACTCCTCCACTGAGATCTCCACTTCCATAGACGGACCCTGTTGTCCCACAGCGCCCTGAGCATCCTACTTAATATCGCGAGCACCTTCCTCCACCCAAATATAGGGAGACTGCCTCTGAACTTGGGCTGGAACAGGAAACCCTCCCCCTACTGAGGCTTGAGGACACTGCCTTGCTTCCATTCGAACTTAGGGGGACTGCTCCTCTGGTGTCGCCAAGCCACGATGACGCAACCTCGTCTCGACTGGCTGATCCTATTGACTCGGTATCTCATCCTCACCTACCTGCACCTCGCATCAACTGCCAGACTATTAAGGTACTCCAACACCGTATCGAGAAACCCCTCGTACACATCATTAGGCAGCTGCATGTTCACCCGATGCCCGGTCTAGTAAACCTCTTAGCCCAGCAAATCTACATTGCAACGCCTTACTACCTTTGAGTCTTTTAGCAACTCCTCAATAATGACATTTGTATTCACCTCGGCATAGGGAGCATCATTTTTGCTGGCAACCTTGCTGGGCATGTCGACTACTGGAGAAAAGAACTCTTATCAGGAAAAAAAAAAAAAAAAAAAGACAAGAGGCAAGACCAAAATGATACCAACGTTTAAAAAAAAAATAAAACCTCTCACCAGGGTGCCTCTCCAATCCAAATCTCTCGTATATGGATAGCCTACACAGGCGATAAAAACCCCTCTCCCCTTCGGAAACTTGCCCAGAACCCTCAGGATGCGCTTTTCCTTTAACATGGTTAAGTTAGTATCCTGCCTCACTACGATACAAAGAAACGCTATTAGCACACTGGTAACTCACATATAATAAAGACGCGATCACGTACAATACTCACAAATGGGCTAAAATCGAGTAGGAGCCCAGTGCACCATATCAGGATTCTACCAGAGACCGTCAACTAGATAGGGTCTCCCCCTTCATCTAGTATAAATGTTGGAAGGCAGATCTTCAATGATTACGTGCCTACGTGCCCTGAAGTTCACGCAACCGCTATCTTTAGTCTTCGTGGAGTAATGCATCTTGAACATGGAACTAAACTCATTAATACTAGGGCACTGCTGTCTACTAAGCTTCCACAACACCAAAACCCCCATCATCTGCCTCAGTGCATTAGGTGATAGCTACCCAACAGAAATGTTAAGGCAAGACAATAGGTATTGCATCTCCTCTGGTATCGGAAACGTTAACCCACACTTGACTTGAGCTGGTATTTGTAAAAGCACGCCCACCCCATCTCAGGATGACTAAAGAACTCACCATCCCTTAGGGGATGCAACAGCACATTGCTCGGAATGCCCCAGGTTGTCCTCATCTTGGAAATTTGCTCATCCATCATGCTCGCCCCCGTTTGGTTGATAGACATACTGTCGAGGGCAACACGTAACTGCCCGCGTGACAATTGAGAAACCTCCAACAACTCAAAGTCTTCCTGACAAGACCCGCCCCGAATTCCACCCTGGAATCCGAAGTGGCCATGCGGGACCCACCTTTAAAGGAGATTTACCAAAATTTCGGCATAACCTCTCTTAAAGATGGTTAACCGAAAAACCTGCGGAAACCAAAATTCACATCTAATTAACCAACCACAACTCCTGGAGCCACCCTGCTCCCAAATTCAGACAATCCATCTTAAGGCTAACAACATCATATATAATCTCCGAAAGGTACAAGTTACTACAATCACCAAAGTTAGGTCATAGACCTCAAATATAATACACATAAGTTGGGTCACATATCTCTTAGTAATCAGAGCATTCTAGGAATATAAATAGACAAGGAATATAGTAGGTTAACCAGGTAACCTACAGAATGTGATGGCGGAAGCAGGTGCGGTCACTATAGCTCACTCTCGTACACCGAGCAACAGTACTGCAATCTGGGCATTTGAAACCGAAGGGCCCAGGGAAAAGTATATAAAACGTTAGCGTGAGTGGACAAAAATAAATAACTTTAAACAAAAAATATTTTATACTTTCCCACATTTATTTCTTTAAAAACTCTCGATGCATGCAATAATTAAGAAAAGACCGACTAGCCCCGCTAGTCAAGAACAACAACAAAAGAACATGGGGAAAATGGGTTCACCATACGGGAATGGAGCCCCTCGGGCTCAACCTACCCTCGACTGCCACTCACACATAGATTGTGCGAGAAGGAGAACTAATAACCTCAACTTCCATTCACACATAGATTGTGTGAGGAGGAGAATATCACCTCGACTACCACCCACGTGAGGAGGAGAAAGCTACCTCACTGCCACTCACAAACACAAAGTAAGTGAGGAGGAGACCTATTCACATGACCCGCGTATGGTGAGGAAGAAGATCGTCAAAAGCCAGTAAATCTGTATAATTTCCCCACTTATCTCGAAAAATTCGGAATCCAATGAATAAAGACGTGACCCCGCACGCCAAGCTCATCTCAGGTTCAAATATAAATAGGGTATAAATAAGTATCGATTTCCGAATCCGCATAAATCAAATCCTCAAATCGAGCATAATGAATCTAAATTCAAAAGTTCAAACCAATAAATCATTCAATAATCCAAACCAAAATAAAATGCTCGATAATTAAATTGATAAATCGATAAACTCAAAACTTGCGGAATATAATTTGCATGCATCAATTAAAATCAAAGGTCCACTCACAATATGCGGTCAATCCTGACGTCGCTCGTGATTCTCCTCGTGTGGAGACTCCTCTCGTCCTGTACGAATAACATTCATAAATATATATAATTCACAGGACGGAACTTTAACTTTACGATACTTATAATTGGAAATTCAAAATAATCCCCCATCCTAAAACCGACTTCTCAACACTCTACAACATCCATCCTTAATACTCCGTCAATATTCAATCACCGATGAATTAATTCTCGAGTGAATTCGAAATAATTCCGGCGTTCGAATTCACGTAAACCGTTAATTATACAATTTAAACTCAATCCGAAATTCCTCCGATGTCAACCAACTTCACACATTACATTCTACAATCATTAACTGGTATAGGGGATTAAAACGACGTCTAAAACCCTGCTATACGCGCCTCCACGCACTACCTACAGTGGCGGCACGTGGGACCACGCGCCGGCGGCGACCTTCTCCGATGACCACCAAATTCCGGCAACAACATCATCTCAACAGACCCAAACAACTTCTCAACTATAACATTGATCAATTTTACCTCTAAGTGGCCGAATCGAGCCGGTGAAGGAAAGCCCCGAAGCTCCAAGAACCCTAGAATGGAAAATTATCAATTCGGCTTCTACCATGCAAATTGGAACGAACCACCTTAGGGAAAATAATCACCATCAAAAACCGTACCTTCGATGGGAATATGGCGACCGGAGGTGGCCGGAATGGCCGGAAATCGGCAAAATCCCAAAACTGCAACCGGGGAGGAATTTCCTTCGATCCGAGCTTTTCCGGCCAAATCGTCCAAAGATAGCTCCACAGACGTGACCGGGGGAAGAAACCGAGCTTGGGGGTGGCCGGATTACGTCTGGAGTCGGCCGGAAGAGGAAGAAATCGAAGGGGAAAGAATTCGGCCGAGAGGGGAGGAAGAGTCGGGGAGAGAGAGAGAGAGAAAGAGGGGTGGGTTTCCGGTTTTGGAAACCTACCCGGGTAACTTTCCTTATATATCAAAAATTTACCATGAACAGTAATTTTCGTAATTCACTCATAACTTTTGCATACGAACTCCGATTTTTACGTACCACCTATGCACGCGCTCTGTTTAACATCCTCTACAACTTTCATGAAGGAAATTTTCTCAAATTTTTAACTCATAAAAAGTAAATTTTTAACCACCCCCCAAAACGTTAAAATTATAACCGCGAACGGTAACCATAAAGAATTTCATGTAACTCAGTAAAAAGGTATATCAGATATGGGGTGTAACACTTCCACGTTGGAAACCTCTCGACCCACAATTTCCTCGACACCGCGAGAGGAATCCTCGCCGCCCCCAACCCGAGAGGAACCCTCACCGACCCACCAACCACGGCTACGTTGCTCGTGAGCCATGCTGTGAACAACACCCAAAGTAAGTCAATCACTCTTGCCTTTCGGCTTTCCCAAACACTCCACGACAAAAATTTTAAAATCCAGACACATCAGTTTGGAGCCACGACACAGGCACCGACCAAACCCAAAATCCACACTCCCCAAACCTAACCCAACAACACAAAGACTCAAAATTTCCCGGTCACTCCCAACTCAAAACAATAATTGCCAGTCAAACCCACATTCTTTTGACAATACAACGACATAATGAAACCCAGAAAGCAAAAGGCCGATGTACATGTTCTCCTCCACAGACAAAGACCATAGACACAAACGCCGAAAATCTCCTCTGCAACCACAAATTCCAGCAACAGGCACAAGATTCAAACCTTCTGGGCACCAAAGTCTCCAACTTTACCTGACTTGTCCTTCAAAATCCAATCAGAACACAGGGAACAGTAACCATCTTCATCTCCCTCCTTCGTCTATATATAGGGTCCATGAGAGTACAAGGACCGTTGGACGTGCAAGGACAACAACACTAGATCCCGCCACGTGTCTGACAGGTTTGAGCGTCACAGTGGTCATGCGCCGTCGCCTAGGCTCCTTACCCACTACCCCATTATTAGCTGTTACAGAATCTAGTACACCGGACTTCCCGCACACAAAACACAAATGACAACAGCACACGTGTCTCCAGGGCATAGAAAATACACCAAAAGACATATGAAGCCCTAACCCGAGCACGCGATAACGATACAATGCCAAAAAGCGGAACTAATCCCTACACCCCAGTCAATACTCCTCTTAGATGGGGATTTGGGGGACTGGGAGGGTAATGGTTGTGCGGAAGCCACGTGGCTAGGAATTCGCCTTGAACTTCCGATACTTCTACCAAAGAGACAAACTCCCCACCTAAGAGAACTCTTGACCGGGGACTTGAGGGACTTGTTGGTATATATACTGCCTAGACACAAGTACCGGAAGCATAAGGCTCATCTAGCCGCCAAAAGATAACAAAGGAACCCCAAGACAGGGATCCTAATACCCCTCGAGGGTGGTATCGGGACCCAAATCGTCCCACACCAAATGAAATGAAACCATGCTTCCCCAAATCCATTATACAAGGATCATCTCCAATACCCAAAAGAGGTAACTGTTTACTATCGCTTTCCATTATCTTTATCTTATAATGATACTAACTTAGGGATCGGAGCGTCGAAGGCTGGCACACCCGGTCTTCCCTCTGACCTTGGTTTATTTTACAGATACACGAGACCAATAGCGATACTAGTAGAACAAGACATCTCGTGATTCGGCTGGACTAGACATCCCTCTATACAGCTGAAACAAGAGTTAGAGAAGAAAAAATGCTAAAGTTTTGACTTTTGCTTCCCTATAATACAGAAATTATAGGGAATCTATTGGAGTTGCTTAATGCATATATGCTTCATAATCTGGAAGGGTTGGGTATGCCATTGTGATCATGAAGTGTATGATTACTAATGGGTATGATTTGGATGTGAAGATTTGCTCTTTGGTACTGTCATCATTGTGTGAACAAAAGGGTTTAATTGGTTTGCAGGTTGGAATAAAGATGACTACTTGTATGAACATGTTGGAAAAAAGATGATTAGTTCATGAAAGAAATCAACAAGAAGGAATTTTCAGGTTGGATAAACATCTTCAAGCTTCAGATCTGGTCACTTTTATATTTGGACCTGGATGCTCATGTTGATTGGCATTGAAACCCATGGCATATTATGGAATTCAAGTTCAGATTCTCAGTTTTTAGCCATCCCACACTGGATACCCACATGATTTAAGTGCCTCAAATCCTTTGTGCTGTGTATTCTGCTCCAATGCAGCGAAGGAAGAGAAAGAATAGCAGGGAGAAAAGAAAAAAATTGCTTGGAATAAAAAAAAATAGATTAAGTCATGAAGGGACAAAAATACTCTTCAATATATACCAGCTATTAGATACCGTTACAGAGTTAACGGTTCCAAATACCAATGTTCGGTCGGGATCAGAACCTCAGGTATCGTTATGATATTTTTAAAACGTGAGATACCAAAATTTAAAAGGAGCAATAATTCAGGTACCGTTTGGATCAATTTCCCAAGAAAATATCACAATTTGGCCAAGAGAAAACAATAATGCAGTGTACTAGAACCATAAAGTCTGTTAATTGTCAACTCATTAGGGCAAAATAATCAACCGGTACGCCCGTATCCTTGGTGTGATTATATCGCTGTCTTTGTCTTCTCAAGTTTGCTTTACTTTAGTTTGTAAAAGAAAATTAGATTCTTCATGTTGCTAATTATTTCATGATCGTGGCAATTCTGGGACACAAGTCCATTGTACGTAGATTTGCTTGTTAATAATCTGTTTAAATTATTTGCTTACCTAAATGATTGATTAGTATATAGGATCATAATTAAACTATAAATCAATTACTAGTATAAACTAATCTAATTAGGAGGCCTACTATGATCATATGACTTTGGTATTGGTAGACTAATTTTGATCGACTAATTAGGCTGTATTAGATAGTCCTTCATCTTTGGTCCCCAGTACTAGGTATCTGTTTAGTGGTCCCTCCCCACATTGAACATGACATATCATTTCATTCTTTTAATGACATTGCGATGATTTTAACAGCGGAAGTAAATTACAGCTCAATCTGGAAGAAGAAGAAAGCAAAAGCGAGGACAAATTTCAAGAGTAATGCACTAATGCTTCCCTGCTTCACTGTGCTAATTGAGGCGTAAGCACCATTAAAGCAGTCCGAACATAAGAGTGATAAGACAATACATAATCATTCAATCTTAACCTGCATGGCAACTGACAATGTAATCAACAAAAGCATAACCTGTTAGTCGCTTATTGGGTTTGGCCGCCAATGGTCAGAATCTAGGGTTACTTAGGATTTAGAGTTTAAGATTAGAGTTACGTAGGCTTAACGAATTCTCTTGAAAAGAGGGAAGTACAAAACTCTCTCTCTCTACGAACTTATTAACGTCTTTAGATAAAAAAAATTATGTATATTGTCAGTGAATTGTAACATATTAGTTAGTTAGCTTAACTTATACCGTGAAGATTCCAGATTTAAATTCCAACGATATTAAGATGGGTGGGATTGGGATATAACAAACCAACCTGGTGGAACCAAGTATCATGAGTGGAATCTGTCATAGTTAATTTAGTGCAAGACGGCAAGTGAAACGTACAATAATTTAGTATCATTAATGATCCAAGTAATTGCAAAGCACAGTAATTTTGGTATAGTAGACTTGTCTGTCTTTAATTCTAAGGACAAGCCAACCATCAACATAATGGCCAAGCCTATACGTGTTGATACCAAGGAACACAAGGCCCTATGGATCCCCTAAACACATCACAGCTTTAAATCCTCAGCAACCAATTCTAGTTGTTAAACATTGTCCTGAAATGAATTAACACAAATATTCAATTATATTATCTAATCATCTTCCTGATAAAATGTCACCACAGCATGTATATCCACTGTCATTATCATCTGTCTCCTTAAATAATTGCTTACTAATTGAGAGAGAGAGAGACAGAGAGAGAGAGTTTTCTGACTATGACTTTGTCTCACACTGCAGTAGCTACTAGCTAGCTCACTGATTGGGAAACCATTCCCCAATAATTTGATTAATTACTGTAAAAATTAAACAAAATGTCAATGATTAGATACTTGTGGGTCTTTCATTACCATCTAGATAGTTTCCTTTAGTGTGCATCTGTGGGGTTAATCATTTATATAATTTGCTGTCTCTCTTGAATTTATGCCTCATGGGAAAAGGAGTAGCAAATCAAGGGGAAATAGAATAGGAATAAGACATAATGATGATGAAGTCACTTACCACTAATCTATAGTGCCTTGATTATTTCTCTTTTTATTTTACTTTCTTTCTTTGGGGACCCTTTCCTTTTGCAAATTTAATTTTTATAAAATTTATGGAAATGTACATGTACATCATATTTGTTGAACCTAACAATTTCTTTAGTTAATGATATTGTCACCTAGCTTGGGATACCTACATGGGTGTCTACATTCTTTGAGATCCCCATTCATTTCTTTGCTTAATCATTATCAACATGATACGCAATTAGGCATAGAGAAATATTTGGGCTAATCATACTTAACTCCTTTGTAATTACAAAAACTTGGAGAGTATCACTTGAAGTCTCTATGGTCTTCACTTCTAATGGAATCTCTGAATCTCACAATTAATGCTTTAACTATTGAATTATTGATGACTGATGAGTTTTGCCAAAAATTTGTTTGTTCTCTATTGGCATGAATATACAGAAAGAATTAGAAACAGAGTGTGGGGAAAACCCCCCATTCAGATTCCTTAAACCCCAAAGTGGAAGTACCAACTTGTTTTTACCTTAGGAACATTAGGTGACACTTACAATTTAGGTGAACGAAAAGGGGTAGTTTCTGATTTGGTAAAAAAACGAAAAAAAACTATTCAACCATGATCCTAAAACGTTATTACACAAAGCAAAGAACAGTTTCTCTACATTTCCAAAAGATGATAAAGGGAAGGAATTTATAAGGAGATGATTACTACATTGATTCAATTCTCCCATTAGTGTCTTTCCAACAAGAAAGGGATATTGAAAAATCAAGAAAAGAAAAGAAAGGAAGGGCTATCTGTAAATCTAAGAAGGTGGGTAGCTTTTAAAAGTGGATTGTACAATAAATTTCCATAAGAATACGAGGATGAAGCATCTAAAAATCTAGTACGGTGGTGAACTTTACAGTCAATTTCTCCAAACCCCATGAAAGAAAACCCCTTACTAAAGGAAACTTGGACTGGAAAATCATTCTGTTTTAAAGTAACACAGAGCAATTGAAACCAATCACTGTTTTATTCTGCTCATCATAAAGTACATTGCAGTAAAGATTACGCCCTTTTCTTATTTTTCACAGGGAGCCAAAACTATAGGCCAAGCAACAGTTGCTAACACGCAGTTTTCATTTTTTTAATTTATTTTATTTTTGTACAACTCTGCAGCATAGAGTCCAACCTGGACCTGCAGACCCAATTGAAATGTACAGCTGCTAATTCTTCTGAATTGGTCCGGTGGTTTCCAAATGTGACTGAATTTTGATGCTTCATTATTTCTGTAAATAAAAAAAAAAATTACAAACTCACTGTACTGAAACTAGCTAATTAATACTCCCACAAGAATGACTCTTCTAGTCTGAATCCAGTATCTGCTGCACACAGATGCCATGATGATGATGAAGAAGAAAAGCAAAATTGATCACTTCCATTTGTGCCATCCATGAAAAGATCTGGAAGGTCAAACAATTTGTCATCATAATCATTTGAAGTGGAAGATGAAGAACAAGCTGTACTATTACTAGTACTGATACTAGTATTAGCAGTAGTAGTTGTCTGTTCATCTTTGCTTGGCAGTGTTGCTTCCTCTTCTTCTTCTTCTTCTTCCGTTTCAGCTTCACATTTCTTCACCTCCTCAAAAGCAGAAGCAGCTTTTGCAGCAGCAGCTTGAATGTCCTTGGGAGAAGCAGAAGCCGGTTGTGGAAGCGTTTGAGCCAATTCAGGGAAATTTAGATAAGCAGAGGCACCTTTGATAGCCCGAGCAGCCACATCGTGCGCTCGGGCTGCCATTTCAGCTGTTGGGTATGTCCCTAACCAAATTCTGGACTTCTTCCTCGGCTCGCGGATTTCGGACACCCATTTGCCCCAAGAGCGCATTCGTACTCCCCGAAAAGTCGGGTGCCTGCCTCCATCGCCATGATCAGTGTTGCTGCTCCTCTGCCTCAGCCTCTTCTTGGTGTTAGGCTCATTACTCCCATTGTTCAGCTCTTGCCCTTTTGAGCTTGAGACCTTGTCTGAATTCTGATCATTCTCTGTGCTTTTATCGATCAAAGAATCATGGGTTGTCAAGGTTGAGGAGGAGGAGGAGGAGGAGGAGGAGGAAGAAGAGGAGGTGTGGAGGTTTGCTTGAGCATCACTCTCTATGTTGATTTTCTTAGCCATGATTGGACTCTAGCTGTTGAGAGTTAAAGAAGAAACAATGTGAGTGGTGCAAAGAGGTTGTCGCTGGGTTTTTATGAATCTTTAGAAAATCAAATTCAAAAGAAAAAGAAAAAAGAAATATAAAGAAGCTTCATGGGACCCCAAAATATATATATATATATATATATATATATATATATATCAGATCCTATCCAGAGCGGAGCTCCACTTTGAAATGAACGTGTGAAGTTCAAGTTTTGGGTCACTTTTCGGTCGCATATCCACATCTCGACCGTTCAGTTTTTAGGTACTAGTGTATAGATCATCTCTGCAAATTTTCAGCCAAAATGATGATCGTTAAGGCATTGATAACTTCCTTAAAGCTAGTACGGTTCAGGTTGACAGATTCAGTCCGTCCATTGGTTTAAGCGAGTTAGATATCTTAACGATCATCAATTTGGCTGAAAATTTGCAGAGATGATCTATACACTAGTACCTAAAAACTGAACGGTCGAGATATAGATATGTGACCGAAAAGTGACCCAAAACTCGAACTTCACACGTTAATTTTCAAAGCGGAACCCCGCTCTAGATATGATCTATATATATATATATATATATAAGAGACTACAGTTAAGCTATATATTTGTTCCCCATGTGAGTGAGGCCATCTTTTTTACTTCCATTTGCTCTGTTCTGTGCTTTTCTTTATTTTCTTTTTTCCCCATCTGCTTTCTTTGTTTTTGGGCCAAAGCTTTTCCAGATGCTACAAGTAATCAATCTTTCTCTCTCTATCTTTTCCTCTTTTTCCTTTCATGTTAATAATATATATATTTTGTAGCTTCGATCTGGTGACAAAACCAGTTTCCATTTGTCATGTGTTCATATTTTAGGGTTCTACAGTGTATGGTAGGCCATTTGATTTGCCATACATACTACAATGAATTTCATGCAAAATTTTGCAGGGGCCTTCTCAATAATACTCACCACAGATCTTCTGGTCCACCAGATTTGAAAGGAAACCACTTAAGATATTTCACGTGTATTTTATGTTGTGGAGTGTTCCAAGTATATTATCAATTCCCAACAAATAGAAATAAAGATAATGAAATTGACCACTGTTATCTTGTTCATATGCCACCGCCAAGTTGACCCAATTCTTTCACTCAAAAAAAAAAAAAAAAAAAAAATTATGATGACCCAAAATTGCTGTGGCTCGCTAGAAACCTTTTCACTGACTATTTCTAATAGTATCTTGTAACTAGATTTATAGTCATCAAAGTGGGTGATTTTATTGGTTAGAGGTTTTTTTTTATGGAATTTTATTTGTTAGAGTTAAGTCCGAGCCTTTACTCCATCGATTGTATTCAAATATGATATATATGTATGAGATCACTGATTTTGGACGATGTATTGGAACTATATTCTCCTAATGTATGTTCTTTCAAATGATAGTATGATCGTGAGGTTGAGATTTCTAATTTGATTCGCTTTCAAAATTCAGTTCAAAACATAAATAGTTTAGAAGTGGAGTTTTCCCAAACTTGCGGAGTAAGCCACACCGTTTAAACGGTATTTGTGTAAAAAGGAGGTATTACGGTCACCATCTTGTATCCACCGCAACCTAGCTTTCTCCCGGAGCACAGTGGCTTGCATGGAAAGGTTAGAGAGGTATGCAGTGTCAGCTTCATCTTCCAACGTCAATCCATCCTCAAAAGGCCCCTCCGAACAAATTTCAGCTTGATTATTATCTAAAATAACCCAGGAAGCTTCAACATTGGCAGTGACATTCCCAATCCCAATTAGGTCATATGTGAGAGCATCTTTAGCAATGGTAGCCATTTTTGAGTCAAATTTTAGCTAAAGTAGCTAAAAAGTTATTTTAGCTAGCCACTTTAGAATTACGTCTGCATCAATGCTCTCTATTTTAACTAGTTTTGAATTTATATTATTTTTGAATGAAGATTAAATAGTTTAAATGTATTTATAAATTACATAAAATAACTTAAAAGGAATGTTTTAAATTATAGAGAGCCTCATCCCGCTCTCTATA
This sequence comes from Rosa chinensis, assembly GCF_002994745.2. NCBI lineage: Eukaryota > Viridiplantae > Streptophyta > Magnoliopsida > Rosales > Rosaceae > Rosa > Rosa chinensis. Next base: position 38,780,858 of record NC_037088.1, read on the forward strand.
TTTAGGAGCGAGATAGCTAAAAGTTATAATAGAGAGCCACTTAGGAGTCTGGTGCAGCTGCTAAAATAGATAAAAAGCTAAACATGCTCTCCAAAATAGCTAAGGAGTCAAAATAGAGAGTCTGCTAAAGATGCTCTGACTTAGCCAAATATTTATGTTTTAAATTTAAAAGCTACAGCTCTACTGTATGTATTAATTGTTCTGACATTGACCTAATACGGTAGATACTTAATCAATAAATTTATTTATTTCCCAAAGAAATATAAATTAGCATATTCCAATTGAAAATTTGAAATATGCTTCGAGTGATGGAATCTTTGGTAGAAGACGGTATAAGTATGATGAAGTGTCATAGTATCATCAAGTCGACATTGAAGGATATGATATTCTCATGTGGGTTTTGGTTTTTAGGGATGAAGACAATGGTTGCAACCATATGTTTAACTATGTTTAACACATATATACATCAATATTCAATGTTTAAGATACTACCACCGCTTGCATTTGGCTATAAGAAATTCCACTAATTACTGTCGAGTATATTTAACCATTATGTATTTGCTTTCAACATATCCACTAATCACCATTTGTCGACCTTTCAAGGATGTTATGTGGTATAGCTGGTGACGATGACATAAACTATTTTACATTACTATTAAAACATAGTGGAGCACATGCCTGGTAGGACCAGTGACTGATTTTATAAACATGTTGGTTCACTCTGCAAGAAAAAATTTCTAAACTTGTTACCCTAATGTGGGGGTAGGTCTTCGGTCGGATTGCTATATCAACAAGTTTATCCGATCGGTCGATAGAAGTTATCATGTAAACAAATTTTAATAAGGAGATTAAAATTTACACTTCTTATTTTATAATATACACTCTATGTTTCTTTTTATAACATCTTAACATCACATTTTTACAATTTACACTATAAAAATATTAGACTTAAGATACTAACAAAGAAACATGAAGTGTGGATTATAAAACGGGAAGTATGAATTTCACTTCCCTTTAATAAAGTACGAGAATTCCACTATTTTTTTACTAAGGTTTGTGACATGCATTTTTCTTTATTTGTATACATGTCCACGATTTTATTGGGAAATTGGACTATCTTAGTTGTCATGAAGACAGCCCAATAAAAAGATGTCTAAAAAGCAACCCTAATGGATACTCGTTAACAACCTCCGACTCTCTCTGTAGATAGGAGTGGCATTCATGTAGGTAGTCTTTGAGTTGACTTATGAGTGTTTTAGTTTTGAAAACTTGAGCTAGTGTATTTCATATACTAGCTAGGGATCGTAAATCATTTTGCTTGTCTTAACAAACCTAATCCATTTCTTTTGTCTTTCCCAAATGAAACAGATAACAAGCAAAGCAAAACGTCAAAACGGTGTCTTAATTAGTTGGGTTTTATTCTTCATCATTATCATCTGTATTCTGTGTTGTGTGTCTTGCACTGGACCAAAATTATAACAAAATGAAGTCTAGCTTCTCCTCTCTTTTCTTTCCTTCATATTTAAATGTGTGGGACTCGTGGGACATTCGATCAAAATTGACGGGAGGACAGTCATGATGTGTGTTTGCTTGAGGATTTCCATTCAAGTTTCCACGCACCTAGATCAAGCAAATATAAGCAACTACGGACACCAATAAAATTTGATCAAGTTATGACTCCATTGACATGTGGTGGAAGTAAAATTGACACTTCTACATCTTGAGGAGCAAGTCTTGTTATCAATAATGTTAGTGTGAGTCATCGTTTCCTATTAGGAATAGACTATAAGGAAATATATTGTTGTAACTACTTACCTTGTATATGTTGTGTAATACAGTAGTACACAATAGTTGTAGTACGATTGTAATCTGTTTATATACACCACAGAATGAGTGTAATAATATATCAGAAAATTCATTCTCAATCTTGTTCTATTTGACTTGGTATCAGAGCAAAGATCCGAAAGGACTTTGTCTCCTTAGTTGTCCAATTTTTTTTTTCTCAATCGAAGGAATTAATACAAAATCAAACCCCTTTGTTAGGGTTGTTTTTGTCGTTCTCTGCCTTTTATCCAAGACTGGTCTTCGTCTCTTAGAGACTGACCTTTGTCAGTTCCAGATCAAATCAGACCGGGTCCACCACGTCAAACCAGATCGTTCAGACCGCCGTAGCTCTCCTCTACCCAGATCGACTTCGCGTCTGTTTCTGTCTAGAGCTACCGTCGCTTGCCCAGATCGACACCGTACCTATTTCTGTCCGGCGCGCATCCGAGAACGACCTGCAGCATCGTTGCCCAACCTTCTGCAGCGTCGTTGTCCAGTCTTCTGCACCCAATCCGATCGTTGCTTTCAATCTCCGGCGTCATTTCTTGTTTCCGACGTCATCCCTTGATCAATTACCAGACCGGCATCGGCTCTCTTTGTCCGACCGACATCAGCTTCCTCTGTCCAGATCGGCGTCTGCAATTAAAGTCTCTGCAGTCTTTTGTGTGATTCTGCAGTCAACCCAGGTCAACCCATGCAACAAGTTGACCCGACCCGTGCAACAGGTTTCAAAAAAAAAAAAAAAAAGGAGAAAGGGTTGCTACACGATTTTGTTATTATTATTGGAGTTTTTTCTTTTATTATTTCTGCTGCATACTCTGTGATTCTGTGCTTTTACTACTATATTGTTGTGATGGGTAGTGATGAAATTGAAAGCCAGAGTTCCAGGATCAATGAGGTCCAAAAGGTTGAGGTGTCTGTCCGAAGTTCAAACGGTGGTTCTTTTGGGGGTATGAAACTCAATGGGACCAACTTTCGGACATGGAAGAAGATTATGTCTGTCCACCTTCGTGGCATACACAAGATGGGGCATGTGACAGGAACAACCAAAGCACCTAGTGAGGAAGATGTGGATGCCTATTCTAAGTGGGAGGATGATGATGGATCTGTGATGGCAATTTTATTCAAAGCCATGTCTGAAGATGTGCTCCAATTGGTGGAAGAGTGTGAGACTGCTGAAGCTATATGGAAGACTTTGGGGGACCTATATACAAATGAGTCTGATTTTATACAGGTTCATGAATTGATGTGTAAAGCTGCCAGTATGCTACAGAATGGGCAACCAGTAGCTGTGTATTTCACCAAGCTGAAGAATGTATGGGCTGAAATTGATCAGAAGCGTCCTTGCAAGATTAGGAATCGGGAAGATCTTGTGTGGTACCAGAAGGAGAAGGAGCTAGAAAGGGTTCATGTATTCCTGAGAGGACTTGATGAGAAGCACAGCAGTGCCAAGGGAGAATTACTCAGAATGACAGACCCTCCTAGTTTGAACACAGTTTTTACATACATCCGCAATGATGAGTCTCAGCAGGAAAGTGTCAAACATACACAGGTTGAAGTATCTAGCCTAGCCATTCAGGTCAAGTCACCGACACCTTTCCTTCAGCAGCAAAGTTCAGCCCCACTTCATCAGCAAGGTTTCCCACAAGGCTTCACCAACTGCCCTCGTCCTCAATGCTCTTATTGCAATGACCTTGGGCATGTTCGGGAGACTTGTTGGAAGTTGAACCCACACCTTAAACCTAAAAAGCAAGGTTATCATCCTAAGGCGAAAGCAGCTGCTGTTCAATTGGTCTAAGAACCAGATTTCTATGGAGTGGCTGGCCAAGATCATCATACAACAGGTGGAGCTACTCCTACAGCCTCTATAGCTGGTCGAGGTAAAATTGGTATGGCTTTAAAGGTTTCTAACTTTGTTGGTTCTAATACATGGATTATTGATTCTGGTGCCTCCGATCATATAACTTATGAGAAATCATATTTTACTGAATTGTCCTCTCCACCAGTGTCCTATGTAACCAATGCCAATGGTGAGGCTTTTCCTGTCTTAGGGTCAGGGTCAGTGCGTATGACTCCCACTTTAGAACTTCATAATGTGTTATATGTGCCTGACTTATCTCATCACTTGATATCTGTCCCACAGTTGAACACTGAATCTAAATGCTCTGTAACCTTTTATCATATGTATGTGATTTTTCAGGATCTTCTCACCAGGGAGATAGTTGGTCGGGGGTATCTGAGGGGCAGGTTGTTCCATCTGGATCAGACATACGCAGGAGAGAAACCAGGAGCACAGTCTCGAGCCGCTTAATTTGACTTCGAATTCTAATAAGTTAAGTGAAATTTGGTTGTGGCATCGCCGTTTAGGGCATCCATCTTTTAGTCTTATGAAAAAAGCCATGCCTACTCTGTTTATTGGTGTGGATGAGTTAGTTTTACATTGTGAAACATGTGTTTTGGCCCAGAGTCATCGTACTACTTATTCTCCTAGTGTTTCTAATAAAGTGTTATTCCTTTTGAGTTGATTCATTCTGATGTTTGGAGACCTTCTAGAGAGCCCACTGTATCAGGTATGCGATACTTTGTGTTGTTAATTGATGATTGTACGAGATTGTCATGGGTTGCTCTTCTTAATACCAAAGATGAAGTCTTCCCTGCTTTTCAAACATTTCGTAATCTTGTTCAAACACAATATCATAGCACCATTAAAGTCCTTCGTTCTGACAATTGGGGGGGGGGGGGGGGGGGGGGTAGTGCCAACCATGTGTTCGAAGAGTTTTTTAAAACCCATGGAATTGTTCACCAAACCACGTGTCCGCAAACACCAGAACAGAATAGAGTGTCCGAAAGGAAAAACAGTCATTTACTTGATATGGCTCGTGCCCTTCTTTTTAGTGCTTATATGCCTAAGTACCTTTGGGGCGATGCTATACATGCTTCCTCCTCATCTTATCAATCGTCTTCCATCCAGTGTCCTTTAGGGAAAAATTCCATTTGAGGTTCTCGCCTCTCATGTCTCCTTACCATCATTTCATAATCTTCCAGCTCGTGTTTTTGGTTGTGTTGTTTTTGTCCATGTACCAAAAAATCAGAGGTCTAAGTTGGATGCCTGGGCCCTTAAGTGTGTGTTTGTTGGCTACGGAGGCTATCAGAAGGGGTACAAGTGCTATCATCCACCAACCAGAAAGTATTATGTCACTATGGATGTTACTTTCTTTGAAGACATGAGTTATTTCTCCTCTTCCGATACAGCTCTTTAGGGGGAGAATTCATATTTTGAAGAGCTATATCATGGAGAGGGGGAGGAATCAGAAGGAGAAGGAGAAACCACACAGCCAGGAGGTATTTTGACGGATCCGGCTGAGACTATTAGCTTGCCACCTCCAGCAGCAGAAGCACCAGTTTCCATCACTCAGAATGAGGTTGAAGACACAACTGCCCCTCCTGCCATCGCTTCTACCCCTGACCCACAGCTTCCTGGTACTGAAGATCACCCATTTGAGGTATGTCCATCCATTGATACTAGTAGTAGTGAGTCTAATGTTGAGCAATATGTGTTACCACATAGGACCACTCGAGGTCAATCAGCCAAAAGATATGAACCTACTCTTACTGCCAAATCAAAATACCCAGTAGACAACTATATGTCCACTAGGAGGTTGTCTAAGTCATATGAATGATTTGTGAATCAAATATCTGCCGTATTAGTACCTAACAAAGTGCAGGATGCATTGGGGGATCCAAAGTGGAGGAAGGCTATGGATGAAGAGATGGAGGCGTTGCAGAAGAACAATACTTGGCAACTTGTGCCTCCACCACAAGGCAAGAAGGCTGTCGGTTGTCGTTGGGTGTTTACCGTGAAGCATAATGCAGATGGATCAGTGAATCGATACAAAGCACGTCTTGTAGCAAAGGGATTTACTCAGATGTATGGTATAGACTATGATGAAACTTTTGCTCCTGTTGCCAAGATGAATATTATTCGGGTTCTGCTCTCGTTTGCAGCTAGTTTAAACTGGCCACTCCAATAGTTTGATGTCAAGAATGCATTTCTTCATGGAGAGTTAGCCGAGGAAGTGTACATGAGCCTTCCACTAGGGTATGTAGTTGCTTCTCCTGGTGAGTTTGTATGCAAATTGAGAAAATCTCTGTATGGTCTCAAACAGTCACCTCGTGCTTGGTTTGGAAGATTTTCACAGTTCATGCGGAAAGTTGGTTACAGGCATAGCAACTCAGACCATACCTTGTTTCTCAAGCATCAACAAGGGAATGTAACAGCTCTAATTATTTATGTGGATGATATGGTAATCATTGGTAATGATACTGTTGAGATGGATAGACTGCAGAGACAACTAGCCTCTGAGTTTGAGATGAAGGACTTGGGTGAGCTTAAGTACTTCTTAGAAATTGAGGTAGCTAGGGGGAGAGAAGGAATCTATCTGTGCCAGAGGAAGTATGTTCTTGACTTGCTGACAGAGACATGTTTGTTGGATTGCAGACCTATTGACACTCTTATTGAGCAGAACCATTGTTTAGCTGAGTATCTAGATCAAGTACCTACTGATCGAGCTCACTGTCAGAGGTTAGTTGGGCGCTTGATTTATTTGGCTCATACTAGACCAGACGTTGAATATGCAGTCAGTGTGGTGAGTCAATTCATGCATAATCTGAGTGAGAGTCACATGGATGCTTTTATGTGAATTCTGAAGTACTTGAAGTCAGCTCCAAGAAGGGGAGTACTGTTTTCTAAACACAACAACATTCTTGAGGTTTGTGGCTTCACAGATGCAGATTGGGCTGGAAATATCACAGACAGGAGGTCGACATCAGGCTACTTTACCTTTGTGGGAGGTAATTTGGTTACATGGAAGAGTAAGAAACAAAAAGTTGTGGCACGTTCTAGTGCTGAAGCTGAGTATAGAGGTATGGCTCACGGAGTGTGTGAATTGTTCGGGCTGAGAAATCTATTACGTGATCTGGGTTTCAAACTCAAAAATTCCATGCAGTTGTATTGTGACAACAAGGCAGCTATTGACATATCACAGAATCCAGTACAGCATGATCGTACTAAGCATGTGGAGGTTGATCGTCACTTTATAAAGGAGAAGCTAGATGCCAAAATTATTAGCTTTTCTTTTGTTCCAACTGAACAGCAACTTGCAGATGTACTTACCAAAGGAGTTTCCAGGAAGGCGTTTTATGACTCACTAAGCAAGTTGGGCATGGTTGATGTATATGCGCCAACTTGAGGGAGAGTGTTAGTGCGAGTGATCGTTCCCTATTAGGAATAGACTACAAGGGAATATATTGTTGTAACTACTTACCTTGTATATCTTGTGTAGTACAGTTGTAGTACGTTATAGTACGATTATAATCTGTTTATATACACCACAGAATGGGTGTAATAATATATCAGAAAATTCATTCTCAATCTTATTCTATTTGACTAATAATGCATTTAGATTCCTTACATGAGATGAATATGCATCCAGCTCTGAACCACAATGAGAAAGCTAACTAGAGAGAGGGCTCATCATCATTTGAATATCGTTGTAATGGAATAGAGAGGTTTTATAGTTTGCATTAAGTTTTGGGAAGAATTGGATTTTGGTCCCTGGTCAGAAAGAATGTTGGACACGACCGAACAACAACAACACACTCATGGATCTGCGTCTTCAATCAATTTTTTGTTGAAAGATTTAACAACCATATACTTGCAAAAATTCCATATCATTATGGTTACCACAGTGTATATATGTTGAAACTTGAAACTCAATTAAGCATATACTAACAAAAACTTGACGAGTGAAAAACCTAAAATTAAATCTGAAGTTGACGAGTAAAAAGCACATCCATTAGCATATCGGCGACATGAGTGATTCTAGTTTGTGGATAATGAAATATGCATGACTTTTCTTCATGTGTGCGAGATGAAGAAGCTTTCAAATAACTAAATTTAACGAGTCATGACTCATTTTAAATTGGAAAATGATTTGTGGCCTCAATGACTCAATGAGGCTTAAGATTTGTTGCCTCAATCCATGTATCATGCCAAGTTAATCAGAAATAGTCATACAAATTACCCACATTTTATCGCTATGAGACGGAATCTCTTCCACTCTCTCTCAAACCTTAGCCATCATGGCTAGGGGTTCTATCAACGGCGCTTGACGCCAACACCAAGCAGAGCCTCTCTCTCTACATCTCGTTGCCTTCTCGAAACCATCCAATGTCAATTCTTTTCGACAAGCTTTCAATTGATCCTCCTCGCACCAAAGTACAATCTCGCATGTGTGGGTGCTAGCAACTGGTGTGGAAGATCATGGGAAAATCTAGTTGTTTCTCAGTGTCAAGTTGTAGAGTGGTGTTCTTCAATTGATTGGGGCCGAGTCAGGCCATCCAGAGCACAACTTAAGGCTACCGAAAATTGGAGAATCTGGCCGATTATGATCGAAAATCTGATTTTGTTGATGGCGGAACAAACGGATCAATTAGGTATGAGGAGAAATTTTTGGGTCGAAAACAAAGAAAATCTGGTGGTAGTCCGATCTGTGGGTATTGCGACGGCTGTGGCAACGGTTTGGACACGGGAGGTTGACGGCGAACTCGGCTTTGAAGTGGATCAAATGTGTTTTGACAGGTTGGAGAGGAACATGGCAAGGCTCGCTCTTGCGACGTTTGGACTCACGATAATGAACGGCGGGGAGATGGAGAGGCGAAGACGCTTCTGGAAGGGGACGTCGAACGTCATTCGCCGGAACCACGGTGTGGAGACTACGATCGTAAACAGTGCAGCAAAGGGTGAGCCCAATTTGGGTTGGGTGCCCAGATCAGTTTTGTGGCCCAATTCTGTTTGGGTGACTAAACCCTCTTGGGTGTCCACACAAAGCTGGGTGGTCCAATTCAATCATGTTTTGGGACTTCAAGGTTTGGGCTATGAGTCTATGGGGTTTCGAATTTGGGATCCAGGAGAAATGACCCACCCAAACCTCCTTGTCCTAGCTTGGATCGCAAGGAGGAAATTTAATTTTTTGTTGAAATATGCCTATGTACTATGCTCTTTTTTCATAGTTTATAGGCTTACTTACTTACTGCTTGTCTAATGGGTGGTGCTAGCATACCACGTCCTAAACTTGCCCTAGAGTTGGCAAGGGAAGGTATGTATCCGTGTCATTCTGACTTGAGATTAATGAATGATTACTTGGTTCAAAAAAAAAAAAAAACAAGTTAATCAGAAAGTCAAAAATTAAATTGGATCCACAAAAATGGAAAGAAAATATATTGAAATCGTAATTTTAACCCACGAAATCTGGTGATTGAAGAGGTAAGAAAGCCAAATAATTTAGAATCATTAGATTTTGAAATGATAAGATAGTATTTTTACTCAAGAATTAAACTGCATGATTTGACAAATATGTGATGTGTGTAGATGACATGACATGCCACCTAAAATTGAGGTCAAAAATCTTAGGACTCATTGAGGCCCTATATCATTCCCCTTTCAAATTTTGTTAGTTCTTTAAAGCATGTTATCAAACATATCACGCCAATCAACTATGAAGCATTGTATCAAAAATATTTACCTTATTGTAACAACAACAAAATATTTACCCTATCATGGGAGCCTTTCTAATGAGAACCAATACAATGAGGACTAGTTAAAGATGGGAGCCCTTTTAATGAGAACTACTATAATGAGGACTAGTTAAGAATTTTTTTGTGAGACTCATTTTTCAATCACATTTTTGCAAATCAACCGTTAGATGTTTAAATATTTATGTGTATCATTTATGCAATTTTTCAACTAAATTGGAAATCGTTAAGGCATTCATAATCGTGATTTATCAGTTATGAATATGAACGGTTCATGTTTGTTAGATTTGGTTCGTCCATTAATTTGATCTAGTTCGGTACTTTAACGATTAGCAATTTGAAAGAAAATTTTCAAAAGTGATCTACTCATGCATATGTAAATATTTAATAATTAATTTAACGTAATGCAATCGAAAAGTGGGTCTTCTAAACTATTGATTAAAAACCTCAACTAGTCCTCATAAAAATGGCTTCAAATGCATCTTATAATAAGTTTGTGGGACGCTTTTCCTCATGGATTCCCTACTAACTCCAGTGAATCATCATGATGGTTTTGTATGGAACAGAATACTGTGGAACATAAGTTTTTTTTTTTTTTTTTTGGTAATTGTGGAACATAAGTTTGGCATCAGTATCCTCAAGAGTTAGAATAGAACAATCATGTAAGCATGGAATGGAATGCAATATCTACTCGTTCACAATGCGACGGAAAAATAATTGTTGTCCCAGGACTTGTCACAATAATTGATGAACGTTCATGTCCAAATGGCATGACTGTACTTGTAGTATCTGGACCGCAGTTTTTGTCCCACAGTGAACCTACCCCTCCAGATTTCCATTTCTTTGCTCGACTCCGGAAATCTCCATACCCCAGAAAGTGATATATAACATCGATCTCAGCTCTTGTTATATATGAAGAAGAAAGAGGGACACTTCTAGCACAGCCAAGGGTTCGTTATAAGTTTGTGGGACACGCTTTTCCTCATGGATTCCCTACTAACTCCAGTGAATCATCATGATGGTTTTGTATGGAACAGAATACTGTGGAACATAAGTTTTTTTTTTTTGGTAATTGTGGAACATAAGTTTGGCATCAGTATCCTCAAGAGTTAGAATAGAACAATCATGTAAGCATGGAATTGAATGCAATGTCTACTCGTTCACAATGCGACGGAAAAATAATTGTTGTCCCAGGACTGGTCACAATAATTGATGAACGTTCATGTCCAAATGGCATGACTGTACTTGTAGTATCTGGACCGCAGTTTTTGTCCCACAGTGAACCTACCCCTCCAGATTTCCATTTCTTTGCTCGACTCCGGAAATCTCCATACCCCAGAAAGTGATATATAACATCTCAGCTCTTGTTATATATGAAGAAGAAAGAGGGACACTTCTAGCACAGCCAGGGGTTCGTTATTCATTGCCCCAAGTTCCAACCACTCAAACCCGAGAGAGAGAGATGTCAGTACGGTATTGATGCAGACGGATTGATATCTAGGTTTACCAGCAATAAATCTAAGTAAAGGATTCTGGAGTCCACCAGAGATAAAAGAGAATAATCTCAATTTTATTGATAAAAGATGATAAGATCCATTCTGTAGCCTTAAGGCGGCTTATTTATAAAAAAAAAAAATAAACCCTAGGGTGACTAACAATGAAACCCTAAAGCCCATGGGTAAAAACAAAACAAATCCAAAGTAAACTAGAAAACCTAAAATAAAAATAATGTAAAACTAGTCTAAAAATATTAAATCACGAATCGGATTATTAAGATGATACATTTTGGCCTAAATCTGATAGGGCTCACTAAAGTGAGTCTTGAAGATCTCGTTGTTCCCATTCCAGAAAGCTATCATGCGTCTCAAACAGACATTCTGGCCAAAAGTTAGTCAAATCTGATTCAAAATCAAAACCTGACTTTCACACGAGAAACCTGAAAAGTCCAAAACCAAATTTTCTTGGATATTGCAGCGGCTAGTAACCTCATTATGCGTGAATTACCTATTTTCCAATCACTCTTCTTAATTCCACGCTGCTTCTTTATTTTTCTAATTTTCCGGCTAAACCAGGTCCATTCTCGTCCTACATCAGGTACGTACTGACAATAATGCATGAACCACAGGAATTGGTGTCCAAATTGAACTAGGAGTTTCAAATAGGGAATTTTTTACCCAAAGTTCCCTCAAATGATGATTCTAGTGTAAAGAGGGTAGTTTGATTCCTTTACTTACTTTTGCCTTGTTTCAGAAGTATCTTGCTCAATTTGGCAATGACATTCAATTGGGGAATTGGACTTGAGAAGCTTGGTAAAGTAAGCTGGAGGATAAGTGCCAATGGATTCCAACTCTTTTTCTGGTCTTGCCTTTTGTAGCGTGTGGAATTCCAAATCAGTTGTGTGTTGAGGAAGACATGAATATAATTGCGACGTCTACATTCAACTATTTATTTTGCGACCGGTCCATCCGGATCTAATGATTTAAGCTAGATTTTAATGTATACTCCTTGGTTGATTTTTTAGTGCGACTACTTCTACGATATCAAATCATAGGGTGCCTGAGTTTAGACCCGGTAAAGTTCTAATTTTACCCTAAAACACTAGAAAAACTGGAAAAAAATTAATCTAAAAATAAAAAATAGAATAATTAAATAACTCTAATAAAATACCACAAATCCACCCAAAAGCAAACCCAAACCTCAATTTCCTTTGCGATCTCTTAACTCAAAAAAGAAAAAAAAAATAGTCAAAATCCGCTTCGAAAAGGAAGAAAAAAATGACAAAAAGGAAAATAAAAAAAAAAGTATTAAGGGTCTGATGGACCCAAAACACCCCCCGGCCCACAATAAAGTTGCAGCCCAAAACATGTGAAACCCTAACTCCTTGAGCCTGAAGCATGCCCAAAGAGCAGGATAAGAGTTTCAATCATCCTCTGCCCAGTTAGAGCAAGTCCACCAGTGTAGTTTTGACCGGGCACCAGCAAGGATTGATGAGGTGGTGACCAGCCAAACACCAAAACTTGCTTCCACCGAGCCTTTCTTGACTAGCTAAAGTTTAGATTTTCTTGACCCAGTCCAAGAAAAAAGGCAATGGGTTGACAGAATTCTTGCCCAGTCGAAGAAGCTGCCAGCTCAACCCAAGAAGCAACGTGGGTGACATCAGCTGAAGGGATGAAGAGGCTGGATGGTGCAGACGCGCGTGAGAAGTCGGAGTCTGCAGTGTCGACGAATTGCAACGGAGCTGAAGTCACCCAAAAGTGAAAATTATCAGAACCCAATCAAATTCGAAAACAAATCACATAGGCATGCAGAACATGACGAGAAGATGAAGTTTCATACCACATATAAGCAAATCGGTGGCCGGAGTCTGCAGAAACTCGCCGGAAAAGTTCCAAGTTTCTCACCATTGATTCTCCTCACTCATCCCGTGCATGGACGATCAAAGACCACGGCCGTAACGGTGACAACGAGACGAAGAAGATGGCGCTCATGCGCTGGCCGGAGGTAAAATGGATGGCCACGATCGCACCGCATAAATTTTCTTTTTATTTAAATGCATTTTCATAATTTTCAAACTTCGAAAATTCATTATAAACACTTCGGGTGTCCGAAAAATTCCACAAAAATTCCCACGAACTCTTCGTGTTGTGTACTTTATTATCCAATTTTTAGATTGAGGATTTCACTTTATGAAAATTTCTGAAAATTTCTGAAAAATTCAATGAACAGTGACAAAATGAACACTACAAACATTGAATGAATAGTCTTGACTAGTTAAGAAAAAAAACGGGTGGAAACCCATGCCTAGTGGCAGTGAACAGTTACTTAACTGGTCGACGCCTTGACCTTTCGACTTTGACATTTCTGGACTACGGGTGAACTTGCTCTTAGAGACCAAGGCGGCCCAACCAGACCAGCCTCCATATCTCCGACACCAAAAGCGGCATCGCCGGCTCAGCTATCAAGACAGAAGCCGGTTCAAAGAACGATGCGATAAAGCCTACCCCGCCACCACCACAAAACCACGCCCAGGTCTAATCCAATCCTAGGCCAACTCAAGCCGTAGAACCCAAGTGGCGGTGAATGCCGCACATCTCCGATCAACACCACCACACACTACACTGTCGCAGAACGGAAAGTTCCAAGACCCATCCATGTCGCTGCCGTTACGTGCCCCAATAGAACCAGAAATAGTTCACATAGGACCACCGTGATACCGAGAAGGATATTGTCTCTTACTCCACTAGTGGGAAAAACAGAAAGGAGATGAAGCCTACCCGCCCATACACAAACGCAAGCATCAGCATAAGAGCGCGCTTGGAAAGAAGAATGAACCGAATAAGACGTTTCATAGAGGTCGATCAATCCACAGGTAGTTACCGATGAAGATGACAAAGGTTTAAGGAGGCCAGCAGCTTGACTACAAACCCTAGCAGAGTTAATTAGGTCAGATGCGGAGAAGAGAAGAAAATTGTTTCAGTTTAATTTAATCATAATTGTTACAACGAACCATACTCCTTAAATTTTTCTTACTTTTGAATCCAAAAACAGTTCATCCTTATTTATTTAATACACACTCCTTAATTTTTCTCCTCCCCCCAGTCCTTAATTTTTATTTTTACCAGTTTTCCCTATTTATTTTCTCAATTATCCTTCATTCTCTCTTCCTCCTTTTCTCTCTCCAGCTACAAGTCTGCAATCCTTTTATATTCCACCTACAATAACAACAGTTGCCCCTTTCTTATTCTCTCTTTCTCAGGTAAATCGATTGTAGGAGGAAGACTAGCTACTTGATATAGGACTAGGAAGACTACTAAATATAATGATCATTTACCCAATTTTAGCTTAAAAATTGGCCACTTACCCAAACACTCTAAGAGATTATTTCCCTAATACCCAATTAAGTATTTTTTTTTTAATTATTTTTGGGACAATTTTGCCTTCTCCTTCTTTGTCACTTAGTGAGAGAAGTCATCAGAGACCTTGCTGGACTCCGGTGACCAATGGCCTGTCGCGGACTCTGGTGACCGGACTCCGGCAACCGGTCACTGGAATCCGGATACCGGACCGGTGACCGGATTCCAGCTTCTGATTTTATTGCCCCTTAATAATACCCAGTAGTAATATTATTGGCCCCCAATAAATATATTATTGCCCCCCAATAACAAGTTCATTGTGGATCAATAATTAGTGAAAAATGAAGATGTTTTTAATTTTGAAAGCTTTAGGAGGTTTATCTAAATAAATAATCTTATTATGGGCCCCCAATAATCTTATTATTGCCCCAATAAACATTTCATTGCCCCCAGTAATATTATTATTGCCTCCCAATAATCTTATTATTGCCAACCATCATATCACTAATTAAACAACGACATTTAGATAGGAATAAGATGAGATAAATTTCAGCAAGAAAACACTACAACAATTGCATCTAACTGCAATGTTAACCTGCGCGCTTCTCTTAACAAGATATACCCAACTATTGTACTTGTTTTCTCAAAAAAAAAGAAAAAAAAAGCCTACTGTACTTGCAAATCATACAGAACCAACGGGGAAAGCAAGCTCTAGAACAACTTGTGCTGAATATTATAAGGCTACAGTACTGTAATGCGCTCAATTTCAATCTTGGCATCTAATCGGCACCACTTGCTTTCAGTATTTCTCTCATATTCTTGAGAACCTACTCCGTCTGACCTTCAACATCATCAGAGATGAACTTTCCAGTCTCTGAAATCATACCAAGACAACCAAACACAGAGGACATTGTTAGCTTTGATTGCCTGAGAATAGGGTCTCAAGGCAGCCGGAGACTTATCTGTTTTCATAGCCTCCTTGATTCGAGCCTCAATCCATAGCCGACTTTAGATCTCTGGCAAGCGAGGAGGACCAGATCCGCCGATTCTTGCCTGAAAGCTCTTATCCATCTCAAGAACCACATCCGCCTCAAGACCGCCGATCCGACGCCCAAATCATCGGAATCTTCGACCTCGTCGCCGGAACCGGAATCAGACCACACATCTCTCTCTCTCTCTCTCTCTCTCTCTCTCTCTCTCTCTTTCCGGAATCGAAATTGGAATCCTCTGGTGAAAGGTGCTTGTGCTGGACATCGAAGTCCTTATGCCAGTGGCTCCATTTTCAATCTCTAGCTATCGGAAGCGATGCCAACCAGAACTGGAATTGGATTTTGGAAGAGAGAGAGAGAGAGAGAGAGAGAGAGAGAGAGACGAGAATGAGAGTCTGAGAGTAGAAGAGAAAGATAGCTTGTAATTTGTTAATTATTTGGGGGTGAAATTTGTCTTTTGGTCTTAAATTGGGTAAATGAGAGTAAAAAACTCTTAGTGGAGTAAGTGGACAATTTTTAGGCTAAAATTGGGTAAGTGGTCACAGCCCCAATATCATATATTCAATATATATAAAAAATTATACAAAAATAAAGAAGATCAGGTGATTTTAATGAAATGAAATATATCATCGTGCTATAGCATCAACAAATCTATTATTGTAGTCGATGAACCCATCTAAAAAAAAAAATTAGGCTGAAAATTTTTGAGTGTAAATTGCAGGTTATTGCTAATTATGCCTAGTACTTAACTTAAAATTGCAGGTTACTTGAATTTATTATCAATTTTCACTTCACAGTAGAGGTGTATGATTTTTTTTTCTTATGGTATGTTAGAAAGAGGGAGAAAATAGGAATTATAAATTTTACAAAGAAGTTGGGTGTGCATTTAGAAAAATGAGATGTGTAGATAAAATCTCTCGTCCAAAAATATTACACGATTTATTTATCTTATTTTTCCGTGTTTAACACATTATTGAACAAAAATTGATATAAATTAAAATATTATAATTTAAAATTAATTAAAAATATTTTTTCAAAATTTTTTTCGAATTATTAGATGAACTTGTCCAAATAATATACGCACGTATTTTTACCATACTACACACATCTCGTATACTAAGATCCTCAGAGAATACAATCGTCAGGCTAAAGTTGTTAGGTTTGGTGTATATCCCTCCCGGTGGAGATATTTTGCATAGGATGAATGCATGGTGTTTATGTTTTGTGCATTCAAGGTAACAACTTATGCATGAAAAATTGGTGCATAGTCAAGTGCATGCATTGGATATAAATGACAGGATCCATCCCAGATTTCATCTTGAAATCCGAAGTGGCCCTGCGGGGCCCACCTAAGAAGAAATTCTACCAAAAATTTAGTGAAACTCCCTCTAAAAGTGGACTACCCAAAACCTGTAGAAAGACATTTACACTTCTAAAATAATCGACCCTTATTCCTCTAGAGCCACTCTGCTCCCTAAATCACAACATCACCCATTCCACAAAACAAATATCAGAGCAATCTAATGTACAGGCTTATAAGAAGATAGAATACAAGATAAAGGACCGATACTTTTATAATGCGGAAGCTATGACAGCTATGCCTCAACCCCATGTATGCTCAACCTCAAGCTAATCTGGCCTGCAAACTGGGCATTTAAAACCGAAGGGCCCAGAGGAAAAGCATTTGAAAAATCGTTAGAGTGAGTGGACAAAAAAATAAGTAATTTCAAATGAACAAGTGAAACTTAATGTTTTCCCAAGTTATTCTCTAAAACCTCGCATGTAATAACAATCTTGAAAACACTCTTAATCATCATCTTTATTACAATCTTAATCACATAAAATTGAACATCTCGAAATCTCTTAAAAATCTCCAATCCCTCATATACGTATTCATATTTCAAACATCTTGTTAAATTATTCATATCTCAAATCATATCTCAAAATGGATGATGACTAAAGGGGACTGCCGATTAGTAATCTCATGCCACCTGGAGGGAACTACTGACCGGATGAGGAGGTAATGGTTAGAGGGGACTGTCGACTAACCATATGTAGTTAGAGGGGATTGCCAACTAACTACCTCATGTCATCTAGAGGGAACTACCGACTAGATGAAGCATCGGAGGGGGGACTGCTGACCGAAATATTCTGGAGGGAACTGCCGACCAGAATATTGTCTGGAGGGGATTGCCGGCCAGACTATTACCTGGAGGAGACTGCCGACCAGGTAATGCATGCATGCGTTGACTTATTTACCTCCTCAATGAACTGAAATCAATCTCTTTAAAATAATTGCTTTCGGAAAGAAACCCAATATTAATTCAATAAATCATCAATAATTACCGAAAGCATAACTTAAGAATATCTCGATATCTCAAACCTCAATATCTCAATAAATCCTCGAAAGCATAAATCAAATACTCGGTAAATCAATAAATGCTTTCGGAAAGAAATCTCAATCTAACTTCAAGGCTGATAAGTGCGGAGCTCAAAACTCAGGAAATCTCGATAATTCAATCAGGCTCAAATATTTGCTAAATCCTTCATACTCGTATATCATCATATACACCGATATTCGAAATCAATAATTCTCATAATATTTTCTTAATCAATCACTTCCTGAAAATCATTTCCCAACCCAATAATCCATAAATAAATATCTCAAAAATCTACTGAAAGCCCTCGGGAAGGAATTTCAATACTAACCTCGTAATTCATAAATAACTCTCAATAAACCAAAGCTCATAGAACCTCAATGATTCAAATCATAAATTAAATCTCAATTAGAAAATAATAATAATACCGCATGCATAATTAATTTAAAACAAATGTCCACTCACAGTACTATTTAGGTGACCACGCTACCGGTTTCCTACGTCGAGCAGTAGTTCGGTAAGTCGCCCTGTACACAATTCCAATTCGTTAATAACAATCCAGAAATTAAATACGATTCCCACATCAAATCCTCTTAAATCAACATTTCCATTTCTTATCCGATTTAACCAAAACTTCATCGTTAACACCAATTCTTTAATACAAAGTTTCTAGGGCAGAAATGAGAGAAATCCGACGGTCAGATCCTCGTAAATCGATAATCGAAATTCTAAATTTCCAGAAATTTATAATTGATTCAAAACTTCCCCAATCTTCACCAAACTTCATATATAAGCTCTTCAACATTTATAGGATTTAATAGGCTGAGAATTGAAATTAAAAAGCTGCCCTACGCGCCGCCACCACCAGCTCCAATGGCCACCAAATTTTGGCAGTAGCTTCGTCTCAACCATATGAACAACTTTCTCAACTACAACAAATCCACAAAATGATTAGAAGTACCTCAACAATTAAGGAGAAGTTTGAACCCGAATCGTGAATAGTGACCCGTAGCTTCCAGCCATCAGTTCTTCCTCCATGTTTCGATTCTCAGCAAAAGCTTTGGGGAGGATGGTCTGCGTCTCAAGCCTTTTTTGATCGGCCAAGTTTGGCTAGCTTTGGTGGCCGGAAACTGGAGAATGAAGCATTGACCGAAATCGGCACCGTGGTGTTCTCGGCCTTGGGTCTTCATTTTCCGGCCAAGACGCCATGATCTACCACCGTGGGGAGGTTGGGTATGGGAAGAGGAGTCCAACGATGCCCGCCTCACGTTCCCAGGTGACCGGAGGAGGAAGTTGCAGAGGTGAGGCCGAAGAAAGAGAGTGACGCGGAAGGGGAGAGAGAGAGAGAGAGAGAGAGAGAGAGAGAGAGAGAGAGAGAGAGAGAGAGAGAGAGAGAGAGAGAGAGAGAGAGAGAGAGTTACCCGGCCACTGTAGAAATTCAAATTTATACTATCTACCATGAACAGTAACTTATATTTTTCGCTTATAACTTTCGTATACGAACTTCGATTTTTACGTACCACAAATGCATGCGCTCTGTTTAATGTCCTCTACAACTTTCATGAAGAAAATTTTCTCAAATTTCGACCCGAACAAAAAGTCAACTTTTAGGGCCCTCTAAAAGATCGAAACGGAGCCAAAAAGTAAATGTAAATGTCGTTTACCGATCGAAAGACTCGTAAACTGGTAAATTTAGGTTCGGGACGTTACAATAAATGCATTATCAAATTGATGCATTGGGAATAAATACATGGTTAAATTCATGTATTGACCTTTTAGTCTTCTTAAGGAGTTAATGTGAGAGATGAGTGGTTAATTCATGAATGAGCATTGATGAAGTGACTCTTGAGGCTCCTATCAATGGTATAAATATAAGAAGCTTTTATGGAGGCAAGCAAGAGGACGAGGAGCAACTCCAAGGGTCTTCAAGTTGTAGAAGATAAGGGGGAGTTGTGTTCAAGGGCGTGTATAGCTCTTGGGGTAGAGTGATCTTTTAGGGTTGAGAAAGGGTGTACAAGGGGTATCTTTTTGGATACAAGGGCCTGGGTTGGGCATAAATTTGTGCAGTGTAATCTTGTACTTATGTAATTCTCTCATAGTGAAGGTCAAACTCTCTAAGGACGTAGGCATGGATTTTGGCCGAACCTCATTAAAACTTGTTATATTCTTGGCTTGGTTGTTTATTCTTTCCATCTCTACTGCTAGCACTTTCATGGCGGGGGATTAATTCTCTAACAAAAGTGACATCACTAAAAACCTTCTCAAGAGTACCAAGCTGAAACAATATTAAACGTAGAAATAAAGCCTTGTTACGTTCTCTATGAACATGCAGAGGTAGACCTGTAAATGGGTTGGATTTTGATCTGGACCCGATCCAGATCCGTGGCTATTGGACGGGTTTGGATCGAACATTTTGATCCGTTGATCCGTTAATGATCCGAATTCGTTAACCCGTTTATTTAACGGATCAAATACGGGTTTAGGTCGATCCGATCCGTTAATGATCCAACCCGTTTTCGTAATAATAAAATATTATTTTTATTAATATATTATTTTAAAAAATATATAAAATATAAAATATTACAAATTTTTAATACAATGTTTTGTAGGAATCTAAACATAAACGGCATTATCAAAAAAAGATGTCTAAAAATGGACATCTCCCAAGATTCAAGATACATTATCAACAAAACATGTCAAGAATGCCAAGATTCCAAGAAGCTTTATCATTTATCAATAAAGGTTTGCATGTTTAGTTGACCAAAAGGGTAAGAACGGTGTAGAACAATAGAAATTCAAAAATATTTGAAATTATAAACGGATCGGATTAGCGGATCGGGTATCCGTTAATCCAGCGGATACAGGTTTGGATCAAGCTATCAATGATCCGCCGGGTTAACGGAGCAGGTTTGGATCGAGTTTTTTCTTTGAGTAAACGGATTTGGATTTAGGTAGATCCGATCCAAACCCGGTCCATTTACAGGTCTATGCAGAGGTAGTGCTTCCTTCAAAATTTTGTGTGCAGCTTGTCACATTTTCTATGAACATGTTTCCATTAAATAGACTCAAAGGGAACTATGCAGCAAATTGATCTTGTCAGCCGTTGCTCCATCTTCACTTACATAAGCTCCCCAAGACATGTTAAATATCTGCTAATTGAGCTCTAGCTCTGTCATTAGATTTAAGCAAAAGTTCCAACGATGATTTGAAGCTTTGAAAACACTCATCTTCCATGACTTCATCAATAGAAAGTGTGGAAATCCTTTGGATTTTAGTGTTAGCTCAAGCTAAATCATGCGAATTGGGGATTGAAGCTTCATTGGTGATGACTAAGGTACAAAGCGATGGAGATGTAGCAGGAGATAACTTTCCAGAAAGCCTAAAGCTTGGATAGAGCGCCTAAACTTTAGTACTGAAGTACAAGAACCAACTGTCAGCAGTACAACATGTAAAATGATAAAGAAATACACTAGTTAGAACAAAGACTCATGCCTGCAATCACTGAGGATTCTGATTGCTTCACCTTAATGATTTGGAACTCATCCTCACTATCTGATCCTTCGTTGAGTGTCCCAGCTTCTTCCTCACTCCATGCATGACCAATGCTACATCAGCAGGTAGTGTTGAAGGCTGCTCTTCGATAGATTGTACATTCTCCTTGATAGCTTGCATCTCCTCTTATTATCTAATTATTTCTTGCTATCCTTCCGTTTCTTTCACTCTCGATACCTGCCTAATGCGCTACATTCTTCAATAGGGTGTTGTGCTGGCGGTTGGTCAATTTCTTAGACCTCCATTTTTCTCCCTTTCCTTATTTCTGTCTTTCTCCAGCGTTCACTCTCTCGATATGCTCAATTCTTTCATGTTCACACTTCTCAATTCAAAGTTCTTCGATCAGAAGCTACAATAAGAAAACATAAACTTATGTTAACCTTCATTTAAATGAATTACATATCAAGTGAACAAGAAAAAGTCCAGGAGATGTGCACAGAGTAATAACCTGACGATATGATCTATAGGTAAGCATGCTTTTCAAGGAGCTTATCAGCATTATCAATTCTTTCAACATATTCATCAAGGAAAATATCATCATGCTCACTAACAGGTTTGGTTGCTTACTTTGAATCAAGGTCTTTAGAACCCACAGAAGGCTTGCAACCCAATTTTTTAGTAATTATGCCACTACTTTTCTTGAATAGCAATGGAAAGAAAGCTTCTACACTGACATTAGTAGCATCAAAAATTGTACGACAAGTAGCAAGTCCCATACCTTTTTCACGAAAGCTCATAAGAGTAGCAATGCTCCTTTTTGCATTGCACAACCCATCTGGCTTAGGCATTTTATCAAAGAGGTGGAGAAGATGGTATTCTAACCTCTCATCATTCACCTTGACCTCATGAGTAGACCATGCATGGTTTAGCTTGGTGAATAGAGGTTCCCTGTGTAGGAGAGAAACCCAATTCTTGTTTCAAGTTAGCACAAACTCATGTCCTTCACTCGCAGAATTAAGGTTGACATCAATTTTAACATTGACAATAAGGTTAACAAAATCCTCAATGGCATTTTCACAAATAAGCTTCTCAGTCTAAGTTTTAAACACAAGGAATGAATGGAATCTAAGTTTTCTTGACCTTTCAGAGCTTTAGAAACTATAGGATGTACTAGAGTTACATCACTATCATTCTCTTGGAGCCAAATCTACTATTGTAGTCAATGCCTGCATTTCTACCATTAATGCCTGCGTTTCTACCATTGTGTAACTTGAATTCAAGTGTTTGGACTGCTTCATCAACTAAGACAGTTGGACTACTAATTTTAAATTAATACCATGAATTTGAGACTCTGCCTCTTGTTCATCCCCCACACCCACTTGTGTAGTAAAAATTTTGGTCTCTAACCAGTGTCCCATATCAAGTTCAAAAGAAATTGAAGAAGGTTCTTCATTAGTCACCACTGGATTTGATAATTAGGGACATTTTCCCTAGTGTTCATTAGTAGGAACCAGTACATGTGGGAAAACAAATTGCTTTATAGGAATGAAATGAGGCTGGATAGGTGGGTAGTTGTGATAGATTTCACTTAGATTAGGGTGAATTGGAATTAGAGAGGTGATTGGGGTGTGATGGTGAGAAGCCCAGTAGTTGAGTAATTATGAAGTGAACATGGAGCGACACTCCACTTAGCGTGATTTGTAGGAAGATGTGGAAATTGGTGAGGGAAAACGTACCAATTGATGATTGTTTGGGAAGGTTGTGGTAGTGGTGGGTAGCTTGGTTGCGATGAAAATTGGGTAAACTTCAGCATGGTAAAAGTTGTGTAGGTAGAGCTACCGTGATGATGATCAGAAGGAGCGCTGTAATACCCACCGGAGATCCCACCAGCATAACTTGCCAGAGTCACTAGAAGCAGGCCCGGTTACAAGCTCTAATACCAATTGTTACGATCTCATGGATTGTACTTGTAAAATGACATCGTAAAAGAAGGAAACGAGAGAAAACTAAGGAAAATAAGGAAATGAAAAATGGTTCAATATTCTTCAGTCATGATCCAATTTCAAGTGCTTATTGGCTATTTAAGCTGAGAAAACACTAGAAGTCTCTCGATAATGGTCTTATGTAAAGTCCAATTAGGCCCATACAACAATCATAGCCCACTAGCTATAAGAGGATAAGCCCATAAGATATAAGAGGATCCTAACATATAGCATGAACGAAGAATTTGGTAGGGTGACAATAGTCGTACCCTATTTTAATTAGATAGAATTCATTTAGTATAAAGATACCGGTTCGGCCTCATCCTTGCCCATTTCATCAAATGTGATGTCTAATGAAAAGTACATCTACATGATAATGACCACGTGAATTTATGTTGGTTGCGAAAATGGGACTGTGAAAGATATTAAACATTCTGTGTATGAGGATCATGATCATGCTATATGATAGAAGAAGTTTATAAGGGAGCCTATATTTTAGGCTACGTGACTATGTCGATGCTCATAATGATGATCATGAAGCTCGATTTGTCTGGGAACTAAAATGAGGGGATACTCACAAGGTTGGTTGATCTTGAATTTTAGCGAATTGTAGTTTGCAGCTTTGTTGGTTAATACTTAACCAAACATTTTGACATCATTTGACAGAAGTTTACCGAACGTGCTAATATTATTTGGTAGATTTTGCCAAACAAGTAGAATGGCTTTGTTGTTATATACTCGTTTTGTAAGCTTTTACCGTAATACAGTGGACTAAGTTGGTAGAGGTTTACTAAGAGAAAAATTTAGTCACCGTCTCCAAACTATGCTGCCAAGGCCAAGTTGATACCCAAACTCTTAAAAGTATCAATGTGATACCCAAAGATATATTTTGACATCAACGTGATACCTCAGTCCAAAATCTCTTACCGTGTCATTTGTTTGCCGACGTGGCAAGCACGTGTCAGAGATGTGGTATTTTTGTCAAGGGCATAATAGTCTTTCACTACTAAAAAATTAAATTAAAAAATTAAAAAATTAAAAAATTAAAATAAATAAATAAATAAACATGAACAGATCGCTCTCCCCCCCCCCGATTCTTCTTCTTCTTCTTCTTCTTCTTCTTCCCAACATCGCCTCCCAATAGTCTTTCATTTTGCTGAGTTTCGCCAGATGATCTCGACTCCCAAAGGTAAGGGTTTCGTGGCGCCAAGTAGCCGAGATTCTTGGGGCTGAATCTCCCAATCGAACCTGCTGGTGCTGAAGATGATCGGCGATAGTGAAGAAGATAGCATCGGCGACGACGATGAAATTGGGTATTGTAGTGACGATGGGAGTTTATCGAAAGGTGGTGGGTTGAAAAAGGAGTGCACCGCGGAGGAGATAGAGGCGGAGGCGGCAGGTATTGGGTACAAAGTGGTTGGGCCGCTTGAGAAGACTGATGGGACATGGATTTGTAGCAAGAATTTTAGAGGATCTTGGCGGCGTTGGTGATGGTTTGGGAGGAGGAGAAGGAGAGGAGAGAGAGGAGGAGGAGAGTGAAGTTGAAGAAGAAGCCGAAGCCATTTTTCTTTGATTTCTTGGGAGAGAGTCACCAGCTGTCGGGGGATCGGAGGAGGCGGCGGAGACAAGATCAGAGAGGAAGACGTTGTGACCCTTGGTCGTCCAGCAGACGTTGCGAATGAGGGTGGAGAATTTGGTGCAGGTTGCGAACGAGTTCTTGTACTGGTTCTGATTGTAGTTGTTCTACCATTCTCCAAGAACCTTGTGTCGTTCATGCCTTGCGCCTCAACGTTGTAGTAGCTGTTGCTGTTTTGGGTGGTTGGGGTGGTGGTGGGAGTGTTGTAGCCTCTCTACTGTAAATCTTGTGTCACTCATCCTGTTTTGGTTGGTCTCGTAGTAGTTGTTGTAGTAGTTGCTGTTCTTGTTGGAATTATAGTGTGTGTATGGAATGTTGTTTTCGTCGTTGGTGGTAGTTCTTGTGGTGGTGGTGTATGGTTCACCGTTGGTGGCGATGGTGGTGTAATGTTTACTGTTGGTGGGGGTGGTCGAGTATGGTACAGCGTTGGTTGTGGTTGTGTCTTGGACTCTTGGTAGAGGGAGGCAGCTCGGTGGACTTGTCGCCGTAGAGACCATAGCCCAGGAAATGTGGTGGCAGAGCTTGCGGCGGTTTGACTAGAACAAAATCCCAGAAGAAGAAGGAAAAAAAAAAAAAAATGAAAAGAAAAAAAATGAATTAATAGAAAAAAAAAAAAAAAAAAAAAGAGGGTAAATTGGTCATTTCACTTTATTTTGGGGCCCACGGGCTTGCCAAGTCAGCAAACAGACGGCGCCGTTAGAAATTCTTTCACGTTGATGTCAAAATATGTCTTTGGGGTATCACATTGATACTTTTGAGAGTTTGGGTATCAATTTGGCCTTGGCAGCATAGTTTGGGGACGGTGACTGAATTTTTCTCATTTACTAAATATCTTATTAACTATTAGTAGAGTCCTGCCAAACACATGAGATGATGAATATTTTTTACAAATATTTTTTTCATCCGGGGTATTTTGAAAAAGTATAAATGGATAGACTCAGCAAATTATAAAAAATTATTAAGTTTAGTGATACAAAGAATTTGGCACAATGGCAATAGTCGCACCCATAACATAATATGGAGGTTTCGTACTAATCGGCCTGCTTGCGAGTGCCATATTTATGACTAGGAAACATCATTTATCCTAGGCCTTGATTTAAGCAACGCTGATCAATTTATTAATAATCATATTTCCGATGGACATTGTGATCACGAAGCATCAGCTTGGTCTATCCACACTGGATGACACAAGACTCCTCCAATGCCTAATGCCATCAACAATCTGTAGCTTCGTTTTCTTCCAAGATCTTCAACAATCAACTTTTTCGTTAGTAATGAATTTGTGCTACATGGATTCTTCATCCTGAGCTTCAGAAAAGCTTCTATTATAGACTATATTACCATATCTAACGTCCAATTATTTGCTTTGTTAACCTCAGTGGTGGTTTGAGAAGTTAAGGGATACTCGGACTTCACAAAAGCAAGCTTTCCCAAGTCATTTTTAACCGTGAAATAAAAAATACTACCAAAAGTGAATGACCACATTAAAGTTAAGTGACAAAAGTGATATTTTCAAATTATCGGTGACCAAAATATCGAAATGGTTATAGACTTATAGTTCACTGACTAATCTAATCGTGAAATTATGACTCTAAGTGAAAATGTGTTTCTATTTATCAGCTTATTGATTGGGTGAAGAACACATGAGAAACGCATTATAAATCTCCCTCCTTGCTTATTGAGTGTCTGCAACTCTGCAAGTTGGAGTTAGAATCAAATTTTAACCAGCAAGCTTTACAGATAAATTAAGGATGATCCTGCGTCACCTAGAGCGGTGTGACTATAATCCATCTTTTACCATGCTTTGAGGATAAATTCCTCACGTTACTGGTATGACTGAAATTTATACACTCGTGTCTAATCACGAAGGATTAGTAAGAAGCATGGAAAGAGTAGGTAAAGATAGCATGTATGGTGACACAAGATGTAGAGTGCCCGAAGTAGGAGAGAGTAAGTAGAGATAGCATGCATGGAGACACAAGACGTAGTGTAGTTCACTTCCTAAAGGGAGACTGTCCACTTGACATGCTCCATGAAATACGTATTGGTCCATCCTATCTGACATACTAAATATTGTATGAATATACAATAGAAGCAAAGAAAATTTACTGATCAAGTAACAAAGTCCCAAACTGAAATTTCGCAATGTCAAGCCTACAGAGAATTTCATGATCAACCATCATCATGAAATTCAACATCTATCCTAAGTAAAAATTTTAGGAGAAATTCAACATCTATTCTTCTTGAACGCGCCTCACGCGCCATTCTCAAAACCTTGCCGTTACCTAACTTTCTCACGAATTGGCCACTTTCGATTCTCATCTTTCCCGGCTCTGATTGTCTACCCAAACTTACTGGTGGCATCGCCAGCCTTTGTCTTCTCCGCCCTTCCACCGGGAAGTGGCAGAGGAGTGGATTCAATGTCGATTCAGAGAAAACGTGTGAAGAATGGTGGAGATATCAATACTGATTTGGAGGCACTCAGAATGGAAGATCTCGACACTACTGTGCAGAACCCTTCACCTTTGCAACCCCAAATGACCTATGCAAGTATGCTGAAGAACCCTGTTGATCGCTACAGGCAAACCATGATCGAGGACTTCGAGTTCAATGATGATGACTGCACCTATTCTCAATGTAAGCATGGCCAAAATGTTTCGTTCTCTGAGAAAGTTCATAATAAGCTTGATTTCGAATGGAGGTGCGATGTTGTTATCAAATTGATGGGGAAACCCAACTCGACGAACACTTTTGATTTCATGCTTACAGGTCTCAGAAAGAAGTGGCAGGTGAAAGGGGATTGGCAGCTTTTTGATTTGCCTAATGATTTCTATATTGTGAAATTTAACCTTGAAGAGGACATGAACCATGCTCTGTATGGAGGTCCATGGATTTTGGCTGGCCAAACTCTTATTGTCAGGAAATGGAGGCCGGATTTTGACCCTATGAAGGAATTCATTGGGAAGATGGCTCTTTGGGTGAGAATCTTTGGTTTACCTATCAAATTCTTCAAGGACTTCACTGTGGCAAAAATTGGTAAAATCATTGGAGATGTGGTTAAAGTTGACAAGCTCACTGTGGGTCAAGCTAGAGGACAATTTACTAGGGTGTGCATTGAGGTTGATCTTAGCAAGCCCCTGCGTCCTTTTGTTGAGGTTGAATCCATTGCCTATCAGGTTGTCTATGAAGGGATCTCGTTGATTTGTTTTGAGTGTGGGTGCTTTGGGCTTGCCAAAGACAAATGCCCCACTATCAAAGTCACGGATAATATTCATCCCAAGCCACAAACTAGAAACTGTGATAATGAGATGACTATTGCCAATAATGATGAGAAGATGGGGTCTGATGTATGTATGCAGCATGTTGCTCCACATGGTGAGGTGATTAAAGAAGATATGGGCCCATGGATGTTGATGAGCTACAGGAATAAAAAGAAAAATGGTGATGCTATCAATACCAAGAAAAACTCTGTTACTGGCTCTAGATTTACTATTCTTCAGGATGAGACTGTGGCTGACTCTGCTTTTCCTGAAAAGACCATTGATGCACATAATCATGAACAGTCCCCTACCATTGTGAATCTATGGTAGAGTTTCCAAGAGAAAAAAAAAAGATCCAAAGTCCTACAAAAAACAAGCCTGTATCTACCCCTGCTGGCACTTCCTTTAGTTGACCACCTGACATTGAGAAAACTGCTCACCTCATGGATAAGCCTACTGGCCACAACTCTAAAAACCTGCCAAGAGCTCCAATGAAAGATGTTTCCAATTTAGGAAGTAGCAGTGGATCAAAGCCTGACCTGCATTATCAGAGAAAAACCAAAGGGCTGGTCAATCCTGGTTCCAAACATCAGACTCATGTTTTCAAGAAACTTTCTTTTGAAAAGGTGAGTCCTAATGTTTTGGGAGATGGGATCTCAGCTATCTTTGGGCATACTCCCCCTGATGAGATTTCTGGCAATACTAGACTACATACTCAATTTCTCATGACACTGAGAATTTTGTTGAGAATACTTTTGCTGAGAATAGCATGGTGAGCATCGAGAATAGTCTGCCCTCCCATAATGGTGAGGATCTGGCTGATGCCTAAGTGGGATCTCCCTCCACTCCCTCTCTGCAGTTCCAATGTTTAAAGTTCTTTTTTGGAATGCCAGAGGTGCAGGTAGTGATAATTTTCGATCTGCTATTGCAGACCTTGTCAAGTTACATTCTATTGATGTTTTAGCTATTTGTGAACCTAGATTGCAATTCTCAAAGACCTGCACGACTCTTCATAATCTTGGGTTCAATGACTCAAGGATTGTTGAGGCTCAAGGTTTTTCTGGTGGCCTATGGCTCTTGTGGAATAAAAATAAGACTCAGGTTGACTTCATTGATGACAACTTCCAATCTATTAATGTTAAAATCACTATTCCTGGCAGTCCTGCTTGGATGCTTTCTGTGGTTTATGCTTGTCCAACCCATACTTCAATGGCTTCTTTGTGGCCTTATTTTGATAATCTTGTTGCTATCACCAATCTCCCATGGATGCTAATTGGAGATTTTAATGAGGTGGTTTCTAGCTTAGATAAGAACTGTGGCCCTTTTACTGGAAGATTTGGTGGCTTAAGGAATTGGATTAACAAGAATGCTTTGATTGATATGGGTTTCAAGGGATCCTGTTACACCTGGAGTAACAATAGAGTGAAGGAAAGACTTGATAGATCATTTTGCACATGCTCCTGGAGGTCTACTTTTCCGGATGCTTTTATCCAACATCTTCCCAAAACAAGGTCTGATCATTGCCCTATTCTCATGCAGCTTTGTTCTAATAACCCTATTAATAGAAGCTCTAGCCCATTTAGATTTCAAGCTATGTGGTTTTCTCATACAAATTATTCTGAGTTTGTTTCTAACACTTGGAATGGGTTACATGGGGAGTTTCATTCCAAAATCATGTGTCTCTCTTCTTCTCTCTCGAAATGGAATAGAGAGGTTTTTGGTCACCTATTTCGGAAAAAAAGAAGAATTTTGGCCAAAATTGGGGCCATCCAAAAGGCCTGTGACAAACATGAGAACCCTTTCTTACTCAAGCTTGAAGCTGAACTTATCCATGATTATGAGAATATCCTAAATCAGGAGAATCTCTTCTGGAAACAGAAATCTAGAGATAAGTGGCTGCAAGGAGGTGACAGGAATACCAAATTCTTTCATTTGACTACTCTGGTTAGAAGGAGGAAAAACAAAATTGAGGGCCTGTTTGACAGTAATGGAACTTGGTTTACTGATTCTGCCTCCATGAAAAATATTGCTGTTGATTTTTTCACTAATCTGTTCTCCTCACAATGTGATGAAGGCTCTAGACTCTTTATTCCCTAGCTCTTCCCTGATATTGATCATGAAGACCTCACTAATATTGGTAAACCTGTGTCCCTCATGGAAGTTAAAGACTCCCTCTTTGCCATTGGAGGACTCAAGGCTCTTGGATTTGATGATTTCCTTGCTATCTTCTTTCAACATCATTGGCAGCTTTATTCTTGTGAAATCTTTAATGTGGTGTCTAATGCTTTCAGGTCTGGTGTAATTCCCCCTAGTTTAAATCACACTATTATCTCCTTAATTCCTAAGGTGGATGGCCCTCAGCACATTGCCAATTTCAGGCCAATCAGTTTATGCACCACAATTTATAAAGTTATCTCCAAGATCATTATGGCTCGGATTAGGCCTTTGATGCAGCATCTTATAAGCCCTAATCAGGTCAGCTATGTTTCTGGAAGACACATTTTAGATAATATTATGATTTCTCAGGAAATGCTTTTCAAATTAAAAAAATCCTATGGTGCTTACAATAGACTCAGTTGGAATTTCATTGAGATGGTTCTTTATGAAGCTCAATTTCCTCATGATTTGGTGAAGCTTATTATGAGCTGCATTACCTCTACCAGTTTCTAGATTTGTTTTAATGGTGAACTGACAAACTCGTTTAAAGCTCAGAGGGGTATTAGGCAGGGTGACCCCCTCTCTCCTTATATCTTTGTCCTATGTATGGAAAAGCTTTCTCATCTGATTAAGTCCACTGTAGATATTGGAAGTTGGAAACCTGTTAGAGCATCTCAATCTGGGCCTAAAGTTTCCCATCTTTTCTTTGCTGATGACCTTATGCTTTTTGCTGAAGCCTCCCCTTTCCCAAGCTCACACCATTAAGTATTGTCTGGATGCCTTTTGCTCTCTCTCTGGCCAAACTGTTAGCTATGAAAACTCTCTCATCTTTTGCTCTCCAAATACTTGTAAAGGATCTGCTTCTGAAATTAGCAGAATTTGTGGTTCTCCTTTGACAAATGATCTTGGAAAATACTTGGGAATGCCTCTTATTCACACCAAAGTGAACAAGCATACCTATGATAGCTTATTTGATGAAGTTCAAGGTAGACTCTCTAGCTGGAAATGCAAAGTGCTCAGTATGGCTGGCAGACTCACCTTGATTCAATCTGTCACTTCCTCCATCCCAATCTATGCAATGCAAACTGCCAAATTCCCTATGAGCTTGTGTGATCG
Source organism: Rosa chinensis (assembly GCF_002994745.2). NCBI lineage: Eukaryota > Viridiplantae > Streptophyta > Magnoliopsida > Rosales > Rosaceae > Rosa > Rosa chinensis. The sequence goes on from NC_037088.1 coordinate 38,812,138, forward strand.
AATTGATAAGCTGAATAGGGATTTCTTATGGGGGGGACTCAAATGATAAGAAAAATGTCCATCTTGTGGGATGGGACACTGTTTGTCAACCAAAGAATCTTGGTGGTCTAGGAATTAAGAAAACTGCAGACATGAATCAAGCCATGCTAGCCAAGGCTAGTTGGAGACTGTTTCAACAAGACTCTGGTTTATGGGCCTCCATTTACTCTGAGAAGGATCTTAAAAATTGTTACATCACTGATGATAACTACCTACCCCCTGCTGATTGCTCTAGTACCTAGAGGAGCATCTCTTATGGAGCTGCTTTGATGAGGAAAAACCTTAAATGAAGAGTTGGAGATGGCAAGAAAATTAAATTATGGTATGATCACTGGCTTTTACCTAATGCATTAATCAATTTTTCTCTTCCTTCAACCACTATCAATATTGTTAAAGAGATTTGTGTAACTGAAGATCCATGCAATTGATTCTTTGTATTTATACCATTGAATACTGTTTATGACTTATTGTAACAATAGCATAACAGTCAAATTACCTTAGTTATATAATTGTACATTGTAATTAGATTGAATCAATATAGAAACCACATTTTCTACATGGTATCATAGTTTAGGTTGCTTACCTCTTTCCGATCTGATTTCATCTTCCTCTGCTGTTCTTCCTCATCATGGCCACCACTGCTTCTTCCTCATCTCCAAACACTTCCAGCTTTATCAAACTCACTAGAACCAACTATCTAGTTTGGCTTCGGCAACTCAAACCATACCTCAATGGCAATGATCTGTGGTGCTATGTTGACGGTTCCTAACCTGCTCCCCCATCTACCATCATGTCCACTCCTTCTGAAGGCCAAACTCCTGTTCCTATCCCCAACCCAGCCTACACCAAATGGTTCAAAGAAGACCAAATCATTGTCAGCATTCTCACCACCACCCTCACTGAAAATATTGCTCAGCTGACCATTGGTTTCGAAACATCCAAGGACATCTGGGATTGTCTTCAGCGCCATTTTTCCCAAAAATTTGTTGTCAGTACCTCTACTCTCAAGATGCAGCTTCTTGATCTCCAGAAAGGTAACCAATCTGTTGATGAATACCTCCGTCAAGCCAAGGCCATTGCTGATGCCTTAATATCCATCAACAAACCTGTTTCTGATGAAGACTTGGTCATTGCTACTCTACACGGCCTTGGCCCTGATTATGGCATGCTCCGCACTGTACTCACCCAAAACCCACCCCTCCCTAACTTCTCTGAGCTTCGAGCTCGCATCCTCTCCTTTGAAACTCAACAGATTGGTCCATCTGTGAATGGAACGGCCACTGCTCTCTTTAATCATAGCACTTCCTCCTCACGCCGTGACTAGCGCTCCTTGGCGACCCGTTCTTCTCACTCCTGCAGCCGGTACTCCACAGGTCGAAATCGCCGCCCTGGTGCGCGTCAGCCTTTTCTCCAATAGCAGCATCAGTTTGCCTCGTAGCCACAGTTTGTGTCCCCCCAGTTTGCATCGCAGCCAGGTCCCTTTTCTTCACCTGCATGGGCTGCACGCCCTGGGCCTTCTGGGCTTCTTGGCCCAGCACCTTAATGGTGTCCTAATTGCCACTCCAACCTACATGGGCTTCCTCAATGCCTACACAGATTCTCTGGCCCGAGTACTACTGCTCCCTTTGCTGGAGTTCACTATGCTACTGATCCCACTTGGTACCCGAATACCGGCGCTACTCATCACATGACATCCATGCTTGTCCATAATCCTCAATCTTATGGGGGGCCTCATAATGTTTATATGGGTAATGGGGACTCAATGCCTGTTTCCCATACCGGTAATCTTTCATTGTCATTAGGGTCTTCCCAATTCACTTTAGAAAATGTTTTTAAAATTCTGTCAATTCGTAAAAATCTTCTCTCAGTAGCTCGTTTTACAAAGGACAACGTTGTGTTCTTTCTTTTCGCTCCAGATTTTTATCAAATATATTGCTTACGTACTGGTCGTCTCTTATTTCAGGGCCCTTGTAAAGATGGTCTCTATCCGCTAAATCTGTCGAGCGTCTCCACTCCTCCATAAGCCCTTGCCTCCATTCACTCCTCCATTTGGCACAATCGTTTGGGTCATCCCTCTTCCAATGTCTTAGCTCGTCTAGGTTCAACAATTGGTTCAAAATTATCTTTTCGTTCCTTCTGTCGAGATTGCGCACTTAGCAAATCTCATCAATTACCTTTTAATTCCAATAAAGAAACTGTTAATTTTCCATTTCATATTATTCACAGTGATGTTTGGGCTTCATCTACTCTTTCCATTAGTGGCTTCAAGTATTACGTTCTTTTCACAGATGAATTCTCACGTTTCACTTGGATTTACCCCATGCATCGTAAAAATGAAGTGCTCACCCATTTTCAAACCCTGGTCGCCATGATTCAAAATATTTTTCATCATACCATCAAAACTCTTCAAAGTGATAATGGAACTGAGTACGTCAATCATGCCTTCTCTCTTTATTGTAAATCCTTGGGCATTCAACAGAGATTTTCTTGCCCCCATACACCCCAACAGAATGGACTTGCTAAGCGCAAACATCGCCATATTGCCATAATGACTCGTAGTCTACTCCTTACCTCTGGTGCTCCTCATAATCTTTGGGTCGAAGCCGTCTTCACCTCTGTTTATCTTATTAATCTTCTTCCCACACCCACTCTCAATTGGGATACCCCACACACTCGTCTTCATGGTCGTCCACCTTCCTATTCATCTATTCGAGTTTTTGGTTGCTCCTGTTTTCCTCATCTTGGGTCTTATGTCTCTGATAAACTCTCCAGTCGTAGTCTTAAGTGTGTGTTTTTAGGTTATAGTCCTCAACACAAAGGTTACCGTTGTCTAGATCCCGCCACTGGTCATGTCTATGTCTCCAGACATGTCATATTTAATGAAACAATTTTTCCCTACAAGAATTTGCAGGTACAATCAGTTTTCGAAGCTGGCCCATTGGAATTCACCCTCTTGGCTAGCCCTGGTCTTAATCTCTCTCAGCCCAACACATCTGGGCCCACTTCACATGATGAGTTGATCCCTTCTCCTGCTGTCAGACACCCCATCTTGGGTTCTTCATCCTCGTCTCCTCGCGTTGACCTTGATTCCCGACCTCCAGTGCCCGGCGTTGCACCACCACCCAACCCCACTCCGAGACACTCCGCCGATACGTCGCCCCTTCCGGCGCCTCCGCCGCCCAGCGCCGCTCCTATCCAAACCTACCGGCTCCGCCAACCCCTGGTTCCAGACCCACCCCCTTCGGTTCCCGAGTCCACTCGGCTAGAGGCTCCTCCCCCCCTGTCGTCCTCCACCGGACCCCCAGCTCCCCAACCAGATCAGCCCAGGAGAACCCGTCTTCAACATGGCATTGTTCAGCCTCGACTTCAAACTGATGGTACAGTTAAATATCCCATCTCTCGTGCACTTCTCACTGCTGTTGAGTCTGCAGAACCTACATGCTACACTCAAGCCTCCAAGCACGAGGTATGGCGTGCTGCAATGGTTGAAGAGATCAATGTTTTGCTGAAGAACAATACTTGGACTCTGGTTCCCTCCTCTCCATCCCAGAACCTCGTTGGCTGTAAATGGGTGTTCCGTGTGAAGCACAATCCGGACAGCACAGTTGAATGTCACAAAGCCAAACTTGTGGCCAAAGGCTTTCATCAACACCAAGGTATTGACTATGATGAAACTTTTAGCCCTGTGATTAAACCTGCGACTATTCGTGTTGTGCTCTGCCTTGCTGTGTCTAGAGGCTGGTCCCTTCGTCAATTGGACGTTAAAAATGCATTTCTTCATAGGTTTCTCAAAGAAGATGTGTATATGACTCAACCACCCAGCTTCGTTAATCCCACTCGGCCTTCTCATGTTTGCAAGCTTAACAAGGCACTCTACTGTCTCAAACAAGCTCCACGTGCGTGGTTGCATCGTATGACCTCCTTCCTGCTATCTGTTGGATTTGTATAGAGTTTGGCTGATTCTTCTCTGTTCATTTTCCGTGTTGGACTACATACCATTTATTTTCTCTTGTATGTGGACGATATTGTGGTCACCAGCAGTGATGATATACTCTTACAGAGCTTTATTGATGCTTTGGGACGTGGCTTTGACATCAAAGACCTCGGTCCTCTCCACTACTTTCTTGGTTTACAGGTTACTTCTCAGAATCAAGGCATTCATGTTAGTCAATTCAAATTTGCTTATGATCTCCTTGTGAAGCATGATATGTTGCTTAGTCAACATGTTTGCACACCGATGTCCGCCAAATCCATTCTTACTGCTCATGAAGGCGATCCCCTTCCCAACCCCTCAGTCTTTCTGGAAATAGTTGGCTCATTGCAGTATTTGACCATCACTAGACCTGACATTTCCTTTCCTGTAAATTCCATCTCCCAGTTCATGAGTCAACCACGCACCCCACATCTGGTTGCTGCCAAGCGCATCCTTCACTACATCAAAGGCACCCTTGATCATGGCTTGTATTTTGGTCCTCAACGCCAACCAGCTTACCTTGCTGCCTATGCTGATGCTGATTAGGCTGGTTGTCCAGATTCCCGTCGTTCTACATTTGGCTACATTGTTTATCTTGGCACCAGCTTGGTCTCTTGGTGTTCTAAAAAGCAGCCCACTATTGCTCGTTCCAGCGCCGAGTCTGAGTATCGTTCCCTTTCTCATGCTAGTGCTGAGTCCACTTGGTTAGCTTTCTTACTCTATGAACTTGGTGCTGAAATTCAATTTCCAATCCTCCTGCATTGTGATAATCTTAGCGCTACATACATGGCATCTAATCCGGTATTTCATGCCCACACTAAGCATATAGAACTTGATTACCACTTTGTTCATGAGAAAGTAGCTCTTGGCAGCCATCGTGTTTGCTTTATCCCATCAGTTGACCAGCCTGCAGATCTTCTGACCAAACCTCTTCATAAGCAACGTCATGCTTATCTTACTGGCAAACTTGTTCGTGCAGGCCTGTCCAGTTTGAGGGAGGGTGTTAGACAGATTTGTGTAACTGAAGATCCATGCAATAGTTTTGATTCTTTGTATTTATACCATTGAATACTGTTTATGACTTATTGTAACAGTAGCATAACAGTCAAATTACCTTAGCTATATAATTGTACATTGTAATTAGATTGAATCAATATAGAAACCACATTTTCTACAAATATGAATGCCACCATTTGTGATTTCTGGGATGATACTGGTTGGGATGCATTACTCTTAGCTACTGTGGTTCCTAGTGATTTAGTGAACTTAATTATCAATGTTCCAACTGGATTTGATGGTTGTGGGAACGATGTGCTTATATGGAATGCAACCTCTAATGGATGCTTTTCTGTCAAGTCTGCTTATAACTCTATGTTGGATACTAATAGTCATGGCAATCCTCATTGGCAGGCCATCTGGAAGTTAAGTTGTCCCCCTAAATTGAAAACTTTCATGTGGAGTGTTTTCCACAAAAAGATCCTCACAAATGTACAAAGGGTTAGAAGGGGGCTCACTGCCAATTCTGCTTGTCCCATCTGCAATTCTGCTGATGAAAGCCTCCTCCATCTATTTCTTGATTGTCACAGGTCTAAAGCCATGTGGAATTCTTTACAAAAACCTAGCACCATCCTTAATTCATTTTTTCTGGATCGGAACAGTTGGATGGCTGCTCAACTCCATTGCCATACACTGATAAAGAACAACATCAAGTGGTGTATCCTTTTTGTCTTTGTCTGTTGGTTCATTTGGAAATGGAGGAATAAGGTGATTTTTGATCCAAATTTTATTATGCCTGCCTGCCCTGAGAAGATTATCTGGGACTTTGCAAATGAATGGACTGGTGCTCAACTAAAGGCTAACACTGACACCTTGTACAGTTACACTATGTTGTCCTGGTGCAGACCTCCTATGAACGACTTCAAACTGAACATTGATGGAACTAGAGTGTCCTCCTCTGGAAGAATTGGTGCAGGAGGGGTCATCAGGGACCACAATAGTAATTGGGTGGATGGCTTTCAAATTAATCTTGGCATTGGAGAAATTCTGGATGCTGAGGCTTGGGGTCTCTTTTTTGGATTAAAGCTTGCCTTAAAACATAATATTGCCAATCTTGAGGTCGAATCTGATTCTGCTGTCCTTGTACAGATTTTGCAATCATCAAACACTGGCCTTCATCCCCTTGGCTCTTTGCTTGATGGTTGTGCTATATTGATGGCCAAATTTCAGATTGTCAAGCTTGCTCACATCTTTAGGGAATGCAATATGACTGCGGATGCCCTTGCCAAGAATAGCATTGATCATGAGCTTGGACTGATCACCTTTGATGATCCCCCTATTCATGCTGCCCAAGCTTTCTTAGATGATCTATCTGCTGTAACTAGAGCTAGGAGGACTGGGTTTTGTTCCAGTTCTTAGTTTTCTTTTGTTGTTTTGTTTGGGTCTTTTAGGCCCCGCTTGTAACCAAAAAAAAAAAAGTCCCAAACTGAAATTTCGCAATGTCAAGCCTACGGCGAATTTCATGATCAACCATCATCATTCAGTAAACACTTAAAACATAAGTTATGCATCAGATAACCAAAATTATACCAGGCAGGCATCATCCTAGATGAGTAACAAATCCTAGAATCTAAAGATCTACAACTGGAGGATCATGTAGCGGCTGAGCAGATGGTGTAGTGTGAGGTTTGGTATCATTAGGTGTATAACCAAGATGCAAAGATAAAGTCAAGAACTCCGAGCATAAAAGCTGGAATTGAGAACTGATTCTTCCATCTCTCCCTCCCATCGGTATCCTCCTCTGTTCAAAATGTCTAAGGAGCTCCACGAGCTCATCCAGTTGCTGCACCGCTTTATCAACATCAACAGTGGGCTGGACAGGTTCAGGTTGTGATAACTTTGAAGGCTTTTCACCAAGATTTCGGACCTCTTCCTGTTCTCCCCTTCCTTCATGCTGTCGTCCTCCCACTTTTTCCTCTCTCATTGCATGTCCAATGCTACCAATGTGAACAGTTTCTTGTACAGATTTTGATGATTGCCAATGCTGCTCCTCAAGAATTTGGACTTCTTCATCTTCTCCACTTGTTTCTTGTGGTTGCCATCCAGCTTTTTCCTCTCTAGATGCATGTTCAATGCTACCAACATGAAGAGTGGCTTGTACAGTTTGTGATGATTGCCAAGGCTGCTTCTCAAGAATTTGGACGTCTTCAACTTCTCCATGTGTTTCTTGCAGTAGCCCTCCCTCTGTTTCCTTTCTCATCGTATGCTTGCTATCAACATAAGCAGTGGGCTGTACATGTTGTGCTGACTGTGAAGGCTGCCCCTTAAGAATTTGGACCTCTTCATCTACTCTACTTGCTTCTTGTGGTTGCCCTCCATCTTTTTCCTCTCTCCGTGTGCATCCAAATCTACCAACATCAATAGCAGGCTCTATAGGCTGTGATAATTGTGAAGGCTGCTCCTCAAGAATTTGAACCTCTTTCGATTCTTCTTGTGGTCGTCCTCTAGCTGCTTTCTCTCTCAATTTGTTTGCAATGTTGCCCTTACATATATTAACAGGGGGCTGTGAAGGCTTCTCTCCCCTGAAGTTTTTAATGCTACATAACCTGAAAAACAAAAATTCAATTACAAAGTCCAATGAACCAAGTTGGGAATTAACCTTCTACTCTCAGATTCATGGATCTACCAATAGACCATTTACCACATCCTTGCGTTGATCTCAACAATATGGGACTTCCCTTAGATGAAATGTGTAGCTCGTGCTTTTGCTACAACAGTTTAAAGCCAAATTTTTCCTCATTACAAGTAGTTGGCCCAGTTTGGACCCCAAAAAAACACACGCCAAAAAAAAAAAAAAAAACAAACAAACAAACAGACTAACAAAAAGAAAATACTTTGCCAAGTGATAGGTTTTAGGAATTTCATTTATACGAATTTGGTCACTTTTATAACATAGGATATTATTCCATGTATCCATTTTGTCAATCATATTCCAATTCTACTTGCTGCAAATCTATTTGACCAAGCGACATATGCACTGTACCAATTTACTAACCTCAAATTCTGATCCAAAATCTCCACAGCCTCATGTACAGCATGAACAATCATTTTCTTCACCTGTTTCCAGAGAAGCAGGATTAAGCCCCACACACACACACTGAAAAGTGTACGGAAAACAGAAGTTGTTTTCTATTTTATATAAATATTATACTCGTACAGAAACAGAGTACATGAAAAAGGAAATATAACCTGAAGCGGTGATACCCACTAAAGAAAAAGAAAATCTCAAATTATCACCTTAGATAAATAAAAAAAATTATAATAAACAATGAAGCTTCATTAGGCACAGTGATTAAGCAATCACAATGACCCAGGAGAAAAATAGAAAGTGACTCACAGCTAAAACTAGAACGGGAGATATACACAATCTGGTCTGATTAGCCAATGATATCTGTCCATAAGAACCTCAACCCAAAACATGTGATTATAATCACATTTGTAGCCAAAAAGAAAAAAAATACACCTATGACATACCTCCAATTTGTCCTCTTTAGCTATATGCTTTTGTGGAAGTGTACGGAACTCATCTGTCAGACGTAAGCACTCACCAACATTTTCAGGGGAGACAAATTCAACAGAAACTTTAATGCACGACTGGAGAAAAGAAAAATGGTACTGTTAAGATTTAGGTACGAATGCATGAATATCAATCAATACTAACCATTTTCATAATTTTACATTCACCATCAAGCATTTTCATGTTGAGATGATAGGTTGCCTGTTTAAAAAAAAAAAAGTGAATAGAATCCCCCTATAGAGAACCTACCTGTGAAAAATAGCACCCAGCAAATGTTGAAGATGCTAACAACTTTGCTTTTTTACTATTACAAGGTCGACAAAGTTATCACACTCAAAACTGAAATACTCTTTTCCTTATGCATGCCACTTTACCAATCAATTTCTTTTCTGAACTAGACATGGGCACTATACGATCCATCATCACTAAATTGTAGAAAACTTGCAATAAAATGGAGACATTGATATACCAAAGATCGTTTCATAAGAAACAACCAATCAAGAATCCGACATCCAAAAACGATGAAACATATTTGCAGCTTGTAATGACAAAACTGAAGTTTCTAACTTGGTGAAGTATTTATATTAGAGAAAATGATAGAACAGCTACAAATCTATGCAGAGATGAAATTTTCTTTCTCCAATACAAGTTACCTTCAAGTTTCTAACTTGGTGTGGACATCCTGCAGGAATAAAGACAGCATCTCCAAGTTTCTGGATAAATGTCCATGGTTCAATTCCTATTAGCCAGCATAACAACAGGGTATAAGTAATTCAAAACTCAGAGTTCCAGAAGCATTATAAATTTGACTATACTCTATAGTTCTTCTATATATAAATGAACCGACCATATTCTTCCTTCAGCTTCCTCTTGTGCTCTAATGTCAGATAAAAAGTCTGATCATGTATGGGGTGAGTGACCTACAGAGAAGAAATATATAAAATGAAAAAGAAATGTGTTCAAAGTTTCAAATAAATAAAAAATATCAACTATTTTCCTTCTTTAGACATTTGATCAAATAGGATAAAATCTTGCAACTGGAAAGTAAAAAGTTCATACAGTCTTAAAAATGTTTTATGCTCTCCCAAATAACAAACTCAAGACATTTTCCAAGTTAGTCAATCAACCATAATTAACCTACTGCATTCAGAACCAAAGGTTATAGAAGCAAGCATCTGAAATAGCCTATGATTGGTCCAACAAACTATAAGCTTATATGAAGATGGCTGAGTTTATACACCAACCATACTCGAAGCTGATCATACAACATTCTGGCATTAATTGACCTCAAATAGTTTTTTTTTCTTTTCCCCAATATCTGTATAGAGAAAATGAAAAGACTTCGGTTAATCACTTCCTTAAAGGTGACAAACAAGTGTAACTTCAGATAACCAAAAGACCGTGGAAATATAAATAATTTCCTACAGATATGATTTATTTTTTAAAGGTATTCAATCCAGTGAAGGAAATCAATAAAATGAATCAGAGGTCCATTGTCTGTCAATGTGTCAACAGGGCGTGACATTATTATTAATCATGACAAGTCATCTTCAAGTAGGTTGTTTGAACTTTGACAGGAAGCACAGACAGTTAACAAGTCATGCTAAATGGGTAGGCTAGACTTAGGTAGATGCACCGCTGTACCTAAGCCAAAGACAAACATTCTAAACTAGACAAGTACTTCCTGAACTATATAACAAGGTGGCCATGATAGATCCCCCATGTACCAGATTGTAAAGGAATGTTGAGGTATAGTTGTTGAGGAGTGTATGAAACCGTACTCTTCTATGACTAAACATGTATAATTGTGCAAATGGGGGCTGAATGCCGACTATCTCCCACTGTTACTCCTAGATGCAGTACGAAAAACTCCTAAAAATTAATAAGCAATCACCTGCTGCAATGGACAACAGTAGGTGTGCCTGAATTCCTTGTAGTGTTTCCATAGATATTCCTGCAGCTTAGGAACATCCTGTCGACGAAAAATGTCCCATAAAGCACCTCCCTCTGCATTCTTTTCAGACATGGATTCCTTTGAAAAATTTCCACCATTCCAACTATCAGTTTGAGCTTTAGTCTTTTCTTGAAAAATTGCAACCCTGTTTTGATTCTTAACTTGAGTACAACATTGTTTACCCTTTGCAGTCCTGACACTAGACCCACTGCCAGACTCCTTATGATCAACATTGTCATCCACAGTCTCATAATTTTCAAACATTTCCCTTCGGTCTTGTTCAATGTGCTCTTTTTTCAACCCGTCTATAGTACAAAGTTGCTCAGCAGTAATCGTCATTTCAGCAGTATGTGTCAAAACATTCACCTGTGCAGAAGAGGAGAAAAAAGAAGCTGGAACTAAGTTTTTTACAGTGATTCTGATATAAAAAGTAAACTGAATGAAGGAAATAAAAATTAATTCCAATTTAAATGGTTAATATGTCTCCAAAAAAAAAAATTACTGACTAGAATATAATGCTATGCAGCTCTCTTAGTTAGCAGTATCTCAATCAGACAAGTGCCTGATAGATTTCTGATACAGACTGTGTAGTGATCAGGGAGAGACGCGAAGATACGGTAAAGTTTATCTATTAAAATATACCCCAGTAACCTTATGATACTGAATTTTTATTTTTAAATATTGAAGGTTCACAATGTTTCTTTTTTACATAAATCACAAAAATTAAGTTTACAAGCTACAGCATATAAATTCATCCACTGGGGATATCCACAACTCTCATGTCCCAAGTTTAGGATAATTACTGTCTCATGGTGTTGGAGTTTTCTAGAACTGTTCAATCTATAACAAAAAGAAGACACAGAGTTGAAAAGATAGAAAGATGCATTTACCAATATGTAAAGCTTATGAAGTACAAGTCAAGAGTTCAAAAATTGGTAGACCAAAATATAAAAGTTGGCATAGTACCAAAGGAACCCAAGACAATGCACCACTAAATCAAATCACTTCTTCCCTTCAATTTAAATTACTTATCAGCCCATCAGAGGAAAATGATCAGACGCGAAACTTCACCTGAGTGAGTTGCCATTAAGCATCGCTTGTTTCTAAGTACAACATACATCCTAGTACAACATACATCAAACAAGAGATCATATGGGCAATAAACACAGCCATGTGCAGCTGCTTACCCCCACTTAGCCAAAGAAAAGAAAAGTCAGCAGATATGCAAAACAGAAAACATACCACATCACATGAATCACAGTGAAGCTTAGTTACTGAATCTCCACGTCCAAGCTCCTGGGACACACCATAAGCAATATCCATTTTTGGCCCCATGTCTGGCTTTACACACTCCATAGGCAATTTTACAGCAAGGTTCAGGAGGCCACTGCGAGGATGGGTATATTCCTTAAATGGCAAGCAACAAATAAACTCAGCACAATGACGAGGAAGGCGCTTCTCCAAATAATCATCAAGGGACTGATCGTTGAGTTTCAGAATACGAGGCCACATTTTCCCATCAAACTGGCCCTCCAAATATCCAGTAAAAAATTGGTGGATACCAATATCTAGCTGCATTTCATTCAAGATTCAAAGCGCAAATCAAAGGCAAGCCATCAAGAACAAATTCAAATGCTAATTTCCGCATAATGAGTAATTAATGATCAGGACTCAGGATGACATAAATGGGAACGGTATGAAGAGTGATGCCTAAACAACCAGGTTGAGGAATCAAAATTTTATCAAACACCTACGAATTTTATTAATAAAACTGATCCAGTTTCAGAATTTGAGACAAATGATCTCCCCTGTGACCCTGTGATGTCACAAATAGGGGAGTCTACAAAAAGGGTCACAGAGGAGATCATTTTTTTTTTTCAAACTCCGAAAAACTGGGATCAATTCCGTAAGAAACAAAGTTATATTTTTGAGGAAAAAATGGGATTATTCTTAGAATTGGAGAAAAAATAGGATTAATTTTTTAAATGAAGAAGAGAAGCTTTTTTTTTTTGATAAAATAATTCATACGATATAGTCGACAAGAGTCCACAGCAGAAGAAAACAACGGGAAAAAAAACCATCAAAAGAAATTAAACTAAGAGACCAGCCTAACCAAGCTATAGTCTCCATACTACAGCTGCCATCTGATCTAAATAATAGAAGAAATAGTGGTCTTTGAATATCTGGCTTTAAAATATAATATTGAAATTCAAATGGGTACCCAATCAATTATTCAGCATCACACCAGCTATATTATTCATAACAAACACTGATCAATTGAATAACTACAAAGTTTGAACAGTACTTTAAGTCAGAACAACTAACCTCACACCAATCCAAGCAATCAATGGCCTTAAATTCCACGTGTCTATCATGCCCGATATTTCTCATCTGACGACAAGCACGCCACATGACAAATGGTTCCCAGCTCAAACCTGTTGCAGTTTCAAGCACATTCCCCACAATCACAGGCTCACCCTGGATCCAATGACAGCGAAAATGCTTAAAGTCTTCATGTTGGATATTTATAGCCCTTGGACTGTACAAGTAGTTGTCCTCCGAATCCTCTCGAGAAGCTGCTTTCGTCAATTCATTGCTTCTTGAGTCAGCACCACCTGCAGAGTTGAACCATGAAAACTTCTGTGCAGAAGGTCCAGCTGCATACATCAGTTTTTTAGTTTCTGCAATTTCTTCTGCTTTTTCTACCAACTCTATGATGTGGTTTTCAGAAAATATGCATCTCAGTTCTAGAACACTACAACCACAGCCGTCCATGTCTTTTGAGGGGCAAAAAATACTTCGATCTTTGCTTACTTTCCACTTAGATGTTGACCTTACAGGACACTTGAGTTTAGTTTCAGAAGGCTTTTTTATTAAGTTGCCCTTTCCACCATGTAAATAGTCTAGACCTCGATTGATATACTCCCCAATCACTTCTTCTGCACTTCCTTGCTGGTTTCCATCTCGAATCTCCCGGCAGCAGATAAGACAAAGGTCATATGAACATATAGGACAGCTTCTGTGGAAATCAATAATAGATGTATTGCAGTTGTCGCTGAAAAAGAAAACAAAAAAGGTTGGTAGTCAATGCTCAAGAAGTACAGGGAACAAATTTACAATACAATAAATTTCTGATAAAGGCTCTACCAGTATACACGATCATCAGGAGAGCTGTCCGACCTTTGGATCTTTAGCTCCGAAAGAGATTTCCCTGTCCCATTTGGACATCACAAAGGAAAATTAATCTAACACAAGAAGTTGCATGGATATTGTGTGCTGGGTCTTAGATGGAGAAGATGATAAACTCATGCTAGTCAGTTTTATGAACTTTTTTGATACACAAATTTATATTTTTTAAGAAAAAAACAGAGGGACTAGTAGTCCATCAGACACATGAAACAACATATATCCCTTCCACCAAAACTGAATACACAGAGTACAATACTCCTCCAATCAAGAATAATTAGGCTAAAAGGAATGTCCTTAAAATGATAGATCAAAGATGCCCAAAAAGCCAAGCAATTTCCCCTACTCCCTTTTTAACAGTTAAAAATTTTAGAACACTGGTGAACCGATAAACAAACTAAATCTTTCACCTCATTTTTGAGCTTGTGAGCCATATGACCAAACTTACCCTGATCCCAACTAGCTTTTCCCCAACCTGAGTGCTTAAAAGGGTCAACCCTCTACATCTAATTAGTTCCAACAACTTCATGTCAAAGATAGAATATACCTTGTCTTCTAGTCTCCATCACCATCTCTATAACTTGTTCATCATTAAGTCTTTTCAAGAATGGAAGCAATGCTTCAAGCAAATACTTAGAGTGCTCCACTTCTTCATCTTTGCTAACGTGCAATGCAAGCTTGCTATTCAAATTCTATAGTAAAAACCGTAAACTAGATCAAACGTCACTCAAACAGAGAGCAAAATCCAGGAGATGATAGCGCAGATAAGGACAAGCTCACATGATTAGTTTCATCTAAACGCAAGCACGCTTTGCAATTGCAATTTCCAAGGCATACAGGACAAGCATCAGCAATAGCCTCCTCTGACATCTGGGGATACCTACACAACACGAAAATTGACAGTTAAGTAGACAACCATCCAAAGAAAAAGCTCATATAATTGGATGTTTACAAATACACTGAAAAAGCAACCTCTTGTAATGCATTAAATCCCCACAAGACTCAGGCACCATCCAACAACAGTTGATTTCACAACCTTTTAAACAAACATTGAGCAATTTACCGAATAAAAGAAATGGCTTTCACGCAGCCCATCATCTTTACTGAGAGCTAGAAGAACAGAATGAATTAGCGCGTGACCTAGAAACCTATATAATTACACAAACTTGTTCAAATATTAATTCCACAGACATTTGTATTGTACCATACCAAGATAACCTCTATTCAACAAAAGTAGCTAGTCCAACAAAACTAACTCAAACAAATGTGCAACATACTATACAAGTCACTAATCCGTAAAAAATCGAAGAACTGATAAAACAAATCCTTACCAATTCTGAATGCATGATACACAAAATCGCTTCCGCTTACAACTTGTGCAGTTAACAACTCTGGCCCTATCATTCCTCTGACACTGATGGCACATTGAAGACTTCCAATTAACCCACTGTTAAACCCAAAATCAGAAATTACTCCAATTAGTAAACCCAATAGTGAAAACAAGCATATAACGGAGAATTAGAGAGTACAAAAATCTAATACCAAAAAAAAAAAAATCATACATTTGAGCCCTTGGTACATTTCTTCTTAGAACATGACCCTCCAGCTTCACCTTCTCTCTTCCTCTTCCTCAAGCTCGGAGAATCCCAACTCCCTTCACCTCCCTCCCGTTTGGTCCTATAATTTTGATTTCCCAAAATGCCCTCACCCCCATACTCTGCGATTTTCCTCGACCGCTTTCTACCTCTCCCCATCACAATTCGTAAGTAATCGGATTTGGGTTTTGGAGAGAAACGTTTGGATGCAAAGAAAGGTGAAGTCTTTAGGTCTTTGGTTTACAGTCGGCTACCGTCGCCACCTCTGCATGGCGGTGAGGGGTTGTTCGGTTCCCAGCTCCTCCGGTGCAGATAAACCCTACAGTAGTGGCGACTCTAGAAAGTTCTGGACTCCAATTCCTTCCATTTCCTTGGATTTACTTGTATTCTACTCCAAGTTTCTCAATACCTTCCTGTTGGTGAGAGAGAGAATTAGAGCTTGGAGACTCTTTAACACTGTGAAGAAAAATATCATTAAATAAAAAGTTATGAATGTTTATTTATACACTCTTTATTTGAAATTTTTTTTTTTATGTCAATTTGGTTATATTGTAGTCTGCGATTGGAGTTGTGAATTGTTTTTACCTGCATTAATTGAAGACGGGTTCGTCTCCGACCTATTAATGCACTGACCTTAAGTAGCTTTGTTCGATTTGGAAGGAGATTGACTATATGTATTAGTAGGCTAGTTTGAGACTGCTCTATTTATATAGCAAACTAATCTACCTTAATATTAAATTCTAGTAATTTAGGGTTCAACACTTCACCGCTTAGTCTGACAGCAATAAAGCTTGTATTAGTTTCCGGTTAAATTGTTTCTATTTCGCTCAAACTTAAAAGGTTAAAAGTTCATAAATGTCAGAGAATGATTAAAAGTAGCCCTAGTTTTAACTCCAACTTCTTCGATTCATTATTCATAGTAGATAATTCTATTGTTATATATATCTTATGAATTCGATTTTCTATTATTCGATCTTTCATAATTCAATCTTGGTTCTCAAATTGCACAAAAAAGTTATTGGTCGGAATGGATCGACGTCGGCCGAAGGTGGAGAATGGATCAATGCCTGCCAGAGGTGGAGAGAGAGAGTGTTTTAGATCGGAGGAGAGAGAGAAATCATAGGCATATATGTGTAGTTTATTAATTTAACTAAAGGCAAAATTGTCTTTCTATATTTGAAATATATTTATTGTTGGGGTAAGTGAAATAAATTTACCTCATTTTAGTGCTTTTGGTCAAAAACCTTACATTCTATTCATCTACTGTGCTCTTCTAGCTTTATTTTAGCTTTTAAGTTTATTTAAATTTTTTTTTATAGGAAAAATGTTATACGAGAAATAGTTCAAACTTAAATCCCGAATTATTAAATATACAATAAGGTCTCGAGTGTCATGGATTTATATGGCAACCCTGCTCCCATCTCTCGACGGACGACTGCTCCGTACTATTCTCAGACAACGGAAGTATTTCCTTCAAGTTACCGTTATTTTTTCAGATTAACTCAAGGGCATGCTCTCCATTCAGTAGCAACTCTACTGAATCAAACCAAGGATCACCTTCTACCGAATCAAACCAAGAGACGAGTTTCCTAGTGAAACTAGGCAACCAAAAATGATCACTATCATTTATAGAAGCAAAAAGTATTACGGACAGCAAACCAATTGTCGCCACACAGTGAAGGTTAAAGATATACCTCATCCAAGAAACCATTAAAAAATATAATCTTTTGGACCATAGATTTTAGTGTTGCTGATAGGATGGTGGAATGGCAGACTCTTTCACCTGAGTTGCATAACCAAGATGTGAAGATAAATTCATGAACTCTGAACATAAGAACTGGTATTCCGGATTCATTATTCTATCTCTCTCTTCCAAGTGTTCAAAATCTGAAAAGCGCTCCACGAGGTCATCTAGCCGCTGCATTGCTGTAACAAGATCAAGAGGGAACTGTGCTGGATGTGATGACATTGTTGGCTGCTCCTCGTCAGCTTGAACTTCCCCCTCCTTTCTGCTCTGTACTTGCTGTCTTTGTCCAACTTCCTCTCTCTTTGCTTGTCTAACCCTGAAAAAAAAAAAAAAAATCAAACAAACCAATCCAATTAAACAAGTTAAAACTTTTTTTTTTTAAATAGGCTGGTGCGGCTGACCTCAAGCCTTGATTAATGAAACTGCAGAATTCAAGGGAGGACATAAAGCCTAAACCCCATATTACAATAAGCGCCAAGAGAATATCATGAAATAATATCAGGAGTCTCCAATAAATTTATGTATTCTAACATGCACCATTTAGCAAAGAGTGCACGAATGATTACTCTATTTGCTTTGACATAGCGGTGACATACCAGAAAGATAACTCTATCACAAAGAAGCATCATTACAAATAGCATAGTTTTCCCACTATGTTGCCGCACGGAAACATAACCGGCGGCACATCGTTTCATCCTGTCACTAGGAGGTTTGCGTCCATTTGATCAAATAAACGGCTTGCCGCCTCGCTAGGCCAGACAAGACACACTGAGTGTGCATACCGGGACAACGCCCACGTCGCCCTGTCCTAAAATGACAGGACTTATTACCGGCATAAAGCCACCAATTACTAAAAAGTAAATACTAACATAAACATGCATAATAAAATAAAATAAAATAAAGAAGGCCCATAAATAAACAAGTTAAAACTTAACACTGTTCAGAATTATCCATAGGTAGATCACTATCACACACTTGCTAAAGCAGAGAAAGAGAGGCACAAACTTCATAAAGCCCTTACAAATCTATGTATAATAAATTAATAATAGACTAACCTCACACTCTGATCCAAAATATCCACAGCTTCCCGCATAGCATGCACAATCATTTTTTTCACCTGGTTCAAGAGGAGCGGAATAATTAGTTTTACAACTTCATGTTTCAACAACAATTTCCTAGCATACCTCTATAACATACTTCAAAACAAAAAAATAAAATAAAAAAGAATATTAACTGAGAAACGGAGAAACCCTTTGGAGAAGTAGGACACTCAACTTGAAAAATTAGCATGAATGTAATGGTGGTTGGTCAGATTAACTTCATACGTGTCCCAAGAACCTTTCCTTGATGGGGACATGCATAGATAGACATAATGACACCCTATGATAAGGATATATGAAATGACATACCTCCAATTTATCCTCTTTAGCCCCGTGATCTTTTGGAAGCGTGCGGCATTCTTCAGTCAAACGAAAGCAATCGCCAACACTTTCAGGTGAGACAAATTGAACTGCAACTTTAATGCATGACTTGAACAAAAGAAAACAAGAATGAAATTGCATCTTTAATCAACTGCCCACATGTATGTAAACTAGAATGAAATTGCTTGATGGGAAAAAAGTTACCTTCAAGTTTCTGACTTGATATGGACAGCCTGCAGGAACAAAGATAGCATCCCCAAGTTTCTGGATACATGTCCATGGTTCGATTCCTATTAAGAAGTATGTCCAAAATATAATCCTATCAGATGCAATCAAACAGTGAAATAGTAATTTAAACCTAGCTAGATTTTATAAGTTAATCCAATAATACATACTACATACTGCATAACTAACCACATTCCTCTTTCAGCTTCCTTTTGTGCTCCCGAGTCAGGTAAAAGTTCTGATCGTGAATGGGATGAATAATCTATACCACCAAAAAAACAACAAAAACTGAAAACGAGCATAGTACAAATAATATCATACCAACAATTTTCCACATTTTCGGCCAAGCAAAAGGATCATGCAGGCTGAAAATGTTGAGCACACAATCGATTCCATCCCACTCCATCCACAAGTTTTCCTTGTCAGTAAGTGTAACATAGTCAGATTAAGGTCTAATAGAAGTTCTATCCAAAGAATAGCTGCTTACAATTAGAGGGATCTGAAATAGTCATTCATTATTTCAGACTAGTAAGCACTTATCAAGATGATGTGAACTTTTATTTGATTATTTTAAATGCTATCCATATATGAAACCTAATCACATACAACGTTTGTGCAGTAATTCAAATCAGATGGATTCTCCCTAGAAGGCTAATATTGGTGTGAAATTGCAGTTTGATCCCAGATTCCCAGACCTCCAAAATGCTGCAATGTCCCAATATTTTGACAATATCATAATGTCTGTCCTCTATTTTATTTACCATCATTTCTGATTCATTTGCCCACATGGTATGTGTGGATTTCATTTTACATTCACGCAAACACCAACTGAGACATTTGAATTAGTTGTGGACAGTGAAAAAATTAGTGCAGCTCCTAAGCTCCACCCTTTTGGGGTGAAACTTGCTAGGAAGAGGGAACAATAATTTTCTTTATTTCTTTAATATGAATGAAAAATGATATCTTATCCTTCTATGTCCCTTCAAATTTCTAATATTCCATATCTCGTTAATCAAAATTTCTAATGAAAACATATCTAAACTGTGTGCCAATTTTTTGAGCAATTTAACAAGCTATGCTCAAAATATATTCATGCTCTACAGTTTAGCTTAAAGGGGTTAAGAGATTTGGGCTTGTTTATCTAGTGGTACTTCTTTTATCCAGTCTCCCTTTTTCTCCCCAACAAACACCAAGTAATTACCTGTTGGGACGGACAGCAGTATGTGTGCCTGAACTCGTTGAAGTGCTTCCTGAAATATTCCTGTAGTTTTGGAACATCCTGTCTCCGAAAAATGTCCCATAAAGCACCACCGTCTACATTATTTTCAGATCTGGAATAGTTTGAAAGATTTCCACCTTTCAAACAAGAATTACATCACCGTCAGATTGAACAGTTGGTAGTGTTAGTTTTTGGAAAGCAGCATCCCTGTTTTGATTGCCAACTTCAATATAAAATTGTTTAAGACATGACCCAACGCTAGGCATTTTACCATCAACATTGCCATCCGCAGAGTGACAGTTTCCTAAAGTTTCTCTTCTATCTTGCTCAATCTGCGCTTTTTTTAGCCTTTCTACTGTACGAAGTTGTTGAGAATTAGGGGTCACTTCAGCAGTATGTGTCAAAACATTCACCTGAAACGATTATTCAGGAAACAATATGTTGAAATTTGTAAGCAGAGAAATGGAAAAGTTGAGTTTGCAGAAAGCAATAACTATTATTTTCAAAGATGATCCTGACCAGAAAAACAATGCAAGAGATATTTAATGATATTATTACACAGAGTCAAGTGATAAAAGTATGTCTAGAAAACTGCTGACAGAATATTTTGCTATATTTTACCTCCACAGATACTCCACAATTAGTTATGCAGCATCTAAATCAGATTTGTATAACTAAAAGCAATAGCCATAAGACTGACAAAATTCCCTAGGTTTTTTTGTGATGGGTGATGAACACCCAAAGAATAGAGACACCAAGAGAGGTATGACATATGCTTGACACATTGTGAAGTGTGAACACATTCTGCATTTGTAACTAACCAGAAACAATACTTCTCTTTAAAATAATACGGTGAGATACATTTACATGTAAGACATTTGACTGCCAACACGACAAAGAGTTTCAAATAGTCACAACCACTAAAAGAAATCTAACTCAATCTACAACTAACTCACATCATTCTCGGCTCTCCAGTTTCTAAATTGCTAAATTTATTGTCAGCCCATTGGAGGTGAATGGGAACACCAAACTGACCATTAGACAAGGCTTCGATACAGGCACAACAAAATTCCAACTAGGACCACACCAGCACAAACTGCAAACCAGCCGTGCTAGATTTGTTCAAGTTTATAGTTTCTATTGGACCCCAAAATTATGGGCCAGTAAATTTGTTTACAAGATACATTCAGCTAAAGACTCTTAACCTAGAGAAAGGTTCGATGGGCACTAAGTGGCACAACAACAGCAGCATAATATGCCAGCCTTCCATATTCACCAGGATCATAGTCCTTTAATCTAAGAAAATACCAGTACATTAGATGACAAAGCTACATGAAGCCCTCAACACCATCCCTCTCCCACGCCTTCTCCCTAAATTGAAGTTCAATGACCGACAAAAAAGGTAAATTTATAGAAATGAAAAGCTTCTATACATACCACATCAGATATATTGCAATGAAGCTTAGTCACAGAATCTTCACGTCCAAGCTCCTGCCCAACGCCATAAGCAGGCTTCCCACACTCCTCAGGGAATTTAGCAGCAAGATTAAGAAACCCACTGTGAGGATGAGTATATTCCTTAAATGGCAAGCCATAGATAAACTCAGCACCATGATGAGGAAGGTGCTCCTCAATCAAACTCGCTGGAGCACAATCTCTCAGTTTTAGCCTTTGAGGCCCCATTTTCCAATCAAACCACCCCTTTGCATATCCAGTAAAAAATTCATGGATACTGATATCTTGCTGCATTTATTGTAAGAATCATTTCATTATCAATAGCAAAGCATCAAAATGATATTGCTTATCAATGAGTGCATAAAAATTACTATATTTGGAGCAAAATTGGAAACTGCAGAACAATGCCCTAAACACTTCATCAAGAATGAATAACAATGCCCAGAATAATTTATTACTGAAGAAGAACAATGCCAACTATACAAAAACATAACTACCCTTATTTAACATCAATCTGAAGGGAAGTTTTTGATCCCATCATTAGAAAGAAGGCTTTTTGTTTTTAATGACAAGGTACAGCAACACATGCTGAAAGAAGATAAAACCATCATTCACACATGCAATGCAAAAAGGCAAACCACTCCCCCTTTCTTTAACCACAGTAAGTTTATAACTTAGACCACATCTGCACAAGAATGTAATAAAACACTATTTTCATCACCATAATATCCACCTGAATTGATGACAACTCCAGTACCAATATATCTTCTCAACTTCTCTAGCTATAAATTTCCAAGGTGAAACAAATATAAAACATCAGAAATAACTAGTATTACGCAATTCAAAACATAATATAGATAATGTTGATCAACTAAAAGCCAGAGAACCACTGACCTTGCACCAATCCAGGCAATCAATGGCCTTGATTGTTAAATATTTACCATGCATAGTCTGTTGCATCTGACGACAAGCAGGCCACATACCTGATGTAGTTTCAATTACATTGCTAACAATCACAGGCTCACCCCTGAGCCAATGCCATTGGAAATGCTTAAGATCCTCACGTTGGATATTTCCAGCTCTTGGGCAGTACAAATAGTTGTCATCAAAATCCTCTTGAGAATCTCCTTTCCTTAACTTTTTGGTGTTGCTGATTGAATCAAAAACATCCAAAGAATTGAAACATGAACACCACTGTGCAGAAGTTTCTGCCGCATGCTTAAGTTTGTAAATTTCAGCCATCTCTTCTGCTTTCTGTACCAACTCACCGACCTTATTTTCAAAAGACATGCATCTCAATTCCAGATGACCATGACCACAGCCATCCCTATCCTCTGGAGGGCAAAGGATGCTAACATCTTCATTGGATTTCCATTCAGATTTTAACCTTACATGACACTTGGGGCTAGGTTCAAACAGTAGTTCTGCTATGTTCCCCTTTCCACCATGCAAATGTTCTAGGTCCTGATTGATATACACCATAGTCACTTCCTTCCCACCTCCATCCAGGTGTCGATCTCGACTCTCCCGGCAACACGTTAGGCAGAGATCATATGAGCATAAATTGCAGCTTCTATACAAATCAACAATTGAAGCTTTGCAGTTGTTACTGGGAAAGAAAACAAAAGACTTAAATTAGAATTGAAAGTATAGTATATGAAACAAACTTAAAATAGAATATGTGACTGGTAAAGGCTTTACCAATTCACACGCTCATCATAAGAGCAGTTTGACCTTTGGATCTTTAACTCCGAAACAGACAGCCCTGTCACAATGGATCCAAAAACCAAATTAAAACAATGCAACAGTTCCATTGCAATTGGACCAGTATATGGTAGGTTCACAATAAGTAACACTCTCATCCCCATCTCACAGCAAAAGAAATGGTAAGGTTTGAAAAACAATTAATTTAGAAAAGGAACAACTTTGAAACGAACTATTGTGTTATCACAGTAAGAAATAAAACAAGAGCCAACTCAATTGCCATGAGTCATCATTGAGCTTAAGGTCAGCCCACCATAACTTAACCTGGTCTGTCAAGTACTGGGTCAATCTAAGTTATACAAAAGGGTCAGGCCAACATGATGGCCTGAATCTATGCCATGGTTTTGGTTCTAGTCAACCTTGGGAGCCAGCCCTGTTTCCTGATCCTTGTTCAGCCTATTGGTCAGGCCAGCACATGCACTGCCTGATACAGACAGGGCTTAAAGTGTAGCAACATTTGGCCTCATAATAAAAACGCCAGCCTGTTTTGGTAAGAAAAACAACATTTGCACATCCAAATAGTTCCAGCACCTGTCTGAGGAAAACAGAGTATACCTTGTCTCCTAGCCTCCATCTCCATCTCAATCAGTTGCTCATCGTTAAGTCGTTTTAATAGTGGAAGCAATGCTTGAAGCAAATACTTAGAGTGCTCAAGTTTTTCCTCTTTGCTAATTTTCAACTCCGGCTGTTTCTTCAAATTCTACATTAAAACCCATAAAAGTCATTCCATACTTCACTTGAGTGAGGAACATATCAAATGATTAACCAAAAGTACAGGAAATATGTGCGCAGAAGGAAAAACTCACTCTAGAAGCTGCACACAAACATGCTTTGCAACTGCAATTACTACAGCATCCAGGACAAGCCTCAGCAATGGCATCCTCTAACATCTGAGGATACCTGAAAGCAGAAAACTTGATAGTAAAATAGTAATAAACAATGTAAGCAAACAGTACATTCATCAAACTACACACAAAAGCAGACCCATCTTAATGTTTGATCCAATCCTGACTGGTCTATCCACAAAAAGTTGATTTTGAAACCTTCACGAACATATATTGGGCCATTTTTGGGGCAAAATAAAATAGTTTTATGTTGCTTACTTTGATACTTGGTTGAATGAATTAAACTCATTCTTGCTAATCAGAAGAACAGAACTAATCAATGCCTGGGTCAATCAATTTGAGAAATATCCAAAACCCTTCTCCAAATACTTAACCACTTGCATCCAGCTATGCCGCGCAAAGTAGATTCCACATATGTCCACTTATTTTACCTCTAATGAGTTTCAATATCATGCAACAAACATAGACACTTGCCTTTGTAATTCTGACTTCTTTAATGCACAAACAAAAGGATGTAATTCATAGTGCTCTCCATGGTTTCAAAATCACATACATCATATCTAGTGGACTAAACAACTAAACTAATAGAATCCAATCCTACCACATCTTATGGTTTCAAAATCAATGCAAGCTCATTCCAATTACGGCGGCAACTAGTCCAACTGAACTAACAAACCAATCCAACATTCTTTTACAAGTAATCAATCACAAACAAATAAGCCAAATTCATTAAACAATCCATACCATTTTCTTTTGCAACTTCCACAGCAAACAACTCTGCCCTCATCATTCCCCTGACAGTGAAGGCACTCTAAACAATCCTCAATCCACTGCTAAATCAAAACCCACAAATCACACACACACTGCAATACTTTAACAAAATAAAATAAATAAATAAAAGATACAAACTTGAAGTACCTTTGCAGCGTTGCGTGGTCTCACGCGCCTAAACCGCTTCCGACCCCAGTTGGCAGTGCATGATAGAACTCCTTTCTCACAATCCCTTGGGCCATTCACGGCTGCCAATCCCTTCCCTGTAGCTCTCTTCCTAGTACTACGCTTCTTCTGCACAATCTCAGCCATGTGACTCTGGTTTTCTAAAAAGTCCTCGTCTTTCTCTGGAAATGTAGGTTCTGGGTCATCATAAGGTTGCTTAACGCCGTCTCTCTTCATCAAAACTCGTCGTCGTCGGCGGCGGCTGA
Source organism: Rosa chinensis (assembly GCF_002994745.2). Lineage (NCBI taxonomy): Eukaryota > Viridiplantae > Streptophyta > Magnoliopsida > Rosales > Rosaceae > Rosa > Rosa chinensis. Next base: position 38,837,336 of record NC_037088.1, read on the forward strand.
GCAGGGTTTGATACTTCCAAGGGAAGAAGGAGGCACTAGTCTTACTGGTCGGGATCACGAGAGTCACGTGCCATGGCACTACTGCCCGTTTAAATTTCAAAATTTGTAAATATGAATAAATATCTGAAGGGCGCCAAAAATCTAATGTGAAGATTTTTTTATTTTTTTCCCATTTATTTCAGTGTAAAATTTTTTGAAAAATTCACGGCCGATATACCGATATATCGATCGAGATCTCCAGTGGTAGATATATCTATTTTCCCTAGCAAATACATTACCTTACCCATATAACTGCGTTACATCCTAAAAACTTTGAGTGTTGATACATCTATTATGGTTCAAACCTATGACTTCTGAGGCGGAGCCACTTTGGTTAATATTTTATTGAACTTGATGATCTATTTGAGTGCTGATATATCTGTTATAGTTCAAACATGAGTTTTTAATTTTAATTTTATTTTTTCTGTTTTTTTTTTTTTATGAAGTTTTGGGTCAACTTGTAAAAGCCCCTCGGAAACTGATTGTCTTCTGTGTGATTTCCCTCTAGAAACTGTTGGACATGTGATGGCAGATTGCCCGGTGGCAAGGGAGTTGTTGGGCCGGTGTCGCTGCAGCAGACTTGCCTGGTTACTCCAATAGTTGTCTTTAAAGAGTGGATGCTAGTGTGCTTTTAGAGTTACCTTACCACAATTTGAGAAACTTCTGATGTTCTTGTGGGCACTTTGGCAAAATAGGAATGCAACATTATGGGAAGAAAAGCCTAGATTCCCAGCAGACATAGCTATCTCTATAGTAGGCCGCGTTGTGCTCTGAAAGTTTATGAAGTGAATTGGCATCCACCCATTATTGGTTGGTTCAAAGTTAACACGGATGGTGCTTGGAAGCGAGGGGAGGATCGTTCAGGTTATGGTGGTGTTTTTCGTGATTTCCATGGGGAGGTTGTCAATGCTTTTTCATCATCCCTTGACATTCCTAGTTCCATTGTTGTGGAGGTTATGGCAGTGATCAAGGCAATCGAGCTTGCATGGGTTAGTAATTGGAAGCATATTTGGCTTGAAGTTGACTCGTCCCTAATTCTGAATTTTCTCCACTCTCCTCAACTGGTACCTTGGCAATTATAGGTGGCATGGAAAAATTGTGTGCATCGCATTTCAATGATGCAATTTCGTTGTTCACATATTTTTCGTGAAGGAAACCAGGCGGCTGATGCATTGGCCAATTTTGGTGCTTCAGGTACGGGCTTTACTTGGTTTGATTCATTTCCAAGCTTCGTTAATCAATTTTATTTAAGAGATAAGTTAGGTCTCCCTAGTTTTTGTTTTAGATGATTTCTTTTGTTTTGGAAGGCAAGATGTTGTCTGTCATTCCTCATCCGTTGTACTTTACATCTGGGAGGTGTAGGATATGTCATCTTCTCTTACTTGTATTTCCCTTCTTCTTTTTTTAATAAATCTTTTTCCTCGCATTTGCGAGGTTTAATTCAAATAAAAAAAAAAGGTTGGTTTGAAGAGTACAAGCTGGTACATGCATCTATAGTTCCGGGTGTTCGTGTTGTATAAAGATGGACTTGTCCGGTTGGGAATACTTTTAAATGTAATATTGATAGCAGTTTTAATTATGGAACTATGAAGGGTGGAGTGGGCTGTGTATTGAGAGATCATGTTGGAACGCTCCAGGCTGCCCTTTCTTGGCCTATAGACACGGCGACATTAGCCTTTCAGGTTGAGCTTTTGGCGCTCAAGGCAACTCTTCAGTTTGTGGTTTCATTGCACCATGAACAGGTCTAGTTTGAGACAGAATGTCTGCAGCTCGTCCAGTCCATACATAGCCAGGAGGAAGATGCTTCTATCTGTGGTAATATTGTTGAAGATGTTAGAGCAATTTTTGCAAACTATCATTTCCATTCTTTATCTCATGTCAACCGTCGGGTAAATAGTGTAGCTCACACTCTTGCTCAAACGGCTTTAGTTGTCACATTTGTGGCTTTTGTATGCTCTTGAGTTTATCGGGGATGCCCTCTTAAGCGATCTTCATCACTAGTTCAATGGAACTACTTATTCAAAAAAAAAAAAAAAAAAGCTTGTGAAAGCCCCTCCTAAGATTGAATCCAAGTGGTGGAGTCAGTAACTTCTGCGTTGTCGGTTATTCCAAATAATCAACACGCCACAACTCAAATCATGGTTTGATATTTTCATTCTTTTGTACCTTGAGTTAGAGGGCCTGCCCATTTAAGCTTGGAGATCAGGTCTAAATCAGACCAAATTCAAATCTGACCGCATAATCTAGTGTGGTACAGTAGTACAGAGGAGTATAGCAGTTACCCTTCCAAGCTGCTTATTTTGATCAGACAAAAAGTCACCTACATGTCCAAACATATCATAATAGAGACGAAACATTGCTGCATTTCAGGTCGCCCCAAACACTTGGATGCTGCATATGAGGCAATGCCAAACCAACGTCATTGGGCAATGTACGAGGACAGCAGGTCCAAAAGAGCAACGCCTAGGTGGAGGCAACCAGATGTCACACCTTGCCAACCAACAAAGTGGCTGGGTTGAGTTTAATTAACCAACGGTCGGTCAGTCGGTCTATCTGTGTTGTTTCAAAGTAGTGTCACACCAAGAAGTGAGGAGTAAAAGTATGCATGCAAATATATGAGAAAGAAAACCACAACTGAAAAAACCTTCTAATCACCACAAGTATCTGTTGTGTGTACCATATAACAGATGCTAAAATCCTCCAACTCTTGTTTTATTTCTTCTGACATAAGTAACACCAAATCCATATCAGTTACCACAGAAAACAGAAGACTACGATTTACTCTATATATATATATATATATATATATATATATATATAGGGCCCTTCTACTAAGGGATCCCTTTTTTGGTTTTTCTAGGGATAGGGCATTAGACCAACTTTTCTATCACATTTCGGCATCTCAACCGTTCAGCTTTTAGGTCCTAATGTGTAGATCATTTCTGCAAATTTTCAGCCAAATCGGTGATCGTTAAGGTATCAGACTTGATTAAATCAACAGACGAACCAAATCTGTCAAATTTGAACCGTTCATACTTATAATCTTAAATCGCCAAGTTGGAGAAGAAGTTAAGGCCAAGTTGGAGGAAACTAATGCTAAGTATAAAGCTGCAGCTAACAAGCATCGAAGAGTTAAAGTGTTCCAAGAGGGCGATGACGTGATGGTGTTTCTGAGGAATGAGAGGTTTCCTGTTGGTACTTACAACAAGCTGAAGCAAAGAAAATATGGTCCTTTTAAGGTGCTGAAGAAGATCAACGACAATGCTTATGCTGTTGCACTTCCTGATTCAATGGGCATTTCTAACACCTTTAATGTTGCTGATCTCCATGAGTTTTGTGGAGATGAGGTTCTTTATTCTGAAGAGAACTCGGGGTCGAGTTCTTCAGAGGTGGAGTGAGACTAATGTAGAACGGTTGGCGAGAAGGATCGAAGAACAGCTCAATCAATCAAAAGGAAAACCCGGTTTGCTGCAAATTTGGCATTCGGTGTCCAAATCGTAATTGCTATACCTTTTCGGAAAGGGAACCACGCCAGGAACAAAACTCGTCACTTTGCCATGATGTGTGGGTTTTTTCGGGCTTTCGGGATCGTTTCGGGCCTCAAAACTGCGTTTTACTATTTTTCAGAATTTTCTGTTTTCTAGTTTGTTTTGGATTGGTTTTAGTTTGACCCGTGGGCTTTAGAGATTCATTGTTAGTCGCCCTAGGGTTTCTTTTCTCATATATAAGCAACCTTAAACGGCTGCAGAACCTATCTTTTATCATATTATCAATCAAATTGAGAGTTTTCTCATTTTATCTCTGGTGGACTCCAGAATTCTTATTTTAGGTTTATTACTTGTAAACCTAGGGTTCGTTCCGACTGCGTCACCATGTCAGTCGTCAGTTGCATATCTCCTACTAATTTGCTTCAATGGATACAGGTTCTATAGAGCACTTGTGAATCAACATACTCCTGGAATAGTACACATGCTCTGTGAATAAATTAAGTCAGCCTTGAGATTTGTTCTTTTTTCTTTTTATGCAGCATCTCAGCAAGGAAAATTTCTCCTGATTCCAGGACACTTTGGGATGCCAGAGAAGGATCATTTCCTCTTACATCACTCGGAAAAACAGTACTCCAGTGTTGTAATGCCCTTAAAATTTTAAAATAGAAGAAATATTTTCTATTTGGATGTTTGGAAATGTTTAAAGAAAATAAATAAACAATATATAATTGAAATGAAACCTCTAATTGAAGGTCTCGAGTTTAAATGGTCGAAGAACTTTTTGCACCCGAATTAAAATTTATGAGATTGTCGAGTTGGTAGAAAATAAAATAAAATAATAATAATAATATCAAAAGCAATATGAAATGTTGCAATGGGGGTCGTTCATTCTTCCACCGCCCGATGATGACCATTCATTTGACTTCATTAGGGTTATATAAATACTTGTACATGCCAGATAGGGGGGGAGGGGGAGGGGAAGAAAAAGGGGTACTCTGGATCTTTCCAGAGTCGACTCTCTTTCTCGGCTTGCCGACACGACCTCTCAACGTCGTTAGACCATAGATTTGGTTTTGACGATGGTTTCGGCGAGGGTCATGAAGTAATTCTAGTCCCTTCTTGCCCTTGCAGCCGCTGAGGGTGATCAATCGTAGACGATGATAAGATTGAATGATCGATCCAGGTATCAATCTTGTAGATCGTGACCTTTTCAATGGATATTCTAGATAATAAAGATAATAGTAAGAAGAAACTCAATATAAGAGATTGGAGTGAGATTGACTTTGTTTTTAATTCACTCTTTCATTTTATCCGGGTATGGGTTGTTACAAGTGTGGTCGTCTAATCGGGGAGGGTGGGGTTTGTTACAAAATGGAGATGGATGATGCTTCGAATGAATGAGAACTTATTAGGTTGAGGCGTGTAGTCACTGCCCTTAAGAGTAGATTCGCCCCTCGAAGACTAAGTCTAGGTGTATCAGGTTAAGGTGCCCTAACCTCCAGGATATAGCAACATTGATCCTCGTATGTGTACACTCACAATACTTGAATTGGTAGAACGTACAGCTTTGAGACTTTCCTTTGGTGGAACAGAGAAAAGAGACTCACAGAGACATGATATAGAGATAGCTATGTTGGGTTTTTGCACATATAGATGATCTCATCAAGGAGGATATATACATATATATATATATATATATGTATATATATATATGGTATGTTAGCGTGAGTCATGGTGTAACGTTAGGAATGTAATATATTGTAATTATTTCGTAGTTAGTACTTACCTATTCTATGTGTGGTAGAGAATAGAGACGTAAGTCAATTGTACTCCTGTAATCCCCTTTATATACCTCCACTGTGAGATGAATATATATCAGACAATTCATTCTCTCAATTTCGTTATCTTAATTTGACTTTGTCTCTTTTTTGTCTTTTTAGTCTTCTCTCAATCCGAGGAAGACAATTGATTTAGAACCCAGTTATTTGAGGGTTAGTCTCGGTACGACGTCGTTCTCCACTTTGGCAGACGTCATCCTTTTTTCTCTATCGGCTTCATCTTCAATCAAAGACCGCCATCGCTCTCCTCTTGCCTGAATCGACTACCTTCATCACCGTCCACATCTTCGCGCACAATCATCTTCGTCGTTGGCCTCCATCTTCGCGCACGATCATCCTCGTGTTTGCTTCTGCTTCAACCAGTCAAATTGCTCACCAGCTCTACCGCATTTTGCTTCGCGTAGCTTCCCAGGCCGGTCCATCCTCAACCCACCGTCGCACAGTATCACCAGTCCCGACGCCGATCAGAGTCTGATCGAAATCCATGCATCCTGACCCAAATTTCCATAAACTGTTTTTCCTAGCTCTGAGTTTGATTTCCTCGAAGCACCGTCCAGGTTCTAAACCAAATTCCTCTTGATTCCGCTGCGTATTATTGATATATTGTTGTTGCATATTATGGGAGAAACATGAGAAAATCAGAGTTCTAGTTCGAGAACCAATGAGGTCCAGAAGGTTGAGGTCTCTGTCAAGAGCTTAGAAGGTAGTTCTTTCGGGGGTACCAAACTCACCAGTACTAATTTCCGAACATGGAAGAAGATTATGTCTGTTTATCTCTGTGGGATACACAAGATGGGACATGTGACTGAAACCATCAAGGCTCCTAGTGAAGATGATGTGGAGTCCTATGCTAAGTGGGAAGATGATGACGGGTTTGTAATGTCAATTCTATTTAGAGCCATGACTGATGATGTGCTACAGACGGTGGAGGAATGTGAAACCGCTGAGGCAATATGGAAGACGTTGGGAGATCTCTATACAAATGAGCCTGATTTTATATAGATTCATGAATTGATGTGCAAAGCTGCAGGAATGCAACAAAATGGGCAACCGGTGTCAGTGTTTTTTTACCAAGCTGAATAACGTATGGGCTGAAATTGATCAGAAGCGTCCTTGCAAGATCAAGAATCAGGAGGATATTACATGGTACCAGGAAGAGAAGGAACTTGAGCGGGTTCATGCAGTCTTGAGAGGACTTGATGCGAAACATAACAGTGCCAAAGGGGAGTTGTTCAGAATGCCAGACCCTCCTAGCTTGACCACATCCTTAATTTACATATATTCGTAAGGATGAATCTCAGCAGGAAAGTCCCAAACATGCACAAGTTGAAGTTTCTAGCCTAGCCATTCAAGCACCAGCAACTTTACTCCAGCAGTAGAGTTTAGTCCCACTTTATCAGCAAGGACCTTTACTAGGCTTTGTCAATCGCCCTCGTCCTCAGTGTTCTTATTGAAATGATGTTGGACATGTTCGAGAGACTTGTTGGAAACTAAACCTGCACCTTAAACTTAAAAAGCAAGGTTATCATCCTAAGGCAAAGGCAACTGCGGTTCAGTTGGTCCAAGAACCAGACTTCTATGGCTTGGCCAGACATGATCATTATACGGCAGGTGGGGCTACTCCTATGGCCTCTATAGCTGGTCATGGTAAGATTGGTATGGCTTTAAAGGTTTCTAACTTTGTTGGTTCTGATACATGGATTATTGATTCTGGTGCCTCTGACCATATGACTTATGATAAATCATATTTTACTGAATTGTCTTCCACACTAGTGTCCTATGTCACCAATGCCAATGGTGAGGCCTTTCCTGTGTTAGGGTCAGGGTCAGTTCGTATTACTCCCACCTTAGAACTTCATAATGTGTTATATGTACATGACTTGTCTCATCACTTGATATTTGTTCAACAGTTGAATACTGAGTCTAAATGCTCCGTAACCTTTTATCCTATATAAGTGATTTTTAAAGATCTTCTCACCAGGGAGATAATCAGTCGGGAGTATCTGAGGGGCAGGTTGTTCCATCTGGATCAGACATACGCAGGGGAGAAACCAGGAGCATAGTCCCGTGCCGCTTTGACTTCGAATTCTGATAAGCTAAGTGAAATTTGGTTGTGGCATTAGGCATCCATCTTTTAGTCTTATGAGAAAAACTGTGCCTACTCTATTTATTGGTGTGGATGAGTATGTTTTACATTGTGAAACACGTGTTTTGGCCAAGAGTCATCGTCCTACTTCATGCTACTTATCCTCCTAGTGTTTATAATAAAAGTGTTATTCCTTTTGAGTTGATTAATTCTGATGTTTGGGGACCTTCTAGAGAGCCCACTGTATCGGGTATGAGATACTTTATGTTGTTTATTGATGATTGTATGAGATTGTAATGGGTTGCTCTTCTTAAAACCAAAGATGAAGTCTTTCCAGCTTTTCAAATTTTTCGTACTCTTGTTCAAACACAAATACATAGCACCATGTTCTGACAATAGGGGAGAATATGTTAATCATGTTTTCCAAGAGTTTTTTAAAACCCATGGAACTGTTCACCAAACCACATGTACGTCCACAAACACCAGAACAAAATGGAGTGTCCGAAAGGAAAATTGTCATTTAGTTGATATGGCTCGTGCCCTTGTCTTTAGTGCTCATATGCCTAAGTATCTTTGGGGCGATACTATACACACTTCCTCTCATCTTATCAATCGTCTTCCATCTGGTGTTCTTCAGGGAAAAATTCCATTTGAGGTTCTTGCATCTAATGTCTCCTTACCTTCATTTCATAATCTTCCAACTCGTGTTTTTGGTTGTGTTGCTTTTGTCCATATTCCTAAAAACCAGAGGTCTAAGTTGGATGCCCGGGTGCTTAAGTATGTGTTTGTTGGATATGGAGGCTATCAGAAAGGGTACAAGTGCTATCATCCACCTACCGAAAGTATTATGTCACTATGAATGTTACTTTCTTTGAGGACATGAGCTATTTCCCCTCTTCAGATACAGCTCTTCAGGGGGAAAATTCATATTTTGAAGAGTTGTATCATGGAGAGGGGGAGGAATCAGAGTGAGGAGAAGAAGTCACACAGGCAGGAGGTATTTTGACGGATCCAGTTGAGACCATCAACCCGTCACCTCCAGAAGCAAAAGCTCCAGACATCCAGGCACCAGTTTCAATCACTGAAAATGAAGTTGAAGACACAATTGCCCCTCCTGTCATGGCTCCTACCCCTGACCCACAGCTTCCTGGTACTGAAGATCACTCATCTGATGTATGTCCACCCATTGGTACTACTAGTAGTGAGTCTAATGTCGGGCAATATGTGTTACCAAATAGGACTACTCGAGGTCAACCAGACAAAAGATTTGAACCTACTGTTACTGCCAAATCAAAATACCTAGTAGCCAATTATATGTCCACTAGGAGTTTGTCTAAGTCATATGAATCATTTGTGAATCAAATATTTGCTGTATCAGTACCTAACAAAGTGCAAGATTGATTGGGAGATCCAAAGTAGAGGAAGGCAATGGAGGAAGAGATGGATGCATTGCAGAAGAACAATACTTGGCAACTTGTGCCTCCACCACAAGGCAAGAAGGTTATGGGTTGTCCTTGGGTGTTTACCGTGAAGCATAATACATATGGATCAGTGAGTCAGTATAAAGCATGCCTTGTAGCAAAGGGGTTTACTCAGATGTATGGTATAAACTACGATGAAACATTTGCTCCTGTTGCCAAGATGAACATTATTCGAGTTCTGCTCTCGTTTGCTGCTAGTTTAAACCGGCCACTCCGACAGTTTGATGTCAAGAATGCATTTCTTCATGGAGAGTTAGCCGATGAGGTGTACATGAGACTTCCACCTGGGTATGTAATTGCTTCTCCTGGTGATTTTGTATGCATATTGAGAAAAATCTATGTATGGTCTCAAACAGTCACCTCGTGCTTGGTTCGGAAGGTTTTCACAGTTCATGGGGAAGGTTGGTTACAAACAGAGCAACTCAGACCATACCTTATTTCTCAAGCATCAACAAGGGAAGGTAACAGCTCTAATTATTTATGTAGATGATATGGTAATCACTGATAACAATATAGTTAAGATGAATAGATTGCAGAGACAGTTAGCCTCTGAGTTTGAGATGAAGGACTTGGGTGAACTTAAGTACTTCTTAGGAATTAAGGTAGCCAGGGGAGAGAATGGGTCTACCTGTGCCAAAGGAAGTATGTTCTTGGCTTGCTAACAGAGACAGGTTTGTTGAATTGCAAACCTATTGATACTCCTATTGAGCAGAACCATTGTTTAGCTGAGTATCCAGATCAGGTACCTACTGATCGAGCTCGCTATCAGAGGTTAGTTGGGCGCTTGATTTATTTGGCTCATACTAGACCAGATGTTGCATATGCAGTAGTGGTGAGTCAGTTCATGCATAACCCGAGTGAGAGTCACATGGATGCGGTTGTGCGAATTTTGAAGTACTTGAAGTCAGCTCCACGAAGGGGAGCGTTGTTTTCTAAACACAACAACATTCTTAAGGTTTGTGGCTTCACAGATGCAGATTGGGCTGGAAATATTACAGACAGGAGGTCGACATCAGGTTACTTTACCTTTGTGGGAGCTAATTTGGTTACATGGAAGAGTAAGAAACAAAAAGTTGTGGCACGATCTAGTGTTGAGGCCGAGTATAGAGGTATGGCTCATGGAGTGTGTGAATTGCTATGGCTGAGAAATTTGTTTCGTGATCTGGGTTTCAAACTCAAAAGTACTATGCAGTTGTATTGTGACAACAAAGCAGCTATTGATATATCACAGAATCCAGTACAGCATGATTATACTAAGCATGTGGAGGTTGATCGCCACTTTATAAAGGAAAAGCTAGATGCCAAACTTATTAGCTTTCCTTTTGTTCCTACTGAAGAGCAACTTGCAGATATACTTAGCAAAGGAGTTTCCAGGAAGGCGTTTAATGACTCACTAAGCAAGTTGGGCATAGTTGATGTGTATGCGCCAACTTGAGGGGGAGTGTTAGCATAAGTCATGGCGTAACGTTAGGAATGTAATATATTGTAATTTTTTCATGGCTAGTGTTTGGCTCCAAAACCAGTATGGGTGCAAACTGTCTCTTTTGAGCGTGTGCGCAGGCGTGCCAGCACCGTGGGGTGCAGTCGTCGGAGAATCCCTTGACCTGACTTCTTCTCAAACGCTGTGGACGAGGAGAGCACCAACCTCGTCACCAGGTTCTTCTCTATGCCTTTCGAAAAAGGACTTCTTGCCTTACGGGTAAGGACTTTGGTTATGATCTCTTCGCGTCACCAATCGATACTCAACGTTGTAGGTTGAGCAGAGCAATCACTGGGAAGTTTGGAGAAAGCACGGGTTTTGCTAAAGCGTGACTTTAGCTTCGCTGGGTTGCGAGGGCGTTACCCTGCTTCGCTGGTTTGCAACTAGGTTGCAGGTAGGTTTGCTCCGGAGAGGCTTTAATAATCTGTATGATTAGTTGATTTGAGAGTTGTCCTTGATTCGTCCTTGAAACCTGGTCGTTATACCTAGGGTTTCGACTGCTCCTTGCCATATAGAAGGATTATTTATTGAAGTTTCCTATTCAATCTCCGCTACTTGACTCCAATAAGGGCTCGTTTTCCTTAAGGATTCCGGAATAGGTGAAGCTGTAACACAAACCCAAGTATGCTTATTTTTGGGCCGCAGGTATCGGCCCACTATGCTAAATCCCCTAAAGGATCTTACCAAAATTACTTTTGGGCTCAAACATTGCCCCCCAGGCCCCGAAATCAGGCCCGCGAAAATGTAACTGATTGAAGGGGACTTTAAACGACACGCCGAAAGATCGAAACGAGGCCGTAAATAAAGGTCGCGTCCATTCACTTCGCAAAACGTCTTTTCGTCGTATCGTTTCCCTCACAAAATCTCTTATTTAAATCCCGCAGCCACTTCAAACTTGTCACATCAGAAACCCTTCCAGTCTCCTAAACCCAGAAAACTTCTTGTTCCATACACATCTCCACAGAAACCCAGAAATGGCTCCCTCAAAGAAGATGATCATCGACCAGGAAGAGGAACTTAATGAGAAAGACGCTCATACTTGGGGAGCCATCGTAGGTGCCCGCTGTTTAATCCATACGAATTTCCAGAGACCCCTGCTTCTCAGAATTCCAAACCAACAAGCCGGACTGGGTGCTTCACCGCGAGATTCCATCCCGGACGACGCTCTTGCCCTCTACGGCCTGCCCGTCCGACGACCCATTCCAGTTCTCAGAAGAATACCTGGAGATTCACTAGTTGGGGTGTGCAACAACATAGAGCCAAAATAGGGCATTGGCCCACCGCCATCAATGCGGTGGAGCTCGCATGGTATCGTGAAGCGCGAGCGCGAGATCTGGCTCGCTAGAACGGGGCTGGTATTACTCAGACTATCGATCTTTGCTTTTGCCTTCCGCGCGGTGGCAATCGTTCACCACTGGCTACCTTTCTTTGTTTCTGGAACACCACCACCAACACTTTTGATTTTCGATTCAGCCAAATGAGCATCACTTTGCTAGACATCCTCACCATTACCGGGCTACCCATCGACGGCGAGCCCTATTTACATGGCCAATTTGACTCCGTCACCTTCACTTCGACAATGGCTCAAACCGGCCGCAGCTCCTATAGCGGTTCCTACCCGCGATGGCTGACCCACTATCACAAAGAACACAACGCAACCGGGGGAATTGCTTTCCTGGAGTATTGGCTCTGCAAATTTATCTTCTTCACCTCCGCCAACAAGCCCACTGGTCCTTGGACTTCTCTTGCCACGACCCTCTACATTGGCCGCCGCGTAGGGCTCGGACAACCAGTGCCGGGTGCCCTTTACCGCACTTTATACCAGGCCACCATGCATCCTTTCATGACCAGCATTTCAGGCCCCTTTTGGATCTTTGACTTTTGGATTCAAATTATTTTCCTTTCTTCCGCCGCGACGACATTCCGCTGCTACCACCGGCTGACGTCCTTCTTGGTCAGTGGCTTTGTCGCGAAGCGAGGTACACATCCCCACCCTATTCTGAGTGTTTCTCATATCTATACCTCCTGCACGAAATGCCCTACTGCGACTTAGTGCTCAATAGGAGATTCCCCTCTCTGCTTGAACATGGGTTCCTTCCTGGGGATCCGAACTACAGTGATCGCGCGCAATCTCCTGCTCAGACATCAGGCTCACCGCAGAAGAACTCAATTATGAGCTTTACGCGCCCAACCACTTTGCTCACCAACTCGGGCTGATCCAGTTAGTGCCATTTCCCCTCTTTGATGCTTGGAACTACAACACGTCCTGGTGCAAAATTGGTCCCATAACTTGGCCTCCACCAGCGCAAAGCATGCTCGCGTTGGTCGATCTTCCTAATTGGGCCAATAAAATCGCTCTCGTTGATGGGACCGCTGAAGATTATGATCAATGGTGGAAAGAAGTCTTTGTCAACTGCTGGAGGCAAAGGGATGATGAGCTCTTCGCGACCCTCTTTCAAGATTTGAGGTATCCCTAGGATGCTGACACTGACCTGCTTGCTCGCTTCCTAGAAGATGAGGCGGGATCTCCACTACCTGAGCCAGCTCCGCGACCCGCGCGAGCCTCGCGACCTACTCAAGCAGGCATTGTTATCCGCGAGCCCTCACAGGAGGTAACTGCCTTAGCATGTTCTTCATTTCCTTCTTTCGCTTTTACCTCCACTCTTTTCCCCTAACTCAAATTTTAATACAGCAATACCGCCTTCCGGCAGTAGCGCAGTAGATGCTTCTCCGGCCACTGGTCGAGCCGCTAAACAAAAAGCTGTAGCCACGGAGCCCGAAGTCGAAGACTCTTCTTCTGATGACGACGACCCACAAACTGTAAGGAATCTCCTTTAGAATATAATATTTTGACATTTTCCTTCAAAGCCTAACTTGACTCTCTTTCAATCCTGACAGATTGTCGCCGCTTTGGCCCGCAAACTCAGTCGCGCTGACTCCCGGACTGATCCATGGGAAGAAGATGAACTACTCGCTTCTCGACTGGTACTTCATACTTAACGCGAGCACTGAAATTTTCATTCCATCATTATGTCCGAGCCTATAACGCTCCTCACCTGCAGGTCCATCGTAAGTTCTTAAGGCCAACTGGTGAAGGATCAACTACTGCTGGCGAAGGATCCTCTTCCCAAATCCAAGCGCAGCCTGACGCGACCAATCTTCCACCTCCCAACAGTACCGCGAGTGGTTCACAGTTGGCCTTGGTGCCAGTGCAGATTCTGGATGACAACTTGCCTGAAGCTGAGGAAAGGGCGCAACCAACAGATACATCTCGCGAGTAGCCACCTGCCACCCTCATCCTGAAACAGGTATCACCTGATTCGGCCAATCCTCTCGAAATTGCCCAAGAACAAGTGGCAACCGATGCTCCCCACGAGTCACCTGTTGAAGAGGTATGTTCCCTTATTACCATTGCCAGTCTGATTCCCATCTTAGTCTTTTACATTCTAACACTTCTCGTCTTAGGGTCAAAAAGTTGCTCCTAATGAGGAAGTAGCTGTTGCTGCCGAGGAAATGGCTATCGAGAACCCTGCTAAACCGGATGGTGGAAATGCGGCTGACCAGGAACCTGCCCCCCATGCCCCCCAAGTGCTTGAAGCAGGCGAAGAGGTACCTCATGAACCAGTGCCGGAGGCACGCAGTTCCTGTCGCGGAGCCTCTTGAGGCTCTTCTCGCTGTGGATCCCAACCTACCACCTGTGCCACCTTCAAGACTAGAGAGGCTGGCTCGCGTGCTTAAAGTGATCCCACCTGGGGTTGTAGATGATGCTAGAGAAGGCCTTCGTCGCCTCTTGGGCCTTGACATTCTGACCCCTGGCGCGCCCACGAGAGCTTTGGAGTATCTGAGCGTACTTCTCCGCGAAGGAGCCATCACTGAAGATCAGTTTATTGATATTGATCAGCTGCTGCAGGATCTTCCCCAAGGGCTCAACGAGAAAGCGGCAGCGACCGCCCAGGCTAGGCAGACCCAAGCACACTATCAGGCCCTTACTCATCAGACGAACACTTCGCGCGATTCCTCAGGCGAACAGGCCACTCTCATCAGGGATCTGATGCTTGCAAGAAACCACCTCCGGTCCCAGATTCAGGATCTTCAGGCCCAATTAACTACTGTGACGGCCAAGCTTGCCCATGAGGAACCTCAACTGGAGCAACCCCTAGCCGCCTTCGAGGTGCTGTCTCAAGAACTGGCCCAAGCTCGCGTGGCAGCCCAACAGGCCGCCCAAGCTGCCGCTGATGCTAGCTTTCTTCTAGATGAACTTTTCCTCCGCTTAACTTATGCAGGCCGAGGACTTTAGGCCTCTAGTATTAGGCCCATTATTTTGTATGAACAATATTAATATTAATATTATTTATTTAGCCCACTTTGCTGGCCCAAATTTTGTTTATTCTTGTAGGCAACAAAGCGTTTAAGTTTGCCTTAACTATAAATTAAAACAGTTTCAACAGGATAACCTCGAAATGGAGCAGTTACCTCCTTGGAGACTGCTCTGTTACCCACATGTCTTCAATTTTGTTCATTTCCGAGATCATAGCATTGAATTCCCTTGATGACCCGATTGATGGCGTTGAATCTACTTCAACTGCCCATATCGAAGGGTTGAGGCCACTGAGGTTGGCCCCTATAAATACTTGTACTTCTGTGGGAGTAAAACAAACACAACCGTGGCTTACCCAGAGATAGCCCTGCAAGCCCTACTTCTTTTCCTTTCATTTCTGAAATCTTCTCCTCAAAACCTTACCTTTAGCCTCTAGATCTTAGGCTTTATGGCTCAATCTCAATACCTGAGTAGGCCTTATGGCCTAATCTCAGGTCCAGCCGTATGTCTTTGGCCTCAGAAAGCCTGGATGAGATTCACCGGTTCCAGTTGGGCTGAAGAACAAGCGGCGCTCCTAATGCGGGGTACCACATTCTAGGGAGTCTCTCTCCTTAGGTTCCCTCGCGCGGAGCAAACCGGGGAAGGGTGGAAGGCCACTCGAGGCCGACTGTTCTTCTTCCGCGGTCTACCCCCGGGGTCTGACGAACAGACTTATGTTTTTCCCCTGGAGGTAGATGAGGCAACTGGGCTGCACTCCGCTCTGCTGTCCATCTCCATCCCGGAGGATAACCCACTAGAAGGGTTGGGATGGATTATTTCCTTCCCTCTTCTTCTAGTACAAATGATAGCAGCTGCGGTCCAGATCAGAGGAGGGTGAAGAGAGAAAGAGGAAGAGCGATCATTTCACTAACCCCTCTGAATGTCTTTGCACTCAAAAATCCAGAAATTCTGTAGAAGATCTAAAATCCTTATGATTTTCAGCCACTGTTGGCTTTGTAATTTGCAAATGTACTTGTATTGCTTTTGGCCGCAAAGCCACTTTATGAATGCAAACAAATTTCTTCCTTCATTCTTAATATCTGTCTATATAATATGGCCTCTGGTATAGGCCCTGTTACATGCTTCTAACACTTTTTGTCAAATTAGGAAGAAAATTTGATTTTTGAACATATAGGGCCGCAGATACAAGCCCTTGATGTATAGAGTGTTGCCCCCCTAGTCTTACAAGGTGAAGCGAATATATGGACATTGGGGCCACTGAATAGGCCGAAATGGAAAGAAGGATGTGAACACAGTAAGACTATGTGTGCCCCCCAGCCCCAGAAACAGGTGGATCTGGTGGACCTTCAAATTCCCAAACACTGGGGTAGTATTTCTTTAAGAACCTGCCATTGATGGGGTTGCGGTGGATGTCGCCATCCACATATTTAAGGTAAAAAGCCCCACGCTCCAAGATTCTGTGAATGACAAAGGGTCCTTCCCAGCGCGGAGTCCATTTACCGTGACCGGTCAACTTTTCGCCAAATGGAAGCACTGCCTTCCAAACGAGCTCACCTTCCTTGTAACTGCGTCCATGTGTTCGCTTGTCATAGGCGCGAGCGATACGCTGTTTTTCCACGACTAGACTATCGAAAGCTTGCAAACGTTGTTCGCTGAGATCTTCATGCTCCTACCACATAGCCTTGACGTAATCCTCACAAATGAGATGATGCTGGTCTTGGACACGGAAGGATTGAACATTGATTTCCAAAGGGAGAACTACATCGTGGCCAAACATCAACGCATAGGGGGTGGTGGTAGTAAGGTTCCGTTTGGAAGTGCGATAAGCCCATAGTGTCTCATACAATGTGTCATGCCACTGGCGAGGGTCCTCGACAAGCATCTTTTTCAACAGAGTAATGATGATCTTGTTACTGGCCTCCGCTTGACCATTGGATTGAGCGTAATAAGGTGTGCTATGGACAAACTGGATGCCCAAGTCATTAACGAGCTTCTCCACATCACCACCCATGAATGCTGCCCCCCTGTCGGACACCAACACCTCAGGGATGCCAAACCTGCAGATAATGTTTTGGAAAATGAATTGGTTAAATGGTTGCACCGGAAGCCTCCTTCAAAGGCTCAGCTTAGACCCATTTAGTGAAGAAGTCAGTAGCGACAATGATGAACTTGTGCTGGAGTGAAGAATGAGGGTGAATCATTCCAATCAAGTCCAGCGCCCAGCCTCGCGCAGACCAAGGTTTAATAATACGCTGCATAGGGATATTGGGAATGTGCTGGACTGGTCCATGAGCCTGGCAATCTTCGCATCCTTTCGCGAATGCGATACAATCCTTCAAAATGCTGGGCCAATAATACCCATGTCTCCTGATTAGCCAACGCATCTTGGGACCCGCCTGATGGGCTCACACACACCTGCGTGCGCCTCTCGCATTAAACGCTTTGCTTCGCGGCCATACACACACCTAAAGTCCACTCCATCTTCGTCGCGCCGGCGTAGCTCATCACTTCTGAGAAAGAAATTTAGTGCTAGAAAATGGATCTTCCTATTTGTTGTGGGGTCTGGCTGCTTGAGGTAAGCAATCAATGGGATACGCCAATCGACGTCAATAGGACTCAAAACTGCCACTGTTGGCTCGTCTAACGGATCAGGTCTCGCAAGCCACAAAGGCAACGTGCGACGTTCGACCTTTAAAAGTCTCTCGCGAACACCGTATTTCAAGGTAATGCCTATAGCCAACTGAGCAAGTTCGTTGGCAGCAAAGTTGCGCTTGCGCGGGATATATTCTAAGTCCACGTCCTCAAATTAACCCAAAAGCTCAAGTGCATGATCCAAATATGGCGCGAGCAAGTAGCTCGCGCACCTGTACTTCGCGCGAAGTTGATTAATCACCAGCAAAGAGTCGCCGCGTACTTGGATGTCTCGGACACCCAGTTCCAGCAACACCTCCAGGCCTATAATGAGGGCCTCATACTCTGCCTGGTTGTTAGTGCACCGGAACTCTAACTGGAAGGAATATGAAAAACGATCGCCAGCTGGGTTTTCCAAGACAACCCCTGCCCCTGCTAGTGTCTCCGTTCTCGAGCCATCAAAAAACAACACCCAGGGTTGGAGCGAAACTGTGGCTTGATATAGCACATCGTACTCTAGAATGCACGCCAAATCTCCAACTCTCTCATCGCTGGGACATCCAGCATAGGGTGATGCGCCAGAAAATCTACCATGGCTTGCCCCTTTACTGCTTTCTGTGGGACATACTGTAGTGAGAATTCTGACAAGGCGAGCACCCACTTTCCAATACGACCTCTCAAAATAGGTCGCGAGAGCATATACTTGACTAGGTCAGTTTGAGCAATGATGCAAGTTGTAAAGGAAACCATGTAATGCCGTAACTTACAGGCCGAGAAGTATAAGGTAAGACACAGCTTTTCCATTGGAGTATACCACGTTTCACAATCTGTGAGTGTCCTACTGAGGTAAAAGATGGCATGTTTGACGCCCTCTTCATCATCCTAAGCAAGTAGGCTTCCAATGGAAGCCTTAACTGCGGAAATATACAGCTTCAATGGAAATCCAGATCCAGGAGGAACAAGCACTGGCGGGCTCGCCAAATAGGCCTTGATATTATCAAAAGCCACTTGATGTTTAGGTTCCCATACAAACTCGTTCTGTCCCTACAACTTCAGCAGTGGGGAAAAGGGCTGGATTTTACCTGCAGAGTTAGAGATGAAACGTCTCAAAAAGTTGATCTTACCCAGTAGTTGTTGTAGTTCTTTCTTTGTTCGCGGGGGAGAGGCGTCGATAACCGCGCTTGCCTTATCCTCAGGGACCTCGATACCTCTCTGATGGACTATAAACCCTAGAAAGTCACCTGCCTGGACTCCAAAAACGTATTTAGCAGGATTCATCTTGAGCTTGTGTAGCCGCATGCGCTAGAAAACTTTTATGAGATCCGCGATGTGGTCCCCTTGCTTCTTCGACTTCACGACCACATTATCAATATAAACCTCCAAAATCTTCCCAAGTATGTCGTGGAAGATCAGGTTCATGGCCCGTTGATAGGTCGTTCCAGCGTTCTTCAGCTCGAAGGGCATGACTACATATTCAAAAACTCCCGCGAACCCTGGGCAAAGAAACGCGGTCTTGTGCCTATCTTCCTCTGCGACCGAAATCTGGTGATATCCAGCAGTTCCATCCATGAAGGATAATAATTCATGTCCCGCTACTGCATCTACCAACATATCCGCGACCGGCATGGGGTAAACGTCTTTAGGTGTAGCCATATTAACGTCTCTGTAATCGACGCAGACCCTTATTTTACCGTTCTTCTTACGAACAGGCACTATGTTAGATAGCCACTGATTATACTTGGCTACCCTGATAATGCCTGATTTATGCATCTTCTCGACCTCTTCTTTAACCAAAACTTGGGTCTCAGAGTTCATTCTTCGTGGCTCTTGCTTCACAGGCCTCTTATCGGGCATCGTTGGCAGTTGGTGGCATACCAATTCTGATGAGAGACCTGGCATGTCTTCGTATTTTTCCGTGAAGCAATCCTTGTATTCCAGTAATAAGTTGATAAGCCTCTGCTTGTCGCTAGGCTCTAGATAAGCGCTAATAGCCACCTCCATGGGCTCATCAGTTGTTCCTAAATTGACCTTTTATGTGGGGTTCCTAACC
This sequence comes from Rosa chinensis, assembly GCF_002994745.2. NCBI lineage: Eukaryota > Viridiplantae > Streptophyta > Magnoliopsida > Rosales > Rosaceae > Rosa > Rosa chinensis. The sequence continues at coordinate 38,856,747 of NC_037088.1, forward strand.
TTTGGAGGTGTATCGTCCAACGCCGCTGGAGCAAGCTGAACCTCTTCTTCTTCTTCTTGTTCTTGGTCAGAGAACTCTTCGTTAACAATATCTAAGGTCGCGACACGATCATGGGCCTCTCTTTCCACCAAGTACGAGGATAGTCTTTCGTATAGCGAGTGGAATGCTTCTATTCCTTCCTCTGGAAGGTCGTAATTCATTAATTATTCAAGGGAGCGTGGCCAGGCCTTTCTAGGCCCTCTTTCACGAGCGTAAGCCCCCACTGTGCCAATTCAGAGGCCATCACTCCTGTGGGGGCGCCCTTATCATCGATGCCACTGACCTGCAATGGAGTGATGGGCTCCAAATAGTATCTGGCATCTACATAATTTGCAGAAACAGAAAACGGGCGAGGATCAGCTTTAATCATTTCAGCCTTGTTGGTTACCCTGTTCCACATAATCAGTTCATGGTGGAGAGTGGATGGAACACAATAGCTCTGGTGGATCCAGTCTCGGCCAAGAATGTCGCTATAAGCCGCGTAGTAGTCTGTCACAAAGAAAGCATAAACCCCTTCTGCAGGGCCAACCTTGATACGCAAGAAAAGTAGTCCTAGAGTCTTTGTTACAGTCCCCGCGAAGTTTTTTTAGCTTGAGAGACGTGGATTGGATCTTTTCTTTCTTGATTCCCAACAGATGCATGGTTCTCGTGGTGATGACATTGACAGCTGCCCCTGTATCAACCATAATCTTATTGACCTTAGTGCCAGCAATCTTCGCTGTGATATATAAAGGTCGCATGTGCTGGACCATAGCGGGAGTTGGTCTCGTGAAGCTCATGAAGAGACCCTTACCGTCAGCATCTTCAGTCTCAAGAAATACTGCATCTCCTAAAGGTGTTGGTGCTGCTGAGGTAATCTGTAAAGGTTGATCGGTGCCATCTTCAGCTCCCACACATTCCTGTGCGGGGATTGGCAGAGCAAATTTCCCGGGAAGTACATAAACCATATTGCAGGAGGTATCAATCGCCTCTATTTCGTCCATATCCTCTTCGAGGTTGAGCTTAGGTTCGTCTGCGGAGATTTCAGTGTTGAACTGCCTAGCCATTCTAGCCACCAAAGACTCTTCTTCAAGGATGAACTTCGCATCCTGCTTGTGTTCCGGCGTCGCGGCAACCTGTTTCGGTGGATTGGATGTTTGCTCTTCTGCAGGGATCTCTTTCGCCGGTGCGACCACTAAGCTTTGAACTTTCTTAGGTCTCCACTGCAATTCTGGAGTGTCGTCCTTGCCCCCCAGTCTCTCAAACACCGAGGACTTGGTTTTGGTTTCTGGTTCCTCGCGAAACAATCTGCGCCTGACACGCGGGCGCCTAGTCTGCGAACCATCTTTCCTAGCGGGCGGAAATGTCCTTTCTTTAGTGATCCTGCAGAAAACACTAGGCTTAGATGCCCCTGACTCTGAGCCTGCTTGTTTTTTTATAGTTGCGGGGAGTCATCAATGGCTTAGCTGCTAGGGCTTCCATCTCCCTATGATATTGTTCAGGCGATTTGACCAATTGCGAAGGCCTGATCAGGCCCTGATCGAGAGCCTTTAGTGTTCGCTTGGCTTATCCAAACCTGCGCTGCAGCTGATCTCTACCGCTTTCCCCTTCTCTCTAGTGTACCATTTGCCTTCCTTGATTGAAGATGTTGAAGAAGGTGGAATGTACGGCTTGGTCAGGATGTCTTTGTACTCGTTCTTAGCCCTCTCATCTCGTTTTGATCGGCCGCTGCCGCCTTCAGTTTCTTGAACAAGTTGGAGTCCCTTAGGGATGGTGGTGACTCCATCTTGTCCCTTGCTCTTGGGCTAGCAGGCTGATAATTTCGCGATGGCGAAGCCCACTTGATTGGTGGGAAAGAGCCAAAACTAAACGTCTGCTCGACTTCTTCGTGTGACACTTGGATGCCACATTCTTCTTTGCATCGCGAGCAAAGGACCACTGATAAGGCCTCGCTGACGGGCTTAGCTCTCTTCTTTACAGGAGTCTCATCCTCTGCAGTCTTCTCCTCTCTATCTTTTGTGGTTAAATCCAAGGTTGGTTTCCTCTGGTTCTTCTTGGTCCAGTTCACATCAATCATATTGACCCCGGTGTCTGGGAAAGGGTTCAGGTCTACTAGTGCAGCCGCGGTCGCCGGAGCTTCCACCTGCAAACTACCATTATTGAGCCATACCTGAATCTGATCCTTCAGCTTTACGCAATCAGCTGTGTTATGATTCCACAGGTTGTGGAATTTGCAATACTTTTTTCCTTTTAGCTGATCTAGACAAGGGAAAGGTCCGAAGTTTGTCTTCACCATCTTCGCGGCTATCATTTCATCTAAAATCTCATGTGCCCTATTGGCATCATATGTATACGCCGCGAACTCAGGCTTGGTGAATGCTATAGATTTGAGTTTGATAGGTTCCTTCGATATTTTCAATTGCTTCAAGGCTGGACTCTTCCTCCCTGTCAACTCTAACGCGGAGACATCATTCTCCTCTTCCTGGAAAACTTCTTCCCCTTGATAATGATAGTAAGGATCATATGTAGTCAACTGGTAGTGCAACGCAGCCACTGTACGGTGTTTTCCTGGCATATATGTCCCTTTGGATGCATTTTTTCTGGCGTCAGTCTCTCTGAGGAGATGCTCAAAGCTACCTACCTCTGTGATAAGTTCTCCCATTGATTGGATCATGTTGCCGTGTTGCTTCTTTCACTGGCGTGGCTCCAAACCTTTGATCACCAGCTTGACCAGTTCTTTCTCAGGCAACACCATGCTCAGTTTGGCCTTCTGGATCTGGAAGCGTTGGAGATAAGCAATAGCAAATTCGATGGGCTATTGGGCCATCTGAGTGAGCGAAGCCAAATCAACCTCAGGCTCGATAGCCCTGAAAGTTTCTCGAAAGAGCTTTTCCATTGGTGGCCAATCCGCCACTGATCCTGGTCGGAGATTAGAAAACCATCTAAAGGCAGCTCCAGAAAGAGAGGTGCCAAAGATCCTGCACTTGAGGATGTCATCATTCTGGTATTGACCTCATTGTACCCTAAACTTGGCCAGATGAGTTGCCGCATTCTCAGTATCCTCTCCTGAAAAAGTAGAAAATATGATGTTTTTATAACCTCTGGGAAAAGGCGCGAGCATTATGTGCGGTGGGAAAGGTCCCTCATAAACCCCATCAAGGTGGGCCCTAGGATTAACCAACCTGATCATCTCCTCTACCTCTTCGTGTCCCACATAATCTGGACTAGGAGGAGGATGCGTCGCTACAGTCTGGCGAGTGGGTTGCAAAGGTATGGCTTGGCTAGCGGCCGCCGTTCCTTCCCCGAGGCGAATTGTTCGGGGAATAGTTGACTGTTGAAGGGTCACAGCTGGCGTGGTCACATCCTTTACCAGAGCTGTTATCTTGACCGGATTGCCAGCCTGGTCAATGCCATAATAATTCCCTGGGAGCTCTTCATAAACATTCTCCGCTCCATCACTGTCATATTGAGTAAACACCACAAGATCAGGAGGACTACCTTCACCAGTCTTCAGAGTCCTACTCTTTTGAGGGGGCGGTGGAGTGGCCTTGTTGCCACCAATTACCAATGCTTTTTCCCTGCTTTTTGTTGTTGAGGCAGAGGCAGCTGCAGATGATGTACCAGTGTTGCCGCTAGTCTTCTCCCGAGCATTAGGAGGTATGTATTTGCCAGTACCAGTACCTGAAGGTTGTCCAAGCGAACCAAGAATAGCGTTAGGATCTCCCAAAGCTTTATTCAGAACCTTTTTAGCCTGGTCCAACTCAGCTCTTTGCATGGCGACTTGGGTCGCAAGATTGGATCTCTAATTGCGAAGAACTGCCAATTCTGACGTAGTATGCTTGGCTTGGTTCGCGATATCAGCAGAAATGTGCTTGCTTTGAGCGGCCTGACCGGTCATCATATCCACGAGCTCTTGGTGGTTTTCCTGGCTTTTCTTGTATGTGTCTTGCCAATGTCCCTACGTTTGTCGCGAACTCACTTCAAGTTTTTTTAATGAGATCGAAACCTCATCAAGCCTTCGGCGTTCTTCCGCAAGAGCTTTTTCCATCTTTTCATTATATGCAGCATTATTCTGTTGAAAGATAGCATGCCGCTCCTCAATGCTCGCATTCGCCGGGGCGATAATGGGTACCAAGGAATCAGTTGTCTCCTCACTCGCGGCCACTTGGGCAGTGTTGGACGCGTTGCCAGCCTCGTTATTCTAGACATGAGGACTGTTGTTGCCCTTAGTAGCGGGCTGGGGAGTTCCACCCTGTTCAGTTGACATGTCGGATGATCACGGGTCAAGTGAGAACCTTTGAGTCACCTGTTCGTCAGAAAGACCACGACAGTCTGCGCGAGAGTGCGGGCTATAACTGGAGGTCTTGTGCTTTGGGCAGTTAACGGAAACCTTTTGGTAAGGGTTTGCGCTCGACTTCCCAATGGTTGCGATCACAAAGAAATGCTATGTAAGGTCCCACTGGGCGTGGCAAAATGTTTGGCTCCAAAACCAGTATTGGTGCAAACTGTCTCTTTTGAGCATGTGCGCAGGCGTGCCAGCACAGTGGGGTGTAGTCGTCAGAGAATCCCTTGACCTGACTTCTTTTCAAAAGTTGTGGACGAGGAGAGCACCAACCTCGTCACCAGGTTCTTCTCTATGCCTTTCGAAAAAGGACTTCTTGCCTTACGGGTAAGGACTTTGGTTGTGATCTCTTCGCGTCACCGAATCGATACTCAACGTTATAGGTTGAGCAGAGCAATCACTGGGAAGTTTAAAGAAAGCACGGGTTTTGCTAAAGCGTGACTTTAGCTTCGCTGGGTTGCGAGGGCGTTACCCTTGCTTCGCTGGTTTGCAACTAGGTTGCAGGTAGGTTTGCTCCGGAGAGGCGTTGATAATCTGTATGATTAGTTGATTTGAGAGTTGTCCTTGATTCGTCCTTGAAACCTGGTATTTATACCTAGGGTTTCGACTGCTCCTTGCCATAGAAGGATTATTGATTGAAGTTTCCTATTCAATCTCCGCTACTTGACTCCAATAAGGGCTCGTTTTCGTTATGGATTCCGGAATAGGTGAAGCTGTAACCCAAACCCAAGTAGGCTTATTTTTGGGCCGCAAGTATTGGCCCGCTATGCTAAATCCCCTAAAGGATCTTACCAATATTACTTTTGGGCTCATACAGTTAGTACTTACCTATTCTATATATGTGTGGTAGAGAATAGATATGTAAGTCAATTGCACTCCTATAATTCTTTTTTTATACCTTCACTGTGAGATAAATAATATATCAGACAATTCATTCTCTCCATTTCATTATTTTTGACTTGGTATTGTTTCAAATGAAATTAACCATGAAGCAATTAGCCTTGTAACTGACACTATTCAAACACCCCAACGCATGCAGACACAATATAGGACATGCAATTAAGAATAATAGACCAGTTGAGTTTTGATTATGGATTTGAATTCCACTTGAACGGTCCAATTGAAAATGAATGCATGATCGAATTCAAATGATCATGTAACAGACCACTATTGCTATTAACTCATGTAACTGAAAATTTATGGCAATCAATAATCATTTGAATTCCAGTATGAAAGAAAAGGATATGTAAAAACTGAATTCAATAGGATTGGAATACTAACAGCAAGTATTTTGAAATATCATAAATTCTGACAGGGTTTATTGTCAAAGGCTTCAACTTCCAAGGAGCATACTTAAAAATACACCAACCGGCAGTTATGTCTTATTTGTTTTCTTCTGCTAACTTGCTATTTGTCTTCTATTTATATGGCTTTACTAATTATGTATCAACACGAATCACTTGATTTCATTATCTATTATATTGATGTAGTGATCATATAAGAGTTTCAAAATGTTTCATTAATGCAATTGTGAAGGAATTGGTTTATGATCTAGGTGATGTAAATGGCATGTTTTCTTATATGCAATGTTTACTGTTGAAGTTGAGGGGGGTGTATTCAATTCAGATTTTAAAAGACTTTGTTTGAGTTTTTATATTCCATGGATTTACTTAATCCACGGATTGTTTAAATTCTATATGGACTCTGATTGATTCTAATGGATTGATTTACTAGTATTTGTTTAGATTTTACAAATCCTTATGATGTTTTTGGTAAGTTAATTTTTTTTCTTCTTCTTTAATTAAGCAATGGATGTATGGATCCAACTATAATGCTATATCAATGACAAGAAAGTATGGCAATCTACCATTCTTTATGTTGTGTATAATGATAGAGAGTTTCTATTGGGACCTCCAAATTTGCTCACTTGACCTCACTCTATTATGAATTATTAAATGACATATATAACATACTATAAAATTACTATTAAGGACAACAATTATGCCAAAAAATATTACATTTATTTTATATAGACTTTCCAATTCAATAATATTAGATTGTATTCCTTATTATTTTCCATATCTATTTTCATTTTCTAAATTATATTTTAATAGATATCACTACAATTCATTTTCCATAACTATTCATTTTCCAATTTCACTACAAATCATTTTCCAAATTATATTTTCCTTATCTATTTTCATTTTCCAATTCAATAATATTAGATTGTATTCCTTTGTTCAAGAAAAACCTAATTTGTGTTTAGCCCAAACTCTAGGTTACTTGACCTAGTGGTAATAGGATTTAATTAGAAGGATCTAGAATCCTATTCAATGTAGAATTACTTTCCTTGTATGATTGAGATTCTATGCATTGTAATCCTCTATATAAAGAGGCCCCTATTATCAATGAGAATACACAGCAAATTTCTCTCAAATTCAGTTTCTCTAAAACACGTTATCAGCACGAAGCCCTAACCCTGAAATAAATAGCCAAACCCTGATTCAAGAAGCTAAAAACCTTGAATCCGAATACAAAACCTTGAAGCCTTTCTTTCCTCCACCTCACAGCTTGAAGAACTCTATCCCAGGAGTCCAGAACAGGCAGCCCCACCTCAAGAACCGGCCGGAAAACCACCGAACCGGCCACCGGAAGCTCTATACAACTAGCGGCAAATATTCCACCGGTTCACCATCTTCCGAACCTCCGATTTCCACCAAATTTTGGTAGCAGAAACCTCTCAAGTCAAAGATGCTGGAACCGGAAGAAAAAGTGAGAAAACCGGCCTAAAAGTGCGTGAACCGGCAGACTAAATATCCTGCAGAAAACCGGCAGAAAAGAAAAGAAAAGAAAAGAAAAAAAAGGGGAAAGGAAGCCCAGAAGCCCAAGAAGCAGAAGCCCAAGCCCATGGTAGAGGCCCACTGACGCAGGCCCACTTCCACTGCCACATCAGCACTGCCACGTCAGCACACTGACCCACTGCCACGTCAGCAAATAGGGACCCAATGCCACATCAGCAAACAGGGACCCACGGCCACGTCAGCAACAGGGACCACACTGCCACGTCAGCGGGTCAACGGTCAACTATTTTCCGGCGACTTTTCGGACAGTTTTCCGGCGACTTTTCCGGCCATTTTCCGGCGACTTCCCAGCACATTTCCAGCGACTTTTCCTGCCATTTTCCGGAAACTTTTTCCGATCAAATTTTCCGGCTACCTATTTCGAGGTATTTTTTACTAAACGTTCCCTTTTTTTTAGAGTTTTTAAATTTAATTTCTCTTCTTTTTCAGGGACTTGCAACCTCCCTTCTTCTACCCCCCTTTCTTCATTATAGGCAGACCAAATTAAGCTGAACTGTGGGGGTTCGTGCTCACTCCAAGCTTAGAGCTTGTTGAGATCTCCAAACTTAGAGTTTGTAGAGAATTTATGATCGACCACTTACATCATTGTTTCGATCTAATCCAATATCTCTTGGAATCGAATTTCTTGGAAGCGACTACGCTCGGAAATTCCTAATTTCTTGGAAGCGATTACGCTCAAAAATTTCATATGTTTTCGTGGTAGCCTATTTCGCTCCGAAACTAACCCTAATTTCTTGTTCTCTTTCAGGATGAGTAACCTGAACAAATTGGACTTTGCTCCATTGAGAATAACTGGCTCTAGATATCATAGGTGGGTTCGTGATATCCGCCAACATCTCAAGGCTGATGGAATCCTGGATATGATTCTAAAGCCTAGCCAGGACATGCTAACTGTTGAGCAAGCTCAAGCTTTGAAAGCAAATAGAGCAGCCTTAGAGGCAAATAAGGCAAAAGCCATCATTCCAATGACTCGTCATATGGATGATTCGCTCCAGTACGAGTATATGAATAAAGAAGACCCCAGAAGGCTGTGGGTCTCACTCGAAGAAAGATTTGACAACGTCCATGACTCCTTGCTTCCTGACCTAGAAGTGAGATGGGATAGCCTCCGCTTCTGTGATTTCAAGTCAGTTCTTGACTATAACTCGGAAGCACTTCGCATTAAATCCTTAATGGAATTCTGTGGTAAAAAGATCACAGATGCGATGTTGATTGAGAAGACTCTCTCTACCTTCCCCGTCTCTGCATTGATGGTTGCTAAGAACTATCGAATCAATGTAAATGCAAAACGGATCACAAGGTTTCATGAGCTCATTGGAGCTATGACTATCGCTGAAAAGCATGACAATATCCTTGTGAAGAACTATAATTCGAGATCCGTGGAAACAGAACATATTCCGGAATCCAATTATAGTCGCACCTCTAAGAGAGGGCGCCAAGAGCGAAACCCTAATCTTAGGTATACTTCTGGACATTCTGATCCATATCATCGCTCTACTTGGGAAGGTAACCGCCAAAATAGGCGAACACGGAACCGAAAAGGTAAACGTGGAAAGAGAGAGGGAGGAAACGCCTCTGGCCATGTTGGTGGCGCCACCAACACTAAGAGCCATCTAAATGACGCTTTCATAGCGCCTCAATCAATGGAGTTCGAGCAAAGAGATGTATGTTCTCGATGTGGAGTGTCTGATCATTGGGCACACATTTGTAGAGCTCGTGAAGAACTTGTCACAGCCTACAAAGCATATTGTGAAGCAAGAGAAGCTCACTATGTGGAACAAGAAGATCAAGAAGATGATCTAGAGTGAAGGGTTGAAGACTACAAATCTGGCTGGGATTAATAGATCGCCAATTCTGTTTAAGTCTTTATTTTCCAAGAGATGTAGGCGAATGCCATATTACTTTTTATTGGATTAGATTTTCTTTGATCAAAGAAACAATGATGTACTCCGTTGGCTTATGAATAAAATTTCGAGTGCTTTTCATTATGACTCAATTTTGATTCTGAGCATATGACTTTGTGACTACAATGGCTAGACCATCAATATTAATTCAAGGACATGGAATAGCCCAAGTTCCACTTACCAAATGGCACCTTGATTACAGTTGTCACAGAAACTCTCTACGCTCTTAGGGTAAATAGTACCCTATGAATAGCCAACGAATTCCATGCGAAAATGCATGTAGAGAACGGAGATGAGTTCCTTTGCATTACCTCTAATGATTGCGAACAAAGACGCATCTTAGAGAAGTTTATGTGTCTCTCTAGTGGACTTTATGTCACTATTCGAGCTATTAAATCCAATAAAGTTATGAGAGAAGATATTTAGACACATATTGGCTTTGTCATGACAGGATAGATCATCCTAGTCATGATATGATGATCCGTCTACAAAAGACTTCACATGGACATCATTTCTTTCGAGCGAAACGAAGCATGAATCACAAGTTGATTTCTAGACTAAGTGTGACCGACGCTGCTGCCTAGGGCACCGCCTCCGTCCACCACCAGCCTAGGGCTGGCGTAGTCCCTATCCATGACTCCATGGATGGCGTCCATCATGGTGATGGTGCCCTAGGTGATGCTGCAATCACCAACTTGCTTTAAAACAGCGTTTCAGACGCTCAGGCCTAACTAAAATTCTCATTGGTTGCTTCTAAAGCCTCTCGCTCATTTTACTAAAGCCTGTTCCTCAGGGAAATTAGGACTGAGACCGTCCTATGCAAAGGATATGACATTACTCATTCTGTTCTTACAAAGAATCCGTAGGGATTTTGTGGATTGATTCAACCAACTTGCGGACGTTTAAATATCTCATGATGTTGGTTGACACGCAAACACACTGGTCACGTGTTGTGCCATTGTCCACTTGTAATGCTGCTTATGCTACACTCCTAGCGCATATCATACAACAACGGGCTCACTCCTCGAATCATCCTATTTAGTCAATTGGATTTGGCTATGCTAGAGAGTTTACATCGAAAGACTTTCGATGGATATTGCAATGGGCTTGATGTTGGACATCACATTCCCATGTACACACCCAAATGGTCTCACGGAAACGACTACAATGGTAGTCCGGACATTGGTAATGCGCACCAACCTCCTTATATCCGCTTGGGGTGATGTAATATCACATGCAGCTATGCTAATTCGTCTACGACCTACTGCCACTCAATGTACCTATGCGTTACAGCTAGTGACTGGGTACACGTATTTTGTACTTATGCACATTTGAGTGAGCTATTTATGTGCCCACTGCGCCGCCACAGCGCGCTATGATAGGTCCTTACAGACGAATGGGCAACTACGTTGGATTTGAGACTCCAACAATCGTCCGCCACTTAATGCCCTTGCAAGGCGATCTCTTTACCGCTAGATTTGCGGGTTGTCACTTTGATGAGACAGTCTTCCCGTCGTTAGGGGGAGATAAGAACACAGATGTTCAACAGGAACGACAGGAATTATCGTGACCTGTCCCCACTATGTCTCATCTCGATCCCTGTTAAAGTGACGAGATCACACAAATATGCTGCAAACAAACCTGCAAGGAAGGACGTCCCTACGAGAGGACGTAGCGCCACCGCACACGAAGGTGGGTATGGCGCCAACGCCAAAGAGAGTGGCACTCTGGCGTTACAGGCCATGGCCCCAGCTAGGATGCGTGGGAGGCCCGTGGGATCGAAGGATACTTTGGCACATTCCAATCCTTTGATCATTAAGACTCAAAATCCGTCTCATGAGAATCTTCCGGGTTATGGTTATCGTTGGGGGACGCCTCAACGTCAGAACCTATTCCTGAGAATAAAGAGCTCTATGAAACTTACACTAGTGTACATGAGACGTGGGATAGAAACTCCATCATAATGATGATGTAGTTGCGCATGCGCATGAGTTTGTTGAGTCCGATGATATCGAACCACGCTCCGTTGATGAATGAATACCAACGTAGAGAGTTTTTGGCCTAAATGGAAAGACGCGATCCAGGTTAAGATGGATTCTCTAATGAAGAGGAAGGTTTTCGAGCTAGAGATGTCAACATCTCCAAATATAAAACCTGTTAACTAATGGGTCTTTGTTAGAAAGCGTAGTGAGAAAAAGAGATGGTAATCTCGCCTTATGGCGCAAGGCTTCTCACAAAACGCCTTGGAATCAACTACGATGAGACATATTCTCTCGTAATGGATGTCATTGCACTCCACTACCCTGTCAGTTTGGTAGTTTCCGAATAACTGAACATGCAGCTTACAAATATGGTCACTACGTATCTCTATAGGGATCTAGATACGGAATATACATGAAGGTTCATGGCGAACTTCATTTACCCAAGTCAAGTGGCTTTAGACCATGGAGCGCGTTTACAAAGAGGTTGAAACGCTCACTAAAGTGACTACTTGATTGGAAAGGGATATGCCCACGCGTTTCTATGATAAGTTTCGGATTCTATTGCGGTTCATGTTGGACATGATCTTCATTAGAAGCCCTTAAAGAGTTAAGGGAAACCGCTGAACACTTGAAATCCGAGTTTGAGATGAAGGATTTTGGGAGAACACGATTATGTCTCTGTTTGAAACTTGAGCATCGTGTCGATAGATGCTTAGGCATTTTGACAAGGTCAAGCCTTCAAGCACCCCCATGATCGTCCGTAGTCTTGATCCTGAAAAGGATCCTCTTCGTCGAAAGGATGATGACGAAGATGTGCTAGAGGCAGAAGTGCCTTACTTAGTACAATAGGCGCATTATTGTACTTATCCCAATGCACAAGACTGGACATCTCATATGTTGTGAACTTGTTAGCTAGATATAGCTCTGCGCCAACGCGACGCCATTGGATTGGTGTAAAAGATATCTTTCGATACTTGAGATGTATGAATGATATAGGCTTGTTCTATCCCTATAGAGAGATGATGGATTCGGACCCATCACACACCAGAAACACCGCCAACGCTGGCCTGCGTTCTCTATCCCCATCCCAAAAAGACATGTGTTTTGGAAGGTTTTGCTGATGTTGGGTATCTCTCTAACCCACACAATGGTCACTCCCAATCCGGTTAAGTGTTCACCATGGGAAAAGACCGTGACATCTTGGAGGTCGACAGAATAGACCCTAGTCGCTATATTTTTGAACAATGCAGAGATCATCGCTCTTCATGAAATGGTTCGTGAATGAATATGGATTGGATCCATAGTTACGCATGGTCGAACAATTGTGGTTTGAAGTCTACCACAGATGAGCCTACGAGTATTTAGGATAATGCTACTTGTTTTGAACGAATGAGGCAAGGCTACATCAAAAGCGATAACACCAAGCATAATCAGTAACAACAGACACTCCTCTAGATCAAAGTGAACTAGATTCAATCTGAGGACAGTGACGCAGACTTGTTTACTAAGTCATTGCCCAAATCCACGTTCGAGAAACATGTGGCAAGAATTGGCTTGCAGAAATTATCTGAACTCTCATGATCGTAGTCATCAGGGGGAGGCGCAGACATCAGGGGGAGATGTCTACATGTTCACCTCAAAACGTGAAGGGTGTGTTGTGCTCTTTTTCCCCTTCGACCAAGGTTATTTTTGTCCCACTGGGTTTTTGTTACTCGGCAAGGTTTTTAATGAGGCAACGAGAGAAGCACCGCATTTGGGCAACACAAGGGGGAGTGTTCAAGGAAAACCTAATTTGTGTTTAGCCCAAACTCTAGGTTACTTGACCTAGTGGTAATATGATTTAATTAGAAGGATCTAGAATCCTATTCAATGTAGAATTACTTTCCTTGTATGATTGAGATTCTATGCATTGTAATCCTCTATATAAAGAGGCCCCTATTATCAATGAGAATACACAGCAAATTCCTCTCAAATTCAGTTTCTCTAAAACATCCTTATTATTTTCCTTATCAATTTTCATTTTACTCAATAAAGCATTCATATATATTTAATAAAAATTAAATATATAAAAATGTATTAAGATAATGTGACATAAAAATGTATGATATATATATTGAACGCATATTGGTGAGGGAAAACAAAATAATTCATCTTATGATTTATGACCTAAATCTAAGTCAATCCATTATATTTGCAAAAAAATAAAATAAAAATAATAATAAATAAATAATTAATTAATCATGTGGTACCAAAAATATAGAAAAAAAAAACATTAAAAAAACGAATGATTTTTTTTTTTTGAGAATAAAAACAAATGATTTCTTCAATTTTTTTTTTTGCACAGCTAAAATAGAAAAAACTTAATAGTTCATGGCATTTTCTTATTGATTAGACATTAATTTTTAAAGAGTTTTTCTATTGGAACCTCCAAATTTACTCACTTGACCTCTATGCTTTTTACACCTCCTATCAAATTTTCAAATACTAAATTTACTCATTAAACCTCACTAAAATTCCTCAAATAACCTCACTCATATAATTTACAAACAAACTATAAGATCTTTATAATAAAAAAAAACTTAGTCATTTCAATGATTTAATTACTCTATAAATCTTAATTACATTTCTATTCCTTAATCAGACAACATAAATCTCTTATCCAATAAAAATAAAAAAATCAAACACACGGTATTGAGTTTTAAAATTTAATAAAAATAAAATAACATGAATTATTATGTGATTTTTTTTTTACTTTTTCTTTTTTAGCTGTGCAAAAAAAAAAAAGATTAATAATTTTTTTCTTAATGTTTCTCTATTTTCTACACCTCATGATTAATTATTTAAATATTTTTTATTTATTTTTATTTGCTAGCTCTTTTTTTTTTTCCTTCTTTTTGCAAATATAATGGATAGATTTAGATTTAAGTCATAATACAATGTATTTTGTTCTCCCTGACCAATATGTGTTCAATATGCATATCACACATTTTTATCTTAATCATAGTTTTATTTATTATTAAATATATATGAATGCTTTAATGAGTATGTAGTGAAATTGAAAAATGAAAACAGATAGGGAAAATAATAAAAAATGCAATATGATATTATTGAATTGGAAAGTTTAGAGAAAATAAATATAACAATTTTTTTGGTATAATTATTGTCCTTAATAGTCATTTTATAGTAGGTTATATATGTCATTTAATAATTCATAATAGAGTGAGGTCAAGTGAGCAGATTTGGAGGTCCCAATAGAAACTCTCATTTTTAAAACTCAAGTTTGATTAAGAAATGTATATTTAGTTAAGATTTATAAAGTGATTAAATCATTGAAATGACTAAATTTTTTATTTTAAAGATAATAATTTGTTTGCAAATTATATAAGTGAGGTTATTTGAGGAAGTTTAGTGAGTAAATTTAGTATTTGAAAATTTGATAAGAGGTGTAAAAAGCATAGAGGTCAAGTCAGTAAATTTGGAGGTTCCAATAGAAAAACTCAAAATGATATATGAACAAAAAGAGAAAACTAACCAGCCAAAATGTTACACAAAAAATAAAGCAATAAACTAATGACATAATTTATTTCATATCTAATTTACAAAAGAATCATGTGTGGGGGTGTGATTATACACATTTATATGCGTGTAATTATATCTAAAACACTATAAATAAGCAAATCTCCATGTCAATTAATATGTAATTAATCCATTTTTATTTACTTTGTAGAAAATAAGTCGAATTGCGGAAATGAGAAAAAATTGTGCGAAATTGGAGCAAATTGGAGTTTCCGACAAAAGGACGAAATAATCAATGCGGGTCAACCGTGGTCAACACCATCAAAGGAGCGGAATCAAATTACCTCCAATAATATGTGTGGAAGTGCATTGAGAAGAGAGAAGAAAGAAAGAAAGAAAAAGAAAGAAAATGGGGAAAAGAAAGAATGAAGGAAGGTGATGAAAAAAAAAATTGAATTGAGAGAGTTAAGCTAATTAATCATTGATTTGATTAATTAATTATTCATTTGATTAATTAATCAAGATACCATCAGCCATCAGCCATCACATACGTGCAGCAATTAAACAAGGCCTTGTTTAATTATTTCAACCTATGAAAGTATGACATGTGGCAACCTCTTCTTACCAACTTTGAAACCCACAGATCCTAGGCATGATTCTCGTTCTCTCTCTCCACCAATAGACCTGATCCATTCTTTTCTCTTCCCACCACAGAGGCCACGTGCAGCCTTATCCTCTCTCTCTCCCTTCAAAAGCCAACAACACACAGCTGCACCACTATAAATATATCCCTTCACTCTCAACCAGAGAGGGTAGCCGCACCACACCTGAAACAGAGGCAGCCCTTTTGGGCTGCTCTCTCTCTCTCCTCTCCTCCTCCTCCATTTTTCATAATAGTTTTAGTTTTCTTTTGGGTATTCATAGAATTTCTCACACAAGATTCAAGGATCTATCAAAAGGCTTAACCTCTACAAGATTCAAAAATTGGGTAATTGTGGGAGTTATAATTCAAGAGTAGTCATGTTGGCTTTCTAGCTAATTGTGGCTATCATTGTTTTCTCCTACACTTCTCTTTTCTTTTCTCTTTGAATTTTGTAGTTTTGATGTCTATAATTATGGGTTGTGAGTAATTTTCTTGTTGGGTTTTAGGGTTGTGTCCCTAACCCAAATTTTGTGTAAAAGATGTTTAATTTAATGTAATGATGCAATTTTCATATGATGGATGTTTATATCTATTTTTGTTGGGTTAAAATGCATGTCTAGGAGCCTAGTCAACTCTAGGGTGTGTATTTTGAGCATGTCTAGGATGGAGATAGAGACTTGACCCCCTCTAATTCTTAAGCTAGAAACCTTCAATTTCGTATTCGAGGGGTTATAAGCATGGTGATTTACACTCGTTGCGTGATTGCGCGGGCGGGTAGCTTAGTAGTCTAATTCCTCGATCTCTACGCCTCTTGATGTGAATTAGTGACCATTGAACCGGCTCTAATTCATGTCAAGTGAGTCCCTACGGCCCTTGAACCGGAGTAGGAATACCATGAAAGGCAATTTCGGTCCTTGAGCCTTGAACCGCCTTGGATACGACTACCGCCAAAATAGGAAATATGCATCTATATTAGATTAGCTTCCGACACATGAGATTTGGGTGAAGGAACCTACCTAACACCCAACATTCTCATTTTTATTGTTTACATTTCATTTTTATTTTTATTGCTTCACATTCATTATCTTTTTGCTAAGTTGAAATCAACTCCCAAATATTGAACTCTTCCACTCATTTGTGAATATCCACCACTAGGTTCTTAGTTTTGATTAGGCTTTAGTGAAAATCAAAGCCGAGCATTGCTAAGGCTTGGTGCCTTAGATTAGTGTTATTTTATTTTATTTTATTTGTTTTATTTCCTTTATTTGCTTAGTGACTTTAGTTCCGACCACCCAAGGATTGTGGGTATCCCTTGGTGAATCGGTTCTTTAGGTCACTTTAGCATATTTTTGTTTCTTTATTAAAAAAAAAAGAAAAAAAAAGTTGTTTATTTTGTTTGCTTACTCTTTAATTTTATAATTTCTAATTTTTTTGGTTACTCATCTTACTTTTGGGAACTCATATATAGGTGCATATTTCTTATCATATTGAGTTATGGATCAATGGAGCTATGGATGGGATGACCCAAGGGGATATGAGCAAGGAAGTTTCTATGGTGGAGGTCATCAAGTGTGGAATTCTCATGTGATCGGTTCTATGTCTTCTTGCAATGAAACTTGTGCTTTGTGTAATTCTCCGTGGCATTCATCTTTTGAGTGCTCTTTGAGATTTGAATGCCCAAATTTTATGCAAGAGTGTGAGTACGGGATGGGCATGTATCAAGAGACATTTGTACCCGATGCATATCCACAAGAAGAAGCTTATGAGCCTAGTAAGGAATTCGTTAAAGGACTACTAGCTCAATTGCAAGCCTCCCGAGATATTTTACAAGCCTCTCAAGTTAGGATTTCACAAGAGACCATGGTGTCCGAAGGATATCCTCATGAGCAAGCGTATGAGTCTAGGAAGCCTTCTCTTGAAGAATTGCTAGCTCAATTGCAAGCGTCCCAAGCTCGATTGCAAGCTTCTCAAGAAATACTTATACATACCAATGAGCAACTTGAGACCAGTCTTGCACAAGAGCCACCCTTCACCATTTATGAGCATAAATCTTTCTTTGACCAAGTGGAGCCTATTTCAAGAGAAGAAGTGTATATCGAGCATCTTGAGTAAGAATCCTTTATGCAAGTTGAGAATGATGATAGTGATGTTGATGTACAAGAAATTGAGCTTGGTTATGAAAGCTTCAATGCAAGTGAGGTGAGAGACTACACTTCGGAGGAATGGGTGCAATATTGGAAATCTAAGCTTCCAAATGAAGGGGAGATACTTGAAGATGATTTCGAAGAGGTGGATGACTTGTCTAGTGAGGAGGATGCGGAATTTGAAGTTCTACACCATAATCCCTTGTTCATCGAGGAGGATGCAGAGCTTCAAGTCATATACTATAATCCTTTATTCATTGAGGTAGATGTTCCCAAGGAGGAAGAGAGTCCTTCAATACTTTGTGATGGTCAAGAAATTGAAGAGCCAAGGACTTTCTCTCCTCCCACATCCATGGAGATCCATCATGAGCTTCCCAAGTTGGATTGTAGAATATTGAGCACTTACATTATTCATGAGAGGATTGGGATCAAGGTACTTTTACCTCCCAATCCACCATTAAGTGGCCAATGTTTCTACAATGAGGTGATGGATAGGAAAGGAAATGGAGCACTTGCATTCACCTTTTCCCATCACTCTCAAGAGCTTCTACCACCTAGTTTTCCTATGAGCATCATTTCTACACCACTTTTGAAGGAGAAGGCAAAGTTGACTCCTATAAGAACAATTATGAAGAAGAGGAAGATTAAGAAGCTACACTTTTGCTCGCCATTTGGAATATTCATAGGTAATTCTTGGTCTTGCCTCTATGATACATCAAGGAGTCCCTTAGCCCCAAACAATAGGGTGGTTGTACTTGAGAAGTATCCACCTTGACAAGATCATGTTTTATATGGACCGGCAATGAAGTCCTTAAACAAAGCGCTCGCTAGGGAGGCAACCCTAGCACATCATCGGTAGTATTTTTTCCTTTAGTAGTTTACTTTTATGGTGAATAAAGATTTTTGGTCATTTTTGAGAGGATGGGAGGTGTCCGGAGTTGGAAATGTGAAGGAGAATTAATTTGGTAGTGAGCAGTTTCTGTCCTGAAATTCAGTTGAATTTGGGTGACTATAGATTCCATTCTACATGCAATTTTGAGCTGAAATTTTTTGGAGCTATTCTTCTATATGTCTACTATCTTTTGCCAAAATTGGAACCACTTTCAGTCACTGGAGCTCTATTTATTTAATGGTCAATGCATGAAGTTCAGAACAGAGGAAGCTACTGTAGAGTGACTTTGGGAAGCTACACCTTCTACATCCTAAGCAATTTGGAGCTAAAAATTTTCAGAGATGTATTTTCTCATGTCCTCTATATGAAGAAGAAACAGTTTTTGATTTGAACCTTCTTAGCTTCAGATATAGTGTTCCAAGTAACAGAGGTCAGAAACAGGGCACAGCAGAAACTGCAGAACAGATCAGTGAGTTTGGAGGCCAACGATGTTTGACTCAGATATGATACTTCATTGAAATTTTACCTTCAGATATATTCATGAGTTTACTTTCGTATCCAGTTGGTCTCACCCTCTTTGCACCTCTGGAGCTTCAGATATTACAGTTTTGGTGACTGAGGGTCAGCAGAAAACTTCATGACAGATTGGCAAGTTTTACCAGCTTTAATTTTCATTTCAATTGGAGATAGGTAGCTAACTTTATCTGGATAGAAAGCTCTCTGAGTCTACTTTCCATTTCAAGTGGCCTCACCTGATTATCACTTTCTGAGTATGAGATATGGGCATTTGAAGACAGAAAGGTCATTGCTGGAAGTTTTCTGCACTCACTAGTTTGTGTTCACTCGGGGTGGTTGGACTTCTTGCACTTCAATTCTTCAATGGAGGTCATTATAGGGCTGTTGTGAGGTGTGTTGGAGGTGATCAAGGCTATGAACTTAATGAAGGACCCTTGTCCTTATTTCTTGATGGGTTATTTGTGACACATTGCCCTTTGGACACTATATATTTCTCAATGGAGTCGATCTTTTATGAGCACCTAGAGCTAGCTTGGAGCATACGTTAAGGAAGTCAAGGCCTTGTGCCTTGAGGTTGGTGTCTCATATTTTCTTCTCCGAAGGTTGTGAGCAATGAAGGTGTCTACAAAGGGGGTTTTCCGTAACTTTACTCCGCATTTAGATTTTTATTTTCATGTTAATTTTTGTGCTTTCCCCCGGACTTCACTCTCATGCCTAAATCCAACACGGATTTAGCTTTCGAGCTCACTTTACAACATTGAGGACAATGTTGGTTTTAAGTGTGGGGATGAGGGCTCGGGCACCTATGAAAAAAAAAAATTTAGATTAGCTTTTTGTAATTAGAATTTAGTGGTTAATGCCTTTTCCAACCCCAATGACGAGACATGGACTTAGTTTGTTGTGATTGTGGATAGATTGAGCATGATATAGGACTTTGAATTTGTTTTGTAATTGAGTGCATATGTGATCTATGCTTGACTATATGTGTGCACATAGCCTATGTTAGGTTCGTTCATCATAATTAGAGAAGCATATAGATTATTCGATTAACTTGCATGCCCTTATTTGTGAGTTTTTGTGCCTATATCTATAGTGTATGCATCGTTCATTCACTTATTCTTTCATGTGTGTACAATTTCATGACAATGCGTATCTAGAACTTGCTTGAGACCTCTTGAGGCTACTTTTAGCTTACGACATGATAGAAAGGATGGAGGCATTAGGACTATATACCACCATGGCCAAAAAAAGCATGTGCCCAAAGATATTTACCACTAGATTGCCACTTTGAGCCTATGTATATATTTTAGCCTTTTTGTTCATTACCACCACAAATCCCTACCTAGCCTAAACACTTTTATCCTACCCTTCCATGGTAGTTGGTGAAGCGATTCGAGAGAATGACTTTATGTTTGAGTGCTTCAAAAGAAAGAAAAAGTTAAAAGTGTGAGGTTACAAAAGAATAAGTGTGGGGGTGAGTGATTTGTATAGAAAAGAAAGTTATAAAAAAAAAAAAAGAAGAAGAAGAAGAAGAAAGTTGTGTAAAGAAAAAAAAAGTATTACGTAGTAAAGTGTGGGTTGTATATTGGGTTTTAGAGTGAGTGACTTATCATTCGAAAGCAAAAATCTTAAATCTCTACAAGAGAGAGTTGCTTCACCGATTTCTATGGACTTTGTATTTCCTTATCCTTCATTTCTATTAGCCACTTACCCTTAGCCCCATTACAACCAAATAAAAGACCTCTTGATCTTGAATGTTGTGGGTTACCCAGCGGAGATGAGATCGAAGAGCAAGCATATGGCGGTGTATGTTATGAAATTGTTTTTGAGTGAAACACATATAGCCCCTACACATTTGAGCAGTAATATTTAGTGAACCTATGTGAGTTTAGTGGGTTATATCGGGTCTTCTATATGCCTATTTAATTGTGGTGGATTGATTTGACACAAGGTCAACACATGCATATGCTTCAGCATTTCTCACATATGCATCTTAATTGCCTTACAAATTCATAATTCCTATTTTATGCTTTGTCGACCTCATGATCATTTACATAATTAGTTCTCCGAGGGTTATGATTGGAAAGGCTAATTCCATACTTTCTTTATGTTTGAGCATTTGTGCTTGAGTTAAAAGATTTTTGGCAATTAATTTACATTTAGTTTGCTTGGGGACAAGCAAAGTTCAAGTTATATGCGTGTAATTATATCTAAAACACTATAAATAAGCAAATCTCCATGTCAATTAATATGTAATTAATCCATTTTTATTTACTTTGTAGAAAATAAGTGGAATTGCGGAAACGAGAAAGAATTGTGCGAAATTGGAGCAAATTGGAGTTTCCGACAAAAGGACGAAATAATCAATGCGGGTCAACCGTGGTCAACACCATCAAAGGAGCAGAATCAAATTACCTCCAATAATATGTGTGGAAGTGCATTGAGAAGAGAGAAGAAAGAAAGAAAAAGAAAGAAAATGGGGAAAAGAAAGAAGGAAGGAAGGTGATGAAAAAAAAATTGAATTGAGAGAGTTAAGCTAATTAATCATTGATTTGATTAATTAATTATTCATTTGATTAGTTAATCAAGATACCATCAGCCATCAGCCATCACATACGTGCAGCAATTAAACAAGGCCTTGTTTAATTATTTCAACCTATGAAAGTATGACATGTGGCAACCTCTTCTTACCAACTTTGAAACCCACAGATCCTAGGCATGATTCTCGTTCTCTCTCTCCACCAATAGACCTGATCCATTCTTTTCTCTTCCCACCATAGAGGCCACGTGTAGCCTTATCCTCTCTCTCCCTTCAAAAGCCAACAACACACAGCTGCACCACTATAAATATATCCCTTCACTCTCAACCAGAGAGGGTAGCCGCACCACACCTGAAACAGAGGCAGCCCTTTTGGGCTGCTCTCTCTCTCTCCTCTCCTCCTCCTCCATTTTTCATAATAGTTTTAGTTTTCTTTTGGGTATTCATAGAATTTCTCACACAAGTTTCAAGGATCTATCAAAAGGCTCAACCTCTACAAGATTCAAAAATTGGGTAATTGTGGGAGTTATAATTCAAGAGTAGTCATGTTGGCTTTCTAGCTAATTGTGGCTATCATTGTTTTCTCCTACACTTCTCTTTTCTTTTCTCTTTGAATTTTGTAGTTTTGATGTCTATAATTATGGGTTGTGAGTAATTTTGTTGTTGGGTTTTAGGGTTGTGTCCCTAACCCAAATTTTGTGTAAAAGATGTTTAATTTAATGTAATGATGCAATTTTCATATGATGGATGTTTATATCTATTTTTGTTGGGTTAAAATGCATGTCTAAGAGCCTAGTCAACTCTAGGGTGTGTATTTTGAGCATGTCTAGGATGGAGATAGAGACTTGACGCCCTCTAATTCCTAAGCTAGAAACCTTCAATTTCGTATTCGAGGGGTTATAAGCATGGTGATTTACACCCGTTGCGTGATTGCGCAGGCGGGTCGCTTAGTAGTCTAATTCCTCGATCTCTACGCCTCTTGATGTGAATTAGTGACCATTGAACCGGCTCTAATTCATGCCAAGTGAGTCCCTACGGCCCTTGAACCGGAGTAGGAATACCATGAAAGGGAATTTCAGTCCTTGAGCCTTGAACCGCCTTGGATACGACTACCGCCAAAATAGGAAATATGCATCTATATTAGATTAGCTTCCGACACATGAGATTTGGGTGAAGGAACCTCCCTAACACCCAACATTCTCATTCTTATTGTTTACATTTCATTTTTATTTTTATTGCTTTACATTCATTATCTTTTTGTTAAGTTGAAATCAACTCCCAAATATTGAACTCTTCCACTCATTTGTGAATATCCACCACTAGGTTCTTAGTTTTGATTAGGCTTTGGTGAAAATCAAAGCTGAGCATTGCTAAGGCTTGGTGCCTTAGATTAACATTTTTATTTCTTTTCTTTGTTTGCTAAGTGTCTTTATTTCCGATTACTCAAGGATTGTGGGTTAGCCACTAATCCCCGTGGTACGATAAACTTTGGGCATAATATTTCCCTATCTTGACAACGATACGTGCGCTTGCGTAAATTTGTATCAAGTCAAAATGTATCATCTTAATAATATCATTAAAAGTAAGCTTAATTAGCTAGAATGATTAAGGCTTCTAGAGCTATAGTGATAAAAATAAAATAAAAAATTATTAGATGAGAGCAGAGGCAGAGGAAAATAGTGGGAAAATAGGTCTAAGACAAAATGGATGAGTGTAACCTATTGAGACCTGCTTTTTATTTATTTTATTTTTTTGGGTGAAGAGCTTCTACATTTTTTGAGTGAGAAAGAATCTATCAAAATCTCTTGGGAAGTGGTTGGATTGTTTTTGAGTTTTGTTATGTATAAAAAACACTATAAAATCCTCCAAAATCCAGTATTTAATGAAATCCTTAAAAATTCGTATACTTTTGAATATCAGCAGATTTGAATGGATAATTTTAAATCTGTTTAAGGATATTTGTGTTTAATCCAAACTCTAGGTTACTTGACCTAGTGGTAATAGGGTTCAATTAGAAGAATCTAGAGATTCTCTTTCCTTGTATGATTCTAACTCTATGCATTGTAATCCTCTATATAAAGAGGCCCCTATTATCAATGAGAAGACACAGCAAATTCCTCTCAATTCTCGTTTCTCTAAAACACGTTATCAGCACGAATCCCTAACCCTGAAATTCTAAATTCGTAGCCTCCAAATCCCAGAAACCACCGCCGCCCACCTTAAAGATCTCAACTCGGGCAGTCCAGAACCGGCAGTCCCACCCCCAGAACAGGCCGGCAAACCACCGAATCGGCCACCGGAAGTAGCAAAAGTACCTCTACCCAGTTCAAAGCCTTCCTCACCACCTCCTGCAGCAATACTCGACCACCTGCAGCATATCCACCCCAGAAACCCAGAACCGGAAATTTCACCACCGGAACCGGCCCAAAAGTCCCTGAACCGCTCACCAGAAGTCCACTTGCCCAGAACCGCCGCCTCACCTTCAGCTTGCAGAATCCTCTGGTCAACGGCCCAGAAGCAGCGAAGCCCAGAGTCACAGAGCAGGCCCAGAAGCAGCCCAGCCCAGAAGCTTGGCCCACTGACGTCACCCACCTCAGGCGCCACGTCAGCACTGCCACATCAGCGCCGAGTTAGCAACGAATCTGCCACTTCAGCTCTGACCTGCCACGTCAGCACCCCGGTCAACGGTCAGTCAACGCCGGTCAACTTCCGGTCAACACTTTCCGGCCACTTCCGGTGACTTTTCCAGCGACATTTTTCCGGCCACTTTCCGGCGACATTTTTCCGGCCATCTTTTTAAGGTAATTTTTCTAAAAGTTCCTGTTTTTGAAGTTTTTTTTTATTTTCTTCTTCTTTTCTCGGGGACTTCCAACATCCCTTCTTCTACCCCCCTTTCTTCTTTATAGGGGAGACCAAAAGCCGAACTGTGGGGGTTCGTGCTCACTCCAAGCTTGGAGCTTGTAGAGTCCTCCAAACTTAGAGTTTGTTGAGAAGAAAATGATCGACCACATACATCGTTGTTTCGATCTAATCCAAAACCCCTCTTGGAATAGGATTTTCTTGGAAGCGATTACGCTCAGAAATTTAATAGCTTTTCATGGTAGCCTTTTTCGCTCCAAAACTAACCCTAATCTTGTGTTGTTTTTCAGGATGAGTTACCTGAACAAGCTTAACTTTGTTCCACTAGAGACAACTGGCGCAGGATACCATAGGTGGGTCGGAGATGTGCGCCAACATCTTAAGGCTGATGGACTTCTGGAAGCCATCCAAGTGCCTAGTCAAAACGTGCTCTCAATTGAGCAAGCTACTGTTTTTGAAGCAAAACAAGCTAAAGCCATAATTCTCATGACAAGGCACATGAATGACGCGCTCCAAAATGAATACCTCAATGAGGAAGACCCAAGAAAGCTATGGGTAGAACTTGAGCAGCGATTTGGCAACATTCGTGACTCCCTGCTTCCTGATTTAGAAGTGCGATGGCATAGCCTCCGCTTTTGTGATTTCAAGTCTGTGCTTGATTATAACTCGGAAGCTCTTCGTATCAAGTCTCTGATGGAGTTTTGTGGCCAAGCCATAACTGATACGATGTTGATCGAGAAGACTCTCTCTACCTTCCCCGTCTCTGCACTGATGATTTCAAAGAATTATCGGATTGATGTAAATGCAGGACGTATCACAAGGTTTCATGAGCTCATTGGCGCCATGAACGTAGCTGAAAAGCACGATAATATTCTTGTGAAGAACTATAATGCTAGACCCGTGGGAACTAAGCCTATTCCGGAGTCTAACTATAGTCGCGCCCCCAATGGAGGACGCAAGGAGCGAAACCCTAAGAGTAGGGACAATTCTGGACATTCTGGTCCATATGTTCGCCCTAAAGAGGAAGGAAATCGCCGAGAGAGGCGTGCACGGAACCGTGGAGGTCAACGTGTGAAGAGAGAGAGAGGCGGAGCCTCCGACCATGGTGGTAACGCCACCAAGAGCATAGGTCGTCCAAATCGCGCCCCAATGGCACCTCGATCAAGGGAGCCTGACCATAATGATGTTTGTTTTCGATGTGGATCAACTGAACATTGGGCCAAAACATGTACCGCACCCCAGAATGTTGCAAACGCATACAAGACGTATCGTGAAGCAAGGGAAGCAAATTACATGGAACAAGAAGATCAAGATGGCGATCTAGATCTAAGGGTGGAAGACTACAAGGATCAAGACCCAGAAACTGGCGATTTTGATTAAGTCTTTTTATTTTCCAAGAGATGTAGGCGATTGCCATATTACTTTTTATTGGATTAGATTTTCTTTGATCAAAGAAACAATGATGTACTCCGTTGGCTTATGAATAAAATTTCAAGTTCTTTTCATTATGACTCAATTTTGATTCTGAGCATATTACTTTGTGACTACGATGGCTGGGCCATTAATATTAATTCAAGGACATGGAATAGCCCAAGTTCCACTTGCCAAATGGCACCTTGATTACAGTTGTCACAGAAACTCTCTACGCTCTTAGGGAAAATCGTACCCTATGAACAGCGAATTCCATGCGAAAATGCATGTAGAGAACGGAAATGAGTTCCTTTGCATCACCTCTAATGATTTCGAACAAAGACCCATCTTAGAGAAGTTTATGTGTCTCTCTAGTGAATTCTATATCACTATTCGAGCTATTAATCCAATAAAGTTATGAGAGAAGATCTCTTGGATTTAGACACATATTGGTTTTGTCACGACAGGATAGATCATCCTAGTCATGATATGATGATCCGTCTACAAAAGACTTCACATGGACATCATTTCTTTCGAGCGAAACGAAGCATGAATCAAAAGTTGATTTCTAGACTACGTGTGACCGACACAGCTGCCTAGGGCACTGCCTCTGTCCACCACCAGCCTAGGGCTGGCACAGTCCCTATCCATGACGCTATGGATGGCGTCCATCATGGTGATGGCGCCCCAGGTGACGCTGCAATCACCAACTTGCTTCAAATAGCGTTTTAGACGCTCAGGCCTAACCACAATACTCAATGGTTGCTTCTAAGGCCTCTCGCTCGTTTTACAAAGCCCGTTCCTTAGGGAAACTAGGACTGAGACCGTCCTATGCAAATGATATAACAATACTCATTCTGTTCTTACAAAGAATCCGTAGGGATTTTGTGGATTGATTCAACCAACTTGCGGACGCTTAAATATTTCATGATGTTGGTTGACACGCAAACACGCTGGTCACGTGTTGTGCCATTGTCCACCTATAAATGCTGCTTACGCTACACTCCTAGCACATATCATATGACAACGGGCTCACTCCCCAGATCATCCTATTCAGTCACTTGGATTTGACTATGCTAGAGAGTTTACATCGAAAGACTTTCGATGGATATTGCAATGGGCTTGATGTTGGACATCATATTCCCATGTACACATCCAATTGGTCTCGCGGACACGACTACGATGGTAGTTCAAACATTGGTAATACGCACCAATCTTCTTATATCCGCTTGGGGTGATGCGATATCGCATGCAGCTATGCTGATTAGTCTACGACCTACCGCCACTCAATGTACCTCTGCGTTACAGCTAGTGACTGGGTACACGTCTTTTGTACTTACACACATTTGAGTGAGCCATTTATGTGCCAATTGCGCCGCCACAGCGCTCTATGATGGGTCCTTACAGACGAATGGGCAACTACGTTGGATTTGAGACTCCAACAATCGTTCGCCACTTAATGCCCTTGCCAGGCGATCTCTTTACCGCTGGATTTGCGAGTTGTCACTTTAATGAGACAGTCTTTCCGTCGTTCGGGAGAGATAAGAACACAGATGTTCAACAAGAACGACAGGAATTGCCGTGGTCTGTCCCCACTATGTCTCATCTTGATCCCTATTAAAGTGACGAGATCACACAAATATGCTGCAAACATGCCTGTAAGGAAGGAAGTCTCTACGAGAGGACGTAGCGCCACCCTACACGGAGGTAGGCATGGCGCCAATGCCAAAGAGAGTGGCACTCTGGTGTTACAGGCCATGACCCCAGCTAGGATGCGTGGGAGGCCCGTGGGTTCGAAGGATACTTTGGCACATTCCAATCCTTGAATCATCGACACTCAAAATCCGCCTCATGAGAATCTTCCAGGTTATGGTTATCGTTGGGGGACTCCTCAACGTCAGAACCTATTCCTGAGAATATAGAGCTCTATGAAACTTACACTAGTGTACATGAGACGTGGGATAGAAACTCCATCATAATTGATGATGTAGTTGCGCATTTCATTGCGCATGAGTTTGTTGAGTCCAATGATATCGAACCACGCTCCGTTGATGAATGAATGCCAACGTAGAGAGTTTTGGCCTAAATGGAAAGATGCGATCCAGGTTAAAATGGATTCTCTAACGAAGAGGAAGGTTTTCGAGCTAGAGATGCCAACACCTCCTAACATAGAACCTGTTGATTAATGGGTCTTCGTTAGAAAGCGTGATGAGAAAAAGATATGGCAATCTCGCCTTATGGAGCAAGGCTTCTCAGAAAACGCCTTGGAATCGACTACGATGAGACATATTCTCTCGTAATGGATGTCATTGCACTCCACTACCTTGTCAGTTTGGTAGTTTCCAAATAACTGAACATGCAACTTACAAATGTGGTCACTACGTATCTCTATAGGGATCTCGATACGGAACATACATGAAGGTTCATGGCGAACTTCATTTACCCAAGTCAAGAGGTTCTATACCACGGAGCGCGTTTACAATAAGGTTGAAATGCTCACTAAAGTGACTACTTGATTGGGAAGGGATATGCCCACGCGTTTCTATAACAAGTTTCAGATTCTATCGCGGTTCATGTTGGACACGATCTTCATTAGAAGGCCTTAAAGAGTTAAGGGAAACCGCTGAACACTTGAAATCCGAGTTTGAGATGAAGGATTTTGGGAGAACACGATTATGTCTCGGTTTGGAACTTGAGCATCGTGTCGATAGATGCTTAGGCATTTTGACAAGGTCAAGCCTTCAAGCACCCCCATGATCGTCCGTAGTCTTGATCCTGAAAATGATCCTATTCGTCGAAAGGATGATGACGAAGATGTGCTAGAGGCAGAAGTGCCTTAATTAGTACAATAGGCGCATTATTGTACTTATCCCAATGCACAAGACCAGACATCTCATATGTCGTGAACTTGTTAGCTAGATATAGCTCTGCGCCAACGCGACGCCATTGGATTGGTGTAAAAGATATCTTTCGATACTTGAGATGTATGAGTGATATGGTCTTGTTCTATCCCTACAAAGAGATGATGGATTCGGACCCATCACAAACCAGGAACGCCGCCAACACTGGCCTGCGTCCATTATCCCCATCCCAAAACGACATGTGTTTTGAAAGGTTTTGCGGATGTTGGGTATCTCTCTGACCCACACAAAGGTCATTCCCAATCTGGTTAAGTGTTCACTATGGGAAAAGACCGTGACATCTTGGAGGTCTACATAATAGACCCTAGTCGCTATATCTTCGAACAATGCAGAGATTATTGCTCTTCACGAAGTGGTTCGTGAATGTATATGGATTGGATCCATAATTACGCATGTTTGAAGCAATTGTGGTTTGAAGTCTACCACAGATGTGCCTACGAGCGTTTAGGATAATGCTGCTTATTTTGAACAAATGAGGCAAGACTACATCAAAAGCGACAAAACCAAGCATAATCAACAACAACAGACTCTCCTCGAGATCAAAGTGAACTAGATTCAATCTGAGGATAGTGAGGCAGACTTGTTTACTAAGACATTGCCCAAATCCACGTTCGAGAAACATGTGGCAAGAATTGGCTTGCGGAAATTATCTGAACTCCCATGATCGTAGTCATCAGGGGGAGGCGCAGACATCAGGGGGAGATGTCTACATGTTCACCTCAAAACGTGAAGGGTGTGTTGTGCTCTTTTTCCCCTTCGACCGAGGTTATTTTTGTCCCACTGAGTTTTTGTTACTCGGCAAGGTTTTTAACGAGGCAACGAGAGAAACACTGCATTTGGACAACACAAGGGGGAGTGTTTAAGGATATCTCTATTTGTGTTTAATCCAAACTCTAGGTTACTTGACCTAGTGGTAATAGGGTTCAATTAGAAGAATCTAGAGATTTTCTTTCCTTGTATGATTCTAACTCTATGCATTGTAATCCTCTATATAAAGAGGCCCCTATTATCAATGAGAAGACATAGCAAATTCCTCTCAATTCTCGTTTCTCTAAAACAAAATCTTAATTGAATACATCAAGATTTTAATTGACTGTTTAAAATCTCAGTTGAATACCTATAGATTTTTAAAATACGAAAAAATCGTGTAAACTCTTAAATGAATACACTCCTCTGAGTCTACTTTCCACTGGTTGAATTAGTGACAACAAATTCCAAATTTCAAGAAATGAGTCTTAAACTTTACATCTTCTTTATCTTGATATTTTATCTTAGATCAAGTTCTCGTTTTTGGTTTGGTCAGATAGCAGAAAATGTATGCACAATTGCAGGGAAATTTCCATTGCAATGTTGGCTTTTTATTGGTAAATTTCTACTGCTTTATAAGTTAATCTTTCCATCACTTTTTCTCTTTTGGCAAACTAATTTTTTCCATCACTAGTGTCTAGTGGCAACCCATTCAACAATTTGTGAAATAAAACAAAATTTGAAAAAGCCTGAACCGAAATGTGGGGTAAAGAAAGAGTCAATAACATTCGTAGAAAATAAATAGTTGGTGCTTTCTAGCTGCAAATGCATTATTACTTGGACTGGAAAGTGAGAGGAAAAGAAGGAAAGGCCGAAATGGGCTTCCCACACAAAAGCAAAAGGAGAAAGGACAGAGGTTGAAATTTGGAACTCAATTCCCACTTAACTGAGAAACCACCAAAATTTTGAGATTTCCCTGAGCAGAGTTTTGTTGGTTCATCCATGGCTCTGTTCCGAGGACACAAGGCCTCCCTTTCCAAATATACTACCTCTCCTTATCCATGTAGCTATCACGTGTTCTTGAGCTTCAGAGGTGAAGACACCCGAAAGAACTTCACTGATCACCTCTATACGGCTCTGGTCAATGCTGGATTTCATACTTTCCGGGATGACCCTGAACTCGAGAGAGGGGAAAATATCAAGGAAAAGCTTGAGAATGCCATTCAACAGTCACGAAGTTCTGTGATTGTGTTTTCAAAAGACTACACCTCTTCCAGATGGTGTCTAGACGAGCTTGTCATGATCCTTGAACGCAAGAGGACCTCCGATCATGTCGTGTTACCGGTTTTCTATGACCTTAATCCATCTCAACTGAGGAAGAAGGCAGAAAGCCTTGTGAAGAGGCACAGTGGAGTTCTTGCAAAAGCATTTGCCAGACTTAAAAAAAAAGAAAAAAAAGCAATCGCCGGAGAAACTGAGTAGGTGGACGCAGGGCCGGTCCTGAAAATTAAGAGGCCTAGTGCGAAAATTTAAGTGAAGCTTTATTAATTAGTATAAATAAAACAAGATCTTAGTTGAATAACTAAAAAGAATATTTAGTATAAATAAAACAAGAAAAGAGTGGAGCGATAAAAACATAACAAAACAAAGACGGAAAATGAAAAAGGAAAACAAATAAAAAAACGAGATGAAGATAACAGAAAAGGAAAAATAAATAAAAAGAGAGACCTTACTAGAAGAAACATGGAACGAAGAAAGACAAAACAAAAGAACAGAGAAGAAGATCAAAGAAAAAACATAAAAATAGAAAGGCCCAAGGGACTCAAACCAAAGACATATCATGTCAAATCAAATAACTACAATGATTCATCATATACTTTTACATTTTTAATTTATATATATTTACATAAAGGCATTACGAAATTAGGAGACCTTAGAAAATCAGAGGCCTTGTGCACCTGCACCACATGCACACCCCAAGGGCCGCCTCTGGGTGGACGGAAGCACTTGTTGAAGCTGCAGATCTAGCAGGCCTGGTGTTAGAAAATCAAGCTGATGGGTATGTAAATTCAGATCATAACTAAAGTCATATACTAATTTGTTGATTTTATCCGCATGATAATTGTTTGAAATTGATAGACTCAGCTGGCTAGCTTGTATGATATATTTTTGTTTTGATTGCAATTTATAGGCACGAGTCAAAGTTCATCCGAGAGATTGTTAGAGAGATTCAAGACAAGCTAGGACGCGCGTGTGCCCCTAAGTGATGTCCAGAAGGAATTAGAGGATAAGTTGTTATCTGTTAACCCTGTTCTTGATGACGCCGAGGGGAAGCAACTGAAATTCCAAACGACTGTGAAGCCATGGCTACATAATCTTAAAGAGGCTGTCTATGAGGCTGAGGACCTGTTGCAGGAGATCAAAACAGAAGCCTCGAGGCCAAAGATAGAACACGAAGACGAATATGGGAGTAGCACGTGTGAGGTACAAGAGCCCTTCTCTACTCCATCTCATGCTTTTGACTCAGCTTTAATATACTGCAGGGTAGAGGAAGTTCTTGAAAGACTGGACGAAATTTCGAAGCAGACAAAAGATGTCCTAGACTCGGAAGTAACCGCTGGACACAGAGTATCACAAACACTACCATGCATCAACTTCTTTGGTAGAAAAGTCTGTGTGTGGAAGAGATGAAGAGAAAGAAACATTGGTTAAATTATTGCTATCAGATGATAAAATAGGTGTGATTCCTATTGTGGGTATGGGTGGGATTGGAAAGACCACCCTTGCCCAGTTTGTATACAATGATGTTAGAGTGAAGCAACATTTTCACCTCCAAGCATGGGTTTGCGTTTCAAAAGAATTTGATGCCCTTAGGATCTCGCAACACATTTATGAGTCCCTCACCTCAAAAGCTTGCCAAATCACGAACCTAGATCTGCTTCAATCAAACCTGCATGACAATTTGACGGGGAAAAGGTTCTTTGTTCTTGATGACATCTGGAACAAAAATTATAACCAGTTGGAATTCTTAAGACGTCCCCTTGAGTTTGGAGCACACGGAAGCAAGATTCTTATCACAACACGAGATGAAGATGTTTCACGTATGAATTATGATGGGTAGCGTTGAAGCTCACCGTCTCATGCCAATGTCTGAGCAAGATAGCTGGTCATTATTTAAAAATCATGCCTTCAAAAATGCAGCTGTTGGTGCACACTCACATCTTGAAGAAATCGGTAGACAAATTGTTCAAAAGTGCAATGGTCTTCCTTTGGCTATTAAATCCCTTGGGGGTCTCTTATGTTCTAAATTGTTAGTGGACGAATGGGAAAGTATATTGAACAGTGACATGTGGGAGTTCTCGCCGGATGAGAGTGACATTCTGCCTTCTCTTTGGTTGAGCTATATGAATCTGCCTTCGCATCTCAAGCGTTGTTTTGGACATTGTTCGATATTTTCCAAGAACTATAAGTTCAGAACATCAGAATTGGTTTACTTGTGGAAGGCTGAAGATCTCTTGCAACCTAAAAAAAACAAAACAGCAAGAAATCGGACAAGACTACTTCAATGATCTAATCTCCAGGTCATTTTTTCAGCTTTCATCAAGTCCCTATGGAACTACATTCATCATGCATGACCTTATCAATGATTTAGCAAGCTTTGTATCCAGAGAATTTTGTCTTAGGTGGGAGGGAAGTGATTCACCCGACATTTTGAGCAGGACTCGTCATTTTTCATATAAGAGATATTATGATCATACTGAGAACATTAGGATATTTGAGGATTTACAGCAAGCTAAATATTTGCGTACCTTTCTGATGAACGTAACTTCAAGCAAAGGATTAGATGAGCTGCTACCAAGATTACAATGTTTAAGAATGCTCAATTTATCAGGGCGTATAGGGGAATTGCCTGATTCTATTAACAACTTGAAGCTTCTTAGGCACTTGGACTTGTCTTACAGTTTCATCAAAAAGTTGCCTGATACAATTTGTACTTTGTATAACTTGCAAGTATTGTTGTTGTCAAACTGTTGGGGCCTTACTGAACTGCCAGCCAACTTGGGAAGATTGATCAACTTGAGCCATCTGGATACTACAGGTATAATGTTAAAAAAGATGCCACCGGATATGGGTAACTTGAAAGACCTCCAGATGCTACCCGAGTTTGTTCTAGACAAAAGTACCGCAGGGGATAATTTGGCAGACTTAAAGAAGCTTCAAAATTTGCGTGGAGGACTTTGTATCTCAAGGCTTGTGCATAGCAGCGGTTTGGAGGCACTGAGGGACAAGAAGTTTCTTAAGGAACTGGTTTTGGATTATTGGAGAGGATGGGATGTAAGTGAAGAAGAAGCAGAGTCTTGCGATTTGGTGGAGGCAAAATGGGATTCAAGTGAAAAAGGCAATAATACTGTAGAAGAAAGAGAAGTGCTTGAGAAGCTCCAACCTCACCTGAACCTGGAAAGGCTTACAATTAAAAGTTATGGAGGCAAAATGTTTCCAGGTTGGTCAGAATATTATTCTTCCTCTGCTCTTGTTTCTCTTAAACTTGTTAATTGTCAGAATTGTATCTCCTTGCCACCATTGGGACAGCTACCTTCCCTCAGAGAGCTTTTTATTTCTGGGTTGAGTGGGTGGCAAGAATGGTCTGATGTTGGAGGTGACAATAATGAAGGCGGGGTTTTTTCTAATCTTGTTCAACTTGAAGTATATGAGTGTCCCAATCTTACCGGGAGATTAGCTCGAATTCGAATGTTTTCCGGAAGATGGATTCCCGTCAAAGTTAAAATCACTTGACATCATCGGCTGTAAAAAAGTGAATGCAAAGAGTATGCAGAATCTGAACAAGGGTCTCCGAACACTCACCTCTCTTGAAGAATTGTCACTTGATTTTGACTGCGACGAAAAAGTAGATTGGTTTGCGGAGGAGCAGGAGGGGCTGCTTCCCAGCACTCTCACACATCTCAAGATCTGCCGTCTGAATTGTGAGACCATCGACGGCGCAAAGTGGTTTTGCCATCTCAACTCTCTTCGAGAATTGTTCATTAGGAATTGCCCTGCTTTGCAGTGCTTGCCAGATAGTGGGCTACCCTCTTCTCTTTCTCATCTAAAAATCATTGAATGTCCTTTGCTTGAGAAACGGTATCAAAGAGAGACGGGTCAAGATTGGCCCAAGATTGCTCACATCAAGTGCATAACTATCGGTTGGCCATGTCTCGGAGGGCTTGCATTCTGATCAATTTGGCCATTTCTCAGAAGGCTTGCATATTCTGCGTGTA
This sequence comes from Rosa chinensis, assembly GCF_002994745.2. NCBI lineage: Eukaryota > Viridiplantae > Streptophyta > Magnoliopsida > Rosales > Rosaceae > Rosa > Rosa chinensis. The sequence goes on from NC_037088.1 coordinate 38,891,317, forward strand.
AGATCCTATTGTTTGAACTCATTGTTGATTCCACAGTTCTAGGGTCTTGCTTGAACTCATGATCGATGGGTTTGACAACAAGTCATGCCATATGAAGGAGAAACAGACCATTTCCATTTCCTACGGTACGTCGCACATCCCAATTCTGGTCTTCGCCCTTCCCAATTCAGTCTATTGATACTAGAGAGAATATATATGTTGTTGTCAATTGATACTTTGAAAAGCTGGGTAATGTGTCTTCTTTCTGCCCTGTTTCTTGATATGCAGCAGTTTCGTGGAAAGTGAGCAAAAGTTCTTGATATGTTAAGACAGAGATAGGCCAAGGTTAAGATTGCTCGCAGGACCAATATTGCCATGTCTTGATGTCTGATTTGTAAGCATAATTCTCAAATTCTCTCGCAGTTGATTAGGTTTACTCACCTCTTCATTCTTGTAGGCAATTTCTGATTTACTGCTTCTATTTTTGCACAGCTTCTCTTCTTATCTGAACTTGCAGACTGTTCTTTATCTACTCCACTCATTCACACAAACACTTTTAGAGTTTCCAAGCAGAATGAAAATCACAGAGAGATGACAGCCAATTTTGGATCAGGTACGATACAATTGCACTCGAGACATTTCTAGTACGCAATTTCTAGTTTACTGTTTCTGATCTCTCTTCAGTTCGTTCTAGTTGAACTGACTTGGCTTTCATCAATGACTTTCTAGAAAGCTTTTAAAGTTGCTATTTCAATTCATTCCTCATAACTTGATTAATACCTGCCACACTAATCATGATAAGTCGAGGTATATTAAAATATTAAGTACCACAAAAACTTATAACTCAAGCTAACTAATCCAGCATAACTTAAACAGCTACTACAAAAAATCTATGCATAATAATCTTTTTCATTATAACAAAGAACTGGGGCATGTATTGATTTTCTAAAAACTGTTTGAGCTCAAGTCCACGCTAGTGTGACTTCAATTTTCCATTGAAAGATTATAAGCTGTAGACACAATGTGGAACTATATAGTGAATTGAGAGATTGAGTGTACAGATAAAGTATACTCGATCATTAATATCTATATTAATCTTCAGTCTAGTTCAACTTTTGGATTGTCTTGCTACAGGATCAAGCTAGCTTGTAGTGATGTTTATGTGTTTTTGTTGCCAGTGCGATATCAGCTCCCTGGATTTTACAAGTTTACAACTATATGCAGTGCTGCCGCTAAAGGTATGTTTACTTTTGTGTATGATATGGAATTGAAGAATTAATGATCTTATTAAAGGTCGTGGCTAAGGCCCTGCATTTTGAAGAAATGGCTAATGCATGTATCTTGTTATTTTCCGTTCTTTACATGCAGCATCTCAGAAGACTTGTAGCTGTTGGACTCTCATAAATTTGAAGTCACTTTGCATATCATCCAGAATTGAAAAATGACCTTAAAGGTTGTGGCAATTCAATATTATCTCAGGAGCAATAAATTTTGTTAGCCGAATCTTGGTTCTGTGTATGGGCAAAAGATACATGAGGACCACCAGTTTTGCATCCTCACTGAACAGAACTCGGTCTCCATCCTTTTTCTGTGAGATCCTTTCCAGTTTCTAAGTTAATCGAGTGTTACACATCTTACTATGGAAAAAAGAAATTTCAATGCCAACTGTTTTGATCTTTCTCTGTTCTTTATATGCAGCATGTCACAGCAAGGAAATTCTTTGGCAGACTATCAACTCACTGACCCTTTAGGACAGTCTGGAGGGCCACGAGAGGTGTCTTTGTGATTGTTACTTCACCCTCAAGTAGCTGGGAAAACTTTTGCAGTGATGTCAAGATTACTATCAGCGGCTTCAAATTTCAAGGAACAGACATAGATATAGTACAAAGAGGCATTTTGCAGTCTGCAGTATGTATTAGCTCTATCTATACCAGAAGATATGTGCATTCAGCAGCAACTAGTTCTGTCTATCCTAGTAGACAGTACCAAACTTTTTTGTTTCTGTATAAATGAATTGAGCAGTTCTCAGATATATGATTTTGTTGAAATTGCAAATCAAATCAATGATGCAACTGTTGGATTGGAGGCCATCTAGATGGCAATCACGTTTTTTCTTCTTTTACTTTTTACCTGTTGCAGGCTATACATATAGGTAGGCAATTTAGTTTGAATAAGTTTCACTGCATATTTATTGTTTTCTCATTTGCATAGTCTAGTAAGTCAAGTTGTACCATAGACAATGCATTCAATGCTTTGTCTGCTATGTTTTGTAAGAATCCCCATATAAGGGATGAGCTATTACGTGTTGTAATCATCCCAATTAACTCATTCAAGAGTTCAGCAACAAGATTGCAGTAGCTTGTCTTCCATTTTCTCTGTTCCTTTGCTTTGTTATTCTTGCTTCTCTTCTTTATGTGTGAGTGAGAGTGTCGTGTGATTTTTTTGTAAACCTATCCCCCATTGTAGTTGGTGTTAGCTTGAAAGCTTAAATACCAACATATTTTTGCTGCTCCTTACGTAAACACTTTTGTACTTGCACAGTTATAGAACATTCCCATGCTTTCAAAACTGGCAGTATCTTGGGCTGTTTCTTTCTAAAAAAAGAAAAGTAAAATACAATTGGACTTTAAGTTGTGTACCTATGTGTTATTTAAAGATGATTATGAGGAAGATAAAGTGAAGCCCAGTTTTAATTAACCTTCGGTCTATTTATTTTGATTGCCAGAAGTAAAAACCACTCCGTTTCAGCATTCCTTACCTGTCAACGTTGTTCAGAACTGGTTGTTTAATTTGGAGTCTATGTTTGGTCAGGCTGCAGAGATGTGCAACTGAAGCTTGATTTTGTAAATGACTGAATTGATTTTGGACCCAAACTACAGGGTAGTAATCTGTATTTAGGCCTATTAAATATGTAGATAGCGGGAATCCTCATTCGGTACTACTCCAGAGATGCTAGAGGTACATAGGTACGCACAATTGTTTAGCTTCCTAATACAAGGAATTATTGTAATTTAGACAAACTAAAAAAACATAGAAAATCATGCTAGAGAAAACCAAACCATCCGTTTGAGATTACAGAGTGCTAGACGGAGGTTGAAGAGGAGTGAAAGTTAAGCGGGTAAACTCCTGACTACCAATTAATTTGATTTGAAGTTTTCTTTTACAGAGCATCAAGTTTGATTTTTGATTATTGCAAATGCTAATTAGACGACTCGGTGTGGGTTGGTGTGAGATGCAGAAACTGAAGGCAGAGAGAAAGACTCGTTTCAGTCTCAGATAATAACCTGGTACGCCTTCCTTAACTGCCAATTTAATTAAGTTTTCAACTGCTGATTCGATGGATTAGAGGGTAAGGAGTGGGTTAAGTTTTCTATAGGATTAATTTCAGTTTATCCCCCTGAGGTTTGGAGGTGAAATCATTTCACCCCCTCTACTTTCAATTTTGAATTTTTACCCCCTAAACTTTTCAATTTCAATCAGCCGTGTCCAATTTTTACTGTTCCGTCCAAATTGGACGTTAAGTTTGACTTTTGAGGGTTAAAATGGTCATTTCAACATAAAAAAATAAAAAAATAAATTTTTTTTCTTCTGCTTTTTAGTTTTTTTTTTTTTTTTTTTGTTTCTTCATTTTTTTTTTTTGTCTCCAACCTATACACCACAAGTTATAATAGGTTTATAAAAACAAAAAAATACTCTAAGTAGTTGAAAGCCGCTCGCTGGTCTACGATATTTGTGACATATCTCCGATAAAGTGAAGAATTTAGGATATATCCCAAATAAAGTGAAGAAATATTTGTAAAAAATAATTTTACACTTTATCTGTAAATAAATATATGTATATCCCCAATAAAGTGAAGAAATATCTGTGCAAAATCATTTTCGGTCTACGATATTTGTGATATATATCCAATCAATTGAAGAATTTTAGGATATATCCCCAATAAAGTGAAGAAATATCTGTAAAAAATGATTTTACACTTTATCTGTAAATATCTGTATATCCCCAATAAAGTGAAGAAATATCTGTGTAAAATCATTTTTTACAGATATTTATTTACAAATAAATATTGGATATATATCACAAATATCGCAGACCAAAAATGATTTTACACATATATTTCTTCACTTTATTGGGGATATACAGATATTTATTTACAGATAAAGTGTAAAATTATTTTTTACAGATATTTCTTTACTTTACTGGGGATATATTCTAAAATTCTTCACTTTATCGGAGATATATTACAAATATCGTAGACCAGTTAGCGGCTTTCAACCACCTAGAATATTTTTTTGTTTTTATAAACCTATTATAATTTGTGGTGTATAGGTTGAAGGCAAAAAAAAAAACTAAAAAACAGAAAAAAAAATTATTTTTAATTTTTTTAAATTTTTTATGTTGAAATGACCATTTTAGCCCTCAAAAGTCAAACTTAAAGTCCAATTTGGACGGAACAGTAAAAATTGGACAAGACTGATTGAAATTGAAAAGTTTAGGGGGTAAAAATTCAAAATTGAAAGTAGAGGGGGTGAAATGATAACACCCTCAAACCTCAGGGGGGTAAACTGAAATTAATCATTTTCTATATTTTCTTGCCTTTGATGATTGCAATCAGAAAGATGCTACCTTTCACATAAGAAGTGAATGCAATTAACAAACTATCAATGTGGAAAAGATATGTTGTAGTCGCATTGTCGTGAGGGGTCTCGTTTCCTTGGATCATAATCATCCAATAATCATTGTAGTCCTTTATAAAACTATATGTTGAAAATTGGAACCCTATAAATTATGAGTTCAGAATACAGAAAAGCGGAAATATTATAGCGGGTATCTTCCCCCCTGAAGTTTAGAAACACATCGTATTTCCATTGACGAGGAGAAGAGGTTGACGCCATCTCCTTCGGAATTGAATCAGAGTCGCCTGTTCCGGTCGATGCCCAGACATTGCCCTTTCCAACTATAAGGCCTCACATTCTACTTTGAATATAATAGACCGACTGAGTTGAATCACATTTGGAACCAACCCAGTTGCCTTTTTACGTCATTGTCTCATGGATGGATGGGTTGGCCGTCTCCTTTTCTCCTCCCTGTTAGGACTATGGAAATTTTTTTTCCCCTTTTCTTCACCTCATAATTTAATTGTTTGAGTTCTTAAAATATCATAGCCTGCAATGGGAGCAAGTTCTTGATTAAATCTAATTAATTGTTTATTATGTTGTTGTATTTTGCTGACTAAATATTTGGTTTTTACTTTTGACAAACTTTAATTGGATTATGAAGAGATGGAGGAGATTTTTTTGAATAAGCCTACGGGGCGAGATAATATATTCATCACAAGGCATAATAGGCCGTTACATACCCTTTCGTTGTCATTTAAGGGCATAAACAGAAAAGAAGATAGTGTTAGTACCCACAGTGGTACATAGAAATAGACCTACTCATTACATATTAAATAGGGCTAAATATTGGTTACTACCCTGTGGTTTAGGTCCAAAATCAATTCAGTCCCTGGACTTCTAATTTCATCAAAAACACCCATGCACTTTCAATTTTGATCTAATAGGTCCAATTCGTTAATATTCTGTTATGGGTTCAAGCTATAGTTGGATTATTGTTGAAAAACTTTTTATTTTTAATAGTAGGACTCACTCCTAAATTGACTATGCAGGCCACCTCGACACCACATCATAAAACATAGGCCATATATGAGCCACATTAACAAGTTAAATAACTCAATTGTCGGAAAACTAACAAATTGGACTTATTAGATCAAAATTGAAAGTGCAAGAGTGTTTTTGATGAAATTAGAAGTTCAGGGACTGAATTGATTTTGAACCCAAACTACAGAGTAGTAATCTGTATTTAGCCCTATTAAATATGTAGATAGCGGGAATCCTCATTCGGTACTACTCCAGAGATGCTAGAGGTACATAGGTACGCACAATTGTTTAGCTTCCCAATACAAGGAATTATTGTAATTTAGACAAACTAAAAAAACATAGAAAATCAAGCTAGAGAAAACCAAACCATCCGTTTGAGATTACAGAGTGCTAGTCGGAGGTTGAAGAGGAGTGAAAGTTAAGCGGGTAAACTCCTGACTACCAATTAATTTGATTTGAAGTTTTCTTTTACAGAGCATCAAGTTTGATTTTTGATTATTGCAAATGCTAATTAGACGACTCGGTGTGGGTTGGTGTGAGATGCAGAAACTGAAGGCAGAGAGAAAGACTCGTTTCAGTCTCAGATAATAACCTGGTACGCCGTCCTTAACTACCAATTTAATTAAGTTTTCAACTGCTGATTCGATGGATTAGAGGGTAAGGAGTGGGTTAAGTTTTCTATATTTTCTTGCCTTTGATGATTGCAATCAGAAAGATGATACCTTTCACATAAGAAGTGAATGCAATGAACAAACTATCAATGTGGAAAAGATATGTTGTAGTCGCATTGTCGTGAGGGGTCTCATTTCCTTTGATCATAATCATCCAATAATCATTGTAGTCCTTTATAAAACTATATATTGAAAATTGGAACCCTATAAATTATGAGCTTGGGTCCAAGATCTGGAGTGATAAACATTCAATAATGATATTGGAATCCTGATAACCTATCTAAATCACCTATGCAGTTTACACTTTCACGTAATGTTAAGATGTAGTAGCTTCCTTGAGCCCGTAGTACTCTTAAAATTATGAGCAACTATTAAAACACAATGAGGCTGCTTTTGACCGACTTTTTCATGTCAGTGAATTGTTGTATAGATTGTCATATAGAGGAAGAATCTGTGTTTCGTTAACCACATTGTAATGCAGTTGATCCTTAGGCCCTTAAATATAGTTCCAAAAGCTGGCTAATGTATTATGTGTCACCCACATTCCAATGTGGTTCCAATGGATATATTGTCTTCACCAATTGTGATGTCAATTGATCTTCAGGTGTTAAGCTTCCGGATCAGTATGAATTAAAATTGGCCTATGTGCTCCGTTTCTTCCATATATGTAGTGAATTATTTTGTTGATATTTTCTATTGATATTGTAGAATAAGTTGTTCATACTTCATAGGATTAGGATGAAGACCACTTGTAAAGATTTTGGGGATCATCCATTAGATGATGCAAATACAGTTATAGCTATACAATGTTGACTTTTACTGGTGAATTTCTACTGCTACTAACTTTTCCATTACTAGTGGCAACACACTAAAATATTGTGTTCAGAATTTTTAAGCAGATATATACATGAAGCATTGATATCTTTATTGATCTCAAGTCTACTTCAACTTTCAGATTCTCTTTCTTCAGGGTCAAGCTAGTAGTGATGTTTCTATGTTTCTGTTGCCAGTGTGATATCAGCTTCCTAGACGTTACAAGTTTACAACTATAAGCAGTGCTGCCATTTAAGGTGTGTTTACTTTTGTATAGTATATGGATTTGAAGAATTAATGATCTTTAACGGTCATGGCTTAGGCCCTGCATTTGGGAAAACATGGCCAATGTATCTTGGTTATTGTCTGTTCTTTTGCAGCATCCATAATACTTGTTGCTGTTGGACCCTGATCTCAGTAACCAGTTATGAGACCCGTCAAAATTGATAACATCATACTTGAAATTGGTTTTGCAAAAGACGAAAAAAAAAAAACTGTCGCAAATGATAGAAGAATTAATCGTAATTAAAGGGTGTGGCTTACCTCTATGTTCCATTGATCTTTAGCCTTCATCCCTGCAATTTGGAAAAGGTGGAAAGAGAAAGGTTAATTTAGATGTGTGATGTCCTGATAGTCCTGGAGGCAGTGTTGAAACTGAAGGTATTTCTACTTCCTTGTTATGCTTTCCTTCCATACTTCTGTATTGAATCTGAAAATGGAGAATTAACTACCTTAAAGCTTATGGCTTTCTCTATTATATCAAGAGCATTACATTAATCATCAAAAACACTTGGTTTCTGTGGCAAAAGATAGCAAATGACCAAACAGTGTTGCACCTTGAATGATAAGAACTGCCCTTGTTGACATGTAAGATTCTTTCCCTTCCATATCTATCAATTGCTAAGTTTTGTTAAAAGCATGTACTTGGTCCTGATTAATTCATGTCAAAGAAAATTAAACATGGTCTTAAAAATGAATAAATAATAGCATTCTAGTTCCAATTGGTCTTTACCCTTGGGCCTGGAATTTTTATGCTACGTTGCAGGGCCAGATTTGGAAATAGCAAGAAACGAAGTTCTCAGTTTGTAGTGACTACTGATCGAGAGTTTTGTATATAATATGATACTTGGGACAGTTGAAGCGCTGCATACCCATGTCACTTTCCTTTTTTCGTCTAATAATTGGGATGGCTATGGCAATTACAATTGTGCCAGAGTGAGAAGGGCAAAGATTGGCCCAAGATATGATATGCCAGATCAAAATCATTCAATTCCCTCTCAGATGATTTTCTGCAAAATCTAGTGCTCTGTTGTCATTGCTAATCAAATATTGATTCTGTATATGCTTGTACTGGAGGTAAGCATGGTCCCATGGTTGACCAACAGGGGAACATTTTTTATTTTAGAGTTCCATTGCTTATGACGTTTTGAATTAGTGTCTTGTAACTTGGCCAGCATGCTCTGTTTCTTTTCCAAATGTAGTGAAGTTCTATACCAGTGCTTTGCTAATGTTTGGCTGAACATAAACAATGGAGGTACTAGCATTGAATTTCTACTTTCCACTTTTATGTGCCAACTTCTGGATCCTCTTCTGATCAAAGGCTCAAAGCATCTCTGGTTGTTATGCAATACTACCAGCCTACAACTGAAGGTATTTCCATTTTTGAAGTCATTTTGCATATAATCTGAAATTGAAGAATGACATTAAGGGTTGGCACTTGTCTACTGTCTCAGGAGCAGTAAAGTCATTGGCAATAACTTCAGAGTTATGTGGGGAAAACAGATGGCATATGGCTAACAGTATTGCACCTTCATATGGACCTGTGAGATTCTTAATTTCCAGTTTCCAGGTCATCATTGCATATATTTACTTCTAATTATGGATGTAGTTTATAGAGAGCACCTGTGGATTCACTTAGTCCTAGAATAGTAGACATGCTCAGTGAATAAGCTAAAGTAAATAAAAGCAGGCCCAGAGCCTTTGTTCTCTGTTAATTATATGCAGCATCTCAGCAAGGACAATTTCTATTCTAGGACAACTTTAGGATGCCGGAAAGGGATCACTATCTCATTTCCTCTTACCTAACTCAGCAAATAAGAGTCTAGTATAGTCAGTGAGGGAGAGATATACTTAGAAATAGCCCAAACCTGTAGTTTAATCTCATAACATCTTTATTAATCTCAAGTCTACTTCAACTTTCAGATTCTCTTTCTTCAGGGTCAAGCTAGTAGTGATGTTTTTATGTTTCTGTTGCCAGTGTGATATCAGCTCCCTAGACGTTACAAGTTTACAACTTTATTAGCAGTCCTGCCACTAAAGGTGTGTTAACTTTTGTATGGAATATGGATTTGAAGAATTAATGATCTTTAAAAGTCGTGGCTTACGCCCTGTATTTGGGAAAAGATGGCCAATGTATCTTGTTTATTTTCTGTTCTTTTCATGCAGCATCGCATAATACTTGTTGCTGTTGGACCCTGATCTCAGTAACCAGTTATGTGACCTGTCAAAATTGATAACATCTCATTATACTTGAAATTGGCACTTGAAAAAAAAAAAAAACTTTGTTGCAAATGATTTGCTGACTGTAAAGAAGGGTCTCTGACTTTGGCATAGTTACAACAATCTATGCGTGGTTAAATATTTTTCATTGTAACACATAGTGGAATGTCTGACAAATGTTTGAACTGGAGTCTACAGTTGTATTTTCATTTCTCATTGAAATATTATAAATTTTATACCGCACAATGTGGAATTAGAATGTAAGATGAGCAATTGAGTGTAAGTCAAAGCCCTTGAGGAAATTTCAGCAGTTTTTTCTTGCTCTTATTTGTCCATATCATGTGGACAGTTTATACAATTTTGTAACCGGATAAGAAGGCTCAATCCCATGCATGCTGCTGAAGTGAATCCCTTTAACAATGCATCAGGAATACAACCTGTTCTCGCTACCACTTATCTCTTGCATTTCCCGGCATTAATCTTCTTTCTATTCTTTCTTTATCAGTACCGGAGTTTACCATTGCAAGTTTTCTAATCTGCTTGATTAAATTACAAAACCAGTAAGACCATATTGATTTGTTTAAGATTGTAGGTTGACCATATTTCTCTAGAATGTGAGCAATTAAAAGATATATGATGTTACAGTTGCCAAAAAGATGTTACAATACTTGAACGTTCTAAATATATAACTATTCTTTGTTCTTGTTGGATTAGACTTGAGTCTCACATTCATATCCCTCTCAACCCGTAATATATTGGCAGTACTCTTCTTGCTGTTTGTCTTTGTGGGAACATGTTAAGGGCATATTGAAGCTTGGACATTGAAGTCTCTGCAAGTGCTGAACCTTGGGGGTGCTACTCAATCTATGAGCTTATGTCTATATGTGAGCATTCTGTTTTTGTATTCATATTTCGCTTAATTAATTGGTAATTTCACGTACCCATAAAATCTGATTTTGGGTGTATAAAAAAAGGGGATGTGTATTTAGAGGTGTGTGAATAAAATTTCTCATATGGACAAAGTTTCCATTTGCAATTTGATTGGTACCTAACTTGTCAATTTGATTGTGCTCGATGCTCTACTTGCTTTTGGCCAAAATAAATCAGTCATATTTGATGATACCCAAATATAGAGGAACAAATTATATTAAGGAAACTACTTAGGTATTGCATATCAGTATGTCTGTAATGTTAGTATACAATTCAGGATCACTTACCCCAAATGAAATAAATCTGAACTGCAACTGCACAACCCATAGCTTTCTTCTCCACAACCAGTGAACCCCTCATTGATCCGGAGGAAAAGTGGAAGTTGCATTATTGATTCTCCAATTCTCCTATCTTTGCCTATTACCAAAAAGCAAATTATTGCTTCTCTTATCTTTATGTCATCCACCCAACATCTCATCATTCACACAAATAGGGACCTTTGTTACCACTCACTGAGACACCAATAAATTGGTCACCGTTTGAGAGGGGAGCTCTAGCAGGAAGTTTGTTCGTTCTTGTTATAGCTCAAAAAGCCTCCTCTTCCAAAATGTCCCTTTCTTCATCTAAATATCATGTGTTCTTGAACACACTTGCAAGAATTTTAGTGATTCCCTGTCATTTTTTCTCAATAATTTAATTTGGATGTTTGATTGCCATTAAGATTTCTCATCACAATGTGCTTTGTTTCTTCATACGTGTAGTCAACAGACAATGTACGTGGATACGAATATTGCATTTCTACTTCCATTTACATGTTCTGATATATTATACATTGATGATTATGAGGTGATCCAAATACAATTAGTCAATTATATTATACATGCTTACATTTGCAAATGCTGGCTTTTTATTGGTAAATTTCTACTGCTTATACGTTAATCTTTCCGTCACTTTTTCTCTTTTGGCAAACTAATTATTCCATCACTAATGACAACCCATTCAACAACTTGTGAAATAAAACGAAATTTCGAAAAGCCTGAACAGAAATTCGGGTTAAATAAAGAGTTTATTATATTCCTAGAACGTAAATAGTTGGTGATCATCCCTTTCTAGCTGCAAATGCATTATTACTTGGACTGGAAAAGAGAAAGGAAGAGAAATGGGCGTCCCACCAAAAGGAAAAGTACTAAAGGAGAAAGTAAAAGAGAAAGAAAGGGGCGTGTATCTTTCAACACTAGTAGGAACTTGGAACTAAATTCCCACTCAACTGAGAAACCACGAAAATTTTGAGATTTCCCCGAGCAGAGTTTTGTTGGTTCATCCATGGCTCTGTTCCCAGTTCACAAGGCCTCCCTTTCCAAATATACAACCTCTCCTTATCCCTTTAACTATCACATGTTCTTGAGCTTCAGAGGTGAAGACACCCGAAAGAACTTCACTGATCACCTCCACACGTCCCTTGTCAACGCCGGGTTTCAAACTTTCCGGGATGACGGACTCGAGAAAGGGAAAAATATCAAGGAAGAGCTTGAGAATGCCATTCGACAGTCACAAAGTTCTGTGATTGTGTTTTCGAAAGACTACACCTCTTCCAAATGGTGCCTCGACGAGCTTGACATGATCCTTGAACGCAAGAGGACCTCCAATCATTTCGTTTTACCAGTCTTCTACGACGTTGATCCATCCCATCTGAGGAAGCAGACTGGAAGTGTTGCAAAAGCATTTACTGAACACCAGAAAACTCAATCGTTGAGTAAAGTGAGAAGATGGAGGACAGCACTTAGAGAAGTTGCAGATCTAGCAGGAATGAATTTACAAAATGAAGCTGACGGGTATGTAAATTCAGATCATAACTAAAGCATTGAGTAATTACTAACAACTGTATATACATGTCATGTACTTAGTTGATTTTATCTGCATATCTAATTCTTTGAAATTGATAGACTCATAGTTGGCTAGCTTGATAGACTCATAGCTGGCTAGCTTGTATGATACATTTTTGTTTTAATTGCAATTTGTAGGCACGAGTCAAAGTTTATCCAAAATATTGTTAGAGTGATTCAAGACAAGCTAGGTCGTGTGCCCCTACGCGATGTCCAGAAGGAATTAGAGGATAAGTTGTTATCTGTTAACCCTGTTCTTGATGACGCCGAGGGGAAGCAACTGAAATTCCAAACGACTGTGAAGCCATGGCTCCATAAGCTTAAAGAGGCTGTCTATGAGGCTGAGGACCTGTTGCAGGAGATCAAAACAGAAGCGTTGAGGCAAAAGATAGAACACGAATATGGCAGTAGCACGAGAAAGGTACAAGAGCTCATCTCTACTCCATCTCATGCTTTTGACTCTACTTTAATATACTCCAGGGTAGAGGAAGTTCTTGAAAGACTAGAAAACATTTCGAAGCAGACAAAAGATGTCCTGGATTCGGAAGTAACCGCTGGACACAGATTATCACAAACACTACCGTCAACTTCTTTGGTAGAAAAGTCTGTGTATGGAAGAGATGAAGAGAAAGAAACATTGGTTAAATTATTGCTATCAGATGATGAGACTGGCAATAAAATAGGTGTGATTCCTATTGTGGGTATGGGTGGGATCGGAAAGACCACCCTTGCCCAGTTTCTATACAACGATGTTAGAGTCAAGCAACATTTTCAACTCCAAGCATGGGTTTGCGTTTCAAAAGAATTTGATGTTTTAAGGATCTCGCAACACATTTATGAGTCCCTCACCTCAGAAGCTTGCCAAAGCAAAAACCTTGATCTGCTTCTATCAAAGTTGCAGGCAACTTTGAGGGGGAAAAGGTTCTTCTCTGTTCTTGATGACATCTGGAACAAGAATTATAACCAGTTGGAATTCTTAAAGCGTCTCCTTGAGTGTGGAGCACATGGAAGCAAGATTATTGTAACAACACGTGATGAAAATGTTGCACGTATGATGGGTAACCTTGAAGCTCACCGTCTCATGCCACTGTCCGAGCAAGATAGTTGGTCATTATTTAAAAATCATGCCTTCAAAAATGCAGTTGTTGGTGCACACACACATCTTGAAGAAATCGGTAGACAAATTGTTCAGAAGTGCAATGGTCTTCCTTTGGCTATTAAGTCCCTTGGGGGTCTCTTATGTTCTAAACTGTTAATGGAGGACTGGGAAAGTATATTGAACAGTGACATGTGGGAGTTCTCATCCAATGAGAGTGACATTCTGCCATCTCTATGGTTGAGCTATCAAGATCTGCCTCTACATCTCAAGCGTTGTTTTGCCTATTGTTCACTATATCCCAAGAACCATGTATTTCAAAAATCAGAGTTGATTCACTTATGGAAGGCTGAAGATCTATTGCAACATAAAAAAAACAAAATGGCAGAAGAAGTCGGACAAGACTACTTCAATGATCTAATCTCAAGATCATTTTTTCAACTTTCATCAAGTTCCGATCACTATTTCATCATGCATGACCTTATCAATGATTTAGCAAGCTTTGTATCTGGAGAATTTTGTTTTAGGTGGGAGGGCAGTGATTCACCCAACAGTTTGAGCAAGATTCGTCATTTTTCAGATATGTCAGTATATTATCATGATGAAGCTGATAGCGTAGAGATGTTTGAGGCTTTACAGCAAGCTAAATGTTTGCGCACCTTTCTATCATTACCACGTCTGTGGAGGAAGTTGCACAAAGGACGATGTGATATATTGCCAAAATCACAATGTTTAAGAGTGCTCAAGTTATATGGGCACAATATTAAGGAATTGCCTGATTCAATTAACAATCTCAAACATCTTACGTACTTGGACTTGTCTGCGAATCCCATCAAGAAGTTACCTAATACAATTTGTACTTTGTATAACTTGCAAGTTTTGTTGTTGTCAGGCTGTCCAGGACTTACTCAACTGCCAGCCAACTTGGGAAGATTGATCAACTTGAGCCATCTGGATATTACAAGGACAAAGTTACAAAAGATGCCACCACAAATGGGTAAGTTGAAAGACCTCCAGATGCTACCAGAGTTTGTGCTAGACAAACACACTGCTCTGGATAATTTGCCAGAGTTAAAGAAGCTTGAAAAATTGCGTGGAAGTCTTAGAATATCAGGGCTTGTGCATAGCAGGGGTTTGGAGGCCTACATACTGAGCGACAAGAAGTTTCTTAAGGAACTGGAATTGGATTGGAGAGGAAGGGCTTGGAGTGAAGAAGGCAATAATACCGTAGAACAAAGAGAAGTGCTTGAGAAGCTCCAACCTCACCTGAACCTGGAAAGTCTTACAATTGAAGGTTATGGAGGCAAAATGTTTCCAGGTTGGTCAGAATATTATTCTTCTTCTGCTCTTGTTTATCTTAAACTTGTCAATTGTGAGAATTGTATCTCCTTGCCACCATTGGGACAGCTACCTTCCCTCACAGAGCTTTATATAGAAGGGTTAAGGAAAGTGGTATCCATAGGTTCTGAATTCTATTATGGTGACGGCAAGACAACTACTTGTGTGAACAAACCATTTAGATCTCTACGGGCTTTAAAATTCTTCCATATGAGTGGGTGGCAAGATTGGTCTTATGTTGGAGGTGACAATAATGAAGGTGGGGTTTTTCCTAATCTTGAGGAACTTGAAATATCATGCTGTCCCAATCTTACCGGGAGATTAGCGTCAGACAGTCTCCCATCTCTTGTGTCTTTCACGGTATGGATTTGCCCAGAATTTGAATGTTTTCCGGAAGATGGATTCCCGTCAAAGTTAAAATCACTTGACATCCGCGATTGTAAAAAAGTGAATGCAAAGAGTATGCAGAATCTGAACAAGGGTCTTCGAACACTCACCTCTCTTGAAGATCTATCACTTGATTTTGACTGCGACGAAAAAGTAGGTTGGTTTGCGGAGGAGGAGGAGGAGGAGGGGCTGTTTCCCAGCACTCTCACATATCTCCAGATCTGCCGCCTGAATTGTGAGACCATCGACGGCGTCAAGTGGTTTGGCCATCTCAACTCTCTTCGAGAATTGATTATATTTAATTGCCCTGCGCTCCGGTGCTTGCCAGATAGTGGACTACCCTCTTCTCTTCAAGACTTGCAGATTTGGCGTTCCCCTGCTCTGCAGTGCTTGCCAGATAGTGGACTACCTTCTTCTCTTTCTCGTCTATATATCGGTGAATGTCCTTCGCTTGAGAAACGGTGCCAAAGAGAGACGGGTGAAGATTGGCCCAAGATTGCTCACATCAAGCACATACGTATCAATATGGTAATGATATGACAACGACAGAGGGCTTGCGTTCTGATCAATTTGGCCATGTCTTAGAGGGCTTGCATATTCTGCGTGTAAGATCCTATTGTTTGAACTCGCTTGAACTCATGATCGATGGGTTTGACATGCAACGACATGCCATTTGAAGGAGAAACAGACCATTTCCATTTTCTACGGTATGTCGCACATCCCAATTCTGGTCTTTGCCCAATTCAGTCTATTGATGTTGTTGTCAATTGATACTTCGAACAGCTGGGTAATGTGTCTTCTTTCTGCCCTCTTTCTTGATATGCAGCAGTTTCGTGGAAAGTGAGCAAAATTTCTTGATAGGCCAAGGTTGCTCGCAGGACCAATATTGCCATGTCTTGATGTCTGAGTTGTAACTTGTAAGTACTCTCAGTTGATTAGCTTTACTCAACTCTTCACTCTTGTAGGCAATTTATGATTTGCTGCTTCTATTTGTGCACAGCTTCTCTGTTGGAGTTCCCTTCCCATGCTAGACATCTAATTAATAGGTATTATAAACCGAGCTGGACTCTGTCTTGGAGAAAAGAAAATATAGAAATAAAAAAGGACGTTTCAATCCTCTAATAAGAAGGCGTGCTGCTGCAGTTAATTGGTTTTCGTTATCTCTTCTCCTCCCTAGAAGACTAGAAGGGTCTGGTGAAAAGAAGAAGTCATTTTGATATATGTATTTTCCTCCAGAAGCCTTAGCTGCATAGAGAGCGTGAGTATTCATTGCAAAAGGAGAGAAGAAAGAAAGCAATCCTTCTTTTACAGCTTTCTTGTGAGTGTGTACCCAAGAGTGTTTCTTTTGAGAGATTTTCCTCTAGTGATCTAGAGAGATTGGTGGTTGTAAATCCATTTTCATAGTGGAAGCTCTTCAGTCTTCAGAGATTGTCCCGTGGTTTTTCCCTTCACATTGGAGGGTTTCCACGTTAAATTTGGTGTCTCTTTGTTGCTCCTATATTTCTGTCATTGCTCTGTTTTGATTAGCTTTGCAGTTCTGGCTTTCTATATCGCTGCTTAATCTGTTATCAATCCCAACATTCTCTTCTTATCTGAACTTGCACTGTTCTTTATCTCCACCACTCAATCACACAAACACAAGGATATATTTAGAGTTTCCAAGCAGAATGAAAATCACAGAGAGATGAAAGCCATTTTTGGGTCGGGTACGATACAATTGCACTCGAGACATTTCTAGTACGCAATTTCTGGTTTACTGCTGTTTCTGATCTCTCTTCAGTTCGTTCTAGTTGAACTGACTCGGTCATTCATCAAAGACTTTCTAGAGAGCTTTTAAAGTTGCTCTTTCAATGCAATCCTCACAAAAACTTGTAACTCAAGCTAACTAATCTAGCATAACTTCAACAGCTACCACGAAGAAATCTATGTATCATAATCTTCATCATCATAACAAAGAATCTAGTATTAGTAACTTATGGTTCCCCATGAGCAGTCTTTCCGCTATGTCACCATATTCGATGTAAATTTTTTTGAAAATTCACTACAACGATATTTTTTGGTCGATATATCGGTCCAGATCTCTTCCCCCCACCCAACGCAAAATATACCACATTACCAATATGTCTCTGTTATATCCTAAAATTTGAGTTTTGATCTATTTGTTATGGATCGAACCTAAAATTTCTATGGTGTTTGTTATATCCTAAAATTTGAGTGCTGATATATTTGTTTGAACCTGTAACCTCCATAGCCTGTAATCATCAAGCCACAGTCATTGGTTATTCCAAATAATCAACATGCCACAACTCATTGACAATGTGTATATCATGGTTTAATCTTTGTACCTTGGGTTGGAGGCATTGCCCATTTATTCAGATCGAGTCCAAATAAAACAAATGTGAAGTCATTAGTGGTTACCCTACCAATTTGCTTATTTTGACTAGACAAAGCTGCCTTGAAAAACTAATGAAGGATTGAACTTTTAAGTCATCAGAAATTACTAGCCCGGGAACGCATTTTACCTACCCGAAGTCACCTACATGTCCAAGTACATTGCCCATTGACGTTGGTATGGCATTGCATCTCACGCAGCATGCAAGTGTCTCAGGTCGCATCATAGAGAAGAAGCACTGCTGCCAAACACTTGGATGTTGCATATGATGCGACCTGAAACACTTGGATGTTGCATATGATGCGCCATACCAACGTCAGTGGGCGTACAAAACACTTGGATGTTGCATATGATGCGCCATACCAACGTCAATGGGCAATGTACGAGGACAGCAGGTCCAAAAGAGCGAAGCCTTTGTGGAGGCAACCAGATGTCAGACCTTGCCAACCATCAGTAAAAAGTGGCTTGGTTTCATTCATGAAGCCGGGAGTCCAAAAGGTTCATCAATTATCCTAGCCTTGAGTTTAAGCAAGTCTATCTGTTTTGTTTCAAACTAGTGTCACACCAAGGAGGAGTAAAAGTATGCATGCAAAAATATGAGAACGAAAACCACAGCTGAAATAAACCTTCAAATCACCACAAATATCTGTTGTGTACCATATAAGAGATGCTAAAATCCTCCTCCTCTTGTTTTATTTCTTCTGACATAACTACATAAGTAACACCAAATCCTTACCAGTCCAGTTACCACAGAAAACAGAAGACTCGATTTACTCTTGGACAAATATATATATATATATATATATATATATATATATAAAATTTAAAATCAATCTGCCATTGACTGAATCATATTGGGTATACAAGCAGGGAAAAGAAACAAAAGCATTTGGACTCGAATCAATTCTAACATCTTAGCTCATCACAAACTTTAAATTCTGTGTAAGAACCAATGAATACTAGAGGCCTAAAAGTATCTCGAAACCAGGACTATAACAGCTAACCACAACTGCCATACTGCCCTATAAAGTGGATAAAAAACAAACTGCCTTACTGCTGGGCACACTGCACCCGTGGCATGGGGTCATCATCATCTTCTTCATCATCATCATCATCATCATCATCATCATCATATGCCTCCCGGTACTGTTGTTTTGACTTGCGCCTCATCTCATCCTCAATATTGACATCATGCATAGTGGTTTCCTCACACTCATCCAGCTCCATGTCAGTCAAATGCTTCTTGCTTGGCTTGGGTGTTAGTATTGTCGCTATATTTCGGCATTGATCAGGGGAAAGAATCCCAGAATCTGGAAATTCTACGTTGAAATGGATGAAAAGCATGCCCTTTATGAATGGCCTTTTGTGATGCGGCATGCCCTCATCATTGATTGCTTTGGATTGATCTGAATTGGGAAAAACTAAATGAGAAAACAACTAGAAGATCACTAAATGAACAATTCAAGCGGTAATTATCAAATAGCAAGAAAATTACCAGGCTTCATGACTTCTCCAGGATTTGATTTGACCAGAAGCGGCCTGCCATCAAGATGAGTCAACACAAACTGAAACCCACACAGAGCCTCAGTTAAACTTAGTGTGTGTTCTATGTAAAGATCATCAAACTTCCGCTTGAACTTGGTGTGCTCCTTGAGTTGCACTATGATAACAATATCCCCGGTAATTGTATCAGGCTGCCAAACCATACATAGCAAATAAATATACAAAAATTCCACTCGAGACAGAGCTTTCAAAGGAACATAAAAAATTTACAAAAATAATTTGAGATAGTAGACAGTAACTTTGCCACTTGTGATGACAAGAACAATATGTTTGTAACTACAAGCAGTACAAAAGGCACAATTCTAAATTTGAAATCTAACTTACAGCTTCATCAGCCTGTCCCTCAAAGACAATTTTCTGTCCATGCTCCATTCCCTTCTCTATGTGCACATCCAGCACCTTCTTTTCGTAACTAATCTTGTTTCCTTTGCACGGTGGGCATTTATCTCTATCACTGATTACCTCACCTGCAAAGATGACACATGTCTTTAAGAATGGGAAAACCAATATAAGGTTATATAAGAATGATGAAGCTTGTCATTAAGTACCAGAGCCGCGGCAGTCAGGGCAGAGATGTTGCATCTGTTGAAACATGCCCAATCCAATTGACCGTGTTGTAACCTTCGTTCCAGTACCACGGCATCCGTAACATCTCCCTGTTGCTCCGCTCTTTGAGCCTTTCCTGAAGAATCAAGGGCTGGAGGTTAAACCCAATGGTTAGGACAAAATCCTTCCAAAAAGAACTATTCCCACAAAAGCGGTATCCACATTTTTCAATAAGAGGCGACTTTGCATTGACTGATATATACAGCCAAACTACCTTACTTATCATATATAGATGTTGGCAACTACGGTCTCATTCAATGCCATATTGGGAACACAGATTGCACTTGTTCTGGATATGCTAGTATCCTGTGTGCAACTGGGAACACAGAATGCAGAAGATCTAACAAATGTGAGATCACCATATTCTTATATATAAGAACACCTGGAAATGGATATTATGAATTTGAAACGTAAGTTACACCAAAAAATTATGATTGTTCTGGCTTTCAGCAATCAGTGCAAAACAAAAAGCAGTAAAGAGCACAACATGAATTTTATGCAACTCCCTTCAAAGATATATATAGGTAATCGTGTGGCATACAGACACATACCCTTTACATTTGGGACACAAAATATTCCTAGAGAGAGAGAGTTTCTTTGTTGTGCCATTATACAAGTCCTCCAAAGAAACCTTTAAGGTATGGACCACATCTTCACCTTGTTTCTGCCTTCTTACATGTGAACGATAACCTGCAAGATCAAAACCACATTTGTCATAACATAACATTTTGAAAACAGATTGGGGGGGAGGATCCATAGATAAAAGACCGATCAGCATAAATCAGCAAAGCTAACACTCACGTGGATTCAAAAACGTTTCAAATATATCAAATGGATTATGTGAGGGACCACCACGTCCTGGTCCGTCTTTAAGACCATCTTCACCATATTGGTCATAGACTTCTCTCTTTTCTGGATCATTAAGAACTTCATAAGCTTGACCTAACTCCTTGAACTGATCACAAACCCAACCGAATATGGTCAATTGACAATACAATACTGAAGTAAAATATATAACCGAAGACACACTTTTCCTTAAAGAGTTGCATGTTGAATAGCTAGACACTGCAAAACTATGGGGACTTAAGCGACATAAGGTTTGACCAACAAATATATGGAGGTGATACCTATACCATGGTAGCATATCTCTCGTAAAGGCAGAATATGGTGCACAAGGTTCTTGAGTTGGAAACTACATACATAATAAATTTAGAAAGGAAAACGTTTTAGTTTTAGTTGTATAAAGATGTTTCCCAAATTAAAAACAACGGTGACTATCTCGAAGATCCATGTCAACAAACACATGAAATGGGTTGGATTGGTATTAGGCTGGATACAGCAAAATAATTCTATTAGATCTAATGTACTTATTAGATCGAATAAGTACCTTGTGTCATAATTGAGAAATTCTATGGCTCGAATCTTTAGTATTGATAAGTTTTTCACATGAAGATCAAGGGTATTTCATCATTATCACCAAAAATTTTACATCTCAGGAAATAATAGTAATTTTGGAAACATTGTATATAGTTGACTGTTCCGCAAAAAGAATTTGTAATGAACAATCTCCTTTACTTCAAAAAAGTAGCAACTTGAAGCTTGAGACAATATCTTATATATTGAGATGTCAGAAAGAACAAATAATACAAAAGAGCATGTCACATCCAGTTCTTAAGACTTTGATGTCAAGCCTTCCAGCCGTTGACGCCGAAGCAAATCTGCTTGGTCCACTACTTTGTGACGAAGCTTGGTTACTTTAATAGGATATTTTCAGTTTTATCATCAGCAGTGCACTACCCAATAGTAAACCACATGGCAATGCATGAAAGAAGAGTGTATAAAACTATAAACCCACCTTTTCAGGATCTCCACCTTTGTCAGGATGATTCTTGATAGCAGCTTTCTTATATGCCTTCTTGAGCTCGTCTTGACTTGCAGTTTTGGGGACACCAAGGACCTCATAATACTTGATGTTATCACTGTTCCTTGAAGCATGGCGAAACATGATTGAAGCACTTTGATACTACTGCTACTGCATAAGTTGACAATTGCGGGCTTCCATAAGTATGTCCACATAAAGTTCAGTATTATTTTGTGTACATGAACTCAGAACAAGGAATATGGTATTGGATGCAAAAACCAATAGGTTGATAACTAGTAACTACAAAAGCACACAAGTAAAGATGTGCCTGTGCAATGCACACATGTATGTATACAAAATGTCAAAGGATGCAAGTCCAATAAATAAACAAATTGCAAAGAGAAGCATGTATTCCAATAAAAATAAATACTGAATGAAGGCAATCCTAACTCAACAATTCAGAAACAAATTTAGATATATCTCTAGCTCTCAATGCACCTCAAAATAAGCTGTAGACAACTTCAAAGTCTACTCTAATAAACCACAATAAATCATCTGCAAAACATAAGATGTGCATCCACATCCATGATGGAAAAAATTTCATCTTTACATGTAAACAAAAAAATGCATCCCCTTTTGATGTCCTGGTTCTCTTCAAGTCTTCATATTATAGATTTGTTAAAACAAATATGCTTTGGAATTGCTCAATTGATATAGAGTTTATCTAACACTGTCCTCCACTAAAGCATTGAAAGCACAATTTGGTTTAGTTTGGTTTAGTTATACTACGCAGCAAGAATTTGCCCGTTGTTTGTCAATGCCCAACCTATAAGGCTTAAACCAGTAAATTGATTATTTTCTTAATCACTTGATAAAATCACTAATTCTATGATTTTGAAAGCTTGGAATTCAATTAATCAACCATATGGACTTAAATTAAGCAATTCGATAAAACACCATCACTTCATAACTTGCAAAAATAAACCGCCCACAAAAATTTAACCCAGAATTTAACAGAGGAAAACAAAACCCGATAACAAAGAACCCAAGAACCAACAATGCCAAAGCAAAAGCATCAAACATAAATCTTATACAAAAACAGTTTTACACACCAGAAATGGACTTTGAGGACTATTCAATCAATCTCAAAACTCAAATAACACATAAAGTTTATTACTTTGCGCAAACTAAAAGCAAAGAACAAAAACCCACTATCGCAAAAACAAAGATTTATAAACAAATCTACAAAATTAAAGTCCCTACAAAATCTGACAAGAACTTAGTAGCACAGATCAGAAAGACAAGAGCAAGAAACAAAGATTTGCTCGAGAGACAGAGTAATACCTTTGGAACTGGGTTTCTCAGAGAGAAAGTATAAGTCTTTGAGAAGAGAAGACCGAGGTTGAGTGAGAGAAGAGGGAGTGGGTTTCCCTCAATGGCTCAAGTCTCTCTCCTCACCAAGGGTTATCTCAGTGTTGGGGGTTTATAAAGGAAAGGAGAATTGCTAAATCCAGAGCTGGATGTTGGAATTTAAGCTTATAAAGGAGGTTGGTAGTGACCAAAATTGATGTGGAAATAGCGTTTCCATTGGGAAAGGGAAAGTGAACTAGTGACTAGGAATATGCCAATAAAGAAAGGAGAAAGGTGCCACCCTACCTGACCCATGGTCCAATCACTCCATTGCTCTTATTCAATTATGGCTACTCAAAATTAAGAATGTTGTTATTTCGAAGACTTTGCATCTAGGTTGTAAACCAATGAAAATAACTTGTATTTTAATTTTAATTTTTATTTTATTTTTATGTAATTAATAAACAGCTTAACGGAAATGAAAGTATGTTTTGATCTGAAGGTCAGGTTGGCCTAAAAATCCGGGGTTGCAGGTTGCATCCTCATGGCAATGTTATATCGTAAGGTTGAATCTTGGCCGGGTGACAAGTTACGATTCAGTTAGAGCTCTAGTCTGTCTGCCCTGGTACCTCATGGATCTAAGTAGGTTACTTACGACTCCTGGGTACGTATTTTGTCTAGGTTGGACCAAAGATTCATATTCAATTTGTTAGGTTAACAATTGATATGATTTGATGTGTGTGTTGGTATTTTGTCCAGGTTGGACCAAAGAATCATATTCTATTTGTTAGGTTAACGATAGATATGATTGATGTGTGTTGATGTATTGTCCAGGTTGGACCGATTTGATGTTTTATCCAGGTTGGACCGATTTGTTATTTTGTCCAGGTTAGACCGATTGTGATATTTGAATTGTTAGGTTAACTATATGAGTTTGTCACGGTGTGACTTGCGTTGTTTTCTTTTGGAAAAAGAGTATTGTTTTGGGAAGTATGGTATGTTTTCCTTATTCTCAAGTTGAAAGGTTTTTCTCGTTTTTGGTGTGAGTTGTGTGCGGTTTGAGTTACTCATACGGGCTTGCAAAAGCTTACCGGGTTTGTTGTGTGGCAACCCGGTGCACCATTCAAACGATGTAGGGTTTAATCCTGCAGGTCAAGGTAATCATGGCTGAAGCTGAGGTAGCTTGTTGGCAGCAGAACAGGTAGGAAGAAATTTTGGTTGGCTTTGCCATTGTTATGACTTCCGCTATGTAGTAAACTCTGAGGATCATTTACTTTTTATTTTGTTGTTGACAATTTAATTCGTAAGATTATGTAATATATGACTCTGTGGGCGGGTCAATATTGACATAGTGGGTTCAAGGCATCTATACGTATGTAGTTTAAAAGGGAAAAAGTTTCCAGGTGCTTGGTATTGATGGTTGAACAATCACGCATATGTAATTATGGGATTATATATTAATTTTTATTTGTGTTAAAAATCAAGGGCGTGACAACAAATAATAGAGAACAATAATTATGAACTGAATAAACCTACTTTTTCTTGTCCTTTCATATATGATTTCTTAGCTTATGATTAGATTCTAATAAAACTTTCATTAATTCATGTATTCTTACATGTACAAAGTTTGCAGAACTTCAATTGAAAAAAAAAATGCCTTATATTCAAAGTTCAGAGTTTAGTGTGGAGTGTTTAAGGTTTCACAATGTTGGATGACGATAAAGTGATATTAACTAATTGTTCCAATGACATGACAATTCAATGCATTCAATAAAACATCAAACATTTTTCATCAATGGTTAAATAGGTAACTACCTACAGATAGTTACATAAATATAGATTGTTTAAAATTAGTTGAACATAAACTTTTAGTGACACAAATTTCATTTAAAAATCATTAATTCGAAAGCAGAGCTCCAAAATAACAAACAGAAACTATAAAACAATATCAAAAGCTAACAAAAATTAGCTTTCGTATAAAAATTGTAGTGCTGCCACTTGAATAAATTATTGCAAACAAATGAGTATAATTTAAGAAATTACATCACCTTAACAACAAATGCTGCACTTATTTCCTGACAATTATTATCTTCATAATTCAATCAAACATTTTATATCCTCTCCTAAAGTTTGATTTGTGCAGAACTAAAATGATCAGAAAACTGAACAAAAGTAACTAAATTGAGCTAAATCTAAATTTACCTGCAACAAGGAGTAGAGTTTTGCAAACTCAATGACCACAATACAACCTTTCTTTTTAATCAAGGGTTAATCAACTTAACTTTCACTCTAACTTAGAAGTACCTCCTTTATTTGGCCTACATAATAAGGCAAATGGAAATGTCAGACAAAGAATTTAACCTTTAGAAGAAAGCTGCAATGCACATACATCAAAAGGTATAGCAGGACCCATCTATATTGATCTGGCATCTGGATTTAGTTGATGGCATATATGTGTCTTGCTCAACTGTTTGATATGATAATCACATCTGAGTGGTAGGCTAGAAACAGATGTATGGGTAAAGAACTATCATGATTCAGTTGAGGTTGTTATACTTTTTTCTTATGATATGTTTTGTGTGGCAGGTATATTAAGTTTTTCTTATTACTTTGTTTATGATGCTTTGATTTGATGAGAAGTTGGTAGGGACTAACAAATATTGCTTGAGGACTTTGGTGCTTCTTTTTAGGGATGGGGATTTAGCCCGAAAACCCGAAATTCGACCCGAAACCGGGCCGAACGGTCCGAGCCCTTTAAAAAAATTTGACAGTTTTATAAAGCCCGATCCGAAAGCATTCTATAACGAGCCGGGCCCGGTCCTTAAAAGTTAAATTTAAAAAAAAAAAAAAAAAAAAAAGCCCGGAGGCCCGAACTCATGTATAATTAGTCATATTTTTTTTAGTTTTTTATTCTTCTCTCTTCTTCTTTCTGGACTCTCTCTTCTCTTTCTTCTTTCTTTTCCCGTCTCTTCTTGTCTTGTCTTCTTGTTCCTCCCTCCCCTCTTTTTTTCTTCTCTCTTCTTATCTTCTTTTCCCCAAACGCCTCCATTGTCTTTTTTTCTATTCTTTTCCTTGGTCTCCCCAGTCCTCCTTCTCCATCAAATCAATTGTAGATAATGAGAAATTCCTAATTCTTCTGTGTCTTTACTCAACCCCAAAAACTCACTCTCTCTCTCTCTAGTTTTTCTGTAGCTATGGAAGTTTGATCGGATAACAAAGTTTGAGCTTGATTTGATAATGAAGTCCGAGCCTGAGCAAGAGGATCAAAGTTTGAGCTTGATTCCATAAACCCAAACTTTCAATGGTGGTGGTTAGGTTGCTTTGGAGGGTGGAGGAATGGGTTTGGAGCAAGATCTAAGAACAGATCTGTTGTTAATTTTTTTAGCCTTTTGGGCCTAAAAAACTTGATGACCGGCCCAGTTTTTTTCGGTCTGGGCCTTTCTGGTCCCTTAAACTTAAAAACGAAATTTGAGCCCGGCCTGAAAAATTCGGGCTCCGTCCCGGGCCTTGCAAATTATGTACCGGGCTGGGCCCGTGGCCAGGCCTACTTCCTTTAACAAATATCTCATTCTATTTTTTGCCCTTCTATAACTTTAGTATTGCAATACTTTGAAAATCAATTCATGAATTCAAAACATATGCCATTATCAAAAATAGATATCAGTATGATTACTTCAATGCTTTTTAACCTTACATGAAACAAATACATATCTGCTTTGTCTTTCTATTTATCTTTGTTATTGTTCAACAGATAGTTACAATTAAATGTCTTAATGTATGTGATTTGATTTCGTTTTGTAGCCTAGGTTTTAACTTTTCAACAGTTCCAAGATCCAATTTTTTTGGAGACTCTCAGGAATAAACTGAGCAGTAGCAAGTTTGAGATTTTGAGCAGTAAACGTGCAGTAGAGTATCAAAAGAGCCTGACTTTCCCAACTTCTTGAATATAAGCAACCCGTAGGCACTAATTACAGAAAAAACGACATATCAGACTTTCAAAGCTTAAAAACATGCAGAAAGATAAATACTCACAACAACAATAATCAACAAAGGCATTTGCTCCATTGAAAGATTGAATTTTTATAAAATTTTCAAGCAGGTATTATAGTTTCAATTACAAACCGAACATAATTGTTTTGTTTTGAGTAAGAGCTCTCCTTCTCTCTCTTCCCCTTCCTCTCTCTCTCTTTCCCGTTCTCATCTCTCTCTCTCTCTCTCTCTCTCTCTCTCTCTCTCTCTCTCTCTCTCTCTCTCTCTCTCTCTCGTTTGTCTTGCCTCTTTCTCTGTATTGGGCGAACAACAAAATCTGAAAAGAAAAAACAGTTTTATCGAGGGCTAAAGACTGATCATCTGGAAGAGTTCATACTCTGAAAATTCAACTGCTAACCTTTGTAGTCTGCAAGAGCTGATGTCAGTGTACAGATTCTAGTCCAAATTCGTATCTCCAGAAAGAGCAAGAACCAACCTTTATCCTTATCCAATTCAAGGTCAACAACGAACCACAAAAACAAAATATCTCAGCTGAGGGCAAGACCGTCTTTCCAACCCTTAGGAACTGTTCCCTATTGAATCCCCGAAACTCCCTTTTAAAAACACGTACTCATGAGCATCAGATAGCTCCCCGCTACCCCCCATGATGTACTATGGCAACAAACTAGAGCTCTAACTGATCGTGTCCACAAACCCGGCCAAAGGTGTGAAGTCCCGATATATATGCCTGAGGTCACTCCCAGCAACCCCAAATCCTCAGACCTCCCCGGTCGTCAGATCATCAAAACCTTTTAAAATGGTCACTCAGGACCCAAAAGTTACTCAACTCACACAAAAGGAGATGTCACCCTGTGACCTCCAATCATCAGACCTCCCCGGTCGTCAGATTAAAACCTTAAATCAAACCAAAAGGAGAAATCACAACCTGTGACTCTCAGATCTTCCGACCCCCAGTCGTTAGATCAAAACATTCAAATCACATCAAAGCAACTCACACCAAATCTTGACACTTTTCAAAACAATAGAAATTCCCAATTCCCACAAAATGTTTCTCGAAAAGTCAAGCCCCAAAACAATAGAATGAAACCCATCAATACCTATTGCTTCAATTCACTCA
Organism: Rosa chinensis; assembly: GCF_002994745.2. Classification (NCBI taxonomy): domain Eukaryota; kingdom Viridiplantae; phylum Streptophyta; class Magnoliopsida; order Rosales; family Rosaceae; genus Rosa; species Rosa chinensis. Next base: position 38,919,453 of record NC_037088.1, read on the forward strand.
TCAACCCACAAGAATAGACATATTCCACGTAAATATATATATAAGTGGTCATTCACTCAGGAATGCCACTAATACCAACTATAGTTTGCAGTTAACTAAATAACTCTCAAAACAATAAGGTCAACCCGTTCGTGAATGAACTTCGTGAGATTACTCACCTCGAAACTCCTGCTGCGTCTTCAATACAGAACAATGCTACCAACCCACAAAATAGCCGTCCAAATACTTCGTCAAGTACCTAATCACAATCGGTTTCCACTTAGTAATAATTCACAAACGATTTAAGTCCGAAACCTCTGTTTTGAACTAAAATCCCCAAAGTGACGCCAATCGAGGCAAAACCACATCCGAGACCTCCCAAAGTCTCCGGAATACGTCCACGATCGATGTGACCAAACCACAAGTCGATCGGACGCTCAAATCCTCACGGATAGAATAAATCGATCGGTATGAAACTGTAAAAATCATAACAATTCCAAACGAACTTCAAAACTTGCATATTATATATCGAAACGCTCGTATCAACGAGTAGAACATATATAATACCAAAAACAGTTCCTTAAGTGGCCGGAACACCGCTAGAAGGCCGCCACAGGCGGTGGCGCACCACCGCCAGCCAAAACTCAATATTTCACAAAACTCCCAACATCAAAGTTCTTCATTTAAGCATGCTTGTGAACTTTCCTAACTAGCTCGAAGTCAGAAAACAAGCATAAAGGGTCGAAAACTACCTCACAAGCCGTGAACAGTAATCCAATCCGAGTTGATTGAAGTTTCACGTGAATCGATCCAAACAACCACCAAGGATCGATCAACGAGGCTGCTCTGAGCTCAACCAAGAAGACTTGAAGCCTCGTCGACGTCAGAACAAGGATTTCCGACCAGGTCCGAAATCGCCCAACTGCACCACCTTCTACCGCCACCACCCCCGAGAATCGATGCTAGAGGATACCACAGGGACGACCAGACAAAGGAGATGAACTGATCTGGAAAGTTTTGTCGCCGGAGACCGCCGGAGTTCGCAGGAAAAGTCAGGTCGGATCGTCCGGCTTCGGGTTGGGTCAGCTGGATAATTTCGATTCTGAAGGTGCAGCCGAGAGAGAAGAGAGAGAAAGAAATGGTTTCCGGAAAAGGAAACAAATGAAAATAGTAAGTTTCTCCTTCGGGAAACTTCTATTTATACCAAAATGGAAATTCCTTCCAATGGCCATAACTTTCTCATACGAACTCCGATTTTCGCATTCCACATGTCCACGAACTCGTATCGACGCGCTCTACAACTTTCGTGAAGGAAGTTTTTGGAGAATCCCAACAAATAAAAAGTCAACCTTGCGCCACCCCTTAAGTCACACTTCCGAATAGAAATTCGTCCGAAACACTTCCGCTCCATCCACGAGCCACGAAACCGTCCAACAACCATAATTTAGATTCCAGAAATTCCTCGGAAAATAATTACGAATTTCCGGGGCATCACAATTTGGGGTTGCTGGAAGTGACCTCAGGCATATATATCGGGACTTCACACCTTTGGCCGGGCTTGTGGATACGATCAGTTAGAGCTCTAGTCTGTTGCCATAGTACATCATGGGGGGTAGTGGGGAGCTATCTGATGCTCATGAGTACGTGTTTTTAAAAGGGAGTTTCTGGGATTCTTTCTTTTAAATGTCCTGGGAGGACTTGTTTATCATATTTAATTGTCAGAGTTTCAATTATTATGATTTTGTCACGGGGTGACTTGTGTTGATTTGGGAATGTGTATTTAAAAGAGAGTTTCGGGGATTCTTTCTTTTAAATGTCCTGGGAGGACTTGTTTATCATATTTAATTGTCAGAGTTTCAATTATTATGATTTTGTCACGGGGTGACTTGTGTTGATTTGGGAATGTGTTTTTAAAAGGGAGTTTCGGGGATTCTTTCTTTTAAATGTCCTGGGAGGACTTGTTTATCATATTTAATTGTCAGAGTTTCAATTATTATGATTTTGTCACGGGGTGACTTGTGTTGATTTGGGAATGTGTTTTTAAAAGGGAGTTTCGGGGATTCTTTCTTTTAAATGTCCTGGGAGGATTTGTTTATCATATTTAATTGTCAGAGTTTCAATTTATATGATTTGATCACGGTGTGACCTTTATTGTGATTTTTGGGAAATGCATATTGAATTGTCAGAGTTTTCAATTAATATGACTTTGTCACGGGGTGACTTGTATTCGTTTCTTTTGGGAAAAGAATGTGCTGTTTTGGGAAAACAGGGTGTGTGTTCCTTTTTACGAGTTAAAGGGTTTCATCGTTAGGCGAGTTGTGCATGTGTGGTTTTGAGTTACTCATACGGGCTTGCAAAAGCTTACCGGGTTTGTTGTGTGGCAACCCTGTACACCATTCAAACGGTGTAGGGGTTAATCCTGCAGGTCAGGGTAATCGTGGTTGAAACCGAGGCATCGAGCCAATTTTGTGACCTTACCGTTATTTGGACTTCTGTTGTAGTGAGCTCTTAGGAGCATTTACGTTTTATCTTGTTGTTGACAATTTAATTCGTAAGCTTGTGTAATATATAACTCTTTGGGGCGAGTGAATATTAACTTTGAGGGTTCAGGGCATTAATATGTGTGTAAGTTTAAGGGAAAAAGATTTCAGGTATTTTGTATTGATGACTGAACGTTCACGCATGTATAATTATGGGATTATATATATCGATTTTCATGTGTGTAAAATCAGGGGCGTGACACAAATATAGCGAAGGTAGAATATAGGTATTTGGGCCCGAAAGCCCGAAATGAACGGGCAAGTCCCTGTTTGTGCCAAAACGGGCTTTGGGCCCAAACCGTAAGAAACGGACTGGGCCCGGGCCCGATAAAATTTTGGTCGGACCCGGCCTATGCCCAGCCCTAGTATTGAAGTAGAGTGGGATGCATGGGGAGTGATTGAACTGCTGCAACCCAATGAAGTAACATATGTGGAGTTAAATATTATAACATAATTCATCAATAAGATAATAGTCTAACTTTTTTTAAAAGATAGATTTTGTTTAGCATAAATCCACACTAAAAGATACCATTTGTAACACCCCGAACCGAATTACTCGAAAGTACGTAATCTAAATTTAGTGTGGATTTACTAGAGTTATGCTAACCACAATCTATCTTTTATAAATATTAATTTAAATAAAAAAAACTAACCTTACCATATCGCATGCGCATATCACCACCATTGAGTGACATCATAACTCTATTGAGAAGATTGAGGGAAGAGAATCAATAGACAGTAGTTGTTACAGAGGGATCCCCAGCTCTGTCAACAGATGTCGAACTTGAGAGCAGGGGAAAAGATTCTATGCTCCTTCTTCAACCTATGATGATGATCAACGGTGACGATTATGATGGTTCCCGCACTCACGATAGGGGAAAGAGAGATAAAAATATTGGTTTGGGTGGTGTGTCGGTAGGAGGAGAGAGACGAGACTATGCGTGTCTTCAAGAAGCGTGAGGAAGCTTCTCCCTCTCTCTCTACTCTTGTCTGAGTATTTATATATATCCCACAGAAATAAAATGGACGATCCAAATCAAGCGGTGCTGCAATGAACGACCAAAATTGCACCATCTTAAATTTTTAATTAATTTATTTATTATTATTTTATTTTATATATGTATTTATTGTTATTATTATTTTTTAATCTTTTTAAATCATAGTAAACTCAAGTACTCGCCATGATGTGAGTTTTCACCAAATCCATAAAGATTGACATTTGATTTGAATTAATTCATCAAAACAATTTTTTTTAGGCATTTTGATAACATATGTATTTATATATGTACTTTTACAAAGTTCTCGAGTGTTACACTATCATACTAGTGAGCTACAATCTTTTCCTATGGCTCTACATGAAGAGAAAGTACATGATGTTCATTTGTTAATCTCTGAACCTCTATAACTTGAAAATGACATTGATGTCTACCTCTAGCCATTGATAGATGATTTGAAAACTTTGTCGGATGGGGTTAAAGGGGTATATGATGGTTATAGAATGGAGTACTTCAAACTAAAAGCAGTACTTTATTAGACAATTAACAACTTCCCTACATATGGGAAGTTGTCAAGCAGCATTGTGAGAGGTTACAATGCGTGTCCTGTTTGTATAGAGTATACCAAACCTCATAGGCTGCCTCATGGTCAAAAGATGTCATATCAACAGCATCGAAGATTCTTACCAAGTCATCATCCTTATTGAAGACAGGTAACAACTTTTGATAACACTGAAGAACTTGATTTCTCTCCTATTCCATTAAGTAGACATGAGATGTTGAAAAGAGTAGAAGATTTGAAGCGGCTTTTTGGTAGAAAGCACCCTCATCTTTCATATAAAAGCGCTGAAGATGAGAACAGACCTTGTTGGAAGAAGCAATTTGTTTTCTTCAAACTTGAGTACAGAAAGTTTCTTCTCATTCAACATTATCTAAATGTCATGCACATCGAGAAGATTGTTTGCGATGCATTAATTGGTACATTATTGAACATTCCTGGGAAAACAAAAGATGGGGTTGCTGCTCATTTAGATATGGCTGCAATGAGTATAAAGACCAGTCTGACGCCTAAACAAAGGGGGCCGAGAGCTGGAATCTGATGCTGACAGAAAAGAAACAGTTTGCAATTCTTTTTTGGTGTGAAGCTAGTTGATGATCTATGTTCTAATGTGAAAAGTTTAGTGTTCATGGATGATCTACGCCTAGTTGATTCCTAATCACATGATTGTCATTCGCTACTTCATCACTTACTCCCCAATGCAATTTGTTTAGTATTAGAGAAACTAGTTAGATATGTTATCATTAGATTCTATCTCTTCTTCAAGGTCATCTGCAATAAAGTCATAGATGTCGAGAAGCTCAAAAAAAATGCAAAATGACCTTATTGAAATAGTTTGTGAGCTTGACAAATTCTTCCCACCTTCCTTCTTCAATATTATGATTCATCTTTTGGTGCATCTTGTAAGAGAAGTTGAGCTTTGTGCCCATTTTTCTTTAGATGGATGTATCCTTTCGAAAGGTAAGACTTTGAAGGGCTATGTTAAAAACATTATTCATCCAAAAGGTTGCATTGCTAAGGCCATATTTTGAGTAAGTGAGCCTATTTTTTTTTAATCTGTTTTGCTTCTGTACAAATATTTAGTAATTTTTCCTCTCATATGCAGTGAACATGTGGTATTGCTGAAGCGTGTTTTTCCAAATTTAAAAAAAAAAGAAAAGAAAAAAAAAAGAGAAGTGGCTAAAGGAGAAGCAGAATAAAACATTTGCCAAATGGATACAAGACAAGGTAAGGGCTATCATTTGTTTATTCCAGCTTTTGTCTGTAGTTTGGATAGATATTAAGTATAAATTCATGTTCAAATGATAAATAATGTTATTGCTTTGCATGCAGGTTGCAGCTAAACTTATTGATGACAAGAATAATGTATCTGAACATTTAAGGTGGATTGATGATGGTCCTAATCCTAAAGTACCTATATTCAGTGACTATAAGATAGATGGAGTTAACTTCGGCATCAAGGATAGTGACGATGATCGTCAAGTTTAATGCACTGATGTTTCCTTCTTCGCTAATGCAGTGCTAGTCTTTAGTGCGAAGGATAAGAACCTTGTTAATGATGATATGATGTCTTTTAATGGAATCATAAAAGAAATCTGGGAGTTAGACTATCATAGCTTTAGGGTACCTATCTTCCACTTTGATTGGGCTGATATTGACAAGGCATTAAGATAGATGACCTAAGATATACATTAGTCAATTTGAATATTTTAGGTCATTTCAATGATCCTTTCTTGTAAGATACATATGTGAAGTAGATTTGCTACATAGATGACCCTCTTAATGCTAGACAATGGTACCAGATGTTAAGGAGAGGGAAGTTAGTTGGTCTATATGGGAGCCCATGTGATTCTCGTGTGTGATAGTCTGACCGGATATAGTTCCCTTTAGTGATGTTATTTGATTAATCGTATGTGCCCGTTCTAAGTGGTAAATCTCCTATTCAAATTTTGAAATATTGGTCAATGGTTTTAAGATGTTTGGATAGGGATTACCATGGTGGTGGTGATGAAGAGGTTGGAGTCATTGAACTTGAGCAGGAGCCATTTGATGCCACAACGCTAATTAACAATTGATAATATAGATGTAGGTGGTGACTAAACTATCAATTATATGTGGGATGGTGTTGGAGGTGAAAAATTCCATAGAGGAGTTTGACCCAACAATTAATGCGGACTGGGGTGGGAGCTGACCTGGGAACAATCGAGAAGCTTCCCTCGAGCGTTGACCTGGAGTTTGACCGTCAGCTCGAGGAGGAGGGGGATACCTGCAGAAAACTCTCCGATGCCTAAGTCAGTAAGTTTCTTAGTAGTGGAGTAGAGAGAATTGGAATTCGATGGATTACCTGGACGTCGAGCCTCCTTTATATAGGCGATGACTTACTTCGGGAACAAGCCACCATTATTTCTGCTTTGATGGCTGCATTTATTTACACACTTATAATGACAATTATTGCTGCACTAATAATAGTTAATCATTGCGTACTTACTACCGTCATTCATTGCGTATTTATGATAGTCATTCATTGCGCACTTATAATCATAATCATTGTGCGTAGTTATTGTCGTAATAATCGCCGCATTCATGACTGAAATGTAACGTCATACTAACTACGGAGTTAATCGCCTTAATTACAGGCCCAGCAGAATTTGACCACTCCCACAATGCCCCTAAATTTTCTCTTTGGACACTCGTCCTAAGAGGAAATTTCCATTCTCTGGCTGTTTCAAATCTTGCCTTGAATATTTCCTCGAGCCCTGGCCGTCCCGATTCTTTCCTCGAGCCCTGGCTGCCCCGATTCTTTCCTCTGGCCCTGGCTGCCCCGATTCTTTCCTCGGGCTTTGGCCGTCCTAGCCTCCCCGAATCTTTTCTCGGGCCCTGGCCACCCTGAATCTTTCTTCGGGCCTTGGCCGCCTCGATTCTTTCCTCAAGGCGAAGATTCATTTTCAGCATGGGACATGGAATTTCCCCCATTTCCCTTTGAATCTGATCAGCAAAATTTTATTCTCCTTGGCCACCGGCCTTGGGTATTTACTCTGGCCACCAGCCTTACACATACATTTCAACAACACTGACCACAAATATATTTCAAATATAAAAGGAAAAAGTCAGAATATGATTACTAAAGGAAAGAACGCTAGTCTACGTTACCTAGACTTTTGTCACTTTGGGGCTTGTATTCCATCACTCCCAGTCCTTAGTGACAGAAATGGAATCCCGTCAAGGGCAGCTCCCGCCATCACTTTTTAGGGATAAGTGTTTCCCATAGACGGCGCCACTTGTTGGAGGTGAAAAATTCTGTTGAGGAGTTTGACTCACCAATGAATGCGGACTGGAGCGGGAGCTGACCGGGAACAATGGAGAAGCTTCCCTCGAGCGTTGACCTGGAGTTTGACAGTCAGCTCGAGGAATAGGGGGGGTATCTATAGAAAACTCTCCGATGCCAAAGTCAGTACGATTCTTAATAGTGGAGTAGAAAGAATCAGAATCAGATGCCTTACCTCGATGTCGAGCAGCCTATTTATAGGTGTACTTCGGCGTGAGCTGCAAGTAAACTTGCACAGCAAGTCGCAGCGACTTGAGCGGCACACCATCATCAAGGCCATATTTATTTCTGCAATAATCGTCACTTATTGGCGGCCATGATTGCCATACTGAATGTCGCATTTATCATCGCATTTATAGCTACATTAACCGTTGCATTTACTGTTGCTATTACTTCCCTTTAATTGCCTTGATTGTAGGGTCAATTTTGTCGACCACCCCCACAATGCCCCCAAATTTTCTCATTGGGAATTCATCCCAAGAGAAAATTTCCAAAGCTCAAATTTCCCTTTGGGCTCTACATCTTTATACTTCTCTTTGGGCACCCTTCTTTGAATTTCATCTAGGTCTTCCTTGTGTTGAAAATGTAGATGCCCGTATAAGAAGATCCTCGTTCCTTGTTTAGAGTCGGCATCTCATCTCATCGATGACGCCGACGTGCCCAAATCAGGACTCAAATCTGCCTTTGTCATGCAGCCATTCTAGTGTCGGGTCTTTGCGTCGCGGACTCGTCTTCTTGTGGAGTCTCTGGTGCCTCGCCCATAGCGCTAAAGCCTAGTTTCTAGTCCCGCCTACGCTCGATGCCCCCGCTGAGCTACCTCGTTCCTAAGCCATGCCCCCAGCGCAGCTCAAACTAGACTCCGAGCCTAAGGTACCATACTATGAAACTCTTCCTCTTTTCCCTTCGTAGTCACCTAACATTCTGTGACGTCGGCCTTGACGTCATGACGTCTCCTTCACAATGACCACGATGTCGACGTCGACGTAGGCGTTGATGACGTCTTCTTTATTGTCTGCGGCGTCAACCTCGACGGTGGTGACTTTTCCTCAATAACATCGACACCAGCCTCGACGTCGGTGACATCCTTCTCAATAACTACAATGCTAGCCTCGATGTCGATGATGTCGCTCTCAATAACCTCGGCGCTAACCTCGACGTCGGCGACGTTTTTCTCAATAACCTCGACGTCAACCTTGACGTCGGCGACGTCTTTCGCAATAACCTCAGTGTCGACTTCTACATTGGCGTCTCGTCATCAGCCCTTGGTGTCAACCTCGATGTCGGCATCTCGTCGTCGGAGTAGGCATTTTTCTTAATAACCTCACCTCAGCGCCGACCTCGACCTCGATGTCAGTGTCGACCTCGAAGTTGGCTTCTCGATCTCGATGTCGCTGACATCTTTCTCAATGCCTTTAGTGCCAATCTCTATACCGGTGTTCACTTCGACAAGGGCGCCTTGACGTTGAGGGCGTCAACCTCGGGTCGGCGTAGGCGTCCACTTTGATGAAGGCAAGGGCGTCTCGACGTCGGCGTAGGTGTCCACTTCGGCGAGGATGCCTCGAAATAGGCATCTATTTCGATGAGGATCCCTCGAAATTGAAGTCTATTTCGGCGAGGATGCCTCAAAATCGAAGTCTATTTCGACGAGGGTGCCTCGAAATCGACTCTCATGTGTGCCCCCTTGTATTTTCGACGAGGATGCCTCGAAATCGAAGTCTATTTCGGCGAGGATGCCTCGAAATCGAAGTCTATTTCGACGAGGGTGCCTCGAAATCAACTCTCCTGTGTGCCCCCTTGTATTTTAGACGAGGATGCCTCGAAATAGAAGTCTATTTCGGCGAGGATGCCTCGAAATCGAAGTCTATTTCGACGAGGGTGCCTCGAAATTGACTTTCCTGTGTGCCCCCTTGTATTCCACTCTCCTAGTAGCCCTCTTGTTTTTCTTAGCTGTGCTCGCAGACGCTCAGAAAGAAAAACAAAACAAGAGTAAAATATTCGAGGCATGGAGCTGTGCAAAACAATGGAAGAATGGAAATCAAACCGTGATGGCGGGTCTATCCGCCACGCATCGCTTTTTAACAATATCTGGGGATAGGATTGCCCCCAATATTTCTTGACGCCGGGAAGGGGGTGACCCCGATATTTTAACTTCAATAAATCAGGGTTGAATCAGGCTTGGTGGAATTATCTGGCGTTAAATCAGGGTTGTTAAATTCTGATATTTTAACTTCACTCCAACAATATTACTAAGTGATTTTTGCGCGTGTTGATAATTGCATAGAAAAAGATACTATACTAGATTCCCTTAGGTATGAAACTCTTCCTCTTTTCCCGTCGTATTTGTGGAATAACGGCGTGGTAAACCGGCGAGGTTTTGCCGCGTTTAAAATGTCGTCGGTAAACGGCGACTTACCAACGTCTCTTGCGATTTCTGCCGCCAGCTCTCGAGGGCCGGCACGTTTGCATGCATCAATCATTTTTTCCATCTTTTTGAGCCACGATTCATTGCGCGTCCTTTTGGATTGGCCTACTCCAGCTCCGTTCTGCCCCCCATTTGCCATGCCTTCCACCCCCTCGACGAGGGGTCCACCAGAGATTCCTCCCATAACGCCGTTGGCGCCTGCGTTTGCTACTCCATTGTTAGTTTGATGGAGGTCGCTGACGGCATCGTCGTCTGACGAATCACTGTCAAGTTGTAGGAACCTTTCAAGTTTTCGTCGTCGACGAGCCTCGCGGTCCTGCTTTTCCCTCCTCAATTGCTCGAGTTCCTGCCTTAGCCTTTGCATTTCATCAGCCGGAGGCAAGTTCAGGTCGCCGATGGGACTCAGGATGGACCCGTTCGGAGGCTGGCGGGGAGGAATTTAGTCACTACCAGTCCTCAGTGACAGAAATGGAATCTCGTCAGGGGCAGCTCCTGGCATCACTTTTTAGGGAAAAGTGTTTCCCATAGACGGCGCCACTTGTTGGAGGTGAAAAATCCCGTAGAGGAGTTTGACCCAACAATTAATATGGACTGGAGCGGGAGCTGACCTGGGAAAAATCGAGAAGCTTCTCTCGAGAGTTGACCTGGAGTTTGACCGTCAGCTCGAGGAGAAGGGGGGTACCTGCAGAAAACTCTCTGATGCCTAAGTCAATACGTTTCTTAATTGTGGAGTAGAGATAGTCAGAATCAGATGCCTTACCTTGATGTCGAGCAACCTATTTATAGGTGTACCTCGGCTTGGGCTGCAAGTAAACTTGCATAGCAAGTCGCAGCGACTTGAGTGGCACTCCGTCATCAAGGCCATATTCGTTTCTGCAATAACCGTCACTTATTGGCGGCCATGATTGCCATACTGAATGCTGCATTAATCGTCACATTTACGGTCAACATTGATTGTTGCATTTACTGCTGCTATTATTTCTCTTTAATTGCCTTGATTGTAGGGTCGAATTTGTTGACCACCCCCACAATGCCCCTAAATTTTCTCTTTGGACACCCATCCGAAGGGAAAATTTCCTAAAGCTTGAACTTCGAAGATAGACCACCCGAACTTTTCCTTTGGGCACCCATTTGAAAAGGAAACCAAGATGAGGTCCCCTAAATCCACACCGAACCCTTACTGCACTATTTCAGGGCCCAACTCTGCTTGTAAGGCCAAATCTGGTGTTACTCCCTCGGGCCTGAATTTTTTTTTTTTTTTTTTTTTTACGGATCGAGTATGACCCGGATCGAAATGCCCAATTTCTTCCTTGCTATCCGGATTCCCCTGCAGTCTGATTTCTTCCCGGATTCTTCTCAATTTGGTCCGAATTCTTCTGGGTTCTCTTCGCATCAAAGTTACCGTCATCAAATTCCTATAAATGGAGCCTCAAATTTGGCTTTGAACCAAAGCAATTGGATTTATTCTGCCATCGGTGCCGTCGCACCCCTCGGCTCGCCTGCATTCGGATCGATCCCAGACCTGCGCGGCCTCGCCTCGCCACCGCGCAGCTGCTCTCCAGCCCCCAGCGCTACACCGCTCGGATCCAGTCCCACGCTGCCCGACCTTCGGCGCAATCTGGTCACGGCCCCAGCTCCGTTCGACCCATTCTCGGTGTACAGCAGTCCCCCGTCGTCCCAGGCCCTTGTAGGTGACCTTGAGTTGCACCGGCGTCTCCCCTGCCGGACAGCCTGCCTCGTCGATCCGTGCCCCCTAGCTCGAACCGTCCAGGTACTTTCTCTTCTTCCTCTTCGTTTTGTCTTTTCTTTTTTTTTATTTCCTTTCTTTCACTTCACTTACTAATATATATATATATATATATATATATTTTTTTTTTTCCTAGTTGACCTTCCTTTCTTTCTCTAGTGCCGTTGACCACGACCTCTCTAGTTCGGGGGATTCAATCTTCTAAGTCCGCCGTTAGAAGAATTTCATCGCTTATTTGGGGTTTTTACTTGTTCACTTATGCTTTCGTAGGTTCATCCCTTGGTGCTCTCATGGCTTGAGGCAAAACTACCGACTTATCGAAGAGTCAAAGGACTAACGTAGAGTCAACTACTGAACCCGTGCCCTGGCACCAGAAAACCATGTCCTGGAGACGTATGCCAAGGCGTTTTCCGTGCCGCCTGGAGTTAAGATTTCGGCGGTCCCTGAGGATGCGGACATCTACACCGGCAGAAACATCCCCGATGATGCCCTGATATTGGCCCCCGAGCAGTTGCGGTACATTTGATTTCCTATTCACCCCGTTTACCAACTTATGTGGGCCGTGCTTGGATTACACCCGTTTCAGCTTACCCCAAATTCCTATCTTCTGTTGTCGGCCTTCCTGATTATGGGTTGGAAATGGGAAGTTTCACTGGGATTATCCGACTTTCTTTATCTCTATAACTGCTCCAGGGTTGTTAAATTCCGATATTTTAACTTCACCCCCTTCCCGAGGATGAAGACTTTCATGGTAGTTTCCAATAATTGTCATGGGTGGAAATCTAGGGCTCTGATGATTACCGGCAGTTGGCGCTCTCTCGAATTGGACCTCCTTCCCCCGAAGGTTTTTGCGGATGATCTCGGTTAGTGTATAGGTCTTATTTCCTTTTCACCACATCGTTTATCCGTGCACTAACTTTGACCATTCGCCATACAGCTTACAAACCTTCCCAAGCGAAGACCAAAATTCCACCGAGCCGTATAGAGTGGTTGGAGCGTCACCTCGTTGGACGCGGATGGTATCCTTCTCAGTTCGTGACTCTCGGAAATCTCCTTGGTATCACATCCAACAGCCCCTCGACCTTGTTCGGTCGTTATCAAAACCGCGTAGGTGGTGCAACGTCAGGTCCAGCCCTTGCTTTCTCCATTACGAAGATGGAAAGCCACTTTTACCGATCCGACCTTAGTGAGCCTTTGTTTGCCGAATACCTTGAGGTTAAGGATACCTTCAAATCAATTGTTCCTTGCTCGGAGATTTAGATAGCGGAGGAAGATGAGGATAGCGTGAATTCGGAGGGATTCGAGGACGACCCTGAGGGCGATGATATTGATGAGGGAAGGTCGCTCCTCGTCGTGAGGGAGCTCCCTCAAATGATTCCTCCACCTCAGAAGAAGCAAAAGGTTGCGGAACCCTCTGCCAATGACGGCCCATCTCGTGTTCTGCCTACTCAATTAGTTCCACATTCTTTTCCATATGGAGGTTCACCCTCCTCGACATCCCTAAGGGATAGTACCGCTGACGTTGCTTCCTCGAGGACCTTTGCGCCCCCGACAAGCACCGAGCTTGGTGCCCAGAGGGCCCCTTCACCTCCGTCGGGTCCGACCTCTTCCATGCAACCACCTCCTCCCACTGCTCTGGAATTGCAATTTAAGAAGCGTGATAATTCTTTCGTCACGGCCGTAGAGTCCTTAGACTCTAATGGTTTGGCGGCGTCAGCCATTGCCGGTGCCTTGGCGACATTGAATCCAAGATCGGGTAGGCCCCCCAAGAGTGCTATGGAGCTCTATGACGACCTATGTTCCTCTCAGCTCGATGTAAGTACCGTTTTCCTTTATTTCCGATTTTTATTCACATATGCATGTACTGACCCATCTTCCCTCCACTTGTGCAGGCCCTCATGGCGTCTCATCGTTTTTTACGCAGTCTCGACGCTCTTCATTCTAGGCAGCAACAACGCCTCGAGAAAGCCTACCAAGAGCTAAAATCCAAGGAGAAGGAACTCAACGACCAAATGGAGTCAATGACACAGCTGAGCCTCATCCTCGAGGACTGAAATCACGAGGTAGCGATGTTAAAAAATGATTTGGCTTTGGTAACTCGAAGTAAAGACGAGGAGTTCGAAAAGGGGGTCGCCAAGATGAAGCGTGTGTTCGCCAAACATTTCCGACTCGGATGGAACTAGGCCTTGACTAAAGAAGATGATAGATGCTACATAGGGTCCGACGAATTCGATCGCTTCTATGGGTTTGCCCCCAGGGACTATTCTCCCATTCGTGGTATGCTACCAGGGGATGTTCCTTCGTCGGCGTCAAGTGCTTCCGAGGGGCCCGGTGGCGAAGATGAAGTGTCCTCTCTTCCTTGCTCCAAATAGCAGTTGGAGATAGCGGCGTCATTTATTATTATATTTTTTTTTCCTACATATGAGTTTCCAAATGTGGCCTTACGTATGTTTTTACCTTCTTGTTGAGCTGATTCCATCTAATAAATTGTCGCAATCTTTCAATAAAACCGTCATAATTCCCTTTATTGAATCTTGCACCCATCGATTGCTTACGCTATCCCCCATGATGTAATGGTTAATGCAGAATCTTTGTCTTAAATGATGATACCCTTGATTTAGTATCGATATCTGAGAGATATCTACCTGCGTGATATCCGCCTCCCCCCACTTTAAATGTAAATATTGTCTTTTCAATAGCGAATATCCTTCTTTTAACACAGCTATCATCTTTGCGGATCCTCGTTTAAATTCTGAATCTTCAAACCTCCATATTCTGCTTATAAATAGCCATGTGTTTGTCTTAATTTGCACATCATCTTCCTCGCACCTTTCTCTCAGAATCCTCCTCTAGTCTCCATGGCTCCACAAAAGAAACAAATTCGTATTGTTTTCAACTCTCCCATAGGATGTGGCAAACAGATCCTTGGTTCTGATGAACGTACTCCCGACCGGCAGGCTCCTATTATGATTTCGTCAGACAGTTCCTCTGACAGGTTCCTCTCTTTCCCTACTTTACTTCTCTTTCATGTCTTTGATTATGGGTACGGGTAGTCTATTAAGACTTTCTTCTTCTGTCCAGGTCCTACAAACACTTAGGGGGATTCTCATCTGATTTCGACACTCGCCAATTACTTGAGGATGTGTTGAACTACCCCGATGATGGTCAAGCAAGTGCTCCTTGCGCCCCGAAGGCTCGTGCCGGTCCCAGTCGGCCTCGTCGTCGGAGCATGAGTACTGACAGGGGAACAAGTCCGGAATCTCATCGTCTCCATAATCTGAGAGAGGAATCTTTCGTGCTACAAGATTCGCTCAAGCATGCCCTGTCAGAGGCCTGCAATCTGAAGGCTGAGGTCCATAACTTGTCGTTGGAGCTTCAACGCTCGAGGGACCATGCAGAGTGCTTGAAAATAGAACTCCGCGAATGTTATCGACGAGAAAGGTTTCTGGACGAGGTCCGCGTTCAAAGTCGTGAAGATGGATATCGTGATGCCGTTATCGAATACCGTCAACGCATGATACTGAACTTTCCCGGGATAGATGAGTCCTTTTTACCATACTATGTGGGCTCTGACAGCACCTCCCGAAATTGAAGTTTTCCCTCGAATTTTCATTTGCTTCAGCATTATGTTCATGTAATAAAGGTCATGCGGGAAGTGACCGTTTTTAGCTACTTTCGATGTCTTTTTCAATTTCCAGCCTTGAGTGTTCCTTGTTGATGATTAAATAAAAACATTTTATTTATAACAACGCTATAGCCTGACCTTCTTATTCACTCAAAATCGTTCGACGTAGGGCCTCCTTCTCGTGACGTCCTGTCGACGTTGGCATACACGCGATGACGTCTTCCTCCTTGGTTCTATCCTTGGTATTGGTGGCAAATGCCTTTAGTGCCAATCCCAATGCCGGTTTTTACTTCGACGAGGGTGCCTCGATATAGGCATTTACTTCGACGAAGGTATTTTGACGTCGGCGCCTATTTTTACTAAGGTGCGTCGACGTCGACGTTCAATTCGACGCGGGTGCCTCGAAATAGACCCCGATTTCGAGGCGACCTCGTCGACATAGACTCCTATCTTGAGGCTTCCCTCCTTTATCACTCTGAATGTCATTCTTTGTGTTATTCCATTCAACTTCTCTCGAGGTGACAACGGCAGTGAGTTGGGCTTCGCGTGCTTCTTTGGCTTTTTCAATTCTGATCTCCCCCTGAACCCTTGTAATGATGTCGTCCATGTCCTTTGGCGGATCACGCAACAAACTTTCACATAATGGCGTCCCCAAAAGCAATGCTTCTCGGAAGGTGATCGCGGCGAATTGGGGATCACAATTAACATGGCGCATTTAGCTGTAAATCTTTCGAAAAATTTCCCTACCTTTTCCCCCGGCTTCTGCTTGGTACTGAAAAGAGTCGCCATGTCCTTCTTTTGTTTGCGATTGCAAAAGTATTGTGAAATGAAAGCGTGGCTCAATGTGTCGAAATCCGATATGGAATGCGGCTTGAGGTCTTGGAACCATGTCAACGCCGGCCCCATGAGACTAGAAGGGAACATCTTGCACATTAATTTCTCGTCGGTTGTCTCGATGGACATCTGTTGTTTGTATCCCTTGATATGGTCCACCGGATCGGTCGTTCCGTCGTATTTGTGGAATACCGGCGTGGTAAACCGGCGGGGCTTTGCCACATTTAGAATGTCGTCCGTAAACGGGGACTTACCAACGTCCCTTGCGATTTCCGTTGCCAACTCTCGTGGGCCGGCACGTTTGCATGCATCAATCATTTTTTCCATCTTCTCGCACCACGATTCATTACGCGCCCTTTTGGATTGGCCTACTCCGGCTCCTTTCTGCCCCCCATTTGCCATGCCTCCCACCCCCTCGACGAGGGGTCCACCAGAGTTTCCTCCCATAATGCCTCTGGCGCCTGCGTTTGTCACTCCGTTGTTAGTTTGATGGAGATCGCCGACGGCGTCGTTGTCTGACGAATCACTGTCAAGTTTTAGGAACCTTTCAAGCTTTCGTTGTCGACGAGCCTCGCGGTCCTGCTTTTCCCTCCGAAATTGCTCGAGTTCCTGCCTTAGCCTTTGCATTTCGTCAGCCGGAGGCAAGTTCAGGTCGACGATGGCACTCGGGATGGACCCGTTCGGTGGCTGGTGGGGAGGAATTTCGTCACTACCAGTCCTCAGTGACAGAAATGGAATCCCGTCAGGGCAGCTCCTGCCATCACTTTTGAGGGAAAAGTGTTTCCCACAGACGGCGCCACTTGTTGGAGGTGAAAAATTCTGTTGAGGAGTTTGACTCACCAATGAATGCGGACTGGAGCGGGAGCTGACCGGGAACAATCGAGAAGCTTCTCTCGAGCGTTGACCTGGAGTTTGACCGTCAGCTCGAGGAAAAGGGGGGGTACCTGCAGAAAACCCTCCGATGCCTAAGTCAGTACGTTTCTTAGTAGTGGAGTAGAGAGAATTGGAATTCGATGGATTACCTGGACGTCGAGCCTCCTTTATATAGGCGATGACTTACTTCGAGAACAAGCCGCCACTATTTCTGCTTTGATGGCTGCATTTATTTACACACTTATAATGACAATTATTGCTGCACTAATAACAGTTAATCATTGCGTACTTACTACCATCATTCATTGCGTATTTATGATAGTCATTCATTGCGCACTTATAATCATAATCATTGTGCGTAGTTATTGTCGTAATAATCGCTACATTCATGATTGAAATGTAACGTCATACTAACTACGGAGTTAATCGCCTTAATTGCAGGCCCAGCAGAATTTGACCACTCGCACAGATGGTGATGAAGGAATATGGGTTGATTGATTTATTGTGTAAAGTCATTTTTAGTACTGTTGTAGCCATTTGATTTAGGAAGACTTGTATTATTTATATTTGGATGTGAGACTTTGTGAATCTTTGTTTAAGTATAATGTGAATGTTTGTTTAAGTATACAGCTATAATTTGTGTTAATTTTTCCTCTTATGTTTTTAATTTAATCTGCTTTCATTTCAAGGTCAGTTTTGCTTTACTATACTTTAATCTACCCTAATTATGGTTAGCTAACCTATATGTGTTATGGGTTGTAGATCGTGACTCCTTTAAAGACAAGGGCTGCCTCTAAAGCAAGGGAAAATATTCTGAAGGCACTGATAGTGACAAGAGTGAGGTATGCATCAGATCTAGCATCTCCTACTAAGTTGAATGCATCAGAAGGTAAGCCATCCCCAAAGAAAGCAATGTTGCTAAATGTGAGAATGTCATTGACCAAGAAGAAGCACAAAACATCAAAGACAGCTAACCCCTCACAAGCTGGCTTGAAGTTGCTGAAGCGTGGCTATGTAAAAAGCATAGGATTGTAAGACGCAAAATTCTTGGAATAAAGCTAAAGGTCATGTTTAAAAACAAGGGGTAGTCTTATGGTGATGCAGCCAAGAAAATGCAGTCATATATCGGAGTACTAGCACGGACTAGTGCACCGTTTATTTACATAATAGTATTAACATTATTAGTACGTAATACTAGATTAATAGTATATGTATTATAAGTAACCTGGTAAAAGATCGTCAAATGACTAGTTTTATTGAAAAATAACTAAAACTTGATGTCAAATGTAGATAAAGAGAGATATAATCAGATAAGCAGATGAATACAAATTTTATGACAACTTACCAAATTAAATAATATAGTATTGTTCATTCTAATTTATATTACAAAGAAATACTTGTTGTAAAGTTGGTAATATAGAAAACTGAATTGAAATACCGAATTTGGTAGATATGATTAAAGACCAAAAATTTTGGTTGGTAATTGGTAGCTCCATTCTGAAACCGAAAGCTTTGGTTTTGAAGTTGGTAAGGCTTATTACTGATTCGAACCGACTAAGTGACAATTTTAGATTCTAGTGTTGCTAGATTTTTATTTATTTATTTGCTTATTTCAACTCAAACGTTCATTGTCACTATCATTGAC
Source organism: Rosa chinensis (assembly GCF_002994745.2). NCBI lineage: Eukaryota > Viridiplantae > Streptophyta > Magnoliopsida > Rosales > Rosaceae > Rosa > Rosa chinensis. The sequence continues at coordinate 38,937,997 of NC_037088.1, forward strand.
ATGAAATTAGCGGAATGTTGATGTTAGCTCAACAAATCATAATATTCTTAATTGTAGTTTTTATAACTTATTTATGATGGTTCTCTAACATTCACATGAAATAAGTGAAAACTTTATTGTTAAACAAATTATATTGCTCTATTTATTCATTAGTGTAAACTACTCATTAAGTCACTCTGACACTCGCGTGAAATTGGTGAAAGGATATTACGTAGTTCATTGAACCTAATTAAATGTCAATACTTGTCAATATGTTTCTTAAATAATGCGTGCATTTTCACGTGAAATCAGTCAGAGTGTTGTTTGTAACTTAACAAATATTCTCTATATTGATTTTTTCCCCCAATATAAATATCGCCTAAACTTCTTCTGATATGCACAAACTCTTACATTTAGAGATATCTCTTAAGTCATGGTTTTCAAACAATTTGACATCGCAAGTCATTATTCTCCAAAACCGATCTCCACTCCATTCAGGAATTCTGAACACTTCCTTGAGCACGTATGGGGTCATGGCGATTGCTTCCTTAACATTATTCAAGGAAACTTTTGTCTAAATAGAAACGGGTGGTATGGGAAAAATTGGAGAGCAGAAACTACTCGGCAGCGTGGTACTGTAACTGCCCCCGGTATTCTTCTGTACATATGAGCTTTCGTTTTGTTTATCTATTTTTTGTTGTTGTTGTTCTTATTAATTTCAATATTAATATCGACATAGTAGAATCAAACAAAGACTTTAAAAGCATAGCTGGTTAGAAAAATTAATAATTTAACACTACTACTATTCCACATAATTAAAGGTCTTTGGTCAGGCGGCCGGACCACTGAATAAGTCACTGGCCAATTATAGCATATACGGGTGTATGAGTTTAATTGCAATAAAGGGTATTTGCAGTTTTTATGTGAAAAAATTAAAAATTTTGGGTCTATTTTTCTTATTGTTATGTGATTGCGTCCCCGCAAATATACGTTATTTATATTAGATATATGTATTATATATTATTTAAGTTACATGAAGGTCTCGTAGAGGAATAAAATGTTGATCAGGAGCTCTTTTGGAAATGGGTGTTGTGAAAATATTAATAACAATAACTAATGATTAATCACTAAATGCTACTGAAAGTTTTTTTGTCCCTCACCAAAATTTAAGAACTCTTCAAACCCAAAAAATAAAAATATTCAAAACGCTTATATTTATTGGATACTGGTTAATTGTTACCAATTTTGAGGATTATTTAATTTAGAAGTCAGATAAGATAAAGAGCATACATGTATTATTTGTGGCAAAATATCCGTTAGAAACTAATTTATTGTTAGTTGCTTAAAAATGTTAATGACATTTACTTCCTTTTGGCAATATCTGTTTCAGAAAGAAGAGTACATGTACGTGATATGTGTGTTATTCTTTTTTATTGTTGTTGCTTTGGATTTGTTTATTAAATTTAATTTTTCAAGAGAAAATTATGAATACCATGTTTGGTTTAGAACTGCATTTCCAATTGTGGTTGGATTTGTTTATTAATTTCAATTTACCAACATTAATTTGTTGGGATGTGGTCCCATATTGAAAATTAATGATATGGTAATTTCTATATAGGAATGAGACAATTATGAGGATTAATTGAATTTGTACATATCAAATTCAATTCACTTAAGCCTTTTTTAAAATCAAAATTAATGAGGTTAGTTTCTTACATATTTGGTAACTAGTTTAATGGCAACGAGGACATCGTTGAATGCTAGATATTTACACCTTATCCAAGGATTTTTGTCTGAACAATTCAAAATTTTATTTTCTTTTTATTTTTTAGGAGAATTAGGGATTATTTTTTTATTTATGACATTTAAGTTAACACATCATTCCCTTTAAAAATAGGTAATACATCCTAATCCTAATCTTTTTTTACTCTCCTAATTTACCATTTTGTCCAGACTTACTCTGAATTGAAAATATTCAGCCAAGACTTGATAACCAATATATATACGATGTCCTCTAATTTAACCAAAAATTAAAATAAAATTAAAGAATAATGCAAACACCAACTAACAAAAACAAAAATTAGGAAGAACCAAATAATCTCTTTTACTCAACGATAACAAACAATTAGGAGGCAATTTCCACCAAACCAAGCATGTCGAAGAAAGACCAAAATTATCAAAAGTATATGCAACTTAGTTTCCTTCGCCAAAAATATGTGAGGAGCGGATATGCATTTGAGAGATACGGTGCGAATAATTACCCTTTTCAACTCATAATTGTCAAGACACCAAACGGGCAGAGTTGAGGAAATTGAGAATCAAATTAAGAAGAGTGGACTTCTAGCCACATATGTTTCCAGTCACACCCACATACAAGCACACAAAATTTCTCTCTAAAGAAGACTAATGAAAATGTCACTTTTTCTAACCCTAATTTTAGAAAAAAAAACTCCATTTCCACACACATTAGAACCTTTGAAGTCTAGTACAACCAATTCAAAACAAGAAATGTACCTTTCTGATTCTCCAACCGCGTGGGAACGCACCCCTTCCATCTCAGATTTCCAGCTTGAATATTAAGTGTACAAAACCATTCACTACTTTCCATATAAAACCTCAACTGTCATTGGCTGAACAAGATATATAAGCTAATCTTCACCTCCTCATTTCTCTCACACCCAACAAGCACTCAGAACACTCTCTCCTTGGAGACTTAAACACGCCCAGTCTCAATCTATCTCTTTCGCTCTCTAGATCTCTTTCCATATACCTGAGATCTTGCTCGATCCCTACTTTCTCTCTCACTATTTCTTTCTGATCTCTTGCTCAGTTTCTCTCTCTTCGACCATGGTGCCTAATCATGGGGGTGCAGGCATACTCGGGGCTGCACCATCAGCAAGTCGTTTTCAACTGAACCCGGATGCACCGGCATTTCACCCCAGGATTAACCGGGCACCAGAAGAGGATAGGTGCTGCTTCCTCACATTCTCAAACGGTTATCCTATTGAGGAGCTCAGCATCATATCGTTCTTCAACGAGTAAGTTTTTGTATTCGTGTTTATATGAAAATGAAATCTTTAATTCCATTTGTATATCTGTATGTTTTTATAAATCATGTTTGCAACTGTTAATAACATCGATGCATGTAGTTTCAGTGGAATTTGTAATATTCTTGATCTAATTGTGTTTGATATTCGGCAGGAAATTTGGCCCTAACTGTGTGGAGAGGGTGTACGTACACCGGCCAGTTGGGCAGCCACCACTGTTCGGAAAGGTTGTGTTCCGATCAGTACTCATGCCGGCGCTGGTCCTTCAGGGCAAGGATTTACAAAAGTATCTGGTAGATGGTAATCCGATGTGGTGCAAGAAATATGACAGAGAGAAGGCTCAGCAAAGTAGACAATTAGAATCTTAGTTAGTTTTGAAAATTAATTTTATCATGTTGATTGTTAACCGGCTAGTTTTGTAAAGAGGACCAATTAGTGGGATTGATTGATATTAGAATACCCAGATTTTTACGACCAGTTTTCTGGTCATCAGTTCTATGTGGATATGGATTGTCTGAATGGTATTGAGGATTTAACTTGTAGTACTGTAAATTAAATTTGCTTCATGAAATTGTTATAAAATAGATTTGAGCAGTTGCATGTACGTAGTCCATTTAGATATGTTTATACAAATTACTGTTACACACGTACAGTTGTAATGAAACAGGCCAAAGCAAAAAACTTCGAGTTTCATTTTAAAGATGAAAGGCTGGCAGTTGCCAAATCCTCCATGAAAGAGAACTTAATCCTATCATGCCTTTTGAAACATATTAGAAAGAAAAAGGAAATTCTCAATAATTAATGACTAATAAATAGAGGAGTATGATTTTGACTGCAGCGTTGTCGAGTATGATATAACTGATAAAACAAACTCTGGGCAGGGGAAGAAATCTTCTCTTCTCAAGAGAAACAAAATCTGCCCTGGGCTATCATTTTGAATGCAGGATTGTCGAGTATTGTCAAGGTTTAAGGAAGAATTCTTCTCTTCCCCAGGGCCGATTTAGGGAAAAAATATTCTCTTCCCCAGGGCAGATTTAAAACAAACTGTAAATGAAGTTAATAGTCATTTAGAAAAAAATCTAACCATTTAGGGAAAAAAAATTTATCTTCTCATGGGAAACAAAATATGGATTTTATGCTACATGAAACCAAATTTATGGTGGTAGTAGTGTTCACCTGGTCAGTAACTGACCAAACAAACTATGTTCAATCACTTTTTTTTTTTTGTCTGATGATCAATCACTCTTGGATTTACATATCTAAGGGTTGAAAACAAAACAACTCAACTTAAAAATAATTTTTTCCACCATTAGATTTACATCCAAATGTAGTTAGCATAGTTTTTTTGGTTAGAAACTGACCAGGTGAACATGGCTGTTTATGGTGGATCAAGTTTGATCATGAAAAATTGAGTAATTTTTAATCTTTTTTGAAATAGTAGGTTCTTTTATTTTTTTAATTTTTTTGGCCTTCAGTCTCAAACTTTCAGATTCGGTCATGTTATAACTTGACCAACTTTTGGTCAGTATTTCTTATAACTTCTAATATTAATTGGTTAGGTGAAACCAAGGCTGGAAGATCTACATTTCACTATTATGATCTATATAATTTTGACATAAATTAAGCTGCAAATTTTCTTGAAAAAATTGTTGAAAGATATTGGCCTCTCAGGAGATATTTAGAAAAATATGCTTGTAAAACTATCATGAAAATGTTGAATGTCGGTAAGAGATTGAAGAAAACCTCCAAGAAACCTTGAAAACACTTCTTACCATCTTTATAATGAGAAAAGAATCTCCTTCTACTTGAAACCGACGAGACCGATAAAACCGAAACCGAAAATTACTGAAAAAGTTGTTTTGATTTTGTAAATATTGAATCTACCGATTATCTAAATATTAGCTTTATATACTATACTTTTCAATATACATACATGTATATAAAGAAATAAACATAACAAGTTTCATAATAGTATGAACATTACTACATTAATAGTACATGTATTTTAAGTAATTTGGTCGAAGATGGTTAAATAACCTAGATTTATTAAAAATGACTAAAACTTGATGTCATATGCAAGGTTTTAAATATTTGCGATATTTCCGATATCTCCCCCGATATCTCTTTTTTTTTCAACGGACCGATATATCTAGGGGGGTAAATATCTTATCTTTTACCGTTTCTGTGAAATTTCTCCGACATCGTCAAATATCCCCGATATATTAGATATTCTTGATATATCCCCGATAAAGTGAAGAAATATCTATAAAATTTGAGGTAAAAAAAAAAAACTCAGTAATTCTCTAAATGAAAATCTGTGTGAAGAGAGATCTCCTAAAGGCAAAGAGAGACTCACAGGTATTATTTCTCTATCTCGAAATACGTTTGTATCTTGAATTCTTGATAATTACTTAGTTAGATGAAGATCTATACTATATAACTTTTTGGTTTATTGTTTGTAGCATATTTCTTAAACACAAATTTTCATTATCGACCTAATGTTGGTTATAGCACACGTTTCACAAATTCTCTGGCAACAGTTGTCGAAAATTTAACATAAATGGAGAAATTGCGAATACATTTGTGGATGAGGTAACTTCTTATTGATGACAACCTTAAAAAAAGTTTGGGATTATAAATGACCAATTTTCAAATGGTTAATGGAGATTGTATGCTTTAGAAATGCAAAGGAATCATTTGGGTCAACCATAGCAAGAAAAACAAGAGAAACCAGAAAAACAGGTTTGTGGTATATGTATACATTAAAACACACACACACACACATATAATTTCTTTAATAGAAATGTTTATCTACTATAGCAGTAACTCATTGTAGTAGCTTTACAGCTGATTGGTGGGCACAATGTTGGTATTCTGCACCAAACATGCAGAAAATTGCAATGCGTATTTTGGCACAAACGGCTTCTTCTTCTGCGTGTGAGAGAAATTGGAGTACATTTGCTATTATTCATATCAAGCAAAGGAACCGTTTGGAATATCAAAAGTTGGAAAAGCTTGTATACTGCTACTACATCATGAAGCTGCGGCTGTGAGATAAACAGGCAAAGAATAATGTGGTCAATGAAAACAACTATATAGATCTACTTCATGTTGCAAGTGAGCCACTTGATAATGGCATTGATCCACTTCATGATTGGATTATGCCTGCACACCTCGATGATGAAGCTGGAAGATCTCTTCCACAAGTTGTAGAAACTGCAACTAATGCTAGAATCAACGTAGAGAGAGTCTTATCTGAAGAAGTTGTTAAAAACCTAGAAGATAATTCAGATAGTGATGATGCGTGGGGTGGTACAGCAACTCTAGATAGTTCTGATGATGGTGGAGAGGGTGGAAATGGAACAGATGGTGGAGGTGAAAGATATAAATATGGACAATTTTCTATGGATGGAGGATTCCAATTTACCTGTGAAGGTAATTTTGATCATACCACCCAAGATGAAGACCACGGAGTGAGAACAGGTGGTCATGGTGCTCAAGAGAAGACCCGATATGGGAGGAGGACTAGAGGTGCAACTGATGATTAAAGTACCTCATCTGATGGTTCTTCAATTGCCTTAAGTTTTGACTCTATCAGTTTAGGCACAGAGCGCAGTGGGATCTCAAATGAATCTCATGAAGGCAACAATCAATTTGGTTATGATGCTTATGGACATAATCAATATGGAGAAGTATATGATCAGTCATCCAGTTGGGTTCATCCTTATTATCCTCTTACAGGGGAAACAGTCGGCAGCTCTAAAGAGATCTATAACTATCATGTTCATCACTACAATTTGCACTATATGGGTCATATGTCTTGGTCTGATTATTGCATTTTCGTATACCAGCGAGCGGCTTTTCAACTACCTAGAGTCTCTTTTTGGATGTAGATGAAGTTGACATTCATATGTATTTATATGTAGTTCTAAATTTCTAATAAATTGACTTTTTTCAAAAACGACATTTTGTTACCTTGTATCCCCGATATTTCCGATATCTCCCTTTTTCAAAGTACCGATACATATGAAGATACCGATATTTAAAACCTTGGTCATATGTACAAAAGAAAACTATAATAAGTAGATCGATACAAAGTTTACGACTATAAAATTGAAAAACATAGTATTGTTCATTCTAATTTATATTACAAAGAATTAGTTATTTTAAAGTTGGTAATATCGAATTTGGTATATGAATATAAAAATCAAAAAGTTTTGTTGGTAATTGCTAGCTCAATTTTGAAACCGAAAGTTTTGATTTTGAAGTTGGTAATGCCTATAACTGATTCAAACTGACTGAGTGATAGCTCTAGACGAACTATAACACCTTGAATCTAGATTAAATGGAAATAGTATGATTTCGGCGTGAATTAAAAATTTCACTCTAACTCTAATCCTCTCGATGAGTCTCTTCTTCTTATTCTTTTTATTATCTAAACATCTATTGAAAACGAAACTAAACCACACCATCTACAAGATCGCTACTTGGATCGATCTTACAACCTTTCGAATCGTCACCATCGGGGTTGCAAAGACAAGAAGGGAAGGATCGCGATCCAAACTGAAACCATCAACATATATGTTACCACAAAGGTCGCTTGCTAGCAAGCCAAGAAAGATAGTGGATTTAGGAAATATCCAGAAAGTAAGCATTCTCTCCGTTAGTTTCTCATCCATATGGTATATATAACCTTAAGGAACCAAATGAATGGTCCAGATCAAGCGATGTAAGAATGGATGGCCCTCATTAATATCTCACAATAATTACTTTTGAATTCTTTTCTCCCAACCCCTAAATTTTCATAGATATTAATTCGAGTGTCTAAAAGGTTTTAGAACAGTTCATACATGAGTGTTTCTATTTGGACCTCCAAATCTGCTCATTTAATCTTACTCTATTATGAATTATTAAATGACATATATAACCTCCTATATATAAAATGACTATTAAGGACAATAATTATACCAAAAATATATTATATTTATTTTCTCTGGTCTTTCCAATTCGATAATATTATATTATATATTTTTTATTTTCTTTATCTATTTTCATTTTCCAATTTCACTACATCATCATTAAAGCATTTGTATATATTTAATAAGAATAAAAAGCATATTGGTGAGAGAGAACAAAACAAATCCTATTATACATATCCTATTATGTAAAAGTAAATCCAGAATTGGAATTGGTCTACTCATTTCATTTCATAGTCCCTTTATATCACTACTAAAAAAAACTTCAATTGCTTCGAAAATTTGCGACGGAAAACTTTTCCGTCGCAAAAAGTCAGCTTTTGTGATGGCATGTGCTACGACTATTTTACCGTTGCATGTTAAAGAGTTTTTGTGACGGACATAACATTACCGTCGCATAATTATATATCAATTGCGACGGTATAGTCACGCCGTCGCTTGTATAATTAAAAAAAAAAGAAACAAATACGACTATTCCTTTAGATCTAGATCAATTCTTTCACGCGACACTTCCTCCTCTTTCTCTCTCACGCTTCATTCACCGAGCTCAAAACCCTGACCTAGTGATCCTCGGCTGCCATTGAAGAGAGAGATTCGGTGACAAGCGAAGGAGATCGAGCTTCATTGACGACTTGGCCGAGGAGGAGGAGGAGGAGGACGATGAATACGACCCCTATCGTGGCGGCGGCGGTGGGAGTGTAAGCGGAGAAAAAAGAGGCTCTCCGATATGGGTTTTCTTAATCTCAAAGCGGTGGTCGATTCAGATAAGGAGGAAGAGGAGGATGAGGGTTTAAGCTTATTCAGTTGAAGCTTGCTGGTGACTGGACCTCCGGTTAGTTTGCAACCACACACACTCTCTCTCTCTCTATCTTCTATCTCTATAAACTTCCAATTTTTGACAAGATTTATATATGATTCTAAATCTAATGCAGGGTGTTGGTAAAACCACTCTAATAGTGAAAGTCTTTGAAACCCTGAAATCCTCAAACCCTAACTTAAAGATTCAGGGTTTCTACACCAGTAATCCCCTCTCACTCTCACTCTTAATCTCAATTTCTTAAACTGTTTTCATATACATACAACTCTGGATTCGATGTTTAGAATATTAATTTGTCTTTTATCAATTTCAATTGTATAGGTGAGGTTAGACAAGGAGGTGAGAGAGTTGGGTTCCAGGTGGTCACATTAGACGGCCGTACCGCTCCGCTTGCCTCATCCATCATTTCCAGGTCTTCTCAATCTTCATAATTGTTCATTGTCCAGATCAATCATTCATTCATTTAGTTCCAGTTAAGGCTCAATGCATCAATATTGCTATATATTTCAGCCCTGAATCTTTGAGATGGCCCAATGTGGGGAAGTACAAAGTAGATGTTGCGTCGTTTGAGTCCATGGCAATTCCTGAATTGCAGGTGGGATATTGTTTTGCACTGCTAATTGTTAAACATGTAGTTAAAAGTGATCTTATTTATGGATTAGACGGCCGAGTGCATCATGTCTATGTCATGAGTTTTTGAATTGAAGAATTCTATTCTTATCAGGTAAGAGAAGATACTGACCTATTTATCATCGATGAAGTCAGTAAGATGGAGTTGTTCGGTTCATCTTTCTTCCCTGCTGTCTTAAGAGTGCTGGAATCCAATGTTCCAGTTTTGGCGTCAGTTCCAATTCCAAAAGTTGGCTGCGATATACTAGCAGGTACATAACCCTCACACATGCCATTCTTTCTTTATCTAATCTTTTGATTTACTTTGGCTTGCGATGCTTACTCAAATCACTCATGCGCTTTGCAAATCCTTGTGCATTTTCTTTTGGTAATAGAGGGGGGAAAGGCATTAAAAGGCGAATCCTTGTGCAAATGTTGAAATATATATATATATATATATATATATATTTCAACATTTGCTTCAGTTTTGATGATTTTCTAAAAAGTTGTTTTCCACTCCAGTTTCTTTTTATTTCTGTTCATAAAAAAAAAATTAAAAAAACACCAAGTCATTTGAAAATTTTGTGATAACTAATCATTGTTCTGTCTTTCTTGTTCATAGAAAAAGGGTAACATGTTTGGCATTCTTCCTAAAATTTATTTAAAGCCACCAAAGAGCTAGGTATGAGCTATCTATGTTAGAGGAAAAGCTAGATACCAAGACTAGGTATATGAGTTATCTATGATTAGGATAGTTCATCAAAGAGTGATAGCAGTTGATGTAATGACTTGCAGCAGAGAGCTGATTCTGTCCACTGTTGGAAAAATTTATTTTGCTTTATTTTAACTTTCTTCCACTAATTAAAAAGGATCAAGGAGCCTTAGATTGTTTGATTATATTTTGTTTTACCTTTGAAGATTAGGATCTTGTAGTCTGGATTCCATGATCTGCATATCTAATCTCTTACCTTTAAGATTATGGTCTGATATTGTGTTTTTATCTTTTGTACTGATAGTAAGGTCCTTTTTCCCATTCGTTCCAGTTCATTATCTCTCTCCCGTTCCATTTCGTTTTGGTGCTCCTTTTATTTTGTGAATTGCTACAAGGGTTTGAAGGGTTTAGGTTAATGTTGATGTTGAGGTTGATCATTGCATAATGTTAGTCTTAGTTTTGGTAGTTTAGCAAGATTGATACCTGCTTATACTAAAAGTATCAGATTTCAGTTAAGGTTGTGAAGATAATGGACATTGCGATTTTAATTAAGGGTGTTGAATATTGGCTTGTTTTGAATTCAATCAATTTAGTGTGGTTTGTGTTTTTGAATTTGCAGGATAATTATGAGGGACAAGGTCTACTGCTGGGCATAAATACTGCTGGGCATAAATATTGGTTTTGAATATTGGCTTCCTTTTGCTGGGCATAAATATGCTACAAGGTCTACTGCTGATTTGTTGCCAATACTACCTACACTGTCACCAGCTTTACTCTTGTAAGTCAATAAGGACATTGCAATTGGATTTGGAGTTTGAATTCGTTAATGTTGTTTTTGGGATATTCATATAAGAATAGCATGATATTTGTATCAATAATTTAGAATTAGGGCATTTTGTTTTCATTCATACTAGTAAGAGGATGATTTTGATAGTCTGGTATTGAAATGTAAATATGTAAATCTTTTCTCTAATTGAGTAGCTATTGTTATCAACTTTTTGCAGAAATAGTATCTTCAAAAGATGAATGCAGATTCTGGTTCATTGTCATCCAAAGACAAGTATAAGAATAAGGTGCATGTTTTTTATTGTTGTTATTTCTATCTCTACTATGCTTTTAGTCTCCTTGTATGAGTATCTTTTGATCTTTTGCATGCCTGCATCCTTTTGTGTTCATAAAACTGCTGATTTATTAGCGTTGTGGTCTATATCTTTGATCATGCAGAAATGTTGTTCAAGAAACTTTGCTTTAAGAATCATGCTCTTTCTCATTTCCATTTCACTCTAAAACCTGTATGCTTCTCAATCATAAGTTTTGTCTATGGTTACAAAAGTTAATTTATCTCTTTGGTATGTACTTGCTATTTGCTATCTGTGGGATAAATTATTAAGGACATGTCTCTATTTTGCTTGTGGGGCTCTTCAAAAGCACAAGTCATGGATCAATAAATGAAGAAGAAGCTGATAGGATTGTATAACTTCCTGGGCAACCGAAGGTCTCCTTCCAATAGTATTCGGGTTTCGGGTGAAGAATGTTACAAGCAAGGAGGATGTTAGTCATAAATATGGTTAAGAAGTTTTGGTCACTAGCTTCGTGTGTAACTCTTAATTTCAACAAGAAGCTAGTAGTTTTAGGTATTTTGATGCTTGTAATTTTGCAAAACCTTTGGTTGGTCTTACAATTGTAATTGTTGATTTGTAATTGAAATGAGTTCATATGATATTTTAACATTTTTCAATTTATAATTTTTGCAGTACAGTATTAGTTTTGGTGTGAAATTCACACCAGATTTTTTTTTATAAAAAAAATGAAATATCTTTTTGCGACGGCAAAGTACCCGTCGCAACTAAATTAGCCTTTGCGACGGCAATAATTTCCGTCGCAAATACTTTTTGCAACGGAAATTTACCGTCGCAATTGGATCTTGTGACGCCACCTATTGCAACGCTGGAATTTCCGTCGCAAAAGCTTAATTTGCCGTCGCAAATAGTATTTGCTACGGCAAAATCACTATTTACCGTCGCAAACTGTCGTCGCAATTGAAGTTTTTTTTAGTAGTGTATAGGGAGAGAATTACAACGGAAATATCAATTACAATAATGACATTAAATGCTGATTGATCCGTAATCTTTGCTGATAGATGGTAATCGCTAATTCCTTGATTCCCTTTCCGTCAGTCACTTTGACGAAGGCACATAATGTGTTTTTCCTTTAACACTCTCCCTTGTGCCAAGTCAAAGAGAAATAGTGCACGAGTTATTGCCTCATTAAAAACCTTGCCAAGTAACAATAAAAACTTTGGGGGACAAAAAATACACCTTGGTCGAAGGAAAAGAGCACAACGCACCTTTTACATTTGAGGATGACATGTGTGTGTTAGACTCCTCCTGATGTCTACACCTCCCCTAATCCTTACATTAATCAAGGGAGCTTAGAAAGTCTTCGCATTCCTATGCTTTTCACATGTTTCTCAAATATGGTCTTAGACAATGATTTGGTGAACAAATCTGCCACATTCTCCTCAGACCTTACTTGATTCACTTGAATCTTGAGGAAGGCCTGTTATTGCTGATTGTAGAAAAACTTTGGCGATATTTGTTTTATATTATCACCCTTGATATATCCTAGCTTTATCTGTTCGATGCAAGCTGCATTATCTTCATAAATGCAAGTAGGCTCTTCAGTGGTAGAACTCAAACCACTAGTCCCTCGAATATGTGTAATGATAGCTCTTAACCATATACACTCACGAACCGCCTCATATAAAGCAATGATCTCTGAGTGGTTCAAGGAGGGTAGTCACAAGGGTTTGCTTGGTTTATCTCTAAGATATCGCTGTGTTCCCAATGGTAAATACATAACCAGTTTGGGTACGACTTTTATGTGGGTCAGAGAGGTACCCAGCATCAGCAAAACCAACCAAAATGTCATTTGGCGTTTCGGTGTAGTGAGTGGCGCTTTCGCCATCAACATTTCCTTTAGGGATTGCAGTTCCATCTACAGTCCCTCTTGTCTCTCTGTATGGAAAGAACAGTCCCCAGTCAATGGTTCCTTTTAGGTATCAGAAAATGTTCTTGATACCATTCCAGTGACTCTGCGTTGGCGCTGAGCTAAATCTAGCTAACAAGTTCACTGAGAATGCAATGTCTGGACGAGTACATTGGGCTAAGTACAATAATGCGCCTATTGTACTTAGATAGGGAATTTCAGCTCCCAACACCTCTTCGTTATCTTCCTTTGGACGAAATGGATCTTTACTTGCATCCAAGCTTCGACCGACCATGGGAGTGCTAGCAAGATGAGCTTTGTCCATGTTAAATCGCCTGAGCATCTTTTGGACAAACGTAGATGGAGGTGTCAGGGGAGACAGTTGTTTGGGAGCATAAGTCTATGGGTGGAACTCGACATTGGAGAGAGAGAGAGAGAGAGAGAGAGAGAGAGTATAGAGAAAAATAAAAAATAAAAAAATAAAATAAAAAATAGAAATTATATTAAATTTGAAATGTCCTTTTTGCCCTTCTTGGGAGCTTAACGTCTGAAAAGTGGGACCTCATGTCGGTGCCACATCAGCTTGTGACGTTATGATTGAAGCAAATTTTGAAATTTGGACATGGGTGATGGAAATTAGAAGTGCAGGAACCGACGTAATTAATTCTCAGAAAGACGGACCAAACTGATTTTAACCCCAAAGTTTAGGAGAGCAAACTGAATTTTTTCCTTATTTTTATTACTATTACAGTTTTGAGTATCACAACTGGAAAAAAAAAAAAAAAAAACCACATTCAGTAATAAAAATGAACATATTGGGTATTGAAAAAATCCTGATACCACAAAATATTAGAGAAAAGATAAGAAAAAAAAAACCAAGAAAGAGAGATGACGGAGAACTAACATCTTTGCACGTAGAGAGAGAATTTTGATAGACTTTTTCACGCTCAATTATTTTTGGTCTGGTGGTTGGAAAAATATTAGAGTTTGGTATTTATTCTTAACACTACAAATTCCATAATTTTTCATGATTTTCTAATTTCGTATATATGAATGATTTTTTAAATATCCTTATACTGTCATTTATTTATAAAAGTCCTAATTGAATACTCTTAGAATTTGGTGCAATTCATAAAAAAAATTTAAAATCTTAATTGAATATATACCTTAAGACTTTCATGGATGGTACGTTAAAAGCCTAAATTTTTTTTTAAGGTAAAAAGGTCAACCGTTTATTTTTTTATTTTGATTTTGATTTTGATTTTTTTATTTTTTTTTTTGAATCATTTCATCAATGATTGTGTTGGTATAAATACCTCTCATGCACAAGTATCGGAAGCACAAGGCTCATTAGCCACTTAAAGTAACGCCAATAAGGCCTAGACATGTTGCCGATACCATACACTTGCGGTATTAGGTGGACCACAGCTAATCCCACATTGGAAACAAAGGGGTGACAAGCCCATCCCCACACTATAAATACATATCTCTCCACTCACTTAAGGTAAGTCACCACTCTCCATTTACTCCTACCTAGTCTACATTCTTACATGTATCTGACTTAGGCATCAAAGGGTGGAAGGCTGGCTAGCCCGGTCTTCCCTCTGACCTCTGTTCATGAATGACAGGTACGGATCTCGAAGGTATAAGCTCTCACGACAACCCCATTTCTTACCCAGAAACATTTGGCGCTAGAAGATGGTTGAACCTCCGAAAAACACACATAGCTCACCATGAGCAATTTCATTATCTCACTAAATTTTTTTCTCCAGCAACAAATTTTCTCTCTCATCTTGGATCCCCCCATGTTAACACACCAAGGGCTCATCTCCTCCACATATTCTTCTTGAATTTCATCTTCCTCACAGCAAAATCAAACCATATATGGTTTCTGGGTTTCAATTGCAGAAAGTTTTGAGGAGAGATAAACCAGATATGAGATTCTCTATCTCCTCTATCAGTGAGTATCTAGGCACCACCATGCCTCACCTCCACCACCACGGTGTCCGCTGACCTCCGACGAGTCAAACCCGGTCTCTACGTCATCCAACAACGGCCGGAAGCCTTACACGGGCCGACACCATGGTTGCCCAGAACTGTTCTGGACACCCAGATTCTCTCTCAACACCTGACCTCCTCTCTCTTCGTAAATCAAACACAGGTGCAACTTCTAATTAATCACGCAGCTATAGCCTTCGAGGGGTGTATTGTATATGGAATTAGTGGAACTTTTAAAGAAATCTATGGAATTTAAAAGTCTGGGTGTATTCAATATAGACTTTTAACAGTCTATGAAAGTCTTGAGGTATTCAATTAAGATTTTTAAAGACTTCATGAATTCCACCAAAATCTAGGGGCATTCAATTATGACTTTTAAAAATGAATAAAAGTACAGAGGTATTCAAAATATCATTCATACTTATGGAATTAGAAAATCATTGATAATCATGGACTTTGTAGTGTTAACTATACATACCAAACTCCAATGATTTTCCAGCCTCCAGACCAAAGATTTTAAAAAGTCTATCAAAGTTTCCTCTTAAAAAAAAAAAAAAAGGTCTATCAAAGTTCTTCTCTCTACGCACGAAGAAGTTTATCCTTCATCATCTCTCTTTCTTAATTTTTTGTCTTTTCTCTAATCTTTTATGATATCAACCTTTTTTTATACCCAACATGTTCATTTTAGTTGTTGAATGTGATTATATATATATATATATATATATATATATATTGTTTTTTCAATTATGATACTTTGAACCCTAATAGCAATAAAAATGATTTATGAAACCCTAAAACTCAAATATTTTGGTCTAACCCTAAGATCTTGAACCATACTAAATTTTATTTTATTAATTAATTATTCTCATTAATTTGAATTTATATTATGGTTCAAAAAAAGGTTGAACAATTAAATTTCAATTGATTGACTATAGATCAAGGCATTGACCGATATTGCTACAATATATGTTAATCAGCGAAAACAAAATTGATGAGAATAATTAACCATAAACATCAAGTGATCTATATTGTATATTTATGTTGTTGGGAGATTAGGAATGAGAACAAACTCGCTAGACAGACTAACAATCATTTATTTGAGTCAATTTCTATTAGAAGATACTGGAGCATTGAAGAGACAACAAGTTATTATTTTGTTTTGTGTTTGGGCTGCATTTGCTTTAATTTTTTTTTTTTATATTTTGTACATCCTAGGAAATCTGTAGAAGTCATTCATAATAAAGTATATAGATTTTCATGAATCAATAAAAATCTGTTGCTAAAATCAATGGTTTTAAAAAATCCATAACAGTCTATCAACTTTTTAAACAGTCTGTGGAATTTTCAAAAAGTCTGTCATTTAAAAAAAGTCTGCACAAATCCAAATACAATACACCCCCTTCATCTCTCTCAACTTGTAGCTCAGGGCTTGCTTGTGAGACTCTTCAGTTCGTGACTCATCAGAAAATGGAGGTGAGAAACACTAATCTAGTTTCCTCTCTTCGAGACTTCCTCGGTGACTCTCTTAGCGGTAGCTTATCCTCTCAGTCACACATCTCTCAACTATAAACAACAAGGGCCATCTCGAATCTGGGTTGGCAAAGAAGAATGAAACGAGTTGATGAGAGAGAAACCAAAAAGGGAAGGGAACCTTTGTTCTCGGTTAATCAGAGATCAATTTCTGTCACAACTATAGCTATCATCTCTGCTGGAGCAGTACCACTCGCCGATGCCAGCGCCCATAATTGATTTGGGCACCCAAGCTTCATCCAAGCAAGGCAAGATGCTCCGTCCAACCTCTTTCTTCACCTCGGTGCAAACCCGGAAACCCAGTCCGAATGGAAGCCCATTTCGAGTACTCACTGCCCTCTCTTCTCAGTATCGGAATCCGGAGTCCCCCTTGATACCAATCTTGTGTTAAACTCTCGACATCGGTCTTGGCACCCAGAAACCAACATCGTCTTTTTGGAGGTCATGAACTCCGTCTCGGCATCCGGAAACTTCTCGATATGTGAGACCTCGACACCTAAACTTGGGTCGTAGATTGCGACTTGTACCACTAAGCGCTTCTCGCTTCGTCACACCTCGGCATCGCATCCATTGCACTCGCCGGCACAAGCAAAGCAAGTTCTTACTCTCTCGAGGTATCACGGTGATGTTCATCGTTTAAAAAAAAAAGGAAAGAAAAAAAGAGAGTACAGTTGTCAATAATCTGCCTGAGCAACAGCTCAGTCTCGATGGCTTCTGTTCTTTCTATTATGTGTGGCCTTTGTAGCTCTCGAATTTGAGGGCAGCTTCCGAGGATTCGAGAGTTGTGGCTTTGCTCATGTTTCTTATGCATTCAAGAATCTGGAAATTGGAAAGTTGGAAACTGATGCTGAGATTCTCAGTGACCATAACACCTTCTCGGTATCACTCCTCTCTCGGCATGTCGAAAAAACTATCTTTACTCCTCTCTCGGCATCTCCCTCTCGTCTCGATACACTAGCACAATCTCAGCACCCAACAAAAAAAACCTAACTCTGGGCACCCAAAAGGAGGCTTGGTCACCCACTGATCTACTGTGGACACCCATGTGTACCCCTTCACGCTTGTTCACTCTGGTATTGACTCTGGGCAGTGAGAACCAATACTCTTCTACTGGGTCAAAGGGAAAGGATAACCTTTATCATAACTATGTAATCAGAAAGAAAATGTTGTAGATGTTCTGAAGGCTTTACCACCTATTAGCTGTAGTAAGTCGGTGCTACTCAGCCACAGCCCAGACACTGAAATTAGCAGTTAAATAAATCCAAGTCTTCTCAGCTCCATGCCTTCTCACTCCATATATTGTTCACTACAATATGCACTTGTTGAATATTAGCATGCAACAGCAACTCTCGGCTATAATTTGTGTGATCCTTATATACTAGACAACTGGCCATCACCACGTTACTTAGTGGACACGAGGTCATGCATCGTTCATTGTTAGCAGCAGCGCTTGTACGCCTCATAGCATGAGTGGCTAGACATTACGCACATACCCAGTATTATAATTTATAATGCCATATCTACTTGGTAAACCGGGTTTCATGTTTAGGCCTTGCATCGCTTCACACTAAAATCAAAGTGTAATTTACATCATCAATTTTTGCTCATGGTGTCACACTGCAACGTGCAAAATCTTATGAAAACCATGCTACATGCATTTTCACAAATGTTCTAATAACATTGTTTATTAATTAAACCTTTTGCTGCACATGACTGCAACACTAGCTTCTATTGATTCATTGAACAAAGCACCATCTTGACATCTTAAATGACGGTGGGTTTGGCTAGAAGCCCGTCTCGTCTTTTGTGAATCATCATTGTAAATGCACGACTAGTCCACAATTGACCATGGCCATCATTGTATACATATGTTTCTCACCATCCCCATACTGGAGAGGATTGTATGCACCGACAGTGCAAGTGCACTGACGGTTATTTTAATCTCTAAAAAAATAATAGTCACTCATCTAATCTACTCCTTTATATATTTTAATATCAAAAAAATTACATACATTCATATTGCAAGTACTCATGCACTGACAGTGCATGGAATACACTCCCTCCCCATACATATGAG
Source organism: Rosa chinensis (assembly GCF_002994745.2). Classification (NCBI taxonomy): domain Eukaryota; kingdom Viridiplantae; phylum Streptophyta; class Magnoliopsida; order Rosales; family Rosaceae; genus Rosa; species Rosa chinensis. Next base: position 38,956,730 of record NC_037088.1, read on the forward strand.
AGAAATATTTTGCTTGGTGCACTCTCTTGTTAAATATCATTTAATTTTACACCATTGCTTGTGTGCTAAGCTTGATTATAATGACAAAATTACTGTCCTCTACATCAGCAAATTGATGACATTTTATAGCAAATCATGAACTCATGCTACTCATTCTTGTTTGGAGGAAACACATTTACCTAATCGGGCACCTCCCTTATATGAGCAAAGCAAGCGCACTATCAGTACTTGCTAGCCGACATGGAGTCTTATATATGGACAACTCCAATCTTTCTACAATATTTTCACCACCTGCGAATAGCTCCAAATAAGTTCTCATCTACATGCACCCTTCTAATTTGAGCTAATGCTATACTTCACATGCTTCATTGATCTAACATCCAAGCATATCTACAAAATCTGATTCTTCTAGTAGCATATTTATTATGCCTAAATGTTAATACCATGCTTTAAATGTCTCCATGATTATTAAGCTAGCATACAAGATGCAAAATATTATTAGCATCTCCACTATGAATACATACTAAACACAAGCCATGCTTTTATCTTGATTACATTGCCACATATATACATGTTGTACTCGCTCCACAAACTGTGACATACATAGATATTTGTTATCATTATGAGCTTACACTTATTTGGATTATGACTCACTTGAGTATCGGGCATAGCTCTACTTGCTTGGGCTATGCCCACATGCTCAATGTTCATTGGCTCACTCATACCCAACTCGCTCACATAGTCCCACTGCATGTTCTAATGGACCTGATGGTCCATAGTGTCATGCACACAAAATTGCCCATTGAGCTATACTCAATACTCTTATTTACACACTCTAATCTTATAGAGTTATGTTCACATACTACTACATGTTTAGCACATCTGTTGCTTATATACACATGAAATTTCACTAGCGAGATCAGTCTTCGCTCCTGCCATGATAAATGTTCTCGATACTAGGGGGACTTATGGTATACACTCGCCGTGCTTGAATGGCATACACTTGCCATGCCTAAATGGTATATATACACTCGACATGCTAAATGTTCTCAATACTAGGGGACTTGTACATCATACTCGCCATGCTCCAGTGGCGTACACTAGCTATGCTTCAGAGACCTGTACTCGCCACACTTCAACAATATCTTATTTATGCTGCAGCAGTACATTATCCATGCCTCAGCGATATCTTCTCTATGCTTCAACAGTATCCCATTCCAGCAATATATTATCTACACATCAGCGGTATCTCATCTATGCTCTATGCTTCAACAGTATATTCTCTACACATCAGCGATATCTTCTCTATATTTTGGTAGTATCTCCCATATGCTTCAGCAGTATCTTATCTATGCCTCAACGTTATATTCTCCACGCTTCAGTGATATACTAGCCATGCTTTAGCGAAACACTCGCTTAGTGCATACTCGCTATGCCCTAACGATCCCCCTCGCCATGTTTCAACGACACACTCGCAATACTTCAATGACACACTCACAATACTTTAATGAACACCCAATGCCTCGCAATGCTTCAATGACATTCTCGATGCTTCCCAATGTTATAATGACATCCCAAATGCTTCGATGATACACTCGCCATGCTGTAATGATGTATTCCAAATGCTTCGATGATACACTCGCCACGTTATAATGACATACTTCCAATGCTTCAACGATATCGCAATGATTTACCTCTCCACCAAAATATCGCTAAAGGCATGGACAAGCTGTATAGCAATCCCAAACTATTGCCTAACTCAAACACTCTGAAATGGCTATACAATTCAATGACATACTCCTATATACGTCATATTCTCCACGCTTCAATGAAATACTCCCAATGACTCAATGACATACCCCTAATGCTTCAACGATACACTTGCAATGTTGTAATGACATGCTCCCAATGCTTCAACGATGCAGTTGCCATGCTGTAATGACATACATCCAATGCTCGCCACATTTCAACTATATCTTATCTGTGCTTCAGCGGTATATTATCCAGGCCTTGGCAATCTCTTCTCTATGCTTCAATAGTATCTCATCTATGCTACAACGGTATCTCACTTATGCTTCAGCGGTAACTCCCCTATGTTTCAGCTGTATGTTATCTATCTTTTAGCAGTAATTATCTATGCTTTAGCGTCATCTATGCATCAGCGATATATCCTTCATGCTTCACCGACATGTTCTCTACACTTCAGCGATATCTTCTCTAGACCTTAATGATATATTATCTATGCTTCAGCGTTATCCATGCATCAGCGATATATCCTTCATGCTTCACCGATATGTTCTCCATGCTTCAGTGATGACCTATATCCGCTATATCTCAACGAGGCATACTGACCATGTTTCGAACGATACACTCGCCATGCCTTAACTGCACACTCGCCATGCCTCAGCGACATAGTTAACGTACTCGCCATGCCTTAGCGCGCCATATACTCGCCCATACTTTAGCTTCACGCTTATACCCTAACATGCACTCTCTTCACTCCCTGCTCGTGCCTTAGCGGTACTAGGGACTATACCCGTACAACCCTGCCCCTCTAGAACTCTACCAATTCTCCAGCGATCTCAATGTATTCTCCAATGATCACAATGTGTTCCCTAACGATTTCAATGCGATCTCCAATGATCTCAATGGATTCTCCAATGATCTCAATGGATTCTCCAATGATTTCAATGTATTCTCCAATGATCTCAATGCATTCTCCAATGATCGCCATATATTCTCTAATGATAGTCTCCGATGATTGCCATGTATTCTTGGATGACCGCCACGTCTTCTCTAATAATCGCCATGTATTCACCCGTGATCGCCTTGTATTCTGTCACTGCCTTTGGCAGTTTTCAATGAAATTGGCTCGATATCGCCATTTCTTATCTCTCTCCATCAAAATATCACTAAAGGCATGGGCACGCTTTATAGCAATCTCAAACTATTGCGTAACCCATAACCAAACCGTAATGGCTCAAATCAATAAAATCGCTAATGGCTGGTTGTGTTGATATAACACTATAAGTGCTATCACTCACAAACTCTTGTATTGCCAATGTGATCAATGCGAAATACTTCAATGCGATCACAATGCAAAATACTCCAATGTGATCAATGCGAAATGCTTAAATGTGATCAATGTGAAATGCTTCAATGTGATCACAATGCGAAATGATCCAATGCGATCAATGCGAAATGCTTCAATGCGAAACGCTCCAATGCGAAGTGCTTAAATGCGATCAATGCAAAATGCTCAAATGCGATCAATGTGAAATGCTTAAATGGGATCAAGGCAAAATTCCTAAAAGAAATGAGATCAATACGAAATGCTTAAAAGCGATCAATGAGAAATGGCTAAATGCGATCAAGGCGAAACGCCCAAACGCGATCAAAGTGAAATGGCTCAATGTGATCAAGATGAAATAGCCAACGCTAAACACCGCTACAAGCATGGTTGTGATCACATAGCCTAACACTATTGCAGAAAACATCCAAATTACCACAAGCATAATTACGACACGCTCTCCTTTATATGATATCGCCATGTGTTATCTCTCTATTATCTGATATCAGCATGAGTTATCTTACTCCAATACTCGGTATCGCCATGTTTTATCTCTCTATTACACGATATCGCCACGCTTTATCTCTACTATATAATACCGCTATGTTTTACCTCCCCATTACACGATATGGCCATGAGTTCTCTCCAACACACGATATTGATATATGTCATCTCTCTATTATATGATATCGGTATGAGTTACCTTTCTCCAAACCGAGGTATCGCCATGTTTCCTCTCTATTATATGACATTTCAGTCTTTTATCTCCATTACATGATATCGTCATGTTTTATTTCTCCATTACATAATACGATATCGCCATGGCTTCTCTCCATTATACAATATCGCCATGTCTCATCTTTCTCCATTATATGATTGCATGCCACTACATGCAAAATGAAAGGTTGTGCCAAGTTTAACAACAACGATACCACCATGTACATTCCAGCCACTATCAGCTACATTCATTCCAGCCATTATCGGCTTCACGCCAAAATTATTACTATCGCCATATGCAAAAATAGACTGACATAGCCAAGGCCAGGCCTAATCATTTAGCCCTTCGGCCCTAAGCCAGCCCGGCCAGTAGGGTCGAAGCCTGACCCGACCCTTGCATTAGGGCGGGCCGGCCCTACCCTTTCTCAAATAGGGTAGGGTGAATGTCATATAAATAAAGCCCAGCCCTACCCTACGGCCCGACCCTATTGAGCCCGTATGGGCCAAGCCCGGCCCGGCCCGGCCCTAAAAGCCCTACTCGGCCCAACCCTAAAATTTATATATTATTTTCTATAACATAGAAATAAAAATAAAAATAAAAAATCTGTATATGTTATATTAGAAAATGGGTATAAACCCAATTACCCAAATATCCAATTAATGTCTGAGGCCTAATGGCCCATTTTTTCCCAAGTCAGTCCAAGTCCAAGGCTCTTTAAGGCGTCTAGGGCATCAAACTTCGACACCTAAATGCCAAATCCAAATCTTAGCCGCCCGGGCTCTCTTCTTCTCTATTCCATTTCCCCATTCTCTAGCGTCGATGCCGCCTCTGCCTCCTTCAACATCGATGCCGCCTCCTCCAGCGTCGAATCCTCACTTCCACAATCGTCTCGGGCGACGGCGTCTAGGAATTTTTTTCTTTGACCTTCCTCTATTATCAGTATCTGTTATCATTATTTATGGTTCAAATTTGAGTTTTTGAGTGATGTTTATGGTTTTCTGGTTGGGTTGAGAGAGAGAGAAGGGCTAAATGGTTGGTTTTTTGGGAGAGTTTGCGAGATGGGAAAAATCATGTTGTATGGACTGTCATGCTTACCGGGTACTCTCAAAATGGGGATGGCTTGAAGCCATTGAAGAGTTTTTGAGACATGCGAGCACAAGGGGTTGAATCCAATAAGTTTACATTCCCTAGCGTATTGACTGCTTCTACATCTGTTCTAGCCCTTAGTTTTGGCGCCCAGGTGCATGGATGCATGATTCAGAGTAGTTTTGGGCCTAATGTGTTTGTTCAAAGTGCATTGATTGACGTATGTGAAATGCGGAGATCATATTAGTGCAAAGAAGGCATTAAGAAGCATGGAGGCTGAGTTTTCTGAGTTTTAGAGGAAATGTTTATTTCTTTCCTGGCATATGTGAGATTTGTAGATATTTGTAGATCTTTGTAATTAACTCAGGTTCTTTTCCTGGCATATGTGAGATTTTTTTTTTTTTTTCGGTTCAGTTTGAGTTTATAATTGTGTTTTATGTGAGTTAAACAAAGGCCTAGCCCGCCCCTTGCGGAATGGTTCTTAAGGGCGGGTAAGGGCTTACGTATTAAAGCCTCGGCCTGACCTTAAGTTCAGTTGACTTGGTCAAAGCCCAGCCCGGCCCTACCCTAAGCCCTAAAATTTAGGTAGGGCTTGCCCTAGCCCGGCCCATGATGAGGCCTAGCCAAGGCTATCCTTGCAGACACCAAGTGTATCGAGTACACCTTATATCAAGCATACCGGATGCCATATGCTAGCAGACCCTGGTCTAAACCCTCTGAACTTGGTCTTGGGGGACTGGTTACCCTAAGGAAGACACTCTCGCCAAATCTCTAATGAATGCTTCGCGGTTTTTTTCTTGGAAAATGAAATCATCACCCCAGTCAAGACTCCTCTTAGCAGGGGACTGGGGGTACTGGTTGTACGGAAGCCACTTGGCAAGGATACTCGCCTTGCACTTCCGATACTTTTACCATGGACAAACTCCCCATCCAAGAGAACTCTTAACCGTGGACTTGGGGGACTTGTTGGTATAGATACCTCTCAGGCACAAGTATCGGAAGCACAAGGCTCATTAGACACTTAAAGTAATGCCAATAAGGCCTAGACATGATGCCGATACCATACACTTGTGGTATCAAGTGGACCACAGCTAATCCCACATTGGAAACAAAGGGGTGACAAGCTCATTCCCACACTATAAATACATGTCTCTCCACTCACTTAAGGTAAGCCACCACTCTCCATTTACTCCTACCTACTCTATATTCTTACATGTATCTGACTTAGGCATCGGAGGGTCGAAGGCCGGCTAGCCCGGTCTTTCCTCTGACCTCTGTTCATGATTGATAGGTACGGATCTTGGAGGTGGAAGATCTCATGACAACCCTATTTCTTACCTAGAAACAAAATTGTATTACTAATTGCTCAAGCCAGAATGACCATTACATACCCCTCTGCTACCATTCAAAGATAGATAAGAGGTTGTGGACACATGGTATATAGTGCTAAATCATTCATTAGACATCCGATGCTCACTTATTAAAGTAAGCCTATTAACTATGATAATACTAGGACATAGTAATAGGCATAGTTCAAAATAAAACTAGGAGATTTCTTCGAGTACAAGACACTCAAAACTTCTTCAGCAGGAACCTTCTTTTCTTTAGATGAGTTTTTGTTTTTTGAGCCGAGAGGCCGTCCCCTCTTCTTCTTGTTACTATTTTGCTCCATTCTTGCAGCTTCATTTTGCATTGTAGCAAGTGGCATCATCACTTCTTTTGGGACAAGCATGGACCCATGGGTTTCAATGAGGCCCAAAGACTTGGCAGTAAATTTTGAAGGGAACTCGGGCACCTTGACCTTTTTGACTGCACTATCGCTTGCCTGTTTGTCTTTCAATTCATCAAAAAAGAATTTGAGTTTTTTTGGGGAAGTGAAAAGGGACGTGGGTCTGCTTCTTTTCACATTATGCTGCATGTCCTCCACTAGGACTAGGGCAAGAGACTGACCCCCATCCTCTTCCTCTTGCTGCATTGCTTGATACAAATGTGCATGCTTGACGACAATAGGTCTACAACCTTTCAAGCTTTCTGGGTTGCCAAGCAATTCCTTGCAACTGGGAGCACCTGCATTGTGTACCCTGAAACTTAAACATACCATTAGTGAAGAGTGGCTCCTTGAATCCAAATGGTGAGGAGCCGCTACAACCAGTTTGATTTTGGGAAGAGTGTGGCTACCAAGCAAGTTCCCGTGTCATGGAAAATGAAATTGCATTTGTGACACTTCCAATTAGATTTTCATAAAAGAATGTAATTTCCTCAATCACACCCAGAACCAACTTCAGAGTTTTCTTAAGGATGAAGGTTTTGTGATATCATGAGCAACATGGACACGGATCTTACCTGCTGTGTCAAACAACTTCTAATCAAACTCCATAAACCTCCAGGCAATGGACGCAACATTGGTGATAGTTTCTTTGACCTCTAACACCGGTGGGATGTTGGTTATCTTCACCCAGAAAAACAACGTATCCAGTTTGATGGATTGCAGCGAGGACATCCAGTCGTAATCGTGCAATATGACTGGAGCTTTGTTGAAAAACTAGGGTACGGTCCTCCTTTGATTACCTTGTTCTTTTCCTTTCTGAGATCAAACGAGATCACAAAGCGGTTATGGGACCTGTCTTGAACCTTGAATCCCTTTTCTAACACCCAAATGGGCCGGAAATGCCTCTGGAGATAGGCTCCACCAAAGGGTTTTTTGTCAGAGGCTGCGCTAGCAGGTAAGCCTGGGATCCTCTTCTCAAGTTGGCACCTGCCATGCAAGAGAGATCAACAACGTCACTTTCGACAAGGGCCAGGGACGTTGCAAAACTCGCGGTGACATCGTCGATGGACAACATGATCGTAGGACGGGAAGGGTAATGGGATCGGATTGCAACAATGCACTTTAGGGTTTTTGGTTCGAGAGCGGCTGTGTGCGCTTTAGGGTTTATTTTTAGATAAATTGGACTTGAAAGTAGTCAAAGTCAAGGAAAAGGATAAAAAGAAATAAAATGTCAACCGTTTAATTAATTTCAACAAGCAGAACAATAACAAAACACCTCTTAGGAATTGACAATAAGAATCGTTTCACAGAGTAACCTACCCTGTCCAACCCAAAAACAACCTAGAAAACTCCTAGTACACCCATCTTTTCCAAAATTAAGCTCAAAAACAAAAAAAGTAAAACAGCTCGGAGAAGGCTAAATTAAACAACGATGTTCTTTCTTTTTTTGCGATATTTCCATCTCAAGAAAGAAGAGATCGAGACCTCTTCCTTTCCAACTCCATACAACTTCCTCTACTTCTTCTACTGCAATTTTTTCCGATAACTCAGACTCAATAATAGTATCCATAGCCAAATTTTCAACCTCAGGTTCCTTCATAGCTTGATGTCCCTCAGTCACCACAACTTGTTCATTCTCCTCCTTCTGCTATGTCAAGCTTCTTTCTTTTGGCTTCAGCTTTCCTCCCATTTAGGTTTGGGAGCTTTGTTCTTATTTTTGATACCTTTTGGTCTGCCCAACTTCTTGTGCGAAGAAATAGACATTTTCCCATTCTTTTGAGGGATATTCAATAGAACAATCACTACAACAATTCTCCCCATTAACACCTTTCTTTTAGGCACGACAAAATCATCAGTGGGAATGAAGAATAGTCTTCCACTGTTTTTTTGGATCAGTGACTCATTTGGGCACCACACTAATCATCAGTGGGTTTTGAAACATTGCCACCAACATTAGTGGCCCAACCCATCAAATATAATTTAATATTAATTATTTATTAATTCGATTTTATTATTTTTCTGATTTTTTCCCTATAATACGTACTACGCAAACTCTCTAGCCTCTATCTCTCTCTCACCTTAGCTCAGTTCACTCCGCTCTCTCCTATCTCTTCCATCTTCAACCGCTTTCTCTTTTCCAATTTGGAACCGACGAAAGAGATATGTGAATCGATCCAATCTTTGACTAATCGCCGAAGCCATGTACTGGCGGTTAGACCGATACCACTGTTTATCAACGACCTGAATACATAGCTCCGGTCCGATGGTAAGATTCATGTACTGAACCCATTGCGGAGGTATTAACTTTGAGTTTTTTTATTTTGTTTTGACATCTGAATACTTAGGGTAAGGTAATTGTAGAGATACTTACTTTCCCCATTTTTGATTTATAGCTTTTGGTTGTTTGACATCGCTTCGAACCTGGAAGGGTCAGATCTACAAAAGCCCCCAACTTCCCAGGTTCGATATCGCCGGATACATGACACGCGTCACCGTCCCCTTTACTTTTAAGGCCTTAAGGTGAATGATTGAGGACTATTCATACATCAGTAGCTCGCTCGCTAACATACCCGATCTATCAATTTATGGCTTTTCTGGGTCTTATGTGGTGGGATTTTGTTAATTTTCAATTTGGGTGTTTTATTAAGTTCTGAATTGTGAAATTTGAATATTTTGGGGCTAGTTTAGTTTTTTGAATGCTTCTTTAGGATCAACATTGTTTGAGTTGTTTTATTTTCCCAAATTCATGATTGAAATATTAGGTTACTGATTGACTTGTCTTGATTTGGTTTATTTCAGTTCAGTAGTATCAAAATTCAAAGTTTCATTGTTATTCTACTATACTTGTGATCTTTATTGATGTGTTCTTGTATCAACGATAGTTGGTAATATTTGGTATTTCTAATACACTAGCTCTCAGCCTCTATTGGTAATTACTTTCATGCGTACTCCTTGCTTAACATATCTTAGTCTTCTTCATCAAAGTTGTGAGGACCTTGTTGATCTAGTTAAATTAATTAATTATAGTTTGCAGGGGTTGATGTTAAATATGAAGAGATAATTGAAGCAACCTCAACTGGCTCCAGTTCAATGATTTCCAAGATTGTTCAAATGGTTAGTGAACTTACTTTTACTCATGACACAAACAATTGTTTTGAGCAACCTTTCTTTTGTGCAAAAATACCAAGTCATTGAGGATATTTATGTATCTGTGCAAGGAACATCTCTTTCTTTTGTTTATTTTTCATGGGAAGGGGATTGCAATGCAGGAAGTTTTATGTTTGATATCTTAATTAGTTAGCATCTTTACTCATTAGAGAGTTCCTGCATTTCATTTGTCAGGTTGAGGATGCTCAAGGCCATGAAGCACCAATAGAAGGGCTTACTGATTCAATAGCTGGATCTTTTGTATACAGTATAATGACTCTCAGCTACAATATTTGGTTTTTGGTTATGTGGTGATTTTTCTTTCACGTAATACAAGTGTTTACAAAAATGTCATTATGGTGAAGTTGAAGTTTTGGATAATTGTAAATGTCAACAGAAACAAAGGGATCGGTGGAATAAGAAAGGATAGAGAAGATGCCGGAGGAACATGTAGCCGTGAACCTGCTTTCTAACTGTGCTCGAGGCTCGGCATGATAAAATATTCCATCTACTAACTTTGATTTTCCTTTTTGTCTGCATGCCGTCAATTTCAATTTGTCTGCATGATTGTTGTTAATACTTGTAAACATGCGCAGTGCATTTGCTATTGCATTTGTGCTTAAAATGTATCTGACATGGTTAATATGAAGCTTATTTTTAGGCAAGTAATTGAACACCACCACTTAAAGTAATGCGTTGTTGTTTTTATGCATGCAGAACATCACTGGCAGATTCATTGGCAGATATGGTATGATTGCAGAAAAGAATACATCTACCTTTGTTTTCTTTAACGTACTAACTTCTACATATAAATATGTGTTGGGATAGTGATTTAGAGTGTTGCTTGAAAGTGGCTATTAGTTGTTGATTGTTTGGTTTGGGGCTGGTATATTATTATGAGTATCTTGTTTTGCTATCAATGTGGAGTTTTATAATCCTTGTGTACAAGAACTCATTATTTTCCTTCTTGGAAAATTTTTGTTATGTGTTGTTAAGATGTTAAATTTTGGATACTGATTGAATTGAATAAATTTGCTATGTTGGCTGCTTTATATCTCAGTTTCATTCTTGTGTATGTTGCGAGTATTTTATTGATCTTTTCATTTGTTTGATAGAAATTATATAAAAGTTGCTGGAGGAGAGGTAGCAGATGCAGCTATGGGGAGGAACATGAAGAGATTTATGTTTTTTATGTTGTATTTTATTTGAAGTTGTATATGAATTGTACAGTATATTTTAGAATTATACAGTACATTTTGGTGGGCCAAATTGTTATTTTTTTTATATATTCACCAAATTTTGCCACTGATGTTGGTGGCATTGAGAAAACACACTGACACAATAACAGTGGGAGAGAATCATTGGTATGCCACTGTTGTTTTAACAGTGTGGATTGTCCCAATAGCACCTGCAATAGAGGGGACTGATATCTCATTAGTAGCTGCATAGTGGCTAAAACCATTAGCCATTATTATCAGTGTGCTTTGTCCCAATAGGGACTAATTCAAATCAGTGTGCTTTGGGGAAATTTATAGTAGTGAATCCTTAATGACTTCCAGTGAAAGTGCAGGTAAAGCTCGAAAATGCTTATCGGGTCAAAATGAGTCCTCCTCCACTCTCCTTTTCTTCCCACTCAGTGTTGGGGCTGCTTTCACCTCAGAATTAGAATTTGGATCCACAACATCCTACACAAAATCACCGTTGGAACCCCAGAAGTAAGCTTAACGTTGCCAGAAATAGATTTGGTCAACAGAGACTCTACCCAGCTCTTTAGTAACCCCGCTGCCAACAAGCCAGATCAGACCTGGTTCGTGTTGCCTCTGAAAATCACCTCAGCCTATACAGCTGATGGATCAAGGAACAAATTAATGTCCTTCTCAATGAATAGATTGTGGAGCATGCCAGTACACGTCCGAGAGGCCAGGTGTGCAATTGTAGATGTAGTGGATGTAGATCTGACTTATCAAGCAATTGTTAGCCGAGGAAGGAACTTATTCTCGGCTGATAGTTCGATGCCTCTAGATTAAGGACTTGATGGCTGAAGGTCGGGTAAGTTAGATGTGGTCGTGAGAGTATGAGCAAATATGAACTGTCTGGTCTCAGGGCTTAGGTCAATTGGATCCAAGTAATAACAAGTAACTGAAAAGGTGAACTCATAACGAATGAAATCTTCAAGATTAATAGCTACTATGCGACTACGAACAGTAAATAGTACGATCAAACGAGTAAAGCATAAAGACAATAAGGATCAAATAAAAGATAATAACAACGAAACTGAAATCTGGAATGGCTGAAAATTATTAACTATTGTTTGAAAGAAAACAAAGAGAACAATTCAAAATCGATACTAGGCTACAAGGAAAGTAAAGTAACTGAAATTGTAACTAGCAGAGCAAACTAACTAAGGAACAAGCGGAAATTCTACCTAATGCAAAAGATAAGACAAAAACAAGAAAAGCTTGATGGCTTGAGTTTCTAGAGTTGTGTGTGTGTTGTCTTCTGTCGATGCTTCTATTTATATTGGCTGCTTTGTGACTTGAACTGATCTCTTGATTCTTTGAAGTTGAGTGGAATTCAGCCTCCTCTTGGCTCCGTGACTCTATCTTGATTTGGCTTCAATACTTATCGTCAGCTGACTTGACGCTGGATTCTATCTTGATCGGCTCTGATGGTCATCATCAACGGCTATAATAAATCTTGAAATAGACTATCTTGGATTGAACTCTCCTTATCGGCTAATGAACTTCAATTCGACTGAAATACTAGATCTCACCTCATCTTTATCGTTTATCAGCTTACTTTATCGATTAGCTATTATCCTTCCAAGTTGAGTTCGAGTTGGAAACTGACTAGAATGACTTGAACAATCGGCCGATGGGCTTAAGATAATAAATATCTTTTCCGAATTGATGACTACGGGCCGGCCGATAACTAAAGGCCTAGCTTTGTCTGACTCGACTTGGATCAGACGAAGTGTCCAATTATTCATCGGCCACCATTTCTGGCAACCAGCCCAAATTACTTGTTGAGCGGCTCATTGTAATTAGAAATCATTCAATAACTATGCACATTAGCTACGTCCAAGTGGCCATGCAAATGTGGGTACAAACACTTCAATACAGTCACCGGAGTCGCCTGGGTCTGTCCAGCAGCCACACACCCAGTACAACTGGTAGAGATTCAGAAACCCTATAAGAGGATCCCAACCCTAGCAGAGGGGTTAAACAGAGATAAATTGGGAAACGCTGACACCGGCGGTTTGGCCTTCACAGTCTCCATCTCCTTCAATAATACCCTATCACAGTCTTCTGTAGCATTATCAAAGAGACCGCAATCTCTGCAAAACCTTTTCAGCCTCTCAAAAACAAAAGTTATTTCAACGTCCACATGTCATAGGGGAGATGGTAAATTGTCTCTAAACCCTAACTCATCGTCGAGTGTCCAATTCCAGCCTAATCTTATATATGTTCTTCCTTCTTTCTGGTTAAAGCCATCTGATCAAACGCGATTACACACCCCATTGCTGATCCAACCAGTGAAAGAGCCACTGGATTTCTCAGCCCAGCGGCAAACCCTTGACTGTCATTGGAGGATATGGTATTTCTATAAAATCAAGGTTCACCATGGAGGAGATGGTTGTGATCAAAAGCTCTATCAAATTGGAAAACATACCTTTCTCCAACTTCTAGTACTGTCAGGCTGTTTCGCAACCTCCCGATTGTGGGAATAGTCCCCGGAAAACCCATCAGATTTGTTTTTTGTGATAGAAGACGACCAACCAAATAATGATGGTCGTCCTGAATCGCCGCCATGCCGGCCAAGCCAAGATTGACGTGTGTGCATCGTCGGATAACTTAATTTCCATTTTACACAGTTGGAGAACGGTTGGCTAATACAAAGAATCTGGATTATCGTTCAAATTGTGGATGATATATGATCGATCATGAAGTCGCTGACGTCTTTAATAACAGAGCCCATCTCTTTAGATGAGGGCCTATTTGCTTATCAAAAGCTAAAAGGGTAAATATGCTGTACAGTTTTGCTTCAAATCGTTAGCACCCCCGTCCCATTATTTTTTTGATGATTAATTGATCCTATGCGTTTTAAAATTAAGAACTAGGGATTAATTGGAGTTTTGACTTCTAATTCATTTTCTTTTAGGTTTGAGCATCATGCTTGGTTCACGTTGAGTTTCCATTTTAATTGATTAACCTACTTGACTGATAACTATATTATTCATATCCAGCTACTTTGCGCATGTGAAGTACTCCTCCAGATATGGGTATGTTGATCCGCAAAAGGTGGGAAGCTAATTAAGTTGTTTAATTTGGACATTTTTAAACCTCTGAAGTCGTTGGTTTTATTTGCTTATGCAGCAAGAGAAGTTCTATTATTCTTCGTTGTTACTAATCAAGTGAACATTACTATTCCAACTACTTATCATAGACTTGAACTGAGCCAGCTTGCATTCCATAGTCTTCCTTTATTTCAGTTATTGGCATTACGGAGAACGTTAGAATGTTAGATAATATTATTTTTTGAAGTCAGCTATAAATAATTTAAGTCTTTCTTAAATGCCTTATTGCTACTTTAATAATCTTATGGTCATGCCGATAATAGATAGTAATCAACTTGTTTTGGCATTTGTTTCCTATATATAGGTCTGCCTTACCCCTGTACTAATCCATCAGCAAGTATCTGTAATCATGCCTTTTTCTGCAATGGAGAACCAGAATATTGGTATGCTTTACTAGTTCCTCATCCTCTCAAAGTTGTTTCATTTCATATAGTGAGCATTTTTCTTTTAGTATCCCCCATAAGTAACAAGTAATTATTAACGCATTTTAGGCTTGCAGTTTTATTTGTGACTCTGAATCATTAATTTCGTTTTTCCTATCCGTTTGCGTCATTTTGGCTACACTGAAACCATGCCATTTGTTCAAAAAGAATGCATGTTGAAGAATTGAGGAAGTTGTCACATGCCTATGCGCACTAGCTTTTTGCATCATTCTCCCTATCGCTTTTGTAAATATATTGCAGGGGTTACAAGATCCAAAAGAGACCTTCCACCGGCTCATTTTTCTTTGAAAATACAAACCTACTCCTTACTACCAAAGACAGAAGTTGAAAAGTATGATTCTGGTGTTTTTGAAGCTGGAGGCCACAAATGGTGGGTTTCAATTATCTATCTATGGTTCTGTACTTTTTGCACCTTACATAAGACATTGTCACATACTTGTAACCATATGTTGCAGGAGGTTGTCTCTTCACCCAAACGAAACAGAAGAAGGGATTGGCTACATCTCCCTCTACTTGGCAATAGCGGAAACAGATACTTATCCTGAAGGGTGGGAGGTTTATGCCGACTACAAATTGTTTGTGCTTGATCATTTACAGAAGAAGTACTTAACTGTCCAAGGTGAACAACTCTCTGCTTAAGTTTAAATACGCAGTGCATAATGATAAAAATTTCCAATAAAATGTATGTACTCAAATTTCTACTTGCACAGATGCTGATGGAGATATGAAAAGGTTTCATAAGGAAAAGACTGAGTGGGGATTTGCAAAGTTACTTACCCTTGAAGCTTTCAAAAATTCTTCTAATGGATATCTTGTTGATGACTGCTGCGAGTTTGGGGCAGAGGTTTTTGTTTATAGTCGCAATAACGAATGGGAATCTCTTGCCATGGTTAAGGAACCTAGTGATGGTACTTTCCGTTATGAGATGGAAAATTTCTCAGCAAAAGCTCAGCCTTCTTATTACTCGAAAGTGTTCACAGTTGGTGAGCGAAATTGGTATGCACTTCTTCCATCCTTTTCACTTCTTTCTGCTGGCATGGCATGCACAAGCATATATGCTTGATCCAATATAATGAAATTACGCTCTTACTGAATAGGAAATTAAAGGTTTGGCCGAAAGGGAACGGTGCTCAGAGGGGCAAAGCATTATCTATATTCGTGATTTTGGATGACTGGAAGAGCCTTCCACCTAAGAGAACATTATATGCAAAATACAAGCTCCGGATATTAGATCAAGTTAGTGGTAAACATGAACAAACCACAGGTACTTCACCTCATTTTTTACATATTCTTTATTTACTCGTCAAATTGGCCTCGCTTGGAATAAGTTGAACAAGGTTCATTCTCTTGCTTAGGTATCAGATTACAATACTGATTTCTATATGAACTTACGTATTGTAATGTTTTATATGGTTCTCTAAATTTCAATTTTCTCTTTCAGGTTCTCACTGGTTCTCTTCCTCAAGCAGCGAATGGGGTTTTCCAATCTTTCTGACGTTGGATAAACTCCATCAAGACTCGAATGGGTTCATTAAGGATGATAAATTGATTGCTGAAATTGAATTCCTCACCATCTCTGTGATTAAGGTTTACTCATGAGAGAGAACCTCAATAACCAAAAAGGTCCAATATCTGAATTGTATTGGAATCCCTATGAATATGTTAGCTGTAATCAGATAGTGGGAGTGTGCCATATTGGTTTAAGTTCATCAGCACTTTTCAAGTTTCAATTTAATAACAAACCGTATGCTTTCTCATGTTGGAGAAGTACGTTTATTATTTAATATGTACGAATGGTTCCAACCATTGAATTGTAATAAAAGTCCCAAGAATATGCTGCAGAGCCTGCAGTACTAGATTGCAGTGTTTTCGTAGCGAGTGAACTTTATCAGTAACTAATCGAATTCCAACTAAATGAATTTTTTTTTGGATTGAAATCCAACTAAATGAATTCTGAGTTAGGTTTTTTCTTCAACCGCCCAATTTTTTCTTCATTTCCTTATCTACTTGTTGTTAGCACATCATCAATCAGTATTGGGCGGGATGCACAAATAACTTATCAATAAGGGTTTGTCTGGTTTGCAAACAGGCCCAAAAACAAAGAAAAACTAATTCAAACCACTATTACAGATTTTCCCAAGTCTAGGAACTTCACTCTGTACATATCTGCGCATAATTGGGCCTGACACAAGTTTCATACCCACTGCCAAACCCCGCAGGGCCACCCAAGTGTCGGGTCATGGCCAGGAACTGGTACCCAGCTGGACAGTGTCCACAACGAGCAGCACCTTGGGTGACACAGGCCAAAGCTCATCCCGATAGGGCTCACCAAATTATACACCAGAACTTGTTGTCAAAACCCATAAACTGGGGAAACACATCCCACATTGAAGAAATGGGAAACCTCTTTCCCTTGTTGAGAGTATATAAGCCAAGCTCAACCACTTAAATGAAGGTAATAACTTCTTATCCTTTATTGTTACTCTGTCAAATTACATACATAGTCTTACTTAAGCATCGGAGGGGCATAGACCGACCAGCTCGGTCTGTACCTCTCACCCCTTTTATTTCCTTTGACAGGGTCATGGAGTCTATCTTCTATCTACCAGTGGGTACTGCATTCTGTCAGACTATACCGGAGAGGCCAGCAGAAACATTGGCGTCGCCTGTGGAAACTCGTGTAACTCCACTAACCCACGATGGCGAGCAAGAAGAAGCAACTGATACTGTTAGGAATGTAGCATGGGCACTTGTCTTTTCATGTAGTACCTCGACTAGCGAAGTAACCAGTAGGAGAATTGAAACCCACAGGTGGGGCGCCTTGAACCCAACGGGAGGTAACACTTCATCTCCACCACGAGACCCCCTCAGTCCCGTAACGGAGATGGAGGCTATGCGTACTAAGATTGAAGCCTTTTGGGAGTAGAGCCTAATGGACAGGGAAGAACAAAGAATCAACCGGGAGACAACCCTCTTATCGCAACAATGACTACAAGAGCTAGAGGATGAGAATAACGCATTGGCCTGCGCGTTAAACAGGAGGCAACAGCAAAATGAAGGACTGGCCCTGGCTCCAACAACATCTACGATAGCATCGGTGCCTGGAACGAGCATGGGTACAGCTCCACCACCCAAAAACTCAGCTGGCCGACCCATAATACATATGCCCATCCAGCTCCACCCAGAGAGTCTAAGGGGGATGCCTCCCCCACTGTAGATAATGGAGGCACAGGCGGACCCACCGGTAACTGACCCCAACACTGCACTCTTCGTACAAATAAGCCACTCGCTAGCAGCCCTCCAAGTGAAAGTAGAAGCGAGCGAGAACTATGAGGCATGGCGTCCTCTAACCACCTTTGAGGATAGGCCCGGACCCTTTACACGAGTAGTGTGGAACGCGGTTCGTATGGATTCCACCAAATCGCTAAAAATGGAGTATACTGGAACCAGTGACACGTACCAACACTTGCAAGCTTTTCGCTTACAAATGAGCGTGAAGGGATATTCAAATGAAGTCTGCTGCAACATGTTTCAAGAAACGCTTTCTGGGCAGGCTTTAAGTTGGTTTCTACGAGCTACCAGCCGGCTCGATGGGATCTTTCAAAAAGTTGAAAGATAAATTCATAGCTCATTTCATTCTACGTACTGATGGGTTCCACACACCACGGGGTTATTGAAGATACAACAGGAAGTGAGTGAAACATTGAAATCTTTTACCAACAGATGGCAATCGGCCACAACCAAATGTCGGGACCTCAGCAAAGAGCTGGCAGAGATGGCATTCAGGCAGGGCTATAGACCTGAAAACTTCCTTTACGAGAACAATCATCATTCTCTGGTAAGCTATAATGAACTAATGGCAACCGAGATCAGACATGCCCAGACGAAATTTGAAACATACGATAGCGTCAGTCAGGCAAAGACTGAGAAAAGGAAGGAAACTGTACAAAATTCGGCCGTGGTGGTAGGGATGAGTCCAAGAAAAGAGAGTGGACTCAAGACAGTAACAAATCACCTTATCCCAGGAGTAAATGAGGTAAAGAATAATCAAGTAGGGCCAGTGAGTATTCCAACAATATTTATCACCGGGAGGAAAGGTCACAGCAATAGTAGCCCAAAGCCACCCACCCATAGGGAGAGTTTGCCGCTAGCTTACCAGGATACAGAGGCCTTAGCTCCACCTCATCAAGAATTTCCCACTTCATCCTCAGCATACTGATTTCCTTAACGGTCATACTCCTCATTGGTTCGTCACAAACTGTCCTGCCCACCAGGGTGTATCTTGGCTGCGGTATAACCTGCAGCATGGCAACGATACCCTCAGGCTCCCCCTTGATCTCTGACCTCTCTGAATCCTCTACATTGGTTCCCGTGGATGACGAGGTCATCTCTCGAGTACCGGTCCGCTCCAGGTACCGATCTATGTCCACCTCTGCCTGCCTTGCGGAGGCCTGGTGAGAGGATTCAGCAGCCCCTGCAGCAGCTAATGTTTCTGATTCCATTCTAATCCTACGAATGTGCTAGTCCCTCTGAAACCCGCACCGTTATCTAGAATCAGAAACAAAGGGACATGGGAGTCAACCTAAGTCTTTGGATCTAGGGCTCGATTAAAGTTTGAGAACACTCACCACTTCAACCTTCAAACCCCAAAACCCAGAAAATTCTTAGATAAAACCCAACGCCACAAAACAATACTTCTACCCTACTAACACTACCCAAAACTTTGGTATTCTTTTCCTCTCCAAACTCTTATACCCATCTAATTCATTCCAAAAAATCAATACACACAGCAAGCAAAAGAACGATAACCCAGAATGAGTAAACCTACAGAGAATCTGAAAAACTTGGATGAGGCACAATATTCATACCTGGTTATAGCAGCAACGCTCGTTCCTCACAAATCCTACAAGTAGCAAATTCCACAGCTTGATCGAGTTTTTCTTTCTAGCAATTTCGATGGCAGCACCAAGTAAACAGTGAAAAGGTGTTGAAAGAGATGAAATCTAGAAAACTGAATGGGAGTGCCACTGTCCCTCTTAAATTCAAGCCTAACACAATCTTGATAGTTGAAGATTAGACGATCCCCACTATCCGATTCGAACACATGTCCCACTAACCATTCCACTTCCAAAACATGCAACTAGCGTGCAGACATATTGACATGCATTTATTGCTACGTCGGAAACATAAACGAGGACACTTGGCTACCATGCACATCCCAAATAATTCAAAGTGTTCGGACCCCGCACCACCCCATTGGGTATTGGAGGCCCATGCCTTCATTCTACCCCACTGGGTAAAGGAGGCCCACATCCTCATTCTACCCCACGGGGCATAAGAGGCCCATGCCCTCATCCTACCCCACTGATAAAAGAGGCCCATGCCCTCATTGTACTCCAGCGGGTACAACACACTGTAGCTTAGCTACCTACAGTGCTCCAAACAAATATGGACCCCACCTGATCCAGAAATTTCTCGTATCCAAACTTGGGGGACTCTCTACGGGCACAGTAGGTATGAAACCTATGTGCCAGCACACCTATTCAAGTCCCCACCCAAGAAACATTTTGAATGGGAGCTTGGGGGACTTGTACATACTAGCGCATAATTGGGTCTGACACAGGTTTCATACCCACTGCCAAACCCTGCAGGGCCACCCAAGTGCCAAGTCATGGCCAGGAACTGGACCCTAGCTGGACGGTGTCCACAACGAGCGGCACCTTAGGTGACACAGGCCAAAGCTCAGCCCGGTAGGGCTCACTAAATTATACACCAGAACTTGCGGTCAAAACCCACAAACTAGGGAAACACATCCCACATCGAAGTAATGGGAAACCTCTTTCCTTTGTTGAGAGTATATAAGCCAAGCTAGCTCAATCACTTACATGAAGGTAATAACTTCTTATCCTGTACTGTCACTCTGTCAAATTACATACATAACCTTACTTAAGCATCGGAGGGGCATATACCGACTATCTCAGTATGTACCTTTGACGCCGTGTATTTCCTTTGACAGGGTCACGGAGTCTATCTTCTATCTGCCAGCAGGTACTGCATTCTGTCAGGCTACACCAGAGAGGCCAACAGAAACACACTCAATCATCAAGAAGGAAATTGATAACTTGAGGAGGAGGTTCTCTATTTAGACAGTGCCTATCTCAGCGTCCATATTACACTTGGATAGAATGTCTGTAGCCATAATAACTTCCTTGTAGACACTGTGAAATTGTGTATTCCTCAAAACCAGCCTTCATCAGCAAATAACTACTAATAATGCTCTTCAAAGGATGTAAGTTATCCACACCAATGGTTAGCATTTGGACTAGAATTTCATAGTCACATTCGATCAACTGCAATTTGGAGACTTTTAATTGAATAGCCATCTGCAATCTAAGGAGCATCCCCCAAGACTCATCCTCAAGAACTTGACCATATCCCATGTAGGTAGAAAACCCCCTTATCCAAGTCCCATTTGATCTCAAAGTACACCCCCGACACCAATATTGCCATTACCAGATTTACCACCATCAACATTAAGCTTCACCACCTACATCAGGTTTAGACTTTAGACCATGTCAATGCAGCAATAGTGCTTTCCTTTGAAATAGTTGGCCGGGAAAAAATACAAACAGTACCCAACCTATGTCTGACTCTGAATTTCTGTACCCAAATTTCCAAAACTATCACAATGGTACCCAGGTTATCTAGCCCGACCCAACATATGTACCTGCCGTCCATGACGGCGTTAACCAGTGTGCCACGTGGCATATTTGATGGGTATTTGTATCATTTACTTATTTTTCCTCTTGATCATCTCCTCCGGAAGAATATTCTCCTTCTTCTTCTTCTCCCTTTCTTCCCTCTTCCTCCTCTTCTCCTCCTTGTTCTTCTTAATCTCCCCCTTCAGCTCCGCCATTCTCTCCTTGTACGCCTTCTTACCGACTTGTTCTTCTCCCTCTCCTCGAACGTCGTCCCATTCCAACTCACCTGAACCACCGACAACCTCTGCTTCCTCGACTGCTTCCACTTTCGCTCGGAGACCTTCCCAGCGATCACGACTGGTTTGCCCGGATTGTCCGAGAAGGACACCACAGATCGCTTCGCCGGAGGTGGGTAGGTTGCGTTGATTTCCATGGCGGCATCTTGGTCGTCGGCGGAGGCTTCGGGGTTCCGCTTGCGCTTGTAGGTTTTGCCACCGAAGCCTTTGTCTAGGCAGCGGAAGTCGATTGTGCAAGCCATACAGTGAAAACTAGGCTTACCCAGCCCTATTCTTGAGTCCCTTTGCTCTCTTCCTCTCTCTGCATCTCTGCCTCTCTTTCTCTATCTCTCTGATTTGTTCTCTCTCTCTCTCTCTCTCTCTCTTCCGGACCTGTTGCAGAATCTTGTTGGGATGTTTTGTACAGTTGATATTGGTTATGTGGTTCGGATCGTTGGGATCATTGTGGAATTTTACTTTAGTGTTTATTCCTTGGTTGCAGCTATTCATATTTGGGTCATTCTCTGAAGATGAGACCAAGTCATTGCTTCTAAAGCAATCACCGGGGAAGCCGTCGCCTGTGAAGGGTGAAATGCCAGTGGAAACAAACGTATTGCAGTTTGGTTCGATAGATTTTGTTATGGATAAATCTTTAGTTGAGTTGAATGGTGAATCAAGTAGACAACAAAGTTCTTTGAAAGGGCTGAGCACATTGCAGTCTCTAATAATAAGCACAATGAAGTTAAGACTGCAAAAGCAAGAGATGATAATTTACTGGGATCAATAGCAAGTCCCTTTGCTCTCTTCCTCTCTCTGCATCTCTGCCTCTCTTTCACTCTCTCTCCGATTTGTTCTCTCCCTCTCTCTCTCTCAATCAAGATAAAAATTCCAATAGAATTATGAATGGATCTGTGGGGATGCATCTTCTTTTCTTCTGGGGTTGTAAAGAGATTTTGATGAAGGTGGCGATGGCGGTGGCGGTGGTTATGACGGAGAGGTAGGCTTCTGGTTTCAGAAGGGATAGAGAATATGAAGAGAAAATGGATTAGAAAGCCAAAAATTATGGTTTTATTTTTCTAGCCGTAGGATCTTAGAGTGGGTGGAAATGAAGGGCTGATATTCCTTTATAAGTAAATACATAACTAATAAAAAAATTTCAATTAAAAAAAATACTAATAAAAATTAAAAACTAAGATTAAGGTATGGAAGGACTAAAATGTCCCTGAAATTATGTCACCTAGCATAACAATTAACACCGTCATAGGCGGTAGGTACATATGTTGGGTCGGGCTAGATAATCTGGGTACCATTGTGATAGTTTTAGAAACTTGGATACAGAAATTTGGAGTCGGCAATAGGTTGGGTACTGTTTGTATTTTTTTCCCTAGTTGGCCTAGATTGAGTTAAGTGACGTCATTCAGAAAATGTGAAAACATTTTTGAATTACTAAAAAACTTAATTATAAATATATAAAAATTGCAAACAAATGGAACAATTCTCAGGTGGGTTTCTTTTGCTTTTATCTTTATTTATTTTAGTTGGTTAGTTTTATCTCGCCTTCGACGGGTAATAAGTACCTACATATATTTTGTAGGGAGAGTCGGGCTACATGCCTATGTGTGCACTCTAAGTGCCTTATCTGCCCTAGCGAGGTGACGTTATATTGCTAAATGGGCGCAACCTCATAGTGGCAGAATGAAACTAAGTGTCGTCGGATTTATTTTCCGGCGGCAACATAGTAGGAAAGCTGTGTTTTAGTATTAAAGTGGATTTGACAAGTACCTCTTCGTATTAAAGGATATTGTTACCAAATTTAAAATTATAAAGTTTAGAAAGGTCCGCAGCCATTCAAATCATCAGGTACTCAACCACGAGGTTCACATGCATTCCTTTATGAAACCATAGCAAAATAATCAGTTTTCTTTCTTTCTTTTTCTTTTTCCAATCAGATTGATACGCGGTTTGTCTTGCTTTAGATTATGAATGACAAGAAATCGAGAACTCTTGCTCAGATACCAAATTGAATTACTAATTTTCCTTGCATAATACTTGCTACATAACGAAGTGTGAACTCTGTAAGAAAGTGGCATGCATTTCGGGGTAAGATTCCACACATTTCCTTTGGATAAACTTCCTCTTATACATATCGTATTCTACAAAAGACTCGCTTCGTAAATCATCTCTTATTGCAAATATCTTAAAATTTGTTTGTAGGATAAGAACAGAAGTTGGTACATTAGATTGCAAAATGCAAACAAAGTATGAACTTTCTCAACAAGAAATTTCCTTTAAATTTCATTATGGGTTAGGTCCATTCTTTTGAATCTACGTTCAACTGCTCCCACCAATTTAATAGACCAAAATGTTGCTATAAGTCCTTGTTCTCCTCGCTTAGGTAATGCTCCTTGGAATATTTGAACCATTTATTTTCACACTTTCACGTACAGAAGGTACTAGCTAGCTAGATCAGTTGCACATCATTTAGTTTGACAGAAGATATGTCAATGAGTATGAAGTCTTTCCAATATCATATCGTGTTTACCATTGACGCATTAATTGAAAATGACTGACAACTAATCTAGTGTCGTTTTGAATCAGATTATAGCTAGCTTTTTTCTTTACCAAAGAGTTAAACCTAATCAAATAATAGAATGGCATCTCTAGTATGCATGATTTCTTTGAATATGTAAATTCAAGTCTAGTGGAACAATTGTTTACACCAAATTTCTCAAGTCCAATTCCGTTTGTCGCATATATTATCAAGAAGGTAAATCAACTTGCAAATGCTCTTGCTAATTTTGGTTGTTCATTAGATAGTCTAGTTTGGTGGGATTTGGTACAACCTTTTATTCATAGGCTTTATAATAGAGACTTTTTAGGTCTTCTTAATTTTTGCTTTTGGTAAATGTTGTTTTTCTAAGAGGTTTGATTTGGTCATCTCTTTGTATCTCTTCTTTTATTCTTCAATAAATTTCATGGAAGTTCATCAAAAAAAAAAAAAAAACTCATTACATTCAAATGAAGCAAAGTACGTTGATTACATATATTACTCATTCCTCGACATGTAGACTCATCTCTCAACGGTTCTCTAACTATGTGGTAGACCCTTGTTCGAAGGAGGTCTTGGATTGGAAACCTTCATCCTCAAATTGTGTTTGTAAGTGCATATATAGTTGGGGCTATTGATGAGGGATTTGAAACTTTCCTTAAACTTTTGAGGCACGGTGATTGTCTAATAATTCATATGAATACAATAATGATCATGGCCAAAATTTACATTGATTTTCATGAAGCTTTCAACTTAACATATGATCATATATAGGAATCCAAGATGTTATATGGGATAAACTTAAAGGGCACGTTTACTTATTTTGAATGGGAGAGAATGATTACGGGGTAAAACTATTCCTACGTTTACTAACACATAAAGGAATCGGAATGATTTCGGATAAAAGTATTCTTGCGTTTACTAACACATGAAGGAATCAGAATGGGTGTAGGTCCCACCTTCTTATAAGGAATCGATTCCTGAATACTCAGGAATTTGATTACGAAGGGGGGAGATGAGTTTGGGAATCAACTCATCCGGAATCAATACCGATTCATTTCTTCTCCCATTCCAGTTGTCTCCGATTCATGATTATTTTCCATTTCAAGTAAGTAAACGTGCCACAAGTATGAACTCATTCCCTTTGGATGAACTTTCCTTCTTATTCATATCCTATCGTACCCACAAATTACATCTTGTGTGATCAAATAGTATTGCAACTAGTATCTTATAATTTTGTGTAGTGTACATAGGATAGGCACTGAGTTGGTACGTACGTACTATTGGATTGCAAATTGCCAGCTTAAGTATGAACTTCCTGAAAGAGTTTATTTTTGGGTAAATTTCCTCTCAATTTCATTATGGATAGGTCAATCTTCGGTCTCCTCCTATCAATTACAGAAAAGGGAATAAAATAGACCAAAAGCCACGAAAGAAGAGGAAGGTACGTATGTCCAAGTCTGGTAGCAGGCCAACTCTACCGAATCCACATTGATACGTCAAGCTCAAGCCTAGCATATGTGGAGTATGTCGACCACTGTGCCAATAGAAAAGTCCAGCTAAATTGTTTTGTTTTGTTTTCTATTTTTATAGAAGTCCTCCAGCTTCCGATCGATGATGAAGGAAAAACGAGTACCATATATGACGTTTGAGAATATAACACGCCTATCGCCATTGGCGTATCTCTTTGGGTTCAGAGATGGCCATGGCGATTTTGATGTAATATATTAACAAATTGTGAAAAAAAAAATTTAATATTGTTTAAGTAAATCCAAATTGTGTCTGGCCCAAACTCTAGGTTACTTGACCTAGTGGTAATAGGGTTATTAACTACAGATAATCTCGGAGAATCTTAGAGATATCCATTCAATGTATGATTACATTTCATTGTACGATTCGGATTCTATACATTGTAATCCTCTATATAAAGAGACCCCTATTATCAATGAGAATACAGCCGCAATTTTCTCTCAATTCCTGTTTCCCTAAAACACGTTATCAGCACTAAAGCCTAACCCTGAAACAAATAGCTAAACACTGATTCAAGAAGCTAAAACCTTAAATCCGAATACAAAACCTTGATCCATTTTCTGTCTCCGCCACATAAACTGAAGCCCTCGACTCAGGAATCCAGAACCGGTGGCAGAACCACCAGAACCTGCCAGAAACCTACCTAACTGGCCACCGGAAGCTCTAAACCAGCCGCAACAAATATTCTACCGGTTCACCAACTTTCAAAGATCCAATTGCTACCAAACTTTTCCACCAGTAGCTCATTGACCCCAGAATACTGGAATCGGAATCCTCATCCCCGGAAAAGGCCAAAAATTGACCGAACCGGTCTCGGAAACTGATGCACTCCTTGAACTGGCAGAACCTATTCTAAAAAAAAAAAGAAAAGGGAAGAGGACAAGCTGCAGGCCAAGCCGTAGCCCTAGCCATAGCCCAAGCCTCGTCAAGCCCAGAAGAACATGCGAAGGGTTGTGCGGCCCACTGAAGAAGAAGAAGAAAAAAAGAAAAAAGAAAAAGGGGGATCGGCCCAGAGGAAGTCAACAGGCCCAGAAGAAGTCAACCAGCCCAACGGTCAACATCTCCGGTCAACACCTCTGGTCAACCACCGCCGGCAACTTTTCAGGCCATTTCCGGTGAGATTTTTCCTGCAACTTTTTCCGGCCAAATTTTCGGCGCCCTATTTTGAGGTAATTTTTACTAAAATTTCCCGTTTTTGAAGTTTTAATTCTTTTTCTCAGGGACTTGTAAACTCCCTTCTCCTACCCCCCCCCTTCTTAATCATATGGGAGACATAATTAAGTCGAACTGTGGGGGTTCGTGCTCACTCCAAGCTTAGAGCTTGTTGAGATCTCCAAACTTAGAGTTTGTAGAGAATCTATGATCGACCAGTTACATTATTGTTTCGATCTAATCCAACCCCTCTTGGAATTGAATTTCTTGGAAGCGACTAAGCTAAGAAATTTTATTTGTTTTCGTGGTAGTCTTTTTTCGCTCCGAAACTAACCCTAATTTCTTGTTCTCTTTCAGGATGAGTAACCTGAACAAATTGGACTTTGCTCTATTGGGAACAACTGGCTCTGAATATCACAGGTGGGTTCGTGATATCCGCCAGCATCTCAAGGCCGATGGAATCCTAAATACGATTCTCGAGCCTAGCAAGGACGTGCTAACTGTTAAGCAAGCTCAAGTTTTAGAAGCAAATAGAGCAGCCTTAGAGGCAAATAAGGTGAAAGCCATCATCCTAATGACTCGTCATATGGATGATTTGCTCCAGTACGAGTGTATCAATGAAGAAGACCCTAGAAGGCTGTGGGTCTCACTCGAAGAAAGATTTGGCAACGTCCGTGACTCCCTGCTTCCTGACCTAGAAGTGAGATGGCATAACCTCTGCTTCTGTGATTTCAAGTCAGTTCTTAACCACAACTCAGAAGCACTTCGCATTAAATCCTTAATGGAATTCTGTGGTAAAGAGATCACAGATGCGATGTTGATTGAGAAGACTCTCTCTACCTCCCCCGTATCTGCATTGATGGTTGTTAAGAACTATCGAATCGATGTTACTGCAGGATGGATCACAAGGTTTCATGAGCTTATTGGAGCTATGAATGTCGCTGAAAAGCATGACAACATCCTTGTGAAGAACTATAATTCGAGATCCGTAGAAACAGAGCATATTTTGGAATCCAATTATAGTCGCGCCTCTAAGAGAGGGCACCAAGAGTGAAACTCTAATCTTAGGGATATTTCTGGACGTTCTGGTCCATATAATCATTCTACTTGGGAAGATAACCGCCAAAATAGGTTAACACGGAATCGAAGAGGTAAACGTGGAAAGAGAGAGGGAGGCAACGCCTCTGGCCATGTTGGTGGCACCACCAACACTAAGAGCCATCTAAATGACGCTTTCAAAGCGCCTCAATTAATGGAGTCTGAGCAAAGAGATGTATGTTCTCGATGTGGAGTATCTGGTTATTGGGCACACATTTTTAGAGCTCGTAAAGAAATCGTCACCACCTATAAAGCATATTGTGAATGATTTGAGTACTTAAATGCAACTTAAACGCAATAAGGGCACGGTCATCAAAGAAGTGGGAAATATTTGGACCCGAAATTATCGTACCACGGGGATTGAAAAGCTAACTACAATCCTTGGTTATGCTGATTACTAAGTCACCAACAATTTAACAAACAAAACCTAAAAATAGCACCAAGCTATTTACATGCCCGGCTCGGAACAACCAAGCCTAAAATGGGTCAAGAGAACCACAAATAAACGGAAGCTCACAACCAAATGGTATGGACAATGAAAGTGGTTTGTGAAATTTGATTTTTTTTTAATTGCGATGAAAATAAAAATGACAATTGATAATTAAAATTAAAAATAAAGATAATAGAAACTAATCAAGATATGGAAATTAGGTCACTAGGGTATCCTCCTAGCCAAATTTAATGCACAAATATGCTCCTACAATGGTCACTCAATTCATAATGGAATCAAGAACCGTACCCAAGGTTTTTCAAGGCTCATGGGTCATTAGATTCCTTAAAGGGTATTCCTACTCCGGATCAAGGGTCGTAGAAACTTAATTGGGACAATCTAGAGCCTTGTTAGGGCCTCTAGTTGCACCAAAAGGCGAAGAGTCCTAGAATCAAGGTTCCCAAGCTAGCCAATACGGCAATCAGAATTGGTATTGTAGCTAATCATGTTCTAAACAAGTGTCCTAGCCATAAATTAGAGAAGTGATTAGGTCCCCTAATTTGTTCTAGACATGCTCATCTACACATTCAAGAGTTAATCAAGCTCCTAAGCATGCATCTAAGCCAAATATTATAGAATAGAACATATGCCAAACACGAAATTGAAAACCATTAAATCAAAACATATTTATTACATTAAATCCATGCTAGGGCTCAAACCCTAACTTCCTAAAGACTACTCACAACCCATCCACAAATCAACAACAATATTCATAAATTAAAGAGGTAAAGGTGAAGAAGAGTGAAAAGTAACAAGAACAAGTCACAAATTGCTATGGAGCAATTATGACAAGCCTTGATTTATGGCTTCCCACTATACCCAATCTCAAGTCTTGATGTAGATGAGATCACTTGAAGCTCCTTGAAATCCCTTTGAGAAATTGATGAGGATTTGATGGAATTTTGGTGAGGTGAATCTTGGTGAGGAGGAAAATAGATCTCGGTGAGGAGGAATCTAGGTGAGGAGAAATCTTGGTGAGGAGAAGAAATGGTGTGGAGAGGTGGTGTGTTGGAGAAGAAGAGAGAGAGAGAGGGTAATGGGGTATGAAAAAAATTTGGGGAGTGCGGCAGAAGGGGAAGAATGAATATATATGCTGTGTGGCTACTGTTGTTGGTGTTCTTCCCCTCTAGGAGGAATGAGAGTGTGAAGATATATATGGTGGCCCGTGTCTAGGGTAGAGAAAGGAAGAGAGATGATAGAAATCAATGGTCTCGGTGTGTTCTGAGATAAAGAAAATGATAAGCTGCCACGTGGCAGCATTTAATTGGCTCTAATCAATTAAGCATTTGGCTCTAATCAATTAAGCATTTGGCTCTAATCAATTAAGCAAAGCAAATGCTTAATTGCTGCTTGCACGTGGTGATGGCTGAATACTTGATTAATTAATCAAGTTGATTAATGATTAAGTCAACGTTATCTTTTCTCCTCTTCTTTATTTTTTTATTATTTTTTTCTTCCTTCCTTTTTCTCTATGCACTTTCGCATATATTTTCGGAGACAATGGGATTCCACTTCTTTCACGGCATCCACTGCAGTTGATTCAGTGTTGGCTTTTTGTCCTTTTATCAAAAACTCCGAATTTGCACAATTCCACACCATTTTGTCCGGTTTCCGCAACTCCACTTATTTTCTACAAAATAAATAAAAGTGGATTAATTACATAATAATTGACATGAGGATTAGCTTAATTCTAGTGTTTTAGATACGATAACATGCATAAAAATGCGTGTAATCAATGAAGCAAGAGAAGTTCACTATATGGAACAAGAAGATCAAGAAGATGATCTAGAGTGAAGGGGTTAAAGACTACAAATTTGGTTGGGATTAATAGATCGCCAATTCTGTTTAAGTCTTCATTTTACCAAGAGATGTAATAGGCAATTGCCATATATTTTTGTAGTAAATGCCAATGGTTGAGTCTTTCTTCAAAGTAGGCTCACCCAAAGTAAGTGTGATGTCTAAGAAGGTTCTGAGATTAGTGGTATTTAAGCGGGCCTTGCTCCATCGACATCTCTTTACTTACCTGGTCACATTTATTTTGGAATTACCAAAAGAAGTTAGACAACTACCATTGTTCTGCATTAGCTAGCATTTTAGATTAGATTTTCTTTCGTCAAAGAGACAATGATGTAACTCTGTTGACTTATGAATAAAATTTCTAGTTCTTTTCATTATGACTCCATTTTGATTTTGAGCATATGACTTTGTGACTACGATGGCTGGGCCATCAGTATTAATTCAAGGACATGGAATAGCCCAAGTTTCACTTGCCAAATGGCACCTTAATTACTGTCACAGAAACTCTCTACGCTCCTAAGGGCAATCGCACCTATAAATAGCCAATGGATTTCATGCAAAAACGCATGTAGAGAATTGAAATGAGTTCCTTTGCAATACCTCTAATGATTGCGAATAAAGGTGCATCTTAGAGAAGTTTATGTATCTCTCTAGTGGACTCTATGTCACTATTCGAGCTATAAAATCCAATAAAGTCATGAGAGAAGATCTCTTGGATTTAGACACATATTGGCTTTGTCACGACAGGATAAGTCATCCTGGTCATGATATGATGATCCATCAACCAAAGACTTCACATGGACATCATTCTCTCGAGCGAAATGAAGCATGAATCAAAAGTTGATTCCTGGACTAAGTGTGACTGCCACTATTGCCTCTGGCCCCTCCGCAGTCCACCACCAGCCTAGGGGTGACACAGTCCCTATCCTTGACGCCATGGATGGTGCCGATCATGGTGATGGCGCCCTAAGTGATGCTACAATCACCAACCTTGCTTCAAATAGCGTTTCAGACGCTCAGGTCCAACCAAAATCCTCATTGGTTGCTTCTAAGGCCTCTCACTCTTTTTACAAAGCCTGTTCCCTAGGGAAATTAGGACTGAGATCGTCCTATGCAAAGGATATGAAAATACTCATTCTGTTCTTACATAGAATCCATGGGGATTCTATGGACTAACTCAACCAACTTGCGGACGTTTAAATATTTCATGATGTTGGTTGACACGCAAACACGCTGGTCACGTGTTGTGCCATTATCCACTTATAATGCTGCTTATGCTACACTTCTAGCACATATCATATGACAATGGGCTCACTCCCCGGATCATCCTATTCCGTCAATTGGACTTGATGATGCTAAAGAGTTTACATTGAAGACTTTCGATGGATATTGCAATGGGACTAATGTTGGACATCATATTCTCATGAACACACCCAAATGGTCTCGCGAAAACGATTACGATGGTAGTCAGGACATTGGTAATGTGCACAATTGTTCTTATATCCGCTTGGGGTGATGCAATATCGCATGCAGCTATGCTAATTCGTCTACGACCTACTGCCACTCAATCTACCTCGGCATTACAGCTAGTGACTGTGTACAAGTATAGTACTTATGCACATTTGAGTGAGCCATTTATGTGCCAATTGCACCACCACAGTGCTCTATGATGGGTCTTTATAGACGAATGGGCAACTACGTTGGATTTGAGACTCCAACAATCGTCCGCCACTTAATACCCTTGCAAGGCGATCTCATTACCGCTAGATTTGCGGGTTGTCACTTTGATGAGACAGTCTTCCTGTGGTTAGGGGGAGATAAGAACACATATGTTCAGCAGGAAAGATAAGAATTGTCGTGGTCTGGCCCTATTATGTCTCATCTCGATCCCTATTAAAGTGACGAGATCACACACAAATATGCTGCAAACATGCCTGCAAGGATGGACATCCCTACGAGATGACGTAGTGCCACCCTACACGGAGGTAGGCATAGGGCCAAAGTCAAAGAGAGTGGCACTCTGGCGTTATAGGCCATAGCCCCAGCTAGGATGCGTGGGAGGCCTGTGGGTTCGAAGGATGCTTTGGCACAACCTAATCCTTGGATCATCAACACTCAAAATCCATCTCATGAGTATCTTTGGAGTTATTGTTATCGTTGGGGGACGCCTCAACGTCAGAACCTATTCTTGAGAATATAGAGCTCTATGAAACTTAGTAACTTACACTAGTGTACATGAGACGTGGGATAGAAACTCCATCATAATTGATGATGTAGTTGCGCATTTCGTTGCACATGAGTTTGTTGAGTCTGATGATATTGAACTACGCTTTGTTGATGAATGAATGCCAACGTAGAGAAATTTGGCCTAAATGGAAAGATGCGATCCAGGTTAAGTTGGATTCTCTAACGAAGAGGAAGGTTTTTGAGCCAATAATGCCAACACCTCCTAACATAAAACCTGTTGACTAATGGGTCTTCGTTAGAAAGTGTAGTTAGAAAAAGATATGGTAATCTCACCTTATGGTGTAAGACTTCTCATAAAACGCTCTGGAATCGACTACAATGAGGCATATTCTCTCGTAATGGAAGTCACTGCACTCCACTACCCTATCAATTTGGTAGTTTCCGAATAACTGATCATGCAGCTTACAAATGTGGTCACTACGTATCTCTATCAGGATCTAGATACGGAATGCACATGAAGGTTCATGGTGAACTTCATTTACCCAAGTAAAGTGGCTCTAGACCATGGAGCGCATTTGCAATAAGATTGAAACGCTCACTAAAGTGACTACTTGATTGGGAAGGGATATGCCCGCGCGTTTCCATAACAAATTTCAGATTCTATCGTGGTTCATGTTGAATATGATCTTCATTAGAAGCCCTTAAAGAGTTGAGGGAAACCGCTGAACACTTGAAATTTGAGTTTGAGATGAAGGATTTTGGGAGAACACGATTATGTCTCGGATTGGAACTTGAGCATCGTGTTGATAGATGCTTAGGCATTTTGACAAAGTCAAGCCTTCAAGTAACCCCATGATCGTCCGTAGTCTTGATCTTGAAAAGGATCCTCTTCGTCTGAAGGATGACGACGAATATGTGCTAAAGGCAGAAATGCCTTACTCGAGTATAATAGGCGCATTATTGTACTTAGCTCAATGCACAAGACAGGACATCTCATTTGCAGTGAACTTGTTAGCTAGATATAGCTTTGCGCCCACGCGACGCCATTGGATTGGTGTAAAAGATATCTTTCGGTACTTGAGATGTACGATTGACATGGGTTTGTTCTATCCCTATAGAGAGACGATGGATTCGGACCCATCACACACCAGGAACACCGCCAACACTGGCCTGCGTCCACTATCCCCATCCCAAAATGATAAGAGTTTTGGAAGGTTTGCTGATATTGGTTATCTTTCTGACCCACACAAAGATCATTCCCAAACTGGTTAAGTGTTCACCATGGGTAAAGACCGTGATATCTTGGAGGTCTACAGAACAGACCCTAGTCGCTATATCCTTGAACAATGCAGAGATCATTGCTCTTCACGAAGTGGCTCGTGCATGTATATGGATTGGATCCATAATTACGCATGTTCGAAAAATTGTGGTTTGAAGTCTACCACAGATGTGCCTACGAGCATTTAGGATAATGCTGCTTGTTTTGAACAAATGAAGCAAGGCTACATCAAAAGCGACAACACCAAGGATAATCAGCAACAACAGACTCTCCTCAAGATCAAAGTGAACTAGGTTCAATCTGAGGACAGTGTGGCAGGCTTGCTCATTAAGTCATTGCCTAAATTCCACTTTCTAGGAACATGTTGGTAGCATCGTTTGCGGAAGTTATTCGAACTCCCATGACCGTAGTCATCAGGGGGAGATGCAGACACCAGGGGGAGATGTCTACATGTATGATCTCGAAACGTGAAGGGTGTGTTGTGCTCCTTTTCCCCTTCGACCGAGGTTATTTTTGTCCCATAGGGTTTTTGTTACTCGGCAAGATTTTTAATGAGGCAACGAGAGGAACACCACGTTTGGGCGACACAAGGGGGAGTGTTTACGTAAATCCAAATTGTGTCTGGCCCAAACTCTAGGTTACTTGACCTAGTGGTAATAGGGTTATTAACTATAGATAATCTCGGAAAATCTTAGAGATATCCATTCAATGTATGATTACATTTCCTTGTACGATTCGGATTCTATGCATTATAATCCTCTATATAAAGAGACTCTTATTATCAATAAGAATATAACGCGATTTTCTCTCAATTCCTGTTTCCCTAAAACAAATATATATTAATTGCCTCGATCCCCATGTGTATTCGGTCCCTTCAAGAATAAAGTTTCTATTTCAGCCACTGATTATCGCAACGACTAACTTGGTCTCAGAAAATTAACTGATTCATTAATCAGGTTAGCCCCATATGACAAATAGTTGATACAACTTCTCACAAAAACTTGTAAAATGTGCCGCCGCGTTATAATGACGAGATACACAAACTGACAAAAGAACAAGTAAGAACCTAATCAAACCGTTGCTAGAAGTCCTTGTGCCGCGCCCCTTGAAATACTTTATTTTGTGTTAGTTTCT
Source organism: Rosa chinensis (assembly GCF_002994745.2). NCBI lineage: Eukaryota > Viridiplantae > Streptophyta > Magnoliopsida > Rosales > Rosaceae > Rosa > Rosa chinensis. The sequence goes on from NC_037088.1 coordinate 38,991,510, forward strand.
TGTATGATAATAATATGATGACTATAAAGTCTTTCCAATGTGTTCAGCATTGATGCACTGAAAATGACACACAACAAATGTAGTGTCGTTTCGAATCAGATTCTAGCTCCCCTTTCTTAAAAGTTGGATCATAATCAAATAATACAATGGCATGCATGTTTGGTATGCATAGAGAAAATGAAGGATAAGTTCCATAATTATGTCCAAACAAGATTTAGATGAGTTTATAATAAAGAGTTCATATCTCATCATGTTGTAGGATTAGCCATTTCCTCCGTCACAAAATTACCGAACTGAGAATATAGTTGGTTTGTACCGAATTAAAAGCATATAGTTTATTTGAACGAAACAGAACATCTATAAATTTTTTTAATTTTTATTCCAAGAAATTCCAAAGACAATGGATAAAAGACCTAAATCAAAACTAATCGTGGCCTAGATAAGCCTAATAAATAAGCATCTAGAAGAGGAAAGGCATCGGAGAGCTAAATAATCTGCAACCAAGCTCATTACAATGACCAATACTTGCTAACAAATCAACCACTGAATTACACTCTCTATATACATGAGTAAAAAACACATTCCAAGTCCTAAAGCTCCTAGTAGTTTGCCACAAGATCATAAAGATGATTAGTCGGAGAGAGAGACACATTCCAAGTCCTACTCAAAAGCTCCTAATAGTTTGTCACAAGATCATAAAGATGATTAGTCGGAGAGAAAACCAAATTGACCGGAACAAGTGAATCTATTTCTACTTCCAACGACCGTTGACAATCAAACATTTAAATATTAGAAACAGCGGTACCTTACCAAACATCGTCGACATCGGTCGTTTCATGTTTTCAGTCTTTCATGTTTTCAGTCTTTTTGGCCCACCCAAGATTTTACGGTCTTTTTCGTCTTCAAAATACACTTTTTTTTTTTTTTTGAATAAACACTTTTTTCTTTCTTTTAATCATGGTGATTACAGCTTTTTGTTTTGGTTTTTGGTATAAAGAGGTTAGTTGCAAACCAGAAAATCAGTTAAAAAAGGACCTATAATTCAAGGGAAAGCCCCCGCATTTCTCATGCTGACCCTTCCCCTTCGCCTAACTTCAGCCACTAAAACCCTCCGTTCACATTTTCTCTCCACCTTCTCCAAAATCGCAATGGACGCCTCCGGCGGTCAAACCCAGCCCCACCGCAACGACTCCGACCATTCCTCCGCCCACCACCACCAAAACGTCGTCGTCATGCGCCACGGCGACCGCATCGACAACTTCGAGCCCCGCTGGATCAAAAACGCCGCCCGCCCGTGGGACCCGCCTCTCGTGGAGGAGGGCCGGGTCCGGGCCTTCTGCACGGGCGCGAAGCTCCGGTCCGATCTCGGGTTCCCGGTCCACCGCGTGTTCGTGTCGCCGTTCGTGCGCTGCGTCGAGACCGCCGTCCAGGTCGTCACCGCCCTCTCCGCTAGAGAGACGCCGTCGTTGGACAAATACGACAGTCGTAAACCCCTCCCCGTTGATCCCTCCAAGCTCAAGGTGGGTCCCCTTTCGTTTCCGTCTCATACCCGCATTTATTTCTTGTTTGATTTTGGAGTTTTGATGCAAAAATGTTGATACTGATTGCTTGTCTGGGCTTGTCTGGTTTATGCCCATTTTGGTCATTTCCTGCACCATTCCTCTAGAATGAATTTGATGAAAAAAGCTGTAAACTTGGGGAAGAAAAGTCCATTGGTGAAGCCGTGAAAGTAACAAACTTTCTCTTCTTATCCTAAGAATATCATTTAACAAAGTGTTCCCTTCAAACTTCCAACTTCATTTGAGGTGTCAAAAAACATGTGACTTGTTCTGAGAAAAATTAGGGGTGCCTGAAGTTATGGGGAAGGTTTTAGGGAGATTGATTTGACATTCGAGGACAATTTTGTAGGGTGTTTGGGTAAATTTAAATTTGGGAAGTAATTTAGGGGATTAGGAGATGCTTTGTTAAGGAGTTATGAATCACTGTTCGACAACATGAGATATCATGAATCATATGTATAGACATTGCATTGGTGTGAATATATGTGTGGGAGTGTTGCATGTAGGTTTCAATTTGTTGGGCCATTTTGCAGGTCTCAATTGAATATGGCTTGTGCGAGATGCTAAATAGAGAGGCCATTCGTGGTGATGTAGCTCCAAAAGATGGAAATTGGGGTTTCAACATCCCAGAACTTGAAGCCATGTTCCCAGAAGGGACGGTGGATCGCATTGTGGAAAGAGTTTACAAAGAGGTAATTGAGAAGTGTCTTGGTTTATATGTAAAGATTTCAACATGAATATTTATTGTTTTGGCTGACAGAGTGTCTTCGTGTGATTAATTCCAGTTGCCCCAGTGGGGAGAGAGTGTGATGGATGCAAGGTCAAGGTATGCTAATGTGGTTCAGGCCCTTGCAGATAAACACCCTATGGAAAATTTGCTCCTTGTCACTCACGGTAGGTTTGATATTTTGTATTGAATGTTAATCTCTGTTTTATATCTATGAAATCATATTGGTTGTAACTTCAAATGATGATTTTGTCCTTCAATTCCAACTCCCAAAGACACTACTTTCTAGGTGAAGATTTCAATCTTTTATTGAAAAAAATGCCTTGTCCCCTGTGCAGGTGAAGGAGTCGGTGCCTCAATTAGTTCATTCCTGGAGGGTGCCACAGTATATGAAGCAGAGTACTGTGCATATTCAGAACTACGAAGGCCCATCTTCTGCAATGACCAGTCATCGACTGCTGGAAAGTTTGAGGTATTGACAAATCTTGGTCAGACTGGTATCAGTTACTCTCTTGCATTGTAAGAGCAGTGTACAGTTGGCTGCTCTGAGAGTGTTTTACTGCAAATCTAAATGAAAAGTCCTCATTCCTTGGATTATTTATTTCCATTGCTCACCGGATTTACAAATGTTTAAGACAGTAGCTTTTCTTTGTCTTTCTTCTTTTTAATTGGAATTTTCATGTATTGCTCTAGACCATGAAGGGTCAGATTACAAAGTTATGGAACAAAAGCTTCTTTTTTATATCAGAGCCTTTTTTTTTTTGCCCATTCTCTTTATCAAAATGATCATGTTCTGCTATAATGACAAAGAAATGAAAAGAATGAAACTCTCTCCAAATGAAGTCCTTGCATTCATGTAAAGTATCAATATATCCCCAAAATTGAACAATACGATTGTGAGTTTACTATTAAGTGAGATGAACGCTTGTTCTCCTGTTGAATTATAACACAGAAAATTAGAAAGGAGGGCCGTCATGTTGAGCTGTGTAAACTAGAAGTTGGAAAATGCGAGTTCTATTCCTCTGATATTCTGAAGGTTTCTTATTTTGGAGCATTAGTGATTTAATTGCTACTAGCGTTTCCTACTCTTTTGTGAATTTGTTTCCGAAGAAAAGGTATGAATAGATGAATTAAATACATGGAACTATGGAAGCATAATCTTTCTTACGTTATAATTACTGAAGGCATTTCAAGCCTGAAAATCTGCAAAGCAGAGTATTTCTTTAGCTTAAAAACAAACTTTAATGTTTAATCTCTCCAAGTGCAACTCATCATACCTCTCATTTTCAAAATGTTCTGTCATAATTACCTCGTGTTTACTATGATATTAGAGCAACAAACAAAAGGCAGCTAGGTCAACTTTAATAAATAGTTCAGTGTCTATTACAGAGAATGGCAGTAACAAGAATTACAATGCCAGTAGAAGCTTGTAGATATATCAAGCTAAAGAAACATTTACTCAGTCAGTCTCCAATTTCCACATGCGCACTAAAAGTTAGAATGTTATTGTCGATCAATCATCAGATGGATTTGAGCCATTTGGCAGCGGCTCAATTTGATCAAACATGTCGGCTGGAAAGTCATCGAAGACGCAGTCCGGGGTTATTGGGTTGTCAATCTTTTCCCCTTCAACATTTCCACAGCTTCCTACTGGCTCAAGAAACGGTGGCTCGACGTCGAGTTGTTTGCTAAGTTCAGCATCCAGAGATGTGAACATGTCAAAGTCTAGTTTCAGGAGTTCTTGGGTGTCAGATGAGAATTCGAGGTCTGTTTGGGGTTGTGGGTTCTCTAGGAAAGGGATTAGAGGTTGGGATTCAATCCATAGATTATTCTCAGGTAGAGCGAGCTCCTGCTGGACGGGGTTTGCTTCGAAACCAAGCAACTTGGAGTCAAGAAGATCTGGGAGTGGCACCATTTGGATTGCATCAGAGTTCCCAATGCAAGGTGATGAGCATGATGCAGCCTGAGATGATGATTCTCCCTCTGATGAACAACTGAACTTTGGAATCTAAAGAGGAAATAAAAGAGGTCATACTAGAACATAACAAAAAAAGTTGCAGCAGAGCATCTAATCGGTTAACATGACTGCATTTAATTGCCGATAACTTGTTTTCAGGTTAAAAACAGACCTCTTTGAAAAAAAAGTGCTTTGCATTGTCTCTATACTCTGACTCCTACATGTCAAGAAAATAACATCAAATAAAAATCTGATTCAAACCAGGCATGAAAGACCAACGAAAGAGTATAAAATACACATGCACAAAACCAAATTAGGTTCTTAAACATATAGCATCTCCTTATAAAGGCCCTGCCCTAACACTACAGGGTCAATCAGTAGTAGTACTACCTATACATATGGTAGCAAGCAATAGTATTAGTTTGATTTACCTCCAAGGTAGGAACCTCATCATGGTAAACAGATATTTCCCTTCTGTTTTTGTGTGATTTGGAGGGTGTGATTGCTGCTGTAGATGTCTGCAGAATCCTAGCCAGTCTCTTCTGCCTGCTACTCCAAAAGTTCTTGACATCATTGTCAGTTCTTCCAGGCAAATGTGTTGCTATTTTTGCCCATTTGTTCCCAAATTGCGCTTGCAACTCTATTACCACCCTCTCCTCCTCTAGTGAAAATTTGCACCCACTAATTGAAAACAAAGAAACAAACAGATATCAATTCCAACTACAATAATCAACAAAGCCCAAAAACCCAATTTTTAATCTCTATGAAATTCTCTCAGAACATATGCATCATGTATATGAAAACAAAGTGCAAGGAACAACCAAAAAGAGAGAAATAACAGTGGAAAATGGGGTTGTTCTTCAATATAAACATAAGCTACTTGATTAGAGAATAAAATGGAATAGAAAATAAAGATTTACGCCAACTAATTAGTAAGAAAACCAAAAAACAGATAAGTTCCAACTATAATTAGCAACAAAATCCAAAAATCCCACTGTTAATCATAAGCTTCTTCACCCGAATGCGAAAATAGCAAGATATCGCTATTGCAATATGAGAAAAATTATCAAAACTATACTAGCACAAGAACCAGAGTGAAATGGTGGAAAATGGGGTTTACTTCTTCAAGTTGGGTCGAAGCTTATTAACCCAACGGAGACGGCAGGACTTTCCGGTACGCTGCAAGAGGCCTTTGGATCGAATGGAGCTCCAGTCTCTAGGGCCACATTTCTTCACATGGTTGAGAAGCACTTCATCCTCCTCTGCTTTCCATGGTCCTTTTCTTATACCTTCTTCCCTTTTGCCTTCCATTCAAGTTTGCTCTCTTCTCTCTCCCACTCGAACAAACACCTTGGTTTTTTCTTTTCCAGTCGTTTTGCATGTAAAAGCTTTTGCAATTTGTCTGAGTTTCTGCAAGTGTCTCTGTTAATAGTGACGGTTAAGGCGGTTACTCGCACTTTCCTCCCCCACGATATAGCCCACATTCCCTTCTTTTTCTCTGTTTCAAAATGGTCCCCTGAAGTTACCGAAATAGCCCTCGATATCTGATTAGGGATTACAAGAAAGTTGAACGTAGGATCATGGTTTAAAATATAGGTACATGCCGATATTTTTGTTGATGTTTTTATTCTTTCAATGACCGATATTTCTATCCACAAGAAATGCTCTTCATTATCAATATTTAGAGTGCCAATATATCTCACACGACTGATGCTTGCATAGGGATTTTAGAATCGATGAAAAAGTTCTCTTGTGCCTAACACAACTAATTTTATGCTCATTTTTTTCCATATAATTTCATTTTTATGAATATGTCGTGCTTGAAATAGCATGGCAATGTCCTAAATCTTAGAAATATTGCAAAATATAAACAGTGAAGTCTGAGCGCTAAATGGATAGTTTCGGTGTGGTTTAGACTTCAGAGTGACAAAAGCGAAAACTAAATCTAGATGAAAGTCCAACCCAACAGTTGGTTTTATAAAATAGAATTAGAAATTTAGAATCCTAAAGATTTTACACCCGGAAATAAACAGTTATTCATCCCTTGCCCTCCGTTGTACCCCGAGGCCAGTTCTTATGTTTGCACCCAACTGAATTAGGTCCTCCACCTGATAAAAAAAATAGACAACCGGTAAGTGGTGATAGAGAGGATAATCATTTTAATTGTTGTCCTGTTCAAATAGTTGGTTAAATAATATGAAAAAAATCAACAAAGTGAATGTGGAACTTTTTCAGTCCGCATTTTCATTTTAAGTAGTCTATTAATGCTTCATTTATGACTAAAACAGACCTCCCTTTAGGTTGAGGGCTATGTTTAGATTTAAAATTTATATTACAATGTAATCAAATTAAGAACTGAGATGACATAGTTTAAACTACAGGCAGAATATGAGCACAGAAAAATCTAAGTGAAGGTTCTAAATCAGAGCTGAAAAGGATCCCAACTGCATGAACAAAAGGTAAAGGATCCAAACTCAGCACTACCAAACCAACGACACACTGACTCTTTTATAAATTAATCTAATTTGACATGCACTTCAATTTCCTTAACATCCTTGTCTACATATGTTAACAGCAAGATCAAAATTCCTATTGTCTAGACAGTAAGCATGATTGGCCAAAAAAATAGAAGACAGTAAGCATGAACTTAATAAGATTTCTGAAAGGTCTTATCTGATAGTTCCAGTAAGACAGTTAGATTAGAATACAATAGGCCTGGCAACGTGCGGGTATAGTGCGGGTACGGGCCGGGTTTTTAACGGGCCGACCCGATAAAAACCCGTTAAGTTAACGGGTTTCACGGGCTAAACCCGACGGGTTTGCGGGTTTTCCGTTGGAACCCGTTAAGAACCCGTTAACAATTTATTTATTTTTTTATTTAATACATTGTTAAATCATTGTTTGTTAATTTGAAAAAAGATACAACCAGATACAGGTAGAAATAAATCAAGGATTGAATAGTCTAGGTGTCAAACCTGACAAGTAAATCCACTCTTAGTAGCCAAACCACTATCCTAGGATTCGACTATCTAAGTCGGAGTTTCAAATAATTTTGATAGTAAGGAGTAACTGTTAAACTTCTATGGTCTAAAACTAGTAGATGAGCTGACAGAAGAATAGATTGTAGGATCCGTCCAGAGATTCTACCGACAAAAGCCAAAACATAATAATTTCAGCTAACTGTAGGAATTGAAGAACATCATGAACAGAGAGATTAAAGGCTCAGTAGATCAACGTAGCACAGTCGGTATCCACTCTTAAGAGCATAATTCATAATATGAGGTCCATGATCTCATAAGTTCCAGCAAACTGAGATAACTGTGAGTACAGTAATGGAGAGCAAGAGTCAAATTAAGAGGTCAAGAATCCCAGAAGTTTAAGCCAACTGAGATAGTAGTTTACCAAATCGAACCTCTCCCTTAAATCCTCCATGACAACATTGAAAGAGAAAAGAAAGGAAGCAAGTAAACTGTTTAAAAATCAGGGAAACGGAAAAAGGATCCCAAACTCTTTGATGCAAATCTTTCTCTTTACACAGAGGTTTGATAAGGCTGTAACCCATAACACCTGCGTGCGGCAAATTTTCCGGATTTTTGGGAATGGTGCTTCATCTTATACGATTGCAAATTTCACATTGAACTAATTTGAGTATAAGACAACTAAGCAACAGTAATTACAATGATTCATGTGAAAAAGTGTTTGCGGAAATTGACCGATGTAGCCATACGAAGCGGAGAGACTGAGAGAGAGATGGGAGCTAACCTTGTGGATACCAGATGCACGGAGGCCAGCGAAGGCGGCGGTGGCTCCGGCGCCGACGAAGAGGGATGCGACAGCGAAAGCCCTGAAAGGCATGGAAGTGGAGTGGGCGCCGGATCCTTTCCGGTACAAGACTACCGCCCAGCCGAACTGGGCCGCGCTGGCTCCGGCCCACAAAAAGTGAGTGTCGGGCATGAGGGTCCGATAGTTGCCGCCATTTTCCTTGTGCTGCTGCTCCTCCTCCTCCGCCTGCATCTGACTGATTATGTAGACACCTTCTTGTTTGAGATGATTTGGGTTGAAGTGAAGTATTGAGCGTTTCGGGTTGAACCGTTTGAAATGGGCTTTTTAACAATGCCGGGCTTTTTGAATGGCTAAACAGCCTAAAGTTATACCTGTGAATGGATTGGGTTCAAGAGGATTGACTTAAATCTGATTAGTAACAACAAAATTGAACATGATCCGATCAGATAACTTAGTAGATCATTGATAGCTCAATCAAAATCTGATTCAGCGGATTTAAGGGATTCGCTCAACTTGTTCGATCCGTTTATTATAATGAATATTCTTAAATTTTAAATAATAATATTAAAATTTTTTTTTTATCATGACCTTCAATAAAACATTTTTTTTTTTTATCGAGATCACACGGTAATCTCAAAAACTTCATAGGCTCAGAGACTAATCCGTGCACGTAGAGTCATGTCAAAACGCTTCATTCCCTCGACCATCAAAAATAGATTGGGATTTAAACTCCAATCAATGTCGGCAGGATTTGAATCAGGAGTGGGGGTCATACATCTTGAGGCTGTTACCAACTCGATCACCTGTGATAGTTTTTTTTTTTTTTTTTGTTACAATAGAAGCCCACAAAGGCCCAAAAACAAGAAAAAAAATTAACTAAGGAACAGCAGTATTCCCAGTCCTTCTAAGTCCAGAAACCCCATCAAGATCATCCAGGAAGGCATGTACAGCATGAACAGGAGGATCCTCAAATGTGATAAGACCAGGAGCATGCTTAATACTCATTTTGGCTAAGGCATCAGCTGTCATGTTGCACTCTCTAAAGATATGACTGATTCTAGAATTGTCCAAGGTTGAAAAGAAATGATGACAGCCATCAATGAGGGAACCAAGTGGGTCCAGAGATAAGTCAGACCTTTGCAAGAGATTGATAAGAATGGCAGAATCAGACTCAATTTCCAGATTGGAGATGAGCAGATTCCTAGCAATCTTGAGACCATAGTACAGGCCCCAAGCTTCCGCGTCTAGAATAGCACCAATACCAAGATTAATCTGGAAGCCAATGATCCAATTGCCAATATGGTCTCTAATGACACCACCAGCACCAATCATACCAGAAGAAGCAATTCTTGTGCCATCAACATTAAGCTTATAGAAGCCTTCGGGAGGCCTTGTCCAAGAGAACAAACTACAATCACAATTACTGGACACATTGGTTTTGAAAGTAGCCATTTTCCATTCAGCAGCAGAGTCAAGAATAACTTTCCCAGGATTGATAGGGAGAGTAAAGGTTGGGTCAAAGATCTGTTTATTCCTCCATTTCCAGATAAACCAACAAACACCAACAAATAAGTTGCACCATTTAATGCCTTTATGAGTCAGAGGCTTACAATGCAGTTGAGCAGTGATCCAACCATGCCAGCCAAGGGAAAAAGAATTAGAAATGGATGTGGCCTTAGGAATATTAGACCAAATGTGTCTAGCTCTGGGACAATCTCTAAAGAGGTGAAGAAGAGTCTCATCAGCAAAATTGCAAATAGAACAAGTGCTGCTATTGGTGAAACCATGCCTAGCTCTGTGAACATTGGTCAGCACTTTTTTGTGGAGAATCACCCATATAAAAGTTTTTTGTTTAGGAGGGATATCGAAACTCCATAGAATTTTCCAATGAGGATCAGCAGGGTTTGAGTAATCAAAAATGGAGTTATATGCTGACTTGACAGTAAAGCAGCCATTGGAGGTAGTAGCCCAAATCTTAATATCATCACCACATCCCTCAAACCCGGTGGGAGTGTTTATAGCCAAGTCAACAAGGTGAGTAGGAAGAACAGAAGAGAACATCTCTATATTCCAGCCAAAATCATCCCAGAACTCACAAATAGTAGCATTGTGATTAATAACAGCATTGGGGAGAGCATGAGTAATAAGAGCAGTAGGAATCAGCTAGAAATCATACCAGAATTTTATTGTCCTACCATCACCCACACGCCATTTGAGACCTTTTCTAAGGAGTTCAGCACCATGAGAGATACTCCTCCAGGTACTAGAGCAATCTAGGGGAGGTTTGTAATCATTATCAGTTAAATAACCATTCTGCAGATATTTTTCCTTATAAATGGCAGCCCAAAGACCAGAATCAGCCTGCCATATTCTCCAACTGGCTTTTGCAAGTATAGCTTTGTTCATCTCATAGGTTTTCTTGATACCAAGGCCCCCAAGCTACTTAGGTTGGCAGATTGCATACCAACTAACTAAATGGACTTTCTTTTTGTCATCAGTATCACCCCAGATGAAGTCACGGTTGAGCTTATCCAATTTATCACAAAGGCTAACAGGCAGTCTAGTAGTCTGCATAGCGTAGATTGGGATGGCAGAAGAAATAGATTGAATGAGAGTAAGTCTACCAGCCATACTCAAAACCTTGCTTTTCCAACTAGAAAGCCTGCTTTGAGCTTTATCAAAAATTCCAGCATATGTATGTTTGTTAACCCTAGTATGGATCAGAGGCATGCCAAGATACTTACCAAGGTCACTGGTAAGAGGAGAGCCACAAATGCTGCTGAAGCTGGAAGCAACAGATCTACAGGTATTTGGGAAGCAAAAGATAAGTGACTTCTCATAGCTCACAGCTTGACCAGAAAGAGAGCAAAAGGCATCAAGGCACTTTTTCAAGACTTTGGCTTGATAAGAAGATGCTTCAGCAAAGAGCATTATATCATCAGCGAAAAATAAGTGAGAAACAAGGGGTCCAGACTGGGAGGCTCTGACAGGTTTCCATCTCCCAAACTCAACTGTAGACTGTATAAGATGAGACAACTTTTCCATGTATAAGACAAAAATGCAGGGGGACAAGGGATCACCTTGTCTGATACCTCTTTGGCCGTGAAAAGACTCAGTAAGCTCACCATTGAAGCAAATTTGAAAGCTCACAGATCAAATGCAATGCATAATTAGTTTGACCAAACTGTGAGGGAATTGGGCTTCATAGAGGACCATTTCAATGAAATTCCAACTTAGCCTATCATATGCTTTTGAGAGATCAACTTTCCAAGCAAAAAAACCCAACTGACCTCGAGATTTCTTGAATTTGAAAAGCAGCTCCTGAGCAATCATAACATTATCTGAAATATGCTTATCAGGCACATAGCTGACTTGGTTGGGGCTAATCAAACCCTTCATTAAAGGTCTAATCCGAGCAACAATGATTTTAGAGATAACTTTGTAAACAGTAGTACAAAGGCTAATGGGTCTGAAGTTGACCATATGTTAAGGTCCCTCAATCTTAGGAATCAAAGCAATGATGGTGTGATTTAAGCCTGGAGAAATGGTGCAAGTTAGAAAGGCATCTTGAACAACTTGGAAGATATCATTAGCACAGAGCTGCCAATGGTGCTGAAAGAATAAAGCAGGGAAACCATCATGGCCAGGGGCTTTGAGTCCTCCAATTGAGAAAAGGGATTGCTTGACTTCAGGTAGAGTAATAGGGCTACAGAGAGTCTCGAGAGAGTTCTGATCAATTTCAGGAAAGAGCCAAGGGATAGTAAACCTGATGTCCTCAACACAACCAACAGAAAAGAGATTAGTGAAAAAATCAACAGCAATTGTTTTCATAACAATGGAATCAGTGGACCAAACACCCTGGGAATCATAGAGGCCCTCAATCTTGTTTCTTTTTCTTCTAATCAAAGTGGTCAGATGAAAAAAATTTAGTGTTCCTATCCCCATCTTTGAGCCATTTATCTCTTGATTTCTGCCTCCAGAAAAAATTTTCCTGCTCACATATAATATCATATTCATGAATAAGCTCAGCTTAAAGTTTGATCAAGAAAGGGTTCTCAGATCTATCCCTAGCTTTTTGAATACCCCCAATTCTAGCAAGGATGTGGTTTTTCGTGTAGAACAAGTGACCAAAGACCTCCTTGTTCCATTTAGAAAGAGCCGAAGAGAGTTGAGTGACTTTATTAGGAAAATTACCCTCAAAAGAGTCCCAAGAGTTGGAAACAAAATCAGCATAAGTGTTGTGGTTGTGCCACATGGCTTGAAATCTAAAAGGAGTGGCATTTCTGTTGACAGTATTGTTGGAGGCAAGCTGGAGGAGAATGGGGTAATGATCAGATCTCGTTTTTGGCAAATGCCTAATAAAAGCCTCAGCAAATAAAGCTCTCTAAGCTGAGCAACAGAAACCCCTGTCAAGCCTCTCTTTCACTCTATTGTTGCTCCAAGTGTAGCCAGAACCTTGGAAACTCATATCAATCATACCATTTTTGTTTATCCAATCTCTAAGACCACCAAATCTGCCAGAGAGAGAGCCACAATTTTTATCAGCTGCAGAAACAAACTCATTAAAGTCTCCCATGAGCATACAAGGCAAGTTGACAGCATTTGCAAGGTTTTCTAGATCATTCCATAACGAGGCTCGAATAACATGAGTAGGACTAGCATAGACAGCAGTAAACAACCAGGGTTGCTTGCCAGGAATGGAGATTTTCACAGATATGGATTGAGAGTTCTCATCCACGAAATCAACCTGAGTTCTATTTTTATCCCAAAGCAACCAAATACCACCAAAAAAGCCCCTCGCTTTAACAATTCTAGAATCAGGGAAACCAAGAGAATTAAGAGCACTGCTAACTCTCTTGAATTGGACCCTTGGCTCACAAATGACCAAAATATCAACAGAATGCAATTTAACAATGTCTGCAATAGCAGTTTTAAAGTTCTCACTTCTAGCCCCTCTCGAATTCTAAAATAGAGCTTTAAACATTGAGAAAGCATAGAAGGAGAGGCCAAAGGCCTGATTAGGCATCAACCATGCCTTCCAAAGAGTTGGAAGGCAGGCAATCATCATTAGTTAATAGGCTATTAGCAGCAAAAGTCATATCAACAAACTTGTCAGAATCATTTTTACATTGGAGATGAAGTACCCACAACATTGTCACTAATCTGATTCATATGAGCACGCAAATCACATCCCTAAGTATTTTTCTCAGGAGGGCAGTGGCCAAATATGGCTGAAATCCCATTACCACACACATTAACCTCATTATTTTCAAAAGAAAGTTTTTTGAAGATATGAGATTGGTGTTTGCCAGCAGGAGGGGTAAGGCCCTTAGATTTTCTTTGATATTGGAAAGTGGATTTCCCACCACTACTGCAGCCAATATTATTGGAGACATCTTTCATTGGAATTCTTGACTCAGTTGTTGTGGTTCCAGGTTTGGGGCCTACCACTATTTTGGCATTCTGTAAGGCACTTCCACTCAATGAAGCAGAAGCAGAGGTTTTTGCATCTGTCACAGTACCAGACTTAGCAGAGATAGCTTTAGAGAATTTCTTTTTCTTGTCATGGAAACTTGTCCAGAGCTTCACAATAGTGGGGGCGGGAGTTTTAGTAATATTGTCAACTATGGTCGCAGTTTCATTTGAAACATTGGCATCTTCCTCTTGTAGTACATCAAATCTAGAGCCCTTACTGACACTTTTCTTTGTTCCACCAGCATCATTCTTCTTCTTATTCCTGTAATTCATAAGCATCCAAGGTCCCATGTCTTCTTTGATCACAGAAGAAGCAGTTTGAGGTGTATCCATATCTTGCATAACATAATTCTCAGTAGAAGCCAAGGTTTGATTCTTATCAGCGCATTCAGGACCATCATCATGTGGGGGAGCAGCAAGCACAGTAAACACATTAGGACATTTGTCTTTGGAATGGCCAAAGCATCCACACTCAAAGCAGATTAAAGAGATTCCTTCATAAACAACATTATAAGCCACAGATTCAACTTCAACATAAGGGCGCAAAGGTTTACTCAAATCAACTTCAATGCAGACCCGTGCAAATTTTCCTCTAGCTTGTCCAACGGTGACCTGATCAACCTTGACTACATCCCCCAAAATTTTACCAATCCTGATCACCTGTGATAGTTACCTTCAATGAAACATTGAAAAAAAATGAAGAGTATCACCGAATATTGAATTAAATAACCAAAGTACTACTTTAAACAATATAAGGTAACCAAAATATTGTATTCATAATATATATATATATATATATATATATATCTGCACTATATGTTAAAAAGAAATTGATCAACCTAAATTTGTTTTTTATCCGTTAAACAAATGGATTAACAAATCTACACTATTATCGATCAACAAAACAATTTTCAATCCAAAGTCATCCAATAACCAAGAATGGGGACCCGGTTGGAATTAAAATTTAGATTTTTGTCCATTTACCCTAATTCTAGAGATTTTTTTCTCACTTATCCCGATAAGTTTTTTTAATTCTCCCTTACCCAAAACATTCTAAGAAGCTCTTCCCTAATACCTTTTTTTAAGACTATTTTACCCTCACCCCTTATATTATATACAGAGAGAGAGAGAGATGCTATAGGAGACTTCGCCAGATTCCAGCCAACGATCTTTGGATTCCGGTCACTGGCGCCACCCACCAGATTCTCTGACAACCTCTTTAGCCTCATTGGAAGTCTCTAAAGAGGTTGTCAGAGATCTCATACGTCGCCGGAAAAGTTTATTGCCCCCAATAGTAGGCCAATAAACCTCTATTGCTCCTCAATGGACCTTTATTGGGGGCAATAGAGGTTTATGAATCATTTCTGGAAGTCCCCAAAGAAATTGTCGGAGATCTCATATGGGGTCACGATTCGGGTTAGTAATCGTCTTCGGTGTCTCCGATCAGCTACAAGTTAAGTAGCTCAATCTGGTACGAGCTGGCATACGAGGAGGCGAAGGGTTGAGCCGGACTGGAAGATCGGATTCGTTCTCCGGTTCTGGAGCTGCCGTGGCAGAGAGAGAGAGAGTGAGGAAAGAGAGTGGCAATGTTTTAGTTTATTAATTAGGCTTAGGGAAAATGGTCATTTAATTGTTGAATTGTGTATATGGGAACAAAAATTTGTTGAAAAGGCAAGTAAGATAATTTTTTCTCATTTTGGTGCTTTGGGTCAAGGACCCTCAAAATTTGGTCTACTGACAGGTTTACCTAAACGATTAAGTTTTTAATTTTAAAATACTTTTTTTTTTTTTGAAATTTTGAATATGTCCTCGAGAATATTAAAGGCAAAATTAAGTTTTACAGAACAAAACATAAAGAATCCAATAGACAAACAAAAACCATTCTCATGGCTAACTAATTGTATCTAGCCAGTATAAAAGATGGCAAGAACAAATTCTGGGTTAGTATTCTTATAAAAAAAAAATGCTGCGTAAGTACTACATGCCACTGATCAGTTTTAAGAATACAAAGTTACTAATCATTTGGCACACATTGTCTTTTGTTGGATAAGTTTTTAGAATGGACATATATCATATATTTTTTTTTCAAAGATCTCATGAAAGATATCAACCACTTGCACGGACGGACCCAAGCCATAGGTTCAACTCTTGTAACTTATCTCCACATCAAAGGTTGTCCCATCTTAAGGATCAAGAAGGTCTTATCAAGGGTTGAAATGGGGCCAACGCTCAAGGTTTAAAGAAACGAAAGGTAAGGAACTTAACAAAGTGTCATAAAAACCTAGCAGAGCTCATGCTGATGTAGATAGACTTCTAGAAATCCATCAAGGCACAGCAAAACATCATGTCCTCCCTTTGGCTTTATAAAAGGGCCAAATGTCTTCATGTTGGGACCAACCTTCATTCTAAACTTCCCTTAAACTAGTGAATCTGACAAAGACCAAATTTTTCGATAATGGGCCTTCAATTCAAAGTAAACTCCAAACTCACCAAGTATGGGGGACTAAAATCCGTAAACATTTTTCTCTTTTCTTTTTTCTCTAGCCGTACACATTTTTCTTTTCTTTTTCACGGCTTTCACATAATTTTTTTTCTTTCTCTTTTCATGGACAAGTCTACCCCCACACCTGAACTTTCACCTCTTTTCATCCTTCATCATTGACACCAAATCCTCAAGTAAAGTCTCAAAATTAGCTCTACTAAGTTTCTAGAACAAAGGGTAAGGTTGTAACTATACTAAGGTTCAGGTTAGAGATTTTCAGGGTGATGAAAGAAAAGGCTTAATGTAGGCTCAAAGGGGTTTATCTAAGGGAGTCCCAGGACAGGCACAAATGGAGATACAAGCTTATATGACAATGGTGGTAATTCCTAGGGTGCCTCTATCCCTTCCAGAATCAGGGACATATATCGATAAAAGTCTCAACAAGCACAAGAGCGAATTCTAGCATTCTCTAGTCCATCAAACTTAATCTATGGCAAGTAATCAATCAAATGAAAGAATAATGAGATCATCAAAATATCGCCAAGAAAATAAGAATATATTTTTCATTTATCACTCCAAGAAAAGGGACATGGCTCAAATATCTCACATGAGCTTTTATGAATCAAAACTCATCCTAACATGCTAATATTCTGTACCAAGGTCACGAAATCCAAATCCACTACACATGCACACATTTTTCATATATCTCAATTAACCAAAGAATACCATTTAAAAATCATCTTAATATTGTGATCCTCTTTTAGCCATAATTTCAGAGATATAGAAACATCCTATGACTCAAAAACACAAACAAAGACTAAGTAAGACGCCAACAATTGTTTTGGACTAGGGTTATTTCCTTTCTCCTTTCGGTAACTCCTTTGGGATGTGACTAAGTAAGGAAGGGACCGATTTTGGCAGAGCTCAGCTCACTTGTTTAGCAGGGGACGAGACCCTTTGCTAGCACTTCTCGGATCCAAACCAGACCTAAGACATCACACCTTAATAGATGCGCCTACGGTGAAGAAATTATTTCACCCAAAAACGACTCAATGACTCAATAAAAGCAACGAATTTTTTTTTTTTGACATTTTTCAAATTTTTTTTTTTTTTTTGTATTTTTATGACTCAAGACAAAAGTATAAATCTCTTCCCCCACACTTAAATATTGCATTGTCCTCAATGTAATCAATCATAAGCATGCAATGAAATAATTAGGCATATAGGAATGGAATTTACGAAAAGACTACAAAATAAAGAAGAAAAGTGAGAATTTAAAAGAAATAGGGAAAGAGAAATCAAATCTGCGTGTGTAGACTCCTTCACAGCTACTTCTGAATTGGGTTGCCTCCCAAGCAGCGCTTAATGTTTATAGTCTTTCAGCCTAGACTTGTACCTTCATTCAGTCCTCTGGTTGTGGGGCACTTTGAAGGGGTATAGCCTCCACTTCATGCTCCACAAACGCCTCATAGTAAGGCTTTAAGCGGTGGCCATTTACCTTGAACTCATTGCTAGTCTGTTCACTCTTTATCTGCACAGCTCCATGAAGAAACACATTAGTAATAGTGAAAGGCCCAATCCAACGAGAGCAAAGCTTACCTGGGAAGAGTTTGAGACAAGAATGGAATAGAAGAACTTTCTGGCCCACAACAAAAGTCTTTCCACGAATCATCTTATCATGGAAGGCCTTTGTCTTCTCTTTGTAGATTCTTGCACTTTCGAAAGCATCATTCCTAATCTCTTCCAACTCTTGCAATTGTAACTTCCTATGAAGCCCAGCCTCATCAAGGTCCATGTTAAACTGCTTCAATGCCCACCAAGCTTTGTGCTCTAATTCCACATGCAAATGGCAAGGTTTGCCATACACAATCCTATATGGTGACATTCCAAGGGGAGTCTTGTACGCAGTCCTATAAGCCCACAAAGCATCCTCCAAACGTAAGGACCAATCCTTCCTGTTGGGGTTCACAGTCTTCTCTAATATCCTCTTGATCTCACGATTTGAGACTTCAGCTTGCCCACTTGTCTGGGGGTGATAAGGTGTAGAAACCTTATGTGTGACATCATCATTCCTAAGTAAAGCCTCAATCGTCCGATTGCAGAAGTGGGATCCACCATCACTAATAAGGACTCTAGGCATTCCAAACCTGCTAAAGATGTTAGACTTGATAAAATCTGCAACAACCTTAGAGTCATTAGTGCGGGTGGCCTTTGCTTCCACCCACTTCGAAACATAGTCCACAACAAGTAAGATATAGAGGAACCCAAAAGATGAAGGGAAAGGACCCATGAAATCTATGCCCCAGACATCAAATAGTTCAACAGTTATGATATTAGTTAATGGCCTTTGATCTCTAGAACCTAGATTTTTCCAGTTCTCTGGCACCTATCACAAGTTAAACAGTAGGCATATGCATCCCTAAATAACGTTGGCCAGTAGAATCCAGATTCCAACACCTTAAATGTAGTTTTCTTAGACCCAAAATGACCCCCACATGCTTTAGAGTGACAAAAAGAAAGTATGGCATTTTGTTCATGTTCAGGTATGCATCTCTTAATCAATTGATCAGAGCAATATTTCCAAAGATAAGGTTCATCCTAAACATATTGTTTCACAGTTTTCTTAAGTCTATCTCTATGAGCACGTGACATGGTATCTGGAATCTTTTTAGAAACAATGTAATTCACAATGTTTGCATACCATGGTTCACTTACCTGGAGTCCAAAAAGTTGCTCATCTGGAAAGGTCTCCACTAGAGGGAGAGGGTCCTCTGCGTGCACCAAACGGCTCAAGTGGTCAGCTACCACGTTCTCACTACCCTTCTTGTCCTTGATCTCCAAATTGAACTCTTGTAGGAGTAGGACCCATCTAATAAGCCTTGGTTTCGCCTCTTTCTTGGTCATCAAGTACTTTAGAGCTGCATGGTCAGTATAGATAATGACTTTAGTACCAAGTAAGTAAGAACAAAATTTTTCAAGTGCAAAAACAACTGCAAGAAGCTCTTTTTCAGTAGTTGAATAGTTCAATTGTGCATCATTAAGAGTTTTTGAGACGTAGTAGATGGTATAGGGTCTCTTGTCCTTTCTTTGCCCTAAAACAGCTCCAACTGCGTAGTCAGAGGCATCACACATCAATTCAAAGGGCAAGGACCAATCTAGAGGTAACATGATTGGGGCAGTTGTCAAAAGCTCCTTAAGCTTGTCAAAAGCCTCCTGGCACTCCTTGTCAAATGCAAACGTCACATCCTTCTGGAGTAAGCAATATAGAGGTCTTGAAATCTTTGAAAAGTCCTTGATAAACCTCCTGTAGAACCCTGCATGGCCAAGGAAAGATCGAATCTCTCTCACAGAAGTGGGAGAGGGTAAGTAACGTACAAGGTCTACCTTAGCTTTGTCAACCTCTATACCCCTAGAAGAGACAATATGTCCTAGCACTATCCCTTGCCTAACCATAAAATGACATTTTTCCCAATTTAATACAAGGTTAGTTTCCATGCAATGTTTTAAGATCAATTCTAGATTACTAAGACAATCATCAAAACTTTTTCCAAACACAGAAAAATCATCCATGAATACCTCTATGATTTTCTCAATATAATCTGAAAAGATACTTACCATGCACCTCTGAAAGGTACCTGGTGCATTGCAGAGTCCAAAGGGCATGCGACGATAAGCAAACGTCCAAAGGGGCAGGTGAATGCCGTCTTCTCTTGATCTTCATTTGCTATGGTAATTTGATTGTAGCCAGAGTATCCATCTAGGAAGCAGTAGTAGTCATGTCCAGCTAGGCCCTCAAGCATCTGATCAATGAATGGAAGAGGAAAGTGGTCTTTCCTTGTGGTGGCATTGAGCTTCCTATAGTCAATACAAACTCTGTGGCCTGTAACTGTTCTCTGGGGCACCAGCTCGTTTTCAGCATTTTTCACAACAGTCACCCCAGATTTCTTGGGCACAACTTGAACTGGGGACACCCATTTAGAATCTGAAATGGGGTAGATCATGCCACAATCTAGGAGTTTGATGACCTCCTTCTTCACAACTTCCATCATGGGAAGGTTGAGATGACGTTGAGGCTCTCTAGTGGGTTTAGACCCCTCCTCAAGAAGTATCCTATGGATGCAAGTTGTAGGGCTGATTCCCTTGATATCCGCCAATGTCCATCCTATGGCGGTCTTGTGTTGCTTCAGCATCTCCACCAATTTCTCCTCTTATGAAGAGGGGAGTACAAAGGACACAATCACTGGTACGGTCTCCTTGTCTCCTAAGTAGACATACTCCAAATGATCTAGAAGAGGTTTAAGCTCAAGTTCTGGGGCCTGGACCACTGAAGGTAAAGTCTTATTAGCAGATAACGGAATGGACAAGGGTGGGGTAGACTTACCTATGAAGGGTGATGCCTCAAGGAAGGACACATTTGCAATGATCTTGTCCTCTAAAGTGTCCCTTAGCTCATCCTCTTGAATTGGGACTCCATTCTTGGTGTACCCTACTCCTTGCTCGAGTGTAGTGACTAAGTGTCCTCATTCATGATATTAAACATTTTCTGCGCAAGGTCATCCAAAATATCAATGGAGAAACAATCATAAACATCAAGAGGATACCTCATGGCTTCAAAGATGTTGAAGCCAATAATGTCACCATCAAATTCCATGGTGAGGGACCCAGCGTACACATCTATCTTCGTCCTAGCAGTCCTTAAGAAAGGACATCCCAAAAGTAATGGAGTTGAACTCACAGGAGAGTCCTCTATTTCCAACACGTAGAAATCAGCTGGAAAGATAAGATGATTAACCTGCACAAGCACATCTTCCAACAAACCCCTAGGGTATGCATTGGACCTGTCAGCTAACTGAATGATAACATTATCATTTTTAAGCTCTCTTAGACCTAGGGTCTCATACACAAAATAGGGCATAACATTAACAGATGCTCCTAGGTCTAACATGGCATTCTTAAATCTAGAGTTACCAATAGTGCAGGGAATGGTGAAGCTTCCAGGATCCTTGCATTTGGGAGGAATCTTCCTCTAAATCAAGGCAGAGACGTTCTCACTTGCCTTTACCACCTCCTTCTCTCGGTTCTTCCTCCTTGTGGTGCAAAGCTCTTTCAAAAACTTGACATATTTGGGCACTTGCCTGATGGCCTCAAGGAGGGGTAAGTTCACTTGCACCTTCTTGAAAGTTTCCAAGATAGCTTGGTCACTTTCATTCTTCTTTGATTGGGCAAACCTGCGTGGGAAGGGCATGCGAGGAGAAGAAGGGTTAGCAATAACTGAATTTGACAAGTTAAAAATTTTACTTTTATTTTCCGGAATTGCCTTTGAAGGTGAGGACGTTCTTGTTTCTACCATGGACGTTGCAGGGTCTTTCTCAAGTCCCAACTTGGTGGGCTCTTGCTCCTCTTCAACCTCAATATCCACTTGGGCAGCCTTTGATCCCTTAGATCAATCCACAAACACTCTTCCACTCCTAGTGGTCACAACAGATGCATTCTCCACATTACCTTTTCGATTGGGTATTGTGTTACTAGGAAGCTTCCTAGTTTCATGGATTTTTCCCATGAAGTCCACAACCTGACCCATTTGCTTCTTGAGATCTGCAATGTCTTTTGTATGGGTCTGTTGTCCTTGGATCAAAGCCTGCGTGGAATTTGTTAGTGCCTCAAACATTTTATCATAGTTAGGATTTGAATTACCTGAGGCTTGAGGATGAGGTATATAGGGTCTTTGAAAGTGTGGCCCTTGAGGACGTTGAAAATTCCCACCAAGAGGATTCTGAACGTTATCATTGTTGGTCCACTTGAAGTTGGGGTGGTCCCTCCATCCAAGGTTATATGTTTTCGAATAAGGATCATACCTTGGACGTTGGGGACCCCCTTGATATCCACCTATGGCATTTAGAGATTTCCATCCTCCATTATATGTGAGTTGGGGGCATTGGTCAATCACGTGCCCTTGCATAGAGCACACCCCACAAGCTTGCATTGGACCCTTGGTGCTTACAACTTGGTTCATAAGAAGGGTAAGTTTGTTAAGCTTTTCAAAATGGCGGAAGTAGTACCTATCTCATTCACCCTTCGAGTTGTGAGTCCTACACCCTCATACTGTTGGGCATTTTTGGCTCGATTTTCAATCATGGCTTTCCCTACAGCAGGGGACTTATCCACAAGGGCTCCTCCAGCTGCAGCATCTAACATGTCACGTTCCAGAGATAGGAGACCCTCGTAGAAGCAAGTAAATAGGGTTTCTTCCTTCATTTGATGTTGAGGACATTGAGCAATCAAGGACTGAAACCTCTCATAATAAGCGGAATAAGATTCATCTTGAGCTTGTTGTATTCCACTTATCTTTTTCCTGAGCGTAATGACCTTGGAAGTTGGGAAGTATTTCTCTAAGAAGGCCTTCATCATAGCGTCCCATGATGTGATGCGCCCAGGGGGAAGCTCATATAGCCAATCTTTGGCTCGATCAGCTAAGGAAAAGGGGAAAGCCTTCATCTTAAGGATATTTTCATCTGCTCCTTGCGGTTGCATGGTTGTACACACAGACTGAAATTCTCGGAGATGCTTGTTAGCATCCTCCACACTAAGGCCATGGAACATAGGGAGCCTATGAAGTAGCCCACTCTTTAGCTCAAAGTCTGCAGTCCTCCCTTCAGCAGCAGCAGGGTGCACAATACTTGTGGGAAGTCCTCCTTGGACCACTGATGAGGAAAGTTCTCTAATGGATTGACTTGCATTTAAACCCATTTCCTCGTCCTCTTCTTCTTCAGGGGGTGGTGAGAGAGGTGGTGAAGGTGAAAGAGGTGGGGTGATCTGAGGTGATAGTAAGTTGGGTGAAACCAAAGGTGATGGCATACGTAATGGTGGAGATGGAGTTGGTGTAGGTGATGTCGATTCCTCCGAAGGACCTAAGATTCTCCTCCCTTGCTCATTGAATCTGTATGGCTTGAATTGCAAAGGAGAAGGTCTTCTGTATTCAAGTTGTGGAGGATTCTGCAAACGTGCAAGTCTTTCTTCAATCTCTCGTACACTAGGGATTTTAGAAGGCTTGGACATTCATAGAAGCCTGAACAACATTAAAAATTTAAGAAGTCATAATAAAATCATGACTAACGTTAAAGATAAAGTCATTCACCTATTCTGTTTATGGTTAAAAACTCATACTAAAATCCTTACTCTCACAAACAACAATTTTCACGAAAATTATGAACAAGTATTTCTTTTCTTTTCTTTTATTTACAATTATTTTCAATACTTAGATACGGGAACAGGGAGTCTCGATGTGCAATGGGACTGAAACAGCTACCATTTTCAAGACTATGTGTAATCCAATATACCTTAGTGTATCAAAACATTTTCTTTTGTTATAAATATCATTGATATCGAATTAAATTCCAAGCGGTAAATCAAGTGGACGTGCGGCCCAAGTATAGTCGTCTAGACACAAAGTCCCTTTCACATCCTTTGGGCAACCTTACTGAAATGGCCAGGTAGGGGATAGCGACCACAAGAGGCAGGATCCATTTTGGCATGAGCTACTCTCACATTGTGGTTTAGGCTCATTTGTAAGCACTTCTGGATCCAAAACCCGTCATGAATGTTGTCCCCTTCCTAGACACCATTCCACATAGGCTATACTTACTAAGATGAAAAAGGTCCTAAGTGTGAAGACAGTTCAATGAATGTTAATAAAGGCCGTCCTCAACCTTAAGGGACCTGAACCAGGTACTAATAAGGGGTTTAGGCCAATATTAATAAACACAACTTCACCTATTCCTCTTTAATTTACAACTCACAATTAAAATTCGTGTTCAACAATAAAGATAACAACCTAAGTAATTAATTAACTAATTTTCGAAAAGTTTAAGAACAAATACTAATTTATTTACGAAAACAAGATATAAACAACAATTATTCACATTTCAACAAGTGATTTTTCAATCCCCGGCAACGGCGCCAAAAATTGATACGCTCTAAGTAAGCATATAATTTAACCCTATAAGATATCATAGTTAGTACGCAGTAAATAGGGATCGATCTAATCCGGGGATTAAGGGTACACCTGTCATTGTAAGAAAAATAAAGAATTAAAATAAAACAAAGTATATTTACAAGAATATATACAAGTATATACAAATTTACGAAATAAAGGGGGGTTTTAGAATTGGTTTTCCGAAAATTAAAATAAACAAAACAAAGAAACTATACAAACACAAGTACAAGAATGAAACATAAGAAACAAATATCAAAACTAAAGTCATAATCAAATTCGATCCAACCCTAATATTGTTCATCTAAGTCATGAAAAAGAATTGATCATGTGAAACATTCAAAGCAAATGATTTCCCATTTTTTACTTTCCATCACTAATTAACCTAAGTGAAAGCACAAAGATTAATCCTATCAAACATGCAATCAAATTCTAGAAAGCTAGATCATCAACACATGTTTAACGCATGAAGAACACAAGAAAGGATATCAACTCAAGTGTACAACTCAGTATGAAAAAGTCCATCTAATTGCAATCCTTTTCAATTAAATTCGGCTTTTGTCCAAAACTTTTACTACTTTTGATTCAAGTTCACAAAACAATTAGGTGAATCATGTTCTTAAATCTAGCAATAATTACATACTAACCCTATATGTTTCGGACCACATAAGATTAACACATAAAGGATTTCAATCAAACAAATTTAATTGAACAATCTCACAAAAGAAACTTTGGAATCACAATATAGGAATCGAAAATCTCATTGAATCATAAAAATTTCAGAATTAACTTTGTTCAAACATCAATGTCAACTAGAAAAAAATCCAACAAAAATCAAACAAGGTTACAAAGAAAGAGGTTGAATTACACCATGGATGGAAGATGGAGATGGATGCTTGATGTTTGGATCCTTGAAGCTTGCAAGAAAGTCTTCAATGGTGGTTGATGGGTGAATTGCTCATGACTTCTTCCTCTCTTCTTTGGCCTTGCTTGAAATCCGTGGGATGCACTAGAGGATGGAGAGGGAGAGAGAGAGAGAGAGAGAGAGAGAGAGAGAACTTCATGGCTATCAGTGATTTTTCTGAATTATGGGGTGTGGAACTCTAAAACGCTAAGAATGAGGGAGTATATATAGGGGACAGCAAATGCTTCATGATTCTTCTATTATTTTCCCAATGAATTTTCTGAAAATGCCACATAGCTCATCCAATCACAATATGCCAAGTAGGCTTTAGTGTGTTGTCCAACCAATCCCGTAGTGCCATGTCACCTTTGGTGTGTCATCCAACTCTCCAAAATAAGTTTATAATCCCTTAATATATATTTGCCGAAATATCTATGAATTAAATCTGATTTATTTCCTTATTTTCGGCCAAAATACCTTTAGGGAATGTAGGGATGAACTTAGACTTATTTTGAGCATTCACCCTTCCTTAAAACTCTCCAAACTTTATCTCCAACGTCACCCTTGATTTCCTCTTGAGATTTTCACGTTAACTTCCTTATTTCCACCGCAAAATCAGTTTTAATTGTCCAAGAATATCTTTTATTTGTTGCACACACACACTCCTCCTTTCCTTAAAAATCTCCCTTGAATTACTCCAATCGAAATCTTCAATCAATCTCCTTGATTTTCACGTTGGCATCACACATTCTCTCTCCCTTTTCACGGCAATCACCACAATTAACTCCTCCAAGAATATTTCCTCCCTTAAAACTCTCCCTTGAAAATCTCCAAGGCATATCTTCAATTATATTTCTGATTTTCAACGTTGTCTCCTTCTTTTCCTCTTTGTATTTCACTGCAAACACATATAAATCCTCCAAAAATATCTCTCATGCGTCACAAACCCTAATTTCCATGGGCCTTCATCCATTTTGCCGAAAATCCAACTTCTCTTGAGATTTCTTGGGCCTTTATGCATCACCTTCAAGCCATGTAGTCTCCTAGTGCTTCCATGAATCTTCCTCCAATGTCAAACTTCCTTTATTTTTCTGCTCATGCTTCCTTGTTTGCTCAGGAGTCTTGCTGTGACAAAGTTTCCTTTTCTGGACAGGGTCTCCTGGTTGAAACAGGATTTCCTGGTTGGACCAGGAAAACTTCATTTCTTCGTTTCAGCTCATTTATGCAGTTCTGGAGCTCCCTCCAACGTTCTTGAGTTCATTTCCACTTGTTTGCTCCAAGGACCTGAAAATAGAAACTATTACTAAAAATAGAAACTTTCCTAAAACGAAAATAGAAACTTTCCAAAACTAAAATGGAAACTTGCTAAAAATAGGAAAAAGAAACTTTCCTAAACTAAAAGGATTCATTTAAGGAAATAACTAAGTAAATATGAGGAAATAATTGTTAAAACGTCGCATTAAAATGCTCCTATCACGGTTCACTGTCAAATCTGCCTACCATGTGGCTCGGAACAGAGTGCTTGCTAATTAGTCTTCTGCACTAAATCCAAGTGGTGCTCTATGGCACCAATTGTGGAAAGCATCTGTGCCCAATAGCGAGAAAATTTGTGCATGGAAAGCAGCGGCTAATATTCTTCCTACTCGGAGCCGGCTAAGTGAACGTGATATTGATCTTGATACCCAATGCCCACTCTGTGACGAAGAAGTTGAGACGCCTATCCGCATCTGATTGTCCTTATGCCGCTAGTTTGATTCAAGGTGCTAATTTACCCCAGGTTTCGGCCCCTATAAGCGTTGTTGACTGGTTGGTTGTTGTCCATACTTTGAATTCTCAAAGCTTTGCCCCTTCCTTGATGATCTTGTGGGCTACCTGGAGAAATAGGAATGCCAAAGTTTAGGACGGAGATTTCAAGCAAGCCTCTGAGGTTGTACCCATGACGTTGGGATGGTGGGAGGATTACAAAGCAGCTCATGTTGTTACTCAGTCCATTGCGGGGACTCGAGCGACATCAAAATGGAATGAGCCTCCAGTTGGTTATGTGAAGCTGAATGTTGATCCAACTTTTGATCAGACCTCTAGGCGTACAGGGTTGGGAGGAGTGTTTCGTGATCATACTGGGCTGTTTTTGCATGGATTTCGGCATTCGGTCATGTCAGCAAACACGGCCAAACATGCTGAGTTGTTGGCTCTGCTTCTTGGGGTGCAGCTAGCCATTGAGCATCATCTAACCCCCCTGATAGTGGAAACCGATTGCCTGGAGTTGGTGACGGCTCTGTCGTCTTCTTCTTTAGACCATTCGGATTTGGGTTTTTTGTTAGCAGACCTACGGGATTTGCTGCATGAAGCTTTGGATGCTCGAGTCTTTAAGGTAGGAAGACTAGCCAATGGAGTAGCTCATACCTTGACGCAGGATGCTAAGACTGCCGAATCTCAGTTGGATTTTTTTTTCAAATATGCCTCCGTCTGTGGAGGCAACTTTAATCGATGATTGTAATGATGTTTCATCAATGAATTAGTCTTTCATTCCCCTAAAAAAAACAAATGTAATTACTATCAAAAGTTATTATAATTTTCAAAATTAATGTATTTCCTTTTGCATAGACCTGTAAATTGACCGGATTTGGATCGGATCGACCTAAATCCAAATCTGTTTACTTAAAAAAAATTCGATCCAAACCCGCTCCGTTAACCCAGCGGATCATTGATAGCTCGATCCAAATCTGTATCTGCCGGATTAACGGATACTCGATCCACTAATCCGACCCGTTTATAATTTCAAATATTTTAAAATTTTAAATAGTAATATTAAATTTATATTATTATACCTCAAAAGATATTAATAAAATATTAAAACAACATGAAAACTATCACCAAAAGTAGAATTACGTTATCAAAATTCTTAATGCTTCTTGGAATCTTGGGTGGTGGACTTTCGCAGTTGTTTGTCTTTCATAAATCCAAGAATTTCACCTCTGACTATGAAATACGAATGCCCCCGACTATCCCTGTTAATCATTACTCCGATCCCGAAGGCCAACAGAATAGGACCGAAATCCTATGATGTTATCCCATGCTAATGTATCTAGAGCGTAGGCTTGCTTTGAGCACTCTAATTTCTTCAAAGTAACAGCACCGGAGGCACGACCCGGTCAATTCCCTTAGATTTCTGCAAAAAATGTGTATTAGAAATTATTCATATTTTATATTTTATATTTTTAAAAAATAATAATATATTAATAAAAAATAACATTTTATTATTACAAAAACGGGCCGGATCATTAACAGATCGGATCGACCTAAATCCGTATTTGATCAGTTAAATAAACGGGTTAAAGGATTCGGATCATTAACGGATAAACACACTATACCACAAAGTTAATCAGACAACTGTCAAACGACTGTTGTTTGAATGAAAAACCTGCTGTTGTCTAGTAGCTTGATGTCTGATTGACTTCATTCAGACAACTGTCGATAACAGTTGTCTGTTTCTCAGTCACACAACACATATAAGTAAATATTTGTTGTCTGAATTTATCCAAAATCTAATGTGTGTTGACTTAGACAACAGCTTGTTATTTTGGTGTTGAGTGAAATTACTCTAGGACAACTATTTCCTGAATGTTGTGTTGTGTCTGATGAATCTCCAACAACAACAATATGTGAATGTTGTTGTCTGAAATGAACCTCAGACTTTTTTCTGTTGTCTGAAATGTATTTAAGATAACAGGTTGCTAGATGTAAATGTTGTCTGAAAGCATTTAAGATAACAATGTGCTGGATGCATCTGTTGTCTTGAATGAACCTCAGACAACACATAATTTTTGTTTCTGTTGTCTGAAGTTCATTTAAGATAACATGTTGCTGGATGATAATGTTGTCTAAAACTCCATTAAGATAACAATGTGTTGGATGCATGTGTTGTCTTGAATGAAACTCAGACATCAGTGAAAGTTTGGTTACGTCGTCGCAAGGAATTGCACACAATGTCTCCTTTATTAAAACTGTTGTCTGAATGTTCCTCAGACAATAGATATTATGTGTTCGTAAATTTATGTGTTGTCTGATGATATTGCACTACCACAGTTAATAGCCTTATATATGTTGTTTGAATTGAATAAGCACAACTGATTTCTGGAAATAGGCAAATATGAAATACAAATTAG
This sequence comes from Rosa chinensis, assembly GCF_002994745.2. NCBI lineage: Eukaryota > Viridiplantae > Streptophyta > Magnoliopsida > Rosales > Rosaceae > Rosa > Rosa chinensis. The sequence goes on from NC_037088.1 coordinate 39,020,553, forward strand.
TTCAAATGTCATTTACTAGCACATCATTGTCATACATTGCCAAAACACACCGAAACTACAAATAGGGTACCCAATTGTATGAAGTATTTCTTACATATATATCAATTCAAAGTACTAGCTATTTCTTACATATCAATTCAAAGTACTAGCTATTCATGTCCAACCAAAACGTAACTACAAACTTTGAACTGAAATAACAAAATAGGTCTCCAAGAAGTACCAACACAAATCTTACATATATGTTTTAACCACAAACTTTTCCCACTCAGTTCTGACCACCCAGTATGGGTTAAAGAGAAAGGACTTCCTGCAAAAACAAAACACTTGTTCAATAGTAACTATCACTACTACAAAAATCAAATCAGACGACACCTCTCAGACGACGCTATGCAATTATATGTCGTGTGATTGAATTTTTTTTTTCAAACGTCGTTTTTGTAAAAGCAGTCGTCTGATAGAGACTTAGAAATTAGTTCAGAAGACGTTTAAGATAAAAACAGTTGTGTGTCCCTTAAAAAAATTAAGCGCCAAGTTTCTCACCATGTAAGTGGTGCTACACCCCATATGAAACCCCAAATTTTGTCCAACATGTATTGATCATACGATGAGAAATGATATAACTGTGGTCTGATCAAAAGTTTGATAGAAATGTGGGAGATTTTCCACCACCATTTTTCTCCAACTCCCCAAAAGTCAGGAGTCATATTGATAGGAGACAAACCCCAAATTTAAATGGCTACATTCAGACCACATTCTTACACAAATCTGTTGTGTGAGTCCTTGTCCAACTTAATAGGGCCTCACAAACCCAGCTGAAACCCTAGCACTTAAGCAAAAAAAATAACAAAAATAACAAAACTGACCCAAAACCAAAACCCCCTCTCGATAGCGCCTCACTCTCGACCTCACCTCACTCTCAAGTCTCAACAGACCCAAAACCAAAACCCTCACTCTCTAGTCTCTAGCCAAAACCCTCATTCTCTCTCTAACCAATCTCATCTCTCTGCGTGAGATTTTTGACCGCGAATGGGATTGAGCTGGTGAAGTTGTTAGAACTGAGATCGAGCTATTCAGCCTCTCCAGATCAAGCCAATTCCCTTTGAGGGAAGCACTATTGGTGAAATCTGCGAAGACTCAGAACTCGGAGCTGACTCAGCCGACCGAGCGTGTTGGGTGGAATCAGACCCACAAGCCCAACACCGAGAAGGTGAAGCGAGTACACATACAGCTGGTTCCAGTCGTTGTCAGAGCTCCAAGTTTGAAGAAGCTGAGCTATGGCGAGATTACGGGCATTCAGTTCGAGTACTTGGGAAGATAAGGGTTCGTGCCTCTGGTCATTGAAACGGGTCATTCAGGTAATCTAGATTTAGTTGTGTACTTGGTATTTATTCAAAAGGACTCAATTCACACCTCTCCATTTACCGTAGCTCTGCCTCTCTCTCTCTCTCTCGATGCCTAGGTCCTTTCTACGTTATCTATGGTAGACTTGTAGGGCTCCAACATCGTTTTCAGATCTGTGGCTAGGCTCCTCTAAATCTTTATCCGCTTGGCACTCTCTCTATTAGAGTTGGATCTAGAGATACTTCGCATTGTTTTCAGATCTGTGGTAAGCACTTTGTGAAACATCTTTGTTTGGATTTGACGTTTTCTATGTTTCATGTACTAAAAGCATAGCTCGCTCGATTCAATTGCCTCAAACCAAAGTCTCCTTGCAGCAACTTCTGGAATAGTGAAACCTTGGAACTCGCCTTCTGCTAAAATGGGTACCTTCTTTGCTCTTCTTCCCTCATTCTTGTTCCACTTTTCGATTTCTTCACTTCCTTTCAGTCATGGGTACCTCTGATTTTGCTGAAATGGTTATGTACATACATGTCCATTTGCAAGCATAATTAGCTATAATGAGCCACGCTCATGGTACCACCAGGGGTACCAACGCCCACCATATGAGTGACTGGCGTAAAGACAGTTAGCCGGGTTACCGCCTGAGCCCCGGATCAACCCCAAAGCACCGCCGACGCGCCGCCACGCGCCGTGTCAAGATGGCATCAGAAGCTACTGAAACTGGGAACTGAAGCACATCAGTCCCACATTGAAAACAAAGAGAAGATCATCCTCTTCCTCATCTATAAAAGGTTCTCTCCTCTCTCCTCATTTATTACGCATTCAATACTTACCTACTGTCACTTTGTCAACATAAATACATTGACTAACTTAGGCATCGGAGAGTTGAAGACCGCCCGGCGCGGTCTCCCTCTGACGCCCATTGTATTTTATTTGACAGGTAACGGGAACCACTCACAACAAAGGTATCGATCCGCCCGCCGGATCAGCGTTAACTAAGGTCCAGCTATCGCTAGACTTTTAGACATTAACATTGGCGCCGTCTGTGGGAATCCTTGAACAGAAGGTCATCCCATCACAATTACCATGACTAACGGTAGCGGGGGAAATATCGGGGAGCAGGCAGACCAGTCCGCCGTTCCCCAACCCGCCCGCCCAGCGGTAAGCATCAACCGCGCACTATTCAACACCCCGGTCAACCCAGGCGGTGAAACAAATCCAAGCAGCAGCCGTCCCCCAGGTCAGGACCTCACCGCCTTGTATGAGCTGGCGCTGGCGGACCTCCACAAAGCAAACAGAGAGCGCGAGCAGGAACGCAAGGAGAAGGCGGAGGCCCAAAACCAAGTGGCCACGCTGATGACACGTTTCGACGAGCTAAGGCGAACGCTGGACGCAAACGCCAACCCTGCACGAAGTGAGCAGTCACACAGCACCAGACACAGCCGGCCTACCGCTGGTATAGGACCCATCGTGCAAATGCAGGTACCGCTAAGCCCACCTGAGCTGGCAGGAATGGGACCACCCCCTATCCCACAACTGCCGGAGCAGGAGGCGGAGTCATCGCTGCGCACCCACCACTCGAGGACTAGAACAAGGACTGAGGGTAATCTACCCATTCCCGGGCGGGGGTTCGCTCCGCGGAACGCCCGAGCGGGCCCCGCTGGCGACGCAACCACCCAAATTTTGGAGAGGATGCAGCAGTTAGAACGGAGATTAATCCTGGCGGAGGCAGGCACCCCGGCGCCAGCCCCAAACCCACTCTTCGCGTCCAGGCCAGGCCCATTCACCGCTACAATTTTGCAAGCCGTCAGACCAGCGTTTGCAAAGACCCCAAAAATGTCACATTATAGCGGTAAGACCGATCCCTTCGTCCACATGGACACGTTCAAGAAGGTCACCAACAACAAGGGATTTGATGACGCCACCCTGTGCCACTTGTTCAGCGAAACGCTGGATAGTGAGGCAATGAGTTGGTTTTTCGAGTGTCCGCCAGGGTCCATCGACTCATTCCACGCATTATCTCATGCTTTCCTCTCTCGATTCATCTTGTTGTCCGCCGGTCATCACAACACGAGCCAGTTGTTTGGCGTCAGGCAGGGAGGGGACGAATCATTGAAGGCATTCGTCACAAGATGGCGAGCGGCAGCATCTCAGTGCCGCGATCTCGACAAAACAATGGCTTCGGCGGCTTTCAAGCAGGGACTCCTCAAGGGACCATTCCTCTATCACCTCAACTACAATCATCCAAATGCGGCGTATGATCACCTTATGAGTGAGGCGGTCATTCATGCCCAGGCAGAGTTTATCACATATGGAGAAACCCCACCGCCACCAGCAACACCAACAAAGTCATCTCAACCCTCCTCCAGCCATCAGGAGACCGCCAGCAAAGCCCCCACTGCACCGCCAGCTGACAAGAAGAGGGAGTGGCAGCAGGGCGGTTACCAAAGCAAGAGGCAGAAAGACAACCACTACAAGGGCAACCGCCAATCCCATGGGGACAATCGCAACAAGCAGACGGAATCCTCTCAGCGGTATGCAGTGTTCACCGTCCTCACAGCCTCGTACGAGGAGATTTACAATCAGTGCAAGGATCAGATACCACCGCCACCCTCACCGAGACTCCCCAAAAAGGGTAAGCCAAGAAACACCGGCATGTGGTGCAAATACCACGAGGACAGCGGTCACAATACCAACAGTTGCAACGCTCTCAAAACAACCATTGAGACCCTATACCGTGACGGCAAGATGGATCAGTTCAAGGTGCGCCAACCGCCACCTGTGATTGCCAACATTGAGCCACTGGGCCGCATCAACACCATCGACGGCGGGGCTCCAATCACCAACATGTCTCATAGGGCAAGAAAGCGTTACGCACGCGCCAATCACCCAAAGGAAGTCTGTAACATCCGCTACGAGAGATCCACCAAACTCCCAAAGTCTGGTTGGGAGCCCATCACCTTCTCAGAGGAGGAGGAGCGCGGAGTACATCTACCCCATGACGACCCATTCCTGATCGATGCCATTCTCGACAGATGGTCAGTAGGAAGAATCTTGGTGGATAGCGGATCTGCTGTCAATGTCATATTCAGCGGTTGTTACAACAACCTTAAGCGGAACAAGAAACTACTACAAGACCATGAGCCATTGCTTAGCTTCTCCGGCGATATCACTTAGCCGCTGGGTTCTGACTACATGCGGTTAACCATCGGCTCCAGTCCATGTATGGCGGAGGTACATACCGAATTTATAATTGTGGACTGTTTCAGTTCGTATAACGCCATCATAGGACGGCCGGCACTCAACAAGCTCAAATGCATCATCGCCGGATACATGCTTCTCATGAAGTTCCCCACACCCAACGGCACGGGCTGTGTCAGGGGAAGTCAGCAACTGGCACGAGAATGCTACTCTACCACCATTGCGCGGTCAACCCGCCGCCATGAAATCCTAACGGTAGGAAATCAGGCACCGCCACCAGATATCTTCGAGGATCCTAGGGATGAGGAGGAGAAATACGTGAGGAAGGAACCGGTCAATCCTGAAACATCGTTGAAGGTCATCAGCATCTCTGACGAGCACCCAGAGCGGACAGTCCGCATAGGAGCTCAGCTAGACCCAGAAGTGGCCGCAGAACTCACTCAATTCCTGCGGGACAACGCCGCCGTTTTCGCATGGTCATATGCGGACATGCCGGGTATCTCTCCCGAAATCATCACACACAAACTAACCATTAAGCCATCCTTCCATCCCATCAAGCAGAGGCGAAGGGCCTTCGACGAGGAGAAATACCGCGCCATAGGAGAAGAGGTCGCCAAACTCCAGGGCATTGGATTCATCCGCCAGGTAATCTATCCCCAATGGATCTCCAACCTGGTCATGGTCAAGAAGCCTAGCGGCAAGTGGCGGATGTGTGTCGACTTCAAAAATCTCAACAAGGCGTGCCCAAAGGACAGTTTCCCTCTCCCACGCATTGATCAGCTGGTTGACGCAACCGCCGGGCATGAACTCCTCAGCATGATGGACGCTTTCTCCGGCTACAATCAGATCAAGATGCATCCCAGCGATCAGGAGTGTACCACCTTCACCACCGACAAGGGCCTCTACTGCTACAATGTTATGCCTTTCGGTCTGAAGAACGCCGGTGCAACTTATCAGCGGCTGATGAATGCTATGTTCGCTGAACATTTGGGCAAGATAATCGAGGTCTACGTGGACGACATGTTGGTCAAGAGTATAAAGGCCAGCGGACACGTGGCAAACCTCAAGATCATAGTTACCATCCTCCTGGCCTATGGCATGCGCCTCAACCCAGAAAAATGCTTCTTTGGCGTCACCGCCAGCAAATTTCTGGGTTATATCGTCAGTGAACGAGGAATCGAGGCTAACCCGGACAAGGTGCAGGCCATACTCGACCTGGCAGACCCTGAGTATAAGGTACACGTCCAGTGCCTCCAAGGCAAGTTAACCGCCCTTTCTCGATTCATCTCCAGGCTCACTGACAGGTGTGCCCCATTTTTCAAACTCCTCAAAACAACTCACAAGAAAGTCATCAACTAGAACCCAGAATGTCAGACGGCGTTTCAGGGCTTGAAGGATTATCTGGCGGCAGTCCCACTACTCTCTATCCCTGTGCAAGGAGAGACACTGTTCATATACCTAGCGGTATCGGTATCAGCGGTGAGTTGCGCCATTGTCCGGCGGGAGGGACAGGACGAGCTCCCAGTTTTCTACGCCGGCAGGGGCATGAACGGGGCAGAAACAAGGTATCCACCCTTAGAGCAGCTAGCTCTTGCACTCATCGTTGCCGCCAGGCGCCTCCGCCAATATTTTCAAGCGCACACAATCCATGTGTTAACCAATCAACCTCTGAGACAAGTGATGCAGAACCCTGAACATTCAGGGCGCCTCAGCAAGTGGGCCATCGAGCTCAGTGAATTTGACATAGAGTACAAGCCAAGAGCCGCCATGAAGGGCCAGGCGGTAGCGGACTTCATCGCTGAGCTCACTGAACGTCAACCCGATCCCAGCACGGAGGCTGAGCCCAGGACGAAATTGGTCACCGCTAAGGAGCCAGCTCCCCTACAATCAGGTTGGAACCTGCATGTGGACGGCTCCGCCAGCGCCAAGGCCAGCGGCGCTGGAGTCATCCTCACAGGACCTGGGGGGCTGAATGTGGAATACGCATTAAAATTCAACTTCAAGGCCTCCAACAATATGGCGGAGTACGAAGCACTCATTGCCGGCTTACTCCTCGCCATCGATTCAGGGGCTGACAGTGTCAACATCTTCAGTGATTCCCAGTTGGTCGTTAACCAGGTCAATGACAGCTTCCAGGCCAAGGACCAACAGTTAGCGGCATACTTGGGGTACGTTAAGACACTCCTCAAGAAATTCAAATTTCATAACATCACACAAATCCCCAGGGAAAAGAACGCTAAGGCTGATTCACTGGCAAGACTGGCGACCGCCCAGCCACATCAGAGTCCAGCGGACACAAGAGTGGAGTGTCTTGACAAGCCAAGTATCACAAAAACCCTGGCGGAGATCTTCAACATTGAGGTCAATACCAGCTGGATGGACGAAGTCATTCAGTACAAGCGCAACGGCACATTGCCGGACGACAAAGTTAGGGCGCGACAACTCCAGCGGAGGGCAACCCGCTACAACATCCAGGACGGCAAGCTGTACCGCCAGGGATTCACCCATCCCAACCTCCGCTGCCTAACCCCAGAGGAGGGAAAGGTCGTTCTGGCAGCAATTCATAGCGGAGAATGCGGAAACCATTCAGGCGCCAGATCCTTAGCCAATCGCACAATGCGACAAGGCTATTTTTGGCCTACTCTCGGCGACGATGCCCGCCAGGTATCAAGATCATGCCACAAGTGCCAGCAATTTGCTGACATCCCGCATGCACCGGCGGAACCACTATCGGTCATCGTCGCTCCATGGATCCACTCAACTTGGGGCCTGGATTTGATGGGAAAATTTCAAACCGCCAAGGGCCAGTTCAAGTACATCATAGTGGCTATCGACTACGACAGCAAGTGGATAGAGGCGGAACCACTAACAGCAATAACTACCGCCAAGGTAATTCACTTCCTCTGGAAGAACATCTACTGCCGTTACGGTGTCCCACACACGATAATCACCGACAATGGCACACAATTCAACAACAAGGAGCTCATCTCTTTCACCGCCAACTTGGGTACTAAGATGAGTTTTGCATCTGTCGCCCACCCCCAGACCAACGGTCAGGTCGAAGCAGCAAACAAGATAATCAAAAAGCTGCTGAAGAAAAAACTCGACAAGGCAAAGGGTCTATGGGCGACGAAACTCCCGGAAGTTCTATGGGCCATCAGAACAACCCCAACTTCCGCAACTGGTGAAACTCCTTTTTGCATGATGTTCGGAACGGAGGCGGTCCTGCCTATTGAGGTCTCTCAACCTACCGCCAGAGTCGAGGGCTACCGCCCAGAGACCAACACTGACGGCATCAACCTGGACAAGGACCTCCTGGAGGAAAAGCGACACAAGGCCCACCTATGCAACCTGCAAAACAAGCAGCGGGTATCGCGTTTCTACAACGCCAGAGTCAAGGCCCGGAACCTCCAACTGGGGGACTGGGTAATGAAGGAAGTCATTCCACCGCCAACAAAGCTTCGCCCAACTTGGGAAGGTCCATACAAAATTGTGGAAGTCGTTAGCCCAGGCACCTTCTACTTAATGGACAAGGATGGCGTCACAACGACCCACCCTTGGAATACCGAACACCTTCGGTATTATTACAAATAGTCATGCCGCTACCCAAGAGCATCTTGACTTAGCTAAATTTTTGTTCAATATTTAGCTAAGGGAAGCTACCCAACGGGTACTACCCGTCTTTTGTAAACGCTGATCAGTCAGCTATCAATGAAACGAGGAATTATTCAAACCATTGTTACCAAGTCTAGCACTGAGGGCAACTGGCAACGCCAGGAATCGTCAGCGGACCACGTCCGCTACGTGGTGCACTTGGACCAATTTTAATTCCTATAATGTTTCATTGCTTGGCAAAAGAAAAATCTCTACGTCAAAACTCTAGCGGTACAAACACATCATGACAAACGTCAAACTCTGAAATTTCATTTCAGGGCTGGGACTCCCCACCCAAAATAGTTCATTATTACAGTGTCAAAAAAAAAAAAAAAAAAAAAAAACCTATGGAAGTCTCAGCTAGCTTCAGCGGTTATCTTCGGCTTCTCCGGCTTCAACTGGCGGCGGCACGACCGATCGGCTCGCCTGATCGGACCCTCGAGCTGTCGGACTGGGAGTCTCCATTGTACCATCCGCCCGGGTGTGTGCCTCCAGAAATCCGGCACGTGACACCTCCGACGGGGTCTGCTGGGGAGTCTGCTGGGACCTTTCCGGCGGATGGGAGCCACTTTCCCCGCTGCCCGAATGAGTACCCGCCGCAGGGGGAGGCACGACTTCTGTCTCCGGCGGGACACCCTCGACCACCGGCACGTCGGGCTGTGACGCCTTTACAAAGTCAATGGCGCCCTTCCGCGTCAACATGTCTATATTGGCCCGGGCCCCAGACTTCGCCGCTTCGGTCAATGTCTTTTTATACTCCGCCGACATCTTGAACGCTTCAACGGCGGCGGCCGCAGAAGAACTCTGTTCATTTTTCAGGCGGTTGACCTCCCCGTCCAGCCGCTGCATCTCACCCAGTCTGGCGGCAGACTCCCGCTGCACAATAATGAGCTTCTTATCTTTAGCGGCTATCCGCTCCTGCAGCAATGCGATCTCCTGCTCCAACTGGGAGACGCGTTCATTCCTCTCCAGGTCCCGCCTTATGGCCGCATTTAAGCTTGCCGCGGGCGTCCGCATAGTCACACTCCGCCTTGACCAGCCCCCGCTCGGCCTCCGCCAATCTCTCCTTGGCCTCCGCCAACTCCCTCTGGAGACCTCCGATCTCTCCCCTGAGCTCTTCCTCAATCCGGGGCTGCTTAGACGCCGCCTCGAACATATCATGTAACCCCGCAGATATTTGACCAAACGCCGAGCTGAAGGGCGATTGGTCAATTGCCGTCGGGCGCGATATGCCCGCCAGACCCCCGAACCCCAGCCGCTCGCACAGATGGAAAAGGAATGCCCGCTCCCCTTCTGTCATGAATGGCGCATACTCGGCAAAGGAGTCCAGATCACTGACGGCTGCTGCCTCTCCCTCCGCCACTGCAACCTTCGACGCAGCTTGTCGAGCCTTCTTTTGTTGGCGGACTCCGATCACCACCTCTTCTTCCTCTTCCTCGACGGGGGAGTCAGGCTGCCGGCGTTTTTTCTCCAGCGCCCGTTGTGTCCCAGCAGCGGTCCTCGTCACCCGCACCGGCGGCTCACCCCGGGACTCGGTGGTAGTCTCCGTCGGCTGCACCGTCTTCTTTTGAGGACCGCGCCGGGTGGTAGGCATCCGCTCCCGCGGCCTTGTACCAACAATCCCCCTCTCCCCGCCGCCCGCTTGGGTATCCGCCTGCACTACCGGCAGGCCATCCTCACCCAGATGGGAGTGGTGCGGCATCGGCAGCTCCACCGCAACCTCGGACTGGCTCAGCACCAGCGTCTCCGGGTTCACCACCGTCTGCTGGGCCGCCAGCCCCTCGGCATACATAGCCTCCAGAAAATTTTCTATCTCGGCACGATCCATTGCTTTTTCGAAAGCGTCGCGACTAGATTTGTTACCGGGCGGGGTTTCTGAAAAGAAAAACACAAACACCCGTCAGTCCGGATCACTTACAAAAAAAAGAGGTGTGGCGGAATTGCTCTCACCAATAGAGCGAGTTAGCCCCAGGTCGACCAGCAATTCCCAACCGGTCAGAAGACGGAAGTCAAGCAAATTGCGGTTCCGCCAGCAGCCGCGGATCCTCGCCACGCGACACTCCTCTTCGCGCGTCAAGATGTACCTTAGTCCCGCTGCACAAACACAATAATCATTAGCAAAAACCGCAGGTTTGCAAAAGTTTGAACCCGCCAGTTAGTTTTAGCGGAAACCAGTTGCCAACCTCGGATGGGCTGGAATTCCGACTTAGTCTTAAACGTCGGCCCCTCCACATTCGACCTGGTGTGGTACTCCCAGCCATCTGTGGCGACGCAGAAGGTCCCCCGCCAGTAGGACATTGAGTCCCTTAGATTCTCAATCAACTTGGGCGCTCCCTGGCGGCGGCTCAGGTTCACGCACCCTCTGCAACCTCGGCGCTTCACATACACTAGCTCGTAGAAGTGAAGCACTTCCGCCACGGTAGGCCCTCGCACCCCGACAAGCGCCACAAGGAGTTCATCGCCAACATCAACCGCCACATGTTGGGACAGATCTGCCCAAAGGCAAGGCCAAACTCGCACACAAGAATTTGGAGATTGGGCACTAGCGGGAATGTCACTCCTTGGCGGAATATGGCCTCGTGCACGGCAGCACATCCCGCTGGGAGCATCGAGGCCTTCTCATCCGTTGTCGGGGGGCGCAGCTTCACCGAGCCCGGCAACCGGAACGTCCGCTTCATCCGGTTAACAGCGGCGGCATCCATCCGCCCACCTGCCTCGTCGACGACGGTGCCATCTGAGAGGTACCACGCCGACTCGACATTTTGGCCCGGCGCTTCCCCTTCGCCAGCGGAGCCGCTAGCAGCACTATTGCTCGCCAAGCGCTCGTCGCGCCTAGCAACCTCACCCGCCCTAGAGCTCTCTGGACGCGAACCACGATCCATAGCTATTTCCCAGGGGATGGTCCGAAGTGGCTCAACTTCAAGCGGTTCTGGCAGTGAGGTTCCTGCATGGGCAGACGGACGCAACGAGTCAATAAAGGTCATATCCGCCACGCTGAACGACACGTCAGACCCGGAATCCTCACTGCTCGAAATATCTATGACGTTGGCCATCCCAAACCCTAAAACCCACATCAATTAGCACAAATACAGATCTAACCTACTCTCACATCAGATATAGCCAAAGATGCCAAGAACAACTACCCACAAAAATACCAAAACAAAAACAACCGCACGCTCAACCCAGATTAGACCGTCTAGCAAAACCCAAAACCCCAACTTTCTGTCAAACACCATAACCTCCCTCAAATCTCTCCCTACACCCTCCGAGAACAACACAGAAGCAATATCATACCATTAACAGAAATACCAAAACCCAGAAACCACCATTGCAGATTCAATAAAACAGGAAGAGGATCCGAAATACCAACCTCACGTCGAAGACTTTGGAGTGCAGCTCGTCTTCACTGACAGATTTCGTCCTCTCCAGTTCGACTACTCCACGCAAACCCGGGGATCTCCTTCGCAATTCGCAGACGAACAAGGCTCGAAGCAGGCAACTCAGATTTGAAGATTTTCCAGAAATGTCGAAACTCGCTCAGTTCCCCCCTTTTTATGTCAACATCAAGTAATCCTGAACCGTCCGCTACAAAACTACATCACGTACCAACCGTACACGTGTCCCACGTCTTCACTAACTCCCTGGATTAGCCGAGGCGTCGCCTCGGTTACGAAATCCATCATTACTCGCATTAATGACGAGAAGACGGCTAGGCTTAGGAGACAAGCCTCCAGACGCTAACCCTCTGAGAGTTAGCCACGTGTCAACCGTCATCATTCTTTAGCTTCCAAGGGAAGTCACCACCTGACAAGTAAACCCCCAACCATGGCAAGTCTCCGCTGAGCGAAAACCCCGCTCAGCGGATCCATCCTCACTTGCATCTCCCAAGTGACGGAGTCTCCGCTGAGCTAAACTCCGCCAGCGGATCCTCACTTGTCATCTTCCAAGTGACGGAGTCTCCGCTGAGCGAAACCCCGCCAGCGGATCCTCACTTGCATCTCCCAAGTGACGGAGTCTCCGCTGAGCGAAACTCCGCCAGCGGATCCTCACTTGCATCTCCCAAGTGACGGAGTCTCCGCTGAGCGAAACCCCGCCAGCGGATCCTCACTTGCATCTCCCAAGTGACGGAGTCTCCGCTGAGCGAAACCCCGCCAGCGGATCCTCACTTGTCATCTTCCAAGTGACGGAGTCTCCGCTGAGCGAAACCCCGCCAGCGGATCCTCACTTGTCATCTCCCAGGTGACTGTCCACTGAGTAAAACCCCGCCAGCGGAGCTTCTCTCCTCATTTGGTAAACGGGGCGTCCTCCGCTACACAGCGCACCGCTAGCTGACCCCATTTCTCATCTGACAAGCTGCGTACTTTATTCAGCGCAACACCGCTCAATAAAATACCACCAAGCACGTCTACTTGACGCTGCTTCCTGCTACATCTAGCGGGGGGACTTCCGCCAGCGGCGGATCCCGAGGCCACGCCTCTCTGACAACGCCGCCACGCGGGGTTACGGTCAGAATGTCCCTACGGGACACGGGGACTAGTCAACAGTCTACGACAGCCCTGATCAGGTACGTTGACCCCGTCACCTGGGTGCTAAGATTGGGCTCGCAACCCAACACCCTCTGCTCCGTGCAGCGCTGCTCCGTGCAGCTCCCCCTCAACAAACAATAACAACGACCATCCGGAGGTCCATCTTAGCCGGGGAGTGGGGGACTCCCTGGGGGCCTAGCAGGGGCCCACCCGAAAGGGCACAAAGCGTTTGCTCAGTAAATCCATGGTTGACAACGCACTGACGCTAATTATGCTTCTGCAAAGTCTAGCGGGAGAAACGCTTCAAACCGCCGATCAACTCCCCAACCAAGATTGCCCTCCTTGACTGGGGATTTGGGGGACTTGTACATACATGTCCATTTGCAAGCATAATTAGCTATAATGAGCCACGCTCATGGTACCACCAGGGGTACCAACGCCCACCATATGAGTGACTGGCGTAAAGACAGTTAGCCGGGTTACCGCCTGAGCCCCGGATCAACCCCAAAGCACCGCCGACGCGCCGCCACGCGCCGTGTCAAGATGGCATCAGAAGCTACTGAAACTGGGAACTGAAGCACATCAGTCCCACATCGAAAACAAAGAGAAGATCATCCTCTTCCTCACCTATAAAAGGTTCTCTCCTCTCTCCTCATTTATTACGCATTCAATACTTACCTACTGTCACTTTGTCAACATAAATACATTGACTAACTTAGGCATCGGAGAGTTGAAGACCGCCCGGCGCGGTCTCCCTCTGACGCCCATTGTATTTTATTTGACAGGTAACGGGAACCACTCACAACAAAGGTATCGATCCGCCCGCCGGATCAGCGTTAACTAAGGTCCAGCTATCGCTAGACTTTTAGACATTAACAGGTTAGGATTTGTTCAATTTAAATTTTTTTTTTCTGTGATGCTAATCTTGAAATATGGTAGGATTTCTTAGGTATCTCTCGATGCTCAAGAGACGTGCCACTGGATACAAAAAGAAGGTGTGGAGAAAGAAGCTAAAGTAAGATTCTTTCATTGTTCTTGTGGTTGATCAAATATGCTTCTGCACTTTTCTAATTTCGTAGCTCCAGGTCTTCTATTGCCTTTCATGTCTTGTAAACCTCCTCTAATTCACATATTTCACTATGACATAAAAAATGGAGGACTTTGAGATTTCAAACCACTGAGCTTCTCTCTATTTTGCTTCAATACCAGAAATCTACTTTCTTTTGGTAAGAACTTCTATTTTCAGTTAAATTCCAGCTCTTAAAGCTATTCAAGGTTGTAATGGAATGCACTTTTGATTATTAAGTTTTGGTAAACCCATTAGGATGGATAGGACTGGAAAAGATCAAAGATCAGTTACTGCACTCCAAGTGTTTGATGTTATGCCTCAAAGACAACACCCGAGCTGAACCAGTGGGCTGTTCCATGATTTTCGAAAAATCTATACTCCTTGTTTTACTCTCAGTTTTTTACAGCTTAAAGTAGACTCTTCAATGGTCATTTTGAGCTTGGTTTCACAAAAAACGGAGTTAAATTGAGTTACTTGTGCTATTTTGAAGTTACTGCACTGTTTCAGGATTTCTGCAGAATCAGCGTTTCTGTCAATTTTAGATTCCTGTTTGACCCTTCATTTGAACTTCGATTTGCATGAAACTTTGCAAAATAGTAGCTTTGTATGTCTACTTCAAATCTGGAAAGTTTTGCTTGAAATCACTGAAAGACTAATTGTTGGTGAAATTTTCTTGCTTGTTACCAGTTTTCTGAAATTTTCTCAAACTTGCAGCTTATTGTTGCAAGCAATTGATTTGAGAACCTTTACACTTATTTTTCTGTCCTCGATCTTTAGTGAGTCAGATTAGACATGCAAAGCATGCCCTGAAACTTGACTTCAGTTTGAAAGGTTTAGAAAAGGTTTTGTCTTTGTTCGAAAGTGTCTACAAACCAGTATTTTGTATGCATTCTGATAAGAAGATTCTGATCAATGTTTTCTTTTCGGAATAAGCCCACACATGGAGAAGCTCTAGCTATTTCTCAGTGTCTAATTGAGTGATTTATTCTAAGGGAGACATGTTATTAGGACTGATGGTGGGTTACAAGTTCATAATACGTTTTTCAGTTTCTTTAATCGAACCAAGGCTTTGAAGCTAATTATTGTACACAATCTTTATGAGGATGGCTTGTATTTTTTCTAGTTATTTATAGTTGCTGAACCTATTTATTTACCTTGGTTTATTTTTCATCAGCTATTGTATTGCAAAGAATTTGAATTTTGTTGTCTAATGATATGAAATGTATGATGCAGTGGCTGATGTTTTCCTGTGGAGGGATAAGAAGCTATCAGGAGGTTGATAATTGCACAATGTTAGTCTTAATTAGTTTTGTTAGTTTAGCAAGATTGATACCTGCATATACTGAAAGTATCAGCAATTCGGCATTGCAGCAGCTCATCTCAAGAGAAACAAATCCCCTCCAAAGTCAAGTGAGTCCCTTTCTTTCCAAAAGATAATGTACCATGCAGTTTTCATGTAATAGCTTTAATATCGATGAAATTGTTTGTCAAGGAGGAAAGTGAAGATACATAACTATTACTTGAAATGTTTGAAAGCTCTGATAATATGGCTCTACATAATATCAGTTTAAGCCTTCTTCTATTTCAGTTGGTCAGCTTTAATATCCAATTGCTCCATTGTAGGCCAAAGATTCATTGCAAATTTTATTTGTACTGATAGTCATTGGAGGAAGTAAACCCACTATGTTTCATTAGTTGTAAAAATTTCTACTGGTTGAGTATGCATATATATGTCAATAATGAAAACATAAGAACATCCACTGCAATAAGGTCCTAATAGCAGGTTTGATTGGTCCTACTTCGCTTTTTTTTTTTTTGTTCGATCTCAATGTCTGTAGAACCGTTTTTCTTATTAGTGGGTCCGAATGTGATTGAATCCGAGGAGCACATTTTCTGGATGGCCAAGCACATAAAGACTATTGCGACAAAGTATGCTTCTTTTCTTTGGAACTTTGAGACACTAGCTCAAGAAAATGAGTTTGGTTAATTTTTATTTTGGTATAAAAGATGATGGGGTTGAAGAAAATAGGCTTCAATATATAGGTTCTATGAAGTAGAAGGTCATGTCTCTCTATTTGTTTTATCTGGTTTCATACCAGTTGCATTTTCAGTTAGAGTGTTTTTTATAATCTTAGTTTTAAGAGCAAGGAGAAGGTCAAACTCAACCAATTATTCTAACGCTTAAGGGAGAACTCTGTCCTCTCCAGTTTGATTATATTGAGAAAAGTAAGAAAAGTAAAGAGATTACTATGTATCTTCTAGGTGCTAAGATTAGAGTTTATTCATAATCTATCTTGATGGTTTTGGTTAAGATAGACAATCTGTTTTCCAATATTATAGAGTTGGATTGCCACTGGTGTTCAAGTCAAGCTTTGACAAAGCTAACCGTACATCCTCAAAATCATTCCGGGGCCCTGGCATGGCTGAAGGGTTAAAGGTGATAAACTGATAGGCAGCGTTTGTTGTCATTCATTTTAAGATACGACTTGTATTTTTTGCTATGCAAATAAACATAGAGAATATGTTAGATATCAGTAAATTCAGATAGATTATTAGCTACAATTGGATTTTGAGGCTTCGAATTCAGTATCCATGATCAGTTTCGCATCATGGTTTGTTCATGTGTTCTAGCCCTTTAAAGTTCTCTCATGACATTTAGTGATCTATTTGAGCTTGTAATAGCTCAGCTGCAATACTACCAAGACATACAAAAATCATGGCCAAATTTTTCTGAAGTAGATTTTCTCTTGTTACAGTAAATGGATACATTTAATTATCACAGAGATCGTTAATTTATTATTTTGTTTTTCTGGTGTGATCACTTCTTTTGATTTTACCCTTTTACTTTCAGATCCTTAAGAAGGTTAAAATAGCTTTTGACCTCCCTATAGTTACAAATGTACACGAGTTTATACAGGTGAGCTCGCATCCTTGTTCATCTTTTAGATTCCCATGTTCAGCAAGCAAAATTCGCACTGATCATAAGTTGTTTCTCACATTTATCAATGCTGTTTTCTTTTCCTAGTGCGAAGAAGTTGGCAAATTAAGTTTGCAGATATCATTCAGATTCCTGCATTTTTATGCCGTGAGGTTAAGTTTATGTTGAACCCTGTGTACTTTATCGTGCTCCACCTGCTTTGACGCTCTCTGATTTTGCTATTGCATGCTCTTTCCACCCTTTTTGTCTTTTCAATTTCTATTTCAATTCCTTTTCTTTTGCTCCAACTGTTACATTTCATTCAATTAGTTCATAATTCTATGCCTTACCTCTTGCTTCTTGGGGTCCTACACTTCAATTCTTTGTCTGTTGTCAGTTAATGTAACCTTTTCATGTGTAGCCACTTTTATGCTCAGCACATGTATATGTCACTCCTCTATGCAGCAATTTTCTTTTGATTTGCTTCTCAAAAGAGTAAAATTTCCTAATTGTGATTGTTATTCATTGTCCCTCTGTTCCACTAGAAGAGTTGGACAATCCTTGGTTGCTAAAACTGGAGCTCTCTCTGCCAAAAGTTACTCTCTGAAGGTGTGCTAATGGCTCTTTGTGTTTCGGATCATAAAGTTATAACATTGTCAAGTTTCCATGTAATGGGTTATAACTTTGTTAGTATTATCTGCTACTGTTGATCTAGGATTACCTATTACTTTATTTCTTTAGTGATTGGTACTGTTGATTGAAAAGCATTCATCTTATTGCTGTTACTTCTTTGGAACAGACTCGCTCAGCTGTATGGTAGACTTAGTAGGAAAAGATGGCATTGCGAAGGTTGGGTGTCAGGAAGTGTTTATATGCAATAAAGCAAGGTTTTGTTCCAATGAGGCCATGAGAGCAGCAAAGCTAGACTCCTTAAGTAAATTTCTGGATGTATATTGCTAGGAGAGTACTATTAGATGTACTCCTTTCGTGTATAAAAGATTAGTTTTGCACAATCAATTTTGATGCATGATGTAGATTATAACATTTTCTATATATTGATCAGTTACTGTTAATTTGGTCATTTTTGATTCCGCTTCCAGCATATATAATGCATTGAATCATTCTTTTAGTACAACAATAACCACACAAAACTGTCATATGCACACAATATTTACAATACTCTCAAAACTAAAACTGTCGTCTGAATGCAAAACAGATCACGGATGCTATGAAAAAACTGTTGTGTGAATAACAGTCACACAACGGTTATAAAAAAAAAAAAACGACTTCTAAATCACAATCATACAATGGGTTCTTAAGTTGCCCGTTGTCTGAGTAACGTTCACATAATAGTTAATGCTGTTGACATGCTATCGACAGCCTGTTGACATGTTGTTGACATGGATGCCGAGTTCTTCAGACGACGGTTCTCTAAATCATGTTTCATCAGACGTCAGCGAGATATACGACAGTTAGCTTCGTATCAGACGACAGTTTTTAGCTGTCGTCTGATTCAATTTTTGTACTAGTGTATATTGTAGAATAATTAAGTGATACTTGAGCAAAATCTAATGTAAACTGAGTTCAGTGGAAAGGATTTGCACACTCTCTCAGTTCAATGGAAAGTGCTGGCACGGAAAATTTGCTGTCCATGTCAAGCCACCAAGCCGTTGGTGCAATCAATGCATTCTTATGGTCTTATATACTCTAGAAATCTAGAATCGATGGCTAATGGCAACATAAGATGGCATAACTCTGTACCAATAAATTGCAAAAAAATGTTTCCAATGGTACAAGTATGGACTTCCAAAGAAAATTAAGCATCCGTACATTTTATTGGTTTACTGTATAAAATGGCCCAATCACCATTTCAAGGGGAGCCACATAATTTCATACAAATTGCTAAGAATGCAATGCCAGGTTACTTAAAATTTCTCTGTAACAGCACACCATCTTACATGGGTACACAGTATATAAGTATAATATTAATGTGCAAGCCTACAACTGTACTGATAGCTTATAGTCCATAATCAATATAAGAAGCCTTATATGGCTTTCTATCAACTAACTACAGAGAGGCAATTCAGTTTATTGTAAAACTACTTTAAAAATATCGGTTATGCAAGTAAGCTTATAGTGTCATTTGGAAATAACTTGGGGAGTCCACTAATAACTAGACAAAACTAGAGTGATCAAGACTCACCTAACTGTAAAAGATGAAGGCAAGAGAGCTCCAGAAAGTAATTACTACAGAAATTCACAAGACTCACAGCCCTATGAACTGAACTAAACCCATAATAACTTCCTTGTGCCTCACCAAGTTGTCCTAAAAGCAAGGGTTCAGTCCATAGTACTAAATAACCCATAACAACTTCTTGTGCCTCACCAAGTTGCAGTCCAAATAAAAACCTAACTGGAAGTAGCAACTAATATGATTTTACCTTCCAGACAAGTATATTGACATCGTGTTGCTGTCACCATAGAGGTCTGGACTGACCTGTTGTTATGCACCAACAAGTATCAAGATCAATAATTCAATTTTCAAAAAGAAAAAACAAGAATTCAACTTATTAGAGCATAAGATATATAATAAAACTGGACTTTGTTGCACTGAATTTAGGTGGTGATGGCTAGTGAACTGTGATAATCTGGTTCTAGTCTGAATCAATGAAAAAATGATTTCCAAATCATTTCTGTCAAAGTATTCGTTATTCAGCTTCAATCTTAGGTGTGGCCAACATAATACTTTTGGCATGCAATCAAAATTCAATCAAAACACCATGTCTATATTTGAAACTGTTAGTGATTTGAATAACCAACTCTTTGTCTCTCTTCAAATGCACTAGTACAAGACATATATTCTGCCTAACATGAAAACACAAGACAAACACTTGAATGAAATGAGTTATAACCCAGACAGCCCAAGAGCTCATACAACTACGTCAATAGAGAGATAGAACATAAAATTTTAGTTTTGTAGTGTGTACAACATATTAAGCACAGTGAAGAACGAGGATTATTATCATTCAAGCTCCAATAGTTAACAACCATAAAGAAGTTCTTGCATGCGGTTTCCAATGTTGAGAATGTTAATTGGAAATCGTCTATGCATAAAACAAATACAAACTTGTGTAAAAAAAATATAAGAAAAAAAAACAAACACAAACTTCACAATAGCACAACTACACAAATCGATTTCAAATCGATAAAGATATTACAGTTACCTGCACAGCGGAGATGAAAAATCGCAACCAAGGTCAAGTCCTATCTCCTTCAAATCCCTACAGAGGCTCTGTCGATGTAAACAATGGCGCGCTCAGCTCCAATTCTCAACCGCAACGCCTCCCCGCCACCGCCGAATACCTCCGCCATTTTGGTAATAATATTGGCATGCCCTCTGTTTATATGAAGAAGTGGCAATAATATTGTGGTCATAATTCCTGAATCAGAAGTCATGGAAGAGCATGAGAGCATCATCAGGGTTCTGTTAGGTCAAAGGATAATGAAGAAGATATAAAGAACATTGTCTAGAGACTCTAGACAGGTCCTGATATCATATAAACAAGGTAGCACTTCTTTTATTGCAGAAACAAAAATGACATTGTGAGAAAAGCAAGTAGAATTGTCATTGCACTGCACAAGGGATCTGGCAAGTACTGAACAACAAAAAATGTGTGCCATAGTGATTTTGGTGCAGGAACATAGTTGACAGGAAATTTTATTAGATAAGTCTGTTGTTTGATTCTGCCCAATCTGTTGTTTGATTGGAGTATTTTTATTATTAAGGGACTGTTAGAGTTATCTGATATAGACATAAGGGGTATATGTATCGATCCAAACACAAAAACATTAACAAATGAGCCAACTTGTCATTAAGTTAATTGATGTCACTACATAAGTAATCATGTAATTAATAATTGAGAGGAGCCTAAAATCACACTATTCAAACACCGATACAACTCAATCTCTGTCAACAGATGTAACAAAAGTTTTAATGATCAAACACCCCACATCAAAGAGGCCTACCCGAAACATAATATATTATATTTGACACAAAATATCTAGTTGCATTACCTTAGCAGATTTAGAGCATGGCTTCTTTGGACCTTCTTGTTCAGGTGCTTCTTCAAGAAGTGGTTCAAGGGCCGGGCAACGTTCAACAAAACGAGCAGTCACAAGTCTAACAAAGTTATCTTGAGCAGCATTCTGAACTGCAGAAAGAAAACCCAGAAACAGTACTTACTATCCCCAATAGAAAATAGCATGTATAGGCATGGAGAGCACAAAAAAAAAGTACATTTAATCACAACATCCCATTAAATTCTCTTTTCCTTCCCACAAAAGAACACTATTGAATTTATCATTTTCCGATATCAAATAGGTCAAACATTAAAGCAATACCTTGACTGCTATTTGATTTGGATTTCTGATTGGCTCTGTCCATTAATTGTTGCTGTGTAAGTCTGCCGCGCTCAAGTAGACCAGCAAGAAATTGTTTACACTACCAAAACAAAGCAAATGTAGATAAAACACCAATCCGACCCCCAAAATTCACCAAACAAAAAAAAATCAATTTTATTAAGCTCAATCCACATACCAAAAGCAATCAATCCCAACAAAAAAAAAATCGATTTTTCTAATTAAAATCGTTCTCTACACTTGCTATTGAGTATGATATCAAAATAAAAAATGAACACAAAACAAAAATCTGAAAAGTGAAAAACAAACCTCGTACCTGCGAACACTCAAACCCAGCTACGGGAACCAGTTCTTCAATCCACCGGAAGAGAAAGTTAGGGTTTATGTTGGCCAGTATCTAGATGTCTTATGCTGGGCCTTGTTGTATCAGAGCTTGAAGTAAGAAAAACCCGCTGAGATCGAGTGATAGCGAGGTGGAGAGCTAGGGTCGGTGAGGTTGAGAGGGTGAGGGGGATTAAGGGTGAGAGCGATGGTGATTGAGGGTGAGAGCATGGTGAGTTGGAGGGAGACTGAGAGCGATGGTGATTGAGGGTGAGAGCGATGGTGAGTCGGAGGGAGGCCGAGAGCAATTTGGGAGGGAGAGTTTGACCCAAATTTTTAGCTAAGGGAGGGAACTCGGGTTTACTGCTAGGTTTTGGGTGTTTTTTTTTTTTTTTTGGGTGTTTTGAGAGGGGAAAAAATAAATATAAATTAATGATTGTTTTTTTTTTTTCATTATTCAGACAACAGATATCCTTGATAGTGTTGTCTGAAATCTCTCAAATTTACGAAAGGATCATGTGTTGGATGAGTAGAGATGAGACGACAGGTTTAAAAAATCTGTTGTCTGACTAACTCAGACGACAGCAAAAACTCATGTGTCGTCTGATGGCTGTCGTGTGATTAAGTTATTCTAGTAGTGACAGATCAAAATTTTTGATCCAAACCCGTCCAATAACCACGGATTTGGAGCAGGTCTGGATCAAAATCCGATCCATTCATAGGTTTACTTTTGCACGTTTATCAAGCCTGCCATAGGAGAAAATAATTTGGGGGGCGGACATTTAATGTTAGTGTGATTAATAAACACACACTAGCCAATTATGCATTCCCAAGTCAGCATTATTGAAATTTTTAAAAAAATTGGGGGAGGGTCATGGCTCACTCTGGTCTCAACTATGTTCCGCCGCTGTTCGTAAAACTGTATTTTTTCTCACTGCATATATAGCTGACATCCGCAATGTCTCACTCGATGGTTTTGTAACTGTTTGAGCCCAAAAGTAATTTTGGCAAGATCCATTAGTGGATTTAGCATAGCGGGCCGATACCTGCGGCCAAAAAATAAGCCTACTTGGGTTTGGGTTACAGCTTCGCCCATTCCGTAATCCATAAGGAAAACGAAACCTTATTGGAGTCAAGTAGCAGAGATTGAATAGGAAACTTCAATCAATAACCCTTCGGTAGCAAGGAACAGTCGAAGACCTAGGTATAAATACTAGGGTTCAAGGACACAAAAGGACCTCTCTCAACTCAACTAATCCCAGCGATTACAAAGCCTCCCCGGAGCAAACCTTCAACCTCGTTGAAACCCGGTGACCACGCACCAGTCCTAGTCTCCTCGCGAGCCGACTGTCAGTATTACTGCCACCGACACAACCAGCGAAGCAAGGGTAACGCCCTCGCAACCCAGCGAAGCTAAAGTCACTCTTTAGCAAAACCCGTGCTTTCTCACAACTTCCCAATGATTGCTCTGCTTAGTCTACAACACTAAGTATCGATAAGGTGAACGCGAAGAGATCACACCCAAAGTCCTTATCCGTAAGGCAGAAGTCCTTTCCCGGAAGGCTAGAGAAGAACCCTGTGACGAGGTTGGTGCTCTCCTCGTCCACAGCGCTTGAAGAAGAAGTCAGGTCAAGGGACTACCCCAACGACTGCACCCTGCGGTGCTGGCACGCCTGCGCAATCACTCGCTCAAAAGAGACAGTTTGCACCCCTACCGGATTTATGCGTCAAACATTTTGGCACGCCCAGTGGGACTCTGAAATAGTGTCTTTTCGTGAACGTAGCCATTGGAAAATCTAGCGAAAACCCTTACCAAAAGGTTTACGCTAACTGCTCAAAACACAAGACCTCCAGTTACAAACCGCACTCTCGCGCGGACTGTCGTGGTCTTTCTGAAGAACAAGTGACTCAGAGATTGGCCTACCCCACCTGTTCATCCAACATGTCAACTGAACAAGGAAAAGATCATCCGGCCACTACTGAGGGCCAGAATGTCAATACCAAACAGGTCAGCGAACCCGTTATCCCTACCACAGTTGCTACCACAGTGGGAAGTGGGGACGGAGAGGCTTTCGTTCCAAAGCCTATTCCAGAGGGAGCGTCCTCCGAAGTCAGGTTCGCAATCATCATGGAGAATATCGAAAGCCATCGCAAGAAGATGGACGCTGACTTCGCTAGAGAGACCGCAAAAACGGAGAAGCTCATACGAGAAATAGATCAGCGAGTTATCCGCCATGCCGAGGAGACTAGGCAGCAGATCGCGCAGTCAGAGAGTGCGGTGAAGGCACATGCTGCGAGCGTCGCTAGCGAGCAGGCCCGGCGTCAAACACAGATTTTGGAGGCTATCACCGACCAAACCAAACAGACCGCGTCAGATATGGCAGGTCTTCGCAAGGACGGTGCCAACCTGGCAACTGAAGTGGCCATGCAGAGAGCTGAATTGAACCAAGTGAGAGAAGTGTTGAACAAAGCTTTAGGGGACTCTAATGCTATCCTTGGCTCTCTTGGCCAGCCATCCGGTTCAGGCAAGTACGTGCCACCAAATCAGCGCGAGAAGGCTAATAATACCGCGTCTGCCTCAGCTACAGTTACTGCTACGCCACTAGGGGTAAAGAGCAAGCGTTGGTTATCTGTGGCAGCAAGGAAAAGCCTACTTCGTCGGGCGGACAGGCCACCAGACTAAAGCATCAGGCTTCGAAAGGTGCAGGAACTTCATATGAGCCCGCCACGTTCGTCCAATACGACAGCGATGGAACAGAAATGACATATCAAGAGCTGCCAGGAAGTTATTACGGGCTTGACCAGACTGGTACCCCGATCAAGATAACAGCCTTGTCGAAAGAAGAGATTAAGCCAGCGACTGCTACCCGCATGGTACATGTCGAAGGGGGTTCGACAACGGTGTACCAGGCAACACCTGTGCAAGCTGCTCGCCAAACTATGGCAGTACCACCCCCCCCCTCTCCGGGTCCAGAATATGTAAGACGCGATGAAGTAGAGGAGATGATCAGATTGGCTAACCCTAGGGCCCAGCCAGATGGGGTCTATGAGGGACCCTTTCCACCACATATCATGCTCGCACCCTTTCCCCGAGGCTATAAGAACATAATATTTTCTACTTTTTCAGGGGAAGATACTGAGGACGCGGCGACACATCTGGCCAGGTTTAGGGTACAGTGTGGCCAGTACCAGAACGATGATATCCTTAAATGCAGGATTTTTGGCACTTCTCTATCAGGCGCTGCCTTCAGATGGTTCTCCAAGCTTCGGCCAGGAACAGTGGCCGACTGGCCTGCAATGGAACTACTCTTTCGCGAAACTTTCGGAACTATCGAGCCTGAAGTAGACCTGGCCTCTCTCACCCAAATGGCCCAGCAGCCTACAGAATCAGCGGTGGCCTACCTTCAACGCTTCCAGATCCAGAAAGCCAAGCTAAACGTCATCCTGCCCGAAAAAGAATTAGTCAAGTTGGCAGTGAAAGGTTTGGAACCACGTCAACGGAAGAAGCAGCACGGTAGCATGATTCAGTCGATGGGAGAACTCATCACAGAGGTGGGAAGCTTGGAGCATCTTCTTAGGGAGACGGATGCAAGAAAAAACGCTTCCAGAGGGACATATGTGCCGGGGAAACATCGTACCGTAGCGGCCCTGAGCTACCAGCCATCGACCTATGACCCTTATTACGATCATAGCACTGAAGAAGTGGTCCAGGATGATGAAGAGGAAGAGGAAAATGATATAGCGGCCTACGAGTTAACCGGGAAAAAGAGTCCATCATTGAAGCAGCTCAAAATTTCCAAGGAGCCCGTTAAGCTCAAATCAATGGCCTTCACCAAACCTGAGTTCACAACATATACATATGATGCCAACAAAGCCCATGAGATCCTCGACGAAATGATCGCCGCGAAGATGGTGAAGACTGATTTTGGACCTTTTCCTCGACCAGAGCGGCTGAAGGGGAAGAAGTATTGCAAGTTCCATAATTTGTGGAATCATAACACTGCCGATTGCGTGAAACTCAAAGACCAGATTCAGGTATGGCTTAACAATTGTAGTTTGCAGGTGGAAGCTCCAGTCACGGCGGCAGCGCTAGTGGACTTGGATCCTTTTCCTGATACTGGGATCAACATGGTCGATATAAACTGGACCAAACAACAGCAACGGAAACCCACTCTCGATTTGGGCTCGAATGAGCAAGGGGAGAAGTCCGCCGCAGGCGGAACACCTTCGAGGGGCAAGGCTGAGACAAGAAGCCAGGCCTCGCCCGTGGTCTTATGCTCGCGATGCAAGGAAGAGTGCGGCATTCAGGTGTCGCATGAAGAGGTCGAGCAGACATTTCACTTTGGTTCTCTCCCACCGGTCAAGTGGGCTTCATCCTCTAGGAACTATCAACCTTCCAGCCCAAGAAATAGAGAGAAAATGGAATCTTCACCATCCCCAAAGGATTCCAACTTGTTCAAAAAGCTGAGAGCAGCCGCGAACAATCAGAAACAAGAGGAGAAGGCCAGGACTGAGTGCAGGAATATTCTGACAAAGCCCTACATCCCTCCTGCCTCAGCTAATACAATCAAGGAAGGCAAATGGTACACCAGGGAAAAGGGAAAGGCAGTGGAGATAAGTTCTTCCAAGAAAAGGAAGCTGCAGTGCAGGTTTGGAGAAGCCAAGCGCGCACTAGAAGCCCTTGACCAGGGCCTGATCAAGCCTTCACAACTGGTCAAATCACCTGAGCAGTATCAAAAGGAAATGGAGGCACTCGCGGCTAAGCCATTAGTGGCCCCCCGCAGTCTCCAAAAATAAGCAACAGGGGCAGACAAGCCCAGTGTTTTTTGCAGGATCACTGAAGAAAGGATACCTCCAATGTCTTGAACTGAAACTTCACCAACAAGACGACCTCACGTCAGGCGCAAGCTATTTCGCGAAGAACCAGAGGCTAAACTTTCGGTTTTTCAGAGACTGGGGGGCAAGGAAAGGACTGCCGAGACTTTACAGTGGAGGCCAAAAAGGGTCCAGAGTGTAGTGGTTGCATCCCCCAAGGTCAGCACTGAAGGAGAACCGAAGCCAGACTCACCCTTGCCGACACCTATAGTACAAGAGCGCGAGCAGTATGAGGTAAGAGGCCTTATGGAGGAGTCATTAGTCGATCGCTTGGCTAAGCAATTCAACACTGCCGTCCCTGTCAACGAACACAAGCCTGATCTAGAAACTGACGTGGAGGAGACGGATATGACTGATATATCCTGCAACATGGTTTTCGTACTCCCCGCGCGGTATGCATTACCGGTTGCAGCTCAGGACTGCGTTGAAGAAGGAGAGAATAGTCTGCAGCCGTTGCAGATCACGTCGGCGGTCACGACACCTGTGGAAGAAGTTGTGCTCCTTGAGACAGGGGAGGCTCATAACACAGAGTTCTTCATGAGTTTCACTAAGCCAACACCCGCTATGGTCCAACACATGAGACCCTTGTATATCACAGCCGATGTGAGCGGCACCAAAGTTAGCAAGATCATGGTTGACACCGGCGCGGCTGTTAATGTCATCACTACCAGAACCATGCATTTGCTCGGAATCAAGAGAGAGAAGATCCAGTCTACGTCCCTTACACTCAAGAACTTCGCAGGGACCGTAACAAAAACCTTGGGACTTCTTTTCCTGCGCATCAAGGTTGGCTCAGCTGAGGGGGTTTATGCTTTCTTTGTAACAGATTGTTATGCGGCCTACAGTGCAATTTTGGGCCGAGATTGGATCCATAGAAGTTATTGTGTTCCGTCAACTCTTCATCAGGAGCTCGTAATGTGGAACCGGAAGACTGATAAAGCGGATCCTCGTCCATTCCCCGTTTCCGCAAACTATGTAGATGCCAGGTACTATTTGGAGCCCATCACTCCATTACAGGTCAGTGGCATCGACGATAAAGGCCGCCCCACAGGGGTGACGGCCTCTGAATTGGCACAGTGGGGGCTGACGCTCGCAAAAGAGGGCTTGGAAAGGCCTGGCCATGCTGTGCCCAAACCCTTAAATGATTAATGGATTACGACCTCCCAGAAGGAGGGATAGAGGCCTTCCACTCGCTGTACGATAGACTGTCATCGTACTTAGTGGAAAAAGAGGCCTATGAGCGGATCGCGACCTTAGAGGTCGTCCATGAGGAACTCTCTGACCAGGAACAAGATGCTGAGGTCGATGTTGAGGTCGATGTTCAGCTCGCCCCAGCGGCACTGGATGACACACCTCCTAAGGTCAAAGATCCTACCGAGAAAATTAATCTTGGAACAGCAGATGAACCCATAGAAGTGGCCATCAGCGCTTACTTGGAGCCTAGCGAGAAACAGGGGCTCATTGAGTTATTACATGAATTCAAAGACTTCTTCGCGGAGAAGTATGAGGATATACCAGGCCTGTCACCGGACTTGGTGTGCCACCAATTACCAACACTCCCTGACAGGAAGCCTAAGAAACAAGAGCCGCGACGAATGAACTTTGAAACCCAAATTCTCATCAAAGAGGAAGTCGAGAAAATGCACAAGTCCGGCGTTATCAGGGTAGCCAAATACAATCAATGGCTATCTAATATCGTGCCAGTTCGCAAGAAGAACGACAAGATGAGGGTCTGCATTGCCTACAGAGACCTTAATGTCGCTACACCTAAAGATGTCTACCCTATGCCGGTCGCGGATATGTTAGTAGACGCTGTAGCGGGACATGAATTATTATCCTTCATGGACGGCACCGCGGGGTATCACCAGATTCCAGTCGCAGAAGAAGACAGACATAAAACCGCATTCCGTTGTCCCGGCTTCGCGGGCGTTTTTGAATACGTGGTTATGCCTTTTGGACTGAAGAATGCCGGAGCGACGTATCAGAGAGCCATGAACCTGATCTTCCACGACATACTGGGAAGATTTTAGAGGTCTACATCGATGACGTAGTGGTGAAGTCTCAGAGGAAGGGTGACCACATCCCCGATCTCCGGAAGGTGTTTGAGCGCATGCGACAACACAAGCTCAAGATGAATCCAGTTAAATGCGTTTTTGGGGTTCGAGCGGGAGATTTTCTAGGGTTCATTGTTCACCAGAGAGGTATAGAAGTCCCTGAAGACAAAGCGAGCGCGGTCATCAATGCTACCGCCCCACGAACAAAAAAGGAGTTGCAACGTTTGCTGGGTAAGATAAACTTTCTGAGACGTTTCATCTCTAACTCTGCAGGTAAAATCCAGCCCTTCTCCCCATTGCTGAAACTACAGGGACAGGCTGAGTTCGTATGGGAGCCTAAACATCAAGAGGCTTTCGACAGAATCAAGACCTACCTCGCGAGTCCGCCTGTCCTAGTTCCACCTAGGGCTGGAATTCCGCTGAAGTTATACATTTCAGCATTTGAGGCTTCCATTGCCAGTCTGCACGCTCAGGATGATGAAGGAGGTATCGAGCATGCTATATTTTACCTCAGCCGGACACTGACAGATTGTGAGACGAGGTACACCCCTATGGAGAAACTGTGTCTGACTTTGTATTTTTCAGCGTGCAAGTTGCGACACTACATGTTATCCTTTACTACCTGCATCATCGCTCAAACAGATCTAGTCAAATACATGTTATCGCGGCCTATTTTGAGAGGCCGCATTGGCAAGTGGATCCTCGCCCTTTCAGAATTTTCGCTACAATACGTCCCTCAGAAAGCTGTTAAGGGGCAGGCCATCGCAGATTTTCTGGCACATCATCCTATGTTGGAGATACCCACGGTAAAGGAGTTGGAAATAGCGTCAGTCACTATGACACGGCCAGATTTGGCGCGCATCCCAAAATACGCAGTTTGGTACCAGGCCACAGTCTCCTTGCAGCCCTGGGTACTGTTCTTTGATGGCTCTAGAACCGAAACATTGGCCGGAGAAGGGATTGTTCTGGAAAATCCAACTGGCGATCGTTTCTCTTACTCTTTCCAATTACAATTCAAATGCACGAACAATCAGGCCGATAACGAAGCTCTTATTATCGGGCTCGAAGTCTTACTAGAAATGGGTGTAAGAGACGTTCAGATCCGCGGCGATTCTCAGCTCGTTATAAACCAGCTTCAAAACGTATATCGATGTGCAAGTTGGCTGCTCATGCCATATTTGAATCGTGCCATTGAGCTTCTGGATCAGTTTGCCGATGTCGATTTGGAGCATATTCCTCGCGAGCGCAATTTCGCTGCCAATGAGCTCGCTCAGCTGGCCACGGGCATTACATTGAAGTATGGAGTTCGCGAGCGTCTTCTGAAGGTTGAGCGTCGCACACTGCCCTCATGGCTCGCACGGCCTGATCCGCCAGATGATCCAGTGGTCGCGGTGCTAGAACCTATAGATGTGGATTGGCGCATCCCACTGGTTACTTACCTCAAGCACCCAGACCCCACAGCTGACAGAAAGATTCGCTTTCTCGCTCTAAATTATCTCCTCAGGGGTGACGAGTTGCGACGCCGTGGGGAAGATGGCATGGACTTTCGGTGTGTCTATGGTCGCGAAGCTAAACGATTAATGCGTGAAGCGCATACAGGGATATGTGGAGCTCATCAGGCGGGACCCAAGATGCGATGGCTTATTAGGCGACATGGTTATTAGTGGCCCAGCATTCTAAAGGATTGAATTGCATTCGCCAAAGGATGCGAAGATTGTCAAGCACATGGTCCAGTCCAGCATATTCCTAACATTCCTATGCAACCTATCATCAAGCCTTGGCCTGCGCGAGGCTGGGCACTGGACTTAATTGGAATGATCCATCCCCACTCGTCTCTCCAACATAAGTTCATCATCGTCACCACTGACTTCTTCACCAAATAGGTTGAGGCGGAGCCATTAAAGGAAGCCTCCGACAGCACCATTCGCCAGTTTATTTTTTGTAACATTCTCTGTAGGTTTGGTGTCCCTGAGGTGCTCGTTTCAGACCGGGGGGCAGCGTTCATGGGAGGTCCCGTCGAGCAACTAGTCACGGATTTTGGCATCCAGTTCGTCCACAGTACCCCGTATTACGCTCAGTCTAACGGTCAAGCGGAGGCTAGCAACAAGATAATTATTACCCTACTAAAGAAAATGCTGGCAGAGAACCCTCGCCAATGGCACGATACTTTGTACGAGACACTTTGGGCTTATCGCACTTCTAAGAGGAGTCCCACTGCGACGACACCGTATGCCCTTATGTTTGGCCACGACGCTATGCTACCCTTGGAGATTAACGTTCATTCCTTACGCGTCTAAGAGCAACATCATTTGATCGGAGAAGACTACGTCCAGGCAATGTGGCAGGAACACGAAGATTTAAGCGAGCAGCGGTTAGCGGCTTTGGATAATCTGGTCATGGAAAAGCAGCTTATTGCTCGCGCCTATCATAAGCGGACGCGTGGTCGCAGTTATAAAGAAGGGGAGCTTGTTTGGAAAGCCGTTTTACCCCTTGGTGAAAAGTTAACAGGCCGCGGTAAATGGACCCCACGATGGGAAGGGCCCTTTGTCGTTCACCGGATTTTGGAGCGCGGGGCTTTTCACCTCAGGGACATCGATGGGGACATCCATCGCAATCCCATCAACGGACGATTCTTGAAGAAATATTACCCTAGTGTTTGGGAGTTCGAAGATCCATCGGACTAACCTTTGAATTAGATAGGGGGGCAATCATAGTGTTCCTCGGCTCACACCACCGTTACGTTCAGGCCTTCGTCTCGTGTATTTGCTTCGCCTACGAACACTAGGGGGGCAAAACTATATATTTCCAGGCCTGCTCTTGAGGCCTTATTTTTGATTAATTTCTTGATTAATTCCCAGGCCTGCTCTTGAGGCTTTATTTTGGAATAATTTCCAACTTTGATTGTACTTTTTCCTTAACAACATGTGTTAAGAATATATATGGGGGCCTATACAACCTATACAAGAGGCCTTATTTTACAACAATAACTTTTAACTATAAAAACATTTATTCATAAAGGGGCTTTGCAGCCAAAAGCAGTATAGATAGAGACATTTACATTTGCAATTACAAGGCCAAAAGTGGCTTGAAAAATCATAAGGATTTCAGATCTTCTAAGAGTTTCTGGATCTTGTGGTGGCAAGGAGGACATGGGCAGTACCGCTGGCACTCTTCTTCTCTTCACCCAGATCCTCCTCCGATCTGAGTCGCAGCTGCTCTCATTTGTACCGGAGGAAGAGGGAAGGAAATAATCCATCCCAACACTTCTAGTTGGTTGTCCTCCGGGATGGAGTTGGTATCCAGAGCGAGCGCGACCCACAACCACATCTACCTCCAGGGGAAAAACAGAAGTCTCGTAGTCAGGCCCTGGAGGTAGACCGCGAAAGAAGAACAGTCGGCCTCAACGTGGCCTTCTGCCCTTCTTCCCCATGCTCCACGCGAACAGTCTGAGAAGAGGGACCCCTCAGAATAGGGTTCTGCCGCGTTAGGAGCATGACATGTTCTTCGGTTTAACTGAGACTGGCAAGTTCATCCAGATTTTCAGAAACCAAAGACATGCCACTGGACCTGAGATTAAGCCATGAGGCCTATCTAGGTCCTGAGATTAAGCCATGAAGTCTATGGATTTGGGGCTGAGGATGACGCTATGAGGGGAAGATCTCAGAAAATGAAGAAAGAGAAGTAAGGTTTGCGATACTATATCTGGGAAAGCCATACTTGCTGGTGTTTATCTTTTCCCCAAAGTGTTAGTATTTATAGAAGCCAAGTTCAGTGGCCTCAACCGTGCGATGGACGGTTGAAGTACTGTCAACGCCATCAATAAGAGTATAAGAGGAATTGAATGCAAAGATCTCGGAAATGAAGGTACTTGAAAACGCGTGGGAAGCGGGGCAGTCTCCGAGGAGATAACCGCTTCGTTTCGAAACTTTTCGTCAAACCAACTTCAATGACAATAAAGGCAGACATTAATTCGTAAACTGAATGTATGTTTGGGCCAAGCAATGTGGGCTAAATATATTAGATAAATATTGTTCATACAAATTGGGCCTAACAGGGGCCTAAAGTTTTTGGCCCGCATGGGTCAGGTGAAGTAAGTGTTCATCCAGACGAAAACTGGCATCGGCAGCAGCTCGCTCCGCTTGTCTGGCTGCTTCGCGAGCCTGAGCTAAATTTTGAGACATCGCTTCTAAAGCTGCTAAGGGTTGCTCTAACAGAGGTTCCTCATGCTCAAGCCGGGCCATCACCGCAGTCAGTTGGGCTTGCAGGTCCCGGATTTGTGTCCGAAGATGATTCTGCGTGATGCGCAAGTCTCTGACAAGGACGGCCCTATCGCCCAAGAAATCACGAGATGTCTCTGTTTGGTGTGTAAGGCCCCGATAGTGGACCTGAGCTTGCCTCGCTTGTGCGGTCGCGTTCGTTCCGTCATTGATCCGCTCAGGAAGGTTTTGTAACAACTCATATATCTCGGTGAACTCAGCCTCAGTAATGGTTCGCTCGCGGCGAAGAACCATCAAGTATTCCTGAGCTCTGGCGGGTGCACCTGGCAATAAGATGTCATGACCCAGAAGTCGCTGCAACCCATCCCTCGCTTCATCTATGACTCCTGGAGGGGTCACTTCGAGTACGCGAACAAGTCTCTCCAGCCTAGAAGGGGGTTCGGAAGATGGAGCAGGAGCATCAGTATCAGCAGCAGCAGTAGGGGCCTCCTGGGGCTCTATAACAAGGACCGTTTCTGGCTCCTGTTCGACATTTGCTCCTTCTCCCACTTCAGGGACATGGGGGGCAGGATCCTAGACCACCACATCTCCACCGACTGGGTCTGCCGGATCAGCGACAGGCACCTCTGCAGCGGTTGCTGTTTCCCCGACAGGATCAGGACTCTGTGGTTAAGAAGGACTTTTTAGAGTGCACAAAAAATAAAACAGACTAAGGCCTTCGGTTCAAGGTGTACCTCTACAGCCAGGGGCTCATGCAGAATTGCTATCGGCGCAGGCTCTTGAGTTGCCTCGTCAGGGAGGGGATCAAGCGCTACTTGCATTAAAGGTTGTGCAGCGATCGGTTCCTCAGGCGGCAAGCTTGAAGGGGCTATTCCTTCGTCCAGCTCGGGCGAGCTGTCGACTATAACCTGCACCGGAATCAAAGCCAAAGGCACATCGCTCGCGTTGCTGGCGGGAGGTGGGAGATTACTAGAATCCGTGGGTGATTGGGCCCGCGGGGCAGTTGTTCCTTCACCAGCAGCGGAACAGCCTTCCCCAGTATGTTCGGAGGGCCGGCGACGGATCTGCGAGTGAAACAGTTATAGGAATCGGACTAAAAGATAGATAATGGCTAGTATGATTTTTTCCTATCTCTTACCAGTCGATCAGCGAGTGGTTCATCCTCTTCCCATGGGTCAGTGCGAGGGTCTGAGCGGTTGCGCTTGCGAGCCAGAGCAGCCGCGATCTGCCAAAATTGCAAAGTTAGACTTGATTCATCAGAGGCATGATCCTGAGACTAGAAGGTTCTTACAGTTTGCGGATTATCGTCGTCGGAAGACGATTCCTCAGTGTCAGGCTCTGTGAGCACCGCCTTCTGCTTTCCAGACTGGCCAGCGGCCGGGGAAGTACGGATTGTGCGAGCACCAGAGCGTGGCGTAGTTCCCTGACATAGCGATGGATGAGTAGAAAGAAAATAAAAGGAAAAATTGCAGAGGATAAGGCTCAGATACTTACCTCTGGAGGGGGTTCGCGGATTACAATACCAGCCTGTGCTAGGCGAGGAACTCGAGTCGGTTGTGTCACCGGAAGAGGCTGGGACCGTGTCGCATGCTCGGGAAAGCGAGCGAGCACTTCAACATCGACAGGATAGGGGTTTTTCAGTTATCCAAATAGGGCTGCGAAGAGTTCGTCGTCCTGCTGAGTCCAGCAATTAACTGAAACCTCCGCCCACCAGTCTTTGTATCCTTCTTCAGCCCCGTCCACAGCATCAATAACTTGGGCCCAATCAGGAAGATCAACCAGCGCAAGCATACTTTGCGCCGGCACCGATCCAAGGGGGGGCCGAATCTGCGCTAGGAAGTATTGTAGTTCCAGGCGTCGTATAGAGGGAATGGCACCAATTGGACAAGGCCGAATTGGCGAGCGAAATGATTGGGAGCGTAGAGCTCGTAGCTAAGTTCCTCGGCAGCGATCCTGATGTCTGAACAGGAGATCGTGCGAAGAAAAGCCAAGCGTGCGCGATCAGTGTAGCGAGGATCGCCAGGAAGAAAGCCATATTCAAGTAAAGAGGGGCATTTTCTACCCAAAATTATGTCACAGTATGGCATCTAGTTTAAAAGGTACAGATAAGAAAAACACTCGGAGTAAGGGGGGATGAATACCTCCCCTCGCGGCAGAACCACCGACCCAAGAGTTGGTCGGCCGGTGGGAGTAACGGGATATCATCACGACGGAAGAACGGGAAGTAAGTTTGGATCCAGAAATCTAAAATCCAAAAAGGGCCAGACATGCTAGTCTCAAATGGGTGCATGGTGGCCTGGTATAGCATGCGGTAAAGGGCTCCTAATACTGGCTGCCCAAGTCCGATATTGCGGCCGTTGTAGAGGCCCGTCGCTAGAAGAGTCCAAGTACCAGTGGGCTTGCAGGAAGAGGTACAGAATATGAACTTGCAGAGCCAGTACTCCAGAAAAGCGATTCCGCCGGTCGCATTGTGTTCCCGGCTATAATACGCCAGCCATCGCGGGTAAGAGCCACTGTGGGCACTGCGACCGTGTTGGGCCATGGTCGAAGTAAAGTTGACAGAATCAAATTGACCATGCACATAGGGTTCGCCATCGATGGGCAGGCCAGTGATGGCAAGAATATCCAACAGAGTGACACTCATTTGACCAAACCTAAAGTCAAATGTGTTGGTGGCGGTATTCCAGAAACAAAGGAAAGCAGCGAGTGGCGAGCGATTGCCGCTGCGAGGAAGATTAAAGCATAGATCGATGGTATGCGTGATACCTGCTGCGTTCCAGCGAGACAGATCCCGCGCCCGCGTTACGCGATACCAAGAAGTCTCTGCTGCACTGATGGAGGACGGCCAATGCCCTATTTTGGCTCGATGGTTCTGAACGCCCCAACTACTAAAATCTCCAGGGGTCCTTCGGAGGACTGGAATGGGTCGACGGACTGGTAAGCCATAGAGAGCGATAGCGTCGTCAGGAATAGCATCTCGTGGCGCTGGACCCAGTCCGGTTTGGTGGTCGGAGAATCGAAGGAGCAGGGGTCGATGGATAGGTGTGTGGAGATGAATGCGAGTACCAATATTGGTTCCCCAAGTATGGGCAACCTTTTCGTTCAACTCTTCCTCTTGATCGATGATTATCTTCTTTGGGGGAGCCATTTCTGGGTTTCTGCGAAGGAGGTAATGGACGAAATGGATTTTTCTGGGCTTAAGAGACTGGAGGGGTTTCTGATGTGACAGGTCTAGTGGCTGTGGGTTTAAATAAAGATATTTGTGAGGGAAACGATACGACAGAAAGGCGTTTTTGCAAATGAAAGGACGCAACCTTCATTAATGACATCGTTTCGAGCGATCGGCGCGTCGTTTTAGTCCCCTTCAAGCAGTCACATCTTCGTGGGCCTGCTTTCGGGGCCTGGGGGGCAATGTTTGAGCCCAAAAGTAATTTTGGCAAGATCCTTTAGTGGATTTAGCATAGCGGGCCGATACCTACGGCCCAAAAATAAGCCTACTTGGGTTTGGGTTACAGCTTCGCCCATTCCGTAATCCATAAGGAAAACGAAACCTTATTGGAGTCAAGTAGCAGAGATTGAATAGGAAACTTCAATCAATAATCCTTCGGTAGCAAGGAACAGTCGAAGACCTAGGTATAAATACTAGGGTTCAAGGACACAAAAGGACCTCTCTCAACTCAACTAATCCCAGCGATTACAAAGCCTCCCCGGAGTAAACCTTCAATCTCGTTGAAACCCGGTGACCACGCGCCAGTCCTAGTCTCCTCGCGAGCCGACTGTCAGCATCACCAGACCAACCCGGCGACCGTGCTTCCAGTCCTAGTCTCCTCGTGAGCCGACTGTCAGTACTACTACCACCGACACAACCAGCGAAGCAAGGGTAACGCTCTCGCAACCCAGCGAAGCTAAAGTCACGCTTTAGCAAAACCCGTGCTTTCTCACAACTTCCCAATGATTGCTCTGCTTAGTCTACAACACTAAGTATCGATAAGGTGAACGCGAAGAGATCACACCCAAAGTCCTTATCCGTAAGGCAGAAGTCCTTTCCCGGAAGGCTAGAGAAGAACCCTGTGACGAGGTTGGTGCTCTCCTCGTCCGCAGCGCTTGAAGAAGAAGTCAGGTCAAGGGACTACCCCAACGACTGCACCCCGCGGTGCTGGCACGCCTGCACAATCACTCGCTCAAAAGAGACAGTTTGCACCCCTACCGGATTTACGCGTCAAACAGTAACTACTTAATGTCTTAAGCTTAGTTTCAATGTACTTTTTTTTATCTAATCTTGTTTTTCATATGGTTTATTTCTTGCGATACAGTTTTGCATCTACTCTATACAATTGTACTGTCCATTTTTAATTAAATACATATCCTCAAAATTTCTTTTTAAAAGAAACACACACACCGATTGCTTGTTTTAATGATTTCATGTTTGAATCGATGTGACGGTTGCTATAAGTTTCTCTATTTCAAACTGTTCGAAGTAAAGTAAATCCGAGAATGATGGAGTGGTAAGATCATGATGTTTGAATAGATTTGGGTCAATCCCCCTCCCAATGACTTGGTTATGGTCACCTCTGTTAACTTATTTCTATGAACGACACACTGCAGAAGAAAAATCAACAGACACAAACTTCGTTTTTGGTTAGTATTGAATCATAGGAAAGCTTGAAGAACCTCAAATATATCCATAGAACCACAATACAAAGTATGATCGAGAAGCCAAGAATGACATTGTCTGAGTATAGTTTATATAATAGAAGAGAATCAAATCAAATGCGTGAGCAGTATGGCTCTGGTACCATAATAGAAAGCTTAAAGAACCTTGAATATATTCATAGAATAACTATAATACAAAGTATGATTGAGAAGCCAAAAATGGCATTGTCTCTGTATAGTTAAGTATGACTGAGAAGCCAAGAATGGCATTGTCTCTGTATAGTTTCTATTACAGAAGAAAACATAGAGGAAAATCAAGCTTAAGAATTAAACATAAAACTGGGTATGACATAAAATCAAGCAGAACTTACAATAGAAAAGAAAAGGGAGGTTTGTGATAATTTTAAAATCTTTTATACTAGGGATCTAGTATCTTTATGGAAAAGGTTAAGCTTCTTTAGCGAACTATCCTTATTTTATCGTTACTCATATTAATCGTAATGCAAATAGTGTAGCACATAGTTCAGCTCACTTTATAAGCAAATAGTGTTACATCACTTTATAAGCATTGTACAAGTTATACCGGACTAGTTAGCACAAAGGTATTTTGTGCAATCCGCGAAATCAAAAGTGAAAAATTGTCCGATGGTAAATCCGACTTGACCCATGTATTCAAAGCGTACTAATTGCAACAATTTGAAAAAATTGGTCTCATTCGCCGTCGCTTCGGACTGGTCACTCGGTCAATGCAGTCTACCATATTTATCGCCATTTATCAAAATATCCCTTATGTTAAAATGACCTCACGATTCTTGTTGAAATTCAATGTTTGTGCTCTCAGCTACCATACTCTCCCACACTAAGTACCAATGAGCCGTTATAAGCATTTTTATTCGATGTGTACTAAGGGTTTAGTGTTGACCATGACACGTGGATCAAGGCCTAAATAACGACGAAATAAGTAAATTTCTCACCAGATGAAAAAATCGTCATGATTTGGCTACTCTTAGGAATACATGAACTTAAATAGGGTTGACCTCCTTTATCAAGGTCGCAATGACGACGTGTATGACTAACTTTTTTACTATGCACAAAACTACGCAGTGAATATATAGTTAATGTTAAATCTATCAATTTTCATTTTTTATTTTTCAGATCACATAAGATCGATATATGCCTACTAGTATGGTCTACCTTGTTACTTGTTACTTGAATATGAAAAGAAAAGAAAAAAAATTGATTTCTAACAGTTTGAATACATAAACGTGATTAAAATCATCACAAACCTCCCTTTTCTTTTCTATTGTAAGTTCTGCTTGATTTTATGTCATACCCAGTTTTATGTTTAATTCTTAAGCTTGATTTTCCTCTTTGTTTTCTTCTGTAATAGAAACTATACAGAGACAATATAAAGCTTGAAGAACCTCGAACATATTCATAGAACCACAATACAAAGTATGATCGAGAAGCCAAGAATGACATTGTCTCTATATAGTTTACATAATGAAAGAGAATCAAATCAGATGTGTGAGCAGTATGGCTCTGGTACCATAATAGAAAGCTTAAAGAACCTTGAATATATTCATAGAATAATTATAATACAAAGTATGATTGAGAAGCCAAAAATGGCATCGTCTCTGTATAGTTAAGTATGATTGAGAAGCCAAGAATGGCATTGTCTCTGTATAGTTTCTATTACAGAAGAAAACAAAGAGGAAAATCAAGCTTAAGAATTAAACATAAAACTGGGTACATATGACATAAAATCAAGCAGAACTTACAATAGAAAAGAAAAGGGAGGTTTTGTGATGATTTTAAAATCTCCAATGGGATTATGTTTCTATAAATTAGTCAATGTGATTAAATTTTCTATATAAACTTCTATAGTTTCTTCTTAAAAAAAAAAAAAGGTCTATAGTCCATTAAAAGTTATTAAAATATTTTTACATTAGGGCTAAATATTGGTTACTACCATGTGGTTTAGGTCCAAAATCAATTTAGTCCCTGAACTTCTAATTTTATCAAAAACACTCTTGCAGTTTCAATTTTGATCTAATAGGTCCAATCTATTAGTCTTCCGATAATTGAGTCATTTAACTTGTTGACGTGGCTCATATATGGTCTATGTTTTATGATGTGGTATTGAGGTGGCATGCATAGTCAATTTAGGAGTGGGTCTCACTATTATAAATCTATCAAATAAAAAGTTTTTCATCAAATAATCCAACTATAAGTTGAACCCATAGCAAAATATTAATGAATTGGACCTATTAGATCAAAATTGAAAGTACAAGGGTCTTTTTGATGAAATTAGAAGTTCAGGGACTGAATTGATTTTGGACCTAAACCACAGGGTAGTAACCAGTATTTAGCCCTTTACATTACTTATAGTAAGTAATGTGGTTTATTTGTTGATTTATTTTTGAGTTTTTGTTTTCCTAGGAAGTATTGTAATTTTTCTTTGATAAAAACAACTACACAATGGGGATTATATTCCAGAAGAAAAAAAATTAAGTGAGGTCAAGTTGGTTTGCACCTTAGCCACTGCGTCAACATTGTTGTTGATTAGTCCTTACTTCCCTTCTATATAATTAATAAGATTAATTGAATAAATAATAGAACATGATTCAGAGCCAGCGCTACCCAGAATCCAGATTTGCTATCCACAATCCCAGCACAGCATCGTTCCACTTAGAAACGGAATTAGCAGAAACCTTATCCGTCACCATCTCTTGCGTCTCGTAGTTCCCAGTCCAAATTAAAACTCCTTATCCTTTTGCATGAAAATAATCAATTCAGTCGTTGGGGTCTCTATTACAGATTTCTGACCCTATTCTCCACCTGCCCCCTTATCTCTTCCTTCTACATGTGATAGTATACCAAATAGATGAGTCACAAAACTAACTCCTTAACTAAGACATCTAGGTTGTCATAAAAAAACCTAAGACATCTAGGTTATGACAAGTGTCACTAGCTAGCTTTGACTATTGGATTCTGGAACCAACATTTTGAAAATGAAGACAGTACGGTCGTGAAACATGTTCTAGTATACCTTCATAATAGTGAAAATGTTGTACACACCTTGACCTATATATGAGATGAAGACAATATAAAGGAAAAGACACATTTTCCTTCATTTAGGATAAGCCAACAGCTACTCTAGCTATCTACTCTATACTAACTGACAATGAAGACAGTACACTCGTGAAACATGTTCTGGAATACTTTCATAATATTGAAAACATTTCACGCATCTTGTCCTATATATGAGATGAAGACAATACATAGGACAAGACACATTTCCCTTAATTAAGGATAAGCCAATAGTTACTCTATAATCACAGTAACAGTAGTGTGTATGCATGACTTCCAATAGTAACAGTAATGTGTATGTATGACTTCCAATACAGAGATTTTTCATTGAATTCCAAATAATTGAACGTCAGCATAACCAGCTAACCTTGCTATAAATTCTCTCTAGTCCTTTGTCAATAATACAATCACAACAAGCCTACAAGATTGCAGCCAGACTCAACTCACTCAAGAATCTACGGCCAACCGCGACATAGACTAGCAGGTTCTTTGTTCTACACACTTTAATTTTTCCAAATTTGTTTCTACTGTTGTGGTTATCAAACAATGCAAGTAGCTTAGAAGTATTTTATTTTTGGTTGTGATAGCAATCGGTCCGAAATTAATAATCGTTTAATTTTTCCGATTTTTAAATTCAGGGAACTTTGAAAAGATCGATGGATGGATTGGCAAAGAAGACAGAGAATGGAAAGACGTCCATAGATGTGGGGAAGTTGAAGAGTACTAAACATGACTGCCACTATTCTCCCACCAGTGATCAAACTTTGCGGTATACATATATGCACATTTAATTTAGAAAACATCATCCGTCTCATTACAAGTTAGCTAGTGTTTTTGACTGAGGTGTGCAAGTAGGAGAGACTGCAGATTTTAACTAGCTAGCTATTTGTGGATTCTTAAATTTAATGGTGATTGTCTTTTAACAATCATCTTATGCAAATGATATTTTGAGTTTTCATGGTCTCTTAGAAGTTAGATCTCACGTTAAATACTTACTAATCTATAGTTTTCTTTGAAATTGTTTTTAAAGTAATGATTTTTTTACGTACCACTTTTCACTGAAATCAGTTTTGTTTGAAGCACCATTTTTATAAGAGACCAATTTTCAGTAAAAGCACTTCGTGTGCTTAATTTAGGAAGAATGAGCCTAGTAATTGTTTTTTTATGAGAAGTATTTTTTTTTTTCAAAAAATAAATGAAACTTGATTATGTAACTCAAAGTTGTTCTACTTGATATAGGAAGAATGAGCCTAGTATTTTTTTATCGGAAGTAATTTTTTTTTTTCAAAAATAAATGAAACTTGATTATGTAACTCAAAGTTGTTCTAATTTTATTTGTCACACCATGTTGAAAACATTTTATTTGAGTTCTAATTTTGTGTAACTCAAATTTGATTAACTATCTATACTAAAAAATCCATTATCCTCGAGCTTCATCAAATTTTGGTTTACCAAAAACATTCATTTATAACATATGTCAAAACAAGTGAATAAAAACACATGGGTTCGAGTCACCATGGGGTATGAGTGAAATCTTTGATCATCTTTATTTAAAATGAAGAAGAAGAAAAAAAAGTGAATAAAAACACATAGAAATAAAACTCATAAAAATATACACTACAAATAGAAAAAAAAAATGTCACTGCCCACTTGCCGAAAACGCATAAAAGGCCAAAGCAAACACACGAACGCTAAAGCCCACAATCCCAAAATAAACAAAAAATTAAAAAATAAACTACTTTCAGTTTCATTTCAGTTTGGACTCATATAAAAAAATCTGAACCATATTATATGAACAAGAAACATAATGGAATATATGGTTCATATGATTCAAGGTCCTGTAACTTCTGTTAAATGATGTTTTTAGATATAAATTATCTATCACATGCAGTTGAATTTTCTAATCTGCATCGATAGAAAACAACTATGGCATGGTTTATAAAACAGTGATATTCATCCGATGAAATTGAGCAAATAAACACATATGATTTGCATTTGATGAATCTAGTTAGCTTCAATTTTCATATGAGCTTTGCATTCTATTCATCAAATTTCTTACATCCTCATAGATGGATTTCCGTATGCGGATGCAAATTCGTTTAGAAGAGGAAGCTAGGACATAATCAACTTCTTATGAATTTGGCATATGAATAATGCAAATTTATTTCACAAAAATTACGCTTAACTTTAAATCAAAGACCATCAGGAGCCTAGTTCTCTTTGATTAAACAACACTTAGTGTTGAAACTTGCTTTTGGGTTTCATTGATACTGCAAACAACACTTTAGAATATCCCCCAAATGTCACTATTCATTAAGTGGCGGAGCCGTTGGAGCATGGTGAGTCCCATGTCTTATTGGAATTTTTAATTTTTAATTTTTAATTTTTAAATTTTAAATTTTTGTACAGGATAATTATATAAATTGTTTAGAGTTTCTCAAAGCCAATTTGCTTGCTTAATTATATGCTGGGGTTGGTCCCGGATTCGAACATGTTGCAACATTAGACGTGTATGTGTGTGTGTATATATTTTTTAATCTCTCTCTTTTTTTTTTTTACATTATCAGAAATTGTCTAAAGAACTTTAAATATGATCAATAAAATATATAATTTTTTTTTTTTTAAACTTTTGAGTGCCCTACTTGAAATTAACTTCTGACTCCGCCATTGCATCCATTCACCTAAGTTTGGACAGACATAATCTAATATTATTCATGAACAAAATTACAAAGGCGAATTCTCAATCTGCTGGGGACATTCTTAGTAGCTGTTTCAAAATCACGTTATTTTTTTGTTTCAAAAACACGTTATTTTTTTCTAAATAAAAGTATTGTTACAATTATTAGATATTGTTGTAGTGTACGTGCCTACTTATATAGCATCAGAACTATTGATTCCTTTGGTACTGATTGTAGTTCCATCTTAATTTGCCAGTTCAAAGTCGGATTCACAGCTGGGTTATCAGAAAACTGCGACTCAAACGGAATTATTTGGCTCAGTATCGCAGGAACTTACAATAATGGATGAACCGGACAAGTGGTGTATCTACAGGGTTCCTAGCAAACTCCGCAATGTAAATGAAGCAGCATACACTCCTCAGTTACTTTCCATCGGACTCTTCCACCATGGAAAACCAGAACTGGAGGACATGGAAACCCATAAGAAAATGTATACCGAGAATTTCTACTTGCGTTCTTGGAAAAGTAAGGATGATCTAAAAAGGTTCATCAGGGACCGTAAGGAAAAAATTCTGCGGTGTTATGCAGGGACTATCAAGATTCCCATCGAAAAGGATCCTGTGGAGATAATTTTAGTTGATGCCTGCTTCATCATTGAGCTCCTTTTGCTGAACTCCATAACAAAGAATCATGAAAATGATTACATATTAAGATCACCATGGCTGAGGAAAGCTGTTGAGCAGGAACTGATACTTTTCGAAAATCAGCTTCCTTATTCTCTTCTTGAGGACCTATATGAATTTGCTCAGCCCGTCCGTTTACATTACCAATCTCGCAAAGGACCACAAGCACAAGAACAGCCCCAGGAATACAGCACAGGTGATCAAGACAGTCCCCGTGATTCTTTAGAGATTGTCATCCATGATGCTAAACCAGTTCATAATAATTTTTTGGAGCTTGCCAGCAAGTTCTTCAAAGATCATAATGAGGGAAAGGTCATCACTAGTGGCGTAAAACCGAAACACTTCACGGATCTGGTAAGACATTTTATGTGTTCAGAACATAAGCAATGGAAACGTACTACCATAAAAAATGTTTACAATATGAAGAAGCTGGCGGCAGCAGGAGTGAACTTTGAACCAATAAA
Organism: Rosa chinensis; assembly: GCF_002994745.2. Lineage (NCBI taxonomy): Eukaryota > Viridiplantae > Streptophyta > Magnoliopsida > Rosales > Rosaceae > Rosa > Rosa chinensis. The sequence goes on from NC_037088.1 coordinate 39,064,718, forward strand.
AGAAGATGCACGCCTTTTCATTGAACGAGATAAGGAAGCTGCTAGTAAATGTAAGTTGAACTTTACATGTTTTAATAATATGAACCTGAAGCTCACAGAATTACGTGTAAAGGATGACACAGAATGTATTGTTCGAAATGTTATGGCCTTGGAGCAGTTTGTGTACCCGAAGGAGACGTATGTCTGTAATTACTTTCTGCTAATGGATCAGCTTGTGGACACTGTGGAAGATGTCGATTTTTTGGTTGCCAGAAAAGTTATCGTTAACATGCTAGGCAGCAATGAAGCAGCGGCAAATATGATTAATGGACTTTGTGATCATATCATGGAAGAAAGCTCCTGCTATGTTGACATCTGTGAGGACCTTAACAAGCACTACGAGAGTTCTTGGAACCGTCATATTGCAACCCTGAAAAGAGTTTATTTCAAGGATCTTTGGACAGCCAGTTCAACTATACTCGGATCTGCTGTCCTGGTTTTCTCAATCATTGGATCCATTCAATCATTCAAAAGCTTTTAGATTTATAGTTATTAATGGAAAGCATGAATATAACTAGCCTTCATCCATACATGTTATGCATGTGTAAAAGATGTGTAAAGTACTTTTTTTTGTTGGAAGAAAATAAAAAGGGTTGTTCTATTTGGATCTCATAATTTGCTATTTAAACTTCCTCTAATTTTTGTAAAAAGTTATTTCCTCAATTACTTCTCTAATAAAATGAAAAATAATGAAATAAAAATGAAGTGAATCATGTTGCAAATTTTGCATCTCAGAAGAAACAGAATAAAGTTTTCTGCTCTCTGTCTGTCTCTCAACATTTCTTGTATTCAACTCCACCCATAGATCTCAATCATCGAACAATTTTTTTTTTACTTCCATTTAATAATAAGCTAAAGAATTGATCAACAAGTTTCGTTCTTGATTCTTGTTAACCTAACGAACAATAGCTTTAATAAACACTGAAACTAGTTGTTCTTCATTCTAAGATTGAATTGGATCCCAACAACTCAAGTATTTGGCTGGATTGAGGTTCAAATTGAAGAGTTGCAAAAAGTGATCATTGGGCATACCTGAATGCTATTCCTTCTTTTTCTTTACAACCTATTTATCGTGCAGCAAATGGTGTTGTCCATCGATTGGCGCATCTTGCTAGTGTTTCTTACTTAGATGATTATTAATTAGTTAGATGAGACTCATGTAATTATCCAGGATGTACTCTATGAGGATTCTTGTAATAGTACTCGAGGTGCAGGTAATATGTCTCCGTAGCTGTACAATTGACGCAGTCGGATTGATAACTAGGTTTACCAGCAATAAACCTAACAAAAGGATTCTAGAGTCCACCACAGATAAAAGAGAAAATCTCTATTTTATTGATTAAAAGTTGAAAGATGCGTTCTGCAGCCGCATAAATAAGAGAAAAATACCCTAGGGCGACTAACAATTAAACCCTAAAGCCCATGGATAAAAACGAAAACAACCCAAAAATAACTAGGAAAACCAAAAACGGGTAATATAGAAAAATGTCATTTTGAGGCCCTAAACGACCCCGAAAGCCCGAAAAATGCTATCACTCATAGTAAAGCAATGAGTCTTGTTTCTGGCGCGATTCCCTTTCCGGAAAGGTAAGGTACGTCCCAATCAGACACCGAACTGCTGTTTCCTGTCTACTGGTCACTTTTCATTTTCCTCCTTTAGCACGATCTAACTGTTCTTCAAATTGGGCTGCCATCCGTTCTGCATCAACAATCATCCTTCTTCTATTAATAATAATAATGGGTGTGGGGCTAAGCCTCCCAGTTAGATTGGGTTCCAAACTTTTTTTTTTTAAATAGTTCATTCCCACAGGTCTGTGGCCTTTGAGGTCAATAGGGATAGATATTCAGATATGGCTATAGCCCATTCTGAGAATTACTTGAGTTTCATTTGCTGTTTTTTGCATTTTATGAGATTTGACCACTTGTTGCAGGCTTAACTTACATATACAATATTACTCAACAAATTAAAATGCTTAGTAACATGCTTAGTTAATGAACACCTTTATATATGCTTAGTTAACGAACCCCTTGTTGATGTTCTAGCTGTGCAATCTGTGCCCGAGAAATAGAATCGAATGTCACAGAAAGTACTAGGTTATGAATTCACCCCTTTATTTTAGTTTCTAAGATTTGACCTTTTTCTTCTTAATGTAATGTACTGTGACCGGTAATTGATGGTAAAATTACTTAAGTAGTGGTTTCTAGAACTCATGCCTTATTAAGCAAGTCATTAATTATTGTGAGGAAAACCAAATGAAACGAAAAGAGAAAATTTAGGAAAATTTTTTCCCTTATACAAAAGGGCTAAATACTAGTTAGTACCCTGTGGTTTAGGTCCAAAATAAATTCAGTCATTGGACTTCTAATTTCATCAAAAATACCCCTGCACTTTCAATTTTGATCTAATAGGTCCAATTCGTTAATATTATGTTATGAGTTCAAGTTATAGTTGGATTATTTGTTGAAAAACTATTTATTTTTAATAGTAGGACTCACTCCTAAATTGACTATGCAGACCACCTCGACACCACATCATAAAACATAGGCCATATATGAGCCACGTTAACAAGTTAAATAACTCAATTGTGGGAAAACTAACAAATTGGACCTATTAGATCAAAATTGAAAGTGCAGGGGTGTTTTTGATGAAATTAGAAGTTCAGGGACTGAATTGATTTTGGACCTAAATCACAGGGTAGTAATTTGTATTTAGCCCTATACAAAAATATGTTAGTAAAACCAAATGAAATAAAAAGAGCATAAATTCACCGCCAAGCTCAGGATCTCTCAAGCAAGTATTGATATCATTGTTTCATCGAGCTAATCTTCACCAGACTAAAGAATATGTATTTTTCCAATGCTACAGTTACCAAATATCAGAATGGAAACATTTCCATGTGCACAAGCTTATAATTCATGAAACACATGAGGCTTAGGAAATAACAAAGAGTTAGGTGGGTGGACTTGGATTCTCTGCTAGAAAATATAATGCTAAGATCTGCTTGGACTTTCATGAGAGTCTGCCACGTCATCTCAATAAAATCTGATGGCTGAGATGAAAAATTTGCAAGAGCCCAACTTTCAGAAAGCAACAACAGACCCCAGCTCTCTCTGCCTATCTCTCTCTCATATCAATCTAGTCTTTGATTCTCATCTGGTTATAAAACAACTACCACCAACTTCCATTCTCCATCAAGAAGTTGTTATATCCGTTTTGGAGCTTCAAGAATCCTCTTGAGTAGTCCTTTAAACACTTGCAGAATCCTACATCTACGAAGAATCATCATAATCTCATATGAGATTTGTTATTGTCGAATACTTTCTATTTTCTGGGTTTTTGTTCTTATAAATTGAATTCAAATGAGTTTTGTTCTTACCGTGAGATCTTTCATGAATTTGAGGGTATTTTATGTTTAAAGAAAGAATGGCTATTTTGTGTTTAAAGAAAGATGGTTGCAACTCTTTTCATTGAGAAAGTTGTCAGTTTCAGTTTTAGTTACAGAGAAGGGGAGAGAGAAGGGAAGGGAAGGAAAGCGAAGAAGAAGAAGAGGACACGATATGGTGCTTTAAGTCCACCAATATCATTTTGTAAACTCTTTATTATTAATCGTTGGATTGGCTGATCCTGATGTGGCAGCCTAATAACAAATTATAGCAGATCATAGCAAAGCAATTATAGTAGAGAAGCCAAGTCCTGGGTGGGTACATTTAGTTGAACTGTTCTTCAACCATGTTATGCCACTTTTTTTTTTTTTTTTTTTTTTGTGGGCATCTCCAACTCTATGATGTGGTTTTTTGGGCATTATGAACTCTATGTTGAGTGTTTAGGGAGATGTGTGATCCCTCTATGTTAACAATGTCTTTGTTTAAGTTAAAACTTCCTTCACCTACTACAAATAATAAAGTTGGACTTTCCTTGTTCTACATCGTCAGCTACTCAGTGGCAGATGCGGAACGAAGTTTTTTTTTAACTCTGAATTTATTTTTTAATTTCAACTCTCCCCATCTTCAACCTCGTGAGTAACCCGGAGTTGTTCTTTAAATTCCCTGAAATCTTCATCAATCATACAAACGAGGATGTATAGACTGTATAGAGCATTACGATTGACAATTGCGAGTCAAATTAACTTGACTGCAGGTTTTTACTCCAATTCTGGTTTGCTAGGTTTTAAATCTATTGCAGCTTCTGGTCAGGCTAAGATTGATTCCCTTGTACCCTTTTTTGATCGCTAATGATTTGTTCTTTTAAACCACTAATATCAATGGTTTAATTTGCGGCCAATTGTTCATTAGTTATCTAAGAGAACAGTTATGGTTATCTTATTTTTTTTTTTAGCTGAAGCAAATAAGGGGCTTTCCCCTTACTTGAATTTATGAAAAAAGTAAAAAGAAAAAAAGGAACTTAGGAGGGGGACCAAACCAAACCTCCCTACAAAAGCAACAAAGAAGAAACAAGTTATCATAACCGAAATTGGGGAATACCCAATTGGTCACTCTGACAATACGATAAAATAAAACCTGATGGAGCATCCCACCACACCATATTAAGAGAAGTCGTACCATAATTCTCCAAAGCCTCAGCTACCTTATTACGTTCACGAAAAATATGTGATACACGAAAAGTCATTTGAGAAATCTTGTACGTACAAGCAATTGTGCCAGCTAATAGAAATTGCCAGGGGACCAACAACGGAGACTTGATAAAATCCAGAATAAGAGAAGAGTTATGGTTATGTCTTTTCAATTTTGTGCTATTAATCTAAAGATAGTTCATTGATTTGGAACTAATTACAAGAAACAAAGGGATTAGAAGAAGAGAAAAGGCAATAAGGAGTGATGCAGATGACCTCACGTATTCTTTACCCAACAACTCCAGGTCTCTTCTGCTTACATATACACCTAACTAATTAACTGGGACAACATCATGCATCCACCTGATTTCATCAATTCAAGTGACAATTGTTGGAGAAACTAAAACAATTTCTCTGGTTCAAAAGTTAATTTTTCTGTTGAAAAATTTCACCAAATCGATTGAAGTTTGACATTATGCATTTTTACTGATAGATACTCATATACTCATATAGAAAAAATAAGACACTAGATGATTGTGCGGCCCAAGTTGATTTCGCCCATATGAATTTTTCCTTCTACATTATTATTTTGTCACACATGATGATTATCTGCCAATGTAGCTTATGCATTTAGAGAAAGAGGTTAGGAATGCGATTAATCTCTCCTAATGTAGCAAAAGAACAATAGTTAAGAGTCTTGACAGAGTGCAAAAACCATGGATCATGTTCTTAAAACATTTTTATCTTCCATTATTATCATCTACTTGCTTGTTTTAACTTTTTTTATCTCCCATATTCTTGGGAGATAAAGTCAAAGACAGAGACAGATATCTAAAAAGGTAAGTCGTGTGAAAATTGAAAATAAAGTTGACAAAATATCTTTATCGATGCCATTAACGAAGAAAAGACTTTGCCCTTGGGGTTGGGGAGTTGTGAATTGGGTTAGAATTAATCTAATCAAGAGTTTTAATTCTCTCCAATGTAACAAAAAAAAAAAATTAAGAGAAGACTTTGTCAACCAAACTTGAACATGTTTGATAAATACTTTGAAAACCATTTTGATGATTAAAGCCAATTATGACAAACTACATTGTAATTTATTACTTATTCATTTAATAATTTATCTCAACCCACCCTCATCTCCCACTCTTTTCACCCCGAAATAATTATTTTTAGTGCCTACCATCTCTAATGGAGTAGTGAAATTCGATTTTTAGTTATACATAACTGATTGAAGCAAATTTCAACTCCAACATAATAGCGATATAGATAAGTTAAATCTTACTTGAGCTAAATGACTACCTATATGTAGCTAGTGAATCATGAATAGTCAAAGCAAAAGTTATATTGCTCTCTTCTTTTCTTGTCCAAATGTCAGTTTATAATGCAATAAAACATATGATGCATGTCACTTACAAAGAGTTACTATTACTGAAGCAAAATTGTTAAATCAATAACGATATTTCACAATTTTAGTTAAATTTAACTAAAAAATAACTTCTATTGTTGGAGATGCATGCTAGCTGGTTTTTGGTCAAGCAGTTGTCAAATTGATTTGATTCACCTTGGACCCTTTTTTGTTTCTGACCTGCTTTTTTCAGTTTCTTATTGTTCTGGTTTGTTGTTTCATCCTTTAAAACAAGCGAAACTAATATTTTATAGTTTATTTAAAATGCTTTTTTATTTAGTAATTTAAAGAAGAAAAAATTTCTAAATAGTAGTTATTAGGCATGGGCTTGGGTCGGGCCGGGCCGGGCCTAAAATTTAGTGAGATTGAGACTGAGCCTGAAGCAATCGGTCCAGGCCGGTTCAGGCTTTTTCAAAAATGAAAACCTACAGAAATCGATCCCATGAGGGTCGGTTCGGTCTTTCGGGCTTTTCGGGCCCAAAATCCAGTTTGTCAGAACTTGCTGTTTTCCCAGTTTTTCAAAGACTCATCTGGACTTTTGTTAGTTTTGCCACTCATTTTTGTACCTGGAAATCTAGGATGCATATCAAATTGACAAACTCATTAACATAACTGATCATACAACATTACAACCTTAATGGCTGAGATCGTTAATTAAAAGTTTACAACACAAAGTCACAATTACATTGTCCAACTCCAACAGATTGAACTCATTAAATAACAATCCAAATTGTTCAATCATTCAAATGTTTGATCAAACTGAAATTTTGAATGGTACAATAGAAAGTAAGAAAACAATGAATTAATCAAACATGAACAGAAAGTCAAAAACTGCAGTTTTGCACAAATAGTTCAAATGTGAAATAAGTCAAATAACTCAAGCTTAAGGCTTGTAGCTGCTCGACCTGCTGACTGCTTCCTTGCTCCACAAGTCCAGAACTTCACGACAACTCGACAAGTGCACAAGTCTGCATTCACATTTTTAAATTTTAAATTACAAATACAAAGTTAAAAACAATAACCTGTAAGTGTAAAGGAAGAGACAATGACTTATGTAGGTACAAGTTTTGTATGTTGGCATTCCATACAAAACGGGAAAGTATCATTGAGGTTAATGGGTTTAATATCTTTTGGTTATTTAAAGATATTTTTCTGTGTGCCATATTGGATTATTAATTTCCCAAATATTTTAGGATTTGGTGTCCTTAATTATATATATTTGTTATTAACACAAAAAGATTTATTTTTCCTTGTAGAAGGTGGATTAGGGTAATTAGCTGTTTTTTGGTTGTTTTGGTGAACACATTAGCTAACCCTGATAAGAAGGAAAAAAAGACGGCAAAGGGTGACACATTCAGAAATGCAAGAATTTGTGATAGGGTCTTGCATGTTTGTTTGAGTTTGTGTCTTCACAAAGGGTCAAAACACTTGGTCCATGTATAAGTGTTTGTGATCATAGTTTCATATGCATAATACTCTCTCGAGATCAGTAGAGAGACTGTGAAGAAAGAAGAACAATATTTGAAGATCATTCAAGTGAAGGAGTTCTAGAAGGAAGACAAACTTAGAGTTAGCTTTTGTCTAAATCTTATAGCCGAGCAAGTGCTATACCAGTTTGTACAAGAACATATCCTTTTGAATAAGATGATTATTATTTTGGGTTCTCAAGAGTAAGAGCCCTGCAGTGTTTTTAATCTCATATTTGAGGTTTTCACCGCGTAACCAAAATCTGGTGTCTAGTTTGTTATTTTGGTTTCTGTTGCCCAGTAAGGATTGATCAGTGCACGGCAATCTCCATTTTCCAGAAAAGCGTATTCTGTCCTTGTATTTTCACTTGGCATCAGAACAAGTTCTAAAGCTTTTTTAGTTGATCCGTGGTCAATGATGGAACGTGAATATAATAGAGCCTCTAGTTCTATAAATTGCCCGCCCTTGTTTGATTGTGAAGACTATTCACAATGGAAGATTATGATGAGGGATTTTCTCTACTCTCAGGACGAAAACATGTGGAACGTTGTTGAGAATGGATGGGAACACCCCACCAAGGCTGAAGACTCAAAGAAAGTTGAAGGGACATCTGCAAGAGTTCTTAAGCCTAGGAAGGAATGGACAGAAGATGAGGTTCGGAATAAAAGTTGTGATTTCAAGGCACGAAATTCCTTATACACAGCTTTATCCAAGAAGGAGAGGGTGAGAATCAGCCATTGTGACACGACTAAACAACCATGGGATCTTCTTCAGGTCACTTATGAAGGAAATAAAAAGGTTAGAGGTTGGAAGCTTCAGAGTCTTGTTTTGGAGTTTGAGAACATGCAAATGGGGGAGGATGACTTTCATACTCATCTTATGAATGTGACAAGTCAGTGTCACAGTCTTGGTGATCCTTTTGAAGAGCATCGGATTGTCAAGAAAATTCTTAGGTCTCTTTCATCAAAGTTTCAATCCAAACAGACAACTGTAGAGGAGACTCAAGACCTGGACACCTATTCTCTTGACGAACTTATAGGTAATCTCAAAACATTTGAGATGAGGATCAAGCTTGAGAAAAAGGTAAAAAACATTGCTTTCTCTTCTGTTAAAAAGAAAGATGTTGTTGATGATGATTATGTGGATTTATCGTTGTTGACAAAAGAGTTCAAAAATTTTCTGAAAAACAAAATATCCTTTGGAAACTCTTCAAAATTTTGCCTAACAAACCTAAATGTTTTGAGTGTGATGGAATTGGTCACCTTGCTGCCGATTGTGGCAATAAAAGGTATAATTTGCGTGGAAACAAGGCTCTAAAATCTACTTGGAGTGATAGTGATGAAGGCTCTCAATCAGATGGTGAAGAGGTAAATCTTGCTCTTACTTCCTCTCTTAATATTGATGTCACTACTACAAAAAGTTAATCACACAACACTAATCACACAACGGAACATAAATCATCCGTTGTGTGTTTAAGTAAGCTTTATTGCACAACGGTACTTGTTATATTTTGTTGTGTGAATGTCAACAAAGTGAAAACTTTTTTATCAGAACTACATTGGACAACGGAAATGAAGTAATGTTTGTCGGCTGAGTCTTAGAAAATTTAGCGGCATATTTTCCCTCCCAGAACGAGCTCACCAAAATCAAATTTGAACCATCATACAACAGCTTTTTGTTATCTGTTGTATAACAAAGTGTTGTATGAACTTTGAGAAATCTTACTAGGTGCACCTAGTGCAAGATGTACAAATTTGTACAACAGATTGTCATGGTTCTGTTGTCTGAGCATGAAAACAACTTACACAGCGCGGCAAAGTTTCAATTTGATGAAATCTATGTAGGCACAGGCGGCAAATTTTCCCTCCCAATGTGCTTTTCATCGTACACTCACACAACGGTGCTTTATTTATCTGTTGTTAGAGAAAGATGAGACAAATTGAAGTCTCCCACCAAACATCTTAATTGAAACCTTTACTCCCACCAAACCCGATAAGTGCTCTTACTCCTTGCAAAATAGCCCCGTTTACTCCCTCCAACCAGCAACCCATATACTCGAAATCAGACCCTAGCTAGCCCCTCTCTCTCGCTGTGCCCCCCCCCCCCTCTCATTTCACTCCTCGCTCTCTGCGATTCTCTAAGTCGTCGAGCTCTCTCAATCGTGAAACCACCCCCCCCCCCTCCTTCTCTCCTCCGCGAAATTCCTCTCTCTCGTGAAAGCTCTCTCAATCTCTCGATCTGAAACCATGACCTTCGTCTCAATCCATTGCATAAAACCATGGCCTTCGTCGTTTCAGCTGTCACACAAGAAATCCCCGAACTCTCCCGTCATTTCATCCTAATTCTCCGATTTATTCGACGAATGTAGGATGGCCATGGAGATGGTATCGATTTTAGGAGAGTCAAGGTCAACGATGAATTTTGTTCAAATTGCAGACTAAAAAATGGTGATTTTCTAAGAAAAGTTGTCCTCTCAGTCCTCTCTCGACACTCTCAGTCCTCCCTCTCTCAATTCTCTCTCACAAACCCTAAAGCGGCCGATTTGGACCTCTCTCTCGCAGACAAAAGGTTTGTTTATAGAAATTGAAAGGTTCTGGGTTCTGGGTTTGTCATTGGGTTTAGTGTTCTTGGTTTATCATTGGGTTCTGCACCTACATCTCTATGATTGGGGGTTACCAGGGTTGTCTCGACTTAAGATTTAGGATTTGTCCCAACTTTTATTTGGAATTGGGGGTTATCAAATGTTTCTACATTTAGTGTTTGGATTGATTTTTTTTAGATGGTTATATATTGTTTGGATTGCTATTGAATTGTGTGTTGTGAATTTCAGAATGCCGGGCAAAGCAATCAATGGCCGCCTTGCTTGTGTGGGTGGATTGTATTGCTTGGTAAATGCTTAATCATTTCTGCTTTTAAGAGAATGAAGAAGGCTGGATTGGTTGAAAAATATATGGTGAGCTGGAAATATGTTTCTAGATTGTAGTACTGCCCATAGCCCAGTAGCTTCGCCGGCACATGGAAGGAAGCTCTTCACAGGGGTAAGGCAAAATTACACTTCTATTTTGTGTTCAAAATTGCATCTGGTATTATGGTGTGCCAAGGTTGCTTACCTTATAGTACTATCTTACTCTCCAAATTTGATTTGGATGTTAAATTATGGTAATAGCTATGATAGAATGAAGCCCGTATTGATTTTGTTCCAACTTTTTCACACAAGCACAATCAACTTTTTGGTCAAATTCTGGGCTTTGATATGCATAGGAATCGAATTTTTGGGTCATGTATTCTCTTTTCTTTGATCTAATGGATGATAAATTTAGCTTTAGGGTTAGGGTTTATGTATGACATCGATTTCCAATATTGGTTTCCAGATTCTGCAATTAGCTTAAACTAATTGAATGTAGGATTTTGATTGGGTTTGCACATATTGGGATTCAGGTTTAGGTTGCTTTTTTAAGACTTCAAGATGTTAATTTTATTTGGAAATTTCGGTCTAATGAGTGAACAGAGATAGATGGGTAATCTGTGAACTCATAGAATTGCTCTTAGAATTGTGGAAAATTAAGGAATGTAGCAATTGTCCTATATTGAGGGTGTTTGAGTGTCTGCAATTTCATATTAAGCAAAGATGTTGAGTCTTTGATACTATCTTAACTGAAGTTTGTTTTTTCATTACATGGGTTTTCAGTTCTTTTGAGTATAGATTGAGGGAATAGTTGTATTTTCCATCTGGGTAATCTCTATTCCAAGCTGTAGTTGTGAAAGGGTTTATCTTTACAATCTAACGCTGAAAGGGTTTATCTTTTTCCTAATTCCTAATCATCTCAATTGGCTTTTGATGCCCTACTGAATAAAACTACTTAAAGTAATCTATGCCTTTTGAGTTCAGGTTTAGTTTTTGCAGAGTTGCATGTATGCATTTTTATAGTCACTTAAGTTTAGGGGTTCTTAAGGGCTGGTTACTGTTGGTTGTTAACTGTGGTAGTCTCATTGGTACTCCTTCTGTTGTTATTGTTTCATAAGAAATTGTTGTTATCTTATTGTCACTGTTACTTTAAATCATACTTATAATCTGAGAGAAGATAATGACATTCTTATAACCTATACATACTTGTTATATCTGCAGGGAATTATAACCTATACATACTCATATATATCTTCCGCTTTTGCTGTGACATGCGCTCAGAACTAGAGCCTGGAGCTTGAAGTTTGAAGCCTGAAGAGAGCAAAGCTAAAGGAGTCGTAAAAGGGAGAGTAGTGAAGGAGAAGAGGTTTCCTATCATTAAAGGCATCACTCCCCAGTCACAAGTTGACTCTTTTTACCAATCCCACACCGAAAAGGTTTCTTCTTCTGCTTCCCTCTTAGTTCACTTAATGATAAATTGTTGGACATCAGTAAAACACTATGCCTTTACTCTTGCTCCAACTTTTCTTTAGTTATCAAAGCTTGCACATTTGGGTATCACATGGTGTATTCCATTGTTTTGATCAATTATTTTGGACCAAGTTTCGAGCACTTTGAGCTGTTTGAGAGCTCGCAATTTTAAATTAACCAAAGATGTTGAGTCTGATACTTTTTCAACTGAATTTGTTTATTTATTACATAGGTTTTCAGTTTCTTTGAGTATGGATTGTAAGGAACAGTTGTATTTGCCATCTGGGTAATGTCTATCTTTTTCATTGTTTTTTATTCATTGTACGAAAAATCACTACTTTCTTCGTTTTCCCTTCGTTTAAAATCTCGGCATTGTGAGTTTATGTCCAGTTTTTTCCTGAGTTGTATGCAAAAATGTGTAAAATAGTTTGAAAGTATTATTTACATGAGCTCATTTTCCGCCCTTTTCTCTTCCTTTGAAAGTATAGCTTTAATCTCTCGATTCTTTATGGGATGCAATATGTTAAATTGTAGGTTGTTTGCTCTGGGTTCTGTTGACATTTAATTACCTTTTGTTGATGGATTTTGGATCATTCATTGTCAGACTGTCCAGTGACTGAGGATATAAATTTCATCTGATCAGGTTTGCTCCATCCCCTGATCCATCACTAAGTATTGAGTTTTATGATCAAACTCCAGAGCAACAATCAGTCCTAGGGTATGTTGTTGACTCATCACAAACAGGACATGCTCATGATGTAGCATCAACAAATCCAATTGGTCTTGACCAGGAGCACAGAGTACCTCATGGTTCCATTGGTGCAGCAGCTGGTCATCGAGCCATTGCTTAGAGTAATGCTGAGGAAATTTCTGAAGCTTTGGTTCAATACTCTGCACCATAGCAGGTACATCAACTATTAGATAAATTTTTTCATTTAGTATTCGACAATTCTATATCTATGTGTCCATTTGTAAATTTTTCAATTGTACGTTTTCCCTTGTATGTTGACAGGTGATGAGTTCCCTTGTAGATCAAGACGGATTGATACTCTCATATCTTAATTGATTGCTCATTTCTGGCACTATCTCCAAGTCTAAACGGTACAAACAAGAAGCTGCAAAATTTAAAGCTGAGATAGGCATTCAATGCTAGAAGGTGATGGAACAAATGGAAAACTTCCTTTGAAACCTATTATATACTTCCAGACATGGAGAGTTGGTACAGTTTCGTATCACAGTGCTTCATTTTTCCTATAGGTTTTGGATATTCTATTTCATATGGTTATAATCAGATCGCCCTTAATTTGTTGTTATTCTGATATGCAGGTTTTTTATTTTTTGTTCTTGAAAATTGCCTAAATTTTGCATTTGCTTACTCTGTGGTAATTAGTTATTGCAGAACCATGCTACTTTATTTAAGATTTCATGGATTGCAAAATGTTGCAACTTGTAAATTTGCAATTGCGTGAGATGGTGCTTTATTTAGCTTTGGATATATTTAGACTTTATGGGAGGGTCAATTATAGGATCCTTCATTTCTTTCAAATGCTGCATCAATGACGTATATATGCATCACCATATATAGCATGCATGAAGGGACAGATTGTACATTCTTCTTCCCAAAGATTTTCTTCCTCATATTGGTCTCTGATTTTTAACAGTGCAAAATGGGTTCTGCTTTTTTCTTGATAGTGAGTGGGGAGAAGGCACTTGAACTTGGGTTACATGCTCTTGTTCTTTGATACAACATTTTGATCATAGAGCTTTTGGTGTATATCATGTGTTTTAATCTCTACAGGAGGTCTTTCCAATCAATAGCTTCTTGGCCAATCAAGACCAAACTTTGCCAAAAGTGCGAATGCAAAGTGCTCTCTCTCTTAAAAAGAAGGTAATATTAGTATATGCATCTTTGTATATATACTTTTCTTCTGCAACTGTTAAATCATTTGTGCCTAATGCAGACATTGTCAAATTTTTTCAAATCACTAAACAAGTTTGCATCTTGCAGGCCAATTGTGAGTGAGACATTCAAGGTTTTGTAGAAGCGAATGGCAGCTGAAGGTTAAGAGCCATCGAGAATAGGAATGTTTTTTTATTCATGTGTAGCTAGCTAAGAATGCTCTTGTTTGGTGCATTATCTTGTTACTTGAATGTATTGATGCTTGAATAATGGTTCTTGAATGATATATATGGATTAGAGTATTGTTTGTATGGTAATATATTGAGCATTATTCTGGACAAACATTTATATTGATATTCTTGTTGTTGTTCAAGGTTTAGTCATACAACACAATACAAAACAATGTGTTGTATGAATGTAAAAGAGTTCAAAATTGAGGCTTCTCCTACAACAGTCACTAGTTGGTACCCAATTGATTACAGTATTCACACAACGGATAACCAAATATAGTTGTTGTGTGAACTAACAACCAACAACAAAAGAAAAAAAAATTCTGTTGTATGAGATTCATAACACACAACAGAAATAAAATGATCACTGTTGTCTGAGTAATCAACAGACAAGGGAGATAATTTTACTTCAGTTGTGTGTTACTTACCTCAGACAACAAATATTAAGTTATATCCGTTGTCAGTTAGTAGTCTCAGACAACAAATAATGAGTTATATCCGTTGTGTGTTATGAATCTCAGATAACGGCAAAATTTCATCTTCTGTTGTCTGAATGTGCCGAGGCATCGCCGCGCATGCCATGCCAGGCACATGCTGCGCAGAACTCACACAACGGAAATAGGTATTTCTGTTGAGCAAACTATTATCACACAACGGTGAAATCACCGTTGTCTGATTTTTCAATCACACAACACTCACTTAGACCACGGTGAGCTTGGTCATCACACAACACAAATCCACCATCGTCTGATGACTTTTTGTAGTAGTGTGTATCTGATGATTCTGACTTAAAAGATGATACCATTGATGAAGAAACAAATGTCAAGTGTAAACAATTATATCATGCTTCAAAAATTGTTCTTCGGAAAAATTATACACTTGAAAAAGAAGTTGATTATTTAAGAGAAGAAAAAGAGAAAATTGAGATACAATTTGAAACTTCTCTAAAAGAATGGAATGTTGAGCGTACTAACCTTGTTGATAAGATAAAAGTTTTGCAGGATGAGGTTAAGTCTGAAGTTGGGGACAAGGAACATGGTGATCTCATTAATAAAATTAAAGTTTTGCAGGTTGAAGTCAAGGCTCAATCCACTTTAAATGTTTCACTAACCGTTGAAAATGAGAAATTGCAAGATGAGTTGCTTAAAGTCAAGGAAAACTTCAACAAGTTCTTCATAGGGTCTGAAAAGGTCTCCAAAATGATAGGATTTGGTAAAACTCACGGCAACAAAGAAGGGTTAGGGTTTGTAGGTGAGTCGTGCAAGCCTTTGACCTTTGTAAAAGGTGTGGAAGGTGAAAATTCGTTGGGTCAATCACATGCTTCAGATGACATTGATTCTGGTCCCAAATTGCCCAAAAGACCAGAACATAAATTGGACCTTCAAACCTATCAAAAAGTTTCTCAGGTAAGTTCTGACAGTCACACCTCTGTGTGTCAGCCCAGGTATATTAACAACCCCAAAAATTTCATTCCTACTTGTCATTATTGTGGAAAATTAGGACACATACGTCCTAGGTGCAATATGCTTCACAGGGCTACTCAAAATCAGAGGAAAACGTTGAGAATTAACTCACATGCCTCGTTGCAAGCTGAGTTGAAAGAGGGTCTGAATCTGATCGCCAGGATTGCAAAGCTGGCTTTAATCCCCGTGGATCTGGAAACAAAAAAAGGTTCAAATAATCATTTTTCTGCTCATACAGATAATCTTGATAATATGCTTGAGCTTGCTTTCATTCCTACTGAACATAAATTGGCTAATTCTTTTTCTAAGCCGTTAGACAGAACTCAATTTGAATCACTTAGAAGCACCGTTGGTGGATGCTCTAAGTATTGATACTCTCACTTCATTTGATCCATTTTGCATGCATTCATGGTGTATGTCTTCATGACAGTATAGGTGCATTTTCTTTACGTTTCTGCATTGTTAGGTTCAATTTCTGGAAATTCAGGATTGAAAAGTAGTGGTTTGTATCCACGAGTGTCTGACAGATTGTTTTGAACTTAGATTGATAAGGGCCATACTCTTTTCATTAAATCTGTGTGTAATGAGGTGCCTAGCATGTTTTGAATTTGCTCTTGCATCACTCTGTAATTTTGAGCTTGAACAACATATTCTCTATCACTTTGAATCCTCACATGCACACATACTCTAAGTGGTGGTCAGTCATATTTGTTAGTTGGCCTATTCTCAATTCTCATGTTCGAAATTATTCTTTATTTTTGCTGCTCCTTAAAAAAAAAAAAAAGGAGAATGATTTATGGATCATGGCCAGGCTATTCCCAAAGTAAACAGGCCTCGGTCGTGACGAACGATATGAGGATTGGGAAGAAACGGGAATGGTTTGGTCACCCCGGTGAATTGTGAAACTATTGACTCGAGTAGATGTGCTCTATGGGATGTCCCTGTTACATCTAGTACCCTAAAATCATCTGACTTGGGAGTTGCTAGCATAATACTCGTTACATGGGTCGTAGTATTCTTGAGCAAAAATGTTACTTTGTGTGAAAGGCTAAAAGAAAAATTCAAAATCATGCCCACATGGTGTTATAAGGGGGAATAAAGTTTATGTGCTTAAATGTGTTTCGTATGTGAGCCTCGCTTTTCAGGTTTCCACAAATATTACACACCCCATCTTGAGATATGTTCACTCTTCACAACAAGAGGTATAGAATACTCGATCACCCTCTATCTTACCTTGTGATTGTTGGAATAAATTCACTCGTGTGAACTTATTTTGTTGCACTCTTGTTTATGGTTAAGTGGTATTGCTCTTGTTGGAAAAGCTATGCGAATTCAATCTGTTCTTAGCATTTGGATACAAACCCACTCATTGTGTGTTTGCATTTCATTCTAGCATCTTTCATAACATGATCACACTTAGGGGGAGTATTAATACTTGGACTATCTGATTGATTCGACTTGGGCTAGTGTCTACTATGCACCATCTATTTGTGATCCTCCTTCTCCATTGCTTCCGCTACGTAAGTTACCTTTGTCATTCCTATTCAAAAAGGGGGAGAAATTAGATGTGTGAGAAATGTGTGACTATGATAATATTATTCTATCTTATTCATTTAACCAATGTGTAAGAAATGTTTCAGGAATGAATGGATGAAGAGTTGTGATGCTCCTCCTGTACTTGTTGAGGGGGAGAGTTTGTCCTACTTTATGTTTTGTATAGGAATGCCAAAGGGGGAGATTGTAGGTACAAGTTTTGTGTGTTGGCATTCCATACAAAACGGGAAAGTATCATTGAGGTTAATGGGTTTAATATCTTTTGGTTATTTAAAGATATTTTTCTGTGTGCCATATTGG
Source organism: Rosa chinensis (assembly GCF_002994745.2). NCBI lineage: Eukaryota > Viridiplantae > Streptophyta > Magnoliopsida > Rosales > Rosaceae > Rosa > Rosa chinensis. The sequence goes on from NC_037088.1 coordinate 39,082,025, forward strand.
ATTATTAATTTCCCAAATACTTTAGAATTTGGTGTCCTTAATTATATATATTTGTTATTAACACAAAAAGATTTATTTTTCCTTGTAGAATGTGGATTAGGGTAATTAGCTGTTTTTTGGTTGTTTTGGTGAACACGTTAGCTAACCCTGATAAGAAGGAAAAACAGACGGCAAAGGGCGACACATTCAGAAACGCAAGAATTTGTGATAGGGTCTTGCATATTTGTTTGAGTTTGTGTCTTCACAAAGGGTCAAAACACTTGGTCCATGTATAAGTGTTTGTGATCATGGTTTCATATGCATAATACTCTCTCGAGATCAGTAGAGAGACTGTGAAGAAAGAAGAACAAGATTTGAAGATCATTCAAGTGAAGGAGTTCTAGAAGGAAGACAAATTTAGAGTTAGCTTTTGTCTAAATCTTATAGCCGAGCAAGTGCTATACAAGTTTGTACAAGAACATATCCTTTTGAATAAGATGATTATTATTTTGGGTTCTCAAAAGTAAAAGCCCCGCAGTGTTTTTAATCACATATTTTAGGTTTTCACTGCGTAACCAAAATCTGGTGTCTAGTTTGTTATTTTGGTTTCTGTTGCCCAGTAAGGATTGATCAGTGCACTGCAATCCCCATTTTCCAGAAAAGCGTATTCTGTCCTTGTATTTTCAACTTATAATTAATTGAATGATGTAAAATATGATTTAATAAAGTAGTAAACAACTAAACATGTAAAATGTTTGATTATTTGTCATTAATGAAATTCTGTAAATGATGAGACAGAACTGCAGCCAACATACCAGATGACACAATACCAAATTACCAGGTTTCAGCATACCAGATGCCACAATACCACATACCAGGCATTTCATATTTTCAAATCCAACATACAAAATTGCCATAATACCAGATTACCAGGCTTCAGCATACCAGATTATTTATTGATTAACTTTTTCACATACATAGTTACATACATGAACTGGTGAACACAATACCAAATCAGCTAAGAGAATACCAAGTCTGCAACATACCAGATTATTTATTGATTCAACATACCAGATTACCACCACATCGCTAAACATTATGCATAACAAATTAACAATATAACATTATGCAGAACATTTAAGTATTTAACAGTTTTAAAGCCAATGCACAATTTCAACATTAAGCTAAACAAGAAGTAGAACATTAACCAAATGCAGAACACTAACCAAGATACCAAATGCAGAAATGCACAATTTTAAAGCAAATGTACATTAATCAAATGCAGAACATTAAATTTAAAACTGCGGTAGTATCTTATTTTGCTGTTTTCCCTACATCAACTAGCTTTGAATTCTTTGATGCTTTAGATGATTTAGATGTAGATGGCTTTTCAGGCTGATCCACTATACTAGCACCCTCCTCCCTTGCATGTTCTGTAAATCAACAAAAGTGGAAAGTTCAAACAGTCAATGTCTAGATTTTCAAACATTGTCTTATAAACTTGAAATAAATTAACAAGGCAACCATTCCAAACATAAAAATCATAAAAATCAGTGCACTGCAATCCCCGTTTTCCAGAAAAGCGTATTCTTTCCTTGTATTTTCAACTTATAATTAATTGAATGCTGTAAAATATGATGTAATAAAGTAGTAAACAACTAAACATGTAAAATGTTTGAATATTTGTCATTAATGAAATTCTGTAAATGATGAGACAGAACTACAGCCAACATACCAGATGACACAATACCAGATTACCAAGTTTCAGCATACCAGATGCCACAATACCACATACCAGGCATTTCATATTTTCAAATCCAACATACAAAATTGCCATAATACCAGATTACCAGGCTTCAGCATACCAGATTATTTATTGATTAACTTTTTCACATACATAGTTACATACATGAACTGGTGAACACAATACCAAATCAGCTAAGAGAATACCAAGTCTGCAACATACTAGATTATTTATTGATTCAACATACCAGATTACCACCACATCGCTAAACATTATGCATTACAAATTAACAATATAACATTATGCAGAACATTCAAGTATTTAACAGTTTTAAAGCAAATGCACAATTTTAACATTAAGCTAAACAAGAAGTAGAACATTAACCAAATGCAGAACACTAACCAGGATGCAGAAATGCACAATTTTAAAGCAAATGTACATTAATCAAATGCAGAACATTAAATTTAAAACTGCGGCAGTACCTTATTTTGCTGTTTTCCCTGCATCAACTAGCTTTGAATTCTTTGATGCTTTAGATGATTTAGATGTAGATGGCTTTTCAGGCTGATCCACTATACTAGCACCCTCCTCTCTTGCATGTTCTGTAAATCAACAAAAGTGGAAAGTTCAAACAGTCAATGTCCAGATTTTCAAACATTGTCTTATAAACTTAAAATAAATTAACAAGGCAACCATTCCAAACATAAAAATCATACTATCCTCCACACTTTCATAAAATTCAATGTCCTCGATAGTAGGAACATATTGAATGTTGTTGATGCTCTCAGACATGATCCAGTTTTGGTAGCATATAAATGCTTCCACTATTTTAGGAGTAGAGAACTCCTAAAGGGATCGATGACCGTTCTGCCTGTGCTAAAGAAAGACTCACTTGCCACAGTGCTAACTTGTATTGCCAAAACATCCTTGGCAAGTGTAACGAGGTTAGGATACTTGGCACAATTCATCTTCCACCACTCCAATATATCCCACTTTTGAGGATTTGTCTCAATCGGGTCCAATAGGTATCTATCCATGTTGAGTCACAAATTATTTATGCAATTGCGCCCCATAATTATGAAAATTGATTTGTCTTCCATACTATTTTATCTTTTTTAATCCATTTCCTTTTATTTGTAGGAAACCTTGCATTCAGAATAAAATGACTATTTGAGCTTGAAATGCGGAGATTTGAAGTTAGGGAAAGAAGAAACAGAGATTGGAAGAAAATTGCAAATCGACTTTTCCGGCAAACTTTTCATGCGACTTTTCTGGCGAGCCACCACTCATGGAGGGTCCTTTCTCCAGCAAAGGAGGACCATGGTTGAGACTCTCCCATTACTTGAAATTCAAATATCTCCCTACACTTGTCCTTTTGTCACCTAGCCAATTTGGGACCATTTGGGAGACAATGGTGTAAGAACATCTCTTGCACACTTTAGGACTAAAGAGGACATACATAGCTGATCAAAGAGAGGCCAAAGACTCATTTTTCAGCATTCTTGACTCCATTCAATCATCTTCATCCTATCCAAGATCCATTTTCTCTCTAGAGAAGACACCACTATTTCCACCACTAAAACCACCATCTCTACCACTAAAACCACCATTTCCACCACTATAACCTCCATTTCCTCAACACCACAACTCACCTGAGAGATTCCAAATTTTACTATTCTTACCAATATCAAGAGCTTGAAGCAAGGAGAATGAGCTGACTACCACCACATCATATTCTTGGAGACCCATCTCCACCACCTCTTCCGACATCATCAATAGTCACCCTTTACTCCCTACCTCTTTATGTATTTGATGTTTAATAGAATGTTGAAGCTTGTGTATCTAGCTATGTGTGAGTAGTGAACTAGTTGGGGCTAGGGTTGAAAGCCCTAGCCAAACTTGCTTGTATTGATGTTTTTGTTTGTAAATTGATGCAAATTCATGTTGTCATTCTCACATGCTAAGTCAATAGTTGAAAGAATTACTTAGACCTAATCAATTTGAGTTATGTGTTTGCCATGACATGAAGTTTTTCCTAGAGATTGATTACCTTTAGGCAAAAAGGGAGCATGAAAGCACACCATGTGTGCATGTGAAGGTAGTGAGCTAAAATCACCTAGAGATAGGATTGGTTTGCTTGCTTGGTTACCTAAACTCTAAGCTTTATGCATTTAGGGGAAAACGATTGAGATCTATCCGGTAATTGAATTTGTCTCTTGGTAGTTAGCTCTAGACTTATCCGGTTAGAGTTAATAAAATGAAAGGGGTTTAAGCCTTAGTCGTCCTATCCGGATGCTAAGAGGGTAGTTGAACAATTAGCTTTGCATCATTCATATTCAATTGCTTTAATGCTTGCAAGGGAGGCAAAAGGTGAAACCCGATGCCCTAACTCCCATCCATTTGATAACAACTTGTTTAGCTTAGTTTAGTTTATATTACTTGCTTTCATTGTTTCAATTTGAATAGAGACCAATCTCAAAATAAAAATCAAATCTCTACACACCATGTTGCACATACTCACCATGAACTTTGGTTCACTTCTGAGCCTTTGTTTGTGATTGTACATTTGCATATTCTTCTAGTTTTTCCTTAGGTTTTCCCTAGCTAGGAAAGGATTTACCAATCCTCGTGGGTTTGACATCCATACTTAATCCCATATTCTATAACTCTTACCTCTTGCACTTGAGGGTGGCTTCAATGCTAACAAGTTTTTGGTGCCGTTGCCGGGGATTGGTGTGAAAGCCAATCCCTAGCTCGAGTAGCCTTAGGGATTAGCTAGAAATTTCCCTTGTTTTTATTTTATCTCTGTTTACCGACCAGTCGTTGGTCTGCGCCGACCAGTCGTTTGTGTTTATTTCGTGTGATTTTTTTTCCGCCGACCAGTCGTAAAAAATTTCCGATCGATCATCTTAGGGTCAGAAGTCACCGACCAGTCGGCAAGTGTCGCCGACCGGTCGTTTCCCCTATTTTCAGCAATATTTCAATTTCGTGTTTTTGGTTTCTTTTTGTATCTTAACTCATGTTCTTACATTTGTTTTGAAATATTATAGGTGTTTATGTCTCATGAATCACCTACAAGTAGCCCAAGGATCAATTCAAGATATTCTACTCCATCATCTCCAAGCACACCAAGTGGAGACAACATATCTGTTGATCAAATTCTTGAAGATAGTGGTGAAGAAACTCGGATACGGCAAGAGACTCTTATCTCATAAAGAAATTAGCGGAAGAGTTGCAAGCTCAATTAGCCCGGATACCTACAATGGTTGAACCACACTCCATGAAGGAGTACAATTTGCCAACAATCTCCAATCATCCAAGTTGCATCGTGCTTACACCATGTGCCGTTGCTTTTGACATAAAGCCAGGAGGAGTGTCATTTTATGGTGAAAGAAGGAATTGTCCTTGGACATGTTGTTAGCTCAAGAGGTATTGAAGTTGATAAAGCCAAGGTGGTGCTCATTTCCAAGTTGCCACCACCACATAATGTAAAGGCTGTGAGATGTTTTCTTGGTCATGTCGGGTTTTATAAAAGGTTCATCAAAGATTTCTCCTTGATCTCCGAGCCTCTTTGTGATTTGCTTGCAAAGGATGCTCCTTTTACTTTTGATGAACATTGTTTGAAGGCATTTGAGACAATCAAGGTGATGCTCACTCAATCCCCCATCATAGTTTCACCGGATTGGTCTCTACCATTCGGGTTGATGTGTGATGCTTCGGATTATGCAATGGGAGCTGTTTTGGCACAAAAGATAGAGAAGGTACTCCATGTCATTTACTATGCTTGCCATACCTTGAATGATGTACAAGTAAACTACACTACAACTGAGAAGGAAGTTCTAGCAATAATCTTTGCTCTTGAGAATTTAGAAGTTACTTGCTTGGAACCAAGGTTATTATGCACACGGATCATAGTGCATTGAAATATCTATTGTCTAAGAAGGAAGCAAAGCCAAGATTGATACGGTGAATCCTTTTGTTACAAGAATTTGACATAGAAATCAAGGACAAGCCGGGTAAAGAGAATCAAGTGGCGGATCATTTGTCAAGGTTGCAAGAGGGAGATGATGGTGCTTCTATTCCTTTGAATGACACATTTTCGGATGAGCAACTATTCAATGTCAATACCAAGGAGCTCCCATAGTTTGCTAACTTGGTGAATTACCATGCAAGTGAAGGAAAGTACATCCCAAATCAGCTTGATTATCAAGGAAGAAAGCGGTTTCTCAAGGAGGCACGCCATTATGTGTGGAATGACCCAAATTTGTTCAAGTTCGACAATGATCAAGTGTTGAGAAGATGCATAGCCCAAGAGGAGGTTCCAAGTATCCTTTCTCATTATCATACATTTTCTTGTGGAGGTCATTTTGGAGGAAAGAAGACGGCATTCAAGGTACTTAGTAGTGGTTTCTATTGGATTACTCTTTTCAAATATGCATATGTCTATGCTAGTAATTGTGATAAATGTCAAAGGAGTGGCAACATCTCCTCAAGGAACCAAATGTCTCTCACCAACCACATGGAAGTAGAAATTTTTGATTGTTGGGGCATTGACTTCATGGGACCATTCCCAAGCTCTTTTGGCAACGAATACATCCTTGTTGGAGTTGACTATGTGTCTGAGTTGGTAGAAGCAATTGCAAGTGAAAAAAATGATCATAATGTGGTGCTCAAGTTCCTCAAGGAGAACATCTTTCAAAGGTACAGCAATCCAAGAGCAATCATAAGTGATGGAGGATCCCACTTCATCAACAAGCATTTTGAGGCTTTATGAAAGAAGTATGACATCAAGCACAAGGTTGACACTTCCTACCACCCACAAACAAGTGGTCAAGTTGAAATCTCAAACCGGGAGATTAAGAGCACTCTAGAGAAAGTTGTAGGGGTTACAAGGAAGGATTGGAGCACCAAGCTTGGAGATGCACTATGGGCTTACCAGACCACATACAAGACCCCTATTGGTATGTCACCTTACCGGTTAATTTATGGTAAAGCCTGTCACTTGCCGGTTGAATTAAAAGCTCAATTTTGATCTTGACAAAGCGGGAGAGAAGAGGAAGCTTGATTTATGTGAGCTTGATGAAATCCGGATGGAGGCTTATGAGAATGAAGGTTGTATAAGGAAAGAAGCAAGCTCTATCATGACAAGAAGTTGGTGAAGAAGGAATTTCATGTGGGACAACTTGTTCTTCTCTACAATTCAAGACTCAAGCTCTTTCCAGGAAAACTTAGATCAAGGTGGAGTGGTCTATTTGAAGTGGTGCAAGTTTTCCCCCATAGAGCTATCGAAATCAAGAATCTAAGTAATGGGAGCACATTCAAAGTCAATGGTCACTGGTTGAAATCATATCTACAAAGTGGCATGCATGGTCTAAAGGAGATCCTGTACCTTGAGGATGCCCCTTTTGCTCCATCCTCTTGAGCCTAGATAATCAACGGACCGGCAAGATGTCCTTAAAGAAAGGCCTACTTGGAGGTAACCAAGCTCATAATGCAAGTAAAGGAGGAGGAAAACCCTTGGAACCATTCTTGAAGAAATGACACCATTAAAGTTTAGCTTGGAAGGCAAGGGCTTTAAGCCTTGCATGTTGGTGATTGTTGGTGAATTGAATGAACTTCATGGTCTACAAGGGGGAGCATTACTAAACCTCAATCTTGCATTTCAATATCGTATTTCAAATTATTTGTGTAAAAATATGTGTTGGTGTGTTTGCATTGTGTGTTGTTTTTCAGAAATTTCAACTTTCAATGCTTAAAAAAAATAAAAAATATATATTCAGCGTTTTTCTTAAGTGCAGCAGCTGAATAGCAGCTCACCCCCCCCAAAAAAAAAAAAACAAAAAAAAATTTTCACTTTACCTCTCTTCTCTCTCTTCCCCCGCATACTTGGTCCTCTTTTCTTCTCTTCTACGTTTTCTCTCTTCCTCTTCCACTCTTGAGCATCCAACACCTTAAGCCTTCAATTCCTATTCAAAATCTTTCAATTTTCTAGGTTTGTGAGTGATTTTTCATGCTTCTCTTGCTTCTTGGTCAATTTGAATTGCATTTTGACGTTTTTGGCTCTCTTCAAGTGGTATGGATTTCATCATTTCTTCTTCAATTTTTGTGATTTTGGTGTTGATTCTAGGATTTTTGTTTCGTTTTCCTTCTATTCTAGGTTGTAAGAGTCATGGGTTGTTTAATTTTGGTTGTAATTTGAAGAAATTTGATGGATTTTGTGTTGGGAATCATGACAAACATTCAAACCCGAAAATTTTCAGCTTTTTGAATTGATATTATAAGTTGTTTTTGCTATCTAAGTTGATTTTTGAGGTTGTGGAGCTATGGGTAATCAGATTGCTATCTTGGTTTGAATTCATTTCATTATCACCATCAATTTCATCAAATTATACCTTAGTTGTTCTTGTGAGTACTTTTTGTTTCAATTTTCCTTTAATCACTTTGAATTATGATTGTTTAGTTTAATTTAGAGAATAAATACAATTCCATATTTGTCTGTTTTGACATCTTCCCACTTGTTTGGCCGAATGGTCATCCACATTGTTCGACCAGTGGAGAAGGGAGTGCAATCTGCCTAGAAGGTCACTGACCATTCGGTCGGCTAGCCGACTGGTCGTCTAAATTAAAAAAAATTAAATTAAATTAAAATTATTTTTTTTTCTCTCTCTTTCTTTTCTTTTCTGGTTTACATCATACATGTTCTTCACATTTCTATTCTGCCCAGAAAAAAAAAAAAAAAAGAGAATAATTTGTTGTTTCATTTGTACCTAATTTCTTTGCTTGTGTTTGTTTAATTTTTCTTATGTTGTTAAGTTTCTTTTTGTCTCATAGGCACTGCCAACCCATTCTTCAAGATGGTTAGATCGAGAACCAAAGCTTCAAGCAAAAATGTTGCTAATGGTGCCTCCACTTCCCCTCTTCCTTCCAAAAAGGCTAGAGTTGACAACTCTTCCACCTCTTTAAGGGTTATTTTACCTAAGCGGAATGTTGATTTGGAGTCCCCAACTTCCGATGATTCATTTACGGCCCTTAGGGAGTGTATTAAGGATAATCATTTGACGCATTTGGCTTCGGATAATCAAGGCTTTAATGAGGACTTAGTTAGGGAGTTCTATAATGGGTTCCCTAAAGAGAAGCCTCTAACCCGTGAGGTCAAAGTTGGCATTCGCAAGAAGACCATCACTCTTACTCCCGAGTGTATTCGATTGTTCATTGACTTGCCTTCCATTTCTCGTGAGGAGAGTGAGAGTTTCTTTGAGCAGATAGCAAGCATAAACGTCGACCATGTCTTGAGCAATGCTTATGTTGGTGCATCTCGGAAAACCATTTCCGTTCAAGGCACGGGGAATGCGTTTGTCACCCGTAAGAGGAATGATCCAGGCACACTTAAGACCCCTCACCACACATTTTGGCAATTTGTGCTGCATAATCTCCACCCCAACTCTCAAAGAACCAAAATTCCACTGCTTGGATTTCAAGTCCTAATGCCTATGGTAGCCAATGATCGTGCCATTCCATTCTCTATGATCATCTACGATGCCATTGTTGAGAGTGCTTATGGGCAACCCAAGAATAAGTTGGTATTTCCGTGCCTTATCACTCGTCTTTGTCAAAAAGATCAGATTCCGAGAATCAAGGCAACTAGTGGTTGGTGTGACCCCTTTGGTGACCTTAATGCGGTTGCCGTGTCTAAGAGTCAAAGGCAAGAAAAATCTACATCTCCTACCCCCTCTCCCATCCCTTCTCCCACTCATACACCCAATGATGCATCCTCTACTTCCCTCCTTGCCCCATATGACACCATGGGTCTTGATTCCAAAATGGCAAGTTTCATTAACTTCCGTTTTGGTGAACTTGTTAGCCAACTTAGTGCCACTAATGCTAACATCACCTCTTTGCATGCCCGTTATGAAGCATCTATCATCTAAGGGACTTGCACCCTTGTCACATGACAGATCTAGCAATGCATTGGATGTTCATGATGATGATGGTGACAATGGAGCGGAAGATGAGTGCGATGATGATGATGAGGCATGAAGACTCCTAGTTGGGAAGACAATGGGGCCTTGCTTGGGATTCATGGTCTTCAAGAGGGAGCAATATCTTACCTTTCTCTTGCTTTATGTACTTCATTGTGTTTAAATTCTTGTCACTTCTTTGTTTTTGTGATAGTTTGCATGCTCCTTCTTACCATGCTTGAATCTTTCATTGCAAAGCTTTCAAGAAAACACTTTTTAACATTGAGGACAATGTTAAGCTCAAGTGTGGGGGGAAGGTTTAGTTTAAATTCAATAAATTCAATTTAAAAAAAAAAAAAAAAAGTTTTTAGCTTTTAGTTGTTTCTAGTTTTTGTGTGTTTGTTTATGTTTAGTTCTTTCCAACTCCTATGATGAAACTTGAACTTGATTTGCAAAGGGCTAGAAAGCATGTCTATGTCTTGTGAACTCAATTTTTCAAATAAAGGTTATGAGACTTATGTTTAACTTCATTGTTACCTTTGATTATCAAGTTGATGCATTGAGATATGGTTGGCATGATGAGATTTGTGAGAACTATTTGCACCACAAATGTGAGTTTTGAGCCTAATGAAAGTGCATCCAATAGCTCATTCTTCATGTGTGATCAATTTTTTGTGAATTGTATCTCTAGAATTTGCTTTATATCTCTCAAAACTTTTGTCAAGCATGAATATATTGCGGAAATGATTGAGGCAATAGGAATTCCACCATGGCCAAACAAGCTCTTGTCCTAAAAAGATGATTATCCTTAGATTGCTAATTTGTGTCTTTTGTTAGCCTTTCATTTATTTGCACCATAAATGTCTTACCTTCTAGCTTAAACACTAGCCTTACCCTTTCCAAGTTTTCTTAGTGAGCATGTGAGATTGTATATGTCAAGATGTTTCAAGAAACAAAGTTTGGGGGTAATTGAAAAGAAATAAGTGTGGGGGAGTATTATGTTTGTTGTGCAGTTGTAATTTGTCTTTACATTTCAAGAAAGTCAAGAAAGAAAGTAAAAAAAAAAAAGAAAGAAAGAAAATCCAAAAAGAAAGTTTCTCTAGTTCAATGAATAGTTTTTAGTTTAAAGTTTGGGGAATAGTTAAGAGAGTGAATCATATGAAGCATCTTAAGGTCTTAAGTTCGTAAAATCTCAATAAGGGAGCTGCTTGCTAAGTTGCTTGAAAATTTTGATTTCCTATCCGCTTCGTTTCTCTAAACCCTCGCCCTAAGCCTCATTACAACCTAATAAAAGTCCTTTTTGATCCAAGATGATTTGTGCATGACCCGTGGAGATGAGATTGAAAAGCAAGCATATAGCGGCATTTGCATGAGATTGTTTGAGTGATAGTGTAGCTAATCTTTAAACACTTGTGTGAAAATTAGAGTGAAAATCTAGTGAGTTTATGGTTAGCACGGTTTGTTGTGCAAGCTTGGTTTTAGTACATCAAAGCAACAATCATGGCATGACATACATTTTACTCTAAAATTTGTCCCATATCTTCATAAACTTTTGAGACATGACTTGATTTTCTTGCCTTGAGCAAATTGTGTTCTTTGAGGATAATGTTGGAAGGATTAGGTTGTGTTAGTTTTGTTATGTTTCGGATTTGAGTTAATGCTTTTGCTTGAGGACAAGCAATATTCAAATTTGGGGGTATTTGTTGAGTCACAAATTACTTATGCAATTGCGCCCCATAATTATGAAAATTGATTTGTCTTCCATGCTATTTTACTCTTTTTAATCCATTTCCTTTTATTTGTAGGAAACCTTGCATTGAGAATAAAATGGCTATTTGAGGCTTGAAATGCGGAGATTTGAAGCTAGGGAAAGAAGACACGGAAATTGGAAGAAAATTACAAATCGACTTTTCCGACAAACTTTTTTGGCTAGCCGCCACTAATGGAGAGTCCTTTCTCCAACAAAGGAGGACCATGGTTGTGAGAATTTCCCATTACTTAAAATTCAAATATCTCTCTACACCTTGTCCTTTTGTCACCTTGCCAATTTGGGACCATTTGGGGGACAATGGTGTAAGAGCATCTCTTGCACACTTAGGGAACAAAGAGGACATACATAACTGATCAAAGAGAGGCCAAAGACTCATTTTTCAGCATTCTTGACTCCATTCAATCACCTTCATCCTACCTAGGATCAATTTTCTCTCTAGAGAAGACACCACCATTTCCACCACTAAAACCACCATCACCACCACTAAATCCACCATTTCCACCATTACAGCCTCCATTTCCTCCACCATTCAACACCACTGTCACTCCCCGAATTTTGAATACAGTAATTCAAATCCGAAAAGTGAAAACACACAAGGAAACACATAGAAAATTTTTCAAATAAATTAAACAACTAAACAACTGAGCTTACAAATTAAACTGAATGTAAATTGAACATGTAACCATACTCACCAACTCACTACACAGCGGAAGACTACAAGTATAAGCACCATTCTACACCCGCGTGACGGAAAGTCCACCTCAGCTTCGATAACGATCACTCGATATTCTAACCTGCACAATAACCCTAAACCATAGAAATAGTGCACCGGGATTGCAAACCACAAACCCGGTAAGCTTTCAAGCCCATATGAGTAAACTCAATTAAAGTGACTCATGTCACGCATGCTTATAATTCCTCAATTCGTGAGACAATTAAAGCATTAACATTTAATTCCACAAAAACATGCTTTCACTATCTCAGTCTAACAAAATCAATATGCAATCATCACAACACAAACGTCAAGTTCATAATAATCAATATCATGCTCAATTATTTCAACCCAACTAACACCCACATACTCTGTCTCTCAATTCATTTTAACTCATTTTCCACAATCTCCAATTACACAATTAACTCCAAATATGTTAAACACTCTACGTCCCCACAATCTATCAGATCACCAATCATTTGCCTCAACAAAACAACCACAAAATCACACTCACTCCCCTCAACATAAAGCGTTTGCCAAAATCATGACATCTCAACTCATTTCACGATCGCTACGGATCACAACCCATAACCGTACACACAATAAGAATTAAACAAAATCAGTAATCCCTGCATAGAACTTAGTTCAGGAGATTACATTAAACAAACAAACGAAATCATAGTAATCCCTGCATATAGTTTAGTTCAGGAGATTACATTAAACAAACAAACGAAATCATAGTAATCCCTGCATATAGTTTAGTTCAGGAGATTACATTAAAACAAACAATTCAAAAAGCGGTAATCTCTACATATAATTTAGTTTAGGAGATCACCTAAAATCACACAATTCAAACGGCAGTAATCCCTGCATATAACTTATTCAGGAGATTACATTAAAAATCACCAAATAGAAATCATAGTCCAAATCTCATGTATAAATTAAAGAAAGAACACTAGAAACATTCTCTGAAAACTACGTACTCATGATGCAATAACACAGTTACCACCATGACCGTACGCTTACAACTGACTACGTACTCCTGATGCAGTAACCCAGTTACCACCAGGACTGCACGCATACAACAGACTACGTACTCATGATGCAGTAACCCCAGTTACCACCATGACCGCACGCATACAACCCAGTTACCCCACAACACAAGGTACTCTTACGATACTCGGTTTTACAATCTAAAATCAAATCAAAACTTCAAATACTCTTTCCACACAACAAAATCAACAATTCACATTTCTGACAAGAGTAAATGCTCCAATATAATAATCTGAATAAAATCGCAATTATTATGCTTCACAATGCCACACCATCCATCCACACACACACACACACACACACACACACACAAGTAGTCATTCACGCAGGAATGACCACTAATACCAAATATAGTTTTAAAAATTATACATCTCAAAAATCATTTTATATCAAAACATTGTTTTAACTTACCCATAAACCGTTGTCGATCAAGTTCATATATTTTAAAATAAATAATTTGTTTCCATAAATACGATTTAACAATTAAACAAGAAATTCCAAGTAATAAATAAATCCGTTCGTAAATGAACCACGTGAGATTTACTCACCTCCAAATCCTGCTGCGTCTTCACACAAACCAAGACAAGCACCAAATCATCCAAACTCTGCTCACACAATTCAGTCGAACACCTCGCAAGTTTTGAAAACCGATGAACCCTAGATTCCTAATCTTCCAAATTCGAGCTCCACAGGTTGAATTGTTGCAAGCCACCTTGGGAGATGCATCTATGTCCTCTGGGCTCCAAAAGCCCTCAAGAAACACCGGCCATGGTGGCCGGAATCGGAAGTTCACATCTGGGTCTGACGCAGCTCCACCACCAAACTTCTCGACCTTGCACCGCCCTCCACAGCTCGTTTCATGCTCCAATTCTTCTACATACCTCAACAAGGGATTGAGGCGAAGAGAACCCACTTTGAATCGCGTCCTATGGTGGCCAGAGGAGGGAGAACGAAGTCGGCGAAGGGGAGAGGGTGAAACGGGGGTCGGGACCGAAGAGAGAGAAAAGTTTCCCAAAATGGAAACTCTGATTTTTCTGATAATTTTTCGGAAAAATCCCATATATACCAAAAAGGAAACTTTTTCCAATTACCATAACTTCTTCATACGAACTCCGATTTCTGTGTTCCGCATGTCCACGAACTCGTATCGACACGCTCTACAACTTTCGTGAAGGAAGTTTTCGGAGAAAACCAACGTATAAAAAGTCAACCTTTGCAACCCCCTTAAAACCATACTTTTTAAATAAAAATTCGTCCAAAACACTTCCGCTCCGTCCACGAGCCACGAAACCGTCTAATAACCATAAAATTAACTCCGGAAAATAAATACGAATTTTTGAGGCATCACAACCACAACTCACCTGAGAGATTCTAAATTTCACTATTCTTACCAATATCAAGAGCTTGGAGCAAGGAGAAGGAGGTGACTACCACTACATCATGTTCTTGGAGACCCATCTCCACAACCTCTTCCGGCATCATCAATAGTCACCATTTACGCCCTACCTCTTTATGTATTTGATGTGTTAATAGAATGTTGAAGCTTGTGTATCTAGCTATGTGTGAGTAGTGAACTAGTTGGGGCTAGGGTTGAAAGCTCTAGCCAAACTTGCTTGTATTGATGTTTTTGTTTATAAACTGATGCAAATTCATGTTGTCATTCTCACATGCTAAGTCAATAGTTGAATGCATTACTTAGACCTAATCAATTTGTGTTATGTGTTTGCCATGACATGAAGTTTTTCTTAGAGATTGATTACCTTTAGTCAAAAAGGGAGCATGAAAGCACACCATGTGTGCATGTGAGGGTAGTGAGCTAAAATCACCTAGAGATAGGATTAGTTTGCTTGCTTGGTTACCTAAACTCTAAGCTTTATGCATTTAGGGGCAAAGGATTGAGACGTATCCAGTAATTGAATTTGTCTCTAGGTAGTTAGCTCCAAACTTATCCAGTTAGAGTTAATAAAATGAAAGGGGTATATAAGCCTTAGTAATCCTATCCGGATGCTAAGAGGGTAGTTGGACAATTAGCTTTTCATCATTCATATTCAATTGCTTTAATGCTTGCAAGGGAGGCAAAAGGTGAAACCCGATGCCTTAACTCCTATCCATTTGATAACAACTTGTTTAGCTTAGCTTAGTTTATATTACTTGCTTTCATTGTTTCAATTTGAATAGAGACCAATCTCAAAATCAAAATCAAATCTCTACACACCATCTTGCACATACTCACCATGAACTTTGGTTCACTTGTGATCCTTTGCTTGAGATTGTACATTTGCATATTCTTCTAGTTTTTCCTTAGGTTTTCCCTAGCTAGGAAAAGATTTACCAATCCTCGTGGGTTCGACATCCTTACTTAATCTCCTATTCTATAACTTGTACCTCTTGCATTTGAGGGTGGCTTCAATGCTAACAATCCACTTGATGTCCAACAACAGCTTCATCGGAGTCTTCCAATTCTCTCTAGTAGCATCAATTGTCGTTTTGGAGCTGGATATGCTGCCTTGGCTAACTGAGCTCTCTCCACTTTTAGATTTTCCATTTCTAGTCATTGAAGACATCATGGAAGAGCTGTACAGACCACAAAGGGACACTGGAATCTCTTTAACCTCTGTAGACTTCTTCTTAATGTCATCAAACTCCATCTTCAGCCACTTATTGCAGATACTTTCAAAGTTTCTGATCTTCAACCTTGGGTTTAACACTAAGGCAATGAATAAAAGTTGATTGCAGTCTTCCAAGATCCCAAAATACTTATCAAACTTTCCTCTCATCTTCATTGCCATATCGAACAAGATCATTTTAGTTTCCTAACCAGTGCACATTTACGGTTTAGTGAACAATTCATCGATCTTCGATTTGATGGCCACTATATCATGAAAAGCTTTCCATGATGTTGGGTGATTTGAGACACTAATCCTCATTTTCACGTCATAGAAGACTTTTAAAAACCTCACAAAAATCGCAGCATTTTCCCAATCCTCTTTAACTGGTGGCCTAACCCTTTTTCTCCTTGGTTTCTTCCTTGAATCAGACCCTCCAACTTACAACTCATCATCTTCCTCATTGATGTCTTCATCCCTATCAAAGTACTGCTCATACTTGCTATCCTCCTCATCTGCCATTCTATTGAACGTTTTCATAGCTCTAATGCAATATCTAGCATTAGAAAGGTGGAGTTCCACCTTGCTGGCACATCAAGGATGCAAAACTTCTTAGACACAACCTTCTCCTTCTCTACACACATTTTAAAAACATCAAGCCTTTGTCCACTACTCCAAACATATCGTATTGCATTTCTAATTGAAGCAACTGATCTCTCCATCATTTTTAGGCCTGATCTGACAATGAGGTTCAGAATATGTGCAAGGCGCCTAACATGCAGGTATTTGCCTCCGAGAATATGTGGTTTCTCCCAGCCTACCATCTTCTTCCTAATGTAGGCAATTGCAACCTTGTTTGCACTTGCATTATCAACAGGTCAACACTCTCTCAACTTCCCAATCAAGCAAACATGCCTCCAACAACTTCCCTATGCTAGTGCCCTTTTGTGCATTGTCCAACTAGCATCAATAAAATGGACTATCATCACCATGTAGTTGATATTTTACACCGATGTCTATGTATCGATCGTTAAGCAAAGGTAATGATTCCTTAACTCTTTCTTAAACTCTAATTCGGCTGCTTTATACTTGGACAGAAATTGTTTCACAATAACCATCCTAGATGGCACATCCCACCTAGGCACAGCCACACGACAAAAGTATCTAAATCTCGACCTTTCAATGAAACTGAAAGGCAATTCATTCATTACTATCATCTTGTAGGCTGCTTCCCTGCAAGATTTCTGACTCCATTTCACTATCACCAACTCCTTAGTACCACCAGTACTTAGTACATGTTGCCCACTTTCTAAATCAACTCTACCCGGATATTTTTTGCATACTTCTTGTATATGTCTCCTAAGTGAACTAGTTCCATTTCCATAATTATCACACGCAAGATCATTTCCACAGTAATTGCATTTAGCTCTCTCTTTAACACAAGTCTGAACCTTCTTACCATCTTTTACCTTGAATTGCGGCTTCTCAATCTTCTTGAAGTCCAACCAAACCTAGGATCTTCTAGCAGGCTTGTCTTCTTTAGTTTATGCATCTCCAACATCTCCAGCCCGCTTTCTCTTTCGCTCTCCAACATGCTTTCTCTTCTGGGCCTTGAAGGTTTTGGGAAGAGTTTAAACCCTCGATGCATCAGTTGGTGTTGGACGACAACTGCTTGAGAATTGGAATCAGAATCGAATGACGAACTATGGGATGAATTTTGCTTTGATGCCATGAATTGGGATATAGGAATGAATTGGACAACTGGGGAATGAATTGGGGAAGAGAGCAGTTAGTTTTGAACTTTCGATTTTGATTGGGATTTGGGAATAAATCTCGGAATTGGGATGCAATGAATTGGGAAGTGGGAATGAGACAGTGAGTCGATGAATTTGGGAAGATCTTCAATTAAGTTGTCACTTCTCACTTTCAACTGGGGAATGAATTGGGGAAGAACATGGATTAGGTTTAGAGAGAGAGGCTAAGATGGTGAATGGTTTCTAGAGCGAGGTTGAATGGATCGGAAAAATAGGTTGGGGTAGGCTGTTTTAGTGTTTTAGGAGTTATTTATTTATTAAATATATAATTTTATGTTTTTATTCTCAGCCAATCATATACTAGCCTAGAGGAGAAATTGGTTTGGGTCGGTCTTTCGGTCTCATAAAATATGAAGCTCGACACCGAACCGAGAAACTGTATTCGGGTCGGTCTTTACACCGACACTACTAGAATTTTGATCTTAGACATCACGACAATTACATCGGTGATGAATTCACGCGATGTAAAAAAATATTTTTAACATCGATTTATGAAAATTCGATTTCTATTTATATAATTAACATCATTTATTACTGTTGACCAATGTCTATATTTTGATTTCAAAATTTTCAAAAAAGCGGAAAGACCAAATTAGAAATTTTCATACACGCGGGGACAAAATTTTCCCACTTTAGCTCACTCACTTTATCTCTAACCTAAACATGTGACCCATTTTGTCTCTCGCTCTTCCCCGAAACCTGTCCCTCTACTCCCTCCCCTCCCGCTCGCGCTCTCTCTCTCCCTTTCTCCCCCTTCCCTCCAATAGAACCAAAACCACACAACCCTAGAAGATGGTGGCCGGCTCATCTCGGAGGTGTAGCCTAGCATTGACTCGTCGGAGGAAGGCGAAGAAGATGGTGGTTACGGTGAGTCCACCCCGATGGTCAGAGATCGGTGACGAAGAAGAGAGATTCCTTCAGATCCACTTTCTCTCTCCTTTCCCTCTCTCTCGTCTGTGCTTCTCTCTTCTCTCTCGTCTGTACTCTGGTCTTAAGTAAACATTGAGGTAAAAAATTCGGCTAATCCATCCACTTAAATCTTTGGGCCTTTATCAATTTTCACTCTTGAGTACTTGGACTTGGTCGGAATCAGTGATAGGGTTCATTCTGTTTTTCAGGCAAAGAAATCCAAGGAGGATCTGAAGGAAGCCTGTAGGTATGGGTTTGCTTAATCTCAATTTCAATGCTATTTAGGAATTGTGCTAGTGTAATCTCAATTTCATTGTGATAGATCATGCTCAGATGCTCTTGAACATCCTATGAATTTGAGCCGTCTCCTTTTGCAGGTCTCTCTTGTTTCATGATTTTGTGGCAAACTGCTTGACAAAAGAACATCGGGTTCGGGCGTGAAGAAGAGTGAAGGGTCGGAGTTTTTGGAAAACGGGTGGGATCCGGTGCTCAGCTTTCCCATCACATTTCAGTTAATTGTGAGTAGTAGTGGTGCCCTTTGATTATGTTTTTGATGTTAAAGATTTAATCTTTAAGCCTAATTTAGTCATTGCTCAGTTTTGAATTGGGAATTTACTATGGATTACAGAGTGTCTCTGTTTTGCTTCTGTTTTTCAACTTCTGAACTTTAGTTTTAGCTGATTTCATGCTTTTTGGGTAATGAATATTGCAATGATTGAGAGGAAGAATGGTTTGAAAAATTTTCAGGGCGTTGGTTCGATAACCATGGGGAATACTTGTTATCTCAATTCAGTGTTGCAATGCTTGACATATACTGAGCCTTTAGCTACCTACTTTCAAAGTGGCAGGCATCGAAATTATGTGAGTACTCCGCTAATGCTTATTTGTTTGTTGATGTACTTGGTTTTGGGGATTTATTTGTAGTTTAAGGTAGGTCATTATAACAGGAGCTATTGAGTTATTTAGTATTGTCTACTTTTCTGTCCTTTTCTTTCGCTAGTTCAAATTAATCCTAATGTGTTCCTGTTGCTCAAAATCCTATTGGGTTATGTTTGTTTGGACTGAAAATTAGCTAAAGAACGATATCCTAATGTCTTATTATATAATGGCCAGATACAAGTGCTCCAAGGATAAACATATGCAATTGTTGAGGTAAGTCTCACATATTAGACATTTCAGCTTTCTTTTCCAAGTTTAATTGTATAAGCAAACTGGGTAACTATTCTTTTATAACAATCAAATAGTTTGGTTTCAGTTCAGCTTCTACTAATAGCGGTGTTAATAATGTAGACATTCAAGGAGACTGATTGCAGCTGGAGCAGGAATTGCCTTAATTGATTCAGTGGTGATTTCTCAATCAGTGTCTTGCTGATAATCTAGGCTAATTATGTGTCCTGAATTGTTTGGGTGATATGTTTGCATTGAAGTTCAATTGATTGTGAGACTCTTCTTCAAAAATATCAAAATTTTATATGGTGTAAATATCGTCTCTTCCAATACATTTTGTTTCTTATCTCAGGTAGAAGAGTCAAAGAACAGCAGGGATCCACCTACTGGTTTTGCTTTAATAAGACCTCCAGGACACCATGCAATTTCAAAGGGTCTGATGGGGTTTTGTGTGTTTGGAAATATTGCAATTGCAGCTCATTATGCTCAACGTGCATATGGCTTGAAGGGTGTCTTTATAATTGATTTTGATGTTCACCACGGGAATGGGACAAATGATGCTTTCTATCAGGATCCGGATATATTCTTCCTTTCAACTCACCAAGTAACAATTTTCGATACATTGTCTGTTCAAATTTATTTATATGTTCTTGTTATGCTAGTCTAGATTTGAAGTTTACTCCATGCTTAATGACTGCTGATAGTAGTGTGAATATATATAGCCCTTGAAGTATGGATCTAGAAGATTCCAAATTCATCTGTGTGGAAGGGATAGCTTGGCATAACTTAATCTCATTTTTATTTTTGTTTTGGAGAAAGTAGTGCAAAGATGGCCTTGCTTATGGAATGGTACACAATGACCGTTTTACTTATTTGCAAGCCTTTTGTTTTGTATATGGAGAAGTTTAGGCCATATGTCCCCTTCTCCCTACCCTTTGTACACTTTTTATCAAAAATAGTATTAATGAGAAGTTTCTTTTGGTTACCACTTGTATTCTCATTAATGTGATAATTTTCTAGTGAAGAAACTGATTTATGCACATAAGAAGCAAACCACTTTTAAACTAGAAATTGAAGCAAAAAGAACGAAAACTCAACAACTTAATATAACAAACTGATGTCATAAATGACTAAGAACATCAGTTCTATCTATAGAACAGATGTCTAATATTGATATATAAATCAATTTCTTTCGTAAAACGATGTCACAAGAGGAAACGAAATCAGTTTTTATAAACCAACATATGTCTGGAGTCATTTTATACATCGAGACCGAGACGTTATAAGAAACTGATGTCTAGATTTATTTTTAACATCGGCTAAAAACCGATGTCTGGGTTTTCATGATTTTTAACAACACCCACTAAGACATCGGACGATTTTTTTTTTAACATCAGTTTCTGGCCGATGTCAAAGACCAAAATTCTAGTAGCGCTTATTCCTCCCGATTGAAACAAGCATTCTTGATTGCTTTCTTCGAACTATTTCATATGCTACAATCTGATGCTAGGTTACCTTCCATCAGCTTGAGGGGGCGTGTTAAGGGTAAAAGTGTATTTTGTCAACTCAAGTTACATATACTGTTCTATAGTATAAATAGTTGTACTTGACTCCTGTATAAACAGCAGTTGATACTCTCATTTTGTAATATGCTCTCATTGTTGATTGAATACAGATCTCTTCTTCTTCATTTTCTTTCCTTCTCTTCAAGATAATATGCAGAGCTTTCAATAACCATCAAAAATCTTCGATGTAAACTCTCTAGCATTGTCAAGTCTAATGGACTGAATAAGATGATCTGGGGAGTGAGCCCGTTGTCATATGATATGTGCTAGAAGTGTAGCATAAGCACCATTTACAGGTGGACAATTCCACACCACGTGACCAGCGTGTGAGCGCGTCAACTAACATCATGAGATATTTAAATGTCCGCAAGTTGGTTGAATCAGTTCACAGAATCCCCATAGATTCTATGTAAGAACAGAATGAGTGTGTTTATTTCCTTTGCATAGAACGGTCTCAGTCCTAATTTTCTTAAGGAACGGGCTTTGTAAAACGAGCGAGAGGCCTTAGAAGTAATCAATGAGAATTTTAGTTGAGCCTGAGCGTCTGAAACGTTATTTGAAGCGAAGTTGGTGATTGCAGCATCACTTGGGGCTCCATCACCATGATGGACACCATCCATGGCATCATGGATATGGATTGTGCCAGCCCTAGGCTGACGGTGGAGGGAGGCAGAGCCAGAAGCAGCAGCGGCGGTCACACTTAGTCCAGGAATCAACTTTTGATTCATGCTTCATTTTGCTCGATAGATTGGATGTTCGTGTGAAGTCTTTAGTAGACAGATCATCATGACTAGGATGACCTATCCTGTCGTGACAAAGCCATTATGTGTCTAAATCCAAGAGATCTTCTCTCATAACTTTATTGGATTTAACAGCTCGAATAGTGACATAGAGTCTACTAGAGAGACACAAAAACTTCTCTAAGATGCGCCTTTGTTCGCAATCATTAGAGGTATTGCAGAGGAACTCATTTCCGTTCTCTACATGGGTTTTCGCATGGAATCCATTAGCTTAAATAGTCCAATAGGATTTGATTCTCCCTAGGAGCATAGAGAGTTCTGTGAAGGTAATCAAGGTGCCTTTGGGCAAGCAGAATTTGAGTCATTCCATATCCTTGAACTAATTCTGATGGCCAAGCCATCATAGTCACAAAGTGATATGCTCAGAATCAAAATGGAGTCACAATGAAAAGAACTCGAATTTTATTCATAAGCCAATAGAGTACATCATTGTTTCTTAACCATTAAGAGAATCTAATCCAAGTACTAGCTCATACAAAACAATGGTAGTTGTTTAACTTCTTTCGGTAACTCCAAAATAAATATGACCAAGTGAGTAGAGAGATGTCAGTGGAGCAAAGCTCGCTTTAGTACCACTTATCTCAAAACCTTCCTAGACATCACACTCATTTTGGATGAGCCTATGTGAAGAAAAACTTAACCAATGACATTTACTACAAAGTATATGGCAATTCCCTATTACATCTCTTGGAAAAATAAAGACTTAAACAGAATTGGCGATCTGTTGATCCCAACCAGGTTTGAAGTCTTCGACCCTTTACTCTAGATCATCTTCTTGATCTTCTTGTTCCATATAGTTAGCTTCTCTTGCTTCACAATATGCTTTGTAAGCGGTAATAATTTCTTCAAGATCTCTACAAATGTTGTGCCCAATGACCGGATACTCCACATCGAGAACATCCAGAATTGTCCCTAAATTTATAGTTTGTCTCTTGGCGCCCTCCCTTAGGGGCGTGACTATAATTGGACTTCGGAATATGCTATGTTCCCACGGGTCTTGAATTATAGTTCTTCACAAGGATGTTGTCATGGTTTTCAGCCACATTTATGGCTCCAATGAGCTCATGAAACCTTGTGATCTGTTCTGCAGTAACATCGATTCGATAGTTCTTAGCAACCATCATAGCAGAGACGGGGAAGGTAAAGAGAGTCCTCTTAATCAACATCGCATCTATGATATCTTTTCCATAGAATTCCATTAACGATTTAATGCAAAGTTCTTCTGAGTTGTAGTCAATAACTGACTTGAAATCACAAAAGCGGATGCTATGTCATCTCACTTCTAGTTCAGGAAGTAAGGAGTTACGGACGTTGCCAAATCTTTCTTCGAGTGAGACCCACAGCCTTCTGGGGTTTTCTTCATTCATATGCTCGTACTGGAGCAAATCATCCATATGACGAGTCATTAGGATGATGACTTTCGCCTTATTTACCTCTAAGGTTGCTCTATTTACTTCCAAAGCTTGAGCTTGCTCAACAGTTAGCACGTCCTAGCTAGGCTCAAGAATCGTATCCAGGATTCCATCGACCTTGAGATGCTGGTGGACATCACGAACTCACTTGGGATATCCAGAGTCAGTTGTTCCCAATGGAGCCAAGTCCAGTTTGTTTAGATTACTCATCCTGAAAAAGAACAAGAAATTAGGGTTAGTTTCAAAGTGAAAAATACTACCACGATAATATATAAATTTTCTAAGCGTAGTCACTCCCAAGAAATTAAGGATTTCTGAGCATAGTCGCTTCCAAGAAATCCGATTCCAAGAGATATTGGATTAGATCGAAACAATGATGTAAGTGGTCGATCATAAATTCTCTACAAACTCTAAGTTTGGAGATCTCAACAAGCTCCAACCTTGGAGTGAGCACGAACCCCCACAACTCTACTTTTGGTCTCTCCTATAAAGAAGAAAGGAGGTAGAAGAAGGGAGGTTGCAAGTCCCCCAGAAAAAGAAAAAAAAAACTCAAAAACGGAAATCTTTAGTAAAACATATCTCTTAGGATTGCAGAGCGTATTCGATCCTCGTTCTAGGATTGCAGATGAGCTTCAGTCCTAGGTGAACAGACTTGTAGGATTGCAGACGAACTTCAATCCTAGTGCAGGCGAACCGATTTGTAGGATTACATCGTGGTTTTCGATCCTTGTTATAAGATTGTAGACTGCTATCAATCCTAGTTGCTGAAACTGGCAGATAAGAGGAGCGCGGGGCTACTGTTGGTAGGTTGCCCGTTGGGTAGGCGCTGTGGGCTTGCGTGGCAGGCGCGGTGTGCTTCTGGCGTGCGTGCTGGTTTGCGGCATATGTTGCACGCTGGCTTGCGACGTTGGGCTATGGATCCTAAGCTAGGATTGTAACCGGTTTGCAATCTTGGTTGGGGAATATGGCAAAGCAAGTGCTAGGAGTGCTATGTGGATGTGGCGCTTCAAGGGTAAGCGACTGAACTTGTTCGTAGGCTAGTAGCGGCAGAGCCTTGCAGCAAGAATAGGCACACAGACGCGCAGGAGAGGTGCGCGACCAATGGCAGTGAATTGGAAAAAGGATTTTTGGGTTTTTGGCTTCTTGAAACTAGGGTTAGGGTTCGTGCTGATAATATGTTTTAGGAAAACTGAATTGGGAGAGAATTGAGTCATGTTTTGATTAATAATAGAGGTCTCTTTATATAGAAGATTACAAGCATAGAATCAGAGTTGTATAAGGAAACATAATCGTATATTGATTGGATATCTATGAAGATATGTCCGAGAATATCTCTAATATTAACCCTATTACTGATACGCTAAAAACAAGCGCGCAATTTAACCCTGCAAGATGTAGTCGTTAGCAATATAGAGTAAGCAAGGATCGTTCGATGCCAGAGATTGAGGGTAACCAATTAATCACAAAGAAAAATAAACTAAGCTAAACTAACAAAGAACACAAATCAAACAAACAAAGAAAACTAACTAAAAGAAGAACAAAACGTAGAATAGGGAAAAGGGGAGAGGAAGCAACTAAATAGAAGAAGAAAAGAAAAATAAATGTTTTGGGGGTTTTTAGGTTTTACGAAAATTAAAGGAAAACAAAGAAAGCATTTCGATTTTAAGTTTGAGAAGAATAAGATGGAGAAAACGTTAGAGACTCGGAAATCCACCACCAATTACTTTCGAACAATGTTAAGTTAACCTAGTTTCAATTACTAAGGTGTGAACAAAAATCAACCAAGAAACAAGTCGGAGTAGATCATGTCCCTTATTAATGTTTCCCTAATTACTTAGTCTACGTGAACGCACAATAGCTAAGCCTATCAAACATGCAATCAAGGTATAGAACGCTATCCTATCAACAACACATATAGTGTCAACATATTTGAAGCATTAAGATCTCATGGAAACGATTGATTATAGAGTTGCAGTCTAGTGTGGAACGCCTACCTAGCATGCTCTTCTAGTTGTTTAAAACATCAGCTTTTGTTCAAAGCCTTGCATACTTGTGGATTAGAAAACAAGATGATTAGGTGAATTATTTTCTAAACCTAGCTCCAATTACATGCATAAATCCTATGTTGGCCACCATAAAATAAACACATGCAAAAGTTTTCAATCAATCAGAGATAAACAACCAATCCACACCAAAGATCAAGAAACTAAATTTCAACAAACATATGTTCTACATAATTGGGGCTTCAAACCTCGCCCCTAACAAAAAGTGACTAGCCACACATCGTCTTAAATTCAACAAATAAAAGCATGAGTATTAGATTACAAGATGATGAAAACCGTAAAAGGGAGAGTATGGGAGCCACAAATTCACTTTTAGGCAGCCTTAGATGTAAGCACTCCTTCAAAATAGGTCACGGCAAAAGCTTGATGGAGATGGATGGTGATGTGCACGGTTTTTGCTCTTGAGGACTTGGAAATTTTAAACTTTGTGTACTAGGGTTTGGGAGCAGAAGATGGCGCTGTAGGATGGTGCTTTTCAACGTGTTTAGAGCCTCTATATATATAGAATACACAGCCAAAGTTTCATTTTCCAATTCGGCTTTGAAAGCCTCCCCTAATTGCTTGAGGATTACTCTACTTGGTGCATAATTAAATGATTTTCAAGCCTTAATAATCTTCCCAAAATCTTGATGAATCATTTTAGGACTCTCCTTCATATTTGCAGCAGCAATAACCTTCCAAAAATGCCCTGGAAATCCGTCCAAAGAAGAATCTCGGCCAAAATGCCCTGTTTTGACTAGGATTCAATTTCTGTCTCTGAAGCTTCCTTCTTGGACAAGGAACAACTTTGTCTTGACAAGTTTCTGGATGGTTCTTGACTCACACATGCTCTATGACATCACATCATCTAGAATGATCAATAACCTTCTGGAAAAACTCCAAGAAAATCTTCGGGAAAGATCTCCCAAAAAGCTTCGTGAAAAGCTGACAGTTTCTGCCTTATCGGGAAGCATACTTCGACTTTGATTTACCACTGCCTCGTTGACACTTCTGACCAGTTCTTTGGCTCTTGTTGCATTATAACATCATGTCTTCAATGTTCGCTGGCCCTTTCTACAAACACGAACTGGAATGGTGCAAGAATTTCTCCTCAAAATCGTTCCCAGAAAGCTGATTCTGAAACTGCAGTTTTCTGCTTTGCAGCAACTGTTTTGCACAACTTTTTCCGTGGACTTCCCTTGTAATTTCCGGCCAAAAGGTTGATCAAAATTGGTCCTTTGTATCAGTATTTCATGATCCATGGCTTCTTTGTTCCCTTTCAGCTCCTATTTCTCTTGAATCACTCCACGAACTACCTAAAAAGAAAACGAAGTTAAAACTGACTTTTTAAAGGAAATAGCCAAGAGAAGTATAAAGTATTGCACATTATATTTGACGCATTTATGCTCCTATCAATTACAACTAGAGCAAATAACCTAGAGTTTGGGTCAGACACATATTCTGGATTTACTTGAACAATAAGAAAATAAATTGATTAAGATTTTTCTTTTTTAGAAAATAAATTGATTAAGATGAAAAGTTAAACAACCTCAACAAATAGACATTACAATACATCAAAAATAAAGTAAGTGAGATTTAATTAGAAAAGATTCCCAAAAGGCCCATCAAAGGGACAAACTCATACAAGATCAATTAATAAAAACAGATCTTAAAAATTGTCCATCTATCTGTTCTTTTTTATTTTCCGTACGCTTTTTTTAGGCTATATATAAGATAACATTTTTTTTTTAGGCCCATAGAATTGGGCCCTTGGCATGGGCCTAGTTCGCCTAGTCCCTTATGGGTAAGTTTCACTGTTGTCAGGTAAAAAATGATTAATAAAGCTCGGTAAGTTTTAAATGCTGCCAGAAAGCACTTTACAACATACTCGAAAGTTCTATGCTGTACGATATACGAGAATGGTGAAAATTTTAACCAACAAATGAAGAAAGAATGAGTCATACTCTGTATACATCCATAATTTTCCAAAATGAGGAACTAATTGATTTCCTAGATTCAGTTTGATCAAGTTGTCAACGGAATCACCAAGACTTATTTATTTAGTTTATCCCCGATTGGATCTAAACTATTTTAAACCTCATGGATCTGGCTATAGAAACAGTAGCTCTTTTCTGTATTCAATAAGACAATGACGATTAACAAAGCCTAGCTAGCTCAGCCACCTACATGTCCTACGCACACCATTGTGGTCGACTCAAGAACACCATATCCCCGCTAGTAAAGTTGCAGGTTCTTCACATACTCCTTCCAATTTGCTGCATTTTATTTCGATGTATTAGAGCTTTGGTCACTGAAGATTGTTTAATTTGCTTGCTAGCTAGGTACGTAGTTAATTTTTAGACTATGAAGGTTCAGTGGGAATATAATTGTTTCAATTTTCTCTAATTCTCTTGAAAACAAATAGAAGAATCAGTTGAAGAAGATAGTCCTCCAATTTGAAGTCGTAGTTATACATTTACAGATGTCAAATGTGAATAATAGGAAAAGTCTAGAGTACATATAAGCATGTCATACACACATACATTTACAGATGGGACAACAAATTTATTGTCGTTGTGGTGGTAACGTGAGTCTTTTTTTGTGTAATCTTAATTCTATTAAATGTGATTACTGATCACTTACAATTAATTTTATTACAAGTTTGTAAACAAATTTATTTTCAATGTTGTAACTTTGTTCAATTATATGTAGATAGTATAAAATAAATGTGGTAAATTTGTTGTCAATGGTGCATCTACAGGGTCCCCAACAAACTCCGCAATGTAAATTCAGCATCCTATATTCCTCAGTTGCTTTCCATAGGCCCTTTTCATCATGGCACAGTAGAGCTGAAGGACATGGAGAACAACAAAAGAATATATTGTGAGAATTTCTGTGCAGGTTCTTTGAAGAGTATAGATGAACTAAAACTTTACATCAAAAGTCGTCTACAAGACATTGTTGGTTGTTATGCAGGGACCATCAATCAGCCAGACAGCGAACTTGTGGACCTGATTCTAGTGGATGCTTGTTTCATCATTGAACTTTTTTTGGTGAACTCTGAAGAAACAACTGAAAATTATTATCACTTATTCAGATCACCATGGCTGAGGAAAGCTCTAGAGCAGGATCTGATACTGTTTGAAAATCAGCTTCCTTATTCTCTTCTTCAAGACCTATACGATTTTTCCATGCCTGCCTCTTGCTTTAATCCCCCAAATGAAGTAAAACTACCAAAACAGCCCCATATCTGTCATGAACAGCGATACTGTTTGTCTTGCTTCCATCACTGCTTGCGTTGCTTCCGTAGGACCCCTCCTCGTGATTATTCTATAGGGGTTGCCAACGCAGAACCTGTTCATCCCTTTCTTAAGCGTACCTGTGAATTCTTCAAAGAGTACAGCAAGGGAAGATTTGTCAGGAATGGAGTATCACCAAAACATTTTACTGATTTGGTAAGACACTTTCTTTGTCCAGAAGAAGAAATGACCTGGGTAGATATTCGTCTTATCCCTGTCAAAACTATATATGATGCAAGAAAGCTGAAGGAGGCAGGGGGTAAACTTCAGGCCACTTAAAGAAGCAGGCTTTATCATAAAAGGAGATGAGTCCCACAAATTTTGTAATTTCAATGTAGCTTGTTTTACAAGTATGGACATGAAGCTCACCCAATTTCGGGTGAAGGATCAAACCGAATGCGTTATCAGAATTCAGAAACGTCATGGCCTTGGAGAAGTTTTTGTATCCAGAGTCTGCTTATATTTGCAAATATTTTTTTCTGATGGATAAACTTGTGGACAATGTGGAGGATGTGAACTTGCTGATTGAGACTGGAGTGATTGTTAACAAGTTAGCAGGCTGCAATGAATTGGCAGTGAACCTGATTAATACACTTTGTCTGGAGATTATGGATGATAGTTGCTGCTATGGTGGTGTCTGTAACCAGCTCAATAAGCACTACGGGAACAGTTTTTGGAAACGTCATGTGGCTATCCTGAAACGAGTTTACTTCAAGGATCTTTGGAGTTTGGACTGCTAGTTCGACTGTACTTGGGTTTTTTGTCCTGGTTTTCTCAATCATTGGAACCATTAAGTCGCTCAAATGAGGGTCGAATCCGGGGACGCAAATAGAAAACTATACTGAGGGGACTAAATAGTTCTTCCTCAAGTTCTTTTTTCTTTTCTTTTTTGTTTGTTTGCTATCCAATACATATATCGATGGAGTCTAGGAATTCTTGTGTATTGTTCACTAGAAAAACATGGTATACCATTATATTATTGCGTATTGTTCACCATAAGGTCGCTCGAATCCTAAGGAGAATCATGGAGAAATGGAGAATTGATCGGTTGGTGTTGTTGGCCAACTTAGATTTACAGTTTTGGAATTTTAGTTATTAGTTGTTGTTAAACAGTTTCCCCCTTCTGGATTGTCAACTGATGAACAAAGATTTAGTTTTTCTTTTTTTTTTAGCTGGCCAATGGTTTCCCTTTAATTTTTAAGCTTCCTTCTTGGATCTTTTCACAGAAACTAGCTAGTTCTTCCTTCAAGTACTTATTTATCAAATAATACGATTGAGAATTGAGAAGCCTACAACATTTGGAGAAGTGCAGACTCAACATCTGCTTGCGAGATACCATCCGTCTCATTTCCCCGGCTCAACAACAATGAAGGTTCTTTAGTCTTCATTTTGCTATATATTATCTGTTTTTAATTTAGATTATGATCACTAAAAATTATGCTGGTTAGCTGATAAATTAGTTCTAGTTGATGCCTTTTCTTTTCTTCTTTTCTTTTCTTTTTTGAATAAAATGCCTGCTTTATCATTGAGCTCTTTAAAATAAACGAACTCTGAAACAGAAAATCATGAAAATGATTACATATTAAGTTAAGATCACCATGGCTGAGGAAAGCTGTAGAGCAGGACCTGATACTGTTTCAAAATCAGCTTCCTTATAATCTTCTTGAAGAGCTATATATGACTTTGCTAAACCTTTACTGTTTCCAGTTCACATATATCCTCACAATGGAGTAGAAGCAGCACTCACTTGAGTCTATTGAAATTGTCATTGAAGCAGAACCAGTTCAACATCACTTTCTGGAGTTTACCTATGAGTTCTTCAAAGAATACATGCAAAAAGGAAAAACCAGCCCAGAAAGGAGTAACCCAGAAACATTTCACAGATATAGTAACACTTTATGTGTACAGATAAAGTGGAAGAAAACAGTATTAGTACTGAAATTAAATATGAAACCAAAAGAAGCATCTGTTGGAAATTTCCAAGAAAACATCGATGGTAGTAACTGATCTTTGAAAGCAGATCCTTCATTAAATATGAAATCAAAAGAAGTATTTTGCAAGTCCTAATCCAGTAACTATAGGCACTTTATCGAGAACAAATGTCAAGTAATTATAGGCAGTACACCAGATGTGTGTGTGTGAGTGGGCGCATATTCATGATTAGTTACCATTTACCTCTAATCAGTGGACGGCAGGTTTGCCTCCCCCATGAAGTTGCATGCATAATAGGCATCTGTTTCTGAATTAATGTAACCTTAATTTGGAGGAAGACCATACCCTTCCATTGCTTACCCAAGGGAAGCTCTTTGTTCACAGTAAGCCCAAATGCTTCTGAGAATTATGCAAGCATGTTCAGAAATGCCATTCATTCAATCTGCAAAGTCAAAAGCAAACGTGAAACTTCAGCGAAAAGAAAATACATAAATAAGCATCTGGAACTACCACTGAGGAATATATAGCTCCTATATGTCAGTTTTTAATTTTCTGTAGGGTAAATTTCGCAAACAGTACACCAAGTAAATGCCACTAATAATTCTTATACACAAAGTTTCAAACCAAACATTTCAGTACATGAAATCTGAAACTCAACCCACTATCAGTACACGACATCAATTTTTGACACGAAAATGTCCATTATGCCCTCAGTTTTTTTTTAATAATTTTTTTTCTGTTATTTTTTTTTCCTTCGTTTTATCTCTTCCTTCTTCCTTCTTCCGGGCTCACTCCCTCACTTCCAACGCTGCCTTCCTCACCTCGCATAACAGAAAAAAAAAATGACTCGAGTCATTTATAAATGAAGGAAAAAAAATAACAGAAAAAAAAATTATTAAAAAAAAAAGAACTGAGGGCATAATGGACATTTTGGTGTCAAAAATTGACGTCATGTACTGATAGTGGGTCGAGTTTCAGATTTCGTGTACCGAAATGTTTGGTTTGAAACTTTGTGTATAAGAATTATTAGTAGTTTTTACTTGGTGTACTGTTTGCGAAATTTTTCCTTTTCTGTATTACCGTATCACCAAATTTAGAATTCTTACAATTCTAGGAAATCCACAACATACACATAGAACGCTGAACACAGAGAGAACAACATGGTGAACACCCTAGAGCTACATGAATAACCCACAAAAAGAATCAGTGATCCACAATTAATAATAAGATTGATTTTGCACACCAACAATTTTAAACTCTCAACGGTTCATACTAGTTGTTAAGAAATTAAAACCTAGATCTCAACTGGTGTTTGAACCCCATTAAAACAGGTTATTCATATCTTCTATATGGAAACACTATAATTCCAGTGAAAACCATCCATTTTACTTCTTATACTCGAGGATAAGTTCGCAATGATGTCTGATCAATTTCTTTCAGTTGAACAAACTATAAATTAGATTACTGATAATGCAGAAAGTGCATGAAACCTGAACACAGTTCATGTACAAATGAAAAGAAATGCAACTTGTAATCTATCTAAAACCATTTGAAAATAGGATAAAAAAACTAGAAGTACAAATAATTCTCAGTAATGGAACTACAAATACGTAATGACTATAAAACAAAACACGCTTTCAGATTTGCACAAAGCTCTTAAAACAGTTTCACTACTACACAAGATGACAAGACATTAGTAGAGAGCATTATGGATAAAACTTGATGGAGTCTCTACCAGGAACAACACCCCCTTCATCTGGGATCTAGCTTCCACAATCATTCGAACACTCTGAATCCTCTTTCATCTGAGCACTGATTATTCTCTATCTGTGAATAATATATATCTGGAGACAAGTAGATGAAAAAATCTGCATAGCTCGAGTTTAGACCTCTCCAATGACTAATCTGACATAACACCATATCTCTGTCTTTCTCCCATCGGAACTCTGTACTTCCAACCCAACTCCTACAAGATCAATCCTCTTTTCCCACCTCCCACATGTTCAATTCTCCTCCTTCTAGTGCCTGTACTTTCTACTCATCAACACCCAATTACGTGCGCATGGTGCATGGACACAGGTAATAGGAACGAAAATCACACAAGGGAAGCATGTACTCGTTAGGACTTCCACATATTTACCAAATCGATCAGCAGAGCAAACAAACCATTCATGATCCTGTAAGATCATATTGAACTAGATATATAAAGCTGGTATGAATACGAGTTGCAGCAACAAAAGAAAATGAAGCTAAGTTATTGGGATTTAAATAAAACATTGGTGATTTAATTAAGTTATAAAATCATTTATAAACACTTAATTAAAGCCATCTGATTTGAATACAAACATTCAAATTATGCATTGATTAAGATAAGACCTTGTCTGACTAGATAAGGAGTTATAAACAGTTTCCTTGATGGAAGGAACTGCTATAACTGCAAAGCAGTTACAAAACTGTTCTACAGATTTGTTGATTCCCCTGCAAGAACATAAACTAATCTCTATATATATTCCCATCAATACAAGGAGATTATATCGTATGGATCTTGGAGAAGGAATGGACAACACCAACCAAACTGGTCATTTACTTAAACTCTATATCTAATCCTAGTCTGACATAGAAATATATCTTCTGTTTATATATATGTTCTGCATTTAAGTTGCAGTAGGCTAGTTCTAATTTTAGAATTGGTATCAGAGCATCTATGCTTAGACTAAGATTGATATATCTATGATTCTGAGATTACATGAATGCTTATACATGCTTATATGATTATATTGATCTGGTTATTTTTAAAATTTACAATATTAATATGATAAAGCCTGTATGCATAATTAAATTTTGTTAGAATAAATGTTGTGTAATTTCATTGAAGTTCATATGCTACCACAGTAGTCATGAATAGATTGACATGTTAAAGTTTATGAAATGTCATATAAGGAACCAATGTTGTTATACTGTATGCTATCAAAGTAGTCACAGTAAAAGAGCATTATAGTTTTCTGCAAGAAAACATTAATCAAGATAACATCATTTGAATTGTTATATGCTTCCAAAGAAGTCATTTCAATTAAATCAGTATGATGATATGTGTATATGTAAGAAAGAACTTTTTAGTTGTCTTTTGAGATTGTATATCACAAATGATATCACTCTTATTTTGACGAATGTTTATCTTGAATATATACACTGTATGAAATGCAAATTATCAATTTGCAATTGGGAAATTATATTGAGTCAATGGTATATAGATACCATACTGAATACATCAATACATATTGCAGCACTGCATTTTCCAATGAGCATCAGTAACATTGAACTGCTCAATGGATCAAACTACAAGAAATGGAAGGGAGACATTGAATTGAACCTGGGAATTCTAGACTTTGATCATGTGCTAAGGGAGGATCCACCACAGGAGCCAGCTGCTAATGCAAGCAAGGAGACTAAGGACAAGTACCTGCAGTGGCATAGGCATAATAGAATGGCCTTGATCTGCATGAAGAAAAGCATGACAGATGCAGTGAAGGGAGGAATTGCAGATTCTGAAAATGCAAGGGTGTTTTTCAACTCCATTGCAGATAAGTACAAGGTGTCTGACAAAGCTGAGACTGGAAATTTGATGAATAAATTGATCAAGATGAGGTTCAATGGACAAGGAAGCATCAGGGAGTACATTATGCAAGGGATAGACACTGCTGGGAAGTTGAAGGGCCTAAATGTGACAGTTGAAGACACTTTCTTGGTGTATCTGCTGCTTAACTCACTGCCAGACCAATACAGCCATCTCAAGAGTCTCTACAACACTCAGAAGGAAAAATGGAGTCTTGATGAACTCATCTCCATATGTGTACAGGAGGAGACTGAAGTACTCAAGAGGGGTAAGGCTATAACCATAAACTACATGGGAAACCCAGTGAACTACTTGGGAAAACCCAAGTTTAAGAAAAATTCTGGAAAATACTTCAAGGGAAGTTCATCTAAGAACCCTGTGAAATCTGACTTCACCAAGGGTAAATCTCTCAATGCATCGCCAAGTCAAGTGAAATGCTTCTTTTGCAAGAAAGTTGGACATTTCAAGAAGGACTGTGATGGCTTCAAGAATTGGCTGAATAAGAAAGGTAACTTTTTACTCAAATCTATTTTCTCTGTTGAGTCAAATGGTTTTGAAACTGACAATTCTTGGTGGTTTGATACTGGTTCACCTATTCACATTGTGAACTCATTGCAGGGATTATCCAGAATAACAATCCCAAGAAGGAATGAGACTAAAGTATGTACTGCAAGTGGACAAAAAGTAGAAGTTCAAGCTGTAGGAATTGTCAAGTTATTGTTTAGCAATAAGTTTGTGTTAGAACTATCTAATGTGTATTGTATTTCAGAAATAAAGAGAAACCTAGTATCTGGTTCTCAATTTGTAAAAGATGGTAATTTTAGCTTTTCAAGTAATAATATTAGGATGTTGTTTTATAAAGCTGATTTCTGTTTTGGTAATGCAGATATCATTGATGGCTATTGGCATGTTAATTGTGTTAATGAAGTTTTCTGCAAAAATAGTTGTTCTACTGATGTGTTTTCAATCAATAAAGTTTCTGGTGTCAAAAGAAAGTTCAAGCACAATGCCTCATCTTTTTTGTGACATAAGAGATTAGGTCACATTTCAAAATTTAGAATGCAGGAACTAGTTAAACAAAATGTCTTGCCTGCATTAGATTTCAATGATTTTGAAACTTGCATTGACTGTTTAAAAGGAAAAATGACAAATTCCAGAAATCTTGATTCTAAAAGAAGTGAGCATCTTTTAGACTTAATACATTCAGATGTGTGTGGACCATTTCCAGTTCAAACCATTTGTGGAAATTCATATTTTGTCACTTTCATTGATGACTTTTCAAGGTATTGTTTCATTTATCTCATTTATGAAAAATCACAAATGTTGGATTGTTTCAAAATTTTCAAGAATGAGGTCGAAAGACAAACTGAGAGATTGATTAAGATGGTGAGATCGGATAGAGGAGGTGAGTATTTTGGCAAATACTCAGAAAAGGGACAACATAAAGGACCCTTTGCTTTATATTTGGAAGAGTGTGGAATTATTGCTCAATACACCACACCTTACACTCCTCAACAGAATGGGGTTTCTGAAAGAAGGAACAGGACCCTAATAAACATGGTTAGGAGCATGTTTGTTAGATCAGGCCTGCCAAAATTTTTATGGGGAGAAGCCTTAAAGACAGCTAATTATATTAGTAACAGAACTCCTACAAAAGTTGTGAAAAATACTCCATTTGAGCAGTGGTTTGGATATAAACCAAGCCTAAACCATTTTCATGTGTGGGGATGTAAGGCTGAGGCAAGAGTCTATGATGTGGAGAAGAAAGATAAGTTGGATTCACAGTCAATATCAGCATTTTTTGTTGGATATGCAGAAAAATCAAAGGGGTATAAGTTTTATAATTCTGCAAGAAGTCAAAGAATTTTTGAGACAAATAGAGCAACATTCTTTGATGAGCTATTTGATCAGTGTGAGGCAGTAATAGATGCATCAAGCACAAGTCAAAATGAGAAGAATTTTGAAGAATGGTTTGTTTATCCAGAAATTGTAGTTGAAGATAATCCTTATACTCAAGAAAACATGATCATTGGAAATCAAATTCCAATAGAAACCTTGCAAAATGAACCAGCTGCAGTAGTTGAAGATCAAGCAAATAATGGTGTGGAATTTCAAGAGAATGAAGCAGTTGAAGTTGTTCCAGAAGTAGTTCCAGTCAGGAGATCAACAAGAGAAAGAAGGCCTGCAATTTCTGATGATTATCATTTATTTTATACTGAGGTAGAATTTGATTTGGGAGAAGATAATGATCCTGTTTCTTACAAGGAGGCAATGCAATCTGTCAATAAAGAAAAATGTGAATTTTGACATGAAGGATATGGGAGAAGCACACTATGTACTTGGTATTGAAATTGAGAGGGACAGAAGCAAACATGTGTTGGGATTATCTCAGAAGCATTATGTGGATAAAATACTGCATAGATTTGGCATGGAGAAAGGGAGAAATGGTGAATCACCAATGTCAAAAGGTGATAAGCTTCACAAGGGTCAATGTCCACAGAACAATTTCCAAAAGAAAAACATGGAAAATGTTCCATATGCAAGGCTGGTAGGAAGTTTAATGTATGCTCAGGTTTGCACAAGACCTGACATAGCTTTTGCAGTCAATATGCTATCCAGGTTTCAATCCAATGCAGGTCATGAGCATTGGGTAGCAGGTAAGAAGGTTTTGAGGTATCTAAAAGCAACGAGAGATCATGTGCTGGTCTACAGAAAAATTGAGGATCAAGAATTGAAGGTAGAGTGCTTTACAGATGCTTCTTACAAGCAAGATCCAGATGACTTAAAGTCGACATCTGGATACATATTTATGCTTGCTGGTGGAGCAATATCCTGGAAAACCAGCAAACAATCATTAACTGCAACATCAACATTCCAAGCAGAATATATTGCTATTTTTGAAGCTACAGCTCATGCATTATGGCTTAAGAGTTTTATTTCAAGATTGAAGATTGTTGATTCTACAGTAAGACCAATGGCTATATATTGTGACAATGCAGCAGCAGTTTTCTTTTCAAAGAACAACAAGAGAACTTCAGCATCTAGAAATATAGATGTGAAGTATTTTTCAGTAAGAGAAAGTGTGAGAGATAAAGAAGTGGAAATTGTGAAGATAGGAACAAAGGAACAATTGGCAGATCCCTTGACAAAGGCTTTACCAGTTGCTTGTTTTGTGGAGCATGTTAAGAAGATGGGAGTGTTGTCTAGTATTGATGCTTAAGTTATTGAAATTGTAGGTTTACTGTGTAATGGTTGCAGTATTAATAAGTGCTACAATATTCAAGTGATTTGTTTTTCACATTTAAGTCTATTACTTCATTTTATATAGTATGAATTTAACTGAATATTGCATCTGCATAATCATTTCAAGTATACATAAAGTACTGATATGAATCAGTGATATTATGCAGTAGATAATAGACTTATTTCCAAGATTAATCTGGAGTCAATAATGCTTAAAGAATTGTTGATTACAATATATGTTAAGCATATTCAGTTCTTTGCATTTGAGGTAATTCATGTAATTGCAATTACTGTGATGTGATTTCAAGAAACTTTATGTTGTTAACATACTGCAATTCTTTTGATTCAGCACAGTTGATTGCAATTGACAGAATTTTGAGAATCAGATGAATGTTGTTTAAATCCAGTGCACACTACAGCAATAGGTTGTTTCATTTTTACATTTAGACATATATCTAGTTCAGTGGAAGATTGTAAGATCATATTGAACTAGATATATAAAGCTGGTATGAATACGAGTTGCAGCAGCAAAAGAAAATGAAGCTAAGTTATTGGGATTTAAATAAAACATTGGTGATTTAATTAAGTTATAAAATCATTTATAAACACTTAATTAAAGCCATCTGATTTGAATACAAACATTCAAATTATGCATTGATTAAGATAAGACCTTGTCTGACTAGATAAGGAGTTATAAACAGTTTCCTTGATGGAAGGAACTGCTATAACTGCAAAGCAGTTACAAAACTGTTCTACAGATTTGTTGATTCCCCTGCAAGAACATAAACTAATCTCTATATATATTCCCATCAATACAAGGAGATTATATCGTATGGATCTTGGAGAAGGAATGGACAACACCAACCAAACTGGTCATTTACTTAAACTCTATATCTAATCCTAGTCTGACATAGAAATATATCTTCTGTTTATATATATGTTCTGCATTTAAGTTGCAGTAGGCTAGTTCTAATTTTACAGATCCAACAAGTTTATGTCATGAGAAAGACAATCAAGACAACATGCTCAATTATAAAGTACAACATGGGGGCATTTCGGATAAAGGGTGCACGATTAAATTCGCTTGCCTCGAGTAATAGAAAACAATATATATCTTGTATATTAGCATGACACAATAAGCTGTGATAAATCATTTCCAATTCAAGCAAAAAGACAATGCCTAAATTATCATTTTATTGTTTTTTATTTATTCATCCAACTTGTAACTGATCCCTGATAACCCCTATCTACATCTGCAGCTACTCATAATAGCTACGATGATACAACGACCTCCCACAATTTATTGAGCTCCTTAGTAAAAGCGAGAGAGAGAGAGAGAGAGAGAGAGAGAGAGAGAAGGGTACATTTGTGTTTCCCTTGAACCTTGCCAGATCCAACACTGTTATACCTTCTTCTGTGTTCTAAATTTCAGAGCAGTCACAAGTTTTCAACATCAGCACACCCAATCTAACCCTGCAAGCAGCATAATCAAATTCTCGATCAGCTCCATATCCAATTCAAACAGCTACTCATCAGCACTAATATATGTTCTTAATTTACACAATTTCAATGAAACCTAGCAATCCCCAATATATTCAGAACAGGCCCAAAATGTTCATAATATTTCACCTTTAAACCTGGTAGGCTTCTGCAGACAGCATATCCAGATACATCCCTGGAGTTATATTCTGCAAAACCATCAAAACCGTATCAAATACCAAACAACTCAAAACCCTAATGACCCAAATACCTAAAAATTTACCAAAATAAAAATAAAAATTACAGAAATAAAATTGAACAGCCAAACGACAATTGAATTGGAATATGATACAGTACATCCAGCTGCTTCTGCAGACTCCTAGGCCTCCTCTTGGGCCGGCGCGACGGCTTCTTCCCTGTCAAGAGTAAAAGATCCTCCTCAATCTCCTCTTTAGTCAATGTAAGCGATATCTCCATCCTCGGCTCCGTAGGTTTTTTCGTTTGACAACCTCTAGCCAGTCTGGACCGACCCAGCTCCGGGATTTCGTTATGCTTCCCCACCGGTGCACCGGTCTTCATGGCACTAGCCTCCCCATTAGGCTTCTTCACCGGTTTCCTGGGCCTCAGATTCCATGTTTTGTTCTCCTTCTCCTCCAATCCTTCCCCGGCAGCTAAAGCAGCCAGAGCAGCAACAGCAGGATTATCAGATTTAGGGTTTTGATCCTCTGCTTTTTTTTTCACCTGAGGAGCTTCGTCTTTGTCCAGCTTGAGCCGGATGTAAACCTTCAAATTTGGTTTGCTGGGGTGCGGCTGTTCGGACAAGACTTCGTTCTGGTCAATGAGGTTTTCCCCAGTGTCGGAGTTGTGGTCAGGTAGCTCAGCTGCCGAGTCATGGTTGGGGAGTTGGGGTTCATTGCCCAACTGGCGAGAGTGACGTGAGTTTTTCTTGGTCCATTTCAAACCCGATATGTCAGGGTTGGGGGTCTGGGAAGTCCACTTATTGGGTGACACAGACGAGGAGGAGGCCATGGAAGCGGGTTTGGGTTTGGAATTTGGGCTTTCGACACGGGTTGGATTAAAGGACTAATGAAACAGAAACACCATGCAATTGGTGGTTGGTGGTTTTGAACTCTCTCTCTCTCACACAGACTCTCAGTTCTTCTGTCACTGAGAACCTGAGAAAACACAGAGATAGGCAGTGAGTGCTTTACTAATCGGTGACTCAGAGTTGCAGAAGCGAGTGGAATTTATAGCGTGAGAAAGGAGGAGCGAGAGTGCGTGGCGACAAAGAAGAATATGGCAGTTTATTTTGTTTCTGTATCTGGAAAAATGCAAACATGGCTTCTTGGTTGTATTTTTTTCTCAGTGTGCCCAAAATACCCTTCCAACTTTTTTCCATGTTTGCCTAACATTGGTTGGCTGTTTTTTTTTTAATAAGAAAATGCAATAGGTTTTGTACTTCTTCTGTTTTTACCCCCCACTAATTTTTTTACCTAGGGTTGTTTGTTATTAAATTTGCTTAAAACATTTCTACCACCAACAAAGTATGTTAAACTGGAATTACAAGAAAAAAATTCTTCAAATTGCAATTAGTTTGTGAGTAAAGATTTGCAAAGTCAGGTGTTACACAAAACCTTAACAGAGAGTGCATACGTGCATGTGTTTGTTCGTATATTACGTACGGATGAAAACTTCATGCACTGATTTGTCATTTCGAAAATATTTCCACATGTATAATTTAATAGCATGCCCGCTTCAAACTGTAATGTTTGTTAATACGTTATTAGGTCGTTGAGATTTATTCGGTTGTTCAGTAATGTGACGATCGACAAGCACTTATTACGTTATTGTTAAAGTAACTTTACATTTTTCACATGTGTCTTTAATTTGAAGTTTCTATCAACTACTGTCATGTACCGATATAAGACAAATGACGTTAATGAAGATAAATCTACATTGAATATTTTTATGCAAGTCAATTTTAATACCTAAACAGGTTGACAAGTTTTCGCATTGCAAGAGAAAAAAGAGACCCACAAGTAAAATTCTAGTAACTATTGAATTTACTGAAATTGTAATGGTAACTCTTTTCATTTTCAGATAAACATATTAGATTAGAAAAAAAAAAATTTGAAATGAAATTCAAAAGTACATGTTTCCCTTGGCTTCACTATTCATTGAATTTCTCATATTTCAAAATTAGGCATCTCAATTAATTCTGAATCTAGTTAGTTTTGCATCTAATTATGTATCCAAAGTCTAAATTCCGGTTTTGGAAAATATTTGTGCGAAGTTTTTCATTGCATATGCCCTCATTTATGATATAACACCAATCTCTTTCCTGGAAATAAATTTAACAAAAAAAGGAAATGCATATTTGTTTTCGTGATTGTATTTGTAATTTGGAAAGATATATTAAAGTTGAAAACTCAGGGGTACGAATAGGCCTCATCAAAAAGCCCGTGGATCAAGTGGGCAGATGGAGGCCCACCGGCCAGTAGGGCCAAAAGCCCGCCTTGGTAGGTAGAGGGCCGGCCCCTGAAAAAGCCCGCAAAAACCCAGCCCGGCCCTGCCCATAAGCCCGGCCCGCCAAAAGCCCACTAGACCCGGCGCGTAAAAGCCCGTAAACTATTATATATGTAGGTGTTATATATATATATATATTTCTAAACACACAGATATCTATATAAGTATATATATTTATAAACACACACACATATATATAGATATATATATATATATAAAAACACATATTCTATATAGAAGTATGAGAATTTCCACAAACATATATAAACACACACACGTTCTTTTATATTATATATATATATATATTCTTTTATATTATATATCTATATATATCTATATATATATATATAATATATAAAAGAATATGTGTGTGTGTTTATATATATAACACATACATATTCTTTTATATATTATATATATCTATATATATATATATATATATATAGATATGTGTGTGTGTTTATATATGTTTGTAGAAGTTCTCATACTTTTATGTAGAATATGTGCAAATATATTCTACATATCATGACGACGGTTGACCAACTCGATCGGATTCGGAAATATGGTGAAATTGGCTAAATGTTTTACCACACTCATAATTTATTGTAATAATCTTATCGAACGGTCGGTTTTTCCATTTTTATTGAATTGATAGGGGTTGCTCTTTGGAGTGTATGATATATAAATATAGGTTTATAAGAGTAACTATGTTTGACCTCGTTGATTGAATTCAAAACAAGAACCAAATTGGTTGAATTTTTTACAACCACTATGAAACATTACAATCTCTCTATCGAGCGGTTGGTTTCTCTAAATTCATTTTCTACTTCATGGTTGCTTTAGAATGAACCTAAACAATTTAAATGCAATGTACCGGTTTCCTGGGCCTCAGATTCCATGTTTTGTTCCCCTTCTCCTCCAATCCTTCCCCCGCAGCTAAAGCAGCCAAAGCAGCAACAGCAGGATCATCAGATTTAGGGTTTTGATCCTTTGCTTTTTAAAATTGAGGAGCGCCGTCTTTGTCCAGCTTGAGCCGGATGTAAACCTTCAAATTTGGTTTCTTGGGGTGCGGCTGTTCGGACAAGACTTCGTTCTGGTCAATGAGGTTTTCCCCAGTGTCGGAGTTGTGGTCAGGTAGCTCAGCTGCCGAGTCATGGTTGGGGAATTGGGGTTCATTGCCCGACTGGCAAGAGTGACGTGAGTTTTTCTTGGTCCATTTCAACCCTGATATGTCAGGGTTGGGGGTCTGGGAAGTCCACTTATTGGGTGACACAGATGAGGAGGAGGCCATGGAAGCAGGTTTGGGTTTGGAATATGGGCTTTGGACACGGGTTGGATTAAAGGACTAATGAAACAAAAACACCATGCCATTGGTGGTTGGTGGTTTTAGGCCCGGCCCGTAAAAGCCGG
Organism: Rosa chinensis; assembly: GCF_002994745.2. Taxonomy (NCBI): domain Eukaryota; kingdom Viridiplantae; phylum Streptophyta; class Magnoliopsida; order Rosales; family Rosaceae; genus Rosa; species Rosa chinensis. Next base: position 39,125,059 of record NC_037088.1, read on the forward strand.
TAAACTATTATATATGTGTTAATGTTCAAAAGTCCGGCGGTAGCTGAACCTTTGTTAACGCTGATCCGACTGGCGGGTTAATACCTGCGATGTTCTTGAGGCTTACACTATCTGTCAAATAGAACACTGGGACGTCAGAGGGAGACCGCGCTGGGCGGTCTTCGACTCTCCGATGCCTAAGTTAGTCCACGTATTTATGTTGATAGAGTAACAATAGGTAAAATATGGAATGCCCTCTTAATGAGGAGAGAGGAGAGAACCTTTTATGGGTGGGGAAGAGGTTGACCTTCTCTTTGTTTTCGATGTAGGACTGATATGCTTCAGTTCCCCTTTTCAGAAGCCTCTGATGCCATCTTGGCGCGGCGCGTGGCGGCGCGTCGGCGGCGATCTGGAGGTGGTCCGACGTTGAGGCTGTAGCCCGTCTGGCAGTGTGTCTGCATGTCATTCCTTTAGTTGGAATTAGTACCTCTGGCGGTACAATGAGCATGGCCCATTATAGCTAATTATGCTTGCAAATGTACATGTATGTACAATATGTATATGTTATATATATATATATATATATTTATAAACACACATATATCTATATAAGTATATATATTTATAAACACACACACACACACATATATACTTATATATGTATATATATATATATGAACACATATTCTATATAGAAGTATGAGAACTTCCACAAACATATATAAACACACACACACACACATATATCTATATATATATATATATATATAAATAAACACACACACATATTCTTTATATTATATATTTACAGATATCTATATATTTATAATATATAAAAGAATCTGTGTGTGTTTATATGTATATAGATATGCGTGTGTGTATTTATATATATATAACACATACATATTCTTTTATATATTATATATATATATATATATATATATATCTATATATAGAGATATATATATATATATATATATATATAGATATATATATAAATAAAAGAATATGTGTGTGTGTTTATATATATATATATATATAGACGGAGCCGTTCGAGTGCGGACGTCGCTCCTCCTGCCTCTATCAAGCGTCGACGGCGCAACGCGGCTTGCCGGACTGAGGCCAGGGGTCTGCGAAGCCAGTCTACTGTTGAGTGGAGTCGCCGGCGAGCGGTTTGCAGCGCTGTCCAGAACCTGCAGTTGCAGGTGAGTTCGCTGCCCAAAAACCTGCAACCCCGACCTCCTCCGACCTCGATCGATCGCTGCCCAGAAGTCGTCTGGGATGCCTCTGGCATCCGTCCGGCAAACCCCGCACCGCCGTCGTGGCCTGAAAGAGGCTGCTGCGTCGACGTCCGCACTTTAGCGATAGTGCGGACGTCTGTCTGTGATCCGGCCTGTATATATAGATATATGTGTATGTGTGCATGTGTGTGTTTATATATGTTTGTGGAAGTTCTCATACTTCTATATAGAATATGTGCAAATATATTCTACATATCATGACGACGGTTGACCAACTCGATCAGGTTCGAAAATATGGTGAAATTGGCTAAATGTTTTACCACACTCATAATTTATTGTAATAATCTCATCCAATAGTCGGTTTTTCCATTTTTATTGAATTGATAGGGGTTGCTCTTTGGAGTGTATGATATATAAATATAGGTTTATAAGAGTAACTAAGTTTGACCTCGTTGATTGAATTCGAAACGAGAACCCAATTGGCTGAAATTTTTTACAACCACCATAAAACATTATAATCTCTCCATCGAGCGGTTGGTTTCTCTAAATTCATTTTCTACTTCATGGTTGCTTTAGAATGAACCGAAATAATTTAAATGCAATGTACAAGTCATACAACTTTTGGAGACAAATTGATATAAGCCAACGTCTTTGTAATTAAAATTGAAATTTTTATCTCATGTACACACACATCTATCGATTGGATATTTACATACGTGATGTGAAAAAATAAGCACGTTTTGCGGTCATCAAGCCATCGGTCAACCAAAAAAACATACAAGTGACGACGGTTGACCAATTCGATCGAATTCGAAAATATGGTGAAATTGGCTAAATTTTTTACCACACTCATAATTTATTGTAATAATCTCATCCAATGGTCGGTTTTTTCATTTTCTTTGAATTGATAGGGGTTGCTCTTTGGAGTGCATGATATATAAATATAGGTTTATAAGAGTAACTAAGTTTGACCTAGTTGATTGAATTCGAAACGAGAACCAAATAGGCTGGATTTTTTTACAATCACCATAAAATATTACAATCTCTCTATCAAGCGGTTGGTTTATCTAAATTCATTTTCCACTTCATGGTTGTTTTAGAGTGAACCTCAACAATTTAAATGCAACATATAAGTCATACAACTTTAGGAGGCAAATTGGTATATGTCAACATCTTTATAATTAAGATTTAAATTTTTATCTTATGTCCACACATATGCATCGATGGAATATTTATAGACGTGATGTTGAAAAATAAGCACGTTTCACGGTTATTACGCCATCGGTCAACCAAGAAGACATAGAAATGACGACGGTTGACCAATTCGATCGGATTCGAAAATATGGTGAAATTGGCTAAATTTTTTACCACATACATAATTTATTGTAATGATCATATCCAACGGTTAGTTTTTTTATTTTTTTTGAATTGATGGACGTTGCTCTTTGGAGTGTATGATACATTAATATAAGTTTATAAAAAAATTAGTATCTTTAAAGATTTATTTGTAAATAAAGCCCACAAGGCCCGGCCCAAAAAAGCCCGCAAGGCCAGGCCCACAAAAGCCCGCAAGGCCCGCTTTATATGGACGGGCTTAGATCATTCGATTTACAATAAAGTCTGACCCAGCCTGGCCCTCTACTATTTAAAAATATAGTAAGGCTCGGCCCAAGCCCGCTATGAATGGGCCGGGCCAGGCCGGTTGATGAGGCCTAGGTACGAATGTTGGGTCCACTTGGAGAATTTATCTACTTTCCTTTCACAGTTTTGCTAATCTGTCTTATGCATTACACCAAAAATACAACATCTCAATAGGCTGAGCTAGTAGGCCTGATTATATGCATTTTTATGCGCGTAAATACGTTCTAAATACTATAATTAAACTAATCTCCAAAGTAATTATTATGTAATTAATCTATTTTTATTTATGTTGTAGTAAATAAATAGAGTTGTGGATTTCATAAGAATTTGTGCGAAATTGGAGCAAAATGGGGTTTCCGACAAAAGGACGAAAAGTCAACTGATTGACCATTGGGTCAACCAAGTCAACTTGACCCAATAGCAAGAAGTCCAAGGCCCAAGACCAAAGAAGCACACTGCCACACCTCACACACATCACACATGTGGATGGAGATATTTATTTGTGTTCACACTAGGCACACACTCACTTATACTTTTGCCCTCCTATTTTCTTGATATTTTCCAAAATGTTTTCCACTTCTAATTCTCTACATTTTTATTAGGTTATTTTAGTCTTTTCATTTTATCTATTTTCTACTTATTTTTGAGCCCTTGGATCTAGGGTATAAGTCCAATCTTGACCCTAGAACCCAAGGGGGTATTTAAACACCTTTGCACACACATTACACAAGGAGAATACCCATTTTTCTACACCCTAGGCCTTTTGGCCGAATTTAGAGACCTCTCCTCCATTTGCCATCTTCTCTCTCATTCTTTCTCTTCCCAATTTATCATTCTCTAGCATTTTTCAAGGGAAAATCAAGGGGCTTTCACTTCACATCATCAAGGCTTCATCACCACAAGGGATTTTGGCTTTGGTAGAGAGTGGGGGCTTAATATCAAGTTGGGTTCATGTTTGCCTATAGCAAATTGTGAGCTTAATTTGTGTTCCCTCTCTCCTCTATCATTTCTCTTAATTTCTTATATATTGGATGATGTATTTGAGTATGGGTAGTGAGTAGTTCAATTTTGGGAGTTAGGGTTGTGAAGTCCTAACTCATCTTGTATAAATATTGATGCTTTAATTTTAATAAATGCAATTTCCATTGTGTATGCTTTAAATCCGAATTTATTGGTCCTTAGAAGCATGTTTCTAGGCTTTGTCACCCTTTGAAATTATGTTGTAAGCAATTGTAATGAATAGATTGATAAATTGACAACTTATTGGTCTTGTGGCATCTAGGATTTAAGTGTGGTGACCATTAGTTAGCTTAATTGTAGCTAAGCTTGCTTGGGTCTCTATTATCTAGCTCTCTAGGCCTCTAATTTTGGATATTGCGGCCTTAACAGGCGCAATGCCCAAATTAGAGAGTTGGTTGTGGCCTTAACCGGCATAGTCAATACACCGAAAGGATAATTGGTTTAGTAGCCTTAACCGGTACTAGATACGGGACTCGACACATATAGGAAATACATACATTTGTGAAATTGGCATCGATGTTTACAAGATAGTTAGTGTGAATCACCCAACACTCCCATGTTCTCAGTAATTTGAAATCCAAATTTAATTTCTTACTTGATAATTAGTTATTTGCTTTTATTTTAGTTTGCATTTAATTTAGTTAATTCCCAATTCAAAACTTCCAAACAAAATTCTACCTTCCATTGTGCATAACTCATTTGGGCTACAAGTTAGTGGCTTTGATTAAGCTTAGTGTGAGCCAAGCCGAGCATTGCCGAGGCTTGGTGTCTTGTGAATATTATTTTACTTTATTTTATTTTTATTTTTCATTGTATGCTTTTAAGTTATTTTAGCTCCAATTACCTCAGTTAGGTCCAACACCTAATCCCCGAGGTACGATAACTAAGGTCTAAATACTTCCCTTACTTTACAACGATTCGTACGCTTGCGAGAGTATATCAACCAAGTCAAGGCTAATATAAAAAAGTTTCAAAATAACACTTATGAGTAATTTTCTATATAAAAAAAGTAAAAAAAAAAAAATCTTCATGTTAAGATTTAGGATTATTATGTAATTAAAAAAAAACAAATATTAGGACCGATTAGTTGCTACGTGGCTTTACAGATTATTGATTAGCAAAATTGTAAGACCCTGGAAATTTGTTATTAATTTCTTGGAATTACTAGAAATTAATAAAGTGTTCGTTAGTGGGCTTTCATTGTTCGAGGGTAGAGCGGAAATTAGTTCGAGCAATTATTTGCAAGGAAAGCTTCGATTCAAGAGTTGACTTTTTATGCGTTAGGATTCTATGAAAACTTCCTTCATAAAACTTGTAGAGCGCGTTGATACGAGTTCGCGGATATGTGGATCACGAAAATCGGAGTTCGTATGAGAAAGTTATGATCGATTGAAAAGTTGAGAAATTTCTATAAATAGCAAAAATTCCGGAATTTTTCATAAAACCCCAAAATTTCCCTTTTTGCATTTTCTCCCCCAGAATTCTCTCTGTTCTCTCTCCTCGGTGCGACCCGACCCGGTATGAAACCCAGCATCCCGACCCGACTGAATCTTTCAACTCCAGTCACCTCCGATGACCGGACGAGCCAAGGACTACTCAGACTTGCCTCATCTACTTCGTTGTGGTGGTGAGTTGATCGGTGCCTCGCTGGAAGTAGCAGATCGGAGAACCCAAATTTTACGCTTTCGGGATCAGACCAGAATTCCTGATTCCGGCATTCCCTCGGGCCGATCTTCAGCTTTATGGAAACTTCTTCTCCTCTAGATCACTCCCATACCCGCCTAGATGGACGATTCAAAGTGTAGAGTGAAAGATCAAGGTTTGAAGATTTAGACAGCTCTAGTTGAATCTGGAAACGTGATCGACGACCGAGATAAATTCAATTTGCAAGCTTGATCTAGGACGATCTAGACCGAATCTCGCTTAGCTCCAGGTATGAAGGTTTCTCGTCTCTTGAATACGAACAAGTTTGTAGTTGACGACTTTTGCATCGAAGGTGGTTGACCCAACGTTGACCACACACTGACCCGCCGCCGGCGGAGCGTGCAGCGTCTTTTCTGTGTTCTGATTTCAGTTTATTCGTCTACTCATCGATACGGTCGTTTTGATATATTATAAGGTCATTTTGGAGAAAGTTGATGCATGCTAGGGTTTTGGTTTTACGAGTTATCTTCGATTTGCAATCCGCGAGGATCCGACCGTTGGATCTTCGTATAATCTTGATAGGATGATCCCAAGGGCCATCCATGAGAATCTGACCATTGGATTTTCTTTTAAGTGTGTTATGAGTCAATTGCTAAGTTGGGATTGTATTTGATTAAGTGATTTACTGTTTTGTTTGGGCGGACAGTTGCAATTGTGATTTTGAGCTATATAGAAGCCGCAGCTGGATTAGAGGTGAGTAAATCTCACATGGTTCATTTACGAACCGAACCTTGTTAATGTATATTTATTTATTAATTGTGAAAATTATTTTATGAAAATAATATTTGTTTTTAAATAAAATGGACTTGATCTCTACAGTCCATGGGTAAGTGAAAACCAGTTTATTATAAAAATGAATTTCTCGATTTTTGGTGCATGTGAACTATAGTTGGTATTAATGGTCATTCCTGCATGAATGACTACGTGTCTATATATGTGAAATATATATATATATATGTGAAATATATATATTGATGGTGTGGCATTGTGATATGCATAATAATTGTGATTTTATTGAAGTAATTGTTTTGAACAATTACTCTTTACGGGAATGTAACATTTTGTGTAATTGGTGATTATATTGTGTTGAAAGTGTACATGAGTTATGAGTGTATCATGTCGAGTCATGTACGACTTTAAATGTTTTCGGATCTACGAATTCGGGTCACAGTAGTGACAGAGGCAATTATTATCGTAAGACTGAGCCTCGGCCGAGGTTAGAGGTTATGATTCAGTTAGAGCTCTAGTTTGTCTGCCATTGTATGTCATGATGGGTAACAAGTAGGTTACTTGCAACTCATGGGTACGTGTTTTTAAAAGAGAATTTGGGGTGTATTCTTCTTTTAATTGTCCAATGAGGGACCTGAATTTCATATTAAAATGGGGAGTTGATTTTTATATGATTTTGTCACTTTAAGTGATGTATGTTACCCGTAAGAGGTAAGGATGTCGAGTTTTGAAATCGAGTCATTTTGTGTGATTCATTTATTTGGAGTTGAAGGATGATTTCTTGGTTTTGGCGGAAGTTGTTTGATTTCTTGATTTATTTTCCTTTTTCATTTCAATTGTTTTAATGTAATCTCCTGAACTAAACTATATGTAGGGATTACTATGGGTTCTTTGTTTGATTTAATGTAATCTCCTGAACTAAATTTCTATGCAGAGATTAATATGATTTGAATTGTGTGATTTTATGTGATCTCCTGAACTAATTTTCTATGCAAGGATTACTAATTTTTGTGCGAGTCTTGTGCGAGTCTTGGGAATACTAATTTTTTCGAGCATTGCCGAGTCTTGGTGCCTTGTGAATATTATTTTACTTTATTTTATTTTTATTTTTCATTGTATGCTTTTAAGTTATTCTAGCGCCAATTACCTCGGTTAGGTCCAACACCTAATCCCCGAGGTATGATAACTAAGGTCTAAATACTTCCCTTACTTGATAACGATTCGTACGCTTGCGAGAGTATATGAACCAAGTCAATGGCGCTGTTGCCGGGGTTAGGGCTTCGGATCTTAATCCCTTGGTAATTGGCATTTAGGGTCACTTATAGCATACTTTTATTTTTATTTCTTGTATCTTTGTTTATTTGTTTACCTTTTATTTTTTATTTTTTATTTTTCCACTTCTTGCTTGTTAGTTTACTCATTTTCATAGTACTTTTTATTTTTCATTCTCTTTTCACCCCTCTAGTTTATTGTCAATTTTGTAGTAGATATGGCTAACGAGCGGCAAGTACCACAAGACGAGGAGGAGCTTCCATTGAGCCATTACTCATGTCCTAGTATTGTGAATGCTCCATCTTGCATTGTGCTCCCTCCGACAAATGCCAACTTTGAGATCAAGCCTACCTTGTTGTCTATTCTACCTATTTTCCATGGCATGGCTAGTGAGAGGCCTTATGATCATATAATTGAGTTTGATGCCATATGTTCCACTATGCACTTGGGAGGATTAACCTTGGAGGGTTTGAAGCTTCGATTATTCCCATTTTCTTTGAAAGATCAAGCACGCACATGGTTTCATAAGCTCAAGCCAAGATCCATTCTCTCTTGGGCCGATATGCAAAGAGTCTTCTTGAATGCATATTATCCACATCATCGGACTACTTATATAAGGGATAGCTTGGCCAACTTCTTTCAAGAGGATAATGAGACTTTTTATGATGCATGGGAGCGCTTCAAGGATATTGAGTTAGTTTGCCCTCATCATGGACTCACCAAGTGGCTTCTTTGTGAATCTTTCTACAATGGGTTGATTATTGATGATAGAAGGAGATTGGATAATGCTTCGGGTGGAAATTTTCTAAAGAAATGTCCTAATGCCGCTTGGGATATTTGTGAGGAAGTGGCTACACAATCCGGTCAATGGGATAATCATCAAAGGAGAAGAGGAGGTAGAGATGACCACACCACATCTAGAGGCCGAGTTGGTATGGAGCCTCGTGGTAGAGGTTTATATGATGTTTCTCATGTTTCTAGAGATGGAGTTATGAGTTCTAAGCTTGAGAGGCTTGAAGCAAAGATTAACAAGAAATTTGAGATGCTTTTTCAAGCGCAAAAAGGTAATGGTACTTCTTCTTGACATGTTAAGAGTGTTACTACTTCACATCTTTGCTTGATTTGTGAGTCCCCTCATCATTCTACTCATGATTGTCACTTGACTTCGCAATTTCCGGAATTTGTTGAGGAGCAAGTTAAAGCGATTAATTCTTACCAAAGGCCACTAAGAAATGATCCTTAATCTACTACATATAATCCGGGTTGGCGTAATCACCCAAATTTCTCATGGAGAGATGGTGGAGGGTCCTCTAATGCACACCAAGGTGGTTCTAATTCATATGGAGGAAATCAAGGCCTTAATTCTTCATCTTTTAGTCCCCACGGCCATGGTAACACACAATTTGGTGCACAAAATCTTCATGGGCAGCAAACATCTAGTTACAATTCTCAAGGCCAAGGGACATCTTTTGGCGCTACACATGCTTATGAAGGAGCCCCACATGATACTTAAGGGTTTGGTCAAAGTTCCCAATCATTTGGAGGTGCCAATCCTATACAAAATGCTCCTCCCGGATTTCAAAATAGGCAAGCACCACAACCAGAACCAAAGAAGTCTCATATGGATGATATATTGGCCACCTTAGCTCAAAGTCATACTTCTCTTACACAAAGCCAAGCAAAGACCGATCAAACTCTTAGTATTCTTGCTCAAGGTCAAAGTTCACTTGCACAATGTGTGGTGAAGTTAGAGATTCAATTGGGTCAAATGGCAAAAGAGCTTAGCACACATCAACAAGGATCCCTATCTTCACAACCGGAGCCAAATCCAAGAGGAAAAGTTCATGAGTGCAAAGCCGTCACCACTTTACGTTCAGGAAAGGTATATGATAATCATGTTTACATGCCCTCATCTTCTAGTTTCCATTCAAATCCTTTATTTGTGCAAGATGATGATTTGCATTCATATGGGGCCAAGAAGGAAGAAAATGTACCACTTCGCCGTGTTGTTGATGACCAATTGCATACACATCATGATTCTTTTTATTATAAGGAGGATGGGACCGGAATGGAAGAAAATGTACCTTCCGGTAAATATGGAGTGGGTGATGTGCCTTTGAATGCAAAAGGAAGAAACAAGAGGGTGGATAAGGTAGCCGGAGGGGAAGAAAATGTACCCTCCGGAGATGCTATTCTTGATAAAGGTTATGGTTTCTTGTCCTTTGAGAATAATGCGAGAAAATATGGTTTGATTGATAGCGAAAAGGAAAGAGCTTTATTGAGAAAGAACACTTCTAGGGATGAGGATATCTCGGCCTCAAGATTAGATGGTGAGGCCATGAAGGCTAGGGACCCATCTAAGGCCAATGACACCTTTAGGAAGGTTCTTAATGATATTAGACCCACTCCTCATGAGTTTCAGCCATCTACTACAAGAGAAAAAGGGGGGAGGAATAAGGAGGAAGACCTACATGCTCATGGTAGCTCTAGTGATAGAAGTGGTCCGGTCTATTCATCACTAGGCGAGGCCTTGAAGGCAAAGAACCCTAGTAGGACCGTGACTACCCTTAGGGGCACCACCGGGAGTCTCACCTTTCATCCACCTCTTGATTTGAGCACACCGGAGCCTCAACTTCCTTACCCTAATGTGCCAAGGAAAGAAAATGTGAAGAAGGGTGGGAAAAAGAAGAAATTTGGCTTGATGTTCAAAGTGCATGATATTTTGAAGAAGGTCAATGTCAATATACCTTTGATTGAGGTCATTCGACAAATGCCGGTTTATGCAAAATTTCTAAAGGACTTGTGCACCCACAAAAGGAAGATTAGTGCTATCTTGCAAAGACGGATTCCCCCAAAACTCAAGGATCCAGGGAGCTTCAATATCTCTTGCACTATTGGTGAGAAAGTCTTTGATAGAGCTTTGATGGATCTTGGTTCAAGTGTTAACATTATTTCTTTGAGACTTTTCAGAAACTTGACCTTGGGCCTATTAAAGCTGCATGCTCCTATATATTTGCAACTTGCGGACCGAAGTATTATTAGAGCTATGGGCATTATTGAAGATGTGTTAATCAAAGCTAACATGTTCTACTTACCGGCGGATTTAGTGGTATTGGATATGGATGATGAACCTCATTGTGATAAGGACATACCTATCATTCTTCATAGACCTTTTATGGCAACCGCGGGAATCAAAATTAATGTTCAAAATGGCACTATCAAAATGAAGGTGTTGGGCGAAAAAGTATTACTCAAGAGTCTTGAACCCATTTACCCTCTGGAGGTGGTAAAAAGTGTGATTTCTATTAACTTGGTCAAAGGCAATGAAGCCAGGGTTCTAAAAATCGGCCTAGGCGGCGCCTAGGCGCTGGGTTCCTCCATGCTGTTCGGATTTTAGGCTAATCCATCGAGCTAGGCGCTGGGTTGAAAATCGGCCGCCTAGTCGGGCTAGGCGGTGTAGGCGGGTTTGTCTGGGTGCTGGGCGCTTGGCGATTAGGCGGCTTCTGTTTTTGTTTTTTTGTTTTAATACTCTTCACTCACTCACAGACTCACTTTCCGGCAGTTCGAACTCCGACCCAGACAAGTTGTTATCGGGGTTGAGTTTGCTAGTGTGAGCGGCGCGACGGTGAGGGTGGTGTTCCAGTGAAGACTGAATTAAGTGGTGGATGAACAGGTCGTATTGCTGTGATCCCCAGGTCCTCCCTCATTTCCTACAAAGCAGAACTCGATTTCATCACATTTATGGTCATTCTCAAGGATCATATTTCCATTAAACACGAAATTTCAACTGGAGAATTCAAATTACATATGAAACAAACTGAAAAGGAACAACTCTTCGAAAGGTTCTAGGAATACCTATGTATGAGCTTCTCCCTTCCACATCCTCAGAAATGTGGATTGAAACATCAACAAAACCTTGAGGTTTGTTGGAATTCTTTTTTTGCAATTGGTAGCTCCCAACTTTTTCAACTCCATGCCTTGAATTCTCAGAATTCTTGTTATACTTAGCCAGAAACTCTTTCAAGAGAATAGTAGCTGTCCCCTGTAGCCTTTCTCTAAGGAATAATAGCTGGCCCATTGCCAATGGGAATGGAGAGGTGGTGGTTGAAAATGGTGTATGCGGTCGCCGTGGGAGAGAGAGAATGAGGCTTTGTCTTCTGGTGTAGGGGGCGAAGGAAGAAAAAAGATAGAGAGACAACCCAGCAAAGGATGTTTCAAGTTGACACGTTTGCCAAACAAAACAAACGTGTCCTTCTAGTTTGCATTGGATCAAATCATATAACAAACCCAATTAGGCTAATATTAAGTATTATATATTGTTAAATTCTTAATTTCTTTTCTCTATTTTGATTAATTACACTATTTATAATTAATTTGCAAATTTTAAATATTTTTATTTATATAATTATATATCATAAAAATAGTTTAAAAACTAAAATAATTAAAACCGCCTAGTCCCCGGGTCACTGCCCGACTAGCACCTAGCGTTTTTTAGAACCTTGAATGAAGCAAAAAGAGATAGAATATTTGGCCCATTGAACCAAGTCCCACACTACAACCAAGAGCTATTAGTTTCTAATTCTTCCTCTCCTTGCAAGGTGTTTGCAATTTCTACTCTTGATGAGCTAAATGTGAATGCGGATCTCGCATTGAGTGAGGAGCAAAAGAATCAAATCAAGACAATCAGGGAGATTTGTGAGTTGAAAAAGAAGAAGAAGAAAGGGTATCTTGAGTGGAACACTCTGGTGAATATCAAGTTTCTTGCATCATCTTGTGGAGCTTCTAGTTCTACGAAAGCTTGTGTGGGCGGTGGTGGAAAGAAAGAGCCACCTTGAAGAGACCAAGTTCTATAGACCGGCTTGGGGTCTTTAAAAACAAGCGCTTCAGGGAGGCAACTCTAGGTAGTTTTGAAATTTTCTTATTTATTTTACATCAATAAGGCTATTTAGCCATCTTTTTGGGAGGATGGGAGGTGTCCGGAGATTGAAATGTGAAGAAAGAATGAATGGCAGTGAGCAGTTTCTGTCCAGAAAGTTCAGTTGAATTTGGTTGACTATAGCTTCCAATCCACATGCTAATTTCAGCTGAAATTTTCTCAAGATATATCTCTGTGTGTCTACTGTGTACTTCCAAAATTTCAGCCTTGTTGAGTCACTGGAACTCAAGTTATTTAGTGGTCAATGCAAGAAGGTCAGAACAGAGGTAGCTACTGTAGAGTGACTTTGGGAAGCTACACCCTCTACATATCAATATATTTGGAGCCAAAATTTTTCAGGGATGTATCTTCATATGTATTATATATGTTGATACAATGTTTTTTACTTTGAACCTTCCTAGCTTCAGATATTGTGTTCCAAGTGACAGAGATCAGAAAGAGGGCACAGCAGAAACTGCAGAACACAAGAGTGAGTTTGGAGGGCAACTATTTTTGATTCATAATATATTTTCTAGTGAAATTTTAATAGAAGGTATCTCGATGAGTCTACTTTTATTTTCAGTTACTCTCACCCTCTTTGCACCTCTGGAGCTTCAGATATTTCTGTTTTGGTGACTGAGGGTCAGCAGAAGACTTCATGACAGATCAGAAATTTTAACCAGCTTTGGTTTTCATCTCATTTAGATGTAGGTGTCGTACTTTATATGGATAGAAATCTCTCTGAGTCTACTTTCTATTCCATGAAGTCTCACTTACTTATCTATTTCTTAGTTTGAGATATGGGTATTTGAAGACAGAAAGGTCATTGCTGGAAGTTTTGTACACTCACTAGTTTTGTTCACTCGGGTTGATTGGACTTCTTTGCACTTTCATTTCATCTTTGGAGGCCATTATAGGGTTGTTGTGAGATGTGTTGGATGTGTTCAAGACCATGAGCTTAATGGAGGACTCTTTTCCTTATTCTTTGAAGTGGTTGTTGTGTGACGCATTGCTCAAGGACATTTATGTTCTAAATGGAGTCAATCTTTTCATGAGCAGCTAGTGCTAGCTTGGAGCATACGTTAAGGAAGTCAAGGCCTTGCGCCTTGAGGTTGGTGTCTCATATTAGTCTTCTCCGAAGGTTGTGAGCAATGGAGGTGTCTACAAAGGGGGTTTTCCGTATCTTTTCTCCGCATTTAGATTTTATTTTCATACTTAATTCTTGTGCCTTCGCCCGGACTTCACTCTCATGCCTAAATCCAACATGGATTTAGCTTTCGAGCTCACTTAACAACATTGAGGACAATGTTGGTTTTAAGTGTGGGGATGAGGAATCGGGCGTCCTAAAAAAAAAAAATAATAATAAATAAATAAAAATAAAAAATAAAAAAAGTTCCATTTTTAGATTAGCTTTTGTAATAATATATAGTGGTTAATGCCTTTTTCCAACCCCAATGACGAGACATAGACTTAGGTTATTATGATTGTGGATAGATTAAGCATGATCTAGGACTTTGAATTTGTTTGTGAATGAGTGTATATGTGATCTATGCTTAATTATAGGTGTGCACATTGCCTATGTTAAGTTCGTTCATCATAGTTAGAGAAGCATATAGATTATTCGATGAACTTGCATGCCTTATTTGTGAGTTTTTGAGCCTAATATCTATAGTGTATGCATCGTTCATTCATTTATTCTTTCATGTGTGTACAATTTCATGACATTGTGTATCTAGAACTTACTTGAGGCCTCTTGAGGCTACTTTTGGCTTATGATTGGATAGAAAGGATTGAGGCAATTAGGCTTAATACCACCATGGCCAAAGAAGCATGTGCCCCAAAGATATTTACCACTAGATTGCCACTTTGAGCCTATTTATATATTTAGCCTTTTTGTTCATTAGCACCACAAATCCCTACCTAGCCTAAACACTTTTATCCTACCTTTCTATGGTAATTGGTGAAGTGATTCGAGAGAATTACTTTATGTTGAGTGCTTCAAAAGAAAAGAAAAAAAGTCAAAAGTGTGAGGTTACAAAAGAATAAGTGTGGGGGTGAGCGATTTTGTTTAGAAAGGAAGGTTTCAAAAAATAAAAAAATAAAAAAAATAAAAGAGAGAGAGAGAGAGAGAGAGAGAGAGAGAGAGAGAGAGTTGTTTGAAAAGAAAAGAAAAAAAAAGGAAAAAGGGTGAAAAAAAAGAAGAGAAAGTAAAATAGAAGAAAATCCCAAAATAGAAAGAAAGTAAAGTATTGTATATAGTGTAGTGTGGGTTGTACATTGGGTTTGGAGTAAGTGAGTTAGCATTCGGAAACAAAAGTCATATATCTCTACAAGAGAGAGTTGCTTCACCGATTTCTATGGACTTTGTATTTCCTTATCCTTCATATCTCTTAACCACTTGCCTTTAGCCCCATTACAACCAAATAAAAGACCTCTTGATCTTGAATGTTGTGAGCTACCCAGTGGAGATGAGATCGAAGAGCAAGCAAATGGCGGCGCATGTTGTGAAATTGCTTTTGAGTGAAACATGTATAGCCCCTAAACACTTGAGCGGTAATATTTAGTGAACCTATGTGAGTTTAGTGGGTTATGTCGGATCTTCTATATGCCTATTTAATTGTGGTGGATTGATTTGACACATAGTCAACACATGCATATACTTGAGCATTTCTTACATGTGCATCCTAATTGCCTTACAAATTCAAAAATCTTAAGTTGTGCTTACATCTACTTCATGGTTATGTACATAATTAGTTCTCCAAGGGTTATGGTTGGAAAGGCTAATACTATGCTTCCTTTATGTTTGTGCGTTAGTAGATTTTCGGATTATGTTTACATTTAGTTTGCTTGGGGACAAGCAAAGTTCAAGTGTGGGGGTGTGATTACACGTATTTTTATGCGCGTAATTACATTCTAAACACTAGAATTAAGCTAATCTCTAAAGTAATTATTATGTAATTAATCTATTTTTATTTATGTTGTAGTAAATAAGCAGAGTTGTTGATTTCATAAGAATTTGTGCAAAATTGGAGCAAAATGGGGTTTCCGACAAAAGGACGAAAAGTCAACTAATTGACCATTGGGTCAACCAAGTCAACTTGACCCAATAGCAAGAAGTCCAAGGCCCAAGACCAAAGAAGCACAAGTGAACACCCAAGCCTATTTGTATTACATATTTGTATTTAAATTTCAAATTCAAAATGGATGTAATGACAATAGTGAACCACACCTCACACACATCACACATGTGGATGGAGATATTTATTTGTGTTCACACTAGGCACACACTCACTTATACTTTTGCCCTCCTATTTTCTTGATATTTTCCAAAATGTTTTCCACTTCTAATTCTCTACATTTTATTAGGTTATTTTAGTCTTTTCATTTTATCTATTTTCTACTTATTTTTGAGCCCTTGGATCTAGGGTATAAGTCCAATCTTGACCCTAGAACCCAAGGGGGTATTTAAACACCTTTGCACACACATTACACAAGGAGAATACCCATTTTTCTACACCCTAGGCCTTTTGGCCGAATTTAGAGACCTCTCCTCCATTTGCCATCTTCTCTCTCATTCTTTCTCTTCCCAATTTATCATTCTCTAGCATTTTTCAAGGGAAAATCAAGGGGCTTTCACTTCACATCATCAAGGCTTCATCACCACAAGGGATTTTGGCTTTGGTAGAGAGTGGGGGCTTAATATCAAGTTGGGTTCATGTTTGCCTATAGCAAATTGTGAGCTTAATTTGTGTTCCCTCTCTCCTCTATCATTTCTCTTAATTTCTTATATATTGGATGATGTATTTGAGTATGGGTAGTGAGTAGTTCAATTTTGGGAGTTAGGGTTGTGAAGTCCTAACTCATCTTGTATAAATATTGATGCTTTAATTTTAATAAATGCAATTTCCATTGTGTATGCTTTAAATCCGAATTTATTGGTCCTTAGAAGCATGTTTCTAGGCTTTGTCACCCTTTGAAATTATGTTGTAAGCAATTGTAATGAATAGATTGATAAATTGACAACTTATTGGTCTTGTGGCATCTAGGATTTAAGTGTGGTGACCATTAGTTAGCTTAATTGTAGCTAAGCTTGCTTGGGTCTCTATTATCTAGCTCTCTAGGCCTCTAATTTTGGATATTGCGGCCTTAACAGGCGCAATGCCCAAATTAGAGAGTTGGTTGTGGCCTTAACCGGCATAGTCAATACACCGAAAGGATAATTGGTTTAGTAGCCTTAACCGGTACTAGATACGGGACTCGACACATATAGGAAATACATACATTTGTGAAATTGGCATCGATGTTTACAAGATAGTTAGTGTGAATCACCCAACACTCCCATGTTCTCAGTAATTTGAAATCCAAATTTAATTTCTTACTTGATAATTAGTTATTTGCTTTTATTTTAGTTTGCATTTAATTTAGTTAATTCCCAATTCAAAACTTCCAAACAAAATTCTACCTTCCATTGTGCATAACTCATTTGGGCTACAAGTTAGTGGCTTTGATTAAGCTTAGTGTGAGCCAAGCCGAGCATTGCCGAGGCTTGGTGTCTTGTGAATATTATTTTACTTTATTTTATTTTTATTTTTCATTGTATGCTTTTAAGTTATTTTAGCTCCAATTACCTCAGTTAGGTCCAACACCTAATCCCCGAGGTACGATAACTAAGGTCTAAATACTTCCCTTACTTTACAACGATTCGTACGCTTGCGAGAGTATATCAACCAAGTCAAGGCTAATATAAAAAAGTTTCAAAATAACACTTATGAGTAATTTTCTATATAAAAAAAGTAAAAAAAAAAAAAATCTTCATGTTAAGATTTAGGATTATTATGTAATTAAAAAAAAAACAAATATTAGGACCGATTAGTTGCTACGTGGCTTTACAGATTATTGATTAGCAAAATTGTAAGACCCTGGAAATTTGTTATTAATTTCTTGGAATTACTAGAAATTAATAAAGTGTTCGTTAGTGGGCTTTCATTGTTCGAGGGTAGAGCGGAAATTAGTTCGAGCAATTATTTGCAAGGAAAGCTTCGATTCAAGAGTTGACTTTTTATGCGTTAGGATTCTATGAAAACTTCCTTCATAAAACTTGTAGAGCGCGTTGATACGAGTTCGCGGATATGTGGATCACGAAAATCGGAGTTCGTATGAGAAAGTTATGATCGATTGAAAAGTTGAGAAATTTCTATAAATAGCAAAAATTCCGGAATTTTTCATAAAACCCCAAAATTTCCCTTTTTGCATTTTCTCCCCCAGAATTCTCTCTGTTCTCTCTCCTCGGTGCGACCCGACCCGGTATGAAACCCAGCATCCCGACCCGACTGAATCTTTCAACTCCAGTCACCTCCGATGACCGGACGAGCCAAGGACTACTCAGACTTGCCTCATCTACTTCGTTGTGGTGGTGAGTTGATCGGTGCCTCGCTGGAAGTAGCAGATCGGAGAACCCAAATTTTACGCTTTCGGGATCAGACCAGAATTCCTGATTCCGGCATTCCCTCGGGCCGATCTTCAGCTTTATGGAAACTTCTTCTCCTCTAGATCACTCCCATACCCGCCTAGATGGACGATTCAAAGTGTAGAGTGAAAGATCAAGGTTTGAAGATTTAGACAGCTCTAGTTGAATCTGGAAACGTGATCGACGACCGAGATAAATTCAATTTGCAAGCTTGATCTAGGACGATCTAGACCGAATCTCGCTTAGCTCCAGGTATGAAGGTTTCTCGTCTCTTGAATACGAACAAGTTTGTAGTTGACGACTTTTGCATCGAAGGTGGTTGACCCAACGTTGACCACACACTGACCCGCCGCCGGCGGAGCGTGCAGCGTCTTTTCTGTGTTCTGATTTCAGTTTATTCGTCTACTCATCGATACGGTCGTTTTGATATATTATAAGGTCATTTTGGAGAAAGTTGATGCATGCTAGGGTTTTGGTTTTACGAGTTATCTTCGATTTGCAATCCGCGAGGATCCGACCGTTGGATCTTCGTATAATCTTGATAGGATGATCCCAAGGGCCATCCATGAGAATCTGACCATTGGATTTTCTTTTAAGTGTGTTATGAGTCAATTGCTAAGTTGGGATTGTATTTGATTAAGTGATTTACTGTTTTGTTTGGGCGGACAGTTGCAATTGTGATTTTGAGCTATATAGAAGCCGCAGCTGGATTAGAGGTGAGTAAATCTCACATGGTTCATTTACGAACCGAACCTTGTTAATGTATATTTATTTATTAATTGTGAAAATTATTTTATGAAAATAATATTTGTTTTTAAATAAAATGGACTTGATCTCTACAGTCCATGGGTAAGTGAAAACCAGTTTATTATAAAAATGAATTTCTCGATTTTTGGTGCATGTGAACTATAGTTGGTATTAATGGTCATTCCTGCATGAATGACTACGTGTCTATATATGTGAAATATATATATATATATATATATATATATGTGAAATATATATATTGATGGTGTGGCATTGTGATATGCATAATAATTGTGATTTTATTGAAGTAATTGTTTTGAACAATTACTCTTTACGGGAATGTAACATTTTGTGTAATTGGTGATTATATTGTGTTGAAAGTGTACATGAGTTATGAGTGTATCATGTCGAGTCATGTACGACTTTAAATGTTTTCGGATCTACGAATTCGGGTCACAGTAGTGACAGAGGCAATTATTATCGTAAGACTGAGCCTCGGCCGAGGTTAGAGGTTATGATTCAGTTAGAGCTCTAGTTTGTCTGCCATTGTATGTCCTGATGGGTAACAAGTAGGTTACTTGCAACTCATGGGTACGTGTTTTTAAAAGAGAATTTGGGGTGTATTCTTCTTTTAATTGTCCAATGAGGGACCTGAATTTCATATTAAAATGGGGAGTTGATTTTTATATGATTTTGTCACTTTAAGTGATGTATGTTACCCGTAAGAGGTAAGGATGTCGAGTTTTGAAATCGAGTCATTTTGTGTGATTCATTTATTTGGAGTTGAAGGATGATTTCTTGGTTTTGGCGGAAGTTGTTTGATTTCTTGATTTATTTTCCTTTTTCATTTCAATTGTTTTAATGTAATCTCCTGAACTAAACTATATGTAGAGATTACTATGGGTTCTTTGTTTGATTTAATGTAATCTCCTGAACTAAATTTCTATGCAGAGATTAATATGATTTGAATTGTGTGATTTTATGTGATCTCCTGAACTAATTTTCTATGCAAGGATTACTAATTTTTACCTAGTGTGATTATATGTTCGGTTGTGTTTGTGGAGTTAAATATTGTTGTTTTAAATTGTCTCACGAGTTGAGAAATTATAAGCATGCGTGACGTGAGTCACTTTAATTGAGTTTACTCATACAGGCTTAAAAAGCTTACCGGGCTTGTTGTTTGCAATCCCGGTGCACTATTCTATGGTGTAGGGTGTATTATGCAGGTTAGAATATCAAGTGATCATTGTCGAAGCTGAGGTGAACGTTCGGTAGCGTGGGTGTAGAATAGTGTTGACAATTGTAGTCTTCCGCTGTGTAGTGAGTTGGTGAGTGTGATTACTTATTGAAGTGTTGTTCAGTTTAATTTGTAAACTCTTAAGAATGAGTCGGAATTGACATTGTGAGCTCAGTTGGTTAGTTGCTTAATTTAAATGAAAATTTTTCTATGTGTTTTTTTGTTGTGTTTGTTTTCGTGTTTTGGATTTGAATTTATTTATTCAAAATTCAGGGCGTGACAAAAATAGTTGGGAATTTTAAATATTTTATAAAATAATTGGTCAACATATCAACAAATATTAAATTATTGTATTCAAATTTGTGAGCGAAATGTTCCACAGGGCAGACTTGCCTCCCTATCTTTTGGATAAGAATGATTGGAGTGTTTAAGGAAAACTGAATTGGGAGAGAATTGAATCGTACTTTCATTGATAATATGAGCCTCTATATATAGAGGATTACAAGCATAGAGATAGAGTTGTACATGGAAGCATAATCATACATTGATTGGATATCTCATAAGATTCTCCGAGAATATCTATAGTATAAACCCTACTTCAACTAGAGCAAGTAACCTCAAGTTTGGGCTAGACACACATTCTGGATTTACATGAACACTCCCCTTTGTGTCTCCCAAACATGGTGCTTCTCTCGTTGTCAAGTAACAAAAATCTTGTGAGATAAAAATAACCTCGGTCGAAGGGGAAAAAGAGCACGACACACCCTTCACGTTTCGAGACCATACATGTAAATATCTCCCCTTGATGTCTGCATCTCCCCCTGATGACTACGGTCATAGGAGTTCGGATAACTTTCACAAACGATGCTACCAACATGTTTCTCGAAAGTGGAATTTAGGCAATGATTTAATGAGCAAGTCTGCCACACTGTCCTCAGATCAAACCTTCACTTTGATCTTGAGGAGAGTCTGTTGTTGCTGATTATGCTTGGTGTTGTCGCTTTTGATGTAGCCTAGCTACATTTGTTCAAAACAAGCAGCATTATCCTAAATGCTCGTAGGCTTGTCTGTGGTAGACTTCAAACCACAATTGTTCGAACATGCGTAATTATGGATCCAATCCATAGACATTCATGAATGACATCGTGAAGAGCAATAATCTCTGCATTGTTCCAAGATATAGCGACTAGGGTCTATTCTGGAGACCTCCAAGATATCACGGTCTTTACCCAGGGTGAACACTTAACCATTTTGGGAATGACTATTGTGTGGGTCAGAGAGATACCCAATATCAGCAAAACCTTCCAAAACACATGTCGTTTTGGGATGGGGATAGTGGACGCAGGCTAGTGTTGGCGTCGTTCCTGGTGTGTGATGGGTCAGAATTCATCGTCTCTCTGTAGGGATAGAACAAGCCCATATCAATCGTACATCTCAAATACTGAAGGATATCTTTTACAACAATCCAATGGAGTCGCGTTGGCGCAAAACTATATCTAGCTAACAAGATCATGACAGATGAGATGCACAGTCTTGTGCATTGAGCTAAGTACAATAATGCGCCTATTGTACTCAATTAAGGCACTTCTGCCCCTAGCACATCTTCGTCATCATCCTTCAGACGAAGAAGATCATTTTCAAGATCAAGACTACGAACGATCATGGGGGTGCTTTGAAGGCGTTGACCCTATCAAAATGCCTAAGCATCTATCAACACGATGCTTAAGTTCCAAACAGAGACATAATCGTGTTCTCCCAAAATCGTTCATCTCAAATTCGGATTTCTAGTATTCAGCGGTTTCCCTAAACTCTTTAAGGGGCTTCCAATGAAGGTCATGTCCAACATGAACCGCGATAGAATCCGAAACTTGTTATAGAAACGCTTAGGCATATCCCTTCCCAATCAAGTAGTCACTTTAGTGAGCGTTTCAATCTCTTTGTAGAATGCGCTCCGTGGTCTAAAGCCAATTGACTTGGGTAAATGAAGTTCACCATGAACCTTCATGTATATTCCATATCTAGATCCCTATAGAGATATGTAGTGACCACATTTGTAAGCTGCATGATCAGTTATTCAGAAACTACCAAACTGACAGGGTAATGGAGTGCAATGACATCCATTACGAGAGAATATGTATCATCGTAGTAGATTCCAGGGGGTTTTGTGAGAAGCCTTGCTCCATAAGGTGAGATTGCCATATCTTTTTCTCATCACACTTTCTAACAAAGACCCATTAGTCAATAGGTTTTATGTTAGGAGGTGTTGGCATCACTAGCTCAAAAACCTTCCTCTTCGTTAGAGAATCCAACTTAACCTGGATCACATCTTTCCATTTAGGCCAAATTTTTCTACGTTGGCATTCATTCATCAACGGAGCGTGATTCGATATCATCGGACTCAACAAACTGATGCGTAACGAAATGTGCAACTACATCATCAATTATGATGGAGTTTCTATCCCACGTCTCATGTACACTAGTGTAAGTTTCATAGAGCTCTATATTCTTAGGAATAGGTTCTGAAGTTGAGGCATCCCCTAACGGTAACCTTAATCCAAAAGATTCTCATGAGACGGATTTTGAGTGTGGATGATTAAAGGATTGGGTTGTGCCAAGGTATCCTTCGAACCCACGAGCCTCCCATGCATCCTAGCTGGGGCCAAGGCCTATAACGCCGGAGTGCCACTTTCTTTGGCATTGGCACCGTACCTACCTCTGTGTAGGGTGGCGCTACGTCCTCTCATATGGACGTCCATCCTTGCAGGCATGTTTGCAGTAGATGTGTGATCTCGTCACTTTAATGTGGATCGAGATGAGACATAGTGGGGACAGATCACGACAATTCCAGTCGTTCCTGCTGAACATCTATGATCTTATCTCCCCCAAACGACGGGAATACTGTCTCATCAAAGTGACAACCCGCAAATCTAGCGGTAATGAGATCGCCTTGCAAGGGCATTAAGTGGCTAACGATTGTTGGAGTGCACTGTGGCGACGCAATTGGCACATAAATGGCTCACTCAAATATGCGTAAATACTAAATACTTGTACCCAATCACTAGCTGTAACGCAGAGATACATTGAGTGGCAGTAGGTTGTAGACGAATTAGCATAGCTGCATGCAATATTGCATCACCCCAAGTGGATATAAGGAGATTGATGCTCATTACCAATGTCCTGACTACCATCTTAATCATTTTCGCGAGACCATTTGGGTTTGTTCATGAGAATATGATGTCCAACATCAGCCCTATTGCAATATCCATCGAAAGTCTTCGATGTAAACTCTATAGCATTGTCAAATCGAATTGACTGAATAGGATGATCTGGGGAGTGAGCCCGTTGTCATATGATATTTGCTAGGAGTGTAATATAAGCAGCATTTACAAGTGGATAATGGTATAACACGTGACCAGTGTGTTTGCGTGTCAACCAACATCATGAGATATTTAAACGTCAGCAGGTTGGGTGAACTAGTCCACAGAATCCCCACGGACTCTATGTAGGAACAAAATGAGTATTTTTATATCCTTTGCATAGGACAGTCTCAGTCCTAATTTCCCTAAGGAACAGGCTTTGTAAAACGAGCGAGAGACTTTAAAAGCAACCAATGAGGATTTTGGTTGGGCCAAACCATCTGAAACGCTATTTGAAGCAAAGTTGGTGAATGCAGCATCACCTAGGGCGTCATCACCATGATGTACGCTATCCATGGCGGCATGGATAAGGACTATGCTAGCCTTAGACAGGTGGTGGACGGCGGCGGCTCCGGAGACAGCGGCGGCTGTCACAATTAGTCCGGGAATCAACTTTTGATTCATGCTTCATTTCGCTCGAAAGAAAGGATGTCCATGTGAAGTCTTTAGTAGACGGATCATTATATCAGGACTAGAATGACCTATCCTGTCGTGACAAAGTCAATATGTGTCTAAATCCAAGAGATCTTCTCTCATAACTTTATTAGATTTAATAGCTCGAATACTGACATAGAGTCCACTAGAGAGACACATAAACTTCTCTAAGATGCGCATTTGTTCGCAATCATTAGAGGTGTTGCAAAGGAACTCATTTCCGTTCTCTACATGCGTTTCGCATGGAATCCATTGGCTATTCATAGGTGTGATTTTCCCTAAGAGTGTAGAGAGTTTTTGTAACAATAATCAAGTTGCCATTTGGCAAGGGGAATTTGGGCAATTCCATGTCCTTGAATTAATACTGATGACCCAGCCATCATAGTCACAAAGTAATATGCTCAGAATCAAAAATGGAGTCATAATAAAAAGAACTCGAAATTTTATTCATAAGCCAACAGAGTACATCACTGTCTCTTAACCATTAGGAGAATCTAAGCCAAATGCTAGCTAATGCAAAACAAAGGTAGTCGTTTGACTTCTTTCTGTAACTCCAAAGTAAATATGACCAGGTGAGTAGAGAGATGTCGGTGGAGCAAAGCTTGCTTAAGTACCACTTATCTCAAAACCTTCCTAGACATCAAACTCATTTTGGATAAGCCCATGTGAAGAAAAACTAAACCAATGGCATTTACTACAAAGTATATGGCAGTTTCCTATTACATCTCTTGAAAAAATAAAGACTTAAACAGAATTGGCAATCTATTGATCCCAACCAGATTTGTAGTCTTCAACCCTTCACTCTAGATCATCTTCTTGATCTTCTTGTTCCACATAGTGAGCTTCTCTTGCTTCACAATATGCTTTGTAGGCGGTGACAATTTCTTCACGAGCTCTACAAATGTGTGCCCAATGACCGGATACTCCACATCGAGAACATAGATCTCTTTGCTCAGACTCATTGATTGAGGTGCTTTGAAAGCATCATTTAGATGGCTCCTAGTGTTGGTGCGCCACCAACATGGCCAGTGGTGTTGCCTCTCTCTCTCTTTCCACGTTGACCTTTCTGTTCCGTGTTCGCCTATTTTGGCGGTTACCTTCCGAAGTAGAGCGATAATATGGACCAGAATGTCTAGAAATATCCCTAAGATTAGGGTTTCGCTCTTAGCACCCTCTCTTAGGGGCGCAACTATAATTGGATTCCGAAATATGCTCTGTTTCCACAGATCTCGAATTATAGTTCTTTATAAGGATGTTATCATGCTTTTCAGCGACATTCATAGCTTTAATGAGCTCATGAAACCTTGTGATCCGTCCTGCAGTAACATCGATTCGATAGTTCTCAGCAACCATCAATGCAGAGACGGGGAAGGTACAGAGAGTCTTCTCAATCAACATCGCATATGTGATCTCTTTACCACAGAATTCCATTAAGGATTTAATGCGAAGTGCTTCCGAGTTGTAGTCAAGAATTGACTTGAAATCACAGAAGCGGAGGCTATGTCATCTCACTTCTAAGTCAGGAAGCAGGGAGTTGCGGACGTTGCCAAATCTTTCTTCGAGTGAGACCCACAGCCTTCTGGGGTCTTCTTCATTCATACACTCGTACTGGAGCGAATCATCCATATGACAAGTCATTAGGATGATGGCTTTCGCCTTATTTGCCTCTAAGGCTGCTCTATTTGCTTCCAAAGCTTGAGCTTGCTCAACAGTTAGCAAGTTCTGGCTAGGCTCGAGAATCATATCCAGGATTCCATCGGCCTTGAGATGCTGGCGGACATCATGAACCCACCTGTGATATCCAGAGCCAGTTGTTCCCAATGGAGCAAAGTCCAATTTTTTCAGGTTACTCATCCTGAAAGAGAACAAGAAATTAGGGTTAGTTTCGGAGCGAAAAAGGCTACCGCGAAAACAATAAAAATTGCTGGTGGGGCAGGCTGATATGGCACTGGTGCTGACGTGGCTGATGAAGTCAGCGGGCTTCTAGGCTTGGGTTAGTGGGCTTTTGGGCCAAGAACTTCTTCTTCTGGGCTGAAGGCTTGGGCCAGTTGTAGTGGGCTTCTCCTTCCTCCTTTTTTTTTCTTTTCTTTTCCTTCTGCCGGACAATTCAGTCGGCCGGTTCAGTGACTTTTATGTCGGTTTTCAAGGTTTTTCTTGCAGATCTAGATTTCTAGGATTGAGGTGCTATTGCTGAAAAAATTTGGTAGCAATTGGATGTCCGGAAGGCGGTAAACCGGTGGAATATTTGCTGCAGGTGGTTTGAAGATTCCGGTGCCCGGTTCGGTATGTTTTCGGCCGGTTCTGGATTCTTGGTGTCAAGGGCTTCAAGTTGTGTGGCGGAGGCAGAAAAGGGTTCAAGGTTTTGTATTTGGATTTAAGGTTTTAACTTCTTGAATCAGGGTTTGGCTATTTGTTTCAGGGTTAGGGTTTCGTGCTTATAACGTGTTTAAGGAAAACTAAATTGGGAGAGAATTGAATCGCACTTTCATTGCAATAGGGACCTCTATATATAGAGGATTACAAGCATAGAGATAGAGTTGTACATGGAAACATAATTGTACATTGATTGGATATCTCCTAAGATTCTCCAAAAATATCTCTAATATAAACCCTATTTCAACTCGAGCAAGTAACCTCGAGTTTGGGCCAAAAACATATTCTGAATTTACTTGAACATGGGGCAAATAATATATAGGAAACATGCATAGTAGCAGCAGACAGAAGTTGGAAAAACAAAAGAACTCAACTGACAGTTTCATAAAAGGCATAATTGCCAAATTCCTACCCTAGGTTGCACTTTATTATCAATTTGCTACCCTAGGTTTTATTTCAGCTAATTTGCTATCCTAGGTTTTCAAAATTAGCCAATTTGCTATCCTAGGTTTTATTTTAGCTAATTTTGGTACCCTTCCATCAAATTTGATACTCTAAGTTTTCAAGATTAACCAATTTACTTCCCTAAATATTCAAAATTAGCTATTTGTTAGCTTATATTTTCAAAATTAATTCATGTTTGGATGAAGAAGTTGACAAACTAATATGACGAAAATGTAGCAAATTTGCTAATTTTGAAAACATAAAGTAGCAAATTGGCAGTAATAATACTTAGGATAGCAACTTGGCTAATTGTGAAAATTTAAGGTAGTAAATTGGCTGAAATAAAACTTAGGGTAGTAAATTGACACCAAGGTGAAGCCTAAGGTAACAAATTGGCTATTAAGGCTTCATAAAAATAAGAATATGAAGCTCAGGCTCAAAGCAAATGGAGCAAGTTTGATTCCGGATTTTAATGCAAAATTATCAATTATCTTAGTTTTTTGAAAAATTTACAGTGATGCCGCTGATGATCAAATAACCCCAAACAAAGAGGTGTTTTACTCTCAGCCATAAATATGATCAAAGTCGTTTTCATTCCAATTACCCCGCTGTTTTGTCCAAACCGCTCATCCCAATTTCAACCTCTGCTCACAGAAGAACAAGCGTTATTTCTCTTTCTCTTGATTCAATTTTTCTCCGACGTAAATGCTTATGAAGTGAGCTATCGTGGCGTGGAAAAAAAATCTGATTTTAATTGGTAAATTTCTATTCATCGCCATTCGGTTGCAAATGGCTATGCAACATAGAAAAACACAAAGTCATAGTGATGGTGGCGTTCTCGAACGGTCATACCGGAGGTAGTGATTGTCCTAGTACTAGTATTGTCACACCCCAAACTCGGAGTATGACTTATAGGGTTCTTAAGCAAGAGGAATTGGGAAAATGACCAAGATTGACACAATCTTGGCCGTATAATTTGAAGCACTACTTTGGAAAGGAATTTGATTTAAAGAGAGAAAAGTAAGTAACATTAAAACAAATGAAAACTATATGTTAATCAAGCACATAATATATTATCTGAACTTGAAAACTGTAGGTGAAAGAACTAAAAACTGATTCAATAGTATTATGACCAAAGGGAGACATAAGTGGACTGGAAAGTTAAGGCACGAACAACTTAAATTTGGAGATTTAATAAAACTTCATTTGTGCAGCAATGAACTTGAAATTTTCTGCCAGATTCAAAGTAAACGTGTCAAAGAAAAACATACTAAATTTTCATGCAATTCGAAGTTTGGGAAGTTCGGCAAAGGTAGAACACAAACTGACTGAACTATGAGGTGAAAAAAAAATTGCAGCAACATTGACAACTTGGAAAATTAACCAACAATTCATTTTAAGTCTAATTGACAAGACAATAGTTTTCAAACAACCATCATAATGTCTAGTTCATTACACAAAAAAATCAGAAGTTAAATGATTCAAATAGATGTTCAAATCTCAACAGAAAGTCTGAAGATACAATAAAAATTCTGGAACTTTGCCAAAAGCATACTAGACTTGGAAAAAAAATCACCGAAGATTCACTATACACCGAAATATGATGAAACTTTCTAGATCCTTTGCTAACTAACAGAACAGTAACATGTCAAAATTTCAAGACATATGGAGATCACTAAATAGAGTAACACAAAGCTCAAAGTTCACATATTAGCAGCTTTCTCAGAAATTCAGCAAAGCTGTTTTTAAGTTCAATATGAAGTTTTAATTTTAAAGTTGGTCTGTTTTGGTTAAAATTACTTTGTGAGAAACCTTGAAGGGTATACTTTGATGCAATAGAGATTCATAAACCTTGTAGAGGACTCAAACAATGGAAGGGAAAAATAGGCT
This sequence comes from Rosa chinensis, assembly GCF_002994745.2. NCBI lineage: Eukaryota > Viridiplantae > Streptophyta > Magnoliopsida > Rosales > Rosaceae > Rosa > Rosa chinensis. The sequence goes on from NC_037088.1 coordinate 39,153,569, forward strand.
GCAAACTACCGAAATTTCTAAAAAAAAAGCATTTGATATTATAAATAAGAGGCACAACAAAAGACAAGCTTACAAGCCAAATGAATAGAACTGAACATTAGAGAGTATACATGGGAATATAAAGAGAATACAATCAACGTTACAACCTCATTTGGCTATTCATATATATCCCAAGTAAGTAGCCAAACCAGCTGCAATCTGGTTAGATGCATACTTCAAAATGACTAACATTCTAAGTTATCTACTGCAAAATACAATGTACTAATCATCGTATATGAATTAGCCTACAACTCACCAAAATATCTTGATCTTTCAACAATAGTCTGATAGTAAGTAGAGCAGTTTCATCTTCAAACAAACCAACTAACCATCACCTGAAATTTGAGAGGAGAATGGATGAGCAAAAACGATGCCCAGTAGGGGTTTCTAAAAGAAATGTGAAACTTCATTTGTCTAAGAGATCTGTCATAGCATTCTTGAAACGGTTTTCAACAAACTCTCAAACCACGTATACATTAAATAGCTGAAAACTATAAAATATTGTAGTAAGGTATGAAAGAGTTTCTTAGACAATAGCATAAACAAACATTCATTGAGAAATAGGTCTCTAACTTTCCAAATCAAAACAAAAGTAATTTCGTAAAATTCAATGTGTTTCTGGAAAGGAGTGTAGCATACCTTATCATACTATAATAACTCATCGCATTTACACCCTCACAAGGGGCTTCCCCAGGGAATTTAGGTCATTGTGCCCATAACAATTCAAAACTCATGGGTCATTGTGCGTGAGCTTTCACAATCATCATCCAAGTTACATACTCACCACTTCTATTTTCTTAAACCAAATATTACTAGCTTTTGATTTTCAAGCTCAAAGAAGCAATGAAGTTATTGCATGTAAGTTTGAAATCTGAAAACATAGCGTGCAGAAATTTCATTGGACAAAAAAGCAAGACAAGCACTACCATCAAGGATCTTAATTAAACAAAACAGCCTCTCTTTACTCGGTAACAAAAAAGATAAAACATGCAGTACCAAGTGATTGATCAATGCTTTCAAAACAAAGAAGACTGTTGGTTGAGTTTAACAAACCATTTTATCAAATTTCCTTTTACGTGAAACAAAAAACCAGTAGCTTGAAACTGATTTTCGCATAATCAAGTGGTTTTTGTAGTATCATGGGGCTCAGTAGCTTGCTCCAAATTGATCCCCTCCTTTTGCTTATCTAAAACAAAGATAACTCATTAAGTCTCAAACCAAACACAGATCCTAAGAAACTCCCTACTACTTAGCTTAAGCTAATTAGGGACTTTTATCATACACTTCATGTGGTAGAGTTTAAAAACTAAAATGCATGGTGAGATTCTTGCTATAATAGCAGCCCCACCAAAGTCCGAGAGAAAAAAAAAAAAAAAAAAAGACTAATTAGAGAAGCAATACAACTCAAATACTAAAATATTTGAGTTCCAAATTTTTGAATCGACATGCAAAAGATGCCGCTATACTAGAAACATTACCTCGAATACTGAAGGATGAACGCGGGAACTGTTAGTCCCTTCAAAAACCATGAGTAGTAAAAACACACATTAATAACAGTAGCTCAAAGGATTCTAAGGTCTAAGAAAAGAAACGTTTTTTTTTTTTTTTTTTTGAAGGTTCAGCACTTAGTAAAGCTTAAGCTTCCATAGTCTGCTATAAAGCTGATATTTTTTTTTTCTCCACTGAGGAGAAAATTATGAGGAGGACTAATGGAGTAAGTGTTTTCCTTATTCTGAAGTGGGCACATGCACTAGCACATAGAATACTGAAAAAAATAACTCGAAAATCTTGGGTATTACAGTTCATAATCGTGATTTACAATTAGGAACATGAACGATTCAGGTTTGACAGATTTAGCTTGTCTATTGATTTGATCTAGTTTGGTACCTTAAAACGATCCTCAAGTTGACTGAAAATTTACAGAAATGATCTACTAATAGGTACCTAAAACTAAACGGTTAAGATCACAATATGTGACTGAAAAGTTGTTCTAATAAGCGATTTCTTAAAACGACCAAATTAAATTTTTAACCTTGAACTTTACACAGAAAATCATGTTAGTCCTAATGTTTTAATTTCATCAGTGACACCCTTATGCTTACCAATTTGATCAGTCTAGTCCAATCTATCAATTTTAACTGTTAAGTACTGAGTGGCTCAAGTAGGTGTCACCTGTTTTTATGACGTGATGACTTGGGGTTGAATAATGACAACTGGATCTCAAAATAAAGCCAAGCCCAACCACCACGTTTGTCAACTGGATCCAAATTGTCATTTCAAGTCATCACAATGTCTTAAAAATTGTGGGTTATATTTGAGCTACTTTAGCACTTAACGGTCAAAATTGACAAAATTGACGGAGTGATCAAATTTATAAGCATATGGGTGTTGCTGATGAAATTCAAACATCAGGGACTGACATGATTTTTGGTGTAAAGTTTAGGGTAGTAACCTAAAAATATAATCCGTGTGTGTGTGTGTGTTTTTTGAATCCTTCAATGTTTAAAGAAAATTTTTATTTGAATATCAATCATAAGATTGAAGATGAAGAAATTTTCAATGTTCTATTTAATACTTTTATTAATGATTTATTACATAAACTCAAGTAAGAGCTAGAAATGACACTGTGATCTAAAGAGAAATCACCAAGAAGGAAACTAACACCACATTAATTTCTTAGGGGACAACATCATTATGATGAGGATCCTCAAATGGGAGAACTTCATCTGCATCACATCCCATATTTTGGTGTGGTTTGGGTTCACCATGTTCACATGCCATGGATTCCTTCGCATGCATTATTGTTCAACTTGGACATTTTGGTTTCATTTTCGATCACCTCCTCACTGAGATTCTCTATTATGCTATTAATCTCATCTAATTTCTGGTTGATAAGCTGCTCAAGATCACCCATATCCATCAGATTCAGATTCTGGAATTGGGGAATTCCTGTTGTGAGACTTTGGAACATGGTATGTCTCAATTCCTTCTCATGATTTTGCTTTCTTACTTTCTTCAATTGCTCATTCGTTTTAGATATCATCCCCCTCAGAAAGCTTTCTTGGTTCAACATCTTTTGGCTCTTCTCTATCATAGGCATGTTCTTGAATTTCTCAAGAACATTTTTGACTCTAGATGGAGAAGGCCAAACCTCAGGTTGAGAATCAAATGGGCTGTAAATAACAACACATGCATCAACTCCACAGAGAGTGCTCAATTCGCTCAACTTCTTCATCATACCCTTTTTCCTTTTCTTGAATGTAGTTTTCCTTGCTGAATTGTTGGTAATGTAGGACATTCTGACTTTCTTTCTAGCCATGGATAGACCTCACCAAATAAAATGAAAACAATGGATCTAAGATGGTTTACTTTCTTGACACCACCTGGTATATATACAAAGGGTTAAAGCCAAGATAGGCAAGTTGGTGAGGGGGTTATCAATTAAAACATATCCAACATATCCAATCTTTAATGGAATCTTTGTTGTCTGATTTATTGTGAATAAATGAGAATTTCACAATAATGGTAATTATAAAAGAGTAATTGATAAGATAACATGCAATGTGTGGCTGGTAAAACTTTATTAGCAAAACCAAAGTTGTAACATGATTTATTTTATAAAGTTTACCGATGTGAATTCATTGGATTCTTATTTCTTATTAATATGAATTTTTGTTAAATTGGAAATGAGTTTTAGGGAAACGATATTTGAGAGAGAATTGCTGTGTGTTCTCATTGATAATAGGGGCCTCTTTATATAGAGGATTACAATGCATAGAATCCGAATCATACTTGGAAATGTAATCATACATTGAATAGGAATATCTAGATTCTTCTAATTAAACCCTATTACCACTAGGTTCAGTAACCTAGAGTTTGGGCCAGACAAACAAATAAGGATTTACTTGAACACTCCCCTTTGTGTCGCCCAAATGTGGTGCTTCTCTCGTTGCCTCGCTAAAAACCTTGCCGAGTAACAAAAACCCAGTGGGACAAAAATAACCTCGGTCGAAGGGGAAAAAGAGCATAACACACCCTTCACTTTTCTAGACCATACATGTAGACACCTCTCCCTGATGTCTGCATCTCCCCCTGATGACTACGGTCATTGGAGTTCGGATAACTTCCGCAAACGATGCTACGAACATGTTTCTCGAAAGTAGAATTTGGGCAATGACTTAGTGAGCAAGTCTATCATACTGTCCTCAGATCGAACCTAGTTCACTTTGATCTTGAGGAGAGTTTTTTGTTGTTGATTATATTTGGTGTTGTCACTTTTGATGTAGCCTTTGCTTCATTTATTCAAAGCAAGCAGCATTATCCTAAATGCTTGTAGGCTTATCTGTGGTAGACTTCAAACCACAATTGTTCGAACATGCGTAACTATGGATCCAATCCATATACATTCATGAATCATTTCATGAAGAGAAATAATCTCTGCATGGTTCAAGGATATAGCGACAAAGGTCTGTTCTGTAGACCTCCAAGATATCACAGTCTTTTCCCATGGTGAACACTTAACCAGTTTGGGAATGACCTTTGTATGGGTCAGAGAGATACCCAACATCAGCAAAACCTTCCAAAACACTGATGTCGTTTTGGGATAGGGATAGAGGAACCAGGCCAGTGTTGGTGGCATTCCTAGTCTGTGATGGGTCTGAATCCATCATCTCTCTGTAGGGATAGAACAAGCTCATATCAATCTACGTCTCAAGTACCGAAAGATATCTTTTACACCAATCCAATGGTGTCGCGTTGGCACAAAGCTATATCTAGCTAACAAGTTCATTGCAAATGAGATATCCGGTCTTGTGCATTGAGCTAAGTACAATAATGCGCCTATTGCACTTAACTAGGGCATTTCTACCCCTAGCACATCTCCGTCATCATCCTTCAAACGAAGAGAATCCTTTTCAGGATCAAGACTACGGACGATCATGGGGGTGCTTGAAGGTTTGACCTTGTCAAAAGGCCTAAGCATCTATCAACACGATGCCCAAGTTCCAAACTGAGACATAATCGTGTTCTCCCAAAATCCTTCATCTCAAACTCGGATTTCAAATGTTCAACGGTTTCCCTTAACTCTTTAAGGGCTTCCAATGATGATCATGTCTAACATGAACTGCGATAGAATTCGAAACTTGTTATGGAAACGCGTGGGTATATCTCTTCCCAATCAAGTAGTCACCTTAGTGAGCGTTTCAACCTTATTGTAAAGAGCCACTTGACTTGGGTAAATGAAGTTCACCATGAACCTTCATGTGTATTCCGTATCTAGATCCCCATAGAGATACGTAGTGACCACATTTGTAAGCTGCATAATCAGTTATTCAGAAACTACCAAACTGATAGGGTAGTGGAGTGCAATGACATCCATTACGAGAGAATATGTCTCATCCTAGTCAATTCCAGGGCGTTTTGTGAGAAGCCTTGCTCCATAAGGCGAGATTGCCATCTTTTTTTCTCATCACGCTTTCTAACGAAGAACCCTTAGTCAACAGGGTTTTATGTTAGGAGGTGTTGGCATCACTGGCTCAAAAACCTTCCTCTTTATTAGAGAATCCAATTTAACCTGGATCACATCTTTCCATTTAGGCCAATCTCTCTACATTGGCATTCATTCATCAACGAAGCGTGGTTCGATGTCATCGGAATCAAACAAACTCATGCACAATGAAATGCGCAACTACATCATCAATTATGATGGAGTTTCTATCCCATGTCTCATGTACACTAGTGTAATTTTCAAAGAGCTCTGTATTCTCAGGAATAGGTTCTGACATTGAGGAGTGCCCCAACAATAACCATAATCCGGAAGATTCTCATGAGACAGATTTTGAGTCTTGATGATCAAAGGATTGAAATGTGCCAAAGTATCCTTCGAACCCATGGGCCTCCCACGCAACCTAGCTGGGGCCATGGCCTATAACGCCAGAGTACCACTTTCTTTGGCATTGGCGCCATGCCTACCTCTGTGTAGGGTGGCGCTATGTCCTCTTGTGGGGACGCACTTCCTTGCAGGCATATTTGCAACAGATATGTGATCTCATCACTTTAGTAGGGATCGAGATGAGACATAGTGGGGACAGGCCACGACAATTCCTGTCGTTCCTGCTGAACATTCGTGTTCTTATCTCCCCCTAATGACGGGAAGACTGTCTCATGAAAGTGACAATCCGCAAATCTAGCGGTAATGAGATCACCTAGCAAGGGCATTAGGTAGCGGACGATTGTTGGAATCTCATATCCAACGTAGTTGCCCATTTGTCTGTAAGGACCTATCATAGTGCGCTGTGGTGGCACAATTGGCACATAAATGGCTCACTCAAATATGCGTAAATACGATACTTGTACCCAGTCACTAGCTGTAACGCAGAGGTAGATTGAGTGGCGATGGGTCGTAGACGAATTAGCATAGCTGCATGCGATATTGCATCACCCCAAGCGGATATAAGGAGATTGGTGTGCATTACCAATGTTCAGACTAACATTGTAGTCATTTCCGCGAGGCCATTAGGGTGTGTTCATGGGAATATGATGTCCAACATCAACCCCAATGCAATAACCATAGAAAGTCTTCAATGTAAACTCTCTAGCATCGTCAAGTCCAATTGACGGAATAGGATGATCCGGGGAGTGAGCCCATTGTTGTATGATATGTGCTAGGAGTGTAGCATAAGCAGCATTTACAAGTGGACAATGGCACAACATGTGACCAGCGTGTTTGTGTGTCAACTAACATCATGAGATATTTAAACATCCGCAAGTTGGTTGAATCAATCCATAGAATCCCCATGGGTTCTATGTAAGAACAAAATGATTATTTTCATATCCTTTGCATAGGACGGTCTCAGTCCTAATTTCCCTAAGGAACGAGCTTTGTAAAACGAGCGAGAGGCTTTAGAAGCAACTAATGAGGATTTTGGTTGGGCCTGAGTGTCTGATACGCTATTTGAAGCAAAGTTGGTGATTACAACATCACTTGGGGCGTCATCACCATGATGTACGCTATCCATGGAATCATGGATAAAGATTGAGCCAGCCCTAGGCTGGTGGTGGACGGAGGCGGTGCCCTAGGCAGCAGCGTAGGTCACACTTAGTCCAGGAATCAACTTTTTGATTCATGCTTCTGTTTGCTCGAAAGAAAGGATGTCCATGTGAAGCCTTTAGTAGACGAATCATCATATCATGACTAGGATAACCTATCATGTCGTGACAAAGCCAATATGTGTCTAAATCCAAGACATCTTCTCTCATATCTTCATTAGAGTTAATAGCTCGAATAGTGACATATAGTCCACTAGAGAGACACATAAACTTCTCTAAGATGCGCCTTTGTTCGCAATCATTAGAGGTATTGTAAAAGAACTCATTTCCGTTCTCTACATGCGTTTTCACATGGAATCTGTTGACTATAGGGTACGATTTGCCCTAAAAGCGTAGAGAGTTTCTGTGACAGTAATCAAGGTGCCATTTGGCAAGGGGAACTTGGGCTATTCCATGTCCTTGAATTAATACTGATGGCCCAGCCATTGAAGTCACAAAGTAATATGCTCAGAATCAAAATTGAGTCATGAAAAGAACTCAAAATTTTATTCATAAGCCAACGGAGTTACATCATTGTCTCTTTGACCAGAGAAAATCTAATCCAAAATGCTAGCTAATGCAAAACAATGGTAGTCGTCTAACTTCTTTTAGTAATTCCAAAATAAATGTGACCAGGTGAGTAGAGAGATGTCGGTGGAGCAAGGCTCGCTTAAGTACTACTACCACTAATCTCAGAAGCTTCCTAAACATCACACTTACTTTAGGTGAGTCTACTTTGAAGAAAGACTTAAACCATTGGCATTTACTACAAAATATATGGCAATTGCCTATTACATCTCTTGGAAAAATAAAGACTTAAACAGAATTGGCGATCTATTGATCCCATCCAGATTTGTAGTCTTTAACCCTTCACTCTAGATCATCTTCATGATCTTCTTGTTCCACATAGTGAGTTTCTCTTGCTTCACAATATGCTTTGTAGGTGGTGACAATTTCTTCACAAGCTCTACAAATGTGTGCCCAATGACCGAATTCTCCACATCAAGAACATACATCTCTTTGCTCAGACTCCATTGATTGAGGCTCTTTAAAAGCGTCATTTACATGGGCTCTTATTGTTGATGGCGTCACCAACATGGATAGAGGCGTTGCCTCCCTCTCTATTTCCACGTTGACCTCTTCGATTCCGTGTTCGCCTATTTTGGCGGTTACCTTCCTAAGTAGAGCGATTATATGAACCAGAATGTCCAGACGTATCCCTAAGATTAGGGTTTCGCTCTTGGCACCCTCTCTTTGAGGCGCGACTATAATTGGATTCTGGAATATGCTCTGTTTCCATGGATCTCAAATTATAGTTCTTCACAAGGATGTTGTCATGCTTTTCAGCGACATTCACAGCTCCAATAAGCTCATGAAACCTTGTGATCCGTCCTGCAGTAACATCGATTCGATAGTTCTTATCAGCCATCAATGCAGAGACGGGGAAAGTAGAGAGAGTCTTCTCAATCAACATCGCATCTGTGATCTCTTTACCACAAAATTCCATTAAGGATTTAATGCGAAGTGCTTCCGAGCTGTAGTCAAGAACTGACTTGAAATCACAGAAGCGGAGGCTATGCCATCTCGCTTCTAGGTCAGGAACCAGGGAGTCATGGACGTTGCCAAATCTTTCTTCGAGTGAGACCCACAGCCTTTTGGGATCTTCTTCATTCATACACTAGTACTGGAGCGAATCATCCATATGACGAGTCATTAGGATGATAGCTTTCGCCTTATTTGCCTCTAAGGCTACTCTATTTGCTTCCAAAGCTTGAGCATGCTCAACAGTTAGCACGTTCTGGCTAGGCACGAGAATCGTATCTAGGATTCCATCGGCCTTAAGATACTGGCGGACATCACGAACCCACCTGTGATATTCAGAGCCAGTTGTCCCTAATAAAGTTCAGATTACTCATCCTGAAAGAGAACAAGAAATTAAGTTTAGTTTCGGAGCGTAAAAGGCTACTACGAAAACATATAAAATTCCTAATCGCTTCCAAGAAATTAGGAATTTTTTAGCGTAATCGCTTCCAAGAAATTAAATTCCAAGAAGTATTAGATTAGATCAAAACAATGACATAAGTGGTCGATCATAAATTCTCTACAAACTCTAAGTTTGGAGATCTCAACAAGCTCTAAGCTTGGAGTGAGCACGAAACCCCACAGTTCAGCTTAATTTGGTCTCCCCTATGACGAAAAAAGGGGGAGGCAGAAGAAGGAAGGTTCCAAGTCCCCGATAAAAAGAAGAGAAATTGAATTAAAAAACTCTAAAAAAAACTAGAACTTTTAGAAAAAAAAAATACCTCAAAATAGGTCGCCGGAAAATTTGACAGGAAAAAATCACAGGAAAAAGTGGTCGGAAAAAGTCGCCGGAAAGTTGCCGGTGATGACGTGGCACCGGTGCTGACGGTAGCTGATGTGGCAGGCTGAGTTGGCATTGTTTCGGAGTAGAGGTGGAGCTGGAGTGCGCCAGAGACGAGTCAGTAGGCCTCTGATGTTAGTGGGCCAGGCTGCTGTCCCCTTTTTTTTTTTCCTTCTTCAGTGGGCCACGGGCCGAGCAATCTTCTTTCTGGGCCGAGCTCCCTTTCCTTCTTCTCTGGGATGGCCTGCGTCGCTTCCTTCTCCTCTTTTTTTTTTTTTTTTTCCTTTCTAGGCTTGTCTGGGACTGAAGGAGAATTAAGGCGGCGGTTCACTGATTCAGCAATTCTGGTGGCCGGTTCGGGAACTTCAAGGTCGGTTCCGAGAATAATTTTTCCAGTTCCCGGATTGTAGGATAGAGATGCCGTCTCTAACGAAATATGATGGTCAAAAGTGGACTGGAATGGTTCGAACCGGACAGAGGATGTTCTTCTTTTTATGGTGGCCGGTTCGCAGTCTTTCCTGCCGGTTCTTGGGGTGGTGCCGCCGGTTCTGGACTCCTAAGATTTGGGACTTCAATATATACAACGGTGGTTGCTAGGGATTGAAGGCTACGAAATTAGGGTTTCAGGGTTAGAGTTTCGTGCTGATAACGTGTTTTAGGGAAACGATATTTGAGAGAGAATTGCTGTGTGTTCTCATTAATAAAAGGGGTCTCTTTATGTAGAGGATTACAATGCACAGAATCCGAATTATACTTGGAAAGGTAATCATACATTGAATAGGAATATCTAAATTCTTCTAATTAAACCCTATTACCACTAGGTTAAATAACCTAGAGTTTGGGCCAGACACACAAATAAGGATTTACTTGAACAAAATGCTATGTATCTTTAATTTTATAGGAAAATCTGTGGGACCATAATTCTACCAATCTCATCTGTAACCATTAAGGAGAGAAAATGACCGAAAAAAACCCTCATAAAGTTGACTTTGGCCCAAGGCCAGCCCACGGTAGATAGGCACCATGTTCACATAAACACTTATCTATAAATTAGTAATAGCTAAGCCCAATGAACATATTTAACTTTTTCAAAGACCATACTAATGAGGGGGTGCTTATGGATGAGATTAATGGAATAATTCATGTGCTGTGCGTTATATAAGAGAGAAAACATTTATAGTAAGGAGAGAAGATGAATAACATAAGTGATGCGTTTAAATATCTACTTATTTTATTCGGGAAGATACTGAACTTTACTTATTCTTAAACGATTAAGCGCATTACTAATCCATGTTTGGTTACTTCATAGGAAACTATGTAATTTAAAAAAAAAAAAAAAAAGTAAACAATTTGGGAGAGTCCATCAAGGAAGCACAAGCATAAGGCTAAAGCTTCAGCCAATCTCTTCCCTGAGTCTTTGTCACTGCCATCCACATCACATAATCGCCTAACCTCAACAATCATCACATTAAAGTTTAGAGGTAATAGGCAATCCATTTGCGGCCAAACACAGCCATAACCACGTCGCACTACTGCTCTTATCATGTTCTGAAGCAAACCTTCATTATCCATTTAACCTCCACCCTCTGTAGTGAAGCACAGGGGATGAAAATAGTCACCGTCTGTCAAAAGAGTTCGTAGCAAAATCACTCATTTATATGTTCCTAATTTAAGATTACAAATCCCCCACTGATGTCTTCTAGAAAATCACCGTAGCACCCACATATTATCGGAGCCACCATACCGGATTTTCCGTAGAGAACGAAATAATTTTGAAGTCTTATCGCAATAGCCACACCCTCAATTTATTATTTGTAAGTTGGAATTGAACAATTACAAGCTTATATTTAGCACAACAATTACTGTTACCAATAGAGCAAGTAATTAGAGATATTAAGTAATTCATTTTCCCTGTCAAATATATTTATCATATGAATCAAATGAATATATTGGGAAACCTAAATAGCTTGAATCAAGCACTAAGATGTCGGAATACATATATCATAGTGATTACAGACATTATTGTGATTACAATTATCCTTTATGGGAGGGCATTGTTGTGAGCCCCTGAAAATTTTAGGCAATTTCTGAAAGTAATTTCTTACCAATAAGATTTTTCCGCAAGGTGATTTAAGTGGAGGAAATGACTTTGGACATTGTTTTAATGTCGAGACCATCTAATGGGCCTTATGATTTACGTTTAGGCCAAAGTCCTTCATTTTGGGCCTAGAAGGTTACTGAAGTTCATTGAAGCAAGAGATCGTTGAAGCAAATTTGAAAGGAAGGCGAATTGAGTTGTAGTGAAGATTTGAATTTTTAGTTTTAACGAAGTTGAGTTTTGGGCCTAGGACGAAGTCAAGAATTAATTTAGGAAGTTTTCGACACAAAACGAATTAAAGAAAAGTTACGAGCTCAAAACCGAAAGCAGTTAGCTAGAGGAGTTCTGTAACTCATCGAAAGGGCAAAATTGACATTTCCCATACACTAGTATAAATAGGAATAGAAACCCTAAAACCTCAAAACTCTCCTCTCTCCCTCTCGGCCGCATCTCTCTCTCCCCGACCTCTTGCACTCTCTCTCCCTTCTTCCCTTTGCAAACGTCAGAAAACCCTATCTCCGGCCACCACCTTGCAAAAACCGCCACCACCCATCAATGCAACACCAAGATGTGACCCAAACCCAGGAGAAATCGAAGCCATGCATTGACCCAACCTCTCTCTTCCGCTCTCCTTCTCTCTGCCATCGCCGGGAAACCCAACTTCCAATCACTTTCTCCACTCACAGCCTCCACCCTTCGAACCAGCTCCTATATCTGACCAAAACCCTAGCCCAGCACCGCCATGCATCGTCTTCAGCCTCCGCACAGGTTCCTCAAAGCAGCGACGCCACTGCTCGTTGGCTTTCCTTGATTTCCGGCCATCAGCTAACCACATTGTCATCACTTCTCTACTCAGAAGCCGCCGAACGTCTAAACCTTGAATCCCTATTGACTGCCGATGCCGAAAAGTGCCGTACACGTCTTATGCCGGAGTCTTAGCTTCTGCTAAGATCAATTCATCTCCTCCGATCGAAATTGAGCTACGCTGCCTCCAAGGATGGAATCAGGGCTTAACGATCTATCAAAGCCCTAGACCCCCGACCTCTAGCTCCGACTAGAGCCGCCGCACGCACCTTATGGGCCGCCACAGGCGCGTGGACTACCGTAACTCCATCGCTCACAGTCGCCGGAATCGTCAAGACTTCTCAATTAGGTAATTCTGTGATTTCTCTTTAGCTGGAGCTTCTAGTTTGAGTAGAGTGAACTCTAATAACTTGTTATTTGATCTAGAGAGCTTTGAGGTCCATGGAGTCTGGGAACTCGAGGTTTTTGGAGGAGGAAAACTGCTAGCTTAGCTTCGAATTGAATTGGGTAAGGTAAGAACCAAGAACTCTGTTTTGGTTACGAAAATTGGTTGAGGGTTGATTTTAATTATGTTATGCTGCTAGGGATTTGAGAAAGGAGTGGTGATAGAGCAGCCAGTTCACAGCAACATAAATGGGTTATCCTTGTTGGAGAAGAAGAATGGTAAGGGTCCGGATTTTTGGTCTTGCTGGTGTTGAAATTATTGTGGATGTATTCTGTTGAGTAAAAGATGCATAAATGTAACTTGGTGTATGAATTGAAGGAATGTTGATTTAAGATGACTTTTACTTTGGGTAAATGCTTAAACAGATTGGTAATTGAGATTGGATCAATTTTATGAAGTGAACTAAATGCTGTGATTGATGTTAATATTGAGAAGCAATTGGTCAAGAACATGGTGGATCCCATATGATGTTATTCGATTAAAGTTAAGGGGACAATCAAAATTAAAGTGTTTTCTTAGTTACCATATCCCGGAATGAACATAATAAGCAAAATCATTTGGGAATGGTAAAGTACCCCTTTTGTTTTTCTATTCAATAGAATTACTATGTGATGCGACATAGAAAGAAATTGATAAATGAGAATGGACCGTTAATGAAAATAATGGATTTTGTATATTCAATTGAGGTTCATGAAACAAGGTTAGAAACTCGGAGTATTCTAATGTTACCATATCCCGAAATAATTTTGAGAGGTGAAATCGTACGGAAATGGTAATTGTCATTTGTTTTATTAAAGTAGAAATGCTAAATGAATTTTGGTCAAAGTGCTAAGTATAATCACCATATCCTAAATAATTCAAATGTTACATCCCTTGGATTATTTGGGAATGGTAAGTGTATTTGTTGCTTAAGAAACGAATGGTAGACAATGACATCAAATATTTAACCAGACCTATCTCATCGAAAGAAGTATGATCACCATATCCCGAATGAGCTTACTATTCTAAGTGAATTGTTCGGGAATGGTTCCTAATAATTATCGATCATGGGTTATTTGGTGAATTTTAAAGTGAGTTATGAATTAGTTACTTATTGGTATAATTCTTGTTAAAGGACTCGAGCGTGTGCACATGAAATTGGAAGAAGTATCGAAAGTTGGAAACGAAGCTAAGTTTGGGCGAGCACTCCAATTCCAGGTAGAGTGAGCTGTCCCTTCCTTGTTAGAGGTTTTCGATATATATGGAATGCTATACTAAGATAGTATGTTGCTTGCAAGTGCGTTTTTGGTTGTTCATTAGTCGATGCCTTATGATACATGTGTTTCATAACTGATAATTACTTATTGCGAAAACCGAGGCTAGACTTGCATGTTAAGATACTGTACCCTTTGTATGTTTGTACTTGTGACCTGAAAGTGAATAGGACCTAGACGCGTAGATTCATAGGGATCCCACGGTGTCGATAACCGTGAACCTCTTGAGGGGGCTGTGCTCCTATGTTTGTCAAGGAAAGGTAAGTACAGACAGTGAACCAGTCATAGGAGACTCAGAGCCAGGAAATGGACACTTTCGTTACTTGTAGTTATAAGGACTACAGAGTAGTTGGCCGGTTCTCGAAGGATGACGAACCAGATCGGTCACCGATTTGATTTATATTAGCCGGCAGGTAAGTATCTCGGAGCTCCAAGTTGTGTGAAGCATACTGCATATGTTTTTATAAAAGAAAACAAATGTTTGTGGTTGCCTATTTTCCTAAAGTATTTTTCGATAAACGTGCACAATATTATGTAATAAATATTTTCAAGTATATTATTTTTCAAACCTAGCATGGTTGGGTCGGCCCCTACTGAGCATGCGAGGATGAAAGCTCACCCCTACAACAGTGTGCAAGTTTCGAGCAAGTGGTAGGGAAGCTTACATGGGAGGCACATGGTCCGACTTGGCGCACTTCTCTTTGACTCAGTTAAAAGAAGGTTTTGGTCCCTTATCGGATTTTAAAGTAACTTATTTATTTACTTTTAGTTATTTAATTGTTTCCTACTCAATTATTTACAAAATTTCGGGAGACCGGCAACCCTGGGGCGCGTCTCTCATACTTGTATTTACTTAGTGATTTGTTATTTTCCAAATTGGGCTCCTATTGTAAGCCCAAATCTTTTAGCCCACTTTAAATTCCGCTTTCGAAACTATGTTGTTCGGTTGCTAGAATGTTTTGTGACTTTTGTCCAAGAAAGTGTTTTGTAAACCAACAGTTTGAACCCAAAACGCCTTGCGATTTCGGGTTGAAGAGTTATCGGGATGTCATTCGTGACGTGTCGGTTTCCCAATGGCTAGGGGTCGCGGCGCTGTGGGACCCCTCTCTCGGGTCACCACAATTGTATTAGGATGTTTTCACTATAAATACTAGGTCCCTGTACCCTCTTTGATACGAGCTATTTAGTTCTTGCCCCATAGATAGATAGCAAACAAAGAGAAGTATAGAAGATCTGTATTTGAGATGGCTTCATCAGTTCCAGCAGGTATACATCTTGTTCTAAAGATATGCATATATGTTTCTCTATAATTATATATGCATGTGTGTATGAGTGCAATATATGTGTTTTTGTCTTATATGCAATTGTAGTTTCAGATTTTCACTTTCATTATTTTCAATGAATATTACAAATTTTGTTGATGCCTAAAGGTGGTACCTAAATCACTCGTACCTCATATCCCTAGAGCACTCATAAAAATATGCAGTGGCAAAACCAGAAGTTGATGCACTCGGAAATTTTAGAAAAATTTAAAATATATCAAAACTTTAATTAAAATCAAGGATATATTGTTAATATCTTAACTGCAGATTTTTGATATCTCTGATGTCATCTTAACAATAATATCTCTATTTGTAAACTGCCCCGAGCCAATTTACCAAGGAAGTAAAATTGCTCTATTGTACAACCTGACTTCCAAATCAAGGATAGATTTCAAAACTCACACATCAAATGACCAAATTCATTTGAAGTCATAAACAAATCCGTGCACGAAAACCATCTCAAAAGCCTTATGAAGTTGCAGATAATTCTCTGGATTGTGCATGTAAACCTTCACTATCTCCAATTATCTTCCAAAGTCCAAACACAACCATTACAAACAATTGCAGTATATAGCCAAATTTCAAAAGACCCCGGCACATCAACTGCAATGCTCACATTTTTAAACACACTAATGAAGCAATAAAGTCAGCAGTTAAAGGGGTCTGAATTTTCTATGTGCTGAATGTCGAAATGGTGGTACAATATCTGAATATTCCCTTCACCTTTACTGTTACAAGTGGTTAGAACATTTAATTAGCTTAAAAGTGGGACAAGAATTGAGGAATATATTGCACAAGCAAAGAAAGAAAATGGAAAAAAGAAGGTGAAACTTTATCCTATGCTAATATACTTTTAACGATCATACCGCACAAACTTGCTCCATTAAGTAAATCAAATAGTATGAATGACTTGCAAATCAAAAGAGCAAGAGAACAATTTAGTGCGATGGGTATAACACCTATCCAAGAAAAAGTTCTTCCAATATCACTACAACATAGACGTAATTTCCGACCACGAAAAATGGTCGAAAATAGGATATTTTTGTCTGAAATACCTTTTTCCAACGAGAAGTCGTCGTCGGAAATGCCTTGGTCGGAAATAATTTTCTTCCGACCAACCGTGCGAAATTCATGGCCATTTCCGACGAAAATGGCCATTGGATTTTGGTCTCGTTTTGGTCGAAATTAATGTTTGTTTCATCCGAAAAAAATCAATGGAATTAAAGTTTTCGGTCGAAATTAATTGTATTTCTGACGCATTATTTCCGACCACACTTTTTGTCGTAATATCTATTTCTGACGACGTAGTTTCAACCACTCGTTTCGTCGGAATATGTCTTTCCCATGAATTTTTTCCGACCACAAATGTTGCGGGAAAACATTTTCCTATGACATATTTTCGACCAAAAACTTCGTCGGAATAAATATTTCCGACTATCTAATTTGAGTATTTCCGATTACATATTTGCTTTGTGGGAATTAATAACCATTACCGTCTTTACAAATGACTTTTACCGATCAATATGGTTTATCAAAATAAAACATTTTCGTCCGGAAATTGTTGTCGCAAATGGCTCACCTCTTGTGGGAATAAATATAGTAAATGAAATTACATTCGATTTCAATTATTAGAATTTTTTCACAAATTGAATATTTATTTTCTGGAACATGAAGAACCAAATAGATATAGTGAAGATTTGAATAATTGATTGAATGCAAACTACATAGTCTTAATACATAGATAGAATAACATCATCCATGACATTAGAATAGTACGAGAGAAAATACTAACCTAAAAAAAAATAATAAAAGATTACATTTGTTAAACATGTCTAGGGAAATATCAAGTCTAGGAACAGATATCCTTTTAAACCATTAGATTATACTTGTGATTGTGATTTTACGAACTTCACAAAACTTCACCAAAAATAACTTTAGAGGAGCCCGATCCCTTTTTTACGGATATGGCTCTTTCTAATAGTGGCTATACTTTGTTGCATTGAATGATGATGAACCTATTCTGGTTTTTCATTATATATGTTATGACCAAATTTGCAAGAATATGAAGACAAAAAATGCAGGAATCTATATAATGGCTACTTTTAACTTCTTCTTCTTTTTTTTTTTTTTTGGGTATTTCCGACAGTGACTATGTGGTTGGAAATAAACCCTATATATAATTTCCGACGACTTTCCGACAAAACAAAATTTTATCGGAAAATGACCATTTATTTTCTGACGACATCACACTTGGTCGGAAAAACAATTAGTGGGAACTTTTGCCGCCAAATTATAATTATTTCCGACCCCACTCTAAACTTTTTCCGAGTGGTTGTTTACCATCGGAAATAATGGTCATCCAAAAATTGTATTTCCGATGGGAAAATATTTTTGGTCGGAAATAATGTCACTTCTGATCAAAAAAGGATTTAGTTGGAAAAAGTCGGTCGGAAAAGGACATATTTTTTGTAGTGATATTGTACCCTCTGTTAAATATTTAACAGCATCTGTGATACACTTAAATGATCCCACTTATAGTTGTTAGTTCTACAAATACACATGTTATAAGATATTTGCTTTTGGAAAATCAACTTGTGAGGATAAAAAGCCGAGATTACTAAGAAATCAAGTTACATGCCAGGACAAGTAACAAACCAAGTCGGGCAGCATTAATGCAGGAAGATAACGCTGTCTGTTGAGCACCAGCTTGTTGCATCAACTGAGAGTAAATGTACTCATCAACCCGCTGCTTTAACAATGCCACCTGGTAAGCAAAACAAATATCTCATGAAAATGAGAACCTTAATGTCCAAAAGATTCATAAATTATAAAAGGAAGTTAACCACAATATGCTTGTTTCGAGAATATGCAATATGATACTTTTAAGACACTGGTTTTATTTCAATAAATAGCTGTGCTTTGTAATGTAGTTCTCGTAAATTTCAAAATAGTACAATTCTCGAGTTCCATTGATATGTAAAAGGTTAATGGATAAAACTACAAATATTATCTATTCATGTACTCTAGTACACCGATCAACTAAGAAGCACCAAACTAAAACGCAAGGACTCTCATCTAAACAACTTAAAGTAGCTCCAACAGATTACGTATTCATGTTCCTTAGCAATTCATGCAGTGGCAGAGCCAGAAATTTAAGTTGACTGAGGCACAGATGTTGTTTGTACCCACATTTGCATGTCCACTCAGACATAGCTAATGTGCATATAGTTATTGAATGTTTTGAGTTACAATGAGCTGCCCAATAAGTAACTGGGCCGACAGCCAGATATATTAGCCAATGAATAATTGGACAGTTCCTTTGGTCCAAGACAAATTTGATAAAAACTAGGCCGATGGAGGGTTTCGTAAGTTAAGCCATTGGTTATCGGCCGGCCCGTAGTCATCAATTCAAAATAAGGTTTATTGTCTAAAAGCCCATCGGCCAGTTGTTCAAATCACTCTAGTCAGTGTCCAACTTAGACACAGCAACTTGGGAAGATAATAGCTAGTCGATAGACAGAGAAGGTCGATAAGTTATAAAGATGAAATTTGATCAAGTTAGTATTTTAATTGACTTGAAGTTCAAGTCAACCGATAAGGAGAGTTCAATCCAAGTTAGTTTGCTTGAAGATTAGTTCCAGCCGTTGATGATGAGCATCAAAGCCAATCAAGATAGAGTCCAGCGTCAAGTCAGCCGACGATAAGTATTAGAGCCAAGTCAAGATAGAGTCATTAAGCCAAGAGGAGCCCGAATTCCACTCAACTTCAAAGAGTCAAGAGATCAGTTCAGGTCACAAAGCAGCCAATATAAATAGAAACATCGACAGAAAACATCAGACACAAACAACTCCAGCCAAAACTCCATCTTAGTTGTTAGCTCTGCTAGTTCAAGTCATTTCCCTTTGTTTTCCTTATTACCTAGTATAGATATTTCAATTGTTTCCGTTGTTACTTTTTTGGTAATAGTTGATAGTTTTATTCTTCAAGCCGTTTACTTTTTCGCTATTTACGTTATCGTTCATTTAGTTTCTTGCAATTTACTTTCTTGTTCTTTATTTTTCTGCACTTAATTTAGAGTTTACTTCCTTGCTCTTTTACTATTGTGTTTATGCTATTTACTTTCCCACTCTTAGTCTAGAGTTTACTTCTTCACTCTTCTGTTATCGTACTCTACGTTTATGCACTAAAAGTAGTTTAACGTAATTGTTCAGTTACTAATCACTGTTTGTTTCATCCATTGAACAACCTGAAAGTCCTTGATCCAAAGGCATTGAACCCTCAACCGAGATTGTTCATTCCTCGGCTTTCAATCGCTTGACGAAGTCAGAATCACGCACACTACATCTCCAATTGCACACTTGACCTTCTGGCTGTGTGCTGGCACGCCCCGCAATCTATTCATCGAGAAGGACGTTTGTTCCTTGATCTCTCGGTTTTCTTGACTGAGATGATTTTCAGAGGCAATAGATGTATACACCAAAAACATACAAAATCTCTAAATAAAATTTCTATCTATTAAAATGGTTATTGTCATAGACGTGATTTTATATTTGTAGTCAAAAAGTCAGTGGGTCACGGGACCCACTGTGCCCTTATGTGGCTCCGCCACTGAATTTAGGGATGTTGAGAAAACCATGCTCCAACAAACTTTCATAAGACTATTTTAGTATGTAGTCCCCCTACATTTTTAATGGGAAGAGTGGCTTCCTATTCTATTTTATAAATTCAACGTTCCATTTTGAGTTGTTCTTTAAAAATTTTCAAGTATATGCAATCTATTAAACTATTCCCTACTTGCTAGAATAGAGAGCATTACTTGCATGGTCACTTAATAATTGGGCTCGCTAGAGTAGTATTTAGTTAAGTTGGCCAAACTTAAACTGAAGGCGCATCAATTAAGAGGCTGATCGAACAGTTACACTTTAGAATGTAACTATGTATTGAAATTATAGTAAATCTAGCCTTGAATGTCTATCTCCCTATCAATTGTGCGCGCGCGCGCGTGTTTTTTTTTTTTTTTGCAAGGCTTAAATTGACAAGCTAATTTTAAATTACAAAAAAGTTCCAACAATATAACCCCCACTGATTTAAAATTTAAATAAAATTTTTTTAAAATAAAATAAGTTAGTGGTTTTACTGTACAATCGGCATAGATACCTTTAGGGTTTGAACCTAGCTTAGTTATAATCTCCATTTGAGGAACAAAGTGTTGAAGTCAGCACTTTTGATCAAACTTCAACATATCACACACACAGTATGGGTAATTAGACAGGTTTGCGTGTTGGCGCATTTATGGTCATGTGTGTATCTTGATTCTCATGAGAGTATTAGAGAATAACCCAATCCTCATAGTCGCGGCCTCACAAACTTATCTCACTTAGGTGAGTTGTCACGCCCCTGATTTTTAACACAAATAAAAATTGATATATAATCTCATAATGATACATGTGTGATGGGTCAGCCATCAATACAAAATACCTGGAAAACTTTTTCCCTTTTAAACCAAGTACAAACTGATGCCCTGAACCCACTATGTCAGTACAGACCCGCTCCACAGAGTCATATATTACATAAGTTTACGAATTAAACTGTCACAACAAAATAAAACGTAAATGCTCCTCAGAGCTTACTACACAACGGAAGTCTTATCAACGGTAAAGTCACAAAAATGGCTTCCTACTGTAAAGCTGCAAAGACGCTACCTCAGCTTCAGTCATGATTATCCTGACCTGCAGGATTAACCCCTACACCATTGAATAGTGCACCGGGTTACCACACAACAAAACCGGTAAGCTTATGAAAGCTTGTATGAGTAACTCAAAACAACCACTAAACAACTCATACCCAAAATGAGGAAAACAACTCACACCTTGATTCACGTAATAAAGGAAAGCAACTCACTCTTTGATTTCTTTCAAAACGCAACAACAGAAAGCAACTCACTCCTTGGTTTCTATCAATACGAAATAAAGAAAGCAACTCACACCTTGATTCCTATCAATACGAAATAAAGAAAGCAACTCACACCTTAATTTCTTCTAAATCGTAAATAAGGAAAACAACTCACTCCTTAATTTCTTCTAAATCGTAAATAAGGAAAACAACTCACTCCTTGATTCCTTAAACATAAACTCATGAGTTAGATATAACCTCGCTCTGTTACCCCATGAGTTACATTGGCAGACAGACTAGAGCTCTAACTGAAATCATAACCACTCGTCCGGCTAAAGACATGATTACTCGATATACTGCCTAAGGTCACCATCTGACCTTAATTCCTCGGACCTCTCAGTGCCTCAGAATAAAACATTAAAGAAGTCGCACAGGACTCAAAATGTTACACAAATCTCAATGCTTTTCAAAACAATAGAAATCCACATTTCCACAATCATTTGTTTTCCGAAAAGCACACCACAAAACAATAAATGAGCATAATCTTGCATATTGTTTTCATCAATCAACAAAAACTACCAATACATATATATTTCACTTAAATATATATATATATATATATATGTGGTCATTCACTCAGGAATACCTACTATTACCAACTATAGTTTGCAGTTAAATAAATAACTCTAAAAACAATAAAGGTAACTTCGTTCGTAAATGAACATTGTGAGATTACTCACCTCAAAATTCCCGTTGCGTCTTCAATACAAAACAAAGCAGCACAACCACAAAATATCTGTCCAAGAATACTTCGTCAAGTACCTAATCACATACGGTCTCAACTTAGTAACGAATCACAAGCGATTTAAGTCCGAAACCCCCGTTTTGAACTAAAATCCCCAAAAGTGAAGCCAATCGAAGCAAAACCACATCCGAGACCACCCAATGTCTCTGGAATACTTCTACGATCGATATGTCAAAACCAAAAGTCAATCAAATGCTCGAATCCTCACGGATCGAATAATCGAATGGTCCGAAACTGTAAAAATAATAACATATTCATACGATCTCCAAAAATTACATATTATATATCGAAACGCTCGTATCGACGAGTAGATGATACATAAAACCAAAAATTGTCCCTTACATGGCCGGAACACCTCCACAAGCGGTGGCAAAACCACCACAACCACCACCGGCCAAAACTCAAAACCAACTTAATCGAACCGTCCAAAATGCCAAAAACACCAAATAGAACAACTTTAATAACTAGGTTTCAAGCCAACTTGGCCTAGATCGCAGCCTATTGCTTCACAAGCTTTCGTGCACTGTTCACAGTGAGTTGATCCGATTCCAAAGTGAATCGATCAAAACTACCACAATGGATTAATTGAGGAGGCTCCTACGAACTCAAAATAGAAAGTTTGAAGCTATGATGTCGTCAGAGCTAGGATTTCCGACCAGGTCCAACTACCCTCGGGTTCGCCGTTTTGCAGCGCCGCACACGGTGAAAATCGTCGCTTGAGGATGTCACAGGGAGGAGCGCGCGATGGAGGCGAAGAAGTCTGTCCAAGTTTCAAGGCCGGAGGTCGCCGGAAAAGTAGGGTCGGATCGGCCGGGTACAGGTCGGGTCATGCGGCTGAAGAGAGAGAACAGAGAGTTTGAAAAAAATTCCGGAAATGGAAGTTTCCAAAATGAAAATAGTAAATTTCTGAAAATGGAAATCCTTATTTATAGAATTTTTCAAATTTTCAATCGCTCATAACTTTCTAATACGAACTCCGATTTTCATGTTCTACATGTCCACGAAGTCCTATCAACGCACTCTACGAATTTTGTGAAGGAGGTTTTTGGAGAATCTCAACGTACAAAAAGTCAACCCTCGTACCCCCCTAAATCCACACTTTTCAAATAATTGTTCGACCAAAAATAATTTCACATCACGAACAACATACGAATCAAGCATAATACTCATAATTTGTACAACTAGTCCATTATTAATTGCAATAATTAAATAACGAAAATCCGGGTCATCACATGAGTTCTCCAAGGGTATGTGTGCCTGGACCCGGCAGCATTTGCCTGCCTCAAAACTCATTTAGGGTATCATTTTTTTCCCTTCCTATCGTCGCATTACATATAGCACTTAATGCCTTAGGGATGTACAGGAAAATATCTCTTTTGTATATCCGTAAAATTTATGTGTGCTATATTTGAATTACGCAGTATGGATTGTTATTTCTACCACATTAACTTCTTTGATGGGATCTCCAATCACAGAAGTTGGGTTACCTCCCTAGGTGACTCCCCTTATGGGCTTAAGCACATCCCCCCTTCAGAAATTTTATATATAATCTCCTCCTCAAGACTATAGAGGCATACTCCGCTAGACATATACTATATGACTTTTGTCATATTATATTTATTTTCCTTTTCTTTTGGTCATATCTTGCTTGTCAATTTATCATGCAAGTTCTTGCATTTTTAATTGTCTGCAAACCTCAAATAAACCATCAAGCACAATTCTCATAGGAGTATTCTCCTCCATATCTAATAAAAATAAAATAAAAATAAAAATAAATAAAAACTTGTAGCCTATCTCAACCTTACATATGTCAGTGAGTATCGGACTCATGATCTGTATAGTGTTGGAATTATAAATTACCAATGGGTCACAGCTCACCGGCAGTATTCTCCTCCATATGAGAACAAGTAAATTTATAACTCACTAATTATTCAATGATCACGTAAGTCGCTATGAGTGTTACCCCTACCATAGGGAGTTTAAAGAAATCATTGAAGTAAATAGTAAATAATGACCAGAAATATAGACCATAACCCCCATATTACCTTATCTTAAATTTTCTTAAAGACATGTTTAATAAATACTAACAGGAGTTATAACTAGAGCTTACCCCCACATCACCACGATAGATGCTCTTTATGAGAGAATGGTAAATGCTAAATACACTAATAGCAAATTCAGTTATGTAAAACCCGTAATAATAAGCATTAAAGAATACTAATGAAATAGTTGAAATTTCAAATAGTGACCCCTACTATTGAAGTCAAAAATAACTTATTATAGGCTTATTAAAGCAAAATCAAAAACTTCTCATAATATTTTAAACTTTGAAATCTCGTAATGTACATATTATTTTAAACTTTGAGAGTAAAAGAAAATGTAACATCACTATTATCTTTCTCTGTAATATCTTTGGAACTCAATAAAATTTTAATAATGAGACAAAATTAACACTTATCACCAAAATTCGGAACAACATCATTTTAGTTATGAAAGAAAATTAAGACAGATAACCATTAATTATTATATGCAACTCCAACGAAATATATGCTCCCCGAAACAAAAAAGAGAGGTCATTTGTAACTGACATGGCAACATATAAAGAGTTGCAATAGACTTTAATGTCAATCACGCGACATTCGTAATTTTATAATGGGGAAATTACTGGTCACACCCTATACTTTGGGTGCGTCGACAGTTCAGTCCCTAACATCTTAATTTTAACAAATAACTCCTCAAACATTCAAATCTCACACAATTGAGTCCAAAATGACTATTTTACCCCACACTTCCCCTCTCTCTCTCTCTCTCTCTCTCTCTCTCTCTCTCTCTCTCTCTCTCTCTCTCTCTCTCTCTCTCTCTCTCTCTCTCTCTCTCCAATCTCCTCATCCTCTCCTCGTATGCACTGCCCTGCAAAGACCAAACCCAAACACTTCGACTCCAGCATAAAGCCTTCTGCCCTCTTATTAAAAAAAAAAAAAAAAAAAAGGAGACGAGGTCCGAATCGAATTCGACTCCGGCCGATCACCAAATTTATCTCTCTCTCTCTCTCTCTCTCTCGGATACTGATCCTATCCCTGAAGAATCAACTCCAGTCAATCATCACAATCGCAAAACAGTACACAAAGTGGCATCATTAACCAGAGAATGATGTAAAAAATGCAAAATCTACTCTAATTAACTAATTTCACCTCCTCGACAGAACTAAAAAAAAAAATCAATATCAAAATCAGGCCAGAAATTCAAGCCGAAGCAAATCCTAATCTATCCACCTCTTCAACAATTTCGAAACACAAAACAGCAATCAAAGGTCAAATATTACAAGAGATAATAATATAAACAACAACAACAAAACATGGATTCCGAAGTTGATCAAGTCAATGACTACTAATTACCAAAATGGAGGCAGTCAGCTCACCACAGCCAATTCTAGGACCGCAGTGACCGACGAAAAACGAGTTGAAGACACCCAGACGGTTGCCATAAACCGGAATCGTAGTGAATTACGACGTCACCCAAAACTCAAATTTATCAGAACCCATTCGAAATCGAAAACCATTTATACAAGCTGGTCAAGCGTGACGAGGGTAGAAAGATTCATACCACATGGAGTTAAATCGGCCGCCAGAGTCACCGGAATTTGCAGAAGACTTCGTCGAAAAATGTCAAGCTTTGGATTGTCGATTCTCCTTCCTCAGCTCGTTCGATGCATGGATGATCCAAGGCCATAGAGTTGTCGGCGACGGCAAGACGAAGACAATGATACCCGGGCACCGGCTGGAGGCGGCCTGACGGTGGAGCGCCGGTCTGGTTAAGGGGTTGGTTCACATTGTGAGAGAGTGTGAGAGTGGGAGAGAAACAGAAAGTGAGAAAACATAATTAAAAGAGAGAGAGATTTTTTAAAAAAAAAAAAAAGGAAGTGAGGGGTAAAATAGTCATTTTAGACTAAATTGTGTGAGATTTGAATGTCTAAGGAATTATTTGTTAAAATTAAGATGTTAGGGAATGAACTGTCGACGCACCCAAAGTACAGGGTGTGACAAGTAATTTCCCCTTTTATTATTTAATGGTAGACAAAATTATTACTAGTATGTATGTAACTACATTGGAATAATAAAACCTCTACTTTTCTCTCGTTTCTCTGACCTAAAATGCTGCTCATCTAGGTCTCTACAGTTAAGGCTTATGTCTTGTCCGACCGCACGCCCTTGTAGCGGCATCGTCGGCTGGGCCAAAGGGGACCTCGTGTTCAGTGATTCGCCCAGTCGATGTAAAGGTAGTGTGGGAGATGCTTCGCCGGTCAGAACACTTGGGGTTTTTGTCGAGGAAAGGAAGGGGTGGGTGGTGGTGTGGAAATCAGAGTCTGGTAGGTGAACCGTTTGGATGGCGCGTGATGTGACGTCGCTGAATGGCGATGAGCATGTTGCGACATCGTCAAGATCTGCAGTGCATATATCAGATTGGAAGACAGAGATCTAGTTTGGGTTGCTAGAGTGCGACCAAGGATGGGGGATGGTGGTAAGGATGGCGCTCCTAGCTGGTGGTCCGAGAATGATGGCGGGATGGAGGGATCTCGATACAAAGCAGGGGACGCCGGTGATGCTGCCCCTGGTGGGATGGCAAAGGATCTGCAGGCGGGCTAGCGGTGCAGTAAAACTCACATTGGTCACCTTAGACTTGGGCTTGTTAGTTTTTGGGCGTAGGTCTTGGATTTGGGCTTATGTTATTTTTTTTTTTGTTATGTTTTATTATCTTTTACTTCTAGTAAGTTGTGGCTTTATGCGGCAATAATATCCTACTACTCTTTGGTAGGATGAAGTGGGATTTGTCCTGGTATGCACACTCAATGTGCCTTGTTTGGCCTAGAGAGGCGGCGAGCTATTTACTTGATTAAATGGACACAACCTCTTAGTGGTATGATGAAATTGAGTGCTGCCAGATTTATTTTTGTGCTGCAACATATAGGGAAAGTTTTGCTATTTCTAATGATGTTTCTTTGTTATAGAGTTATTTTTCCGGTATATCACCATTATGTCAAACCAAATGGAGTAACCTTTCATGCGCTCTTTGTTAATTGGTGCTAAACTAGAAACTGATTAAAACCCTATAATTTTCTGGTAGGCCGAATGATTATTGTCGACTTCTCAAACCTAGAAACTGATTAAAACCCTCAAGTTCTTCAACTCTTCATCTCTCTTTGTCTCTCATCTCTTCAATTCTTCATCCCCAATTCAAACCCCGCATTGACTGACTATCTTCATCCCAAAATTGAAACCTTCAAATTCTTTGAAGTATCCACAACTTGCTATAAATTGCAGCTTAAAAATCGAAGATGCTGAGGAGAGAGTAGCGATCCTGCAACCGACGATGCAGTTTTGCTCTATCCATGCTGCTCTGTACGATCTGAGTCAAAGAAGAAGAAGATGACAATGTTTGGGACCCTGATTGCCAGAACGGGTAGAGAGAGAAGAGGTTGTCGTCAGAATGCGACTTGCGTCGGTGGTGGTTGCCTACTAGGAACCAGAAAATGATAAAAACTGAACCTATTCCACTCGATTCGGTTCTACAACGGTTATGGAAAATTTCGCCCTCAAACTCGAACTGGCTTAGTTATCAATTCCTTGCAATTTTAACACGATCCGAACCGTCCCAAGCCTACTAATAAGGTCGAGAGGAGAATAGGGTTTTTCTCTTTTGTACTAGTTAATTGTTCGTTAAACGATTTTGGTCTTTTTTTTTATATGAAAAAAAAAATGAGGACTGGAAACATAATAACTCTCCGGCCCGAATTGGACGCCTTTGGGCATGGCAATCCTGTATCTACGCTTCTCCTTGATGGGAATCCTTCTTGACACCGTCATTGGGGTCGTGACCTTAGATGAGGTATACGCTGTCTCCTTCCTTGGTAAGCCGCTGTGATTGGCTTCACAACACATGACAATCTGGAGGCTATACAGCCAAGGGTTGCAAACCCGACAGAAGTTTCTCTCTCAAGTCAGAGTTTGGATATTGTTCGGCAATGAGACCTAAACGAGGGCGATTAAATGTGAGTTGGGCTGCGTTATTGCCGAGATGATTGGCGGTGTTGATGTTGTTTACAGGTTTGATGGTAGGTAGCTTGGGGGTTGCGCTGCTCTGGTGTTGTGGTTGTTTTGAATGACATCAGTAGCGGTGGCGATGGTCTGGGTGCTTGGAGACACCGGTATTGGGCATGTGCCTTTATCGGTCTTAGTTTGGGCCTCCATCAAGCTAGTTAGGGCTTCAGTTTGGATATGAATATGGGACACAGGGGGATCTATTAAATTTGTGGTTTGGGTTTGGTCGGGTTCTATGCTGGACTTGGTCTCTCATTTTTGTTAGGTTTCCGCATCGTATTACTATTATTTGGTGTGTCGGTTACATAGGTAGAAGATTGCCTTTGTATCTATGTTTAGTTTATGTGGAATATATTTGGTCAATCATATCACCGGCTACTTGATAGAAGATTGCTCTATCATGATCGGTTATACTACTGGTAAAATTAGTGAAAGATTGTGCCTTTATTGGCATAAGATGCACAAGGAAAATGTGTTGGCGGTCATATCACCAGTTATATGGATGGGAGGTTGCCCTCTCATGGTCAGTCATACCATTAGTAACTTTCTTCATCGTCCGAGTTATATTTAGTGCTTAATTAGATGCATTTTTGCAAAAATTTGTATTCTTTCTAGGCTTTGTTTTCCTATGCCTCGTAGCATCGTGTCTTTTTTTTTTCTTTCAGTTTGATGTAGTTCATGCATTTCTCAATTGTAATGTTTTTTTTATTATTAATAGAGCTTGTTTGGCCTTATTTTCAACTTTTGGGCTCAAACAGAGCTATCATTTTCTTTCAGAAAAATAAAATACATACCTATGCCAAGTTGTTTTTTTGGTCTCATGTTCCCCCTCCCCAAGTTGGACTAAAAAAATAAGGGATATTTATTATTTACACAATTTGAGCCTAAAAATTGCCCACTTACTCTACTAAAAGTTTTTTACTCCCATTTATCCAATTTAACATTTATTGACAGTTTTACCCTCATTTTAATTAATAAACTACACTCATCTCTCTCTCTCTCTCTCTCTCTCTCTCTCTCTCTCTCTCTCTCTCTCTCTCTCTCTCTCTCTCTCTCTCTCTCTCTCTCTCTCTCTCTCTCTCTCTCTCTCTCTCTCTCTCTCTCTCTCTCTCTCCCCCTCTTCGATCTCTCTTCCCCCCTCACAGATTTCTTCTCTCACCAGAGACCGAATCTGACAACGCCGTCGCCCTCTGTTGCTGAGTGGTGGCGCACTGTTTCTCTATGTAGGAACCTGATCGGCGCCAACGTCTGCTGGCTTCGTCATCATATGCGGTTTCATCGCCGTCATCGCTCTCGTAATTGGATTTGGACGACTTGTTGGGGTCGTAAACGGAGAGGAAGGAGAGTCCAGAGATGGTGGCGAGGAGGTAGGATTCGGGTTGGGCCTGGACCGAGCAGAGGGCCTGGACGGGGAGGAGGGAGTTGTTGGTGGTGTCGGCGTCAAACCAGAGGACAGGGGCTTGTGGCGGAGGTTAAGGAGGACGATGCGGCACTGGCAGTCGCCGGCGATGAGGAGGAGGTGGTAGTTGGAAGGAATGGTAGAGAGGAAGTCCCGGCCAGGGGGTTGGAAGGCTTCATGGTTTGCTCCGATTTGGTGCTCAGAGCATTTTCTGGGTGGCCAAATTTTTTTTTTTTGGTAAATTGTGAACTCTGAGAATGGAGAAGGGGAAAATGAAAAAAGTGAACATGTAGAATTGAACATATAAATTGATCAATTGTGCCTGAAGTGTATTCATTTTGGTTTTAGGAGTTTATGCAATTCACTAGAGGGCAATAATATGATTATTGGAGGGTAATAATATGATTATTGGGGGTCAATAATATGATTATTAGGAAGCAATAATATGATTATTGAGAGACAATAAAAAGAGTATTGGGGGGCAATAATATGATTATTAGGTATTACTAGGGAGCAATAAAATCGGACCCTGGATTCCGATCACCGGTTGTCGAATTCCTGTCACCGAAGTCCGCGGCCGACCGCCCGTCACCAGAGTCCGGTAAGGTCTCCGATGACTTCTCTCTCTAAGTGACAAAGAAGGAGACGGCAAAATTGTCCTAAAAATAAATAAAAAGTAATTAAAAAAATACTTAATTGAGTATTATGGCAAAATATATATAAAATATTGTGTAAGTGGGCAATCTCTTAGAGTGTTTGAGTAAAAAGGGTTAATTAACCCCAAAATTAGATAAATAATCATTTCTCCAAAAAATAACGAATAGACTAATAAATTATAAAAAGAAAACAAAATGGAAACCTAAGACATGAGCAAGAAAAAGTTTTGTTTTCCCACGTTAAAATACGTAACTAACTTTATTTTGGACATTAGGCAAAGTATAGTTTTTTTTTTTTTGCCTTTCTTTCAGCTTGATGTACTTCCTACATTTTTCAATTATAATGTTTTTTATTATTAATAAAGCTGTCATTTTCTTTCAGAAAAAATAAAATACAGACCTGTGCCAAGTTGTTGTTTGGTCTCATGTTCCCCCTCCCCAAGTTGGACTAAAAAAATAATGAATAGACTAATAAATTATAAAAAGAAAAGCAAACGGAAACCTAAGACATGAGCAAGAAAAGTTTTTGTTTTCCCACCTTAAAATACGTAACTAACTTTATTTTGGACATTAGGCAAAGTATATAGTCTTTTCTTTTTTCAAAATTCTTCTATGCATCAGTGGTGTAAATGAACCAGCAATTTCAACACATTTAAGCCGTTGATATTTAAAGGTAATTTTCTTTTTAATAACAAAAAAATATACTTCATGTTATCCAGTAGTTCATTCCCGTTAATTCAAGTGCACGTTAGTACACTAAATATTTTTTTTTCTTAATTAATTTTGGACCGGAGTGTTTCGTTTATATTTATCTACTATTGATACTGTCTAGGAACAACTTGCAGATCGAGAACCCCCAAATTTGGAGGTTTATTCAAGATCGGAATAAATAATTACAGTAAGTCTTCGTTTATTTAGATTAAGTTTTCACTCTTCCAGATTGTATACGGAACAAAAGTACTCTTGGTATACCTACTCTTGATTTGACTTATAATTAATTTAAAACAGTCCTCTTTTTTTTTTTTTTTTTTTTTTTCCGGTAGGTACAAATTTTAAATTTCCCTCTTACCAATAAACACAAAATTAAATACTTGGTTGGAACCAGCTGATACTGTCTAGGAACAACTTGCAGATCGAGAACCCCCAAATTTGGAGGTTTATTCAAGATCGGAATAAATAATTACAGTAAGTCTTCGTTTATTTAGATTAAGTTTTCACTCTTCCAGATTGTATACGGAACAAAAGTACTCTTGGTATACCTACTCTTGATTTGACTTATAATTAATTTTAAACAGTCCTTTTTTTTTTTTTTTTTTTCTTTTTCCGGTAGGTACAAATTTAAAACTTCCCTCTTACCAATAAACACAAAATTAAATACTTGGTTGGAACCAGCTATAGCAAATTAGCAATATATAAATGCTTGGTTGGAATCAGGCAATCAGCTATAGCAAATTAGAAATATATATATATATATATATATATATATATATATATATATATATCCTTCCTCGACAGTACAAGGAGATATTAGAACCTTTCAACATTGGAGAAGTACTGCGTGAAGAACATCAGTGATCATATAGGCCGTTTCATTTCCCAGCTCACTTGTTATGTAAGTTTTTAATCTGTTCGATCATTTGCTATATTTCACTTGTTTGTTTTGCATTTTTATTCACTCAAGATATTAGCTAGCTAATTAATATATATGCTCAAAATTTTATAGTACTTCATCATTTTGGGTTGTGGAGTGGTTTTTAAGTTTCATTTATAAAAAAAGAACAAAATTCTTTGAAATTTTTTTTTCAATTTTAGAAATACAATCATATTTCAATTTTAACTTTTTAGTATATATAATAGAAAATTTTACAGGGAACCTTTTTGAAATGCTCTAAAAATAAACCCGAAAACTACAAAACATAAAAAAAATGGTAAAAAACAGACTCAATTCAATGTCATAATTTTCAGGTCGTTTAAAAAGGAGACAAATCCAAACCCAAACCCAAACCCAACCCATTTAATTATCATATTAAAATTTAAATCCAAACCCAACCTATTTATTAAATGGGTTACCTATTTCCAACCTGTTTAACCCATTTAATAAACAGATCATATCGTGTTGGACCAAATGACCCATTTAAGGGTTATCATTGCAACCTATTTAAGTAAAAACAATGCACGAATTGATTAAATTAACTGAAAACTCTTCAAGATGAAAAATATAAATAATTATATATAATTTATAAATAATTAAAGCCAATAATGATGAAGAAAAATATTTCAAATTGCACAATTATAGGATTAAATACTCATTGCAAAAAAAAAATATAACATAATTAGATTATACGGGTTCACTTCGTGTTGGAAAATTGACCCGCAGCTAACTCGTTTTTTAATCGTGCGGAATCAACCCATTTAATTTCATGCAGGTTTTGAGTTGTGCTATCAAGTCGTGTCAAAATTGAGACCCCTACATACATGCATGGCCATATATAGCAGACAGAAATTCCTAACATATAATACCCATTGAAGGTTGGATTGCATATTTTATTCAAATGACTCAAAACCAATAAACCACTGCAAAGCGACTGCACCACCCTAATTAATGCTCCAGAGACATTCGTCCTGGACACACAATTGTGATACGAGAGATCACTAGAGATCCGATTGAGTTTGTCCCCGAAAACCAATGGTTTCTAACCCAGAGAACAAGCAAAAAACGAAATAAAGACTAAAGGCCCATATTTCCAAGGTCCACCAACCTAAGACCTATAGACACATAAGCCCAAGTTGGACTCGCCAATCGGGATTTCTTGAGGTCGGACTGCCACCAAGCCCTAGAAGCTATGGCAAGGTCGCGCACAACAACGTAGAAAACCTGCCATATCGACGACGTAAATTTAAGATGGGACTATGTATATATATTTAGGGAGGATATATATAGGATATGTATATATAAAAAGTCCCCAAATTTCAAGTTTCAGGAGGTCTTATCTAAAAGAGAAAAAGTCACAAAGAGTATCCCAACTTAAAAGTCATTCTACACTTTGGTATCTCATTTTCTAAATATGTCACTTTAGTACTTCAACTTATTACTTATGCATAACATTCATATACGCCGTTAATAACACCGTTAATTTGAGTGTGTTATGTAGCTTTCCCATATGGGTATTTTTGTCCATTTATGTTTTCCACCAAAAATTCCATGGGAGAGGATCTAAAATTTCTTTCTTTTTGCTGAAAATAAAATCTGTCATCAAAGAAAATATTATATTTGGGTTTATGGAAGATCAGTTTAATTATTGTACTAAATTTTTTGACTTATTGTTATGATCCCAGGAAACATAATTATTAAAATGAGAAGAGGTGAGAGATTTTTCGTTCTACAGCCTACTAATCCATGAATAGAGAGTGGCATAGATGAGATCAGATTGTCTGTTAGTTTTATTAATTGTTGATTCTATATTATCTTATCTTAGCTCTTCAACTATAATTTGTTGGGTAAATATTGGTTTTCTTTCAAGAGGCTTTGAGCCTTTCTTCTTTTAATTGAAGAACTCTTCAGACAAAAAACAAAAAATGTTTGTTCAATCATTGTGCATAGTCATTTCAATAACAATCATAGCAGATCGTCTAGTAGAGTTGTAGAAGATGCTAGAAACTTTTAGGATATATGGTTGTTGTAGTTATTTGCTTACTCCTTGATTATAGATCCATCGTTGTTTGGTTTCCTCGGCAATGAGGAAGGATGCAACAAGTGTTTTTGTTGTTGTTTGTTTGTTTGTTTTTTTTTTTTTTTTATAAATAAAAGTAAATATGAATTAACGGAGTGATTTTTTGTTAAGTGACAAATACCATGAGATTTTTTGTGGGAAAACATAAATGGATGAAAATACCCATGGTAGAAAGTTGCATGACTCTTGCGCTAACGGTGTTACTAACAGCGTGTATGAATATTATGCATTAGTAATAAGTTGAGGTATCAAAGTGATATATTTAGAAATGAGATACTAAAGTGTAGAATGACTTTAAATTAGGGTACTATTTGGGTCTTTTTCCCTATCTAGAACTTCCTTACACACACACTATATATGTATTCTTTTCTTTCTGTTCATACAGGCAGCAGTCAACATCATTAAGGTTCCAAGAGATCAATGATACCTAGCAGTAACTTTAAAATCACTTCTGCCAATTATCTTTAAAATAATATTCGAATTTTCATTAATTGTCACCAGGGCAGAGATGACTTCACAAATGAATGAAATAAGTGTTCACGTTGAGCGCACTGAACCAGAACAAGTCTTGGACGAGTGCTGTATCTACAGGGTTCCCAGCAAACTCCGCAATGTAAATAAAGCATCTTACACTCCTCAATTACTTTCGATAGGCCCTTTCCACTACGGCAGTCCAAAACTGAAGGACATGGAAAGCCATAAACAGAAATATTATGAGAAATTTCTCAAACACTGTTCAAAGGATGAGGCTGCACTGAAACGGTTCGTCAACCAACATTTGGACAGAATTCTTAGTTGTTATGCAGGTACCATTGAGTGCAGAGGCAACATTATCAACGTGATTCTAGTTGATGCTTGCTTCATCATTGAAATGTTTATGACAGACTCTGAAACAGAAAATCATCACATACTGAGGTCACCTTGGATGAGGAAAGCTGTAGAGAAAGACTTAATACTGTTTGAAAATCAGATTCCTTATTTTTTTCTTGAAGAGCTTTATGACTTTGCCATTTCCAGTCGTGATTCTATTGTAGAACCTGAGATTGCCGTCCATCCTGAACCTGTTCAGCATCAATTTCTAACCCTTGCCTGTAAGTTCTTTGAAGAATATAACAGGAAGAAAAGACCTCTCAGGAATGGAATAAACCTGAAACATTTCACTGATTTGGTAAGACATTTTGTGTGTACAGACAAAGTGACAGGTGACTGTGTTAGTTGTAAAATAACCATATACATGCTCACAACATATGCACACAATCATAAAAGGGATTAAGGCTTACCTTCAGCAATTACTGGCATGGATTCCATCTTATGCAACTGCAAACACGAACACTGAATATAGCCTTCTGTTACTTACCAACTTGCTTCTCAATGGACAGAACAATATGCAAAACGTCGGTAGTAATCAGGGACCAATTCATCTGTATATATAGGTGACTTAAACCTCAAGAAGCTTCCCATTAAAGCTATCCATATCGGTTTAGGTTTCCTAGTTAGATTCTTAATGTATCACAACTTGTAGCCTTCCTTGTAGACTAAGCAATAGATTACTATCCTTAATGAATTGATACACTATTCATTAAGTCACTAGTATTGATTTACTGTTTGTATCCATGTTAAACTAGGATTGATATTAAGCTAATCATCAATTACTTTATGATGATATGTGTTATGTCCATATTTGATCTTACAATCTCCCCCTTGGACTCACACATATCATGCTCGATGATTTGCACCAGAGAACATCAAAACCTACTTAACTTACTGAAGTGCGCGCCAGATAACAAACTTAAATCGAAAATCCATTCCAACATGGTCAGATCACAGTTACTTATGCAGAGCAAGAAACAGTATACATTTTAACAAAAATGCAGAGTTTCAAAACCACAAACACAAGCTCCTGCAATCCACATATGTCAAACCAGAAGTGATACAATATATGTTAATGTGTATCAACAAGTAAACATATATTAGGTCCTACTTTATGTTTCTAAAACCAAAAACTCAAGCAAATTTACTGAACACTGATGGCTTAAAGATATTGCTTGAACCTTAACATCATGCTTCACATGATTTAAGCCATCTGATAGCAAGTATAACTTTAAACACAAAATCGATAATTTTCAGAACATTCAACAAAAACTGCAGTAATAACCAAAATCTGAAAATACCTCAAAATTTATTAATAATAAAATCTGTCATTACAAACAAGTTGTGATAAACAAAATAAAAGATCACAACTAAAACACAAGAACTCAAAAAACTTTAGAATTTTAAATGCTCCAACTGGACTAACTCTCTACTGAACCTAAGCATCTAAATTAGCTAAAATTCCAATGCTTGCTGTATGTTTCTGGAATGCTGCTACTGACAATGCCTTAGTGAAAGGATCTGCTAGCTGTGAATTTGTGTCAATACTCAAAACAGCTATTTCACCATGCTTTACTCTTTCTCTAACACTGTAATACTTTAGATCAATATGCTTGGAATTATTTGACCTTTTACTGTTCTTGCTAAAGAAAACTGCAGCCTCATTGTCACAATAAATTATAAGTGTTCCAGCCACAATGTGACTCAATACTTTGGTCTGCATGAGAAAATTCCTAATCCAAAGTCCTTCACACACAGTTTCATATACTGCAATAAATTCAGCTTGCATAGTAGAAGTTGAAACAAGTGTTTGTTTCATGGTTTTCCAAGCAATAGCACCTCCTGCAAGCAAGAACACATATCCACAAGTGGACTTCTTGGAGTCTGGATAATTCCCTGCAAAATCCGAGTCTGAGAATCCAATGAGTTTCAGATCCTCCACTTGCCTATAAACTAGCATGTGACTTTTAGTTCTCTGCAGGTATCTCAACACTTTCTTCCCAGCTACCCAATGTTCATGGCCTGGATTAGATTGGAATCTTGACAAAATCCCTACTGCAAAAGACAAATCCGGCCTAGTGCAGACTTGTGCATACATGAGACTTCCTACAAGTCTGGCATAAGGCTTTGACTCCATATTTTCTTTCTCAACATCACTATTGGGACTTTGCTTCTTGGTTAACTTATCTCCTTTGGACATGGGAACTTCTCCAGCTGCACACTTCTCCATACCAAATCTCTTTAAAATTTTGGTAACATAATTCTGTTGAGACAAACCAAGTAGTCTCTGTGCCCTATCTCTTTTAATCTCAATACCTAGTACATAGGATGCTTCTCCTAAGTCTTTCATGTCAAAATTCCTTGATAGAAAACTCTTGGTATCTTTAAGCAATTTAATGTTACTGCTAGCCAAAAGTATATCATCCACATAGAGTACCAGAAAAATAAAATTGTTCCCAACAGTCTTCAAATAAACACACTCATCAACAAGATTTTCTGTAAATCCAAAAGTAGAAATCACAGAATCAAATTTCTTGTACCACTGTCTAGAAGCTTGTTTTAGGCCATAAATTGATTTTCTTAACTTACACACTAAGTTTTCACTTCCAGCTCGCACAAACCCTTCTGGTTGCCTCATATAAATCACTTCATCTAGTTCACCATTCAAGAAAGCTGTTTTAACATCCATCTGGTGCAGCTCCATATCAAAATGAGCCACTAAAGCCATGATTATCCTAAACGAGTCTTTTGTAGAAACTGGAGAAAAAGTCTCAGTAAAATCAATGCCCTCCTTCTGTGTAAAACCCTTGGCAACTAATCTTGCTTTATGTCTCTCTACATTGCCATTTGCATCTCTTTTGGTTTTGAAAACCCATTTACAACCTATAGGCTTCTGGTTGGGGTCAGGTTCAACTAATTCCCAAACTGCATTTTGACTCATGGAATTAATTTCTGCTTCCATTGCTAGCTGCCATTGATGAGATTCACTACTTTCAATGGCCTGATTAAATGTAGTTGGATCATTGTCCTCTGCACAGTCCATTTCAATTTCTGCTTCTTGTAGATAAACAATGTAGTCACTCTCTTCCCCCCATAAGTTGGTTTTCTTGCTCTCTGTGATCTTCTAGGTTGAGCTACTAGAGGATTTTGAGGTTCAGTTACTTGACCAGTTACGTGGTCAGTTACTTGGTCAGTGACATGGGCAGTGACTTGACCAGGTACAGTTACTTGGGTAGTTACATGGTCAGTGACATGGGCAGTGACATGGGCAGTGACTTGATCAGGTACAGTTACATGGTCAGTGACTTGGTCAGTTACTCGACCAGGGACAGTTACTTGGTCAGTGACATGGTCAGTCACTTGACCAGTTACTCGACCAGGGACAGTTACTTGGTCAGTGACATAGTCAGTTACGTGACCAGTGACATGATCAGTTACATCTTGTTCTAAAGGCAATGCTACACTTAAATTCTCATCTGACACAATTTCCTCAAAAACTGAGGTTAAATCCTCAAGGTTTGTATTGTGAACTTTTTCACTTAGAAACTTTACTTGATGTGTTTCAAAAATTCTAGGTGAATGATGAGCAGAATATAACTTATAGCCTTTAGATTTATCTGGATAACCTACAAAATAGCAACTAACAGTTTTGGGGTCAAGTTTATTCAAGCTTGGATTATAAATCCTAGCTTCTGCATGACATCCCCAAACATGACAGTGATGAAGACTAGGTTTCCTGCCACACCAAAGCTCAAAAGCAGTATTTTCTATGGCTTTGCTAGGTGTTCTATTGCAAATATAATTTGCAGTTTTTAAAGCCTCACCCCACAGAAATTTAGGCAAACCAGTTGTACACATCATGCATCTAACCATGTTCAAAAGAGTCCTATTCTTTCTCTCTGCAACACCATTCTGTTGTGGATTATAGGGTGTTGTGTATTGAGCTTTAATTCCATTGTCTTGCAAAAACAAGGCAAATGGACCCTTTTGTTGGCCGGATTCAGTGTACTTTCCATAGAACTCTCCCCCTCTATCTGACCTTACTGTTTTGATTTTCTTTTCTAGTTGATTTTCTACCTCAGACTTAAAGATTTGAAAGGCTTTCAATGCTTGTGCCTTTTCTGAAAGTAGATAAATATAACTGTATCTAGAAAAGTCATCAATGAATGTGATAAAATACACATTCCCACAGATAGTTTGATGCCTAAATGGTCCACATATATCAGTGTGTATGAGTTCTAATAAATTTTGGCTTCTATATGCAGTCTTCTTTCTAGTATTAGTTATTTTTCCCTTAAAGCATTCAACACAGTCTGTTAGATCAGAAAAATCAAGTTCATTTAGGATGTTGTTTTTCACCAAAATTTTCAGTCTCTCTTTTGAAACATGGCCGAGTCTTCTATGCCATAAAAATGCAGACTTTTCATTTAGTTTGGTTCTTTTAACACCTATTAAAGTGTTAGTACTGTTTGTGTTATTTTCAACAAGTAAAATTTCTTGTTGAGCCATTGAACAATTTAACTGTAAATAATCATTCATAATAACACCAGAACCAATTTGAACAGAATTTTTAGAAATAAGAATTCCATTACTATCCATAACAAGTCTACAACCAGATTTTACTAAAAGAGAAACCGAAACCAAATTCCTTCTCATGGAAGGTACATAAAAAACATTGTCCAAAACTAACAATTTTCCTAATCCTAAATCGAGCTTTAAGGTTCCAATAGCCTTGACTGCCACTCTCATGCCATTGCCTACACACAGGTTCACTTCATCACTTTTTGGGATTCTCCTCCTTATGAATCCCTGCAAAGAATTAGTAATATGAATAGGTGAGCCTGAATCTATCCACCAAGACTGTGGTTCAACATTTATAAGATTAATTTCTAAAGAAAAAACTGTATTAGAAAAAATCTTACCCTTTTTGGCTAACCAATTTTTATAGCCAGTGCAGTCCTTTTTCATGTGTCCTACTCTTTTGCAAAAGTAGCACTTGAACCTAAATGGCCTATTTTCCTTGGCCACTGCAGCTGTTGAACTCCTAGTTATGGCTTTGATAGGCTTGAGCTTATTTTGGGGCTTTTTCCTTTTAGGCTTCTCAATGAGGTTAATGGTTGTAGCAGGTTCCTTTTCTTCCTTGATCCTAGATTCTTCATCCACACAGATGGATATAAGTTCATCTAGAGTCCAGTTTCCCTTTTGAGAGTTGTAACTGGTCCTAAGATGACTAAAACTGTTAGGCAAGGAATGTAGTGCATAATGCACTACCTGCTCATCCCTAACCCCCATCAAGAGCTCCCTGAGTCTGCCATTTATATTGATCATCTTCATAATATGCTCTCTAACTCCCCCTGAACCCATGTACTTCAAATCATGAAACTCCTTGGTTAGCCTAGCAGCTTCTGCCTTTTCACTTTCTTTAAACTTAGCACCTATGAGTTCCAAAAAAATCTGATGCTAGCTCAGGTTCTTCTATACTTCCTCTGACAGTCTTGGACATAGAGGTACGAATGAGGTTCTTAGCCATTCTATTGGATCTATGCCACTTCTTGTAAAGATCAGTTTCCTTCTTAGTGCTCTTTTCAGTTAACTCTTCAGGTTTATCCTCAGTGAAGCAATAGTCTATGTTCTCATGCATTCCCATATAGTTCTCTACAGAATCTAGCCAAGCTCTATAGTTGGTTCCAGTTAGCATCAAGACACTGTTCAAGTTCATGTAAGAGTTACCTAAGGAGCAAAACAAAAATTCGTGTGAGTTCTCAATTTGTAAAGAAAATAACTTTAAGTTTTCTGTGTTTTATTTAGCTTTAAGCAACCAAAACAAGAACATACAGAAAACCTAAACAATCCATACTTGCATTCATATCAGTCCATAACCAAAAATAATGTTAAGCAACACTTTTGAGCAGAAGCATAACATCCTGGAGTTCTTTATCAATATACCATGTTCAATGAAAACAAGTTATCCAAAGAAATTTATCCACATCTTTAGACAGAAGAAAAATTTCTAAGTATCCGTATTTATTTTCATCAAGCACGCATATTGCTGTTTTGTATTCTAAAACCATACTTGACCACTTCTTTGGAAGATAAAACTGAAGCATAGTTTTAAAACACAAAACACAATTTCAGTTTTGTTATTCGATCAGTTACTTGGTCAGTGACCTGGCCAGTTACATGGTCAGTGACCTGGCCAGTTACATGGTCAGTGACCTGGCCAGTTACATGGTCAGTGACCTGGCCAGTTACATGGTCAGTGACCTGGCCAGTTACATGGTCAGTGACCTGGCCAGTTACATGGTCAGTGACCTGGCCAGTTACATGGTCAGTGACCTGACCAGTTACTTGGTCAGTGACCCGACCAGTTACATGGTCAGTGACCTGACTAGTTGGTCTGTTACCTGATCATCGTTTTCTGCCAACATCAATGAAGAATGCTTTGTGCATCATAATCACTTATGCCAACAGAAAACCACAAAACCCATGAGCTTTTAACTTTATATTCTACCCAGATTCATCCTTGTAAGAAAATTAAGCTCTCGTATCTGTCAATTTTAATAATGTGTAAACAAAATCTGGGAGATTTTTGTTCTTCATGCAATTTTTACACAATCACAGATACAATACCATATCATCAATCAATTCATCATGCATATTCAAGCACAATCAAAATTGTTTCGATTCCAAGAAACCACAGAACAATCAAGAAATTGTAAATTTCATCCGGTCACCATCTACTCTAACCTAACGCACGCCGGGAATGCAACTAGTGTTCTTGAGCACAATCAAAATTCAATTATCATGCTATGAATCGAAATCAATTTCACAGAAAAACCTGTTTTTTGCTTTTCCCCAATTTGCTGCTAAAAATCACAGCGGAAGCGTGAACTTGATATTTAACCAGATGCAGCAATTGACTTAAGTAACTTACCTTGATCAGTTACATGACCAGTTACATGGTCAGTTACCTGATCAGTGACTTGGTCCGTAAAGCAAAAACCCCCTTTTTTTTTTTTTTTTTTTTTTTTTTTGTGTTTGTTTTGCAAAACCCTAAAACGATTTTGATACTTGTGAGCCTATGCTCTGATACCAATTGTAAAATAACCATATACATGCTCACAACATATGCACACAATCATAAAAGGGATTAAGGCTTACCTTCAGCAATTACTGGCATGGATTCCATCTTATGCAACTGCAAACACGAACACTGAATATAGCCTTCTGTTACTTACCAACTTGCTTCTCAATGGACAGAACAATATGCAAAACGTCGGTAGTAATCAGGGACCAATTCATCTGTATATATAGGTGACTTAAACCTCAAGAAGCTTCCCATTAAAGCTATCCATATCGGTTTAGGTTTCCTAGTTAGATTCTTAATGTATCACAACTTGTAGCCTTCCTTGTAGACTAAGCAATAGATTACTATCCTTAATGAATTGATACACTATTCATTAAGTCACTAGTATTGATTTACTGTTTGTATCCATGTTAAACTAGGATTGATATTAAGCTAATCATCAATTACTTTAT
Source organism: Rosa chinensis (assembly GCF_002994745.2). Lineage (NCBI taxonomy): Eukaryota > Viridiplantae > Streptophyta > Magnoliopsida > Rosales > Rosaceae > Rosa > Rosa chinensis. The sequence goes on from NC_037088.1 coordinate 39,195,965, forward strand.
GATGATATGTGTTATGTCCATATTTGATCTTACATTAGTAACCAAAAGAAATGTAAATATGATGTAAGAAAGCTTAAGGCAGCAGGGGTAAAGTTTAAACATCTTGCAGAACCCTTTGTCATAGAGCCTTTGTCAACAGGGGTTAACAGCTATAGATCCAAGTTAGCAGGTCTTACAACTAAGGAGTTGAAGCTTACACGATTCTGGGCAACGTATGATGCAGAAAGCGTAATAAGAAACATTATGGCCTTGGAACAGCTCATCTACCCAAAAAAGGCTTATATTTGCAGCTATTTTTTGCTACTTAGTCAGCTTGTCAACACTGTGGAAGACATAGATTTGCTGATCAAGGACGGAGTGGTTGAGAACTTGCTAGGCAGCAACAAATCGGTGGAAAAGCTTATTAACTCATTCTGCGTGCACATTGTGGAGGAAATATCCTGCTATTCGGATATCTATGACCAGCTTAATGAGCACTATAAGACGAGTTTAGGCAATCGCCGTATGGCAACCCTGAAACAAGTTTACTTCAAGGATCTTTGGACAGGCAGTGCAACTATACTTGGACTGGTTGTCCTGGTTTTCTCAATCATTGCTACCATCAAGTCGCTCACCTATCATAAGCGTTAGTGTGCCTCACGTTTGTTTGTTTGTTTGTTTTTTTTTTTTTTTGAAAGGCTACTCTGAGTTTGTTTTATTGGTCAAAGAGTTTGTTAGTTTTAGTTCATCTATTATTGTTGTGAACACCCTCGTCAATTCCAACATATGTTATTGTAAAAAATGTCTGAATGAATAAATGAGTGTACCGATATTGTTCATCGTAATTTCTTAACTGTATGACAAAAAGATGGCAAACATATCGATTGTAGGGTAAACTGAGAAAACTGGTGGGTGGCAATAGCTGGATCCTTTACGTAATAATGAGAAAAATAGAGATAATAGTTATCTTATTTGGCATATTTCGGGTGTAAATTGATAAAAAATAGTAAGTGAGTTTTACTCACTATTTGTTATAGAAATTGGGTGTATGAGGGAGTTCAGTTCCGATGCCATATACTAGTCAAATTCAGAGAAACAAATATGGAAAGTTTGAATGAGATTTGGTTCTGGTGCCACATTTTTATTAGGTTTCGGGGTGCAGCTACCATGACCAAATCGTGCTGCCGGTGAGGGAGGAGTGTGGCGTTATTGGCTGGTTGTTATTGACGGTGAAGGCGGGTGTTTGGTAGATTATAATAAGGGTGCGGCTATTACCTATTTTTATAATTTCAAGTTTACTTAGTTCACCCATTTACAATAATCCGAAATACCCTTTTTCAATGTAGGGTTTAACTTGAATTCTTTTTTTATTTGGCCTCATCCGCATCTCGAATTCTTTTTTTGTTAGCATAACATGAAAACGATTGAAGATGATGAATGCTAAGAAAGCGTTAGAGTTTAACTATGAATGAAGATATTAAAAATGAAATTTAAGTAGGTCTTCTGTAGGGTGAAATAGAAGAAACAAATTTTAATTTTTAATAAGATATTGTTCTTTACTTCTTTATTGTAATTTTATGTTTGGGCATTTTAGTCTTTTAATAAATCAAAAACTAGTAGAGTGAAAAAAATAGTTAGTAGGCTGTCAATCTTGTACTTATTTATCTTTTGTCCATTTTTAAGGCTAGAAATGACACTGATGAGTTGAAAATGAATTGCATTGTCTAATAAGAAACCGGTAGGGTGACAAACAGATAGTAACTACACCCTATGTAAATTGTGTATAATCTTATAACGAGTTTTGCACTTATAGTTTCAAACAATGCTCTGAAGTTTGACCCCTATAAAGAAAATGAAAACATATTGGGAATTAGTGCAGTTAATTTGCTACCAGACTTATAAATCTATAATGAAAGTTTTACGGTAAATCAATGTAGAGAAACATCAAGTAGTCTTTGTTAGATACAGATATAGACTAGTTCGATACAAAAGTAAAGAGTCTCAAACTAACTACGGCAATTGTAGTTCAGTGGATGCATTAGACTCTCCCACGGGAACGTTCAAGATGTGGAACCCCCACATCATGCGTTCAACCACTAAGTTGGCCTAGTGTTATTTATTGAATTATAAATGTGGCCAAGGGAGGGGTTGGAATGCCATGTTGGCCGTATGGGCTCCTAACGGATTAATCTTTAGACTTAAAAAGTTTTTAGGATATCGCGAATAAACAGAAAGAAGGGTGTCAAAAAAAAAAAAAAAAAAAGTCTCAAACTAGTCTACCAATATTTAGAGTTAGTCTACCTCTTAAGTAAAGTAGTATGCTCGATATATCGTAGACGAACACAGATATAAATATTTTAGGGTCCTTGACCCAAAGCACCAAAATGATCTCACTTATCCCAACAACAGATTTTTGTTCCCACTAGCCCAATTTAAACTAAAATGACTATTCTGCCCTTAACTTTATTAAACAACTACTATCATGCCACTCAACATATCTCTCTCTCTCTCTCTCCCTCTGCAGAATCACGACCTCTTCTTCTCTCTCTCTCTCTCTCTCTCTCTCTCTCTCTCTCTCTCTCTCTCTCTCTCTCTCTCTCTCTCTCTCTCTCTCTCTCTCTCTCTCTCTCTCTCTCTCGCCGGCCCTGTTAGCTCCAGTGACGTTTATGGACTGTAGTTTCCGAGATCGAGCTGCCTTCTTCTCAGACTCGGGTCTCAAACCTGAACGAAGCATATCTGGACTCCTCAGCATACTTGTCCAGTTTCCGCTTCGACGACAAACGTGCCGCCGCGGCCATCGGAGGCTTGTCTTCTATTCCTCTTCTTCGCTCGATTCCGCTGTCGCTGCCGACGAAGGCTTCTCCTCGCTCGATTCGATGTTGCAGTGAGTGTTGGGTCACTTCAATCTGAACAAGCGACGCCTCGAGATAAAGCAGCTCCGGTAAATTGCTCCAGCGATGTGCTTGAGTATGTTGACTTCACCGATCTGTCCAATAACTCATTGAATGGGTTTAGTATTTGATTGGAGTTGCCACTGTGATTTGAAGGTTTTGTTGAATGGGTTTAATTTTACGACGACGAAGAAGTTAGGTTCCGGTCTGCAACCGTGGAAGAAGCTGGTCTGCGACCATGGAAGAAGGGAGAAGAAGAAGATTGGGTTCGTCCCTGTTAGCTCCGCTCGAAGCTACCTCTCTGGTCGAAGCTCCAGTCGGATTGCCGGCGACAAACTCAGCCCTTGAACCTGGGTGCCCAAATCAGATTTTTTTTTTTTTTTTTTAAGTAACCGGACAGAAGGAAAGAAAAGAAATTTTGAATGTCTATTGAGGGGCAATAGATGTCTATTGGGGGCAAGATATGTTTTGAATTGATGTAGTTACCTCATTTTTTTCTTTAATCAAAGTTTTATTTGTCTAATCTTAGAAAGATTAGTTTCCATTCCGGCTACCGAAAGTTCTATTAGGGGCAATAAACGTCTATTGGGGGGTAATACATGGTTGATATATGTCTGTTGGGGGGCAATAGACGTCTATTGGGGGGTAATAGATGTCTATTGCCACTCTATTGGGAGGCAATAGAGGTTTTCAGAAAAATCCGGTGAGTGGTGGCAGGTGACCGGAATCCTACGAAAGTTGGTCGGAATCCGAGCGGCCGGTGACCGGATGCCGGCGGCCGGTGACTGGCTCCGGCGAAGTCTCCTATGGTTTCTCTCTCTTCCATTTTCTCTCTCTCTCTCTCTAAGTAACAAAGGGGTGAGGGGTAAAATGGTATTTAAAAAAAAATCTTAATGGGGTATTAGGGAAGACTCTCTTAGAGTGTGTTGGGTAAGAGGGAATTAAAAAAACTTAATGGGGTTAGTGGGAAAAAAATCCCTAGAAATGAGATAAATGGACAAAAACCCAATATTTTAAGCACATATATTGAGATTCTTACAACCATCATTTAAAAAACGCGGGTCTTAAACGACTGTTTTCCTTAACATGGGAGAGTTTTTTTTTTTTTTTTGAGTAAAATGAGGTCAACCCTTTATTGAAATTGAAAAGTTACAACGATACCATGCCAATAGGCATAAAAAAGCAAATAAACAATGCGAAAGGAAAAGATGCAAAAATTACATTTGAAATACAAAGAATTAAAAATGCAAGAGCAGCAACGTTGAAACGCAGCGCTGATTTTACACTACGGATTGCAACCGTGTAGTGAATTGAGTTGTCGGTGGTTTGACTACCCATCGAACCCCAACGCACAAATTGACAAAAATCAACTTGGCGTCGGAATGAAGGCACTCTCCCACCACAAGATCGAAGCCGGCCAAGGGTGTCAGAACATGGCCATGTTGGTAGACGATCTTTCACGAACAAATACCATAGCATTGGGTCCCAAATCTAGTACCAGTAGCGAGTAGGGGCCCCATGCCATTCCAACTGTTGAACAAAATCCCAACGAAAAAAGTGGGCCCGAAATCAAGCCCAATTGCGAAATTGGGTTGGAAGCCAAACCCAAAATTGAGAGTGGGTCAGAGCCCAAACCCGCGACCCGCTCGAATCCCAGATCCAGACGCTCTTGCCCCAATCCCAGACCCGATACTTGAGGTGCACCACCCAATTCCATTGCCGGCAAGACAAACCCGGCACCACAGCAGCCTCAGTCCCATCTGCACCATGACCACTATGCCTCAACCAAGGCACACCCAGACAGTTGAGATCCAAATGAAGGACCTCATTCCCTGCCTTCCAAAACCCCCCGACGAACGTCGCTACCACCAATCACACCACCACCACGATCAGCCTCCCATCAACACCAGCAGCCGACAGACACCAGTTCATCCACCAGATCAGAACCGGCATACAAACTTGTCCACACCACCCACGAGCACAGCAAAACACCAGCCCCAACAAGAGGAAACAGAGAGAAGAAAATCAGGTCAAGACCTGTAGATTTGTCCATTGATAGGAGAAGGTATAGAGCTACGTCCGCTAGGGACGACGGCTCACAAACCCTAGCAGAGCTAGGTCAGAGAGAGAATTTCTTTTATTCTTTATAATGCCATTTTTTAACATGGGAGAGTTGATGAACCTTAAACCCATTAACCAAATGAATCGATAAACGCAACTTCTATATTGAGCAAAAGGCAAAGTTCAAATTTCTTGGCCCACAACCGAGTCGACTCGAGGGTTATGCGTCTACTATCATACTATCTATAGGAACAGCCCAGAACCACAACAATAAGTTATTTTTCTTCTAATTACAGCATGCTTTTGTTTTTGTTCAAACAGATTCCCTCTTCTGGATTGTCAACTGATGAACAAAGTCTTAGTTTTTTATTTTTATTTTAGCTGGCCAATGGTTTCTTTTTATATATTAAGCTTCCTTCTTGGACCTATTCACAGAAACTAGCTAGTTCTTCCTTCAAGTACTACTCTATATCTATCAAATAATATTGAGAATTGAGAAGCCTACGACATTTGGCGAAGTGCAAACTCAACATCAGACAGCTACGAGATACCATCCATCTCATTTCCCCTGTTCAACAACAATATATATAGGTTCTTTAGTCTCATTTTTGCTGCATATTATTTGTTTTTAATCTAGTTTTGAACTTTTGATCACTAAAAATATTGCTGGATAGCTGATAAATTAATTCTAGTTGATGCCTGCTTTATCATTAAGCACTTTATAATAAACGAACTCTAAACCAGAAAATCATAAAAATTATTACATATTAAGATCACCACGGCTGAAGAAAGCTGCATGTACAGCAGGACCTGATACTGTTTCAAAATCGGCTTCCTTATAACCTTCTTCAAGAGCTATGTATATAACTTTGGAAAACCTACTGTTTCCAGTTCACATCCTCGCAATGGAGTAGAAGCACGAGAACATGCCCATAAACACAGTGCCAATAGTCAGCAGGCTGTTAACCTTGCTTCTGTAGGTCATATGACTCATATCACAAAGATAATCAGAGTCAAGTCAAGCGCTGAAGAAGTCAACAAACTCGGCTGCTATTATTACACTTGACATATGTCATAACATGATTGATGACCAAGAAAAGACTGTTACAGATTTTGGTTAAGTTTAATCAAAAGCAGTTAAGCACAGCTTAAGCTTTAAGCAAGTTGTTAAGACCAGGTCTATATAATGCAAATGTAATAAGCCTTGTGTATCCGAGTACATTCACATCTTAATGAGAAGGGAAAATTTCGCAAACAATACACCAAGTAAATGTCACTAATAATTCTTATACATAAAGTTTCAAACCAATCATTTCGGTACACGAAATTTGAAACTCGACCCACTATCAGTACACGACGTCAATGACGCCGTTAATTTGACACCAAAATGTCTATTATGCCCTCAATTCTTTTTTTTTAATAATTTTTTTTTTCTATTTTTTTTTTTCCTTCGTTTTTATCTCTTTCTTCTTCCTTCTTCCGGCTCCACGAAACCCACCTCTATTCTTCATGTGACAAGAAGCCCGAGCTCACCCACTTCGAAACCCACCTCTGTTCTTCAGTTTTCATTTCTTTCTTTCTGATTTTTCTTCATCTATTCGTTTCCTCCTTCCTCAGATCCCTCTCTCTCTCTCTCTCTCTCTCTTCTTCGGTGACAATTGCAGCAAATCACGGCGTACCTTTCCACCACCTCTAGAAGGCCCACGACTCTCAATCTCTCTCAAACCCCAAAATTTCTAGAATGGAAAAGCCCCAAAATGAAGAACCTTAACCCCAAATCAAAGAATCCCAGAATTCCCGTCACCGAAATCTCCCTGTCGCTGGCTCCGCCCTCCTCCTCCTCCTTTGATTCTCGTTTGCTTGATCTGAAATAGTTAGTGGCTCACACTTTCCCCTTTCTCTCTCTCAGCTCAGGGTTTCTACCTCTCCTTTCTCTCTCAAAGCTTAGAACAACTTTTTGGTGGGGGCAGTGCTGATAAAACTTCCATCTCAAGTTCAAAGTCCAGGAAGAGAAAGATGAAGAGGGATTCTGAAATTGAAGAGACTAGCCTAGTGATATCCCCGACAGTGAAAGAGAGCAATGCTTCAGTCTAGGAAATGGTGATGGTGGAAATGAAGGAATGATTGAAATAGGCGCTGAGTCGAGAGAGAGGAAGAAGAGTAGGTACTTGTCTTACCCATACGTAAACTGGGGGCAGAAAGGATTGTCTGCGGAAGGAATGGCAGCAACTACTGATAGTGGACCCAATTTGGAGATTACACTTCTCAACCCAATTTGGATAAATTCTAGGGTTTCCGGCAAGTCGTTTTATGCGATTTTGCATAGGATTGATGTTGGGGTTGTCATTGATTTGGAGCCTGCTAGAACAAAGGACCCGGCTCTGTCTATAGCCGGGGTGGTGCAGTCTCAGAAGCTGGCTGTGAGGGCAATTTTGCAGCTGCAGTCACTGCCCTGTGGGGATATTAAGCTTTTGTGTGACACGGTGGTGGAGAGTGTGAGGGAGCTTACTGGGTATGATAGAGTTATGGTGTACAAGTTTCATGAGGATGAGCACGGGGAGGCTTTGGCTGAAGTGAGTGAGCTCGGGCTTCTTTTCACATGAAAACAGAGGTGGGTTTCGTGGAGCCGGAAGAAGGAAGAAGAAAGAGATAAAACGAAGGAAAAAAAAAAAAACAAAAAAAAATTAAAAAAAAAAAAGAATTGAGGGCATAATAGATATTTTGGTGTCAAATTAACGGCGTCATTGACGTCGTGTACTGATAGTGAGTCGAGTTTCAGATTTCGTGTACCGAAATGATTGGTTTGAAACTTTATGTATAAGAATTATTAGTGGCCTTTACTTGGTGTACTGTTTGTGAAATTTTCCCTAATGAGAAATACCATCATCTTCTTCCTCTAGCTTTCTACTCTTCATTTCTCTCTCCTCTAAAACCCTAGATCTTTGATTTCAGCTATCATAGCATGGTATCAAGAGCCATGGAACTTATTGCTTGATCCTCTGTGTTTCTTTCTTGCTCTTTCTTCTTCGATCTCTCAGTCCCTTCTTCTTCGATCTCTCCGATTTTAAGAAAGCACTGCAGATCCCAGCCTGGAAGAATGCCATACAGGAAGAATTTGATGCCTTAACCAAGCAAGGGACCTGGACTCTTGTTCCTCCTCAACATGACAAGAATCTGGTCAGCTACAAATGGATTTTTAAAGTAAAGAGAAACTCTGATGGATCCATTGCAAGACAAAAAGCAAGACTGGTGGCTAGAGGCTTCAGTCAGGAAGAAGGCATTGACTATGAGGAAACCTTCAATCCTGTGGTAAGGCACACAAATGTGAGGCTTGTCCTAGCCATGGCTGCTCAATTTAATTGGAAACTGCATCAGCTTGATGTCAAAAACACTTTCCTTCATGGAATCTTAAAGGAAGAAGTCTACATGTCCTAGCCGGTGGTTTTGAAGATCCTCAGTGTCCAAATCATGTCTACAAACTTCAAAAGTCCCTTTATGGCCTTAAACAGGCACCAAGAGCCTGGAATGAGAGGTTCACATCCTATCTAACTAAATTGGGATTCAAATCACTACTAGAATTTTGTTCATAGACATCGGTTCTGGACTGATGTTAAACTAATTTTCGACCGATGTCTTAGTGGGTGTAGAGAAAAGTATAGACATCAGTATAAGCGCGTTTTCAACCGATGTCCCAGACAACAACCAACATCGATTCTAAAAAACAAATCGATGTATAATCGTTATAATCATCATATTTTTGTACGTTAGGTATGTCTAATTCTTCATATTTTCACATTTTATACTTAAAAAAATATGTGTCGAACAATACCTACTTAAACATTTGCATCGATTTTTATTCCAAAAGCGATGTCCAGTACACTTGTAGACATCAGTTCCCATGAGTATTGCACTACTAGCAAAATAACAACACACACGGATTTACTGTAGTTAAAAGCCACAGATATCCGTGTGAAATAGAAATACTGACAGAAATCCGTGTGAAATGAGCATAATGGGGCCCACAATAATTTATACAATAACAATATCAACGGATATCCGTGTAAATAAACAACAGTCACAGATATCTGTGTAAAAACTAAAACATTTTCACACAGATATCTGTGTGAAAAACAATTCACACGGATTTCTGTATGTATTATAAATTAGTTTATAAAAAATCATTAATTTTTTATGTTATGTGAATTATGGAGGGACGGATTTCTGTTACAATAAGTATTTGATACAGATTTCTGTGTGAAATGAGTAATACACACGGATTTCCGTGTGAAAATGTTGACACAGTAATCCGTGTGAAAAATCCAAAAAGGAGACTACACACAGAAATCCGTGTGCACAAACAATAGTAACTGATGTCTGTGTAAAAACTAAAACCTTTTCACACGGATATCTGTGTGAAAAAATATAGGTGTATATAAGGTTGACCATTTATTTGATATCGAAATAACGGCGGATTGAGTTAATTTTTTTTACACAATATCTATTAATACACTATAAATAGATGGGTAATGTCAAATTTATTGATTTTCAATTTTGATTTATTGGTTCGCACCAAATTCTTATATGTCTACTAATGTGGTATAACTAGTTTATTAGTTGTCAAGAAAAGTATACATTTCATGAGCAACAATGTGGAGCAAATAGATTTTATCAAAATCGACCGTTGGATGTTGTCATGATTAGAATAAATAGTTATGGTCAAAATTTCAGCTATTTTTGTTATCGTTTAGGTCTCGATCTACTATATCAACCCTTAACCCTAAATACCACATAAACCTAATATGCTCATAACCGCTCATTCGCAACTTATTTTTTCGATCTGTCAACTCTCATACTCTCATGAATATGAGGTATACCAAATAATGTAAAAATTTTGAAAAGTTTATCTCCTCATGGTTTTACTCCTCTTAGGGAAGTATATGTGTATATAAGGTTAACTACTTTATTTGATATTGAAAGAACGGCGGATTGAGTTAATTTTTTTACACCATACCTATTAATACGCTATAAATAGATGGGTAATGTGGTCTTTATCAATTTTTAATTTTTATTTTTTAGATTGTACAAAATTCTTATATGTCTACTAATGTGGTATAACTAGTTTATTAGTTATAATGAAAAGTATACCTTCCATAAGCAACAATGCGTAGGAAATAGACTTTATCAAAATCGACCGTAAGATGTTATCATGATAAGAATAAATGGTTGTGTTAAAAATTTCAGCTATTTTTGTCGTCGTTTGGGTTTCGATCTAGTAGGTCAACCCTAAACCTTAAATACGACATAAAACTAATATGCTCATAACCGCTCACTCGTAACTTATTTTTTTGATCTGTAAACTTTCATGCTCTCATGGGTAGAAGCTATATCAACTAATATAAAAATTTACGAAATTTTATCTCCTTAAGGGTCGGCTCCCCTTAGGGAAGTAGAAGCGTTTAAAGGGTTGACCGGTTTATGTAATGTCAAAATAACGGCGGATCGGGTTAATTTTTTTACACAATATCTAGTAATACACTATAAATAGATGGGTAATGCTAAATTTATTGAGAAATCGTTCAGTTTTTATGTTATGTGAATTATGGAGGGACGGATTTCCGTTACAATAAGTATTTGATACAGATATCTGTGTGAAAAGAACATAATTGAGCCCCACAGTAATTTATACAATAACAATATCAACGGAAATCCGTGTGAATAAACAGTAGTAACCGATGTCTATGTAAACGCTAAAATATTTTTACACGGATATCTGTGTGAAGATCAATTCACACTGATTTCTGTACGTATTAGAAATTAGTTTATTTCGGAATCATTAATTTTTTTTTTGTTATGTGAATTATGGAAGGACAGATTTCCGTTACAATAAGTATTTGATACAGATTTCTGTGTGAAATGAGTAATACACACGGATTTCCGTGTGAAAATGTTGACACAGATATCCGTGTGAAAATAACAATTAGCTACAGAATTCCGTGTGAAAAATGAGACTACACACAGAAATCCGTGTGAATAAAAAATAGTAACAGATGTCTGTGTAAAAACTAAAACATTTTCACACGGATATCAGTGTGAAAAGAACAATTAGCTACAGAATTCAGTGTGAAAAAGGAGACTACACACAGAAATCCGTGTGAATAAACAATTGTAACAGATGTCTGTGTAAAAACTAAAACTTTTTCACACGGATATCCGTGTGAAAAGAACAATTAGCTACAAAATTCCGTGTGAAAAAGTATAGGTGTATATAAAGTTGACCACTTATTTGATATCGAAATAACAGCGAATTGAGTTAATTTTTTTACACAATACCTATTAATACACTATAAATAGATGGGTAATGTCAAATTTATTGATTTTCAATTTTAATTTTTGGTTCGCACAAAAATTCTTATATGTCTACTAATGTGGTATAACTAGTTGTAATGAAAAGTATACCTTCTATGAGCAACAATGTGGAGGAAATAGACTTTATCAAAATCGACCGTTGGATGTTGTCATGATTAGAATAAATAGTTATGGACAAAATTTCAGCTATTTTTGTTATCGTTTAGGTCTCGATCTTCTGGATCAACCCTGAACCCTAAATACCACAAAAAATTAATATGCTCGTAACCGCTCATTCGCAACTTATTTTTTCGATCTGTCAGCTCTCATACTCTCACGAATATGAGGTGTACCAAATAATGTAAAAATTTTGAAAAGTTTATCTTCTCGTGGTTTAACTCCCTTTAGGGAAGTATATGTGTATATAAAGTTAACCACTTCATTTGATATTGAAAGAACGGCGGATTGAGTTAATTTTTTTACACCATACCTATTAATACACTATAAATAGATGGGTAATGTCAAATTTATCAATTTTCAATTTTTATTTTTTGGATTGCACAAAATTCTTATATGTCTACTAATGTGGTATAACTAGTTTATTAGTTATAATGAAAAGTATACATTCCATAAGCAACAATGCGTAGGAAATAGACTTTATCAAAATCGACCGTAGGATGTTATCATGATAAGAATAAATGGTTGTGTTCAAAATTTCAGCTATTTTCGTCGTCATTTGGGTTTCGATCTAGTAGGTCAACCCTAAACTTTAAATACTACATAAAACTAATATGCTCATAACCGCTCACTCGTAACTTATTTTTTTGATCTGTAAACTCTCATGGTCTCATGGGTAGAAGCTATATCAACTAATGTAAAAATTTCTGAAATTTTATCTCCTAAGGGGTCGGCTCCCCTTAGGGAAGTAGAAGCGTTTAAAGGGTTGACCGGTTTATTTAATGTCAAAATAACGGTGGATCGAGTTAATTTTTTACACAATACCTATTAATACGCTATAAATAGATGGGTAATGCCAAATTTATTGAGAAATCATTAAGTTTTTTATGTTATGTGAATTATGGAGGGACAGATTTCCGTTACAATAAGTTTTTGGTAATTGATTGCCTTGTCAAATGAGTAACACACGAATATCAGTGTGAAATGTTAACACGGATATCCGTGTGAAAAAGAACAATTAACTACAGAATTCCGTGTGAAAAAGTCTATTAGAGACAGAATTCCGTGCAAACAATTGAATGACAATTGCATGTGTTACTCAGATAAATATACACGGATATCAGTTACAAATGTGTAAGTATTTCACACGGATTTATGTGGAAAAATAACTTGAAAGAAAATTATTATCAATAAAAATATAAATTAATGACTAATTATTTAGTTTAAAAAAATAAGGGCGGGCTAATCAATTTATTCCCGCTCAATATTTGAATATTCCCACGGATGACTGTAGATATTGTGTGACATGTTAACACGGAAATCCGTGTGAATAAATGACAGTAACAGATGTCTGTGTAAAAACTAAAATCTTTTTCACACGGATATCCGTGTGAAAAGAACAATTAGCTACAGAATTCCGTGTGAAAATATCTATTAGAGACAGAATTCCGTGTAAACAATTGACATGATAGTTATTAGTTACTGAGTTAAATACACACGGATATCAGTTGCAATTGTGTGAGTATTTCACACGGATTTCCGTGTGAATTATACGTATAATTACCATATTGATCAAACACTACAGGAAAAAGGTAAATCTCTCTCTCTCTCTCTCATTTCAAGAGTAAACCCCGCTCTCTCTCTCGACCTCCCCTGCACCGCCGCGATGATGCCGTACGATGTTGATTGCGGGCTTTGCGGCTTCTGGGTAAGTGAGCAAGTGAATATTAACTCAGTTGGGATACCAATTTTATTTCAAGAGTATTTCAAATGTTCAATTTCAATGACTTTTGTGTGCTAGTTTTGCATAGATGTTCCGATCTGTAGTGTTTTGGGCTGCCAAATATACTATCCCCATCTTTCTCTGATCTTGTAGATCTACATCTCTCCCTATATATGCATTAGGCTTTCTTACTTAATTTTTCTTCTATTTGTGTTCATCTAGGTTCGTTAGTCTTAATTTTTCTTCTATTTGTGTTCATCTAGGTTCATTAGTTTATTTTTTATTTATTTAATGGTCTAGGTTGAGATTTATGATTTGTAAATGGTCTTCTTAATCTGTCATCATGTTCTGTATTGATTTGTGATCAGTCCATGAATCAAGTTTTGCTACTTACGTTGTAATATTTGCCTATTTGATTTGTTCTGTAATATTTGATACAATCACAAGGATTTGAATCAAAGTTTCGTGACTTGAGTGAAGAAGGGCCTCTATATTGAATCATGGTTGAGAAATATCTAGAATACTTAAGTTAGCACAATTAATAATTGCATATCATCTGGTCCTTTGATTGATTCAGGGCGTGGTCTATGTTGTTGACAGTGGGTTCTCAAAGCAGCGGTTCTATAACCCGGTACTCTCTCTCTCTCTCTCTCTCTCTCTCTCTCTCTATTATGGGTAATTTACTAATTGAACTATCAAGATCCTTTTATTATATGATGGGACCTTACATTTTCTAAGAATCCTTGAAGTTGTGATTCTGTAAGCATTGGAGGCATTAATTTCGATCTAATAACATTTAGTGCACATCTGAATGTCTTTCTTACTTTTTGCGCTTCTGTGTCTACTTTCCTTAGATATCAGATATTGAAAATCTGGTAGTGGCACCAATATCCAAGGCTTCTGCTAGGCAAAGGACCGGTAGAGCTGGAAGAGTTCGGCCTGGGAAATGTTACAGGTCTGCAATTCTTTTTGGAGTCATTATCAATATCTGTGGTTACATGATTTTATCATAGGCTGAGACATACTTACGAGAAGTTATTATGTAACAGAATGAGTTCGAATAAGACTTATTATGCTCAATACTCGATATTTTTTGTGGCTTTGACCAGGCTGTATACAGAAGAGTATTTTGTAAAGGAAATGTCTGCTGAGGGGATTCCAGAGATACAAAGATCAAATCTTGTTTCCTGTGTGATCCAGGCATGCTCTGCTATTCCAATCTAATGCTCTCCATGTGTAGTAGACCTCCATCTAGATGTCTCAAATATGACATGCTGCCATCCCATTAGTCACTATGAACTTTGGAATTAAGCTAACAAATTTTCCAGGATCATCAATGATATTGTATTTCATAAAGATTTTTCTGTATGCAATAATTTGATGTTCACTAATATGACGTGAGAGTTTTTCCCACATTTAGATTCTAATAATTGTTTTCTTGCATCCCAGTTAAAGTTGCTGAGTTAACATTGGTACGTTGCACAAGGCCTTGTGTTACATTTTTTTCTATGTTTCTCATCTGTAGCTATTCAGTGGATCATCTATGTTATCTCTATCTCTATGAATATATTTTGTTTCTCTTGGACTACTATACTTGTGATTCTGCATTACATTTTCATTTTGTTGCTGTATTGGCTGTGCATTTCAGAATAAGTGGAATGCAGCATCAGTTACATTATTTTCAAGAGTATTTCAAATGTTCAATTTCAATGACTTTTGTGTGCTAGTTTTGCATAAATGTTCCGATCTGTAGTGTTTTGGGCTGCCAAATATACTATCCCCATCTTTCTCTGATCTTGTATATCTACATCTCTCCCTATATATGCATTAGGCTTTCTTACTTAATTTTTCGTCTATTTCTGTTCATCTAGGTTCGTTAGTCTTAATTTTTCTTCTATTTGTGTTCATCTAGGTTCATTAGTTTATTTTTTATTTATGTAATGGTCTAGGTTGAGATTTATGATTTGTAAATGGTCAATGCAATCTGTCATCATGTTCTGTATTGATTTGTTATTGATGTTTAATGCAGAATTCAAAGGCTTGTTGTTGATACAATCACAAGGATTTGAATCAAATTTTCGTGATTTGAGTGAAGAAGGGCCTCTATATTAGCTTATCCCCATTTGATGAATTGAAGTGATGTTCATTTAGATCAATTTGCGTTTGAGTATTCAGCAGTTATCATATTGTTGGTTCCTATGCTTAATCATTCTGCATTTTTATGTTACATGGCAATTGATTGCCTTATTCGAACCAACTAAATGTAAGGAAGAGCTTGAATATTTTGACATAGGTGTTTATTCTCACTGAATTGTGCAGCGGGTTCCAAGTTATCAGAAGAAGAGGCAGAGAATAGAAAGGTATAATATTTACATTGAACTGCTCATATATTATGTATATTCGTTATGGCCTTACAAATGTTGGCGAGAAGGAACAAAAGAGATGTTGAATTACTTACAAAAGAGATGTTGTACCATTTTCTTTTCCTTCTATTGTTTTTTAATTTGGTTGCCGAAAAGGTTGAAGTCAGATATTACGTCAAAAGAAAATTTATCAATTTTCAAGAAAGTACTAATATCCTAACTTGGTTCTTTGGACAGCTCTGAGAGGACTGGATTTGCAGACTGGCTTTTTTCACCTTGAGGCAAATTATCTAGTTTGATGGTTATGTTTTTGCCTACTTTGAGTTAGTTCTCAAACAATAATGTAAATATCGAAAACTCCCTTGTTTTTGTAATCCAAGAATTTTGCTAGAAATGAAAAGAACATCTTGCTATGAATTAAAAGTTTTAATATTTTCGATTCGGTTGTGGATTTGTTCATTTTATTGTAAATATTTGAAATATATTTATTGTAGAAATTATTTGTTCAGATTGCTGATTAATTAGTAATTATTTTTTTTAAATGCTGTCACTTTTACACACTGAAATCAGTGTGAGCTAGATTATATAAATTTCATACAAAAATCTGTGTCAATAATGTTATAGGTTTTGACACAGAAATCAGTGTGAAATAGAGTTTTTATATTTGATACAGAAATCAGTGTGAAATATAGTCTCACACAGAAATCCGTGTGAAATACAGTTTACACATTTTGCACAGAAATCTGTGTGAAATATAACCTCACACAGAAATCCGTGTGAAATACAGTTTACACATTTCGCACAGAAATCCGTGTGAAATAGAGTTGTTCACACGGATTGCGTTCCATTCCGGTAATTTAGATTTATGGAATTATAGTGGGGCCCACGTTAGTATTTCACACGGACAACATAATCCGTGTGAGATGAGCATTACCCCCCCTCCAAACCGCACGGTAACACCAATCTGTGCGTGTACTGTGTGTAAAGGCTATCACACACTGATATCCGTGTGTAAAAGTCTTATTACCCACAGATTAAAATCCGTGGGTAATTGTTGTTTTGCTAGTAGTGGTTTGTTCGTGGCCATTTTTACATGTAGGTTGTTACATTATTTTCCTAGGAACGATGTCTGTATCTTTATTCTACATCGTGTTTTTATTCAGAAATGATGTTTGTTTTGAGACTGAACATCGTTTTCAATTAAATAAACCGATGTTCAACGGTATTATGTACGTCGACTATGTTTATTCAAACTGATGTGTTAGTTCATTGAAGACATCATTTTTTATTTCCAAAACCGATGTTCACCTTTTGACCACACATCGGTTTACTCCATGGTAGGTGATTTGTATGTTCATAATAGATTACGGTTTGGTGATTAGAAATCGATGTGCAGTAGTTTTGATTACATCGATTTTGAGTTACAATTCGATATATTCATAATCATAGGACATCGATTTCATTTTTGATACTGATTTCTAATCTCTCAACAGACTTCGTTTTCCTTGGCATTACTGTTTTATTATGCTTTAATACACTTCACTTCACTTCACTTTGACAAGTATGATGTGAAAAGCTTGCATTTAGCTATTGCTGGGAAAAAAATTGCATTTCTCATCATCCAAAATAAGGGGCTTTCCCATTAATTTTCTTTCCAAATTCATGATTCAACATAATTCACAAAATAAACCCCTAAACTTACAAAAGCTAGCTTGGAAACATACGAGCAACAATGTACAAAAGTTCCACACCAAGCTTTGCTTCAAAGCCAAAACTAGCTAGCCTTACTCAAAAAACATCTTGGCAGTCACATTCCTACATCAAACTCTGTATATAATCAACCACTTATTCAATGCGCACCTCGTCAATTTGATCAGGGGATGTGACACCATTGATAGGGTCAGAAAACTCTGCTACAAGTTCATCTGCAACCTGGAATACTCTAAACTCTTAGACTTACAATAAGATTTCAATGAGAACTTGTATAATCTGAAAAATTGAATGGCTGTAACTGAGCTAATGGCACTTGCATGCCAATAATACAACTCCTCAAAGGATTGACCATGAAATGAAAGTATATTATAAGTTACAACTTCCTACAGCTTATCAGTTAATAACAGGCAGCAGACAACTTAACACTTAAACAACTGGTTATCTTTTGAAAATGACTGTTCATGCACAAAGGGACACAAAACTTGGATAAGATGAGTTTTTGTATCCTTAAAACCACTGATAACTCCTTGAAGAACCAAAGATGCTACAACTGCAGAAGCACCAACTTTATGAGTAATCAAACAGAGAGCTCAAAAAAGAGCAATCTCTCGCTTCCCTATGACCTAAATTGATGTAGTTTAGTGACTTTATATCTTGAACATGTGGTTTGGTGTGAGTCTTAGTGACTCCCAGATCAATCAGTGAGTTAGTCACTTTCTTGTTATATGGAATATGCTACAGTTTAGCAAACCCCACATTAACCAAGTGGGAATGCAATGGTGTGGTGCATATACCAGCTCTGCCTGGACCACTGTGACAATAACCAAAGGAGAAATAGACAAAAACATTACAAATTTCCCTTCTAGATATCTATTCCAACTTTACATGATAACACAAAAGCAATGCAAATTTTCTCTTAAAAAGATAAGAACAAAGGTTTTTGAGATTTGTTCAAGACAAGCTAGAGAAACAATTAGAGAAGTGAAGCAGGTTGAAAGATTCAGAATAAAGCAAATACAAGGTAGGGAGGTTCAAAATGAATAACATTAACATATATATGGTACAATGGTAGTACAGCAACGCATTTCAAATCCTCCATGCCAGGACCTACATTGATTCAAGAAAATGGATGCTTTACATTAATGTGATTCCGACTACGCCGGAAATATGTTTACCAAGGCAGAACTTTCAGTAAATCTAGAGCCTATCATTCAGTTTGAATTTTGCCCAAGCAACTAAACATATACTGCCACTTAAAAAAGAACTTATCTTTTAGCTCAGTTCATTCCCTAGTCTCAAATTTCTGATCCGTATAGCATGTGATCCAAGTACACTAATTCAACTGCTAACCCAAAAAGATTGTGTAGATCCTAAAGCATAACTCCAGGTACAACAACGTTAAGCCAACAAATCCATAGCAAATATAAGATTTAGTCTTTTTGCTAAAAAATAAAATAAAATAAAAAAGATTAACAGTATGACCCCAGCTACAATTGTAAACTAAAATTTGAAGGAAAAAAAAGATTAACATACCATAACTCATGATTGAACAAGAATAGAAGCGAATTGGTATACTCACAGATAAGATATTTTTATTTGGATTTAGGGGTTGTTACCTGGCCATATCCAATATCAACTCCATAAACAAACAATGCACCATACTGAAGTAAACAGTCGGTAAATCCACCAGTTGACCAGCATGAATCAAGAGCTACTTTGCCAGTAATATCGATAAATAGCAGCTTCTAACTTATGTCCTGCTCTAGATATACAAAACAGATGAACAAATTAGCATAACAGGTCTTACCAAAGTTCGAGCATAAAATGATACAAGTCACTGTCAAGTGTTTACAAATGAACAACATAATTGAACAATGCTCTTGAAATGAGGATCCTGAAATCCAGCTTACCTACCAATGTTGGAATAAAACACATACTGCTTGTTCGTTACAAGAGTTGATTAGTCTGTAAATGTGAAAAATTAAGAAGACGTAACTCAAGGCTACAAAACTGAATATAATCAGTACAAGAGTTGATTAGTCTATAAATGTGAAAAAATAAAAGGATGCAACTCAAGGCTACAAAGCTGAATATAAATGAAAATTTCATGGCTATTCAGATTAAGTCTCTTAAAAACAAAAGGGACAAGATAAGCACATGCACAAGAGCTGCACCAAATAAAGCTGATATCACTCTATTGATATCCATAGCCTGTAAAGATGTGTAGCTGGTTGAGCAATTTTAACAAAAAATTCAGGCACAAATTTTAAAAGAGCAATAGCTGCAGAAAAATTAATATTACCTTTAACATGAGGGGTAGAAGAGGTGGAGCATAGAGGAGCACATTCATCTTTATCAAAACAACACCACTAGGTGTATGCATAGTTGCATACTATATTATCCGAGTAATAATTTAAAATGGAACTCAAACAGCAAGTGCCCATCTCAATAACAATGCAACACCCAAAACAGATCACAATGTTGGCCAAACAAGATCATAACTTAGTCCAAAAATGGCAAAATAAAACTTGATAAGAAGAAACTTACTTGTAATCAATCCCAACCAGCACAGAGGCTCCAAGAGATACGAATACCCACCATATGGCCTACAAAAATTCAAAAGTAAATAAATAACCTAAAATTAAATAAAAAATCCAACTATAAATTACAATTGGGACTATGTATGACATTTCTGGAGTAGCCAAGTTCTTGGTAGTTATGAGTATTCAACATATATAATGGTCTAAAGTATCTAAAACTAAAAAAAACCTGATATATAGAAAAATACAAGCAGTTCAAATAACAAATCTTGATTAGTGGTACCTGCAGATGTAATCAAATTTTGAGCATATATGCTTTCAATTAAAATGACCTGAGGAAAGGAAAAGTACCTGAAGAAGCAACTCGAGTTGCACAAAAAGACACTGAAGCTTTGTGAAGTAGATTTTCAAATTCAATCTTTTCTATCAAGTAACCTGTAGTTGACAAAAGAAAGTGCTAAATAAAGAAAGAACAAAACATATGTACAAATAACACATACAAATGAGCAGCTTAATCCAGCATCCTCACAATCAAAACAAAACATCTGAAATAAAAAGATTAGGGTTTTGATTCAATTGAGCTAAAAGAAATCAGAAACAGAGAGAGATAGAGCCATTACGTAGTCCCTGAAAGCCAGCCCAACTTCCATGCTTTCAATTAATCTCCTCTGTCAGCTCCAAAGAGACCTTATCTTCTCTTTCTGGTCCACCTTTTCGCGCCCAAAATTGGAAAATCAAATCCCTAACTCTCTACTGATTGAGATCAAATTTGAAGACGAAAGCTATTTCGGTTATCTGCAATTTGGGGAATGCTTGACATTGCTTATTGCTCCATCTCATTTCGAGGAATCGGAAATTTCAGAGCAGCCCTTCGTCTCCTGCCACAGTCCCGCCGTCTCTAACCTCTGGACAAGGTTGGATTTCTTTTGCCTTAAAACCCCGACTTAGCGGTTTAAGGCTGCAACGGCTTCAAGCCAGGAAATCGATGTAGGTCCTCTATGTTTTCGCCCAAAATCAAACAAACTTCACAAATGAAAACATGGAAGAGCAAAAAATAAAAGAGGGGCTCGAGTAAATGACCTGCTTGTCGATCACAACTCTGAATAGTCGCTCAACTCCCCAAATGCAATCGCTCACAAGCTAAAGAAGAACAATGAACCACAACGAACAATCAAGAGCTAAAAAGACTGAAATCAAATCCATATGAACGAACAAAAGCTATGAATAAGCTGAGAAGCCTATTCATAAACACAACAAATCTCCCACAAGCCTGATACCATCAACAAGTAAAACGACTGAAATTGACTCTATCATTTACATATATAGAACTAGAACAATACGTACTAAGATTACTTCGTCTCCGACCGGCGACTCCTAGAATCCTTCAACAGGCAAATCCTTCGAATCCCACAACAGAGTCGTTCTCTGAAGTGAGTCGCGCCGACTGGCCGCCGCTCTCTTGCTTTGATTCCAGAGGCTAAGACGGAACGGCACTGTTTAGAAATGCTTCGACGAACAAGCTGAGGACGGACTGGACAGAGTCGATGCCGGACTGGACGGAGTTGATGCCGAAGAAGCTGAGGACGTAGATGAAGGAAGGAAGGGAGGAGATGGAGGTCGGGTTTGGGAGGAGATCCAGTTTGGGGTGAGTTCAGAATGAAGGCGAGTTCGAGTGAGATGGAGGCCGCGCGAGAGCTTAGGGTTTTCTGTCTAACTTTTGGGATCGGGCTTTAATTTTTTTTCCGAGTGTGAAAGTTTTTAGATTTAGTACCCGCTTCTTCAATTCACTTAAAACACTTAGCGCGTTTTGCAAAAATAGGTTCCCGCAAATTTTCAAACAAAACTTTTAACACCGGTCATTTTAAGACCCGATGTTAATGATATACATTTAAATCGGTATTTTTGTAAAACGATGTTAGATTAGGTTTTTACATCGTGTGCAAGTCTGACCGATTTAAAACATGCGATGTCTATGAACAGATTTCTAGTAGTGAATCTTCCATTGCAGACCCTTCTTTATTCATCAAAGACTTTGGTTCAACTAAGGTTTATCTCCTTCTTTATGTGGATGATATCATTCTCACTGGAAATAGTGCTTTAGCTATTCAGCATGTCAAAGATGCCCTTTAGTTGGAGTTTGATATAAAGGACTTAGGATTGCTTCATTTCTCAGACCATGTAGTATGCACATGATATTTTAAACAAGGCAGGTATGTTTGATTGCATCATTTCTCAGACCAAGTATGCAAAGGATAATTTAAACAAGGCAGGTATGTCTGATTGCAATGAGAGTATCACTCCCTGTTTACCATATTCCTAGTTGTTGAAAAATGAAGGTGCTCCATTTTCTGATGTGAAAACCTATAGAAGTATTGTTGCTTGCTTGCAATACTTGACATTCACAAGGCCTGATATTGCCTATAGTGTGAATTCTGTTTGTCAGTTTATGCAGTCTCCTATAGACACTACTACAAAAATTGAATCAGACGACGCCTCTCACACGACGCATCATACTTTTCCCTCGTCTGATTGATTTTTATTTTTTCAGACGTCGTTTTTACAAAATTTGTCGTCTGATATGGACTTATGAATTACTTCAGAAGACGTTTAAAGGAAAAACCGTCGTGTGACGGTTAAAAAATTGAGCGGCAAGTTTCCCACCATGTAAGTGGTGCCAAACCCCATCTGAAACTCTAAAATCCCCCTCCCCAACATGTATAATCAGACGACAAAAAATAACAAAACTGTGGTCTGATCAATATGTTTGGCTGAAGGAGGGAGATTTCCCAGTACAATTTTTCTCCAACTCGCCAAAGAGGAAAGTAGACAACCTCCAAATTTAAACGACTTCATTCAGACCACATTTTTACACAAATCTGTTGTGTGAGTCCATTTCCAAATCGATAGGGCCTCACAAATCTAGTTGAAACCCTAACACTTGGAGCAAAAAAAAAATAACAAAAATAAGAAGTGAGCAAAACCCTCTCCTGAAAGCTAGCGCCTCTGTGTATCTTGACTCGTCTCACTATTGACAGACCCAAAAACAAAACCTTCCTTTCTTGGTCGCCTCACTGTCGACAGACCCAGAAAAAACCAGAATCCTCACTCTCTACCCAAAACCTTCTTCTCTCTATCTCGACAGACCCAAACCAAAACGAAAATCCTCACTCTCTAGCCAAAATCTCACTCTCCCAAACCCTCATCCTTGTCTCTAACCAATCTCATCTTTCTACGAATGGGACTGAGCCGGTGAACTGAGATCGAGCCAGTTTAGCCTTTCCAGACCGAGCCCATTCCCTGAGAGCGAAGCTTTGTTGGCCAGTTGAGCCTCTCGGACTGGTTCCTGTCGCATCCATCCTCAGGTATCAAAATCGTTTCTTTTGGTTGATTCTCTTCAATTCTATTACTGGGTTTTGATTATTACGTCTTGTTTTCACTTTGTTCCTCTCAATTTTTGATCTTTTTGGTGTAATTATCATGGGCTAAGCTTTCAACTTTTTGATCTGTGAATATGTTTGATTCTGTTCCTCCATGTTGATTCTGTTTAATTATCTTCTGGGTTGCTTAAATTTTTATTTATATGTATATACATGCTGTGATGATAATAAGAAGCAGATTTGAATATTTGATTTCATCATCTGAGTTGTTGTTCTTTACTAGATTACGATGGATATCATGCTTTAATCACTAACTCTTTCTACCATACAAATGCACATATATAATGGTTGTGTTTTATGAGAAACTGAAGCCTATTACACAACAATCCTCAAACGTTAGCTGCAATTAATTCTAATTAGCTTGTACCGAGCATACTACTTCACTAGCTGTGAGGATTCTTTAGTATCAGGCTTTTGTGAGGTTACTTCAATAGATGGTGTGTTCATGACTTCCTCACATTTTGGCTCCTTAGCGAATGCACGGTTGCTTCTTTCCTTACATTTCTTGTTGATTTTAGAGTCTGTATAACTTGTTAAAGTGTAGTCAAGAAACTTTGGCCCATTTAATTGTCCTTTTCTTCTTGTTCAACTTTGTTTGAGAAAGCCAGAAGCTTCATCTGATTACTCTTGTTGTTTCAGAGTTGTCATTGATAATGATTCTTGCGAGGATGTTATACATCATTGTCAGAAGTTAATGCAGTGAGATTGTACTTGGTTTTTCATATTTGCTGAAGTCAGATTGTTTTCCACTTGTTATGAAGTCAGTTGTGAAATTCGACTAAAATTGCCCAACCTAGTCACTTCTGAGCTGCTAGTATCGTATCTAAAACTTTACCGATACCCCTTATGTATTACATTGTAATATATCAATGTTGATACATGTTGCATATACTTTCTTTAATTTACATCATTATTGTACATTGTGGTACCATTACCATACTAGTGCATAATTTTCAGAGATTGTCATGCTAATGATCGTCCTTGAAACGACCACCAAAGAAGAAGAGCCCAATTTCACAAATGGAAAGCGCTTCATACGCACTTCTTCTGCTCTTTCTAGGTTTGGTTCTCTGTTTCTTTACCTGCATGAAAGCATTCCATTATATTCTTCACTTCTTTTTTTCATTTTTTTTTGTCTGCTATGATCATTTCCCATATCACCAGTTTTTGGCTCTAATACACTTTTAATATCAGAGCCGGTGCATGATTCTTTCTGCAGATATTCTAATGCTAATGTCAAGATGGACGTGTGGTTTAATTGAAGACACCATCTTTGTATTTGGCAAACCATTTTCAAAAATAAGGTAAGCCATTAGATCATTTGGTATTATCAATTTCCTTTTCAAAATATGTTGTGATGCTGTGATTTGGTAGTCATATCACAAAGCTACAAGAAGATAATGATATAATGAAAAGGGAGGTGATATTCACTCCCTTTTCCTCTAAAAATAGTAAAATACTATTCACGTTTAAAACACAAAAGGGAGTGTGAATATCATCTCCATAATGAAAAATAAGACAATAAAGTTGATCAGGATTTGAAATATATTTATATTCGCATATATTCTAGACAACAAGAAAGTTTTACATAGGATTAAAAGACAGAACTTAACAATCCTTGAGTTCAAAATTTGGAGTCTTAAGAACTTTAGACCAATTGCCTTAGAGAGTATCTCGTATATACAATGTTCTCGTCTACCTGCTTGATAAGATGTGATTTGATTATTCTTTAGAATTTGGAAATCTTTCTTCTCAGCTAAGAAGCAACTTGAGGAAGTACAGCAGGTTTCTCCTCAGTGCAAGAGGCAATTTGATTCAGTATATGACTACTTAGCCTCTTCTTCAACTTGACTCAGCAGCGAGTTTCAAAATGCGGATTTTTCTGATCCAAGATATCCACTTCATTAGTGTTCATGACTCAGACAGGGGTTAAGAATTGAGGATATCTTCTCCGCAGGGAATTGTACAGCCATCCAAATCTTCTCCAGAGGTGCTAAGCAAGTGTTAAGAATTGTGATGCATGTGTACATTGCAATGAATTCTGATACTGCCTATGTGATGATCATATCCAAAATCTTCTTTATCCTCATCCCCCCCTCACTATCTTCCCTTTATGCTAAGAATTGTTTTAAATTTCTATTTTCAGTGTTCAACGTGATTGACCGTGATGGCAAAAAAATCAGAGACAAGGATATTGTCAATTATATACAAATTGTAAGTACTTGAACAGATTGTTCTAATGTTTACTGTCAAGTAGTCAGAGGGTTGTAGTATCTTGCTCTTTTGTTAAACCAAATTATTTTAAGGCCAGTAGCGTATTGCTTCTTGGGTTCATTTATATCCCAGGTAAAATTCAATTCACTTGAAAGCTCCATTAATCATACCGAATGAGTTATGCTTTTGATTTGTTGGAAGATGCATGGATCCTTCAATCATGTTCTAAACCCTGTTTTACGGATTTTGTAGCTATGGATTTTATGATATTTTTGCCTGGAATTTAATCATTGATTTGTTGCTTGATGGTGTCTTTTTTCCATTAATATATTCTTCTTTCTGAAATTTATGTTTTGAAGCTTTAATGGATTTTGGCAATATTCTAGCCCCCTGATTGCTTGATAGGGGTTAGGATTGCTGATATTTTAAATCCTCTTTGTGGGTACTTAAAGTTATAGCCTTTATGCAATAGCCTTGGGTTTGTCGCTGGGTTTCTGTTTTTGGGATTTGGAAATATTCTGTAGCTGTAATACCAGATTCATGTGACTAAACACCACCTATATTTTAGGTCAATATGTGCTGAATGGGTGATCATGGAACATGGATGACACCCAAGACATAATTTTTTCTTTCCAAATTAATGACTACTGCTTTTGATCTGCACTGCCATTATCTATTGCTTTTGAATGGGAATGGGGATTTGGTATTGTCTACAAGGTGAATTCATATTGTAATTGATAAGCATGTCTGAAATTATTAAGGTGATCTGAATGTCAGAATCAGTTGAGTAATTTTGTTATATTGCAGGCCGGACTTGTGAATAAAACGAGGCGAGTTTAAATGGAGCTGCCAGCAAAAGATGTAATATGAAACCATTGTACAAGAAGTTGATTATAACTTTATAACCTTCTCTTCTCCAGACTAGCTTGTCTTTTTGTTGATCTACTAGGATTTTAGTGTGTTAAAACTATATGTCAACTTGTTCAATTTAATGTAGTATGGCTGAATGGAAGAAAGTTATTATATGTAGATTTGAGGCTTTCTTAGTTTTGAGGCATGGAAGGAACAAATGCCTATAGTTTTTTTATGTATGAATTTGGGAAATACTCCCTATTTTATATCAAATTATTGAATTCATTTTATGTATGGTGGGATTTGAGTTAATTTGGTTGTTCTATATTGTGTAACAATTAGACAACAAGAATAAATGAAAAGCATTGTTCAATATGTTATAGCACAATGAAAAAGTTAAATGTGTTCTCTGAATTCAAAATATAAAACAGATGCTTTGAAACCAGTTGTGTGAATAAAAGTCACACGACGGTTATAGAAAAAAAAACGACTTCTTAATCGCAATCACACAACGGTTGCTAAAATTGCCTGTTGTCTGAATAACATTCACACAACAGCTAATGCTGTCGACAGGCTGCCTATATGCTGTCGATAGGCTGCCTACATGCTGCCGAGCCATTCACACGACGGTTCCCTACAATCGACCTTCATCAAACGGCGCCTCGATATACGACGGTTTGCCTCCATATCAGACGACGGTTTTTAGCCGTTGTCTGATTCAATTTTTGTAGTAGTGAGAACTTCACTTTTTTGCTGTCAAACGCATTTTGAGGTACATCAATGGTACTTTGGATTATGGGATCACCTTCAGGGCAGCTCCACTTGAATTATGGGCATATACAAATTCTGATTAAGTTGGTGATCCCAATGATAGAACAAGTACAAATGGCTTTGTCATTTTTCTTGGCAAATTCCCATCTGTTGGTGTTTAAGAAAACAAACCTTCATTTCTCGATCTGCCACTGAGACTAAGTATAGGGCTATGGCAGACACTGCCTTTGAAGTTCTTTGGCTGAGGCATTTATTGAATGATCTCCACATCAAGCTTCCCTCTGCCCCTACACTTCACTGTGATAATGTATCGGCCCTTGCCCATACTTCCAATCCCATTCACAACTCTAAGGTCAAACATGTTGAAGTGGATATTCATTTCACTCGAGAAAAGGTGGCTTATGGTGAGTTAGCTCTACAATTTGTTCCCTCTCTACATCAATTGGCTGACATACTTACCAAAGGTCTTTAATACCTACAATTTCAGTATATGTGCAGCAACCTTATGCTTGTTTCCTTGCATAAGGTTGAGGGGGGATATAGGTCATATCACAAAGATAACTAGAGTCAAAGTCAAGCACTGAAGAAGTCAGCAAACTCGGCTGCTATTATTACACTTGACATATGTCATAACATGATTGATGACCAAGAAAAGACTGTTACAGATTTTGGTTAAGCCTAATCAAAAGCAGTTAAGCATAGCTTAAGCTCTAAGCAAGTTGTTAAGACCAGGTCTATATAAACAAATGTTGTTGGGGTTGAGCTATTACTCACCTCCTATGATCCAAACTTGCTGCCTTATTATGTAACTGCTCTTCACAACTCCAATCTGCTGGTATGTTATCTTGATCAACTTCTTAGATCAGCTTGATGATCTCTATCTCCTGCACTTAATCACACACATACACTAATATATATTTGATACACAAGTGATGGTATAATAGCAAGGATACAAGAAGAAGATGATTTTGTTTAGAAAGGGGCTGTAGCACTTTGGTGCTCAGTCCTCTATTTTCATATTTCTGATCAGATTTATCCCTTCTTTCTCTAGCAAAGCTGTCCAATATGACATACCCTCTAGACACAAAAGTCAAAGTACATTAAAGTTTTACAACAACTTAGTTAACTTGAGTTAAACTAACTAGCATAAAGTTAAGAAAGAATTAAGCATTAACTTTAACACTCCCCCTTAATGCTTTGTTTCTTGACTCCCAATAGACCTCTGAAATACTGGAACTAGTCTTTTGGCAATGCCTTAGTGAAAATGTCAGCTACTTGATCTTCTATCCTGCAACATACCACATCAATTTCATTGTCTTCAATAGAATCTCTGATGAAGTGATGTTTGCGAGCTATATGCTTGGTTTGGTTGTGAAACACCAAATTCTTAGCCATCATAATTGCAGACTTGTTGTCACAAAGTATTGGAGTAGGTTCTGCTTGCTTTTCACCAACATCTTCCATGATACTTCTCAGCCATATTGCTTGAGAGGTTGCCAATGATGCTGATACATACTCAGCTTTAGCAGTAGAGAAAGCAACTGTCTTTTTCTTCTTGGACTGCCATAAGATCACACTTGTTCCAAGAGTGAAAGCATAGCCAGAAGTACTCTTTGAATCATCAACACTGCCTCCCCAATCACTATCACAAAATCCATATAGTTTTGGCACCATATTTCTTTCAAACATAATACAAAAATCTATTGAACCTTGAATTTACCTTAGTACCCTCTTTACTGTACCAAAATAAATTTGAGTAGGCTTGCGCATAAATCTTGATAGTAAACTTGTAGCATACATAATGTTTGGCCTTGTTGCAGTCAAGTATAACAAGGTCCCAACTAAACTTCTATAAATTGACGCATCCACTTCTTTGCATCCATCTTCTTTTTGAAGTTTTTCATTAAGCACCAATGGTGTAGGAACAAAATTGCATCCTTCCATCCCAAACTTTTTCGGAATAGTTTTTGCATACTTTTTTTGAGATATGAATATTCCATCTTCATTTTGATAAATCTCAATTCCAAGAAAATAATTTAGCAAACCCAAATCACTCATTTCATATTTTTTCATCATCTCTTCTTTGAACTTCTTAATCAAACTCTCATTACTTCCAGTCAAAACTACATCATCAACATATAATGAAACAATGAGTATGTCAATTTTACCTACAATCTTGAAATAAGAGTCAATCTCCCATACCATGCTCTAGGTGCTTGTTTCAAGCCATAAAGGGCTTTCTTCAACTTATACACTTTTATCTCTTCTCCTTTAACAACAAAGCCGTCTGATTGATCAACATAGACCTCTTCCTTTAGGACTCTATTTAGGAATGCAGATTTCACATCAAGTTGGTGTAGAGACCAACCTTTTTGAGCTGCTAAGGAGATCACACTCCTAATTGTATCAAGCCTTGCTACTAGTGCAAATGTTTCATTGTAATCAATTCCGAGTTGTTGTGCATACCCTTTTGCAACTAGCCTTGCTCTGTTCTTTTGAATGGAACCATCTGGATTCAACTTGGATTTGTAAATCCACATCACTCCAATGACTTCTTTGTGACTTGGTCTGTCCACAAGCTCCCATGTGTTGTTCTTCTCAATCACATTTATCTCTTCCACCATTGCTTTCTTCCAAGCTCCATCTTGCATTGCTTCTTCAAAGTTTTTTGGTTCTATGACACAGAAATTGCAGGTTGCATAGACATCATTCAAATCCCTCATTTTTATAGGAGTTGAACTTGGTGATGAAGATCCGGATGATTGTGATTGTGGACTGCCCATTGGAGTCACTTGTTGTGGAGTTCCTCCAACGACTTCAACTTCATTTTCTTGATTCTTTACCTCTTCTTCCATTTCAATGTTAGGATTTTGGACTGCATTTTTCTTCCAATCCCAAGAGGCTTTTTCATTGAAGATAACATCTCTACAGATTATCACCTTCTTCTTCTTCAAATTGTAGGTCTATAGCCTTTGCTTTGTGTGCTATAACCCACAAAAATGCACTTCTCACTTGTATCATCAAATTTCTGCCTTGTTTCTTTTGGAACATAAGCAAAACAAACAGAACCAAACACCTTGAAGCAAGGCCGGACCTGAGGCGAGACCTGTGAGTCGGCTGCCTCAAGCCCTGAAACTCGAGAGGCCTAAAAATATATTTCACATCTTTTGCTACGTTTGTGACTGAAGAAGCAACTACATGTGGAGTTATTAACTGAATGCAGTCCTTTACGTAATCAAAGGAAAGCACTAACATCCAACCCACATTCATGGGCCCATGAAAACTTTTACACAATTATATGTGGATATATATAGTAGATTTAACTAAATAAATGTTATAAATGTGCACATATGTATGCCTTGCATCTCAATCTCCAAAAGACAGACAACATAAATGAATGTTAAAGCCCATAATCCATCAGTACTCAAAAAACAAAAACAAAAGGTAGAAAGAGAAAGCCGTACAAAATTTATTATATGAATACAATTACCTAAAGATTTATTATATAAATTGGATTCCCAAAACAAGGTTTATTTTGGAGCTGTATACCTTGATGTTTTGATAATCTTTTTTATACAATAAATCATTTGGTAATCCTATTTATATAGAGAATTTCGGTTTAAAACATCTCTAATTCATTTTTTTATAATTTTAATTTGAAACATTTTTAAATTTTAGTTTGGAATATATTCATCTTTATTATTTAATTATAATATAAATATTTTAGAATCTTATACATTGTTTGTTTTTTATTGTTGTATTAAAACATTAGTTTTGAAAAATCCTTATGAAAAAAATAAATTAAATTAAATGCACACTATAATTTTCGGGCCCAATTTTTAGAGTTTGCCTCAGGTCTGAAAATCTCAGGTCCGGGCCTGCCTTGAAGTGATTCACTGATAGTTTTCTGCCACTTCATGCTTCAAATGGTGTTTTATCTTCCACTGCATTAGTAGGACACCTATTCATTAGGTAGACAACAGTGTATACCGCTTCACCCCAAAATTCATGTGCCATCCCCTTCTCATGTAGCATAGATTTAGCCATTTCAACTATGGTTCTATTCTTTCTTTCTGCTGCTCCATTTTGCTGTGGAGTGTATGCCACTGTGAGCTGCCAGTCCAATATCTCCACAAAATTTATCAAACTCCTTTGAGTTATATTCACCACATGTATCACTTCTTAAGACCTTGATAAGATGCTCACTTTGCCTTTCTACCATCACTTGGAACTTTTTAAACACAGTGAACACTTATGATTTTTGTCTCAAGAAATACACCCAAGTCATTCTAGAGAAATCATCAATAAAGGTTATGAAGTACCTGTTGTCACCATAAGTTTTTGTCTTCATTGGACCACACACATCAGTATGGACAAGTTCTAATGGAGCAGATGCTCTCCAAGCTTTCCCTTTAGGAAATGATTCTCGATGATGCTTCCCAATGGCACAACCTTCACATACTTCATTGACTTCTTGAATTGTTGGTAAACCATGTGCCATATTCCTCTATTGTAGTTGCTTCAAACTCTAAAAATTTAGATGTCCGAACCTCCTATGCAAAAGTCGAGAGTCATTTAGAACATCAACCTTCAAAGCCATGTTGCTTGGATATTTGAAAGAGATGGGAAAACTTCTATTCTTCTCCATTTTGATGGTTGCCACAACCTGCATTTTATTTTTCTTTTCATAGATTGTGCACAAATTATCATAAAAAAGTATCGAGTAACCACTCTCTTGAAGTTGCCCAACACTTAGAAGGTTTTGATCCAATTCTGGAACCAACAACACTTCTCTTATGAATCTTCTTCCTTTCTTTGTTTCAACAACAAGTGTTCCTCTTCCTCTTGCTTGTACTAGATCACCATTGCTCATCATTACTCTGGTGATCACAACTATGTCAATATCCACAAGAATGGACTGATTTGCTGTCATATGGTTACTGCAGGCCACTATCAACAAACCAAACATTTTCATTTTTCGGTATAGTTGCTCGTTGACAAGCAAAGAATATGTTGCCATCATTGTCTTGCTCTTCGGTGAAGTGCGCTTGATTCTTGTTCAGATTACAATCTTTTTGAACATGTCTAAACTTATTACAGTTTTGACATTTTGGTTTTCCTTTAAACCAACAAACACCAATATGAAACTTTCCACAAATTTTGCATTTCACCATAGCACTATAACTTAAACTACCCTTTTCTTCATTGCTGCTCTTCTTTTCCCATTTCTTGTTTTGGCCTTTCCAATTCTTCTTAGGCACATTGCTTTTTCCTTAAGAGGAACTAGATTGATCAAAGTTCTTTGAACTAAGGGTAAGTGTTTGAAAGGCACTCTCCATTGCACTTTCAGCACGCTTATTCAACCTTTGATCATAGGATTTTAGAGAACCAATGACTTTTTGAACCTTTAAGGTTTCAATATCTTTTATCATATCAATAACATAAACTATGGAATCGAACTTCTCCGATAAGCTAATAAGTATTTTCTAAACTACTATCTTATCATCTAGAGTTTCTCCATAAGTTTTCATTTGGTTCACTATATCTGTTAGCCTAGTGAGATAATCTTCAAGAGATTCACCATCTTTCATTCTAGTATATTTAAAATCTCTACATAAAGATTGAAGTTTCACAGCTCTAACCTCAGTAGTACCTCTGTACTCTTCGTCTAGAATATCCCACGCATATTTTGAAGTCTCCTCATTTGAGATTCTGGTTAAGATTTCATCTAAGACTGCTCCTTGGATTATTGCAAGAGCTTTAGCATCCTTCTTCATGTTTGATTTCAGCTCCATCTTCTGAGCTTCTGTCAAACCTTCTGTATTTGCCGGAGTATCGAGACCATCTTCGACTAGACACCAAAGATCATAGGATTTGAGGATTGTCCTCATCTTGATTCTCTAGAAATCAAAATTTTCTCCAACAAAATATTGGAGTTCGAAGATCACCACTTGAGCTTGAACTTACCATGGTTGATTCTTCAAGAAATTTGATTAATTTTTGATATAGGGTTTCAAATTGAATTTCCCCTCTTTTCAAAAATCACAACACCCAGATTAGCCTTGATTAGACTAAGCTCTGATACTAGATGTTGGGGTTGAGATATTACTCACCTCCTTTGATCCAAGCTTGCTGCCTTATTATGCAACTGCTTTTCACAACTCCAATCTGCAGGTATGTTGTCTTGATCAGCTTCTTACATCAGCTTGATGATCTTTACCTCCTGCACTTAATCACACACATACACCAATATATATTTGATACACAAGTGATGGTATAATAGCAAGGATACAAGAAGAAGATGATTTTGTTTAGAAAGTGGCTATAGTACTCTGATGCTCAGTCTTCTATTTTGATATTTTTGATCAGATTCATCCCTTCTTGCGCTAGCAAAGCTGTATACCCTCTAGACACAAAAGTCAAAGTACATTAAAGTTTTACAACAACTTAGTTAACTTTTTCTTTTTTTTTTCTTTTTCATAAAGAGGATCAAAGGATTTCACTCCTACCCCCATGGTGACTCTAATTCAGGACCTTGATCTTAGGTAGTGGGTGCTCTAATCATTGAGCTAACACCACATAAGGTTAAGAAACAACTTAGCTAACTTGATTTAAACTAACTAGCATAAGGTTAAGAAGAACTAAGTATTAACTTTAAGGGCAAATTACTATTCACACCCTGTACTTTGGGCGAGTAGACAGTTTAGTCTCTGACATTTTAATTTCAACAAGTAACTCCTGAGACATTCGAATTTCAACAATTTGGTCAAAAATGACCATTTTACCCCTCACTTTCTCTCCTTTTTTTTTATTTTTTTATTTTAATTCTTCTCTTTTTTCCTTTTTTGGTTATTTTTTCTGTTTCTCTCTCTCTCTCAGTCTCGGCTCAGCAGTAACCCACCGCAGCCTCTCCCACGTCATCTTCATCTTCCCTCAGGACACCGCCCTCGCCGGACCCTACCTCTTCGACCTCGCCTGGTGCCTCAGCGACGGAGCCGGTAGCGGTGCCTCATTTTTTTTCCTCTTTCTTTCCCTTTGGCCGCACTATTTTATCTCTCTCTTCCCGACCTCTCTTCTCTCCTCTTTCCTCTTTTACCGCTGGAAACACCACATCCAGCCACCACCTCACGTCGCCATCACTATCAACCAAATCAAGATGGAAATCTGATCCAAGCCCAAGCTCCTCGCTGCCAAAACAAGATCGGCAGCCTCCACGTGAGGTCCTCCAGCCCACGACGCCACCTCCATTACCTTTCTCTGCTTTCAGGCCTCCATCTCGCCTCACCATCACCGTCACTCGACTCAGCAACCATCAATCAGCCAAACCCCGAAGTCGTTACACCAGCCGACGTCGCGCACCCGTCGCCGAAACCTGAGCTTCTGCTGAGATTGATTCACCGTTCTCCGGCCACGTCTGAGCTTAAGGATCTCCGGCCGGAACTCGAGGTCCTAGTTTGTTGTTTGCCTGTGAGGTCAAAACTCGAAACTTGATTATTTTTTTTTCCTTTTTTCTTTTTGGCAAGGGTTGTTGATGATATTCATCATGAAATTGAATTTCAGAACGATAATTCTAGGGCTTCATAGTGATTGATAGTCGGATTGTTTTTTAGATTGGTTTCATTTGGTTGCAGATAAGGGATTGTTGAAGATTATGGAGGAAGAGTCATGGAGACTATGATGGCGGCGAGGATGACGGCCATGGTGGAGTAGAGTATGGCATGCCAGTGGGTGCAGTAGGAAGAAGAAGAAGAAGAAGACGCCATTGTTGGTTCAATGAAGGTTCTGGTGTGGTTGTTGAGAGAGAGAGAGAGAGAGAGAGAGAGAGAGAGAGAGAGAGAGAGAGAGAGAGAGAGAGAGAGAGAGAAGCAGAAAAAATAACAAAAGAAGAAAAAAGAGAAGAATTGAAAAAAAAAAAAAAAAAAGGAAAGTGAGGGGTAAAATGGTCATTTTGGACCAAATTGTGTGAGATTTGAATGTCTGGAGAGTTGTTTGTTAAAGGGTTAAATACTTGTTACTCCTCAAACTTTTGCTTGAAAAACAGTTTAGTCCCTTGCCTTTCAAATTAAACTGGATAGTCCTTATTCTTTGCAAATCTTACACAACAGGTCCAAAATGACATTTATACGCCTCACTTCCTTTTCTATATATATTTTTATTTTTCTCTCTTTTTTTATTTTATTTTATGTTTTCTGCTTAACTCTCTCCCTCCCTCTCTCTCTCTCTCTCCATCTCCCTCCGGAGGAGGCAGCTCTCATCTACGGCGGCGTTGCTAGGTCTCTCCACATCAACAAGGCCAAGACCAACTTCCTAACGCCATTGGACCAGAGGAGATCTCTCCCTCGACCTCAACATCTCCTCTGCCCACTTCGGCAGTCTCCTCCGCCCACAGCCTCGTCACACCACTCTGCCTAACTCAACCAAACCTCAGAGACCAATTCCACCATCTCCACCCAACTCTGATCCCATTTTACCAAAATAGAAAAAAGAAGAAGAAAGAAAATAATTGCTTTGGGCACCCAGAGAAAAGCTCTGGGCACCCAGTTTATCATTCTCCTCTGCCACTGGCCTGAGTCGAGCGCCGGAGAGCTGGGTCAAGCACCAGAGGTTGAGCGCCGGAGGTCCTAGGTTGAGCACCAGAGGGAATAGACCAACCATCCCAAATGACATCTGGGCTCTCCAATCCTAAACGATGACGTTACCCTGACGATGTGGATCCGACCACCAAAATCATCTTCCGGCGATGTGGATCCTCTTCCTCTGTTGCCGGTCACCAAAATCGTCTTCGGGTTAGGAATCTAGGCTGGGCCTTGCCGATCAGAATTGGAGGCTTCGGGTTGAGATTTTAGAAGGATGAAGGGTTACCAATTTACCAATTCGATCCAGAAATTCACGAGGTCCACCACCAGAAGCTCGACCAGGAACTCGAACCCGGGTCCTCCACGCTCTGGAGCCCCAAGAACCCGCCGGCGTCTCCGACAACCTCATCGTCCGGCAAGAAACGGAGTGGAGGGTTGCTTGAAGCGGACGGGCTTCGAGTACAGCACTCTGCCTGCGCCGGAGTTGCATTCTGATAGAGGAAGACGAAAACCCATTTAGTGGTGGTTTCTGAAGAGTTGAAGAAGAAGATGAAGATGAAAAATTATAGAGAGTAGTGAAGACTGAGGAGGAGAAGATCGATCTATGGAGAGGGAGAGAGAGAAAAGCAGAAAAAATAAATAAAAAGAGAGAGGGAGAAATTAAAAAAAGAGAGAAAAAAAAATGATCTTGGGGGTACACTACTAAAAACAATTGCTTTTGCGACGCCTATTTTGCGACGGCAAATTGAGCTTTTGAGACGGCAAATACTTTTCGCGACGGCAAATTGAGCCTTTTGCGACGGCAATGTTAGCGTTGCAATAGGTGGCGTCACAAGATCCATTTGCAATGGTAAAATGCCGTCGCAAAAGGTAATTGCGACGGTATTGACCTGCCGTCGCTTCAGTTATTGTTTTGCGACGGCAATTTGCTACGCAGGCTTCCGTCGCAAAATCCGCATCAGGGTAGTCCATGTGGAGGTATTTGCGACGGCAATGATGCCGTCGCAATGTGTATATTTTCAAAATAACCGCCAAACTTTGCCGCCAAATTTGTTGCTACGGTTAGGTTGCCGTCGCAAATATATTTATAATTTTTATATTAAATTTTTTTTAACAAATAGATAAAACTATATAATTTTATACCATTTGCGACGCTGGTATCGCCATCGCAAACGCTAATTTTTTTATTATTATTATTTAGCCCATTTCCACAAAATTAAACAAATAAATAATAATAATAACTAAGCCATTAAAAATCTACATATATTAAATCAAATAGGAAATTAACATTAATTCATGAGAAGTATACTTAAACATATCAATTGATTCATCCTACCATATCCAAATACAAATACTAAAATGAAAATAAATGTGTTGTCATTTTCAAGTATTGAACAATATTATAAGCACTCTTAAACTAAAACACCAATCACAAGTGCATCATTTTACTTTTTCATTTTGTGAGCTTTGCACTTGCTTTCATTTGCTTTGCTCTTTTTGCCATGAGAACCTGTAAACAATACAAAAAAACCAATGTTAGCTTAATGTCCAGTAGGCTAGATAGACAACAAATTGCACATATTCTTTCATGATGATGTCTATACAAACAAAACCTAAAACATAAGGCATTGATGAACCTCAATCAATAGTAACAGACATTGTAGCACAATTGTGTGGTTTTGTGTGCCTGTCTATATATCATATTCATGCCCACAAAATTCTTCTTCTTGCAGTGGGTAGCTAAAACTTTACAAACAATATTCTAATTATATTCATCATGTAAATTCAGCAAGCTAAGCTTCGGCATTGATAAGTGGATTAGCCATAACGGATTTTTCTACACTAGAAGTATGGACAACCTCTAACCCGACGGACATACCACATAGAAGTTGAATCAGCGATAGGACTACGAATATCTAAAGTAGAAATTTAACCGCTTTCCCATTTACAAACTCAACAGTTCTTTACCAGCTAAAAGGCCTAGAAAATTGAACAGGGTTCGACTAAATTCATACAATAAACTTTTGCTTACTATACACAATATGCATCAATACATGAACAAAGCATAGAAACATGAAGTTCCAACTTCCCTAGGTACAAATAAGACATGAAAAAAGTCCAAATTTGAAGACGACATCAAAAGGGCAGTTGAATTCTTATATTTTCTGACAATTTCGCAGCAAACTATTCAGCAGGGAAGTAATAATAGTACAATAAATACTAATTTCCAGTAAAAATTTTGTTCAAGACAACTAACCCTCATATATATTGAAAGATCATCTCAACTGAATGTCATCTTTAGCAAGTAGTATAACACAAATCAGGGGCTATTACCAATAATCTATCATAACCAAAACAATGAAAAGTCTTTCATGAATGAAAAAGAAAAGCAACACCTATCAATATGCATTACAAAGTTTAGTTACATGGCGGATGGAATCACAGAAAATATAGCTGCTTCATCATTACCCAAATAGACAACAAAACCACTTGAGCATCTATATATCAACAAAGCCACACCAATTTCCATGTGAAAGGACATAAAAAATCATAAGTATAGACCTCGATAACTAGCCTTAAGCAACAACCATTTGCAAGCAAGCCAATTATAACTCATGGTCATGAAAATGTCAAGCATCAACTAGAAATACAATATGTAAGAGCAATATAAACAATTAATATAAGAAGATTGTTGCTGCCTAAATTTATACGAATTACCCTTTTAGATCCATTTTGTGAAGGGGATATTACTGGAGAATCATGTTCCAATGATGGCTGGTCACTATTTGCATTCGGAGTTACTTCATCTCCTATAGACTCCCTCAAAATTTCATGCCCACTAGTTGCTGATGCAACCTAGGTAATATATAATACATATATATACACAAAATAAACTTAAGTTAGTGTGAGTATTAATACAATTGACAAAAGTCCAAGTTATAAACCACATATTTGCATATAAAGTTTGTACTCAACCTGTCTAGGAGATTCTGTGCTAGTGTCCTTATTCTGCAGAAAATCAATTCGAGCATGTAGTTGCTGAAGCTGCACTTGAAACTCTTGACGCACTTGTTCAGTGATTTTTTGTACGAGATCATCTGTGCTTTGAGATATATTTGACTCCTTTGGATATACTAGACTACGAGGCACACCAGCTCCAAAAGTATGACAATACCCATGACTATCATCTCCCATCAAAGAGTGGAAAATTCGGTCTTTAACACTTGTCAAGTTCTGATCCTCCTCCGACTCCTTTCTAAGTTTCTCCTCATATGATTTCTGCATTACATTTGAATAAAAGTAACTGAATTGACAAACTAAAATTAATAATAATCACAAATGAATCTGATATATATATAAGCCTAAAAAACTGTGGTTTACAATGAACTCTTGCACAAGTTGATCATTGAAGTCACATGTTCTCTTCCAGACACTAAACTTATCAACTGATTCTCCAGCTTTTTCCATCTGTTGAATAAAATTATAGTCATGTTTCAATTAGAGAAAGCAATGTATGAAATTGAAGAAACAATGATCCAAACATCTGAAATTAGTACCTCATATCGCACATGGGCAAAATGTTTTCGACCGGTCTTGTGACATGGCCCACGCAGCTCCCGATTAATTGAGTTTCTTTCTGCTATCACCTGCAAGGTTTTCAAATTCAAGGTATTAAAGTAACTTGTGAAGCTCACTATACATATGTACCAAGTTGTGTATTTTACCTTTGCATCCTCACTACTCCAATATGCAACAAGCTCAGACCATTGTTCTGCAACAATATGCGGAGGATTTTTAGAACTAAGTTCAGGATCGTCCTTGTTGGGCACATAGTGAAACAATTTTGTTTTGCTCTTATGGTCCTTCCAAAGCAAGTTACAATTTTCCAAGCATACTGATTTATAACCTTCAGGGACTTCCACCAAGTTTTTCTACAATTAACATAACATTAGTGCCATAAAGGAAATTCACACATGTAACAAGTAGTAGTATTGATTTTCACATACCTTAACCTCTTCCCAAATTTCTTCCTTCACATCATTACCAACTTTCTTCCACTCAAGAATATTTAGTGGAACCCTATGGCCATTTCGTACTATCTGACCCAATTGTGACTTAAGCTGACCTGCCCTTTCCCCCACCGGCTGAAAATTTATTCCATTAAATTGAACATGTACTTTCACACCTGTATTCCATTCTGGAATACCTTTGCTCTATCCTCGTGTGACTTTACTTGTTGGCGTATTGACTTGCTCTTCCACTACTCATATATCACATTAACATGAAATAATGTTATGAGGAGGCAGTACAATAATTTCTTGGTTAATTTAACAAGTATACATGGGTGTACCTGCTGGTACTGGAGGAGGCAGCTGTGCAGATTCATTTGCGCTGCGACCTGTGCTTCCAGAACGTGATGAAGTTTCTTCCAACAGTTGAGACATAGTACGAGGTCGACCTGCTTGTCTTGTTCTCTTCATGGTAACCTGTATTTAGACATGAAACAAACCATAAACATAAAGTGATATAAACTAGCTATAGAACATAAAGTACCACCTATCATTCTGATAATTAATGAGCAAAAAATGTATAAATAAACCATGTTAATATTAATTAGTGGATATTATATTACATCAAAAGTGATATTGTTTTCCATTCATTTACACAAAAGAAAAGAAACCAGGAATGATCTCATTCGACCATTTCTGTATCATCCAAAGCTGCTGAATTCTCATCAACTTCCAGCAACATATAGGGGTCAGCTTCAGGGTAACAATCAGCATCACATAACT
This sequence comes from Rosa chinensis, assembly GCF_002994745.2. Taxonomy (NCBI): domain Eukaryota; kingdom Viridiplantae; phylum Streptophyta; class Magnoliopsida; order Rosales; family Rosaceae; genus Rosa; species Rosa chinensis. The sequence continues at coordinate 39,236,400 of NC_037088.1, forward strand.
CTACTGCAGGGGATATGACAACAGTTAACCAATCTTTCTCTAATGGATCAGGAACATAATAAACTTGATGTGCTTAGGATGCCAAAATGAAAGGTTCATTGCCCACTCGATCATGTTTGTACAACAAATGATTAAAGTTGACCGAAGTGTACTCAAAACAGTCTTGTTTTGTCCCTAATGCAGTATCAATCCAATCACACTTAAACAAGTCAAATTTTAAATCTTCAGAGTAACTGATTTTGACAATATCAATCAATTGTCCATAGTAAGCCAATGGATCAACACGAGGATGCTTGTCATTCCGACTAGCAACACTCATGGTACCTGCCTTCAAAGTTACACCACTATTCTGTGTTTCCTTTAGATCATCAAGTTTTTTAACACGAAAGTTATATCCATTCACTTTATATGAATTAAACTTCACTGCTTGATCACTAGGTCCTTTTCCTAATACACTGATTTCTAAAGGCACAACTGCAGTACTTATGTTTTCAAAGTTTTTGACCTGTTTCACCAACAATACTAATTAATAATTTTGCATAAAAATGCAAGTCTGAACTCATAACTATTTAAGAAAACATTTAACATACATGATCGACAAACCATGTATGGAAGTTGTCAAAATGGATACGTTGAATTTGATGATCATCAGCACGAGGGTTCTGGCTTCTAAGTACAGCGATATGTTTTCTGTTAAGTTAGAAACTAACAAGTTAGAATCAGATATAAGCATATGGAAACAATGTTTCAAAGCAAAGGGATATAATGTAATTATATTTTGTTGTTAAGTTAGTTGGACCACATACCTTAAGTAAGGTGTGACAACATCCGTATGGAATAAGATCCATCTATGAGCCTGTACCCATTCAATGTTTGTGAGCTTGAACTTAATCCCATGTTTCTCCCCATCACCATCTTTGTTCCTCTTTGGTCGATTTGACTTAGTTTCCACATCATTTAGATAAAGAGAACAGAAATGCATACACTCTGCCATCAAGTAGCCTTCGGCAATTGAAGCTTCTGGATGAGCTCGGTTACGCACATATTCTTTCAAAGTAAAGAGGTACCTCTCAATTGGGTACATCCATCGAAACTGAACAGCACCACCAATAAGTGCTTCCTCCGCCAAATGAATAGGTAAATGCTCCATTACATCGAAGAATGAGGGTGGAAATATTTTTTCCAACTTACAAATTGTTAACACAATTCCCTCTTGTGCTTTTTCCAAGTCTGCTGCACAGTTCGTTTTTGAGCACAATTGCTTAAAAAATCTGCCCAAATCAATCAATACTTCAACCACATTTTTGGGCAAGGATTTTCTTATAGCTAATGTGATCAACTCTTGAACAAGAATGTGACAATCATGGCTCTTTAAACCTCCCATGGTTCTATCTTGCAAACGCACACGTCTAGAAATGTTAGAGGCATGCCTATCCGGTGCTCTATACTTATGAATTGCATTTAGAAATAAGTCTTTGCCATTGTTTTTCATCTCAAACTCTGCATCAGGTGCCTTAGGTTTACCAGATTCATCAATCTTCAAATGCAAATGATTTTTAATGTTCATTTCTTCAAGATCCCGTCGAGCATTCAAGCTGTCCTTACTTTTTGCATCTCCTAATATGGTCCACAATACATTGTCACAAACATTCTTTTCTATATGCATTACATCAAGATTGTGACGTATCATATTGTGCTTCCAATAAGGCAACTCAAAGAAGATACTTTTTTTCTTCCAATTATGTGGTTTTCGTTTTTTTTTTTCCATGAGCATCTACTTCTACAGCTGCTGGTTTTCTTTTCCTTGTTAGGAGATCCTCCCTTTTGTATTCGGTGACAATACCTTCAGACTCTATTTGTCTCAACAAATCAACTCCAGACAATGTGTTAGGTTTTGCTCTAAATTCAAGTTTAGCATTAAAATTCTTTCCATCCTTTCGAAACCTATGGCCACTAGGCAGCCACCGACGATGACCCCCATAAGAATGCTTCTTACCATTACTCAACCAACAAGAGTCAGTTTCTGAGTTGTAACATGGACAAGCATATTGACCTTTCATACTCCACTTGGACAGATTTGCATAAGCTGGGAAATCATTAATGGTCCACAACAAGGAAGCATGCAATGTAAACATTTCATTGCTTGATGCATCCCATGTTTCTACACCTTTCTCCCATAATTCCAACAACTCTTCTATCAATGGTTGCATATAAACATCAATCTTGTCACCTGGTCCTTTAGGACCATCAATAAGCAGTGACAAAAAAAGAAAAGGCTGCTTCATGCACAATGAAGGAGGTAAGTTATAGGGAAACACAATCACCGGCCAAGTGCTATGAACTATATTCATTGTCCTAAATGGGTTGAAACCATCAGAGGCTAACCCAAGCCTCACATTTCGAATCTCATTTGAAAAGTCAGAATTCTTAACATCAAAGTCTTTCCAAGCCATAGAGTCAGCAGGATGCCTAAAAACACCATCATTTTCTCTCTCTTCTGCATGCCATCTCATCAGTTTTGCTGTTTTTGATGACATAAACAGCCTTTTCAGCCTTGGCTTCAAAGGAAAGTATCTAACTTGTTTTACTGCTTTTCTTTTAGATTTTCTAGTTCCAACATCAGCTGTAGAGTCTTTTTTGTCTTCCCATCTAGACTTCTTGCATACTTTACATTCATCAAGGTTTATGTCATCATTTCGGAACAACATGCAGTTGTTCCTACATGCATCCCAAGTTTGATAGGTGAAACCTAAATCTTTTGTTATCTTTCTAGCCTCATAGTAGGACTTGGGAAGTAACACAGCCTCCGGGAAAGCACTAGCCAAGTTCTTGAGTAAACCCGTGAATGATTTATCTGACCACCCATGCAACACTTTATTATGCATCATTCGAACAATGAATGATAAGGCAGTAAAGCGTGTACAACCCGGATATAGTGGAAGTTGTGCACCTTCCAACAGCTTTAAAAAATGAGCAGTAGTTTGGTTTGGCCCAACTTGGGGATCATCTGATGGAGGATCATCAGTTTCACCCATGTTTGGAATGCCCATAGCTTCATGCAGCATTTCAAACATATCATCTTGGACATTTAAATCAACTTCAGTTTCAATTTCAGAGTTGGCATGGTTAGTAGCAATTGGAGGCTCTCCGTGGTTAATCCAATTCGTATACTTTCTCAAGAAGCCATTATCTTTGAGTTGTTTTCGGACAGTTTCTTTAGGCAAATAAATGGGTCGGTTGCAACATTTTCTACATGGACAAGTTATCAATTCACTTTCCTTCCTATTAGTGTATGCAAACTTCAGAAATTCTTCATAACCATCAATAACCCTCTTTGACCATCTGTTCCCTATGTTAATCCAACTCTTATCCATTGTGAAATGCAAGTTTTCTAGATCAATTAAACAAAACATTGAGTCAAGATTATGTATGTCAAAAGTTAAAGGTTTATCAAAGCTACATACTTGTGTTAATGAAGTTTTCCATTATTTAGAAGTTTGTCTTGGTTTCATTAAGCTACATCAAAATATGTATGTCTTGTGCAAGTTATATTTTATGTAAATGATATAATGTCTTTTTATTTAAGATAAACAAGTGTCAACTGTAAAAAACTAATATATATACATCAATAAAAAAAATAAAAAAAACATAGCCATATTACATTGCCACAAACAAGCATAGTACTTCTTCATAATAAATGAAATCAGCATAAATATAAAAATGGGGATGAAGTACTAACCTGCTAATATCAAGCTCTTGGATTTGGATTGCCAAAATTAACTCCAGATTCTTCACTACTGACTTGCTGATGAGTTGCCTTTTCAACTAATAGATGGTGTTCTCTGCTACAGAAAATAAAATATGAGTGTTGCTTATCATTAGAATTAAATTGACATAATTATAGATCCCACAGAGCTTAAAATAATGATTGGGATATAATGTGGTCGAGTAAGCATGAATCAACTAGTCCTATGTCAGATTATAATACATCAAACTAGAAATCAATGTATCTTACTCTTAGAAAGAGTTTGCACATCAGAGGACTAATCATGTATAATGCATGATGTAATGTTATATGCCTACATTCAATAGAATTAGTACCTTAAAAGAATGCAAAGTTCCATATACAACAATGCAAAGATAGGGGTTTCAATGATCATGAACCGTTACACTAATGTACCAAATCTACATCTAATAGAGTTGGGACCTTGCCTCCTTAAACAAGAAACCTATCACATGGTTCTGGTATACAAAGGATATTGTATTTCACTATAGAACCTCTCTGAAAAGAGGCATAAATCATAAACATAAGGCTGCACAAAAATTGATGTTCCAAGTCTCTAATCAAAGTTTGCACTTAAAGGAAACTAACACTGAAAACTTCTCATCCAATGCCACACAATTAAACTGGACCTATTGATTAAAATCCAAGAATGTAAAAATTTATCTATGAGATTGTTGGGGTAAACAAACCAAAAACTCGAGTCACAATAGTATTACAATGAAATAACTTACCGAATAGGAAACTTGAAAGCGTCCAGGTCTTGAAGTCCTCGAGATGGGAAGCACTTCCCAATAATGGAAAAAGAAACCGATTTCAAACTAGAGACCCTGCTGCTGTGTGCCTGTCAACATTGAACCATAAGAATTGAATGTCAAGTACAACAAAAGAAGTGAAAAAAAATGTACACCATTGAAACTAAATTTCCACCATCAATTACTGGACAAACTTTACGTTTCATATGGCAGGAAAGCCACAGCCTCCTTTTATAGGAGTCAAGCCAGACCTTAAGCTCATGAAGTGTAGTCAAGCAGTTTATTTAATCAGACTGCTTTCTGTTGTAATAGTGCAGTATTTAAAATTAAAGAAAAATAACCTCATTTTCTGTTGAACGAATTATCCCTGATGATTTGTATTTATCCCTATAGACAACTATCCAAATATACTTCATGTTGTCATTAAACCTCTCCAGTTTTCCAAATATGTACATGTAACCCCACTTTTGACCAAGATCTATGACATCAGTTTGCTTTTAAGTGATCACAACTCAAAGTAATAATGCTTGCTGGTCATAAATTATTAAGGAACTTATCTTTCTAACTTAGGGAAGTTAGCACACGAGCATGCAACAACAAATATTTTTGTTTATTTCTTTCAACTTTCTTGCCTTCTCTCCCTAGCTTCTATATACTTTCTGTCCAGTTAAAGACCAAATGAGGAGAATTTGATTGTTGATAGTAATCCTTGAGAGTTGAAGCTATTGCTTAAATGATCTCAGCTAAAGTCTACAATTTTTTTTTTTTAGAGACAAAGAGCTATTGTTGTATCCTTACTTGATTACCTCAAATTCCTACCATTATTAAGGGTTGCAGTTCATAAAAAGAAGTAAAAGTAGAACTACATGGTCCTAAGTAGGACCTCAAATCCGATGATAGTAAGAAACATAACTAATTTGTCTGGGAAGTTATTCATAAATCATCATTCTGACCTGAAGTGTATTCACTTTTTTCCCACAATATTGGCAACATTTAACAGTATCTTGATTTATCATCCAAAGAATTAGGGATGTAGAAATTGATATTCCCTTGATTGAATTAAGCTATTACATTCTATGTATTATATAGCTGTGAGTATTTGACAGTTACAAGTATTACATTAACAACAGGATCAAAACTGATACATAATCCTAGGGAACGGTAAATCAGCAGTAGACAAATTATTTAGACAAACTAATCAATGGAGGAGATTCTGGGAGTGATTGAAGGAGGAGATACCATGTAGAAATTAATATTCCCTTGATTGAATTAAGCTATTACATTCTATGTATTATATAGCTGTGAGTATTTGACAGTTACAAGTATTACATTAACAACAGGATCAAAACTGATGCAAGGGAACGGTAAATCAGCAGTAGACAAATTATTTAGACAAACTAATCAATGGAGGAGATTCTGGGAGTGATTGAAGGAGGAGATTGAGTCTGTTTAACAAGGGGAACTATAATTATTTACTTTTGTTCTTACATGGCAAAGCATTGCCACGTCATGGCATTAATCAGCTACAAGGATGTAGACTATCATCCTTAATCAAGGTTTGTAGAGGGTCAACTTTGATCTCTTCTGGACTGCCTAATCGAATAGGCCTTCATCATGCCAAATATCAACTAAAAAGTCTACCATCTCAGTTAAAGGGATTGGCTCAGGGAAACACTCATTGGTTGAAAGTATGTAGATCCTCATACGCTGTTGACCAGCTTATAATTGGAACAATTAAGATAAATGCATTGTAGCAAGACTCGAAGATTGTCAGTCAACCCCTTTTAACTGCTACTTGGTTTGTAAACAAGTTACTGACTTTTAGTACTTGTTGCCTTTTGAAAACATGGCTTTCAAAGTGACTATATCAAAATTATAGTGAATGGAAACTCTAGAAAATTGTTTCTTTAATACCCACAACTATATGAGAAAACTGCAGCCCAATAGTTGATAGAAAATACACATCTTAGATAACACAATCAAATGCAAGTCTTAATTAACAACTTAAGCATCCTAGCTACCTTCATTTAAAAGGTTTATAGCAGAAAGCAGTCCGATTAAAATGAAAAGGGTCTTCATCAAATCTCTGGTCAGTACAGAGTGTAGAGTCCACAACCATAACTTGCAATGTTCTTCAGCCATAAAAACTTGACAATATCAGATCACCCATAAAAAAAGCTAAACTCTTTATTTAAAATTCAAACTCAACCCAAAAAGAATCAAATCAAGTTCTACCTCAAACTAGTCATTGTATCGATGTCTAAGAGAAAGATATCCATCTATTTACTAAACATGAAGATCATCTAGGAGGATTGGCCACTAGTGCTCAAATTTGAAAGAAATCCCAATCAGTTTCATATCAAAATTAAACTGCCATATACAACCAATTATTCCCCTAGAATTAACGAGAGACAAATGGAAAGAACAATGGAATTTACCTTAAGAAATTGTTCTGTTGTGTCTGGGTAAAGGAGGAGCTGTTGTTACAGCTTATTTGGTGAAGGAAAGGAAGAGCTCGTCAACCTCGATGGTAGATTCCGGTCCGTGGAACTCATCAACGTCAGTGGAGGAGCTCGTCGGTGTCGGCGGTAGGTACCAGTTTCGAGGATCTGCAAAGCTTGGGCGAGAGAGAGAGTCTCTGAGAGAGGTGATGTTTGGGGAAAAAGAGGGAAAAAGAATTAGGGCAGTTTTGTTAGTAGGCAATTTGGTCAAAAAAAAACAAAAGGAAAAACAGAGGGAAAAATATTTGGGTTAGCGCCAAGAGACGTTTATGTATTGCCACGGCTTCTTTCCGTCGTTTTTTTTTTGGGTAAAGTACATATACAAATACGTTTTGCGATGGCAAGAGCAAAAGGCGTCGCAATTGAGTACAAAACTACTACGGCAAAGATTTTCCGTCGCAAATGATAAGACTTAATCACGACGGAACATTTTCCATAGCAATAGGGTGTCAATTGCGACGGTAACTGTTGCCGAAGTAAAAAGGCGAAGCAATTGCAATTTTTTTTAGTAGTGGTAGAATAGTCATTTTAGACCTGTTTTGGACCTGTTGTGTGAGATTTGCAAAGAATAAGGACTATCCAGTTTAATTTGAAAGGCGAGGGACTAAACTGTTTTTCAGACAAAAGTTTGAGGAGTAACAAGTATTTAACCCTTTGTTAAAATTAGGATGTTAGGGACTGAATTGTTGACGCGCCCAGTAATTTCCCCTAACTTTAACAAATGTAATAAGCCTTGTGTATCTGAGCATTCACATCTTAATGAGAAATACTGTCATCTTCTTCCTCTAGCTTTCTACTCTTCATTTCTCTCTCCTCTAAAACCCTACATCCTTGATTTCAGCTATCATTTCAGTAGCTTCCACACACTTAAGTCTATTGAAATTGTCATCGAAGCCGAACTAGTTCAACATCACTTTCTGGAGCTTACCTGTGAGTTCTTCAAAAAATAGTAAAATACAAAAAGTAACAACCCATCAACAAAAGAGAAAACCAGAAACATTTCACTAATATGGTAAGACACTTTGTGTGTATAGAGTATCGACAAAGTGGAAGAAAACAGTATTAGTAAAAATTAAATATGAAACGAAAAGAAGTATCTGTAGGAAATTTCCAAGAAAACATCTATGGTAGTAAATGATCTTTTGTGAGCAGATCCTTCATGAAATATGAAATCAAAAGAAGTATATTCCAAGTCCTAATCCAGCTTCCAGGAACAACACCCCCTTCATCTGGGATCTAATTTCTACTCAACAAAACATTTCCCTAGCTATTAATTTGTGCGTGTGTGTGCGTGTGTGTGCGTATACCACACACTTCTAGTTGCTATACCTCCCACCATTAGAAACAATGATCGGTACATGGTGTATCCACCAATCTTTTATTATGTAAGTTCATATATCTTCAAAGTTTGACATGTCTAGTTAAGTCAAACTATGCACAGTGCATACATGTTATCACACACCTCTGAACTACAAACAAAAAGGTAGAGTACAGTGCTAACACCACTAGCTTCCACAATCATTTGAACACCCGAATTCTCTTTCATCTCAACACTGATTATTCTCTATCTGTGAATAATATATATCTGGATACAAGTAGATGAAAAAATCTGCATAGGTCGAGTTTAGACCTCTCCAATTACTAATCTAGCATATACCCATTATTTTTCTGTCTTCCAACCCAACTCTTTCCAGATCAATCCCCTTCTCCCACCTCCCCCATGTGCAATCCTCTTTCTTCGAATGGCTATACTTTCTACTGATCAACACCCAATTACGTGCGTATGGTGCATGGACACCGGTAATAGCAAAGAAAATCACAAGAGAAGCGTGTACTCGTTAGGCTTGTGACACATTTACCATATCGATCAGCAGGGCAAACAACATTCATGATCCAACAAATTTATGTTGAGAAAGTAAATCGAAACAACATGCTCAATTATAAAGTACAACATGTGTGTTAGATATTTTTGATAACTTCTAGTTTGTATTTGAACAAAATATAATTGAAACCACAATTTTGTTGATTTGATTAATTTACAGTAGCAAATGAAACAGATGAACAAAAACTCAGCAAACGTTGTGCTTTGAGTTTCAGAATTGTTCTACTCTCTTATCTCACTTTTACATCAACCATCTCTTCCCTTATATAGGGTACAAGATTAACCTATAAAATATCTATAATGAAAGCATATTAAACTAGCTTAGAATACTTTAGATACAAAATATCTTGCTTAATCTTAGTGGAGCAAACAGTAATGCAAGTGGCTGTAAAATATCTTTCACCGCAACTAAGTCTTCATCGCAGCAAGTTTTATGCATCCAACGGACTTAATCCTTCAGCAAACAGATCGATAGTTATTCAGCGAACTGTAATTCGCCAACACTAGCTCTACGAACTTACTTCTGTCTTTTCCCCGCAGTGGACTCAACTCGCGAATGCACTTCAGCGAACTTTGATTCGCAGCGAACTTTGATTCGCAGCGAACTCACTTTAGCAAACTTTGCTGGAGCTTCCCAGATTGTCAGGAAAGCATTAATTCCAACACTCCCTCTTAATGCTTTGCTTCTTCATTCTGAGTAGGCCTCTAAGGTATTAGCTTTGGTGAAGATATCTGCAACTTGGTCTTCAGTATTGCAGTCGACCAAATCCACTTCATTTTCTTCAACTACATCCCTGATGTAGTGAAACTTCAAGGCAATATATTTTGACCTACTGTTGTACACAGGATTCTTGCTCATGGCTATTGCAGACTTGTTGTAGCAGAGAATGGTTGTTGCAGATCCTTGTTTCTCACCAAAATCTTCAATGACTCTTCTGATCCAAATTGCTTGCAAAGTAGCTAGAGATGCAAACACATACTCAGCTTCAGCTGTAGATAGGGCCACTGATTTTTGCTTCTTTGAAGGCCAAGAGAATACACCAGTTCCAAGAGTGAAAGTATATCCAGATGTGCTTTCCAAGTCATCTACACTGCCTCCCCAATTACTATCACAGAAACCAAAGAGTTTTGGTTCCACATTCTTCTCATACATAATACCGAATTCAATGGTACCTTGAATGTATCTCAGGGTCCTCTTTGCAGCTCCATAGTGTACTGTGGTTGGCTTCTGCATAAATCTGGACAACAGGCTTGTAGCATACATAAGGTCTGGTCTTGCTGCTGTCAAGTAAAGCAAACTTCCCACTAAACTTCTGTATATACTCTCATCTATACTACCACTTCCATCTTCTTTTTGAAATTTTTCATTGACAATTAGAGGTGTTGCAACAGATTTGCAACCAAACATCTTGAACTTCTCTAGAATTTCTTTACATATTTTTTATGTGTAATGAAGATTCCCTCCATTGATTGAACTATTTCAATTCCCAGAAAATAATGCATGATTCCCAAATCACTCATTTCATATTTCATCATTATATCAGACTTGAAATTTGAAATCATTTTTTCACAACTTCCAGTAAATACCAAATCATCAACATATAAGTAAATAATAAGAATGCTTGATTTCCCTTCAGTTTTGGTTTAAAGGGCAGGATCATTTTCACCCCTTTGAACTTTCTATGAAATAGGAATCAATCTCACCATACCAAGCCCTTAGGGCTTGTTTCAAACCATAAAGAGCCTTCTTCAGTTTGTAAACTTTCTGCTCTTTACCCTTGATGATGAAACCTTGTGGTTGTTCCACAAACATTTCTTCTTTTAACGCTCCATTTAGAAATGCAGACTTTACGTCTAACTGGGGTAGAAACCAGCCTTTTTGTGCGGCAATAAAAATCAGACCTCTTATGGTCTCATGCATTGCTACTGGTGCAAAAGTTTCATCGAAATCGACTCCAGATATCTCTGAGTACCCTTTTGCCACCAATCTTGCTTTGTTTCTATGTACAGAACTATCAGCATTTAGCTTGGTTTTGTAAATCCACTTTAAACCAATAACATCTTTGTTATCTAGTTTATTAACCAGCTCCCATGTATTGTTTTTCATAATTACATTTACCTCTTCTTTCATCGCAATTCTCCATTCATCTTCTTTCACAGCTTCTTCAAAATGCTTTGGTTCGAACAAGTATGCATTGCAACTTTCATACACATCATTCAAGCTTCTCAACCTAATCGGTGTTGAGCTTGGACTTGATTGTGCATTCGAAGGTGTGCTGGTGAAAGTTCTTGAGGACTGTGAGGCAGTGACTGTTGCAGTGGATCAAGTTCCAGCTGTTCTGAAACCTCTTGTTCATTTTGAACAATATTATCTTACACATCTTGTTGTAGGACTGAACCTTGATTCCAATCCCAAGATGATTTCTCACTGAAGAGAACACCTTTGCAGATAATCTTTTTTTTTTCCTTCAAATTGTAGAGCCTATAACCCTTTGTATGTGAACTGTATCCCATGAACGCAGTCTTTTTGACAGGACCCGCCCCGGATTTCACCCTGAAATCCGAAGAGGCCCTGCGGGGCCCACCTTAGAAGAAATTCTACCAAAAATTTGACAGAACTTCCCCTAAAAATGGACAACCCAAAACCTGTAGAAAAACAATTACACTTCTAAATCATCCATCCTTATTCTCCTGGAGCCACCCTGCTCCCTATATCACAACATCTCTCATATCACAAAACAATTCTGAAACTTAAGAATATTAATCTCAAGAGATATCAGAGCAATCTATTTCTCAGGCGTACAAGAAAGTAGAATACAAGATAAACGACCAATACTTTTATAATGCGGAAGCTATGATAGCTATGCCTCAACCCCAAGTACGCTCGACCTCAAGCTAAACTGGCCTGCAAACTGGGCATTTAAAACCGAAGGGCCCAGGGGAAAACATTTAAAATCCGTTAGAGTGAGTGGACGAAAAATAAGTAATTTCAAATGAATAAGTAAAACTTAATGCTTTCCCAAGTTATTCTCTAAAACCTCGCATGCAGTAACAATCTTGAAAACACTCTTAATCATCCTCTTTACTGAAATCTCAATCACATAACAAGAACATCTTGAAACCTCTTAAAATCGCATCCTCAATCCTTATAAAAACATCCTTTTCATGAGGCTCGTTTGATGACTAGAAAGGACTGCTGTCTAGTCATCTCATGCCATCTAGGAGGGACTGCCACCCAGATGACGCATCGGAAGGGACTGCCAACCGGGATAGGAGGCGGTGGATAGACGGGACTGCCGACTAACCACATGTAGTAGACGGGACTGCCGACTAACCACAGGTAGTAGACGGGACTGCCGACTAGCTACCTCATGTCATCTGGAAGGGACTGCCAACCAGGTGACGCATCGGATGGGACTGCCAACCGAGCTGTAGTCTGGAAGGGACTGCCAACCAGACTATTACCTAGAAGGGACTGCCAACTAGGTAAGATACGCATGCGCCAAAACTGGCCTCCTTAATAAACTGAATAGCCTCCTCAAGAACTGAACATAATCTCTTTCAATCACTTGCTTTCGGAAAGAAACTCGATATTACCTCAATAAATCAATAATAATTCACCGAAAGCATAACTCAGTAATAACTCACTAACTCAATCCTCGATATCTCAATAAATCCTCGAAAGCATAATCACATACTCTATAATTCAATAATTGCTTTCGGAAAGAAAGTTCCATCTAACCCAAGTCTGATAAGTGCGGAATTCAAAACCCAATAAATCTCGATAAATCAATCATGCTCAAATATTTGCTAAATCCCTCGCACTCGTATATCATCATAAAAACTGATATTCGAAAACAATAATTCTCATAATATTTTTCCGAATCAGTCACTTCCCGAAAATCATTTCCCAACTCAATAACTCATGAATGACTATCTCAAAAATCTACTAAAAGCCCTCGGGAAGGAATTTCAATACTAATCTCGTAATCCATAAATAAATCTCGATAAACTAAATCTCAAATATTCAAAACATAATTAAATCTCAATTGGAAGAAAATAATAATAATACTGCATGCGGAATTAATTTAAAAACAAATGTCCACTCACAGTACTATTGGCAACCACGCAAACGAGTTCCTTCATCTAACCGTAGCTCGCGACATTGCCCTGTACACAATTATATTTCCGTAAACGGCAATCCGATAAAATAATTACGAACTTAAACGAAATCCAAAAATCCCTATCTCCAATACTTCTCAAATTCAACCCAAATCTCTTCCACAATTCTAATTCCTCAATTTACATATTCCATAATGAAAACGAGGGAAATCCGACGGCCGGATTTCCCATAATTCCACCACAAAACTCCAAACTTCGAAAATTCACAAACAATTCCAAACTCCTCCAAAATTCACCAAACTTCATATATAAGCTCTATGATAATTATAGAATTTAACTAGCTAAAAATTGAAATTTATAAACTACCCTAGCCGCCGCTACCGCCGCCCACAGTGGCGGCGCCGCCGCCACCATCTCCGATGGCCACCAAAATTTGGCAGTAGCACCTTCTCAACACACTGATTCAACTTCTCAACTACAACATTCCCAAATAACAATTAAAAATGGCCGAAATCGATTCAATGAACAAAAACCCAGAAATCCTCAAGAACCCTAGAATTTCAATTCGTCGATTCGGCATCTACACAACAAATCGTGATACAAGGCCATAGGGGAAATGATCAGTGATGAAAACCGAACCTTCGACGACGAGATGGGGACTGGAGGTGGTCGGAATCGGAAAATATCGACGCTGCCTCAAAAATGCTACAGTGACCGTCATCTTCTTCTCGTTGCTGCACCTTCCACAGTTCATATTAAGCTACGAAACGAACCCAGAAATCAAGAGAAGGAAGAGAGCTTTCCAACGACATCTTACACGTCAAAATCCGTCGCCGGATGGAGGAGTTATGGCCGGAAGAAGGTGACGAGGTCGGAGAGGAAGAGAGAGTCGGGGAGAGAGAAAGGAGAGGGCTCGGTAAGTTTCCGAAAATGGAAACTTACCACAGTAACTCGTCCTATTTATAGAAACTTATCATGAACAGTAACTTTACCATTTCGCTTATAACTTTTGCATACGAACTCCGATTTTTACGTACCACATATGCACGTGCTCGGTTTAACGTCCTCTACAACTTTCATGAAGGAAATTTTCTCAAATTTTGACCCGAACAAAAATTCAACTTTTAGGGCCCCCTAAAAGCATTGAAATGACAGTAAAAGTGAAAGTAAAAGTTGTTTACCGTCCAAATGACTAGTAAACCGGTGAATTCGGGTTCGGGACGTCACAATCTCCCCACCTTATAAAAATTTCGTCCTCGAAATTCCATACTGTTGAAGTAGAGATGGGTGCACACGCCAATCCATAGTAAACAGTCACGAGATGAACAGCACATCAATCGTACGGCCGTGGCGATGATAAGGCACAGAAAAGATGTGCAAGTCTGCTCAAATCATGTAGAAATTACCTTCAAAACTGATCCAAAACTTGACCAATTAGAACATGGAGATCAACCCTTATAAGAAACAATTCTCTAGCTGAAATCTAGCCAAATATTGCTATCTGAATAATTCCCACAGTGTTCTTACTAAATTCAGTGTCTTAGTAGATAGATTTACTTCCACTCATTACTGACAGTCCTTAACAACTGAGGGAGAACATCGTCAAAGCATTATGTTTGAAGCAATCTGTAAACTGTTCAACTATGTGAGCAGAAACACCTACTAAAATTCTCAGAATAAAGACTCAAGGCTAAATCAAGGTCGGTTACTTGAACGAACTACACCTTGAAAGTGCATAACGAAAATCAAATCTTCTTTGGATTAAGTTTTCCCTTTGCAATTTTAAGTCAACGACTGGAGTAGCTGATAATCTCGACAATCTCGATTACACATGCAACCAAAACATATACTTAGAATCCCAAATGTATCAATGTTCCAAGTTGGATACCCTTGTCTTACCTAACTATGTAGTAGTACATACTCACAAGTACACAACTTCGACGTCAAGAAATTTAGGTCAAATAATAGTTCAGATGACTCATGGTATCAATATCACAAACTATGCAGTTTGAATAGTAGCATTCATACCTTTTCATATAACTCGTACAGTGAAGATCCACTTTGTTCACCAACAACATGATAATACATTTACTCACACTTAAAAACAATTTCAATTCATACACGGGTTATGTAAAGTCCAACAGTTAATAAAACACCACAAGATGCTCACTGATAACCCACATGTCTGAAACAACCAATTTCCTTAGCAACCACAAAACCGCACTTGCTTTTTGTCTGTTTGTGCTTAAATTTCTGATCGAATGTCGTGCACGTAGAGATCCCATAGTTGTCAAGCATATCAAAGAGTAGCCTCGAACCAACCTATAAGTTCTTAATCATGCATGTTATGGGGCCACTACACTTTCATTGCGCTACTTTGATACCTGACTAAAACATTGATCAAAGCCTTGAGATGACATCTAAGTCAACTAGAGAAACTTCTTTGATACATACCCTGCTGGCCATAAGGCGACACATTTCACACACCTGTTTATGTTCAAAATTTCTGTACCAGACTGCTAGCAAGATAGTCCATTCTTTCTTCTCTATGTTTCCACACCATAATCTTCTAATAATCAACGTCAAACTTGCAAGTACTTGAGTATAGCGAACTCTCCTGACATGGCTCAAAGCCGGTATCCCCAAGCGACGCTGTCATCACTAAACTGAGGATAAAGTAGCTGAAGATCCACCCTCTAACAACACTTATTCAATAATATTCCAGCTACAACAACAATTTCAAAAACTAATCCGCGCTAACTAAGATTGCACCAAAATTTCTCAATCCTTATCTTGCTAAGCATAAATCCAACAACACAACTCAACTATACTCGCTCAACAATTTAGTACTTCAAGAGTCAATTGAAACCCTTGATAAAACCCAACTCCAAACAAACAATTTCCAAACTCAACTCGAACATTTTGCCAAGTCATCATACCTATAAACCCGTGATGGTGACCGAATATCAATCGTACCAACAGCTTTCTATACTTCTCCAATCAAGGGCCACCATACGGTAGAAAGATCAATCAAAGTGAAAACTAAATTTCAAACTGTTTAACCCATTCCACCAGTAAAGGTACCAAGGTAGAAAAATTCACTTAATTCCTTCAAAGCAATCTGTTAATGTACGTATTCAACTCAAGCAACAACCAATTTTTTCCTAGATGATAAAACACCGTTCACAGAATCTTTCCTCGGACAACAACCTTGATGTAAAATAGACACCCGTCCAACATCTCATTTCACACAAAGCGGTACCTGGATCTGAAATTAATCCAACCACCTGGCGATCCAATTCCTCCATTTAATTACCATTGAAATACGCCACTACACAGACATACCGTATTACGTTTGACCCACATATAACAAGAATTCTGGTCAAACCTTAATTAGAAGTATTTCCGGAGCCAACTAGGAAACTTATTTCCTCAAAGTTATTCCACTAACCACTCTTACAATATCACAATCCAACTGTCTAGCAAAAACTTCACCAAGAATCTATCACAATTAATCTTTAAGGCTCCACAATTTATAACTCGAATCATACTCCGTATCACAAGTAATTCCACTTGCACCATTATGAATACCCAACGAGATCACTACCACTATTCTCCAATTTTTAGGTACAACCATTTCAACCAAAACGGATAACCAATTGAGTACACGCATAGGCACAATCTCATATACAAAAGTTGTTTCTAATCTTCTCAATTAAATACTGGCAAAGATCGTAACTCGATTGTAAAGCTCTATGCGTCCAACTAAATACTCAAGTTTCAAACATAAAACTATATCAAAAACTTAAATTCTGTCTATCTCCTTACTCAATACGATCCAAAACTTCAAAAGGATCAATTATAAGTCAATGTATCTAAAATCAATTTCTTCCAATCCAAACAAAACTAGATCCAAATATCATGGTTAGGTCAAAGGCCCAAGATAACCAGTCATGATTTCCAAGTAATCTCCAACAACTATCAATGATATCACAAATGTCACATACATGACATATCACATTATGTACCACAAATCCTGAAACTGGGTTCAACATCAAAACCACTAATATTACTAGTTCCATTTCCATCAAAAATTCTGATTCCAAAGCAATTTATAGCAACTAGAGACAGCCCAAAGCTATGTCCACTCAACTCTAACAATCAACCACAAAATCGAACTCCAGTCTTGCACCTTAAACCTTGCCCCAACAAACTTGTTGGCATCGAGGGAGAGATAACCACCACATTCCCTCGGATCACATTTCGTAACATAACTCAAACCTGTAGAGTAATCTAACATCACCATCACCAGGAAAAGATGCAAGACACGTAATTAATCTGATACGCGGAGAAATCCCTATGAGGTCGGCGTATACGAGGCATAGCACCTGAATGAAAGTCATTAACCACGTACCTTACATACTTGATGAATACTTCAGCACCGAAGAGTAAACGATGGGGAACCGCTGCAGTCGGGCCATCACTCGGGAGGTACTGAGTAACATCAAGCATATAAGGTAACTAGAATAGAAACGAGTCTACAGAACCTAACAACCTAATGCTCTGATACCAACTGACAGGACCCGCCCCGGATTTCACCCTGAAATCCGAAGAGGCCCTGCGGGGCCCACCTTAGAAGAAATTCTACCAAAAATTTGACAGAACTTCCCCTAAAAATGGACAACCTAAAACCTGTAGAAAAACAATTACACTTCTAAATCATCCATCCTTATTCTCCTGGAGCCACCCTGCTCCCTATATCACAACATCTCTCATATCACAAAACAATTCTGAAACTTAAGAATATTAATCTCAAGAGATATCAGAGCAATCTATTTCTCAGGCGTACAAGAAAGTAGAATACAAGATAAACGACCAATACTTTTATAATGCGGAAGCTATGATAGCTATGCCTCAACCCCAAGTACGCTCGACCTCAAGCTAAACTGGCCTGCAAACTGGGCATTTAAAACCGAAGGGCCCAGGGGAAAACATTTAAAATCCGTTAGAGTGAGTGGACGAAAAATAAGTAATTTCAAATGAATAAGTAAAACTTAATGCTTTCCCAAGTTATTCTCTAAAACCTCGCATGCAGTAACAATCTTGAAAACACTCTTAATCATCCTCTTTACTGAAATCTCAATCACATAACAAGAACATCTTGAAACCTCTTAAAATCGCATCCTCAATCCTTATAAAAACATCCTTTTCATGAGGCTCGTTTGATGACTAGAAAGGACTGCTGTCTAGTCATCTCATGCCATCTAGGAGGGACTGCCACCCAGATGACGCATCGGAAGGGACTGCCAACCGGGATAGGAGGCGGTGGATAGACGGGACTGCCGACTAACCACATGTAGTAGACGGGACTGCCGACTAACCACAGGTAGTAGACGGGACTGCCGACTAGCTACCTCATGTCATCTGGAAGGGATTGCCAACCAGGTGACGCATCGGATGGGACTGCCAACCGAGCTGTAGTCTGGAAGGGACTGCCAACCAGACTATTACCTAGAAGGGACTGCCAACTAGGTAAGATACGCATGCGCCAAAACTGGCCTCCTTAATAAACTGAATAGCCTCCTCAAGAACTGAACATAATCTCTTTCAATCACTTGCTTTCGGAAAGAAACTCGATATTACCTCAATAAATCAATAATAATTCACCGAAAGCATAACTCAGTAATAACTCACTAACTCAATCCTCGATATCTCAATAAATCCTCGAAAGCATAATCACATACTCTATAATTCAATAATTGCTTTCGGAAAGAAAGTTCCATCTAACCCAAGTCTGATAAGTGCGGAATTCAAAACCCAATAAATCTCGATAAATCAATCATGCTCAAATATTTGCTAAATCCCTCGCACTCGTATATCATCATAAAAACTGATATTCGAAAACAATAATTCTCATAATATTTTTCCGAATCAGTCACTTCCCGAAAATCATTTTCCAACTCAATAACTCATGAATGACTATCTCAAAAATCTACTAAAAGCCCTCGGGAAGGAATTTCAATACTAATCTCGTAATCCATAAATAAATCTCGATAAACTAAATCTCAAATATTCAAAACATAATTAAATCTCAATTGGAAGAAAATAATAATAATACTGCATGCGGAATTAATTTAAAAACAAATGTCCACTCACAGTACTATTGGCAACCACGCAAACGAGTTCCTTCATCTAACCGTAGCTCGCGACATTGCCCTGTACACAATTATATTTCCGTAAACGGCAATCCGATAAAATAATTACGAACTTAAACGAAATCCAAAAATCCCTATCTCCAATACTTCTCAAATTCAACCCAAATCTCTTCCACAATTCTAATTCCTCAATTTACATATTCCATAATGAAAATGAGGGAAATCCGACGGCCGGATTTCCCATAATTCCACCACAAAACTCCAAACTTCGAAAATTCACAAACAATTCCAAACTCCTCCAAAATTCACCAAACTTCATATATAAGCTCTATGATAATTATAGAATTTAACTAGCTAAAAATTGAAATTTATAAACTACCCTAGCCGCCGCTACCGCCGCCCACAGTGGCGGCGCCGCCGCCACCATCTCCGATGGCCACCAAAATTTGGCAGTAGCACCTTCTCAACACACTGATTCAACTTCTCAACTACAACATTCCCAAATAACAATTAAAAATGGCCGAAATCGATTCAATGAACAAAAACCCAGAAATCCTCAAGAACCCTAGAATTTCAATTCGTCGATTCGGCATCTACACAACAAATCGTGATACAAGGCCATAGGGGAAATGATCAGTGATGAAAACCGAACCTTCGACGGCGAGATGGGGACCGGAGGTGGTCGGAATCGGAAAATATCGACGCTGCCTCAAAAATGCTACAGTGACCGTCATCTTCTTCTCGTTTCTGCACCTTCCACAGTTCATATTAAGCTACGAAATGAACCCAGAAATCAAGAGAAGGAAGAGAGCTTTCCAACGACATCTTACACGTCAAAATCCGTCGCCGGATGGAGGAGTTATGGCCGGAAGAAGGTGACGAGGTCGGAGAGGAAGAGAGAGAAAGGAGAGGGCTCGGTAAGTTTCCGAAAATGGAAACTTACCACAGTAACTCGTCCTATTTATAGAAACTTATCATGAACAGTAACTTTACCATTTCGCTTATAACTTTTGCATACGAACTCCGATTTTTACGTACCACATATGCACGTGCTCGGTTTAACGTCCTCTACAACTTTCATGAAGGAAATTTTCTCAAATTTTGACCCGAACAAAAAGTCAACTTTTAGGGCCCCCTAAAAGCATTGAAATGACAGTAAAAGTGAAAGTAAAAGTTGTTTACCGTCCAAATGACTAGTAAACCGGTGAATTCGGGTTCGGGACGTCACACTTTTCACTTGATTCATCAAGGTTCCTTCTCAGCTCCTTTAGAATATGTGCATGGCAGATTGAACCAAACACCCTCAAGTGGTTAACACTTGGTTTTCTTCCACTCCAGCCTTCAATTGGTGTCATTCCTTGCATAGTTGTTGTTGGATGCTATTTATCAAATATGCTGCGGTGTTGACAGCTTTGGCCCAAAATTCTTGAGGCATCTTCGTGTCATGCAACATTGATTTTGCCATTTCCACAATTGTTCTATTATTTCTTTTTGCTACCCCATTTTGCTGCGGTGTATAGCTTATTGTGAGTTGTCTTTCCAAACCGATGTTTGCATAGAAATTCCCGAACTCATTTGATGTATGTTCACCTCCTCTGTCTATTCTCAATACTTTGATATTGAGATTTGATTATCTCTCAACCATTGCTTGAAACTTCTTGAATACTAAGAACACATTAGACTTCTGCCTCATGAAAGAAACCTAAGTCATTCTTGAATAATCATCAATGAACGTAAGAAAGTATATATTTCCAGCTTCAGTTATGGGCTTCATTGGACCACAAACATCAGAATGAACTAACTCAAATAGAATTTGGCTCTTTATGCTCTCTCTTTTGGAAATGAGATTATAATGTGTTGTTTTCCAAGTGCACACCCTTCACATACTTCAGTAACTTCTTTGATTTTTGGCAATCCCTACACCATTTCATTTTGATGCAATTGCTTCAGAGTTTGAAAACTCAAATGTCCAAGTCTTTGATGCCAGAGCCAAGGATCATCCTATAGCTCCATTTTTCTTGCACTCTCTGTTGCATATTTGAGAGTCAAAGAAAAACTTATATTCCTCTTCATCTCAACTTCTACCATCAGTTTCTTGTTGCTCCCTCTCTTGAAGATCTTGCAAGTGTTGTCACCAAAGTGTAGAGGATATGAGTGCTCAATCAGCTGACCAACACTTAGCAAATTTGAGAATAACATCCCTGTTGAATATTTTTCCATTTTTGGTTTCCACTGCAATTCTTCCTTTGGCTTTTGTGTCAACCAACATTCCATTTCCCATCTTCACTTTAGTGATGCTGTTGTTGTCAATATCATATAGAAGATTAGCATTCCCAGTCATATGATTACTGCAAGCACTATTAACAAGTGACATGCACATTCTCACTCGTGCAGTTGCAGCATGGCTGATAGAGAACATGTTGGTATCACACTGTTCTTCAATGGAGTTTGCTTGTTGATTTCCTTTGTAGTTACAATCCTTCTTGACATGACCAAACCTGTGACAATTTGTACACTTTGGTTTTCCTTTAAACCAACATTCACCATTGTGCATTTTTTAGCAAATAGAACACTTTGAATAACTTGAATTGCTACTTCCTTCATTATTTTTCTTCACTAACTGATCTGATTTGCCTTCCTACTTCTTGCCTTTATTTTTCCAGTTCTTCTTCATTTTCCGGTTTCCCTGATTTGAATTAGGACTAGATGGCTCATAATTCTTCTAATTTGAGCTAAGACTCAGTGTTTGAAAAGCTTTTTCAGATGGTTCATCATGACTCATTAACCTCTGATCAAAAGCCTTAAGTGTCCCCATCACATCTTGAACACCAAGAGTTTCCATATCAATAGTCTCCTCTATAATACAGATTATAGCATCATATTTTCTATTTAGACTCATAAGGATCTTTTGTACTATTCTTTTCTCTGAAATATGTCCACCATTGGCTTTCATTTGGTTTACTACATCAGTCAATGTAGTACTGTAATCATTTAGCAGCTCAGTTTCATTCATTCTAGTATACTCAAAATCTCTTCTCAAAGATTGAAGTTTAACAGCTCTAACTTTTTCTGAGCCTTTGAACTCAAGCAACAAAACATTCCAAGCTGCTTTTGTTGTTTCTTCATTTGATATTCTTGGAAAGATCTCATTTGAGACTGAGTTTTGCAGTATGCCTAGAGCTTTTGCATCTTTCTTTATGTTTGTCTTCAGCTCCAATTTTTTAGTATTGGACATGTTTTCAATTTCTGGAACTGTATAGCCTTCATCCACATAACTCCATAGTTCATGTGAGATGAACATGGTTCTCATCTTGATCATCCAGAAGTCGAAGTTCTTTCCACTGAAGATTGGAACTTTGATTTCTAATGAGTTGCTTGAACTAGCCATATTAGATCAGTAACTTGTGTTTGATTTTTTATTTATTCAATAGTCTCGGCCAGTTGATATTGATCAACAGAGCTCTGATACCATGTTGGATATTTTTGATAACTTCTACTTTGAATTTGAACAAAATATAATCAAAACCACAACTTTGTTGATTTGATTAATTTGCAGTAGCAAATGAAGCTAGAACAGATGAACAAAAACTCAGCAAACATTGTGCTTTGAGTTTTAGAATTGTACTACTTTATGATCTCACTTTTACATCAACCATCTCTACAAGATTAACCTATAGAATATCTAGAATGAAAGCATATTAAACTAGCTTAATGTACCTTAATTACAAAATATCTAGCTTAATCTGAGTGGAGCAAACAGTAATGCAAGTGGCTGTAAAATATCTTTCACCGCAGCTAAGTCTTCATCACAGCAAGTTTTATGCAGCGAACAGACTTAATCCTTCAGCAAACAGACTTAGTTATTCAGCGAACTGTAATTCGCCAACACTACTTCTCAGCGAACTTACTGTTTTAGCTGTCTTGGAAAGGGTTCGGTCCAGCTAAATCACGGGGTGTCTCGACCTGCTACTATCTCTATCGGTCTCGGTTATCTGTAAGACAAACAAAGGTCAGAGGAAAGACCAGGTGTGCCGGCCTTCAACACTCCGATGCCTAAGTCAGTATCGTTATAAGATAATTATAATGGAAAGCGATAGTAAACAGTTACCTCTTTCAGTTGTTGGAGATGACCTTAATGTAGTAGGTTCGTGGGAGCTTGGTTTCATTTCCTTCAGTGTGGGACATTTGGGGTTCCCGATATCGCCCCAAGGGGTATCGGGACCCCTGGCTGGGAGCACTTTCCTTCCTTTGTGGTGGCTAGACGAGCCTTGTGCTTCCAGTACTTGTGCCTGGGAGGTATATGTATACCAACACTTACTTCTGTCTTTTCCCCGTAGTGAACTCACCTTGCGAAAGCACTTCAGCGAACATTGATTCGCAGTGAACTCACTTCAGTGAACATTGATTCGCAGTGAACTCACTTCAGCGAACTTTGCTTGAGCTTCCCAGATTGTCAGGAAAGCATTAATTCCAACAATGTAGGCATTTCGGTTAAACGGTGCACGATTAAATTCGCTGCCTCGAGTAATAGCAAACAATATATTGTAAATTAGCATGACACAAGAAGCTGTGCTAAATCATTTTCAATTCAAGCGAAAAGACAATGCCTAAATTATCATTTTATTATTTTTTATTTATTCATCAAACTTGTAACTGATCCCTGATAAACCCTATCAACATCTGCTGCTACTCATAATAGCTAAGATGATACAACAACCTCCCACAATTTATTGAGGTACATCTGTGTTTCCCTTGAATGTTCCCAGATCCAGCACTGTTATACCTTCTTCTATGTTCTAAATTTCAGAGCAGTCACAAGTTTTCAACATCAGCACATCCAATCTAACCCTGCAAGCAGCATAATTAAATTCTGGATATATTCAGAACAGGCCTAAAATGTTCAATTCAAACAGCAACTCATCAGCACTAATATGTGTTCTTAATTTACACAACTTCAATGAAACCTAGCAATCCCCAATATATTCAGAACAGACCTAAAATGTTAGTAAGATTTTACCATTAAACCTGGTAGGCTTCTGCCGACAGCATATCCAGATGCATCCCTGGAGTTATATTCTACAAAACCATCAAAACCACATCAAATACCAAACAACTCAAAACCCTAATGACGCAAACCTAAAACTTTACCAAAATAAAAATAAAAATTACAGAAATAAAATTGAATAGCCAAACGACAATTGAATTGGAATATGATACAGTACATCCAGCTGCTTCTGCAGACTCCTAGGCCTCCTCTTAGGCCGGTGCGACGGATTCTTCCCTATCAAGAGTAAAACATCCTCCTCAATCTCTTCTTTGGTCAATGTAAGAGATATCTCCATCCTCGGCTCCTTAGGTTTTTTTCGTTTGACAACCTCTAGCCAATCTGGACCGACCCACCTCTGGGGTTTCGTTATGCTCCCCCACCGGTGCACCGATGTTCATGGCACTAGCCTCTCCATTGGGCTTCTTCACCAGTTTCCTGAGCCTCAAATTCCATGTTTTGTTCCCCTTCTCCTCCAATCCTTTCCTAGTAGTTAAAGCAGCCAAAGCAGAAATAGCAGGATCATCAAAGTTAGGTTTTTGATCCTCTATTTTTTTTTTTCACCTGAGGAGCGTCGTCTTTGTCCAGCTTGAGCCGGATGTAAACCTTCAAATTTGGTTTCTTGGATGGCGGCTGTTCGGACAAGACTTCATTCTGGTCAGTGAGGTTTTCCCCAGTGTAGGAGCTGTGGTCAGGTAGCTCAGCTGCCGAGTCATGGTTGGGGAGTTGGGGTTCATTACCCAACTGGCGAGAGTGACGTGAGTTTTTCTTGGTCCATTTCAACCCCGATATGTCAGGGTTGGGGGTTTGGGAAGTCCACTTATTAGGTGACACAGACGAGGAGGAGGCTATGGAAGCGGGTTTGGGTTTGGAATTTTGGGGTTTGGACACGGGTTGGATTAAAGGACTAATGAAACAGAAACACCGTGCAATTGTTGGTTGGTGGTTTTCAGGGCCGGTCCTTACTTTTTAGAGGCCCGAGGCAAATATTTGTAAGAATTTTTTTGTTCTAAAATAAATTAAATCCAAAAGAGAAATTTTATTCGCACACCCTAATATACTAAGTACACATTCCTATTTTATTACATTCAATATGAGATTTCATGGATAGATAAAATGACCAAAAGAGACATTTATATAAAAAGTAGAGAATATATATTGTTGAGATTGGATAATCTCACTCACTGACATTTTCTTCTTTTCTAAGCTTGCAGTATAGAACCCTAGAAATGGTTGACAAAATTAATCAACAAACATTCATTATTTGAGAGGGAATTGACATAGTTTCTTAAATTGGAGTTTTGGAAACCTCAATTGAGGTATTGGTACTTCATTTTTCACTGAACTTTAAATTACAAATTTAGATTTTTAATTTTAGTTGTTCAATACAAAGATAAACTCTTGAAAGCAGTAAGTTAATATCGATAACTTATTCTAATTTGGATTGTTCAGTGTTCACGTCTGTAAACTGCTCACAACACAAGTTTTTTTTTTTTTTCCTTGACCTAGTTATGAAGTATGAACTACTGCAAATTGACATTATTAATGTCAATGCCCATGTCTTTAATCTACTCAGATGAAATTAATTGATATAGGTCTAGAAAACTTTCACACTATAGAATAGTTCTCATAAACTAAAAAAAGATTGATATGTTTTGTGAAATTGATGGCAGTTTGGGAAGTTTGGGGTGATATATTTAGTAAAATATTAAAGCAAAAAATATAATGGGTGGGTGTATTAAGTAGTGAATGTGTATTTAGTATTTAGATATGTGTGAATAAAATTTCCCAATCCAAAAACACTAGTAGAAATGAAAAAAATAAATAGAAAATATATATATATATATATATATTTATATTGTATTCTTAAATAGTTAATTTAGAAATGACATTAGTAGCAGTGAAAAAAAATTGAAAAGTGTTTAATACTAGAAGAAACCAAGAAATAAAAGAAAAGGGTGCAGAACGAAACCTATTGGATTCGAACCTGGGTGGTTAGAGGGCCACATCGCGCCCCACACTACACAACTTACACACTTGCGACTGTGCTAAGGCAGCCTCCAACAACAATGTGGCAAAGAATATATATAAATATTCAAATACAAATATATATATATATATATATATATATATATAAACTGTTGGAGGCCCGTCGCCTTAGGCGGCAGCCCTCAGGGCCGGCCCTGGTGGTTTTTAGCTCTCTCTCTCTCTCTCTCTCTCAGTTCTTCTGTCACTGAGAACCTGAGAAAACACAGAGATAAGCAGTGAGTGCTTTACTAATCAGTGACTCAGAGTTGTAGAAGCGACTGGAATTTATAGCGTGAGAAAGGAGGAGGGAGAGTGCATAGTGACAAAGTAGAATATGGCAGTTATTTTGTTTCTGTATCTGGAAAAATGTGAACATGGTTTCTTGGTTGTATTTTTTTCTCCGTATGCCCAAAATACCCTTCCAACTTTTTTCCATGTTTGCCTAAAATTGTCTCTCTTTTTTTAATCAGAAAATGCAAAAGGTTTTGTCCTTCATCTGTTTTTACCCCCCTCTAATTTTTTTACCTAGGGTTGTTTGTTACTAAATTTGCTTAAAACATTTCTACTACCAACAAAGTATGTTAAACTGGAATTACAAGAACAAAAAAATTCTTCAAATTGCAATTAGTTTGTGAGTAAAGATTTGCAAAGTCAAGTGTTACTCAAAACCCTAAAAGAGACCGCATACGTGCATGTGTTTGTTCGTATATTACGTACGGACGAAAACTTCATGCATCGAACTATGATTTCGAAAATCTTTCCACATGTATAATTTAATAGCATGCCAATTCAATCTATAATGTTTGTTAATACGTTATTAGGTCGTTGTGATTTATTTGGTTGTTCAGTAATGTGACGACAAGCACTTATTACATTATTGTAAAAGTAACTTTACATTTTTCACATGCTTCTTAAATTTGAAGTTTACATCAACTACTATCATGTACCGATAAACTAATTATGTGATAATTAAGACAAATGATGTTAATGAAGATAAATTTACATTAAATATTTTTATGAAACTCAATTTTAATACCTAAACAGATTGACAAGTTTTCTCATTGCAAGAGAAAAATAAGACCCACATTTAAAATTCTAGTAACTATTGAAGTTACTAAAATTGTAATGGTAACTCTTTTCATTTTCAGATAAACATATTAGATTAGAAAAAAAAAATTGAAAACCTAACCTATTCATCGAATAAAAGGAGAACACGCCTCACGCGCCTAGGAAAAAAGAAAAAAAAAACTGACGGTGTGTGTTCTCTCCCGGCCAAACACGGCTGGCGTTCCAACCGCTGCGTTCCTACCCAGGAGAGGATTGATGATTCAGAGATGTAGTGCGCTTTCAGGGGGGGTGTGGTCCAGGGAGGGTGGATGTTTCTCCGGTTTGGTGAGGCACAGATCGATCTTGATATGTCCTTCTTAGATCCGGGGTGGAGGCAGTGGTGCAGCAGCGACGGACTTCGGCTTTCTGGTGGTTTTTTCTGGCCTTATCGATCCTGCATGGGTTGTGGCTGTGGTGATTCAGATCGGATCGAGGCAGAGGAGATCTCAAAAGGGATTTGTCTCCGCTTTGGTCTGGATCGTTTTGTGGCCGTCTGCCTGGTGTAGGGGCTGGCTATGGCGTGACAAGGCGGTGCAGCGGCAGAGGGATTCGGCACGATGGCGTATTGTTGAGGGGCGGAGGCGTGGTGGCGAAGGGGCTTGCTGGCGGCGGGAATGGTTGCCTGCTGTGCTTGCTTTTTGTTGGGGGAGGTGGTGTTTGGGCCGGGCCTTTGTTCTTGGGTCTCTCTGATGGTCTTTTGTTTCCGGTTGCTTAGGTTTTCTTTGTTTGTTTTTTGTTGTTGTCTTGGAGAAAATAAGTCCCTCCTCTTGTGAGCAAGGGTTTGGGTTTGGGTGTTTTTGTGTAGTGTCGATGCCATTGTTATGGTGGCATGGTCGTTCTGTTGTGTCTTGGTCTGGTCTTTTGTCAGTGCTTTCTGGTTATCAACGTGATGGTGAATCACCCTTACACGGTGAAAACAGTTCACCTTAATGTTGGTGGCTGGGTTGTATCGGTACAGGTTTGGTTGTTACTCATTGTAGCTCACAGGTATGAGCGTAAAATTTGGTTAGGGGTTGGGCCTTTTTGGCTCATGGAAGTCACTCATGTTGACGGTCCCGTAACTATGGATCCAATGCCTTATAATTTGTTTGGTTAATAATAGAATTTTCACCTTCTCAAAGAAAAAAAAAATTGAAATGAAATTCAAAAGTACATGTTGCCTTGGATTCTCTTTTTTTTTTTTTTTTTTGAAAGGTGGATTCTCTATTAATTGAATTTCTCATATTTCAAAATTAGGCATCTCAATTAATTCTGAATCTAGTTAGTTTTGTATCTAATTATGTATCCAAAGTCTAAATTCTGGTTTTAGAAAATATTTGTGCGAAGTTTTTCATTGCATATGCCTTCATTTATGATATAGCACCAATCTCTTTCCTGGAAATAAATCTAACAAAAAAAGAAAATGCATATTTGTTTTCGTGATTGTATTTGTAATTTGGAAAGATATATTAAAGTTGAAAACTCAAGGGTACGAATGTTGGGTCCACTTGGAGAATTTATCTACTTTCCTTTTCACAGTTTTGCTAATATGTCTTATACACTAAAAATACAATATCTCAATAGGCTAAGCTAGTAGGCCAATGTAAAAAAAGTAAGAAAAAAAAAATTAGGACCGATTAGGTTGCTACGTGGCTTTACAGATTATCGATTAGCAAAATAGTTGTCAATCTTGAATATTTTATAAAATAATTAATCAACATTTCAACAAATATTAACCACGTGGTGTGGTGTGTTAGTTGAATGGCCTAGTCTGGAACCCTCAGGTCTAGCGTTTGAATTCCAGCTCCATTCCGTGGCCAGCAGATTTGAGGGACCCTTTGGGTTCGTGCGTCTGCGATGCAGTGGATTAGTCTGGCTTTCGCCGCAATGTCAGTGCAGGTGTCCTGACACTGGGATACCACTACATGGGTGTGTGAGTTACTCACAGCTAACTACGTGATAAAAAAAAAAAAGCATTTCAACAAATATTAAATTATCGTATTCAAATTTGTGAGTGAAATGTTCCACTGGGCAGACATATGCCTCCCTTCTTGTGGATAAGAATGATTGGGGCAAATTATATATAGGAAAAATGCATAATAGCAACAGACAGAAGTTGGAAAAACAAAACAAACTCAACTGACAATTTCATAAAAGGCATAATTGTCAAATTGCTACCCTAGGTTGCACTTTATTGTCAATTTGCTACTCTACATTTTATTTTAGCCAATTTGCTACCCTTCCATCAAATTTGATACTCTAAGTTTTCAAGATTAACTGATTTACTTCCCTAAATATTCAAAATTAGCTATTTGTTACCTTATATTTTCAAAATTAATTCATGTTTGGACGAACAAATTGAAAAACTAATATGACAAAAAGGTAGCAAATTTGTTAATTTTGAAAACATAAAGTAGCAAATTGGCAGTAATAATACTTAGGGTAGCAACTTGGCTAATTGTGAAAATTTAGGGTAGTAAATTGGCTAAAATAAAACCTAGGGTTGTAAATTGACAGTTTGACACCAAGGTGAAGCCTAGCTGCCAAGGGTAGCAAATTGGCTATTAAGCCTTCATAAAAATAAGAATATGAAGCTCGGGCTCAAATCAAATGGAGCAAGCTTGATTCCGGATTTTAATGCCAAATTACCAGTTATCTACGTTTTTTGAAAAATTTACCGCAATGCCGCTGACGATCAAATAACCCCAATCAAAGAGGTATTTTTCTTTCAGCCATAAATATGATTGACGTCGTTTCATTCCAATCACCCCGCTGTTTTGTCCAAACTGCTTATCCAAATTTCAACCTCTGCTCACCGAAGATCAAGCGTCATTTCTCTTTCTCTTGATTCAATTTTTCTCCGTCGTAAATATCACGCCCCTATTTTTAACATAAATAAAAATCGATATATATAATCTTATAATTATACATGCATGATGGTTCAGCCATCAATACAAAATACCTGGAAAACTTTTTCTTTTAAACCAAGTGCGTACTGATGCCCTGAACTCAAAAAGTCAATATATACTCGCTACGCAAAGTTATATATTACACGAGTTTACAAATTAAATTGCTACAACAAAATAATAAGTAAATGCTCCTCAGAGCTTGCTACAAGCAGAAGTCTTAATAACGGTAAAGTTACTGTACCTACATGTGCCAGAACGAGCATAATTAGCTATAATGAGCCATGCTCAGGGTACCGCCAGAGGTTCCGACTCCCACCAAGGGGGTAACCTGTGAAGGCACGGCCAGGCGGGCTACCGCTCGAACCCTGGACCGCCCCCAGATCACGGCTGACGCGCTGCCACACGCCGCGTCAAGACAGCATCAGAAGCTCCAGACGCTGGGAATCGAAGCACATCAGTCCCACATCGGATACAAAAAGAAGATCAACCTCTTCCTCACCTATAAAAGGTTCTCTCCTCTCTCCTCATTAATTACGCAATTACTACTCATTTATTGTTATACTGCCCATATACAGTGACTGACTTAGGCATCGGAGAAGTGAAGACCGCCCAGCGCGGTCTCCCTCTGACGCCCTGTCTCTCGTGTTGCAGCAAACGGAAATCATCTAATCCTCGGAGTAGCGGTCCGCCCACCGGACCCGCGTTAAACAAGGAGCCGGCTACCGCCGGGCTTGAGCATTAACAGTCACAAAATTGGCTTCCTACTGTAATGCTGCAAGCACGCAACCTCAGCTTCAGCCACAATTTCCTTAACCTGCAGGATTAACCCCTATACCATTGAATAGTGCACCGGGTTGCCACATAACAAACCCGGTAAGCTTGTGAAAGCTCGTATGAGTAAACTCAAACTACAAAGCATAAATGCATTCATAAGTCACCTCAACCTAACATGATACGCACAAATCTCACACCTACAGCCATTTCATATCCTTCCATATCATGCCTACGTAAGTCAACTGGTGACTAAAGCCTCATGCTCAGATTCTCAAACTAGCATCCCATTACACAAATTCAGTCAAACAAGACTTCCTCAAGCAATGTTTGATGTCATTCTAACGCACTACGGTGAATTCCAAATCACACTCATTCCCTCCCCACTAGGAGCCTTTGTCATCAACATGACATCAAAGGTGAAAATCTATGAATCACCTTCCTATCCTCACCACAGAGTACAATCGTCGTCACAATGGCTTCTAAGATCAATCAAACCATCAATCAATAAATCAAGAAGAAAACAAGACAATCACAATTCAAAACAAGCAAAACAATTCACGGTAACCCCTGCATATAGTTTAGTTCAGAAGGTCACATTAAGTCAAGCAATTCAAGTCATAGTAGTCATCGTAACCCCACACTCTGACGTCCGTAGGTAAGCCAGACCATCACAGCAGTCTTCTCGATCATTGTTAACTTAAAAACAATTCAGCTCCGCTACCAAGCAGTCATCACACTGATCATCACACAGATAGCCATTATTCTACTGATCATCACACAAATTCCGAGGGTCATCACATAGATAGCAATTGTCTAGCTGATCATCACACAGATTTTGCCGGTCATCACAACGATAGCCATTGTCCAGCGAGCCATCACACAGATTTCGCCGGTCATCACACAGATAGCAATCATTTCAAAGATTCATCACACTGATTTCAATGATTCATTACACAAATATTCCTACACAAGCTTTGCATGGAAAACATCACAAAGATTCATCACACTGAATTCAATGATTCATTACACAAATATTCCTACACAAGCTTTGCATGGCAAACATCACAAAGATTCATCACACTGATTTCAACGATTCATTACACAAATATTCCTACACAAGCTTTGCATGGCAAACATCACAAAGATTCATCACACTGATTTCAACGATTCATTACACAAATATTCCTCCACAAGCTTTGCATGGCAAATATCGCAACCATTTCACCAATACATATATATTTCACGTAAATATATATATATATATATATATATATACGTAGTCATTCACTCAAGAATGCCACTAATACCAACTATAGTCATAGTTAACCAAATAACTCCAAGACAATATGGTAATCTTGCTCATAACAAATATCGTGAGATTTTACTCACCTCGAAATTCCCTCTGCGTCTTCAGTACGGAACAAAGTAGCACAATCACAAACTGACCGTCCAAGAATACTTCGTCAAGAACCTAATCACATACAGTCACAACTTAGTAACGATTCACAAACGATTTAAGTTCGAAACCCCTATTTTGAACTAAAATCCCCAAAGTGATGCCAATATAGGCGAAACCACATCCGAAACCACCCAATGTCTCCGGAATACTTCTACGATCAATATGTCAAAACGACAAGTCGATTGGATGCTCAAATTCTCACGGATCGAACGGTCCGAAACTGTAAAAATCATAACAAATTCATACGAACTCCAAAAATTACGTATTATATATCGAAACACTCGTATCGACGAGTAAAAGATATATAATACCAGAAACAGTCTCTTACATGGCCGGAACACCGCCAAAATGCCACCACAGGTGGTGGCACAACTCTGCCTGCTAAAACTCAATATTTCACATAACTTCCAACATCCAAGATGTTCATCTCAGCATGCTCATCAATTTTCACAACTAGCACGAAGTTAGAAACTAAGCATAAAGGGTTGAAAGCTACCTCGCAAGCCGTGAATTACTGTTGAATCCGAGTTGAACCAAGTTTCACGTGAATCGATCCAAACAATCACCAAGGATCGACTAAGGAGGCTGCTGCGAGCTCCCCAAGCCTGGTTTGAAGTTTCGCCGACGTCAGAGATCGGAGAGCCGATCGGGTCTGAATACACAAATTTTTGCCTTCTTCCAACGCCGTACACAGTGAGAATCACCGCTAGAGGATGCCAGAGGGAGGAGCGCACGGCGAAGACGAGCTGATCAGGAAATTTTCACAGCCGGAGACCGCGGGAAAAGCCGGGTCGAGTCTGCCAGGTCCGGGTTGGGTCAGTTGGTTTTCTTAGATACCGAAGGTATCAGTCGAGAGAGAAGAGAGAGAAGAAGGCTTTTCGGAAAAGGAAATATGAAATTATGAAATGATTTTTGGAAAATTCCAATTTATACCAAAATGGAACCTTTTTTCGAAAGCCATAACTTCCTCATACAAACTCCGACTGACGCGTACCTCATGTCCACGAACTCGTATCGATGAGCTCTACAACTTTCGTGAATGAAGTTTTTGGAGAATCTCAACGTATCAAAAGTCAACCTTGAACACCCCCCCCCAAATCCACATTTTTCGAAATAAAATTCGTCCGAAACACTCCCGCTCCGTCCACGAGCCACGAAACCATCCAATAACCATAAATTAGATTCCGGAAAATCCTCGAAAAATAAATTCGAATTTCCAGGGCACTACAGTAAATGCCTATGAAGTGAGCTATCGTGGCATGGGAAAAAATCTGATTTTAATTGGTAAATTTCTATTCGTCGCCATTTGGTTGCAAATGGCTATATAACATAGAAAAACACAAAGTCATAGTGATGGTGGCGTTCTCGAACGGTAGTAGCGGAGGTAATGGTCGTCCTAGTACTAGTATTGTCACACCCCAAACTAGAGATATGACTTATAGGGTTCTTAAGCAAGAGGAATTGGAAAAACGACCAAGATTGACACAATCTTGGCCGTATAATTTGAAGTACTACTTTGGAATGGAATTTGTTATAAAGAGAGAAAAGTAAGTAACATTAAAATAAATGAAAACTGTATGTTAATCAAGCACATAATATATTATCTGAACTCGAAAACTGTAGGTGAAAGAACTGAAAATTGATTCAACAGAATTATGACCGAAGGGAGACATGTTGACTGGAAAGTTAAGGCATGAACAACTTAAATTTGGAGATTTAGTAAAACTTCATTTGTGCAGCAATGAACTTGAAATTTTCCACCAGATCGAGTCAAAGTAAACATATCAAAGAAAAACATACTAAATTTTCATGCAATTCGAAGTTTGGGAAGTACGGCAAAGGTAGAACACAAACTGACTGAACTGTGAGGTAAAAAAAAATTACAGCAACATTGACAACTTGGAAAATTAACCAACAATTCATTTTTCAGTCCAGTTGACAAGACAACAATTTTCAAACAACCATCAAAATGTCTAGTTCATTACATAGAAAAACCAGAAGTTAAATGATTCAAATAGATGTTCAAATCTCAGCAGAAAATCAGAAAATACAATAAAAATTCTGGAACTTTGCCAAAAGCATACCAGACTTAGAAAAAAAATCACCAAAGATTCACTATACATCGAAATATGATGAAACTTTCCAGATCCTTTGTTAACTAATAGAACAGAAACATGTCAAAATTTCAGGACATATGGAGATCACTAAATAGAGTAACACAAATCTCAAAGTTAACAGATTAACAACTTTCTCATAAATTAAGCAAAGCTGTTTTTAACCTCAATATGAAGTTTTAATTTTGAAGTTGGTTTGTTTTGGTAAAAATTATTTTGTGACAAACCTTGAAGGGTATACTTTGATACAATAGAGATTCATAAGAGAACAAACCTTGTAGAGGACTCAAGCAATGAAAGGGAAAAACAGGCTGCAAACTAACAAAATTTCTAACAAAAATGCATTTGATATTATAAATAAGAGGCACAACAAAAGACAAGCTTACAAGCCAAATGAATAGCAACTGAACAATAGAGAGTATACATGGGAATACAAAGAGAATACAATCAACATTACAACCCCATTTGGCTATTCATATATATCCCTGTTCGCTCAAAAATTGTCTCGGCCACGTGTCACTGGGCCGAGGGATTCTTTGGCTTACACGTGTCCTTCTGGAGTGGTGACGTGTGAGCGGGGGTGCCAACTCGCTGCCGATAGGCCAGGCGAGGTTTTGTTATAGATTGTAGATCTTGTGCTGATATGACTTCTTATCAGTTGATTGTAGGCCGAGGAAGGATCAATCTCGGCCGCGAAGTTCTCTCTGCCTTGAATGCAAGGACTTTAGCACGGATCGGCCTTAACAAGCCGCAGTCTTCGTGCTGTGTAACTCGGTGATTAAAGTGAAAGTGAAGTGAAGTGATAATAATTCTTTTTGTGATTTTGTATAAAGTAAATGACGTAAAGTAAATAACAACAAATAAATAGCATAAACGAAAGTGCAGGTAAAGAAAGTGCAGGAACATAAAGGTGCAGGAAGATAAACTGTTTGAATGTAAAGAGCTACAAAGTAAAGTGCATGAAAGATAAATACCAGTAAAGAAAGTGATAAGATAAACACTTAGAGATTGATAAGTGTTGTAGAAATATTGAAATGTATTGAGATAAAATTTGAGTAATCGCGTAGAGCGTTTGGTCGAGGACCTCTAACAATGAATCCTATGGTCCTTTTTATAGTGAAGCTAAACTACTGAAAAAAGGAAAAGAAACAATCTCAACCTTTACAGCTAAGATCGCATTGATTACAAATAGAACAGTATTCATGTTTGTGATATCGTTATCAATTATTGATTCTATCATGAGCAATCAATTAGGTCTTGTAACTGATGATTGGTAATAACACCTCCTGATTCTATCATGAGAAATCAATTAGGTCTTGTAACTGATTATTGGTAATAACATCTCCTAATGCTCATTCAAGTTAATTGCCCCAAACTTCGGTAACGTTTCTCCTGACAATCAACCTCTTTGATGTGCCGCGGTTAATTAGCCGCGGTCATTCATTATGATGTATGGGTCCGCGGTCATTCATTAAGCCTTGTGATTGATTTGATCTCTTCCGATTTAATAACGGCTCTCTGCACACGTTATTTTTGGTCATCAATTTGACAATAAATATTTAATTTACCACGGCTAATTGGTCGCAGTCCTTCATTAGGCCTTGCTGGCCTGGCCCTCCTATCTACTACGTGGGCCTTGCCAAATATAGGTTCAAACAGAGCCCCCCTAGTCCCTTGAGCTTCGGCATAGATGCCGAGTGGTTAAGGGATTAAAAGATTGTTTCTAGAAAAATCTCTTGGCAAGGATCACGCATTATAAGCGTTGGTGACATTCGTCACGTAGCAGTCACTCACCGAGGCTCTTCGTTATGCCGCGGCTATTCAACCGTTCAAGTGCGGCTATTCAACCATTCAAGTGTGGCAGTATGCCGAATTTGGGACTTACCCACTCGTCAGCCATGTAGCTCACATTGATCAACCAATATTTTCCATTGATTAAAATCACAAGATCATATATTTGGCTGCTAATTAGTCAATAACATCACAGACCCCTATTTAATTATTAAAGTCATGCCTGCCAATTAACTAAAGGAATCAAGGGTGCCAATTGATTATGATGATCATGGTTACCTAAAAAATAATCATGGCTGCCAATTATGCAATTGAATCTTGGTTTCCCAATTAACTATGGCACCTTGGCTACCAATTAATTACGAACATCATGGTTTCAATGACTCAAAGAATCATGTTTGCTATCAATTATAAAGAACATGGCTGCCATGTCCCAATTAACCATGGCACATTGGCTGCCAATTAATTGCAAAGATCATGCTTGTAATAAATCAAAGAATCATGTTATAATATGAAAAACATGGCTGCCATGTATTGAACGGAATCATGGCTGCCAATGTAATCATAAAATCCTTGGCTGTCATGTATTTGGGATACCTCAGTCGATATCTTCATAAAAACTGGGCACTCCAATTTTTAAGAAAATCACGGTAATAGCTGCACTTCCTTTCCTTTTTGGATACTACTTTCTTTCTTCCCATTATTTTCATGATTCTCTGGAGCCAATAAACATTTAAAGTCCATATTTGATGAGGAGACAACATCGAATATATTTTAAATAAAACATATTCAATTTCCTTTTTGAATATAATTTTCTTTCTCTCCCAATATCTTTAGATCCCCTGCGGCTATTGAAAATCTTGTCAAGCCTTATTTGACAGGGATTCAATCAATGATGACCCTTATAAATACACAGCCCTAGACACCGTTTATGCTCAAAAACAAACATCCATCCTAAGACTTGCAAATCGTCTGCACACAATGGGAAGCCTTTTTGAAGAAGAAGCCATGGAATTCTCAGAAAAATACGACAAAGCTTTGTCTTCTGTACTTGAAAAAATACGAGGTGGAGAGATTCACAAATTGGCAGGGCAAACTCCACCAAGCCTTTACTTAGGCCTTCACTTTCCTGTTGGTACACCTCCAATCATCACAAGAGTCCTTTACAAATATCAATCAGATCACTCTAGCCACTTTGTCCAACATGATTGGTCTTCCTGGGCTTGTTCCAGGCCTGAAGGTTGGCCGACCCTCACAGAAGAATGCAAAGCATGGGTGCCAAGAATGGAGTTTTTCTATGCTGACGCTTGGCAGAAACTTGGCATTTATGATGCTATTAAGCTCACTGAGCAAGACATAGTCATTGAGAAACCCATACTAGCAGCGGCTTTATGTTTTTTGTCATCAGCCACGAACACCATGAACTTGCCGCTGGGTCCTATGAGTCCTACAATTATGGATATGTGCACTATTTTTGGTCTGCGGCCTGTTGGAGTTGAAATCAATGCGAATCACAATCTGTCAACTGCTTTTAGAGATAGCCTGCAAGCTCCAAAATTCAAGGATAAAGATGCACAAGCTCAAGCTACGAATAAGTCCAAAAGGTCACGCAACTATAGCACCTTGTACAAGCACTATGCTTTGCCAGGCAGAGAACCAGTCAAGGAGAACGAGCATGTAGCGTTTCTGTATTATTGGCTATGCAAGTATGTGTTCTGCTGCAAAGCACGACAATGTTCTCTTGATTTTACAATACTAGCCGAGGCATTAGCTTCGGGCATCCAGTTAGCTCTTGGCCCATTTGTCCTTTCATACTTGTACAGGTGTCTGCACAAAATTGTGACTAATGACATGGATCCCAACACTGGTGGGCCACTCTGGATGTTCCAACACTGGTTGCGGGCCTATTTTCCTCAAATGTCAACAGCCGCACCCGAATTTGACTATAAGATGTCGTATGGGCGGCATCTTATGGCAACAACAGCATCTCATATGTCAGTGGAGAAGTGTTTTACCATGTTCTACACCCTCAAACATTTCAAAAACTTTCATGTTTGCTACACAAAATGGAAAGTAGCCTTTCTCGCAAACAATGAAGAATCAGATCAATACTTGTCCGATGATGAATGGAAAGGAACCTGGGGTAGCTTCTTAATCTCAAGAGATTTGCACTACGGCCTAACACTCAGCCGTTATTCTAAGCCAGGGGTACAAGTCTATCTTCCAAATTATTTTTCTCGTCAGTTTGGATTTCTTCAGAGTTGTCCTGTTCTTTTAAACAACTCATTGAATCATCTTTGTTCATAGCATCAAAAGCTCAGTACGCAGGGTTTGTGTGACTTAGTCTCAAGACGTTACCAAGAACGTCTCAGCCGTTTCAAGATGGAACCTTACCAA
Organism: Rosa chinensis; assembly: GCF_002994745.2. Classification (NCBI taxonomy): domain Eukaryota; kingdom Viridiplantae; phylum Streptophyta; class Magnoliopsida; order Rosales; family Rosaceae; genus Rosa; species Rosa chinensis. The sequence continues at coordinate 39,275,198 of NC_037088.1, forward strand.
ACGAGTTGCACGGCTACACCTCTTTTCATCAATTGTGGTCAGATTACTCAAAGAAATTCATTGACCCAGATTTAAGGGAACTGTTCACACAGCGGATTGTCCAAGAAGTTGGTGATATCTTGAAAATCCAAGATGGGCGGAAAAGAAAGCGGACTACTACTGATGGTCGCAAGGAAATTCCAATTTTAGCACAACAGAGTTCATCATTTTCTGAAGAATATTCTCTTGCGGGCTCGGATAACAACAGCGGCCATACTATTGAATTAATTATTGATGATGAGCAGGCTGAAACTTTTCCTAATGGTGAGGACCACACTTTAATCGACGAATCAGTTCATTCTTTCCCTGACGATCATGAGGTACACATTTATTTGTTGGTAGAGAAAATATTCTCTCTTTTATCATTTCATCACTGCCCTTATTTAGCCGCGGTATCTACTTGTTGTCCTGCTTGCTGACTCTTCAATTATGTAGGCATACATGGAGGTGCAACATACGAGAGAGGCATTAAGTGTTCAGAGAGAAACGACAGCCATTCAACAAAATACTTTTAATCAAGTAAGTCGCATGCGAATTTTTTTTTTAAATTTTTTTTTTAATATCGCTGTCCATCATGGTTGAGCTCATCATGCTAACACACCTTTCTCTTTTGCACCTTTGCTGTCTTCAGGCAACTTCTTCTGCACCTTTGCTGTCTGCAGAGGCCTTAGCCTTCTTGGACGAGCTTGCTATGCCAACAAAGATGACACCAAAACAGATTGGCAATGATCGGGAGAAGACAGCGGCCGAGTTTGTAACTGCATATTGCCGCAAACCCCTTTTGGCCGTGGTTGATAACAATCTTTATGACCGCTTCAAACAAGAAACAAAATTCTTGATTTCGGTCAATCATTTTAGTCCCGACCGCATGCAACAAATTGAAGATCATCTCAAAGTTACTGATGTCAGTGTAATTGCCTATACACATGCTTTGGAAAAATGGGACACTGGCCGCGCTCTAGAAAAGAAATATGGACCTATTGTGGAGCGTCAATCTTCAAGGGCCGCGAAACTCACCCAACTCCGTGATGAGTTCAACAAAGATGCGCAAGAGTTAGCTGAGCTAGAGAGTCGAGTGAATGTGATCCGGGAGCACATGTCCACGGCTTCAAACATTATAAACCAAGAATATAAAGAACATCATGAAGAGCTCAAGTTGTTTTCCATACATGGTAGGGACACCCAAGCCTTTTTAGAAATCAAGCATGATCTTGATGAAGCAATGAAGAATGACGTTGACTGGGCTGTGTGGGAGAGGATCTTGCCTTGATCGAATGCTGCTTCAGTTTGATTTGACGTTTTGGTAGCTGTACTAGGAGACTTCCCTTGCTTTCTTCTTTTTTTTTTATTATTTTTTTTTTACAACATTCAATAAGCTCTTTAGACTCCTGTGTTTTGAGCAACATTCAATAAACTCTTGATTCATGCCTCTTAGTCACAATTGCCCCTAGTTGTTGAGCATTACACTTGGTCATGCAAACTTTGCTTTCAATTATGGACATTCAACTGCGGTCCTTTGCTAGCCGCGATCATTTGATAGTCGCGGCTATTCAACCATTGATTTGATAACTGTGGCTATTCAACCATTGATTTCAAGCTTACTCCTTCAAGGCCATTTAACCACGATTCATTAAATTATTGACATTTAGCCGCGGTCCTTTGCTAGCCGCGATCATTTGATAGCCGTGGCTATTCAACCGTTAGTTACTGCCAAAAGCTAGAAAAACTCGCCGATACCACCCAAAGAGTTGAGGATTATAACTTATACGTTCTATATGCCCAGTATACAATTAGTTAACCATGGACCTTTATTAACCGCGTCCGTTCAAGTGCGGCTCTTCAACAACCGCGGTACTCGTGATACCGGCTAGCCGTTCACGTACCCACCAAACAATTATTCAAATGTGGTCCTTTGCCGGCTACGGTTATTCATTGAATTCATGAGATGAAGCCCCCCTAAGTGAGTCGACTATTGATTGTCCAAGCATCAAGTCGAATCACTTAACTTGTTACTAAGGTTCTGACATCTCCCATGCAATAGGATAATACTTCTTCAAGTGCTGGCCATTGATAGGCATGTAATGGAGCTCGCCATCAAGGTCCCGAAGTTGATACGCTCCATTGCCAAGGATTCGATCCACTGCGAATGGTCCTTCCCACTTGGGTGACCATTTTCCGTATTTTGGATCTTTTGCGGCCTCAGGGAGGACCGACTTTCAAACCAAGTCATCCTGAGTGAAGGTCTTGCCTCGAACCCGTATGTCATAAGCCCTTGCCATTGCACGTTTTTGAGCTTCAATCCTGTTGTAGGCATCCAATCTAGCTTGGTCCAGTTCTTCCAATTCTTGTAGCATTGCTTGAGTATAGTCACTGGTAGTTAGACTATTTTGTTCTGGTACTCGTAGGGCTTTGATTTTCGTTTCAACTGGAAGCATGGCATCATGGCCATATGTCAAAGTAAATGGTGTTGTACCAGTTGCTGACCGCTTGGAGGTTCGAAGGGCCCATAATGTCTCAGGCAAAATATTATGCCAATCACGCAGCTTATCTGTTATCATTCGCTTTAATACGTTAATCACCACCTTATTAGAAGCTTCTGCCTGGCCATTTGCTTTGGGGTAGTAGGGGGTAGAATGAATCATTTGTATTCCCAAATCCTTAGCAGCACTATGCACAGCATCAGAGATAAAGACGGATCCACGATCCGCAATAATTGTTTCTGGGACTCCAAACCGATGTACAATCTCTTGTTTAATGAAGGTAATCACTGTTTCACTTGAGATAGAAGTGTACGGCTTAGCCTTAACCCATTTTGTGAAGAAATCTGTTGCAACAAGGATCCACACATGTTGCTTGGATGATGAGGGATGAATTTTTCCAATTATATCCATGGCCCAACTACGGAACAGCCATGGTTTAACAATAGGATGCAATAAATCAGCCGGTACTCGTTGACGTGAACCATGGATTTGACATTGTTTGCAACCACGAGAAAATTCAATGCAATCCTTCATTATAGTCGGCCAATAGTAACCATGTCTATGAATTAACCAACGCATTTTTATCCCTGCTTGATGAGCTTTACAAATACCCTGATGAACTTTATGCATAACTTTAAGAGCATCTTGTCCCCCGATGCACAATAAAATCAAGTCATCACCACTTTTGCGATACATCTGATCCTTGTAGAGTATGAAGTTAGCGGCTAAATATTTGATCTTACGATCATGTGTACCTTTAGGATTGTCATGAAACCGAATTATGGGATATCTCCAATCGGATGGATCCACAGTAATTACAAAAATTTCCACGGGTACGCCACGATCTTGCAAGGCAGGCATCGTTCTCCTCAGAACCTTAACAGTTCGACTTGTCTCAGTTTTCCCAACTTCATACCAGAAGCGAGTTGTGCCATTTCGTTGGCATCAGAGTTGTCCTTTCGCGGTATATGGACGAAAGAAATCCTATCAAAAGCCTCGACCAGCTGATCTGCGAATGCATAATACGGTAACAAGGACCAACTTGTACATTTGAATTCCTTAACTAGCTGATTAATAACCAACTGTGAGTCCCCAAGTATGAGAACACGACGAGCTCCCATCTCTTGTAGCATCTCCATTCCAATGATCAAGGCCTCATATTCAGCTTGATTATTAGTACAAGAAAAATCCAGTTGAAAGGCAAATTGGAACACTTCTCCTTCAGGAGATTCAATCATAACTCCAGCTCCGGCTGAAGTCTCTGTACTGGAACCATCAAAATGCATTGTCCAAAAGTTGTTTTGCATAGGCTTTATGTCAACGGTTCCAATTTCAACGTCTTCCGTTAGTTCTATTTCTGTGAACGGATGGTGAGCTAAAAAGTCGGCCAATGCTTGTCCCTTAACTGATTTTTGTGCCACGTATTTAAACGTAAATTCTGAAAGAGCCATAGTCCATTTGCCAATACGGCCGTGGATGATTGGCCGAGTAAGCATATATTTAATCAAATTTGTCTTTGATATAATCTGGACTACTGACGGCAACATGTAATGTCGTAGCTTTATGGCTGAAAAATACAATGCTAAACACAACTTTTCAACAGGGGTGTACCTTTCCTCTACAGGCATCAGAATTCGACTCAGGTAGTATACAGCTCGTTCCTTCCCTTGATCGTTATCTTGGGCTAAGAATCTACCAATTGAATTTTCAACCGCGGCTAAGTATAACTTGAGCAGCCGGCCTCGACCTGAAGGTACCAACACTGGTGGGTTTGCAAGGTAGTGCTTAATGATGTCCGATGCGCGCTGGTGCCCCTCGTTCCAAACAAATCGTTCCTTATTCCTTAACCGTAACAGAGGTGAAAATGGTTGGATCTTTCCTGCTGAATTTGCTATAAACCGTCTCAAAAAATTAACTTTGCCCAAAAAAGATTGTAACTCCTTCTTATATGTCGGAGGTGGTGCACTAATGATAGATTTTGCTTTATTCTTGTCCACCTCAATCCCCAATTTATGCACCAGAAAACCTAAGAAATTTCCAGCTAAAACCCAAAAAATACATTTTTGTGGGTTCATTTTGAGTTTATGAGCTCGCATCTTCTCGAATGCTTGTCGTAAATCAGCAATGTGGTTCATTTTCTTGCCAGACTTGACGACGACATCATCTATGTATACTTCTACTGTCCGGCCAATAAGATCATGGAAGATCATGTTCATGGCCCGTTGGTATGTAGCCCTAGCATTTTTAAGGCTGAATGGCATAACAACCCATTCATATGTTCCAAGTGCACCGGGGCATCTGAAAGTTGTCTTGTGCACATCTTCTTTAGCTATAAAGATTTGATTGTACCCAGCATGGCCATCCATGAAAGATAAAATTTCATGGCGTGCTGCTCCATCTACAAGAAGATCGGCCATGGGCATGGGATATTCATCCTTAGGAGTAGCCGCATTCAGATTTCGAAAGTCAATGCACACTCTAATTTTGCCATTCTTCTTTTTAACTGGCACAACATTAGATATCCATTCCACATACCTAGCAGTACGAACAAAGCCAGCATAAAGCAATCATTCTATCTCATTTTTATTTCTAGCTGCACCTCGGCGGAAAATCGCCGCGGTGGCTGTTTATGTGGTTTACAATCATTATACAAAGGTAGTTTATGTTCTACAACGCTCCGGTCATTTCATGATAATCCCAAGCAAAACAATCTTTATATTCCCTAAGTAAAGCTACTAGCTCTTCCTTAAACTCACTGGAAAGCAGCTTGCTTATGAAGAGCGGCTTTGGATTTTCAAGAGTACCAAGATTGATTTCTTCTCTAGGATCTTCTACCTCTACTGGAGTATCTTCTAACTCGGCTGGAGCAGGGCCGAGCTGTTCCATTTGAATCTCATCTTCATGTCTACCTTCAGACAAAAACTCTATTAAGTTAATGGCCGCACCCAAGTGGGCGGCCCTCTCGTGCCAATAGGCCAGCAGATTGCTCATGGAATTCTCAACTGCGGCCATCATCTCATCTTCTTTTCTGGTGTCACTCATTAAGGAATGAATCAAAAAGCTTAGCCAAGGCAGGACACTCCGAGTCTTCCAAAACAGTCTCGGCGCCAAGTGAAATCATCCTACGCATGGTAACACCAGTAATTTTGCCCGTGTGTTCTTCCCTCCAGATCTCAGATGGGCCAACCTGTTCATCATAGTATGCAGCCTCTACGACATTAGCCGTGGCCTTGAACGGCTTATCATCAACCTTCACGATCTCAATCTCATCTTCATTGCAGAATATAAGCATTTGATGAAGAGTGGATGGAATGCACATATGTTTGTGGATCCAATCGCGGCCCAATATAGCATTGTAGGTGGTATCAGCATTAATCACATAGAAGCCAGTAATGATGCTTTTGCTCCCAACCTTAATCTCTAGCGGAATCACTCCCATAGTCTTCTTTTTGCTACCAGAAAAATCATACACCGCCAGATCAGCAGGTAGAATATCTTTCTCTCCCTTCTTCAACTTTGAAACTACGATCATCGGAATAACATTAACCGCAGCACCACCATCAACTAGGACTTTAGACACTGGATATCCTTCAAAACATGCGGTGATATACAATGGTCTGATGTGCTTGACCATGTCCTGAGTTGGTTTGGAGAACTGAGCATGAGATTGCTCTTCAATAAGAACTTTTGGTAAAACTGTATCCTCAACATCCCCTTCCATTGACTATGGCTGGTCAGGCTGCGCTAAAAAATCCATGGGAAGAACATAAACCATGCTTACTGCGGCCTCTCCTCTATCAGCTGACAATGTCATTACCTGATTCAGCGATGATGACGCTACAACTCCTTTATCCATCTCACCTCCTTCATAGTGGCCGGTGAGGTCTTCACCATGGTTGCGGCTATTGAAGCTTCCGCCGCAGCCAGTGAGGCCTTCATCACAGATAATGAAGTCTTATTCAAAGCTAACATCAGTTGGCTTCTCAAACTCTGGCTCTTCTTCTACCTCAATCATTGGCTGCTCATCTTCAATATGGAATTTTCCATCAGCCTATACTTGGTTGACTTTTCTATCGCACATAAGGGAACTGGTTTGCTGATGAGTTTCATTGCAGTCTATGTCCATGTTCGCTAGTTTTTCTTCCAACTCAAAATCAGAATCTCCTTTTCCCAGCTCCGCGGCGTACTCAAGTTCTCATTGGCGAATGCGTTCTTCCATCTTCAATAGCAGCTTCCTCTCTTGTGGAGTTACCCTATATGTACTGATAACCGAGTACATTCTATGGTACTCCTTTAGATACTTTAGATCTCGTTGGGATACTGGTAAATCCACAGTGTTAGCTACCAACTCCACACCATCTATTTGTGCCTGATACAAAATCTTCAAACCTGCACTTGATGTACTTTGCACCATTAGAGGCTCAAGACCTGGGTTTTCTGTTAACGCTTTCAGAGTATCTAGTTCTTCCCACGTCGGCCCGTACAAAGCTAACGTCGAATATGTCTTGTGGTAGTCCTTCATGGTAGTCCAACCCTTTGTGGGAAAAGGAGGTAGCTTGTTTCTCAGGACTTCAACTTTCAACTTCCCAACTTGAGAGTTCTCCTTGACTCCAAGGGGTAGCTTGTCAGATGTAGTTGCTGGAGCTTTCTCAGTAGCAGGAACATAATGGGTTCCTTTCTTCTCATCCTCTGCAAGTGGCCTTGGGGTTTTCGTTGACATAGAAGTGGATCCTGAATCAAATCTCCTTGTTTGATGACGACTACCATGTGGCTTTTGTTGATTTTCTCTCTCTCGGCATCCATGAAAACTTTGTATGTTGCCTTTGTCCTCAAGTTTCTTTTGTATCTCTTGATCTTTTCTTGCCAACGCCAACCTTCAGGCCATGGCAAGCTCTCGTTGCTGCCGACGGTTCTGGGTTTTGGATAAAGGCTCAATGCGGTGATCTCTAGATACTCTGCCGTACCATCTATTGTCATGGGTGACCGGAGGCTTGTATGTCCGTGGCCTCCTTTCATCATATTCCCGGGTGCCTCCATTATTCGGAGTAGAATTCTTGCTGGCCCAACTAGTGAGGCTAGTACGGTCATACACCTCAGGAGATTTTCCTTTTTCTCGATTAGTCTGACCATGCTTTATTAGAGAACTTTCCTTCTTGTTACTATTATAAGGAGGGTTATCATAATAAAGCCTTCTACGGACAGGCTTGGGCTCAATCTTTGCGGCTACTGGTCTCTCTCTCTTAGCGGGCTCTTCTCTACGCCTTTTACAATAACTTGGTTCTGTGGCCGAAGATATTCTCTGACCGCCTTGCACTTGTGACTGAGACTTTTGAGAAACCCCTTGATCAAGCAGCTTACCCTTCTCCCTGACTCTGTCGCTGTCATGAGTCTTTGGTTGCAGAATTTTATCAAGACCAACCTCCTTCTGGCACCTTCCACATAGCACTGCGGCCACTGGGACTTGAGCAGTTGTTAACTTAGAAGGAGAAAGCTTGATTGAACCTACCATCACTCCTTCAGCCATAGAGAGGTCTTTCTACTTTGTACTCATGTCGGCTGCCATGGGAATCCCAACACTAATCATATTCACTTTGGCAGCCGGGAAAGGGTCGCTATCCACCTTCATTGTAGAACTTGACTTGTCAGGGAACTTGAGCTTTCCTTGAACGATTAAGTCCTGCACAACATCAAGAAAGATAACACAGTTATTAGTCGAATGTTTCTAGGAATTATGAAACTTACAAAACATTCTTCCTTTCATTTGTTGAACAGATGGTCAAACATGTCCAGCAGATAATTTAATTAACTTTGCTGCTAAAAGTTGATCAAAGATCAAATCAGCCTTGCGAATGCCAAACGAATACGTGCGTGGTGGAGACTTATAAGTGTCATGTAGAGAACGCGCAACTGACTCCGTTTTCTCTAAAGCCTTGCATACAAAATGTCGTTTCACAGTAAGCTCGGCCGAATTAATTTCGGCCATATCTTCGTCGCTACTCCACTCTTCAATATGGGCCGCGCCAACGGCTTGAGTAGTGTAGTATGTGCCTTTTGAAGCAAGCCTTTTCTGCACTTCCTCTCTCAAAATTGCATCGTATCTTATGACTCTGGATTCAAGTTCATAAAGATCTCTAAATGTCAGACCTTCGAACTTTTTCCTAAACTCGAAGCCAAGTCCTGCCAATGCCATCTCTACAAACTCAGATTCTGGTAACTGCGCTTTGCATCTGACTCTTAGGAGTTTAAATCTCCCTATATACTCTTGAGCAGTCTCATTAGCCGTCTGAAATGATTTAGCCAACTCAGCTACCGGTATGTTCTGCTCTGCCTTGTGGAATCGGTCACGGAATGCTCGCTCAAGATCCCTCCAATTTTGGATAGAATTGGGTGGTAGGTTCACGAATCATGAAAAGGCTGGACCGGTAAGAGAATTGAGGAACAATTGTATGCGGTTTTCTTCACTATTTGCCTCACCACACTGTGAAATAAACCACCCGATGTGTTCAACCGTAGACTGACAAGCATCCCCAGAAAATAAATGGAAAGCGGGAACACGGTATCGATGCGGTAAGGGAACTTGGTCGATATGAGGTGGCTTCGTATAAGTAGGTCTATCTACCCGCTGGCGCAAATCACCCACCATGCCTGTGATGCCCCAGAAATTCGTAATTATTTTCCAAGGTTTTTCTGGAACTTAAATTGTGGGTATCGAACGATTTCGTGGCTCGTGGATGGAGCGGAAGTGTTTCAGGCAAATAATTATTCACGAAGCGCCATTTAGGGGGGTTGCAAGGGTTGACTTTTTATTCGTTGGGATTCTTTGAAAACTTCCTTCATGAAAGCCGTAGAGCGCGTCGATACGAGTTCGTGGACATGTGGAACGCAAAAATCGGAGTTTGTATGGGGAAGTTATGGCCATTGGAAGAAGTTTCCATTTTGGTATAAATAGAAGTTTCCCGAGTGGGAAACTTACTATTTTCATTTGGTTTCCTTTTCCGGAAACTCACTTCCTCTCTCTTCTCTCTCAGCTGTACCTTCAGAAACGAAAATATCCGACTGACCCGAACCGGACCCGGCCAACCAGACCCGGCTTTTCCGACAAACTGCAGCCGTCTCCGGCGACGAAACTTTCTAGATCAGCTCGTCTCCTCCGTCCTGTCTTCTCTGTGGTGTCCTCTAGCAGCGATTCGCGGCTGTGATGGCGGTACAAGGCAGCGGAGTCTGGTGTATTAGGACCCGGTGGGAAAATGCAGCTCCGGCGACTTCGTGGCTTCATGCTTCCTTGGTTGAGCTCAGAGCAGCCTCCTTGATCGATCTGTGGTGGTTGTTTGGACCGATTTTCGTGGAAGTTAGTTCAACTCGGATTGAACAGTGACCACGACTTGTGAGGTAGTTTTCGATCCTTTATGCTTGTTTTCTGACTTCGAGCTAGTTATGAAAATTCACAAGCATGCTTAGATGAAGAACTTTGATGTTGGGAGTTTTGTGAAATATTGAGTTTTGGCCGGCGGCGGTGCGCCACCGCCTGTGGCAGCGTTCTGGTGACTTTCCGGCCATGTAGGGAACTGTTTTTGGTATTATATATGTTCTACTCGTTGATACGAGCGTTTCGATATATAATATGCAAATTTTGGAGTTCGAATGGATTTGTTATGATTTTTACGGTTTCTTACCGGTGGATTTATTCAATCCGTGAGGATTCGAGCGTCCGATCGACTTGTGGTTTGGTCATATCGATCGTGGACGTATTCCGGAGACTTTGGGAGGTCTCGGATGTGGTTTTGCCTCGATTGGTGCCACTTTGGGGATTTTAGTTCAAAACAGGGGTTTTGGACTTAAATCGTTTGTGTTGCTAAGTTGAAACCGTATGTGATTAGGTACTTGACGAGGTATCCTTGGACGGTTGTTTTGTGGCGTGGATGCCTTATTCTGTATTGAAGACGCAGCGGGAGTTTCGAGGTGACTAATATCACGAGGTTCATTTATGAACGGATTTCCTTTATTGTTTGGTGAGTAAATCTCACGATATTTGTTATGAGCCAAATTACCATATTGTCTTGGAGTTATGGGATTAACTATGACTATAGTTGGTATTAGTGGCATTTCTGAGTGGATGACTATGTGTGTATATATATATATATTATGGGGTATATATATATACATATATATATTCATGTATTAGTGGCATTTCTGAGTGGATGACTGTGTGTATATATATATTATGGGGTATATATATATACATATATATTCATGTATTAGTGGCTTCGTGGTGAATCTTTGTGATGATTGTTATGTATATCCTTGTGGGTTGATGGGTGATTTATGTAATAGGGATTGATGGGTTTGATTCCATTACTTGAGGCTTAACTTTCGGGAGACAATGTGTTAGGAATTGGGAATTCCTATGGTTTGGGAAGTGTCAAGACCTGTGTGGGTTGTTTAATGTTTTGATCTGACGACCTGGGAAGGTCTGAGGATTCGGGGTTGCTGGGAGTGATCCGTGTGGTGATCTGAGTGATGATCTGTCTGACAATCGGGACTTCACGCCTTTGACCGGGTGAGTGGATACGATCAGTTAGCGCTCTGATTTGTTGTTGGTATATCATGGGGGGTAGCGGGGAGCTATCTGATGCTCATGAGTACGTGTTTTAAAAGAGAGTTTCGGGGATTCTTTCTTTTAAATGTCCTGGGAGGACTTGTGAATCATATTCTATTTGTTAGGTTAACGATAGATATGATTGAGGTGTGTGTTGATGTGTTGTTGTCCAGGTTGGACCGATGTGTTGTTTGTCCAAGTTGGACTGATGTGTTGTTTTGTCCAGGTTGGACTGAGTTGTTGTTGGTACATCATGAGGGGTAGCGGAGAGCTATCTGATGCTCATGAGTACATGTTTTTAAAAGGGAGTTTCGGGGATTCTTTCTTTTAAATGTCCGGGAAGGACTTGTGTATCATATTTAATTGTCAGAGTTTCAATTAATATGATTCCGTCACGGGGTGATTTGAATTGTTTTCTTTTGGGAAAAGAATGTGTTGTTTTGGGAAAACAGGGTGTGTTTTCCTTATTCTCGAGTCGAAAGGTTTTCCTCGTGTTTGGCGTGAGTTGTGCGGGCTTTTATCCCGTGATTTGGTGTGAGTTGTTTTGAGTTACTCATATGGGCTTACAAAAGCTTACCGGGTTTGTTGTGTGGCACCGGTACACCATTCAAACGGTGTAGGGGTTATTTCTGCAGGTTAGGATAATCGTGGCTGATGCTGAGGTAGCGTGCTTGCAGCTTAACGGTAGGAAGCCATTTATGTGACTTTACCGTTATAAAGACTTCCGTTGTAGTGAGTTCTGAGGAGCATTTACGTTTTATTTTGTTGTGGCAATTTAATTCATAAGCTGTTGTATTACATAACTCTGTGGAGGGCGAGTATATGTTATTATTGTGGGTTCAGGGCATCAATGTGTATTTGGGTTAAAAAGGAAAAAGTTTCCAAGTATTTTATATTGATGGCTGAACGATCGCGCATATATAAGTATGGGATTATATATCGATTTTTATCGTGTTAAAAATCAGGGGTGTGACAATGCCCTCCACCAGATTCTGAACTTCATTAAAGAGAACGGGTCTATTATGATCACCATGCCATGGCTGCATTGGTTGTTGCTGGTTTTGGATAGGCTGCCATTGTATTCCATGCTCCATGTGGATTATGATGCAGGGGAACTTGTTGGCCATATGCTTGATTTGCCGCTTGGTTCAGCCAGGGCTGCAGACTAGTAGTTTGTTGTTGCGCATATACATGCTGATGAACATGTCTCACAACATTATTTTGGTTCAGGGTTTGATGAGCCAGGTGGTTCTGAGGCCGTGGAATCTGGTGTACATGATTCTGGTTGCTTGTATTTTGCCCTAAGTGTCCATTAGGAAAAACTTGTTGAGTTGACACTTGATGAACTGACTGCTGTCGCGGCTCTAAGAAAGAATGTTGTTGTTGACTTAGAGAATGAACAGTCGCGGCTGGTCTCATCGGCAATGGTGCAGCCTGTCCAGTTGGATGTGGTATTTGTTGTGTTTGACTGATTTGACCTTGCTCAAAAGACCAATTTCTATTGCCTTCATTCTAATTGCTATGCGGCACTTGTGTTCCAATTCCAGTCTGAAACCAACGTAGCCACGCATTCATCATATCAGACTGGACTCCCATGCTGCGGTTGAGTTGCCCAAAACTATTTTCAAGATTGCGGTCGAGCCGAGTGAAACAATTTTCAAAACTTCGACCCAGCCGACCAATGCCATCTTCAACGTTGTCAAGATCATTGTTAAGGCTCTGACAAGATACATCTGCCGCAGTGGTTGCTAGTGCACTTGTAAGTGCCAGTTCATACAATGGATTAAATCCTGATGGCCACAGAGTCTGTCCTGTACCAACACTTGCAGACTCATTAAGCGGCTCATATAACGGATTATAGCCAGGAGAGAAGCCCCAAGGGAACGATCCGGTACTGGCTGTAGCTGCTGGTACACCTACTGACTCATAAGGAGGGGTATACCCAGGTGGCAGGCCCCATGGATAAGTTACAGGATCATACGGTCAAGTACCAGTTGTAGTTGTAAAATCAACTCAATTTGTTGTCCCTGAGGTTTGGACGATATGTGACTGCGGCTGTTGACTGAAAGATGGATGACTCACTGTAGTAGAGGCTGACACTACCGTGGCGATCGTAGCGACTGATGATGCAGGATGTGCCATGACTCCACTCGTAGAGATCCCACTTGATGTCGAAGCCGATGGTTGAACTAATGTCATTGGGATACTTGACATGGGCACAATAAGATCTCTAGAAGTAGCTGATCTGTTTGGACAAAAAGAAGAGGTGTGGCCTTGTTGCCTACACCTGTAACAACGATTCCCACGAGACTTGGCGTAGGGATCAGGTAACATTCACCGAGTGTGGTCCCACTGGGCGTGCCAAAAGATGTTCGCTCAAAAATTGTCTCGGCCACGTGTCACTGGGCCGAGGGATTCTTTGGCTTACACGTGTCCTTTTGGAGTGGTAAAGTGTGAGCGGGCGTGCCAACTCGCTGCCGGTAGGCCAAGCGAGATTTTGTTATAGATTGTAGATCTCGTGCTGATCTGACTTCTTATTAGTTGATTGTGGGCCGAGGAATGATCAATCTCGGCCGCAAAGTTCTCTCTGCCTTGAATGCAAGGACTTTAGCACGGATCGGCCTTAACTAGCCGCAGTCTTCGTGCTGTGTAACTCGGTGATTAAGGTGAAAGTGAAGTGATAATAATTCTTTTTGTGATTTTGTATAAAGTAAATGACGTAAAGTAAATAACAACAAATAAATAGCATAAACGAAAGTGCAGGTAAAGAAAGTGCAGGAACGTAAAGGTGCAGCAAATAAAGTGCAGGAAGATAAACTATTTGAATGTAAAGAGCTACAAAGTAAAGTGCATGAAAGATAAATACCAGTAAAGAAAGCGATAAGATAAACACGTAGAGATTGATAAGTGTTGTAGAAATATTGAAATGTATTGAGATAAAATTTGAGTAATCGCGTAGAGCATTTGGTCGAGGACCTCTAACAATGAATCCTATGGTCCTTTTTATAGTGAAGCTAAACTACTGGAAAAAGGAAAAGAAACAATCTCAACCTTTACAGCTAAGATCACATTGATTACAAATAGAACAGTATTCATGTTTGTGATATCATTATCAATTATTGATTCTATCATGAGCAATCAATTAGGTCTTGTAACTGATGATTGGTAATAACACCTCCTGATTCTATCATGAGCAATCAATTAGGTCTTGTAACTGATGATTGGTAATAACACCTCCTGATGCTCATTCAAGTTAATTGCCCCAAACTTCGGTAACGTTTCTCCTGACAATCAACCTTAGCCGCGGTCATTCATTATGATGTGTGGGTCTGCGGTCATTCATCAAGCCTTGTGATTGATTTGATCTCTTGCGATTTAATAACGGCTCTCTGCACACGTTATTTTTGGTCATCAATCTGACAATAAATATTGGGCTAATTACTGTTTAGTACCCTATGGTTTTAGTCCAACATCAATTCAGTCCCTCGACTTTCAATTTCATCAAAAACACCCCTGCAATATCATTTTCTCGTCCAATAGGTCCCTCCGTCGGGATTCCGTCAATTTCAGCCGTTAACTGCTGACGTGGCAGTCCAACTCAGCAAAAGTGGGACCCACATGAAAGTCAAATACCGAAAATGACCCTGGCCAATCAGATATGCAAAAATCCAAAATAAACCCCAAATTTTGAGGTTAGAGAGATTCAAACCCACACCACAATGCATGCAAAGCAAAACCCCAACCACCATGCCACTTGCACGACATTAATAAATATCGAACAATATAATATATATATATACCCAACAAAATCTGGGAAAATCAAAATAAACCCCAAATTTTGGGGTTAGTGAGATTTGAACCCAGACCACTATGCATGCAAAGCAAAGCCTCAACCACCATGCCACTTGCACGACATTGATATATGTCAAACAACATAATATATATATATACACACATACACCCAACAAAATTTGGGAAAATCAAAATAAACCCCAAATTTTTGGGTTAGTGAGAATCAAACCCAGACCACAATGCATGCATAGCAAAGCCCCAACCACCATGCCACTTACACGACATTGATATATGTTAAACAACATAATATATATATCTGTATATGTCAACATAATATATATATATATATATATTAATTATGTAATGTCGTGTAAGTGGCCTGGTGGTTGAGGCTTTGCTTTGCATGCATAGTGGTCTGGGTTCGAATCTCACTAACCCCAAAATTTGGGATTTATTTTGATTTTCCCAGATTTTGTTGGGTATACAGATATATATATATATATATATATATATTATGTTGTTTGATATATATTAAAGTCATGCAAGTGGCATGGTGGTTGGGGCTTGGCTTTGCATGCATGGTGGTCTGGGTTCGAATCTCCCTAACCCCAAAATTTGGGGTTTATTTTGGATATTTCCATATCTGGTTGGGTATATAGATATATATATTATGTTGTTTGACATATATCAATGTTGTGTAAGTGGCATGGTGGTTGGGACTTCGCTTTGCATGCATTGTGATCTGGGTTCGAATCTCCCTAATCTCAAAATTTGGGGTTTATTTTGGATTTTTCCATATCTGATTGGCTAGGGTCATTTTCGGTATTTGACTTTCATGTGGGTCCCACTTTTGCTGAGTTGGACTGCCACGTCAGCAGTTAACGGCTGAAATTGACGGAATCCCGACGGAGGGACCTATTGGACGAGAAAATGATATTGCAGGGGTGTTTTTGATGAAATTGAAAGTCGAGGGACTGAATTGATGTTGGACTAAAACCACAGGGTACTAAACAGTAATTAGCCCATAAATATTTAATTTGCCGCGGCTAATTGGTTGCTGTCCTTCATTAGGCCTTGCAGGCCTGGCCTACCTATCTGCTACGTGGGCCTTGCCAAATATAGGTTCAAACAATCCCAAGTAAGTAGCTAAACTAAATGAGCTGCAATCTGGTTAGATGCATACTTCAAAATGACTAACATGTTAAGTTATCTACTGCAAAATACAACTAATCATCTTTTATAAATTAGCCTACAACTCACCAAAATGTCTTGATCTTTCAACAAAAGTCTAATGGTAAGTAAAGCAATTCCAACTTCAAACAAAACAACTAACGACCACCTGAAATTTGAGGGGAGAAGGGATGAGCATAAATGATGCCCCTTCTTTAAAAAGAAATGTGAAACTTCATTCGTCTAAGATATCTGTCATAGCATTCTTGAAACGGTCTCAACAGCAGCTCAGTTTGAATATGAAAAAGGGTCAGCAAACTCTCAAACCACATATACATTAAATAGCCGAAAACTATAAAACATTGTCGTAAGGTATGAAAGAGTTTCTTAGACAATAGCAGAAACAAGCCTTTATTTAGAAACAGCTCTCTTACTTTTCAAATCAAAAGAAAAGTCATATTGTAAAAGTCAACAATTGAAAAGGTGTGTAGCATACCTTATCATAAAATAATAACTCATCGCATTTACACCCTCACAATGGGCTTCCCCAAGGAATTTGGGTCATTATGCCCATAACAATTCAAAGCTCAGGGGTCATTGTGCCAAAGCTTTCACAATCATCATCCAAGCTACATACTCACCACTTCCATTTTCTTAAATCAAATTTTACTAGCTTTCGATTTTCAAGTTCAAAGAAGCAATGAAGCTATTGCATGTAAGTTTGAAATCAGAAAACATAGCATGCAGAAATTTCATTGGACAGAAAAGCAAGGTAAGCACTGCCATCAAGGATCTTAAACAAAACAGCCTCTCTTTCCTCGGTATCAAAACAGATAAAACATGTAATATCAATTGAGTAATCAATGCATTCAAAACAAAGAAGGCTGTTGGTTGAGTTTAACAAACCATTTTATCAAATTTCCTTTTTAAGTGAAACAAAAAACCAGTAGCTTGAAACCAATTTTCACCTGCTACCTCAAGTTTATTAGATGGTTTTTGTAGTATCACGGGGCTCAGTAGCTTGCTCCAAATTGATCCCCTCCTTTTGCTTATCTAAAACAAAGATAACTCATTAAGTCTCAATAAACCAAAGACAAATCCTAAGAAACTCCCTAATATTGAGCTTAAGCTAGTTGGGAACTTTTTATCATACAGTTTGTATGTAGAGTTTAAAAACTAAAATGCATGGTGAGATTCTTGCTATAATAGCAGCCCCACCAAAGTCTAAGAAAGAAAAAAAAAAAAAAAAAAAAACTAATTAGAGAAGCAATAGAACTCAAATACTAAAATATTTGAGTTCCAAATTTTTGAATCGACATGCAAAAGATGCCGCTATACTAGAAACATTACCTCGAATACTGAAGGATGAACGCGGGAACTGTTAGTCCCTTCAAAAACCATGAGTAGTAAAAACACACATTAATAACAGTAGCTCAAAGGATTCTAAGGTCTAAGAAAAGAAACGTTTTTTTTTTTTTTTTTTTTTTTTTTTTTGAAGGTTCAGCACTTAGTAAAGCTTAAGCTTCCATAGTCTGCTATAAAGCTGATATTTTTTTTTTCTCCACTGAGGAGAAAATTATGAGGAGGACTAATGGAGTAAGTGTTTTCCTTATTCTGAAGTGGGCACATGCACTAGCACATAGAATACTAAAAAAAATAACTCGAAAATCTTGGGTATTACAGTTCATAATCGTGATTTACAATTAGGAACATGAACGATTCAGGTTTGACAGATTTAGCTTGTCTATTGATTTGATCTAGTTTGGTACCTTAACGATCATCAATTTGACTGAAAATTTGTAGAAATGATCTACTCATAGGTACCTAAAACTGAACAGTTAAGATCTCAATATGTGACTGAAAAGTTGGTCTAATAAGCGATTCCTTAAAATGACCAAATTAAATTTTTAACCTTGAACTTTATACAGAAAATCGTGTCAATCCCTAATGTTTTAATTTCATCAGTGACACCCTTATGCTTATCAATTTGATCAGTCTAGTCCAATTCATCAATTTTGAGCGTTAAATACTGAGTGGCTCGATTAGGAGTCACCTGTTTTTATGACATGATGACTCGGGGTTGAATAATGACAACTAGAGCTCAAAATAAAGCCAGGCCAAACCACCTCGTTTGTCAACTTGATCCAAATTGTCATTTCAAGTCATCACAACGTCTTAAAAAATGTGGGTTATATTTGAGCCACTTCAACACTTAATGGTCAAAATTGAAGGAATTGACTAGAGTGATCAAATTTATAAGCATATGGGTGTTGCTGATGAAATTCAAATATTAGGGATTGACATGATTTTTGGTGTAAAGTTTAGGGTGGTGACCTAAAAATTTAATCCATATTGTGTGTGTGTGTGTGTGTTTTGAATCCTACAATATTTAAAGGAAATTTTTTATTTGAATATCAATCATAACATTGAAGATGAAGAAATTTCCAATGTTCTATTTAATACTTTTATTAATGATTTATTACATAAACTCAAGTAAGAGCTAGAAATGACACTGTGATTTGAAGAGAAATCGCCAAGGAGGAAACTAACACCACTTTAATTTCTTAGGGGACAACATCATTATGATGAGGATCCTCAAATGGGAGAACTTCATCTGCATCACATCCCATATTATGGTGTGGTTTGGGTTCACCATGTTCACATACCATGGATTCCTTCGCATGCATTATTGTGCAACTTGGACATTTTAGATTCATTTTCGATCACCTCCTCACCGAGATTCTCTATTCTGCCATCAATCTCATTTAATTTTTGGTTGATAAGCTGCTCAAGATCACCCATATCCATCAGATTCAGATTCTGAAATTGGGGAATTCCTGTAGTGAGACTTTGGAACATGGTATGTCTCAATTCCTTCTCATGATTTTGCTTTCTTGCTTTCTTCAATTGCTCATTCGTTTTAGATATCATCCCCTTCAGAAAGCTTTCTTGGTTCAACATCTTTTGGCTCTTCTCTATCATAGGCATGTTCTTGAATTTCTCAAGAACATTTTTTACTCTAGATGGAGAAGGCCAAACCTTAGGTTGAGAATCAAATGGGCTGTAAATAACAGCACATGCATCACTCCACAGAGAGTGCTCAATTCGCTCAACTTCTTCATCATACCCTTTTTCCTTTTCTTGAATGTAGTTTTCTTGGCTGAATTGTTGGTGATGTAGGCCATTCTCACTTTCTTTCTGGCCATGGATAGACCTCACCAAATAAAATGAAAAGAATGAATCTATGATGATTTACTTTCCTTGACACCACCTGGTATATATACAAAGGGTTAAAGCCAAGATAGGCAAGTTGGTGAGGGGGTTATCAATTAAAACATATCCAATCTTTAATGGAAACTTTGTTGTCCAATTTCTTGTGAATAAATGAGAATTTCACAATAATGGTAATTATAAAAGAGTAATTGATAAGATAACATGCAATGTGTGGCTGGTAAGACTCTATTAACAAAACCAAAGCTGTAACATGATTTTTTTATAAAGTTTACCGATGTGAATTCATTGGATTCTTATTTCTTATTAATATGAATTTTTGTTAAATTGGAAATGCTATCTATCCTTAGTTTTATAGGAAAATTTGAGGGACCATAATTCTACCAACCTCATCTGTAACCATTAAGAATGAGAGAAAATGACCGAAAAAACCCTCATAAAGTCGTCGACTTTGGCCCAAGGCCAGCCCACGGTAAATAGGCACTATGATCACATAAACAATTATTTGTAAATTAGTAATAGCTAAGCCCAATGAACATATTTAACTTTTTCAAAGACCTTACGAATGAGGGGGCGCCTATGGATAAGATTAATGGAATGATTCATGTGTTGTGCGTTATATAAGAGAGAAAACATTTCTAATAGGGAGAGAAGATGAATAACATAGGTGATGCGTTTAAATATCTACGTATTTTATTTGGGAAGATACTGAACTTTACTTATTCTTAAACGATTAAGTACATTACTAATCCATGTTTGGTTACTTCATAGGAAACTATGTAATTTAAAAAAAAAAAAAAATAGTAAGCAATTGGTGAGAGTCCATTTAGGAAGCACTAAGCATAGGCTAAATCTTCAGCCAATCTCTTCCCGGAGTCTTTGTCACCGCCATCCACATCACATAATCGCCTAACCTCAACAAAGTTTTAGCGGTAATAGGCAATCCATTTGCGGCCAAACACAGCCATGACCACGTCGCACTACTGCTCTAATCATATTCTGAAGCAAACTCTCAGTATCCATTTAACCTCCACCCTCTGTAGTGAAGCACAGGGGATGAAAACAGTCACCGTCTGTCAAAAGAGTTCGTAGCAAAATCACTCATTTATATGTTCCTAATTTAAGATTACAAATCCCCCATTGATGTCTTCTAGAAAATCACCGTAGCACCCACATATTATCGGAGCCACCATACCGGATTTTCCCTAGAGAACGAAATAAATTTGAAGTCTATGGCAATAGCCACACCCTCAATTTATTATTTTCAATGAATATTACAAATTTTGTTGATGCCTAAAGGTGGTACCTAAATCACTCGTACCTCATATCCCTAGAGCACTTATAAAAATATGCAGTGGCGAAGCTAGAAGTTGATCTCAAATGGGCACTCAGAAATTTTAGAAAAATATTAGAAATTTAAAATATATCAAAATTAAAATCAAGGATATATTGTTAATATCTTAATTGTGTTCAAGGAAAACCTAATTTGTGTTTAGCCCAAACTCTAGGTTACTTGACCTAGTGGTAATAGGGTTCAATTAGAAGGATCTAGATTCCTAATTAATGTACGATTACTTTCCTTGTATGATTGAGATTCTATGCATTGTAATCCTCTATATAAAGAGGCCTCTATTATCAATGAGAATACACAGCGAATTTCTCTCAGTTTTTGATTCCCTAAAACACGTTATCAGCACGAGACTCTAACCCTAAAAACCCTCATTTCGTAAATCTCAAAATCCGACAACCACCACCCCACACATCGAAGCCCTAATCCCAAGGAGCCCAGAACCGGTGGCGGATCCACCGAAACCGGCCAAAATCGACCTGAACCGGCCACTGCCCCTGCCGAGCCCTGTGCCTGCCCTCCGCAGATCTGCCGAGCTCCTGCCGAGATCTATCGAGCAGCTGCCGAGCGTCTGCCGAAGCATCTGCGACACCTGCCGAGAAGCTGCCGAAAGCCCTGCGTGCACCTGTCGAGAGCCCTGCGCACCGGCCGACAGCCTTCTGCACATCTGCCGAGAGCCCTGCGCACCTGTCGACAGCCTTCCGCACACCTGCCGACAGCCTTCCGCACACCTGTCGACACCTATGCACAGCCCCTGCAAGCACTCGCCCACACCTGCCGAGCACCCCTGCAGCAGCCTTGCAGTAGCCCCCGCAAGCCTCCGCAACTGCCCTGCACCGTTCTGCCTAGCTCCGGCCACCACTTTTCTGGCCATCTACAGTAACTTTTCCGGTCAAATTTTCCGGCCAATTTTCAAGGTAAACTTTTCTAAAAGTTCCCGTTTTTGAAGTTTTTCAATTTCTTCTTCTTTTCTCGGGGACTTCTAACATCCCTTCTTCCACCCCCCTTTTCTTCTTCATAGGGGAGACCAAAAGCCGAACTGTGGGGGTTCGTGCTCACTCCAAACTTGGAGCTGGTAGAGTCCTCCAAACTTAGAGTTTGTTGAGAAGAAAAACGATCGACCACATACATCATTGTTTCGATCTAATCCAAACCCCTCTTGGAATCTGATTTCCTTGGAAGCGACTACGCTCAGAAAATCCCTAATTTCTTAGAAGCGACTACACTCAGAAATTTGTTAGTTTTTCGTGGTAGCCTTTTTCGCTCCGAAACTAACCTTACTTTCTTGTTGTTTTTCAGGATGAGTAACCTGAACAAGTTGAGCTTCGCTCAACTAGAGACAACAGGCGCAGGATACCACAAGTGGGTCCGTGATGTGCGCCAACATCTTAAGGCTGATGGGATCCTGAGTACGATCCATGAGCCAAGTCAGGACGTGCTTACTCCTCAACAAGCTGCTGCTTTTGAAGCAAATAGAGCTACGAGAGAGGCTAATGAAGCAAAAGCCATCATTCTCATGACAAGGCACATGAATGACGTGCTCCAGAATGAGTACCTCAATAAGGAAGACCCAAGAAAACTATGGATAGAACTCGAGCAGCGTTTTGGCAACGTCCGTGATTCCCTGCTTCCAGACTTAGAAGTGAGATGGCATAGCCTCTGCTTCTGTGATTTCAAGTCTGTACTTGACTACAATTCAGAAGCACTTTGTATCATGTCTTTGATGGAATTCTGTGGACAGAAAATCACTGATACGATGTTGATCGAGAAGACTCTCTCCACCTTCCCCGTCTCTGCATTAATGATAGCCAAAAACTATCAGATTGATGTTAATGTTGGACGCATCACAAGATTTTATGAGTTAATTGGAGCCATGAACGTAGCTGAAAAGTATGACAACATACTTGTGAAGAACTATAACTCGAGACCCGTGGGAACCAAATCAAATCCGGAGTCTAATTATAGTCGCGCCTCCAAGGGAGGACGCAAGGAGCGAAACCCTAAGATTAGGGATAATTCTAGACGTTCTGGTCCATATTCTCGCCCTAAAGAGGAAGGAAATCGCCAAGATAGGCGTGCACGGAACCGTGGAGGTAAGCGTGTGAAGAGAGAGAGAGGCCAAGCCTCCGGTTATGGTGGTGACGCCACCAAGGGTATCAACCGTCCTCAACGCGCTTCCAAAGCGCCTCGATCAAGGGAACCTGACCATAATGATGCTTGTCTCAGATGTGGATCAACTGGACATTGGGCAAAGGCATGTAGAGCATCCCAGAATGTTGCAAACGCATACAAGATGTATCGTGAAGCAAGGGAGGCAAATTACATGGAACAAGAAGATCAAGA
This sequence comes from Rosa chinensis, assembly GCF_002994745.2. Lineage (NCBI taxonomy): Eukaryota > Viridiplantae > Streptophyta > Magnoliopsida > Rosales > Rosaceae > Rosa > Rosa chinensis. The sequence continues at coordinate 39,298,197 of NC_037088.1, forward strand.
TGGAGATCTCGATCTAAAGGTGGAAGACTTCAAGAATCAAGACCCAGAAACTGGCGATTTTGATTAAGTCTTTTTATTTTCCAAGAGATGTAGGCAATTGCCATATTATTTTTATAGTAGATGCCAATGATATTAGTCTTTCTTCAAAGTAGGTGTACTCAATGTAAGTGTGATGTCTAGGAAGGTTTTGAGATAAGTGGTACTTAAGTGAGCTTTGCTCCACCGACATCTCTCTACTCACCTGGTCACATTTGCATTGGAATTACCAAAAGGAGTTAGACGACTACCATTGTTTTGCATTAGCTAGTTCATTGGATTAGATTTCCTTTGGTTAAAGAAACGATGATGTAATTCTGTTTGGCTTATTAATAAAAGTTGAGTTCTTTTCTTTATGACTCCTTTTTTTTTAATTACGAGCTTTTCTTTTAGGAATGGATGAACTTCAATGTCTTGCAGATAGTGCGACTACGCACACCATTCTATGACATAGGCAATTATTCTTAGAGATGTTGCCTACGTATTCCTCTGTGACTACGATGGCTGGGCCATCAGGTTTAGTTCAAGGACATGGAATGGCCCAATTCCTATTGCCTAATGGCACCTTGATTAAAGTCACTGAAGCTCTCTACACTCCTAAGACAAATCGAACCTTATTGAGTTTTAAAGATATAAGAGCCAACGGATTCCATGCGGAAATGCATAATGAGAACGGAAGAGAGTTCCTTTGCATTACCTCTAATGATTGCGGAAGAAAGCACATCTTAGAGAACCTTATGTGTCAATCTAGTGGACTCTATGTCACTACAATTCGACCTATTGAATCCATTAATACAATAAGAGAAAATCTCTTGGATTCTGACACATATTGGCTTTGGCATGATCGACCAGGACATCCTGGTCATGATATGATGCTCCGTATACTAAAGATTTCACACGGACATCCATTCTTCAGAGTGAGAAGAAGCAAGGATTGAAAATTGATCCCTGGACTTAGCAAGACCGCAACAATTGCAGCATTCGACGCTGCAGCCGTCTTGGGGGGCTATAGGGCCGCCCAAGTCCCATGTGGTGACGCCACCATTGACTCCAACCATGAGCATGACGCCATGGTTGTACCTCCTAGTGGCCATGAGGCCACACACACCAATTTCCATGGCTCTAACGCCATAATGGGAGATGTAGTCACACATTTTGCTTCTAATAGCGTTGCGAACGCTCAGGCCCAATCAAAATCCTCATTGGTTGCTTCTAAGGCCCCTCGCTCATTTTGCAAAGCCTGTTCTTTCGGGAAACTAGGACCGAGACCGTCCTATGCAAAGGATCCTAAAATAGTCATTCCGTTCTTATAGAGAATCCAAGGGGATATCTGTGGACCAATTCAACCATCATGCGGACCTTTTAAATACTTTATGGTATTGGTTGATGCGTCGACACGCTAGTCACATGTCGCGCTGTTGTCCACTCGAAATGCTGCATATGCTAAACTCCTCGCCCAGATTATCCATCTACGGGCTCACTACCCTGACCATCCTATTAAGTCAATTTGACTTGATAATGCTGCGGAGTTTACATCAAAAACGTTCGATGACTATTGCATGTCACTGGGGATTGATGTAGAGCATCCAGTTCCCCATGTTCATACCCAAAATGGTCTCGCAGAAGCCGCTATCAAACGACTACAAATGATAGCTCGAACATTGGTTATGCGCACCAATCTCCCTGTTTCTGCTTGGGGATATGCAATATTGCATGCAGCAACGCTAATTCGTCTACGACCCACTGCAACCCAATCTTACTCTGCGTTATAGCTAGTGACTAGGTACAAGCCTGATATCTCGCACTTACGCATTTTTGGGTGTGCCATTTATGTGCCTATTACGCCGCCACAGCGTACTAAGATAGGTCCACAACGACGAATGGGCATTTATGTTAGATATGAATCTCCAACGATTGTCCGCTACCTTGAACCCTTGACAGGCGATCTCTTTACCGCTAGATTTGCGGATTGTCACTTTGATGAGACAGTCTTCCCGTCGTTAGGGGGAGATAAGAACACGGATGTTCAACAGGAACGACAGAAATTGTCGTGGTCTGTCCCCACTATGTCTCATCTCGATCCCCGTACCGCACAGTCCGAACTTGAAGTGCGAAGAATAATCGAGCTCCAGAACGTAGCAGATACTCTGCCTGATGCGTTTTCTAATATTACTAAAGTGACGAGATCACACATACCTGCTGCAAAAGTGCCTGCAAGGATTGATGTCCCAAACACTGGACATCACGCCACTCCTGTGACACTAGGAGATGGCGCCATTGCCCAACATGGCAATGATGTGGCGTCTATGGCCGCAGATCCCGCAAGGAAGCGCGGTAGACCAATTGGTTCGAAGGATACTCGCCCTAGAAACAGAGCGAATGAGGCACAAACAAATCCTTTGATCATCGATACTCAAAATCCGTCCCATGAGAATGTTCCGGATTATGGTTATATCCAAGAGACATCATTAGGGGACGCCTCAATGTCAGAACCTATCCCTGAGAACGTAGAGATTTCTGTAAATTACACTAGTGTACATAGGACGTGGGAAAGAAGCTCCATCATCATTGATGATGTATTCGCGTATTCAGTGGCGCGTGAGATTATTGAGACCGATGACATCGAACCACGCTCCATTGATGATTGCCAACGTAGAGCTGATTGGCCAAAATGGAAAGATGCGATCCAGGCAGAACTTGATTCTCTAACGAAAAGAAAGGTATTCGGACCAGTTGTGCCAATACCTCCCAACACCAAACCAGTTGGTCACAAATGGGTATTCGTTAGAAAGCGTAATGAGAAAAAGGAGATTGTAGGATACAAAGCTCGCCTTGTGGCGCAAGGCTTCTCACAACGCCCTGGAATCGACTACGAGGAGACATATTCTCCCGTAATGGACGTTATAACGTTCCGATACCTTGTCAGTTTGGTAGTTTCTGAAAAACTGAATATGCAGCTTATGGATGTGGTTACATTGTATCTATATGGGGATCTAGATACAGAAATATACATGAAGGTTCCAGATGGACTTCAGTTACCCAAATCAAGTGGCTCTAAACCATGGAACGCGTTTGCTATAAGATTGAAACGCTCACTATATGGATTGAAACAATCCGGACGGATGTGGTATAACCGTCTTCTAAGTGACTACTTGATTGGAAAGGGATATGTCAACAACGAACTATGCCCATGTGTGTTCATAAAAAGGACAAGTTCCGGATTTGCAATAGTAGCGGTTTATGTCGATGGCATAAACATAATTGGCACCCTTAAAGAGTTAAGGGAAACCGTTGAACACTTGAAATCCGAGTTTGAGATGAAAGATCTTGGGAAAACACGGTTTTGCCTCGGTTTGGAACTTGAGCACCGTAGAGATGGTATCCTGATTCATCAATCAGCTTATACCCAAAAGATGCTTAGGCGTTTTAACACTGATAAGATTAAGCCTTCAAGCACCCCAATGGTTGTCCGTAGTCTTGATCCAAAGAATGATCCATTCCGTCCAAAAGATGATGATGAAGAAATGCTAGAGGCTGAAGTGCCCTACCTAAATGCAATAGGCGCATTATTGTACTTAGCACAATGCACAAGACCGGATATCTCATTCGCTGTGAACTTGCTAGCTAGATATAGCTCTGCGCCAACACGACGCCATTGGACTGGTGTTAAAGATATCTTTCGATACCTCAGTGGTTCGATCGATATGGACTTGTTCTATCTCTATAGAGAGAAGATGGATTCGGACCCATCAAGTACTAGGGACGCCACACATGGTGGACTGCGTTCCCTCTCCCCATCCCAAAACGATATAAGTGTTTTGAAAGGTTTTGCTGATGCTGGGTATCTCTCTGACCCACACAAAGGTCGCTCCCAAACTGACTATGTTTTTACCATAGGAAAGACCACGATATCTTGGAGGTCTACAAAGCAGACCTTAGTCGCTACCTCTTCGAATCATGCAGAGATTGTTGCTCTTCACGAAGCAGTTCGTGAATGTATATGGCTTCGATCCATAGTTACGCATGTTCGAAGCAATTGTGGTCTGAAGTCTACCCCAGATGAGCCAACGAGCATTTATAAGGATAATGCTGCTTGCATTGAACAAATGAAGCAAGGCTACATCAAAGGCGACAACACCAAGCATATATCGCCCAAATTCTTCTACAATCAGCAACAACAGAAGCTCCTCAAGATTAAAGTGAACCAAGTTCGATCTTAGGACAATGTGGCAGATTTATTTACTAAGTCATTGCCCAAATCCACATTCGAGAAACATGTGGCAAGAATTGGCTTGCGGAAATTATCTGAACTCCCATGATCGCAGTCATCAGGGGGAGGCGCAGACATTAGGGGGAAATGTCTACATGTTCGTCTCGAATCGTGAAGGGTGTGTTGTGCTCTTTTTCCCCTTCGACCGAGGTTATTTTTGTCCCACTGGGTTTTTGTTACTTGGCAAGGTTTTTAATGAGGCAACAGGAGAAGCACCGCGTTTGGGCAACACAAGGGAGAGTGTTCAAGAAAAACCTAATTTGTGTTTAGCCCAAACTCTAGGTTACCTGACCTAGTGGTAATAGGGTTCAATTCGAATGATCTAGATTCCTAATTAATGTACGATTACTTTTCTTGTATGATTGAGATTCTATGCATTGTAATCCTCTATATAAAGAATTGTAATCCTCTATATAAAGAGGCCCCTATTATCAATATACACAGCGAATTTCTCTCAGTTTCTGATTCCCTAAAACAAACTGCAGATTTTTGATATCTCTGATGTCATCTTAACAATAATATCTCTATTGGTAAACTCCCCCGAGCCAATTTACCAAGGAAGTAAAATTGCTCTATGACTTCCAAATCAAGGATAGATTTCTAAACTCACACATCAAATGATCAAATTCATTTGAAGTCATGAACAAATCCGTGCACGAAAACTATCTCAAAAGCCTTATGAAGTTGCGGATAATTCTCTGGATTGTGCATGTAAACCTTCACTATCTCCAATTACCTTCCAAAGTCCAAACACAACCGTTACAAACAATTGCAGTATATAGCCAAATTTCAAAAGACCCCGGCACATCAACTGCAATGCTCACATTTATAAATACACTAATGAAGCACTAAAGTCAACAGTTAAAGTGGTCTGAATTTTCTATGGTGCTGAATGCCGAAACGGTGGTACAAAATCTGAATACTCCGCTTCACCTTTACTGTTACCTGCGGTTAGAACATCTAATTAGCTTAAAAGTGGGACAAGAATTGAGGAATATATCGCGCGCGCACACAAAAAAAACAAAATGGAAAAAAGAAGGTGAAGCTTTATCCTATGCTAATTATACTTTTAACGATGATACCACACAAACTTGCTCCATTAAGTAAATCAAATAGTAATGAATGACTTGCAAATCAAAAGAGCAAGAGAAAAATTTGGTGCGATGGGTATAAAACCTATCCCAGAAAAAGCTTTTCCAATATTGTACCCTCTGTTAAATATTTAACAGCATATGTGATACACTTAAAGCATCTATGGTTTATAGTTAAATGGTCCCACTTACAGTTGTTAGTTCTACAAGTACACATGTTGTAAGATACTTGCTTTTGGAAAATCAACTTGTGAGGATAAAAAACCGAGATTACTCTTCTTAAATCATGTTACATGCCAGGACAAGTAACAAACCAAGTCGGACAGCATTAATGCAGGAAGATTACGCTGTCTGTTGAGCACCTGCTTGTTGTATCAACTGGGAGTAGATGTACTCATCAACCCGCTGCTTTGCCAATGCCACCTGGTAACCAAACAAAGATCTCATGAAAATAAGAACCTTAATGTCAAAAAGATTCATAAATTATAAAAGGAAATTAAGCACAATATGCTTGTTTCGAGACTATGCAATATGTTATTTTAAGATACCGGTTTTATTTCAATAAATAGCTGTGCTTTGTAATGTAGTTCTAGTAAATTTCAAAATATTGTTCAACTTCTCGAGTTCCATTGATATGTAAGTTAATGGATAAAACTACAAATATTATCTATTCATATACTCTAGTACGCCGGTCAACTAAAAAGCACCAAACTAAAACGCAAGGACTCTCATCAAAACAACTCAGAGCAGCTTCAACAGACTACCTATTCACGTTCCTTAGCAATTTAGGGATGTTGAGAAAACCATGCTCCAACAAACTTTCACGTTGCTATTTTAGCATGTAGTCCCCCCTACATTTTAATGGGAAGAGTGGCTTCCTATTCTATTTTATAAATTCAACATTCCATTTTGAGTTGTTCTTTAAAAATTTTCAAGTATATGCAATCTATTAAACCATTCCCTACTTGCTAGAATAGAGAGCATTACTTGCGTGGTCACTTAATAATGGGCTCGCTAGAGTAGTATTTAGTTAAGTTGGCCAAACTTAAACTGAAAGATGAGGTGCATCAATTGAGATGCTCATTGAACAGTTACACTTTAGAATGTAACTATGTACTGAAACTGTCGCAAAACTAGCCTTGAATGTCTATATCACTACCAATTGTGTGCGCGCGCGTGTTTTTTTTTTTTTTTTTCATGGCTTAAATTGACAAGTCGAACACAGCAAAATATAGATATACCTGCTGAGGATTACCACAAAACTGAATTTGCCTATGCTTTTGTTCACCTTTCCCACCATAAACCTACAAAACATAAACCCTCAGTATTCCGAAAAAAACCCAAAACATTCATAGGAAAACCAGAAGATTGAGAGGTTCAGATGCGAATTATGGCATATAGTTGTCGCAAGATCTAATTAGGAGTTAAACCGCAGACTACGATTATTAAAGCTTAAAGAATCAGGCCACCTTGATCATTGCGCCAGACTCATTTCTGATCCTTGAAATGTTGGAGCCGCATCTACCAATCAACCCACCAACCATTGTTTCCGATATCAACATCTCGAAAGTAATATATTCAGCTGCAAGATTGGTTGTCCTAAAGATGATGTGGTTATAAGACAAAATCAAAACTTCATAGAGCCGCATAATGTGGCATTCGTAATATTAATTTTTTCTTCTATGGATAAGACTGAATAACCTGAAGTTGGGTCCATGTATGGTTGAACTTGAGGTGGCCTAATAGCTGTATAGTTATAAGCGGGACTGATAGAAATCACTTGCCGAGGGGGGTTTTCTCTAAGAAAAGAAAGGAAAAACAACATTGAGTCGCCAAAACTAAACATGATCAAGAACAGTTTGGGACAAAAAACGAATTCAATGTAAAACCTTAGTTGACAACCAATCTCTTCCAGACCTTTCTGAACAGCAGGGACATCACCTGATATCTGACTTTGACAAGAAAGTCAATTATCAGCAAGTCTAATAGCTAACAGAATATTTGAAACAGAACCGAACTACAGGTTCTGCAAGATATAGTAAGCCAAGTCATTAATAGTACCAACTGTATGAAATTACAAAGAGGACATAGAGCCAGTGCCCTTCTAGTTTCAAGATACTAACTGACCTGTACCACTCGATCAGATTCATGGGCAGACGCACACAAAGGCAACTGGCTTGGAGCAAGGATTGTGATTGTGGCCCCAGAGGAGTTCCTCAATTTCTCAATATTCTGACCAGACATCCCAATTAAAGAACCTGCTTGGGAACCAGCAATCAAAAGTCTTATCGTATTCGCAGCCACATGTCCCGCACCAACTTTTGCCGCATCAGCACTATTCTCATCATCCTATTAACAATATCCATCCAAGTATCAGTCATCTCATCAGAGCATTCACAGACTCAAAAACACTCCAGTCATTTAGACAACTTCAGAAACAAATGCCACACATATTCTAGCACTTAGTACTTGTCACAAAAGCATGACAACCTCTAAGTAATGATTTGAACCATCATATGCAATAACAGGTTGTTTGCAGCTTTCTGTACTATAAAATGATTCAGCTTTCGATACAAAATGCGATAATCGGATTAATGTTCGAAAATTACTATGAGGCAACTCATTTTACCAACTTAGAAACCACAACTGAGGTAGCTCATCACCTTGAGAATTAAGCCAGCTATTTGCTGCAGGGCATTCTCGGCATCAGTAGTATCTTCATCACCATCCTTTGAGCTTATTATAATCACACGCTCCTCGTGCCTCTGCCAGAAAAAAAAAAAAAAAAAAAAAAAAATCGATCAGAAAAACAGAGAAAATAGTTTGAATTGAAACAAGAAAGGTGGGAGAGTTAGATGATACAGCTATGGCGTCGGCGATTTTGATGGTGGCCTTGGAGTCTTCACGAATCTTCTGGATTCGGCAGCCTTCTTTGCCGATGACCTTGCCGATCTGTCTGGACGGGACCACGACTCGGAAGATGACGTCTTGGGCCTTGGCCCGGCGCTTTGGGGCTGGGTCCAGGGGTTCCGGCCCGATTTGCATCGGCGGAAAATCGTCGTCGCGGCGGCGCTTCATGGAGGGCGGGTGCGCGGGTTGGGAGGCTGGTATGGGTATGAAGGTGGGTGGCATTTGGATTTGTTGGGGGTATATGGGCATTTGGCCGGGCTCCGCCATTAGCTTAATAGCTTCTACTGTTTGGGTTTAGTTTTGGTTCACCAAATAAAATGGCCGTCAAAAAGTTACCCGGGGTTTTGTTATACCCTCAAAATTACTTCTTTTGTTAATGCCAAAAATTACTTGTTTTTAGTTCATTGGTTTGGAGTCGAAAATTGATTTAATATGCGACTTAAATTATCGAAATTTAAATTAATTAAATTGAGTTGAATCATTGAAATTTACATGAATGGAACTAAATTGACCTGTCAAGTTCAGTATAACGTTTTAATGGAATTTCTTAAAACAAATTAATACCGAAATGATTTAATCAAAGAGCAATAAAGTTCAATTTTCAACATTGAAAATCAAATAAAAGAAACTGAACTGAACTCATTTGGTAAATAGTTTTTTTTTTTAACCAAGAACATCTATTTGGAGAGGAATTCTCAGCATAGTCGTTGGACCTATTAATAATATGAAAACACTAGGATTATTTCGTATTATATATTTTGAGTATCATTGCCATTGTGGAGCTAGCACTCCAGCCATCTTTTTTTTTTTTTTTCATTTTTTTTATCTGATGGGTATAGCTCAAAATGCATAGCACTACACTCTCATTTAAAATTTCTTGTCTCAGCTTGATTTTTTTTTTTTTTAAATCTATTAATTATTTGACTGATCAACGAAATTACATGCAACGACTCATCGAATAGAATTGTCAGAAAGAGTCATTATTGAAGCAATTCAACATTTTTAACAAACAATTCAAGCACATCCAAAAATACCCTACATACCTACATAAAACTCAAATATGCGTAGATATTGTAGGTACTCTTGCGATACTTTCATACTTTGTATGTGTCTTTTTTTTTTTTTAGTTTAATAATTTCTTTTTTATATTTTCTGATCGAGTATTTACCCTCAATCCACCTTCATTTGTTTGCTTATGTTTACACTCATGACCCCATAAAACCCAAATTTTTCAGAAAAAGCCCCTAAACCATGCCCCTCCCCAAATCCCTCTTCACGCTCCTCTCTCACCACTTCTCCACTGCCGCCAAAACCACCACAAACCTCCCAAAAGTCCCCAATGTCCCCACCAAGTACAAGTCCGAAGCCATCAACCAAGCCCAGAAAGTCCTCACTGACTACCTCCACACCACCAGGTCCCTACCCTACACCTACGCCGAGCACATCAGCAAGAACGCTCTCTTCTCCCTCGCCAATCTCGTCAAGAAGGTCCCCTACTCCGCCCCCAACTTCCCCAGAAGCTTCCAGAGGTTCCTCAGGTACCACCCCATCAATGAATTTGAGTTTTTCTTTGAAAGCATTGGCATAGAGTACTCCCAAGTCTCTGAGTTTTTACCAACCAATACGTTTTTCTTTTCGGAAGACGAGACTGTTTTGGATGCTGCTTGTGTGCTTAGTGGTTTCGGGTTTCCGTGGAAAATGTTGGGGAAGTTGTATAGGGAGGAGCATTGTATTTTTCGAGAGAGTTCCGAGGAGTTGAAAGCTAGGCTTTGTGGGTTTAAGGAGTACGGGTGGAGTAATCTTTCGGTTGTGGGGATGTGCTTGGCTTTCCCTCGGTTGTTGCGCGTCGACGGGGAATTGGGTGGGGAGGTTGTGGCATTGATGGATGATTTGAAGAGGGTTTTTGTGGAGCTTGATATTGCAAATTGTGTTGAGGGAAATGTGGATACTTGGTATGAGGTTTGTAGGACGGTGAGGGTGTTTTATGATTTGGGTATCGAAAAAGGGAAGGTGGGGGAGCTGTTGGGTAGGAAGAAAGATATTTTTCTTCAACACCCGGAAGAGGTGTTGGTTCGGAAAGCTAATTACTTCTGTAGATTAGGTGTTAGGAAGGAGGATGTAGGTTTATTGCTTCTTCAAAGACCGGAAGTTTTGAATCTTGAACTGGAAAAAACTGTGATATCAACTTTGGGATTGTTGAAACATTTAGGATTGAATGAGAATGAATTGAAGGAAGTGAGTCAAAAATATCCTTATGCGATGGGAAGAAATAAAATGGTCAATGTACCTCATTTGATGAGGGCTTTGGATCTTCATGAGTGGTTCTTCACTAGGATTAAGAATGAACATCAATTGCTAGCTAATTATGTACTCAGTGATTCTGATGAAGAACACATGAAGAAAGAATTTAGTAATGGATTGGAGCAGTTCCAATCTTGTAAAACTCCTCTTCATGCAATGAAGAAATTGAATTTCATGCATGGCATCGGCTTTGGAGAGAACCCTTTGACTCTGAAGGTCTTGGCCCGCATACATGGCAGAAGCAGTGAGTTACAAAAGCGGTTTGATATCCTTCTTAATGCAGGGCTTGAATTCTCACAGCTTTGTTTGATTATAAGCACAGCGCCAAAAATCCTGAATCAGAACCCAGAATATCTTGAAGAGAAAGTAAATTTTCTCTGCGGTGAAATGAAATCCTCGTTGGAGTACCTCAATGTTTTTCCAGCATTTTTGTGTTTTGATTTGGAGAACCGGATTAAGCCTAGATACAGATTTTTTGCATGGCTTAAAGAGAAGGGTTTGCATCCTGAAAGTTATTCCTTTGCAACCATGATTGCTACCAGTGAAAAGAGATTTGTAGCACAGGCCTTTACAATCCACCCAGCTGCTCCAAAACATTGGTTTGAGTGTTTCCTCATATAGAATTTTCATTGAGGTTTGCTTGGATACATTGCTTGTAGTAAAGATAACCTATGTATTACATGATTGTTACCTTTGGATTTGGTATTCCAGAATGGTAATAATGACGATATCATCAGGATTCTGTCAAGAGTTTAACCTACTGTAATTGGCCCATCATCAGAGTCTCAGAGACTTGTAGTTTTTCATCTGATCTTCATATGATGGTAGCATCACTCAGTTTCAGGTTCTCAGCCACAGTGATCATGGTTGATTTTGTTATTATCGTAATCCTTCAATGCTTACAAGTTACAACCTTAATGTAAAGCAAGTGAACTGATATTGACCCACATCACTGAAAGTAAGTTCTGATTTGAGCTTTGTATACAAATTATTATAGCAAACTGATTCTTGATACTGGTTTTTCTATATACAAATCATCTCTCTTTGCATACGTATGTATTTCATGGTTTGTTATCAAGAACAATGTTCTGCAACCTCGATTTAGTCCTTGCTTCAAGTCAACGAGAGGTAGGTGCATATATGCAAACCCTGTCTAAAAGTGCCAACCAAATGTTATTCGATTCAGTGTGACACTTGAAAGTGATTGCATATCATTGTAGAGAAGTATCGTTTGTTCTGCAGTATATGACTCCAGTGTTGTATTACTGCTGACAGCATATGCAGACTTCTTTATTCATTCCAAGAAGTTGCAAAAGGGTTTTTCTTGTTATGTTTTCAATTCTTATGTTTTGAATTTGGTATATTTTGTTTGCAACGTCTTCTCAGCACCAGCCACCCCACCAGTTGAAGGGTGATTGGGTGAAGCTTTTCTTGAACACCTTTCTGTCATTATAACTGGAACAGGGCTACTCTGGTTGAGATCAGCCTCCATGCGAGTGGTTCATGCGAGCAGAAGCATGTTCTTGTATTGTCTAAGCTTATGGCTGTCAAGATCAAGGTCCTTGCTCAACTTGTTCTTTCTATTAGACTGCTCTCCTTGTTCGTTAGTTATGGTTGGTTCTTTGAAAATACAGTATCCTTCTTTAATATTATATTTAAACGATAGTAACCTGTTGACGATATGGTTTCCTTGCAGTGTCTTCTTAGCACCAGCCACCAGTTAATGACAATAGAGGACCTATTCTGAATGGGAAATTTAGTCCATTGCAGTGTGGGGAGGCCTTCCTGTTGTCAGAACCTTGAAACTGGTCTGCATTTCATGCTGGACCAGGTTTCAAAGAGCTCCGTTACTTGATTTCCAAGTTGTTTACACGGAAGTTGGAACTTGGCAGCTTTCAAGTACCAGTCTATCATTAAATTAACAAAGCTTCTCATTAGGTTTTTGAGGATGCTGTGATATAGTTGTATCCTCCAATGGCTAGCAGGCTTCCTCCAATATCACTGACTGGTTAATTTTCCTATTGAAATAACTAGTGTGTTTATTTTTATGGTCAATCATTTACTGCCAATGTTCTCGACTCTTATTCAGGAAAAGCGGAATAGTTCTATATATAAAAAAGGCTTCCAGTATTCGAAGGTCTAATCTTGGACATTCCGCTTGAACTCGAGGAACTAGAACTATCGGCAGTCACTGGACTCACTGCCAGTGTTAATTTTTTTTTTTTCCAATGAGAATTCAAATTTTGTTGACACATACTCGATATGGAATTACAGATGATAGTACAAGTATCAAAATAAACGCTCAATTTTCGGCGAGGAGATACTCAAACTATTAAGCACAGCCCTAATCAGACGTGTAGTGTTTTTATTTTGGCTTTTATCTATGGAATTTAGGGCTCGTCACACCATGTTCCTCAAAAAAAATCAACGAGACTACTTTCAGTTCCAACTCTAATTAGGACTATCAAATCTAATATGATTATTAACGGGTCTCACTAGGAGAAACCAATTCCTACGTTCCCATCCGGCTAAGAATTTCTTGTGCAAACCGGAGTCTGAGACTACACCTACCAAACGCAGAGGATTAGTCTCTATATATATGTACCTTCAAAAGAAGCTGTAGACCATATACTATTCTCTCATCACTGACAAATCTTGCGAATGAAAAATGAACTCAATGGACTCGAACCAGGCGAAATCCAGCCTACTGTGTTCCCCAGAAGCCTCTCCGTCTCAGAGAACACTGAACCCCTACGTGACTGGCACGTCTGTTGTGGCTCTCAAATACAAAGATGGAGTTTTGATGGCTGCTGATATGGGAGGTTCCTATGGATCGACCCTCCGATACAAGAGCATCGAACGAATGAAGCCTATTGGAAAGCATTCTCTTCTCGGCGCAAGTGGAGAAATCAGTGATTTCCAGGAGCTGCTACGTTATCTTGACGAGCTCACCCAACAGGACAGCATGTGTGACGATGGAAACTCTTTGGGACCTAAAGAGATCCACAGCTACTTGATCCGTGTGATGTACAACAGGCGTAACAAGTTTGATCCGCTGTGGAACTCGCTTGTGCTTGGTGGAGTGAAGAACGGTAAGACATACCTCGGAATCGTTACTATGATAGGTTTGAACTTTGAGGACAATCATGTCGCTACCGGATTTGGAAACCACCTTGCAAGGCCTATTCTTCGTGATGAATGGCGCAAGGACTTGAGTTTCGAAGAAGGTGTTAGACTTCTGGAGAAATGCATGCGTGTATCATGATAGGTCTGCTGTCAACAAGCTTCAGATAGCTAACATCACTAAAGAAGGTGTAACAATCTCTCAGCCCTACTCCTTGAAGACTTCCTGGAATTTCTCTGCTTTCCAAAATCCAACAGCAGGTGCTCAAGGATCATGGTAACTGGATAGTTCTTTTTCGATCCTTACCATCAGAACAAGAAACAACCGTGTTATGTAGTCTAGTTTTATTAGGTTTTATATTGCTACTTGAATAATATTTACTTTTGAAATTATTTCACTGTATTGCCAATACCTACAAGATGAAGAAAGATTATAGAATTGTGATCATTTGACAAAAAAAAAAAAACAACAACAACTATAAGAGCCAGGTTAAACATTTATATATATGTTTCATGTTGGATTAAATTTGTGAAACTCGTTAAACCGAGACCACAGTTTTCTGGCTTGTTAGCTTTTGGAAAATCATTTCAGCAATAGTTCATATATATTGCAATCTTTTATTTATTAAAAAGGAATTCCATTAACTTGATCAAGAGGATAATAACAGAGTAAAAGGATCTACTTCCCTAGCCTACTACAAAAATATTTAGAAAACTCCAATTAAACTCTCCAACTACATCAATAATCCAGGATGAACCAATGTCCTGGCAAATCCATTAACTCTATGTAAAGCCGAACGTACGAGCCATGTTACTCAACATTTCATAATGCATGTTATTCATGTGACATCTAAAGGCGTGATGTACATGTTTGTTTTAAGAGAAAAAAAGTTTTTTAATTCATAACGTAATAATAACTGCAAAAAATTATTTTCATTATTTCATTAATCAACGCATGAAATTAAAGAGAGTACTCGTGCGTTCCCAATTTGTTTTCCACACACCAAATTTCATATTTCTACATACATTAAAAAAATTTGTTTATAATAGTATACTTTAGTTTCCTCCAATATCTCAATTGTAAGATGCTAAAATATTTGTGTAAAGTTGATCTTGTTTACCATATGTGATCTGATAATGACCTGATGTGTAATCCGCTAAAATAAGTGTAAGATGCTAAAAAAATTGTAAGATGCTAATAATGAGCTGAATTTTCTTAAGTTCTTACAGATTATCGCATGTATATTGCAAAACATTGTTATGATATATATCAAAACAAACTACCTGAAGTGTTCAAGAATGTAATAAGCAGTCTCCAGAGAAGGGACATTTACGAAGAAATGTAATCTCTCATTAACAAGAGAGATCGCACTATTTTCCATTCTATATTGAACAAAAATTTACCCTTACCTTAGATGATGTCATGACGATCGAAGCCCTCTTTTACTTGCATCCCCTATAGACAAAAATTCATAAGGAATGCTGGTATCCATCTTCTCTCTCCTATTCAAAGAGGTGGATCTATTTTGACAGCTAGTTAGAGATAAACATGAACTACTCAAGTAAAATCAAGGTGATATTTACCATGTGCTTAAATCAAAGCATTGAAACTGTTAAACTATCCAATACACAAAAGTTTAACTAGGTCTGATCTGAGAATGGTCAAGAAACAGTAAAATCAAGTTGATATATATAATATGTTGAAAATACTAGATGGAACTATTTTGAGCAAAGATGCTTAAATTGAACAACTCACAACACAAAAACTTGCTAACGCAGTGTAAACCTCACCACTGAGGAAACATCACTGCGAGGCTATTTTTGTAGCCCACACATAGAAAGCAATCTACTATGAAATCAGGTTTTTACAAGAAACAAGTTGTGGTATTTAACACAACCACATTACAAGCAAATCAGCTAACTTGTTTACACCTTGCACAACCTATTCTACACAAGAACAAACTGATCTACAGCAGTAAAGCAATCTGCACTATCTCAACTTTCTTTTCCTCTGATCTCATGTAGTCCATCAAGGAAAACACACACAATAATGAATAATGGAGAGTATTTTTTTTATGAAAACGTTTTGTGAAGACTACGCAACACACGCAACACCCTTTTTAACTTCAAAAACTCTATTTTCAAAAATGCAGTTTCAAACCCTTTTATAGAGAAGCAAGACTCCCCCTCAAACAAATCTTTTCTTAATTACCGAGTAAGGTAAATATGGAAGGTTTTAAAACTGTTTTGAATATGCAATCAAATCTTTATAAGATATGCGTTTTGAAAGCATTGTAAATCAATTTAGAATCATGCAAAAATGATATGTATTAAAAGACATCATCTTATCAAGATCAGTGAGCATGATTTCCTTGATTTCCTCTTGGATGATCCGATTCTGCAATCTTCCTTCATAGCCTTGAACCACCGGAAAGGCAAGAGAGATATTCTCCTAATCCTTTGTATCTTCTGATTTCCTAGTAGCTTTGGGAGAGCATGTGTTGAATGGTAATAGCACAATATACTTACAATCTCCCTCTTTGGGCATTCCCATTCAACACATGACTTTTCCATCTTTTTACCCCTGCATGTCAGTCGTTACCGATAGCTACTAATCATGAACAAAAAGGTGTTGCTTGGATTTAAGGAATCAGTTTCCATCCTTTTCCAGATCCAAGCCACCAAGGCAAATATCACATAATAGTAATAATAGTAATCATCCAAAAATAAGCATCCCAAGCGGTCTGTGCTTATGCACTTACAAACACAAAACCAAAGTAAATATTGTTCATGAAAAATTAAAATGCAGAAACAGAAAAAGAATAAAAAGATGTAAAGCTTTTACTTCTCCCCCTTTGAATGGTAAGGCACGTCAAACTCCTCCAGCAGTTTGGTCACAGTGTCCTAATACTCCTCGCTGTCCATGGAACCTTTGCTTTCCTCCTGTTCATCGTCCTCCGGGACATGCATGGACGGACCAGGAGCGTCAAACACGGGAGGGTGGCGCTGCATGTTCCGGACTTCCTTGAGGAGGGTGGTTAGAGTATGGTTGGTGCGAACGAGGAGAGAGTGCATGTCATCCATATCAGTTGTGAGGCAGGTGATTCTTCAGTCAGCCACGAGGATAGAATCACAAAGAGAGGAGTAGCGAGAGGGATCAGGAGATGCAAATCGACGAGGAAGAGGAGAAGGACTGCGACTCCATTCACGTTGCATGCCGGGATGGAGAACGCCGGCTCTGGCAGCTGCCTGACGGCCTTCCTCTGGAGGAGGAAGTCGCCGGTGTCCACCAAGGCGAGTAGTAATTTTTGTGCGAACCATGGTGATAGAAATAGTTTTTGAAAGAACCTACACACTTAGACAAACCAGAGTGAAATCCGAAAGAGATATCGCAGGCTTTATATATCATCGAACCAGTAGAGTTAGAGGAAAAATCAAGAGACACATTGGTTGGAGATAGCGTCTCCAAGGGGGAGAGAATTTATGACAAGTTATAATGCCGAGATTCACGCATGCAATTAAAATCTCCCCCTCAAGTAATGCTTAACCAGTAAGGAAATAGAAATTAAACAGATAGCAATCAAGAAGAGATACTGAGATAACCATGGATTCCCACAATATGTCATTATAGCACACAATATATTCCTCTACTAAATATCGAAGCAATTAATGCATTGGTCATAGTGAAAGAAGAAAGTCTAGCACAGCTTGAGCACAGAGAGCATAAATCACTTAGTGACGGACACATATTTCATAGTATCAATCATGATGTATTCTATCAACAAATAGGATTGGTACTCATTATTAGACATGAAGGAGTAAACCGGTGAAGAAAGTGAGTACAAGCAGTATATGGGGCTTAGAACCATGTTCAGTGAAAGAGAGGAGAAGTGAAGAAGAAGAACTTTATAGATAAACTGAGCTCAGGAGATCTCCTAGGAGAAGTAGGAGACATTGTTCCTAGATACTTATTTTAGTAGAGTCATAGACATCTTTATATGGTAAACAAGAACTCATGTAACAAGACCCGTCTCAGCAACTCCAGACCAGACGATCTTAGGGTACTAAGCATAACAAGGATGCTCCAAGAAGAGAGTCTCGAGTTGGTGTTTGATTTTTCACAATTTTCGTACATAGGTCACCTACCAACTCGTTTCTTGCAAACCTTCGAAAGTTCACCACAACTAAGACCTGGTTACTTTGAGAGGAGGGATACAGATATCCATTCTTGTTTCTTGCAAATCCTAGAAAGTTCACTACAACTAGGATCTGGTTACTTTGAGAAGAGGGAATAAACCATTTGAGCATTTTAGACATTTCTCCTACTTCATCTATACTCTCTTGACAAAGAACACAAAACATGTCACCACATAAAGCTGTAAGTAAGGTGCATAACAGAGTTACTTGATTCAGTGACTAAACATAAGTACACAATTATTTGTCCAGAATAAGACATGACAACAATGGACACTTAACCGATGAAATGTGTACTTCACTGAGGATAATGGTCAAAGTACACTAAGATCACAACTTGCTCATTCAACAATGACCAAACACAAGAATGCCTTAACATTTAGCACAGATCCCAAAGGCATTCCTCAACATTTCAAACCTAACAGTATCAAGAGGTTTAGTGAACAGATCAGCAAGTTGATTTTCAGTGGGCACAAAACTTAACTCAAGTATATTCTGCTCAACCAAATCCCTAATAAAATGATAGCGAAGATCAATGTGCTTTGTTCTAGAGTGTTGAACAGGATTTTTTGTGATGTTGATAGCACTTGTGTTGTCACAGAAAATAGACAACTTACCTTGAGCGATGCCATAATCATGAAGCATTTGCTTCATCCACAGCATTTGTGTGCAGTAACTTCCAGCTGCCACATATTCAGCTTCTGCAGTGGATAGGGAAATGCAGTTTTATTTCTTGTTGTGCCAAGCAACTAGATTGTTTCCAATGAAGAAGCATCCCCCAGAGGTACTTTTTCTGTCCTTTAAGTTTCCGCCCTAGTCAGCATTAGAATATCCTGCAATTTCCACATTAGTGTCAAAGGTATAGAAAATACCACAGTGAACTGTACCTGAAATATATCGGATGATTCTTTTGACAGCTTCCAAGTGTGATTCTTTAGGATTTGATTGAAATCGAGCATACACTCCCACACTGTAGGAAATATCAAGTCGATTGGCAGTGAGATACAACAAGCTTCCAATCATGCTTCTATAGAGGGTGGAATCGATTGATTTTCCATGCGGATCTTCACTCAGCTTGGTGGTGGTGCTCATGGGATTGTTAACCACTTTCTTGGATTCAAGACCAAATTTCTTGATGAGATTTTCAGCATATTTGGTTTGAGAGAGAAAGATACCTGTATCAAGTTGCTTTACTTGCAGTCCAAGGAAAAAGGTTAGCTCACCACACATGCTCATTTCAAATTCACTTTCCATGAAAGATTGAAATTCATTGACAAGATATTTAGATGTAGAACCAAAAATAATGTCATCAACATACACCTGAGCAATGATAAGATCATTTTTCACTTGTTTCACAAATAATGTTTTATCAATTGATCCTCTCGTGTACCCTTTTCCCACAAGATGAGTGGACAGTCTTTCATACCAGGCTCGTGGAGCCTGCTTCAATCCATACAAGGCTTTCTTGAGTCTGTATACATGATCCGGGTTATGTGGATCTTTGAAACCTTGAGGTTGTTCCACATAAACTTCTTCCTGCAATATCCCATTCAGAAAGGTAGTTTTGACATCCATTTGAAACAGTTTGAACTTGAGATGACACGCTACGGACAGAAGTAATCTCACAGATTCCAATCGTGCAACAGGAGCAAAAGTTTCATCAAAATCAAGACCCTCAACCTGTGAATAACCTTGTGCCACTAACCTAGCTTTGTTTCTGATCACATTCCCTCGTTCATCACTTTTATTTCTGAAGATCCACTTAGTGCCTATTACATTACAATTTCTAGGTCTTGGTACCAAGTACCACACATCATTCCTAGTGAATTGATTTAATTCTTCATGCATAGCACTAATCCAGTCATCATCCAATAAGGCTTCCTTGATATTTTTTGGTTCAGTTAGAGATACAAAGCCAAAATGAGATATGACATTCATACAGAGAAGATTTTCAGTAATAAAACATAATAAAGCATTCCCTTGATTTACCTCATTCTGACTTACCTGTGCTGCAGCTTGCCTCCTTGTTGTCAGTCCATCAGATACCTAACCAATGATATCATGATTAGAATGGTCTTTTTGAACTTGCTTGAAGCCTCTTCTCATGGTAGGAGCTGGTTCAAAAATACTATCAGTGAATTCCTCTTTATCAGTCTGAAGTTCATCGTTAGATATGTGAGGAACTGAGGAAGAGGTGGATGATGTATCTGCAAAAGATTCTTCCTGTTTCATAATTTGATTATTAATAGAGACATTAATGGATTCCATAACAACTCGAGTTCTTTTGTTATAAACCCTATAAGCCCTACTATTCATAGAATATCCCAGGAAAATATCGTTATCACTTCTAGCATCAAACTTACCAAGGTATTCTCTATCTCGTAAAATGTAATAGGGACTTCCAAAAACATGCAAGTGTCCTATATTTGGCTTCTTACCTTTCCACAGTTCATAAGCTGTCTGATCAGTACCTGGTCTGAAGAAGACTCTATTTATTGTATAACATGCAGTACTGATGGCTTCGGCCCATAAGTTTGTACTTAATCCTACAGCATGTAACATAACTCGAGCCATGTCCAGCAATACTCTATTTTTCCTTTCCACAATGCCATTATGTTGTGGAGTGATGGGAGCTGAGAACTCATGTGCCACACCTAGCTCATGAAAATAGTTAGAGAAGGCAGCATTTTTAAATTCAGTACCATTATCTGACCTTACTCTCACTATGCTAGTATTGAATGACTTCCTTTCAATTATCAATTTTTGACTGAGATTTTTAAATTATTCAAAAGTTTCAGTCTTGTCTCTTAAGAAATTAACCCAAGTGTATCTTGAAAAATCATCCACAACTACTAGCATGTAGCTCTTACCTCCAATACTTTCAGATTGAGCTGGTCCCATTAGATCCGTGTGTAACAATTCCAGTACCTTTGTGGTTGTTGCTGAATTTATCACCTTGTGAGGTGCCTTGGTTTGCTTTCCAATCTTGCAATCGCCACATATCTTATCGGTTTTGCCATTGAGATTGGGCAGTCCTCTGACACATTGCTTGGAAGATAACTTCAGTAAGAGTCTTGATAGTTTACATGTCCCATCCTTCTGTGCCAAATTTCAAAGGTCTCTTTCGTGGATCTCACTGACATACAGGACAGCAACCTGAAAGATTCATTAGCTTGAATATGATAGCAGTTATCTAAAGATCTCTTACCTCCCATGATACCTTCTCCTTTCTAATTCAGGACGAAACATCTCTGTTTATTAAACCACACATCACTACTACAAAAAGTTAATCACACAACACCAATCACACAACGGAACAGAAATCATCTTTTGTGTGTTTAAGTAAACTCTATTGTACAACGGTATTAGTGATGTTCTGTTGTGTGAATGTCAACAAAATGATAACTTTTTTATCAGAACTCATTACACAACTGAATTAAGTATTTTCCGTTGTCTGAGTCTTAGAAAATTTAGCAACAGATTTCCCTCCACTTTGGAGTCTTGGTTGTCTCTTGAAACACTGAAATTTGGGCTACTAGGTGCAACGGTACAACTATTTCCGTTGTGTGATTGAAAACTGGGCGCAAAATTTTGAGAAAACTTGCTTGAATGTCTTCCACTTGGTACACCTAGTGCAAGCTGTAGAAATTGCACAACAGATTTAAGCTATTCTGTTGTGTGAACTAAAAACATAGGTGGCAAGATTTTGAGCCCACAGCAGTAGGCGGCATTGTTTCCCTCCATGTTTTAGCATTTGTTTTTATGCAATACACTCCTACAACAATTTGTTATAGAAACGTTGTGGGAGTGACTTGGAAAATTTATTGAGGGTTAATATAGACCGAGCCACATCTCGACCTAATTGCAAAGTACAAAACAAAACCTCTCGACCTTTTTGTCATCTTCTTCGCCACTTCTCTTCCCCTTCTTATCCAAAATGAAATTCATGTGCCCTCCTCACTTCTAATCCAAACCACTAGTTCAATCCCTCAATTTACCATTTTCTTCTCAATTTTTCGAAATCCATACCAAATTTTTCCACAATTGAAAAAATGGGATTCGAATTGAACGCTCTAGGGTTCTGAGTAATCGAGCAACAGTGAGATGAGAAACAACACGGAGAGTTCAAATCCGAGCCTCCTGACCTTGAGAAGCAGCAGCAGTGTGACTGCAGTTACCTCAATTCCCAATTCTTTTAGCGTTGAGACAGGGGTTGAGTCTAGCCATCTGCGACTCAACTTGTTCTGGGGAATCTCGAGCCTCTCATTGTCGCTGTCGAAGATCTCGATGTACAACAACAGATTCATTTTGTGCCAGTCGTCGTCCAGGCTCCACCAGTTTGGGCTGAACGACAGGGAGTCGCCCATGATGGAAGGCGGGAACGAGGCCTATGAGAGCATTTTGATGCCGAATCTGGATCAGCAGAGCACCAAAATGCTCAATCTTACCATCCTCCAGAGAATCGATACTTTCATCAAAGATACCAAAATGTCACCTTCTACGAATTCAACATCGACATGTACCAATGGGTACCCCTCTTACTCGCTCTTGATTATTATTTACAGTTATGGTGTGAAAGTTTGGGACTTGATTCGATCCCTTTCTATTTTAATATTTGAATTTGGATTTGGGTTTCTGGGTGTGGAATTTTGGTAGGTATGTTGGGGAGGACCATGTCTGATTAGCTTTTTATTTTTTATGCAAGTCCTTATCTGGTGCTTAATTTATAGATTTTATAGATTGATATATGACTTCCAATTAGAAAATGGTATTGGGTTGAAATAGTTTTTATGCTTTCATATTGTTGGCCTTATTTCTCCTTGATACTTATTGTCAAAGATGAATTGGGATATAATATTGCCACACTTGGATCATCAAAAGAATTGTTTTACTATTTTTGATCAATTATGTAGATGGAATCGGTTACTGATCTCGAAATGTAGACAATTCACAGTGATATTATGTTGTTGGTTACTGAACTCATTGATTTTTCTGTGGGGTTTGCGGTTGCTATACTTGAGATGATATTCCCTTGAATGAAAACTTTACGGTTGTTAGATAGCATTGTCTTCTTCTTTGTTAACTATGACCATGTCCTGCATGTCTCTGGCATATCTCTCACGCAGCTATTTTTTGAATGTCAAAGGATCAAATAGTAACGGGGTTTGTAATCATTCTACATAGGAGCAATAGTTAGTTTAAAATCATCAGTGGAAGCCATGGCCAGACAGCAATCTCAACCAATTTTTGGGTATTTTTCAGTTTTGGCAGAGTTGCAGGGATGTTGAAGGCTCTCTCTTTGTCGTTAAGAGGTAATAGTTTCGATTTCTTTGTGCTTGTTTTGGCAGTAACCCTCTATTACATTGTGTTAATTCCAAGTTGGAAGTGATTGTTGTTCAAGATTATGTATTGTCATTCTAGTTAAAAAATTGTTCTATCAACTTATGTTTTTGTTTACCCTTGTTGGTAACCTGGTAGCTTAAATTTCAGTCAATTGTGACATTCAATTTGTTAGGTTTCAAGGTTACAGAGCTTTGTAATGGACTAATTGCTTCACTGTTTGTTGTTCAAGTTTCTATTAAGCTTTGTGTTATAATGCATAATAAATGTAATTGCTTTATTGATTCTTGTACTTATGAATCTGGGAATGGAGTCTTGAAGGAATGAATGGATAACATGTTCGAGCAATTTTGTGTTTGTATTAAGAGATTGATGTGTGGTTCTTGTTTCTGGTTTTTCCTTTGCTGAGTGTTTTTTGTTTAGAATTTTGTTGCCTATAGACCATTGAAGTTTCTGATATTGTAGGGTCTTAATTCATGTTATTTTGGCATCCTATAGCAGAAAATGATGCAAAAAATGAAGAGGCTGATATTGAGGAGCTCATCAAAGAAGTTGCAGATCAGGTGGCAAAGTAATTGTAAGTGGAACAACAGTTGGAGAGATGGGCAGTACATATCTTTAAGCGTCACAGCTGGTATCAATTTCTAATGTTTTGCTCTGTAAGCGAAAAAGTAAGTTAGTCTCTTTTTCTATCTCTGTCTTTTCTATGTCAATGTAGTCACTATATTACGAGCAAGGATAAACAGCGTGGTTAAAGAATTGGATTGGTAGGTTCGGCTAGGCCTCATTGATCAGTGGGTTGGTGTTAAGGTAAGGTATGCCTTGATTGATTTTTGTGATCATTACTTATTGAATGTCTTTATATGCCAATGATTTTATTTTATATGGAAGAGTATTGCAATGATCTAATGATAGATGTCAATGATTAGTGAAAGAAGAAAGTTGTCCTTTGAACTATATTAGTGGTGGCTTATCATTGATTTGGCTGGAAGTTGGACTTTTTCCCCTTTATTTCCAAGATGGAAAGATAGGCAATAATATTTGCACTTATGATGTGTTCTTTGCTGATTGATTTAATGTCAGTGGGTAATTTTCTTCTGGATAGGTTCTCTAGCAATAACAGTGGCAAATCTGACTGATCTTGTAAAAGTTAGACTTCAAGCTGACAGAAAATTGCCACTACGCACACCAAGTATGTAAGGATTTTGGGGACAATTGCATTTGCTAGAGATTGCTAGTGGTACAATCGTGCGTAAGGATTTGAAATAATAAAGCATGTTTGAAGAGGTAACCCTTCTTTTTCCCCTGCCGCCCTTTGTAATATCTCTCTAATTCTTACCTTTGGATTATGACTTATGCCTATGTGCTTTTGGCTTTTCCCAGTGGTGTTTTTTCCTTTGCTGCATTTGCCGTATTTGATGGCAAGTAAAATGAAACTGTAAAGCATGTTTTTTTGGACTAGTGATTAGGACAAACAATTAAACCACATGTAAAATATTGTTGATTTTGCTGTGATAATACTTTTTGATTCTTGATATTATTGCTGTTTGTGTTGATGGTGATGGTGCTTTTGTTTCTGAAACAAGTACTCCCTATGTTTTTTTGTTTATGGACTAAAACACATGTGCTTCTGTCATTTTTTTTTATGCAGAAATATGATGCTGACCCAACAACAAAGGCAGTTGTTGCAACTATTCTTGGCATCCAAGTTGGGTGTGGATTCAGGTCTAAGATTCCATGTAGGAGATGAATCTTTAGTGGCAAGTATGAGAGAACTTTAGCAGCAAATATTTTTCTCTTGCGATGATTTGATTGTATCATCTTTTGCTATCTTTTAATGTAATTAGTTAGAATGCAACAGCCATCAAGCTAGCTGAAATGCTTTCTATTTTGGTTTTATGGTATGAATGGATACATGAATACTACCTCTTTTTTTTTTTTTTTTTTGAAATAGAGTATTTCAATGCCTAAATCTTATATTGTGCATTATTTTTGTGCAAATATTTCAGGTAAAGAACCGAAAATAATCAAACAACAGTCAATTACATTATATTGTATGAATACGCATATATCGTTAACCACACAACAAATCAATTTTAATCACACAACGGTACCTATAAAATTTCGTTGTCTCATTAATACTCACACGACAGAACAAATAGGTATCAGTTGTCTAATGTTAAATCACACAACGGTCCCTATAAAATTTTGTTGTCTCATTAGTACTCACACAACAGTTGCCATATTTTTCTGTTGTGTGAGCAGTTAACCAACAACGGTCCCTACTTACTTCTGTTGTCTGACCACCATCGAAACAACAATTGAATGTGCCGCATCCAATTTCTGGCATTGGCATCCGCATAATCTGTGCAACGGTTATAACTGAAGCATTGTGTCTATGATATTCACACAACAGTGTTTCACCATTGTGTGAGTGCGCTCATCACACAACACCGAGATAGATGACAGACATGGTCCAAATCACACAACAGATTTCCACCGTTGTGTGATGCAGTTTTTGTAGTAGTGCGCATCTTCATAGCCATCAGCCAAATGGCTGACACTGATTAAATTTACAGTTAGGCCTTCGACATATAGTACATTTTTTAGATTAGGTATACCTGGAGTGTTAACTGTGCCCCGAGCAAGAATGCATGCTTTTCCCTCATCTCTAAAGGTGACAGAACCAGTTGTGCTTTTGTCCTCAAATGAGATAAACCAGGATTTGTCACCAGTCATATGTCTAGAACAGGCACTGTCAACATACCAAAAATCTCGTCGCTTGTCTGCCAGGGCAGTCAGAGCTACCAAACAGGTTGCCTCAATATGAGTAGTTTGCAGGGCTGTACTTGCACGAGTCAACAGACAAGTAACATTAGTTTCATTAGTACGAGCTAGAAAACACTTACTCTCATTTTTCTTGATCCAGATATTTTTTCTTCTTCCAGTTTGTAAGCTTTTCTTAGAAAACAATTCAGTTAGTTTGTTGATGAGTTCCTTTTGTTCTCTAAGCTCACACTGTAGAGATTTAATAGTACATTTTTCTTGAGAAACCTATAAGGTTAACAATCTCTCATTACACCTAGGTCTGATATGGCCTATCTTACCACAGTGATGACAGGTAGGAATAAAAGTTCTAGAGTTTGTATACCTGATTTGACCAGTGGAAGACTCTTGGTCAACTTTTACCTGATGAGTGTGAGTTAGCTGACCTTCATTCATGTTTCTCAATATTGTGACTTGATCTTCATCTGACACTTCCTTCTTTTCGACAGGTGGTCCTGATGCTCTTACGAACTTTGTACTTTTGGAATTTTCTCCAGTGTATCCTAGCCCAAAGGTGTCATGTGGTGCTCTTCCTGCCCCAAGTAATTTGGACATAGTGCTGGAGCTAACCTCAAACCTGGTGAATTTTTCTTGGGTCGATTTTAGCTCATCTTGTAGGGACTCATTTTTAGTTAGTAACTCCAGGTTTAGGACTTGTTGTGCCCTTACGTCCAGTTCCAGCATTTTGATTCTGTTGAGATGCTCAGTCTTTTCAGCTTTCCAGGATGAAGCAAGTCAGCCATCTCATTCGCAAGTTTGCTTCTTTCCTGTTCCCATATAGATTGTGAAATTTCCAACATTCGCTCCACCTTTTGTTTTTCAGTTCTCAGGAATTCAACTTCCTTTTCTAAGTTTAAGTTTCTTAGTAACGTGGCCTTTGAAGCTTTGTAGAGTTGTTTGCAGCGGATATTAGTTTCATCATCAGAAAATGCCTCGTCACTATCAAAATCAGGTAGAAGTGATGATACTAGAGCCACATTTTCCACTTCTTGAGACTCATCATTACTCCAAGTTGAAAGAAGAGACTTGTTGTTGCTGTTATCATGCTTTCTATTTCCACAATCAGTAGAGATATGACCGTAGCCACCACACTCATAACATTTAGGTTTTCCTGAGTAGTTTCCCTTGAAGCTTCCTTTTCCACTTTTGCTGGTGTAGTCACTACTGCTACTACTGCTGTTATAAGTGCTCTTCCTAGAAGCATTCGGATTTCTAGAGGAGTTCTTGCTTTTGAGAAATCTTTTGAATTCCTCTGTCAGTAGAGCAAGATCTAGTGTTTCTTCTTCCTCTTCTACTCCTTTTACCACCTTGAAGGCTACTCCCTTATTTTTCTTCTCAGGTTTTAACCTCATCTCATAAGTTTTGAGATTTCCGATGAGCTCATCGAGTGGATACTCATCAATATCAAATGAGTCCTCTATACTAGTTACTTTTGAATGAAATTTTTCTGGCAAGGCCCTGAGTATCTTTTTGACTATCTTATCTTCATCAAAAGGTGCTCCCAGACTACGACACTGACCGGAAATTTTAAGAATTCTACCATGAAAGTCATCCACGGTTTCATCATCTCCCATAGTCATGGTTTCGAACTCAAAGATCAATGCTTGTAATTTCTGTGCACGTACCTTTTTATTTCCCTCGTATGTAGTCTGTAGAAGATCCCATGCCTACTTGGCGGTATCACAATGGCTGATCCTCAGTTTTTCTCGTTCAGATAGGGCTGTGAAAATGCTGTTCTTAGCCTTGAAGTCTGCTTGCAGATTACGAACTTGTTCCTCAGTCCAGTCCTTCCTTGGTTTGGGAGTGGCAGTGGAAGAGCTTTCTCCTTTTGCTTTCACCATAGGCACAGTCCAGCCATTTTCTACAATATTCCACACATGTTCATCTTGAGCATAGAGATAAGATTTCATGTATATCTTCCACTGAGTATATTTTTCACATCCGCCATCGAACCATGGAAGACTATTTATAGATCCACCAGCAGCCCTATCACGTGAATGTTCCATCATTCCATGATCACTAGAAAGTTCTAGAACCCGCTCTGATGCCAAATGAAAATACTAGATGGAACTATTTTGAGTAAAGATGCTTAAATTGAACAACTCACAACACAAAAACTTGCTAACGCAGTGTAAACCTCACCACTGAGGAAACATCACTACGAGGCTATTTTTGTAGCCCACACATAGAAAGCAATCCACTATGAAATTAGGTTTTTACAAGAAACAAGTTATGGTATTTAACACAACCACATTACAAGCAAATCAGCTAACTTGTTTACACCTTGCACAACCTATTCTACACAAGAACAAACTGATCTATAGCAGTAAAGCAATCTGCACTATCTCAACTTTCTTTTCCTCTGATCTCATGTAGTCCATCAAGGAAAACACACACAATAATGAATCATGAAGAGTTTTTTTTTTTATGAAAACATTTTGTGAAGACTATCAACACACGCAACACCCTTTTTAACTTCAAAAACTCTATTTTCAAAAATGTAGTTTCGAACCCTTTTATAGAGAAGCAAGACTCCCCTTCAAACAAATCTTTTCTTAATTACCGAATAAGGTAAATATGGAAGGTTTTAAAACTGTTTTGAATATGCAATCAAATCTTTATAAGATATGCATTTTGAAAGCATTGTAAATCAATTTAGAATCATGCAAAAATGATATGTATTAAAAGACATCATCTTATCAAGATCAGTGAGCATGATTTCCTTGATTTCCTCTTGGATGATCCGATTCTGCAATCTTCCTTCATAGCCTTGAACCACCGGAAAGGCAAGAGAGATAGTATCCTAATCCTTTGTATCTTCTGATTTCCTAGCAGCTTTGGGAGAGCATGTGTTGAATGGTAATAGCACAATATACTTACATATGTAACATAAGTGAATATAATCTAGAAAATTAACTTAATATTGTTTCATGGTTAAAATTCTAAAGTCAGATTAAGAACATCTTTCACCGTTATATGCTTGAGTTGGACTAGATTTTGATTAATCTTAGTGATGTTCATATGTTACACTTTCCGAACCCCAAGAATTAATACAACAAACACTGATCGTTACTGACCAGCATGAAGTGAGACTTCTAAGTCTTATGTGTCTAATTTTGGGGTATTTTTATGTTTCTAAATTGGGGATTTAAATTCAAATTTTGTTAAGGAAAACAACTACTTAAGAATTTTAAAGGAACAATATGCACTGAATAAATTTTTATAGCAATGTCCCCTCTACTAGTTTGCATTCTTTGTCATGACAATACATACTTTAATTGCCTCCAATAACTCCACAGTTTACAGTAAGCAGAAATTTCAAAATATACACTTTGTTGATGAAGAACTGCAGAATATTATAAATTACTGTTTCATTTAAACTGACAATTTATAGTACATGAAACTTATCACTTTAACTATGTATATATTGAATTTTCAATCCCAAAATAATGAATTTGTACTATTACAACACATCTTGAACATGTATATGATCTTGCAAACAATGTGAACAATCATGCATGCCTTATATCCTCTCTTTTAGTAGGATTTCTATGCATTGAGTCATGTCAGTCAAGAAAATTTCTTAACTACTTATTTTACTTCAATAAACGGAAAATAAAATGAAAGGAGAAATATGAAACATGTGATCCTCACCCTAGCTAGCCTTAATTCTTGGTTAATAAGCAAATAAGTAAACTCATTTAAAATAAGAGAGGTGAGAGAGGAGAAATAGAAAATGTGAACCACTCCTCCTTGAATGGTTTTTCATATTTGTAATTTGCCAATGGTAGTACTTTCAGTAATCAAATGTTTCTTAATAAGTAAACAACTTAAGGAGAGTCAACTTAATTTTTAGTATTGCCATTACAAAGTAAAGATAATGACTTTGTCCTTCCCAATCTGTTCTTGATCTCCTTATTGTTTTTGTCTCTGATTCATTCTCTCCAACATCTCCTGGTTAGAGTACCTCTTAAGTGTCAACTACCTTGCTGAGGGCGGATATCTCTTTGTTACAATTGCAGGTGGCTTGTTTTTGTTGTGGAACAGACTAAGAATTTATGTAGCAAACTGACACATAGGGATTGAGTCATTGAGAGAATTCCATATTCGTCTAGCGGAGGCAAGTGCATTTGAGGTTCAAAATTCCTTTCAAGTGTTCAAGGCTATGTTTGGAAAAACTTATAAGCAGCTTAAATTTAAAGCAATAGACAACGCGTTTGGCAAAACTTTTTTTTTTTTGAAAGCCAGAGCTATTTTAGAGTCAGAATCAAAAACCCACTCAACCAATGATCGAGGGATAGACATATATCATTAATACCATGCATTCATGCCATGCAAAATATCTCTACCAAGGAGGGATAAGCACTGAACCTAACACTGCCTTCAGCTCTCATAGTATGGTATCCGGGAAGGTTGAACACAGGCAAATTAACATTGTGATTTACGATCCAATTCAGATCGTCATTGTGATCAACAACAAAATCATTCTTTAAAAAGACATTTCACATTACAAAGATTGCATGGATTACACAGCATATGAGACCAAGTGGACTCCAAAATCAATTTATATAACAGCAACAATTCACAGCCTAAAGTCTAACTTGGAAGGACCATAGCCGTATCCTTGAGCAGACACAAATTTGATAGGAGACTGTAATATAAATTGAACGTACTATTTTATAACTCACATTTGTTGGAATAAAGTGGACTTAACATTATCTAAAAGCATTAAGTAAATGGAACAATTGATTTAGCTAAATAAATAACAAGAAATATGTAGCTGTAATTCTAATACCAGTCACCCATCAAGATGTATATCTCTTGATGGGAGCAGGACTCTCATCGTTAAAACCTAATTAACATAAAGAATTGTGATAAACCTTAAGTCTCCTATCTGATAAACATGAAGTAAAACTAGGACTCCTTATGGGATGAGTCCGGGATGAGGTTTTGGCCAATATATAAGGAGAAGAAAGTTCCTATATTCAACACTGCATTTTGCATACATTCTCAGTCCCATTCTGAAGCATAAAGTGTTGAAGCATAGAAGCCTTTCTTCCATTGTGCAGCTGCTTGTTTCTAATCTAAGAAGATGTCTGCCTCGATGAATGCTCTTGGACAAGCTGTGGCTGCAGGGATTGAAAGTGTCAACCTAGGTGATTATATCTACCAAGACTAGGAGAGCTTCTAGCATGGTGTGCTGCATAATTGCTTTTGGTTCTGGTACAGGTTGTGTAATATGTGTTTTGTATGATCTTGATTGCTTCATGTTTTGTAACAAATGGTATCAGAGCTTAGGATTTTCACAAAACGCATACTTCATGAACCATTGTTTTATTTAAGTAAAGAAAAACAATAAAACCTGTTTGAGAAAATAAAATGATTTTTTCATAAAGCAAGCCTTAAGAGATTTTTGACCCGGTTTTAGCCTTAATCCAACTCATTAAGAAATAAGCCCAAAACCCGAATTCAGATTAAAATATTAATTTTAACAGATGATACCGTTAAAGCATAATAATCATTTTAATTTGGGGATCGGATTGAGTTAGGTTTTGTTACTGAGATTGAATTCTCAGTTTAGGGGATTCAAGACCCAGCTTTAGAGATGTTGGATTATCAAACGGGTTAAAAGTTGTTCCTGTTTTCAATTTGGCTTTCGCTAAATAATTGTTGCAATGCTGTAGCAGAGGCCAAGGTATGTTTTCTGAGAATCAAAAACTTGCGTTTCAATTACTGCATTATGGAAAGGGTTGTCATATGGATTACTGTTTAGCATATAGAAAGGGTTGTCATATTGCATATCGTGAATTGAATATAGACTGATTCTTCAATTGGTGATGAATGTATGGATATGATGTTTTGATATGCAAATGCATCTGTGATTGATATCCTTAATAATTTTGATGCCTTCAGTTGAATATGAAATTTAAAGATAACAAGAATTGAGTATAAATCTCCCGAATATGGTTTTTAGCAGTCTTGTTGTGTTTTCATATATGCAGAACATGATTAATAAACTGTGAATAATTAGGTTAAAGCACAAAATTATTAATTTTGATTTGTGAATTTCTGATTGCAGTTTTGATCATGTTGCACAAAGCAATAAATCATTTTTCAGAGAAATTCTTAAAGACTGAACAAATTAACACTTGTGTTGCTATCTTTAAAATTACACTTATATTTTGTTGTTCCAAAGAAGATGTTCACTGTGTAATCTTGATTATGGTACAGCACCATGTATAAACACAAATACCTATATTGCTTTTTTTGAGACTTTTCTTATCTAAAGATATGACTGTACGTTTCAACTAATAATTGGTAATTGCATGACATAGCATGGTGATTTAGAATCTTAAGAATGTTAAGTTTTATGCCACAAAGGCATTACTTGATATTACTACAGGTTATGGGACTATTGTTTGTAGTTGTGTTTCTATGCTTGAGCAATTGATTGTTTCTGTTTGATTGCATTCTTTTGAACTTATGCATGAAACACATAAAATTTAAATACAGTTTTAAACACACAAAATGGAACAATGCAGTAACTTACACCTTTTATTTTCTTTTTTCTAATCTCTGAATTGACATCATTTTTTTTAACATTATTGTTTTGTTATGCATTTATATACATCAGTTCATTTTGACAAGCATGATGTGCAAAATAATCATTTAGCTGGTGGTGTGAAAAGAAATACATTTCTCATCATCCAAAAATTGGAGATTTCCATTAATTTTCTCATTTTCATTCATGATTCTACATAATTCACAAAATAAAACCCCCAAAACCTACAAAGGTTAGCCCATAAACATATTACAACCAACTACATTATCCATTGCAATGTTGAACTTGGCTGCCCTAGCCTCTCTGTCAAAATCTTCCGAATTTCCCTACTAACAGTCTGAAATTGAAAGAATAAACGAATCGACAATCACTGACGTTGTCCAATCTTCAACTTATCCTTCAGACAATGTACAAAGATGGAAAAGGTTTGTTCATACCATCTAGAGATCACAACTTCCAGCAGTGCTGTCCACGAAATGGGGTTGTGCGCGGACATCATAGATGATTGGCCTCTCAAACCGTGGAATTATTAGGTGTGTTGCTTCTGGATAGACCTGCAACTCTAAGAAATTAGTGGATTATATTGACATAGTAGATACAGAAAGTAGAGGACTTCTATACTCATAACTAAGGACTAGGAAGGTATCCAAATATGCGACTGCAGAATCCCACAACACTTGCATACTCGGTCAATCTCAGTTACAGAAGATAAAAGTGGCATAAGGGAGCTAGCAAGACAAAAGTGCATCCTCTGAACTAGCCACCACAATCGCAGCAATAACTAATTGTTAAGAACACCCAATACAAGGAACAAGTCCAAATAGGGACATCTAAATAATGAAAACCTGGCAAAGAAGAATGATGCAATTAACCTCATAGGGTTAAAGTATATACCAATATTAAAATCCACCAAAACTAACTTGTCCATTTCTTCTAAACCATGAAAATAGTACAAACGTATAAAAGACATGTTCCTAGCATGAAACATGAAAAGATAAGCTCCTCAATATCTTGGGTAAACAACACACATGGATATAACACTTATCTAGGGATGTATGAAAAGCAAAAACAACAAACACACATATAAGGAATGAAAATGTCACCAACTATCAAAGGAAGGCAAAATGTAGTTATCCTTGAACCTTCCAACAACTTGGTGATACTGTCCGATACCAATTATAATGGAACTAACTTCCATAATAAATGCTTCTCATTTTTTTTATTCTAATCTGGTGCTCTTTGAAGGTGTAGGACTGAAAGCATTACAAGAAATCCAAAGTGGCACAATATGATAAGAACCAAACATATCAATCACTACTAAATAAATTAAACCAATCATAGTTAGTTGGGTTTTCAATTTTGGGTTTCAATTGAGATGTAAATCAAAAGTTAAGTTTCATAAGTGCCAAATTAAATCTTATTAAAAAAAAAAAGTTCATGCTAGAATGTGATTGAGGGCGATGCGATTTAGGTGTCGCCGTAGCGGGAGGTTGAAAATGGGTCGTTGTAGTTCAATTTGACGATGACTGGCTTCATGTTCTGGGCAATGGTGTGGCTGTGGCCAAAGGGATTAGGAAGTTCCCTATGTCCCACCACACTGACGTTTTCGCGGTGATGTACTACGCCTCCGTCCTGCTATGATGGTTTCACTCATACATGTAAACTACGATTAAACATACAAGAAAAATGTCAAATTGAAAAACAGAACCCTAACCCCCAATTTCATGACCTGACAAATTAATCCCCAATCAAGAAAGAAGCTAATTTTCATAGGTTTATTTCAGTTAAGAGACGAAAAGATTCATACCCTATTCTCTAAGAGAAACTTGTGAAGAGAGAGAGCAATAGAAAACTGGGATTTTGTATGGGGAACCAAGATGCAACAATGAAAATGAGGGTAGGAGGGTTAAGTTCCTGTTTCCCATGTAAAAGAAACAATTAATCTTTGGTTTTAAAAACTAGTAACAAAGAAACCATTTGTTTTTGTTTAAAAACTAATAACAACATGGACATACCGTTTCTCCTACTTTTTCTTGATGTTCCTTCACTTTCTCCTGTAACTTTTTCAACCTCATGTTCACCCTCAATCGTTTTTCCTGTTGATATCACATGCAAGCAAAAAGCTAAGTTCCTTGGACATGGAAAAACTACCGTGTCCTTAGTAGATTAAAAACAAAAAGACAAAATCATTTAAGGAGATTATACAGTCAGATATTCACTATAATGATAAAAGCACATAACCAAAATTCTTGCCTTAACAAAACTAATGCCAAGCTCTTTTCTAGTATACCACGATCCAAGTTACACAACACATATTGGTTATAATCTTTTACAATCCTCATTATAATGTCCGATGTCGATATCCCCTCAGTTCGTTTTGTCTCCTTAAACCTACCAACGGCTTTGACCTATAAGAAAAGAAGCACTTAAAAAATTAAATGCTAAAATATAAGGTGACATGGAAACAAAAGAAACGTAACTATTATGTGAAACTTACAAATTCGTATACATCCTTTCCAGCCCACTAGCATCAGCATAACTGTACAAGACTCATCGAAGAGTAAACAATTGCATGGTCAGTGTGTCACTAATAATAAAAAAACTGTGAAACATATGCAACTACTATCGATATCTATAAGATCTAAGTTCGACCATATCTTATAAAGAAGTGAAGAGTAAACAAAGAAACAAATATTAAGTTAATCCATGACATCAGTACTTAAAGTCACCAAGAAGCAGCATAACATTCGTGCTGAAAGGTGAGAAATTTAAAAAATTGTCCTTACGGGAGAGAGTCATGGGCTATATAGTCAATATTATGCTTGTCAAGAAATTCTTCATTGACTACCCAGGGTGCATCAGGAATGACTTCATCCACCCACCTGCACAAGTAAAACTCACTATTTATGGTCTTGACTACACAACTCTATGGTATGAAAATTTCATTGACACACACACACACAGATACATATGTATGTGTGTATACATGTATTAAACTATAGTCCCAAGAATATCCAAAAAACCAAAAATAAATTTTCTGGAAAAAGGACGTGAAAATTAAGAGGGTGGAGGAGGGAGAAGAAAGTAACAGAGAAATCATCATACTTGCAATGGCGAAGAGATACATATCGTTCGGACTCTGTCATTACAATTTTCCCTTTAAACTTGTGAGTGGTAGCATCATTGCAAACACCAACGAGCAAATAGGTGTTAGGAAACCTGAATTCAGAATTTCAACTTATAAGCAAAATGCAAACAAGGATGCCACATGCTATCAATCTCAAACATAGCAATAGCAAGCATACCCCATAAGGATATAGAATATCACATACAGCAACAAATCGCAAAAACAAGAGCAAAAGTAACAAACCAAACAAAACTTAATCCCTACTTTTTTTTCTCTCTACTCTGCTTGTAGTTCGATATAATGCCTACAAAGAGTATCTTACATGTTTCACCCTCAGAACCATCCCTATAATCTTACAAAAATAGCTTCAATGTTGTTAAAAATCCAGAAATTCATACGTAATATAAAAGCAATTCTGAAGTGTGAGAAATTGATTGCGTAAGATTAAAAACCCATAAGGAGCACTAGCTCCAGACCCAGCAGAGAAAAACCCATCTGCCCCAAACCCATAAGAAGCTTAGTGTTTCTATTTCAGTTTTGGGATCGGGCGCTTTTTTTTCTTAGTGTGAAAAATTTTAAGTTTTAGAACCCGCTTCCATTCAATTCATTAAACACTTAGAGCGTTCACGAATTCGAGGTTTCCGCAAATTTTAAAACAAAAATTTAAACACCGGTCATTTTAAGAACCGATGTTAATGATATACATTCAAATCGGTATTTTTCTAAAATGATGTTAGCTCATTTTTTTGCAACAGATGCAGATGTTGTGGATATAGTTTCTCAGCATTCTGTGCAATTGGACATGAGGACATGTACTTGCAGACGATGGGATTTAAGTGGAATTCCATGTGCACATGCAATTGCTGCTATTTACTTGAAGGGATGGTGTCCAAATGACTTTGTCGATGAGTGTTATACTCAAAGAAGATATATGATGCCATGATGGCTTATGAACCCATGATCAACCCAATTGCAGGGGGTTAATAAGTGGGAGATCAAACAGAGGCCAATAGCACCTCCATTGTATAGGAGACAACCAGGAAGGCCGAAGATGTCTAGGACCAAAGCACCAGGTTAAATATTCTGATGAGTCTCAATGGTTATTTGAAAAATTAGTTTACTATTTGTTTAGCTATGTTGCACTGACATTAAAATGCATCTGTTTCTATAGGTGAAGAACCACCTCCTCCAGGAACTACAAAGTCGCCTAAGAGTTTCTACTTAACGACAATTACATGGCAGATATGTTTTAACAAAGGCCACAACAGGAGGACTTGTGAAAGAAGAAGAAACCAGGTTCCATTACTTTATCTTTTGAATTACATTATATTTGTCAATTTATGCATTCTTTTTTTGAAATAAAAAGTTATTTCACTATTGTTGTGCAGCAACAAGTGCCAGATGTGAATGTTCAAGTTCCAGATGTGAACATTGAAGTTCCTATTGTGAACAATGACCAATCCCCAACTAAGCCTACCACTGTTGATGGGCCTCCTATGTAGTCTCAATCATCATCTAATGACCACTTCAAGAATCTCAATGTCAATCTTAATGTGAATGTGAATTTAGGTGCTTCATCCCCATGGGTGTTTCGGTTTCTAATGTGCCGTATGTAGATGCGCCCTCTATGAATGTGCAAGTGCCAAAAAGGACAGAAGATCCAATTGATCAGTCTCAATCTCAGGTAAACCATTTGGTTAACACTTGATGTTGTTCAAATACCTGATAACATTTTCTCATAAACCTAAGTTGAATTTGTCTTGTTCAGCATTCTGTGAAGAGATGCAAGGCACCTGCAGGAAGGATCAAGCCAGTGCAGCAACCTCAATCATCCAGCTCTACCACAACAACTCAGAATGCAGCTCGAACAAAAAATGAAGTCAAAAAAAGCCACTGTGGAAGTGTTGAAGGCTTCCACATCTAATCTTACTATGACTATTTAATTAACCTATTGGCATGTATAACCAACTGATTATGGTAGCATTTTTGCGTGCTTCTGTGATATTGCTATCAATGCTCTTTTGTGAATTTTTGCAAGCAGCTATAGATTTCAAGTCCTTGGCTTGTGAACTTTTGTGTAACAGTGGTTGTATTTTGAGACAATATTAATGGCCAATAGTGTATTCTAATTTTCAGATGCCTCTAATTTTTGTACAGAGACAAAACATAGCTCACTAAGTACAATGGTGATTGGCAGGAAAATAATGGAGGTTGAGACTACTATTGTCAGGTTCTACTATTTCTTGGTGGAAAGGAAGATGGTTTCAGAGGGAAAAGGCTAATGGACCAGCTGATGGAGTTGTCAATAGGAAAAGATGGAGGGACGATTTTGCCCAAAGAAAAAATCTACCCTAACGGCGTTATTAACGGAAGGCATCGATATTGTGGCGGATTTCAATGTTAAGGTACCACTGTTATAGTTTTAAAATTTGAGGTACCGAAATGATGAATGGATTTTATTTAGGATACTATTTGTAAAATTTTCTCTTCCGGTAATTAAGAGATACATACAAAGCCAATATTGTTCAAAAAGAATAAAAAAAAAAACTGCAAAGCCCCCAGTCAAAGATTACTGTCTGAATGACATAATGATTTCAACGATTGTGAGAACTACGAGTACAACTCCAAAAAAAGTTGCACTGCCTGTCCAGACATCCTTGAAGTAAACTTTTCTCAAGGATACCAAATGTCGGTTAAGAGAACTCTCGTAGCGCGTATTGAGCTTTTTACAGATATGATTATAGCAGGATTTTTCTTCCATGATATGATCGCAAAGTTTATTAACCAACTGCGCCACTTGTTGGTTACTTCCTAGCATGTTGACGATCACTCCTTTCTCCACCAGAAAATCCACATCTTCCACAGTGTCCACAAGTTTGTCCATCATCAAAAAATAATTGCAAACAAAAGCCTCCTCTGGGTAGACAAACTGCTCCAGTGCCATGACATTTCAAATAATGCATTCTGTGTCATCCTTTACACGAAATAGAGTAAGCTTCAAGTTCATACTTTGGAAACATGCCAAGTTTAACTTATGCTTAGAGGGTTTTTTTTCAGTAACACATTCATCAGAAGCTTGAGGATCATCAATCTTTATGACAAGACGTTTATCATCTTCATCACCTGCTCGCATAAAGTTCACCCGAGCCGCTGTCAGCATTGTTATACTGTATCTATTTTTGGTGGTAGCTTCCCATGTCACTTTTTCCTCTACATGTGGAAGCATAAAATGTCTTACCAAATCAGTGAAGTGTTTTGGTTCTGGTACTGCATCCTTGATCACCCAGCCGAAATCTTCAAAAAACTTACAGGTAAGCTCCAAAAATTCATTACCTTTTTCATCAATATCTATAACAGTTTCATCTTTGTGTGCTTGTGCTTGTTCTTGGCGAAGAGAACTGGAAAAGGCTTGGGACATCTTGATATATATGTCTTGAAGAAGAGAAAAAGGAAGCTGATTTTCAATTAGTATCAATTCCAGCTCTATAGCTTTCCTCAGCCATGGTGAACTTAATATGTAATCCTTATCATGATATTCTACTTCGCAGTTCCTCATAAAGAGCTCAATTATAAAGAAGGCATCAACTTGAATTATTTCCACAACTTTTTTGCGGTCAACGTCAAGATCAAACCCAGCATAACAATCAATGATGCTTTGTTCAGAAACCTTGAGGAGTGTTCTTAGGCTATCATCTTTATCTTTCTCTGATAGTTTACGCCCCTTTCCTTTCTCTGATAGTTTACATCCGTTTCGAATTCCTTCCCAATAACGTTTTCTGAAATTGTCTGAGTATGGTTTTTTATGCTTCTCCATGTCCTTGAGTTTTGGTTTGCCATAGTGGAAGAGGCCAATGGAAAGTAACTGAGGAGTGTATGCTGCTGCATTCACATTGCGGAGTTTGCTGGGAACCCTATAAATACCCCACTTGCGTATGATGTTAAGCTCAATTTTCTGCTCTGACGTTGATTTTGACCTACATGCAGGAAACAAAAGGAACTAAAATTAATACGAAATGAATCGACAGTACGTAGCTAAGTATATAAACTAGCAGCAAGCTACGAGTCCTACGACTAGGTTTTATCAGCAGAGTATTTGATTAATATATAAATGGCGACAGGGATTGTTTGGGATTGCTCTTTGAAGATTCAAAAGTGCTTTGAAATAAATCAATTATGAGTATAAAAGAAATTCCAAAAATGGAATGTTGGGTGAAATTTATAAGCACTTGAAGTAGTTTCGAGACAAGCTCTTATTAAGTGCTTCTTCGTGTAAAAACATATTTACCAAATCTAAAAAGCACTTTCATGTCATTTCTAAATTCTATGATATAACATGATAATTATTCAAGCAATGGGTAGTGTAATTAATGAAAATTTGGATGATTGAGTTGTAAATACTATCATTTAACAATTACTATGAAGAATCCAAACACAGCTTCAGATGACTTGTATTGTTGAGACATAAAAGGTAAGAAATCATCTATAATTATATTATTTGATCACTAGTGCAGAATCCGATTAATTTACTATCATATCCTCACATATAATTTACTATATATGAGGATAGTAATTTACTAGAATTGGATTAATTTACTATTAATTTATATATAAGGTTATGATAGTAGATAATCATTAACTATTTTAAAAACATACTAAATTATCGAATAAAAAAAAACATAATAAAAATAAAGCAGTGCTTCCCACAGAAAAAGGCAAGTTAAGGGGCTAAGTAATAATTTTATGAGAGATTGAAATGCCCTTTAATATGTGGATATGCATTGCCTGTGTTTGCGCTAGTTTTCATTAATACAGCTTACCTTTTTAAACCATTTGTGCAATCGCCTGATGTGCAATGTTGGAAGCATTCGCTGCTCCCGAGAATTCAATATTTAACCATTGAGAAAAATGGAAATTATTCTATGCACCGACGGTGTAAGTGACCCAACCCTTATAAAATAATCTCAACCCTTGATATTTATTATCAACTTTATTTTTAATAAACAAAAAGTGTATTTAATGCAATCTAACCATTCATTTATGTTGGTGCAAGTGCACGGCGGTGCACTGAATAATCTCTCTGAGAAAAATTTTAAAATAGGCAGATGTAACAAAAGATTGGAGAGGATTGTATGCACCGACAGTGCAAGTGTACTGACGGTTATTTTAATCTCTAAAAAAATAACAGTTACTCATCTAATCCACTCCTTTATATATTTTAATATCAAAAAAATTACATCTATTCATATTGCAAGTACCCATGCACTGATAATGTATGGAATACACTCCCATCTCAACCACATGTATTAAATATAAAAGCATAAATTATAACAACTTAAAACTGTGCTTTTATTTTCAGCCATCAGATTTACTTGTCTCTCACAGTTCCTTAAAAACTGTTCCTTAGGTGAGCAGGCATTTACATACAGTTATACGCACAACTAATCTTTTAAAATTTTCATCCTATATTTAGTATGTTTAGAAATTGTTACATGATTTTTTGGTTAATTAATTCTTATTTGACTAGCTAATTGACATATATAAAAGAAAAAAGATGAATTAAATGGATTTTTTTTTATGATTAAATGGAGGGAGTTAATAACGAAAGGCCAAAGACTGTGTGTACTCATTCAACTTCTACGCGCTCTTTTCTAAAAAAAAAAAAACAAACAAACAAAACCTTCTACGCGCGCTTTCGAAAAATAAATTGTTTGTAAATTAAATCTATGTTAATGACCTAAATGGCTTGCTGACTTTTCAATATCAATTATAACACATGCATGCAATGCGCTATATTATTGTTGAAAAGGAAAAAAAAACATCGAAATTTTCTTATCACTTCTTTAATTTTCTCAACTTCCTGTTTTTTTATTTGATGGGACTTTAAAGAACATTTATTCTACTATTGACTGAGTCCAAACATGTACTCCCCATAAAATAGCTGACTATTCTAGAGTGGATGATGTTTTCTCCCAAGTAATTAATCTGAATGGGCGTGTTAAATATATATACCTGATCAAATTGGGAGACCTAAAGGAACCAATTCGGTGACCCTCCATCCTCTCCTCTGGCATCGACATATCCCTTTGTTGTTTTGCTTGTTTCGTTTCGTTTTGTTTTCTTTCCCCTTCCTTTCTGCAATGCCAACAACCATCTGCTTGTTAGCAATTCCAAAAACAATATTACAATATTTGGTTTACAATATGCAATATGTAAGTTCTAAGCTTGGATAATCAAGAAAATAAAAATGGTAACCGATAAAAGCTGAAATAGTCAATCTTTATAAAGAAACAAAATATTACTGACATGGAAACAAACTAATTAAATTAATGGAGCAAAGAACATGCAAAGTCTATTATCTCGCGATTTTTGGAGGTTCTTGAGTGACTTCAGTATTCAATATTGTAGGACCTTATTATCTTGTCAATCGTTATAGAGAATTTAAAAAAATAGATCGAAGCCAAATAACTAAAAGTTAAAATGGAGAGTCATTTAGAAATTTGATGCAGGTGCTAAAATGGATAAAACATTAAACGTGCTCTCCAAAATTACCAAAGAACCAAAGTAAAATGCTTATTAACTTTTTTTTAGAATGAAAATGCTTATTAATTGAATCTCTAATGCAGTCTAATTCTAACCTTATTCTCTGAATGCATAAACTGCTGGACATGTGGGACAAAATGATAGCGTACGAGGCAAAAAATTTATTGGAGAAAATCAACTTAAGCCTCACAAAAATCGAGAGCCGGAAGCTCAGTGTCTTATTTTTGTATATGAATAATCATACGTATAATTTTATATACATATGTAAAATCAAACTTAAAGAGGCTTGGTGAAATCGTTTCAACAGAAAAATTTAATTTTTGAACCAGAGAAATTGTTATAGTTTCTCCAACAGCTAATTCTAACTTGAATTGAAATCAAGTGGATGCATGATTAGTAACACAAAATTGAAATGACGATCATGACTGTTCTCTTAATTAGATCATTAAGGAACAATATATTGGCCATTGATATTAATGGCGAAGCTTTTAAACGATCAAACATTGCAGATCGAAAAAGGGTCTGAGGAAATCAATCTTGCCCTGACCAGAAGCAGCTAGCAGTAAGTAGAAACAAAACTTAGCAAAACGGAAATGAAGTAAAAACCTGTAGTCGAACTAATTTCACTCGCTGTTGTCCACCGTAATGCTTTAATCTCATTCGTATTGTTGATGAAGAACAACAGGGATTTTAAAGAATGACTCCGGGTTACTCGCGAGGTTGAAGATGGGGAGACTTGAGATTAAAAAATAAAATCAGAGTTAAAAAATGACTTGGTTCCGCAGCCACCATTGAGTAGCTGACGATGTTTGACGATGCTCGGCTGGCGTCTGGCGATGAAGAATAAGGGAATTTCAATGTCCTTTTAATTTGTAGGTAGGTGAAAGAAAGTGTTATCTTAAACAAAGACTTGAAGGTTAACGTTAACATAGAAGGATCCCCACATGACCAATGATGCGGATCAGCGATCCACTACAACTCAAAGCCTCAATGGACTCGCCCACACTAGACAACTGGAGAAGAAGTTAATGCACTGGGCGGCTGCTAATAACATATACATTTTTATGCATGATCAAAGACCCAAAAATGAGCAACACAATGCTTTAAATAGAGAAGAAAACAGACTTCATAAGGAAACAAACGTAAACGTTAAAACCTCCCAAACTTAATAAGTCAATGATCAAAGGGGAAGTAATGAAATAATATTAGAGATGGCAAAAATCCTCATCAGGTAGGGTATCCATAAGGTATTCGACCCTAATGGGGAGAAATTCGGGGAAAATAATCTCCAGTATTCAAATTCTGAAATCGAGTACGGGGCGGGGATGATATTTTGATCCCCATCCCCATACCCACCCAATAAGAATTATACGAAATACATATATATATATGTTTGTTTATTTATTATATATATATTTTTGATATTATTTATAAATAAATATTTATGTAAACTTCATATTTTTGTCAATATTTAAATTATGTTAATAAATATGTTCAAAAA
The DNA here is from genome assembly GCF_002994745.2 of Rosa chinensis. Taxonomy (NCBI): domain Eukaryota; kingdom Viridiplantae; phylum Streptophyta; class Magnoliopsida; order Rosales; family Rosaceae; genus Rosa; species Rosa chinensis. Next base: position 39,342,018 of record NC_037088.1, read on the forward strand.
AATGAAGATTCTTTTAATAAAATATCTTTATCAACATGTTAATTTTCTTTGATTGAAATAAGAAATTTATTTTATTTTGATGTTCAATTTTAACTTCATATTTTACAATCCATAATTGTTTGTATAAATTTTTATATAATAAATTGTTAATATTGTTAATGGGGATTGGGGCGAGTCAGATATCACAAGATTTAGAGAATGAATTTTTCTGATATCTATTACACCTATTCTGTGGTGTATATAAACAGATTACAACCGTACTACAACTATTGTGTACTACTGTACTACACAACATATATAAGGTAAGTAGGTACAACAATATATTCCCTTGTAGTCTATTCCTAATAGGGAACGATGACTCACACTAACACTCCCCCCTCAAGTTGGCGCATATACATCAACCATGCCCAACTTGCTTAGTGAGTCATAAAACGCCTTCCTGGAAACTCCTTTGGTAAGTACATCTGCAAGTTGCTCTTCAGTTGGAACAAAAGGAAAGCTAATGATTTTGGCATCTAACTTCTCCTTTATAAAGTAACGATCAACCTCCACATGCTTAGTACGATCATGCTGTACTAGATTCTGTGATATGTCAATAGCTGCCTTGTTGTCACAATACAACTGCATGGAATTTTTGAGTATGAAACCCAGATCATGTAACAGATTTCTTAGCCACAACAATTCACACTCCGTGAGCCATACCTCTATACTCAGCCTCAGCACTAGAACGTGCCACAACTTTCTGTTTTTTACTCTTCCATGTAACCAAATTACCTCCCACAAAGGTAAAGTAACCTGATGTCGACCTCCTGTCTGTGATATTTCCAGCCCAATCTGCATTTGTGAAGCCACAAACCTCAAGAATGTTGTTGTGTTTAGAAAATAGTACTCCCCTTCCTAGAGCTGACTTCAAGTACTTCAGAATTCGCATAACAGCATCCATGTGACTCTCACTCGGATTATGTATGAACTGACTCACCACGCTCATTGCATACGCAACATCTGGTCTGGTATGAGCCAAATAAATCAAGCGCCTAACTAACCTCTAGTAGCGAGCTCGATCAGTAGGTACCTGATCTGGATACTCAGCTAAACCATGGTTCTGCTCAATAGGAGTGTCAATAGGTCTGCAATCCAACAAACCTGTCTTTGTCAGCAAGTCAAGAACATACTTCCTCTGGCACAGATAGATTCCTTCTCTCCCCCTGGCTACCTCAATTCCTAAGAAGTACTTAAGCTCACCCAAGTCCTTCATCTCAAACTCAGAGGCTAGCTGTCTCTGCAGTCTATCCATCTCAACAGTGTCATTACCAGTGATTACCATATCATCCACATAGATAATTAGAGCTGTTACCTTCCCCTGTTGATGCTTGAGAAACAAGGTATGGTCCGAGTTGCTCTGCCTGTAACCAACCTTCCGCATGAACTGTGAAAATCTTCCAAACCAAGCACGAGGTGACTGTTTAAGACCATACAGAGACTTTCTCAATTTGCATACAAACTCACCGGAAGAAGCAACTGCATACCCTAGTGGAAGGCTCATGTATACTTCCTCAGCTAACTCTCCATGAAGAAATGCATTCTTGACATCAAACTGTCGAAGTGGCCAGTTTAAACTAGCAGCGAACGAGAGCAGAACCCGAATAGTATTCATCTTGGCAATAGGAGCAAAAGTTTCATCATAGTCTATACCATACGTCTGAGTAAATCCCTTTGCTACAAGACGTGCTTTGTATCGATTCACTGATCCATCTGCATTATGCTTCACAGTAAATACCCAACGACAGCCTACAGCCTTCTTGCCTTGTGGTGGAGGCACAAGTTGCCAAGTACTGTTCTTCTGCAACGCCTCCATCTCTTCATCCATAGCCTTCCTCCACTTTGGGTCCCCCAACGCATCCTGCACTTTGTTAGGTACTGATACAGCAGATATTTGATTCACAAATGATTCATATGACTTAGACAACCTCCTAGTGGACATATAATTGGCTACTGGGTATGTTGATTTGGCAGTAAGAGTAGGTTCATATCTTTTGGCTGATTGACCTCGAGTGGTCCTATGTGGTAACACATATTGCTCAACATTAGACTCACTACTACTAGTATCAGTGGATGGACATACCTCAAATGGATGATCTTCAGTACCAGGAAGCTGTGGGTCAGGGGTAGAAGTGATGGCAGGAGGGGCAGTTGTGTCTTCAACCTCATTCTGAGTGATGGGAATTGGTGCTTCTGCTGCTGGAGGCGGCGAGCTAATAGTTTCAACCGAATCAGTCAAAATACCTCCTGGCTGTGTGGCTTCTCCTTCTCCCTCTGATTCCTCGCCCTCTCCATGATATAGCTCTTCAAAATATGAATTCTCCCCCTGAAGAGCTGTATCTGAAGAGGAGAAATAACTCATGTCTTCAAAGAAAGTAACATCCATAATGACATAATACTTTCTGGTGGGTGGATGATAGCACTTGTACCCCTTCTGATGACCTCCGTAGCCAACAAACACACACTTAAGGGCTCGGGCATCCAACTTAGACCGCTGATTTTGTGGTACATGGACAAAGGCCACACAACCAAAAACACGAGCTGGAAGGTTGTGAAAGGATGGTAAGGAGACATGAGAGGCGAGAACCTCAAATGGAATTTTACCCTGAAGGACACTGGATGGAAGACGATTGATAAGATGAGAGGAAGCATGTATAGCATCACCCCAAAGATACTTAGGCATATGAGCACTAAAAAGAAGGGCACGAGCCATATCAAGTAAATAATGGTTTTTCCGTTCGGACACTCCATTCTGTTCTGGTGTTTGTGGATACGTGGTTTGATGAACAATTCCATGGATTTTAAAAAACTCTTGGAACACATGATTAACATACTCCCCCCCCATTGTCAGAACGAAGGACTTTAATGGTGCTATGATATTGTGTTTGAACAAGATTACGAAAGGTTTGAAAAGTGGGGAAGACTTCATCTTTGGTTTTAAGAAGAGCAACCCATGACAATCTCGTACAATCATCAATAAACAACACAAAATATCGCATACCCGATACAGTAGGCTCTCTAGAAGGTCCCCAAACATCAGAATGAATCAACTCAAAAGGAATAACACTTTTATTAGAAAGACTAGGAGAATAAGTAGCACGATGATTCTTGGCCAAAACACATGTTTCACAATATAAAACTAACTCATCTACACCAATAAACAGAGTAGGCATGGTTTTCTTCATAAGACCATGTTAACGTTAGTGACCGAGGGGGGGTCTCTAGTTAGCATAAAGAATGAGAGAGAGAGAGAGAGATTGACACAAGATGTATAGTGGTTCGCTTCCCGCCTTAGCGGGAAACTACGTCCACTTGAATGTTTAACTAGTGTGTTGAGCCTTGCGGCCCGAGGGGATTACAAAAGATGTAATGGGATGGTGTTTAAGTGGGAGGAGGCATTCCTTTTATAGGTGAAGGAAGCCCTTTCCTTTACATGGTTTTCGATGTGGGACAAGCAACAACTATTTCTAGTCTAGAAAGCCTATTTGTGAGGGCATGTTTGCAAGGCCGGGAAGGTGGCTTCCCGGCGACGGTTTTGCCACTTCCAGATACCATAGCGTAGCTTGAACATAGGGCTACAAGATGCAAGTAGCAGTTGGGCCTCACCATGGCTTGTGGGTGTCCCAAAGAGGGTGTTACTTATGCTTGGTGAGATAGCTAACTAGCCTTGCTAGTAGAGGTATCTACAGACTAAAAGATGGATGCCCTAAACGGTGATGCCACAACCAAATCTCACTTAGCTTATCAGAAGTCGAAGTCAAAGTAGCTCGGGATTGTGCTCCTAGTTTCTCTCCTGCGTATGTCTGATCCAGATGAAACAACCTGCCCCTCAGATACCCCCGACCGACTATCTCCCTGGTGAGAAGATCCTGAAAAATCACATACATAGGATAAAATGTTACAGAGCATTTAGACTCAGTGTTCAATTGTGGGACAGATATCAAGTGATGAGATAAGTCAGGCACATATAACACATTATGAAGTTCTAAAGTGGGAGTAATACGCACTGACCCTGACCCTAACACAGGAAAAGCCTCACCATTGGCATTGGTCACATAGGACACAGATGGGGAAGACAATTCAGTAAAATATGATTTGTCATAAGTCATATGATCAGAGGCACCAGAATCAATAATCCATGTATCAGAACCAATAAAGTTAGAAACCTTTAAAGCCATAACAATTTTACCTCGACCAGCTATAGAGGTTGTAGGGGTAGCTCCACCTGCTGTATGATGATCTTGGCCAGCCACTCCATAGAAATCTGGTTCTTGGACTAAGTGAACCGCATCTGCTTTCCCCTTAGGGCGATAACCTTGCTTTTTAGGTTTAAGGTGTGGGTTCAACTTCCAACAAGTCTCCCGAACATGCCCAAGATCGTTGCAATAAGAACATTGAGGACGAGGACGGTTGGTGAAGCCTTGTGGGAAACCTTGCTGATGAAGTGGGGCTGAACTCTGTTGCTGAAGAAAAGGTGCAGGTGACTTGTCCTGAATGGCTAGGCTAGATACTTCAACCTGTGTATGTTTGACACTTTCCTGCTGAGACTCATCCTTGCGGATGTATGTAAAAGCTGTGCTCAGACTAGGAGGGTCTGTCATTCTGAGCAATTCTCCCTTGGCACTTCTATGCTTCTCATCAAGCCCTCTCAGGAAGACATGAATCCTTTCTAGTTCCTTCTCCTTCTGGTACCACACAAGATCTTCCTGATTCTTGATCTTGCAAGGACGCTTCTGATCAATTTCAGCCCATACATTCTTTAGCTTGGTGAAATACACAGCTACTGGTTGCCCATTCTGTTGCATACTCGCAGCTTTACACATCAATTCATGAACCTGTATAAAATCAGACTCATTGGTATACAGATCCCCCAATGTCTTCCATATTGTTTCAGCAGTTTCACACTCTTCTACCAACTGTAAAACATCTTCAGTCATGGCTTTGAACAGGAGAGCCATCACAGATCCATCATCATCCTCCCACTTAGCATAGGCATCCACATCTTCCTCATTAGGAGTTTTGATTGTTCCATTCACATGCCCTATCTTGTGTATGCCACGAAGATGGACAGACATAATCTTCTTCCATGTTTGGAAATTGGTGCCATTGAGTTTTGGACCACCAAAAGAACCACCATCTGAACTTCGAATAGAAACCTCAATCTTTTGGACCTCATTCATCTTAGAACTCTGTGCTTCACTTTCATCTCCACCCATTGCAACAAGACAGCAGGAAAATTACACAATCACAAAGTATGCAGCGGAATGAAAGAGACAGAAGATTCCAAAAATAATTAAACGTGCAGATTTTTTTTTTTTTTGGGAACCTGTTACGAGTTGACTTGTTGCTGGTAATCAAGGGGGACTGAAGGAAGCCAAAGACTGAAGGATCGAGTAGAGGAAGCCGGAGACTGAAGAATCGAATAGACGACCGGACTGGGTCGTTCTCAGATATGCGGCGGACATAAACAGTCGGCTAGGACGACGGGCTGGTGATCCGGGCGACGGAAGCACGGGTCGGGTCGGGGCTGTAGGGAGATCTGGAGAGGTTCGCTGGCTGCCGAAAACTGGAGATCTGGAGCAGTTCCGGAAATCGGGCGATCTGGAAACGACGGCGTCTTCGGACGCGAAGTCGATCTGGGCAGCCGGGTCCGAAGTCGATCTGGGTCTTCGACTGTCGATCTGGGCAGCTGGGTCCGAAGTCAATCTGGGTCTTCGACTGAAGCTAGTCGAGTGATGAAGAGATGGACACCTTGGTTTGACAGAGGTCGGTCCCTCAAAAGAGACGAAGACCAGGCTCGGATAGAGGCAGAGAACAACAAAAAACAACCCTAGGGGTTTGGTTTTGTATCAACTCTTGGGATTGAGGAAAAATTGGACAGCTAAAGAGACAAAGTCCTCTCGGATCTTTGCTTTAATACCAAGTCAGATATCACAAGATTTAGAGAATGAATTTTTTCTGATATCTATTACACCCATTCTGTGGTGTATATAAACAGATTACAACCGTACTATAACTATTATGTACTACTGTACTACACAACATATATAAGGTAAGTAGTTACAACAATATATTCCCTTGTAGTCTATTCCTAATAGGGAACGATGACTCACACTAATAGGGCGGGTATGGGGACCTAATCCCTAATGGGGACGGAGACGGGAAATCTCCAGTATCTTATTACGGGGATTGGGGAGGGTATGGGGATGAAGAATGAAGTCGGGTATGGGGATGGTAATTTAATCCCCTTACCCTACCCTCTCCATTGCCATCCCTATTTTAGCTTCAATTTGTTAATAAAAAACCACAATCAATAACACAACTTTGATGTTTGATTGAAAAACTACAATAGCAGTTTGAAGCATGAACTGATTAACAAAAACTCAGCAAACTTGTGTGCTTGACTTTTTGATCTAGTTCTTTTTTACATTAGCTAACATTTCCCTTATATAGGGTACAAAAGTTAACCTACAAAATATCTAGAGTTGAGCATATTAAACTAGATTAAACAAGTAAAAATATCTAGCTTAATTTTGGTGGAGTACACAGTGCATCAAGTTACGTTGCAGGAAAATATCTTTCACTGCAGCTGTTCCCCACAGCTAAGTATTCTGCAATTAACTCACTGTTGCAGTTTCCTAAATGTAGTAGGAAAGCATTAATTCCAACACTTCCTCTTAATGCTTTGCTTCTTCATCCCAAGTAGACCTCTAAGGTATTCAAACCTCTCTCTTGGTAGAGCTTTGGTGAAGATATCTGCAACTTGGTCTTCAGTATTGCAGTAGACCAAATCCACCTCATTCTCCTCAACTGCATTCCTGATGTAGTGAAACTTCAAAGCAATATGCTTTTCCCTACTGTGATATACAAGATTCTTGCCCATGGCAATTGCAAACTTCCCACTAAACTTCTGTATATACTCTCATCTGCAGTACCATTTCCATCTTCTTTTTGAAATTTTTCATTGATAACTAGATGTTGCGACAGATTTGCAACCAAGCATTTTGAACTTCTCTAGAATTGCCTTTGCATATTTTTTCTATGTAATGAAGATTCCCTCCACTGATTGAACTATTTCAATTCCCAGAAAATAATGCATGATTCTCAAATCACTCATTTCATATTTCATCATCATATCAGACTTGAAATTTGAAATCATTTTTTCACAACTTCCAGTAAATACCAAATCATCTACATATAAGGAGACAATACGAATACTTGATTTACCTTCAGTTTTGGTGTAGAGGGTAGGTTCATTTTCACTCCTTTGAAACCCTTTTTCTGTGAAATAGGAATCGATCTCACCGTACCAAGCTCTTGGGGCTTGTTTCAAACCATAAAGAGCCTTCTTCAGTTTGTAAACCTTCTGCTCTTTACCCTTGATGATGAAACCTTGTGGTTGTTCCACAAACACTTCTTCTTTTAACACTCCATTTAGAAATGCAGACTTTACATCTAGCTGGTGCAGAAATCAGCCTTTTGTGCAGCAATAGAAATTAGACCTCTTATGGTCTCATGCCTTGCTACTGGTGCAAAAGTTTCATTGAAATCGACTCTAGGTATCTGCGAGTACCCTTTTGCTACCAATCTTGCTTTGTTTCTTTGTACATAACCATAAACATTTAGCTTGGTTTTGTAAATCCACTTCAAACCAATAACATCTTTGTTATCTGGTTTATCAACCAGTTTCCATGTATTGTTCTTCACAATCACATCGATCTCCTCTTTCATCGTAGTTCTCCATTCATCTTCTTTCATAGCTTCTTCAAAATGTTCAGGTTCAAACAAGTATGCATTGCAGCTTTCATACACATCATTCAAGCTTCTTAACCTAATAGGTGTTGAGCTTGGAGTTGATTGTGCATTTGAAGGTACTGGTGAGGGTTGTTGAGGACTGTGAAGTGGTGACTATTGTAGTGGATCAAGTTCCAACTGTTCTGGAACTTCTTGTTCATTTTGAACAACATTATCTTGCACATCTTGTTGCAGGACTGAACCTTGATTCCAATCCCAAGATGATTTCTCACTGAAGAGAACATCTTTGCAGATAATCATTTTTTTCTTTTTCAAATTATAGAGCCTATAGCCCTTTGTATGTGAGCTGTATCCCATGAACACAGACTTTTCACTTGATTTATCAAGCTTCCTTCTCAGCTCTTTTGGGATATGTGCATAGCAAATTGAACCAAACACCCTCAAGTGGTTAACATTTGGTTTTCTTCCACTCCAGGCTTCAATTGGTGTCATTCCTTGCACAGCTGTTGTTGGATGCCTATTCATCAAATACATTGCTGTGTTGACAGCTTCTGCCCAAAATTCTTGAGGCATCTTCTTGTCATGCAGCAATGATTTTGCCATTTCCACGATTGTTCTGTTTTTCCTTTCAGCTACCCCATTTTGCTACGGTGTGTAGCTTACTGTGAGTTGTCTTTCCAAACCAATATCTGTAGAGAAATTTCCAAACTCATTTGATGTATATTCACCTCCTCTATCTGATCTTCGCACTTTGATCTTGAGATTTGATTGTCTCTCAACCATTGCTTGAAATTTCTTGAATACTAAGAACACATCAGACTTCTGCCTTAGGAAATAAACCCATGTCATTCTTGACTAATCATCAATGAACGTCAGAAAGTATCTGTTTCCAGCTTCTGTTATGGTCTTCATTGGACCACAAACATTACAATGAACTAACTTAAGTGGAACTTTGGCTCTCCATGCTTTCCCTTTTGGAAATGAGATAATGTACTGCTTTCCCAGTGCACATCCTTCACATACATCAGTAACTGCTTTGATTTTTGGCAATCCCTGCACCATTTCATTTTGATGCAGTTGCTTGAGACTTTGAAAATTCAAATGTCCAAGTCTTCGATGTCAGAGCCAAGGATCATCCTGTAGCTCCATTTTTCTTGTACTCTCTGTTGCATATTTGAGAGTTAAAGGAAAACTTCTATTCCTCTTCATCTCAACTTCTACCAACAGTTTCTTGATGCTCCCTCTCTCGAAGATCTTGCATGTGTTGTCACCAAAGTGTAGGTGATATGAGTGCTCAATGAGTTGACCAACACTTAGCAGATTCGAATCAAGATTTGGAACTAACATCTAATGAACATTTTTCCATTTTTGGTTTCCACCGCAATACTTCTTTTGCCTTTTGTGTCAACCAACATTCCATTTCTCATTTTCACTTTAGTGATGTTGTTGTAGTCAATATCATACAGAAGGTTGGCATTCGCAGTCATATGATTACTGCAAGCACTATCAACAAGCCACACGTTCTCACTCACTTGTGTAGTTGCAGCATAGCTGACAAAAAGAACATGTTGTTATCACCTTGTTCTTCAATGAAATTTGCTTGTTGATTGCCTTTGTAGTTGCAATCCTTCTTGACATGACCAAGCCTGTTACAATTTGTACACTTTGGTTTTCCTTTAAACCAACATTCACCAGTATGAAGTTTTAAACAAATAGAACACTTTGAATAACTTAAACTGCTACTTCCTTCATTGTTTTTCTTTGCTAACTTGACAAGACCCGCCCCGAATTCCACCCTGGAATCCGAAGTGGCCCTGCGGGACCCACCTTTAAAGGAGATTTACCAAAAATTTCGGCATAACCTCCCTTAAAAATGGGTAACCCAAAATCCTGTTGAAAGCTAATAATTCACTTCTAATAATCCAACCATAACTCCTGGAGCCACCCTGCTCCCAAATTCATCCAAACCATCTCAAAGTTAAAAACATTAAACATAATCTCCAAAGGGTATAAGTTACTACAATCACCAAAGTTAGGTCATAGACCCCAAATATAATACATCAAAGTTGGGTCACACATCCCTTAGTAATCAGAGCATTCTAGGAATATAAATAGACAAGGAATACAGTAGGTTAACCAGGTAACCTACAGAAGGTGATGGCGGAAGCAGGTGCGGTCACTATGGCTCACCCTCGTACACCGAGCAACAGTACTGCAATCTGGGCATTTGAAACCGAAGGGCCCAGGGAAAAGTATATAAAAACGTTAGCGTGAGTGGACAAAAATAAATAATTGAAAGAAAAAGGGTTTTATACTTTTCCACAATTATCTCAATAAAACTCCCGATGCATGCAATAAGAAAAAGAGACCGACTAGCCCCGCTAGTCAAGAACAACAACAAAAGAACATGGGGAAAATGGGTTCACCATACGGGAATGGAGCCCCTCAGGCTCAACCTACCCTCGACTGCCACTCACACATAGATTGTGCGAGGAGGAGAACTAATAACCTCAACTTCCATTCACACAGAGATTGTGTGAGGAGGAGAATATCACCTCGACTACCACCCACGTGAGGAGGAGAAAGCTACCTCACTGCCACTCACAAACACAAAGTAAGTGAGGAGGAGACCTATTCACATGACCCGCGTATGGTGAGGAAGGAGATAGTCCAAAGCCAGTAAATCTGTATAATTTCCCCACTTATCTCACGAAATAAGAATCCAAGTGTATAAAGACGTGACCCCGCACGCCAAGATCATCTCAAGTTCCAATATAAGTAGGGTATAAAGAAGTATAAAGTTTTGCTTCCTCGAATTCTTATTTCGTAAATCTCTTAAAAAGCTCCAAGAGCTGAATATAAATATAAAATCAATAGTATAAATTTCCGAATCCACATAAAACAAAATCCTCAAATCGAGCATAACGGATCTTAATTCAAAAGTTCAAACCAATAAAACATTCAATAATCCATACCAAAATAAAATGCTCGATAAATAGTTGTTAAATCAATAACTTAAAACTTGCGGAATTTAATTTGCATGCATCAATTAAAATCAAAGGTCCACTCACGATATACGGCTAACGTGGTATCCAAGCGTAAGGATCCTCGTCGAGCGATAGGTCGGTATCACGTCCTGTACACAATTATAATCTGTAAACAACAAATTGCTAAATATTTACGATAATCAATAATTAAATCTCAAAACCCAAAACCTCAACTTCTCCAATCCTCTTCCACACCCAATCAAACTTCACCATTAATATCCATCCGTCGATTGATGTATTCCATATCGGAACAAGGGAAATCCGAAGGTCGGATTCCCACAATTCAACAACCGAAACTCCCAAACTTCGGAAATTCACAAACAATTCCAAACTCCTCCAAAATTCACCAAACTTCACATACAAGCTCTATGATAATTATAGAATTTAACTAGCCAGAAATTGAAATTAAAAAGCTACCCTAGCCGCCGTTACAGCCGCCCGCAGTGGCGGCGCCGCCGCCACTGCCACCAACTCCAATGGACACCAAAATTTGACAGTAGCACCTTCTCAACACACTGATTCAACTTCTCAACTACAACATTCCCAAATAACAATTAAAAACGGCCGAAATCGATCAATGAACAAAAACCCAGAAATCCTCAAGAACCCTAGAATTTCAATTCGTCGATTCGGCATCTACACAACAAATCGTGATACAAGGCCATAGGGGAAATGATCAGTGATGAAAACCGAACCTTCGACGGCGAGATGGGGACCGGAGGTGGCTGGAATCGCCAGAAATCGGCAAAAACTTCAAACTGCAGCCGGAGGGAATTTGGCTTCGATCCGAGCTTTTCCGGTCAAATCGTCGAAAACTACCTCCACAGACGTGACAAGGGGAAGAAACCGAGCTTGGGGGTGGCCGGATTGTGCCCTGGGTCGGCCGGAGGAGGAAGCAACCGGAGGTGGACGAGATCGGGCCGAGAGGGGAGAAAGGGTCGGGGAGAGAGAAAAAGGAGACTTACCCGGTTGGGGTAGATTTCTGAAAATAGAAATCTACCAACAGTAAATTTCCATTTATATATACAACTTACCATGAACAGTAAATTCCACATTTTTTGCCATAACTTTCGCATACGAACTCCGATTTTTACGCACTACATATGCACGCGCTCGGTTTAACGTCCCCAACAACTTTCATGAAGGAAATTTTCTCAAATTTTGACCCGAACAAAAAGTCGACTTTTAGGGCCACTAAACGTACTGAAACGATAGTAAAAGTGAAAATAAAAGTCGTTTACCGTCCAAATGACTAGTAAACGGGTAATTGAGATACGGGTCGTTACATAACTGATCTGATTTGCCTTTCTACTTCTTGCCTTTATTTTTCCAGTTCTTCTTCATTTTCTGGTTTCCCTTATTTGAATTAGAACTAGATGGCTCACAATTCTTCTAATTTGAGCTAAGACTTAGTGATTGAAAAGTTTTTTCAGTCGGTTCATCATGACTCATTAACCTCTGATCAAAAGCCTCAAGTGTTCCCATCACATCTTGAACACTAAGAGTTTCCATATCCTTAGTCTCCTCTATAATACAGATTATAGCATCATATTTTCTATTTAGACTCATAAGGATTTTCTGGACTATTCTATTCTCTGCAATGGACTCACCATAGATTTTCATTTGATTTACAATATCAGTCAGTCTAGTACTGTAATCATTAAGTAGCTCAGTTTCATTCATTCTAGTATACTCAAAATCTCTTCTCAAAGATTGAAGTTTAACAGCTCTAACCTTTTCTGAGCCTTTGAACTCAAGCAGCAGAACATCCCAAGCTGCTTTGGCCGCTTCTTCATTTGAGATTCTTGGAAAGATCTCTTCCGAGATTGAGTTTTGCAGTATTCCTAAAGCTTTTGCATCTTTCTTTATGTTTGTCATCAACTCCACTCTCTGAGCATTAGACATATTTTCAATTTCTGGAACTGTATAGCCTTCATCCACATAACTCCATAGTTCATGTGAGATGAACATGGTGATACGCTCAAAGCAAGCATATAATTTAACCCTATAAAATGTTATCGTTAGTATATAGTAAATAGGGATCGTTCTATTCTGGGGATTGAGGGTACACCTGTCATTGTAAGACAAATAAAAAATTAAAATAAAACAAAGTATAATATTTACAAGATTATATACAATTCACGAAATTAGGGGGGTCTTAGGTTTTAGGTTTTCGAAAAACAAAAGAAACAAATAGGGCTAAATACTGATTACTACCCTGTAGTTTGGGTCCAAAATCAATTCAATCCCTAAACTTCTAATTTCATCAAAAACACCCCTGCACTTTCAATTTTGATATAATAGGTCTAATTTGTTAGTTTTCCAATAATTGAAGTTATTTAACTTGTTAACGTGGCTCATATATGACCTATGTTTTATGATGTGGTGTCGAGGTGACCTACATAGTCAATTTAGGAGTGAGTCCTACTATAAAATTAATAGTTTTTTAACAAATAATCCAACTATAACTTGAACTCATAACAGAATATTAACGAATTGGACCTATTATATCAAAATTGAAAGTGCAGGGGTGTTTTTGATGAAATTAAAAGTCCAGGGACTGAATTGATTTTGGACCTAAACCACAGGGTAGTAACTAGTATTTAGCCCAAACAAATAAAACAAAGTAAAAACAAAAACACAAATACAAGAATGGAACATAAGAAACAAAGATCAAAACAAAGTTCATAATCAAATTCGAACCCAACCCTACAATTGTTCTTCCAAGTCATGAGGAAGAAGTTGATAATGTGAAGCATTTGAAGCAAAAGATTTCCCATATTTTTCTTTCCTTTACTAATTAATCTAAGTGAAAGCACAAAGATCAATCCTATCAAACATGCAATCAAAGTCTAGAAAGCTAGCAAATCTTAACATGTTCAACGCAATATACATAGAGAAAGGCTATCAACTTAAGTGCACAACTTAGTATGAATAAGTTCATCTAATTGCAATCCTTTTCAATTAAATTCGATTCTTGTCCAAAACCTTTATTACTTTTGATTTAAGTTCACAAAACGATTAGGTGAATTATAAACTTAAATCTAGCACTAATTACATGCAAATCCTAGAATGTTTCGAACCACTTAGAACAAACATATAAAAGATATCAATTAAGCAAATTTAATTGAACAATCTCACAAAAGCAACTAAAGAATCACAATCATAGAAATCAAAATCTTCATTCAATCATAAAATTTCAGAATTAAACTTGTTTAAATGTTATTGTTAACTAGAACACATTCATACGAATCAAACAAGGGAAAATCAAAAGTGATTACAAGAAAGAAGGTTGAATTACACCGTGAATGGAGATGGTGATGAAGAACTTGAATGATGAACTAATGAATCTCGAAAGCAAGCTTCAAAACTTCACGGCTTCAAAGTGAATTAGAGGAGGTATGCTCACGGCTTCTCCTTCCTTCCTTCTCCCTTGCTTAAAATCACAGAATATACTAGAGAATGGAGAGAGCTCTCACGTTATGGAGAGAGTATTTTTCTGAATTGTAAGGTGTGTCAAACGTCTAAAGTAGGGGAGTATATATAGGGAACGGCAAACTTGGTCTCCAAGCCGTTTATTCCTCCTTTATTTTCCACGGAATTAATTTAATAATTCCACATAGCTTCCACCAATGATAAATTGCCAAGTAAGCCCTAGTGTGTCATCCAACCAATCATAAAACTCCAAAATGATTCCCTAATATATAGTTGCCAAAATTTCAGGCATATATTTTGATTTTTATCTTTTATTTCGGCCAAAATACCTTTAGGGAATATAGGAATGAATCTAGACGCATTTTGAGATTTTTCTTGATGTCCACACTTCTTCTTTCCTTAAAACTCTCCCTAGAAAATCTCTTGGCGTAATCTTTTATTTTTTTCTTGATTTTCACGCCAACTCTCTCTCTTCTACTTGGTATTTCACGGCAAAGCCTCCAACAACATCTCTTATGCGTCACAAACCCTAATTCCAATGGGCTTTTATCCATTTTGCCGAAAATCCAAGTTAATCTAGAGAGTTCTTGGGCCTTGTTGCGTCACCTTCAAGCCTTGTCATCTTCCAACGCCATTTCTTCATTATTTCGGTCATGTTTCTTGGTTAGCTTCGGAATCTTGCTTGATACACTTTCCTCTTTTGCACAGGGTTTCCTGGTTGGAACAGGAAAGCTTATTTCTTCATTTCTGCTCATTTGTGTAGTCCTTTGTGTCTCATCTTCACACCTCTTAATGTTTGCTAGCTCCTCTTTCCTTTCGTGAGTTCATTTCCACTTTTGAGCTCTAAGGACCTGAAAATAGAAACTATTACTAAAAATACAAACTTTCCTAAAACGAAAATAGAAACTTTCTAAAAGTGAGAAATGGAAACTTTCTAGAAATGAAAAATGGAAACTTTCCAGAAATGAAAAATGGAAACTTTCTAAAAATGAAAAATAGAAACTTTCCAGAAATAAAAAATGGAAACTTTCTAAAGCTAAAGGGATTCATTTAAGGAAATAACTCAGTAAATATGAGGAAATAACCGTTAAAACGTCGCATTAAAATGCTCCTATCAAATTCCCCCACACTTAGCTTTTGCTAGTCCCTTAGCAAAATCACAAGACAGACACAACTAAGACCTAACGAAAACAAAGATAGAGAGACTCAAATACTACAACAAACGAAAACTCTATTGCTCTTCAACATTTTGTCTCAGAAATCTCTTACTTTCACAGCATCAAAATTAGCACTCAACCAAGAATCAATTTTTAGGCATTCGAGAGTTAATTAAAACACATAATTTACACATAAACAAGTAGGACTTAGTTGGAACAATGGTGATGGGTTCTGTTAAGCATGTTTCAAACAAGTATGATTCATATCCTCACAAGGTATATCCACTCTTTCTTCTCTCAGAATTCAAGGCAATGCTTAAAAGCTTATACACTAAAGCATATGTGAAATTTAGCAAGTATATCACATATTATAGGAAACGAAAGCACATATACCTAATTTTCTTTCAAAGATCTCATGAAAGATATCAACTACTTGCACAGATGGACTCAAGCCATAGGTTCAACTCTTGTAACTCATCTCCACAGATCAAAGGCTGTCCCATCTTAAGGATCAAGAAGGTCTTATTAAAGGTTGTAATGGGGCCAAGGCTCAAGGTTTAAAGAAATAAAAGGGTAAGGAATTTAACAAAGTGTCTTAAAAACCTAGCAGAGCTCATGCTGATGTAGAGAGACTTCTAGAAATCCACCAAGGCATAGCAAAACGTCATATCCTCCCTTGGGTCTTATAAAAGGGCCTAATGTCTTCATGTTGGACCCAAACTTCATTCTAAACTTCCTTTGAACTCTAGTGGATTGGACAAAGGCCAAATTTTTCGATATTGGGCCTTCAATTCAAAGTAAACTCCAAACTCACCAAGTATGGCGGACTAAAATCCATAAACATATTTTTCTTTTTCTTTTTCTTTTTCTTTGCCGTACACATGTTTTCTTTTTTTCATTTTCATTTCTTTTTCACGGCTTTTACATACATTTCTTTCTTGTGGACAAGTCTACCCCCACACTTGAACTTTCGCCTCTTCTCATGCTTCAATATTGATGCCAAATCCTCAAGTAAAGTCTTAAAATTAGCTCCACTAAGTTCTTAGAACAAAGGGTAAGGTTGTGACTATACTAAGGTTCAGGTTAGAGATTTTTAGGGTGATGAAAGAAAAGGCTTAACGTAGGCTCAAAGGGTTTCTCTAAGGGAGTCCCACAACGGGCACAAATGGGGACACAAGCTTATATGGCAATGGTGGTAGTTCCAAGAGTGCCTTTATCCCTTCCAGAATCAGAGCTATGTATTGATAAAAATCTCAACAAGCACAGGAGCGAATTCTAGCATTCTCTAGTCCATCAAACTTAATCTATGGCAAGCAATCAATCAAATGAAGAATAATGAGATCATCAAAACATCGCCAAGGAAATAAGAGTATATTTTTCATTTATTACTCCAAGAAAAGGGACATGGGCTCAAATATCTCACATGGGCTTTTATGAATCAAAACTCATCGTAACATGCTCATATTCTGTACCAAGGTCACGAAATCCATATCCACTACACATGTACACATTTTTCATATATCTCAATTAACCAAAGAATACAATTTTGAAATCATCTCAAATATTGTGATCCTCTTTTAGCCATAATTTCAGAGATATAGAATCATCCTAGACAGTTGAAAAGCATCCTATGACTCAAAGACAAAAAGACTAAGACTTAATAGACGCCAACTTTGGACTAGGGTTATTTCCTTTCTCCTTTCGGTAACTCCTTTGGGATGTGACCAGGTAAGGAAGGGAAAGATTTTGGCGGAGCTCAGCTCACTTGTTTAGCAAGGGACAAGACCCTTTGCTAGCACTTCTAGAATCCAAACCAGACCTAAGACATCACACCTTAATAGATGCGCCTACGATGAAGAAATTATTTCACCCACATGACTCAATGACTCAATAAAAGCAACGAAATTTTTTGTATTTTTGACATTTTTCGATTTTTTTGTATTTTTCAATATATATGACTCAAAGCAAAAGTATAAATCCCTTCCCCCACACTTAAATATTGCATTGTCCTTATTGTAATCAATCATAAACATGCAATGAAACAAATAAGCATATAGGGTTGAGAATCACGAAAATAACTACTAAAGCAAAGAAGAAAATTGAAAAGAAAGAGAAATAAGGAAGGAGAAATCAAATCTGCGTGTGTAGACTCCTTCACAGCTACTTCTGAATTGGGTTGCCTCCCAAGCAGTGCTTAATGTTTATAGTCTGTCAGCCTAGACTTGTACCTTCATTTAATCCTCAGGTTGTGAGGCACTTTAGAGGGGTACATCCTCCACCTCATGCTCCACAAACGCCTCATAGTAAGGTTTTAGGCGATGACCATTCACTTTGAACTCGTTGCCAGTCTGTTCACTCTTTATCTGCACAGCTCCATGTGGAAACACATTAGTAATAGTGAAAGGCCCGATCCAACGAGAACGAAGCTTACCTGGGAAGAGTTTAAGACGAGAATGGAATAAAACAACTTTCTGGCCCACAATAAAAGTCTTTCCACGAAGTATCTTATCATGGAAGGCCTTTTTCTTGTCTTTATAGATCCTTGCACTTTCAAAAGCATCATTCCTTATCTCTTCCAACTCTTGTAATTGTAATTTCCTATGAAGCCCAGCCTCATCAAGGTCCATGTTAAATTGCTTCACTGCCCACTAAGCTTTGTGTTCTAACTCCACAGGCAAATGGCAAGGTTTGCCATAAACTATTCGATATGGTGACATTCCAATGGGAGTCTTGTACACAGTCCTATAAGCCCACAAAGCATCCTCCAAACGCAAGGACCAATCCTTCCTGTTAGGGTTTACAGTCTTCTCCAATATCCTCTTGATCTCACGATTGGAAACTTCAGCTTGCCCACTTGTCTGGGGGTGATAAGGTGTAGAAACCTTATGTGTAACATCATATTTCTTCAACAAAGCCTCAATCGTTCGATTGCAGAAGTGGGATCCACCATCACTAATAAGAACTCTAGGCATTCCAAACCTGCTAAAGATGTTAGATTTGATAAAATCTGCAACAACCTTAGAGTCATTAGTTCGAGTGGCCTTTGCCTCCACCCATTTTGAAACATAATCCACGGCAAGCAAGATGTAGAGAAATCCAAAAGATGAAGGAAAAGGGCCCATGAAATCTATACCCCAGACATCAAATATTTCAACAGTGATGATATTAGATAATGGCATTTGATCTCTAGAACCTAGATTTCCGGTTCTTTGGCATCTATCACAAGTTAAACAATAGGCATATGCATCCCTAAATAACGTTGGCCAATAGAACCCAGACTCTAATACTTTGAACGCAGTCTTCTTAGACCCAAAGTGACCCCCACATGCTTTAGAATGGCAAAAAGAAAGTATGGCATTATGTTTATGTTCAGGTACACATCTCCTAATCAATTTATCAAAGCAATATTTCCAAAGATAAGGTTCATCCCAAACATATTGTTTAACAGTTTTCTTAAGCCTATCTCTATGAGCACGTGACATGGTATCAGGAATCTGTTTAGAAACAATGTAGTTCACAATATCTGCATACCATGGTTCACTTACCTGGATTCCAAAGAGTTGCTCATCTGGAAACATCTCCACCAGAGGGAGAGGCTCTTCTGCATGCATCAAATGACTCAAGTGGTCAACTACCACATTCTCACTACCCTTCTTGTCCTTGATCTCCACATCGAATTCTTGTAAGAGTAGGACCCATCTAATGAGCCTTGGTTTCGCCTCCTTCTTTGTCACGAGGTACTTGAGAGCTGCATGATCTGTATAGATAACAACCTTAGTACCAAGTAAGTAAGAATGAAATTTTTCAAGGGCAAACACCACCGCAAGAGGCTCTTTTTCAGTAGTAGAGTAATTCATTTGTGCATC
The DNA here is from genome assembly GCF_002994745.2 of Rosa chinensis. Lineage (NCBI taxonomy): Eukaryota > Viridiplantae > Streptophyta > Magnoliopsida > Rosales > Rosaceae > Rosa > Rosa chinensis. Next base: position 39,361,317 of record NC_037088.1, read on the forward strand.
ATTAAGAGTTCTTGAGGCGTAGTAGATGGCATAGGGTCGTTTGTCCTTCCTTTGCCCCAAAACAGCTCGAACTGCGTAGTCAGAGGCATCACACATCAACTCAAAGGGCAAAGGCCAATCTGGAGGTAACATGATGGGGGCAGACATCAACAACTCCTTAAGCTTATCTAAAGCGTCTTGACACTCCTTGTCAAAGGTAAACGTCACATCCTTTTGGAGTCGTTGGCATAGAGGTCTTGAAACCTTGGAGAAATCTTTGATAAACCTTCTGTAGAACCCTGCATGGCCAAGAAAAGATCGAACCTCTCTCACAGAAGTGGGAGAGGGTAAGTAACGCACAAGGTCTACTTTAGCTTTATCCACCTCTATACCCCTAGAAGAGACAATATGTCCTAGGACTATCCCTTGCCTAACCATAAAATGACATTTCTCCCAGTTTAATACAAGGTTAGTTTCCATGCAACGTTTCAAGATAATTTCAAGATTATTAAGACAATCATCAAAACTTTTTCCAAAGACAGAAAAATCATCCATGAATACCTCTATGATTTTCTCAATATAATCTGAAAAGATACTTACCATACACCTCTGAAAGGTACCTAAGGCGTTGCAAAGGCCAAAGGGCATGCGACGATAGGCAAATGTTCCAAAGGGACAAGTAAACGTCATCTTCTCTTGATCTTCATTGGCTATGGCAATCTGATTGTAACCTGAGTAGCCATCTAGGAAGCAGTAGTAATCATGTCCAGCTAGTCGCTCAAGCATCTGATCAATGAATGGAAGAGGAAAGTGATCTTTCCTTGTGGTGGTGTTGAGCTTCCTATAGTCAATGCAAACTTTGTGGCCTGTAACTGTCCTTTGGGTCACCAGTTCGTTCTCAACATTCTTTACAGCAGTCACTCCTGACTTCTTAGGTACAACTTGAACTGGGGACACCTATTTGGAATCTGAAATGGGGTAGATCACGCCACAATCTAGGAGTTTAATGACCTCCTTCTTCACAACTTCCATCATTGGAGGGTTGAGACGACGTTGAGCCTCTCTAGTAGGTTTGGTCCCCTCCTCAAGAAGTATCCTATGGATGCAAGTAGTAGGGCTGATTCCCTTGATATCCACCAATGTCCATCCTATGGCGGTCTTGTGTTGCTTTGACATCTCCACCAATCTCTCCTCTTGTGAAGATGTAAGTGAAGAAGACACAATCACTGTTAAGGTCTCCTTGTCCCCTAAGTAGACATACTTCAAATGGTTTGGTAGAGGTTTAAGCTCAAGTTCTGGTGCCTGTACCACTGAAGGTAAAGTCTTATTAGCAGATAATTGAATGGACAAGGGTGGAGTAGACTTACCTACAAAGGGAGATGCTTCAAGGAAGGACACATTTGCAATGATTTTGTCCTCACAAGTTTCCTGAAGCATGTCCTCATGGATTGTGATGCCATCTTTGGTGTAGCCCACTCCTTGTTCGAGTGTAGTGACCAAAGTATCCTCATTCATGATATCAAACATTTTCTGCGCAAGATTATCTAGAATATCAATAGAAAAACGATCATGAACATCAAGAGGATACCTCATGGCTTCAAATATGTTGAAGCCAATAACATCACCATCGAATTCCATGGTGAGAGATCCAACATACACATCAATCTTTGTCCTAGCCGCCCTTAAGAAAGGGCGACCCAATAGTAGTGGCGTTGAACTCACAGGGGAATCCTCCATTTCCAACACATAGAAGTCAGCTGGAAAGATAAGATGGTTAACCTGCACAAGCACATCTTCCAACAAACCTCGAGGGTATGCATTGGACTTGTCAGCTAACTGAATGATAACATTGTCAGATTTAAGCTCTCCTAGACCTAGGGTTTCATAGGGCATAACATTAACAGATGTGCCTAGGTCTAACATGGCATTCTTAAATCTAGAGTTACCAATAGTGCATGGAATGGTAAAACTTCCAGGATCCTTGCATTTGGGGGGCAGTTTCCTCTGAATGAGGGAAGAGACGTTCTCACTTACCTTTACCACCTCCTTCTCACGGTTAATCCTCCTTGTGGTACAAAGCTCTTTTAGGAACTTAGCATACTTAGGCACTTGCTTGATGGCTTCAAGGAGAGGTAAGTTCACTTGCATCTTCTTGAAAGTTTCCAAGATAGCTTGGTCACTCTCATCCTTCTTTGATTTGGCAAATCTGCGTGGGAAAGGTATGCAAGAGGAAGAAGGGTTAGCAATAACTGAATTTGATAAGTTAGAGTTGTTACCTTTGTGTTCCGGAATTGCTTTTGGAGGTGAGGGCGTCCTAGCTTCTACCCTGGACGTTGCAGGGTCTTTCTCAAATCCCAACTTAGTGGGCTCTTGCTCTTCTTCAACTTCAATAACCACTTGGGCTTCCTTGGAAATCTTAGGTTGACCCACAAACACTTGTCCACTCCTAGTAGTCATAACAGATGCATTCTCTATATGACCTTTTGGGTTGGGTATTGTGTTACTAGGGAGCTTTCCAGTCTCATGAATCTTGCTCATGAAGTCCACAACTTGGCCCATTTGCTTCTTAAGATCTGTAATATCCTTTGTATGGGTCTGTTGTCCTTGGACCAAAGCCTGAGTAGAATTGGTGAGGGCCTCAAACATCAAACATCTTGTCATAGTTAGGATTCGAACTACCTGAGGCCTGTTGAGTATGCATATAGGGCCTTTGGAATGGTGGCCCTTGAGGACGTTGGAAATTTCCACCAAGAGGATTCTGAACGTTCTCATTGTTTGTCCACTTGAAGTTGGGGTGGTCCCTCCATCCAGAGTTGTAGGTATTCGAGTAAGGGTCATACCTTGGACCTGGAGGACCACCTTGAAATCCACCTAGTGCATGTAGGGACTCCCATCCTCCATTATCAATCAGTTGGGGACATTGATCATTCACGTGCCCTTGCATAGAACACACCCCACAAGCTTGCATAGGTCCTTTGGTACTTACGACTTGGTTCATCATCAAAGTGAGCTTGTTCAGCTTGTCCTCAATGGCAGAATTGGTACTAATCTCATGTATTCTGCGAGTAGTATGTCCTACACCCTCATATTGGTGAGTGTTTAGGGCACGATTGGCAATGAGCTCTTTCCCAGCTGTAGGTGATTTGTCAACAAAGGCTCCTCCAGCTGCAGCATCAAGCATGTCACGTTCCAGAGGTAGGAGACCTTCATAGAAGCAAGTGAGTAGGTTTTCGTCCTTCATTTGATGTTGAGGACACTGCGTGATCAGGTACTGAAACCTCTCATAATAAGTGGCATAAGATTCATCCTATGCTTGTTATATCCCACTTATCTTCTTCCTGAGCATGATGAATTTGGACGTTGGGAAATATTTCTCCAAGAAGGCCTTCCTCATTGCATCCCATGATGTAATACGCCCAGCATGAAGTTCAAATAGCCAATCCTTGGCTCTATCAGCTAATGAGAAGGGAAAAACCTTCAACTTAAGGATATCTTCATCAGCTCCTTGTGGAATCATGCTTGAGCAGACAAACAGAAACTCTTGGAGATGCTTGTTGGCGTCCTCCATAGATAGGCCATGAAACACATGAAGTCTATGCAACAATCCACTCTTCAACTCAAAGTCTGCAGACCTTCCTTCAGTTGCATCAGGGAACACAATGCTCGTAGGGAGTCCTCCTTGAACCACAGATGAAGACAGTTCCCTAATAGAAGCCATCTTTTCGTCCTCTTCTTCTTCGGGGGGTGGTGAACAAGGTGGTGTAATCTGAGGTGAGGGTGAGTTAGATGAAACAAAGGGAGATGGAGTTCGTGAAGGAGGAGATGGAGTTGGTGTAGATGATGTGGACTTCTCAGAAGGGAAGATCCTCTTCCCTTGCTCGTTAAAGGTGTATTCTTTGAATTGCAAATGAGAAGGTCTTCTGTATTCAAGTTGTGGAGGATTCTTCAAACGAGCAAGTCTTTCTTCAATCTCTCGTACACTAGGGATTTTAGAAGGCTCGGTCATTCATGGAAATCCTGAACAACATTAAGAGGTAAGTAAATTAGTAAACTATACAATAAAATAAATACAACTTAATGATTTATACAAAAATGTCACTATTCATTATTCACCATACAAAAATACAAAACATCATAATTTTTACAAGTATAAGGAGAAATCATTTGTACAAAATTTTCATACAATACCAAGAGTATAAACGTTACATATATGTTCATTTTGATTTAGGGTGTGAAATAAATAATTAATAAAAGCTTGAATCCTATTATAATCTCTTAACCAAAGTTTAGACGTGCGGCTCAAGGGCTCGATCCTTAATACTAGTCGCCCTTCTCAATCTTTTGGTAACTCTTTTCACACAGAGCCAGGTAGTAGAGGAACGATTTTGGCGGAGCTCAGCTCACTTGTTTAGCAGGGGACAAGACCCTTTGCTAGCACTTCTTGTATCCAATCAACCTAGACACCCTGTGCTACTACGGTGCGCCACACGAAATAGAAGGGTGGATGACTAATGTTAAAGACAAAGTCCTTCACCTATTCCGTTTTGGTCAAAAATTCATAAAATTCTTACTCTCATAAACCATTTTTCACGAAAAACATGTACAAGTATTTCTTTTCTTTTCTTTTATTTACAATTATTTTCAACACTTAGGTACGGGAATAGAGAGTGTCAATGTGCAATGGGACTGAAACAGCTACCCTTTTCAAGACTATGTTTAATCCAATATACCTTAGTATATTACAACATTTTCTTTTGCTATAAATATCATTGATATCAAAATAAATTCCAAGCGGTAAATCAAGTGGACGTGCGGCCCAAGTATAGTCGTCTACACACTAAGTCCCTCTAGCATCCTTTGGGCAACCTTACTGAAATGGCCAGGTAGAGGAGGGCGAACACAAGAGGCAAAATCCATTTTGGCATGAGCTACTCCCACATTGTGGTTTAGGCCCATTTGTAAGCACTTCTGGATCCAAAACCAGTTATGAACGTTGTCCTCTTCCTAGACACCATCCCACATAGGCTATACTTACTTAGATGAGAAAAATCCTAAGTGTGAAGACAGTTCAATAAATGTTAATAAAGGCCGCCCTCAACCTTAAGGGACCTGAACTAGGTACCAATAAGGGGTTTAGGCCAATATTAATAAACATGACTGCACCTATTCCTCTCAAATTACAACTTACAATTAAAATTCGTTTTCAACAATATAAATAACAACCTAAGTAAATTTACTAATTTTCCGAAAACAATATATAAACAAATAACAAATATTTACGAAACAATACATATCCAACAATAATTCACATTTCAACAACTGATTTTTCAATCCCCGTCAACGGCGCCAAAAATTGATACGCTCAAAGCAAGCATATAATTTAACCCTATAAAATGTCATCGTTAGTATATAGTAAATAGGGATCGTTCTATTCCTAGGATTGAGGGTACACCTGTCATTGTAAGAAAAATAAAGAATTAAAACAAAACAAAGTATAATATTTACAAGATTATATACAATTCACAAAATTAGGGGGGTTTTAGGTTTTAGGTTTTCGAAAAACAAAAGAAACAAATAAAACTAAGTAAAAAGAAAAACACAAATACAAGAATGGAACATAAGAAACAAAGATCAAAACAAAGCTCATAATCAAATTCGAACCCAACCCTACAATTGTTCTTCCAAGTCATGAGAAAGAAGTTGATCATGTGAAGCATTTGAAGCAAACGATTTCCCATATTTTACTTTCATTTACTAATTAATCTAAGTGAAAGCACAAAGATCAATCCTGTCAAACATGCAATCAAAGTCTAGAAAGCTAGCAAATCTTAACATGTTCAACGCAATATACATAGAGAAAGGCTATCAACTTAAGTGCACAACTTAGTATGAATAAGTTCATCTAATTGCAATCCTTTTCAATTAAATTCAATTCTTGTCCAAAACCTTTATTACTTTTGATTTAAGTTCACAAAACGATTAGGTGAATTATAAACTTAAATCTAGCACCAATTACATGCAAATCCTAGAATGTTTCGAACCACTTAGAACAAACATATAAAAGATATCAATTAAGCAAATTTAATTGAACAATCTCACAAAAGCAACTAAAGAATCACAATCATAGAAATCGAAATCTTCATTCAATCATAAAATTTCAGAATTAAACTTTGTTCAAATGTTATTGTTAACTAGAACACATTCATACGAATCAAACACGGGAAAATCAAAAGTGATTACAAGAAAGAAGGTTGAATTACACCGTGAATGGAGATGGTGATGAAGAACTTAAATGATGAACTACTGAATCTCAAAAGCAAGCTTCAAAACTTCACGGTTTCAAGGTGAATTAGGAGAGGTATGCTCACGGCTTCTTCTTCCTCCCTTCTCCCTTGCTTAAAATCGTAGAATATACTACAGAATGGAGAGAGCTTTCACGTTATGGAGAGAGTATTTTTCTGAATTGTAAGGTGTGTCAAATGTCTAGAGTAGGGGAGTATATATAGGGAACGGCAAACTTGGTCTCCAAGCCGTTTATTCCTCCTTTATTTTCCACGGAATTAATTTAATAATTCCACATAGCTTCCACCAATGATAAATTGCCAAGTAAGCCCTAGTGTGTCATCCAACCAATCATAAAACTCCAAAATGATTCCCTAATATATAGTTGCCGAAATTCCATGAATATATTCTGATTTTTCTCTTTTATTTCGGCCAAAATACCTTTAGGGAATATAGGAATGAATCTAGACGCATTTTGAGCTTTTTCTTGATGTCCACACTTCTTCTTTCCTTAAACTCTCCCTAGAAAATCTCTTGGAGTAATCTTTTATTTTTTTCTTGATTTTCACGCCAACTCTCTCTCTTCCACTTGGTATTTTACGATAAACCTTCCAGCAACATCTCTTATGCGTCACAAACCCTAATTCCAATGGGCTTTTATCCATTTTGCCGAAAATCCAAGTTAATCTAGAGAGTTCTTGGGCCTTGTTGCGTCACCTTCAAGCCTTGTCATCTTCCAACGCCATTTCTTCATTATTTCGGTCATGTTTCTTGGTTAGCTTCGGAATCTTGCTTGATACACTTTCCTCTTTTGCACAGGGATTCCTGGTTGGAACAGGAAAGCTTATTTCTTCATTTCTGCTCATTTGTGTCTCATCTTCACACCTCTTAATGTTTGCTAGCTTCTCTTTCCTTTCGTGAGTTCATTTCCACTTTTGAGCTCCAAGGACATGAAAATAGAAATTATTACTAAAAATAGAAACTTTCTTAAAACGAAAATAGAAACTTTCTAAAAATGAGAAATGGAAACTTTCTAGAAATGAAAAATAGAAACTTTCCAAAAATGAAAAATGGAAACTTTCTAAAACTAAAGGGATTCTGTTAATGCTCAAGTCCGGCGGTAGCCGGCTCCTTGTTTAACGCGGGTCCGGTGGGCGGACCACTACTCAGAGGATTAGATGACTTCTGTTTACTGCAACACGAGAGACAGGGCATCAGAGGGAGACCGCGTTGGGCGGTCTTCACTTCTCCGATGCCTAAGTCAGTCACTGTATATGGGCAACATAACAATAAATGAGTAGTAATTGCGTAATTAACACTACTACAATTACTAGCTATTAGGACACCCTATAAGGACACATTTTCATTGAGGTGTCCTAGTAACCTTTCAAGGACGACCTCGAGAAAACAGGCGCTGCCCCGCCCTTTTTTTTGGCCAAAAGTTCAAATTCCCAATTTTTGTTTTCCCACACACGTCTTAGTGGACCGCTCTCTCACTCTCTCTCATCTGCATCACTTCCTCGTCGAATGAAACAAATTCACTCACCACGGATGGGTGCTTCTCTCACCTTCTCGATCTGCCTCTACATTCTTTTGCTGAATCTATTTTCCCTCAAACCCTCGTTTTCTCCACAGCCCCTCTTGCTCTTTTTCTCCGATCTTGATGTCACCCACCAAATTGAACTTCGAAGAACTTCATGGCCCTTGGGTTGACTTGGATTCAGGGATTATTCTTTTTGGGTAATCTTAATTTAAGTCTCCTCTCTTGTCGAACCCGATGATTCAGATTCGATGGCCAGGTCATTTGTGTGAGGCTCGTCCGAGCGGCATGCGAAGGCACTTGATCGAAGGAGCAGTAGCAACATGTTCCCTTCCACCTCTATCGCTCATTCTGATGAATATTGTATGTAACTTCTTCTGGTCTTGACTCTTGACAACCGTCCCCTCAAATTTGGGGTATAATTGTTGTGTTTGTAGGTTTTGCCTCTGGTTATGTTTACTTTGTTTTTTTTTTATTGCTTTGGGTTCTGGCTTTTGCTGGGTTGATTGTGATGCGTGGCCTAATTATATTTGTATTGCTTATGGTGTTCTTGGTTTCGCATCCTATGTCTGTGTGGACAGTGCAGAGAGATCGAGGTTTATATGAGAGAAGAATTTACTGAAATGTGTTTGCTATAATTTTTTGTTTTAGGGTTATGTTGTATCTACAACTATGGTTATGGATGAGCTATTCTAATCAGGTCCATTGTTTGTCTTATTGCTAGAATTTTTTGTTTTTGGGTTATTCCGTATCTACAACTATGGTTATTAATAAGCTATTCTAATCAGGTACAAGAGAGTTATACGCTATTGTTTGTCTTAAAGGCAATGTTGGTCAGGACTCCTTGATTTTAGCTTATTTGCACATGTTTTGGTGGATGAGAGTGGAAAGATATAAAAGGGTTCGAATGAATTCTTTTCTTTATTTTATGGTTGATAAGGAGGTGGTAGCCTTTGCTTTTATGCTAGAACATGCATCCTGGATCATGGATTCATGATTTTTGTTCAATTGAAGTATCTTTCACTGTTCTTTGGTGTCGTCAAACAAGCTGAAAAAATCAACTTCAGGGAAGTTGCCAAATGCAGCTTTATATTTTGAACTTATTTGTGCAGTTCCCATTAGCTCTTTCTATGATGTCTCACTGTCTTCTAATGCTTTTCTGCAGACAAATCTGATCAAAGAAAGCATAAGAATGGGCTACAATGATTTTGGAGATTTCCATTATTCTCATGGAAACTTGGGGATGCTTTTAGGAGCTATGTTTGTACTCCTGATTATTGTCCTACATCAAAGCATACTGTTCATATGTGCATGTGTTCCATTCTGGTCAGCATAGAGATGGGTCAATTTACTCATGTCGCAAGCAATGCTAGAAAAGCATAACAAACACTAGAAGCTATGTCGCAAGCTATGATAATCTTCACAAGTAGTTTGTTGCATGGTTTTATGATTATCATAAATTTGTTTGGCCTATTAATGCTTAAATGTACATGAAAGTAAAATTTTCTATGTTAACTGATGAATGCCTCAGGGACTTAAAAATTTCAATAAAGCTGTCAAGGTACTTATCATTTGCCTTAAGAAGATTGATAATGACAACTATCTTGAGGTACTATCTTCTTTATTTGAGCTAAAAGATAAACTTCTTATGCAAATTAACTTCTTTATTTGATTATGTACTGTTTTATAATAGTTGAACTAAGTATGAATGTTGAAAGCATTTTCATGCTTCGTTTACATATGTGCTTGCAGAAAATGATAGATCAAGGCTTTTGAGTAGCAGATGATTAGATTAAAGCCCTGAAGTCTGGTTCCACCTCTCTCTCTCTCTCTCTCGCTCTCTCTCTCTCTCTCTCCCCTTCTCCTTAGTGTGTACCAATGCATTAATTGAAGCCCTTATGGGTCTTTCTCTATTTGTTATTTCAAATTTACTTAGATTACTTTTGATGCTTCCTGCTTGAATGATTTCATAAAAAAGTTAGTAATGATAGAAAGTTTCTTGTTTCTTTTTCTTATCTACAAGAACTCAGTCGTAAGCTTGCAGGAATTCAATGGATGGACAGCTCAAGATATTCTTGAAACTCCAAGCAGCTCAATTATAAATAAGGTTAGCAATACTTCAATTGATGGATTTACCTGTTATTAATTCCTTCGATCTAGCTTACTGTTGATGTTATATCTAGCAAATTGTTTTTTTATTTTTTATATTTTTTATTGGTGTGTGTATGCATGTCATGAAAATTAAGTAGCATTATCTGAATCATTAATTATATGGAATTTCTGGAACATAAACATATATAGCTTACTCTATGGAATTGCTGGAACAGAAACATCTATTATCTCTACAGTTTGAAGCAACTGTAATTGGTTCTACTGTTTTTACAACTTACTATAGTTGTGTAAGCATACCTGTTGCTAAATCTCTTCCTCTTTCTTCTTTAAGGCATATTACTTCCAATAGCATTGGTGGTGAAATTCCATATGTCTTACCCCCCAATGCGACTCACATGTAAGTAATATGCCTCTTGTGTCTGCAGAAATTTTTGGACAGCATAATGCAATTATGTGGGTTCTTTCTCCTACTTCTAGATACCCATATGATGTAATTACTGTCTCAAAGTTGCAATGAGTAGAAAGAAATAGATTGAAATTTTTCTGGTACCTATGTTTCCAAATAGTCATTAACTTTTCTTTTCTAGGTCCTTCTTCATTTGGGTTCCAGTAAGTTTTTCTTTCCCATCCTCCAGATTTTGGTGAAGTTCAATATTTAAAATTTTGTATAGCTTATGACAGAGCATCCTTCTTGTGGTTTTTCTTAGGCCCAATTTGGAGTAAAATTGTGCTACCACATGCACACCGTGATCATTGTTACAAGAGTTCTCTTAGTGTAAGAGTATCGAAAACTTATATCAGGAGCTTCTTCCTCCCAAGCACGATGATTATCATAAGATGCTCGTAAGATGCTGAGGTCTGTTCCTCTTCTTTTTCCCCAAGTAGTTTGTTTATTATTGGAGTGGATTGGATGTTAGAGAACTTGCAATTCAATTTGGTGTGTTCAGATCATTCTCTTTGTTCCAAAGGATTTATCCCTGTAAGGTTTAATTCTCTTTTTGACATGTGTTATCAACTGATCATAGAGCATGGTACCACATGTGGAAGTCACCTAAATTGTTTCTGCAGTTGGATATAATTCATGTATAAGATTATGATTTGCCTAGTTTTCTTAGGTATAGCTACACCAGCTCCAGGACAGGCGCAACTTTTACTTCCTAATCTTGTTCCTAAATATGCTGTAGGACTCTTTTTTTCTTTTTTTTTTTGTGTTCGTGGTCATCAGGCAACACCCTGAACTTTTTTTTCATTTTCCATTTAAGGTAGTTTTAGATGTGTTCATTGGATCCAATGGACACGATGGCATTTTATTGTCAACTTCAGTTTATTATGCTGTGGTGTCTGATTGCAAGGATTTATTTTTCCTTCTCATCAGTGATCCAGCTAACCGGCCAACATTTCTAGAACTGCTCTCAGATACTTCCACTTGGCCATGTTTTTGTTCATTGGGTTTCATTATTTCATTCACTACATTGGTAGAGGAAGCAGCCACTCTCAGATACTTCCACCTGGTATTGGAAAGTGTTATTGGTAATTATTATTGTTTATTTTCTTAGCAGTCTATGTCGAAAGATAATGCGCTTTCTGTAGAACAATTCTAAATTCCTCTATCTGCCATCTTCTTCCATACAAAGATCACTTAGCTTAGTGCAACTCTGTCCTTCTTAATTTCTTATTTTGTGCATGTCATTAATGTTATTATTCTTTTGATATTTAATTAACGTGGTATGAGTGTTGGTATGCCCCGGTGAATCTCTTATCCTCAACTAGTTCTATAGCAGTTGACAGAGGACTCAGCTCAGGAGGGCCAAGCCTGGAGCATGTGGAGGAAGATAAACAGCTCATGAATGGCGAAGTCCAATATATTAGAGAAGAAGGATGTTATTGGAGCTTCCTGTGGCTCCGAGAGGCACAAGGGGAAATGATTAGGTAAGGACTCCAGACTTTCTTATTTCAACAAGATATGCTCCTACAAATTGGACCTGGTTTCATAATGATCAAGGAAATGATTCAATACCTTAGGAGGGTAATTGTGCTTTAAAACCAGAAAATTAGGTGAATGAAAGTAATCGACCTACAACTAATGAAGCTTCAGGAGCCTGGACCTCTTTGTTTAATGTAAATTGCACAAGCAGTGGTAGCAGCTCTGGAAGTATCAATAGTTCTGCGAAAAAGGAGGATGTGGATATTGATTGCTTGGACTATGAAGTCTTATGGGAAGACATGATAATTGGAGAGAGGATTGGGCAAGGTAATGATCTTCCAACTGCCCACTGCCTGCTACAAAACAAAGTTTTCTTTTTGTACTTATGTTTCTTCTCCTCTTGCTTAACTGTTTTGATTTTTTTGCTTTGTTGAATTTTATTCTGATATTTTTTTGCCACTTTACTGTTTGCTTTGTTGAATTTCATTTTGATATTCTTTTGCCATTTTACTTTCCTCTGCAGGTTCATGTGGAACTGTATACCATGGTCTGTGGGATGGATCAGTATGTTATCTTGCTCTTTCTCTACTTCCAGTAAATGATGTTTCCATTTAGTCAATGTAGACAAAAAGTGAAGTTCAAATTTCAATAAGTGACACCCTGTTTATCCAGAAAAGAATGCTTATAAAATGTCTCTCTAAACATAGTGTTTTCATGCCTACGTCTTCTGCATAAAGCATATAACTTGATGAGTCAAACATATTATTCATATAAACTTAAAGAACAGAACACTCATCACCAAGTCTGGGAAGGGAATGGTATTTTAAATGGCATTCACAAGAACCTTTTGTTCAATTATCTTAGTATTAATCACAAGAATCCTACTATTAATCAGTCTGCTCCTTATTCTTTAATTATGCATATACTTGTGCAGGTTCAAAGTTTGTTAGTACTGATGGCAGTATAGGCAGCAAGGTCTCATCATTTTCAACAAGTCTTGTAGGATGGTACTTTCATTTTGGCATTTGCTTCTGGCAAATCTAAGTTTAGCATTTTCATGTAAACTGTAATTACTCTTCAGTTCATGATTGACATATAATGTGTGTTCAGACTTTACACTTTAGAAATTTTTTGGGTATATGTATGGATATGATATTCTGGTTAAGTTAATGCATTTGGTGGTGTATTTTGAGCTGTGTATAATTGGAGGAAGATTTCTTTTATTAATTTTTTTTGGATTCTTTACAAGTTTTAAGGACACTTTTTTAACGTCCTCTATTACCTTTATTAAGTGTCCTGTTTTAGTTTTAAGGACACATATGAGTAATTTTTTTGTGTCCTCTTAAGGATTTAAGGACACCATTTCTAGAGCTTTTAGGACACAGTTTGTGTGTCCTAGTATAGAAAAGAGGACACAGTTTCTAGAGCTTTTAGGACATTGTTTAGGTGTCCTCTTATGGATTTACGGACACCATGTCCAGGGCTATTAGGACACATAAACTGTGTCCTTGTATAGATAAGAGGACACATTTTCAGTGTCCTTGTTTGGGACTTACGATGACACCCGGATAGAGGACTCTTTTTTAAAGAGTCCTTGTATGTATTTAAGGACACGGTTTAGGTGTCCTTAAATCATGTTATTGTAGTAGTGTAATGAGGAGAGAGGAGAGAACCTTTTATAGGTGAGGAAGAGGTTGATCTTCTTCTTATTTCCGATGTGGGACTAATGTGCTTCGATTCCCAGCGTCTGGAGCTTCTGATGCCATCTTGACACGGCACGTGGCGGCCCGTCAGCGGTGATCTGGGGGCGATCCAGGTCTCGAGCAGTAGCCCACCTGGCCGTGCCTTCGCAGGTTACCCCCTTGGTAGGAGTCGGTACCTCTGGCGGTACTATGAGCGTGGCTCTTTATAGCTAATTATGCTCGCTCTGGCACATGTAGGTACAAGTCCCCCAAGTCCCCAGTCAAGGAGGGCAATCTTGGTTGGGGAGTTGATCGACGGTGTGAAGTGTTACTTCCGCTAGACTTGTAACAGTATAATTAGCGTCAGTGCGTTGTCAACCATGGATTTACTAAGCGAACGCTTTATACCCTTTCGGGTGGGCCCCTGCCAGGCCCGCCAGGGAGTCCCCCACTCCCTAGCCAAGACAGACCTTCGGAACGAACAGTTAGCCAAGTTGGAGCAAGACATGTCCCTGCTACGGGATCAGGTGGCCGCCAAGGAGAAGAAAGTTGAGATCCTTCAGCGGGAGTCCGCCGCCAAACAGGCCGAGGTCAAGCGACTAGAGGGTGAAGTCGCTCGCTTGGAGGCTGAGGGGGGTCGTGCTGCGGCAGCCGCTATTGAGCCATACAAGCAGTCGGCGGAGTACAAGAAGGCACTGACCGAAGCAGCGAAGGCCGATGCCCTAGCTAATGTGGAGATGCTACAGCAGAAAGGTGCCATCGACTGGGCGAAAGCGTCGATACCGGTCGTGCAGCCATCTAAGGAAGCTCCGCCGACAACAAGTACCGCTCCTACTGCCACCCCTGGTCATGTTGAAGGAGCCTGCTCGGGTAGCGGGGAGAGTGGCGGACTTCCAGAGGGCGACTCTCAGCGGACGCCTACCCAGTCTGAGGTGTCTCGCGCTGGGTTCTTGGCAGCCCACACCCGGGCGAATGGCACAGTAGAGACCCCCAGTCCAACAGCCCGAGGGTCTGACCAGACGAGCCGTTCACATCCACCGCAGGCCGCCAGTGGAGATGCTGAAGGTAGCGGAGCCGACCTCGCCAACCCCGCCAACCCTGCCAACCCCTGAAAGTAGGAGTAGGAAAGTTTTTGTAGCCGCTGAGGCATAAATATTTTATGTAATTCTCTTTGGGATATAAATGAAATTTTGGAACCTAAGCTCCTATACTCTGCTTTTTTTTGTGATGATGTGTGTACCGCTAAGGGCCTTGACAATTTCGTTTTTGGCCATGAATGAAACATTAAAGGAATTAAAATTAGTCCAAGTGCACAATGTAGCCGACGTAGTCCGCTGACTGGCGTTGCCAGTTGCCCTCAGTGCTAGACTTGGTAACAACGGTTTGAATAATTCTTCGTTTCATTGATAGCTGTCTGAACAGCGTTTACAAAAGCGGGCTCGTACCCGTTGGGTAGCTTCCCTTAGCTAAATATTGAACAAAAATTTAGCTAAGTCAAGATGCTCTTGGTAGCGGTATGACTATTTGTAGTAATACCGAAGGTGCTCGGTATTCCAGGGGTGGGTCGTTGTGACACCATCCTTGTCCATTAAGTAGAAGGTGCCTGGGCTCACGACCTCTACAATTTTATATGGACCTTCCCAAGTTGGGCAGAGTTTTGTTGGCGGTGGTATGACTTCTTTCATTACCCAGTCCCGGAGTTGGAGGTTGCAGGCTTTGACCCTAGCGTTGTAGAAACGCGATACCCGTCGCTTGTTTTGGAGATTGCGCAAATGGGTTGCGTCACGCTTTTCCTCTAGGAGATCCCTGTCGAGGTTAACGCCGTCGCTGTTGGTCTCAGGGCAGTAGCCTTCGACCCTAGTGGTTGGTTGGGTTACCTCGATAGGCAGGAAGGCCTAAGTTCCGAACATCATACAAAAGGGGGTTTCACCTGTGGTGGAAGTTAGGGTTGTCCTGATGGCCCACAGAACTTCCGGGAGCTTCTCCGCCCACAAACCCTTGGCCCTATCGAGCTTCTTCTGCAACAGCTTCTTGATTATCTTGTTTGCCTCCTCGACCTGGCTGTTGGTTTGGGGGTGAGCGACTGATGCAAAACGCATCTTGGTGCCCAGGTTGGCGGTAAAAGAGATGAGTTCCTTATTGTTGAACTGTGTGCCGTTGTCTGTGATGATTGCATGTGGGACACCGTAGCGGCAGTAGATGTTCTTCCAGAGGAAGTGAATTACCTTGGCGGTAGTTATTGCCGTCAGGGGCTCTGCCTCTATCCATTTGCTGTTGTAGTCGATGGCGACAATGATGTATTTGAACTGACCTTTGGCGGTTTGGAATTTTCCCATCAAGTCCAGGCCCCACGTTGAGTGAATCCAGGGACCGACGATAACCGACAGAGGTTCCGCCGGGGCATGTGGAAGATCAGCATATTATTGCCATTTGTGACAAGATTTTGATATCCGCCGGGCGTCATCACCAAGCGTAGGCCAAAAGTAGCCTTGTCGCATTGTGCGATTAGCCAAGGATCTGGTGCCTGAATGATTTCCGCATTCTCTGCCATGTATTGTTGCTAGTATGACCTTTCCCTCCTCTGGGGTTAGACAGCGGAGGTTGGGGTGAGTGAATCCTTGACGGTAAAGTTTGTCGTTCTGCATGTTGTAACGGGTTGCTCTCCGCTGGAGCTGTCGCACCTTGATCTTGTCTTCTGGAAATGTCCCGTTGCGTTTGTACTGAATAACTTTGTCCATCCAGCTAGGATTGGCCTTAATGTTAAAGATCTCCGCCAGGATTTTTGTGATACTTGGCCTGTCCAGAGACTCTACCCTTGTGTCCGCTGGACTCTGGTGTGGCTGGGCGATTGCCAGTCTTGCCAATGAATCAGCCTTGGCGTTCTTTTCCCTGGGGATTTGTGTGATGGTGTGGAACTTGAATTTTTTGAGCAGCGTCTTGGCGTACCCTAAGTATGCCGCTAACTGCTGGTCCTTGGCCTGAAAGCTGTCGTTGACCTGGTTAACGACCAACTGAGAGTCGCTGAAGATGTTGACACTGTCGGCCCCTGAATCAATGGCGAGGAGTAGGCCGGCAATGAGTGCCTCATATTCCGCCATGTTGTTGGAAGCTTTGAAGTTGAATTTCAACGCGTATTCGACGCTAAGCCCCCCTGGTCCTGTTAATATGATTACGGCGCCGCTGGCCTTGGATCAAGCTGAACCGTCCACGTGTAGGTTCCAGTCTGATTGTTGGGGAGCCGGCTCCTCGGCTGTCACTATTTCCGTTCCGGGTGGTACATCTATCTTGGATTCGGGCTGACGCTCGGTGAGCTCAGCAATGAAGTCTGCCACCGCCTGGCCCTTCATGGCGGTTCATGGTTTGTAATCCATGTCAAACTCGCTAAGCTCGATGGCCCACTTGCTGAGGCGCCCCGAATGTTCAGGGTTCTGCATTACTTGTCTCAGCGGTTGATTGGTTAACACATGGATTGTATGGGCTTGGAAGTACTGGCGGAGGCGTCTGGCGGCAACGATGAGTGCGAGAACAAGCTGCTCCAAGGGAGGATACCGTGTTTCTGCTCCGTTCATGCCCCTACCGGCATAGAACACTGGGAGCTCGTCCTGGCCTTCTCGCAGGACTATGGCGCAGCTCACCGCTGACTGAGATACCGCTAGGTAAATGTATAATGTTTCTCCTTGCACAGGAATGGAGAGGAGTGGAACTGCCGCCAGGTATTCCTTCAGGCCTTGGAACGCCGCCTGGCACTCTAAATAGGGCGCACTTGTCGGTCAGTCTAGAGATAAATCGAGACAGGGCGGTTAGCTTGCCCTAGAGGCATTGGACGTGCACCTTCCACTCCGGGTCTTTCAAGTTGAGGATGGCTTGCACCTTGTCAGGGTTAGCCTCGATGCCCCGCTCACTGACAATATACCCCAGAAATTTGCTGGCGGTGACGCCAAAGAAACATTTTTCTGGGTTGAGGCGCATACCATAGGTCAGGAGGATGGCTACTATGATTTTTAGGTTTGCCACATGTCCGCTAGCTTTTATACTCTTGACCAACATGTCGTCTACGTAGACCTCGATTATCTTGCCCAGATGTTCTGCGAACATGGCGTTCATCAGTCGCTGATAAGTTGCCCCTGCGTTCTTCAAACCGAAAGGCATCACATTGTAACAATACAGGCCTTTGTCGGTGGTGAAAGTGGTGCACTCCTGGTCATCGAGATGCATCCTGATCTGGTTATAGCCAGAGAAAGCATCCATCATGCTGAGAAGCTCGTGTCCAGCGGTTGCATCGACGAGTTGATCGATGCGGGGTAGTGGGAAGCTGTCTTTCGGGCATGCTTTGTTAAGATTTTTGAAGTCGACGTACATCCTCCACCTGCCGCTAACCTTTTTGACCATAACCAGGTTGGAAATCCACTGAGGATAGATGACCTGGCGGATGAACCCAATGCCCTGCAGCTTGGCAACCTCCTCCCCTATAGCACGGTATTTCTCTTCGTCGAAGGCTCTGCGCTTCTGCTTGATAGGGTAGAAGGATGGTTTGATGCTCAACTTGTGTGAGATGATTTCAGGGGGGATACCTGGCATGTCTGCATATGACCAGGCAAAGACCGTAGCGTTGTCACGTAGGAACTAAGTGAGCTCTGCCGCCAGCCCTGGGTCTAATTGAGCGCCTATGCGGACTGTCCGCTCAGGGTGCTCATCAGAGATGCTGACGATCCTTAATGATGTCTCCGGGTTGACCGGCTCCTTCCTTACGTACTTCTTTTCGTCATCCCTGGGGTCCTCAAAAATATTTAGTGGTGGTGCCTAACTGCCTACCTCCAGTATCTCATGGCGGCGGGTTGATTGAGCTATAGTAGTTGAATAACATTCGCGTGCCAACTGTTGACTTCCCCTGACACAGCCTGTGCCGTTGGGTGTGGGGAATTTCATGAGCAGCATGTACCCGGCGATGATGCACTTAAGTTTGTTGAGCCTTGGCCGACCAATGATGGCGTTATATGAGCTGAAACAATCGACAATTATGAACTTCGTATGTATTTCAGCCATGCATGGACTGGTACCGATAACTAGCTGCATATAGTCAGAACCCAGAGATTGCATGACGTCACCGGAGAAGCTGAGCAGAGGTTCATGATCTTGGAGTAATTTTCTGTTCCGCTTCAGGTCGTTGTAACAACCACTGAATATAACGTTGACAGCGGACCCGCTATCAACCAGGATTCTTCCAACTGACATTTTGCCGAGAATGGCGTCGATCAAAAAAGGATCGTCATGGGGCAGATGTACTCCGCGTTCCTCCTCTTCTGAGAAGGTAATAGGCTCCCAACCAGCCCTTGGGAGTTTGGCGGATCTTTCATAGCGGATGTTGCAGACTTCCTTTGGGTGATTAGCTCGTGCATAACGCTTTCTAGCTCTGTGAGACATGTTGGTGATTGGAGCACCTCCATCGATGGTGTTGATGCGGCCCATGGGCTCAATGTCGGCTATCACAGGTGGCGGTTGGCGCACCTTGAACTGCTCAAGCTTGCCGTCATGGTACAAGGTCTCAATGGCCGTTTTGAGGGCGTTGGAGCTGTTGGTATTGTGACCGCTGTCTTCATGGTATTTGCACCACCTGTCTGTGTTTCTTGGCTTTCCTGTTTTTGGGTACTTTCCCGGGGGCGGTGGTGGGATCTGATCCTTGCACTGATTGTATATTTCTTCATACGAGGCCGTGAGGACTGTAAACACTGCGTACCGCTAGGAAGACTCCATATGTTTGTTGCGGTTGTCCCCATGGGATGGGTGGTTCCCCTTGTAGTGTTGGTCCTTCTGTCGCTTGTTTTGGTACTGGCCCTGCTGCCACTCCCTCTTTTTTGTCAGTTGGCGGTGTTGGAGGTTTTGTTAGCGGTCCCCTGCTGACTGGAGGAGGGTTGTACTGACTTTGCCAATGCTGCTGGTGGCGGTGGGGTCTCTCCATATGTGATGAATTCTGCTTGGGCATGAATGACCGCCTCACTCATGAAGTGGTCATATACCGCATTTGGATGATTGTAGTTGAGGTGATAGAGAAATGGCCCTTTGAGGAGTCCCTGCTTAAAAGCCGCCGAAGCCATTGTTTTATCAAGATCACGGCATTGAGATGCCGCCGGTCGCCACCTTGTGACGAACGCCTTCAGTGTTTCCTCCATGCCGTGCTTGACGTTGAACAATTGGCTTGTGTTGTGGTGCCCGGCGGACAGTAGGATGAACCGGGAAAGGAAAGCGTGCGATAATGCCTGGAATGAGTCAATGGATCCCGGCGGGCATTCGAAGAACCAATTCATTGCCTCATTGTCCAGCGTTTCGCTGAACAAGTGGCACAGGGTGGCGTCATCGAATCCCTTGTTGTTGGTGACTTTCTTGAAGGTGTCCATATGGACGAAGGGATCAGTCTTACCGCTATAATGTGACATTTTTGGAGTCTTTGCATACGCCGGTCTGATGGCCAGCAAAATTGCAGCGGTAAATGGTTTTGGTTTGGACGCGAAGAGTGGATTTGAAGTTGGTGCTGGGGTGCCTGATTGCGCCCGGATTAACCTTTGTTCCAACTGCTGCATCCTTTCCAATATTTGAGCTGTTGCATTACCGGCGGGGTCTAATCTGGTACTCCGCTGAACTGATCCTCACCTGGGAGCGGGTGGGTTTCCCTCTGTTCTTGCCCGAGGTCTCGAGCGGTGAGTGTGCAGTGATGACTCTGCCTCCTGTTCCAACATTAGCTGGGGTACAGGGGGTGGTCCCATTCCCGCTAGCTCTGGTGGGTGCAGCGGGACCTGCATATGCACGACTGGTGCTGGTATCAATGCTCCTGTACCGGGTCGGCTGTGCCTGGTGCTTCGTGACTGCTCACTTCGTGCCAGGTTGGCGGTTGCCTCCAGCGTTTTCTTTAGCTCATCAAAGCGGGACACAAGCGTGCCATTTGCTTTTGGGCCTCGGCCTTCTCCTTGCGTTCTTGTTCACGCTCTCTGTTTGCCTTGTGAAGATCCGCTAGTGCCAGCTCGTACAGAGAGGCGAGGTCTTGGCCTAGCGGGCGGCTGCTACTTGGGTTTGTCTCACCGCCAGGGTTGACCGGGGTGGTGAATAATGCGCGGTTAACGCCTACCGCTGGGTTGGTGGGTTGGGGAATGGCGGACTGATCTGCCTGCTCGTCAGCGTCTTCCTTGCTACCGTTAGTCATGGTGATTGTGGCGGGATGACCTTTTGTTCAAGGGTTCCCACAAACGGCGCCAATGTTAATGCTCAACTCCGGCGGTAGCCGGCTCCTTGTTTAACGATGGTCCGGTGGGCGGACCACTACTCAGAGGATTAGATGACTTCCGTTTACTGCAACACGAGAGACGGGGCGTTAGAGGGAGACCGCGTTGGGCGGTCTTCACTTCTCAGATGCCTAAGTCAGTCACTGTATATGGGCAACATAACAATAAATGAGTAGTAATTGCGTAATTAATGAGGAGAGAGGAGAGAACCTTTTATAGGTGAGGAAGAGGTTGATCTTCTTCTTGTTTCCCATGTGGGACTGATGTGCTTCGATTCCCAGCGTCTGGAGCTTCTGATGCCATCTTGACGCGACGCGTGGCGGCGCGTTAGCGGTGATCTGGGGGCGATCCAGGTCTCGAGCGGTAGCCAACCTAGCCGTGCCTTCGCAGGTTACCCCCTTGGTAGGAGTCGGTACCTCTGGCGGTACCATGAGCGTGGCTCTTTATAGCTAATTATGCTCGTTTTGGCACATGTAGGTACAGATTCATTTAAGGAAATAACTTAGTAAATATGAGGAAATAACCATTAAAATGTCGCATTAAAATGCTCCTGTCACATGGTTCTCATCTTGATCACCCAGAAGTCGAAGTTCTCTCCACTGAAGATTGGAACTTTGATTTCTAATGAGTTGCTTGAACTAGCCATATTAGATCAGTACTTTGTGTTTGATTTTTTTTATCCAACAGTTGATACGACCCAGTTGATATTGATCAACAGAGCTCTGATACCATGTTAGGATTTTAGCTTCAATTTGTTAATAAACAAACCACAATCAATAACACAACTTTGATGTTTGATTGAAAAACTACAGTAGCAGTTTGAAGCATGAACTGATTAACAAAAACTCAGCAAACTTGTGTGCTTGACTTTTTGATCTAGTTCTTTTTTTACATCAGCTAACATTTCCCTTATATAGGGTACAAAAGTTAACCTACAAAATATCTAGAGTTGAGCATATTAAACTAGATTAAACAAGTAAAAATATCTAGCTTAATTTTAGTGGAGTAAACAGTGCATCAAGTTGCAGAAAAATATCTTTCACTGCAGCTGTTCCCCGCAGCTAAGTATTCTGCAGTTAACTCACTATTGCAGTTTCCTAAATGCAGTAGGAAAGCATTAATTCCAACATGTTTTCTTGTTTTTATCGTATTACTGACGAAGGACTGGAGAGAATTTAAAATCATTTGGTTCTGCTGATCAGGTCAAGGGGAAGTATTCAATTAATAGGAATTCGACAGAGAATTTTTGGTTCCAGAAGTCGATACTAACTTAAACGAAGTCATGTAGGTCTTCACCAACATGTGTCTGTTGATTTTTCTCCTCCAGTAGTTTGTTCGTAGAAATAACAGAGGTGACCATAACCAAGTTATTGACAAGGGGATTGACCCAACTCTATTCGGACGCCATGATCTTACATCTCCATCATTCTCGGATTTACTGTACTTCGAAGTTCGAACAGTTTGAAATAGTGAAACTCATAGCAAGCGCACCATCACACCTATTCAAGCATCAGATTATTAAAACCATCAATGTGTGTGTTTCTTTCAAAAAGAAATTTTAGACTATTGTCAAATGGAGAGTACAAAGTTGATGCAAAACTATATCCCAAAAGAATCATAACACAAAAAAAAAAAAAAAAAGACCAGATGAAAAAGACATTGCAATTTAAGCTTAAGAACATAAGTAGTTGATAGCAACTATGCAATGAGAAAAAATCCAGCTATACGAAATATTACGCAGTTTCAGTGCAAAAATGAATGATAATCAATCAAACGCAAAAACTTGGAAGTCCCCCACCCTATGTAACCTCGAGGTCGACCAAGAGTCCCAGAACATGGACATTTTAGCAAATGATCTTTTACTGACTGAAACCATAAACTCAAGAACCAAATAAATCCTAGAGCTCCAAGCCAACAACAACCCATAACAGAGCCCAAGTCGGACCACCGACTAGAACTAGATCCCAAATTTGGATCCAAGGGCGACTTGGATCCTTGAATAGGCAAAATAAATCAGCAACGGTGACAAAACCCTTGAAGGCATGGTACAGTAACGCACCACAACATGTGGTTAATCGGATATGGCCTTCCCACAGTCCTAGCAAGAGTAAGAGAGACGAATAAAATTTTGGGATCTTGACCATTTACCCAATTTGGGCCCAAAAAATGTCTACTTACTCCACTAAAAGATTTGTGTGCCCACTTATCCAATTTAAATGTAAAAAAGACAATTTGCCTTTTGAATAATTAAGAAATTATTGAAGACCTTGCCGGAATCCTGTCACTGGTCTCCAGACTCCGATAACTGGCAGCGGGAATCCGGTAATCGGCCGCTAGAGGTTTCCAAAGAGGTCGCCGGAGACTTTTATTTACCCCCAATAGATTTTTTTAATGAAGTTGATTGGGGGGCAATAAAATGTTTATTGGGTATTATTAGCGGCAATAAAATAGGACGCCGGACTCCGGTCACGAAGAGGTTGCTAAAGACTTTTTTCAACCCCCAATAAATTTTTATTGGGGGCAATAAAAAGTTTATTAGGGGACAATAAAGTTTATTGAGAGACAATAAAAAGTTTATTAAGTATTATTGGGGTAATAAACAGTTTATTGGGGGGTAATAAAACAGGACATCGGTCGCCGAATTCTAGCCAGCGGTGATCGGATTCCGGCAGCATGTGACCGGAGTCCCGCAGCTGGCGACCGTAGTCCCGTGAAGTCTCTCTCTCTAAGTGACAAAGGGAGAGAGGGCAAAAATAAATAAAAATTGATAAAAAAAAAATAACTTATTGGTATTAGGGCAAAAAATATGTAATTTGTTGGGTAAGTGGGCAATCTTATAAGATGTTTGGGTAAATGGGGTTAGTGTAACTTAAATTTGGGTAAATGGATTTTGTTATTATAATTTTTTGTATGGGCAATTTACCAAAAAGGTAAAATGTCCAAGCCCAATACCCATATGCGCAGAGAAACACCAATTAATGCTCATGCAGTCTCTTTAAATTTTGGATTAATATAAAATAAACATTAAAGTTGATGTTTATTATAAAATTGCCACCGTATCTTTTAAATTAATTTTAATTACAAAATTGCCAGCATATTTACTATAACAGCTAGAAATGTTTAATTTTTTACTCATATCATGCTCATCACCCAAATCTATCTAAAACATTATATAATATTATTGTCTAACAGTAATATTTGCAACCTTATTATTTTGTAGTAGCATTTTCAATGTTATACTTGATTAACATCCTACACCACAAAAACACCTTCAACTTTAATAACAAGTTATGAGATTGATTTTGCAGTACAGCACAAAATATTCTTGGTCTTCATCGCTCTTCCTGACCTTGAGTTTTATGCTCTTGTGTTATCTA
Organism: Rosa chinensis; assembly: GCF_002994745.2. Taxonomy (NCBI): domain Eukaryota; kingdom Viridiplantae; phylum Streptophyta; class Magnoliopsida; order Rosales; family Rosaceae; genus Rosa; species Rosa chinensis. The sequence goes on from NC_037088.1 coordinate 39,385,484, forward strand.
TAGTTTATGTCTTTACATTACGGATCTTTCTCTTGGTAGTCATTGTGTGAAATTCCAAGTAATGAACAAATGATTAACATGTCAGCTATTATGGTTATATAGTAAAAATGACTATATGCAGTATTTGTTGGTGGTTTGGTGCAACTTACTTCATATATTTAATAATTAAGGAATAAATGCATAAATGAGGCAAGTCACATGTATGGATAGAGAAAAGAACTACTAAATCCATTGAATATATGAAGCTCATATCAAACATTTAAACTCATTAGTATACATTGAATAATCACTATTATGTGTCGGTAGGTGTTGATTGCTAGTGACAGTCATTTGAATTTGGTAATTGCCACTGAGGGTTAGTAGAATTTGGGTCACCGTTAAACTCATTAGTATATACATTGGATGATCATTGTTAAGTGCAAGTAGGAACTGATTGCTACGGAGGGTCAGTAGAATCTGGTAAGTGCTACTGAGGGTCGGTAAAATCTGGTAACTACTACTGAGAGTCAGTATAATTTGGTAATTGGGATCCATATCCCCACCAACAACAATAGTTAAGGTAGCACCAATAGATACAAATGTAAAAATAGTTTCTCAAGCACAGGACTTGGATAACGTGCCTACGAATTCTCTACTCAGGGTTAGTGAAAACTGGAGTAATTCTTGTTCATTGTGAGTAAAATTTGGATAACTACTAACTATAAGTGATAATTGAACAAAGCATCATTGCTACTAACTATCAGTAGTATGACATGTTTCCTACTAACGTCAGTAGGAAATTGAGAAATTGCTACTGAGAGTTACAGGAAATTGGGTAAATATTATTAAAGGTCATAATAGAATTGTCAGGGGTTTAGTATGAAAATGAATAATTGCTATTGAGAATCAATATGAATAAGGTACTTGTTACTGCAAGTCAATCAGAGTAGACTAATTGCTACTAAGGGTTAGTATACAGATTGAAAAGATGATCTGGAATTCATAAAAACTTCACTAACATAATATATGTAATGATAACAAGTAGAGTAATAGGGAATCAAAACATGCAACTATCCTGACAAATTTATACAAATTAGAAAGCCCAACAAAAAGGATACTTGAATCAACCAATTACTTAATGAAAACAAAATTGTGAAATCTCAAACACCAAACACTGAATCAGCAACTTTTCAGCTACTAAGCAAATTGAAATGCATGAGCCGAAAAAAAAGGAAAAGCAACATCACACTATACATATGAGCTAACACTTCGTGACAACACCATGAATGATATCAAAAAATAAAAAAATAAAAAAAATTGAATAAAAAAAAGTGTAAAAAGAATAAAGAAATTCATATGCAAAACAACCCATCATAAATTCGATAGAAATGGAAGTGCGAACTTCAAATTGCATAAAAAACATACCCCAAATTGTTGAATTTATAGATCTAGATACGAATCTAAATCTACAGCTGATTTCTCTCTCTCTCTCTCTCTCTCTCTCTCTCTCTCTAAACAATGTCGTTGGTCTTTCTTTGTTGTTTTATATTTTACAAATCCAAGGATATTTTCGTCAATAAAAAAACAAAGAATTTGTCTGCGTGCACTTTAGTGGTCCGTATGGGTTATTTATTTTGTTATAGGAGTGGTTGATACAGTTGACTTTAGGGGACGTCAACGGGTCGGGCCGGGCCAGGTCTTACAATATTTTTACATACTGACGGGTCGGGCCGGGCTGAGTTTTATTATAAATTTCAAGATCCAAGCCCATCCATATGAACCGAGCCTTACCGGCTTTTTCGGGCCTGGCCGAGCCAGGTAGCCCTCGTTTATTCGGGTTACTTTATTAAGAATGATGTGTTACTTTACCCAGAACATCGTTTTTGTTTATGTAAAACGATGTTTATTGGTTTCGTGTACATTGCTTCTTTTCACATAAACTGATGTGTTATTTTGTTGTAGACATCACTTATGTTTTTCAAAACCAATGTCATGTATTTCATGGTAAATCAGTTTACTTTATAGCAACTGATTTGTATGTTGACAATAGATAACGGTTTGGTATTTAGATATCGATGTGCATTGATTTTGTGTACATCGATTTTGGGGTGACATTTCGATACGTTGATAATTATGAGACATCGATTTTTATTTGTTGTTGTGACCTTAGGTCAGGTTGAGATGCTTAATGGGTGGAACTATAAGAAGTGGAGAAATCATGTGGAATTTTACCTGTCTATTCATCAAAACATGGATCTTTACTTGATTGAGGACCAACCTTCTGAACTAGATAGTGAAAGTACAAATGAGGATATGAGGCTTTATAAGGAGTGGTATAGCAGCAACAGGAAAGTCAAAAATGTGATTAGGTGTACTATGTCTGACACAGTGAAAGGGTCTATAGTGGAGCCCGAGTTGGCCATGGACTTTCTGGAGGAAATTGCAGACAAATATAGAGAGAGTGACAAGGCTGAAGCAGCTAGGTTGTCTAGAAAGTTTAATGAGCTGAGTTTCTCTGGGAAGGGCAGTGTGAGGGCTGCGTCGAGTTAGAGTTCCTGTTGAGCAGCGAGGACGAAAGCTCACCCCTACAACAGTATGAATGCAGGTACTGTGCACTGGTGACGGGACATTAGCGGACGGAGCTGGGTGTGCATAACAAGTTCGGTAAACCCTTCTCTGGAGTTGCGCTAATTTTTATTTCTCTAGCCTCAGGTTAAACTCAGTTGGATTCTCTTTCATTGAAATCCGTACCCCGTGTACGTCATTATCCAAGTTCTGAACAAACAAAATAGTTGCTAGCAATTCAAGTTTTCACCTCAAAATTATTTGTAGTTTCCGCTGTGTTTTTACAAAAAGTTTTTTTTCAAACAAAATGCCTAGCGATTCTCTAGAATGTAAATCGAGCATTCAGTTTATGTTTTAGAGACTCGCGGCACTGTGACGTGCTCAAGCTGGTGAGGTGCGGTTTGGGGCGTTACAGAGCACATTATGCAGCTAATTGACATTAATTCTAGGCTCAGAGACCTAGACATGGGAGTTAAAGATGAGCAGGTAGTGCATGTGGCACTTCATTCTTTGCCAAACACCTACAGCTAGCAACCTGAGAACTTCATATAATGCCCTAGAGACCAAATGGAACCTTAACAAGCTAATCTCTATCTGTGTGGATGAGGAGGAAAGAATTAAGAGAGAAGGAGCACCAACTACTACAGTTAACTTGGTTGAGAAGCCAAAGTGGAAAAAGCAGAATAAGAATAAGCCCAAAAAGACCACCATCACTAAAGTAGCTGGGAAACCTGCAGAATCTAAAGCTGGAAAAGTCTTTAAGTATATGTGCTATTTCTATAAAAAGATAGGGCACATGAAGAGGGACTGCAGTGGCTTTAAAGCTTGGATGATCAAGAAGGGTGAGTCATTTCCTAATTCAGTCTTTTCTCTAGAAGTGAATTTTATAAATGTAGATTCACACACTTATATATTGGTTAGATTCAGGCTCACCTATTCATATTACCACCTCACTGCAGGGATTAACAAAGAGGAGGGCACCAAGGAAAAGTGAGCAGCAGGTCTGTGTGGGAAATGGAACAAGGGTAGCAGTTAAGGCTATTGGAACCCTGAAGATCGACTTAGGATTAGGAAAATTTATTTTTCTGGACAATGTTTATTATATTCCTTCTTTAAAAAGGAATCTTATTTCAGTAGGTCTTTTAGTTAGTATTGGATGCAAACTCATTATTGATTTTAGTGGAATAAAATTATTTCAGGGTTCTGAATTCATTGGTTGTGGAATGTTTTCAAATAATTATTTGAGATTGGATTGTTCTGTTATTAAGCAGGAAATTCTATTGATTGAGAACAATGAAAACATGAGTTCAGATAACAACATTACTGGTATAAAAAGAACTCTATTCAATAATAAGTCTGCAAAGTTATGGCACAAGAGACTAGGCCATATATCTAAAGAAAGACTTAAAACACTCGAGAAAAATAAAATTTTGCCTGCATTGGATTATACAGACTTGGATGATTGCATTAAATGTTTTAAAGGAAAACTGACAAACTGCAGAAAGAAAAAGGCCTTAAGAAGTCGAAATCTCTTAGAACTAATTCATACAGATATATGTGGTCCATTCAAACATAAAACACTCTATGGAAATTTTTAGTTCATCACATTCATAGATGACTTCTCTAGATACTGTTATATTTACTTGTTGTTAGAAAAATCACAAGCACCTCTTGAGGCATTCAAAATATATAAAACTGAAGTTGAATTGCAACTCAAAAAGAAAATTAAAGTAGTGAGATTTGATAGAGGAGGTGAGTTCTATGGTAAACATACTGAGGCAGGCCAGCAAAAGGGACCTTTTGCACTGTACTTACAAGAAAATGGCATTAAAGCTCAATATACATCTCCCTATAACCCTAAACAAAATGGAATAGCAGAACGAAAAAATAGAACCTTGTTAAACATGGTGAGGAGTATGATGTGTACTTCAGGTCTGCCAAAATATTTATGGGGTGAGGCTTAAGACTACAAATTACATTTGCAATAGATCACCTACTAAATCTGTAGAAAAGATACCTTATGAGCTTTGGTGTGGAAAACAGCCAAGCTTACATCACTGTCATCTTTGGGGATGCAAAGCTGAGGCTAAAACACCTAATGCCTTGACACATAAGTTAGATCCAAAAACGATGAGTTGTTATTTCATAGGATATTGTGAAAAATCAAAGGGATATAAATTTTATTCAGCTCATCATATAACCAGGACTTTGAAACAAATCAAGCAAAATTCTTGGATGAAGTAGTCTGTAATACAAGTTTTGAAGACTTGTCTTTAGAATTTGAAGAAATTGCAGAAAATGAGACTTCAGAAATTTTTTTACCTTTGATATCTGAAAATGAAATGCAAACTGTTGATTCAGAAAATGAAGTTGATAATCGAAATTTAGTAGAGCCAGTAGTCTTAGATGATCAAGCACCTGATGTGGCTCAAAATATGCAATTAGAAAATGTTAACCCTCAGCCTAGGAGATCCTAGAGTTAAAGAAGACCAGTTTATAGGGAGGATAGTGATTATACTGTTTACCTACAAGAAATTGATGTCCTTGCAGAAGATAATGATCCATTGAGTTTTAAACAAGCATTAGAAAGCAATGAAGTTGAAAAATGGCAGAAAGCTATGGAAGCTAAGATTTCATCCATGAGTCAAAACAAAGTGTGGAAGCTAGTTAAACCTGATCCAAACCAGAAAGCCATAGGGTGAAAATGGGTATTTAAGACCAAAAGGGATGCCAATGGTAACATAGAGAGGTATAAAGCAAGGTTAGTAGCAAAGAGTTTCACACAAAAGGAGGGCATAGACTATACTGAAACTTTTTCTCCTGTATCCACAAAATATTCATTCAGAATTATAATGGCTTTAGTGGCACATTATAATATGGAATTGCACCAAATGGATGTTAAAACAGCATTTTTAAATGGGGAATTAGATGAAGTCATTTATATGAAGCAGCCTGAGGGTTTTGTGAAATCTGGAAAAGAAAACCTTATATGCAGACTAAAGAAATCCATTTTTGGACTTAAACAAGCTTTCAGGCAGTGGTATAAGAGGTTTGATTATGTGATTTCATCATTTGGCTTTACATAAAATATAGTTGATGAATGTGTGTACATGAAAGCAGTTGGAAATAACTTCATATTTCTCATACTGTATGTGGATGATATTCTTTTGGCTAGCAGCAACATGAAGTTACTTAAAGACACCAAAACCTTTCTGTCCAATAATTTTGACATGAAAGATCTAGGAGAAACCTCTTATGTTCTAGGTATTGAAATCAAAAGAGACAGGGCACATGGTTTATTAGGCTTATCTCAACAAAACTACATTTTAAAAGTTTTAAAGAGATTTGGGATGGAAACTTGTGCATCAGGTGAAGCTCCTATGACAAAAGGAGATAAACTGTCAAAGAATAAAAATTCTAAAATGGGGGGAAGATGTCTGATATGGATAGCAAACCTTATGCTAGACTAATAGGCAGCGTCATGTATGCACAGGTCTGTACAAGTCCTGATTTAGCTTTTGCAGTTGGAATTTTGTCTAGATTTCAATCAAATCCTACTCAAGAACATTGTACTGCAGGAAAAAAAAAGGTACTTAGATACTTATAGAGGACCAAATCACACATGTTGGTATATAGGCAAGTGAAGCAACTGGAGTTAGTAGGCTGCACTGATTCAGATTTTGCAGGAAATTATCTAGATTCAAAGAAGTCCACATCTGGTTATGTGTTCATGCTTGCAGGAGGGACTGTGGCATGGAAAACCATGAAACAGTCACTGATCTCTACCTCCACTATGCAGGCTGAATTCATAGCTATTTATGAAGGAATGTGTAAAGGGTTATGGATTAAGAACTTTTTAATACATACAAAAGTTTTGAGTTCAATTGTCTCAGATGCACTTAAGATTTATTGTGATAATGAAGCTGTAGTATTTTTTAGCAAGAACAGTAAGAGGTCAAATAACTCCAAGCATATTGATTTGAAATATTACAGTGTGAGAGACAGAGTAAAGCATGGTGAAGTTGTTGTTTTAAACACAGACACAGAATCCCAACTTGCAGATCCATTCACAAAGGCCTTGTCAGTTGCAAATTTTAAGAGACATACAGAGAATATGGGAGTATTGTTTGGTTTAAGTGCTTGAGTTCAGTGGGAGTTTAGATTCATTTTTTGAATTTTTATTCATGTGTAACAGTTCCAATTTAGTTTTTGAATTTTCTAATATTTGTATTTTCCATTTGCAAGTTATAAATAAAGTTGAGGTACTTTAGGAAGTTATTCATTTATTGATGTTGTGGATATTCAAAAATTTTTGTTTTGATTATTTCATTTAGAGTATTGTGTGTTATCAAGTGAACTGCTATGCTTGCATAGACTTATAGTTACAGAAAACCAACTTCAAGTTCACTGGTGTTTAGAGGTTGTTGTCAAGATTTTGTTTTATCAAAATCATTCTGATGGACTGTGAGCATAATGGCCTTACAGGTAGATATACTTGCCATATAGCCCTCTTGTTATCACTTAAAGCTTCTGTGAACACAGTAGCTGGTGTTAGTGGTTTTTAACCAATGTGTTTGTTCCAAACTTAGTTGGTTCTAAATTCTGCATTAGCTTCTGTGTTTGACCAAGCTGAATGAGATCTGAATTTTTACATGTTTCAAGTGCACACTTCAGTTGTTGTTTAATTCAAGTTATTGGTTCAATTGTTCTGCAAATAGACAATGTTAGTCCAAGTGGGAGAATGTTGGAATAAAGTGGACTTAACATTATTTAAAAGCATTAAGTAAATGGAACAATTGATTTAGCTAAATAAACAACAAGAAATATGTAGCTGTAATTCTAATACCAGCCACCCATCGAGATGTATATCTCTTGATAGGAGTAGAACTCTCATTGTTAAAACCTGATTAACATAAAGAATTGTGATAAAGCTTAAGTCTCCTATCTGATAAACATGAAGTAAAACTAGGACTCCTTATGAGATGAGTCTGGGATGAGGTTTTGGCCAATATATAAGGAGAAGAAAGTCCCTATGTTCAACACTGCCTTTTGCATACATTCTCAGTCCCATTCTGAAGCATAAAGTGTTGAAACATAGAAGCCTTTCTTCCATTGTGCAGTTGCTTGTTTCTAATCTAAGAAGATGTTTGTCTCGATGAATGCTCTTGGACAAGCTGTGGCTGCAGGGATTGAAAGTGTCAACCTAGGTGATTATTCCTACCAAGACTAGGAGAGCTTCTAGCATGGTGTGCTACATAATTGCTTTTGGTTCTGGTACAGGTTGTGTAATATGTGTTTTGTATGATCTTGATTGCTTCATGTTTTGTAACAACATTCTGTCTTTTCGTTTTTAGCATTTTGAAACTTTTTTTAGCAGATGTTTGAACTTAGAGGAAACAATGGGTATAGTTTTGTAAAAAGAAGAAGTATGAATTTCAATCTCCATTCATCATCTACTATATATCTTAGCATACATAAATTTACTCGATTTTAGCACTCATGAATTAGAATTTAAAAACTCGACACATATATTTGCAAAAGGAGGGATCAGTCGAACATAAAGTTAAATTTTGCACCCATGGCTTGCTGTAAGTCCAGAACGAGGTCAACTTGCAATTGGACAAAGAAAACGAAAAATAGGAAGCAATCTTAATGAAACCAATTGGCCTAATTATCCAATTAACGAGCAAGAAAATGAAGCAGGTTGTCAAGGATCAAGCATAGAGAGTAAATTCGAATCAAACTGGCCTAAATCCTATTTGAATCAATTTAGAAACCAATTGTCGACTTTAAGTCCTAAATCCGATGGATACCAAATTCAAAATCGGATCGGATCATTAACGTTAACGAAAAAAAAAACGTGCATATACAAAATATACAAGAAGAACCAATAATCGTCTCCTATTCCTGGAATTCGAGAGATGCGGTTTTTTATTACTCTCCTAGAATTCGTCTCACAGGCTGCCTCATCGACTTCTTTTGCTGTTTTTATCCTCTTGACCAACTCGTCCAAGGATACCATTCGTCTCCAAACGAAGAATACGAGACATTTTTTTTTTTTTTCCTTGTTCGTATGCTATGAATAAACGACAAAGTTTTTGGCGGTAAAGAAGCGCAAAAAAGTGAAAAGTCAAACTTGTGAAGACCCTGAAACGACGTCGTGGTGGCAAAGTTAGGTCAGAATAGAATTGGAGACGAGTTAGTCTCCTACTCCCCCAGCACACAATTTTTTTGCTTCTCTCCGTTGCTCCCTTTTTCCGGAGAACCCATCTCCGACCGCCACAGACCTCTCTCCTTTTCAGTTTCTCTCGCCGATCTCTCCTCTCCTGTTCTCTGCAACACCTCCAGCCCTAAATCACCGTCCCGGCCTCACGCCACCAGCCTCAATCATCTTGCTCCTCTCTCTTAGTAGGTAAAAGCTTTGAAGTTTCAGTTTCTTTGTTTCCTCTCATAAAGTTTACACTTTGTTTGTTGATTTAGTTTGGTTTTCAGTTTTCTGTAATTTCTAAATTTTTTTCATATTTTTTTTATTTTTATTTTTATTTAACTCTGGTCCTATTGTTTATGTAACTTTGTTGTGTCTCATCTTTGGAAATAATGCTTGCTTTTTCTTATGGCAGATTGCTTGTGTTTCATATAATCAATGTTTAAGATGGTCATCACCCTTTGGACCTTGATTGTGCTGAAATGAAAATGCTATTTGCAGCTTTTCAAAATTGGACTTGTTGGTTTTCTGAAATATTGCTCATGAGAGAAAAAGTTGTGTTTTAGTTTCATTTTCTACACTACCTTGTTTGAGATAGTTCGAATTTCTGAGTGTTTGGGATGTGGATCATAGGTCTCTCTATGGGTTCTGGGGTCCATGGTTGTTATAGCTTTGCACCAAATTAGTGTATGCTGATTTATCATCTAAACAACATATCTTCATTTTAGTATGGAGCAGTCGAATGAACACCTTTTTTAAAGCAACCTCTTGCGAGCAATTTTTGTAATTTCTCTGGTTGACAGAAATTTAGGCAAGTATAACATTTATAGATTGACCAACTCTGATTTCTTTTTAAAATTTTGGTCAGTGCAGCATTTGGCAACTCTGGTTCCCTAGTTAATATCTAGTATAACACAAACAGATATAGATAAGGGTTGGTAGGAGTATTTAAGTAAATTTTGTGTGCTATCAACCTAGGTGTATTAGTCTTCCAAATAGGGAGAAAAGGAGCTAAGGCATATGTCAAGTGTGTCAATCTTTATCATAGTTTCCATCTTCCAGTTCTAAATAACTTTTTGTTTACATGTCTTGTCATAATAGACTAGTATTGTTGCACTTCCAAGTAAATTATCTTTATGTCCCGTATTCATTCTATAATGGTGCAAGTTGTTTATTGTAAATGTTAGTCGTGGGCACCCCTTAACCTTTGACGATGATTCTTGATCTCATCATCTGCAGTATAGAAGGCAGAACACACCATTATTAAGGATACGAGATTATTTCTTCATACTTGAAGCTTTTTTCACTCTTATATGATAATTCTTTCAGACTTGTATATGGGTTTTGGGGCAGGGCACACACAGAAGGCCGTTGTTATTAGATGATTAATAATACCTGTTAATTTACTTTGTTTTTTAAATGTTAAAGCTCAGGATGTTGCAATTAACAACAGTGGGCAAGAACAAGAAGAGGAAGTCAATGAAGGCAAGCCAGCCACGCCCACAAACACGTCTACAATCACAAGCACAGTCAGAACATGCATTCGTCACCCCAACTAGGGGGCAAATAGAAATTTTTGGTATACTGCTTATCATGGTTCATTTGAAATCTTGGAACTGTAGTATGTAAATCTGACTGCTCATAATTTTGTTTGATTTTTATTAATCACTGTTTCAACTCTGTTCAACTACTAATGTTTTTTTCTCCCGACAAAGAAAAAGAACAAATAGCCTTCTTTCTGCGTACATAGCTTCTTTTTTTCCCTCAATATACATGATAAAGTTTCTGATACTTCACTGCTTCATGAAGCTTTACTAAGAAAAGGAAATTTTGTTATTTAGGGCTGTTGCAAATCATTTCTGCTACCTAATGTATGGAATTTCTTATTTCTAGTAGTTATAAACTAAAGTTTTTGGGAGGAAGTGCTAAATCCTGGTAGTAGTTATGTGAAGTGGTGACTCCATTTATACTCTTTATAACTCCACTAAGAAAGGGACATTTGGTCGCTCTCAGATTATAAACTGGCATCCTTTAATTTGTTTCTTATAGGTGAAGCAGGTCAGAATGTTTCTTATGCACAGGCCAGGAAAACCCGTGGCATTACACAGGGGTTGGGAACTCAAGCTCTGATCAATGCTTGCAAGCAGAGGATTCCAATCCGTACGAATGGTGAGCACAAGCTCCCCCAGAATGTTCGAGCCAATATTAAGTTTAGGTCAGAGATTGGGATACAAACACGTCAGAATGCTCCACTTATGGTCAAGCGCTGGAAAGAAGTCTCTGCTTCGGATAAGGAAAAAATCACCAAGGCCTTGGCGGTGAGTTATAGGAGACATTGCTAAGTTACAGTTTTTGTTTAATAAACTGAGTCGCTATCTCTTTTTGATATTAGATTAAGTTTGATTTTGATGGTACGGACCCGGTTGTAAGGAAATTTATTGAGGCTCATATGTCCAAGTCGTACTCACTATGGAGGAGCAGGCTGAACAAACATTACAAGCAGCATGCTTATGACCCTGAATATGCACGGGCACACCCTCCCGTAAAGCTGTTTTATAATAGAGAAATGGCTGAATGGGAGTGGTTGTGTGATGAATTATTCACAGATGAGGACTATCAGGTATATTAATTAAATACATTACTATTCTGAATGATTTCTTATTGATTATTTATGCATATCTAGAAATTAATCACACATTTGGTATGTTTCTCAATCAGAAACGTTGCAAGATAAACTCTGCTAACCGGAATAAGCAAGAATATGATCATCTTGAGAGTTTACCACCCTACCCGAAACATATAGCAGCTGCACAAGAGGTAAAATGAGTAATCCTGTTTCTTGTGTTTTTTTTTTTTGCCAAAGTCTGCAGTTTTTATGTACCTATGTTGTTGAGGCTTGAGAAGATAGTAGCTTTACTTTAATATCTGTCTTGTTTTTGCATGTGTGATGCAATTGTGAATGATATTGTCATTATGTTCTGAATGAGATAACATATTTCAGAGACATCGAAAATATAAGAGAACACAATAATTTAGTGCTTGTTTTAAAGTTATCTCTTACATTTTACAGAAAACTGGTAGCACTAATGGCAGTTCAAATGTTTTCTACTTTCTACATTCTGAATTTCTGGACGTATGCATTTGTACTTAGTCAACAGGTGCTGCTGGTTTTGAAGTTTGGATGCATTCTGCATACGATGTCATGATCAGTTGTTACACAAGTAAAACAAGCAAAAAAGTAGGGAGGCTAAAATATCATTTTGAAAGCTCTATGCATCATTTTAGATTGTTTGTTAATCAGTCAATTAACTAGTACCAGTGCAATGCTAATTAATTATTTTTTTCAGTTATTACTTGATGTGATTTGCACATTGCAAAGCCATGTAGATGCTGCATAGTTTTTTAATTGGATAATTTAAAAAAAAAAAAAAACAGGAAACCTAAAAGATGTAGGATTCTGCTGATCGAATGGTATTTCCAGTTTGTTGGGATAAGGGCACCCTCATTTCTGTTAAAACAGAGGATATTGTTTATTGAATGGGAGTTATTGGACTCTATATGTATATACATATAAGTGCAAACACTCTCACTAAAATAAAAAAATTCTAATGATAAAAACCCCTCATATGTTAGGTCAACCTTTAAGAAGCACACTGACACACAGACACAGCACAAAGCTTAGAAAATTTAGTGGTCCATCTCGGTAAGCATTTATTCTGTTATTCTCAGTTTGCTTATTTATGATTTTAATATTTGTCTTGTTTTGCTGTCTAGATGCCAGTAGAATCAATAAAAAGGATTCTGAGTATGATGATGATGAGGATGATGTTGATGATAATGGTAATGATGGTGATGATGATGATAATGATGTTGATTATAATGTTGATGATGATTATGTTGGTTATAATGATCCTGTTGATGCTAATGATGAGGATGATGTTGATGATAATGTTGGAAGAAACCTAGAAGTTGAGGTTGATAATGTTGAAGAGCGTGGAAATCAAAGTGTATCCACCAATACCGAGAAAAGCAGTGGAAAGAGAAAGCTCTCATCCTTTACCAATGTGCATGGTGAGAGTTCAAAGAAGAGACATGAAATAGCTGAGCAAAGATTTACCGATTCTGCACCTCTGCGTGGTAATGATGAGGTTCAATCAGTTTCAAAGGAGGTTAGCGATGAAGAATACTTGATGCAATGTTTTGGAATTTTGAACAAGATGGACGAAATTGATGATGACAGTTACTCAAAAGCCTTGAAGCTCTTCCGCGGCGATGCTACTTGGAGAAAGCTGTTTGTGGGAATGCCGGAGAAGAGGAGAAAAAACTTCATCCTCAATCTTTTCTGTACATGATCTCAAGTTTGATTGTTGCATTGAAAGTTTGAAACAGTTCTTTTATGGTTCATGTCATGTATTTGGAAACTATAGTCTTGGAATTATTGTGGCAGTATATTGGTCATATGTATTAGAACTCTTATTTGTCTCTTTGTTTCTTGGAAGTAAAAATCAAGTGGGAATGGTTTCTTTTTCTTTTTCTTTACGACTTTACATTATCTGTCATAGAATGGTTGCGGACTAGCAGCTGGGTATGCGCGCACTCTGCAATTAAGTCTTAGCATGGAGTGTACATTATCTAATAATAATAAAAAGTATCCATTATTCATGGTGGCTTTTTCTAGCATCATCGATCATATATGTGATAGATATACTTGTGATATTATAGGAAGCAGTTCGAGTCTCCTTAATTTGTTTATATATGATGGTAATACCTATGTGTCATGTTTTGTCGTCCAGATGTTAAATAGATGCAAATAAAATTATAAAATATAAAATATAGAAGGTACGACTGTGGATTGCAAACAGCCAAACACCTGAGGCCACTTTTAGGTTGCAGAAAATAAGTATCAGGAAAAGAAATTTGTTCATTTTTTGTGTTTGAGAGGCAAAAAGAAAGAAAATATTTTCCTACAAGACGGGAAAATAAGGGAGAAAGTGATTCATTCAGAACATCATAGGAATTACTTTCACCCATTACTTTCTTACATTTATTACTCACAAAACATTATTTTATTACATTAATTATAATTTTTTTAACAACTTTTCTAATAAATTTTCATGATAACTTTCTTAATGCAAAACATCATAATATAAAGTTTGTAGAAAATTTAATTTCTCTTTTCATGAGAAAGATAAATTAATTACTTTCATTTCGGTGAATCAAACGAGGGCGAGAATAATGGGACGTGGGATTCTTTATTTTATATTTATGGTCGTTGAGCAGGGTATTTAAAATTTCAAAATGTTTTCCAGAAACAGAAGCAGCCAACTGAGAGAGTGAGAGATCAATGCCCGGTGAAGCATCCTCTTCCAATTCTCCTCCTTGTCGATTTAGCTACGACGTGTTCCTCAGTTTCAGAGGCGAAGACACCCGCAAGACTTTCACCGACCACCTCTACACGGCCCTGGTCAACGCCGGAATCCGCACTTTCCGAGACGACGACGAAATCGAGAGAGGACGCGATATCAAGCCGGAGCTGAACAAAGCCATCCACCGATCACGCAGCTCCGTCGTCGTCTTTTCCAAAGACTACGCCTCTTCCCCATGGTGCCTCGACGAGCTTATCGTCATCATCCAACGCCACGCCGACGACGCTCGCGGTCATGTCGTTTTGCCGGTGTTCTACGACATCGATCCGTCTCATGTGAGGAAGCAGACCGGAAGTTTTGCCGTAGCTTTTGCTAGACACCGGAAAACTCAATCGCCGGACAAGGTGAAGGAATGGAGGGAAGCACTTGCACAAGTTGCAGATCTGGCGGGGATGGTCTTGCAGAACCAAGCTGATGGGTAATTTCATTTTCCAACTTCCGCATTTTTATGATTGCTTGATTACGACTCTTAATTCTAGAGTTTTACATGATCTTTGGGATGTTTTCGAATCTGAATTAGCAAAATAACAGTTCAGAATTAAGTTACTGAATAGTGTTTCACTGCTTTTCTCGGTTTCAAGTTGGAAGTGATAGATTTTAGGTGATATCTGCTCAGTAGCTCCATTACTTTTATATTTCATAATCAGATTTCACCTTTAAAAGCTTACAAAGAACAACAAAAAATAAAATAGTTGATCGACCAGCATATGGAATAAAGGCTCTGAAAGCCTCACTAGTACACAGGAGGCAACCATAGTACAGAGAACGTCTCCCTAGTTCTTTTTTTTTTTTATATCTTTTGCCCATTTGGGCAATTTTCAGATCATATTAGTTCATTCTTGGTCTTTAAGGGAGTAAGAGAAGTGCTATAGTCCCTCCTCAAGTCACATCTTGTTGGTTTAGGATTTCTTTTGTCAAATTGGTAAAGGATTATTGAAATGACAGAGAAAAGAATGAGAGGAATAGAAAGGGGAAATGTTGGTTTGGCTGCAATGGGATTCAACATACTGTTAACTATCAGTGTCAAACTTTTGAGCATGCATCCCAGACTCCCAGTGTTGAATCTTTTATTTTTTTTTTTTAGTTTTATTTTTTAAAAATATTTACAGGAGACTTTGTAAGTGCATTATATAAAAACTCAGTTATTTTCATTTTGATTGCAACTTTTAGGTACGAATCAAAGTTTATCCAAAAGATTGTTAAAGTGATTGGAGGAAAACTAAGTCGCACACCCTTGAGTGTTGCCCCAAACCTGATTGGCATCCATTCTCGAGTCAAAAACATTAGTTTATGGTTACAAGATGGATCAACTGATGTCGGCACACTTGTAATTTATGGGATGAGTGGAATAGGGAAGACAACCATTGCAAAATTTGTTTACAATTCAAACTTCAGAAGATTTGAAGGAAGTAGTTTCCTTGAAAATATCAAAGAAATCTCAGAACAACCCAATGGCCTAGTTCAAATACAAATGCAACTTCTTTCTAATATCTTAAACGGAAGAAAGGTGATAATACACAGTGTTAGTGAAGGAATCACTAAGATTGCAGATACCATAAACTCTAAAAGAGTTCTTCTTGTTCTTGATGATATGGATCATTTGGACCAATTAAATGCAGTACTTAGGTTGCATGGCCGGTTTTATCCAGGAAGTAAAATCATCATAACAACCAGGCATTTGAGGTTGTTAAAGGCTCAGCAAGTTACTAAGGTGCATAATGTTGAAACTTTGGATTACAAGGAATCATTGGAACTCTTCAGTTGGCATGCTTTCGGGCAGGACCTTCCCATCGAAGGTTACATGAAACTTTCAGAGAAAGTAGTACACCAGAGCGGAGGACTTCCGTTAGCTCTTAAAGTTTTGGGCTCTTCTTTATTTGGGGAAAATTTAACTGTATGGGAAAGTGCATTACAGAAATTAGAAGCTATTCCTAATGGTGAAATCATGAATAAACTCAAAATAAGCTACGAATCTTTACAAGATGATCATGACCGCAAGTTGTTCCTCCACATTGCTTGTTTCTTTATTGGAAATGACAGATATAACATTGTGAGGTTACTAGATGAGTGCAATTTGTATACTACTGTTGGCATTCAGAATCTTGTTGATAGAGGTTTAGTAACCATTGACGGATATGATAAGGTGCAGATGCATAATGTTATCCGTGACATGGGAAGAGGAATTGTTCGCCAAGAATCAGAGGATCCTGAAAAACGCAGTAGGTTATGGCATTATAAGGATTCTATCAAAGTACTCACAGAAAAGAATGTAAGGAAATCTGTTCTGTGTGGGTGTATAATTGTTTTCTGTTCTTGTGCAACTTATCCAATAGTATTTTTGTGTGTTTTTTCTTAATAGGGTACTGAGACCATTGAAGGTCTTGTCCTGAACAGCCATATGCACCCTGCAAACACTCCTTCAGTAAACTCAAATGAGACAATCTTGGAAACCAATGCATTTGCAAGGATGTGCAAACTGAGACTACTCCATCTTAGTAATGTGCAACTCAATGGATGTTATAAAGAACTTCCTACAAAATTGAGATGGTTGTGTTGGCATGCATTTCCTCTGGATTGTATACCCACTGATTTTCCTATGGTGAACCTGGTTGTTCTTGAAATGCATAATAGCAGCTTGACACAAATCTGGAAAGGGACCAAAGTATGTTGCTCTATTCTTATCCTGTTTGATTTTTAATTTGATGAATAATCATGCTTCTGTAAAAAGTTAACTCCCTATATTGTCTTGTTCTTTGTATTTTTTTTTTTTTTACCAACAGTATCTTCCATCATTGAAGATCCTTGATCTCAGCTATTCTCATGGCCTTACGGAAACTGCCAGTTTCTCACCTTGTCCCAATCTAGAGAAACTGGTTCTTGTAGATTGTGCAAGCCTGATTAATGTTCATGAATCAATTGGAAGCCTTGAGAGACTTGTTTACTTGAACATGAAAGATTGCAGAAGTATTATGATGCTTCCGGAGAATATTTGTATGCTAAAGTTACTTGAAACACTTATTATATCTGGTTGCTCAAATCTGAACATGTTTCCAATGGAGATGATGAAGAACATGGAATCTCTTAAAGTGCTGGAAACAAATGAAATTCCAATAAATCAATTACGCTCTACCGGTGGTGACATCAATTCATCGCCAGGAAGAAGTATTTGTATCTTTTGGACTTGTTTACCTCACTCGTTGGTAGAATTAAGTTTAAGCGGGTGCAATCTCTTGGATGATGCTTTTCCTGGGAATTTTGGTAACCTATCCTCATTGAAGAGATTAGATTTACAAGATAACCCAATTTGTAGCCTACCAAATTGCGTCAGAGATATGAAGAGGCTTGATAAACTCTGCTTTTGCTTTTGTAAAAGTCTGAAATCACTTTTAGGACTACCAAAAGTAGATGAATTGTATGTGTATGCTTGTCATTCATTGGAAAAGATAACATATCAATCAAGTTTGTGCAAAGCAAACAATGTCTTTGGCCAAATGCGTAGCCTGGTTGAGAATGAATACATGTACAAGTTAGAACCCATTGGAAGTGTTGATGTAGAAATGATCAATGTTTTGGGGTTGTGCAACTTGGAACCTATGAGAACTGTTCAGCTGATGCAACCACAAGCCTCAGATCATTATCTGTGTCCGATCCAGGTTCTCTCTCTCTCTCTCTCTCTCTCTCTCAAGGTGACTAATATTATGATTTCTATGGAATAGGGACTGTATGAAGGTGGCATATTCAGCACATTCCTGTCTGGAAATGAGGTTCCAGGTCTGTTCAGTCATAAGAGTACAGATTCCTCGATATATTTTGTCGTGCCTTTAGTTCCTAATGTAAAAATTCGAGGCTTGAACATATTTGTTGTCTATGAAAATCTTGTCAGTGAAACTCCTTATGGTGTCAATTATTCGGATTATGATGTACTTATTCCAATAGTTGTCAAAGTCAGAAATAGGACCAAGGCTCTGGAATGGATCTATTGCCCATCATTCTATGGTATTCCACCTGAGGGGGAAGAAATGGTATGGTTAAGCCATTGGAAGTTGGAGGATCAATTAGAAGGTGGTGATGAAGTGACTGTTACAGTATTTATATTACCTTGGCGTCAGGTAAAGCAGTGTGGTATCCATGTTGTGCACGAGAAAGAAGAGAATATGAGTTTACGCAGAATCAGGGACCCTTGTTATCCATATGTCATTGGTGGAGATTTGTCAGGGTCTGAGGTCATGCCAGGAACATACTTCCTCTCCAGTCTAGCTAAACCATTGATATATAAGCCTCAGTTACATGAGTTCATTGGAGACTCAGATACAGGTATGTTATTTACTAACACATTTCTTAATTGTTTCTACACCAAATGTTTTGGAACTTAATAGACGTATATACAATTAGCCACTCATATACGTTTATTTCATTGATCCAAGCATCGATAGTTGATGGCTTCATGAGAAGCTTCTGGGTTGATTCACATTCATTTCAAAAAGATTCCTCTAATCTTTGGGAATTTTCTGTTGTATCCTCTAGAAAAAGAAGAGCAAGAGGATGAACTCATGCTTGCACCAACAGGGGGCAGCAGTAATTGTGATTTCAGAGACTGGAAGGGGTTCATCATTGCTGCTGGATTCTTTCTTTCTCTTTCTCTATTTGCTCGCTTTCCCCTCCCTTGGCGAAAGAAGCACAGTGCATGAGCTCTCCATGAATTAGCAAGTGTTCTGTGGATGCATAGGCGTGACAGGTAAATATACTTGGGGAGCATCTCAATTTTCGATGTGGCAGTCATCATTTTAACAGAGAACCTCATTGGCAACCCAAGATTGTGCTATGTTCATTTCATTCTTTTGGAATGTGCTGTCTTAAGATCTGTTATCGTTTTGTAACAATGATTGCCTCCAGAATACACAACATAATGAAATTCATTTTGCTTTATGTGCATAGTGATTCATTTGAAGGTTGAAACTGATTACAGGGGGATGCCATTCTGGGGCTGTGCATATGTTTTCCTCTGTCTCAATTAGAGTCGTGATAATATCCATGCTGAGACAGGGGAACTGAGGCATAAGATTCACGCATGAGATTATTTTTTTTGTTCCTTTGCTGGATCCTTGAGCACACAAAATGTCGTGGTTTTAGCACTGACGAGTATTTGATCAAGAATCGAAAGTGGACACACACTTTTGCAGGAGGGACCAGATCCTATAGTAAAAATTGGCAGCACCCCACTGGTTGCAGGTCGAGAACAAGGAATTGGAGAAGAGACAAAATTAAGTAAATTTAAGGAAATAAGGAACCTAAATGACTTGGCTAGCAAGAAAATGAGGCAGGGTGTTGAGGATCAATCATCAAGATTAAATCCGAATTGCATTAGCTTTCAATCGATTTAGAATTGAACTGTGGTGTTTCAGTTATAAAACCGCCCAAAAAAGCATCAAATTCAAAATCGGATCGGACCATTAACTGCAACGAAAAACTATAACAAAACACAGAAGAAACCAATATTGTCACCTATTCCTGGAATTCGAGAGATGCATCACTTTATTCTTCCCCTCCTAGATTGTGTGTTACAGGATGCCTTCTCGGCCTCTTTTGCATTCGTCTCCAAACACGGAATTCGAGAGAGATAATTTTTCTTTTGACTGTGAATAAGAGGCAAAATTTTAGGCGGTAAGAAGCGCGAAGATGCGAAATGTCAAACAACATGTCAATTTTCAAAAGTTACAATTTTGGGTGAAACGACGTGGTCTGGGCTAAAATTAGGTCAGGATAGAATAGGAGACGAGTTGGTTTTTTAGTCCACAGCACACAAATCTCACCGACCTCTCCTCTCCTATTCTCTGCAAAACCTCCAGCCCCAAATCAGCATAGTCAACTTGCTCCCACTTCACTCCGTAGCCTCATCCTCTTCTTTCTTAGTAGGTAAAAGCTTTAAAGTTTCGGTTTCTTTGTTTCCTCTCATAGAGTTCAGAATTTTTTTTGTTAATTTTAGTTTGGTTTTCAGTTTTGTCTGATTTTTAGTGTTTAATTTTACTTTGGTTTGCCGCCCTATCATCGATTCTGGTCCTATTGTATATGTAACTTTGTTATGTATGTCTCATCTCTGGTAATTATGCTTCCTTTTCTTCTGGCAGATTGCTTGTGTTTGAGATGGTTTTAATTTCGAGTGTTTGGGATGTGGATTATTGGTTTTTTTTTTTTTTCTATGGGTTCTGGGATCCATGGGTGTCATAGCTCTGCATCAAAGTAGTGTATGCTGATTTATCATCTAAACAACATATCTTCATAGTACGGAGTGGTCGAATGTACTACTTTTTTGAAGCAATGTCTTGTGAGCAATTATTGTAATTTCTCTGGTTGACACAAATTTAGGCAAGTATGACATTTATAGATTGACCAACTCTGATTTCTTTTGAAAATTTTGGTCAGTGCAGCATTTGGCAACTCTGATTTCTTAGTTAAGATTTAGTATAACACAAACAGAAATAGATAAGGGTTGGTAGGATTATTTGAGTAAATTTGTGTGCTATCAACCTAGGTGTATCAGTCATCCAAAATAAGGAGAAAAGGAGCTAGATGTCAAGCGTATCAATATTTATCATAGCTTCCATCTTCCAGTTCTAATAACTTTTTGTTTACATGTCTTGTCATAATAGACGAGTATTGCACTTGATAATTTACTTGGTTTACATCCCGTTATCTTTCTATAATGCTGCAAGTTGTTTATTGTAAATGTTAGTCGTGGGCACCCCTTAACCTATGACGATGATTCTTGATCTCATCATCTGCAGTATAGAAGACAGAACACACCATTATAAAGGATACGAGATTATTTCTTCATACTTGAAGTTTTTTTTTTCACTCTTACATGATAATTCTTTCAGACTTGTATTTGGGTTTTGGGCAGGGTACACACAGTAGACTGTTGTTATTAGATGATTAATAATACCTGTTTGTTTACTTTGTTTTTTAAATGTTAAAGCTCAGGATGTTGCAATCAACAACAGTGGGCAAGAACAAGAAGAGGAAGTCAATAAAGGCAAGCCAGCCACACCCACAAACACGTCTGCAATCACAAGCACAGTCAGAACATGCATTCGTCACCCCAACTAGGGGGCAAATAGAAATTTTTGGTATACTGCTTATCATGGTTCATTTGAAATCTTGGAACTGTAGTATTTAAATCTGACTGCTCATAATTTTGTTTGATTTTTATTAATCACTGTTTCAACTCTGTTCAACTACTAATGTTTTTTTCTCCCGACAAAAAAAAAAGAACAAATAGCTTCTTTCTGCTTACATAGCTTCTTTTTTTTCCTTCAATATACATGATAAAGTTTCTCATACCTCACTGCTTCATGAAGCTTTACTAAGAACAGGAAATTTTGTTATTTAGGGCTGTTGCAAATCATTTCTGCTACTCTAATGTATGGAATTTCTTATTTCTAGTAGTTATAAACTAAAGTTTTTGGGAGGAAGTGCTAAATGCTGGTAGTAGTTATGTGAAGTGGTGACTCCATTTATACTCTTTATAACTCCACTAAGAAAGGGACGTTTAGTCGCTCTCAGATTATAAACTGGCATTCTTTAATTTGTTTCTTATAGGTGAAGCAGGTCAGAATGTTTCTTATGCACAGGCCAGGAAAACCCGTGGCATTACACAGGGGTTGGGAACTCAAGCTCTGATCAATGCTTGCAAGCAGAGGATTCCAATCCGTACGAATGGTGAGCACAAGCTCCCCCAGAATGTTCGAGCCAATATTAAGTTTAGGTCAGAGATAGGGATACAAACGCGTCAGAATGCTCCACTTATGGTCAAGCGCTGGAAAGAAGTCTCTGCTTCGGATAAGGAAAAAATCACCAAGGCCTTGGCGGTGAGTTATATAAGACATTGCTAAGTTAAATTTTTTTGTTTAATAAACTGAGTCGCTATCTCTTTTGATATTAGATTAAATTTGATTTTGATGGTACGGACCTGGTTGTAAGGAAATTTATTGAGGCTCATATGTCCAAGTCGTACTCACTATGGAGGAGCAGGCTGAACAAACATTACAAGCAGCATGCTTATGACCCTGAATATGCACGGGCACACCCTCCCATAAAGCTGTTTTATAATAGAGAAATGGCTGAATGGGAGTGGTTGTGTGATGAATTATTCACAGATGAGGACTATCAGGTATATTAGTTAGATACATTACTATTCTGAATGATTTGTTATTGATTAGTTATGCATATCTAGAAATTAATCACACATTTGGTATGTTTTCCAAGCAGAAACGTTGCAAGATAAACTCTGCTAACCGGAATAAGCAAGAGTACGGTCATCTTGAGAGTTCACCACCCTACCCGAAACATATAGCAGCTGCACAAGAGGTAAAATGAGTAATCCTGTTTCTTGTGGGTTTTTTGCTAAAGTCTGCAGTATTTCTGTACCTATGTTGTTAAGGCTTGAGAAGATAGTATCTTCACTTTAATATCTGTCTAGTTTTTGTATGTGTGATGCAATTGTGAATGATATTGTCATTATGTTGTGAATGAGATAACATATTTTAGAGACATCGAAAATATAAGAGAACACAATAATTTAGTGCTTGTTTTTTAAACTTCTCTCTTACATTTTAGAGAAAACTGGTACCACTAATGGCAGTTCAAACGTTTTCTATCTACATTCTAAATTTCTGGTTGTATGCATTTGTACTTAGTCAACAGGTGCTGCTGGTTTTGTAGTTTGGATGCATTCTGCATACGATGCCATGATCAGTTGTTACACAAGTAAAACAAGCAAAAAAGTAGGAGGCTAAAATATCATTTTGAAAGCTCTCTGCATCATTGTAGATCATTTGTTAATCAGTCAATTAATTAGTATCGGTGCAATGGTAATTAATTTATTTTTTCAGTTATTAGTTGATGTGATTTGCACATTGCAAAGCCATGTAGATGCGTCATAGTTTTTTCATTGGATAATTTACAGAAAAAAAAAGCACAAAAAGAAAACAAAAAGGAAACCTAAAAGATGTCGGATTCTGCTGATTGAAATGTATTTCCATTTTCCAGTTTGTTGGGATGAGGGCAGCCTCATTTCTGTTAAAACAGAGGATATTGTATAATGACTGGGTGTTATGGCTCTATATGTATATACATATCAGTGCAATCACCCTCACTAAAATAAAAAACTGTAATGATCAAAACCACTCATATGTTAGGTCAACCTTTAAGAAGCACAGAGACACACAGACACAGCACAAAGCTTAGAAATTTAGTGGTCCATCTTTGGTAAGCATTGATTCTGTTATTCTCAGTTTGCTAATTTATGATTTTAATATTTGTCTTGTTTTGCTGTCTAGACGCCAGTAGAATCGACAAAAAGGGATTCTGAGTATGATGATGATGAGGATAATGTTGATGATAATGGTAATGAGGATGATGATTATAATGATGTTGATTATAATGTTGATGATGATTATGTTGGTTATAATGATCGTGTTGATGTTAATGATGAGGATGATGCTGATGATAATGTTGGAAGAAACCTAGAAGTTGAGGTTGATAATGTTGAAGAGCGTGGAAATCAAAGTGTATCCACTAATACTGAGAAAAGTAGTGGAAAGAGAAAGCTCTCATCCTTTACCAATGTGCATGGTGAGAGTTCAAAGAAGAGACATGAAATAGCTGAGCAAAGATTTACCGATTCTGCACCTCTGCGTGGTAATGATGAGGTTCAATCAGTTTCTAAGGAGGTTAGCGATGAAGAATACTTGATGCAATGTTTTGGAATTTTGAACAAGATGGACGAAATTGATGATGACAGTTACTCAAAAGCCTTGAAGCTCTTCCGCGGTGATGCTACTTGGAGAAAGCTGTTTGTGGGAATGCCTGAGAAGAGGAGAAAGAACTTTATCCTCAATCTTTTCTGTACATGATCCCAAGTTTGATTGTTGCATTGAAACAGTTCTTATATGGTTCATGTCATGTATTTGGAAACTAGTCTTGGAATTAATGTGGGAGTATATTAGTTCTATGTATCAAGACTCTTATTTGTCTCTCTGTTTCTTGGAAGCAAAAATCAAGTGGGAATGGAATTTTTTTCCTAACCTCAAGTCATCTTTCTCCCTTTGGAGCATTTGGTTGAGTAAAAGTATACAACGGGGTATCTGTACTGATTTTCTGTATGACAGAATCGAGAACCGATATCAAAATCGCTAGTTCGGTGCGGTATTTGACACTAACTGACAGGTTCAGTTCGGTTTCGATTTCTTTTTTACGGTTCAGTGCCGGTTTCTTTTTTACGGTTCGGTGTCGGTTCAGTCGATTTTCTGTTTTTCGGTGTCGAAAAGTCCACCCCTACTTTTGTCTTTCTTCTAACGACATTGTGAAGAAGATGAACAACCATCCTCTTCAAAATAATTTTCGGTTAGAATCTTTCGTCACCGACTGAATATAGGAATTGCGACCTAAAACTGTTGAAGAACTGTCACTACATCCAAAGAACAATACCACAATGCCACCTTGATGTTTAAATCTCAAACTTATCTATAATCATAAACCGACACGCAACTTTCTCGATCAAGTGGTACAAATGGTGCTCCGAACAAAATAGTTGGAGCTGCTGATCATGAGTACCTCTATCAATGACGCAGTCGGATTGATAACTAGGTTTACCAGCAATAAACCTAAGCAAAAGATTCTGGAGTCCACCAGAGATAAAAGAGAATAATCTCAATTTAATTGATAAAAGATGATAAGATGCGTTCTGCAGCCGCTTGCGGCTGCATAAATAAGAGAAAAGTACCCTAGGGCGACTAACAACGAAACCCTAAGGCCCATGGATAAAAACGAAAACAACCCAAAATTAACTAAGAAAACCAAAAACGGGTAAAATAGAAAAATGCAGTTTTGAGGCCCTAAACGACCCCGAAAGCCCGAAAAAGGTCACACGTCGTGGCATAGCGACGAGTTTGATTTCTGGCGCGATTCCCTTTCCGAAAAGCTAAAGTGCGTCCCAATCGGACTCCGGAGGCCCATTTCACGTCTACTAGTCACTTTTCGGTTTCC
Source organism: Rosa chinensis (assembly GCF_002994745.2). Taxonomy (NCBI): domain Eukaryota; kingdom Viridiplantae; phylum Streptophyta; class Magnoliopsida; order Rosales; family Rosaceae; genus Rosa; species Rosa chinensis. Next base: position 39,410,702 of record NC_037088.1, read on the forward strand.
ACCTTTAGCACGATCCAATTGTTCTTGAAATTGGACCGCCATATGTTCTACATCAGTCTCCTCCACCTCCGAAGAACTCGACCCCGAGTTCTCTTCAGGATAAAGAGCCTCATCTTCACGAAACTCATGCAGATCAGCAACATTGAAAGTGTTAGAAATGCCCATTGAATCTGGAAGTGCAACAACATAAGCGTTATCATTGATCTTCTTCACCACCTTAAAAGGACCATACTTTCTGGGCTTCAACTTGTTATAGGTACCAACAGGGAATCTCTCCTTCCTCAGGAACACCATCACGTCATCACCTTCCTGGAACACTTTAACTCGCCGATGCTTGTCAGCTGCAGCTTTATACTTGGCATTAGTTTGTTCCAATTTGGCCTTAGTTGATTCTCGAACAAACTGCACATCCTTGGCCAGGCTTTCAGCAGCAACACTAACACCAGGAACTTTAGGAAGCTTTACCAAGTCCACCACATGTCGAGGAACAGCAGTATAAACTATGCACAGCACTGTTATAAGCAAACTCCACCTGTGGTAAAGCATAATCCCATTGTTTGGGCCTATCTCCACAAACACTCCGAACCATGTTACCCAAGGTTCTATTAGTAACCTCTGTCTGTCCATCAGTTTGAGGATGAGCTGTGCTGCTACGGTTCAAAGTTGTTCCAAACATCCTCCACAAGGTAATCCAGAAATGGCTAAGGAACTTGGTGTCTCGGTCAGATGTAATGGACTTGGGTACTCCATGCAAACGAACCACTTCTCTGAAGAACAGTTTAGCTATATTAGAAGCATCAGCAGTCTTCTTACATGCGATGAAATGCACCTTCTTAGAGAACCTGTCAACTACCACAAACACTGAATCCACTCTCCGTTGGGTACGGGGTAGTCCCAACACAAAATCCATAGCAAGGTCCTGCCAAATATCATCAGGAACAGGTAAAGGTAGATAAAGACCTGTGTTTTGAGACTGAACCTTAGAAACCTGGCAGGTGTAGCACTTCCTTACGATAGTTCCTGCGTCCTTCTTCAACTGTGGCCAGAAATACCTCTCCTCAAGGCTAGCAACAGTTTTGTCTCGGCCCAAGTGCCCACTCAAACCCCCTCCATGCAGATCTCGAATCAGTTTTTCTCGCAATGAAGAACTAGGGATACATAACCGATTGCCTTTGAATAAATACCCTTCATTCACATAAAAATCTGCAACTGCATTATTGCTACTGCATTTGGTCCAGATCTCCTTAAAATCAGTATCTTCCTCATACAACTCCTTCAAGAGCTCAAACCCCACAATCTCCTGAGCTAAGGTGACCAGCAAGGAAGCCCTCCTACTCAAAGCATCTGCCACCCTATTAAGAGTACCAGATTTATGTTGAATCACAAAAGGAAATTTCTGCAGAAAACTCACCCACCTGGCATGCATCTTATTCACAGTTTTCTGACTATTAAGGTACTTCAAGGCTTGATGATCCGTGAACAGTACAAATTCTCTCTGAATCAGGTAGTGCTCCCATTGTCTCAATGCTCGGAACACTGCATAAAATTCTTGATCATAAGTACTCCACTTCTGGCGAGCTTCACTCAGCTTTTCACTAAAGAATGCTACTAGTTTCTTCTCTTGTGACAACACAGCACCTACTCCCACGCCACTAGCATCACATTCAACCTCAAAAACCTTATCAAAATTAGGAAGAGCGAGAACGGGTGCAGTACAAAGCTTTTCTTTGATCAAGGCAAAACTCTTCTCTTGTTCCTCTCCCCACTGGAATTTGCCTTTCTTCAAACATTCAGTAATAGGGGCAGTAATGGTACTGAAATTCTTCACAAACCTCCTGTAGAAGGTAGCTAAACCATGAAAGCTCCGCACCTCAGAAGCTGTCTTTGGAGCTGGCCATTCTCTTATAGCCCGTACCTTCTCTTCATCAACCTGAATGCCTTCTTCTCCAACCACAAATCCCAGAAATAATAACTTGCTGGTGCAGAATGTACATTTTTTTAGGTTGATGTACAGTTTATTCTCCTGTAAAGCTACCAAAACCTGCTTCAAGTGCACCAGATGTTCTTCTTTGGTCCTGCTATATATCAGTATATCATCAAAATACACTACTACAAAGGAACCTATAAAAGGGCGAAGAACCTGGTTCATAAGCCTCATAAAAGTGCTGGGTGCATTAGACAATCCGAATGGCATAACCATCCACTCGTACAAGCCATCCTTGCTCTTAAAAGCTGTCTTCCATTCATCTCCTGGCTTGATTTGAATCTGGTGATATCCACTTCGAAGGTCTATCTTGGTAAACACTTTGGAACCCTCTAGCTCATCAAGCATGTCTTCCAAACGAGGAATAGGGAACCTGTACTTCACAGTTATCTTATTAATGGCCCTGCTATCAACACACATCCGCCATTGATTGCCCTTCTTAGGCACAAGGAGGACTGGAACTGCACAAGGACTCATACTTTCTCGAATGAACCCCTTTTTCAACAAATCTTCAATCTGCTCTCTCAAAATCTCATTCTCCTTGGGACTTATTCGGTAATGTGGCAAATTGGGCAAGCTAGCTCCAGGCACCAAATCAATCTGATGTTGAATGTCTCTCATAGGTGGCAGCTCGTTGGGCAACTCATCCGAGATCAGCTCTTTAAATGCCCCCAATATGTTCTGCACTTCCTTGGGGATCACCACTTCTTCCTTTTCTGCAGACAACAACCCTTTTATCACCACTGGACAGAAAACCTCAGATTCTTTAAAGGCCCTCTCCATCTCAAGTTCACTGCTAGACAAGGTCAGGAAACTCTCCACTTTCTTCATACCAGACTTCTCAAATTGACACACAGGAGCCATAGCAATTTTATGGTTATTCCACATAAACAACATCACATTGTCCCTGCCTTTATAAGTCACATCCACATCAAATTGCCAAGGTCGTCCAAACAAAATATGACAAGCATCCATATCAATAATGTCGCATAAAACTTCATCTTTATAATGCTTACCAATGGTTACCGGTACTTTGCAGGATTCAACAACTCGAACTTGTGGACCTTTCTTGACCCACCCGAGGGAATAAGGTGTCTCATGAGGTTGCGTAGGTAACTGCAAATATTCCACCAGTTTCTTGGCCACTAAATTTTCGCAGCTTCCATTATCCACAATTAAATTGCACACTTTGTTATTAATGGAACAAAGTGACCTGAAAATATTGCGCCGCTGCCCTTCATCTTTAGGACATAGTAGAACCCGCTGCAACACAATATTAATCTTCTCAGGAGATTCCTCCTCCGCAAACTCAGCTCCATCATAATCGCCATCTCTTCCAACTTCTTCTTCATCCTCATCATAATCATCTATAAGGGCAGTTTGTCTCCTCTCAGGACACAAATTAGATCTATGCCCAGGCTTGTTGCATCGATAACAGACATCTCCTGTAGGTCTAGCATAAGGATTATTAAACCTCTGATTCGGGCCTCTATTTTGAGCACCACTAGAATTGTTAGAACTGCCCGCGCCTTTAAAAGGGGATTAGAAGTTTTAAAGGCGTTTTCTGCTCTCTGCAGCGTAGTTGTACCCTTGGCAGTTGAGGCATTAACCAAATCTGCACTCCTTTGGTAGTTATACCTTTGGAAAGAAGAAGCTCGCGAAGGTTTCTCCAACAACTCTGCTTTCAATGCTAGGTTTGTAACTTCGGCCATAGTATGAACAGTTTGTAACCCAATTCTCTCCTGAATGGAAGGCTTCAGCCCACTGATATAGCGAGCCACCTTCTGGCCTTCAGTTTCTCCTAATTCGTTACGCTCTGAATAGCGTAAGAACTCAGCCGTATAATCAGCCACCGTCCTAGTTCCCTGGACACATTCAATATACAGCCTATATAGAATCTGCTCATAATCATCTGGCAAGAACCTTTCCATCATCAACTGCTTCATTCTTCGCCATGTTCTAACACCCTGCTTCCTCTGCTTCCTTCGAGTGTTCTGCAACTTATCCCACCATATTGTTGCAGTACTCTTCAATCTCCAGGCTACATGCTTAACTTGCTTGTGTTCAGGCACTTCCATAATCTCAAAGAACCTGTCCACCTGAAGCTGCCAATCCAAATAATCTTCTACACCCAAATTGCTCGAAAAGAAAGGAATTTCGGCCTTGACTTTGTAATCCTGGTCAGCTTGTCCATGTTGTTCATGTTGTAAAATTTCTTCTTCAGGTTCAGATTCTGATGTATTATCAACAACTTCACCACGTGGAGCCCTAACTCGCTGGCCTCCTTCCCTATCTCTACGCTGATTATTGTTGTTGTGGTTGTTGTTGTTCCTCTCACCCAACAATCCACGAATTTCTCCGATCTGATTATTCATGGAATTGATGGCAGCGGTAAACGCTGCTGTAAGAGCTTCAATATCTGATTTCGTGACTTCACCCATTGCTACGAAGGTAAATAAAAGAGACAGGGAAGACCTGCTTTGATACCACCTGACGCAGTCGGATTGATAACTAGGTTTACCAGCAATAAACCTAAGCAAAAGATTCTGGAGTCCACCAGAGATAAAAGAGAATAATCTCAATTTAATTGATAAAAGATGATAAGATGCGTTCTGCAGCCGCTTGCGGCTGCATAAATAAGAGAAAAGTACCCTAGGGCGACTAACAACGAAACCCTAAGGCCCATGGATAAAAACGAAAACAACCCAAAATTAACTAAGAAAACCAAAAACGGGTAAAATAGAAAAATGCAGTTTTGAGGCCCTAAACGACCCCGAAAGCCCGAAAAAGGTCACACGTCGTGGCATAGCGATGAGTTTGATTTCTGGCGCGATTCCCTTTCCGAAAAGCTAAAGTGCGTCCCAATCGGACTCCGGAGGCCCATTTCACGTCTACTAGTCACTTTTCGGTTTCCACCTTTAGCACGATCCAATTGTTCTTGAAATTGGACCGCCATCTGTTCTACATCAATCAAGTGGGAAAGCAATTCCTTTGAATTAGAAAGAAGTTATGTTTTGCATCCATAAAATGTCTTCTAAGACATATTGCATTGCATGATTTGCATCATATTTTTTCTTAACTAAGTTAATATTTTATTACACAAAATAAAGAAAAGAAATGCAGAGAGATACACCCAAATTAAAGGCTTTGCTTCATTATGTCTTATTCTGAGTAGTGTTTACATCAATGTTAAAATAATTTAAGCTTACGAATAATGTGTCTTATTTAGTTATAAGTCTTTTTTAATTTCTTCATTTAACATTTTAGATTGAACTCACGAACAATGTAGTTTCACATTTATCCAAATATGCATAATGTACATCCTTGGATATATAAGATGTAGTTGTAAGAGTTTTCGATGCAGTGAGATGTTTGGATATTAATGTTGTAGGTTAGGCCTATGGCTCCTGCCAGGAAGCGCGGGAGGCATATAGGTTCGATGGATTCTCGCCCAAGAAAGAAAGCGAGTTTGGCACAAAATAATCCATTAATCATCGATGTAAATAATCCATCTTATGAGAATATTCCGGATTATGGTTATGTCCAAGAGACATCATTGGGGAACGCTCCAATGACAGAACCAATTCCAGAGAATAGAGAGATCTCCATGAATTACACTAGTGTACATGAGATGATGGATAGAAATTCTATGGCAATTGATGATGCATTTGCATATCATGTTGCAAAAGGAATCATAGAATATGATGATATCAAACCTCGCTCTGTCGAAGAATGTCAACGAAGAGCGCATTGACCTAAATGGAAAGATGCGATCCAGGCTGAATTGGATTCACTAGCAAAGAGATAGGTATTTGGGCCTATAACGCAGACACCCCCAAATGTAAAACATGTTGGCCATAAATGGGTCTTAGTTAGAAAGCGTAATGAGAAAAATGAGGTGGTTAGATATAAAGCCCGCCTCGTGGCGCAAGGTTTCTCACAACGCCCTGGAATCGACTACGAGGAGACATACTCTCCCGTAATGAACGTTATAACGTTCCGCTACCTTGTCAGTTTGGTAGTTTCCGAAAAACTTGACACGCAGCTTATGGATGTGGTTATAGCATATCTCTATGGGGATCTAGATTCAGAGATATATATGAAGGTTCCAGATGGACTTCAATTACCCAAATCAAGTGGCTCTAAACCACGGAGCGCGTTTCCAATAAGATTAAAACGCTCACTATATGGATTAAAACAATCTGGACAGATGTGGTATAACCGTCTAAGTGACTACTTGATTGGGAAGAGATATATTAATAATGAAATATGCCCATGCGTGTTCATTAAAAGAACAAGTTCCGGATTTGCAATCGTAGCAGTTTATGTCGATGACATGAACCTCATTGGAACTCTAGATGAGTTAAAGGAAACTGCTAAATATTTGAAATCCGAATTTGAGATGAAAGATCTTGGGAAAACACGGTTTTGTCTCGGTTTAGAACTTGAGCACCGTAGTGATGAGATTTTGATCCATCAGTCTGCATACACTCAGAAAATCCTAAGGCGCTTTAATGAAGATAAAGCAAAGCCTGTGAATACTCCCATGATTGGTCGTAGTCTTGAGCCCGGAAAAGATCCGTTTCGTCCAAAGGATGAGGACAAAGAACCATTAGAGGCCGAAGTGTCCTATTTAAATGCAATAGGCGCATTATTGTACTTAGCTCAATGCACAAGACCGGATATCTCATTCGCAGTGAACTTGTTAGCTAGACATAGCTCTGCGCCAACACGCGGCCATTGGATTGGTGTAAAGACAATCTTTCGATACCTAAGAGGTACGATTGATATGGGCCTATTTTATCCCTACAGAGAGAAGAGGAATGACTGAAAAATGGGATCGGACCCCATTACGCATGGAGCCACCGTCCACCATGATAAAGTGGCCGGCCATATTGCCGCCAACGCCACCACCACCACCAAGGGTGGCCGGCCTCACCCTACTCCCCTCCATCAAAACGACAACAATGTTTTGATGGGTTTTGCTGATGCAGGGTATCTCTCTGACCCTCACAAAGGTCTCTCCCAAACGGGTTATGTCTTTACCATGGGAAGCACTGCGATATCTTGGAGGTCTACAAAGCAAACCCTTGTTGCTACTTCCTCAAATCATGCAGAGATTATTGCTCTACATGAAGCCGTGCATGAATGCATATGGCTAAGGTCTGTAATTAGACATATTCAAGGAAGTTGTGGTTTGAAGTCTACCACAGATGAACCTACATGCATTTATAAGGATAATGCATCTTGTATTGAACAAATGAAGTTAGGTTTTATCAAGGGCAACAACACCAAGCATATATCGCCTAAGTTCTTCTATAATCAGCAACAACAATCACTTCTAAAGATTGAAGCGAATCAAATCCGATCAGAGGATAATGTAGAGGACTTATTCACTAAGTCGTTACCTAAATCCACCTTCAAGAAACATGTGAAGAGCATCGGATTGAGAAAGTTATCCGAACTCCCATGATTGTAGCAATCAGGGGGAGATGTCGACATCAGGGGGAGTTATGATGTCCACATGTTCAATGTCGAAAAGTGAAGGACGTGTTGTGCTCTTTTTGTCCTTCGACCAGGGTTATTTTTGTCCCACAGGGTTTTTGTTACTTGGCAAGGTTTTTAACAAGGCAATGGATGAAGCGTCACCACCAAGTTTGAGCGGCACAAGGGGGAATGTTGAAGGAAAATCGACTTAGTGTGCCTTATCAAAATAAGAGTAGCAATAGGAGAGAAGGTTCTAGAATTCCTAATCCTACTCGGATTAGTATTCCTTATAACATTCGAACATGTACTTTGTAATCCCTATATATAGGGCTCCTATTCTCAATAATATGATTGACAATTCTCTCTCGAATCTCTTTTCCTTAAACATATAATAGTTTTTGTACGTCCTAATTGTCTAGAACACAATACCTCCTGAAAGACTTTCCCTCTTAACCATTTTTTCTTTCTTTCAATCTCATGCGCGCACCTGCTGTCAATTTCTAGGCTTTGCTTCACTGTGTCTTATTCTGAGTAGTGTTTACATCAATGTTAAAATAATTTAAGCTTACGAATAATGTGTCTTATTTAGTTATAAGTCTTTTTTAATTTCTTCATTTAACATTTTAGATTGAACTCACGAACAATGTAGTTTCACATTTATCCAAATATGCATAATGTACATCCTCGGATATATAAGATGTAGTTGTAAGAGTTTTCGATGCAGTGAGATGTTTGGATATTAATGTTGTAGGTTTGATTCTTTTTGTTGGTCGTTTACATAATTTATTAAGTATATAATAGTTTTTGTACACCCTAATTGTCAAGAACACAATACCTCCTGAAAGCTTTCCCTCTTAACCATTTTTTCTTTCTTTCAATCTCATGCGCGCACCTGCTGTCAATTTCTAGGAGACTCTCAAAAGAGTAAGAGGCTTTTCGCTTTACGTTCTTGACTTCTTGCAATTCAAATTGAAGCGCCCAAATTGAAGACCAGACTTCATCTTCAATTTCATCAACTACCAAAATGTGTAGTTAGCCTTCCACCCAAGTCAAAAACTTGCTGCACCATTATCACTTGGGTCCTAGTTCCATGCCAAAAGAATTATAGTTTTCTCGCTTTACGGGTAGCTAGAAGTCGACCAATTTGACTTCGGACCCTTTATTTTACTCCTTTTCAGATTTGGGAGAGTTTTGTATAAATTTATTTTTGTCTTTTTTTTTTATATAAATAAAATTTAGAGGGATGAGCAATAAATTTTCAAATATGTTGAGTCACTTCACATTTCATATTTTAATTGTAGGTAGGCGCTTGACTCCTAAATTAAAATGACTGTTATAGAAGAACTAATATAGCAAAACTCTCCGTTTTATATATAAATAAAAAAATAAAAAGATAAAGCAGAAGTTCCTAAACATTACAGGAGAGCCATCATTTCTAAAGCATCTTTTTGACCAGCCCAAAAGCATTACTCAGGCTATTCAAAAGAGGACAGAGAATTGAATGTCCCAACAACGATAGCTGTTCTGTCTTTTTCTTAAAGAGTCAACTACTAGCATTGTCTTAAAAGGTGGGAATGTAGAAGACCATCATCTTTTTCTGGTTAAATCAATTTAAGATCATGTACCTTAGGATTCTTATATAGCTTATCACCGGCCATTATTTGCCTTTCAAACAAGACGATTTTCCATTTGCTAGTCTATAGCTATATTTTCATTATTCGGTCATATATACATTCCTGAGTTGCTTGTTTGTTGATCAATATGGCTTCTCCTAATGATGGATATTGTAGGTATCATGTGTTCTTGAGTTTCAGAGGCGAAGACACGCGTAAGACTTTCACTGACCACCTCTACACAGCCTTTGTCGACCAAGGCTTTCGCACTTTCCGAGATGACGATGAACTCGAGAGAGGGGAGGATATCAACCCGGGACTTGAGAAAGCCATTCAACGGTCAAGAAGTTCTGTTATTGTCTTCTCGAAAGATTACGCATCTTCAAGATGGTGCCTTAATGAGCTTTTGATGATCCTTGAGCGCAAGAGGACCTCCTCCGATTATGTTGTTTTACCTGTTTTCTACAACGTGGATCCATCCCAAGTGAGGAAACAGACTGGCAGTTTTGCGGAGGCATTTGCCAGACATCAAGAAAATGAACCGTCGAACAAGGTGAAAGAATGGAGGGCTGCACTTACAAAAGTTGCAGATCTAGGAGGGAAGGTCTTGAAGAACCAAGATGATGGGTAAGTATTTATTTTCATGCTCCATTGTTTTGCATAAGTTTTCTGGAAATTTACATTTTCCGCAAAACGTTTGTTCTCGATCTTCAGACAAATTTTTTTTGGTAAGTTAACTTGTATCTCAATAGATTAAGGGGTAAGAGCAAATATGCACAAAAAGAAAAACAAACTGGGTGGAACTTTCTCATGCATGTTCCTTGAAACTTCATAATTTTTTTTTTTTTTTCTAACTAAGTCATGGCTTATTTAACTTGATTTATTTGTATACCCTGATTTTCTAGGTACGAGTCAAAGTTTATAAAAGGTGTTGTTAAAGAGATGGGAAACAAGCTTAGTCGTACACCATTGAGTGTTGGCTTCAACCTGATTGGAATCCATTCTCGAGCTAACAAAATTAATCTATGGATACAAGATGGATCAACTGATGTTGGTATCCTTGTAATTTTTGGGATGTCAGGAATAGGGAAGACAACAATCGCAAAATATGTCTATAATTTGAACTTCAGAGAATTTGAAGGAAGCAGTTTCATTGAAAATATTAGAGAAACTTCAGAACAAACCAATGGCCTAGTTCAACTACAAAAACAGCTCCTTTCTGATATTTTAAATGGAAGAGAAGTGAAAGTACATAATGCTAGCCAGGGAAAAATTAAGATTGAGGATGCCATAAGCTGTAAAAGAGTTCTTCTTGTTCTCGATGACGTGGATCATATCGACCAATTTGATGCGTTACTTACAATGCGAGAGCGATTTTATCCGGGAAGTAAAATTGTCATAACAACTAGGCGAGCAAGGCTGTTAATGGCACGGGGAGTTACTATGGTGCATTCTGTTCGAGCTTTGAAATACAATGAATCATTGAAGCTCTTCAGTTGGCATGCTTTTCGACAAGATCATCCAATTGAAGGTTACGAGAAACATACTGAAAAGTTTGTACGCCATGGCGCAGGGCTTCCATTAGCTCTTCAAGTTTTAGGTTCTTCTCTATTTGGGGAAAGTATAGTGTTAATGTCTAAAAGTCTAGCGGTAGTTGGACCTTAGTTAACGCTGATCCGGCGGGCGGATCGATACCTTTGTTGTGAGTGGTTCCCGTTACCTGTCAAATAAAATACAATGGGCGTCAGAGGGAGACCGCGCCGGGCGGTCTTCAACTCTCCGATGCCTAAGTTAGTCAATGTATTTATGTTGACAAAGTAACAGTAGGTAAGTATTGAATGCGTCATAAATGAGGAGAGAGGAGAGAACCTTTTATAGGTGAGGAAGAGGATGATCTTCTCTTTGTTTTCGATGTGGGACTGATGTGCTTCAGTTCCCAGTTTCAGTAGCTTCTGATGCCATCTTGACACGGCGCGTGGCGGCGCGTCGGCGGTGCTTTGGGGTTGATCCGGGGCTCAGGCGGTAACCCGGCTAACTGTCTTTACGCCAGTCACTCATATGGTGGGCGTTGGTACCCCTGGTGGTACCATGAGCGTGGCTCATTATAGCTAATTATGCTTGCAAATGGACATGTATGTACAAGTCCCCCAAATCCCCAGTCAAGGAGGGCAATCTTGGTTGGGGAGTTGATCGGCGGTTTGAAGCGTTTCTCCCGCTAGACTTTGCAGAAGCATAATTAGCGTCAGTGCGTTGTCAACCATGGATTTACTGAGCAAACGCTTTGTGCCCTTTCGGGTGGGCCCCTGCTAGGCCCCCCAGGGAGTCCCCCACTCCCCGGCTAAGATGGACCTCCGGATGGTCGTTGTTATTGTTTGTTGAGGGGGAGCTGCACGGAGCAGCGCTGCACGGAGCAGAGGGTGTTGGGTTGCGAGCCCAATCTTAGCACCCAGGTGACGGGGGTCAACGTACCTGATCAGGGCTGTCGTAGACTGTTGACTAGTCCCCGTGTCCCGTAGGGACATTCTGACCGTAACCCCGCGTGGCGGCGTTGTCAGAGAGGCGTGGCCTCGGGATCCGCCGCTGGCGGAAGTCCCCCCGCTAGATGTAGCAGGAAGCAGCGTCAAGTAGACGTGCTTGGTGGTATTTTATTGAGCGGTGTTGCGCTGAATAAAGTACGCAGCTTGTCAGATGAGAAAGGGGGTCAGCTAGCGGTGCGCTGTGTAGCGGAGGACGCCCCGTTTACCAAATGAGGAGAGAAGCTCCGCTGGCGGGGTTTCGCTCAGCGGAGACTCCGTCACTTGGAAGATGCAAGTGAGGATCCGCTGGCGGGGTTTCGCTCAGCGGAGACTCCGTCACTTGGGAGATGCAAGTGAGGATCCGCTGGCGAGGTTTCGCTCAGCGGAGACTCCGTCACTTGGAAGATGACAAGTGAGGATCCGCTGGCGGGGTTTCGCTCAGCGGAGACTCCGTCACTTGGGAGATGCAAGTGAGGATCCGCTGGCGGGGTTTCGCTCAGCGGAGACTCCGTCACTTGGAAGATGCAAGTGAGGATCCGCTGGCGGGGTTTCGCTCAGCGGAGACTCCGTCACTTGGGAGATGCAAGTGAGGATCCGCTGGCGGGGTTTCGCTCAGCGGAGACTCCGTCACTTGGGAGATGCAAGTGAGGATCCGCTGGCGGGGTTTCGCTCAGCGGAGACTCCGTCACTTGGAAGATGACAAGTGAGGATCCGCTGGCGGGGTTTCGCTCAGCGGAGACTCCGTCACTTGGGAGATGCAAGTGAGGATCCGCTGGCGGGGTTTCGCTCAGCGGATACTTGCCATGGTTGGGGGTTTACTTGTCAGGTGGTGACTTCCCTTGGAAGCTAAAGAATGATGACGGTTGACACGTGGCTAACTCTCAGAGGGTTAGCGTCTGGAGGCTTGTCTCCCACAGACGGCGCCAATGTTAATGTCTAAAAGTCTAGCGGTAGCTGGACCTTAGTTAACGCTGATCCGGCGGGCGGATCGATACCTTTGTTGTGAGTGGTTCCCGTTACCTGTCAAATAAAATACAATGGGCGTCAGAGGGAGACCGCGCCGGGCGGTCTTCAACTCTCCGATGCCTAAGTTAGTCAATGTATTTATGTTGACAAAGTAACAGTAGGTAAGTATTGAATGCGTCATAAATGAGGAGAGAGGAGAGAACCTTTTATAGGTGAGGAAGAGGATGATCTTCTCTTTGTTTTCGATGTGGGACTGATGTGCTTCAGTTCCCAGTTTCAGTAGCTTCTGATGCCATCTTGACACGGCGCGTGGCGGCGCGTCGGCGGTGCTTTGGGGTTGATCCGGGGCTCAGGCGGTAACCCGGCTAACTGTCTTTACGCCAGTCACTCATATGGTGGGCGTTGGTACCCCTGGTGGTACCATGAGCGTGGCTCATTATAGCTAATTATGCTTGCAAATGGACATGTATGTACATATAGTTGTATGGGAAAGTGCATTGAAGAAACTAGAAGCTATTCCCAATAGTGAAATCATGAATAAACTCAAAATGAGTTATGATGTACTCGATAAACATGATCAGGAAGTGTTCCTCCACATTGCTTGTTGCTTCATTGGAAATGACAAGGATTACACTGTTGGAATACTAGATGGATGTAATTTGTACACTACTGTTGCCATTACGAATCTCATTGATAGATGCCTAGTAACAATTGGCCCCACGAACAAGGTGGTGATGCATGACATGATTCGTGATATGGGAAGAGAAATTGTTCGCCTAGAAGCAGAGGAGCCTCGGAAACGTAGTAGATTATGGCATTACAAGGACTCCTTCAAAGTACTGAGAGAAAAGAATGTAAGAAACAACCACTCTGATATAATCATGTTATATGTGTATTTCTTTTTGCGAAACTTATATCCCCCATTGGTTCTCTCGTTTTTTGTTTAGGGTACAAAAACTATTGAAAGTCTTGAATTAAACATGCAAAGGCATCTTGAAGTCACTAACTCAAGATATCCCAACGAGATTGTCTTGGAAACCAATGCATTTGCAACGATGCACAAACTAAAACTACTCCGGTTAAGTCGTGTAAATCTCACTGGAAGCTTTGAAAAATTTCCGACTGGATTGAGATTGTTGTGTTGGATTGCATTTCCTTTGGATTCTATACCGGTTGATTTTCATTTGGAGAACCTGGTTGTTCTTGAAATGCAGTACAGCAGCTTGAGACAAATATTGAGTGGAACAAAGGTTTGCTACTCTTTTCTTTGGCCTTTTTCCCTTTTATTTTCATCATCTCAAATAATTATTAGGGAATTGTACTTCTACGAGAATTTCATTGTCACTTCTTAAGTTTTTCTTATTGTCTCCTTTACAGTGTTTTCCATCCTTGAAGACGCTTGATCTCAGCCATTCCCATACCCTTATTGCTACCCTTGACTTTTCTCTTTGTCCCAATTTAGAGAAACTCATGCTTATAGATTGTAAAGGCTTGATTGATGTCCATGAGTCCATTGGAATTCTAGACAGACTTGTTTACTTGAACATGAAAGATTGCAAAACTCTTAGCATGCTTCCAAAGAATATTGGTAAGCTAAAGCTACTTGACACACTTATTGTATCTGGTTGTTCAAATCTTAGCAACTCTTCAATAGAGATGATTAGGAGCATGGAGTCTCTGAAAGTGCTTGAACTAGATAGAATTCCAATAAGTCAATTATTCACTCTCTGTGGGAAGGTCAAGTCGGGGAGTTATTTACCAGGCTCTTTACTATCATTAAGTCTGAGTGGGTGCAATCTTTCTGATGATGCTTTTCCTGTGGATTTCACTAGCCTTTTCTCTCTGAGAAGTTTAAATCTAAGTGATAATCCAATAACTGGCCTACCCAATTGCGTCAAGGGTCTGACAAGTCTAGATGAACTCTCCTTTTACAACTGTTTGAGCCTCGAATCCCTTGTAGAGCTACCAAAAGTAGGTTTCAAGTTGAATGTATCCGGTTGCGAAGCATTGGTAAGAATAACATATCAGTCAAAATCCTGTGCCCAATTTCCACGCCTGGGTGGTAAGAACTACAGCCTAGTTGAGTGGGAATATGAATATAAGTTAGAACCCATTGGAAAAGTTGACGTAGAATTGCTCAAACTTTTGGGCTTGAGCAACTTGGACTTTGAATGCAGGCCAACCATTCGGTTGTGCGCAAAATATACTGGTTACGACATAATTCATCATGGTGGAATACAGGTGCGTTGCTTTCCTTCTCTTTCTCATTTCTCATGAAATAAGAAAAAGTTGACTAATTAGTTTTATAATTTCCATATATGACACAGGGACTGCATGAGTATGGTTGTACAAATTCTTACTTCCGAGGAAATGCAAGAAAGATAGACATGTTTAGTACATTTCTTCCCGGGAATGAGGTTCCAGGCCAATTCAGCCATAGAACTAAAGGCTCTTCCTCAATATCATTAACTGTGCCTTTGCCTTCAGCTCATGATCTGAGAATCCGAGGCTTTAACATCTTCATTGTCTATGCAATTTCAGACAATGACGATGAAAGATATTCTTCATTTACTGACCAGGGTTCAATAACTATCAAAGTCATAAATGAGAGCGACGACAGCAACTGGCATTATGAGCCAATATATCACGGTATTCCGGGTAAGGGAGAAGACATGATATGGTTAACCCATTGGAATATGGAGAATCAAGTAAAAGGTAGGGATCAAGTGGCTGTTTCACTCTCGGTAAAACATGCAAGGTTTCGGTATCAGGTAAAGGAGTGGGGGATCCAGGTTGTACAGGAGAAGCAAGAAGGTAAGATGTGTACCGACCACTACACCACAAATCCCATTTGTTTTCCATGTGCCACTGGTGGAGATTTGTTAACATCTGATGAGCCGTTGAGGGGAACATACTTGCTGTCCTATGAACCTGATTCAACGGTAGATAAAGGTGTGTTGTTTATCAGGCGCGCATTTGAACTACTCCAAATATTTTAAGACAACAAATTAAACTGCCATTAACTTGCATCACAATTTTAATTTTTTTTTGTTCATTTAAGTTGTTGAAAGTTGCTTCATATAGTAACTAGACACATCTAGATGGATAGATGGATTCACTTTCACTAAAATGTTTTACCTCTAAATTTAAGGTGGGGTATCATTTCTTCTTGTTTTTGTGTTCTTTAGATAAAAAAGGAGATGATGAAGAAGAGGCAGTGGGTGATCCTATTCCTGCATCAGCAATGGGGGATGGCAGCAACAACAGCGATCGGGGTCTCAGAAAGTGGAAGGTGCTCATCATTGCCGCTATCATCCTTGCTGCTGCCATCAGCGCTGCTCATCATTTTGAGGACTCTGCTCTAGACACAAATCTAGCTGAAACTGTCACTAATGCAGGTGTGTTAGACAACAAAGCTTTGATTTTACTCCAACTATTTTAATTTCTAATAGAAAATAAAAAGCAACAACAATGCCAGCCTATAGATTAGCAGCACAAGTTTTGAGCAAACAACTGATGATATTAGAACTAAGAATATATAGCAATTGACCCGTGAGTCAAACTCAGGACATTCCATTTACAAATACATATGTCGTTAGACCAAATGATACTGGGCGACAAGTTATTTCTTCATCTAAACTAATGGAATTGCCTCATGAAACATGTATATCCATGTTGATTCACTACATGTCATTTTCTGTTATCTATACGTTTTCTAGACAATGAAGAAGAACAACGGGATGAAGATGACAAGCTTGCAACAGCGACCAATACTGACGGCAGTAACAACCGTGCGCGGGATCCCAGAAAGTGGAAGGTGCTCATCATTGCTGCTGTCATGTTAATTCTCTGTTTATCTGTTCGCTGGTTCTTCTTTTTCTCCGCCAGAGACAGATACATGGAGTCCAATATTTTGGTTCCTACATGAATTTATTTTCTCTTCCTTCGTTCTCTCTCCGTATGAAATATGTACATTGTAAGAATTAATGTGGACTTAAAATGTTCATTATGGACTACAACAACTTAGCTGGCTTATTTGTAGAAAAAGTAGTTCGACAATGCTTGAATTATTCAACTCCATCACCTTTTTACTCTATATATATAATAAGTACTGAATATGATATCAACATCCTAGATGTACATGAATAGTTTGACAAATGCCTATATTAATTAGGACTAAGAATCCATTATTCGGTAGTGTACTTGTTTTAATTGTGTGTTCAGTGGCTGTCTAAATAAATTCAATTGCTCATTTAGATATACTTTGTATTTTACTAAAGTTTGTGAAGTAAATTACAGTAACTTTGAATAACTATATATGAGAGCTTTGTGTAGGTTTTGCATATAATAACCAAAAACAATGTTTTTGCATCTTTGTTAAACAATATTTATAGTTTTGGTCGTGGGGCTGGAAATTTCATATTTACCAAATTGTTAAAGGAGGAGAACAATGTGTAGATAACTTAGCTGATGATTTTTAGTAAATTTTTGTTATAAAGGTGTCATGTTGAAGTTGGAAATTTGTCAGATTAAGAGTATTAGAAAGAAGTTAATTTTTCATTCACTTACCAAAATCATTCTGGCCTTCCTGAATAAATACTAGTTTGTTTAATATTTGTTATGTTTTAGCTATTTGTGTCTCCAGTGAGCAGTGAAGTGGTTATTACCCTATGTTCTTAAGCAGTTTTAGGTGCATTGCCTGTTTTGGGATAGTAGAAGATAAAACATCCAGATCAGTTTGTTCATTCTCTTCTGCATGTATAAAAGTCTCATAGACGAGCACAATTGCATATGGTCTTTTGATAAAAACTGTCTGCATTTCCAGAATTTGTATCTTACCAAGAATTAACAGTACTACCTGCCAATTCAATATATATTAGCTATATATATTCTATAGAATATTCTGTAAATATTTACTTTCCTTATACGTATAGATTACGTCTCTCTGTATATTTGTAGGAGATCGTTTCCTATTAGGATTACTCTTGTATCACTTTATAAACTCTATTCTTTGGAGGTGAATAATATTGAAGCATTTCAAAACACATTGAATTCTTATTTTCTACTTGGTATCAGAGCATGCTTTCCTGCACCGTATTCCTCTGAAACCCGAAATTCGAATCTCGAAGAACTTTACGGACCACCCGATCAAAGTTATTTTTCCACCATCACAAGTCTATTTCGAATTTGCCACGGATAGCCTTGAAAGCCGCAGCATAGCTACATCAAGTGGGGACAACTTTATACCACCACAGCCTGCATAATTGCTTAAGCCTAACTGACAAGACGACAAGCTTCCCTGCCCTACCAACAATCCTGCTGCAACCGACAAACCAAGCTCTGCTACAAGCCAAGCCGTAGCCATCCTAGCCGACAAAACTCCTGCAGTCGATAAGCATTGCTGCGCTGCTATATATAGTCCCTATAGTTCCCTTTATTGATTTCGTACAGGCCCCTATTTTTGCTAGATGGAGGACGACGCTGCCACCCTTGCACTCCACAACATGCATGCCTCCAATTATTAACCATTATCATACCACCGCTCAAGATAACTCAGCGTTTCCAACTGGCGTTGCCTTGAATGAATCCAACTACACCATATGGGCACCTCTTATGAAGATGAGGATTGGAGAATGAAGAAAAGTTGGCTATCTCACTGGAGCTAGAGCTGCACCAAATGTATACTGAATTTGAAGTTTGGACCACAGAGAACTAAAAAGTAAAGAGTTGGTTAATTGATTCCATGGAATCATCCCTCATGAATCGGTATATCCGACTCCCAAAAGCCAAAGACGTGTGGGAAGCTGTTGAGAAGACATTTTATGATGATTCTGATGAAACCAGGATTTTTGAATTGAACAAGAAGTGCTTTGGAGCAAAACAGAATGGTCGGACTCTTCCTACCTACTACAATGAATTGGTGGAGATGTTTCAGGAAATTGATCAGCGTATGGCCTCTCAGAATAACACAGTGGCAGCAGTTGTTCAAGAGACCACTACCATGGCACGAATGCGAGTTCACATATTTCTTAGTAGACTCGATTCAAAGTATGATCAAGTCTATGGTGAGATTCTGCGCAAAGACCTGAAATTCGACTTGGAGCAAAGCTATGCATATGTTCGAAAGGTGCATTCTGAGAGGTAGGCAATGGGACACACCTCTGAATCCTCTGCCATGGCTGTCCAACGCAAATAGGGGCCCTCCTCAGGCTTCTCAACTCCATCACAACGTCGCCCTCCGGGTAAAACAAATCCATATGCAAATACAAAGTGTCCGGTTTATGGAGATGTGGGTCATAGCAAGCAACAGTGTTATAAAGTGATTGGCTACCCTGATTGGTGGGATTTCACCAAAAAACAGCGAAAGAACCTTGGAAAGCTGTCGTGGCTACTACAGAGGAAACGCAACCATCTAGTGCCTCCACTATGAAGGGTAAGGTACAGGTATGAAGGGTAAGGTATCTATGAATAGTTCTTGGATAATTGATACAGGTGCATCTGACCATATGACTAATGATCCTAGTCACTTAGAAAAGCTGAAACCCTAATCTCAAAATATTGTTTCTACTGCTGACGGTACTCTAACTCCTGTTACCGGGGAAGGTTCTGTTGTCCTATCTAATACATTAACCCTTGATTCTGTGTTAGTTCACTACAAAAAAAAATTGCAATGGCCACGGCGCAATGCCATCGCAAAAGCCTCTTTTGCCGTCGCAAAAGAGCATTGGCGACGGCTCTGCGACGGTAATTCTTCCGACGCCGTTGGTGGAGTCGCCAATGGTATTTGCCACGGCAATTCGCCGTCGCAAGACTATTAGCGACGGCAAAATGTTTGCCGTCGCAAATACCAATGGCGACACCACCAACCGCTACTGAAGTTTTTTACCGTCGCCAAAAGTCATTTGCTACGGCAAAAATGCCGTCGCAAAACTATTATTTATGAATAATTTTTTTTTTTTAATGAATGAAAACTATACAAAAATGAATGAAGCTTATATAAAAGGAAATGTTACACTTCAATTTTCCTCATAAATGATGTTACAAAATGAATGAAGCTTCTACCAAAATTTACAAGATCGATAATTAAGCTTTACAAGTTGGTTATTTTCCTCTAGCTACTTCAAGATGAACTTTGCAGGGATCTTCCTCGATCAACTTCATGTACCAATTACTCTAGTGTTGTTGCAAGCCTCCTATAACAGAAAGTCAGAAATCTTCAAGCATTCATTAAAGAAACAAAAAGCTGGAAAATTAATGGGAGATGTACACATGACATAGATATTGTTCATACCAGTACATACAATTAATATTTCACTTGAACTCTTAATTACTTTTTGACATTTTGAGTCAGCAAGTGTGCTAAATCCAGGTCTTTCTACGATTAAAGCTAAGAGTAGTTGATTTGAAGAATGCTAAATCCATAGTTCCATACTTACCTCGAAATATGTCTGAATTTCCATTCATTATATATCATGAAGATCCCTTCCAATTAGTTCCTGAATAGGGGGCTGCTGCGAGTAATCCTGAAGGAACACGAAAAATTATTCAATTCATATGCACAAGTCTAAGTTACATGCACTGATAAAAAAAAGACAGAAATGCATAAATAAAGACACCTTAGGAATCATACGCAACTGTCCACGCATCAAAACTTTTCGCTTCTTCAACCTCTCTTCTAAAACGTGTCCTATTCGTGGAAGCGTTTTAATGGGAAGTTCATATAAATAATCATGGACCTAATATAAAAAAAATATAAAAAAATTTAAGTAAGCCGCCAGACCACACATAATAATAATGATGAAAGCACAACAGTTTCAAGTATTAAGAATGTGAACATAGTCTAATGAAAATGGAATAGAAGAAACCTGTGCTGGTGCAGCCAAAAGGATGCTCTCTGTTAATATATCGAACACCCTTCATTTTCATCATCCAACAGCTGAAGAAAGAGCAAAGTCAAGAGCAAAGTCATCATTTCATAACCAAACAGAAATATAAGAACATATTAAATGAGAAATAGATTAAGATATCACATTTTGATGCGCACATACAAAAACATGAATGAAATAGGAGACTGACCCATTGATAACTCATATGTACCAAGAAGCAATAAAGACACCAAGACCATAATCTTAAAGATTTGCTGACCACCAACAGCCAAATACAACTCCATGAAACATATTAATGCAGGGATGGAGAGACAAACTGAGGATGAACTTACTGATTACTATAAATGTTACAAGCAACTGTGTGGGGGACACTAGTGTATGTTACGGCTAAGCAATCATTGAAATGATAAATACAGATCTTTGTTATCTGTCCCAAAGATCTCCTCTACTTTCCTTAGAGTTTCCTGGAAGAAAATGTATACAAATTGTTCACTATTTTGTAATCAATGCATAAGCTAGATATTCAGTTGCATAGATGTAGCAAACAGTCAAAACTATTCCACAATGAATAAGCCAGAAATGCATTGAATTGCTCATATGATAGGTGGCTCCTATGTTGCATTATATTTCAATCAGTTTCAAACCTCACTACAATGAAATCAATTAGACTTGAAATAATTAGACCTACCTGGCTTGACGAAAGAACTCCTTTCCATCAATTCGAAGAGTAGAAATAGATGCACTCACCACTCACCATGAATACAAGCAAATAGATGAAATGTCTGTAAATACCTCCATCAGCTGTGTTCCCCATATCAGTAAAACCAGTTGAGGAATATTGTGCCGAGTAGCCATTTGTCTCCTCATCTGGCAGGACAAACAATATAGCACATTACCCATCAACCAAAGGCAACAACAAAAATTAAGTTAGGAACCGTAGAAAATGTGGGCGCCATCATTAATCTACACTTAAATTAATTACAGAGGGAATCAAGTCAAATAACAGTACCCTTATCTGGTTATGCCTTTGGAACCAATTGATCACAGGTATACATATGCAAACATGTAAACAAAACATTAAACTTATACCAGAGAGGTAAGCATACAAACCTTGAATCTGTAACTCCCATCCACGTTGACGTAACAACCCAAGACATTGTGTGCTTCCAGAATCCCAATCAAAACTCTATAATACATCAAAAACATGAAAGGGGCATCATGTAGATATAATAATGGATACAAAGGTAGGCTTGTGTGTAATAACCCGAAAATTAGTGTCAACTATAGAACACTATATTATTAACTATATTTGAAAAATCTTTGTTATTGAGCTCAAGACTCTCATCTATGTTATTTTTGTGATGCATGTCATTTTAGTACTAATTATTGTAATTTTTTTTTTACTAAAGTTCTTTACTTATTAATTGGGTAAATGTGCATATGGATGTGTATGTGAACATACATACATATATATATATATATATATATATATATGCATGTATATATATATATATTTTTAGCAAGTGGATTTATGCTTTCTTTCTTTTTATTTTTTTTAATTTTATCTTATCATTTTAATCATTTAACCTAAATAGTAATTAGTCACTCACCTTATAATAATTTGCCACTTACTTATTTTATGCTTAATTCTAGCCTATTTAAGCATATGATCTGATCATACTTCTTACAAGCTTGAAGATCAAATGCAAAATTGATCAAAACTCCCTTAGTTGAAGAAAAACCCAACTAGAAATTCCTCACACAAATCCTTCACCCTTTCTCTCTTAAGAAGTTCCCTTTTGTGAAAGAAGTCCAAAGTTTGATCACAAGATCTTCTGAGTTCCTTAAGTAAGTACATGAATACATTTTTATGTTCTTTTGTCTTTAAGATTTATCAAACTACATAATCAATGATAAGATGGAAAAGGATCTGTTTTTCTGCAAACCAGTATTTTCGTATATAACAAAATCTGTTTTGTCAAAAATATTTACAGTATTAAATTCCTCATCAAAAGTTCTTCAATTTAGGCTTTTGAATCACTAAAAAAGGTTAAGAAATGAAGAAGTTATGGCTAATCAAAGTTTTCAACTTTTAAACTTGCTGGAAATCTCATACAGCCATCACAACTTCAAAAATTCATATCTCCCTCATTTCTTATCTATTTTCTACAAACTTTATATCAATTTGAAGCTTAGGACCTCTACTTCTGATCTGGAGAGTTTGAGAAGTAATGATAAAATACACAGTACGTAATTACTTAGACATCAAAGGACAGTATTAAAAATATCGGTTTCTGCACTGTTATGGTTCTTCACCATTTCTGGACTATATCACTCTGATTTGGACTACATGACTTATTCCATTAGATTCCTTGTGAAAAACCCTTTGAAATGGTGTACTCATTTGACTAAATCGGACTTGTGATGGACAACATAACACATCTTGAAGTTTGATGACTCTAATCGGAGAAACATGAACATGGTTGATGAACTTCAATGAATTTGGACATAAGGACTGAAATACTAACTATAATATAATTTTGTTAAATTGTTTATAGTTACTTATTTAATGCTTGTGCTTTATTATTACCTATTTTACTTGATTTCAATTATGTATAAGCTTCTTTTTAATGTTTATACTAACTATATTTTAATTTTGTTAAATTGTTTATAGTTACTTATTTAATGTTTGTGCTTTATTATTATCTATTTTACTTGATTTCAATTATGTATAAGCTTCTTTTTAATTATGTTGTTTGCTAGTGAATTTACTTATTTGTGATATACAATTATGTTATACATGCTTTCATATGAGATTATTCCTAAGTATATGTATCTATATGTGTGTGTGCATATACATATATTTCGATCTATAATTCATAAAGATTGTATGTTGTGAACTTGATTATGTCTGAAAAATATAATTATGAAGCCGGGTGATTACAACAACCCCGTGCTTAAGTGAATTACTGGTAAATGTGCTTCGTGGTGCTTCGTGGTTATGCTTCGTGGTTGTGCTTCGTGGTTATGCTTCGTGGTTGTTAAGCTGTGGGCCCTAGTCCCCTCAGATAGTGCACTATTATACTCTTAGGAAGGGTGCTTACTTTGAGTATACATGCCTTGGTGGTGGCCTTGGTATGCTGCGGCTTACCCGTGCTTTGGGATTATGGCCCTAGCACGTGGATTTATGATTTGATACCAGTCAACCTGGTTTTTCCCGTGTTTTGGTATTATGGACCCTAACATGTGGATTTATGATCTGATACCAGTTAATCTGAAAATTCACTAAAAAGACTTATGTTATGTTGATCAAATATCTATCTATGATATATTTTGATTATGTGAAGGTGTTTGTGAAAAGAAAATCAAGCATGTGTTGCTTTAATGTTATTTCACATATTAATGTTGCAATATTTGTTGGTTGTGATTAAGCATGTGTCGCTTTAAAGTTTATTTCACATATTAATGCTGCAATATTTGTTGGTTTGATAAGAAGATGTGACTATGTGATTTATTACCAAACCATTCACACGAATGAATATATTTGTATATATGTGTGTGTATGTATTGTGTGTATATATATACATATTTAAGAATTCGTATGAACATATAAATGGTTCTTGGTACATTTTAATTGGTTGTTCAGTTTTGATTTCTTATAAGACACATTAATATAAGAATGTAAGTTGTGTACTTACTGGGCTTGTGTTGCTCATGATGCTACACCTTCTTGTTTTCAGGTATTGAGTAGATGCTTGGGGAAACGGGATGAACCTACTAGATAAAATAATATTTTTCTACTACTATTTCTAGTAAATACCTGTACTGATTCGAATTTTGCTTAACTTTGGTTTTGTAAATATATTACCGATATTTGTTTTCTAATAAAAGTACTATTCAAAAATGTATATAATTTCTTTTACTTTTTGTTGATTTATTCAAGAAGAAAATTGTATTGTTTTGACTCACGTCACAAATTCACGAGCCATATTTCAGTACAATATTGGCCTTGGATTTGGGGGCGTGACATTGTGCCTGTATTAAAGAACTTAACAATGATTCTTTAATATGGAAAGAGAAAGAAACTAACAATTATGGAGTAAATTATGAAGTTAACAATTAATATTTTAGCCTCTGAAGTAACTGAGTAAAGTTTAAAACTAATCGATAGGATTTGCATCTTCAAACTAAATGATTAGTTAAAAATTAGCTACGTAAGGGCTCAGATGATTACTTTGATGCAAGGACATAGTGATTGGCTTTCCAACATACTTAGATCCAATGCACTTATATATGATGTTGATAATTTTTACATCTTCTTGAAAGAATTCATAGTGGCTGTGTATACCTTAAATTACAATAGTCTTGCATTAGAGCTATATACAGATTAGGGTAATCAATAATGTATAGTTGAGCAAGAATCAGAGAATGTAAATTACCAATCAACAGTCTTCAGGGCTGATGCATTTTCGACCTAGATATTCCCAAATTTTTCTCTCAAACGTTACCATTGGCAAATATTTCCAATGCCTAATGTCCTCTGCCGCTATCAGATCTTTCAACTTCATTCTGACAAATAAAAACAAAATGACCACCCAAAACAGGTAAACAATTTAACCAAGACTACTAGCCAAATAAGCAAGGAAAGCACAAAGGGTAAAAATGTTCCTTACCCTCCAGCATCACTTAATATTAGAAATTGTTTACGGAATTCTAATTCACCCAGAGCTACTAAGTGTGCTTCTCCATGGTCTCCAGGTTCCTCTATAACTGAGGACCAAGTGATACTCTCACCTGTAGCAGCAGCACACTCACACTGAATTTAATATAACATTATAATCATAATAACTACCAGCTACAATGAAATGGATGAAACTGAGAAAGTTAGAGCATGACGGACCTTGAAACCTCTCATGAAGTTGTACAGGAACATCAGCAGACAGTCTTTGATATGGAGAAATGCAGACGGCTTTTGATGGAGAACTGATTGTCCTTGAACAGGTGTTCGATCAGTACAACAAACATTCACAAGAAACAAAACTGTCTAGTTAAACTAGACACAAACTTAACAAGCAGAAAGCAAAAGAAAGAGATCATGCACAACAGAGTCAGTCCCACAAACTTAACAAGCAAAAAACCCAAAGATGGCATCAAACAAGTTTAATTTATTCATAACTTCACTGAGAGAGGAAGCCTGAACATAACATAGAAAGGTACTTCATGTTTCATAGGTTATCGGATGTGACTAAAGCCATAGAAACCTAAATGATCTATATCACACAAGGATAAACAGCAGAGTACATATAAAGAAATTAAATAGGCAAAAACCACCTAAGTGGAAAACAAAGCAACTCCTACTCACAATCTGCAGCTTGACTGTCTTCCCATCTAGCTCCACAGTCCCGATTTTCTGAAAATGAACAACAAAATATGAATCATAAATAACAAAAGTACACTATACATACATGTAATGTGTGTGCTTATATAGATATAGATATATATGTACTCACAAAATCAACTCCAATGGTGCTGACGTAGCTGTCCACATAGGAATCGTCCTGAAACCAAAAGAAACAACCAAAATACAGCAAAATGAGCACTAATTATAGCAAAATGAACCTCAGAACCTCAACATTGCTTCCAATCTTTTTCCCAAAAATTCACAGAAACAAACTATCTCACATATTTGACAAAGAAGAAAACAAAGTCTAAGAGAGAGTCAAACTCATAGAGAAAGAAAAGGAACTGCAAACGCAACCGTCCAAACAAGAAAAGGAACCCCAAAAGCAGTAAAACCAGCGGAAAACGCCCAGGCCCAGACCACCATGCTTCACCAAATCCATAAGGACATCACCACCAACAGCAATCCCCGGCATCAGATCGCCTCCTTGGGCCACTACGCCGCCGCACCACATCCCTGTGCCGCCTCGCTGCCTCAACCCAACGAAGGCCACCCTGGAACCCGATCCACATTCGAACCCAGATCCGAAAAGGAGCCAGGTCCGCACCAGCCTTACCTCTGGCATGGGATCGAGCATCCAGTCGCCGCACAGATCTCCGATGCAGCAAAGACACCAGATATCGCCGCCGACAAGCCGCAATCAAGCGCCGCCCCTCGTCTGCCATCGACCACTATTCGGAGAAGACAGATCGAAAAGGATCTGCCAGACCCGAGCTCGGCCCTCCTAACTCCAGCCATGGAACTCACTTCCGCCAACGACAAACTCTACCATCCCAGACCTCTCCCGGACCGGAATGCAGCAGCGGGAGCGCCAGCGGCGTTCGACCGGGAGAGAACTGACGAACTGTACTATTTTCTCCTCTCTCTCTCGCGTGCGTGGGACGCGTTCTTCCTCTCTCTCAGTCTGTTCCGTAGAAATTTTTGGCACAAACTCTTTGTAGAGTGATTTTAACACCCAAATAGTATATCTACAAAATTATAAAGGCTACGGCAATGGTAGCGAAGCAAGAATGAGGAAAAACTTTGCTATGACATCTTTAATGCCGTCGCAATTGAAGCATTTTTATGCTACGGCTCTCCTTTGCCGTCGCAAAATAATTTTAATTTTGCGACGCCTTGTTTCCCGTAGCAAATCTATGACCAACGGCGACGGCATTTAGGCGCCGACGCTAACTGTGGTGGCCATTGCAATTTTTTTTTGTAGTGGTTGTTCCTTCATTGGCACATAATCTCCTATCTGTTGGCCCAATTATTCTAGCACTAGCATGTATTGTGACCTTTTATCCCTCTTTATGTGTGTTTCAGGACATTCTGACTCGGTGGATTCTTGGTTATGGTGTTAGAAGGGGGAAGCTCTACTACTTGGATCTGACAGAGAGTGGCAAACAACAGTTGTTAGGACAAGTGAATCAAGTCCATGGAGTAGAGAGTGTTAAGGAAACAGTGTGGCTATGGCATTGTCATTTGGGTCATCTATCTTTTAGTTATCTTAAGAAACTACAACCTCATTTGTTTTCGGTTGTCAGTGATTCAGTTTTTCTTTGTGTTGTATGTGAACTGGCTAAGAGTCATAGAATTTCGTATTCACCTAGTCTTAATAAAAGTCCCATTCCATTTATGAAGATTCATTCGGATGTCTGGGGTCCTGCCAGGATCCTTTCTCTTTCTGGAACTCGGATTATGTGACTTTTATTGATGATTGCACTCGTATGACTTGGGTATCTCTATTAAAGAACGAGAGTGATGTGTGTTCCATGTTCCAAGTTTTTCATAAAATGGTGTCCACACAATACCAACAGTCTATTCGTGTTTTCTAATCTGACAATGGTGGTGAGTATGTTAATGGCCCTATGCAGGAGTTTATGCAATCTCATGGAATTCGACATCAGACTTCCAACTCATATACTCCTCAACAGAATGGATTGGCAGAAAGGAAGAATCGACAGTTACTTGAAGTTGTCTGTGCCTCTTTGTTTGGCATGCATATACCACGTGAATATTGGGGAGAAGTTGTGAAGTCCGCCGTCTACCTCATTAATCATACTCATTCTTAGTCATTGAATTTCAAAATCCTCAGCAGAAACTTCTGTCACTTCTGTCGCTACCAAACCTTGAACCTCGCGTGTTTGGATGCGTAGCTTATGTTCATATTCCCAAGCCTCAACGCAACAAGCTTAATTCCCATGCCCGTAAGTGTATATTTGTTGATTATGCGGATTTCAAAAAGGGTTAACGATGTTATGATCCTCTTACTGGCACTATGTATGTTTCTCTTGATGTTGCGTTTCGCGAATCTGAGCCTTATTATTCAAGGAGAGGTTCAGAGTCTTCCCTTCAGGGGGAGAGAGATTGTGAAGAAAATCCTCAGGATATATTTGCATTTGAAGAATTCGAAGAATTATAAGCTTTGGAGTTGAAATTTGGAGTTGGAGTTGGGAACTCCCCAATATCAGTTGACAGCGATGGGGCAGGAAACGAAAAAGAAGATGGAGGTGAACTTACCATGGGATCCGCAGGAGAAGAAGATGGAGGTGAACTTACCATGGGGTCTGCAGGAGAAGAAAGTGGACCAATGGGAGATAAAGAAGGTGGAGGTGTCGTGATGGGAAATAAAGAAGATGGACAAATGGATAGAGGTGGACCCATGATGGGAGATAAAGAAGATGGACAAATGGATGGACCCTTGGGGCCCTCAGAAAGACAATTTCTTGGCTCTAGCCGACCATGTGGCTCAAGGCAATAGATTGACAAGTTAAATAGTGATGTTGCAAGTCAACTTTATGGTTTGTCAAAGAAGACAGGTGGAGCACGCCAACATACTACTGTGCAGCTCTAAAGTGGCCTTGACGTGTCAAACCAAGGCCTTACGCGCCAGGATACTACCACACACCTTGAGGGTGACAGTGATGCATTAATGCCCAGTGGTGATGCACCCAATGAACTGAATATAATTCAGAGCCCTCATCTATCAGAGTTCTTCCCCCTCTCTACATCGTCAATTGAAGCTTCCGCTGCCAGTGTTCCTTCTCAGGTACCTTTAATTTCAAACGAATCATTTGGGGTAGGTAATATTGAGCCTAGGAAATCACAGAGGGCTACCAAGGGTATTCCTAAGAAACAATATGATCTAGACATCAAAACCAAAGCTAAGTATCCTATAGCTAATTACATGTCTAACCATAGGTTGTCTGGGTCAAATGCACTTGTTGTTGATCAATTATCCATTGTATCTATTGCTAGTAGTGTACAGGATGCTCTGGCAGATCCGAAGTGGACTCAAGCAATGAATGAAGAACTAGAGGCTTTGCAGAAAAACTCGACTTGGGATATTGTGAATATGCCTGCTGGAAAGCAGACTGTTGGATGCCAATGGGTGTTTACAGTAAAACTTAAAGCTGATGGGAGCAGTGACAGGTACAAAGCTAGATTAGTTGCCAAAACACTCAGCGCTATGGAATTGATTATGGAGAAACGTTTGCCCCTGTAGCAAAAATCAATACCGTTCGAATCATGATTTCACTTGCAGCAACTAAATATTTGCCTCTACATTAATTTGATGTGAAGAATGCTTTCCTGAATGGTAACTTGGAGGAAGAAGTGTATATGGACATGCCACTAGGAGTCAAAAATTTGCCTTATGACATGGCAAGGTTTGTAAGGTGAAGACGTCTCTTTATGGTCTGAAGCAGTCTCTGAGAGCTTGGTTTGGGAGGTTGTCCAAGTCCATGAGGACGTTTGGATATAGACAAAGCAACTCGGATCACACTTTGTTCATCAAGTGTAGTCAGGGTAAGATTACCGCTCTAATAGTATATGTTGATGATATGATTGTCACAGGGGATGACTTAAAAGAGATGGAGTCTCTACAGAAGTATCTTTCTAAGGAGTTCGAGATGAAGGATCTTGGGCAATTAAAGTACTTTCTTGGAATTGAAGTTCCAAGGTCTAAGAAGGGGATTTCATTATCCCAACGAAAGTATGTACTTGATTTGTTAGCTGAAACTGGAATGCTTGACTGCAATCCTATTGAGACACCGATCGAGATGAACCACCACCTTGCCATCTGTCTGTATCAAGCTCTAACTGATAAAGGAAGGTACCAATGTCTAGTAGGTAGGCTTATTTATCTTTCTCATACTAGACCTGATATTGCTTATGCTGTGAGTGTTGTTGGTTAGTTTATGCATTGTCCTAGTGAAGAGCATATGGATGTAGTGTATCGTATTTTGAGATACCTTAAGATGGCACCTGGAAGAGGTTTGTTGTTTGAAAAAAAGGGTGAATTGGAAGTTGTAGGGTACACTGATGTAGATTGGGATGGTGATAAGACAGACAGAAGGTCCACATCTGGGAATTTTACATTTGTTGGAGGAAACCTGGTGACTTGGCGCAACAAGAAACAGAAGGTTGTTACGAGGTCAAGTGCTGAAGTTGAGTTTCGAGGTATGGCACATGGAGTGTGTGAGATGTTGTAGATTCATAATGTGTTGAAAGATTTGGGTTTTAAACTCAAGAAACCTATGGACTTGCATTGTGATAGCACATCTGCTGTTGAAATTGCTCGCAATCCTGTTCAGCATGACCGGACTAAGCATGTGGAAGTAGATCGACATTTCATTAAGGAAAACCTGGACATGAAAATTATTCATTTTCCTTTTATGTATGCAGAAGATCAATTAACAGATGTTCTTACAAAAGGAGTGTCAAGGAAAGTGTTTCATAACTCGATTGACAAGTTGGGCATGATTGACATATATGCACCAACTTGAGGGGGAGTGTAGAATATTCTGTAAATATTTACTTTCTTTGTACTTTTAGATTACGTCTCTCTGTATATTTGTAGGAGATCGTTTCCTATTCTTTGGAGGTGAATAATATTGAAGCATTCCAAAACACATTGAATTCTTAATTTTCTACTTATTCGAGATTCTTCTAGTCAATGCAGTTATATGATTGTCATTCTAAGAAAACTCGATGTTCTTGAATCAGTGGAATTAAATTTTCATGTTATTTATTGTCAGGTTTGGCTATATTGCTGTAAACAATGAAGTTTTCTAGATTATATATATGTGTGTGTGTATGTGTGTGTGTGTGTGTGAGTTCATGAGACAATCGCGGAGTTTTTAAAATAATTTTCCTAGATTTTTTGCTTCATTTATTCTACACTTCATTCATTTCACCAAGTCTAATGCTGCTAAGAGTAATGTCTACAGAAATTACATTTTCTTGAACTCTTTTTATGGATTAAACAACATTAGTTTCAGGTATTGGTTTTCAAAACCATTAGTTGGACAAATACATTCTGCTTTAAGTCATGCTAAGATTTTGGGAGCACTAGCAGATTTGTTGTTTTAGATTAGTGGGAGCTAGGCCTAAATATTGATATTCTGAATCTTTAAATTTAATTTTACTGCCGCAAACTTCATTGAACTTTAGATCAGTTAACATTAACTTTTGAAGTTCCTATTTTAGTATTTTGTTATGCAACCTTAAGTAGAAGTGCTGAATTTCCTGCATATATTATCCTACTCGAGTGACAAGCTACTTCAGATCGATAGCATTATTTGCAGATATATTACAACATGTTGATGAAACTTGTGTTGAGCTTCTTTAGAAGCCTTAAGTTGTAGGTTCTTTGGTTAGAAGAATATTCTTATGAATGGATCATGCATTATTTACTTACATTACAGATTATTACTGTAAGTAATTTGAAGTTTAATGTACAACATATGGCTCTTGTGGTCCGTGAAAGGTTATAGATTATTACTGTAAGTAATTTGAAGTTTAATGTACAACATACGGCTCCTGTGCTCCGTGAAAGGTTATATTAAAATTGCAGGGTCCTGATGCTTAGTTAAATGTTTGATTTCCTGTAGTTTAATATGATCAATCATAGAATCACTGGGTTTAAGGATGGTTTGATGATTCTAGCTTGTCTATGTGCACGCTTCATAATCACTACATCTGATACAGTAGCATTCTTCTTGTTTGAACATTGATATATAGTCCAAGTAGGAGACGGTAAAAATTAATGTGGACTTATCATAATTCACTATAAACCACGACAACTTAACTACCTTATTTGCAGAATAAGTAGTTAGACTATGCTTGAATTATTCAACTTATTGACATTTTTACTATGTATAATCAGTATTGATTATGTATCTATATTGTTGATTACTTAATTATTGTTTTAGGCTATTGAAAGCAAAGAGGGAATTAGGAGAATAGATGATCTTTCATTGATAATAGGAGCCCCTATATATAGGGAGTACAAGTACATAATCTTTAAGTACAAGGAATCCTATTCTAATTAGAACTAGCAATCTAGAACAATCTTCTTCTAATACAACAATAGAAAGTAATCATAGTTTGGTAAGGCACACATCACTCCCCCTTGTGCCGTCCAAACATGATGTCATCATAACACCATGGCGGTTCAAACGTTGCCTCGTTAAAAACCTTGCTCCAATAATAAAAACCCAGTGGGACAAAAACAACATTGAGGAGGAGAAAAAGAGTACAACACGTCCTTCACTTCTCAAGATCAAATATGTAGACATCATGCCTCCCCCTGATGTTGAGAGCTCCCCCTAATTGGTACAAACATGGGAGTTTGAATAATTTTCTCATTCTGATGCTCTTCACATGTTTCTCAAAGGTGGATTTAGGTAATGACTTAGTGAATAAGTCCACTACATTATCCTTAAATCAAATTTGATTCACCTCAATCTTTAGAAGTGTTTGTTATTGCTGATTTAAAGAACAATTTACGCGATAAATGCTTGGTGTTGTTGCCATGATGAAACCTTACTTTATTTGTTCAAAGCAAGCTGCATTATCCTTATAAATGCATGCAGGCTCATCTGTGGTAGACTTCAAACAATATGTTCTTCGAATGTGTGCAATTATGGATCTCAACCATATGCATTCATGAATTGCTTCATGAAGAGCAATAATCTCTCCATGATTCGAAGAAGTAGCGACAAGGGTCTGCTTTGTAGACCTCCAAAAATATAGCGGTGTTTCCCATGGTAAAGACATAACCAGTTCCTAAACGACCTTTGTGTAGGTCAGAGAGTACCCAACATCAGCAAGACCTTCCAAAACACTAATTTTGTTTTGGGATGGGGATAAAAGACGCATGCTAGTGTTGGCGACATTCTTGGTGTGTGATGGTCCCAATCCATCATCCATCAATAGGGATAGAACAAGCTCATATCTATCATACCTTTTAAGTATCGAAAGATATCTTTTACACCAATCCAGTGGCGTTGCGTTGGTGCAGAGCTATATCAGCTAACAAGTTCACAACAAATGAGATGTCTGATATTGTGCATTGAGCTAAATACAATAATGCACATATTGTAATTAAATATGGCACTTCTGCCTCTAGCACATCTTCGTCATCATCCTTCGAACAAAAAGAATCATTTTAGGATCAAGACTACAGACAATCATGGGCATGCTTGAAGGCCTGACATTGTCAAAATGCCTAAGCATCCATCAACACAGTGCTCAAGTTCCAAACTGAGCCAAAATCATGTTCTCCCAAGATCCTTCATCTCAAACTCGGATTTCAAGTATTCAGAGGTTTCCATTAACTCATCAAGGGTTCCAATTCATTAACATAAATCATGGCAATTGCAAATCCAGATCTTGTCATGGAAACGCGCGGGATTAATTTAACTTATCCCTTCCCAATCAAGCAGTCACTTAGTGAGCGTTTGGCATATGTTCTACTCTATAATATTTGGCTTAGATGCATAATTAGGAGCTTGATTAACTCTTGAATGTGTAGATGAGCATGTCTAGAACAAATTAAGGGACCTAATCACTTCTCTAATTTATGGCTAGGACACTTGGTTAGAACATGGTTAGTTACAATATCAATTTTGATTGCTGTATTGGCTAGCTTGGAAGCCTTGATTCTAGAACTCTTCACCTTTTGGTGCAACTAGAGGCCCTAACAAGACTTTAGATTGTCTCAATTGAGTTTTTACAACCCTTGATCCAGAGTAGGAATACCCTTTAAAAAATCTAATGACCCATGAGCCTTAAAAAGCCTTGGGTACGGTTCTTAATGCCATCATGAATTGAGTGACCATTGTCAGAACATATTTGTGCATTGAATTTGGCTAAGAGGATATCCTAATGACTAAATTTCCATTTCTTGATTAGTTTATATTATCTTTATTTTTAGTTACAATTTTAATTTCAATTGTCAATTTTATTTTTCACAATCAAAACCAACTTTAACAAACCACTTTCATTGTCTATATCATTTGGTTGTGAGGTTCTGCATTTATTTGTGGTTCTTTTGACCCATTTTAGACTTGGTTGTTCCAAGCCGGGCATGTAAATAGCTTGATGCTATTTTTTAAGGTTTATTTGTTAATTATTGGTGACTTAGTAATCGGCATAATCAAGGATTGAAATTAGCTTTTCAATCCCCGTGGTGCGATAATTTCAATCCTTGCGCGTAAGTTACATTTAAGCACCAAACCAGGCTTGTCTCTTGATTAGAGCCTGTGATTTTATTTTTATCTCACCTAGATCCACCTTAGGGGGATTTCACCTCATTTGGATCTGCTTTGAGGAGATTTCACTTCACTTTGATCCACCTTGAGGGGATTTCACCTCATTTGGATCCGCCTTTTGGGGATTTCACCTCACTTGGATTCGCCTTTTGGGGATTTCACCTCACTTGAATCCGTCTTGAGGAAATTTTACCTCCTTGAGGAGATTAATTTCACTCACTAAGATCCACCTTGAGGGAATTTCACCTCACTTAGATCTGTCTTGAGGAGAATTTACCTCACTTGAATCTCTTCCTCAAAGAGATTTCACCTCACTTGAATCCACGTTGAGAATATTTCACCTCATTTGGATCCACATCAAGTAGATTTCATCTCATTTGAATCCGCCTCAAGGGGATTCACACCTTACTTGTTAAAACAAAAAGGAAAAAGTCCTCGTTAATAACAGGAATTTAGTAAATGGACCACCAATCATTAAGCTTCTTCTTGGTCTTTTGCAGATTTCCCAGGAAGCTTGGGATGCCTCCTATCATATTAAGCCTGATCATTAGCTTTAAGTCTTCAACAATGAGCCAAGCTCCATCAGAATTTTTCCCTTTAGGTCGATGGTTTGGAAGTTGAGGATGCTCAATTCATAGTAGTAGTTTAAGTTAACCAGAATCTCCCCCTCCAATATGTTCTCACTGACACTGAGATATTGCAGTCAGGACAAGTGATAAACTTGGTGTGAAATGTTGCGAGAGAGGCTGTTGGTTTGAAGGTTGAGGTACCTAAGAATGGAAAGGCTTCATGAAAGGTGATATAGTGCCATGAAAATCATGGCCTTGTAGATTAAAGGGTACTTCTATTTGATGCATTTTGCCTTAAGTAATTCCATGCCAAGTGAAAAGATTCATTCTATGGTTTCAAGAAGCCATGTAGATTGGTAGCTATAGGTTCTTTGAATCCGAGTTAAGCCACATGATCAGTATCATTTGCGAGTTTGCAACACTAGCACTCTAACAGAAAAGGAGTTCATAAGAAGGAGAAGGGGTGATCACATGAAAGCATATGAACCAAAATGGACATAAGCAGGGTACACAAAGCTCCATGGTGGGGCTGGGCTCTCACAACTTGATAACTTTTCAATGAGTTCTCTAAGCAAGTTCTTGGTTTCTAACTTATTTAGCTCGAGCGCCATAATAGAGTAGAAGGTGAACACAGTCGATCTCACCCTTATTATTCTAGTACTACTGTAAACTAGAACTTGACATTTCAGTGATTATATATACCAATCTTCTTCTTCTTTTTCTCTCAAAATGACTCTTTATTTAATGTTGCATTATTCAATTTTGTAGAAAATGTGGGTGGGTGACTTAATTAGATGAAGATAAGGTGTTTGAAGAAATGTTCTTTCTAAGAAGAAGTGCTGGATTGAATCGGGATGGACGATTTTCCAATAATGCCAATGTTCAGAAAGGTACTCCTGGACTTGTTAGTTTCCATTTACACAAAACAAAACTATGGCTACGAATTGGACTGCTTTGCCTTTTCTGATAATTCTCACAAACCCAATTGGATTACATCACTTATTACACATAATTAAGATACAACATTACTAGTCTCCATTGGATCTTTAGAAATCTACACAATGAGCAACTCATAACCTAGAAATCGAAATCAAGCACTCACTTATTAGTAGCTACAACTTATTTCTTCCACACTTCCAGGCTATCATCCTACCTTTAAACGTCTTTGTCAATAGTATAACTCACAGAATATTGACACTTTGCTTCCCATGCCATACTGTGCAAGTATTTTTGCACAAAAACTTTATTATGCAATCATAAAGAAGTAAGGAAGAATAAAAAAATAATAAATAAAAAAGAGCAAAAAAATATCATTTTGTTGCACACAACATAAAGAAGAAAATAACAGTACCTATTGTTTAGCTTCTACTTGGCCTTTCTTGACAGATGTCGATCAACACCAATGTAAGCATCTTTTATATGGTGTAGCTTCCTGTGGACCTCCTCCATAGACATTCTATTCCTTGGTGATTCTTCCGAGCATGCAAGTCCAATCTTAAGGGTTGGAAGTATGCACTTCCACACAGTGTTCATCTTGCTTAAATTCTCATTGTCAATGTTTTCTTTAACTGCTTCGATTTCATTATTGTAACAGTTGATGTAGTTCACTACATTTTGTGATGTTGCAGGTGCTGTCTCTTCTAAAGTGACAAGAAGAGTAGGATCTACAATCTGCATCACTGTTTCTGGTATGGCCATCTTGACAAAATTATGGAGGTTCAAACCATCTTTAAACATATCGTCGATAGGTCTTCTTCCTGTGAACATTTGCAACACGAGCACCCCATAACTATATACATCTCCTTCTCTTGATGGCTCAACACCACACGCATACTCTGTGACTCACAAAACAATCAAGTGTGTGTGTATATATATTAGTTCTCTTTGTACAATTTGGAACCTAACTTCTATAGTATGGAAAGTTTCTTTGTTGATCAGAGTTTCCAGACTACTATGAAAACTTTTTCATCATTATTAATGTATGAATGAATTATACAAATATATTCCATTTTTGGGTTGAGACAGAAAGTGATAAACTTCATCATTGGTATCTTTTCTCTCTTTGCAAAAAAAAAATCATTTATGTCTTGCATTAATATTACAATCTTTGAGATACATATCTTATATTGCTTGCTAACTTGTATTTGGTCATTTGTTAGGGCTTAAAATTTAAGTTTGTTGTCATTGCCACTGTGCCACATTAAGCATAAGCTACCATGCTCCTATTTCTCTATTCTTTTGTCCTATTCTTTTGTCCATATTTCTATATATAAATTCAATAAAATTATAGATAAAAATTTAAGAAATTATAAAGTAGTGGAAGATTGTTACCTGGAGCAGCATAGCCAATGGTTCCCTTTATTCTAACTGTGCTACTTTGATTTTGAGAGGAGTTCGTGGTTGTTGAGATGAGTCTTGCTAACCCAAAATCACCAACACAAGCAACCATGTCATCATCAAGAAGAATGTTGCTCGGCTTCATGTCGCAATGAATGATTTGTGGTTCACAATAGTCATGAAGATAACACAATGCAGAAGCCACATCAACAGCAATATTCAATCTTTGAAGAAGGTTCAAACTCCTTGATTGATTTTCTCTGTGCAGCCACTCCTCTAAATTTCCATTTGACATATACTCAAAAACTAGAGCTTTGAAGTCATTACCATTGTAATCTGTGCTGGAGCAACATGTTAAGATCTTCACAAGATTCCTGTGCCGGATATTTCTCAGTGCATTGCATTCAGCCACAAAACTCTTGGAAGCACCTTTTCGTTGAAGGTTGAGGACCTTGATGGCAACAACATTGTTTTCTTCTTGATTAAAAATTCCTTTGTATACAGAGCCAAAACCGCCTGATCCGATTTGATTGCTCGGAGAGAATCCACCAGTAGCATGATGAAGTGTCTGGTATGAAACCTTTGGAAGGAAATTAATCGATGATACTGCTATTAATGGCTTCTTCTTTTGAGTTTTTCTCCTCCAATAAAGAGCTGAGACGACTGCAAACAAAAGAGAGCATCCAGCAACTAAGGAAATTGTGAACTTTAGTTTGAAAGCATGCAACTTTCTCTGCTTTGGTACTTTGATGGGGCATGCTGGTAGCTGCAATTCTGAAATACCTCCACAAAGTTTGGTATTTCCATCCAATGATATTGCACTTGTGTTTTGAAAAACTCTTTCTTTCGGTACCTCACCCTCCAGATTATTGAACGAAAGGTTCAAATGGATCAAGAATGGAAGCCTCTGTAGGTCTTTTGGAATATGTCCTGACAAGTTGTTTCGTGAAAGATCTAGATACTGAAGACCTCTCAAAGCAGCCAAAGAAGAAGGTACGATTCCTTGAAAGTGGTTCCCTTGTAGGTAAAGAAATTCAAGGCTCAAACAGCCTCTAATAATTTCTGGAATTCCTCCGGTCAAATTATTATCAGAGATGTCCAATGTATTGATATTCTTCAGCTTACCCACTTCCACAGGCAGAATGCCAGTCAGCAAGTTTTGCGACAAGTTCAGCAAGATAGAGAAGGACAGAGCAATCACCTGTGATGGTATATCTCCACTAAGCTTATTGTCTGATATATCCAACTGCTGCAGATTTTTGCAGTTACCAATATTTGGAGGAATGCTTCCTTCTAATTCATTTTCTAATAAGTGGAGGTGATACAATTGGGTGAGGTTTCCTAAGGAAGATGGGATCTGGCCTGATAATCTATTGGAATCTAAACTTAATACTTGCAGCTTTTGTAACTTCCCAAAAGAAGCTGGAATGGTACCTGTGAACAAGTTTTCTTCCAGGGTCAGGAGTATTAAATTGCTGAGATTTTCTAATGTTTCAGGAATTGTTCCCGCTATTTGATTGCCCCCAAGGCAGAGTTGAGTCAGTTGGGTTGAGAAATTGGCTACAGAATTGGGTAAAACACCTCCAAAATTGTTATTACTCAGAGAAAACAGCCACAAATTGCTGCAATTTGTCAAGAATGTTATAAATCCCAAATCATTTGATGAATTAGTTCCTAGATTATTGACCTCGAAGTTGAGCAACTGGAGATTGGGAAAATTTCCAAAACTTGCAGGAACTTGCCCAACAAAATTATTTTCCCCAACATCAAGTATCTGAAGCTGAGAAGCATTGGAAAATGAAGCTGGGATTTGGCCAGAGAATTCATTTGTACCAAGGTACACTACTTGGAGATTAGGCATGTTTAGGCCTATACCAGGTGGAATACTGCCCTTAAATTTATTAGCTGAAAGTGAAAAGCGGTTCATAGATGATATGTTAAAAAAGGAGGGAGGTATCGTACCCGAGAGATTATTGGGACCAATTGAAAAAAATGATAAGCTTCTCAATCGACCTATTTCCTCTGGTACGTTGCCCACCAAATTGTTCTCTTGTAAGGAAAGAAAAGTGATTGATGAAAGATTTCCCAAGGAAGGTGGTATGCCTCCTGTCAAATTGTTAATCTGAAGATCAAGACACACAAGCTTCAGTGAACCAATCTCTGAAGGAATTTTCCCAGTAAGGCGGTTCCATGCAATGGTTATGATGCTTAATTGGCGGGAGAAGGTTAGGTTGACTGGAATTCCCCCCTCCAACATGTTGATACTGAGATTGAGATGGCGGAGTCGGAATAAATGTTCAACTTGTTGCGGAATGTTGCCAAAGAAGCTGTTGTTTCGAAGGTTGATGAACCTAAGAAAGGAGAGGTTGCCAATGTAAGGAGATATGGTTCCGTGCAAAACAGCGTGTGGTAGGTTCAAGGCTGTTACTCTTTGATGTCGTCTACCACAAGTAATTCCAGGCCATTTGCAGTAATGAACGGAGTCATTCCATGAATTCAACAGCCCATGTGGATCAGAGGCTATGCAATCTTTGAATTTTAGCAAAGCCAAGCGATCGGTTTCATTGCCAAATGAACTTAAAACAGTGGTAGGTTGTAAAAAGTTGATGAAAAGGAGAAGGGTCAGGACTTGATGGTATGTGAAACTCTCCATTAAGTTTGTAAAAGCAAGAGGAAGCTAGTCAGGAGGTGAAGGGAATATTATTAAAGGCAAATCAACTTGAGCTTGCAAAAATGTGGTATTTCTTTGCATGTAGTTTGAGTCTTAGGATATGGCTCATCGGTAATTAGTTACATCAAGTAAATATTGGTAAATATGGTCATGATAGTATTGACGCCGACTAAAGACTTGGACTTGATTGGACAGAGGAGGGGACATGGTCGAATTTTAAATTTGTAGTGGAAGAAACTTGGAAGCAGCAAGCACTACTACAATAATGACCAAATGCCACGATTGCTTAGCCACACATTGATTGACGGGTGGATATGTTGGGTAAGGGATGAAATCAGCCGTCTCTAATTACACTATCCACATTATGTTCTCATGCATTTATTGGTCTATCAAGAATAAAAAATAGAACAAAAGATTAAGAAAATATTTTTTTAATCTTTGTGAACCAATAAATGCATGAGGACAAAATAAGGATAGTGTATTGATAATAGCTGATTTCATCCCGTTGGGCAAATTTGTAATATGGGTGATACAGTGACACATTTATCATCACTTGTGATTTTCTAACATTTTCTTCATCATACTTTTGCAGTGTGGTCCACTTTAGTACTCCACTCCGATTAGATAATAGATTTTTACTCATTAATTTATGTTTATCAACTCATTCACTCACTCTCCTACAATAAAAAAAAAAACAAAAAATCACGCACTCTGATTTCTCTCTCTCACTCCGTCTATATCCTCTTCTCAATCCTCTCTCTCTCTCTCTCTCTCTCTCTTAATTTTCTAATAAGACATGGCTATTCTTATCTAGCTCTATTGTTTTGGCAGTGGAAAAGAAGTTCACAAGGCCCTATGACTAGCTAGATGTAAGAATTTTTTTGATAGATAAGCATTATTTTAGCTCACTAATTTGATGATATAAATTCTAGCATACTTTTGATTTTCATTTGTAGTTTAAGTGTTATAGAAATATTTCGTCTGATAGTTTGAACTTTGTACTTTCAGTACGCTAGGCATCCAATCAGATGATGAACCATAGTTTATTTAGGTAAATCTTTTTCTTTTATATATGTTAACCAGGTTAATCATTTGTTTTTTGCTCAATAAAATGGCCAAAGGGTAAGTTGGAGTTCATAGATGTACAAGTACAACTTTGCTTAACTCAGATGAGTCAGATGCATTTTGATGCCGACTTACCTTTTTATGATGACTCGTTTAATGTTATTGTGTGTTTAATTGAACAACTTAGACTAATTATACCTGAGTTACAGAAGTTAGAAACTTTATACTAGTCTGTACTTGTGAATTCCATTTGTTTCTACAATTACTTCATATTTTGTGGCATATGATCCATTTCCTGCCTTACAGGTTTGACTAGGAGTTTAACAAAGAAGTTGCAACTGAAATAATCTATTTGGAAGATTTGTAAGTACATGACTTGGTATCTTTTGATATGTGAGATTTTGTACAATACTTTTCAAATGTTATATGCTGGTTTTTGCTTTGGACGACTTCATCTTATTAGCTTTCTTATATTGCCACTATAAGAGCTTTGTATCCCTTACTGTATTACTTATTGACAGAGAATTAAGGTATATTTTCATACTAAAAATGTGTAATATTCATATAGGGAATTAACTGAGTAGTAGAAAACTTTGAAGTTGAAGGGTGGTGTTAAATTAATGGCAGCTCCAATTGATCTGTTGCAAATGGATTTCAGGTCAGCTCATATGTTTTATTATAATTGCTATTTTATATTTTAGTAAGGACTCTTTTTTTTTTGGATATAAAAATGGTGGTCGGGTGGGACTATCACTTCAGGGTCGAGAGCAACATGGGTAAGACCCCTCCCCATAGAGTGTTTTTCACATGCGGATCATCGAACCAGTGACCTCCTTACTACCAGGAGTATCACTGTAGCGTTCGCCCAACATGCAGGACCAGCTTGCTACCACTAGACCAAACCCCATGGGTTTTAGTAAGGAATTTTTGTTTAGATATCATATTTATAACTTCCATTTATATACAAAATTTTCAAAAGTTGAAGTTGTCACCAAAACTTAACCAGAAGTTGAAGTCATTTAGTAGAAGTTAGTTTATAGAGGTATAAATGGAATGATGTATTCTAGGGGGGATAAACCCTTGTATAAGAAATTGTTCTATTTCCAATATTAAGAAACAACTGTTGTATTTTCAGTTATCACTATTGAAGAATTTAATAATTTCTTCTTTTTTGTTTTTTGTAGTTATTATTTATGAAAACAAGAATAAAGATAATGGTGAGCTATTAATAATATAATAAAATAGGTAGCCACATGCATTAATATTTGTGGCAAT
This sequence comes from Rosa chinensis, assembly GCF_002994745.2. Classification (NCBI taxonomy): domain Eukaryota; kingdom Viridiplantae; phylum Streptophyta; class Magnoliopsida; order Rosales; family Rosaceae; genus Rosa; species Rosa chinensis. Next base: position 39,453,072 of record NC_037088.1, read on the forward strand.
TTTAGTTAGAGGGGTCCACCAAGTCAGAAAGTGAAAGAAGTCACATATAAAAGGACTCGGCTTCTCTGCTATAACAAGCAGTGCTAGGATCTGCTTGGACTTCACTACCAAGTTGACACGTCATCTAAAATCAATCCAAGGGCCAGAAGTGAAAGTCTCCAAAACACTAACCATATACCACACACAACATATCACTCTCTCTCCCTCCCTCCCTCCACGCCTTCTGCAACTTCGTCTCCTATCAATTCCATCTCCTCTACCGAGTACTAGCATGGCCGCCACGGGGATTGGCCTTCTTCTTATGGAGAGTGAAAAAGAAGAGATCTTCTTGTTTCAGATTGGGTCCCCCATAGGCCTCCCAAATGATCCAGGGTTTGGCCTCACCTTATAAATCAAACTCAGGAAGAAGCAAGGATGGTGTGGTTGCCGAGTTAGAATTATTCTTGCAGCAGAGGTAGTGGCCGATCAATTCTTCATCAGTCGGGTGGAATCTCACACCCACCAGAAAACAATGATCCATATCCCTAAATTCCTTTTTGGGTTTGAATTAGGGTTTTCTGGGCATTTGGGGATTCTGGGTTAGAGAGACCGAAACAGAGAAACCAAGCAGGAAAAAAAAAAAAAAAAAGAGAGAGAAAGAGAGAAATTGCAATTCTGAATTGTGAATGAGTGAAGTAGAAGATTAGTGAACTAATAGAGGTACACTATGCCAAAAACTGCATCACACTACACTTTTTAGACAACGAAAAAAAAATTTCCGTTGTGTAATCACTGAAACTGCTTCACACAACAGGTTTAATGAGATTGGCGTTGTATAAGGAGGTCGTACATCATTTTTTTTGGGTCCAAGATTATTGTACAACAGTTTTAAGGATTTGTTTGTTGTCTGAATGTAAAAAAAATTCCCCCCCCCCCCCCCACCTTGCTCAAATTTGGGTCGAAATTTTGACTCACCTTGCACAACAGTATTGTTGTATATGTTGTATGAGAGTAAGTTGCAAAATAACATACAACGCATTTTTTTGTTTCCGTTGTGCAAGTTTGGAAGAAAATCACATGTACTCCAAAATGTGAGTGAGTAGCCCCAAAAAGGCCAATATTTGAGTGAAATGCTGGTACACGATTTAAGCTCCTACAACGGAATGGCTTATTTGTGTTGTCTGAATGAGAAATGTATGTCCCTAACGTCAAAACTGCTACTTTGATTGCACATAGGCGGGAACTTTCCCTCCTTGCTCCCTTAACTTAGACAACTTAACTTCATACATGCGTTGTGTGAAAAAGTTAAAAAAAAAAAAAAAAAAAAAAAAAAAAAAAAAACTCGGAAAAGACAAAGTTAAAAATTTCAATACAGGGGAACAAAATTTTCATTTCCCACACACTTAGGTCAGTTTTCCCACTCTCTCTGGCAGCCCATTTTCATCCTCACTCACTTTATCTCCGAAAGAACTGGCGACCCATCACTCTGGCTCTTCCCCGAAACCCTAGCCCTCTCATCCTTCCTCTCTGCTCTCTTTTCACAGCCACCACCGCCTCCCTCTCCTCCGCTCACTCCCGCTACTGTCTCTCCGGCGCCATCGCCTCCGCAGGCAAGCGCTCTCTCTCTAAAACCCTCTCCGTTTGATTTTAATTTGGGTTATTCATGGTTCCTTCTGATTTCTCCTGGTTGCCCAAAACCCCAATTCCTTCTTCTCAAATCCCAGCGAAATCCCATCAATCCCCACAACTTATGCTTGTAAAATGGTGCCGTCTAACTCCTCAAATAAGAATCTTTCTCTGTTCTGCCATTAGAGCTTCGAACGCAAGCGCTGTCGTCGAGTCTTCTTCTTCTTCTCCGAGACTCTACTCGGCCAAGCAATTTGAGCTCATAGTTCCCAACATTGACTTGGTTCTCGAGGACGTCGGCCCCTATCTCATCAACGATGGTGGAAACGTCGACGTTGTGTCCGTCGAAGACAGCGTCGTTTCTCTGAAGCTCCAAGGTGGGATTTCATTTCCGTTTCTTTTGTCCCAATTCTGAGTTTTGGGTTCTGTTAATTCCAAATCATACATGTAATTTGATCGTGAAACAAAGTTAATGTTTTAGTTTCAGTTTGTGGTAATGAGAATCTGTAATTTAAAGGAATTGACCTGAAATGTTGAAACAGGGGCTTGTGGAAGCTATCCTAGCTCAACAACCACCATGAAAATGGGGATTGAACGAGTGCTTAAAGAAAAGTTTGGAGATGCACTCAAGGATATTCAACAAGTCTTTGATGAAGAAAACAGAGAGACCATAGTTGAGGTGAGAGCTTTTGATTTCTCGACATGTTTATACAGTGTCGATGGATTTTCGTGAGGAGTGAGTTTATGATTGTAAGTGCAGGCAGTCTCGACACATTGAGGCCGGCGAAGAATTTTGAACTATTGATGCTATATGGTAGCATGTTGCCAATTGCAATACGTGCAGTTTTTCTAACTCAAATAGGTACTGGAACCTTTTTGTTCCAAAAGTTCAGTATTTTTACTATTTTGTAAAGTATTGGTGTAATTATTCCGCTTTTGTAGTTGTATACCCTGATAGTATAATGCCAATTTATACCATTTTTCTATAAACTGGAGTGACATTTGGTCTATGTTTTGTGTATTCTTTTAAATGGTTGCAGATTTCAGAGGCCTACTGGAGCAATTCCTTCTTCAATGCTGGGATTGGAGTCTCTGACAAGAGACTTATTTCAGTCTTGAAAATTACATGAATGGTAAGAACAGTTTTCAGAACCAACTTGTGAACAACAATTAAAGAAAAGCCAATGTTATATTGTTGTTACTTTGATAGTTGATTTTTCTATCTATAAACAATTGTTTTCTTTCATAATTACCAGATATTAGACTCTCCCAAACATTTCTTTGTTGAAGAAAAATCAATTGGAATTGTCTTGTAACTCTTTTGCCTAAGTAGGTAATTAAGCGTTCAAGCTTTTGTCAAACAATCACAATTCCTTGTGTTACATTCTTGATATCAATGAATTCTCCCTTGTAAATCTAAGTTTGCAGAAGTGCTTATGTTAAGTTCGGTATATATATCATTGAATTCTTCCCTTGTAAATACAAGTTAGCATGGAAGTCAATCATTTGTAGTAAGCTCAAATGAGTTGGAAATAGTTGCAAAAGGACTATAGTCTGATGTACTTTCTCCTCCCCATCTCCAACTTTCTCTAAAAGGCCATTCTGACGTACTTTATCAAGCTTTAAAATTTCAAAACTACATATAAGGATATATAACTATAAGACATCATAGATTTGTATAAACTGCTTGTTAAGAGGGCCTCATTTCTGTAGCTCTTACTTTTATGTCATCACACAATATACATATTATTAAAATGCAAACTAAGAGAATAGGTAGAAATCTGTCAAGCACATATTGGTTAAGGATATTCTAGTTCCTCTGCATGTCTTATTTGAGATTATTGTTCAGTCTGCAGGCTTATATCAGAAATTGGAAGTATCTTCTCAGAGAAAGCACATAAACTCCACTCAAAGGTATGTTCTATCCATACTTTTGTTATGCTTACTAATTATTATCTCTGTTTTTGCTATGCGAAGAGGGGAAGGGAGAAGATGGTGAGTATTTAAAATACTTAGCTTATACAATCATTAGTTAACTTATCTATGTTTGTCTTCTTGCAGTAATGGATATAGGGCTTCAAATTCAAGTGGAGATTAGCTGTAAGACCTCTTCATTTATACTTGCTGCTTATGAAAAATGCTTGATATTTTACTTGGGTCTGGGCATTGTGTGAATGTCTTCGATTGCAGTTAAACACTCATATTGGATAAAGAAGGTGAATCCAGAGAACCTATTGAAGAAATTACGAAAAGCTTTTTAAGTTTCAAGTCATTACAAGTACTTTTTATTTGTTCTTCTTGTCGTGATTGAAGAAGCATTCCTTAGCTTCTTCTTCTTATTTATTTATTTTTTTGCTTGGTCTGAGCTTCTTTGAATCTGAATATGTCTCTAGTCCTTGTGCTGCTAGATCAAACTTCTATAGGCTTCAATAGGCTAATAGTTATATATATATATATGAATCTTATTATGCTAGTTACTTGTTACTGCAATAGTTGAAGGATACCAGTTATAAATTTATTATACTCTTCTTATCTATTAACATGTCTTATGGTTTTTGATGACTATAGACATATATTTTGTACTGGCCATAAAATGTCTTTGCTGAACACTCTAAACCAAGGTTATGGTGCTAGAGAATGATCAATTACCCAAAAATATCATATGTACATGAGTGCCCTAAATAAAGTGTTAGGCTTATACTGCTAGAGAATGATCAATTACCCAAATTATCTTATATTGTTTTATGATAATTAGGCTTTCTTGATTTATGTACTGAATAAAGTGTTATTAATATCAAGTACTGCTTTGTAGCCTTCAAAGCTTTAAGGAAGCTGATCCTTGAAGTTGGGTTTATGGTGGCATTTCACCGTGATAGATATAGTAGATAAGGTGTTATAGCTTTTCCTACAGTGGATCAGAACTGTAATGACTTTTAGGTCCCATTCTATAAACCGTTGCCAGCATTTTTCTGCATAGGCAATTTCTGCCTAGACAAGAAAGAGAGGTAAGTACAGTTGTGTTTACATTCCGTGGCTGATTACTTTAGTACTCTTAAGGTTTGTTAAGTCTTGATATCAGTTACTCTACTGGACTTGAAACAACATAGAATGTAACATTTTATTTTAGGTAACATTTTGTTTTAGGTAATAGAGTTGCATAACTGAATATTGTTGCTTTGTCTGAATTATAGGTTTGGTACTTCATATGGTATTGCTGGTAGAAGTGAGAAGGGGGAGTAGGCTTTGGAAAGATGACGAAGCGTCTCTGTTGGGAGAGCAGTTAAGAGCACCAGATGATTTGGTATTTTCAGATGTGGAATGAGTGGGCTAATTTTGTCGTCAATACATATATCTTGGAGCTATTGCAATGATTTTGTGTGTTTTAATGTATGGATGATTGGGAAATACGTTCTTTATAGTACATTTGATTCTTTAATGTATGAACTGGCGTACTTCAATTGATGAATTGGATTCACATTTCTTTCTAATATTGATCAGTACCATTATTTAGGTAATGATGGAGCATTAATTTTGCCCAATTTTGATCACACAATGATTAGTGGTTTGCAATGTTTATATTTGGTATGTAAATGGATCAAATGCACAATTTAATTCAGGAATGGGATATGTTCAAATAATCAGACAACAGAACAGATATAATGATAACTGCCTGTTGTCTGGATGGCCAAAAATGGGGACAAATCACACTACAATTATTCATATCACACATCAGTTTTTAACAAATCATTGTCTTCTAATCTACACACACACAACAGAAGTAATTAAACTCTGTTGTCGCAAAGTTAATCAGACAACAGAAGAAATTGAATTATGTTGTCCCAAAGTTGATCATACAACAGATATAGTCCAAGCACTGAAGTTTGAGGATCAATCAGACAACACACAAACTAAAAGTCTGTTGTCTGATATGCTTAACATACAACAGCTTGAAACCAAGCACTGTTGTCTGAAGGCAGAGCTTCAACTGCTGCGTAGCTGCGCATGGCATCTGCCGAGCCATCTGTCGAGCCATCACACAACAGTTATAACACATACCCGTTGCCTGTTTGTTTCTCAGATAACTGTGTTCCACTGTTGTCTGAATTTTCAACAGACAACGGCTCGCTCTACAATGGTGGCACTCCAAATCACACAACAGTTTTTGTCTGTCGTCTGATAAGTTTTTTGGCATAGTGGGTTCATAGACAGATTGAGAAATATGATTGTTGCTTTGTGGTGGCGGTTCACGCGGTTTCTCTGACAATTGTTGCCGAAAGGAGTGGAGGGAGGGAGGGGGAGAGAGAGTGATATGCTGTGTGTGGTATATGGTTTGTGTTTTGGAGACTTCCACTTCTGGCCCTTGGATTGATTTTAGATGACGTGTCAGCTTGGTAGTAAGTCCAAGCAGATCCTAGCACTGCTTGTTATAGCAGAGAAGCCGAGTCCCATATAAAGACACTCGTGACTTATGTTTTGGTATAGTCACCCTTCTATAGATCACCCACTCAATTAAAAGTGACTGCAGCGTTGCTTTTGCTTATAAGCACGATAATATGTGGGTATGGGGTCAAAGCCTGATAATAGATGGTTGTTGTTGCCCAAATTGTAGTAGTGTAGCCAACAAAGGTTGGTAAGGACGACCTTGTGTTGAAGCCTCCATTCAAGTTCAAATCTCGTTGCCGACTATCCTTTGTTGGTGGGTAATCTAAAAAATGTCTTGCATAATTACATACTAATGGGCTGGGCTGGGACACTGGCTAGTTTCGTAATTCCTGTTGGATCAAGGTTGTAGGTTTGCCTTGACCTTGGTAGTGTAAGGAAGCCTCCCTCTTACCTGAACTTTTTGTAACTAAAAAATAAATAAATTGTAGCAGTGTAGCCCTGCGCTAATCAAGCCTGGAAAGTGGTCTAAAAGCTGATGATTACTAATTGGTTTAGTGTAATGTCTTTTGACACTCATGTTTTGGTAGGTAATTAGGCACCTAGACTAAGTCAATCTACTTTATTATAGAATTTATAGCCAAGCACCCATGAGGAACAAGGTTTATGCCAGCGGTACTACTAGATTACTATAACACAGGAAATTAAATGTTTAATAGAAGCAACATGACAAAAGGAGTGTTTTCTTGAATAGGATGAGAATAGGGTCTAACGTACCCACCCAAATTAATTTCAGTAAATTAACAAAACTTGAAATCCTACCTCAATTAGATCGATTTCGTTATGGAGATTCATAAACCCTTGCAAAAGGTCCGAAGGCTTGGCCTATGATGATTGTAATGCCCTTCAGCTGGACTAGTGTGTTTTATTACTGTCGTCTCTGTTTATGACTACTTGTGTTCTACTCGACAGCAATGACTTTAGACTGAAATTTGTCTCAACTTTGAAAAAAGACAATGACTTGAATTAAATTGAACTGAGAATGGTGGAAGAAACTTGGAAGCAGCCCTGCACTAATTAATTAATTGGTAGGGTTCAGACTATCCGCCCAGTTCCTACGGTGAGAAAATTTTTGGCAAAGCATTTAACATTTTAACAGCTTATGATTATGATTATTGAGCAAGTCTTGCGTACGTCAACCAGTCTTACAACACAATAAGTGTCACGTAAGGAGATGTTTTTGGTATTTGACTTTGAAAAAGCGTGAGTAATTTTAAAATAAGTATAATTTTTTTTTGTTAACTATGATTGAAGTTACGGCTGCTGTATATAAGAACACTTGGAGCAGCAGCTAGTACTTATGGCAGTAACAACGGCACACAGGGACTCAAAATGCGGAAGATGCTCATCATTGCCGCTGTCTTTTTTATTAATTCTCTCTTTATCTCTGGTAGAAAGAGATCCATGTCGTCCATTTTGGTACCTACATGAATGTATTGTACATGTTTAAAATATCTCGTGGGTACCTTCAAGCTCTCTCAGCTCTTTTGAGTTATGTACAACTCTATACTGACAGACGGATGGAGCCACAAAAGCCCCGACTCTAAATAATGTGAAGGTTGACTAAGTTTTAAGGCTTCTTTGGCAAGATGATGGATAACTTTATTGTCATCCCGTCTTACAAAGTGTCAACTACAAATTGAAAGAGACTTGACTTCATCTAAGATATGACCCTCAGAACTGAGATCATCACTCTCAACTTGCAAGGCACTAATGACATTTAAAACATCGCCTTCAACCTCCATATTTCTAAACCCAACATGAAGAGCAAACCTGAGACCATGTAGAAGACCTAGAGCTTCGAAAGACCTTGGGGAAGGTTCCCAAACTGTGGGACAACCATGACACCTCTTAAGCTTCCTCTTTCATCTCTGAATACCACACCTAACTCACAAACACCATTTTTAACATCCCTTGCTCCGTCAAAGTTCATCTTCAAACAACCTTGCCGTGGTGGCTGCCAGATTATAATGTGGTTTGGAGAAGCTTGCACAGCTTCAGTTCAGACCAAACTTTGTTCATATTCCAATTGCCATTCGCCTGCAACATTAGCCAAACCTACCGGTTCCAACAAGGCTTCATGCATATGTAAATTCCTATTCCTCCAAAGCCATCAACAGATGTAAGCAAAAGATTCCAGCTCATATTCCAAGGCAATAGAACTTAGGCCATCTCCAGTAAGGGAGGGCTATATTGGGGTCAGGGCTATAATTTAGCCCCCAGAAATATTATTCTTTATTCATGAACAAGTAAACCATCTCCAGTAAGGGAGGGCCAAATTTTAGCCCTATCAAGTATTTTATGATTTTACATTATGTTTTTTAATTTTTATGATTTTATAATTCTACTTTACTTTCAGCATTTATTTCATAAATAAAATATTACATAAACTTTATTAACATGATACAAAATGAATAAATTAAAAAAAAAATGCACTTGAAAGAAACTAGTTTATATTAACGGTATTCGTCTTCATCGAATGGCATTTGTGGATGATAGTCATTTGATGTTGAGCCGGTATTCGGAATCAATTCCCGTGCACTTAGCTTTTCTCTCCACTTGTTTCCAAATGCCGTCTCCCTTTTGGCCATTACCTTTCGTAGAATTTTCGGATACTTTCATATATGCAACACAAAAAACTTCATCTTCTTTTCTTGTCCAATTCACACCTTTGAGAGAAGGAGTGGACATGCTTCAAATAAGTAGAAGTGGTGTTGGAGAGGATAGAAAGTGTGAGAAATTATGAACAAGTGAATATATGTATATATAGGTAAGGTGGGAAAAAAGTTACCGTTTTGTTACCTTTTTTTTTTTTGGTAACATAAATGTTACCGTTTTTTTTCTTGGTAACACAAATGTTACCGTTTTATTTGGATTACATATATACTAAAAAAAAAAAATATATGCAACCTACGGCTAGTTGCTCTCATGTGTATAATTATACTTATTAATTGTAAGCCATTGGATTAAATCCTTTGCTTGAGTATCAACCATTGGATTAAAGTATTCCATCACAAATAGCAATATTGGGCTGATTTGCCGTTGGCCCCACCAAGGGCTAAAGGGCCACCCATAGGGCTAAATGTAGCTCTCTCCACCCACCTCTCCACTTCTAGCCCTTTTGACCTTCCCTTGTTGGAGTCCATTTTTTAGCAAAAAGGGCTTAAGGTTACCTATAGCCCTCCTTATTGGAGATGGCCTTACATGTGAGAAGATCGAGATCAAATACTGAAGGCTTCCTCCTTCAAAATTGATCTACCAATTACCAATCAAAATTTTTGGTTTTTAATCATATCTATCAAATTCGATATTTCAATTTTTGGTATTACTAACTTTAGAATAACTAATTCTTTGTAATATAAATTAGAATGAACAATACTAGGTTTTTCAATTTTATAGTTATAAACTTTGTATTCATCAAGTTATTATAGTTTTCTTTTGTATATATTGCATCAAGTTTTAACCATTTTCAATAAAACTAGGTTATTTAACCATCTTTGACCAGATTACATGAAATACATATATTATTAATGTAGTAATATTCATACTATTATGAAAATTTTTATGTTTATTTCTTAATATACATGTATGTGTATGGAAAACCGCAGCATATAGAGCTAATATTTAGATAATCAGTAGATTCGGCATTTACTAAAACCAAACTAACTTTTTTGGTAATTTTTTTATTTCGGTTTTATCTGTCTTGGTTACCAAAAAGTCATTTATCAAACCTAAAACATCAGTTGGTATTCAGTCAATTTGATAATTACCAAACCAAATAGCAGTCCTAATAATACCTATGTGTCATGTTTTGTTGTCTAGATGTTAAATAGATGCACAGAAAATTATAAAATATAAAATATAGAAGGTACAAGTGTGGTTTACTAGGGAGTGCAGAGCTTGCAAACACCTGAGAGTAATGGGGCGTGAGATTGTTCTTATATATTGTTTGTTTTTAGTCAAAGTCACTGGGTGGACTTTGATAATTTCTGGTCGTTGAGCAGGGTATTTAAAATTTCAAATGTTTTCCAGAAACAGAAGCCAACTGAGAGATCAAATGCCTGGTGAAGCCTCCTCTTCCACGTCTCCTCCTTGTCGATTTAGCTACGATGTGTTCCTCAGTTTCAAAGGCAAAGACACCTGAAAGATTTTCACTGACCACCTCTACACGGCCCTGGTCAACGTTAGAATTCTTACTTTCCGAGACGACAACTAAATCTAGAGAGGACTCGATATCAAGTCGGAGCTGAACAAATCCATCCACCAAACACGGAGGTTCGTCGTCGTCTTTTCCAAAGACTACGCTTCTTCCCGATAGTGCCTCTACAAGCTTGTCGTGATCGTCTAACGCCACGCCGACAACGCTCGCGGTCGTGTCGTTTTGCTAGTGTTCTACGACATCGATCCATCTCATGTGAGGAAGCAAACCAGAAGTTTTGCCTGATAGAGTTGTTGCATGTTTTTAGGTTTCTTGTTACATAGGTTTCCTTGTTAGAATAAAACCCTAAATGTCAGGGTTATTGGTTTTAGTTTGTTTTGACTATTTCCTTGTTGATTTACCACGTAGCATTAGTCATGCATAACGTGGGCTGCTATTTCTCATTCTGTTAAGATTATGTAAAGGCTATATAGCCTTGTTCTTTGCTTTGAATAAGATAAGTCATTCCTATATTGATTTTGTTGTTCTTAATTCATTGCTCAGCTTGAATTGATCAACAATACCTAACAATCTAGTATCAGAGCCCCCACTGGCCTTGAGAAAGAGAGATAAGCCGCAGCTTAGAGTGACTTCCAAATAAGTGAGATGACGAGTGAGGGAAATTTCTTGCAACCATAAATTCCTCTATTTGATGGTCACTACGACCGCTGGAGTATACTAATGGAGAACTTCCTTAGGTCAAAGGAATACTGGAGCTTGGTTAAAGTTGGTTACGAAGTGCTGACACCTGGTTCAAATGTGTCGGAGACGGCTCAGAAGAAGCTCGATGAGATGAAATTAAGGATCTCAAAGTGAAGAACTACCTGTTCCAGGAAATCGATAGGACGGTCCTGGAAACCATTCTGAAGAAGGATACATCGAAAGATATTTGGGATTTGATGAAGAGAAAGTATGCAGGAAATGACATAGTGAAGAGATCAGTCCTCCAAGCCTTATGAAAGGACTTTGAAACCTTAGAGATGAAATCTGGTGAAACCGTTACTGATTATTTTTCTAGGGTTATGTCTGTGGCCAATAAGATGCGTATTTATGGTGAAGTAATGAAAGATGTGACTATCATAGAGAAAATCCTTCTGTCTTTAACAGACAGATTTAATTACATAGTCTATTCTATTGAAGAGTCTAAGAATCTTGATACGATGTCTATTGATGAACTGCAGAGTTCTCTAATAGTTCATGAGCAGAAGTTCCACAGACAACGTGGTGAAGAGCAGGCCCTCAAGGCGTCTTTCGAGGAGAGAACAGGAGGAAGAGAACATGCAGGTAGAAGCTCTATGAGAGGCAGAGGCAGAGGGAGAGGACACCAAACATTCAATCGAGCCATTATTGAATGTTATAGGTGTCACAAACTTGAACATTTTCAGTATGAATGTCCAGGTTTGAAAAAACAGGTTAACTATGCAGAAATGGAAGAGAAGGAGACTACGTTACTCATGTCTCACGTGGGGTTGTGCGAGAGCTATACAGAAGGTGCATATGTGGAGCTGAATGAGAAAGAAAAACTGATGTTGATGGCATATGTGGAGGAACATGGTGTCAATAGAGAGGATGCATGGTTTATAGATTCCGGATGCTCAAACCACATTTGTGGTGATACAAAAATGTTTCATAAGTTGAATGATAGTTTCAAACACTTAGTAAAGCTTGGAAACAATTCCAGAATGAATGTGATGGGAAAAGGGAGTGTGAAGGTTCATGTCAATGGTGTCTATCATGTCGTAACAGAAGTCTACTATGTTTTGGAGTTGAAGAATAATCTTCTCAGTGTGGGGCAGTTACAAGAAAGAGATTTAGCAATCCTAATGCAGGGAGGAATGTGCAAGATACACCATCCAGAGAAAAGATTAATCATTCAAACTTCGATGTTAGCCAATCGAATATTTATTCTACTTGCCAAAGCAATAACAAAGACTACAAGCTGTTTTCACACAATATCACAGGACCTGCCTCATCTTTGGCATAGCAGGTATGGACATCTCAGCTACAGGGGATTAAAGACATTGCAAGATAAGAGCATGGTGTATGGTTTGCCTAAATTTGATGCCTCCAAAGTGAAGTGTACAGACTGCCTTGTTGGGAAGCAGCACCGGGATTCTTTTCCAAAGAAAGGTGCGTGGAGGGCAACACAAAAGCTTCAACTCATCCACGCAGACATCTGTGGACCAATCACGCCAGAGTCAAATAGCAACAAGAGGTACATTTTGTGTTTTATCTATGATTATAGTAGAAGATCTTGGGTGTACATTCTGGTATGGAAGTCAGAGGCGTTAAATTCCTTTGTGTGCTTTAAGAAGCTTGTAGAGAAAGAAACATGTTTATTCATCAAATGCCTCCGTATTAACAGAGGTGGCGAATTTAATTCAAATGAGTTCATTGAGTATTGCAAGCAGAATAGGATCAAAAGGCAGTATCTGCCTACATTCCACAACAAAACGGAGTGGCAGAAAGGAAAAACATGACAATTCTAAACATGGTTCGATCTATGCTTTCATAAAAGAGAGTTTTTGGGTGCATAGCTCATGCTGATGTCCCTGATGTCAAGAGAACCAAATTAGAGAATAAGGGTGTTGCTTGTGTGTTACTTGGTATTAGTGAAGAATCTAAAGCCTACAGACTCTACAATACTATCACCAAAAAGATATTGATTAGTCGAGATGAGGTTTTTGAAGAAGATAAGAAGTGGGACTGAGACGCAAGCTATGAGGAGCAGCTATTGATGGATTTGGAATGGGGAGAAGATCAGAAGGATACCAATGAGAATGAACATGAAGATTCAGACAATCATAGTGAGAATAGAGCTGAAGACATGGGGAACGCTGGAGGGAGTGGTTCAAATACTGAGGAGGTGGATGAGGATGTGATTAATTCACGAAATCAAGGTTTTGAAACTCCTGAAGCAAGAGAAGAAAGGAATAGACAACCACCAGTTTGGATGAGTGATTACACAAGTGGAGAAGGGCTTTCTGATTTGGAACTAGAGGCAAACATGGCTCTAGTGATGTCTGATGATATTGTTAGTTTCGAAGAGGTAGTAGGAAGCTTGAGGTGGAGAAAGGCCATGGATGCAGAAATAGAAGCAATTGAGAGAAACAAAACATGGAAGCTAGTTGAGTTACCTGTAGGAGCAAAGAAGATAGGAGTAAAGTGGGTCTATAAGACCAAGTATAATGAGTTTGGAGAAGTTGACAAGGACAAGGCTTGACTAGTTGCCAAGGGCTACTCTCAGCAACAAGGTGTGGATTTTATAGAAATATATGCTCCGGTGGCTAGGATGGATACGGTAAGGTTGATACTTGCTTTGGCTGCTCAAAGGAGTTGGACAGTTTACCAACTCGATGTCAAGTCAGCTTTTCTTCATGGTGACCTGAATGAAGATGTATTCGTGGAGCAACCATTGGGGTATGAGAAGAAGGGTAGTGAAGACAAGGTGTACAAGCTATTGAAAGCGTTGTATGGGTTGAAGCAAGCACCTCGTGCTTGGTTCAGCCAAATGGAAGCTTACTTCACAAAGGAGGGTTTTCAAAGGTGCAACAACGAGCAAACTTTGTTCATCAAGACTGGTCATGGAGGTAATATTTTAAGAGTGAGAGTGTATGTTGATGATCTAATTTACACTAGTGATGATGAGTTGATGATGGCTTATTTTAAAGGTCCATGATGAAAGAATTCGAAATGATTGATTTGGGAAGAATGAGGTTCTTTCTTGGCTTAGAAGTGTTACAAAAGGAGGATGGGATCTTTGTTTGTCAAAGGCAGTATGCCTTGGAAGTTCTCAGAAGGTTTGGTATGGAGAATAGTAATGGAGTGATGAGTCCAATTGTTCCTGGTTTCAAGATAGGTAGAGATGGAGGTGGTGTTCGGATTAATCAGACCTACTTTAAACAGATTGAGGAAGTCTCATGTATATTACTGCTTCGAGCCTGATTTGATGTTCAATGTTAGTTTAATTAGCAGGTTCATGTCATAACTGATTGAGTTACATTTGCAAGCAGCTAAAAGAGTGTTGAGATATTTGAAGGAAACTGTCAATTATGGCATATATTACAAGGAAGGAAACAAGGAACTCATTGCTTATACAGATAGTGACTATGCTGGAGATTTGGAGGATCGAAAGAGCACTTCAGGTTATGTATTTATGCTTGTGGAGGCGTTGTGTCATGGTCTTCAAAGAAGCACCCTATAGTCACTATTTCGACTATTAAGGCAGAATATGTAGCTGTAGCGGCTTGTGCTTGTTAGGCAATCTGGGTGAGGAGGATTTTAGAGAAGATGAGCTATGTTCAAAATGGAAGCACCACTGTGATGTGTGATAACAGTTCCACTATGAAGCTTTCGAAGAATCCAGTTCTACATGGGCGTAGCAAACACATCGATGTAAGATTTCATTTTCTTCGTAATCTGACTCAAGATGGTGCTGTAGAACGCGTGCATTGTGGTACACATGAACAGCTAGCAGATCTGCTAACTAAGCTGATGAAGTTGGAAGCCTTTCAAAGACTACATGCTCAGATGTGAGTCTGTGACTTGGTGGATGTAAACTAATTCCTCAAATCGCATTAGTTTGAGGGGGAGAATGATGGACTTGTTGCATGTTTTTAGGTTTCTTGTTATGTAGGTTTCCTTGTTAGAATAAAACTCTAAATGTCAAGGTTACTGGTTTTAGTTTGTTTTGACTATTTCCTTGTTGATTTACCACGTAGCATAAGTCATGCATAACGTGGGCTGCTATTTCTCATTCTGTGAAGAATATGTAAAGGCTATATAGCCATGTTCTTTGTGAATAAGATAAGTCATTCCCATATTGTTTTCGTTGTTCTTCATTTATTGCTCAGCTTGAATTGATCAACAATACCTAACATTGCCGCAGCTTTTGCTAGACATTGGAAAACTCAATTGCCGGACCAGGTGAAGGAATGGAGGGAAGCACTTGCACAAGTTGCAGATCTGGTGGGGATCGATGGTCTTGCAGAACCAAGCTGATGGGTAATTTCATTTCCAACCTCCCCATTTTACCATTGCTTGATTACAACTCTTAATTGTATAGTTTTACATGATCATTGGGATATTTAGCATGTGAATTAGTAAAGTAACAAGTCAGAATTAAGTTATTGAGTAGTATATTTCGCTGCTTTTCCCGGTTTCAATCAGAATTTCAAATCTATGTTCATGTTGGAAGTGATAGATTTTAGGTGATACACTGATATACAAGGAGGAATTTATATAGACCCTTTTATCTGCTCATAGCTCCTTCATTCAGAGCCTTTATTTATTTTTATTTTTTTTGTTATTTGTCAATTTTTGAAGGTCAAATCTGATTATGAAATATAAAAATTATGGAACCAAGGAGGGAGAGAGGGAGAGAGAGAGAAGGAGAGGGAGAGAGAGAGAGAGAGAGATTTACAATTGGTTTTGTCAAATTGGTAAAGGGTTATTGAATGATACAGAAAAGGATGACAGGAATAGAAAGGGAAATTTTGTTTGGCTACAATGGGATTCAACATACTGTTAACTATTAGTGTCAAACTTCTGAGCATACATCCCAGTGTTGAACCTTAATATCTTAATCTTGTTTTTTTATTTTTTATTTACGTGAGAATTTGTAAGTGCATTATATAAAAACTCATTTATTTTCATTTTGATTGCAACTTTTAGGTTCGAATCAAAGTTTATCCAAAAGATTGTTAACGTGATTGGAGGAAAACTAAGGCCTAGTTTGGGACTGATTTTGAAACTGCTTTTGACCTCAAAAGCACTTCCGATATTGTTTGGTGGTGTTTGGTAAACAATGGAGGATCAACTTCTAACCCAAAGTGCTTCTCCCAACCACAGAATTGAAGAAGCTACAATTCGTAGCTTTTGATTTCAGTTTCTGCGGGAATCAACTCTGGACGCGGAAGATTAAATGAAATTTTGATGAATATCCGAATTGTCCTCATGCTTTTCTCACTTTTACATCCTTCTCTCTCGCACTCGTCCCTCTGCAAAGATCATGACAGCCTCATCTACAGCACCTCCGCCTCTTCCTCTTCCTCTTCACTAAAATTCAAGAGAGCAACATCCCCTAATTTTGAAGAGGTAAAACATCTGACCCATAATCTCAAACTCTCAAGATCAATAAGCAAAATAGACTCAAACCCATCTTCATATCTCAAGAGCTCATCAACATTGAATTGAAACCTAGAAAACCATCTCAAAATTTCCAGAAAAGAAACTTAGAGTGGCACCTGCAAGATTAAAAGCCGACTCAAAATCCCCTTCCGATCTGGGAACAAACTCGACATAATCATCACAGTATCTCACCATGGTTAAATTTCAGAACCCAAAACAAAGCATAGATGCAGAATTCATGAGAGTGAAGAGAGAGAAAGTGAAAAAAAAGAAGAGGGGAAACGAATATGGGTAAATGAAATTGAGCAAAGAAACGGAGTGGAAAGGTAGATCACGAGGAAAAATTAACAAGATGAACATGAAATTGGCTATTTGGCTTTTCTTCCTTCTACCCTGATCGTTGTGGATGAGGAGAGATAATGGTCTTCTTCTATTTTTGTTTACTGTTTGATTCTTGTTTCTAAGCTTATTTCATGTTTTTTTTTTTTTTTTTAGTAATTCGTTGTTTCTTTGGGCTGGTCCCTTAATGAGAAATGCACTCCAAAAAAAAAAAAAAACAAAAGGAAAAATCGATAGAAAAATGCACTCCAGAGAAACAAAAAGAAAAATCAAAAGAAAATATAAGAAGAATTAGATGAACATATATTTTTTTATTTAGTGGTATTTATTTGGGTATTTTCAACATTTATGTCATTTTTAGTAATTATAAACCATCAAAGCACTTTTTACTCACAGTTTACCGAACACTCTAAAATTGCTTTTCGTTCTCACAGCACTTTCAAAAACAGTTTACCAAACACTCAGTTGCTTCCTGCCACATCAAAATCAGAAGCGCTTCCTCTCACAGCAAATTGAAAAGTGCTTCCACTCACAGCACGGCAATCCCAAACTAAGCATAAGTCGCACACCCTTGAGTGCTGCCCCTAACCTGATTGGCATCCATTCTCGAGTCGAAAACATTAGTTTATGGTTACAAGAAGGATCAACTGATGTTGGCACACTTGTAATTTATGGAATGAGTGGAATAGGGAAGACAACCATTGCAAAATTTGTTTACAATTCAAACTTCAGAAAATTTGAAGGAAGTAGTTTCCTTGAAAATATCAAAGAAATCTCAGAACAACCCAATGGCCTTGTTCAAATACAAATGCAACTTCTTTCTAACATCTTAAACGGAAGAAAGGTGACAATACAGTGTTAGTGAAGGAATCACTAAGATTGCAGATACCATAAACTCTAAAAGAGTTCTTCTTGTTCTTGATGATGTGGATCATTTGGACCAATTAGATGCAGTACTTAGGATGCATGGCCGGTTTTATCCAGGAAGTAAAATCATAATAACAACAAGGCATTTGAGGTTGTTAAGGCTCAGCATGCAAGTTACTAAGGTGCATAATGTTGAAACTTTGGATTACAAGGAATCATTGGAACTCTTCAGTTGGCAATAACACTGGAACGTTGAATCGGTAGGGTCAGGGGTTAGTCGGACGAAGTCGGAGAATCTGACAAGCTTGAATTGGTTCTAGTGATGGCCCATTTTGTGCTAATGATGGTTTTGGTGATTGGTGTGGTGAGGTAAGTGAGTATATAGTGATGTTGAGGGTGGAGACTAATAGTGGAGTAGTAAGAATCGTGTGTCTAGAAGTCTATAATAGAAAAGTTGTGACCAATCATAAGCTGTCATCTTATTTAAATGTAGGGGAATTAATCAAGTGTGCGAGAACCTATTGTAAATTGTACCGGTACCTAACCAATACGGTTAGATAGAATCGGTTCGGTTCGGTTCACTGCCGATTTTCTATATGACAGAATCGAGAGCCGATATCGAAATGGCCGGTTCAATGCAGTTTTTGACACCGACCAACAAGTTCAGTTCGGGTCTAATTTCTTTTTTACAGTTCGGTGTCTGTTTCTTTTTTTACGGTTCGATGCCGGTTTAGCTGGTTTTGGATTTTTCAGTGTCGAAAAGTCCACTCTACTTATAGTTTGTCTTTCCTCTATCAGAATAAAGAAAAAAAAAAGAAAAAAAAAACATTGAGAAGAACATGAACAACCATCCTCACCAAAATAATTATTAGTTAGAATATTTCGTCACCAACTGAATAGAGGAATTACGACCTAAAACTGTTGAAGAGCTGTTACTGCACGAAAAACAATACCGCAATGCCACCTCAAATTGTAAATCTTAACTTTTCTGTAATCATAAACCGACACGCAGCTTCCTCAATCCAGTGGTACAAATGGTGCTTCGAACAAAATGGTGAGAGCTATTGAGTACCTCGATCAAGTGGGAATGCAATTCCTTTGAATTAGAAATAAGTTATGTTTTCCATCCATAAAATGTTTCCAAAGACATATTGCATTGCATGATTGCATCATATTTTTTGTTAACTAAGTTAATATTTTATTACACAAAATAAGGAAAAGAAATGCAAAGATGTACACTTAAATTAAAGATTTTGCTTCACTGTATCCTATTTTGAGTAGTGTTTACTGTTTACATTCAATGTTAAAATAATTTAAGCTTACGAATAATGCGACATATTTAGTACTACATCCTTTATAATTTCTTCATTGAACATTTTAAACTGAACTCACAAACAATGTGGCTTCACATTTAAGTAAAAATGGAGTGTTTACTAGAATTTATACATATTCAACTTAAGTATATTATTTTTTTTAGGACAAAACCTAGCAGAGCGGCCTCTTCTCTCTACACCTAGGGTTAGGGTTTGCGGTTTTTCTATGCAATCTTCAACAATGTCCTCTGTTGATACCATGGCTGCTCGCCTTGCTCCTTCTCTTGCCATTGCTGAAGGGAGAAAGCAAGTCGATCTGCGACCTACACAAGAGAAATGTTTGCGTCAGGCAGACATGTTTTTGGTTGGGAAACTTCTTACTGCTCGGGAATACAAGGTTCATTCTTTCTTGGGGATGTTCCGCAATGCTTGGAGAGTGAATGGCTTGTTGAGTGTTGAAGAAGCGGAAGGTCAGAGGTTCTTGTTACCTTGTCTGATGCGGCTAATCAAGATCGGATTTGGAAGGGAGCCCCGTAGGGGTACAATCATGCACTAGTTGCCCTAGCTGACTATGATGACGTCACTGTCATTGAATCTGTACCTTTCACGGTGACCTCGTATTGAATTACACTGCAAGGAATCCCTCCAGCGTATCGTTCTGAAAGAGTGATGACAATGATTGGGTACACTCTTGGATATTTCAAAGAAATTAATAAGCAGGCAAAGAAAGTTGGAAATCTTTGAATTCGGGTAGAGATCCCATTCAACCGGCCTTTATCCTTCAAACGTTGGTATTGGGTTGAGGATGAAGTTGAGTTTCTTTGTAAGTTCAGGTATGATAAGCTTTTTGGAAGTTTCCCTACTTGTGGTTTTAATGTTGGCCTCCCATGCTCGGGTCCAACCTTGGAGGAGGATGACGAGGAGGCGGAACGTACTGTTTTGGGTGTGCAAACAGGGAAGGCTCCACCTGCACTGGCGTTGCAGATTGTTGGTACCTCTGCTTCATCATCTAGGACGGTGTCTACAAGCAGACTGAATGCAGGTACTAGAGCTAGGGTTTCAGTA
Source organism: Rosa chinensis (assembly GCF_002994745.2). Lineage (NCBI taxonomy): Eukaryota > Viridiplantae > Streptophyta > Magnoliopsida > Rosales > Rosaceae > Rosa > Rosa chinensis. The sequence continues at coordinate 39,473,028 of NC_037088.1, forward strand.
GCAAGCTAGAACCTCATCTTTCGTACATCTGTCCCTAATCAAATGCCGGAAAGACTGCTTCACAATCCAAAAGTGTTGCTACAACGTCCTCGTCGTCAAGCTCATATTCGGGAATTATCGGAGATGATGATCATTCCTGAGGCTTTAACAGGTAAAAGAAGAAGTAGGGAGGAGGAGACTATCACTATCTCTCCTAAAAAGCTGAAATTGAGTCTTGTTGTGAGCAAAAGGAATTTAAATTTTGGAACCGGAGAATTTGGGTTTGGTACTAGTGGCGCAGAGCGAGGAGCAGCCTATTCAGATGAAAAGGAAGAGAGATAGACCTGCAGGTAGCAAAAATAAGCTACCATATGGTGAAAAAAAAAAAGCAATGAAGGTTGATGAATCTAGGGCAGCAAAGAAAAAGCTTTTGCCCAAGCTTGACAAGGCAGATGCAGGTTCAAGCTCCAACCCAAAAGGGAAGGAGCTGGTTCTTTACTAGTTTTATTTTTCAAATTTTCTTTAAGCCTATGTGAGGGTGATGAAGCTTCTATAAGTCTTTTATGACGTTTCTAGTTCTTGTTTGTAACACAATTGTGTGCTTGGCAAGCAAGAATTAGTTGAATATTTCTTCCGTATAGCGGTATAGGGCGAAGTTTGATCACTTTTGTATAGGCTTCCTAATCAGTGAGCGCCTCAGAGATTGTATTAGTTTGCTATAGCTTGGATAGGGTAGTCAGTTGATTTGGCTTTCTTATGTAAGCTTTGTAGACTATAACCTTTTGTCTGTTGATCTAATGAATTTCAACTTCTATTTCAAAAAAAAAAAAAATGTGGCTTCACCTTTATCCAAATATACATAATGTACATCCTTGCATAAATAAGATGTAGTTGTACTCAAGAGTTTTTGATGCAGTGAAATGTTTGGATCTTACTGTTGTTAGTTTGATTCTTTTTGTTGGTCGTTTACATAATTTATTAATTATTTTTAATAGTTTTTGTGCGCCCTAATTGTCAAGAACACAATACCTCCTTAGAGACTTCCCCTCTTAAGCATGTTTTCTTTCTTTCAATCTCATGCGCGCACCTGTTGCCAAATAGGAAGCTCTCATGTGGGAAAGAGGCTTTTCCTTTTACACTCTTGCTATTCAAATTAAAGACTAGACTTGACCTTCAATTTCAACTTCCCAAATCAGTGGCGGATCCAGGATTGAAGTCTTGGGCGGGCTTGGATTTCTTAAACAATACACACACACACACATACCAGCAATGCCTCCACATCCTCCTGCCACAAATTCTTTGCCCCAACTGCTCGCAAGAAATTCCGGCCAGAAATCCATTTTTCCATTCACCAAACAACACCAATTCCACCAGCTCCTTCTCTTCTAATCAAAACCCAATTCCTATCTTTCATAAAAGCACCATACACAAACCCATATCAAAATTCTAGGGTCTCTGCCTTTCTCAAATTCAGCTGGAAATAACTAACTTATAGAGTGCTGTATGTCAAATTCTATAGAGGGCTAATGAAGTTGGATACTTCCTTCTGGGTTTTCTTCTTTCTAACGAAGTCTTTTAAAAACCATACATCAACAGCAACAATAACAAGATGAGAAAAAGATGAGCTTTCTTTGAACATAGATGCACACATGAACAAGAAATTAAAACAAAGAAACCCCAAGCAGTGAATCTTGAAGTAGAAAAGGTGCAAATCTTCAAGTCACCAAATCAGCCCATAAATCTAACTCAAATTCCAAGAAATTGAAACCGAAGACGAATCACAAATCTAACTCAAATGCCTACAGCCTACCTGATTTCCAGTCTGCAACCTTCATTCAATCATTCTTCAATCCACGAAAGGTTCAATCCAAATATCCAATACAACCTACGAAATTGAATTTCACATCAATCCTTAACCCTATAAATTGCCCCAAATTGGATTGATTCAATTAAACAAAATTGAACTTACAAATTAAACAAAATTGAACTTGATCAGTTCATCAGTTGATCTCTGACTCTCTGAGAGAAGTGGAGAAGGGAGAACCGGCTGAGCCACAGGCGGCGAGAGGAGGAGGAAGTGGGAGAGAGTGAGACTGGGAGAGACGATTCTCTAGTTGACCAGTTCGAAACTTCGAATAGGCCGTAGATCAGTAGATCCGTAGTCGATGAGTGGACTAGTGGAGTCGGGAAAGCCGGCTGAGCCGGAGGCGGTGAGAGGAGGAGAGGAGTGGGAGAAAGTGACTGAGTGAGAGTCCATAGTCGATGAGTGGAGTTGGGACTCGGGAGTGGGGAGTTAGTTCGGGACTTCGGGTCGGCTACTGGCGGTCTGGGCTTCTATTGTGTGGAGACTCTGGACAAACCCCAATTAAAAAAAAAGAAAACATTCATCTAATTTTTTTTTTTTGGGCTTCAAAATCTTGGACGGGCTTGAACCCGTCCTAGTCTGTGATTAGATCCGCCAGTGACCCAAATATCCAAATATGTAGCTAGCCTAGCCTTCCACCAAGTCAAAACTTGCTGCACCATTTTTACTTCAGTTCTAGTTCTATGTCAAATGAATTATAATTTTCTCGCTTAGCGAGCTAGCTAGAAGTCAACCAATTTGACTTCGGACTTAACGTACTCTTTATTTTACTCTTTTTCGGTTTTGAGATAGTTTTGTATAGTACATGTTCTTTTTACTAATAAAATTAGATATAGGGATGAGCAATGAATTAATTTCGAAATATGCTGACTCATTTACTTTCTGATTGTGTGTTGGCGCTTGATGCCTAAATCAATTATTACAGAAGAGCTAATATAACATAAGTCTCTCTTTTATTTATAGAAAAACAAAAACAAAAAGCAGTTCCTAAACATTACATTACATAGGAGCTATCATTTCTAAGCAGCTCTCTGTAATTTTACTAAATCAAAAGTTAGGCCTCATCATTTAGCCTGCGGATCAAGTGGACCGATAGAGGCCCGCAAGCTCGATGGGTAAAAGCCTGACCCGGCTAGCATAAAAGCCCGCAAAAGCCTGCATCGGTGAGTAGAGGGCCGGGCTTGGTTTAAGGGTTTAAAACCCGGCCTGGCCTGCCAAAGGCCTGTAAAAGAATACTCGGCTTGTAAGCCCGCAAATTAAATACTATACTATGTGTAGTCAATTATATATATATATATATATATATATATATATATTTATTTATTTATGGAGATGATTGGCACAAATTATGAGGCTTCCCATTGAAAGACCAAAACTAGTTGTCAGTTTACTATTTTCTACTGTTTGCTTCAATTTGGGGGCTCCTTCAAGATAATGTTCATGGTAGAAGTCCTTGCTAGATTGTTTTCATTTGGATACCAGTGTTCATATCAGTGGATTTTTGTTTTGTTTCATAGAGGAAGGGTAAGCTTCCTGGACCACACTTCTGGTAGAAATATTTAACTTCCAGGCAAGGATTGAAAATTGTACCAGCTCGAAATAAGCTTTCCCGTTGCTTTGTTTCATTGTTATCAATCTAACCTAATATATATATAGGGCCAATTACATATAAGGCTATTTTTTAATGTTCTTTTAGCCATAGGGCCACCAACTATTTTTTTCCCTCATAAGGCCACTAGATTAAAAAGGATGTTAAATTTTGTACATAAAAACTAACATATTTACATAACTGCCACTAGAGTAAAAAGGCAATAATCATTTTTTCTTTGCTCTCCGACAAGGTCTCCGGCCGACCTCCGACCAACTTCCAGCGAACTCAGACACAACAAAAGCTACTGTTACCAGCAACAAAAGCTACTCTGGTTAGATTTCCGGCAACCTCCGGCGATAACAAAAGCTACTGTTACCAACAACAAAAGCTATTCTGGTTAAATTTCGGGCAACCTCAATCGAGGTAACAAAAGCTACTGTCACTAGCAACAAAAGCTACTCTGGTGAGATTTCCGGTGCCCTCCAGCGAGGTCACGAAAGCTACTGCCACCAGCAACCAAAGCTACTGTCACCAACAACCCTAAAACTAAAAGTTATTGTCACCAGCAACAAAAGTTACTCCGATAAGATTTCCGGCGACCTTCGGCAAGGTCACAAAAGCTACTGTCACCAGCAACCAAAGCTACCATCACCAACAAAAGCTACGCTCTCTAACACTTAAAGCTACTATCCCCACCAACAAAACCTAAACTACTCCTAGAGACTGAGAAAGCTATTCTTAGAGACTAACAAAGCTATGAAAAATGTAAAGGATACAAGCAAAATAAAAATGCTACTGCGGTCGAGAAAATAAAACATAAAAGTATGCAAGATTCAACAATGATATAACTATGTAAAAAGTTATTTCCATAGTACTAAAAAATCACTACCATAGTTGTGAAAATACATTACAATAGTTGTATAAAGCTATTATCAATATTGTAATGCTACTATCATTTTTCAGATGGCCACTGTTGATGTTTCTTGTTGTCAAGCTCTACCACACTGACATAACCATAAGCATTATTTTTCCACCTAGAACACCAAGCTTCATTTCAATATTTCTTGGTTGGCAGGATGATCTCTTGGTCAATGGAGGCTTTACTAAATTTCACATGATTTTTGGAATCTACCACTGCCAATGCAAAGGGGAAGAATTCTGCAACAAAAATACAACAAAACAAGCAATCTTTATCAACTTGATAATGAAAAACCAACAATCTAAAAGCCACTGACATAGAAACAGAAAGCTGCTATAACACATGTAAAAAACTACTAGACCAGTAATAAAACGCTACTGAAATAGAAACAGAAAGCTATTATAGCACATGTAGAAAACTAGTAGACCAGTAATAAAAAGCTATAGACATATACTAATTGCTACAAAACCAACTGCTTATCCATGTTGATAGTGTAACACAAACCTCAAACAAGAAAGGCTAGAGATATGAAATCTCAAGCAAAGAAAACTGAATTTCATACAAAATCTTGATTTTCTAATTTGATAAGCTATTTGACAAAAGAAAACTTGAAATCGATCAAAATGCAAATAGAAAAGCTACTACTAACATAGGCATATAAAGCTACTATCACTGTGTTGGAAAGCCATTATAACAGTTATAGAAAACTACTGACTTGTAATCAATCAAAATGCAAACAGAAAATCTAATGACATTAGTTTGAAAAGATACTAACATAGGCATATAAAACTACTATTATTGTGTTGAAAGTCACGATAATAGTCATAGATAGCTACTAACTTGAAACCAATCAAAACAAAAACAATCGATAGTAATTTACAGTACAACTCAAGCTTTATAATGTCCCTACCTAACTATGGAAGGTGATGAAGGAGATGGTGAGTTACGGATAAAAAACACATACAGCAACGTATTGTACACAAGCAGCTTCTAGGTGCAAGGAACCATCAAGAAAATATACAACTCAAAAGTTCCATGTATATAAACCAAAAACAAACTACAGCCTTAAAGTCTCAAGCAATAACTCAAAAGTTTCATGTATATAAAGCTATTCATGTGCAAGTAATACCAACATATCTAGTGAAAAGAATAGTCTACAAATCACATGAAATCTAAAAATGCAGAAAAAACTTCACCAGCGATCTCAATCTTCATGTCATGATAAGCAAAACTAATGTATATTCATTTCATATCCAAAGCTTCAAAACAAGAACAGTCCAGAAGCATAAAACTATTTACTTATCAAAATCAAAAATTGAAATTGAAGTAATGGAAAGCAATCAACAATAACTAAAACTCAAAACAATCAAAATTCTTCAAACTTTTACTAACCAATTGTAAAATGATGGAAAAATTGACAATACCGCCTCTGCCTTATGAGCTTCCTACCGCCTCTGAACTTGCTCCTCTGCCTCTTTCTCCACACCTCGGAAAATGCTCTCTGCCGGAGATCACGGCGCCGGAATGAGCCTATTGTGATTGTTGATGTAATCTTGACCTTGTTCTTCCTCTAGCGAGTTGCAGAGGTCACCTTCTGCCATTCATAGTCGTTATTGTTACTGCTCCATCCATTGAACACGCTAGAGAATGAAAGAATGAGTGAAGGAGTCGATACCTGAGCCCTAGATGATGTCATCGATGCCTGGGCTACCTCGCCTTGCCGTGAAACTTCATCATCGTTGCGATTCTCCTTTCACCCCTCCAATCATGATCATCAAATAGCGATCGGACTACCGCCGCTGACTTCTTGACATTTTCGTCTGGTTTGTAATTTTTTCATTAGCTTCATTTTCTGGAAAATCGAAGCTGAAGATGGTGGTGCAAGATCTGATAGCGCCGTGCCGGTGGTCACGGGAATCGGAGGCTGAGACAACAACGTGAAGGCGGTGGTGCTCGAATTGGAGCAGTAGAGAAATAGAAAGGAGCTTTCTCGTTGCCTCGTCCAAACGGCGTCACCGACATCTTCACCGCTGGAGAAGAGCAAGGAGGTCGCTACATAGAGAGAGAGAGAGAGAGAGAGAGAGAGAGAGAGATATGTGATCGAAGTAAGATGGTGAGACTGATGCAATTGGGTTTGTTTGGTAGAAGGGTAAAATTGTCATGCACAAAATAATTTGTGAATGCAAATGGCCTTATGTGTACAAAAAAAATTTAGTGGCCTTATGACTAATATAAGTCTCAAAATAACACTTATTTGTAATTTTCTAATATATCTAACTATTTATTATTTGAAACTAGAGAATATAGCCCCGGCCTGGCCTGGATAAACAAGGGTTACCCGGCTCGACCAGGCTCGTAAAAACCCGCAAGGCCCGATTTATATGGATGAGATTGGATCTTGAAATTTATAATAAAGCCCAGCCCGGTCTGGAAAAATATTGTAAGGCCCGACTCGGCCTAGCCCATTGACGACCCCCTACTGGCCAAAAGCATTACTCAAACTATTCAAAAGGGGATAGAGAATGTGCCCAACAACTAGTTGTTTAGTCTTTTACTTAAAGAATCAACTACCTGCATTGTCTTAATGATAAGAATTTAAGTCGAGAGCCTCTCTCTCTAAAACTAGAGAGAGAAACCAGATCTCAAATTCAAACCCGCCTCTCCCCCTACTCTCTCATCCAAATCTTGATCCTTCAGGATTTAGACTGACGATGGAAGAGTAGGGGGAGGCCATACCAACTCTGGCTTTTACCCAATTTCTCTCCATCCCTACTGCTCACCTCTTCCATCAAGCTATTCCAGCTCCTTTCTCACCCTTGTGGTGATTTTGTTACCCTTTATGGCGTAATTCTAGCGATGTCCAGCATAGGAGGACTCTGTTCCTTGTTTTTTCTCTTCTTTTCCTCTCATTGTCAAACAATCCCATATGTTTCTAGGTCAAAATTCAATCAATCCCACAACACATCTTGTATCTCTACCCAGAACCTCCAAAATGGTCCTTATGGCTGCGATCACAAAGTGCATGTCACTTACCTAGCCGAGTATGGGTGCTCACGCATGGGTTTTTCACCCCCCATTCTCCATTGTTACTGTTTATGTTCTTGTTCTGGTTCTATGTCCTGGATCTCAGATCCTTGTCGGTAGCCATGATTACATCTTGGTCGAGTTGGTGGAGAAAAGGATGATTTTGTGAGGGGTCTCATCCTTTTGGTTGTTGGTTTTCCTTTGATCTGTATTTTGGAATTGGTTTGGCATCGGTTTATCACAATGGAATTTCTGGGTGTTCTATTTTTGGCGGCACCTCGGTGACAGTGCATGGCTCGCGGAACAAACTGGATGGCAACAACTAGGGTTTTGGTAGTAGGCTAGGCTTCTTATCGGACCTATGTTTTAAGGATTAATTTTCTGATACTAGCTCTCTTGGAGCCCAGGAGAAAATTAATTTTCATTTTTTAGTTTTTGTCTGTATGGGCCTGTTCATCAAACTGGTTAAGTGTTTCTTTTTACAGCCCATTGGGCTAGCTTGGGGCTGCTTAATTGATCCCCTCTTCCAAAAAAAATAATAATAATAATTAGGACCATGTATTATCTTTTTCTGGTTAAATCAATTTAAGACCATTTATCTTAGCTATAGCTTAACGCCGGCCATTATTGCCTTTCAAACAAGATGATTGTCCATTTGCTTGTCTAGCTATCTTTTCAATATTGAGATTTTTCATTCCACGTCTATTTTGCTATATAAAAATTGGATGCAGTCTGCGCATCTATTTTTGGTAATTTCAATCCAACTGCTACTTTTAATAGTTAATTTTTCCTTTGGAACAAAATAAGGTAAATAATTTAAAGTTCAGTAATTGAATCACATATTAACTCAATCTTAAATTTCAAATCCAAACATCCAAAATCTTTGCAATTTATCAATGAATAATACTTAGATATATAAGACTAAATGCATCCCTATAAATTGTATCCAATATAAAGGATGAATTTTGGACTTTAGATGAATTTTATCTAGAATTATTTGTAATAAATTGAAAAATAAGAATTCTTTTAAGGATTTTATTTCATAACAAAATAAAAAAAAAGTTAATTCAAATTTCAATGAGTGGTTACAATCAAAGATTAAATATAGTAAAATTAAACATCAATTATCATCTTGTATTACTTTTCACGACTATAAGAGCAAATCAGGCATATAGGAAAACACAAAAAATATTAATTAAATCAACACTCTTCAAGGAAACTATGTGGATTAGGTGTAGATTTATAAGAAAATATGTATAGATTTTTCCCAAGTCTTCAAAGAATTAGGTTAAGGAGCCTTGACCCAAAGCACCAAAATGGGCTAAAATTAACCCAATTACCCCAACAGCAGATTTTTATTCCCACTTACCTATTTTAAAATAAAATGACAATTTTGCCCTCCGTATAATTAAGAAATACAAGCGTCAATCCGTCTTTCTCTCTCTTACTCACCGGCGACTAAGCATCATGGCAATCCCGCTGCTTCCGTGGTCACGAAGGCGACTAGCTTATCGTCAATGGCGTCGACTAGATTGATTCTCGTCCGGATCCTAGCTCTTCTTCTCATTCCACTGTTTCAATATCAATAACAATCCAATCCCACCCCCAACCTGAAGCTGAACCAAAAGTTGAACCCAAAGATGAAGTAGAACCTGAATTCGTTGAAGCTAGGGCGACTCCGGAGCTTTAGTTGGATCAAAGCAAGGCCTTGATATCTGAGAAGTTAAACCGTGCTCATCAATTGGCAGCGTCTGTTTCCTCCACTAGGAAGGACTCAATTGAGAGGAGAAGGATGGTGGCTAGCTAATAATCTCAATCTGGTTTATGGCAATTATGCCAAGATCCTTTCCTAGCAAGAATTGCCTATGCAATCAGAGTCATACTTGACTTTCCCAAGCCAACTACTCGTAATTTCTTTCTTTTTTCTTTTTTGTTCAACATTTTAGTTTGAGTTTTTTGAGATGCATGTTAGAATGGTCTTCATTTGGTGGGTTTGAACGGTTTTGGGTTAATAGTTGAGTACAAGCGATCAAATTTGTAATCTAGGTACTGGGTATTTGTGGGTTTTAGTGGGGTTTTGGTCTTGCAATAGAGGATTCATTGTGGTCTTGAAGTGGAGTTTTGGCCTTCATTTTGTTTGTTAATGTAGATTACATCATTTTGCTCCAAGAAAATGTTTTATTGGAAACAATAAAAACATTTATTGGGGTCCCCTAATAAATGTTTTGAATTGATGTAATCTCATCGTTTTTTTCTCTTAACTAAAGTTTTATTTTTTAAATTTTTGGGAGATTAGTTCCCATTCCGGCAACATAAAAGTTTATTGGGGGTGCAATAAACCTCTCTAGCGACCTATGAGAACTCCGACGACCTCTGGCTAGGTTTTCTGAGAAATTCAGTGGCCAGCGATTAGTGACCAGATTCTGGCCGCCGACGACAGGATTCCCGTAGTCAGTGACGGGATTTCGGCGAAGTGTCCAATGGCTTCTTTGTCTTCCATTCTCTCTCTTTCTCTCTCTCTCTCTCTATATATATATATATATATGTAATAAATGGGTGAGAGCAAAATAGTCTTAAAAAAAATAAAAATAAAAACCTAATTAGGTATTAAGGAAGACCTTATTGGAGTCTTTATTTTTTTTGAATCAAGAATGAACTTTCATTGATTGGAAAACTCAAGTAGTGAGATGGTTACAATCATACTAAAGAACATCAAGGATACATTTTGGAGGTTGATCTAGCCATACCAATTGATGATTGGCTTCAAAACCTATTCCAGCAAGTCTATGCGCTACCATGTTGGATGAACGAGGGGCATAACACAGCTGCACTTGAGGGATTAATGCCATAGCACATTTGATGTCATCTATTAGATCTCTATTACACTACTACAAAAATTGAATCAGACGACACCTCTCAGACTACGCATCATAGTTTTCTGTCATCTGATTGATTTTTATTTTTTTGTACATCGCTTTTATAAAACCTGTCGTCTGATATGGTATAATGAACTAGTTCAGAAGACGTTTAAGGATAAAACTGTTGTATGCCCCTAAAATAATTGAGCGGCAATTTTCCCACCATGTCTGTGGTGCCAAACCCCACTTCAAACCCAAATTTTTCCCCCAACATGTAGTAATCATACGACGAGAAACAATAAAAATGTGGTCTGATTAATATGTGTGGCAGAAAGCAAGGAGATTTCCCACCATCATTTTTCTCCAACTCCCCAACGAGGGAAGCCAAATAGATAGGAGACAAATTTCAAATTTAAAACTCATATACTCAGACCACATTGTTGTAAAATTCTGTTGTGTGAGTCTTTGTGGGGGCTTGTCCAAATTCATAGGAGAGGGCTTGAAACCCTACATTTAGGCAAAAAAAACAAGAACTTTTCACCCAAAAACCAAAACCATCACTCCTCACTCTCGACAGTTGCCCACTCTCTCTCGACACAAAGCCAAAACCAAAACCCGTACTCGATCTCTTCTTCGACAAAGCTCTCTCTCTCCCTCCCCCCCCCCCTGACAAACCCCGAGCTCTCTCTCTCTTTGACAAACCCTATCTCTTCTTCCACAAACCCCAACGAAAGCTCTCTCTCTCTCTCTCTCTATCTCTCTTCGACAAACCCCGACCAAAACCTAATGGTTATTGGATCTGGGAAATAGCGAAGGCCTTCATCGAGACCACTCTGAGCTCGCCGTTGACCTCTACACCCAGGCCATCTCAGTCAACCCCAACAACTCCTAGTTCTACTCCGATTGCGCTCAAGCTAACATCAAATCCAACAATCTCACCGGTAACAACCCCCTCTCTCTTGCAATTTCTGATGCCGGTTCTTCGTTGTCTTCTTGTTTTGTTTCTGAGACCTAAAAATTGAAGGAATTAAATTGCGTTTTTTGTGTGAACTGATTGGTTTGGGGTTTTCTTGTTCAAAGGCTGTAGAAAACCTAATGGGTAGACCTCTAGTGTTCTTCATATCTTTCGGCAGTGGCGTGTTGCTTTAGGCGGATTGGAAATTCAGCTATGGGTAACCAAGATTTGAATTCGAACATTGGAGCTGTGGATTTGGGATTGAAGACAAAAATGTCAATATTGGGGCTAAGAAGATAATTAAGAAGGTTTCTGGGTAAGTTTTGATTCAAAGTTTTAGTCTTTTGATTATGGGTAACTAAGTTTTGATTCAAATGTCAAAATTGTCAGGTACCGGACATATGATGATCCAAAGCTAAAAGCCAAAATTGAGCAGGCTAATGTAGAAGTTCAGAAGAAGAATCAGGCTCGATATCGAGTCCTTGAAGCATTAAATGCAAAGAGGGTGAGTTGAAGTTCTTTGTTTTGAACATAACCTACTCTTATTTGTTTGTTTTTACCTGGATTGTTTTTCTGCCACTGTGTTCCTGTTTTTGTTCTTTGATATTGGTTCGTTGTTCTGTCTTCATTCAAGTATGGAATCTTTGTATTATTACTGATGTTTGTTATTAGCATTGGTTTAAATTAATTACAATTCTAAGGAGTGAGTATATTTAGGGGATGATTTGTTGTTAGTGTATACAGTACGTAACCAACCATGCGTCATTTGGGATGTACTGATGATAATAATGGATGCCATGAGAAAGTCTGCACCTGCATTTAGATTATGGTGTAGATGTGTTTATTATATGACATCTGGGTGGTAGGCAAGAAATAGATATATGAGGAAAAAATAACCACTATAATTTAGAACTTAAGGCTTAATGTAATGTGTTTTTAATAATAAGATAGAAATTTAACTAAAGTTTTCTTTGGCCTTTGCTTATTTTGTCATGAACGATACCTCTAAATTGAGGAAAGTAGGAGCAATGGTTGTGTTCAACACTTGCAGGGTTTAGTTTTTGTTTACTCATGTGCATATATTCGGTTTGGAATGAAGTATTTTTCTAACTTTCTTTGTTTTTCTGGTGGGTTTTGGGTCTTGCCAAGATGGTTATGTATGTAATTGAACTTGGTTGCTGCAAGTGTGTTTGGGTAGTATTAGAGATATACTGATTTGATAATGAGGTTTTGTGTACTGGTGTTAATCTCACTGTCACCCCCCTTATCATATCCATCACATAAAGTAGTTTCTGCGAGGGAGAAGGCGAGCCCCTTTGAGTGAGAGTGAAAGAGAGAGAGAGAGAGAGATTTTCATATATTGTTGTTTTTCACCAAAAATTGATAAAGTTGTGGCCTATCCCTCATGTCAGCACAGTACAAGTAATCAATAATGGAATGGAACCAATTTAATACCCACGCACCAAACTATCTTTCATTCCCCCCCCCCCCCCCCCCCGCGTTCTCTGCCAAAAATTCTCATACTGTTTGCAAATTTCTCTATGAGATTCGCTGATGATCAAACTCTCTATGAGACGCGAGTGAAGAGGAGGTTTGGCCAAGCATATCTTAAACTTTATTTTCTTTATGTGCTTGCTCTGATGCACATAAATTCATAAATTTATGCTACCCCAAGCATATGATTGCATTCATAAATTCATCCCACACTTTCCAGTAATTAAATACGTGTAATCCATTTATGTGCTTGCTCTGATGCACTCTTGTTTATGTGTTATGAATGTAGGAACTGATTACTTTTCCATTGCTACCTATGATGAAGCTATTCCGGCTCATATTGCTTTTCTAAAGAGAAGGGTAAGAATTATTATTCAATAGAAAAGAGAGCTTCAAGTTTATACCCTTATATTAGTATAGCTGCTTGCCTGCTTCTTATTTAAACCAAATTTTTGGTCAATTACCAATTCCTAGTTATTACTTATTACTTTCTATCTTTTAGCAAGGAACCTTGTGAAAGTACTAGTATCTTGCTTAGAAACTAGGCATCTGTAAAATCTTTAGCCAGCTATTATCACTGCAGTTCTCCCCTGCTCATTTCAGAGAAAAGGTACGTGCTAACTGCTATGTTAGCAGAATGTTTTTAATGGCTACACGAATGCAGAAGGATATTTATGTTTGTAACACTCTCAATATATAAATCCATACTCATTTGTATTTGTAGGCAATGCAATTTCCAGCTGCATTGCTGGCAAAACATCAAATTTCTTAATCAAGGTTGGCTACTCTTTGACTATAGTCTGAAAGATCATGCAGGTATCTCTTTTGGGTGTCACTATAATTATAGAGCAAAATAGTACCTCTTCGATCTTATAAAAGAATTGTCTGCAAAAGGGAAACAAGAGTTCTTGAATAAATATTAATTTGAAACAAAAATCATGTACCATGTGACAGGGGAATTTCTTACTCGTTTAAATTATCTGTTTGATGGAATCTGCTTCTATAAGGAAAGTCTAAGTTGAATTTAATTGAATCCAATTAGGAAAGCAAAGTCTTTTGTATCAAATGCTGATTTACAGTAAACTCACTTGAACATATACATGTTTTAATGCACCTTTTTGACATGTATGTGTACCAAACAGTCTATTGGTTTCGTTGGGCCTGGAGTGTCATTGCTGTGCTTGAACTATGCCAACACACCCACGGCTGTAGCGGTACTCCTTACATCAGCCTTATGTTTGAGTTCTTTCAGTCAAGCTGGCTTTCTCCTCAATATACAAGTAAGTTCCACCCATCCAATGATCATATTGAAAAACACACAAAGGTGTTACATTCATAATTAATTAATCTAATTGCAAGTTTATGTAGATGTGATTGATCATTCACTTTATTTCATGGTAAGTGCTGGAGTAGAACCAAATGTTCACATATATGGGGCACTGATTGATGGTTGTGGCAGAGCTGGGGAAGTGGCAAAGACATTTAGTGCTTATGGGATAATGAGGTCTAAGGTACTATTACACTGACAAATATTGACTTTGAAGCAGCAATTGGAGAACTTGAAGATGAAGATAATGCCGGAAAGAATCAACTGCATGTTGATGCAGTGAAGAATGTTACAGAGGAAATAGAATCAGTCGATTTGACCGTCCTAGATGTGCTCCATATTTTGGTGTTGGAGTAGTATATAGTGCTCCTTTTTGGCAATATTGTCTAATACATTTCAGTACAATTATGTGGATTATAACAATATTAGATATATATTGGTAATTACTGTTCATTTGGTGATTTTTGATTTCATTTTCTGTTGTACGTACACAATGTTCACAACAGCCATACAATAAAAACTGTTGTGTGAGAGTAATACAGATCATGGGTGCTATCAATGTTTTGTTATTCACACAATAGTTATAAAAAAAAAATGACTTCTGAATCACAATCACACAACGGGTTCTTAAGTTGCCCGTTGTCTGAGTGACATTCACACTATAGTTAATGATGTCGACAAGTTGTCGACATGGATGCCAAGTTCTTCAGACGACAGTTCTCTAAATCATGTTTCATCAGACGGCACCGAGATATACGACAGTCAGTTCCGCATCAGACGATAGTTTTTAGCCGTCGTCTGATTCAATTTTTGAACTAGTGTTAGCAAGGAGACTATGATCTAGACATGAGGCTTCAGTTATTGCCTCTGTACAATCACTCTCGATAACGACTTGTTGCACATGCAGAGTGTTTAAGAGATCAAGCCTCGAGCGAATGGCATACAACTCACACTGTTTTGGAGAGGCAATGTGTGGGATGGGTTCAGCAAAGGTAGCTACAAAGTGTCCTGCATCAGTTCTTAACACTCCTCCCACACTTCCCCGAGTTTGGTTGGGTAAGTACGCTGCATCCACATTCATTTTTAAGACTCTCGCAGCAGCTGGTTTCTAGTGGCTTCGAGGTTGCTCATATTAGAGTCTTTATGAGCAAGTAAGAAAAAAATAAGTGGGTGGTGTAAGGGAAAAAAAAAGTCTATAAAATTAAGATAAACGGTCAAAACTCCTTAAGTTTATATATAGTTTTCTCTTGTATTTAATATCTCTTGCTTTGTTCTCTCTCCTTCTGAAATATGTACATTTGAATAGCTTGAATAATCTTCAGTTTTTCTTTTTTTATCAGAAAGTGCAATTGCATTCATAGCTTCTTCTTCTTCTTTTTAATGACAATTGCATTCATAGCTTGAAGAACACACAAATGTACTTGCTTAAAAAAGAATATCACACCCGAATAAAAAAGAATTTGACCTCTCAACGAATATCATGCTTAATTATTGTGGTTACTCAAGTCAAAACTTGCTGCACCATTCCAGTTCCATGTGAATGAACACCATTCCCAACGCTTATCTTCGTATCATTAATTATAATTCTTTTCCTTACGGAGACAGCTAGAAGTCAACGAATTAGACTGAGGACTTTCATTAGGTAAGAAGCTGTTTAATAAAAGTATTGGGCAATTGGATTTGATTAACAATAATTCTAGGGCATCGTCGTATTACCCAAAACATATACCACTTTTTGTGCCATCACTCAATCTCTTCAGAAGGTCAAAGGGACAAAGAGAATCTGCTATGCAATAGCTATCCAAAAATTCCAAAGTACTATTTGTATCGTCTTAGTTTCTTTAAAAATGAAATAACAAAGTCAACTCAAAATTATCACCGCCATTCATGACCACTATTTTAGCTTATCACCGGCCATTATTGCCTTTAGAACAAGACAACTCCATTTGCAAGTCTAGCTATCTTAACTTTCATTTGGTCATCGACTCATTGATCATTTTTGAGTTTATCCATGGCTCAAGAAAGCTCCTCTTCCAATAGTGGTTCTCCTCATTATGATGGATATTGTAGGTATCATGTGTTCTTGAGTTTCAGAGGCGAAGACACGCGTAAGACTTTCACCGACCACCTCTACACCGCCTTTAAAGATCAAGGCTTTCGTACTTTCCGAGATGACGATGAACTTGAGAGAGGAGAAGATATTAGTCCGGGGATTGAGAAAGCCATTCAACAGTCGAGAAGTTCTGTTATTGTGTTCTCAAAAGATTACGCGTCTTCCCGGTGGTGCCTTAACGAGCTGTTGATGATCCTTGAACGCAAGAGGACCTCAGATCATGTAGTTTTACCAGTCTTCTACAACGTGGATCCATCCCAAGTGAGGAAGCAGACGGGCAGTTTTGGGGAGGCATTTGCCAGACACCAAAAGACTCAACTATCGGACAAGGTGAAAGAATGGAAGGACGCACTTACGAAAGTTGCAGATCTTGGAGGGATGGTATTACGGAACCAAGATGATGGGTAATTAATAATTATTTTCATTTTCAGATATGGAAAATTCTAGTATATGTTGACGTATGCGATACATCAAGTTTTTTGAATATTTTAGACCGTTGGATTTAATTAAAAGTTGAATATATCTGACGGTCTGAAATATGCAATAGTGGTAACCTGCTTACCAGGTAACCTGTATCTTTTTTTTTTTTTCTCTTCTTTTTTTAAAGATTCCTACTTACATATCAAAAAAAAAAAAATTAGAAAACCCTAAATTGAAAAGGAGAAGAAGAAGATTAAAGGAAGAACATTGTCCCGTCCAGATTACTCGTCCATTTTTTACAACTGTCATTCAATTTCTGTCTAATTTTGTTCTAAGAGAAAACCCTAATTTGAAGAGGAGAAGATGATAGGAAGTCAAAATGCTTGACGAGTTCAGTTGTGATTGCACCAAAACTTCTCATGTGCCGGTAAAAAGGAAATTTTGATTCGCAGCAGTACGGTGTTGTCTGTATGTTTGAGATCGTTCTGTTGTATGCAAGCCCGTGTTTGCTTCCGGTGTTTTAGTTCATGTGGCTAGCATGGTGGAATTTGGGTGTGGGAACTGTCATCACCCTTCCAGTAAGTTTTTTCAATTAACCTCGTTTTGCTTCCAGTAGATGCGATTGGTGTAAACATGTTTTCTTCTAGTTTTTGGATTGTCTTAGATTCCAGTTTCCCTTGGGAATTAAGTTTTCTTTTGAATGACAAGGAAACATCTAGCATATATAGGAACTTATCCTAATCTAGTATGAATAGAATTATTAAGTTCATCGCGAAGACACAATAAACCATTCGTTGAACCATATATCTTGAAGTAGTCTAGTCGGGGATTTATAGTCTAGTTGGGGATGAAAGGGAGGTTTTAACTCCAGGGACTGCTCAAATCTTTCAAAAGGAAAAAGAGAGTAGCAAAGCTCAACTTGGTCAAACCTTGAGAGATTTTACTAGGAGCCTTACCAAAATTTCTAGGTGGAGCCTTACTAAGATTACAAGATTTCTAGGTGGAGCCTTACTAAGATTACTGGGAGCCTTACTAAGATTTCTAGGTGGAGCCTTACTAAGATTGTTGGGAGCCTTACTAAGATTACTAAAATTATATTTATCGGTCTTAACCAAAGGCATGCCATATAGGGCTTCTAGGCCATGCTGAGATCATTTCTATAGTAGAAGTTCAGGGCTTTGGTATTAATATTTTGTTTCCAGAGAGACACTGATATTGGATTGGTAATTAGCTTAACAGCTAGGGTCAAGTAACTGAGTGGATTCTGTTTAATATAAGCTCGAAATAAACTAGGCAAAACGATGTTGAGGATGGATTGGATCGTATATATGAGGTATTTATCAGTAACAAAACATGAAAATTCCCCATAATGCAGTAATTGGATATGAGGTTTAGGGTTTGGACATGACAAGGAAAATTCAGCCAAGTTAATAGTGCTTTGTTTTTTTGTTCTTTTGTTTTTTTGTACTTCATCTTCAAATCGTTTTGAGTGAACATTATTTCATCTATGCATACTAAGCTTCTGATATTGATTGGTTTGCAATTCTTCTTTCTTATCCTTAAGGTCACAGATTCTAGAGTAGGTGTATTTCATCACAAAACATAACTTTGACCCATTCGAAATCGACATCAGCTAAAATTTAACCTATTAATAAGGACCCATTTCATAACGTGCTCTCAAATCCAAGCTATAGTTCTTGGTTTAGAAATAGAAAACTCATTAGGGCATAAAAAAATGACTAGTTTTTCTGGTATTCTATTTGAGGATTGGACAAAAGGGTGCTTCTGCTTTTTTACATAAAAAGTAACTGTTACGATGAATGTGAGCATGTATTGTAGTCCAACCTGAAGGTAAAAATTCTTTTTACTTTGATAAAAAGGCCTAGCTACTGATTCATTTATTGTCATGTAAGGAGATAATAAACTAAAATCTTTTTAGTTTGATCTTTCATATAAATCAGGAACTAGCTTTCGTTTCACCATCACCTACTTCACAATTCAAAACACCCAAAAGACCCCATTTTACAAATCCTAAACCCTGTTTCTTCCTTAAATTGGTCTACCGTCTACTATGTACGTACATATTGTTCCCAATACAATAATTTTTTTTTAATAATCCTACAGGTTTCAATTTGATATAGATAATCCATCTAATTATATGTTGCATATTAGTTTGTAATCTCAGTCTCTGTAATTTTTTTTTTCTATTTTAGGCATGGATGGATCGTATGAATCTTCAATGTGTAATGGAAGTGACTGTAATGAAATGCAATATAAGGGAGTTAGATATGATAAGTTGTCTACAGAAGATCTTAAAGGGCAGGAGTTTAAGACTGTGGAGGAAGCTGAGTCCTTTTACAATGCTTATGCAAAGGCCATGGGTTTTGGTGTTAGAAACGACTACAAGAGATTAAGTATACGCACAACAGGGAGAGTCACTTCATTGCGGTTGGTTTGTTCTGCTCAAGGGAAAAGAAGAGAAGAGTACATAAGTAACAAGAAAAGAGTTCGCAAGCCAAAGAAAGAAACAAGATTCAATTGTCCATGCTTGTTCAAAATAAGGTACCGTTCGAATATTAATGCATATATTGTTGATGATTTCATAACGAACCACTCACATCAGCTTGCACAAGCACATGAGTCGCATCTTCTTCGATCACACAGATCAGTTGAAGATCATCATTTAGCACTGGCTACATCTATGCAGAGAGTGTCTGTTAAGCCTTGTCATACATATGAATACATTGTTGATAGATCAGGAGGTTTTAAGAATGTCGGGTTTATTATGAAGGACTTGTACAACAAGTTAGATTCAAGACGCCGAGAAATTTTACTTGAGGGTGATGCAGAAGCTGCACTTGCATATATGAGAGGCAAAGTTGCCACAGACTCGCATTTCTACTGCAAGTTTAGCATAGATGAAGATAACAGGTTGGCGAATATGTTTTGGAGAGACTCTAATTCTCTGGTGGATTATACTTGTTTTGGAGATGTCTTGGTGTTTGATAGTACCTATAAAACCAATCCTTATGAGAAGCCGTTAGTGTTGTTTGTTGGTTCAAACAATCATTTATCGACCACAGTTTTTGGTTTTGCATTACTCATGGATGAAACGATTGAGACTTACACATGGGTTTTGGAGACCTTTATATCGTCTATGAATAACAAAAGGCCTGTTGCTGTTTTGACTGATGGGGATGAAGCAATGCGAAGGGCTATTGAAGTGGTACTCCCTGGTTGTCCTCATCGTCTGTGTACATGGCACATAGCAAAGAACGCCCGGAGGCACCTGCGTAAGAACAATGTCTTTTCTGAATTTAGACGTTGTATGTGGGATGAAGTCACTCCAGATGGTTTTGAAAACACTGGAATGCTATGGTTAACACACATGGTCTCCACAATAAGGATTGGGTTAAGATGATGTATGAAAAGAGGCAAATATGGGCAGAGGCATTTATTAGTGGCCATTTTTTTGCCCGTATGAGAAGCACTCAGAGATGTGAGGGTATGAACAGCTATGTGAAGGGTTATTTGAAAAGCGGTGTGAAATTATTTGAACTTATTCCGGCACTTGATAGGGCATTGTTACGGCTTAGGAACAAGGTTGTGGAAGAGGATTTTAAGTCCAATAACTCTAGTCATGTCCTTACTTCTTCACTTCGAAAATTGGAAGATCATGCAGGTATTATTTTCACTTGAAGATTTAGCATCTGCTTTAAGATTTTAGGACACATAACTTTATTCATGTGTTTTTTTTTTTTTAAACATGGAACATCATGCAGGTACCATGTTCACTGATAGTGTGTTTGAGCATGTACGTAACGAGATTGATGGGGTCGGCGATTTAATAACATCTCGAACTATGGTGTTTGGTTCAAGTCGTGTATACTTTACATCTAGTTACAATGACAACAAACAGGAGATTGAGTACACGACAGTTTACTATCCTGATGAAAACAATCCTCGTATGGAGTGTTCATGTAAGCTGTTTGAATGCGAAGGCATTCCATGTTGTCATATATTTAACGTTATGAAACATGAGCGTATGAATGAGATTCCTTCATCCTTATTAATGAAGAGGTGGACGAAGTCTGCAAAATCTGATATGCAAATATCAGTTCATGGAGACAACGTCCCTAATGAAGCTATAGAATTTGCCAGGTACATACTTCATTTAATTATATTGAATAATTCTTCTTGTTTTACATTAACAATGTCACTTACTTTTCTTTTCTTTT
The DNA here is from genome assembly GCF_002994745.2 of Rosa chinensis. Taxonomy (NCBI): domain Eukaryota; kingdom Viridiplantae; phylum Streptophyta; class Magnoliopsida; order Rosales; family Rosaceae; genus Rosa; species Rosa chinensis. The sequence goes on from NC_037088.1 coordinate 39,493,810, forward strand.
TTTAACAGCACATTATGATTAGTTTTAGGCTCGTTTGTGAATCTTAACTGATGTCTTGTTATACTGTATTGAACAATCAATAATAAATCATATATCGTGCAGGTACGGCGATTTAAATTGTTTTGGGAGTAAACTGTGTTTTCTTGCATCGAAAACAAAGGAGGGCACAGACATCCTAAACAGAGAATTCATCAGACTAGAGCCCATACTATCAGACTTTTGGAAGCAAGAGAAAGAAAAAATTGTTACTCCAGAGCACTGCAGTAATATTATAAAAGATCCAATCAAGGTGAGGACCAAAGGCACCCAAAAGACCACAAGTATTAAAAAATCTAGACAGTGTAGTTGGTGCAAGAACTATGGACACACAAAAACGACATGCCCGCAGAAAAAACGTCGACGAAACAGAGCTTGAAACATTTGGTTGAAACCAGAGTAATAATTGTTTTATGTAAACAAAGATTTTTTCAATTATTTACCAACAGTTATGGTCAATCTAATTTTGTTAGTGTAAATTTAGTTTACAATGAGTTATTAGTTATTTATGATTACTATCATTACTTCAGTTTCAGTGCAAAAGGTCTGTCTAAATCCTTTCTTATACACATCTTATTGTGTGTTAGGCATATTATCCTTAGCAAACAACTTCTTTATTAGTTTTGGCCATCATTTTATCCTTCTGTTATCTTTTGGCGATTTTCATTTGAGTTACTTTGAAACTTAGTAATTTGAGCATTCAAAACAGAGGCTACTGATGATGAATACAAAATAACTTTAATATCGAAAGGTGCAATAACATTCTCAGTAAAAGATAGCATTAAAAGAAAAATCCTTCCAAAAAATCATGAATTGACCAACGCAAAGTACAATAAATTCCACATCTTAAATCATCACTCGAATCAAATTCCCAGAGCTCATAATTGTAAAAAAGAAGCACATAACTAAATCCTTCCAAAGCAACTTCATATTCCAAAGTCCTGCATCTGCACTCCAATGAAAGAAAATAACAAAAGGAAAGAGTTAGTATTAATATGTTCGAGAACTGGTAGCGATTTATGAAATTACAATGACTGAAGAATTCCACAATCAATTGACAATTACTGCTATTGGTGGAGTATAGAGGTTGTTGAAGGTACAAATAAGACTTTAATTTAAAAAGGAGTAAGCCTTCATACTTTTCATACATTGTTCAACAAGAATCTGATACATACATGTACAAAATTAAAACATAAATTTGTTCTGCAGCATTATGGTTTTCCAAACAGACGAAAACTTCCTAAACCGTGATGATATGAGATGCTTAGAGCCCGGTCAATATGTCAGCAACAAGGTATGAATTTCAAGTACAGTACAATTTTTATTTTAGTCATCATGTTTACATCTTTTTCGTAACTATAACTGTACCATATTTTTTCCTGGATACCAGTTGGGTAGCGCTGTAATTGAAATTCTTCGGAAACATGGAGATCCTTCTCAATGGTTTTTTAGTGCATATTTTGCGGTAAGGTTGTATATACTTGGATTGTCTATGCAAAATTTGACTGTAGGAGACTAAGTTTAGTATTTTAATGTAGGCCAAAGCACTTTCTAAAAAAGAAGGTCAAGATTTGTCAAAATTTGCTGCCAACGCGAAAAAAGAAAATAAGGCTGAGTTCCGATACTTTGTATTTGAGAAATGCGAAAAGGTATCATATACACTTTTTAATTTGTTTAATTGAGCTTCTCAAACAGATATTTCATGTAGTAACAATTTATAGTGTGCAGATTTTTATTCCCATTCTGGATGAGGGTGTAAAAGGGAACCACTGGTTCCTTATGCTAGTAAAAATAAGAAGCAAGGAAGTTGAGATATTGGATAGTTTTCCTAGTTCCGCTCGCAAGACTCCACGAGAGAATCTAGCTTATCATTTGGTAATAAATTATTTTGTGCATTATTGTTATTAATTCAGATTATATGTACACATTTTCAAAATCACACCTTCTTGATTCTTAACGATGCAGCTGAAGACACTGGACATGATATTTAATAACGAGATTATGATTCATTTTGATGAAGGATGCACATTCTCTTCATTTAAAATTATTCATCCCGATTGTGTTCCAGTACAAAAAAATGGATTCAATTGTGGTATTTTTATGATTAAATTCATGGAGGATTATGAGAATGCATCCAAAGCAGGGGACAAGGTAGTTATTTTATCTGAAATTCAGCATCTAATTTTTCAAGTTATTTCTTTATAAAAATTCTAATAAACTCATGCATGCAGTATCATTCTGTGAACGAGCGTCTGCGCATAGCTCTCACCTTGTTGAGGCATCCGGACAACCAAGCACGCTACAATATTGCTGAAGCTAGACAAAGGTCACTGCAAAAAGTTATATGCAAGAAACGTGGACCAAAGACAATGAAGATAGATCAAGATAGCACAGCACGCAGTGATACTGATGAAGGTTTGCAAAGGTCTCCAAAGAAAATGAAGGCAATCCACGAAATAGATGCAGCCAACGTGAACAAGAAAAAAGGTCCTGGTCGGCCTCGTGGATCAAAGAATAAACCTAAGAAATAACTAATAGCACACACCAAGTTACAACTAGTTACATTTTATCATACTCTTTTGCAAGTTACATTTGATTGTTAGAACTGCATTTCTTTAGGTCAAAGCTTGTAACAGGGTCTTCCTATTTGGATTATCATCATCAGTCACCAATCTCAGGCATTATGCTGAGACTACACTGGAACATGTTAGCCTCTTCCATCATGTCATTGACAGTTTGACACTGTATAGGCCGAAGGCATGTAGACTGGGTGCTCCTTGTCTTTTTGTTTCATGCATAATGCATTCCAGCTTAGTTTGCCTAATGTAGATGGAAAGATGGGGAACTTTATCAATGTGATAATAACATGGTTTTGAATTTTTATTCACTTCTGTTTTGACATTTAGAAGCAGTCTGCTTAATTTATTCTAGTTTAGATATACCTAAATTGCAGTAAAGCATGCCTCTGTTGACATGAGCACCTGAATGTGCACCGCATTTAGACAAATAAACAGTTCTCTTTTTTCTTTTTTCTTGTATTCTTTTCTTTTCTTTTGGCCAATAAACAAAGAAGTTGTTCAAGCAAAAAGAAGCTGCATCTTTTTACTGGATACAGAAAAATAACAACGTTGAATAATGTTGCACATGAAATGCCAGCAATTTAGGTTTCTTCACTTCCCGGGGACGAAGTTGGTAGCGTATGCCCATGCATTGTTGGCCACGGGATCAGCAACGTGGTCATAGAGGTTCTCAACTGGCCCTTTTCCAGTTACAATAGCCTGAACAAAGAATCCAAACATTGAGGTCATTGCCAACCGCCCATTCTTGATTTCCTTCACCTTCAGTTCAGCAAAGGCTTCAGGTTTAATTGATAATAGTTGATTTCCTTCACCTTAACTCGTCAATGTCTTCCATATTGAAAATGGGAATGGTCGATTCAGTTCTTTTGACAGCCCTGGAATCTCAAATTAAAAAGCAGTAGATGCTATCTGGAATCTCAAATTAAAAAGCAGTAGATGCAATACCAGCGAAGCTATATATCTACAGTAGTATTGAAATAAGCCTTACTGCATTTAGAATATCAACAACCCTTGCCTCCATCATAGCTTCGGTTGAATTTCTCTGAAGAACATCAACAACCCTTGCCTCCATCAGAGTTTCTACAGCTTCCCAAGCTTATAAACAATGGAGATCACTTAGACCTTTCATAGAAAATAAGGACCCAAGTTGGCTAATCAGAAATTGTAAATATCTACTACATAGACGATGTCCAAGTATAATGCAGTCTTCACCCCTGACAAAGAGTAATGTATCTGGTTAACTGACTATCAAATCAAAGGTTTCTTAAGTTCAATGCAGAAATAAAAATAAAAAATAAAAAAAACATCATGGGATTTGATAGTGAAGTACCTTTTGTTTTTGTGGCAGGTTGGATTGTGTTGCAAGTTGCAACTGATAGTTGGACATTGTGAAAAGAAAGAGTGAGTATGAAGGTCTTGAGGTTAAGTTTCGGGCTTTGGAAGGCAAAAAGCTTGCCGTGGAAGAAGAGATTAGGGCATTGAAGAAAGGAAGTGATGAAATTTGGGAGTAAATTAAAGGTGCTGGAGATGAGAAGAAGAAATTGGAAACAAACTACACTCATTCACTTTTAGAAGTAAGTGAGAATAAGTAAATCATTAGGAATTTCAACCCAAGATGAAATTAGAGAGCAAATTAATGGTGCTGGACAATATTCATTATGATGAAATTGGGGAGCAAATTAAGGTCTTCTCATGTTGTTTGTTAGAAAAAGTCTAAACTCATGCAAAATTTGATATCTTTTAATGTTAGACTAAATATTAGTACATTAGTCTAGCTAGTAACATAACCGGTGAAACATGAAGTAAAAGAACATGCCCTCTATCTGAGCAGAATGGCTACATCAAGTTTTGTCCAATTGAAATAAAATCATGACAGAAAAGGTGGAAGAAAAAAAGTTTTATCAGCTCTAATGCAAGAGAACTATTAACCCAATGAAGAAACCAGTGTATCCACGCCTCAATATATACAGCTAACTGTTTAATAAGAGGATTTTAAAAATCTTCTAAATGTTTTGAAAACAATACCTCCTCGATAAAAAGAGCTAGTGTCCCTCACTGATTACTATTTATTCCTACGTAGCACAGAAATAACAAAATGGAATATGTGATAGTCCATACTGTAATTGCTAATCTCCTATGCTCCCCCTGATCTTACTATCCCCATTTATAAGGCAAAAAAAGTTTAGTCACCACAAATAACCTGTGATTTCTTTAATTTTGTTCAAGTGTCTCAATATCAGTAGAAATGCGACTCTTTCGTCATTCAAATACGTCCCCATCACCAAACCACAGAAATCCATACTCCAACAATAAGCAAATTTAAGATGAAGTCTGGCATATATAATTGATGAAGTCTGGCATATATAATTGATTGAGTTTTGATATGTATCAAGCACACCAATAACCAAATTATTAACTCACAAGTTTCACACCAGAACCAAAATTTTTGAAACTCACGGAATGGTCGACGTGACATGTTTTGAACCTTCAAATAGCTCAATAAAGCGACAGCTTGCAGAGTCTTTCCCAGTCCCATCTGTAAAATATCCACCACTGCAGCGTCATGCCACACCGCATCGTCATGCCACACCGCAGCACATTACCGCGCCACCACAGATTGAATCTGTTCGACAACTGCAACCCGATCCCAAGGCAGCCGTGCAACCACCGCGGTAGAAACCGATCCGGGAACTGGCCTTTCCGCCACCGCCACAGCCACCGCTCAACCGCGCCACACCTCCGCACCACACCAGCGGGACGAACCGACCAGGATCCAAGCGTCCCCAGCCTGACCCAAAGCTCCAGCACAGCGTTGAAGAAGACAACTGAAGAAGACAAAATGAAGAAGAGCCGCCCCCAACCCTCGAGCCAACGATCTGGATCCGGAGGGATCAAGATCAGGGCAAGAGAGGAGGGGGAGGCGTGTTGGTTGCAGATCTGTTTTCTCTCTCTAGTTTTTAGAGAGAGAGGCTCTCGAACTTTAGACTTCTGTATTTGGAATTTGGGGTCATGTAGCGGACGAACGCCCAGCATGTTTTCAGAACCACTTTACTAATAAAACAACGAATGTGTTGCTATAATAGTAAAACTTCATATATTTAAGTAAATTTGCGGTGAGTCCTTTATTGTGTAATAAGGTTGTCTATTTTATAATTACTGTCCTTTAGGAGTTATTTACTTATTTAACAATGTTTTTTCTAGATTTTACGGCAATTGAGGTCCAAAGTAATAACCAAGGTTGTATTTGTGATAATTCTTCAATATTACAAGTTTGACAACGAATTGTTGTAGAAGTAGTAATCAAACTCTTATTTGTGGTAATTTTTTATATTACAAGTCTGAGAACCATTTTACTAATGTGACAACGAATTGCTATCAAAGTGGTAAAACTTTATGTATATATTGTAAATGAGGCGCGAGTCCTTAATTGTGTATTAAAGTTCTATATTTTGTAATTAATACTTTTCATGTGTAAATTTCATCATCCATGAGATAATTACTCGTTTGACAATGCATTTTACTATAGATTACAACAATTGAGGTATAAAGTGGTAATTATGGTTGTTTTTATGATAACTACATGAAATATGATCCATTTACAAAAAAAAACGATCCACTTACCAATGTAACAACAAATGATTTGTTTATATGGTAAATAATCATATTAGACCTAAAACTTTTCAAGTCCTTATTCTTGTAACCCAGTTGTTCTTTTTGTAATTAGAGTCCTTTGTTTTGTAAATTATATCATCGATGAGGCATTTTACAACAAAAGACCACATTGGTCGTATTTAATGATAATTATAGTTGTAATAAAAGTAATTACTATATTTACGATATTCATTACAAGTTTTTGAACGATTTACGTATAAAAGAATAAATGAGTACTTAGTATGGTAATTTTTTTTTTTTTTAAGTACACATGTCAAATTGTAATTGGATAACCTGTTGACCTGTACAACAGGTTTCACCAACTAATTTAATTTAATATATATTAATTAAAAAGTTGATGTATGACAAACATCAACACACCTTAGACTTCCCCTTCAGATATTAGCCTTCCCTTTTCTTTTTTCTTTTTTCATTTTCTTGTCAAATTATTTTGTTGTTAAATTTTTTTTCATTTCATTTTATTTTTTCTACCTGAACCAAAATATATATTTTTCAAAAATAGTTCATTTTTTCAAATTAGATACATTAAAGTTTCGGTAAAAGTTATAATAGTCCTTCTAGTTTGGAGTGATACTCAAAATTAATTTTGTAGTTTAAAAATATTTAATTTCATCCATGTGGTTTGCAAAACTAATCAACATTAGTCCAAATGCTATTTTTGACAAAAATTCACTCATGTCCAATAATAAATTTGTCATTTCAATTAAAAAATAAAAACATTAAATTAAATAGCATCTGAAAAATGAAACTAAAAAAGAATCCCTTGTATGGAAAATACTTCAGTACATTAATGTACTGATATATCAAGTAGACTATGTTCAATATAGATGTAGACTTACTCGGTACAAAGGTAGACTAACTCCATACATGTCTACCCATGTAGAGCTAGTCTACTTTTGTATTGAACCTAATCTACTTGATGTATCGGTACATTAATATACTGTAAACGATTCCTTCTTGTATATTTTCTAATTTATTTTTTTCTAATTTATTTTTATTTATTGGATGACAAACTTATACATGAATTGCACAAATTTTTTTTTTTGTCAAAATTAGCCGTTAGACCAACTTTGATCAATTTCGCAAATCATGAGAGCAAAATTAAATATTTTGAAACTGCCAAGATTAATATTGAGCATCAACCCAAATCACAGGAGCATTTATAACTTGAACCCTTTAAAATTTTGGAGCTACCAACCATAACACATGAATTGTTGCATATTTTGCAAACTCTTTCTAAGCAATATAATTTGAATTAAACACGTACATATTTCTTGCATAATTAACGCAACAGTTGCGTTCATCCGGTCAATAAATGACCAAAAAATTATTATTAATTTTCTTAAATATTATTATTATTCTATAACCTAACTTAAAAATAATTATTTCCACCATTGGATATGGTTGAGCATAATTTTCTTAATCAGTTACTAACCATGTGAACAGTTTGGTGCTCTTATATATATATATATATATATATATATATATATATGTAGTATAAAGTAAAGTGCTGCAGCTTCACCAAATTATAGATTTCTCAAAATACCCTTGAGTCTAGAAAATTAATATTTAAAATGAAAACGTTTAATAATTATTTAGTAAAATAAAAATAAAAGCTAAAGAAAAACATAAATGCAATAAAGAAGTAGGTGACAAGTGAGGGTTTTCACCAACTACACATGCATCGCACGAGTATGAGGTTAGTTATGCTATAAAACGAAGAGTTCAAGTTTCACCAAAATATGAATTGCCCAAAATATCATTTAATATAAAAATTAAAAACTCATGCGAAAATTGGAAACTAGAAATAAGCAAAAAATCATGAATATAATTTAAATGAAATAAAAAAAGATGACAATTGAAGGGCCTTCATCAATCATGCGTGCATCGTACAGATTGAGGCTAGTTTTCATAATTCATACCCACTGTTTGAACTATTTAGTTGAATGACTTGTTTGACTAATCTTTAGTTTCATTTGCATGTCCAACTTTCTAGGTACGAATCAAAATTTATTAAAACAATTGTTAAAGAGATAGGTGACAAGCTTACTCGTACAGTACCACTAAGCGTTGGCCCTAACCTGATTGGAATTCATGCTCGAGCCAACAAAATTAATCAATGGATACAAGATGGACCAAATGATGTCGGCATACATGTAATTTTTGGGATGTCTGGAATAGGGAAGACGACAGTTGCAAAACATATCTATAATTCAAACTTCAGAAGATTCGAAGGAAGCAGTTTCATTGAAAATATTAGACAAACCTCAGAACAAATCAATGGCATAGTTAAATTACAAAAACAGCTCCTTTATGATATTTTGAATGGAAGAGAAGTAAAAATACGAAATGCTAGCGAAGGAAAAACTGCGATTGAAGATGCCATAAGCTGTAAAAGACTTCTTCTTGTTCTTGATGATGTGGATCATATGGACCAATTTGATGCATTACTTGCGATGCAATATCGATTCCATAAAGGAAGTAAAATCATCATAACAACAAGGCGTGCATGGGTATTAAAAGCTCATGGAGTTACTAAGGTGCACTATGTTCGAGCTTTGAATGAAAGTGAATCATTGACGCTTTTCAGTTTGCATGCTTTTCGACAAGATCATCCTACTGAAGGCTACGCGGAACAGACTGCAAAGTTTGTACGCCACTGTGCCGGGCTTCCATTAGCACTTCGAGTTTTGGGTTCTTCCCTGTTCGGGGAAAATATAGTTGTATGGGAGAGTGCATTAAGAAAATTAGAATCTATTCCTAATAGCGAAATCATGCATAAACTCAGAATGAGTTACGATGTACTGGATAAGCATGACCAGGAAGTGTTCCTCCACATTGCTTGTTTCTTTATTGGAAATGACAAGGATTACACTGTTGGAATACTAGATGGATGTGAATTGCACACTACTATTGGCATTATAAATCTCATTGATAGATGCCTAGTAGCAATTGGCCCCAATAACAAGGTGGTGATGCATGACATGATTCGTGAAATGGGAAGAGGAATTGTTCGCCTAGCAGCAGAGGAGCCTCGGAAACGTAGTAGATTATGGCATCACAAGGACTCTATCAAAGTATTGAAAGAAAAGAATGTAAGCAAAATTCACTATGTTGTTTATATGTATATATGTATTTCTTTTTGTGTAACTTATATCTCCCATTTTTTCTCGCCTTTTAATTAGGGGACAAAAAAAATTGAAGGTCTTGAATTAAACATGCAAAGGCACCTTGGAGTCACTACAAAAAATTTGAATGAGATCATCTTGGAAACCAATGCATTTGCAAGGATGCACAAACTAAGACTTCTCCGGCTTAGTCATGTGCAACTCAGTGGATGCTATGAAGAAATTCCTACAGGATTGAGAATGTTGTGTTGGATTGCATTTCCTTTAGATTCTATACCAAATGATTTTCATTTGGAGAACCTAGTTGTTCTGGAAATGCAGTATAGCAGCTTGAGACAAATCTTGAACGGAACAAAGGTACGTTGCTCTACTCTTTAGAACTTTTCTTTTTCTTTCCCTATATTTTAGGTTTTGTATAGTATCTGAAATAATTAGGGGTGGTTAATACATATACAAGAACTAACTCCGCGCATTGTTACTTTTTTTTTTTTTTTCCCGTCTCCATTACAGTGTTTTCCATCCTTGAAGATCCTTGATCTCAGTCATTCTCATGGCCTTATTGCAACCGTTGACTTCTCTCTTTGTCCCAATTTAGAGAAACTGATTCTCATGGATTGTGAAGGCTTGATTGATGTCGATGAATCCATTGGAAACCTGGACAGACTAGTTTATTTGAACATGAAAGATTGCAAAAGTCTTAGGAGGCTCCCAAAGACCATTGGTATGCTAAAGCTACTTGACACACTTATTTTATCTGGTTGTTCAAATCTTAACAACTCTTCCATAGATATGATTAGGAACATGGAGTCTCTCAAACTGCTTGAACTGGATAGAATTCCAGTAAGTCAATTATTCAATCTCTGTGGGGAGGTCAAATTATGGATTAGTTATTTGCCATGCTCTCTACTATCCTTAAGTCTTAGTGGGTGCAATCTCACTGATGAGGCTTTTCCTAAGGATTTTGCTAGCCTAGCCTTATTGAGAAGTTTAAATCTAAGTAATAATCCAATTTGTGGCCTACCAAATTGCGTCAAGGGGCTGACAAGGCTAGAAAAACTCCTTCTCTCGAACTGTTTGAGCCTCAAGTCCCTTGTAGAGCTACCAAAAGTAGACCACGAGTTGGATGTGGCCGATTGCACAGCATTGGAAAGAATAACATATCAATCAAGTTGGTGTGCCTATGCTGCGCCTAACCGAAGTGGTAGGAACCACAGCCTAGTTGAGTGGGAATACAAATATAAGTTAGAACCCATTAAAAGTGTTAATGTAGAAATGCTCAATTTTTTGGGCTTGAGCAAATTGGACTTCGAATTCATGCCAACCATTCGGATGTGCATGCCGTATCAAGGTTACGACATAATTCATCAGGGTGGAATCCAGGTGCCTCTCTCTCTCTCTCTCTCTCTCTCCTCATGATATATGAAAAGTTGACAAAGTTGTGATTACCATATGTGACACAGGGACTGCATGAGTATGATGGCACAAACTCATATATTCGAGGAAATGCAAGAAAGATAGATATGTTCAGCACATTTCTTCCTGGAAATGCGGTTCCAGGCCAATTCAGCCATAGAACCAAAGGCTCCTCCTCAATATCATTAACCTTGCCTTTGCCTTCACTTCCCGATATCAGAATCCGAGGCTTTAACATCTTCATTATCTATGCAATTTCTGATAACGACGATGAAAGATATTCTTCTAGTAGGGACCAGGGTTCAATAACTATCAAAATCATAAATGAGAGCAATGACGACAACTGGCATTATGCCCCAATATATCACGGTATTCCAGGTAAGGGAGAAGACATGATATGGTTAACCCATTGGAATATGAAGAATCAAGTAAAAGGTGGGGATCAAGTGGCTGTTTCACTCTCGGTAAAACATGCAAGGTTTCGGTATCAAGTAAAGGAGTGGGGGATCCAGGTTGTACAGGAGAAGCAAGAAGATAAGATGTGTACCGACCACTACACCAGAAATCCCATTTGTTTTCCATGTGCCACTGGCGGAGATTTGTTAACATCTGATGAGCCGTTGACTGGAACATACTTGCTGTCCTATGAACCTGATTCAACTGTAGATAAAGGTGTGTTGTTTATTGACGCGCGCATTTGACCTACTCCAAATATTTTTAAGACAACAAATTAAACTGCCATTAATTTGCATCACACGATTAATTTTGTTCATATAATTTAAGTTGTTGAATGCTGCTTTGTATAGCAATTAAACACTTCTAGATGGATATATGGATTCCCTTTCACTAAAATGTTTTACCTCTAAATTTAAGGGGGGGTATCATTTCCTGCTGTTTTTGTGTTCCTTAGATAAAGAAGGAGATGATGAAGAAGAGGCAGTGGGTGATCCTATTCCTGAATCAGCAATGAGGGGTGGCAGCAACAACAGCGATCGGGGTCTCAGAAAGTGGAAGGTGCTCATCATCGCTGCTCTCATCCTTGCCGCTGCCATCAGTGCTGCTCATCGTTTCGAGGACTCTGATCTCAACACAAATCTAGCTAAATCAGGTGTGTTAGACAACAAAGCTTTGCTTTCACTCCAACTAAATAGGCAACAAAAATGCCAACAGATTAGGAACTAAAATTTTGAGTAGAAACGTCAATAAGCATCTGAAAATATATTACAACTAAGAATAGATATATCAACTAATCCGTGAGTCAAACTCAGGACATTATACTTATAAAGTAATCAATGGTCACTAGACCAAATGGTATTAGGCCATTAGCAATTTTAGCAGCACAAGTTTTCTTCATAATAACTAATGAAATTGCCCCATAAAACATGTACATTGTTGTAGGAGAATTGTCATTGTGTTTATTATTGATAATAGGAGCCCTTTATATAGAGAGTACAAGGTACACAATAGGTAATAGAATCCGAATACAATTGAATACCTAGAACACTTTCCTATTACAACTCTAAACCCTAGTTTGTAGAGGCACACATTATGTCGACATCCTTCAACACTCCCCCTTGTGCCGCTCAAATTTGGTAATGACGCTTTGATTGTTGCCTCGTTAAAAACCTTGCCAGGTAACAAAAACCCTGTGGGACAAAAATAACCCTGGTCGAAGGACAAAAAGAGCACAACACGTCCTTCACTCTTCGAGATCGAACATGTAGACATCATGCCTCCCCCTGATGTCAATATCTCCTCCTGATTGCCACAATCATGGGAGTTCGGATAACTTTCTCAATCCGATGCTCTTCACATGTTTCTCGAAGGTGGATTTTGGTAACGACTTAGTATATGAGTCCGCTACATCATCCTCTAATCGGATTTGGTTCACTTCAATATTTAGAAGTGCTTGTTGTCATTTTGATGGAGGGGAGGAGGAGCATGGAAGGTGGCATTTTGCCTTGTGGGGTCTGATCCCACACTTCCGTCATTTTTTTTCTCTCTGTAGGGATAGAACAAACCCATATCAATCATACCTCTCAAATATCTAAAGATTGTCTTTATACCAATCTAATGGCGTTGCGTTGGCGCGGGGCTATATCTAGCCAACAAGTTCATAATAATTGAGGTGTCTGGTCTTGTATTGTGCTAAGTACAATAATGCGCCTATTGTACATAAGTAAGCACTTCTGCTATTAACACGTCTTCGTCATCATCCCTAGGACGAAACGGATCCCTTTTAGGGCCAAGACTACGGACTACCATGGTGCATCTTTAACTTTATCAAAAATGCCTAAGCATCTATTGACACGGTATACAAGTTCTAAATCTAGACAAAACCGTGTTCTCCCAAGGTCCTTCCTTTCAAACTCGGATTTCAGGTGTTCAGCGGTTTCCCTTAACTCTCAAGGGTTCCAATTATGTTTATCAACATAAACCGCGAAAATTGCAAATCCGGAACTTGTCATAGAAACACGTGGGCATAGTTCATCATATCTCTTCCCAATCAAGTAGTCATTTTAGTGAGCATTTCAACCTCGTTGCAAATACGCTTCATGGTCTAGAGCCACTTGACTTGGGTAAATGAAGTCCACAAGAACCTTCATTATATTCCGTATCTAGATCCCCATAGAGATACATAGTGACCAGATTCATAAGCTGCATGTTCAGTTATTTGGAAACTACCAAACTGACAAGGTAGTGGAGTGCAATGACATCCATTACGAGAGAATATGTCTTCTCGTAGTCTATTCCAAGGCGTTGTGAGAAACCTTGCGCCATAACCATCTCTTTTTCTCATCACGCTATCTAACGAAGACCTATTAATGTCAATAGGTTTTATGTTAGGAGGTGTTGGCATCTCAGGCCCGAAATCCTTCCTCTTCGTTAGTGAATCCAATTCAACCTGGATCGCATCTTTCCATTTAGGCCAATTTTCTCTACATTGACATTCTTCAACGGAGTAAGGTTCGATGTCATTGGTCTCAACAATTCCATGTCCTCATGTACACTAGTGTAGTTCGTAGAGATCTCTATATTCTCAGGAATTGGTTCTAACATTGAGGCGTCCCCCAACGATGTCTCTTGGACATAACCACAATCCAAAATATTCTCATGAGACAGATTTTGAGTATCAATGATCAATGGATCAAGTTGTGCCAAACTTGCTCTCTTCTTAGGGCGAGAATCCATCGAACCTATGGGTCTCCTACTCTCTCTAGCTGAACCCATGGCCTATGACGCCATTATGCCACCTTTGTGGCGTCACCATACCACCATCCATGGTAGTGGTGCAGTACCCATCTTCTCTGGGTGGCACCATGTCCTTTTGTGGGGACATCAATCCTTGCAGACGTGTTTGCAGCAAGTATATATGATCTCGTCACTTTTAGGGGATCAAGATGAGACATAGTGGGGACAGACCACGACAATTCCTGTCGTTCCTGTTGAACATTGACATTCTAATCTCCCCCTAACGACGGGAAGACTGTCTCATCAAAGTGACAATTCGCAAATCCAGCGAAATAGAGATCGCCTGTCAAGGGTTTTACTTAGCGGACTTATAGTTGGAGGCCTATGTCCAACACAAATATATATGTGCATTCATTGCAATGACTCATGTTGATGCGCTGTGGCGGCGCAATTGGCACATAAACCGCACACTCAAATATGCATAAGTACGAGATATTTAGACTCGAACCTAGTCACTAGCTGTAACGCAAATAAAAGTTGAATGGATGCTATGAGTCGTAGACGAATGAGCATAGCTGCATGCGATATTGCATAACCCAAACGGAAATATTGGTGAGCATTACCAAAGTCCGGGCTACCATCGTAGTCTTTTAATGGTGGCTTTTTTGCTAGACCAATTGGGTGTGTACATGGGGATGTGATACTTGATATCAATACCCAATGACATGCAATAGTCATCGAAAATTTTCGATGTAACCTCTCTAGCATTATCAAGTCAAATTGACTGAATGGGATGATCTGGGTAGTGAGCCCGTAGCCATATGTTATGTGCTAGGAGTGTAGTATAAGTAGCATTACGAGTGGATAATAGCACAACACGTGACCAGCGTGTTTGCGTATCAACCAACACCATAAAACATCTATACGGTCCGCAAGTTGGTTGATCAAATCCACAGAATTCCCTTAGATTCTTTGTAAGAATGAAATTATTTCCTCAATCTCCTTTCCATAGGATGGTCTCAATCCTAAATAACAGGCTTTACAGAACGAAACATGGGCCTTATAATCAACCAATGAAGATTTTGGTTAAGCCACAATGTCACAATGGACTTGAGAAGTAGGGAGAGGAGTTGAATAAGGGTTTATGGCGTCAATGCCATATATTTGCCACAAAGGTAGGCGGCGTCGGCCATGTGTGGCCGGTCTATGCACAATCATGGCGCCATGAGGCACACGTGCAGCTCCTCGAACCAATTCTTGGTTCTTACTTTTCTTCATTCTGAAAATGGATGTCCGTGTAAAGTCTTTAATACACGGATTATCATGCCAAAGCCTATATGTGTCAAAATCCCATAAGTCGTCTCTCATGCATGGTTGGATTCAATAACTCGAATAGTGGTTGCATACAACCCACTAGAGCGACACATAAGTTTGTCTAATACTCGTTTATGTTCGTAGTCACTAGAGGTGATGCAAAGGAACTCTGTCCATTCTCATAATGTGTTTCCACATGAAAACCATTGGCTCTTATATAATAAAGACCGAATTAAGGTATGTCCAAGACATTAAGTAAAAGAATTGACACTTTGTTAATAGCCAATGATTACATCAAAGTTTCCAAAATCTAATCCAAAATAAAATCAAACTAAGACACATTGTAGTCACTCTATCAGTTTGGTAACTCCGATCAAATATGACCAGGAAAGTAGAAAGAGATGTTGGTGGTACTAATAATCTCAATGACTTTCCTAGACATCACATTTTATTGAGTCCGCCACATAAGAAAGAGTTAATACAATTGTCATTTATTGACTAAGGCATATTGCCATTACAAAAGTTCTTGGAAAAATAAAAAGGACTAATCTAATCAAAGTCTGTTGCATCCTTGTGCACTTCATCTTCAACTTTGAAGTCCTCTATGGTGAGATTGACATCTCCACCATCTTCTTCTTCTTCTTCTGCAAGGTACACTTCTTGCTCCCTCAGGTCCCTATATGCCCTGTATCTTGCAGCTAGTTGCTCGCTTGCCATGCATTACTTGAACCAATGCTCAATTGATCCACATCGATGACACACATTATTGTGGTTACCTCCCTTTAATTGAGGTGCACGTTGTGCACGTTGCGGGCGTTCCCATGGTGCCATCACCACGAGCTATGGCTCCACTACCACAGCTAGGGTTGCCACGACCCCCTCTCCCACGTTGGCATTGCCACCACTTGTATCCGCTCCAAACTTGCGGTTTCCTTCCTGATTAGGGCGGTTATATGGACCCATACGTCCCTCATGTCCCATATTCCTAGGGTTCTACTCCTTGCGCCCTCCTTTGGGTGCATTATAATTCGCCTCATGAACGCGCTTAGTTCCAATGGGCCTTGAATTATAATTCCTCACGAGTATGTTATCATGTTTCTCAGCTACAGATATGATATTGATAAGCTGATGAAACCTCGTGATCCGTCCAGCATTGACTTCAGTACGGTATTGCTTTGATACCACAATGGCTGAAACGGGGAAGGTGGAGAGAGTCTTCTCAATTAACTCTTGCTCTGTGACAGGTTGTCCACAGAATCTCAACATAGATTGTAAGCGAAGAGCCTCTGAATTATATTCAGCAACAGACTTGAAATCAACAAAGCGCAGATTGTTCCATTGAACCTTCAAGTCAGGGAGGAGGGAATCTTGGACATTGCCAAAACGCTCTTCTAGCGCTACTCATAGCTCTCTTGCATCCTTGATCGACATATACTCTAATCTGAGTGCCTTATCCATATGGCGTCGCATCAAGATAACTACTTGAGCATGCTTTGTAGGTGTTCGTACGAACACAAGATCCGGGTTAGGTGCCTGGATTATGGGTAATATTCCCTTTGAAGTGAGATGGTTCTCAACATCGGTTACCCAACTGTGGTAATCCGAGCCTGTTGAGTCAAGCATGGGAAAGTCGAGTCTAGGTTCATTCGACATCCTGAAAATAAGAAGAGAAGATATATTAGTTTCGGAGTTAAACTTCCACGAAAACTAAAACAATAAGATTTCCGAGCTATGCTACCAAGAAATCAATTTCCAAGAATCTCTTTTGGATTGGACCAAACAATGATGTTTTAATATGGTCACAATTTGATGCTTGTGGACGCTCTTAGTCCAAGCATTATGAACACTCTTAGTTCATACGAACGCTCTTAGTTTGTTTAATTACGAACACTCTTAGTTCATACGAACACTCTTAGTTCATACGAACGCTCTTAGTTTGTTTAATTATGAACACTCTTACTTCATACGAACACTCTTAGTTCGTTAAGCTTGAATCCCCACAATTCCGCTTTGTTAAATACTCAAAATCATTTGGCAACATATATTCTGCAGAAAATAAAAGGAATTTAAATACACGAAAGCAGCAACTTTAATTACAAAAACTTACGTGATGATTTTGGGCTTGAGAACACGCGGGTGTTGATGTAGGCGTGTTAGGATTGCAGATACTACTTCAATCCTAAGTTAGGATTGCAGTGGTTGTTCAATCCTAAGTTAGGGACGCAGGCAGCAGAGACGCAAAGAGACGCAAGGGGCAGCAGCAGTAAGCAGGGACGCAGCAGACGTGTTAGGATTGCAGATGCTATTTCAATCCTAAGTTAGGATTGTAGTGGTTGTTCAATCCTAAGTTAGGGACGCAGGCAGGAAGCTGTGGTGGTTTTAGGTGTTTTCGGCTAGGGTTAGAGGCTGCAGCAGTTTTTTTCTTTTGGGCTAGGGTTAGAACTCGTGCTGATAACGTGTTGTAGGAGAATTTTCATTGTGTTTATTATTGATAATAGGAGTCCTTTATATAGGGAGTTACAAGGTACACAATAGGTAATAGAATCCGAATACAATTGAATACCTAGAACGCTTTTCTATTACAACTCTAAACCCTAGTTTGTAGAGGCACACATTATGTCGAGATCCTTCAACATACATATATGTTGATTCACTTCCTCTCATTTTCAGACCATGAAGAACAACGGGATGAAGATGACAACCTTGCAGCAGAAACCCATACTGAAGGCAGTAACAACCGTGCTCGGGGTCCCAGAAAGTGGAAGGTGCTCATCATTGCTGCTGTCATGTTAACTCTCTGTTTATCTGTTTGCTGGTTCTTCTTTTTCTCCGCTAAAGACAGATACATGGAATCCATTTTGGTTCCTACATGAATTTATTGTATTTAATATCACTTGCTTCTTTCTCTCTCCTTCTGAAATATGTACATTTGAATAGTTTGACTAATTTTTAAAGTGCAATTGCATTCATAGCTTGAAGAACATACAAAATTACAAATAACCTAGTCTGATCTAAGGAAGTAAAAAAAAAAAAAAGTATATAAATAGTACCACACAATATTCATGTAATACATAGGCAAATCCAAAGAACAAGTTTTGCGTGCGACTCGTGGTTGCAACTTCGTCGGACATGCTGCCATGAACATCGCTGGAGAAAAGGTAGCATTATCAAGTACATCTTCCTCCAAATTCAGATCGTCACTAAACTCTTGAAGTGTGTGTTAAATGTCCAGACCAAATACGAAGTATATTCATGAATGTCATTAGTTTCCCAATATGAATTTATGAGGGCTCTTTAGAACATCTCTTAATTGGTTATAGAATAATGTTGGAGTACATGCTTCTAAAATAATGTTAGAGTGTATGAATCAAGATGAATGTGGAAGATTCATGAAGGTGCATTTATTGAGGTGGTTGGATGAGTGGAGCATTAATGAAGTCATCTAGAGGTTTCCTGCTTGGCCAATATAAGGAGAGGTCATTTGCTCATTGTCATCTCATCCAAGTTGAGAGTGTAGTAGTTAGTAAGTAAAACAAGTGTGAGATTTCCTTCAAGTAGTGTTCTTGAAGTTCTGTATCTCTTGTACCCACCCATTATATCATAGTGAAAGTTTTTGTTGTTGCCCCGTGGACGTATGCATCTTGCCGAACAACATTATATTCGGTGTTCATTTTCCTTTATTCTTTTATTTCTTTGCATATTTATCCTTTTGTGGTTGGAGTTGTTACTTCAATTCTATTACTTTTCCCAATATTGAGTTAATCACAGTAAATGCATCTTGATGGAATCTAGCATTAAGAAGTCTAGGCCATGCATAAGAGCAAGTGCCTCAACAACTTGTAGTAGCAACACCCCTTCATTAGCCAACGCACCCATTAAGCCTCCTGTAACATATTTTAAATCACCACCCTCAAACCACTTGTGCCTCTATGAACATCTATTACACCATTTATAATGTGACAGTTTGTATGACATATATAAACACTGAAGGAGATCAAATTTCTAATATGACATAATCCTAAATAAATTCCTCTCTCACCCATCATTTGTGGAAGATAAGAAATTTGATCTTCTTCAGTTTTTAAACACAAAATTGTGACCTTACCAAGAAGTCTTGATCCTCGTAAAGCTTTCTGCAAAAGCTTAAAAAAAGCATATCCACATGAATTAAGATTTCCGCGCATAACAATTTTCATAGTCACTTTTAAGTGTTACAACTGGAAAACTAACCTTTTAATCAAAATGTCATACAAACTTATTCTCAGGCAACCTTCTTTATCTTCGGTCAAAAGAGAACTTCATTAACAATGAAAGCTTTCAACGAGATATCGTGCAAAGATTCCCCCATCCTCTCCCAAAGAAAGGAGATAGTGAAAAATTAACCTTGACCACTTTAGACTTCAAACTCAAAGTCCATACTGATACACTAATGAAGCCAAGCATACCCAGCCGACTCTAAACAAAGAAAAGACTAACTAATATTTAAGGCATGTTGCCTTCTCACTTCATAAAATGCCAACTATTTGCATAAATCAAATGACTTAACTTCATCCACAATATGACCTTCGAAACTCAAATCATCACTATCGTTTTTGCAAAGCACTAATATATAATAGTGAGGGCATCACCTTTAATCTTCAGGTTTCTGAATCCAACATGAATAGTAAACAAAAGTCCAAGAAAGTAGCGCAAGAGCCTCAATAGACCTTGTTGATAGATTCCCAACTTGAGGAATAGCCATAGCTCCCTTCAAACCTCCTTGTTCATCCCTAAAGACCATGCCAATCACGCAGACTCCATGCTTTGCGTCACATGCTCCATCAAAATTCAATTTCAATGTCAAGCAACCTTCTAGTGAAGGATCTCTTTTTTTAGTCATTTTAAGAGATTTTTTGTGGCACCCACTTTCAATTACATATCGGCATCTCGACCGTTCAGTATTTATGTCTCTATGAATACAACAATTCTGCAAGTTTTCAGCCAAAATTGATGTTCGTTAGGGTATTCATAATCGTGATTTAGTATTATAAACATAAACTTTTCAGGTTGGACAAATTCAGTACCTTCATGATCATCAATTTGGTTGAAAATTTGCATAGAATCTAAAACTTCAGTGGCTAAGATGCTGATATGTAATTAAAAAGTTGGTTCCACAAGAGATTTCTCAAAATAGAAGAGCAAAAAAAAAAGAGGATTTCTTACTAGAAGGGCCCTCATATATATAAATATAATAAATGAGTTGTGTAGGTACTTTCCATGCGAGATACTGAATCTAGAACATCCGAGATGATCGAGCCAAGATGTCCTAGGCACTCCTAGTGCAAGGCTAATCCTAGGCCTGTTGCCCCAAATTAATGAGCTCCAAAACACACTTTAATTATGGCGACAAACATAAAAGAATAAATAGGGATTCATCTTTGATGATGAATTATTTGTTGGTAAAAGCCTCATATAAAAATGAAAAAAAATATATAAATATAAAAAAAAGAATATACTAGAGGTGGCAAACGGGCCACTAAGCACGACCACGGCACGGGCCCGGCATGCTTAAAAGCGACCTGACACAGCCCAAGCCCATTAGTGGCCCGGCACGACCCGAGCACGTTAGAATAACGGGCAGGATTGGGCCTAGAAATATTGGCCCATTGGCCCTGCCCGAGCCCGTAATGGGCCCGGCACGGCCTGAGCACGACATATTGTGGGTCAGCCCGTTACAAACATAAAATTTCATTTTGTTTTTAAAAATATTAAAAAACTACAATGATGAGATTTGAATATTTGACCTCTTTATTTAAAATCTCATGACAATTCCACCAATGCCATTTCTTTTATGTTGTCAAAATAGTGATATAAAACATTATATCCTTGTTTTAACATAATTATTTTTTCTAAATATTAAATATATGTTTATTAATAAAGACTAATCTCATCATAATACAACTATAGAATGAAGGAATTAAAAAATAATATGATACTAAATCTTCATTATAGTAAAAAAGATTATTCTCACAATAATATACTAAAAACAATATATTTTGAGTTATTTATTTCTTTCTTTCTTTATTATAGTGGAATATAAAAAATTATTAGAAAATTAATCTTAAAAAGCTAAGATTAAGAAAAACGTTGTAGAACTTAATTTATTTTAATTTTCTAAATAGTTAAATAAAATTAATTTTTATTTGTTCAAATTAAGATTTTAAATCGTGCTTTTAGTGAGTAGGCACGAGCACAGCCCGTTTATTAACCCAACACAAGCACGGCCCGGCACGATATGGGCTCAGGCCATGGGCCGGACCGGGCTTAATGTTTAAGTAAATGGGCCAGCACGAGCCCGTCATAATAATAAACGGGCCGGCCCAGGCACGGCACGAAGCACGACTAAGTCCTCTTAAAATGGGCCGGGTCGGACCGGGCCGGCCTGTTTGCCACCTATAGAATATACCTTTGCTGACAAAACCTCCTATAAAAAATAAAATAAAAAGGGACTTGTACACATATGCTAACAAATTGTTTATCGAGCAAAAGCCTTCCATAAATAATAAAATCTACGGACAAACTTTTTCCGACGAATGTGTCATTGACAACAACCACCTGTAAACAATATAAAAATGGACAGACTTTTTTCGACGAACGATTAGTTAATAAAGGCCTCCCTAAAAAGAAAAAGAAAAAGACGTACCTTTACTAACAACTAACTCATAGAGCCTCCTATTAAAAAAATAAAATAAAAAGAGACACACTTTAAGAATGATTTGATGGCAAAAACATCCCACAAATAAAATAAAATAAAAAGCAACATACATTTGTCGACAAATTTGTTAAGAGCATCTCGTAACAAAGTAAAAAAGAAGTTTACTATATCAATAATATGGTTTTGCGCCTCTTTACTCTGCTAGGGTTTTACCTAGCCGTCAAACTGATCATGCATGAGTTGCCTGGTGGGTCGCCTTGTCCGTCGTCGCCTCTTCTTGGCGTCATGGGTTGGCTTTGCCTTCCTCCTTTCTATCGTTTTTTTGTCTGGCCAAGGTGCTATGGTTTACGGCAACAAAGCTGGGTTGGACGACAGCGGTGACTTGGTGCGGACTGTACGTGCTAGTGGTTTCTCCCTTTCACTCGAGTCGGGGTGGTCTGATCCGTTCTTAATTGGGAGGACGTCGTTTGATGCTGGTTGTGCTGCTTGGGTTGTAGGCGGCACGACGATTGTGCTTGGTGGTGATGGATCTGAGGCGGGTATGGATCTATTGCTCATGATGTTGGGTCCTGATGGTGGCTATCTTGGCGGTGGCGGAGGCCTACGAGCCTGTTTTGACGACTTTGCAGGCTGCTCAGAGATTGGTGAAGGTGGTAGTATTACCACGTCAGGATTGCAGAATGGTGGATCCGCAATTTTTGCGGACGTCGGCAAAGGGGCAGTTGATCCCACGTCGGGGAAGGGTGGTGATGGAGTTTATGGCGGTGATTAAGGCTGCCATGGCGGAGGACACGTCATTGTGTCTAGTTACTATGGATCCTAGGGATGCCCCCTCTGCGTAGGGAGGTCCTGGGATCCGTTGAATAAGTTAGGGTTTTTTATTTTCTTTTCTTGCCCTAATATTATCTAGGTTTTGGTTCTTGGTCCTATTACCATAGTGATTTCATTTGGTTGCTCTAGAGTAGCCTACATGGCTTGATATTAACGTGGCTCTTTCGGGGGTAAGTCATGTTGTGTAATCACCTATATTTGATATATGAAAGGCTTAACGTCATATTTCAAAAAAAAAAAAAAAAACAAACACACACAACTTTGCCAACAGATTTTTCATCTGCAAAGCAGCAAAAGCCATCCATAAAAATATAAAAGTGGACACTTTCTCAAGGCCCACCTGCCACCCTGGTGGTGGTATCATAGCAGGCCAGCTAGAACCAAGGGTTTAATTTCTTCGAAACTACAAAAACTATTATTTAAACTAGTTTTTTAAATATCAAACTATTGATTAACGTACATATATGGAAATTTGTTAAGAGCCTCTTCTGACAAAACCAAAAAGAGTTGTGTAACACAACTTTGCCGACACATTTTTCATTTGCAAAAGTCACCCATAAAAATGGACACTTTCTCAAGGTCCTCTTGAATGCCAGCCTGAGTGTGGTGTTATAACAGCAGTCAAAATTAAGGGTTTAACTTTCTGCGAAACTACAAAAAAATATCATTTAAACTACTTTTTTAAGTATCAAAATATTGATTAACATACATACATATATATATAGGGCCGGTCTTGAGATTTCCCGGGCTCTACGCGAACAAAATAAATGGGGCTCCTGACCTTCATGTATGTCCTTAAGCTTTTTCTTTTCCTTTCAAAAACTATAATATAATAATATACGTAGGAGTCACAATGTAGTTTAACAAAATACTATAAATATAAATCTGGAATTTAAGTAAATATGCAAATTGTTACTAACTAATTGCAGTTGGTGTGATGAGAATGATAATCAAATTACCTAAATCCTAAATTACCTTTCTATGGAGAATAAAATACTTGACATTAATTGGGAGAGGCTTGAATAATAATTGAAAGAGTATCACCATAACCGCTCATTGAGAACATGACAGTTGCTTTGTTAAGGAATATAAAATCATTTTTGTTTTGAACAATAAAATCATTCATTAACACCACATTAGAAAAACCTTTTGAAAAAAAAAAAAAAGGAAAAAGAAAAAGAAGAAGAAGAAGAACATAGAAAAACCAAAGCCCACAACCACAACCTAAGGCAATAGATGGGACAAGCCCAATCAGAAATAACTGAAATCTACTAGTAAACATTAATCTATTAAGCAAAGTTACTGAAGCTCAATACTGAATGTAATCAATTTTTTTCTTTAACATATATATGAGAGTAAACTTAAATCTTGGGGCCCATGAAATTGGGGGGTCATAGGCACAGGCCTGCTGAGCCTCTATATATATATATATAAATATATATATATATATATATATATATATATATATATATATATATATACAGATCCTATCCAGAGCGGAGCTCCGCTTTGAAAATTAACTTGTGAAGTTCAAGTTTTGGGTCACTTTTCTGTCGCAGATCCACATCTCGACCGTTCAGTTTTTAGGCACTAGTGTATAGATCATCTCTGCAAATTTTCAGCCAAAATGATGATCGTTAAGGCATTGATAACTGCCTTAAAGCTAGTACGGTTTAGGTTGACAGATTCAGTCCGTCCATTGGTTTAAGCGACTTAGATACCTTAAGATCATCAATTTGGTTGAAAATTTACAGAGATGATCTATACACTAATACCTAAAAACTGAACGGTCAAGATGTGGATATGCGACCGAAAAGTGACCCAAAACTCGAACTTCACAAGTTAATTTCAAAACGGAGCTCTGCTCTGGATGAGATCTGTATATATATATATAACATTTGAAATTTTCATGAAGCACCAAAATCAAAATTGCAGTGGTTAAATCTGCGGAAGGTGCCCTAGAATACACCATTAATCCTGAAGAATACGTATGCACTGACTGTCCATTACTAAACCTGCCACCTCATTCTGGCATTCAACTAACAACGAAGTTCAACGCTAGTTTTGCTTGAAATAGAAAATTAATTGGATCTACATTATCTAATAGTTGTTGACGAAATTCTTTACAGAAAATTATTCTTTGTCCTTAATGTTAAAGGTAGTGTTTATATTGAGTTATCAGTAAACGCGGGTTTGAATTCATGAATTAAAAATGATTAATGTATCCAGTGGTGGACGTAGAAATATTTTGCTATGGGGGCAGAAAAAAATAAACTACCACAAAATAAAATTATGACGAATACAAAAAATTTCAGTGAGTATATGTATAGCAAGATCGTGGCAGCAGTTTCCAATAACCTAGAACCAACTAATCTGATCACATGAGGAAATATAAAGTCTAAACTTCCTCTTAATTTTGGAATTGATTTTATCTTTTTCTAGATTTTTTCAAGGAGCATTTTGTAGAATCGTTGAAAGAGTAGGAAGAGGATGAACAATTAACGAAGGGAAAAAATGGGTCCAACCCTGGTGGTAAGAATTAGCAACTAAAGCTTTTTTTCCCCCTCAAAATAATACATCAAATGTGAACCTCGTCTGCAGGAGAGGATCCTCTCCTAATCTTCTTATCTTCCTAACCTACCTAACCTTTTAACATCAAACTGACACATGTCCAAACTTACATCCAATGGCCTACAATAAATTTAGGTTTTTTTTTTATCTCCATTTTCATTTGAGTTCAGGTTGCCGCGCGATTGTTTTGTTTCCCTCGCTTTCTCCCTCTTTTGTTCTTTGGCACTCTTGATGAAGTAGAAACACCGTGTCTTCAGTCGTGAAATTGATTCTTCTATCTATCTCACTTTCCCTGCATTCCATTACGACATGTAAGTGTAATCCCCTTTTATTTTGGGTTTTCTTTTCTGAACTCTCTTCATATTGTGTGTTTTAGAGATTAGGAACTCTATATTTGCTATTGACAAAGAGGAATTCCATGCTTCATTATTACAGAAAAAAAGGACCCAAAATGCAGTTTTCATTCAAGTTTCGATCTATTCATGTATCAATTGTCTTTCATATATTGATATCAAACCAAAACAAAGCATCAAGGCAATCTTATTCTTGTAACTTTTTATTTTTTTTGGACTAATTCTTGTATCTGTAGTTGCATTGGATTTGGCCTTGCTTAGTAAAGTGAAAAGTATGAGAGGCTAGGGGACAAATTTTTTTGCTATATTGGTTGTGTTCTCTGTATTGATTGTATCTTTTCAGTTTACTGTACAAGGAATTGGTTGCAGATGGATAATGCATTGGGTGCAGCAGATGTTAATGTAGAGAATTTTGATTTGGAATTGGATTGGAAACCAAGAAAAGGAATGGAGTTCGATTCTGAACAAGCAGCTTATGACTTCTACAATAGATATGGAGGAAAAGAGGGGTTTAGTATTAGAAGGGAGAGTCATGCTAAGAATAAGAAAACTGGTGAAATCACTTCAAGAGTATTTGTTTGCTATAAGGAAGGTATTTGATCTAAAGATAAGAGGGATTACATGATTAGAAAATCCAGAGCAGAGACACGAACAGGTTGCCATGCTGAACTTTGTATTAAATTGAATAGGGAGAACAATAAGTTCTTTGTTAGCCATTTTGTTGAAGAGCACAATCATCCTCTTGTGGTGAAAGAATGTTCCCACATGCTTCCTTCGCAATGGAAAGTACAAGACTATCAAGGCATTGATATAGACTTAGCATGCGATTCTGGAATTGGTGTCACGTCTCTATATGAGTTTATGGGTAAGCAAGCAGGTGGAAGAGATGTTGTTGGGTATACAAAACAAGATGTGAAAAATTACTTTAGATCATAGAGACAAAGAAGCTTGGAGTATGGAGAAGCTGGATATATTATGAAATATTTTTCAGACCAAACATTGGAAAAGCCTTCATTCTACCATGCTATGCAATTAGACAGTGAAGAGCAAATAACAAACTTATTTTGGGCAAATGCTAAAATGATCATTGATTATGGCCAATTTGGGGATGTTGTTAGTTTTGATACATCATACAAGATTAACAAATCTAATCGACCTCTTGCTGTGTTCGTTGGATTCAATCACCAATGTGAGACTATTATATTTGGGGTGGCTTTAATGTATGATGAAACAACAGATTCATTTATATGGTTGTTTGAGACCTTTTTGAGGGCAATGTTTGAAAAGGCTCCAAAGACAATATTTACAGATCAAGATGCTGCAATGGCAAAGGCTCTTCGACATATTATGCCAGATGCATATCATAGGCTTTGCAAATGGCATATGATGCAAAATGCCATAAAAGCATGGGAGTAGTTTTTTGACAGAGGATGGTGGAATCACAAGTATTTTGTCAAGGTTCGTGGAAAATATTGAGGAGGAAGATGAGTTTATATCTGCTTGGAATGCTATGCTTGATAAATATGGTGCGCGTGACAATACTTGGTTGAGTAGCATATATGATTTAAGAGAAAAGTGGGGCTTTCCGTATATTAAGCGAGCATGGTCAGCTGGAATAAGAAGCACTCAACTAAGTGAGAGTTTTAACTCTGCCTTGAAAATATATTTAGACTCTGACCACAATCTGTCAGAGTTTTTTACACACTATGAGAGGATGGTTGTTGATAAAAGGTACAAGGAGTTACAAGCAGAATATGATATGTGCTTCAGGTTGCCTATTTTGAAAATGCATGTCAAAATGCTATATGAAGCAAGAAAAGTTTACACTAAACTAATATTTGAAGAGTTTCAAGATCAATTTGAATCATCTCTTGAAGCTTCTATAACAGATTGTGTTGATGTTGATGGTGGAAAGATATATACTGTGATTAGAGATGGCTACTCTAGAGAACGCAAGTGAAGAGAGATAGTGATGATATACTCTCTTGTAGTTGCAGATTATTTGAGATGAAAGGGGTTGTATGTAGGCACATTATCAAGGTCCTTAGAGAAGTGATGCAAATCAAAGAAATTCCTGAGCATTATATCTTAAAAAGATGGACAAAAAAAGCTCGAGCTGAAAGTGTTCAACACATGCATGGGCGTGAAATTCAACCAGACCCTAAGTTGCAACAAGCCTCTTGGTGCAGATCTTTATGTTCCACCTACATTAGAATATCAAGCAGGGCTTCTGAAAATGAAAAAGCATACAAATTAATCATGACAAATGCAGAGAAGTTAGCAAAAGAAGTTGAAGAATTGCTACGATCTGAAATGAATGCTAATGTGGATGAGAATGGTCATACAACTCAATCCACTCCTACTGGACAACTCAATGTAGATGGTAATGTGGTGAATGCAAAAGGGCTAAAGAAGAAGGAAACATCTAAAGGAAGAAAATGGAGAATCAAGAGTCAAGAAGAGATAAGCATGAACAAAAATAAATAACAGAGGCAACTCAGTAAAAAAGCAATGGAGGTATTGTTATTTCTATAAAACTACTTCCTTATTAGTTTGTTTAATTTTATTTACATATATTATTCTTTGATTTTTATAATTCAGGTTACTCCTGATCCAATGAATGATGTATACAATGTGACTTTTGATCCAAGATGTAATGAAGAGAATGCTACTCTTGATCTAACAAACAATCCAAAGAATGATGCTTCCGTTATAACAAGTAATGCAGATCAATTTTTGGAACAAGACTTTTTTGCCTCTTTACTTAGTCAGGTATATTAATATTCTGTCATTTATTATTGTTGTTTCTACAGATATTGATAAGATTTAGAGTTTGCAGTTGGTACTTTTATGGTTTTGTATTTCCAGATGGGCAACTGGTCATGTTCCCTGTAACAACCTTCTATCATCCCTCTCTCATATTTAGCATATGAGATTCTCTCACACAACTCAGGAAAACATACATCCTATTTTCACTCAATGAAAGAAAACATAGCTAACCCTTCATTTCTTTAGCCTCCATCTCTCTTGTTGTTTCTTTGAGGCAAATCAATTATCACTTCAAACCCCTTCGATGCTTCTACTTCTATATGTGCTTTGATCATGTATATCTACTCTGAGGTAGGAGTAGAATATATATGTGTGTATGTGTTTATGTGCTTGTTTTGATTGTAACTAGAAAAGTATTCTCAGGTACAAAAATGGAGGGAGCTTGCTTTAATTAACATGAGATATTGGTGCGGTTCAATCAGAAATCAGCTTTTTCCTCTTAAAGTTCTGTGATTTGATTGAGCCGTGCCAATATCACATATCAAATACAGCTTCTGATTATCCAAGTCTGTACCTTCTTCTTGAATGAGCTTGATTTAGATCATTCATTTTCTGTTGTTCTGATTATCCAGTTCTGTCGTTTCTGAAATTTATATGATACTATGGTCTTTCATTTTCTATGATTTATGTGAATATGTCCTTTGTGGTTTGTTCTTAGCAGGTTGTGCAGGCTTCTGCAATTGTTTAGCCTTCTGTTTTGTTTTGTAAGAATGGAAGAGGGCATTTGTGCAGCATTATGTTTTATTTTTTAAGAGGAGAGGGCAATTGTGCAGCATATGTCTTATTTTTTGTAAGAGGAGAGGGCTATGTTGATTTTGCAAACCTTAAAAGGGTAGGCTGCTGAAGGCTTATGGAGAGCTTCCAGAGAACACGTCTTAACGACGGTATTATTGGGGGTCTTGAAGATAAAAACGAAGGTGGTGCTGAATTGCTAATGATTACATAGAGTTTGAGGATGAAGATATTGATAACATTTAAAGTCTGCAGCTGGTACTTTATGGTTTTGTATTTCCAAATGGGTAATTGGTCATGTTCTCTGTAACATATGTTATTATTAATATATGTATGCTTGTCTTCTCTTATTCTGCTTCTGTTTCATTTTTGAAAGAAATGGTTTAGTAATAGGTAGTAATATTGTTTGATGATGCTTCGATGGAGGGAGGGCTATTCAGTTTTAAGATTAATCAGATCCATTTCATACGTACTAATCATGAAGGCAATATGTTCAAGTGTGCTTGCATTGAATTCTGTATTATACAAACTTGTTTCCCAAAATGCATGACACCACTATACAAATTGCTTTCCTAAAAGAATTTTACATTATACAAATTTGTTTCTCAAAAGAATGCTGCATTATACAAGTTGGTTTCCCAAAAGAATTCTGCATTATACACAAACTAACACAAATTGGTATCCCAAAAGAACCCTGCATTATACAAATTGGTTTCCCAAAAGAATTCTGCATTATACACAAACTAGCACAAATTAGTTTCCCAAAAGAACTCTCCATTATACAAATTGGTTTCCCAAAAAAATTCTGCAAAAGGAGAAGGCAATTGTACACACACTCTATTATAACAATGGCAGTCTCCTCGATTCATTAAGAATGCTAGCTAGTAACCGTCTTCATTCTGGTTTCTTCAAGTTCAAACAACAATATGCTGCTTGACCAAACAACTCTCTGACCTCTTCCAGTTCTCTCTCTGCCACCATCAAGTCCAAAATCAGCGAAACAGTTGGCTTTAGGAATAACATTTGGCTGAAATACTAGATACAATGATCATACCATCTGAACAAAACTAGTTCAAAGATATGCAGTTTTTGTAAAAATATTGTCTTTGTAAATTTGCTTGGCAATAGATTTCATTTAACATAGCTTCATGAATATGCAGGCTTTTGGAGGTTCATGCATATTCATTCTATTTTAGATAGTTTTATACTGATATGTTCAGGAACCACTCTTGGTTTGTTAAATCTTGGGAGATCCTGCCAACTACATATAATAATCAAATCTTGACATGATATATGCCTACAAACTATAGACCATAATATCAAGGAAAATAAGACCTGCCAACTACATATAATGATCACATCTAGACATAAAAAAACCTAGATTTAAGTCATAATTGACGACTATCATATGTGAAGCCCAAGAGCAATTCTTTACAATCAGAGTAAACAATAATAACGGAACGAAAACATAACACAAATTCTGCATGACAACACCTCATGACGAACTGTTGATTAAGAGTTATCCCAGATCAGAAGGGGGCTAATTTTGCAATGTAAAATAAAAAAGTGCTTCCAATTCAAAATGTAGATCCCCAAATTATAGGGATGAAGAACAAGCCCAGACAAAGAGAATAAAATCAACCAAAAGTAATCAAACAAACTAGAGATCCCAAACCAAACCAATCGAAGCGTCGACGGTGAACTTAAACCATCGATCTTGATGGAGGATGAAATACCTTCGATCGTTGCTCAAAGCCTCCTTTCTATTTGACAACGAATTTCTTGTCGGCGGCACACAGCGATTTGGAGGGGCTTGTGAAGCGAATCGAAGTAGATGGAGAGAGAGAGCGATTTGGAGGGCTTGTGAAGCGAATCGAAGCAGATGGAGGGAGGGAGGGAGAGAGAGTAGTTTAGTCACACTAATTGAATAAAAAATAGATAGATATAGTGCTAAATCATATGAGCCCTTGGATCTAAGTATTGACACGTGTCATTTTGTTGTTAAAAGGTTAGGTAGGTTAGGAAGATAAGAATATTAGGAGAGGATCCTCTCCCGGATTCATGTCTCATGAAACAGCTTTTCCTCAGTGTAACTAGCAAAGGGAAATAGTGAAAAGAACAGCATTTTTTTTTTGGTTGTTTGCTTAAATTTAGAAACAGCAGCCTCCAATATATATATATATATATATATGTATATATAGTACAAGAAAAGTAGGATCTTCGTGACTCCAACTGAAGCCACAACGTGCATGTGAGCTGCAATTATTGTTCAATAAGTACAGTTTGAGATTGTGGCTTCTTTCTTGGGGAAACTCAATGAATGCTACAATTTTGGAGAGAGACCCGATAATGTGGCTCTAAAATTCTATTGAAGATTTGAAGACTTGAAGTGACATGATGGTCTATTTTCCCACTATAAGTTTGCATCGGAGGAAGCATCCTCTGCTTGGTCTGAGTTTGCTCTCAATAAAATATGAAGCCGGTTCCCAGAAAAATGAAAAGCCACTAGGGGCAGGTGAGTTTGCTCTCAATAAAATATGAAGCCAGTTCCCAAAAAATGAAAAGCCACTGGAGG
This sequence comes from Rosa chinensis, assembly GCF_002994745.2. Taxonomy (NCBI): domain Eukaryota; kingdom Viridiplantae; phylum Streptophyta; class Magnoliopsida; order Rosales; family Rosaceae; genus Rosa; species Rosa chinensis. Next base: position 39,525,729 of record NC_037088.1, read on the forward strand.
CAGGTGCCCCCCTCGTCCCTATGTGCGTCCGTCACTGAATGTATCAATCATCATTACTACTAAAGAATTTTCTGAGGTAATACGAAGTACTTTAATTGAGTTAACAGTAAATGCGGGTTTGAATTCATGAATTAAAAATGATTAATGTATCAATCATCAAGACTAGTAAAGAACTTCCTGAGGTAATGCGAAGTTGTTTAATTAGAAAGGCATCGATCTCCAATTATAGCTAATTAGCTATAAAGAAAAAGGCGTGGAAAGACGTAACTGTATCAGCTGCTCCGTACTATTGGTTTCCAAGTCAATGATCGAGCTGCTTGCCAATATCATTACTTCAATTACTTGTGTACACGATCCTAAGAAACAGGAAATTAAAGCCTTAATTTGCACCAAGACCTCAAGCAGTATTGATTTGGTTTTGTATTCATAGTTGTTGTCAGAGTAGCTCAACATCCTTCCTCTTCCAATCAGGGGCGGATCCATTCATAGACTAGAATGGGCTTGAGCCCGTCCGAGATTTTGAAGCCCAAAAAAAAAATTAGATGTATGTTTTTTTTTTAATTGGGGTTTGTCCAGACAAAGCCCAGTTAGGCAGTCACTCTCTCGATCTCATCGAGACATGGCTACGACGCTACGGACTCTCATTCATCGAGACTAGGCGACGGACTCTCACTCCTCTCGCCGCCTGCGGCTCAGCCGACTCTCCCGACTCCACTAGTCCACTCATCGACTACAGATCTATGGCCTATTTGAAATTTTACCACTAGACTTCATCGTCTCCAACTCTCCATCTCCGACTACACCAGGTACTCTTTCTTTTTCGCTCGCTATCTGATTCTGAATCTAGTTCCTCTTAATCAAACCGATTCGTTACTGATTTGATTCAGTAAAATTGGGGATTTTGTTGAAATTAGGGCTCTGATAGTCTGATTTATAGAGGATTGCCTACGATAGTCAAATTAGGTCTTTGACTCAGTGAATGTGTCAACTGGAGAATCGATCGTCTCTCACAGTCTCACTCTCTCCCACTTCCTCCTTCTCTCGCCGCCTGTGGCTCAGCCGGTTCTCCCTTCTCCACTTCTCTCAGAGTCAAAGAGTCAGAGATCAACTGATGAACTGATCAAGGAGATGCTTTGTTTAATTTTGTAAGTTCAATTTTGTTTAATACTTTAATTGAATCAATCCAATTTGGGGTAATTTATAGGGTTAAGGATTGGCTGGATTGATGTGAAATTCAATTTCGTAGGTTGTATTGGATATTTGGATTGAAGCTTTCGTGGATTGAAGAATGAAGGTTGCAGACTGGAAATGAGGAAATCAAGTAGGCTGTGGGCTGATTCGGGGTTTCTTTGTTTTAATTTCTTGTTCATGTGTGCATCAGTGCATCTATGTATGATCTTGTGCTGTTGTGCAGGATGGAAGTACTTCTGGACTCCATTATTAGAGTAGCTACAATCTAATGCTTATTGCTTTCCAAGGTACTTTTTTCTTTTCTTTTCATTGTGCATTTGTGCATATAAAATTGTGGCTTTTGTTTTTGTTAAATTAGTTATTATCAAAAGTAGTTAATTCAAAGTTAATTTCTTAATTTATAGGTGTTAGAGACTTAGAGTAAAATGTCACATCATGAGCCAAAACCGAAGCGATCAAAATTCATTGACACAAGGTTTAAAAGAACAAATGTTGAGTCTTCAAGTTCAAATGTGATTTCTGAACCTTCCATATCCTCTCCAAATATTGATGTTGAACCTCAACCTTCCATTCCTGAACCACAAAATAATATCAATGCTCTTGAACGTGATCTTGGATTACGTTGTGCCATATGGAAATATTCAGTGAATGAGCGTGATAGTATTCGAAAAACCTATGTTTTGTTGGGTCCTTTTCAACGCGAGTTAGAATTTCCATTTGCTGAACAAGGGAGTCAACAACGTAGATTTTAGTTTTCTTGGTTCAAGTCGTATCCATGGCTTGAATATTCAATTGCTCTTGATAGGGCATATTGCTTCCCTTGTTTTCTATTTGACACTGAAGTTTCTCACCATCCAGCATTCACCATTGATGGGTTTAAGGCTTGGAAGAGGGTTTCTGGTAGTGATAATGTGTTGATGAAGCATGTAGGAGGCCTTAATTCTCCCCATCATGCTGCAATGCAAAAATGGGATTTAATAAGAAATCCTACCAAACAAATTGAAACGGTTTTTCAGCCAAAATATGTGAAAGATATAGAGGACAATCGATTGAGGCTTAAGGCTTCAATAGAAAGTGTAAGATTGCTAGCTAATCAAGGAGTTGCTTTTAGAGGCCATGATGAAACTGAAGACTCATTGAATGCGGGACATTTTAGAGAGGTCATAAAATCCTTTTCAAGAATAAGTGTAGAGGTTGAGAGAGTTATTTTGGGAAATGCTCCCGGAAATGCCAAGTACATTAGTCCATCAATTCAAAAGCAACTTCTAAATATTCTTGGTAATAAAGTGAGGGCCAAGATACGTGAAGAAGTTGGAGATTCCAAATATTGTATTCTTGTTGATGAAGTAGTAGATACATCTAGTAAGGAACAAATGGCCATTATTTTGAGGTTTGTTGATTGTCAAGGTATTATTCGAGAACGATTTTTTAAGATTGTGAGTGTTCCTGACACTACCTCACAAACTCTTAAAGATGAGATTTCTAAAGTACTTACTATGTACAATCTTCAAGTGAGAAATATGCGTGGTCAAGGATATGATGGTGCTAGAAATATGAGAGGTATTTATAATGGGTTACAAGCATTGTTTCTTGAAGAGTGTCCTTATGCTTATTATGTGCATTGTTTTGCTCACCGCTTGCAATTGACATTGAATGCTACAGCTAAAGGGGTGCATGACATTTGGCAATTTTTTTTCAACTTTAAGTGTAATTGTGAATTTTGTTGATTCTTCTACTAAGTGTCATTCTGCTTTAAAAGCTGTGAGAAATGAAGAAATTGCAGATTTGGTAGCTTGTGGCCAACTTCAAACAGGTACTGGTGCTAATCAAGTTTGTACTTTGCAACGAGCTGCTGCTACACGTTGGAGCTCACATTTTCGTTCAATTAAGAGTTTGATTGAATTGTTTAGTTCAACAACAAAAAACTCTTGATGATATGATTGAGCAAGCACCCTTGGAATTGCAAGGACAAGCTTTGTCTATTCTTAAAGCTATGAGGTCTTTTGATTTTGTGTTCTGCTTGCTTCTAATGCACAAATTGATGAAAATTACTGAAGTTCTTTGCCAGACATTGCAGCGAAAATCTCTTGACTTCATACATGCTATGAAGTTTGTTGGACATACAAAATCACTTCTTCAAGAGATGAGAGAAGAAGGTTGGGATGACTTAGTAGGAAATGTAGAATCTTTTTGTGAAAAGCATGATATTGATATGCCTGATATGAATTCTCGTTATAAGGATGGTACAGGTCATGGTTGCCAACAAAGAGGTTTCATTACAGTTGAACATCATTACCATATAGATGTCTTCAATGCTTTAGTTGATTTTCAGTTGAGTGAGTTAAATAGAAGATTCTCAGACCAAACATCTGAACTTCTTATACTTAGTTCAACCTTGGATCCTAGTGATAACTTCAAGAATTTTAAAACTGAAGATGCATGCAATCTTGCAAAGAAGTTTTATCCTGAAGATTTTGTTGATAGTGAAATGTTTGCTCTAGAATTAGAGTGTGCATATTATGAGAAAGATATGCGTAGTGATCCAAAGTTCCAGAATTTGGAACCCATTTCTGATTTGTGCAGAATGTTGGTTCAAACAAGGAAGTCAGAATTTTTCCCTATGCTTTATAGATTGATTTGTCTAGTTTTGACTATTCTTGTTTCTACGGCAACCACTGAAAGAGCATTTTCAGCTATGAACATCATTAAGAATAAACTTAGAAACAAGATGGAAGATGAGTTTCTTGGTGATTGTATGGTCCATCACATTGAGAAGGAATATACTGAATCTATTGACAATGAATCGGTGATCAAAGACTTTGAAGCTTGTGGAACTCGTAGAGTTAGATTTAGTTAGTTTAGGATCTTGTATTGCATTGCACGTTTATTTGTTGTTGATTTTGTTTTTTAGTTTTGTATAAATATACATTTGAGGGGTAAGGCTCACTACGTCCCCCCCCTGACTAGGTGTACCTTTTTTTTTTAAATTAATAAAATTCTCTCGCACCGTCGAGATTCTCCATAATATATATATATATATATATATTTTTTTTTTTTTGTTTAAGAAATCCAGCCCGTCCAAGGTTCCAATCCTGGATCCGCCATTACTTCCGATTCTTCTCCTAGATCTACTTATGCTGTGTTCTTGAGTTTCAGAGGCAAAGATACTCGCAAGACTTTTGCCGACCACCTCTACAGAGCTTTCGTGGGTAAAGGCTTTCGGTTTTCCGAGATGACAGTGAAATGGAGAGAGGAGAAGATATCGAGCAGGAATTGGAGAAAGCCATCCAACAGTCAAAATGTTCTGTAATTGTTGTATCAAAAGATTACACATCTTCGAAATGGTGCCTTGAAGAGCTTTTCATGATCCTTGAACGCAAGAGGACCTCTAATCATGTTGTCTTTCCAGTCTTCTACGACATTGGTCCATCTCAATTAAGGAAGCAGGCAAGAAGTCTTGCAGAAGCTTTTGCTAGATATCGAAAAGTTCAATCATCCAACGAAGTGCAGGAATGGATGGCGGCTCTTACGGAAGTTACAAGTTTAGCTGGTGTCACGCCCCTGATTTTACACACATGAAAATCGATATATATAACCCCATAATTATATATGCGTGAACGTCCAGTCATCAATACAAAATACCTGGAATCTTTTTCCCTTTAACTTACACAGATATTGATGCACTGAACCCTCAAAGTTAATATACACTCGCTCCATAGAGTTATATATTACACAAGCTTACGAATTAAATTGTCAACAACAAGATAAAACGTAAATGTAGCTCAGAGTAACTATACAACGGAAGTCCTTATCAACGGTAAAGTCACAAACATGGCTTCCTACCGTAAAGCTGCAAAAGCGCCACCTCAGCTTCAGCCACGATTTCCCTGACCTGCAAGATTAACCCCTACACCATTCCATTGAATAGTGCACCGGGTTTCCACACAACAAAACCCGGTAAGCTTATGAAGCCCGTATGAGTAACTCAAAACCAATTACACAAATTTCACAAAAGCCTCCTGCTCATAACCTCAATCCTAGCATCCAATTACACAAATTTAAGTCAAACAAGACTTCTTCAAGCAATGTTTGACGCCATCCTAACGCACTACGGCGAATTTCATAATCACACTCATTTCCCATTCCCCCCCCCCCCTAGGAGCTTTTGTCATCAACATGACATCAAAGGTGAAAATCAAAGAGTCACCTTCCTATCCTCAACACAGAGTACAATTCGTCACCACTATGCTCTTAAGATAAATCAAACCATCAATCAATACAATCAAGAAGAAACAAGGCAATCACATATCAAAACAAGCCACACAAATCATAGTAACCCCTGCATATAATTTAGTTCAGGAGGTCACATTAAGTCAAGCAATTCAAATCGTAGTAATCCTACACTCTGACGTCTGTAGGTAACCTCAACTATCACAGCAGTCCTCTCAATCTTTGTTAACTTAATAACAACTCAGCTCCTCTACCGAGCAATCATCACACTGATCATCACCTAGATTTCAAGGATCATCACATAGATTCACGTAGATCTCGCCAATCATCACACAGATAGCGATCATCACGTAGATAGCGATCATCACATAGATTTCGCTGGTCATCACATAGATAGCGATCATCACGTAGATAGCGATCATCACATAGATTTCGCTGGTCATCACATAGATTTCGCTAGTCATCACATAGATAGCGATCATCACATAGATTTCGTTGGTCATCACATAGATAGCGATCATCACATAGATTTCGCTGGTCATCACATAGATAGCGTTCATCACATAGATTTCACTGGTCATCACATAGATAGCAATCATCACATAGATTTCGCTGGTCATCACATAGATCGCGAGCGAGTGTATATTAACTTTGAGGGTTCAGTGCATCAATATCTGTGTAAGTTAAAGGGAAAAAGATTCCAGGTATTTTGTATTGATGACTGGACGTTCACGCATATATAATTATGGGGTTATATATATCGATTTTCATGTGTGTAAAATCAGGGGCGTGACAGCTGGCATGATCTTACAAAACAAGGCCGATGGGTAATTTCCTTCAAACTTGGTTATTATTATTGTTATTTTACCTTCTCACACAAAAAATGAAAGGACTGATTATGTTTTATTCTAGTGCCAATTGAAAAAAAAAAAAAAACTTTTCAAATAAACAAGAGTCACTTAAAACAATGGTATTGGCAAGTGGTTTTTGGTAGCTACTACAAACTTTTTACAAACGAGGACTAAACCGTCGGTTTCGATTGACGAAACCAATCATTAATGTACCTTTTTGTTGCAGTCTAGACGTACCATTGTAGTTGGTTTTGTTTCTTCTATCATAGTGTTATTTATCGTGTTTAGTTACCGTTATATTAACTACTTAAACCTTGTTTGGTTCGTGGAAAGTAAGCATTAGGAAATGAAACTTGATCATTTCTTACATTTGGGATGCAAAAGGAAATGAAATACTTTCCTGAAGAAAGGAAAAGTAAGGGGAGAAGTAGAGGTGGCAAACGGGCCATTATGCACGAGCACGACCCGAGCATGTTAGAATAACGGATCAGGTTGGGCCTAGGAATATTGGCCCATTGGCCCGACCCGGCACTGACCCGATGACTTGATGCATATACTCTCGCAAGCGTACGAATCGTGTCAAAATAGGGAAGTATTAAGCCCAAAATTATAGTACTACGGGGATTAGTGGCTAACCCACAATCCTTGGGTAGTCGGAACTAAAGTCATTTAGCATGCAAAAGAAGAACAAAATAAACAAAAATTCTACTCAAAGGCACTAAGCCTTAGTAATGCTCGGTTTTGATTTTCACCAAAGCCTAATCAAAACTAAGAGCCTAGTGGTGGATATGCACAAATGAGTGGAAGAGTTAAATGTTTGGGGGTTGATTCTAACTTAACAAATAGTAATGAAATGTAAAGCAATAAAAATAAAAATGAGAATGTCGGGTCTTAGAGTGGTTTTTTCACCAAATCTCATGTGTCGGAAACTAATCTAATGTAGATGCAAATTTCCTACTTTGGCGGTAGTCGTGTCCAAGGCGGTTCAAGGCTCAAGGACCGAAATTCCCTTTCATGGTATTCCTACTCCAGTTCAGGGGTCGTAGGAACTCACTTGGCATGAATTAGAGCCGGTTCAAGGGTCACTAATTCACATCAAGAGGCCTAGAGATCGAGGAATTAGACTACTAAGTGACCCGCCCGCGCAATCACGCAACAGGTGTAAATCACCATGCTTATAACTCTTCGAATACGAAATTGAAGGTTTCTACCTTAGGAATTAGAGGGGGTCAAGCCTCTAACTCCGTCCTAGACATGCTCAAAATAGACACCCTAGAGTTAACTAAGCTCCTAGACATGCATTTCAACCTAACAATAATTGATATAAGCATCCATCATATGAAAATTGCATCATTACATTAAATTAAGGGTTAAATACTGTTTAGTCCCTGTACTTTGCCTCTCTCATTGTTTCAGTCTGTGACATTCTAATTTAATCTAAAAGCTCCATGATCTCACAATTTCCCTCTAATAGGTCCCTTCCGCTTCAAATTAGGAGTTGGCCTTGGGTGAAATGTCTAATATACCCATCTGTTATTTCTTTTTTCTTTTTTTCCTTTTTAATTTCTTTTTTCCTTTTTTTTTTGTTTTTCCTTTTTAATTTCTTTTTTTCTTTTTTGTTTTTTTATTTTTCTTTTTTACTTTTTAATTTCTTTTTCCTTTTTAATTTCTTTTTTCTTTTTCTTTTTCTTTTTTCTTTTTTCTTTTTCTTTTTTCTTTTTCTTTTTCTTTTTCTTTTTTCTTTTTTCTTTTTTCTTTTTCTTTTTCTTTTTTCTTTTTTCTTTTTAATGACCATCATATCCTGCTGCATCAATAGCACCACGTCGGCAAACCAATCCAGATCGACCCGAAACCCCAATTATTGTTCTCCACGCCGGTGGCCATTTTTGTTTTCCATCATTATTCTTCTTCTTCACTTTTGGTTTTGGTCAACTTGGCCATCAAAAACCACCATTTCAACGAGATCCAAAATCCAAATCACCATTTTGAGCAACACCCAAAAACCTCAGAGTCTGAAAAAATGGTAGTTTTCAGTGAAAAGTTTACAAATTGAGGCCTGATGTGGAGAGAAAAAGTGGGATTTGAGTGGGAGAGAGAGAAGTAGGCTGTGAAAACAAGAGGAGAGTGGTTGAGCGATGAATTTCGAGCTGATTGGGATCTGCTTATGTTTAAGAGATGGCGTCGGCAACAATGGAGATGAGGGCGGATCCGCTAAGAGACAACGGAGGGAGATGGCTTCAGAGAAGGTGAAGAAGTGATCGATCAGCTCCTAGCCTCTTGCTTTTACTCGATGTCCATCTATACACAGCCAAGCTAGGTCTTTGCTGGGTTTGGTTTCAATTTGGGGAGAGAAACAGATGGGTTGTGGAGTTTGATCGGAATGGGATTGGTGGGTTGAGGAAGGAGAAAGTAGGCAGAACGAAAAGAAAAAAAAAAGGAAAAAAGAAATTAAAAAGGAATAAGAAAAAAAGAAGAAAAAGCAAAAAAGAAATTAAAAAGGAAAAAGAAAAAGAAAAGAAAAAAGAAATAACAGAGGGGTATTTTGGACATTTCACCCAAGGCCAACTCCTAATTTGACACAGACGGGATCTATTGGATGGAAATTGTGAGGTCAGAGAGTTTTTAGATTAAATTAGAATGTCAGGGACTGAAACGATGAAAGAGCCAAAGTACATGGACTAAACAATATTTAACCCTTAAATTAAACAACTTTTACACAAAATTTGAGTTAGGGACACAACCCTAACCCTCAACAAGGAAATTACTCACAACCCATAATCATAGATATCAAGATTACAAAATTCAAAGAAAAAAGAGTATAAAAATGTAAGAGAAAACAAGGGTAGCCACAATTAGCTAGAAAGCTAACGTGACTATCCTTGAATTATAACTCCCACAATTACCCAAGTCTTGAATCTTGTAGAGGAGAAGCCTTTGATGAATCTTTGAAGCTTTAGGTGAGTAAATCCTTCAAATTCCTAAAATAAATTAAAGAAAACATGAAAAATGGAGGAGGAAGGAGAAAATGAGAGCAGCCCAAAGGGTTGCTGTGTTTTGATGGAGTGCGGCGCTATGTCTCCTTCAACAGAAAGAGGGTGCTTCAATATATATAGTGGGTTGGTGGCCATTCGTTTCTTGAGATAGAGGGTTGGATGATCAATTGAGGTGATCTGCTTGTGTGTGGTCTCGGTAAAGAAGAAAAGGAGGAGATGATAAGGTGTAACTTGGTGGCTGGTCCATGTAGGAAGAGAAAGAAATGGGCTATCTGACGGTTGCCACGTAAAGGAAAAGAAAAGCTTGCTTAATTAAGGTTAGCATAATTAAGATGCATGTTGCACGTGCAAATGACTACCACATAACTTGATTAATTAAGTAACTAATCAATTGATTAATTAACTTAATTAATTAAGATGCACAAATATTTTTTTTTTCTTTCTTTTTCTCTCTTCATTTCTCTTCTTTTTGCAATTCCGCACATACCATCAGAGACACTCTATTAATGGCCTTGACCATGCTTGACCCACGTAAACTATTTCATTCTTTTGTCAAGACTCCAAATTACTCCAATTTTGCTTCTTTTTATCGTGATTTTCGCAACTCCACTTATTTTCTACAAAATAAATAAAAATAGATTAATTACATTATAATTGGCTCAAAGATTAGCTTATTTCTAGTGATTTAGATATAATTACATGCATAGAAATGCGTGTAATCACCCGACACGCTTAAAAGCAAGCCCATTAATGACCCGACACGACCCGAGCACGTTAGAATAATGGGTCGGGTTGAGCCTAGGAATATTGGCTCATTGGCCCGGCATGGCCCGAGCACTACAGATTGTGGGCCGGCGCGTTACACAAAATTTCATTTTGTTTTTAAAAATATTAAAAACTACAATGATGAGACTTGAATATTAGACCTCTTTATTTAAAATCTCATGTCAATTCCACCAATGCTATTTCTTTTATGTTGTCAAATAGTGGAATAAAACATTATATCATTGTTTTGACATAAGTATTTTTTCTAAATATTAAATATATGTTTATTTTTTTCTAATGGAAAAGTTTATTGAATTAGCGATTGAAATCACTCAAGCGGGCATCCCAATGGGGAGCATACAAAGACCAAAAACGACTTGGCCCTAGAGCTAAGGTAGAACAAACTAGAAGGTGCACAAACCAATTGTCCTTGTACATTATAACAATGCTCTAAAACTTTTCTAGAGAAACTAGCAAAAACTGAAGGTAAATCGTTAGCCTCCTCAAGATAATTACCAACAATAGAACTATTGTCACGACCTTGAGATTTGTAGACCCAACCATCAGAATTTGCAATCCAGGCATGCAAAGAATCGGTAGACCAATCAAAACTAAACTCGTCCCAGTATAAAGAACACTGCTCGCCAAGGCACTCACTTGTGGTACTCACAATGTGATTATACTGAAACTCCTTGTAGAATTTAGAAATGAGCATTCCACCTGAAAGTAAAAGCAGCACACCCAGAGGAACAAAAATAGCACAATTGAGCAAAAACTCGGTAGAAGGTTGTCACACCCCGAATTTTGAAATAAGGATTCAAATCCGGAACATGACTAATAACAATACAAATAACGTTCTGAATTTTTCTCTCAGAAACAACCACACCTTACACCTCTTAATATTACATAAACCAAATCCTCAAGCTACTTATTACAGCACACTCTCACCAAATCAAATTGTAAGCTCAAATGAGTATAATTCTCCTCACAAAAACAAATGCTGTAAATCTAACACTAATACTCTAAACCGCACGATCACTGCCCTGATTCTCCTGACCTGTGAGATTACCCGCTACACAATATGAATAGTGTACCGGGATTGCAACAACACAAAACCCGGTAAGCTTTTTGCAAAGCTCGTGAGTAAACAAGAAAGAACTGTTGATTGATTAAACTACAATTCTTATAACTCAAGTAAACAATCAACAAATATTGCAGCATTAATATGTTAAATAACATTAAAGCAACACATGCTTGATTTTCTTTTTACCAACACCTTCACATATTCAAAATATATCATGGATAGATATTTGATCAATTTCACATATTCAAAATATATCATGGATAGATATTTGATCAATTTCACATAAGTACATTTCTCTTTTTAGTGAATTTTCAGATTAACTGGTAACAAATCACAGATCCACGTGTTAGGGTCCATAATACCAAAACACGGGAAAACCAGGTTGACTGGTATCAAATCATAAATCCACGTGCTAGGGCCATAATCCCAAAGCACGGGATACCACATGCTAGGGTCCATAATACCAAAGCATGGGTAAGCCACAGCATACCAAGGCCACTCTCCAAAGTATGTATACTCAAAGTACCACCCTTCCTAAGAGTATAATAGTGCACTATCTGTAGGGACTAGGGCCCAAGGCTTAACGTCATCATAACACCCAAAACAGTTTTACCAGTAATTCACTTAAGCACGGGGTTGTTGTAATCACCCGGCTTCATAATTGTACTTTTCAGACATAATCAATTTCACAACATACAATCTTTATAAATTTTAGATTGTAAATATGCATATGTACACCCACATAAGAGACATATTATTTCAAGACAAATCTTTACTTCTTAAAATAATTTCCACATATTCACAATTGGCCATATAAAATAGCTTTCACATCACATGATCAACATTTCATTATTCAACAATTAAATGGGAGATTAATAGCTTGAATAATATCCAATCAATTCTCAATCATTTCATCATGCTAATCACACGCCAATCAACATATATATTTCACGTAAATATATATATACGTAATCATCCGCTCAGGAATGACTACTAATACCAACTATAGTTCAAGTATAAAAACCGTGAAATTCATTTGTATAATAAAATCATTTTACTTACCTATGGACCGTAGTTGATCAAGTCCATATGATTTAAAACAAATATTTATTCCATAAATATTTTCACACAATTACCACAGAAAATAAGGTAATTAAAGGTACTCGGTTCGTAATATGAACCACGTGAGGTTTACTCACCTCTAATCCAGCTGCGTCTTCTAAAAAGTCGAATATATCAATATTCCGAACGCTCGTCAACTCAAACCGTCAAGTACCTAATCAAGTATGGTCTTTGCTTAGTAAACGAAACACGGAATAACCTTAAACGACGATCCAACGGTCGGATTCTAAAATAAAGACGATCCAATGGTCGGATTCAAAAATAAAAGTGATCCAACGGTCGGATTCGAAAATAAAGACGATCCAACGGTCGGATCGAAATTATATGATGATCCAACGGTCGGATCCTCACGGATCGCCCTTAGGATCATCCTCCAAAATTATCACGAAGATCCAACGGTCGGATCTTCCTGAATCGTCCTTATAAACATTTCCACAAAATTTCATGAAAATCCGACGGTCGGATTCTCACGAATCGCCTTCCGAATCACTATTTCACAATTATACGAAGATCCAACGGTCGGATCTTCGCCCGTGACCACACAAAGTCATCGGGACAGTCATACGATCATCATATTAAAATTTGAAGTAAAACCGATGGTCTGATCTTCACAGATCGTAAACCGAAGATAAAACGTAAAAACGTTAAATAGTAACGTCAAAACGTAAATCCACTATTTATCAATTTTTTCTAAAATAATCATATAATATATCAAAACGCTCGTATGGATGCATAGATGAATAAACTGATAACAGAACACAAAAATACGGCCGGACGCGCCGCCACGCGCCGCCACAAGCGGCGGTCAACGCCGGCAGTCAACGCCGGGCCAACCACCTCCGATGGCAAAGTGACCAACTACAAACTTCTTCAGAATTAAAGGGTGATCAACTTTCATACCTTGAGCTAAGCGAGATTCGGTCTAGATCACCCTAGATCAAGCTTTGAAGTTTGGATTAATCTGGTGCGTCTGATCAGATCCTAGATTGAATCAGGGACGTCGAAAAAGTCAAACCTTGATCTAGTGTTCTACACACAAAATCGTGATGAAAGACTTACATGGGGATGATCAGGGGGAGGAGGAGATCACGAAAATGGGAAGGATCGGCCCGTGCATCGCCGGCGTCGAGGTTTTCCAGCCGGGTCGGATTTCGCACGGCTGAGCTTCTTCGATCCGAGGCTGGGAGCAGCGGCGGGGCACGGCGACACCAGAGGGAGCCCGGGTCCGTGGCCGGAGGAGGCCGGAGGGGCCGTGTTCGGCCGGGTCGGGTCAGAGGGTCGGCGGGCCTGGGGAGGGTTTCGAGCGAGAGAGAGAGAGAGACGGGGGGGGGGGACTGTTCCGCAAAAACAGATTTTTTTCGTCCTTATGAAAAAAATCAGAAAATTTCCCTATTTATAGAAAATTCCCAAATTTCAAATATTCATAACTTATTCATACGAACTCCGAATATTACGTTCCACATATGCACGCGATCGTATCGACGAGATCTACAACTTTCATGAAGAAAGTTTTCCCAAATTCGGTACGTATAAAAAGTCACTTTTTGATGCCCCCCTAAATAACGTTCGATTTCGAAAATAAAATCGTTCGAAATACTTCCACAACTTCTCCAAGCTTCGTACTCGCTCCTAATACCGCGAAATCAAAAATACAAATCCACGGAATTTAATTTGGATTTTTCGGGGTATTACAAAGGTCTCCTGGGTCCCAAATCCAGACCCACGAAATGGTGAAAATGGGATAAAAGAGTGACATAGGCCTGATAGCAACCTAAAATCTGGGAAACTATAGATTGATCTATACACCCATAGAAGGGCACCCAAACTCAGCCACCCTCCACCGTCAGACGTCGTCTTCCTCCATCCCAGCCACCAAATCAAAGACCGCTACCTCCTTGGAAAGCCTTTATCAAACCCAGCAGTACCAGCCATGCATGCCCAAATGGATCTGAACACCTGTAATACCCCGAAAAATCCAAATTAAATTCCGTGGATTTGTATATTTGATTTCGCGGTATTAGGAGCGAGTACGAAGCTTGGAGAAGTTGTGGAAGTAATTCGAACGGTTTTATTTCGAAATCGAACGTTATTTAGGGGGGGTCTCAAAAAGTGACTTTTTATGCGTACCGAATTTGAGAAAACTTCCTTCACGAAAGTTGTAGTGCTCGTCGATACGATCGCGTGCATATGCGGAACGCAAAAATCGGAGCTCGTGTGAATTAGTTATGTTTTTTTGAAAATATTTCCAAGTTGGTATAAAACTTCCATTTTTGGAAGTTTCCAAAAAAATCACAGCCGGTTTCCATTTTCAGAAACCAGCATTCTCTCTCTTCCGCTCGGGGCCGAGGCGACCGAAAACAGAGCACGAAGCTCCGGCCACCGTTCTCCACCCTCCGGCCACCGTTTGACGCCAAACCACCTCCAGCAGCTTCGCCTCCCTTCTCCGAAGCCATCTGTGGCAACCTTGCACGGCGGCACGGCCCCTATCGGCGGTGGCGGCCCGGTTTCGATTTAAGCTCGATTTTGGTCAACGCCGGTTTTCTCCTAGCTCCGGCCACCAAAACTTCCTATCCTTGGCTCCATGAACTCCCCTCAACCTGCTGATCATCATACTAGAAGGATCGCACCTGGAGTAACCGGTTTCACGTTCGTCGGAGCTCGGTCAGTTTTCGATCCGAAACCAAAATCTTTCGATCGGGATATCTCGAGCTGTAGTGCATCGTTTTGATTGATTCTTGATCCAGTGGGTTCAACTTGATGTTCTTAACAACTCTCTAGAAGGAATCGAGGCCTGAAATTGAAGTTTTTACGTCGAAAATCAAGCTCGCCGGTTTCTGCATTTCTTCGCCGGTTTCTGGAAATATTCCGGCCACCTTCATACTGTTCAAGGTAATTTTCGACCCCTTCCGGTCATTTTCAGACTTCATGCTAGTTATGAAAATCGTTGGGCTTGATGAGATGAAGAGGAGCAGCCAGGCCCCGACACCATTGGCGGTGGTCGGCGGCGACTCTGTCCATTTTCCGGCGGCCCTTTTCCGGCCACCTCCGGGGGTTAAAAATGTGATTTCTTTACATTTTTAGATTCTACGTTTCAATACGATCGTTTGCATATATAATTCATAATTTTTGGATGTCGTATGATTTAGTTATGAATTTTTACGGTTTCGATCGATTTCAATAATCCAATTAATGTTTTTGAAGATCGGACCGTCCGATGGACTTGTAGTTTTGATATGTTGATCGTATGACTGTCCCGGTGACTTTGTGAGGTCACGGGCGAAGATCCGACCGTTGGATCTTCGTATAATTGTGAAATAGTGATTCGGAAGGCGATTCGTGAGAATCCGACCGTCGGATTTTCATGAAATTTTGTGGAGATGTTTATAAGGACGATTCAGGAAGATCCGACCGTTGGATCTTCGTGATAATTTTGGAGGATGATCCTAAGGGCGATCCGTGAGGATCCGACTGTTGGATCATCATATAATTTCGATCCGACCGTTGGATCACCTTTATTTTTGAATCCGACCGTTGGATCGTCTTTGTTTTAGAATCCGACCGTTGGATCGTCGTTTAAGGTTATTTCGTGTTTCGTTTACTAAGCAAAGACCATACTTGATTAGGTACTTGACGGTTTGAGTTGACGAGCGTTCGGAATATTGATATATTCGACTTTTTAGAAGACGCAGCTGGATTAGAGGTGAGTAAACCTCACATGGTTCATATTACGAACCGAATAAATTTAATTACTTTATTTTTGTCGCAATTGTGTGAAAATATCGCAATTATGTGAAAATATTTATGGAATAAATATTTGTTTTAAATCATATGGACTTGATCAACTACGGTCCATAGGTAAGTAAAATGATTTTATTATACAAATGAATTTCACGGTTTTTATACTTGAACTATAGTTGGTATTAGTGGTCATTCCTGAGCGGATGATTACGTATATATATATTTACGTGGAATATATATTTTGGTTGATGTGTGATTGGCATGATGAAATGATTGAGAATTGATTGGATATTATTCAAGCTATTAATCTCCCATTTAATTGTTGAATAATGAAATGTTGATCATGTGGTGTGAAAGCTATTTCATATGCCAAATTGTGAATATGTGGAAATTATTTTAAGAAGTAAAGATTTGTCTTGAAATAATATGTCTCTTATGTGGGTGTACATATGCATATTTACAATCTAAAATTTATAAAGATTGTATGTTGTGAAATTGATTATGTCTGAAAAATATAATTATGAAGCCGGGTGATTACAACAACCCCGTGCTTAAGTGAATTACTGGTAAATGTGCTTCGTGGTGCTTCGTGGTTATGCTTCGTGGGGGTGCTGCGTGGTTGTTAAGCTGTGGGCCCTAGTCCCTTCAGATAGTGCACTATTATACTCTTAGGAAGGGTGCTTACTTTGAGTATACATGCCTTGGTGGTGGCCTTGGTATGCTGCGGCTTACCCGTGCTTTGGGATTATGGCCCTAGCACGTGGATTTATGATTTGATACCAGTCAACCTGGTTTTCCCGTGTTTTGGTATTATGGACCCTAACACGTGGATTTATGATCTGATACCAGTTAATCTGAAAATTCACTAAAAAGACTTATGTTATGTTGATCAAATATCTATCCATGATATATTTGAAATATGTGAAGGTGTTATGTGAAATTGATCAAATATCTATCCATGATATATTTGAAATATGTGAAATTGATCAAATATCTATCCATGATATATTTGAAATATGTGAAATTGATCAAATATCTATCCATGATATATTTTGAATATGTGAGAGTGTTGGTAAAAAGAAAATCAAGCATGCATTGCTTTAATGTTATTTCACATATTAATGATGCAATATTTGCTGATTGAGTTTTAAAAGAGAGTATCGAAAAATACCTACTTTTATGTTTATATGATTTTTGGAGTTATCTTGTGAGTGTGTTGATTGTTTACTTGAGTTATAGTAATTGTAATTAAATAAATCAACAGTTCTTTCTTGTTTACTCACGAGCTTTGCAAAAAGCTTACCGGGTTTGGTGTTGTTGCAATCCCGGTACACTATTCAAATTGTGTAGCGGGTAATCTCACAGGTCAAGAGAATCAGGGCAGTGATCGTGCGGTTTAGAGTATTAGTATTAGATTTACAGCATTTGTTTTGTGAGGAGAATTATACTCATTTGAGCTTACAATTTGATTTGATGAGAGTGTGCTGTAATAAGTAGCTTGAGGATTTGGTTTATGTAATATTAAGAGGTGTAAGGTGTGGTTGTTTCTGAGAGAAAAATTCAGAACGTTATTTGTATTGTTATTAGTCATGTTCCGGATTTGAATCCTTATTTCAAAATTCGGGGTGTGACAACACCCATAACCACTTATCTCCCTATTTGTTGCCACCGCAAGCAGCAAATTCAGAACCGTCGCAACCCAGCGCAACCACCACAGCCACCAAAGCATAAGCGAATTACTTCCCAGAGATAAATTTCGGAGAAGGCCACGTCTAGGCCGTGGCCAGAAGCCACCCAGCCCAATTGTGACCATCAACCATAGCCACAAACCAACCCCAAATCGAAGGAAACTCGGCTTGAAACTGGTAGGCGCGGTGGCAAAAGTTGTCGCTATGCTTAGCCACTGGTGCGACCGTTGGTGGGGAGACTCCCATTGATGTCGTTTGTCTTCGGTGGCACTAGGGCAGCGAGAGCTTTCGCTCTCGAGGGTTTTCATTTTAGCTATTCTATTAAATTTATGTTTATTAATAAAAACTAATTTCATAATAATACAACTATAGAATAAAGGAAAAAATAATATGATACTAAATTTTCATTATATTAATAAAGATTAATCTCACAATAATATACTAAAAACAATATATTTTGAGTTATTTTTTTCTTTCTTTCTTTCTCTCTTATAGTGGAATATTAAAAATTATGAGAAAACTAATCTTAAAAAGCTAAGATTAAGAAAAAGTTGTAGAACTTAATTTATTTTAATTTTCTAAATAGTTAAATAAAATTAATTTTTATCTGTTCAAATTAAGATTTTAAAATCGTGCTTTATAGTGGGTAGGCATAAGCGCGGCCCGTTTATTGACCTGACACGATATGGGCTCGGGCCATGGGCCGGACCATGTTTAATGTTTAAGTAAATAGGCCGGCACGAGCCTGACACGATAATAAATGGACCGGCCCAAGCACGGTATGAAGCATGACTAGGCCGGCTTAAAATGGGTCAGGTCGGGCCGGGCCGGGCCGTTTGCCACCTCTAGGGGGAAGTGGTTCCTTCCAAATCCCAAAGGAATCACTCTCCCCCCTCCCCCCTCCCCGGTATTTCCTTACATTTATTACTTACAACATATTATTTATGACATTAAATATAAAACTTTTAATAAATTTCTTGATAACTTTTCTTATGTTACCAAACAATGGAATTGAAAGTTCTCGCGAAATTTAATTTTTCTTTCACAAGAAAGACGAGTGAATTACTTTCCTTTCCGCTAACCAAACAAGACCTTAAAGTATATTATTTATGTGTAATACTATAAAAATCATAACATGTTTGATTTAATTTTCAATTTCATTAAATATCTTTAGGTACGAGTCAAAATTTATCGACAAGATTGTTACAGTGATCGGAAATAAACTACGGCGCACACCCTTAGGTATTACCCCAAACATGGTTGGAATCCATTCCCGGGCCAAAAACATTAATTTATGGTTACGAGATGGATCAATTGATGTTGGCATTCTTGTGATTTTTGGGATGCGTGGTATAGGAAAGACAACGATTGCGAAATTTGTTTATAATCTGAACTTTGGAAGATTTGAAGGAAGCAATTATCTTTAAAATATCAACGAAGTTTCAAAACTCCCTGATGGCTTAGTTCAAATACAAACACAACTTGTTTATGATATTTTGAACGGGAGAAAAGGGAAAATACATGGTATCAGTGAGGGAGTAGCTAAGATTGAACTCGCCATAAGCTCGAAAAGGGTTCTTATTGTTCTTGATGATGTGGATCATATGGACCAACTACATGCAGTATTTATGAGGAAAAATCAGTTTTATCCGGGAAGCAAGATCATCATAACAACCAGGCGTTCGAGATTATCCAAGGATCCTCAAGTTACTAAAGTTCATAATGTTGAAACTTTGGATTACGTTGAATCATTGGAGCTATTCAGTTGGCATGCTTTTGCACAGAACCATCCCATTGACGGTTACATAGAACTCTCAAAAAAGGTAGTAAGCCACAGTGGAGGACTCCCATTAGCACTTCGAGTTTTGGCTTCTTCTTTAGTGGGGGAGAGCAAAGCTGTCTGGGAAAGTGCATTGCAGAAATTAGAAAGTATTCCACATAGTGAAATCATGAATAAACTTCGAATAAGCTAAGACTCTTTACAAGATGACCATGACCAAAAATTATTCCTCCACATTGCATGTTTCTTTGTTGGAAAGAACCAAGGTTACATTGGTAGGGTATTAGATGGATGTGAATTCCAAACAGCTATTGGCGTTCAAAATCTCGTTGATAGATGTTTAGTGACAATTGATGTGTATGAAAATGTAGAAATGCATGAAATGCTTCGTGAAATGGGAAGAGGAATTGTTCGCTTAGAGTCTCCCGAGGAGCCTGGGAGACGAAGTAGATAATGGCGTCATAAGGATTCGTTGACAGTACTAAAAGAAAAGAGTGTAAGAAATATATTCCTTTTAAAAAAAAAAAATTAAGAAATATATTCTTTAACTATGTGGATATATGTTTTATTTTGGTGCAACTCCTGAGCCAATTGTACGTTTCCCCGTTTTTCTTATCAGGGTACAGAAACAGTCGAAGCTCTACTATGAGTATGCGCGCAAATGCTCTAATCGACTTGAATAACAGAGTTTTTGAAACTGCTGCATTTGCAAGAATGCACAAACTAAGACTACTCTGGCTTAGTCATGTACAACTCAATGGATCTTATAGAGAATTTCCTACAGGATTAAGATGGTTGTGTTGGGTAGCATTTCCTTTGAGTTCTATACCAAATGATTTTACTTTGGAGAACCTTGTCTTTCTTGAAATGCAGTACAGCAGCTTGAGGCAAATGTGGAACGGAACAAAAGTACGTTACTCTATTCTTTCCATTTCCCTTTTCCTTTTTTTTGTTTCTTTTCTTTTTAGCTTTATGAATATTTTGCTTTACATTTATAAGAATTAACTACCTGAACTGTATTTTCTTTTTTCTCTTCTTTTCTCCTTACATGTACAGTTTCTTCCATCATTGCAAATGCTTGATGTCAGCCATTCTCATGACCTTACTAAGATCGCTGACTTCTCTCTTTGCCCCAATCTAGAAACACTTATTCTTTTAGGTTGTCGAAGCCGGATTGACGTCCATGAATCCATCGGAAACCTCAAGAGACTTGTTTACTTGAATATGAAAGATTGTGAAAGCATTAGGATGCTTCCAAACACCATTTCTAGGCTTAAAGTGCTTGAAACTCTTATAATATCTGGCTGCTCAAATCTTAATGAATCTTCAATGAAGATGATGAGGAGCATGGAATCTCTGAAAGTATTTGAAGCAAATAGAATTCCAATAAATCAATTACAGACTACTACTGGGGAGAATACCATTGAATCATGGCCTCAAAGAAGTCCTTGTATATTGAGTTCTTTACCATGCTCTTTAGTATCTTTAAGTTTTAGTGGATGCAATCTTTAGGAGGATGCTTTTCCTATCGAATTTGGTAACCTATCCTCAACATTACAAAGACAAAATCTAAGTAACAATCAAATTTGTAGCCTACCAATTTGTGTCAGAGGTCTTACCAAGCTCAATGAACTCTCCTTTTCCAACTGTTCAAGACTCAAACTACTTATACCAAAAGTAGAAGGTGAACTGAATTTGGAAGATTGCACATCATTAGAAAGAATAACGTATCAATGCAGTTTGTGCCAAGCAAAGACCACCTTTTTGGGTTACAACCGAAATCTAGTTGAGTGGGAGTATGAGTATAAGTTAGTACCCACTGGAACAGTAGTTGATAAAGAAATGGTCAACCATTTGGGCTTGTGTAACTTGGATTCTACGCCAACCATCAAGATACGGCATCCTTGCATGTACGGTTATGATCTGTGTCCTATCCAGGTGCGCATACCTGCCTCATTCGAACACCAGCTCTAAGCTTTATTAACGATGTTGTTTACTAATACATGATTTGCAATTTTGCATATATGTCATATATGGACTATATGAATATGGCATATTCAGCACATTTCTTCTTGGGAATGAGATTCCAGGCAATTTCAGCCATAAAGTAGTGACGGATCCTCCTCAATATGTTTCACTGTGCCTTCACTTCCTAATCTCAGAATTCGAGGCTTGAACTTCTTCGTCGTCTATGCAAATTCTGAAAATGGTCCTCCTAGCGTGTTTGATGATCATTTACCTACTGCACTAATTACTAAAGTCAGAAACAAGAGCAAGGGTCGGACCTGGATCTACGGCCCGCGATCCTATGGAATTCCAGATTTCCAGGTGCAGGAGAGGACATGATATGGTTAAGCCGTTGGAGTTTTCTGGAGAACCAATTCAAAGGTGGCGATCAAGTAGATGTTTCAGTATCTATAGAACCTCAGCGTCATGTAAAGGAGTGGGGCATCAAGCTTGTAATGGAGGAGCAACAACGACACATGACAAGTAGTAGTAGTACCAGTGAGGATCCTTGTGATGGAGATATGTCAAGACGTGAGGTCTTGCCGGGGATATACTTGTTCTGCTAATGGGTACCAGCTGGAAGAATGGAAGATATTGCCTTACGTAGGCCGACTTGGTTTATTGACCTGATTGGAGATCCCTATGAAGATATATACAGGCGATGGTAAGCACAATTTCTGGTTGTACCATCACTACCATGCACATATATCAATTTACATTTGTTTTGATAAATATATGTTTCTTATATATCGATATAAATTCTATTTTTTAGACAATGAAGACGAGCAACAAGATGAACATCACACACTTGTACCAGCAACGAGTAGTGACGGCGACAACCACCGGGATCTCAGAAAGTAGAAGGTGCTCAGTTTGGCCGCTGTGTTTTTAATTCTCTCCTTGTCCATGCGCGCACTCCTCTCTTTCTCATCCAAACAGACATGCATGGAGTCTGCTTTGGTTCCTACATGAACTTGTTAGTATTTGATAAAGGTGATCATCTCTGGCGTGGATTTGATTAACTGGAATATTAATTCTTTCCTTGGATATGTTAATCAAAAATTAAGAGTTGGATGTGCCTTTTGCATCAAACTAATTAAGTTCTTGTTTAAGGATATCTCTATTTTGTGTTTAATCCAAACTCTAGGTTACTTGACCTAGTGGTAATAGCGTTCAATTAGAAGAATCTAGAGATTCTATTTCCTTGTATGGTTCTAACTCTATGCATTGTAATCCTCTATATAAAGAGGCCCCATCAATGAGAATACACAGCAGATTTCTCTCAATTCCTGATTCCCTAAAACACGTTATCAGCACAAAGCCCTAACCCTGAAACCCTAAATTTGTAGCCTTCAAATCCCAATAACCTCCGCCACCCACTTTGAAGCTCTCACCTCCAGGAGCCCAAAACCAGCGGCGCTGCCCTCAGAACTGGCCGGAATCAACCCGAACCGGCCACCGGAAGTGACCAAACCGGCCTCCCAAGAAGAATCCGAAGATCTCCTACCTGGTTTGCCATCTTCCCGTCCACCTTCCACTGCCATCTTTTGTCAGAAGGTGCACCTCGTCCCCAGATTCCGGGAACCGGAAAAACCATCATCGGAACTGGCCTGGAAACATCCGAACCGGTCACCAGAAAAGATTGCAACCGAACCGGCAGAAAAGAAAAAAAAAAAAAAAAAAGAGGCAGAAGCAGAGCCCAGCCCAGCAGATCAGCCCTCGGTCCACACAGGTCAGCCCAGAGCCCGTCCACATCACCACTGCCACGTCATAGCCTAGTCAACAGCCATGTCAGCGAGCCACATCAGTACCTGTGCCACGTCAGCTATCCGGTTAACGACCGCCTGCGACTTTTTCTGGCCAACTTCCGGCGCCTTTTCCGGCGACTTTTCCATCCATCTACAGTAACTTCCCAGCGACATTTTCCTGGCCAACTTTTCGGTCAAGATTTCCTGCAATTTTTCAAGGTAAACTTTTCTAAAAGTTCCCGTTTTTTTTTTTAAGTTTTTCAATTTCTTCTTCTTTTCTCGGGGACTTCCAACATCCCTTCTTTTACCCCCCTTTCTCTACATAGGGGAGACCAAAAGCAGAACTGTGGGGGTTAGTGCTCACTCCAAGCTTGGAGCTTGTAGAGTCCTCCAAACTTAGAGTTTGTTGAGAAGAAAACGATCGACCACATACATCATTGTTTCGATCTAATCCAAAACCCCTCTTGGAATTGGATTTTCTTGGAAGCGACTACGCTCAGAAAATTCCTAATTTCTTGGAAGCGACTACGCTCAGAAATTTAATAGTTTTTCGTGGTAGCCTTTTTTTTCGCTCCGAAACTAACCCTAATCCTGTGTTGTTTTTCAGGATGAGTTACCTGAACAAGTTGAACTTTGTTCCACAAGAGACAATTGGCGCAGGATACCATAGGTGGGTCCGAGATGTACGCCAACATCTTAAGGCTGATGGACTTCTAGAAGCCATACAAGAGCCTAGTCAGAACGTGCTCTCCATTGAGCAAGCTACTGCTTTTGAAGCAAAACAAGCTAAAGCCATAATTCTCATGACAAGGCACATGAATGACGCGCTCCAAAATGAATACCTCAATGAGGAAGACCCAAGAAAGCTATGGGTAGAACTTGAGCAGCGATTTGGCAACGTTCGTGACTCCCTGCTTCCTGATTTAGAAGTGCGATGACATAGCCTCCGCTTTTGTGATTTCAAGTCTGTGCTTGATTATAACTTGGAAGCTCTTCGTATCAAGTCTCTGATGGAGTTTTGTGGCCAAGACATAATTGATACGATATTGATCGAGAAGACTCTCTCTACCTTCCCCGTCTCTGCACTGATGATTTCAAAGAATTATCGGATTGATGTAAATGCAGGATGTATCACAAGGTTTCATGAGCTCATTGGCGCCATGAACGTAGCTGAAAAGCACGACAATATTCTTGTGAAGAACTATAATGCTAGACCCATAGGAACTAAGCCTATTCCGGAGTCTAACCATTGTCGCGGCCCCAATGGAGGACGTAAGGAGCAAAACCCTAAGAGTAGGGACAATTCTGGACATTCTGGTCCATATGTTCGCCCTAAAAAGGAAGGAAATCACCGAGAGAGGTGTGCACAGAACCGTGGAGGTCAACGTGTGAAGAGAGGCGGAGCCTCCGACCATGGTGGTAACGCCACCAAGAGCATAGGTCGTCCAAATCGCGCCCCAATGGCACCTCGATCAAGGGAGCCTGACCATAATGATGTTTGTTTTTGATGTGGATCAACTGAACGTTGGGCCAAAACATGTACAGCACCCCAGAATGTTGCAAACGCATACAAGACGTATTGTGAAGCAAGGGAATCAAATTACATGGAACAAGAAGATCAAGATGGCGATCTCGATCTAAGGGTGGAAGACTACAAGGATCAAGACCCAGAAACTGGCGATTTTGATTAAGTCTTTTTATTTTCCAAGAGATGTAGGCAATTGCCATATTACTTTTGTAGTAGATGCCAATGATATTAGTCTTTCTTCAAAGTAGGCGTACTCAATGTAAGTGTGATGTCTAGGAATGTTTTGAGATAAGTGGTACTTAAGCGAGCTTTGCTCCACCGACATCTTACTACTCACCTGGTCACATTTACATTGGAAATACCGAAAGGAGTTAGACGACTACCATTGTTTTGCATTAACTAGTTTATTGGATTAGATTTTCTTTGATCAAAGAAACAATGATGTACTCTGTTGGCTTATGAATAAAATTTCGAGTTCTTTTCATTATGACTCAATTTTGATTCTGAGCATATGACTTTGTGACTACGATGGTTGGGCCATCAGTATTAATTCTAGGACATGGAATAGCCCAAGTTCCACTTGCCAAATGGCACCTTGATTACAGCTGTCACAGAAACTCTCTACGCTCTTAGGGCCAATCGTACCCTATGAATAGCCAACGAATTCCATGCGAACATGCATGTAGAGAACGGAAATGAGTTCCTTTGCAATACCTTTAATGATTGCGAACAAATACGCATCTTAGAGAAGTTTATGTGTCTCTCTAGTAGACTCTATGTCACTATTTGAGCTATTAATCCAATAATAGTTATGAGAGAAGATCTCTTGGATTTAGACACATATTGGCTTTGTCACGACAGGATAGATCATCCTAGTCATGATATGATGATCCGTCTACCAAAGACTTCACATGGACATCTTTTCTCTCGAGCGAAATGAAGCATGAATCAAAAGTTGATTCCTAGACTAAGTGTGGCCGACACTGCTGCCTAGGGCACTGCCTCCGTCCACCACCAGCCTAAGGCTGGCGCAGTCCCTATCCATGACGCCATGGATGGCGTCCATCATTGTGATGGCGCCCTAGGTGATGCTGCAATCACCAACTTGCTTCGAATAGCGTTTAAGATACTCAGGCCCAACCAAAATTCTCATTGGTTGCTTCTAAAGCCTCTCGCTCGTTTTACAAAGCCCGTTCCTTAGGGAAATTAGGACTGAGACCGTCCTATGCAAAGGAAATGAACATATACATTCTGTTCTTACGTAGAATCCATGGAGATTCTGTGGATTGATTCAACCAACTTGCGGACGCTTAAATATTTCATGATATTGGTTGACACGCAAACACGCTGATCCCATGCTGTGCCATTGTCCACCTATAAATGCTGCTTATGCTACATTCCTAGCACATATCATCTGACAACGGGCTCACTCCCCAAATCATCCTATTCAGTCAATTAGATTTGACTATGCTAGAGAGTTTACATCGAAAGACTTTCGATGGATATTGCAATGGGACTGATGTTGGATATCACATTCTCATGTACACACCCAAATGGTCTTGCGGAAACGACTACGATGATAGTCCGGACATTGGTAATGCTCACCAATCTCCTTATATCCTCTTGGGGTGATGCAATATCGCATGCAGCTATGCTAATTCGTCTACGACCCACCGCCACTCAATGTACCTCTACGTTACAGCTAGTGACTGGGTACGAGTATCGTACTTACGCATATTTGAGTGAGCCATTTATGTGCCAATTGTGCCGCCACAGCGCTCTATGATGGGTCCTTCCAGACGAATGGGCAACTACGTTGGATTTGAGACTCCAACAATTGTCCGCCACTTAATGCCCTTGCAAGGTGATCTCATTACCGCTAGATTTGCGGGTTGTCACTTTGATGAGACAGTCTTCCCGTCGTTAAGGGGAGATAAGAACACGGATGTTCAGCAGGAACGACAGGAATTGTCGTGGCCTGTCCCCACTATGTCTCATCTTGATCCCTGTTAAAGTGACTAGATCACACAAATATGCTGCAAACAAACCTGCAAGGAAGGACGTCCGTACAAGAGGACGTAGCGCCACCCCACACGGAGGTGGGTATGGCGCCAACGCCAAAGAGAGTGGCACTCTGGCGTTATAGGCCATGGCCCCAGCTAGGATGAGTGGGAGGCCCGTGAGTTCGAAGGATACTTTGGCACATTTCAATCCTTTGATCATCAAGACTCAAAATCCATCTCATGAGAATCTTCCGGGTTATGGTTATCGTTGGGGGACGCCTCAACGTCAGAACCTATTCATGAGAATATAGAGCTCTATGAAAATTACACTAGTGTACATGAGACGTGGGATAAAAACTCCATCATAATCGATGATGTAGTTGCGTATTTCGTTGCGCATGAGTTTGTTGAGTCAGATGATATCAAACCACGCTCCGTTGATGAATGAATGCCAACGTAGAGAGTTTTGGCCTAAATGGAAAGATGCGATCCAGGTTAAGTTGGATTCTCTAACGAAGAGAAGGTTTTCTGAGCCAGTAATGCTAACACCTCCTGACACAAAACCTATTGACTAATGGGTCTTCGTTAGAAAGCGTGATGAGAAAAAGAGATGGCAATCTCGCCTTATGGCGCAAGGCTTCTCACAAAACGCCCTGGAATCGACTACGATGAGATATATTCTCTCGTAATGGATGTCATTGCACTCCACTACCGTGTCAGTTTGGTAGTTTCCGAATAACTGAACATGCAGCTTACAAATGTGGTCACTACGTATCTCTATGGGGATCTAGATACGGAATATACATGAAGGTTCATGGTGAACTTCATTTACCCAAGTCAAGAGGCTCTAGACCACGGAGCGCGTTTACAATAAGGTTGAAACATTCACTAAAGTGACTACTTGATTGGGAAGGGATATGCCCACGCATTTCCATAAGAAGTTTCGGATTCCATCGCGGTTCATGTTGGACATGATTAGAAGCCCTTAAAGAGTTAAGGGAAACCGCTGAACACTTGAAATCCGATCTTGAGATGAAGGATTTTGGGAGAACACGATTATGTCTCAGTTTAGAACTTGAGCATCGTGTCGATAGATGCTTAGGCATTTGACAAAGTCAAGCCTTCAATCACCCCCATGATCGTCCATAGTCTTGATCCTGAAAAGGATCCTCTTCATTCGAAGGATGATAATGAAGATGTGTTAGAGGCAGGAGTGCCTTACTTGAGTACAATAGGCGCATTATTGTACTTAGCTAAATGCACAAGATCGGACATCTCATTTACCATGAACTTGTTAGCTAAGATATAGCTCTGAACCAACGCGACGCCATTAGATTGGTGTAAAAGATATCCTTCAGTACTTGAGATGTACGATTGATATGGGCTTATTCTATCCCTACAAAGAGATGATGGATTCGGACCCATCACACACCAGGAACGCCGCCAACACTGGCCTGCGTTCTCTATCCCCATCCCAAAACGATATAAGTGTTTTGAAAGGTTTTGCTGATGTTGGGTATCTATCTGACCCACACAAAGGTCATTCCCAAACTGGTTAAGTGTTCACCATGGGAAAAGACCGTGACATCTTGGAGGTCTACAGAACAGACCGTCGCTATATCTTCGAACCATGCAGATATTATTGCTCTTCACGAAGTAGTTTGTGAATGTTTATGGATTGGATCCATAATTACGCATGTTTGAACAATTGTGGTTTAAAGTCTACCACAGATGAGCCTACGAGCATTTAGGATAATGCTGCTTGTTTTAAACAAATAAAGCTAGGCTACATCAAAGGTGACAACACCAAGTATAATCAGTAACAACAAACTCTCCTCAAGATCAAAGTGAACTAGGTTCGATCTGAGGACAGTGAGGCTGACTTGTTTACTAAGTCATTGCCCAAATCCACGTTCGAGAAACATGTGGCAAGAATTGACTTGCGGAAATTATCTGAACTCCCATGATCGTACTCATCAGGGGGAGGCGCAGGCATCAGGGGGAGATGTCTACATGTTCACCTCGAAACGTGAAGGGTGTGTTGTGCTCTTTTTCCCCTTCGACCGGGGTTATTTTTGTCCTACTGGGTTTTTGTTACTCGGCAAGGTTTTTAACGAGACAACGAGAGAAGCACCGCGTTTGGACAACACAAGGGGGAGTGTTTAAGGATATCTCTATTTTGTGTTTAATCCAAACTCTAGGTTACTCGACCTAGTGGTAATAGGGTTCAATTAAAAGAATCTAGAGATTCTCTTTCCTTGTATGATTCTAACTCTATGCATTGTAATCCTCTATATAAAGAGGCCCCTATTATCAATGAGAATACACAGCAGATTTCTCTCAATTTCTGATTCCCTAAAACAGTTCTGTATTTGTACATATAAATTGTCTTCCTAAAACCTATTACGTGCAAAGTTTAAAATCATGTTTGGATGGATATATAAAAAAATTTCGCCGCCTTCTCCTGTTCATCTAGCTACCAAATATACTAAATTAATTGCAAAATTCATATAGTGATTAGTACGCATGTCGTATGTAATAAGCGTTTGGGCTAACCCTGAAATTTCATGGATGACTCTGAAGTTAATAATTCAATCATTGTTCTTCCTTATTGCCAAGTCTCTTTAAAGAAAAGGGCAATGATATAGGGCCTCAATGAGGCCTAAGATTTATGATCTCAAATCCTAGGTGTCATGCCATGTAAGCAAATACTAATTTTATTTTCAATTTCACATAACATATCTTACCACATCATACTATTGCAACATCAACTTTACCTTTTGAGAGTTTCTATTGGGATCTCCAAATCTGCTCAATTGACCTCATTCTATTATGAATTATTAAATGACATATATAACCTACTATAAAATGATTATTAAGGACAATAATTATACCAAAAAAATATTATATTTATTTTATGTAGACTTTCCAATTCAATAATATTAGATTGTATTCCTTATTATTTTCCTTATCTATTTTCATTTTCCAATTTAACTACATACTCATTAAAGCATTCATATATATTTAATAAGAATTAAAAATATGATTAAGATCATGTGACATAAAAATGTATGATATATATGTTGAACGCATATTGGTGGGGGAAAACAAAATAAATCATCTTATGATTTATGACATAATCTAAGTCAATCCATTATATTTGCAAAAAAAAAAATTAATAAATAATTAATTAATCATGTGGTACAAAAAATACAGAAAAAAATAAACAATAAAAAAACAAATTAAAATTTTTTTTTTGAGAATAAAAACAAATGATTTCTTCATATTTTTTTTTTGCACAGCTAAAGTAGGAAAAAAAAAACATAATAGTTCATGGCATTTTCTTATTGATTAGACATTAATTTTTGAAACTCATGTTTGATTAAGAAATGTATATTTAGTTAAGATTTATGGAGTGATTAAATCATTGAAATGACTAAATTTTTTATTTTAAAGATAATAATTTGTTTGCAAATTATATGAGTGAGGTTATTTGAGAAAATTTAGTGAGGTTTAGTGAGTAAATTTA
The DNA here is from genome assembly GCF_002994745.2 of Rosa chinensis. Lineage (NCBI taxonomy): Eukaryota > Viridiplantae > Streptophyta > Magnoliopsida > Rosales > Rosaceae > Rosa > Rosa chinensis. Next base: position 39,555,986 of record NC_037088.1, read on the forward strand.
GTATTTGAAAATTTGATAAGAGGTGTAAAAAGCATAGAGGTCAAGAGAGTAAATTTGGAGGTTCCAATAGAAAAACTCTTACCCTTTTATATTTCCGTTTAGATGTTAGGGGTGAATCAATTACATTAATGAATTTAATTGGTGACGAAAAAAAATCAGCTATTAATTATGTATTAATTTAATAGATATGTCTACAAATTCTTTAACCAATATTTTTCTTCATTTATTTAAATTCTTTCCTATAATTTTTCTTTCCAAATAGCATAAATATATTGAATTAGGTGTCAAGAAATAGGCAATAACTTTATTGATTAATTTCATCCAAAAAAATAGCATTAATAAATTGAATTTGGAAAATACATATGTCTAAATTAAGAGGTAAGAAAAAAAATTTCATGTTAGTAGCATTCATTAATTATCATCTACAATCTAAATATAAGGAAAATAAACAAACAGAAAATAATAAACTAAAATATAACGTTTAAACCCTAGCTACATAAAGAGAAAAGAATGTACATAAGAACATATATAATGATATAACTATGTATTTTTCACATTATATTTTCAAAATTTACAGAACGCAACAAATGTTGAACTCATATACATATGTTATGCAAATCTATTGATCAAATGTATGTGCAAATCTATTGATTGAATTACATGAAATTTTTTCTATTCTTGACATTGTTATTTAAATCTAAGCATGAGTGTAATGAAAAGAAAAAAAAAAGACAAAATAATTTTTTCTTTTAGAAAAAAAAATCAAAATAACTTAGAGTCATTAAATTTTGGAAGACTAAAATGGTATTTTTCTCAAGAATTACATGGCATGATTTGACAAATAGGTGATGTGTGTATGTGACATGGCATGACACCTAATATTGAGGTCATAAATCTTAGACCTCATTGAGACCACAAATAATTTTCCTAAAGGAAACTTGATAAAAGATTAAGCACAAATAAAATTTGTTAATGCTGATGATTAGTTACCCATTAAGAAAAGTTAGTTCTTCAACCGGGATTTAAGGAGATGATATGAAAACAGGGAGAAACAAATTATGTTTGAAATAAAATTAAGAAAAATTAATTTAGAATTATGTTGAGAATAATGGTGAGAGTTAGTGGCCGGTTTTATATATAGGTTATGGGAGTTAGGAATGTTTAAGGTTAGTGTAACGATCTAAGGAGGTATTGGGTTTAGGGTTTAGGAGATTGTCTATATAATTAAGTAGGCTAATCAAGTTGAGTAAGGTGTGTAGAGGAGGATTTTGAAGAAGTATTGTATGTAAGAGTGAATTTCTATTATCAGTTATTTTACACCATTGGGTAGCTCTGTACAATATTGAGTTGTACATCTCTCATATTGTGTGTCATTCATACACCATGTCTCTCTACCAAAAATTAGTTTTCAATATTTATGCTTCCGCTCATATCTAACAAATTATATGAAACAATAAAAGATTAGAAACAGCACAACTACTTTCAAGGAAATCACATACTGTACTACTCAAAGCCGAGAGTAGCGAGGAGTGCCACCCTCAATATGCTGGACATCACATGCAAGGGAGGCCATTACATGAATCCTACATGGTCGACGCCTTGGACAAAATGTCGCTGTGATCAAAAACTCTATCTTGTTGTAGTAAAAAGGAATTGCAGGGAGAATTGTGTTGTATTATTGATAATATGAGCCCTTTATATAGGGACTTACAGAGTACATGAAAGGTAATAGAATCCGAACATAACTAGGAAATCTAGAACCTTCTCCTATTACAACTCTACGACTAAAACCCTAGTTTGAAGAGGCACACATGATGTCGACATCCTTCAACACTCCCCCTTGTGCTTCTCAAACTTAGTGATGACGCTTTGATCGTTACCTCACTAAAAATCTTGCCAGGTAACAAAAATCATGTGGGACAAAAATAACCTTGTTCGAATGACAAAAAGAGGACAACACATCCTTCACTCTTCGAGATCAAACATGTAGACATCATACCTCCCCCTGATGTCAATATCTCCCCTTGATTGCAACAATCATGGGAGTTTGGATAACTTTCTTAATCCGATGCTCTTCCACTACTAGAATTTTTCTCATATACATCGGCCAAAAACCGATGTAAAAAAAAATTTGTACACATGTGTTAGTGGGTGATGTAAAAGATCGCCAAAAAATAGACATCGGTTAAAAACCGATGTCCCATACAACAATAAACATCGGATTAGATTCCAGAATCGATGTTAAACTGCTATTATGATCACAAATTGATGTTTTTAGATATTGTTAAACCTTCATATTTATGCATTTAATGCTTAACGAAATATAGGTCCAATAGCACTAGTATTCATTTTAACATCGTTACTCATTCTAGAAACGATGTGTAATATATTCTTAAACATCGGTGTTTTTGAAATTTGCCTGCTGTTTATAAGCTTTACGGGTACTTGCCATAAATCACACTATTTAAGATTGAATCTACATTCTTTTGTATTACTCGACCGATGTTCATTATTCTGTTAAACATCATTTCCTTTTACGAAGTGATGTCCATTTTTCTATTAAACATCAGTTTTTAAGGTTGACACCGATGTTCATTCTTATACTAGACATCGTTTTTCATTTAATAAATCGATGTCCATTGATTTGTTTTACATCGTTTCTTACTTAATAAGTCGATGTCCATTGCGTTGTTTTACATCGTTTCTTACTTAATAACTCGATGTGTATTGAATAAAGAGACATCGATTTTTATTTCCAATCTAATGTATCATCTCTTTAATGACATCATTTTTGTAGTTTAATATTGATTTGAAATAGACGTATATACATCATGTCCTTTACATGAGCATGATGTCCACTAACTTTGTAATTGCTGCTACAATGCATCTATGTAATCCACATTTGACAACATGAAATCCCAAATAATTTGAATATGGGGCATTGCATTAATTTGTATCCAACATCAAAGATGTTAATAGTTCAAAAAATAGGCAAAAAGACCCCAATCTACTTCAAGGCTAGCCTAAAACATACCATTGCAATAAGTGTACATGTAGTTTTGTTCACAAAAAATCTAGCTAGCTTTACTGAAAATCACTTTGCTAGTCAACATCTATAGCAAAGTCTGCAAATAGTCAGCCACTTCAATGCGCACCTTGTCAAGTTGCTGTTGGGTGTATCCTTTCCGAGTCTTTGTTGCCCACTAGGAATGTATTTCATAACGTAAGTCATAATCATCGGGTAAACGCGCTATTTATAATTAAACAAAAGTTTATATCAACTATAATGCATATACCTTAGTCGGACACAAAAACGTGTCATCATTTATAATCTCCTTCATCTATCTCCTACACATAACATCTACAAAATACTGCCTAAGTAATCTCCAGACTCATATAGAATAAACCATGCCCCTTTCGAAGTCTTGCCCAGGCTATGGTTGCTGCTGCCGCACCACCCAAGTGTGCAGATTTGGAGATCTGACTGTTTCCCTGTAACAACAACATAATGTCACACTGCATTTACTAGAAAATAACAACGGCTGTGTACTCGGGGTTTTATGGGGAAGAAAGTTCAGTAGTTCAAACTCATTATGGCACAATGAGGTTGCTTGGTCATGACAAGTCGGGCCAGCTTATCACACTTGAACAATAATATGCACAGAACATAAACAAAATGATGAACAAAATCTAATTGTCAAAATACTCGGTTTAGTTTTAAAACAACTGAGTGATGATAATCATGGCTAAACTCCAACTCTATTTTAAAAGCCAATGCGCATGCAGAAATATAAAAACTGTAGAAATCAACATACCTCCATTATTCTTAAGATATCCTTTCCAATTAGAAAGATTCCCTAAAATAGAAAAAGCAGAGGTAACATATTTTAGGTATTTGCATAACGGCCTCAACAAATCAAACGACATATATAGAAGCACACTTACCAGCAGCATGGCAGGAACTGGTATGATAAAATCAAAGTAGAGGGTAGCTGTGGAGTGAAGGAATATATCAAGCAACATGATGGCATTAACAGCACCGCTTGCCCCCTAAATGTCACAAACATACTCAATAGTTAGATGTTTCAAGTCATGATCCTGACAGAATATAACAACTAATCAAAGTTAGTTTGTCAACTTTTAGTCAAACAATCGATGAAAATAATGAAGCTGGTGGAGTGAAGGTCTATGTTAAACTATTCATCCTTTCTTGCCTCCATATAACATGCCTTCATTCAAAACATAACTAGCATTGTGCATGGCATTATATGTCAGAAAGTAAACAGTGACTTGAATAAATAGACTACGTCTCACAATGCCATGCATAAACAACAAGTTATATAGTGGTGAGAATGACAAATGTTCTCGGAGAGAAGTTAATTTCCACAGTATATTTTCTTATATTCATTGGTAAGATTTGACACCAGACACTTCTACAGGAGAGGTAAGGAAAGGGAAATAAATAGAAACCCAAATACCATGCAAAAAAAGAAATATCACATTTCTATTCCCATTTATAAACTTCATTGGATGGATAATTCAGACTAAAAAGTATAACATCCCTTTCATGATTATTTCCTTTGGTAATTTTTTTTTTTTTTTTGAAGGGCTTTGGTAATTATTTATAGGCTGTTAAAATTTGTTGAGAATTTATATACAGAGAATCTACTATCATTTAGTAGCCTGGTTGATAACATACCAATCCTGGGGCCTTAGAAGCGTCCATAATCCCAAATGGTTGATTCTGCAAACATTAGACTGAGAGAATTCTCAATAGATATATTCAGTAAAAGTTCACTGAAATATATTGACATCTACTTAATGTTATGATCTTTTTGGGTAGAATAATCCCATCTTATTAGAGGGGATTACCACTTAATTCCATTACAGTATCTACTACTTTGCTAGAAACTTCAATTGCGGACAATTACTTTTTATGTTTATAAAATACTGACTCAATGCTTGATAGCTGATAGAGTTGTTATCTTTAGTATCATGGTACCTTCAATGATGCAGCAAGGAAGGCATGGTGCACCAAGTAAAAGATTGAGCCACCAATAGCTCCAGCTAGATACAACTTCAGCAAAAACTCAGGCCCAAAAGTGAAATCCAATCTGGTCAATATACCAAAGCCAGTAAGCAAGATTGAAACTGATTGAACTCGCCATTTCATAAAGATTATATTAACAAAATAAGTTGGGCAAACTTAGCTTTATGATACATGCTTCAACTAAACAGATTCCATAACAAATATAGTAGCATACAGGAATCCTTTAGGATATGTGTGTTTAAGAAAAATTGGAACCAATAGCACGCAAGAGAAATAGCTTATGAGGAAGCTGAGCTTACATTGATCCCAAAAAAATACAGTCCAATCATGTTAGAAATGATAGGCCCAATATCAACATGACTAAATGCAGAAGTTATCAATGTGTGATGACGTCCACTTGTAAAATTGTTTAATGAGATCTGCTTAGAGAAAATCAAGAAGTTAGGAAAATGAAGTAAGAAATGGAATATTATGAGACAAGAATACTAAGCACCTATAAAGAGTTATGTCCGTCAACACATTGTTTCCTTGAGTTGTGCACTTGTTACTTAAGTCACTTATGAAAAGCCAATGGGTACACATAATCAAGCAGCTGCTCCAGAAGACAGAGCCCATAAATGGTCAGGAATTAAAGATTAAATACAAAAAAGTTGACAGCACTTAGTAGCACACAAGTTCAAATTAAGAATTCACAGTAAAATTGTTGTATATGAATATAGGGTCTGCTATCCTCCATAAAAGAAAAATAGCAACATTAGCTACAACCAATCCCAAAACCATGTCACCTCTTGATAACCTTCGCAACCATGTTCTCCTGCAAACAGAACATATAAATTATTCACAAAAAGGATCTTGCATGTAGTGTGTTAAACGACAAATATGGAGTGACGAGAAACTCAAAAATCTGCTGTTGTGTTTGATAGTATTCTCTTTTCAATATGTGTTTCTTCAATAAGTGAAATCCGAGATCTTGTAAGTGTACTTATTTTGTAGCAGTATCGAAGAAACAAGCTGAACTAGAAACTGCATATCAGATCTATACTTGATTCGTAATCCATAACATGACCACAGGTCCACAAGTAAAGTAATACCTATAGTCATATGCAGTAAGTCTTGCAACTGAACAACTCATCGCTACCAGAACTCGTTTTTTATTTTAACTCAAAAACACAGTAATTTCACATTTCCAACTCGAAGATGATATCTCATAAAAAATAATAAAAAATTAAAAAAGGAAAAAAACTTGAAGACGGTATGAAGGCATATCGAATCTCAGACTATTCTGCCCACTGATGTTTAATACATAATAATGTAAAACCCAAAACCTATAACTCAACAAAAGTGCAAAAATTTCCCAAAATCAATCACAAACAATGAGAAGAATCGAGAGAGAGCAAACCAAACATGGAGAATGCCTAGAAAGCTCAGAACATGAATGCCCAGAAAGCTCGAATGCAGCCCACAAAGCTTCGGTAGATGAAACACAAATCCTTGGAAGCAAAATAAGAAACAAAATCAGATCAGTGAATTAAGGACTCACAAATCTTTCGAAGACATGCATTGAACAAATTCGTCAATTACCTAAGACAAAAAGCTCAAATTTTCTCCAAAAGCCCGGCCTCCATCTCTAATTTTCTTCACCGTCTTCGAGCAGAGGAGCTGGTCCGAGGCGGAAAAGGAGGAGGACGAGGCCGGTCGGATTGTGATTGTAGCTGGAGAACGAAGACGAGGAGGACGGTTGTGGTCGGAGGCGGAGAATGAAGAGGAGGATGGTTTTTGTCGGATGGGGAGAACAAAGAGGCTGATTCTCTTCACCATCTTCGAGCAGAGGAGCTGGTCCGAGGTGAAAAGGAGGAGGACGAGGAGGGTAGGGTTGTGATTGTAGCAGGAGAACGGAGACGAGGAGGAGGGTTGTGGTTGGAGGCGGAGAACGAAGAGGAGGATGATTTTTGTCGGAGGCAGAGAACGAAGAAGAAAAGGGAGGTTTGGTTGAATAGTGTTAGGGCAAGCTGAAGTCAATGATACTCCAAATATGTCTAAGTGTGGGAATGAGTTTTTCCTCCCCCGCGCTTCTTTTAGAAATTTCAACTTAGCCGCTCAGCGGTTTTTTGAAAATTCAAACAAAAGTTTTGTTATCGGTCAACAATAAAAAGCGATGTCAATTATATGCATACAAATCGGTTTTTGAGGAATCAATGTTAATGACATTGTTTTACATCGCGTGTATTTCTCACCGACTTAAATGGCATGATGTCTATGAGCATAATTCTAGTAGTGTTCACATGTTTCTTGAAGGTGGATTTAGGTAACGACTTAGTAAATAAGTCTGCTACATTATCCTCTGATCGGATTTGGTTCACTTCAATATTTAGAAGTGCTTGTTGTTGCTAATTGTAAAAGAACTTAGGCGATATATGCTTGGTGTTGTCGGCCTTGATGAAACCTAATTTCATTTGCTCAATACAAGCTGTATTATCTTTATAAATGCATGTAGGTTCATCTGTGGTAAACTTCAAACCACAAGTTCCTCGAATGTGTCTAACTACAAACCTTAGCCATATGCATTCTCTCACAACTTCATGTAGAGCAATAATCTTTGCATGATTTGAGGAAGTAGCAACAAGGGTCTGCTTTGTAGACCTCCAAGATAACATGGTAAAAACATAACCCGTTTGGGAGCGACATTTGTGAGGGTCAGAGAGATACTTTGCATCAGAAAAACCCATCAAGACATCGTTGTTATTTTGATGGAGGGGAGGAGGAGGACGTCGGCCACCATGGACGGTGTCACTGGTGTCAACATCACGGAAGATGGCATTTTGCCTTGTGGGGTCCGATCCCACACTTCCTTTATTTCTTTTCTCTCTGTAGGGATAAAATAAGCTCATATCAATCGTACCTCTCAAGTGTCTTTATACCAATCTAATTAGGCCTCATCAAAAAGCCCGCGGATCAAGTGGGCCGATGGAGGCCCGCCGGCCCTGAGGGCTAAAAGCCCGGGCCGGCCAGTTAAAAAGCCCGCAAAAGCCCTCCTCCTTGGGTAGTGGGCCGGCCGGCCAAAAGCCCGCAAAAACCCGGCCCGGCCCACCAAAGGCCAGCTAAGCCCGGCCCGTAAAAGCCCGTAAAATATTATATATATATATATATATATATGTGTAGATATTTGTGTGTGTGTTTATAAATATATATATATATATATACACACACACACATATAGATTTATATTTGTGTGTGTGTTTATATATATATATATATATATATATATATATATATATATATATATATATATAGAGAAGGTACTGTTTGATTGAGAATCTGCAGTGCAGTAAATTGGTTTTGCTGAATAAGGAACTAAATTACGTAAGTAGTAAACTCTTTTTCACTTGCCTTGAATCATGCTTTTAGGGCCTCTGTGTATGCTGTTATTGTTAGACTAAGAAGAATGGGAATTGGTTGTCTTTCTACCATAAAATATCCTTTGTTTGAGTTTAGACTAGCTAAAAGGCTAGGAGAGGGTATAATACTACTCCATTACTTTGAAAATGGAGCCATCAAGGTTTAAGTAAGGCCATTCAGCAGTGGTTAATTATAGTTTTCCTTCCTCTATTATTATGGCCAATTTACATATTTGTTCTCATTTAATCAATCTGGTAATTGGTCGTGTTAGACAGTGTTTCCCTTCGATCTACTATATTACTTTGATCATTGCTTTATGGGCTGAGTGTTGAATGCTTTTTTTCGTTTTCAGTTCAGATTTTGGACTATATTCTTTTCATCCTATAATGCACTGTGCAATTGACATTAATTAATATATAAGTGAATATATATATGCATATATTGTTTACTCATCCACCGTTTTCAGTTCACATCCCAAGTGTTCTGTTATGATCTACCATTGGCTGCTAAGGAGTTCGCATGAATCATCCCGTATTTGTGAGATACAGTATTCTTCTCAAAGTTGATGACTATTTTGTTTCATTTAAAAGAGTATGTACAACTACAAGGAAGAGTATCTTTGAGGTTTATTCTTTTAGGGGTGATCAGAATTAGGTTTATTCTTACAATGGTCATCAGAATTAGGGACAATCTTTTTAACTTTTTGCGTATTTAAGGTTTATCTCCCCTCGATGAACACAAATTGAAAGAAGATAAAAAGAAAGTAAAAGACTTGTTGTTCATATATATCACCTATAGGTTGTCAGTCATATTGATCTTCAAATCTGAACTTTTCTGTGGTAATGCAGGTATCTGTGTTGAATATAGATAGCAGAAGATTATTCTCACTGTGAGTTCCTGATCCAGCTCCCAGGATACTGCCCAAGTATGTGGTTTTGTACAACCCGAAGAGTAGTATTTTACCTTATTTTGTGGGAAAAAAAGTCCAGCTAGCAAAGATTTTTTTTTTTGGGGCCTTCTGATGAGTCCAGCTTCAGTTCGGTTGGTTCACTAGAACAGTTGGTTGGTAATAGAAACATCGGAAAAGGTATGTTCAAAGTCTCGATTCATTGCCTTTGCATAGAAGCCTATATTTGCCTTCTCCTTCGTTTTTTTTTTTTTGGCAGGAACCTTCTCCTTCGTTTTTGATGGACTTGAAGCTCTTTTTTCCCTTTCTTTTTTAACTATAGTTTTATTGAAAGTTTCAATCAAAGTTATTATTTTCAATTGTATATCCAATCTTTGTTTCCCTCTCTCTCTCTCTCTCTCCGGTGCACATGGGACTAATGGTGTTTATCTCTTTTTCCTATTCTCTTTTAGGCTTCTTAGCTTCTTTATTTTCGGTTTGAGGTTGGCTATGTTTCCTATATACAGGACTAAAGTTGCAACTATGTCTGCCGGTGCTGGCATCTTCTCTGGAGTTGCAACTATGTCTGCCGGTGCTGGCATCTTCTCTGGAGGTTGAATCTGCAGGTATCTGAGTTTATGACAAATGTTTAACTTGAGTGTTCTCTTATCAAGTTAACGTGATCCAATAATTGGAGCAAAGGTGTTGCAGTTCATGGTATGTTCTTCACTTGGTAGATCCATTTCACTTTGTAGTAAAAAACCAAACACACTATCTTATGTTCTGTTATTTTTTAAAATAATTTTTTGTTCTTCTATGTACTCTCAATTTGTAGGTTGGGCAACAACTGATGACAAATGGATGGCTGAGATGGAGTTGATCGGAGCATGTGGGCTTTACTTTATTGAACAAATACACTTTGTGGAAGTTTCTGTTTAAAAAGTACGTTTCTATTGTAAAGATTTGTATATATCGGTGCATGTTTTATGTTTCTTACTAATAGATTGCTAAAGACATACAATATTTTATAATATTTGTATACGAAAAATAGGAGTTAGGTGATATGCAATGCAGAAATTATATTGCACTCATGAGTAACATATCGGATATACGTAGCAAGAGAGGATGGACAAAACGCACGTGCGAGCGCGGCCCTTCCGCACCCGCATCGCGCTTGCAGGAAGGCTAGTATATATATATAGATATAGATATAGATCTATATAGAGATATATGTATCTATATATATCTATATATATATATATATGTAATATATATATATATATATAGATAGAGATATAGATATAGATATAGATATATATAGAGATATAGATATAGATATATATAGAGATATATATATAGAGAGAGATATATATATATATATATATATATATATAGATGTTTCTATATATATGTGTGTGTGTGGAAGTTCTTATACTTCTATATAGAATATGTGCATTAGTGCATATATATATGAGAAAAATTCAGCTACCATCCCCAAACTATTTTACCAAGGCCAATTTGATACCCGAACTCTCAAAAGTATCAATGTGATACCCAAAGACCTAAATTGGTATCAACGTGATACTTCCGTCCAAAATTTCTGACGGCGCCGTCTGTTTGCTGACGTGGCAAGCTCATGGGTCCCCAAAAAAATGAAATGACCAATTTACCCTTCTTCTTTTTTTGAGAAAATTTCATCTACCATCCCCAAACTATTTTGCCAAAGCCAATTTGATACCCGAACTCTCAAAAGTATCAATGTGATACCCAAATACCTAAATTGGTATCAACGTGATACTTCCGTCCAAAATTATGACAGCGCTGTCTGTTTGCTGATGTGGCAAGCACGTGGATCCCCAAAAAAAAGTGAAATGACCAATTTACCCTTTTTTTTGGTTAATTCATTTTTTTCCTTTTCTTTTCATTTCTTTTTCTTCCTTCTTCTTTTTCTTCCTTCTTCTTCTTCTTCATTCTTCTTCTTCTGGGATTTTCTTCTTCTTCTTCTTAGGGTTTCGCTGCGCCAAGTAGCTTGGGGCTGAAGCTTCCAATCGAACCCAATACCGGTCGAAGAAACTGCTGGTGCTGAGATGATCAACGACCCGTCGGCGTAAATTGGGGCCGCCGAGTTGTTGAGCGAGACGAGGCGTTCAACCTGAAGGTACCGTGAGAGAGTGGTCGTCGAGCATGGTAGCGATTTTGGCGCCGAACGGGAGGGATTTGAGTGATTAGACAGGGAAAGCGATGGGAGGAGGTGGTTAATCCACAGGAGTGCGAGGGAGATGGATTTGTAGCAGGAATTGGAGAGGATCTCGACGGCGTTAGTGATGGTTTGGGCGGAGGAGAAGGAGAGGAGAGAGAGAGAGGAGGAGAGAGAAGAAGAAGAAGAAGAAGAATAGCTAAAATGGCTTCCCTAGAACTGGACAGCCTTCCCTTCGGAGACCGTACGTACCCCGCCTCGACTACCACCCTCTCACGGTACCTTCCGGCTGAACGCCTCGTCTCGCTCAACAACTCGGCGGCCCCAATTTACGCCGACGGGTCGTTGATCATCCCAGCACCAGCATGTTCTTCGACAGGTATCGGGTTCGATTGGGAGCTTCAGCCCCAAGCTGCTTGGTGCCGCGAAACCCTAAGAAGAAGAAGAAGAAAATCCCCGAAGAAGAAGAAGGAAGAAAAAAAATGAAAAGAAAAGGAAAAAAATGAATTAACAAAAAAAGAGAGGGTAAATTGGTCATTTCACTTTTTTTTGGGACCCACGTGCTTGCCACGTCAGCAAACAGACAGCGCCGTCAGAATTTTGGACCGAAGTATCACGTTGATACCAATTTAGGTATTTGGGTATCACATTGATACTTTTGAGAGTTCAGGTATCAAATTGGTTTTGGCAAAATAGTTTGGGGACGATAGATAAATTTTTCTCAAAAAAAAAAAAAAAAAGGGTAAATTGGTCATTTCACTTTTTTTTGGGACCATGTGCTTGCCAAGTCAGCAAACATACGGCGCCGTCAGAAATTTTGGACGGAAGTATCACGTTGATACCAATTTAGGTCTTTGGGTATCACATTGATACTTTTGAGAGTTCGGGTATCAAATTGGCCTTGACAAAATAGTTTGGAGACGATAGCTGAATTTTTCTCTATATATATTCTACATATCGGTTGACCAATTCGATCGGATTCTAAAATATGGTGAAATTGGCTAAATTTTTTACCACACTCATAATTTATTGTAATAAACTCATCCAACGGTCGGTTTTTCCATTTTCTTTGAATTGATAGGGGTTGCTCTTTGGAGTGTATGATAAATAAATATAAGTTTATAAGAGTAACTAAGTTTGACCTAGTGGATCGAATTCGAAACGAGAACCAAATTGGCTGAATTTTCTACAACCACCATAAAACATTACAATCTCTCCATCGAGCGGTTGATTTCTCCGAATTCATTTTCCACTTCATGGTTGCTTTAGAATGAACCTCAACAATTTAAATATAATGTATAAGTCATACAACTTTAGGAAGAAAATTGGTATAGGCCAATGTGTTTGTAATTAATTTTTTTTTTTTTTATCTCATGTCCACACACATCCATCGATGGAATATTTACAAACGTGATGTGAAAAAATAAACACGTTTCGCGGTCGTCATGCCATCGGTCAACCAAGAAAACATACAAGTGACGACGGTTGACCAATTCGATCGGATTCGAAAATATGGTGAAATTGGCTAAATTTTTTACCACACTCGTAATTTATTGTAATAATGTCATCCAACGGTCCATTTTTCCATTTTTTTTTGAATTGATAGGGGTTGCTCTTTGGAGTGTATGATATATAGATATAGATTTATAAGAGTAACTAAATTTGACCTAGTTGATCGAATTCGAAACGAGAATCAAATTAGCTGAATTTTTTACAATCACCATAAAACATTACAATCTCTCAATCGAGCGGTTGATTTCTCTAAATTCATTTTCGACTTCATGGTTGCTTTAAAATGAACCTCAACAATTTAAATGCAATATACAAGTCATACAACTTTAGGAGGCAAATTAATATAGGCCAACATCTTTGTAATTAAAATTGAAATTTTTATCTTATGTCCACGCACATCCATCGATGAAATATTTACAGACGTGATGTGAAAAAATAGGTACGTTTCGCGGTCGTCATGCCATCGGTCAACCAAGAAAACATACAAGTGACAACGGTTGACCAATTCGATCGGATTCGAAAATATGGTGAAATTGGCTAAATTTTTTACCACACTCATAATTTATTGTAATAATCTCATCCAACGGTCCATTTTTCCATTTTATTTGAATTGATAGGGGTTGCTCTTTGGAGTGTATGATATATAGATATAGGTTTATAAGAGTAACTAAATTTGACCTAATTGATCGAATTCGAAACTAGAATCAAATTAGCTGAATTTTTTACAATCACCATAAAACATTACAATCTCTCAATCGAGCGGTTGATTTCTCTAAATTCATTTTCCACTTCATGGTTGCTTTAGAATGAACCTCAACAATTTAAATGCAATATACAAGTCATACGACTTTAGGAGGTAAATTGATATAGGCCAACATCTTTGCAATTAAAATTGAAATTTTTATCTTATGTCCACGCACATCCATCGATGGAATATTTACAGACATGATGTGAAAAAATAAGCACGTTTCGCGGTTGTCATGCCATCGGTCAACCAAGAAAACATACAAGTAACGATGGTTGACCAATTCAATCGGATTCGAAAATATGGTGAAATTGGCTAAATTTTTAACCACACTCATAATTTATTATAATAATCTCATCCAACGGTCGGTTTTTCCATTTTATTTAAGTTGATAGAGGTTTCTTTTTGGAGTGTATGATATATAAATATAAGTTTATAAAAAATATTATCTTTAAAGATTTATTTGTAAATAAAGCCCGCAAGGCCCGCCCCAAAAAAGCCCTCAAGGCTTAGCCCTGCCCGGCCAGGCCGGAAAAAGCCCGCGAGGCCGGCATTAAATAGATGGGCTTGGATCCTTCAATTTACAATAAAGCCCGGCCCGCTACTATTTAAAAATAGAGTAAGGCCCGGCCCGGCCCGGCCCGTTGATGAGGCCTAAATCCAATGGCGGTGTGTTGGCGCAGAGCTATGTCGAGCTAACAAGTTCACTGCAAATGAGATATCCGGTCTTGTGCATTGAGCTAAGTACAATAATGCGCCTATTGCACTTAGATAGGGCACTTCAGCCTCTAATAAGTCTTCGTCCTCATCCCTTGGACGAAATGGATCTTTTCTGGGCTCAAGACTACGGCCGATCATGGGAGTATTCACAGGCTTCGCTTTATCTTCATTAAAGCGCCTTAGCAATTTTTGAGTATATGCAGACTGATGGATCATAATCCCATCACTACGGTGCTCGAGTTCTAATCCGAGACAAAACCGTGTTTTCCCAAGATCTTTCTTCTCAAATTCGGATTTCAAGTATTTAACAGTTTCCTTTAACTCATCTAGAGTTCCAATTAGGTTCATGTCATCGACATATACTGTCACAATTGCAAATCCGGAACTTGTCCTTTTAATAAACATGCATGGGCATATTTCATTGCTGACATATCCCTTCCCAATCAAGTAGTCACTTAGACGGTTATACCACATCCGTCTGGATTGTTTTAATCCATATAATGAGCGTTTCAATCTTATTGAAAACGCGCTTCGTGGTTTAGAGCCACTTGATTTGGGTAATTGAAGTCCATCTGGAACCTTCATATATATATATATATATATATATATATATATCAGTGTTCTAAAACGCGGCCACCCAGGCCGCCTAGGCGCTGGGCGGTGCCTCTCCGCCTCGAGGAATGCATAATCGGAGCTTCTGGGCGTTTGTGATTTAGGCGGGCGTCCAGGCGGCCTAGGCGGATGGGCTGCTGGGCGGCTCGCTGGGCGTTTTTTATATTTTTTATTCGCAATTCAGACCTAAAGGCCAAAACGCCGCTACTTCGCCTCTCTCTCTCGCTCGACCTTCTTTTCCGTCGTTGCTATAACTCTCTATTTCTCTCTGCGAGGCTGAACTCTGGAAGTCTGGAACCAGATGGGAACTCTGAAGCAGATAAGATCGGAAGCTTCTTCGTCGCTCTGGGTCTTTCTCTCTGCGCGCGCGGCTAATTCGTCGCTCTGGGTCTTTCTCTCTAGTCTCTGCTCAGCTGAACTCTGGAACTCTGAAGTAGATCGGAACTCTGAAGCAGATCGGATTGGAAGCTTCTTCGTCGCTCTGGGTCTTTCTCTCTGCGCGCGCGGCTGAATCTTAAGCAGATCGGAAGCTTCTTCACCCCTTCGTACTGGAGTTGAGTCAGTTGACTCTTCCTTCACCATCTCAACCGGCAGCTTCTTTACCCCTTCACTCCACAGCTCCTCCCCTCAGCTTCTCCATGGTAAGTAATAATCTTTGCTTGAATTGATAATCATAATCTGGAAATTGATCATCTTTGTTCTGGTTGAGTTGATGGCTTGTTGCTGGAAAATGGAAATTGATAATCTTATTGTTCTTGTTGCTAGAATTGATAATCTTGTTGTTGAGTTAAGTTGTTGCTGGAAAGTGGAAATTCCGAAATTGATAATCTTCTTCACTTCTTGTAATCTTGTTCTTGTTGGTGGAAATCTGAAATTGATAATCATAATCTTCTTCTTGTTGCTGGAAAAGTGGAAATTGATAATGCTATTGTTTTGGAAATTGATAATCTGGAGACTGGATGTTCCTGTTATAGGCAGTTGTTGATTTGGTGCTAATCCGTGCTATAATCATATAATGTGAACTGTTAAATTATAATGAGTTAAATTAGACAATTAGTTAATGGCTTAATGCTCAACTTTGTTGTTAAGAAAGTTTATATATTTTTAAAAAATTAAATAAAAATTAAAAGGATTAAATACTTGTTACTCCTCAAACTTTTCCCTGAAAAACAGTTTAGTCCCTTGCCTTTCAAATTAAACTGGATGGTCCTTATTCTTTCTAATTCTCACACAACAGGTCCAAAACAAGTCTAAAATGACTATTCTACCCCCAAGATCCTTTTTTATTTTTTTCTCTCTCTTTTTCCAATTTTTCTCTCTTTTTTTATTTATTTTTTCTGCTTCTCTCTCTCTCTCTCTCTCTCTCTCTCTCTCTCTTCATACCTGCAAGAATGTCCAATTCCAAACAAAAAGGCCGGAAAACAGCCCAAGTAAAAGGATTTCCGGCGAGCTACTGTTCACCTTCGAATTTCTCCTCTACTGGTCGCTTCAAGCTGCAATAAGCATACCCACAAAATCAGTGTTCTTCCAACAACAAGATTCACCAAGGTTTCCAGCCGAAAAATCACCGAAAACCAAAAACCCAACCTAGAAATCGACGTTTTTCTCTCCTCTTCGATTTGCTTCAATCCAAGCCTAATCACCTAAAATCCTTACCAGAGATGGAGGAGGAGGAAGAGAGGAAGCTTCGATGGCCGGCGACGAGTCCAACTGGGGTCCGGCTGCAGTGATTTTGCCGGAATTTGGGTCCGGTCCGAGGAGAAGAGAAAAGAAAGGGGGAGGGGGCTGGAGGTGAATTTGGATATGGGGTTACTCTTGGATTTGGGAGTGTGAATTTGGAGAGGTGGAGGAATTTTATGGGGAGGATTGGCTCTAGATTAAATTAAATTGGAATATGGAGTAGAGTAAGAAGGGGAAAAAATAGCAAAGAAGAACGAAGAACGAAGAAAGAAGGAAGAGAGAGAGAGAGAGAGAGAGAGAGAGAGAGAGAGAGAGAGAGAGAGAAGCAGAAAAAATAAATAAAAAAAGAGAGAAAAATAAAAAAGGATCTTAGGGGTAGAATAGTCATTTTAGACCTGTTTTGGACCTGTTGTGTGAGAATTAGAAAGAATAAGGACTATCCAGATTAATTTGAAATGCGAGGGACTAAACTTTTTTTCAGGGAAAAGTTTGAGGAGTAACAAGTATTTAATCCAAATTAAAAAATACAAAACCGCCAAGGCGCCGCCTAGGCACCCGCCTAGCGGCTTGGGCGCTCCTCCCCAGCCCACCGCCCGACTAGCGCCTAGCGTTTTTTAGAACCTTGATATATATATATATATATATATATATATATATATATCTGAATCTAGATACCCATAGAGATATGCTGTAACCACATCCATAAGTTGCATGTCAAGTTTTTTGGAAACTACCAAACTGACAAGGTAGCGGAACTTTATAACGTCCATTATGGGAGAATATGTCTCCTCGTAGTCGATTCCAAGGCGTTGTGAGAAACCTTGTGCCACAAGGCTGGCTTTGTATCTAACAACCTCATTTTTCTCATTACGCTTTCTATCAAAGACCCATTTATGGCCAACAGACTTTATACTTGGGGGTGTTGGAGTTATAGGCCCAAATACCTGTCTCTTTGTTAGTGAATCCAATTCAACCTAGATCGCATCTTTCTATTTATGTCAATCTGCTCTTCGTTGACATTCTTCAATGGAGCGAGATTCGATATCATCGTGTTCTATAATTCCTTGAGAAATAGAATATGTAAACACATCATCAAGGATAATAGAATCTCGATTCAATGTCTCATGTATACTAGTGTAATTCATGGAGATCTCCCTATTCCCTGGAATTGGTTCTAACATTGCAGCGTCCTCTAATGATGTCTCTTGGACATAACCATAATCCGGAATATCTTCATGAGATGGGTTATTTATGTCGATGATTAATGGATCTTTTTGTGCCAAACTCGCTTTCTTTCTCGGGCAAGAATCCATCGAACCTTTGGGCCTCCCACATTTCCTTGCTGGGAGCCCAGCCTTAGCCACATTGCCATCACTATTAGTGGTGGCGACGCCATGCCCAATACCCCTAGGGGTGGCGCCATGTCCTTGATTTTTAGGGACATCAATCCTTGCAGGCAAGTTCGCAGCAAGTATATGTGATCAGAAAAAGCATCAGACATAGAGTCTGCTATGTTATGAAGATCCAGAATTCTCCGCACTTCAATTTCGGACTGTGCGGTTCAGGGATCAAGATGAGACAAAGTGGGGACAGACCACGACAATTCCTGTCGTTCCTGTTGAACATTATTGTTCTTATCTCCCCTTAACGACAGGAAGACTGTCTCATCAAAGTGACAATCCGAAAATCTAGCGGTAAATAGATCACCTGTCAAGGGTTCTAAGTAGCGGATAATAGTTGGAGAGTCATATCCAACATAAATGCCTAATCGTTTTTGAGGACCCATTTTGGTGAGCTGTGGCGGCGCAATTGGCACATAAACTGCACACCCAAATATGTGTAAATGTGAGACATCAGGCTCATATCCAGTAACCATCTAGGATGCAGAAAAGGGTTGAGTGACAGTAGGCCTCAGACGAAAGAGCACAGCTGCATGCAATATTGCATAGCCCCAAGCAGAAACAGAGATATTGGTGCACATAACCAATGCTCTAGCTACCATTTGAAGTCTTTTAATGGCAGCTTATGCGAGACCATTTTGGGTGTGAACATGAGAAACAGGGTGTTCAACCTCAATCCCAATGGACATACAATAGTCATCAAACGTTTTTGATGTAAACTCTCCAGCATTATCAAGATGAATTGACTTAATGGGATGATTAGGGTGTTGAGCCCTTAATTTAATGATTTGTGCTAGGAGTTCAGCAAATGTAGTATTTCTTGTGGACAAAAGCATGACATGTGACCAGCGTGTCGATGCATCAACCAACACCATAAAATATCTAAATGGTCCACAAGTTGTTGAATAGGTCCACAAATATCACCTTGGATTCTTTGCAAGAATGGAATATTTTCCTTAATGTCATTTGCATAGGATGGTCTTGATCCTAATTTTGCTAAAGAGCAGGCTTTGCAAAACGAAAGATGGGCTTTAGAAGCAACCAGGGAAGAATCCGGTTGAGCCACAAAGTCACAATTGACTTTAGAAGTAGAAAAAGGAACCAAGGAGGCATTGGTGGCATCAATACCACTTTTGGGCCACAAGGGGTAGGCGGCGCCAGCCCTACCTTGGACCGGATTTCAGTTCTGACTTTTTTTTTTTGAAAAATGGATGTATGTGTGAAGTCTTTAATATACGGATCATCATATCATGACCTGGATGTCCCAAATGGTCATGCCAAAGCCTATATGTGTCAGATTCCCATAAGTCATCTCTCATGACATGGTTGGATTCAATAATTCGAATAGTGGTTGCATATAACCCACTAGAGCGACACATAAGTTTCTCTAATACTCATTTATGTCCTTAGTCATTAGAGGTGATGCAAAGGAACTCTTGTCCATTCTCACAATGTGTTTCCACATGAAAACCATTGGCTCTTATATCTTTAAAACTCAATAGGGTTCTTCCAGCCCTAGGAGCATATAGAGCTTCGGTGACATTAATATTTGTGCCATTTGGCAACATAAATTGAGCTAGTCCTCGACCATGAATCAATTGTGATGGTCCAGCCATCGTAGTCACTGAAGATCGACTAGGCGTCATCCATAGAAATAGTTGCCTATGTCACAATATAGTATGTGTGGTGCCACTATCAACAAGGCATTCCAACTCTCCAAGAAACATACTGAAAAATAATAAAGTTTGGAATTAAAACATGTTCATGACATCGAATAATAATACGAAACTTTATTAATAAAAATAGCCAATGATTACATTAAAGGTCCCAAAAAGTCTAATCAAAAATAAAGAAAATCAAACTTAGACAAATTGTAGTCACTCAATCCGTTTGGTAACTCCAATCAAATATGATTAGGAAAGTAGAGAGAGATGTTGGTGGAGCGAGGCTCTCTTAAGTACCACTGATCTCAATTACTTTCCTAGACATCATACTTCATTGGATGCGCCACATGAGAAAGAGTTAATACAATTGTCATTTATTGACTAAGGCATATTGCCATTACATAATTCTTGGAAAATAAAAAGGACTATTCTAATCAAAGTCTGCGGCATCCTTGTGCACTTCATCTCCAGCTTTGAAGTCCTCTATGGTGAGATTGACATCTTCACCATCTTCTTCTTCTGCAAGGTATACTTCTTGCTCCCTCAGGTCCTTGTATGCCCTGTATCTTACAGATAGTTGCTCGCTTGCCTTGCATTGCTTGAACCAATGCTCACTTGATCCACATCAATGACACACATCATTATGGTTGCCCTTCAATTGAGGTGCACGTTGTGGGCGTTCCCTAGGAGGGTTGACACCACCACCACGACCCATGGCGCCACCACCACGGCCAGGGATACCACGACCACCTCTCCCACGTGTGGCATTGCCACCACGTGTATCCGCACCAAACTTGCGGTTTCCTTCCTTGTTAGGGCAGTTATATGGACCCATACGTCCCTCATGTCCCTTATTAGGGTTCCACTCCTTGCACCCTCTTTTGGGTGCATTATAATTCACCTCATGAACGCTCTTAGTTCCAATGGGCCTTGAATTATAATTCATCACGAGTATGTTATCATGTTTCTCAGCTACAGATATAACATTGATAAGCTAATGAAACCTCGTGATCCGTCCAGCATTGACCTCGGTACGATATTTCTTTGATAACACAATGGCTGGAACGGGGAAGGTGGAGAGAGTTTTCTTAATTAGCTCTTGCTCTATGACAGGTTGTCCACAAAATCTCAACATGGATTGTAGGCGAAGAGCTTCTGAATTATATTCAGCAATAGACTTGAAGTCAGCGAAGCGCAGATTGTTCCATTGAACCTTCAAGTCAGGGAGGAGGGAATCTTGGACATTGTCAAAGCTCTCTTCTAGAGCTACCCATAGCTCTCTTGCATCTTTGATCGACATGTACTCCAATCTGAGTGCTTTGTCCATATGACGTCACATCAATATGACTACTTGAGCATGCTTTGTAGGTGTTCGCACTATGGGAAAATCTTTATCAGATGATGCTTTTCACACAATGAAAAAAAATATTCCATCGTGTGTTGATGAAAATGGCTTCAGACAACACGTTTAAAGAACTTACGTCGTATAAGGCTGTTGAAATTCAGAAGTTTTTAGCTAGAAGGTCATTGCACAACACTTATAAGAATGGTCTATTGTGTGAATGAAAAAAAAAATGAGCGGCAGATTTCCCTCCTAGCTTGCTCAAATTTAGCTTCAAATTTATACAACATTATACAACAGAATAGCTATATCTGTTGTTTGAGTATAGCTTATAAAATGTCATACAACAGTTTTTTACTTTTGTGTTGTGTGATCAAGGAAGATAATTTGGGAAAGTTTGGATTTGCCCCCAAATATCACTTATTCCCCCAAAGCCTACAAATTTTGATCGACATATATGTGATGACTGTAGGCTCATACAATACAAATACATAATTTGTGTTGTCTGAATGAGAAATGTTTGTCCCTAGCGCCAAAACTAATACTTTGATTGCACATAGGTGAGAATTTTGCCTCCTTGCTCCCTTAACTCAAATTTAATATGTACATTATCAGACAACCACAACTTATTTTTGTGTTGTGTAATTCATGAATACAAAATTGAAAAAAAAAAGAAGGTCGGGCTTTGACAACTTCATTAGGGTGACTTTGTCTCCCCATTTGGACAAAATAGCTTTCCTATCACTTACACAATAGCTCTGCCTTTTCATCCCTCTTCTTTTTCTATCTATCTCTTATCTCCTCTCATTTCCCCTCTCATCTCCCCTCATCACTTGCAAACCAAAAAGGGAGAAGCCCAAACGTTTGGTTCTAAGCAACATCACCACCAAGGTAATTCCCTTTTCTCCTTCTCTAGATTTGGTCTTTTTGCCCCAGTCTACCACGCTTGGATTTCCATATTTTCCATATTTTTGTTTTTTAGATCGGGAAGAGATACTCTTCATCCTCTCTTCAACTGAGCTACTACAAGAGAATTTTGGTGAGGAAAAGCTAGTTTCTCTTTTTTGATTTTCGATCTCTCAATTCAATTTCTCTTTCAGCTTGGGTCAATAAAATTTTAGAAACTTAGGTATGTCCTAGTATTCATTTCGATTTCAAGTTTATTTGTGTGATTTAAAAACTTGGGGTTTCATATTTGGGCAACAGAACTTCTGATTCGGGGGAGGAGACGATTTTGACAAACGTTAAGGTATCTCTCTCTTAGGGTTAATTAGTTTCTCTTGTTTGACTGTACCTTATTGTCTTTTGTATCCCTTGCATTATATTCTGAAAAGAGAATTGAAGTTTGGTTTGGGAGAATCTGGGTTTCTGTTTATATTGTGCCGTACGAACTTTGCGTTAGTGTTCCTGTACAGAAACTTCGTATTTTGGCTTGAAATTTTATATCTTAAAATAGACATCCTAATCGTTCTTCGGTTAAAATTTCATAAACTTCCAGCCCGTTTTGAAGTCTACATGATTTTCTCAATTTGGGATAGAAGTACAGAATTTTCTGTCGACAGAATTAAAGAACGTCTTGCAGTCATCAGTTGAAAGACCAAATGATTTATTTCAGTCTTCATATTTTTCTGGGATGTTTATCTTTGTGTTTAGTTTCTTTTTACAAACTTTCAAGAATTTATATCTTATAGTTATTTTTATAAAATTCGAAAATCATCTAAACCATGCCTGTTTAAGTTGAGAAATTTGTTTCTGTTGTGGTTGCAAGGGAAACTTTTGGGGTTCATGGAATGATGGTTTTGCTCTCAAATTTTTAATGTGTTCTAACTATTGAGTCTTAAATAGTTTTTTAAATTTCAATAATTTTAAGATAGTATTGAAACCTATGGACTTTTTGGAATTTCCATTGATAGTGATAGTTTCATTTCTGGGCAGCAACAGTGGTCGTTTTTGGAAAATTATTTGGAATAGTTTTTGCTCTTCTTTTGACTTCATATTTTTACAATAGATACTTGAGGTTGTCTAGTTTTATCTTGTAAATTTTCAAGGGGTTTAGTTTATGAGTGTAGCAAGTGAATGAAAATACGTCCTGCTAAGGTGCTTTTAACACAGATTGTAAGATTCTAGTTCGTGTCTCATTTTGAGTGTTTGTTTACTTTAGGCTGAGAAAACTCAACTTAGGACGCCTTGCCGGTTGCTGGTATAACCTTTTCAATTGAGGTAAGTAATTCTAGACTCTTCCTGGGATCACAATAAACATATATGTGCTATTGTCTTGTTGTGGTTTATACGTACGATGTCTATGCATGTATACCATTGTGTAAACTCCTAGTTGGTAGTGAAACTAAGCAGATGTATATACATACACAGTGTATACATATACAGATATATGTTCAATGACATGAATAAATGGTTTGTGCTCTATGTTATGAGAATTAAAAAACAGGTTAATGTCTGTATGAATGTTTGTTATCTAGAAAGCTTTGTGTTCATCGTGCTCTTGGTAGGCATATGGAGCTTCTGTCTAGTGTCTCTATATTCATATGGAGACCGATTGGTACATGTGGGAGGGTCTATCGATGATCACGATAAGAGTCTGGCTCTAGCCTTTGTGCAACTAGCTTAAGTTTGTGATGTATACATTCTTGTCCTGATATGCAGCTTTTTGTCAAGTGTGTTCATATGCCTCATTCTTGTAATTATATCTCTTATAATTGAATATCACAACTTAATGGCCTGCTTCATGAGTCTAAAGTTAGTCTAATCCAATTTATGGTGTTTGTGAACTCTTAGTCTGTAGCTAAAGATTATTCATCTATTCTTTTACTTTGTAGCCCTGAAGGTATAATTGAGATGGAATTCTTATAAAAGAATATGCCGTTACAATATATTTTGGTCTCTCTGTTCTTGTAATCTCATATGTTGTGAAAAGTGAGTGTGGTTGGAGCCAAACTGCCTTTACATATTTGTCATGAAAACAAAAATGAGTTGATTTTGATTTTAGAGTTTTTCTTTTGTTTTCCAAAGCGAAAAGAGACATGTGTCTAAGTGTGTAACATAGACCAGATGTCCTCATAAGTGCTTAGAGGTATTTAGTCTTCGTTAGTTGCTCAGTTTACACTCTTTCATGTTTAGTTGTTCATATTTTAAAGGTTTTCATGATGGTTTTATCTGCTCATGATGCAGAACATTGACAAAATTCATTTGGTCAATTGCCCTAATTTGGTCATCCATGTGAGTAACTCCTTTCCTTTAAATTATATTCATTATGTTTCTCAGATGTTTGTGAATCTAAATATGCATGGTAAGCTATTAATGTAGATTAATGGCATAAGAGATCTTCAACTCATGCACTGGTGCACTAGTACTTCATTCAACTTGCAGAGATTTAACTGATAATTATCAAAAGAAAGGAATATTTTATGACTATGTTGTGATTCTTTGCTTTTGCTCTTCCTCCATAAACAAATGGAGACACTCTTGAGTATTCATCTGAAGAAACTTTGTGAATCATATACAAAATAGGCACAAAAGGGGCTTCAATTTCTCGTTTTCATTTTTTCATGATATTTTCACATAGAAGGGAAAATCCCCTTTTTCCAGGAAGAAAAACCTATCCCTGTTAAAGTACTAAACTTAATACAAATTAAAGGTAGGAGCTACCTGCAATATATTTAAAACCTCTAGCCAAAGGCCACAGCCTGCAAAATATAAAAGTTTGATTGTTACCAGTTTTCTGAAAAGGTTTGAAGCTTGCATCTTATTCTTTTAAATATGTTCTATTTCGAACATGCATAGGCAACAACTATAAATCTTGTTTTTTGGTCCACTTTTTAGTTAAAGGTAGCTGAGGTTGAATGCAAATTGGCAATAGATTCTGTTGAACATGTTGCTTTGTCTTTCCCAGCTTGTTCAAGAAACTCCACTAGGTCATGCTAACATGTGCGTTTCTATCTATGAGGCACTTGAGGAGAAAGCAAAAGTGTCATTTCCTGTGAAAGATGAATTGAAACAGTGAAGCAGGCTTTGGGGAGTTGAGTAGCATGGCCTAAACACTTGGTCATAAAATCATATGTCAATGTTGGAATTAACTCAGTATAATTCAACCTAGGTACTTTGATAAAATTCATTTGTTTGAAGATATTTACTCTTTAGATATGTAGCATATATTTATGATATATACCTTACATTTATTTTCTTATTCTAGAAACCTGCCGAGGATAATGTTGAGAAGAAGAAGAAAAGGAAAGAGATAGGGGAGGAAAGGTAGCAGCCAATACACCCAAGCATATACTGATCAAGTGCCAAATGAGTGGGAGAAGTTTGTTGTCAACACATATGTGCATGAGCCATAAAGTAGCGCGCTTGTTGCTGGTCTATTTTTGCTAAGGAAAACATTTTTTTTTATGCTTCTCTGCTGGTACATTGTCATGCACCATGTGTTGCCTGTTTTGGAATAAATGGATATATATATATATATATATATATATATATATATGTATCAGCTTTTTGATGTCCCAAGTAGATGAGCATGCACTAGAATGCTTTTCTTGTTTAAAATGTTGGGTTCAATGATTAGTGGTTTGCAATGTTTATATTTGATGGTTTGCAATGTTTATATATGGTATTTAAATGGATCAAATACACAATTTAATTCAGGAATGGGATTTTTCAAATAATTAGACAACATGACAGATATAATGATAAATGCATGTTGTCTGAATGGCCAAAAATGGGGACAAATCACAGTGCAATCATTTATATCACACATCGGTTTTTAACAAATCACTGTCTTCTAATCTACACTCACACAACAAAGCAATTAAACTTTGTTGTCGCAAATTTAATTAGACAACAGATATAGTCAAAGAACTGAAGTTTGAATATCAGTCAGACAACACACAAAATAAAAGTCCGTTGTCTAAGAAGCTCAACATACAACAGTTTCAAAACTAGCACTGTTGTCTGAAGGCAGCGTCGCAACTGTGTGGCATCTGTCAAGCCACCTACCGAGCCATCACACAACAGTTATAACACATACCCGTTGTCTGTGTATTTCTCAGACAACTGTGTTCCACCGTTGTCTGATTTTTCATCAGACAACGGCTCGCTCTACAACGGTGGCACTCCAAATCACACCACAGTTTTGGCCCGTCGTCTGATAAGGTTTTTGGCATAGTGTCGTATGAACACGAGATACAGGTTAGGTTCCTAGATTATGGGTAATATTCCCTTTGAAGTGAGGTGGTTCTCAACATTGGTTACCCAACTATAGTAATCCAAGTCTGTTGAGTCAAGCATGAGAAAGTCGAGTCTAGGTTCATTCGACATCTTGAAAATAAGAAGAGAAGATATATTAGTTTCGGAGCTAAACTTTCACGAAAACTAAAATAATAAGATTTCCGAGCTATGCTACCAAGAAATCAATTTCCAAGAATATTTGGATTAGACCAAACAATGATGTTTTAATATGATCACAATTTGATGCTTGCGGACGCTCTTAGTCTGAATATGATGAACACTCTTAGTTCATTGATTACGAACGCTATTAGTTCGTTTATTATGAACACTCTTAGTTCACTGATTATGAACGCTCTTAGTTCGTTTAGCGTGAATCCGACAATTCCGCTTATAAATACTCGAAACCATGTTCATATATTTCAAAATCCTGCAGCAAATAAAAGAAAGGGTTAAATACTTTTTACTCCCTGAACTTTTACCCAAAAAACACTTCAATTCCTGTCCTTCTAATTTCACACATTTACTCCTTGTACTCTCAATTTTGGACCAATAGGTCCACTCCGTCACTCTCCATCCAAAAATTAATTCCGTTAAATCGCTGACGTGGCAATATTTCTGCGTAGAAATGTCTATTATACCCTCACTCATTTTTATTTTTTTTAGTTTTCTCTTCTTCTTCCAGCTCTCCTCATTCCAGCTTCCATTTCTATTCAACGATCTTCTTCTGATTCATCATTCTTCTTTCTTGTTCGCTTCTTCTTCTTTTGATTTTTCTTTCTTCTTCGTAATTGTCTTTTCTTTAGAATTTCTCCTTCATTCTTCTTTTTTGTTCGTAGTTCCCTTTTTTTTTTTTTTTTGAAAACTTCATCTTCTTTTGGTCATTTGTGCTGACCTATTGGATTCTTCACAAACCAAACTTTTCAAGGGTCAAGAAAACAAAAAGTATACCAGCCGAGCAATTAAACACCACATTCTGCAAACCCAACGCACAACAAGCCAATGCACACAAATCCCACACCTTCGTTTCCAAAACTGAGCACAAGAACATCAACTAGTGTGAAAAATCCCAAATTCTGCAAACCCAGATATGGAAAATCCCATTATTTGTCAATTAAGCTTAAAATCCCAGATTCTGCAAACCCAAATGATTAGTTCATCTCCAAACCCAGATTCTCCATTGATCTAATCATGAAAATCAAAATCAAAGCAAAACCCATGAATGGAAACCCACAAATTCAAGAACTTTGGAGATCAAAAACTCAATCTCAGTCCCTTTCCATCCTCTTCATTATTAACAAACAAAAAAAAATCAAAAATAAACTCACACCTATACCCAATACCATTATAGAACAAGATGGCAGTAGGCACAACCGTTTGGTAGCCGAAATTCAGCAACGGGGAGAGAGATGAGCAGGACAACGGTGCCAGACTTAAAGAACGAGAGGTCGCGGTTGGTCTCGATGCGATTGATCTTCTTGGTCTTGGTCTCGCCTGTGAGATTGTCTGAGTATTTGAAGTTTGAGAGGAAAGAAGGGGTCACCATTGGAAGAAGGTGAAAGGAAATTTGATCTGAAAAACTTGGAACGAGTTTGATCTAATGAAGAAGATGAGAAAAAAAAAAAATTAAATAAAAATGTGTGAGGGTATAATAGACATTTCTATGCAGAAATATAGCCATGTCCGCGATTTAATGGAATTTCTGGATGGAGAGTAACGAAATAGACCTATTGGTCCAAAATTGAGAGTACAAGGAGTAAACGTGTGAAATTAGAAGGACAAGGACTGAAGTGTTTTTTGGGTAAAAGTTCAGGGAGTAAACAATATTTAACCCTAAAAAGAATTTAAAATACAAGAAATCAGCAACTTTAATCACAAAAACTTACGTGATGGTTCGGGGCTTGAGAACACGAGTATGTTGGAGCAGGAGTGTTAGGGCAACAATTAGCAGCAGCAACAGCACTAATCGGCAGCAGCAGCAGCAGGCTTGCGGCAGGGACGTTGGTAGGCATCAGCGGGCAACAGCAGGCGCGACAGGGATGCTCACAGGCAGCAGCAGGGGTGGCAGGGACGCTCGCAGGCAGCAGCGGGTAGCAACAGGCTAGCAGGCAGCAGCAGGCACGCAGGAGGCTAGCACGGGCTGTAGGCTATAGAGCGGGGAGCGGTGGCAATGTGGGCTGCAGGGGCGAGTGCGGATGTGCAGGCAGGGTAGGCGAGCTGGGCAGGGCTGGTGCTCGGGCTGCAGTGGGAGTAGGGCTGTGGGGCAGTGGATGTGCTTTAGGGGCAGCGTGGGCTAGGCACAGGGCTACGGGGAGCAGCAGTTGTGCGGTGGGGAGGCTGTAGGGGGCTGCGGTGCTTGCGGCAGCAGGCTGCAAGTAGGGTTTTCGCAGTTTTGGTGAGGGAAGCTTTTTTTAGGGTTTTGTTTTTTTTTTTTTTTTTTTTATGCTAGGGTTAGAGCGTCGTGCTGATAACGTGAAGGAATTGCAGGGAGAATTGTGTTGTATTATTAATGATAGGAGCCTTTTATATAGGGAGTTACATAGTACATGAAAGGTAATAGAATCCAAACATAACTAGGAAATCTAGAACCTTCTCATATTACAACTCTACGACTAAAATCCTAGTTTAAAGAGGCACGCATGATGTCGACATCCTTCAACATATCTGAAACGTTTGGTTGGAGCGAGTGAGGCGGTAATGGGGTATGATATATTGTTTAATAATAATGCTTTAGTAATGAAGATAAGAAAAAGTTGGAACTCTTGGCAAAGGAATTAATTTTTCTAAATAATTGGATTCTTGCATACTCGATCGCATAGAAATATTTCCGACCGCTGTCTTGTCTTTCTGTGTATGTCCAAGGCACCTCCAACAAGTATTCTGTCTTTTGGTCGTTGTACCAATTACCAAACCTGCTACGCGCTGTTGTCAACAAAAGAATAATCAAAAGATTAATCTTCCCTAAAAGGAAGAAGGAAATCTAGTAATGGGGAGAGGTTACTCCTCATAGTCCAAGATACAAACAAAGAAAACATATCCCTTTCTTTTCTTATTCTTTTTTTTTTTTTTTTCTGAGAAGAAAACATTCATTTCAACTTCTATTCAAAAGGTTTAGGCACGTAGACGTCTCCAGTCGCTTGAGCATATATAGCTAGAGGGAAGAAAACTAAACACTAACCTCTAAAAACCTCGATGTTAAATAAACGGAGTGAAATAGAAAAGGCCCGTTCGACCCCATCGATCACACTTCAAATGATGCAGGATGCCATCGCCGTCAAGGTGACACCGTTCGACGAAAGATGAAAAGAAGACCTAGCTTAGGGTGAAGCACGTGGGGTGACTATGTTGTTTATAAAGAACAACCTCCTTCCTGCCCAGACCAAAGAAAACATGATATATATCATCATTATTATATATATGTTACCTCAAAATAATGGTGAACGATTCTAGAGGAGCCAATGGTACCTTACCTAGCTCACTGTTACCGCCGGTCATTGTTGACTACAATAAAGGGTTCTTTATGCTAAAATTCTTTTCGAGACGTATTCTTAGATTATCTTTTCATAATATATTGGGCCATTCTTCAGCTGCGCGCTTTCTATATACACAATACGTAGACACCCACCCACTTAGACCCTTAATAATTTCCACAGCACTGTAGCTCACTCAGAGCTCATCAGTAAACCAAAACAAGGTGTTAGCGATGGCCGATGTTAGAGCAGCTCATCACAAAACTTCATCTTCCAATACTGCATCTCCTTTTCCCAGTAGGTATCATGTGTTCTTGAGTTTCAGGGGCCAAGACACTCGCAAGACTTTTACCGATCACCTCTATACAGCCTTTAAGGACCAAGGCTTTCGCACATTCCTAGATGACGATGAACTCGAGAGAGGGGAAGATATTAACCCGGGACTTGAGAAAGCCATTCAACAGTCGCGAAGTTCTGTCATTGTGTTCTCAAAAGATTACGCGTCTTCCAGGTGGTGCCTTAACGAGCTGTTGATGATCCTTGAACGCAAGAGGACCTCAGATCATGTAGTTTTACCAGTCTTCTACAACGTGGAACCATCCCAAGTGAGGAAGCAGACGGGAAGTTTTGGGGAGGCATTTGCCAGACACCAAAAGACTCAATCGTTGGACAAGGTGAAAGAATGGAAGGACGCACTTACGAAAGTTGCAGATCTTGGAGGGATGGTCTTACAGAACCAAGATGACGGGTAATTAATTATTTTCATTTTCAGATACAAGTCTTTTTTTCATTTAATTTTTTTGTCAGAAACTTAAATTTTCTTTTGTTTTTGTATGGAGCTCTACATCAAAAACATTCCATTAATGAAATATGTAAATTCATTGGAAAATCAAAAATATGCATGTTGGATGAAATGGTTCTATCAGATCTGGGAATTTCCTTTTTTTTTATTTTTATAAATAATAAGGTCCAATGGCTAGTGCACACCCTCAAACCATGATTAATGAAACCACAAAATACTTGAAGTGGGGGAGGGAGATGGTGTCTATACCCTAGATTATAAAACACAGCAAAAATGTTTTATAATGAGATAGTAACATGAGTCTCAACTAAAAATATGTATTCTAACCAACATCAATCAGCGAAGAGTGCTATCTGGCTACTTCATCTGCTTTTCTTTTTAGATTTAGTTGTCTTAAATAATTTGACTAAACGAGTGGTGCTCTTCATACTTTCATAATTCAACCCCCTTGTTTGAACCATGATATGTTCCATTACACTTCTTAGTTTGATTATACTACTTCATGACTTGTTTGACTAATCTTTAATTTCATTTGCATATTCTAATTTTCTAGGTATGAGTCAAAGTTTATTAAAACAATTGTTAAAGAGATAGGTGACAAGCTTAGTCGTACACCACTAAGTGTTGGCTTCAACCTGATTGGAATCCATTCTCGAGCCTACGAAATTAATCAATGGATACAAGATGGATCAAATGGTATCGGTATACATGTAATTTTTGGGATGTCTGGAATAGGGAAGACAACAGTTGCAAAACATGTCTATAATGCAAACTTCAGAAGATTCGAAGGAAGTAGTTTCATCGAAAATATTAGAGAAACCTCAGAACAAACCAATGGCCTAGTTAAAATACAAAAACAACTCCTTAATGATATTTTGAATGGAAGAGAAGTGAAACTACGAAATGCTAGCGAGGGGAAAATTAAGATTGAGGATGCCATAAGCTGTAAAAGAGTTCTTCTTGTTCTTGATGACGTGGATCATATGGACCAATTTGATGCAGTACTTGCGATGCAAGATCGATTTTATCCAGGAAGTAAAATCATCATAACAACTAGCCGTGCAACGCTACTAAAGGCTCAGGGAGTTAGTGGGGTGCATTATGTTCAAGCTTTGGATGATAGTGAATCATTGAAGCTCTTTAGTTGGCATGCTTTTCGACAAGATCATCCTATTGAAGGTTACATGGAACATACTAAAAAGTTTGTACGCCACAGCGGGGGGCTTCCATTAGCTCTTCAAGTTTTGGGTTCTTCTCTATTCAGAGAAAATATAGATGTTTGGGAAAGTGCATTAAGAAAGTTGGAAGCAATTCCGAATAGTGAAATCATGCATAAACTCAGAATTAGTTACGATGCAGTAGATAAACATGATCAGGAAGTGTTCCTCCACATTGCTTGTTTCTTTATTGGAAATGATAAAGATTACACTGTTGGAATACTAGATGAATGTGACTTGCACACAACTATTGGCATTATAAATCTCATTGATAGATGCTTAGTAGCAATTGACGGCAATAACAAGGTAGTGATGCATGACGTGGTTCGTGATATGGGAAGAGGAATTGTTCGCTTAGCAGCAGAGGAGCCCCGGAAACGTAGTAGATTATGGCATCACAAGGACTCTATGAGAGTATTGAGAGAAAAGAATGTAAGCAACATTTATTCACTCTGTTTATGTGTATTTTTTATTCCTTCTTTTTATGCAACTTATATCTCCCCCCCTTTTTAACTAGGGTACCAAAAGAATTGAAGGTTTTGAATTAAACTTGCAAAGGCACCTTGGAGTTACTACCCCTTCAACTATCCCGAACAATTTTGTCGTCGAAACCAGTGCATTTGCAAGGATGCACAAACTAAAACTGCTCCGGCTCAGTCATGTACATCTCACTGGATGCTATGAAGAATTTCCTACAGAATTGAGAATGTTGTGTTGGATTGCATTTCCTTTGGATTCTATACCTATTAATTTTCATTTGGAGAACCTAGTTGTTCTGGAAATGCAGTATAGCAGCTTGAGACAAATCTTGAATGGAACAAAGGTATATGTAACCATATACTCTACTCTTTGGCCATTTTTCCTTTTTCTTTTCTCTGTCTGTTAGGGTTTAATTAATGAAAAACATAAACAAGATAATACTGAATGAAAGTTCTCTGTATACTGAATTCCAAACTTTAATAGTTACATGTGTAAGGATTTATACTAGTGATTGAGGCCTTGATTAAGGAAGCCCTAAAGAACCATGCCTATTGTGACACCTATATTGGTTTGTCCATCAGATTTTGGCTGTTTATCATGCATGCTCAATAATCTTGGTCTGCAATCACAAGTTGCACATGTCCATTATCTCTGCAACTCTTATCTTTGAATGATTCTTTTGAATTGATTCCTCTTACTGAGGTGGTGTGCTTTTCCATTTCATGATCTGATGATGCCGGTGATGACTATGATGTTGAATGCTGATGTAGAATTCTACAGCTGCTATTATTAATTATAGTAATGAATGCTAGGTAATTAGATAATTAAATATTTTTTGCCCCCAGTGTTTGTACTTGCTTTACCTTACTTTTCTTTCTTCTTTACAGTGTTTTCCATCCATGAAGATCCTTGATCTCAGCCATTCTCATGACCTTATTGCAGCTGTTGACTTCTCTCTATGTCTGAATCTAGAGAAACTGATACTTCTAGAGTGTGAAGGCTTGATTGATGTCCATGAATCCATTGGAAAGCTAGGCAGACTTGTTTATTTGAATATGAAAGATTGCAAAAGTCTTAGGAGACTCCCAAAGACCATTGGTACGCTAAAGCGACTTGACACACTTATTCTATCTGGTTGTTTAAATCTTAACAACTCTTCAATTGAGATGATTAGGGGCATGGAGTCTCTGAAAGTGCTTGAATTGGATAGAATTCCAATAAGTCAATTATTCACTCTCTGTGGGGAGGTCAAATTAGAGAGTTACTTACCATTCTCTTTACTATCTTTAAGTCTCAAGGGGTGCAATCTTTCTGATGATTCTTTTCCTGTGGATTTTGGTAGCCTATCCTTACTGAGAAGTTTAGATCTAAGTGATAATCCAATTTGTGGCCTACCAAATTGCGTCAAGGGACTGACAATGCTAGATGAACTCTCTTTTTCCAACTGTTTGAGCCTCAAATCCCTTTTAGGGCTACCAAAAGTAAATTTTATGTTGAGTTTGGGTGATTGCAAAGCATTGGTAAAAATAACATATCAGTCAAGGTTTGGCACACCATACCAATGGGATAAGAACCACAGCCTAGTTGACTGGGAATACAAATATAAGTTAGAACCCATTGGAAGAGTTGATGTAGAAATACTTAACCTTTTGGGCTTGAGAAACTTGGACTTCGAAATCATGCCAACCATTCGGATATGTAAACCATTTCAAGGTTATGAAATATTTCATCATGGTGGAATCCAGGTGCGTTTCTATCCTTCCCTTTCTCGCTTCTCATGATCATATGTAAGAGACACTAAGAGTTGACTAGAAGTATTAATATTTTGCATATATGACATAGGGACTGCATGAGTATGATTGTACAAACTCTTACTTCAAAGGAAATGCAAGAAAGATAGATATGTTCAGCACATTTCTTCCTGGGAATGTGGTTCCAGGCCATTTCACCCATAAAAGTAAAGAACCCTCCTCAATATCATTTATAGTGCCTTTGCCTTCACTTCCCGGTCTTAGAATTCGAGGCTTTAACATCTTCATTGTCTATGCAATTTCTGATGATGTCGATGACAAAAATTATTACTGGCCTAGTAATGAACGTGACAAGGGTGCAGTATCTATTAAAGTCGAAAATGAGAGCAACGATGACAACTGGGATTATAGTCCAGTATTCCATGCTATTCCAGGGAAGGGAGAAGACATGACATGGTTAAGCCATTGGAATATGAAAAATCAAGTCAAAGGTGGGGATCAAATGGCTGTTTCATTCCAGGTACAATTTAGTACATTTTTGTTTCTGGTAAAAGAGTGGGGAATCCAGGTTGTACAGGAGAAGCAAGAGGATAAGACGTATACCGACCTCAACAGTACCACCAATGCTAATTGTAATCCGTGTGCCACTGGCGGAGATATGTCAAGCTCTGATGAGCCATTGCCAGGACCATACTTGCTCTCCTATGAACCTCATGCAGTGGAAGCAGATAATTGTAATCCCTGTGGCACTGATGGAGATATGTCAAGCTCTGATGAACCATTGCCAGGACCATACTTGCTCTCCTATGAACCTCATACAGTGGAAGCAGATAAAGGTGTGTTGTTTGTTACTGCGCACATCTGATTTACTTCAACTATTTTTTTCATGCAAGGTGTTAAAAGCTGCATCATAGATTAAACATATCTATATGGACATATGGATTCACTTCGATAGATTAAAAAAATGTTGCCTCTAAATTTAAGGTGGCATGGGGATCATTTCCTGTTGTTTTTGTGTTTTTTTAGATAAAAAAGGAGATGAAGAAGAGGCAGAGGGTGATCTTTTTCCTGCATCAGCAATGAGGACTGGCAGCAACAGCCGCGAGCGGGGTTTCAGAAAGTGGAAGGTGCTTATCATTGCCGCTGTCATCCTTGCTGCTGCCATCAGTGCCGCTCATCATTTTGAGGACCCTGATCTCGACACAAATCTATCTAAAACTGTCACTAATCCAGGTGTGTTAGACAACAAAGCATTTAAGTATACTCCAATGAAATTGCTCCATGAAACATGTACATCCATATCGATTCTCTTCCTCTAATTTTCTTTATTTATATGCTTTTAATTACGACAATGAAGAAGAAGAGGATGAAGATCAAACACTTGGAGCAGCAGCTAGCACTGATGGCAGTAACAACGGCACGCAGGGACTCAGAATGCGGAAGATGCTCATCATTGCCGCTGTCTTCTTTATTCTCTCTTTATCTGTTCACTGGCTCTTCTCTTTCTCCGGTAGAGAGAGATCCATGTCGTCCATTTTGGTACCTACATGAATGTATTGTACGTGTTCAAAATATCTTGTGGGTACCTTCTAGCTCTCTCAGCTCCTTTTGAGTTATGTACAAGTAATCTCTGGTAGTGAGATCTTTGGATATCAATATACCTTATAATTTTGTTCATTCACTCACTCATAAAATTTATTCCTTGATAACAGTAGGGGAAGAAAACCAGAATCTGGTGCTCTCACTAAAAATTAATGCGAAGCTACATGCTAGATCACATTTGATATTTCCCCTTTGACCCCCAAGATTTAGAGTACCTTTGGTGTTTCATGAAACAAACTAAAATAGATATGTCTTAAACAAGATCGGAACTGAAAATTTGAACTACGCTCAAGACAAAATAGTTTTCTAGATGCTAGAGACGCTTTAGTACGATGAAGAACTTCATTAATAAACGAAGAATACAATAAGAATGATTACAAGAGTTTTCCAACATCCCCCAACAAGAGTCAGAAAGAAAACGGTTCCCACTTGGACTTTACACTCAAAATTCATACTGACATACTGATGGAACCAAATAGACCCGACTTCAAACAAAGAAAAAGTTGACTTAATTTCAAGGTGCGAAGTTAATATTAAGTTCATCTAATGACAGATTATATATATAACATTCTCTTCCAACTTAAAAACCCAACTAACAATAAATTTTCTTTTCCTTTAGAAACTCGCTAAATCTATAGCCCAGATGATGAACCCATGATTTAATTTGATTCCATCATAACCTGCAGTACTTATTTCCAATCCTGATTTAAGGCCTTTCATAAATATAGGTTGGCATTGTCCAAAAAGTAAAAAGCTTAGCAATGCACCAGGAACTTCCTCTTTTCTTGTTATGTATGTTTCCAAAAAAAAAACAAGGCTGACATTGCAAAATTTTTGTAGATTACAGAACATATGAGCTTAAATATGATATCAAATCAGTTAAATAACAAGATGTAAGAGCCTTGGGTGTAAGGACTATAAAGCTTGCTCAGCCATGCATGGGTTACCACTACCGCACTACAGAAGCTGGTTTTGAGTTCTTCATTCCGAACAAACAAGTGAGGTCAGGGAACATAGGAGGAAGAACCCTAGGCTCTGGAGCCATGAAATTTACAATCTTCTCATGAACATTATACCTGCCAAAGCACAATAGCAGCAATCTTCAATAGTCTGGCCTAATATGCTCAGTGAATAATACAAAATTCCACAACAAAACTGCAGCACTTTCCCACATGAAACGCAAAAATCTACATTTACCTTATCTTACGACTCTTTGAGGCTCGCCTATCAACAATCTTCCTCTTCTTAGACTGCATCTTTTTCAGTGAATAAAAGGCCGTCTCTGTTGATTACAAATAGTAAAGATCAATATCATTGAATATTATGCTGAAAAGAATGATTAGTAATTAAATATTTGGAGCTACTATGCTATCGTGCTCCACTTTGGAAAGTTATAAGAACTTGAAACCAAGAGGCAGTAACCGAATAGCCCACTGTAGTAGAAACAATTCAGTGAAACAGCCGGATAACATTAATCTCGACACTGACTTCCCCTTGTCACTGACTTTAAAGTTGGTTAGAGGATTGCAAATTGGTGGACAGCTATATCCATCGACTCTTCATATCTAAAGCAGCAATTTAAAGAGCATAATTATATATGCTACAAAGATATTACCAGAAGATGTTGGGTCAATTGTCTCAAAAAATTCTTTTAGTAATTGCTGGTAAAACTCCGAGTCATCCAAAAGTTCAGGGTCACCATCAGCTTGCTCAGCAGCATCAGATTGGGATTCCTGTCAGATTCAAGGAATACAATTACCCAATTTGTGTCAATAGGCACACAACTTTGCATAATATCTAAATTTACTTCCCTGTCACCAAATTGTAGCTAAAAAAACAAAAAATTATGTGAACTTGATATACATTTTCTTAAGGGTCCTTTCTTAAGACAATTGACCTAAAGAGAAAAATAACGTCAAACGTTTATCTAATGACTTGTTTTAAATACAATATTATTAGAATTCTCACAGGTTCCACACTTCCGCATCAAAGTGGCAAATGATTAAACTGAAACATACTAGATAGAATTGAATCTGATGACGTTGACCCATGATGGGTATAAAACTAACAGCCCTCATGCAAAGAGGGCACGATTCATCACTATATAGTGGTGAAAGAAAAAAATCAACATCGGGACCATCCAAAAACAAACACTATAACTGACCCAAAAATTAGTCAAATATTATTTTTATAAGACTTCGGGTAAAGATATATCAGTTTTATAATCTGGCTCCATCCCAAACAATAGATTTGCAACTTGCTTGCAAATCAAAATAACACAAGGGAATATAAGGGTCATTATTTGCGATGTGATTCACATAAAGGATGGGTCTTGAAAGTAGGACATAGTTGAATTAAGTGAATTATGTGCAGTAGAGTAAATTACCTCTCCCTTTGGAGTATCCTCCCCCTTAAGAACCTGCCAATATGTCAGGTATCAGTAGATGTACATAATTAAGAGAAGTTATCTCGTTAAATGAAGTATGAAGTGCAAGTCTGTCATCGAGAATTCACTATTTACAATTTAAAGGAAGATTTAACATCTTACAGTCCCAAATACACCAACTGCCGATCGCCTCATCTGCATCTGTTTAACCATTCTGCTTGGATCTCTCATATAGGCAGCAACTTGTTGGCTAATACTCTGCAATTGGAAAAGGAAATGAATGCCATCAAACATTTGGCAAAGCATGGTCACAAGTCACTTATAAGCATGGCATGAGTCAATCATAGGGTCCAACCTGATTAAAAGCTTGTAGTCGGCCCTTAATAGAAGCAGCACCTGTGTTGACCTGTGCCCTCGTTTGCCATTTGTCAATTTCTTTGTTTCTGAAAGTAGCTATTCTATAAAATGCAACAGAAAGGTCTTAGTTAGCTCAAGTCAGAATTAGAAGATTTTAAATGCAAATGATAAAAGAAGTTTTTGAGCATGAACAAATAACTTTTTGATAGAACAGCACTGATTCAAATTTTTTACAACAATAAAGATATAGATAGGCATTATGTTCGACTGCTGGCTCGTTTTGAAAGCTTACAAATCTACTTTTTAGTACTGTAATTGGAATTGTTAAGAAAATCAACCAATTTTAATTGCAAGAGGACTATTCTCTCGTTCCATCTGTTACAGTTACAGGAAACTTCATAGTATAATACTATAAATAGATGGTGTATTAACCATAAAGAATAATGGTGTATACTGGGGAACTGAAAAGCAACAATAGTAATTAAGAATCAGATTTGAGAACAAAACTGAGAAACTTCAACACAAAACTGAGAACAAAAGTTCATTTTACTGCTTTAGATGGATCAGATTTGAGAGTATTTGACAAAGAATCAAAACTCAAAATATCAACAACTGTAGTTAAAGTTCAAGGGAGCAAATTTAGAATATGAATTGAGTACCTTGAAAGCCAGTTAGAAATCCTTGACCAATCCTCATCACCATCAACACCAATGTTCTTAGATGGTTCTGAATGCTTAGATCGTCCAGAGTTACCTTTAGAATGGGAAACACATTAGGGCAAGCAATACATGTACATATGCAGTATGAAATTAATGAAAAACTCAAAATAGTAACTAGGACTATCAATTAAACCGAGCTAACCCAAAAACCAAGTTTGACTTGACTTTCAAGCTAGTCTTTATAACAATTCGAGCTAGCAGGATTTCTGGGTTGACATTTTAGTCCAACCAGCAGATATTAGTATTTGGTTAAACCAGGGTTTAGCCTACAGCGTAACTGGCCAAGGTTTAGGTTTGAAACTCATGTTTACGTGATCCTTAAAATTTCAAGCCAAGCTCAGACAAAGCCTGAAACCAAACCACACCCCCTTTCAAAAAAAAACAAAAAAACAAAAAAAAAAAACAAAAACAAAACAAAACAAAATCCATTCTGCTTGATTGACACTCTCAGTAGTTAGCAATCAAATAATATGACCAATAATAGTCCACATTATAGTGAATAACCTTGCAGAGAACGCTCTCGAATTATGGGAACTCTCAAATAAAGGGTAGGAAAACTTTTATGGCAAAGATCAATCTGAATAACAAAGTAATGTAATATAATAGTTTCTCGTCTATACATACCAGTTGTTGCATCTTGTGTGATAGATGGGCTCTTTTCAACCAAAGCCTGTAACAAGAAGCTTAGGATGATGAGACAAGTGTGGTACAGACATATGAAAATATTAAACAAATTATGAAAATGTATAAAAACTTATGATATTACTACAGGCTAACTATACCTCTTGCAGTTCCAGAAGAGAATTCAAAGTTTTCTTTGATGATGTAACTAGATCGGAATATGCTGCATTCACATCCTCATGTGATCCACAGAACAGAGACCTAACTGGCTCCTGCAGACAACAATTAGGTATGACCGTATGACCATAATGCAGAGAGCTAGAAGAATATGAAAAAATTAGCCTGCTACAACAAACCTGTGGTAATCTATTTGAACTTGAGAACGCTTTCTGAAGCAAGAATCTGAACTCAAGAGTTTTGTCCCAGATAGCCTTCAGAAAAAAAAAAAAAAAAAAAAAAAAAAAAGCAAGATTTTATTAAAATCAAAATGAACAACAAGCAGGTAATAATTTGCTCCAATGAGAACTAAAATGGCATCCAACAGTTAACAATCTAAAAGCCATTTGCCAAATACTTTAAACAATGAGCAATAATTTTTCTGGTTACATCAATGAACGATTGTGTCTATGTGTCACAAATATTATGAACCATTTTCTACAAACAACACACCTTTTGGTTCTTCAGTGCTTGACCTTTGAGAAGATCTTCACCCTTGTGATGCTTTAGATTCTTGAGAATATCTCTGAACAAAAAGAATCCAACAAAAATGAATGAAAATGAAGAAGATCAACTCCATATATCAGCCCAGATATATGTACTTTCCATTTTGTTTATCGACAACTGACATATTCACATGTCTTCTCCTTGTAGTTTGAGACAAAACACCAATGCAATTAACCACTACCATATTAGCTCACAAATTGCAACAGAATCTACATCTCAATCCTAAAGCAAAAAGAAAAGACTGGTGAAGCATATATCTTACTGCTCTTCGTGACGAATATCCATGTATTGTTTCTCAAGTTCTTCCATCTCAGCATCTTTATTACCATTTTCTTCTTCCCCCTCTTCTTCATCCTCTTCTTCTCCGCTACCGGATTCTTCTTCATTACCAGATTTTTCATCCTCCTCGTCCTCAAATTCATCCTCCTCTTCCTCCATCTACAATACAAACTATCAATTAACAACATACCCACCAAAATAAAATCAAATGATTACGAAAACCCGAAAATAATCTACAGAAATTAAACTAACATTTAGCTCATGGCTATCCAAATCACCACCGTCCTCAAAATCACTGTCACTTTCAGGCGCCTTTCTCGACCGCTTTGAAGGCTTTCCCATTACTTCTGAACCCCTGCAACTTCAAACACTAGGTTACAGACGCAATCGATTCCTATAAAATTGGGTATCTACACAATTAGTGCCCTAAAGCATTTAGCTTCACGCATACAACTTCACTTTTGGAAGATTAAAGGAGTTCAGGAATTTCTGAACTCCGAAAATAATTGAGCTTACCTTGTGTCTTGTTCAGAAACCAAAACAGGTGATTGCCCAGGCAAAACAATAGAAGAGTGAGGCTTTGAAGGTGAAAGACGGCTAGAGAGTTGAGAGGTCAGAGAAGCAAGTGCGTGGGGTTTTGAGGGTTTAACCGCGACTCGTGTAGCGGCTCTGC
The DNA here is from genome assembly GCF_002994745.2 of Rosa chinensis. Classification (NCBI taxonomy): domain Eukaryota; kingdom Viridiplantae; phylum Streptophyta; class Magnoliopsida; order Rosales; family Rosaceae; genus Rosa; species Rosa chinensis. The sequence goes on from NC_037088.1 coordinate 39,597,508, forward strand.
TACCTGTGATTCTGTTTTTTTTTTTTTTTTTTTTTTTCCCTCTTCTTCTGGCACTACCCGTTTGTTTGGGCTTTTGACTAGGAGGGCCTGCTGGCTGCTATATGGGTTTTCCCTTTTGGGCCTTTGTGCTTCTGCCTGGTTAAGGAAAAGTGGGACAGCTTCATGTTAAAGGAATAGAGTAATAGACACTCTCATTTTCTCCAATATCTTTATGTCTCTTGTCTTGCCTCTGTTCATTCTACAACATAAATCATTATATGAAGAGAGTTTTGGCTCTTTTAATCCTAGTTATTATGGCTTTGGGTTCTAGCAATGGCATAAGGTATCGATCTCAAATCTATGTGGAGTTCTCCTTTTTGTACATATAGGTCTGGCAATTCAACCCATGACCCGTTAACCGTTCATTAACCGCCAGCTAAAAACTCATTTATTTCCGCCCGATAACTTAACGTATTAATGGGCTGCCAACCCGTTAGTTAACGGGAGGAAACGGGCTGCCCGACTGAACCCATCGAGCCCGGTTAGAAGAGGAAAAAAAAAAAAAAATATATATATATATATATATATATGTGTGTTCAAGGAAAACCTAATTTGTGTTTAGCCCAAACTCTAGGTTACTTAGGTAATAGGATTTAATTAGAAGGATCTAGAATCCTAATCAATGTAGAATTACTTTCCTTGTATGATTGAGATTCTATGCATTGTAATCCTCTATATAAAGAGGCCCCTATTATCAATGAGAACACACAGCAAATTCCTCCCAAATTCAGTTTCTCTAAAACACGTTATCAGCACGAGCCCTAACCCTGAAACAAATAGCCAAACCCTGATTTAAGAAGCTAAAAACCTTGAATCCGAATACAAATCTTTGAAGCCTTTTCTGCCTCCACCTCACAGCTTAAAGGAATCGATCTCAGGAGTCCAGAACTGGCAGCCCCACCCCAAGAACCGGCCGGAAACTTACCGAACCGGCCACCGGAAGCTCCATACAACTCGCAGCAAATATTCCACCGGTTCACCATCTTCCGGACCTTCAAATTTCACCAAATTTTGATACCAGAAGCCCATTGATATGAAGTTTCAGGAACCGGAAGAAAAATTGCAAAAACTGGCCTAAAAAAGCGTGAACCGGCCACTTGAGCTGCTGCATCTTGAACCGGCAGAAAAGAAAAGAAAAGAAAAGAAAAAGAGAAAGCAAAAGAAGCCCAGAAGGACAGAAGCCCAAGCCCAAGCCCACTGACGCAGACCCCACGGCCACGTCAGCACCCTGACCCACTGCCACGTCATCACAGGGACCCACTGCCACGTCAGCAACAGGGACCCACTGCCACGTCAGCAGTGGTCGACGGTCAACGGTCAACAGTCGACGGTCAACATTCCGGTCAACACTTTTCCGGCCAACTTCCGACCACTTTTCCGGCTAACTTCCAGGCACTTTTCCGGCGACTTTCCTGCCAGCTATAGTAACTCACTGCTACAGTACTTCCGGCGCTACAGTAACTTCCGACGACGATTTTTTCCGACCATCTTTTTAAGGTACTTTTTCTAAAAGTTCCCGTTTTTGAAGTTTTATTTCAATTTCTTCTTCTTTTCTCGGGGACTTCCAACATCCCTTCTTCTACTCCCCTTTCTTCTTCATAGGGGAGACCAATAGCCGAACTGTAGGGGTTCGTGCTCACTCCAAGCTTGGAGCTTGTAGAGTCCTCCAAACTTAGAGTTTGTTGAGAAGAAAACGATCGACCACATACATCGTTGTTTCGATCTAATCCAAAAACCCCTCTTGGAATCGGATTTTCTTAGAAGCGACTACGCTCAGAAAATCTCTAATTTCTTGGAAGCAACTACGCTAAGAAATTTAATAGTTTTTCGTGGTAGCCCTTTCGCTCCGAAACTAACCCTAATCTTGTGTTGTTTTTCAGAATGAGTAACCTGAACAAGTTGAACTTCGTTCCACTAGAAACAACTGGCGCAGGATACCATAGGTGGGTCCGAGATGTGCGCCAACATCTTAAGGCTGATGGACTTCTGGGAGCCATCCAAGAGCCTGGTCAGAACGTGCTCTCCATTGAGCAAGCTACTGCTTTCGAAGCAAAACAAGCTAAAGCCATAATTCTCATGACAAGGCACATGAATGACGCGCTCCAAAATGAATACCTCAATGAGGAAGACCCAAGAAAGCTATGGGTAGAACTTGAGCAGCGATTTGGCAACGTTCGTGACTCCCTGCTTCCTGATTTAGAAGTGCGATGGCATAGCCTCCGCTTTTGTGATTTCAAGTCTGTGCTTGATTATAACTCGGAAGCTCTTCGTATCAAGTCTCTGATGGAGTTTTGTGGCCAAGCCATAACTGATACGATGTTGATCAAGAAGACTCTCTCTACCTTCCCCGTCTCTGCACTGATGATTTCAAAGAATTATCGGATTGATGTAAATGCAGGACGTATCACAAGGTTTCATGAGCTCATTGGCGCCATGAACGTAGCTGAAAAGCACGACAATATCCTTGTGAAGAACTATAATGCTAGACCCGTGGGAACTAAGCCTATTCCGGAGTCTAACTATAGTCGCGCCCCTAATGGAGGACGTAAGGAGCGAAACCCTAAGGATAGGGACAATTCTGGACATTCTGGTCCATATGTTCGCCCTAAAGAGGAAGGAAATCGCCAAGAGAGGCGTGCACGGAACCGTGGAGGTCAACGTGTGAAGAGAGAGAGAGGCGGAGCCTCCGACCATGGTGGTAACGCCACCAAGAGGATAGGTCATCCAAATCGCGCCCCAATGGCGCCTCGATCAAGGGAGCCTGACCATAATGATGTTTGTTTTAGATGTGGATCAACTGAACATTGGGCCAAATCATGTACTGCACCCCAGAATGTTGCAAACGCATACAAGACGTATCGTGAAGCAAGGGAAGCGAATTACATGGCACAAGAAGATCAAGATGGCGATCTAGATCTAAGGGTGGAAGACTACAAGGATCAAGACCCAGAAACTGGCGATTTTGATTAAGTCTTTTTATTTTCCAAGAGTTGTAGGCGATTGCCATATTACTTTTTATTGGATTAGATTTTCTTTGATCATAGAAACAATGATGTATTCCGTTGGCTTATGAATAAAATTTCAAGTTCTTTTCATTATGACTCAATTTTGATTCTGAGCATATGACTTTGTGACTACGATGGCTGGGCCATCAGTATTAATTCAAGGACATGGAATAGCCCAAGTTCCACTTGCCAAATGGCACCTTGATTACAGTTGTCACAGAAACTCTCTACGCTCTTGGGGCAAATAGTATCCTATGAATAGCCAACGAATTCCATGCGAAAATGCATGTAGAGAACGGAAATGAGTTCCTTTGCATTACCTCTAATGATTGCGAACAAAGACGCATCTTAGAGAAGTTTATGTGTCGCTCTAGTGGACTTTATGTCACTATTCGAGCTATTAAATCCAATAAAGTTATGAGAGAAGATCTCTTGGACTTAGACACATATTGGCTTTGTGACGACATGATAAGTCATCCTGGTCATGATATGATTATCCGTCTACAAAAAGACTTCACACGGACATCTTTTACTAAGCCTGTTCCTTAGGGAAATTAGGACTGAGACCGTCCTATGCAAAGGATATGACATTACTCATTATGTTCTTCCAAAGAATCCGTAGGGATTTTGTGGATTGATTCAACCAACTTGCGGACGCTTAAATATTTCATGATGTTGGTTGACACGCAAACACACTGGTCACGTGTTGTGCCATTGTCCACTTGTAATGCTGCATATGCTACACTCCTAGCACATATCATACAACAACGGGCTCACTCCCCAAATCATCCTATTCAGTCAATTGGATTTGACTATGCTAGTGAGTTTACATCGAAAGACTTTCGATGGATATTGCAATGGGTTTGATGTTGGACATCATATTCCCATGAGCACACCCAAATGGTCTCGCGGAAACGACTACGATGGTAGTCCGAACATTGGTAATGCGCACCAATCTTCTTCCATCCGCTTGGGGTGATGCAATATCGCATGCAGCTATGCTAATTCGTCTACGACCTAATGCCACTCAATGTACCTCTGCGTTACAGCTAGTGACTGGGTACACGTCTTTTGTACTTACGCACATTTGAGTGAGCCATTTTTGTGCCAATTGCGCCGCCACAGCGCCCTATGATGGGTCCTTACAGACGAATGGGCAACTACGTTGGATTTGGGACTCCAACAATCGTCCGCCTCTTAATGCCCTTGCAAGGCGATCTCCTTACCGCTAGATTTGCGGGTTGTCACTTTGATGAGACAGTCTTCCCGTCGTTAGGGGGAGATAAGAACACGGATGTTCAGCAGGAACGACAGGGATTGTCGTGGCCTGTCCCCACTATGTCTCATCCCGATCCCTGTCAAAGTGACGAGATCAAACAAATATGCTGCAAACATGCCTGCAAGGAAGGACGTCCCTACGAGAGGACGTAGCGCCACCCTACACGGAGGTAGGCAAGGCGCCAACGCCAAAGAGAGTGGCACTCTGGCGTTACAGGCCATGGCCCCAGCTAGGATGCGTGGGAGGCACGTGGGTTCGAAGGATACTTTGGCACATTCCAATCCTTTGATCATCAAGACTCAAAATCCGTCTCATGAGTATCTTCCGAGTTATGGTTATCGTTGGGGGACGCCTCAACGTTAGAACCTATTCCTGAGAATATAGAGCTCTATGAAACTTACACTAGTGTACATGAGATGTCGGATAGAAACTCCATCATAATTGGTGATGTAGTTGCGTATTTTGTTGCGCATGAGTTTGTTGAGTCAGATGATATCGAACCACGCTCCGTTGATGAATGAATGCCAACGTAGAGAGTTTTTGGCCTAAATGGAAAGATGCGATCCAGGTTAAGATAGATTCTCTAACGAAGAGGAAGGTTTTCGAGCTAGAGATGCCAACACCTCCTAACATAAAACCTGTTGACTAATGGGTCTTCGTTAGAAAACGTAGTGAGAAAAAGAGATGGTAATCTCACCTTATGGCGCAAGGCTTCTCACAAAACGCCCTGGAATTGACTACGATGAGACATATTCTCTCGTAGTGGATGTCACTGCACTCCACTACCTTGTCAGTTTGGTAGTTTCCGAATAACTGAACATGCAGCTTACAAATGTGGTCACTACGTATCTCTATAGGGATCTAGATACGGAATATACATGAAGGTTCATGGTGAACTTCATTTACTCAAGTCAAGTGGCTCTAGACCATGGAGCGCGTTTACAAAGAGGTTGAAACGCTCACTAAAGTGACTACTTGATTGGGAAGGGATATGCCCACGCGTTTCTATGACAAGTTTTAGATTCTATCGCGGTTCATGTTGGACATGATCTTCATTAGAAGCCCTTAAAGAGTTAAGGGAAACCGCTGAACACTTGAAATCCAATTTTGAGATGAAGGATTTTGGGAGAACACGATTATGGCTCGGTTTGGAACTTGAGCATCGTGTCGATAGATGCTTAGGCATTTTGACAAGGTCAAGCCTTCGAGCACCCCCATGATCTTCCGTAGTCTTGATCCTGAAAAGGATCATCTTCGTCGAAAGGATGATGACGAAGATGTGCTAGAGGCAAAAGTGTCTTACTTAGTACAATAGGCGCATTATTGTACTTATCTCAATGCACAAGACCGGACATCTCATATGTTGTGAACTTGTTAGCTAGATATAGCTCTGCGCCAACGCGACGCCATTGGATTGGTGTAAAAGATATCTTTCGATACTTGAGATGTATGAATGATATGGGCTTGTTCTATCCCTACAAAGAGATGATGGATTCGGACCCATCACACACCAGAAACGCCGCCAACGCTGGCCTGCGTTCTCTATCCCCATCCCAAAACGACATGTGTTTTGGAAGGTTTTGCTGATGTTGGGTATCTCTCTGACCCACACAATGGTCATTCCCAAACTGGTTAAGTGTTCACCATGGGAAAAGACCGTGATATCTTGGAGGTCTACAGAACAGACCGTAGTCGCTATATCTTCGAACAATGCAGAGATCATTGCTCTTCACGAAGTGGTTCGTGAATGCATATGGATTGGATCCATAATTACGCATGTTCGAACAATTGTGGTTTGAAGTCTACCACAGATGAGCCTACGAGCATTTAGGATAATGCTACTTGTTTTGAACAAATGAGGCAAGGCTACATCAATAGCAATAACACCAAGCATAATCAGCAACAACAGACACTCCTCGAGATCAAAGTGAACTAGGTTCGATCTGAGGACAGTGAGGCAGACTTGTTTACTAAGTCATTGCCCAATACCACGTTCGAGAAACATGTGGCAAGAATTGGCTTGCGGAAATTATCTAAACTCCCATGATCGTAGTCATCAGGGGGAGGTGCAGACATCAGGGGGAGATGTCTACATGTTTGTCTCGAATCGTGAAGGGTGTGTTGTGCTCTTTTTCCCCTTCGACCGAGGTTATTTTTGTCCCACTGGGTTTTTGTTACTCGGCAAGGTTTTTAACGAGGCAACGAGAGAAGCACCGCGTTTGGGCAACACAAGGGGGAGTGTTCAAGGAAAACCTAATTTGTGTTTAGCCCAAACTCTAGGTTACTTAGGTAATAGGATTTAATTAGAAGGATCTAGAATCCTAATCAATGTAGAATTACTTTCCTTGTATGATTGAGATTCTATGCATTGTAATCCTCTATATAAAGAGGCCCCTATTATCAATGAGAACACACAGCAAATTCCTCCCAAATTCAGTTTCTCTAAAACAATATATATATTTTTAGAATTGTGAGCCCAATATGTATTAACTTTTGATAGTTCGATTTAATGAAAATCAACAATGAAAAAGAGTTTTAATGGGTAATGGGTTGGAAGAGGGTTTTTAAAAAAATAAAAAAAATAAAATTTGTTTTGAAGGGTTTTAATAGATAATGGGTGTAAAAAAGAGTTTTAAAAAATGCAAAAATAATAATAATAATAAATTCATTTTTATGTTAGTTGGTCTTAACGGGTTTCAATGGCCAATTTATTGTTAACAGGTATTAATGGGTTTTAGTGGGTAATTGATTAGAAAAAATTTTAATTTTTTTAAAAAAAAAAAAAAAAAAAAAAACCTTAGCAGTCTTAACTGTTTCCAACGGGTAACCTGCGAACCCATCGGGCTCAACCCGTTATAACCCATTAAGATAACAGGTTATAACGAGTTGAGCCCATTAAGACCGCCAACCAGTTAAGTCCGCCTGTAACCCGCCCGTGACCGCACTGTTGCCAGGCCTATGTACATACCTAGTTGTTGACAGTTCCATCTCCAATGTTGATATCCCTCGGCGAGCACTAAATTGAAATTGAAGGATCGAGCATAGTTGTTGGACTTCGCATCACATAAATGACTTTTTATTAGACCAGATTTGTAGCTGATGGCGAGAATTAGATGCTACGAACCCATTGTAAAAAGTAAGTGTAAATTGATGCTACAAACTTGCTTAATTTTTATAGCATCAATTCACACTTCTCTAGTAGTAATGCATATCTTCCTTTTTTGATAGATTGATGAGTGCTATATTCTGTAATGAGCTTTGTATTAGTGGTTTAGATGAGTAGTACAAACTTTATGCAAGGTCAAGGGTACTGCTAATCAGTTTGCTTTGATGGGGTCTCACTTTTTTTTTAAAGCAGTCCATTAGTTTCCAATACACGTCTCAAGAATTAAGATCATGTAGGTGGTTCTCTTGGTAATTGTCTTTGGGATGTTGAGTAGTTGTTATGTTATGTATAATTATGCTTGAGGGTGGATAAAGTCGCTATGTTATGTCATACAAAAGTCGTTCTCAAACTTTCCGTAGAAGACATTATTAAATTCTCCTCTTCCCTATCACAACCAACTACATAAATTGTTTTTTATTTTTAAAAATTAGATAAAAAAAAGACTTAACCCTGATTAAATTTTGTAATAAAGAAAAGATCTGAAAGAACATTTCAAAAAAAAAGAAAAAAGATCTGAAAGAGAGATCATCATTATCCTCATTCCCCCCCAATTTGGGTCCAGATACAGTAAACCACAAGTGAAAGCAAACTCTCCTTTTAACCACAGTTAAAGCCAACCCCAATCATGGTTAAAATCATTGGTTAATGAATCTGGCAGCAAAAAGCTAAAGCCTACACAGAGTGACAGAGCCATCAACAACTTTATCATAATAGCCCAGTAGACCCCATAGCTTCCCTAGTCAGCCTCCCTCTGGTACAAGTCATGATTACCTCAACACCCTCTCTCTGTATCTGAATCTCTTTATAACAATAATAGCCCCATCATCCTCTTACTGCAAAAAGCAAAAACCGAAAGGCAGACACACACACCCACTGCCATTTTCAACCGTCCTTACCATTCTCTCTACTCTGGGGAAAGAAAAAAATGGGTGACAAAAATGATGAGTTGGGGTTGAGTTTAGGTCTGGGTTTGGGTTATGGAGCCAAACCGTCTTCTTCTTCTTCTTCCTCATTTCACTTGAACCTCATGCAGAACCCAGAAACTAATCATCAACGAGTTTTTGGGATTTTTGGATTCACCGGTATGTTTTTCGGGGTTTCTGTTTTTTTTTCTTTCCCATCAGATCTGTTTCTTATGGTTTTGTTTGTTTACAGATCGAAATGCGACTTCGTTTCGGCGAGGAATCGACGTGAACCAGGCGGCGGTGGGGGATTTCGAGGACGAAAACGGCGTGTCGTCTCCGAACAGCACGGTGTCGAGCCTGAGCGGGAAGCGTAGCGAGAGAGGCGAAGACAACGAGGCGGAGAGGACTTCGTGCTCGCTCGGCGGAAGCGACGACGAGGACGGCATTGGCGGCGGCGACACGTCGAAGAAGAAGCTCCGCCTCACCAAGGAGCAGTCTCTGCTGCTCGAGGACATGTTCAAGGAGCACCATACCCTCAACACGGTTAGTGTCAATTCGGTAATTTTCCACTCTTCTTTAGTGGCAGTTCTGTAATTTTGGCGGTGGAAGAGGCTGTTTTGGTTGCGTTCTTATTATTATTATTATCATTATTATTATTTTTTTTTTTTTTGTGGGTTTCAGAGGCAAAAGCAGGAATTGGCACAGAAGTTGAACCTGAGCGCAAGACAAGTGGAGGTGTGGTTTCAGAACAGGAGGGCAAGGTGAGAAATTTCCTCACTATCTCAAGGGTGGAATTGTCATTTGGACATATACCAAACTGCTTTCACAAATCACTCTGCTTCTGTAACTTACCAGACTGCTTTCACTATTCTCATGTGTGTGCATTCAATGATACGAGTAACTTGTGGTTACATGCAGTAAATGTCAGTCTGATTATAACTGCCCACCAAACCCATTTGAGTAAATTTAGAAAAAACTGCACACAGTTTGATTTGAAAGTTGGGTTAAAATAATGTGTGGATGTTCTAGAATAGGAAGAGTATGTTATTGGTTTTTGGTAAATGGTTTGTGAGGGGTGACTTCAAGTAATGAACTATGCTTTTTGGGTATTTGGTAAATGCTTCAAATAAATATTAATGAACTAGGGCATTGAAATTAATTTTGAATGCAGGACTAAGTTGAAGCAAACAGAGGTGGATTGTGATCAACTAAGGAAGTGCTGTGAGAATCTGACAGAAGAGAACAGGAGGTTGCAGAAAGAAGTGCAAGAGCTGAGGGCACTCAAGCTTTCGCCACAGTTCTACATGCAAATGAACCCCCCCACGACTCTCACCATGTGCCCTTCATGCCAATGTGTGGGTGTCTCATCCTCATCCTCATCCTCTGCTAGTGCTACTACTGCTTCCTCCACAGTTCCGGCAACCAGCCCAACTGGCCACCCAGTGCAGCCAACTATCCATCGGCCTGTTCCAATCAGCCCGTGGGCCACATTGCCGATCCCGCAGCATCGACCAGTTGATGCACCTGCACCTGCACCTCGGTCGTGACAACTTTTAGGGCATTAAGAAAGCTGATGCCTTTAGATTGACATTTTGGTCATTAGGAGGTAATGGGTGACAAATGTATATGGAAAGGAAGGGAACTGGTAGAAAATATGGCGGGGGGTTAGTTGTCAGGGTATGATTTTGTTGGATGAAAACCCCCACCCCCTTGTTACTTTGTTCTTCTCAATTTTGGGCTTTTACTGATTGGTATAGCCAAAATTATATAAGTGAGATGGAAATAGGGTTTGGTGGATAAGCAAGAAAGTGATGTTTATAAATGCCAACTAGTAGGTGTAGAAATGTAGGATAAGTTAAATGGCACAAAAGAGTCTGAACTTGTCCATCAAAAGGGTGATTTAAAAGCAGGTGAACATTGAAATTGACCATATTCCATCACCTTTCAACATGTGGTGCAAATGCAATTCAGTAATTGGCTCAAAGTAGACCTAATTTGTACTTTTATATTGCAAATAGAAATACAATAAAATATTAAAAATTAGTCTCTTTTGTAGGGCATGTAGAATTCTCTCATATCAACGGTTTATGACTTCAATAGAAACCAACACAATCAAAAACATAATAGAAACCAACACAATCAAAAACATAATAGAAACCAACATATAAAAGATGGAAAACACCACTAAGGATTTGATATTGAGATTGCTCAGAAGCAGAAAAAATCAGTACCAAGATACAAAACATTCTGGAAGGGCATTTGCTGGAAGTTACAGGGGAACAGCAGGTGTTCTAGTTTGTTATACATTTAGGCGAGCATATCAACCTTGTAAGTGTTTACCAGAAGAAGTGATGGAAATCAAACTGTATTCACTGTGTCTGAAAGCGAACGTAGTATGCATCCCAAACCAGCTCTCTCCGTCAGTTTTTCATGAATCCGAAGGCACTGGTCGCATGTGGGGCGGTCTCCAGTAGACAAGCCTCTATACAAGTACCTTCAATGATAGAAATTTCAACACTGTAATATCTCTTATAAACAATATGCACCAAAGATGGGGGAAAGAAGAGCAGTATATCCTTGGAAAAGGTACCGTAATTGTGAAAACTACTGAAAATGACAGCATAAAACTGAAAATACATATATAGAAAACAAATAATAAAAGGACTAATGACTATACTGACTTTCTGAAAGACAAGAAAAAAGCGTTCCATATATAATGACAGATTATAAGTACTATACTAAACTATATCCAGATGTTTACTTTCAGGCACTTTTCGGTGTTTTTTTTCTTTCCCTGAAGATCAAATATATCACCCAAACTTTGATAAGCCATGAATGCAACCATCTTCTCATGATAATGTCAGTCTCAAAATAAAATTGGTGCGAAAGGTAGATGAAAAAATGCATGTTAAAATCCATGAAGGTGCAGAAGGATGCAGACATGCAGTGTTGTTACAAAATCACGAGGAAAACTGGTTCTTATTTCCCCTGATTCTCACTCATTAATTACACAAGTTTTTTTTTTGACTTTGTCAAGGGGAACCCAAAGGCTTCCTAGGCCCAAGATAAACCCTTTCGGCGCATGTGAAATGCTCCAACTATGCATTGCAGCACAGTGCCTGGCCACTTTGACAGCTTCGGGGTTCGAACCTAGGTTGGGAAGCACACCCAACTAGGCAAGAACCATTAGACCACTTGCAGTGGTTTATTAATTACACAAGTTATTGAACCCTTTAGAGTTATAAGTAACTTGAAGCAATAATGGTGGATACTCTGAAGGTTCTTTGTTGCCTAACAAGAACAAGTTGAAGTCCTATGAATAATGCAATTGTGCGGCTACCCCCCACTACAAAACTTGCTTATAACCAACACCATCTAAAGGTATAAAGATATATAATTCATGCAAGAAGAACCAACCCCATGATGTACAATATCATATCTACCTACTTCATCAAAGCATATTCATTTCTGTAGCTCAAGATACTTTTAAGCATACCCTATGTGCACTATGAACTTAGTCGAAGAACTACCACTAGCTAAATAGCTCACTGAATCCTACACTAGCAAAAGTAAGTCCTTGTATCAAACTAAAATCACCCCTGAAACATACACAAACAATCTAAATTGCCCCATTTTAATAAATCACAATTCAGTGTTATCCACATAAATTACCTCAATGAAAGTTCATTATTATAATTAAAAGAAGAAATTGCGGAATACTTACTTCATAAGAATATCATAGTACTCAGGATCCAAAGAAGAAAACATTCCATCAACATCTTTTATAGCCATAATAGCTCTATGCACCATTATCCAATTCGCAGACTGCAAAGAGGCCAAAATTTCTCATCAATTTTTCTCCATTTCCACCCCAAACCGACCAAAACCAGTAAATTAAACACATTAAAATCCCAAAATTGCTCAATTTTCTACTGGCTCGTCAAATTTCCAAGCCAAAAAAAAAAAAAAATTGAGGAAAATAGGAAGGATCAGACCTTGCATCGTTCGTCTCTGGTATTGGGAGGCGAGCCTTCGAGAGCGGTTTTGAGAGCTTCGACGGGTCTGTACCTGAAAGGAGAGTGGAGCAAATAGTTGAGAGGGTTTGGTTAAATATCAAAGAAATGAGGGGGGGTTTCAGAGAAAAAGGGGATTACTGTTTGAGTAAGCTTTCGATCTTTCGAGATTTGTGCTCGATTCGGGCGATTATTGCCTCTGCGTTATCGGCTTCCACATGTTCGTCTGCCATACTCAGCTCCTCACTGGGGTTTTGAGATTCTGGGCGATTGGAAAGGACCAGGGAAACAGAGAGCGATGCGCGCCTTGATTAAACGGGGTCGTTTCGTCTGGAAGGGAATCAAGGGATTCTCTGTTCTCTTTTTCTCACTGTCCCTCTCTGTCACCAAACCAGGCTTTAACATCTGTCTCTGTCCTTCCATCTCACCAACTTCAAAAAAAAAAAAAAAGAACAAGAGGGAAGTAATGTAGTTCATAAATCTACACTATCACAGTAAACAACTTGTTATGATCGTAGGGCTAGATTAAGATTAGAATGACTATTCTATGAATGCATGGCCGATATAAATTTATATCAAACTAATGTATTTTTGAATTAATCTCAAATTGGATTATAATTTCATTAGATATATTACATACTTATTTGCTTTCATGTACGGACATATCAATAAATTGTGGTAGTATATATTCACAGTTATACATAAAAATAGATTCACTCATTAGACATCAAGTGCATAGATAATCCTCCTCTTTTGATACTACTCTAAAAGATTCACTAGAAACACATAGAAATACCTCCCTAAAAAATTAAGAAATTATTGAAAAATACAACTAATTAAAAGAAAAATAATAATTAAACAGCCAAAGGCCTAACCGCCCAACTCCCTCCTCCACCTCCCCCTGTGCAGAGAAGTCACGCACACACCGTAGACAACCGCCGCCCATGGCCATGATCATACCGCCGCTGCCCAGGTCAAAGAACACCATCACCACTACTCGGTCACCGGTCAGAGGACGATATCAGAACGCACACCAGACCCGATCCAAACTGAAATTGGATACACTGCACCCCAACAGTCCACAGAAACCCATTAATTGATGACGCCAACATTAGAGAACATGTTCTCTAGAGCATGTAAAGAGTTGGGTCTTCAAGTAGTGAACACGATTGTGACTAAATACTTCACAACAAGTAAACATGCTAGTTATTTGCATAAACTCAGTCACCATTAAATCATTGCACACACGTACAACTTACTTTACAAGTACGTGATCAGCAAGTAATCAACAGTCTGCAACTTTCTATTTGCATTATTACATTATAAAAACTGAAGCAATAAGCAGATTCGGATTGTAGCTGATACATCCATTATAAAAACTACAAAGAGAAGACAGACAGATACCAAGCTAGTAACGAGTAACTAGGAAACAAATATCGAAAGACACACAAGGAAAAAAAACAGACCAAACAATATATGGCAGCCATCAAATAAAGCGTCCAGACCTCTTCCAGCGTGTGATCCTTCCCATTAGTCTGATCAACGTTCCAACTATCTCAAGAAACATCACAGGCCTCCTTGTGATTGCTACATCCGCAAGTACCACTCCCACCACCAACCCACTTCCAAATCCCGACAACACAAATTTCCAATCAAATTCAATTCCAAACCCTGAACTGTTTTCTTCTGTGCCAGAAGGTGGCAGTTGAGCCAGGGTATCAGAATTCCCACATTTCTTTGGCAATGGATCTCCACACAGCCCGGAGTTTCCCTCGTATGCAGTGACATTAAACCCTCTGAGTTGGGATCCACTCGGTATAGGACCTGTGAGATTGTTGTGAGCAATGAATTAAAAAGCGCGCCTTGAGCAAAATGCGATTTTCTGGCCTGAAAATGAGTGTGTTTCAGGGGCTAGGCGACGACGCTGGTGAGGTGTCCTCCAAGGCGCGAAAGGCGTCCTCTAAGGCACGAAAGGCGTACGCGCAGAAAAAATGAGAAGTGACGTCGTTTTGAAACAAAATGGGTTTAAAGGCTGTCTAGGTCGCGACTGCTACCCCAAATTCGATTTTAGCTCGATTTCAGCCCTCTGCCCCTCTCTATTCGCAAATTCGATCCCTAAGTCCCTAACCCAGAGTTCGAGTTAGGAGTTCGATTTCAGCCCTCTGCCCCTCTTTGCGCAGCAGTCAATTTGAGCTTGATTGGAGGTCGATTCGCAACAGGCCATTTGAACTTCTAAAAGTATGATTCCCAACTTCCCGTCTATATTTACTTGGGTTTGAGTTGTTCTTGTATAGACAATCATATATGTCCAGCAACCCCATTAATTTGGTTGCAATAGTTTGTGGGTTACTGTCAATTACTCAATTTTGCAAATTTTGATCTTTTAGATATTCTTGTTTGTGGGTTACTGTCAATTTTGCAGATTTAGTGATCCCATTGGAATTGATTTAGATTTTGTTGGATTCAGTTTGAGTTTTGAGTAAAGACTTCATCTTTTTTTATTGGGTGAAGGCTCGGGGAGTGGCTTGAAAATGGGGATTGAAGGATCCTCTTCAGGAAGGGATTCTTCTCCAGCATCCTTTTTGGGTGCTCTGTTCTTGGTCCTCTTTTGAAGTAGCAGCTGGAAGATATTGAGTTGGGCTGAACTGGGTTTATTATATTGAGGCCGAGTAGCTATCTGATTATCTCTTGTGTTAATTGATATATGATTAGCTATATGATTGTCTGGGTTTACTACTTTACTATATGAGTGTCTCGTGTTAATTGATATGCCATCATTATAATAATAGTTATGTTAATTGAGTGTTAATTGATATGCCATCATTATAATAGTTGTGTTAATTGAGTGATCGTCTCTTGTGTATGAGTCAAGTACTCATTTTGAGCTGCAGGGGAGAGAGATCAAAATAGGAGATTTTTTTTTTTCTTTTGGTAAGCTGCACATTGGGAATTTGAGTGTTAAACTGTTAATTAATAGCAGCAGGAAGATATTGATTGTCTCTAGAACTCATTGATGAGGATGATGATTTCCAAGCATGAAGTAGATTTCAACATTTGTTCTTGATCTTTGGTGTTAGAACTTTCTTGATCTTTGGTGTTTGAACTTTAAATCCTTGATTTCATTTTATGTTGGTAATTTTGTTGAATCATATGCTTCTAGTACTTCATTTATTGTGAGTGAATGACAATTAGTAATGTTCTTTTGGTTACTCTTAATGTGGTATGTATAAGAGTAGAAATTACATGGATATAGGTGATTTATACGAAACGCTTACGCCTTATGCGCCTTATGCCTCAAGGCTGCAAGGCTCTCCCGAAAACGCCTCGTGTACGCCTTCAGCGTTTTAAAACATTGGTTGTGAGAAACATTGAATTTTGCAAGGAATGTCAGTTGCGCCAGTTGTTGGGGGATCGATCCCGAGAGCTTGTTATTTGAAAGGTCCAGTGATTCAAGCTGCGCTAAGTTCCCTAAAAATGCGCCGAAGGGGTTTATCTTGGGTCTAGGAAGCCTTTGGATTCCCCTTGACAAAGTCAAAAAAAAAGTTCCCTAAAAATGATGGGATTCCACCAGTGAGAAGATTATTGGAAATATTGAGTGAAATAAGCCCTTTTAGATTCCCAATCCATTCATCAATCTTCCCTTCAAATTTGTTGCTTGAGATATCAATGACTGCAAAGGCTTCTTGAATCTTTGAATAGTATCTGTCCACCCCTTTACTAGTTATTGTAATAGTGGAAGCATAAGACAGAGTGATGTCACCATTACCAGATTCGTAGCTGATGTCAGCGTCTATGTATGTTGTCTGGCTGACCGTTACATTTGGTCTCATGGCATACTCAGTGAAGATGTACTCAGCTAGAAACTGGCCAGTGAAATTGTTATACGACATATCCAATAGACGCAACTTTGGGAATCGTTGATTGTTTTTAGGCTTTCCTATCACTCCATGGAACCCATTATGCCGCATTGCCAAAAGTTTTAAACTCCGGAAGAGTCCCTAACCAAATGGGGAAGACATCACTCAAGTTATTGTTTGACATTATCAAAGTCTCAAGCATCAGACAATTCGCCAACGACCTCGGTAGTTGCCCTTGCAATTGATTTTGACTCACATCAAGCATCCTTAAGTTGCTTTTGTTGGTGTATGCATGTTTGGGGAAGAGTGCCATGAAACGAGTTATTTCCAAGCAGCAAAAGTGTCAGATGGTCACTAAAGTTTCCAAAACACTGCGGAATCATGCCACTGAAGTTGTTATTAGACATATCAAGGGCTAGAAGAGAACTCAGATTGCAGATCCCTGGTGGAACTTCTCCGGCAAAGTTGTTATACTGAACTTCATAGCCTAAGGTGGATGCTGCCGGTATTGGGAGTGGCCCATGGAACATGTTGGACGAAAGACTTAAAAATCGTAAGTTAACCCAAGGAAGGACATCTGGAAGTTGCTCAAAGCCTGAAAGGAGGTTACGGCCAAGGTTGAAGTACTTCAAACTTTCGGTGCTCATGTTCCACATCCATTTTGGTACTAGGCCATGGATTTTGTTTTGATCAAGGTACAAATTCTGCAATTTTTTTTTATATCTCAAGAAATATGGGAACTGTGTTAAGTTGCATCTAGCCAATCCTAGAACCTGGAACTGTGGAACCGTTGCATTGATAATCATTGAGTCAGTGAGAAATTCCAGATTATTAGCACTTAGATCGAGTTGGTTGAGATTTTGAAGGTTTTGATTTTTGAAACGTTTGAAACTCCACTGTACCTCTCAGGTCATTATACTGAAGATAAAGAATCTCGAGGTTCGTGAGATTGGAAAATGAAGCAAGAATTGAACCATTCAGTCTACTATACGAAAAATCTAGGTAAACTAGCTTGCTGAAATTACCTATCCAAGATGGGACCGGACCAGTTAATGGACTTGTACTAATCCTAAACACAGTCAATTGGGTAAGGTTTGCGAAGGAATCAGGAATCGGACCTACAAATTTGTTGGCTGAAAGTTCTAGATAAACGAGTTGTCTAAGATTACCTATTGAAGACGGAACCAACCCTTCTGAAAAATTGCATGCAGCCACATCCAACTGCTTGAAAGAATCAATCTTTCCTATGGAAGAAGGAAAGTTCCCTGAAAATCTAGTTCCTTGAAGATCAAGTGTTATGAGACGACTACTTTGATTAAATTCAGGCAAATAACCAATGAGATCTTGGTTGTCTCTAAGATAGAGACTTCTCAAGTTTTGTAAGTGGAAAACTGTTACAGGAAAGTTTCCAAACAACTTACATTGATGTAAGTCGAGGGTTGTCAAAAATGATAAATTGGCCATGGAATGGGGTATTGTTGAAGATATGTTGACGTAACGGAGACGAAGATGTTCTAGACTGGTTAAGTTTTTAACCAGACTTCTGAAGTTGGATATATCAAGTTTCAACAATCCTACACCAGAAGAAGGATCGGTATTGGAAGAAAGATTAAGCAGTGACAACTTGACTAGCTGTGAAACTTCCGATAGGACTGGACCAGAAAACACAGAACCAGAGAGGTCGAGATGGGTAAGCCTTGGAAAATTCCTAATGCTAGTAGGGATATGAGAGTAATTGAAGTGATTTTCAGCAAGGTTCAGCCTCGGAAGGTGAACAAGACGGAAGATGGAGCTGTTGGAGTTGATAGAGCCGTACGTAGAGGCAACTGCTTCTGAGATCAAGCCCAATCACGTACATGACCCGTGTGTTCGTCACACTCGACCCCATCCCATGTGCAGCAGCTGGTGTTGTTTCCTCCTTGAGCTGTTTTCCACGACCAAACTTTCGGATACGCACCAACCAAACTTGAAGCAGATGCGTTGATAGTAAAGCTGTGCTTGAATTGTAGCAACGCAGTGCTCTCCTCATCAGGACAATAAGATGGCTGTTGCAAAGAGTACGAACGAAGCATGAAACAAGAACAACAACAACAAGCATATAGATTATATGAGCACCACTGGGTACCTCATGGGTAGTACTGGTACTGCACCCTAAACTCTAAACAACAACAACAACAAGAAGCATATTAATTATATGAGCAGTACTGGGTACCTCATGGGTAGTATTGGTGCTGCATTTTCTGAACAAAAATATGAAAAACAGAAACAGGCACTGGGATAATCCCATCATAGAACGTGTGTTGAGTTTTTTTTTTTTTTTTGGCTGTAGTACTCTCTCAGCTGTTCATATGGAAGAAGCAGGCTAGTAGTGTGAATTAATCTATTGAGAGCTATTTATAGACCCAGCTAGAATAATTAATTTTCCGTTGAAAAAAAAGAAAAGAATAATAATTAATTTAAGGGAAATAATTAATTAGGGATGTTCTCAATTCCATTAATTCCTCAATTCCATTAATTAAGGATTTAGTGAAATCTCTTGAGATGTTCATGAGCAAAAGAATTGAGGCACCTTAAAGTATTTTTAGCAGACTCTCTATTTTTGCTCCTTAGCTATTTTGGAGAGCATGTTTAGCTTTTTATATATTTTAGCTACTGCACCAGACTCCTAAGTGGCTCTCTATTATAACTTTTAGCTATCTCACTCCTAAATATAGAGAGCAAGATGAGGCTCTCTATAATTTAAAACATTCCTATTGAGTTATTTTATATAACATATAAATATATTTAAACTATTTAATCTTCATTTAATAAATAATATAAATTCAGAACTATCTAGAATAGAGAGCACTGATGCAGATGTATTTCTAAAATGACTAGCCAAAATGACTTTTTAGCTATTTTAGCTAAAATTTAACTCAAAAATAGTTAGCATTGCTAAAGATGTTCTTAGTTAGCTATCTTACTGAAATAACATAATTCATTTTCCGAACTACAAAATTTCCACCTACTACATATGGTGGGTGTTAAAGGAAAAACATATTATGTGCCTTCGTCAAAGCGACTGATGGAAAGGGAATCAAGGAATCAGCGATTACCATCAATCAACCCAATTACGGATCAATCAGCATTTAATGTCATCATTGTAATTGATATTTTCGTTGTAATTTCATCCCTATATAAAGGAGCTATGAAATGAAATGAGTAGACCAATTCGATTCTCATTTTACTTTTACACGTTATCAGCACGGTCAGAGCCAATAACCAAGAAAAAACAATTTTCTAATTTATTTCTTCTTCCGACGAAAAAAAAAAACACCCAAACCCTAGAACAAGAAAAAAAATTCTCTTCCTTTTCTTTCTGCCGCCCTTCCCACCCGATCCTAGCCCACCAGGGCGAGCGCTGCAGCTTCCAACACAGCCCCGGCGGCCCCTCGCCCTACCCAACATTTGCTCAACTGCACCAGCGCTACTGCTCTGCGTCTGCTACAAATCCCACCACCGCCGAGCCAACGCAACGCACAGCCGCGCAGCCCACCCCTGTTGCCCACCTGTGTAGGCTGACACCTACAGATCCCGTCGCCTGCATCTCCGCATCGTCCAGCCTAGCGCCTGCAGATCGCGTTGTTTGGCCTAGCACCCTTGCAGCCTCCACACCAGACCAGCCTGCGCGCGTTTGCACAGCTAGGTCCAGCGACCTGCAACACCGATCCAAACCGGCCTGCAGCAGCCCAGTGCCTACGCCCTGCGGCAACCCCCCCCTCCCGCGCCTGCACCTCAGCGGCCCCCACTTCGCCTTCGTCCAGACCGGCATCTGCAGCCACCCATCTGAAAACCAGGAGAAAAAGTCGTGAAGAAGAGAGAGAGAAAAAAAAAAAGGAGCAAAAAGTGACCCTGCCCAAAGAAAAGGACCGGCCCAAAAAAAGGGGAAAAAACCAAGCCCAAAAGAAAAAATAGCAGGCCCTACGGCCCAGAAAAAAAAAGGCAAAGAAAAAAGGCCCAAAGAACATACCCAACCCAAAAAAGAAAAGAAAAAAAACAACAAGGTCCATGACCCATTGCTGAAAATAGAGAGGAAGCAGCCCAGTTTTTCTCAAGTCTAAAAACATCACTACGCACGCCTGCATCAACACGCGCGTGCGCTAGGATTGTTTTATTTTCTCCAAACCAAGTATGTTCTCTTTTACTTCTTTATTTTCATACTATGGTATATTTAATTGTTTATAATTAGAATTTTTTTGAGCATGCTATTTTATTGCTTGTTATATATGTGATATATATTTGTGGAATTTAAAGCATGTGATTTTCATATATTTTACTATTTTTTTAAGCATGCTCTATATTTTATTGTTTATGTTTTTATCATGAAATTTTGAGCATGTTTTATTTTATTTACGATTACATAATTATTTCTAAGCATGTCTTTATCTTATGCTATTGTTTATATTTTATTTTTACACATGATATATGTAACATATATTTTGTTGTATATTTGTGCAATTTGAGCATGCCATGCCATGCAATTTATTTTTATACATGCTATGTTTTATTCTTTATTACGTGCTATGATTATTCCTTATTTAGAATGCTATACAAAAATTCGGTTTTGCCATGATAATGAAAATTCATGCGCATTATACATACACACTTACCGTGATAAAGTATTTTCACATAGCATCGAAAAAAAATGTGACCATTACGAATCTTGGTCTTGAAATCTAATTCATATTTTTGGAAAATAATTCACGTAGATGTCTTTATGACTACGTAATTTATATCTTCACTCTTGTTTATGTAGATGGCTGATCCAACTCGACCTGAATTTGACGTCTTGGACTCAGAAGGACTTGAGTACCATCGTTAGGTTTCCGATGTGGAAATTGCCTTGGTGGCAAAAGACTACACTGCCACCATTACCGACTCCAAAGACGATGTACCGTCTAACAAGGTGAAAGCAAATATCTTGATGTTTCTGAGGCGACATGTTGATCCTAGCCTATGCTGGGAGTACTTTCAGTTGAAGACACCCAAAGAACTGTGGGATACTCTTAAGGGACGTTTTGGGAACATTCATGACACTTTGCTCCCAGAACTGACTGTTCAGTGGAATGAAATCCGCTTACTTGACTACAAAAGGGTCAATAACTTCAACAATGACATGTTGCGCCTAAAGGCACGTCTCAATTTCTGTGGAAAAGAACTCGCAGAAGATGATATGATCCAGAAGACTCTTTCTACTTTTCCTACTTCAGCAATTATACTAGCGAATCAGTATAGGCTGGAATATGACAACAAAAGAATCACAACAAGCTGATCAACCTACTGCAAGTGGCTGAGAGGCATAATGAGTTTCTCTTGAACAACAATGCCAGGACTACTGGGATAAAGAAAATTCCTGAGGCTAATTATGGAAAAATGAAAGGTGGAAATAACCCCAATGCAAAGGGGGTTGGACGTGCTGATCCCTACCCACGCGGTAAGGGACGTGGGGGTCATAGTATGGGCTGTGGAGGCCTTCCCAATGTATGGCGCAGAGATGGTGGTGCTAGCCCTAGTGGTCATGGAAACAAGGTGCAAAGGGCACCGAAGAACCCTTCAGTCAAACAGGAAAGAGTTGGTAATGAACCATGCTATAGGTGTGGAGTCATTAGGCATTGGTACAAGAACTACCAAGAAAGCAACATAGTTGCAGCCACTTACAAGAGGTATATGGAGTCTAAAGAACAAGAGGCTCACTATATGGAAAAAGGAGGCCATGACCTAGACGTCAACCTCACAATTGCAGACTTCAATGGCAACAAGGAACTTGCTTAGTCAATGGATGCACTAGATTTTGACTGATCTGCTTTATCTATTTATTTTCCAAAAACAGTTGTTAAGGCATAATGCCTCATTTTTAAATAGACTATTACTTGGTCTTAAAGTTTATTTCAATAATGGTTTGATGAATTAGATTTCTGAACAAGACCTTGATTTGATTATCATTGGCTTATTAAATTAATAAATTTCAAATTTTATTCTCAAGCATTGAATTTATTCGACTTTTATTTACTACACATAATTACATGGTTCGAAATAGCATTATAAAGATGTCAAGCAATACATCTCGAAAAAGAAAAAAATTATTAGAATGAAAAGATTATCATTCTACTAAAATAGAAATACTCTAAAGAATATGAGATATATTTAGAGTCAAAGACGCTCTGTATGCACCAAGAGCTAATCGAACCTTCTTAAGTTTCAAAGATATTCGTGCCAACAGTTATCATGTAAAAACACACTGTGAGAATAGAACTGAATACCTTTATATTACCTCTAATAAATGTAGAAGGAAACGCATTTTAGAGAAACTTATGAGTCAATCTAGTGGACTGTACCTCACTACGATTCGGATTATTGAATCATATGCTGTCAACAACAACGAAATGTGGGACACTGACTCATATAGGCTTTGGCACGACCGCCTAGGGCACCCCCATCTTGACATGATGATCCATATTTCAAAAAACTCACACGGACATCCCTTCTTTCGAGTGAAAAATAAAATGGGAGAAAAATCAGCCACACTGTAAGGTGTCGGTCCTAGTATTGCTCAAATGCAGCCATTGCCTTCTGAAGTACCAGAAGCACTACCTCCCTCCTATTATGCCTCATTGACTATTTCAAAGGCACATCACTCGTTTTGCAAAGCCTGCTCTTTGGCAAAAACAGGATCGAGACCTTCCTATGCTAAAGATACAAAACAAAACATTCCATTTTTACAAAGGATACAAGGAAATATCTGTGGACCTATCCATCCAAAATGCGGACCATTCAAGTACTTTATGATTCTGGTGGATGCTTCGACACACTGGTCACATGTCGTTTTATTGTCCACAAGAAATGCTGCATTTGCAAAACTCCTAGCACAGATTATACGTTTAAGGGCTCACCACCCTGATCACCCTATCAAGTCTATAAGGCTTGATAACGCTGGAGAGTTTACATCAAAAGCATTTGATGAATATTGCATGTCTATTGGGATCGATGTAAAGCATCCTGTACCCCATGTGCATACACAAAATGGTTTCGCAGAAGCCACCATCAAAAGGCTACAGATGGTGGCTAGAGCATTGGTTATGTGCACCAACCTGCCTTTATCTGCATGGGGTTATGCAATATTGCACGCAGCTTTACTTATTTATTTCAAACCCACTGCTAGCCAACCATTTTCTGCGTACTAGTTGGTAACTAGATATAAGCCTGACATTTCACACTTACACATATTTGGTTGCACAATATATGTGCCTATTGCGCCCCCACGACACATCAAAATGGGTCCTCAGAGACGATTAAGTATTTATGTTGGATACGAATCCCCAACAATTATCCGCTACTTGGAACCCTTGACAGGTGATCTCTTTACCGCTAGATTTGCGGATTGTCACTTTGATGAGACAGTCTTCTCGTCGTTAGGGGGAGATAGGAGAAAGGATTTTCCAAGGGAATGACATGAATTGTCGGGGTTTGTCCCACTCTGTCTCATTTTGATCCCCGCACTTCACAAAGTGAAAGTGAAGTGAAAAGAATAATCGATCTTCAGAACGTAGCAGATTCGATGTCTGATGCGTTTATTGATATCGCAAAAGTGACGAGATCACATATACCAGCTGCAAATGTGCCTGCAAGGTTAGAAGTCCCCAAAAAATGGCACGGTGGAGCAGATAGAGGCACTGCAACCACACTTAGTGGAGGTGTGGTTGAGGCCGTGGCTCCCCAAAGGAAGAGGGGGAGGCCACTTGGTTCGATTGACACTCACCCAAGGAAGAAGAGGGCGAGTAAGGCACAAACCGATCCATTAATCATCAATGTAGAGAATCCCTCTCATGAGATTGTCTTTGATTATAGTTAAGTCCATGAATCAATACTGGAGGACACTCCGATGTTTGAAATGATTCCAGAGAACAAAGAAATCTCAATGGATTATGAGAGTGTGTATGAGTTGATAGAAAGATCTTCCATACACATTGATGATGTATTTGCATACACTGTTGCTCAAGAAATCATAGAGCACGATGATATCAAACCACACTCTGTTGCAGAATGTCAACAAAGAGCAGACTGGCCTAAATAGAAAGAAGCAATCCAGGTAGAACTAGATTTTATGGCAAAGAGATAGGTATTTGGTTCGATAGTGCTAACCCTACCAAATGTAAAGCATGTAGGACATAAATGGGTTTTTGTTAGAAAGCGTAATGAGAATAATGAAGTCCTGAGGTACAAGACTCGCCTTGTGGCGCAAGGTTTCTCACAACACCCTGGAATTGACTATGAGGAGACATACTCTCCAGTAATAGACGTTATAACATTCCGCTACTTAGTTAGCTTGGTAGTTTCCGAAGGAATGGAATTGCAGCTCAAGGATGTGGTTACTACATATCTCTATGGGGATCTTGATTCAGAGATATAAATGAAAGTGCCTGATGGCCTTACATTACCCAAGTCAAGTGACTCTAAACCACGGAGTGCGTTTGCAATTAGGTTGAAACGCTCACTTTACGGATTGAAACAATCCGGGCGGATGTGGTATACCCGTCTAAGTGACTACTTGATTGGGAAGAGATATAAGAACAATGAATTATGCCCCTGCGTATTCATAAAGAAAACAAGTTCCGGATTTGCAATTGTGGTTGGATATGTCGATGATATGAACATAATAGGTACTCTTGATGAAATAAGAGAAACTGCAAGCTACTTGAACTCTGAATTTGAGATGAAGGATCTTGGGAACTCGATTCTATCTAGGCCTTGAACTAGAACACCGAGTTTATGGAATACTAATCCACCAATCTGCGTATGTCCAAAAGTCAGGTGATTTAATATGGACAAAGCGCATCCTGCTACCACACCCATTATCGGTCAAAGTTTGGATGCAAGGAAAGATCCATTTCATCCAAAGGAAGATGACGAAGAGGTGTTGGGAGCTGGAATTCCTTATCTAAGTGCAATAGGCGCATTATTGTACTTAGCCTAGTGTACTCGACCAAACATTGCTTTCTCAATGAACTTGTTAGCTAGATTTAGCTCAACGCCAACGCAGCGTCACTGGAATGGTATCAAGAACATTTCTGATACCTAAAAGGAACCATTGACTTGGGACTGTTCTTTCCCTACAGAGAGACAAGAGGGACCGCAGATGGAATTGCAATCCCTAAAGGAAATATTGATGGCGAAAGCGCCACTCACTACACCGAAACGCCAAATGACGTTTTGGTTGGTTTTGCTGATGCTGGGTACCTCTTTGACCCACATAAAGGTCGTTCCCAAACTGGTTATGTATTTACCATTGGGAACACAACAATATCTTAGAGATCAACCAAGCAAATCTTTGTGGCTACCTCCTCAAACCACTCAGAGATCATTGTTCTACATGAGGCGTTCGTGAGTGTATATGGTTAAGAGCTATCATTACACATATTCGAGGGACTAGTGGTTTGAGTTCTACCACTAAAGAGCCTACTTGCGTTTATGAAGATAATGCAGCTTGCATCGAACAGATGAAGCTAGAATATATCAAGGGTGATAATACAAAACACATATCACCAAAGTTTTTCTACTATCAACAACAACAGGCCCACTTCAAGATTCAAGTGAATAGAGTAAGGTCTGAGGAGAATGTGGCAGATTTGTTCACTAAATCATTGCTGGCCATATTTGAGAAACATGTGAAAAGCATAGGAATGCGAAGATTTTCCAAGCTCCCTTGATTAATGTAAGGATCAGAGGGAGGTGTAGACGTCAGGGGGAGTCTAACACACACACATGTCATACTCAAATGTAGAAGGTGCGTTGTGCTCTTTTCCTTTGACCAAAGTGTATTTTTTGTTCCACAGGGTTTTTATTGTTACTTGGCAAGGTTTTTAGTGAGGCAACAATTCATGCACCATTCCGTCTTTGACTTGGCACAAGGGGGAGTGTTAAAGGAAAAACATATTATGTGCCTTCGTCAAAGTGACTGACGGAGAGAGAATCAAGGAATCAGCGATTACCATCAATCAGCACAATTATGGATCAATCAGCATTTAATGTCATCATTGTAATTGATATTTCCGTTGTAATTTCATCCCTATATAAAGGGGCTATGAAAGAAAATGAGTAGACCAATTCGATTCTCATTTTACTTTTATAGTGGGAACTTTTTTCTTTTTTTTTTCTTTTCGAATAATAGTTGTGAACCTAGCTTTGAAAAACTCCAATACCCATTCCGATTCACTTTGGTTTTCCATAAAAGTTGCTTTGGCTGAAATTAATTAATTACATTAATTGCAGATATTATCATCCACTTTATTCCATGTGTTCAAAGAAATGTTATGCATACTCCTAGCAGCTAGCTGACAAACTCTGCTTCTTCCTCTCTCTTTTTTTATTAAAAAAAAAAAAGACAAACGAACGAACGAACAAACTCTGCTTCTAGTTTAGAACACACTGGCTCTATACAGTCTAACTCTTTCAATTTCGAACTACTAGAGATTATTTATGCCCTTATTTTGATATCGTAATTATCTGCGTACTGTTCTAGTAATGTTCTGAGGCCTTGAAAGTTTCAATTTCATTTTACTAATATCTTGCATGTGGGTTTGACCCAAGAAGTTTGTACAAACTGGTCTGGTGAGAATGCTGCTACTAATGAAACTAATAATAATAATAATAAAGAATATAAAAATTAAAAAACCTCATTAACATGCTCACTAACATCTTTATGAATTGTATATTAGGGTTTGACCTAAGAAGTTTGTACAAATTAGTGAGAATGCTGCTACTAATGAATAGGGCTGTCAATGGGTCGTGTCGGGTTGGGTTCGTGTCGGGTCAAGGTATTTGTCGTGTCGCAAGATACAAACCCAAACCCAACCCATTTAATAATCGTGTCAAAAATTTAAACCCAAACCCAACCTATTTATTAAACAAGTTACCCGTTTCCAACCCGCTTAACCCATTTAATAAATAGGTTGTGTCGTGTTTAACAAAATGACTCATTTAAGGGTTAACAATGCGACCCATTTAACTAAAAAAATGCATACATTGATTAAATTTACTAAAAACTCTACAAGACGAATAATATAAATAATTATATATAATTCATAAATAATTAAATCTAATAATTATAAAGCAAAATATTTCAAATTGTCTAATCCTATGATCAAATACTCTCAACGTCTAAAATTTCAGGATGAAGTATAGCATAATCGGGTTATACGGGTTCACTTCGTGTTGGTAGGTTGACCCGTGGCCGACCCATTTAATAAATGGGTCATGACGGGTTGACCCATGGCTGACCCGCTTTTTAATCGTGCGGGTTCAACCCGCTTTATTTCGTGCGGGTTGCGAGTCGTGTTATCGGGTCGTGTCGGAATTGACAGCCCTACTAATGAATTCAAAAAATTAAAAATTAAAAAACCCGTTAACATGCTCACTACACTTCACGACGGTGCGGGACATTTTTATGAATTGTATGTTAATCATGAGTAGTTCACTTGACAAAAAAAATCATGAGTAGTTCTATATCCACAGTCATATACTTTTTTCATCTTTTCTTGTATGTATCCATCCTTCTTGGAGACTTTTCTAGTGTACTGGTCATCTTCCTCTGTAGAGATTATAATTGTCTCGTACAGACTGTCATGAGAAGTTAATATAATTTAATCCTTTTTTTATTAAAAATAAATATATAAAATAAAATTTTAGTGTTAACTACCTGAGGCCCTAGCTAATATTTTTAGCACATTACTGATGGTGACCTTCGACCTTAATTTCAATAAACTAGTACTCCTTAAAGTCAAATGTGCACCCTGTTGAAGTCATGAAGACGCCTTTGTATCAATAGTTCACTTCAACGAAATAATCATGACGCGCTATTTCCACCTTGATTGCAATTTTGGTCTCCGATTGTCCTTTTTTTTTTTTTAGTTGTGATTGGATTGGTCCTTTAAAAAAAAAAAAACATAAATGTGAATTTACTCAAATTACAAGTTGATTAATTTGCCAATTTATGTAAAAATATTGATCGTTGTCCAGTAAATCAATGGCTTCATAACTTACATCACGACAAGTTAGAAGGGCGCATACATAACACCCTTAAGTTTGTGCCTCAAATCAATGACCAAGCATTATAGGACGGATCAAATGTCCCTCAATACCGCATTTCACTCACTTATTTGAATTAAGCCTACACAAGACAAAATCTCTAATAATCGCCTAAACAAGGGAAAATCATTCGTGCAGTACCTAATCTTTCACCTATTATAAAATTTGGTACCTCAAGTTTCAAAAATAGTTATGACATCAACCTAACAATAGGGGAAAATGGTTCGTACGGTACCCGACGTTTGCCTCCTTATAACTTTTGGTACCTGAACTTAAAAAAATATCAATACAGTACCTGAGGTTCTCTGCCCGACCAAGGATTGGTAGATATGGCCGTTAGAACCGCTACAGCGTCAGCCAGCTAGCAATTTTTGAAGGGTATTTTCGTCTTTTCATGCCTTAATTTTTAATTTTAATTTTTTAAGCATATATATATATATATATATATATATATATATATCTCTCTCTCTCTCTCTCTCTCCCTCCCTCTCCCCCCACCACACTAGAATTCCCCCGCCTCCCTCCGACGAACTCAATCTGGGTCTGACCGACTTCCGTCCCAGCTCCGACCCGACTTTCTCCACTTCCTAATTCCTAACAACAGATGCGATTCCGACAAAGCTCGAGTTTCAGAAGTGTAAGTCAGCCAACGAAATTCAAGAACAGGTGAAGCTTCTGATGGTGGTGGAGATGGCGGAGGTGCCAGCTTGACGAAGATCGAGTACGCCGTTGTAGCCCATTCTCTCCCACGCACAACATGCACTTCATTTCTCCTATCAAAGCTTTCTTCTTCAACATTCTTCTCCGACAAACAAACAACCCCCACTTCATTTCTCCCCAAACCAAACTCATGCCTCTCACTACTTTCATTAAACAAGTTCTCTACACCATCATGCCCATCAAAGCCTTCTTGCACAACATTCTTCTCCTTAACTTTTAGATTTGATTTTCTCTAAATTTTATGAAATTAGTATGGGGATTACTTTTGTTTCTGGGTTTTCATTGATTTCAGTTATGCGTTGTTTTTGTTTCTCACATTTGCATCTTGATATCAAATTTGCATAAGTTAGAAGAATTATACATGCAAGGATTTTGGAACTTTATGGGGTGGTTTCGGGGAGAAGGAGAACATGGATGCAGATTGTATCCCAAATTATGTTGAGTTCAATCCGAATTGGGTTGAGTTTGATACACGTATCGGCACATACGAGAAGATGGTCATAAGTCAATATCCTTGAAGCTTGACACCATCAGTCGCTTACCGGACCGAGCTTTTAATACGGTGATGAAACATAGTAGAGAGGTTATGGTGGGAAGGGTGCCGAAGGTTAATTGACATATTTGTGAAATATGAACATGGGAGATTACAAGAAGTGAAGCATCTCTTTTTAATTGGTTGATATCGATACCAGCCGATGAACACAATAACATGGGTTCTGAAATAACCTGTGTTGCAGAACTTGGAAACTTTGTATATGGATCTTTGATCTGGAAAGAGGGACAAAGGAGGGGGGGGGGGGGGGGGAGTGCGAGGGAAGGGAGAGAGAGAGAGAGAGAGAGAGAGAGAGAGAGAGAGAGAGAGAGAGAGAGAGAGAGAGAGAGAGAGAGAGAGAGAGAGAGAGAGAGAGAGAGAGAGAGAGAGAGGAACTACGCAAAAAATAATAAAAATAAAAATAATAATAATAATAATAATAATAATAATAATAATAATAATAATAATAATAATAAAGGGTAAATTGGTCATTTTAGGTTTAAAAATTGCTACATGGCAGACGCCGTAACGGAGCTAACGACCATATGTACCAATCTCCGGTCGAGCAGAGAACCTCAGGTACCGTATTGATATTTTTTGAAGTTCAGGTACCAAAACTTATAAGGAGGCAAACATCGGGTACCGTACGGACTATTTTCCCCTAACAATAGTACATGAAACTATTAGCTCCGTTACTTTACCCGAACTAATGCACACTCTTAACTTCAATATCCGACTATGCAAAACTATCACTTTGGTATCACATGTTTGAAGCTCGACCCAAGAATGGTACACACTGTCCATAACAGCGTTAAGTCTCTTGCCATGTGTCATATTTTAAGGGGTAATTGGGTCACTCCATCTTAACCCAGACGTTTATATATATATATATATATATATATATATATATTTCTAAAGGGTGTCTAGAAAAATTATTATCTTATGCATTTAGCGAGGTTATTACTAAATCCGGAGAAATTTATTATTTAATTAAGGTTATTAATTTATCGAACATTCATATATCGAGGTTTTATTGTATAAAATAAACAAAGTACAAATTTTTTTTTGGGGGGGGGGGGGGGGGGGAATCAACCTTACCTCTTTTTTTTTTTTTTAATCGGCCCGAGGGGCAATAATATCATTCATCACAAACCAGAATAGGTCGTTACATACCCTTCCGCTGCCATTTAAGGTCATAGGTAGACAAGAAGATAGTGGTAGTACCCACAGTGGTACATAGAAATAGACCTACTCATTATACAATCAAATACGTAGAGGTAGCGGGCCAAGGGCCAAAACCCTAATGCAAGGAAATTTATTGTAATTAGACAATAAAGCTAAAAACATAGAGTTGGGCCAAGGGCCAAAACCCTAGCCCAATTGAAGGCCCTAGGGTAGCCCAAAAAGAGAAACCCAAACCACAAGGCCCAGCAGGATATGAAGCAGGCCCAAACTTCATCTCCTACGTGCATCCGTGCAACGCCGTTTGCTCCACCACCTTCCACTGTAACTGGCCGCGCCAACCAGGCTCAACCAAGTCGCACCTACCCGACCCAGCCTACAACAGCCACCGTTGGCCTCGCCGCGCACCCCACCAGAAACAGAAGCCACCCAAGTCCTCCAGATTCTCACCGCCGCACAGCTCGTCAGAACTACACGGCCGCTCCACCTGTCAGAACCACGCCGCCGCACGAATCTGCAGAGCCCACGTCATACCTCCATCCCTGTACAACGCTATGCGACCACACCTAGAGATTTAGTCTGGAAACCCACCTAACCCCGTGCAACACCCTGAGCCCGATGCTTCCCACTTTGATCTTCCCTAGCAAATAGCATTCAACACCCGTCCGACAGCAACCCAAGAGTGGCGAGGCGAACCTCCACCGATCTAGAGCACCGCCGGATGAGCAGAATTTTTGAAAACCTCGACCTAGGGTACTCCGGGTTTCTTGGAGCTCTTCAGAGAGTATTCGTAAGAACGAGTTTAGTCCTTTTTTTTTTATAATAACCTCACCTCTTATGAAAGAAAAATTACAATGAACATGAAATTGAGCATAAATCAATGTGCAAATACAACTGAGAAAATACTTCAAAAACCCAAACAAAGATCCAAAATAGAAGCTAGGAAACACATGGACGTTGATTGAGTAGCAACCAAGACGTCGAGTAGATTAAGGCTGCAAAGGCAATGTGACAAAGATAACCTAAACATACAATTAACAAAAATATAGCGCTAAGGTATCGTTTGGTTCACGGAAAAGAAAGTAATTCCTTTGTCTTTCCCATGGGTAGGGAAATGAAATTTTCCAACAACTTTCAATTCCGATATTTGGTAACGTAAGGAAAGTTGTTAAAAAGTTGGTAAATAATGTAATAAAAAAATATGTTGTGAGTAATAAATGCAAGGAAAGAGAGGGGGGGGGGGGGGGGAGTGATTCCTTTGAGGTTTTTAGATTTCACATTGTCTACAAAGAAGAAGAAGTGGTAAGGTGGGGTATTGTGCTTTGAAATTAGATATGAGTAAGGCTTATGATAGGGTGGAGTGGCCTTTTCTGGAAGCGGTAATGAAGAAGGGGTTTTGGAGAGGTATGGGTGTGTTGGATTATGAATTGTGTTTCTACGATCTCTTACTCTTTCATCATCAATGGGGAGCCACGAGGCCATGTTTGTCCACCTAAAGGTTTGAGGCAGGGGGATTCAATTTCTCCATATTTTTTCCTTATATGTGTTGAAGTGTTATCGAGATGTATCCTGCATGCGGAGAATCTGGGTACTATGCATGGGGTTCGGATTTGTAGAGGGGCGCCCAGTATAAGCCATCTTTTTTTTGCAGACGATTCTTTCATCTTCTTTAGAGCTGGGAGGGAGGATTGTGAGGCTCTTAAACGTATTCTTTCTGAGTATGAGAGTGCCTCAGGTCAACAGGTGAATTATCAAAAGAGTTGTATTTCTTTTAGTAAAAATGTTCACATGTTTATGCAGGAAGGGATTGCTTTCATTCTTAGGGTGCAAAGAGTTGAAAAACATGATAAGTACTTGGGTCTTCCCACGGAAATTAGCTATTCTAAGACGGAAGCTTTTGGTTTTTTGAATGAGAAGGTTCGAGCAAGGACTCAAGGATGGAGGGAGAAGACTTTGAGTGTGGCAGGGAAGGAACACTTGATCAAGGCGGTGGCACAAGCAATTCCATCCTATGTGATGAGTTGTTTTGAGCTCCCCAAGCATTTATGTCAAGAAATGCATTGCTTGATGGCCCTTTTTTGGTGGGGGGTGGGGGGTGGGGGAGGGGGGGGGGGGGGGGGATGATAACAATGGTCGGAAGATTCACTGGTTAGCATGGGAGAAATTGTGTTGTTCTAAAAGGGATGGTGGTTTGGGCTTCCGGAATATGCACTATTTTAATCTGGCTCTATTGGCAAAGCAAGGGTGGAGGATTTTACATAACCCTGATTTGACTATTGCTAAGTTATACAAGGATAAGTACTTCCCAAGGTGTTCATTTATGGAGGCGGAGTTAAAGGGGGGAGAGTCATACTCTTGGCGTAGTATCATTTCGGGTTGTGAAGTGCTTAGGATGGGACTGAGGTTTTAGGTTGGTAGGGCAACATCTCTGTGTGGCATGACCCTTGGGTACCTATTCCCCATTCTTTCCGACCGTACTCCCCTATCATGGAAGGAATGGATGATTTGTTGGTTAGTGATTTAATTGACCAAGAATTGATGTCTTGGGCTACAAACTTTATGCATGAACTTTTCACAGAGGGGGAAGTGGAGAAAATGGCAGCTATTCCCATTAGTTTTCGTGGGGCTGATGACCGCTTGATCTGCCATTATGACAAGAAGGGTTTGTATCAGGTTCACAGTGGTTATCATGTGTATAATTTGGCTATGTCTAAGAAGCACTGGGCGTCAACGTCATTAGGGGATATTGGTGGATAGCAAGTATTGGGCTAATGTCTGGGGGGCCCGTACTCCTCCAAAAGTGAAATGCTTTATCTGGAGGCTTTTGAAGAATATTATTCCTACAAAGGAGGCACTCATGCAACGTAGAGTTGCTATGGTGGACCCCAAAAGCATGTTCTACATGGCTGCAGTGGAAACTGGTACGCATTTGTTTAAGTCTTGTTTAGCTTTACATTGTTTATGATTATTTGGCCCTTTGAAATTAAATGCTACTGCACACCCGGCCACCTGTGTCCGATATTAGGTCTTAGATATGATTGAATCCTTGAGTGGGGATCAGTGGGATTTTTTCTTCATGGGCTTATGGGCCATTTGGACAGAGAGGAATAAGCTTGTGTGGAATGATGATCACTTCCAGCCCATGCATATGATCCAATGGTCTACTCAAATGCTTGAGGATTTTCAAATGTACCACCCGAAGGCAGTTAGGAAGCAACGAAGGCCTCTAACTAAGTGGCAAAATCCTCCAAGTGGTCGTCTGAAAATCAATGTTGATGGGGCCTTTAGAGCTGAGGAGGGGAGTGGAGGTATTGGGGTAGTTGTCAGGAATGATGCTAGTATGGGTATTGCTGCTTTGGCCAGGACTTTTCAACATGCACACTCGGTTTTTAATATGGAAGTGGAGGCGTGTAGGGCTGGCTTACTTCTTGGTATTCACCAAGGTTGGATTAACATAGATGTTGAAAGCGACTCTGCCATCCTGATTTCTGCTCTCAATAGTCGAGAGAAGAATTTCTCTGAGGTAAGTCGAGTTTTAGATGATTGTAGGGAGTATATTACTGCTTTTCAATCTGTTAGAATTTGACATATTTACCGTGAAACAAATGGTGTAGCGGATAGGCTTGCTCACCGTGCTAGTAGTGGTTTTATTGATGATGTATGGTTAGATGAGACACCTGCAATCATTCAGGATGTTCTCTATGAGGATTATTGTAACTGTTCTACTGTAGCTCGGGGTTCAGGCTTTATGTCCCCCCCCCCCCCCCCCCCCCCCCCCCCCCCCCCCCCCCCCGATGCAAAATTATACTATTAATTTAATAAATGAAACCGGGCGTGAGGCTGAGCCTCTCAGCTAGGCTGGGTTCCAAACCCCTTTCAAAAAAAAAAAAAAAGGAACCACTTTCTCCCTTATTTTCCCATCCTTTAGGAAATGATTTCATTTCCTTTTGCATCCCAAACGCAGGGAAGGAACAAGTTTCCTTTCTTAATGCTTACTTTCCGCGAACCAAACGTGGCCTAGCTAAGAGTAAAGTATCTAAGCAAACCTGGAACTTGCAAACTTTCATCATGCTGAAATGACATTATTATATATAGGTACGTAAATTCACATGGGCACATGAAACTTAATTTCCCATAAAATTAGGAAAAGTAATCATCAACCATTGTCAACTACATCAAAGAGAACAAATGAAAACTTTGAATTTGTAGCATGCATTACAAAATCTCCAATTATAATACATTATAACCTTTGTAATGAAACCAAAATATAGCTTTCCATACTCCATAGAGCTCGCGGACTTTGAAAGCCAAATGATTCTGCAGCAAGCATATAAGAAAAGAAAGCTTATAAAGTATCCTTGCGATCCAATGCTCACTATCCAAATGTTACTTTAAAATTGATTAGCATACCTTGCAAGTTGCAAGACACAATCTGCAACACTGAAACAAAGTACCTTTTGTTGGAAAATTTGGTCAATGGATGCTACTTCTGTCACCAGATTTCGGTTCCTACAAAATTGTACAAATATAATATTTTATTAGTAAATAAATATAATCACATTAATGCCATAATAAGCTGAAAATAGAAGATCAACACTTATCTTTTAGATTTGTGAGCCTCCACCAATTGATTACTTCAAAAAGAGTTTAAGGTTGAGGAGTGTAAACACTGCCCTTAAGAGTAGATTTCGCCCCTCAGAGACAATATCTCGGTATAGCAGGTTTGTGGCGCCCTACCTTCCAGGGTACAACAACCTCGATTCTTGTAGGTGTACACTCACAATACTCGGATCGTATCGAACAGCTTGAAACTTTCTTTTGGTAGAATAGATAAATTAAAGGAAACACATGAATATTTTGAGCTCGGAAAGGAAACAAAGGAGGTTGAATTTCTGTTGTGTATTTTTATGTGGAAAGCTAGAGATTATATATATGGCAGGAATGGTCAATGCGATGATAATTTAACAATAGCAATTAAGCTATGTAACTTATGTAACCGAAAGGAATATTATGACATTGATTAGGAAGAATCAAAACGTCAAAATAGGAATGACATTTAAACTCTGTAACTTATGTGACAGAAAGACAATATATATCTTGATATTGATGAGTAAATCAAAACGGAAGAAAGTAAATAAGGAACCACCATAATTGCAGACTTTGAACAAATGAATGATATATGAGTAAACTGATGAAATCTTTGTGTCAATCACAATCAAAGAGAGTTAATGAGTATTGCCATCTGCAATTAAAGGTCCAATGGAGGTTTCAAATATAGCTGGTATTTTGAAATATTCTAACTAAATTCCAACAAGCTTTGCCCTGAAGGGAGCCCTTCCAGAAATTCTCGAGGGCACTGGGCTGAACCCAGGCCGAGGAGGGGGTTTGGAAATAGTTTTCAACCAGCAATGGACGCGCCTCGGTTAGAACCTCATTAGTATCACAGAAAACCCAACTGATTTTGATGAAACAAATGAAGGAGTTCAAAAGATAGACCGATGTTATATCTATCATGAAGGAGATAAAGGACTTTGTATTCCAAGTGCATGAGTCTGCTTTGTCTATAATTTGATATTATACAAAGTTACGCCACTATTGCGATACTAATTGCTAAATAATTATCTATATTTACCAAATTTACCCCCTAATGCCTAAAGCAACACTGGCTGCCTCCTGTCAAACTTGGACGCAGAGGTCGCCCAAACCATAGTTTGCCGTAATCAACCTTATAGGATCATACTCACCAAGTAAGAGCATGCGCCTATTGAAAAACCAGGGTTCCCCATGCAGGATCTTATTGCACTCATCACAGCACTGAAAACGAAACAGATATCGGCCCTCTCCCACCGCGAAGATGGCCAAGTGATCACCAAGTCCCCAAATCAGCGGGAGAGTGCTCGGAAGGCCCTTCTCATTGCCTACCTTCCTTTGAACCAAACGCCCCATTAAGTAGAAAAATTCCTCCAGCACCACCGCCAAACCAACCTCCCCAAAATCCACCACCACGTCCTCCGTCAAAGCCAACGCCGCCACAAGCCTTGATGCCATGTCCTCCGCCATCACTAAAGTTGAGAGAAGATGCAAGAACTCAAATGAAGTTTCTCAACCCTAGCATAGAGCGGCTAGGTTTTTTATAAGAGCATTTTACGATAACATATCCTTGGTATATGTTGAAATGACTGGAATGAAACGAACAAACAAAAGAAAACCTAAACTGTTATTTCATAGGCAGTCGGTGAAAATTAACAAAGTTATTCAATTAAGGGTTAACTACAAAGCACTACCAGACAAAAGATTTTTTGACAACAAAGTCCACAACCTTTTCCTTTATATAATTAAGGACACACACTATTCTCCTTTTACCTCTTTTTGTTCTTTACACAGTATCAGCTTATATTTTACTTTTCCAGACTAAACACAGTATCAGCCTAAGGACTAGCCTTCAACATGCCACAACTTCGCCTAACGACTTCCTGTCTAAGCGGCTACTATCAGGGCGGAATCACTGCTGCCTAAGTATGATAAGGGTCATCTTTTAAAATAAAATAGAAAGCTTACTACTGCTTACTAACTGCTACTGTTACCAAAACATAAATGCAGAAACAGCAAAATATTTTTGTGACGGGGTACTGGGCACAAACAACTGAATTTATTTATTCAAACATAAATACAGATACAGAACCCAGAGCCTCACTCTTGGGCAAACAGCTAGAAGCTGCTTAGCTACTCATAACTTGATTACAAATACTTACTTGGAATCAGATGCACACTTGCATCAAGAGACTTATAGAAAACCTGCTACTGCTGCTACTATGGCTTTCTTATTTTTGAGAGAATCTGATTCTGCTCAATTTTCGAATATTAGACTGATGTTTCTTTTTCCGAATGCCTTCTAAGAGAAGCTAAAGCTCCTTATATAGGGAGCGGAACTCAAATTACAATTCAAAACAACAAAATGTACAGAACGACTCCGTGATTTCCTGCTTTCCTTAGTGCTCCTGCTGGTGGAGGTCGGCCGGGGAAAAAGCAGATTCCTTTAGGTGAAATGTTTTTCACCTGCTTTTTGAAAAGCAAAAGTCACTTTTGGAAAAATACAAAAGAACTTTAGGTGTTTTCTACACCTGCTGCTTCACATGTTCTCGTCAGTTTCTGAATTGTGACCAAGGACAAACGAGTCGTTATCTGCCTGGGCCATCCTTACTGTTGTTGCATTGTCTTCGACATCTGTATCAACATACATCTTGTAGTGGTTGTCAGTTTCAAGCTTCTCCACCCATCGTAAGCATGCCAGTGTCGAATCTATCTCCTTTCTGGTAAGAGATAGGAATAAGTCACTGCTGACTACGTCAGGATGATCGTAAGCAGTGATGATAATTTTCTCTCCTGCTGCCAGGAAGGTATTGTAGGTATCCTCAGAGATGATCTTTTTGATATATTCTAGAGTCATGGCCTTCATCCACGGGATGCTTGAGTTTGGTTGGCCATTGTACCCTACACAGGCTGGTTGAAGATATTTCCTTTGAATAATTCTTACATAATGATAAGGAGGAATATATTCAACTTCACCGTTTGCCTTCTGGATCCATTCTGGAGGAGTGGATCTGAACTTCAGTCGAAGCATACAGTCATTTTTTCTTACATTTTTGACTGTATTGACAATGATAGGCGGCAAACCTTTTAGATCATCATTTGTTTTAGTCCACAGATTATGGACAAAACCATTTTCAACAAGCCAGAGCTTGTGTTCTTGAGGATGTTCACTTTGAACATTAACCAGGTATCTTCCAACATAAGGACCTGAAACAATAAAGAGAGTTGGAGGAACTAGGTCTTCTGGATTATGTCTTCCTATCAGACTATGGAATTCATGCCAGTCTGATTCATTAAGAGCCATGACAGGAACTCTAGCACTTTCTGGACTTTCAAGGAAGAGAATTTTTTCTTTTCTTGCAGCACTCTGCTGTATATGACTTTCTTCAAATTGTGGTCTGGCGTTCTCATATAGTTCTTCAGCTAGTGCAAAGAGTGCCGGGAACATTAGACCACTGCTTCTTTCTTGGAAAGCAAATAAGAGATTATCCAGGATTGCCTTCTGGTGATAAGCTAGTCTCCTGCCAGTTCTGAACACAGGAGTGTCAAAAGTTCTTAATTCATAATTAAAAACATTTATGACTCCAGTTGGAGTTGGTCTGCTTTTTGGCAAAGCAGCAACCGTCAACGGTCTTGATGAGCCTTTACCGTCTGTCGTTTGAGACGGGCTAGCCAATCCTTTACCCTGGGATTGATCAGTTGAGGCTAGTCCTTTAGGACTTAGCAGAAACCTTTTAAGAACCTTTTCTTTGGTTTCCATAGGATCTTCTTGAAGCTCATGTTCTTTCCCAGTCCTTCTGCTTCTGGGATTACGACCTTCGTCGTCTTCTTTCTGGCTGAACATTGCCATTTCCCTGGTTAATGCTTCTGGAAGATAATTCTTGTTTCCTGCAATTAATTCAACATTATAATCATATTGGTTAAGAAATAATTGCCAGTTTGCTAATCTTCCTCTATCAGCAGCTTTATCAAGTTTGAAATTTTTGAAATTCTTTACTCTAGCACAATCGGTGCGGACAGTAAAGGGTTTTCCAAGAAAAGCTGGAGAATTTAAAATCGTTTTCTTAACAGCCAAAATTTCTTTTTCCCCTGTGGGATAATTTAGTTCTGCAGGACTGAACTTGCCACTACAAAATTTACAGATCTTTTCAACGTTAGTTCCAGGCGCCTTTGCCAGAACCACACCGGACCAATAATTATCGCTCGCATCTGTCTGGAGGATAATTTCATCATTCTCTTCTGGTTGTTGCAGAGGAGGGAGGTTCTTGCAGAGATTTTTTATCTGCTTCACGATTTTTTCATCATCTTCTGTGAAGTTCCATTAGATAACATCGCTGTTAACCCTGAGATTTTAGGGATGAAATCTCTCCCATAGTTTATGACACCAAGGAATCTCTCTAGACTCTTAGCATCAGGAATTTTGTCTGGGAACTTCTAGATCTTTTCAAGAATATGAGGTTGGAGTTTTATTACTCCATTTTTGATGTTTATTCCTAGGAAATCAACTTCATCAAGGATAAAGAAGATTTTCTTTTCACCTAGGATGATTCCATGCTGAACTATCAGCTTTACTACCTCATGGAGGTGTTTCATGTGTTCTTCTTTGTTTTTGGAGAAGACTAGGATGTCATCTATGTAGACGACGCAGAACTCTGCCACATGCTTGAAGATGTTGTCCATCTTTCTTTGGAAGATTGAGGGAGCTTGCTTTAGACCAAAAGGCATTACTAACCATTCGTAATGGCCTTGTGGTGTTCCAAATGCAGTGAAAGGAATACTCTCAGGATGCATCTTGACCTGCCAGAAACCCAACTTTGCATCGAATTTCGAAAAGACTTTAGCTCCTCTGAGCTGGTTGATCAGTACTCTTATGTGATCAATCTGATAGCCGTCTTTGACAGTCTTCTTATTGACATCTCTGTAGTCAATAACCATTCTAGCTTTTCCTCTTAGATTTTCTGCATGATTTCTCACATAGAATGCTGGAGCATGATGAGGGCTAGTGGAAGGTTGAATTAATCTCTTCTTCAGGAGATCTTCAATATCACTTCTGAACTCTTTCTGATCTTCCTCTTTGTACTAAGGAATGGCTTTGACATGACAGATGGCATTTATGTCATGCAATCTTAATTCACAGACCACTGGGTGTTTTTCCCAAAACTTCTGAGGATTTGTATCCACATTTTGCTCTAGTATTTTCTTGATTTTTTCAAGAGTGGGAATTTGCTGAGACTCAAGCTTGTTCTGAAAGTGCTTGAGGTTATGCTCATGGATGAAACTAGCTTCTTCATCTTCACTAGTTTCTTCTTCTTCAGAAGATTCTTCAACAAGTAATTCTTCTTGTTGCTTGATTTGGAGTATGGGTTGGAATTTTGGTTTGTAGGGGGTAAGATCACCACTATTCTGTTGCGATC
Source organism: Rosa chinensis (assembly GCF_002994745.2). Taxonomy (NCBI): domain Eukaryota; kingdom Viridiplantae; phylum Streptophyta; class Magnoliopsida; order Rosales; family Rosaceae; genus Rosa; species Rosa chinensis. The sequence goes on from NC_037088.1 coordinate 39,638,330, forward strand.
TCGGATACTAAGTAGTAAAACCGGGACCGACTACAGTTCTGGCTTGTGTGAGGCGGTCTGCCCAGAACACCCGTTCTCCTTTCCTGAAGCCTATCGCTTCTTCATCCTGAATGAATCGTTGTTGGAGAATAAAATCATTTCCCAACAAGAAATCAGATCCTTGGCCTTCAGATTGCCAAACATTCTGGATGATAAATGTTCCTCCACCGATGGTGATATGAACATTTTTTGCTACTTTCTTCATGGTGAGATGGCTCCCATCAAATGTAACACCAGTAGCAGATTTTTTCTTATCTTCTTTCCAGAGTTCTTCTGGAATTGCAAATCTCTTTGCAACAGTAAATCCCAATCCGTTATCTACAAAGGCATGTAGATGATATTTTTTATGATCAGGGAATTTTAGTCCAATCTCTATGTAGTTGCTATATCTACTTGTAGAGACGACTTTCGATTGATGAAGCTCATTTTCCTGAGCTTGTTCCTTTGGAATGAATGGTTTGCATTCTTCTTTTGGAACTTTTTCTGGATGAGGTGATTTATCAAAACTAGAAGGTTTTGTATCATCCCAGTTTGTAGGAATTATCTCTTTGATGTCTGGGTCACTGAACCATGACGGAGGGTCATATCTGACTTTATAATCAAACTTGCCTGATGGTTGGCCAAGTAGATCCCATGTTTCAGTAGCCTCTTGTCGTTCTAAGAGATGAACAGTTTCTGGTGGTTTCACCAGTTCTACATTTTCTGGTATTTCAACCAGTTCAATATCTTCATCGATGATTTCTTCCTTTTTTGAGGAAGATGGTTCCATGGTTTCCTGGAACAGAGTTTCAACTTCTTTCGCCTTTTGCTCAGCGAAATATTCTTCATATTCTTGCTCAACCAACTGGCTGACAAGACCATTTTTGGTTTTTCTTCTTGCTTCAGCTATGAAGCATTCTTTATGATAAGTCTTCTTAGACTCTTCACAAAACATAGGGAGACCATTCTTTTCATGACATAAGCAGTAGTCACAAACGAATGTACCAGGGTTCACCTGATAAGAAGACATGAAGGATTCTGTCTTGCTTTCTTCCCAATTTTTGATTCTCAAAACATTCATTTATCTGGATTCGAAGTACTCTACTTCAGAATCGATCTCAGACTCATCTGATGAAATTTCTTCTTCAGACCAGGCAGAGTAGACTGACCTGTCATCATCTTCATCATCAGAATAGGCTATTTCGTAGCCTTTCATGTTTGCTACCTCTACTATTTGCTCATATTCTTCGAAGAGAGCAGCTTTAGTAGATCTTTTACCCTTTTCAGGGCATTCATTGGCATAGTGCCCTTCAGCTTTACATAACCAACATCTGCAAGCTTTCTTGCTTGGTTGTTTATGCTGATGAGTATTCTTCTTTTTCTTGAAGAATTTCTTTTTAGGATCTTCATCCTTTTGTTTCTTGTAATTGGAACTCTTAATGAATTTCCAATCTCTTTTCTGATTACTCTTTTTGAATTTTTTAGAGTAATATTTTTCTTTTTTCTTCTTTCTGTGGAATTTGGATTCATGACATCCCCAGTTTGTGGGCATATCCAGTATTCCATAACAGAAATTTTCAACTCCTTTGAGTTGTTTCTTGGCCATCTTAGCTCTAAGATTGGCTTTGCATTGCTCCTTCAGTAATTGCCGGATTCTGTCGGCAATTCCTCCAACTGAAAATCTTTCAATTGGTTTTTCAGCTATGCTTTCTCTCACAGCTGTTCTCCATGGTTCAGGGAGTTTCCTGTGCAATAGATTAACTAGATCAGTATTCTCTAGTTCACCAATTGTACAGTAATATTCCTGAAACTCATTCAGGTATTCTTCGAAATATCTCATGTCACAGATCTTGAGAGCATAGATATTCGATTTTGCCGATTCTTTGGCTTTTTCACTCAGATTTGAAAGATCTCCACAGAACTGATCGTACAAGGGTACGGCAAAATCATACGGAGATTTTGAATTTTTTATCTCTTCAAGCCAGTCTCTTCCTCTGGCAGTTTCTTTGAAAGATAGGTAGTACTTTTTTGCTACTCCAGTAAGAGTAGTTTCATAGTACACCTGCAAATCTGGTGCTTCAAATTTGCCAAGGGTAAGTGCAGAAGCCATCATCAGGCTATCTACCCATTGGTCAATGGTTTTTCTTTTATCTAGACTCTTATCTAGATTTAACCAGATGTCGTAGTTCGTGATAGGAACTCTAGGCAGATTATCCTCTGGGACAAATCTTTGGGAATTTCTTTCTCCTTTTTTACCCGTGGGGGCTTTCTGTAATGGGAGTTTTACTTTCCCTTTTTCTCTGCTAATGAAAGTTTTGGAGCTTTCTCCTTCTTCCATTTCAATATCTTGATAAGGAAAGACTTTTCTAGTCTTTCTGATTTTGAATTCTTTCATTTCCTCGATTAGTTTTTCTAATCGTTCAGGATTTTCACAATTCTCAGCTTCTTTATAGAGTTCATAGAGCCTCTCAGCTCTGAGCATATTGACTGGTCTGTTCAGATCAGCTTCCAATTCTTCTTCAGAAATTGGATCTTCTATGGTGGGTTTTGTACCACTGACACTAGCTTCTCTAGTGCTGTAGCTCCTTCTCATAAGACTGCTGTTTATCCTGAGGTTCTCAGGACAGACATCACTTTTTCTGTGATTATCAAAGTTGAGGCTGATTTCTCCAGTTTTTCTACTCTCGTAGATTTTTGCTTTTGCTCTTTCCGGTTGCCTTTTTGGACCTGATAATTTCCATTCAAGAGGAAAAGTCACTTCATTCCAAGTAACTTTATGAATCTGCTGCGAATGGTTCTTCTGGTTGGTGAGGAATCCAGTAGTAAGACCTGGGATATTTGTTATCCTTGTCTTGGGGGCTACTGTAGTACTCATCAATTTATAGTATATTCTATATACTATTGCAAGTTCTTGCATATCTTCTTTCATGGATATGCCGTCTGTCTTGACTCTCAATCGTAGACAGTGAGCTGCATCTTTCAAGCTGGTGGTGAAGTTGGGGAAGCAGTTGAAATATGCTACTTGATCGCACAGAGATGCTTCAAGTGTTCCCAACAGACTAGCTTGGAAGTCTGTTAACCTGTTGCCATGTAGAACACATAGGACTGAACAGTTTATGCCTTCACGAGCAAGCAGATTTATGCCTACTTGGACTGCTCCAATATGCATAAATTGATATTTTTTTGCTTGTGCTCTGGCAACTTCTGAAGGAGTGATTAATAGAAGATCAGTCTCTCCACCTGCTGTAGCGGGGGTTGTGATTTCCAGTAGTTTAAAATAATGGCTATCCATTAGATCAAACTTTCCCCTCTTGTAGATTTGTTTAAAATCTAATTTTGGGATTGAGGAATTTTTTACCTCCTGTTCGATTTCGTTGAATTCGAACTCTTCAGCATTTAGGAGTTGTACTCCTTTCTTTTTTCCAAAGATGCTTAACATCTTGATATCTCTTTTCTCCGGGTTTTCATACCGGATACTAGTCTGACTAGTAAATGGTTCCAGAAAAATCATGTTTGGAACACGATTTGTGTCTGGTTTTTCTAATGGTTTGAATCCATCAGTTTTCTTTTTTACTGTAGGCCCTTTCTTGTCCTTCAGTATATTTTTCATAGATTCCAGCGTTTTTTGCTGTTCATTGATTTTTCTACTGACAACTGTCAGCTTTTCTTCTTCCGTTTTTGGAAGTTCTTTGATATAATCCAGTTTGTTTTCCAATCTTTCCAATTGGTGGATTATAGTAGGTAATTTTTCTAGAGTCGATTGACATCTAGATATCTCTAATAACAGCTTCTGATATTTCTCATCAGAAGATTTCAGTAGAGAATTTATTTTCTCTAATAACAATTCTGACATTGTCCCTATTAAGGAGGAGTTCTCCTTGAGCTATAATACAAGCTCTGATACCAGTGATGTGCGGATCTAACCAATGCTCAAATAATCAAGAGGTTTTTGTTCCTCTTCCAGAACATCTAAGAGATTATCTATCTCCTCTTCTATTCTATAGATTCTAGTCTGTAGTCTATAGATAATATCCCAGTAATTGGGAGAATCTCTACTAAGATTATCTCTATAGGTTTTTAATTTTCTTAATTTCTCTCTCTCCTTTTGCAGTTCCTTAGTAGTAATTTTGCAGATAGCAATCAACTCAAGTCTATCAACAATCGAAATTATGAATGGTAAAAATAACCGTTTACCTTCGAGTATAGAGGATGGATTTATACCTGCAATATGGTTAAACAAACAAATTCAAAAGCATTGACCCACTACGCTCCGTCAATTTTATTTTTACCAAAGGAAGAGATAACTATTAAGGAAAGTAAAAGAAGCTAGATTTGCGGATTGTCACTTTGATGAGACAGTCTTCCCGTCGTTAGGGGGAGATAGGAACATAAATGTTCAACAGGAAAAACCGCGCCTTCGACAATGGTTTGGTGGCCGGAAACGGCCGGAATCGCCGGAAATCGACGAAACCTCCGTTTGGCTACAGTGGACTTCTTGGCTCAAATCCGAGCTCCTCCGGCTGAGCCACCGCAAAACACCACCCCAGGCATGACAAGAAGGAGGAGGCGAGCTTGCCAATGCCCGGATTCGGTCATGGGGTGGCCGGAAACGGAAGAATTCGCCGGTGGAAGAAAACGGCAGAAGCAGAAGGAAAATCGGGGAAGAGGAGAGAGAAAATTCTGTTAAATATTTTGGACCATTAGATTAGTAATATATCCAATGGTCCAAAATATTTAAAATTTGGTAACCTATAGTCCTTAGCCAATTACTATTAGTTAGGCTAGTGGTGGACGGAGGCAGTGCCCTAGGCAACAGCGTCGGTCACACTTAGTCCAAGAATCAACTTTTGATTCATGTTTTATTTCGCTCGAGAGAAAGGATGTCCATGTGAAGTCTTTGGTAGACGGATCATCATATCATGACTAGGATTAAAAATGGCACCAATTTTTTAAAAATAATTTGGGGAATGTTTCCCACTGTTGTTAGAGTGCCAACTAAAGATATCACAGTGTAAAAAGATGATGTGGCACCCACAGTTATCAAATACGCAATCCGATCCAGACTCCTAGTCCTCTCTCTCATCATCCTATGGCGCACCCTCCTCAGCCCCTACGATACCTCCGCACCCATCAACCCCACTTGCCTATCTCTAACGATCATAAGTAATGTATGACTAACGATCAGTTGAATTTGAATCAACGAATGTGGGGAAAGGAACCTGACCATCTCCAAATGTCATCGAATTAGAATACAGACTTTAAAGTGTCGAGAGTGACTTTCCATCACATAGTAATATAACCAACAGTATGCCCAGCTCCAGAAGGATCAAACAAATTATCCAATAAGCATTCTGCTAGTTGAGAAAATACTGAGGCCAATTAAAAAAAAAAATCACTGAGGCCATTGCCAGAGGCTTTCAATTGTTCCAAATAATGATCATTAAACTTAGAGACATCAATTTCGCCCCTAAAAGAGTAACAAAACCAAACTTCTATTGCAACATCAATGCCCTCTGTATACCCAAAAATAACTTCAAGCAACTAAAACTATATTAATCAGAACAATCAATAATATTATTTAAAGAGTCCGTGAGACTTGGTAATGGATTGGTTTATAGTTCAGCAATTCCTACAACTCAAAGCCAGATACGAAAACTGGAACATAATTTTTTCATGTTAAAGCCTTATACAAGGTAACAATAAAAAATTGCAAAGTCAGCATTTTCCCACTTTAGACAGGAAAAAAAAAAAAGCATAAACAGAGCGAAGGAAAGATAACTAAGCTATCTTAAGAATCTTTTTCATTTTGAATCAATGTAATGTGGTAAGTAACTAAAATTTCAAAGAGTTATCCAAAAGTATCAGAAGTGGAAAATAGATTAGGTATATGATGAATGCATTTCCAGTGACCCTGCCCAACCTAAAAACATGATTGAAATTTAGAAGTATTTCAGTTTAAACTTCTAACAGCTATGAAGTATAAAGATTGCTGAAAGACATAACTCATGTATAACTTTCAAACATGCTTTTCATTGGAACACTTATTACATTTGAAACTTAATTAACCGTATATAGCATGTCACACATTCCCTAAATTTATGCATTTGAACCAATAATGAAGTAAAGACTGAATGCTAAACATAGTTTTCCAGCGATTGTTATTACAGTCAACAAAAGTGAAAAAAAGAAGAGTCACAGACTCACACCAAGATGGAAGCTGAAGAATGCGAGTAAGTCACCAAATGGCAAATGAAAAAGCAAACGCGCGATACTAGTGCATAATACTCTCTCCAACAAAAGATGAGATCCAGAAAAATAATAACAGACAAATCCAAATACTACTGTTACACTAAATTTTATCGTTTAAGAGTCAAAACTTAGTTACATTTTCTTAGTACTAGCTATCATCTACCATTATGCCACTCCTAACATAAAGATTCATGCCCCAGGCATCATATCTGACAGAAAAGAGCAAGAAAAGATTCACAATGTTGATGTCAGATGTCTGCAACACGGCTGGTTACTGGTGAAACTAAAGTCTCCCTGTAAATGGCTGCATATCCAACTTCCATTTGTTTTGCGTCCTAATAACAACGCTAAATATCTGTTCTTTCAGGCTATATAACACCAAGGACTGATAATTATCTATTTTAACCATCAAAACTTCACCATTCTCTAAAATGCACAGAGGTGTCAAGAGAGATAATTCATACTCTTCAGGTAAACTCTCCGAACATATAACCTCGGTCCAAGACTCCTTGACCCCATATTCCTTCATCATCCATATTCTAAAACCAGTGGTCTCATTGTGTAGGAAGCCAAGTATATACACACTGAGACAATCTCCAAGAGTAAAAATATAACTAAAGGCAAGATAGGGCAATGCAAGCATCTCCCTAAACTCCTCCTTTCCTAAATCAAATGAGATAATTTTCGACCCTGTTGGATGATAATCGGTGAATGTGGTCTCTAACCAATGCAGAACTCCATTTAACAAGCACCCCCGCCCTGCCAAGTTAAAGTAATCGAGACCCTTATGGTGTTAGTGTGAGTCATCGTTCCCTATTAGGAATAGACTACAAGGGAATATATTGTTGTAACTACTTACCTTGTATATGTTGTGTAGTACAGTAGTACACAATAGTTGTAGTACGTTGTAGTACAATTGTAATCTGTTTATATACACCACAGAATTGGTGTAATAAGATATCAGAAAATTCATTCTATCAACCTTGTTCTATTTGACTTGGTATCAGAGCAAAGATTCGACAAGGACTTTGTCTCTTTGTTCTTTCTTTATTTTTCTCTTAATTAGAGGAAAAAGTTTAAAACCCCATTTGTTAGGGTTCTATCTCTAACCGACATCAGCCTTCATCCTTTCAAGATCGGCTTTGTCGTCATCTGTCTATTTCTCTAAAGCAACGCCATCCTTCATCTACCCAGATCGGAGTCGTCCTTTTTCATCAGATCAGAGTCGTCCTGTTCACCAGACCGGAGTCATTCCTCAACTACCAAACCGGTGTCGTCCCTATTCCATTCCTCCAGAATTCCAGATCAGCTTCACCAGACCGAATCTCATCTTCTCATCAGCTCGCACGCTGTCAATCTACCATACCTCAGTTCGTGCGCCGTCAATCCACCAGACCGGGTACCATCTCCACTTCAGTTCGCGCGCGTGTCAATCCCATCTCCTCATCTGATCGGTTCTTCAGACTGGTCGGCTTTCACTTGTTGCCCAGTTCCCGGCGCCACTCTGCTCAGACCAGCATCACAAGTCACCATCACAAACTAGTCAACCCGAACAAACAGGTTCAAAAAAACAAAAAACAAAAAACAAAAAAAAGGGAGAAAGGGTTGTTACACTATTTTGTTATTATTATTGGAGTTTTTCTTTTATTATTTCCACTGCATCCTCTGTGCTTTTCCTACTATATTGTTGTGATGGATAGTGATGAAATTGAAAGCCAGAGTTCCAGGATCAATGAGGTCCAAAAGGTTGAGGTGTCTGTCCGAAGTTCAAACGGTGGTTCTTTTGGGGCTACGAAACTCAATGGGACCAACTTTCGGACATGGAAGAAGATTATGTCTGCCCACCTTCGTGGCATACACAAGATGGGGCATGTGACAGGAACAACCAAAGCACCTAGTAGGGAAGATGTGGATGCCTATACTAAGTGGGAGGATGATGATGGATCTGTGATGGCAATTTTATTCAAAGCCATGTCTGAAGATGTGCTACAATTGGTGGAAGAGTGTGAGACTGCTGAAGCTATATGGAAGACATTGGGGGACCTATATACAAATGAGTATGATTTTATACAGGGTCATGAATTAATGTGTAAAGCTGCCAGTATGCAACAGAATGCAACCAGTAGCTGTGTATTTCACCAAGCTGAAGAATGTATGGGCTGAAATTAATCAGAAGCATTCTTTCAAGATTAAGAATCAGGAAGATCTTGTGTGGTACCAGAAGGAGAAGGAGCTAGAAAGGGTTCATGTATTCCTGAGAGGACTTGATGAGAAGCATAGCAGTGCCAAGGGAGAATTGCTCAGAATGACAGACCCTCCTAGTTTGAACACAGTTTTTACATACATCCGCAAGGATGAGTCTCAGCAGGAAAGTGTCAAACATGCACAGGTTGAAGTATCTAGCCTAGCCATTCAGGCCAAGTCACTGACACCTTTCCTTCAGCAGCAGAGTTCAGCCCCACTTCATCAGCAAGGTTTCCCACAAGGCTTCACCAACTGCCCTTGTCCTCAATGTTCTTATTGCAACGACCTTGGGCATGTTCGGGAGAATTGTTGGAAGTTGAACCCACACCTTAAACCTAAAAAGCAAGGTTATCGTCCTAAGGCGAAAGCAGCTACTGTTCAATTGGTCCAAGAACCAGATTTCTATGGAGTGGCTGGCCAAGATCATCATACAGCAAGTGGAGCTACTCCTACAGCCTCTATAGCTGGTCGAGGTAAAATTGGTATGGCTTTAAAGGTTTCTAACTTTGTTGGTTCTGATACATGGATTATTGATTCTGGTGCCTCTGATCATATGACTTATGACAAATCATATTTTACTGAATTGTCTTCCCCACTAGTGTCCTATGTAACCAATGCCAATGGTGAGGCTTTTCCTGTGTTAGGGTCAGGGTCAATGCGTATTACTCCGACTTTAGAACTTCATAATGTGTTATATGTGCCTGACTTATCTCATCACTTGATATCTGTCCCACAGTTGAACACTGAGTCTAAAAGCTCTGTAACCTTTTATCCTATGTATGTGATTTTTCAGGATCTTCTCACCAGGGAGATAGTCGGTCGGGGGTATCTGAGGGGCAGGTTGTTCCATTTGGATCAGACATACGCAGGAGAGAAACCAGGAGCACAGTCTCAAGCCGCTTTGACTTCGAATTCTGATAAGTTAAGTGAAATTTGGTTGTGGCATCTCCGTTTAGGGCATCCATCTTTTAGTCTTATGAAAAAAGCCATGCCTACTCTGTTTATTGGTGTGGATGAGTCAGTTTTACATTGTGAAACATGTGTTTTGGCCAAGAGTCATCGTGCTACTTATTCTCCTAGTGTTTCTAATAAAAGTGTTATTCCTTTTGAGTTGATTCATTCTGATGTTTGGAGACCTTCTAGAGAGCCCACTGTATCGGGTATGCGATACTTGGTGTTGTTTATTGATGATTGTACGAGATTGTCATGGGTTGCTATTCTTCAAACCAAAGATGAAGTCTTCCCTGCTTTTCAAACATTTCGTAATCTTGTTCAAACACAATATCATAGCACCATTAAAGTCCTTCGCTCTGACAATTAGGGGGGGGGGGGGAGTATGTTAACCATGTGTTCCAAGAGGTTTTTAAAACCCATGGGATTGTTCACCAAACCACTTGTCCGCAAACACCAGAACAGAATGGAGTGTCTGAAAGGAAAAACAGTCATTTACTTGATATGGCTCGTGCCCTTCTTTTTAGTGCTCATATGCCTAAGTATCTTTGGGGCGATGCTATACATGCTTCCTCTCATCTTATCAATCGTCTTCCATCCAGTGTCCTTCAGGGAAAAATTCCATTTGAGGTTCTCGCCTCTCATGTCTCCTTACCATCATTTCATAATCTTTCAGCTCGTGTTTTTGGTTGTGTTGCTTTTGTTTATGTACCAAAAAATCAGAGGTCTAAGTTGGATGCCCGGGCCCTTAAGTGTGTGTATGTTGGCTACGGAGGCTATCAGAAGGGGTACAAGTGCTATCATCCACCAACCAGAAAGTATTATGTCACTATGGATGTTACTTTCTTTGAAGACATGAGTTAGTTCTCCTCTTCAGATACAGCTCTTCAGGGGGAGAATTCATATTTTGAAGAGCTATATCATGGAGAGAGGAAGGAATTAGAAGGAGAAGGAGAAGCCATACAGCAAGGAGGTATTTTGACGGATCTGGTTGAGACTATTAGCTCGCCTCCTCCAGCAGCAGAAGCACCAGTTTCCATCACTCAGAATGAGGTTGAAGACACAACTGCCCCTCCTGCCACAGCTTCTACCCCTGACCCACAGCTTTCTGGTACTGAAGATCACCCATTTGAGGTATGTCCATCCACTGATACTAGTAGTAGTCAGTCTAATGTTGAGCAATATGTGTTACCACATAGGACCACTCGAGGTCAATCAGCTAAAAGATATGAACCTACTCTTACTGCCAAATCAAATACCCAATAGCCAACTATATGTCCACTAGGAGTTGTCTAAGTCATATGAATCATTTGTGAATCAAATATCAGCTGTATCAGTACCTAACAAAGTGCAGGATGCATTGGGGGATCCAAAGTGGAGGAAGGTTATGGATGAAGAGATGGAGGCGTTGCAGAAGAACAATACTTGGCAACTTCTGCCTCCACCACAAGGCAAGAAGGCTGTAGGTTGTAGTTGGGTGTTTACAGTGAAGCATAATTCAGATGGATCAGTGAATCGATACAAAGCACGTCTTGTAGCAAAGGGATTTACTCAGACGTATGGTATAGACTATGATGAAACTTTTGCTCCTGTTGCCAAGATGAAAACTATTCGGGTTTTGCTCTCATTCGCTACTAGTTTAAACTGGCCACTCCGACAGTTTGATGTCAAGAATGCATTTCTTCATGGAGAGTTAGCCGAGGAAGTGTACATGAGCCTTCTACAAGGTATGTAGTTGCTTCTCTTGGTGAGTTTGTATGCAAATTGAGAAAATCTCTGTATGGTCTCAAACAGTCACCTCGTGCTTGGTTTGGAAGATTTTCACAGTTCATGCGCAAGGTTGGTTACAGGCAGAGCAATTCAGACCATACCTTGTTTCTCAAGCATCAACAAGGGAAGGTAACAGCTCTAATTATTTATGTGGATGATATGATAATCATCGGTAATGATGCTGTTGAGATGGATAGACTGCAGAGACAGCTAGCCTCTGAGTTTGAGATGAAGGACTTGGGTGAGCTTAAGTACTTCTTAGGAATTGAGGTAGCCAGGGGGAGAGGGGGAGAGAAGGAATCTATCTGTGCCAGAGGAAGTATGTTCTTGACTTGCTGACAGAGATAGGTTTGTTGGATTGCAGACCTATTGACACTCATATTGAGCAAAACCATTGTTTAGCTGAGTATCCAGATCAGGTACCTACTGATCGAGCTCGCTATCAGAGGTTAGTTGGGCGCTTGATTTATTTGGCTCATACTAGACCTGACGTTGCATATGCAGTGAGTGTGGTGAGTCAGTGCATGCATAATCCGAGTGAGAGTCACATGGATGTTGTTATGCGAATTCTGAAGTACTTGAAGTCAGCTCCAGGAAGGGGAGTACTGCTTTCTAAACACAACAACATTCTTTGAGGTTTGTGGCTTCACAGATGCAGATTGGGCAGGAAATACCACAGACAGGAGGTCGACATCAGGTTACTTTACCTTTGTGGGAGGTAATTTGGTTACATGGAAGAGTAAGAAACAGAAAGTTGTGGCACGTTCTAGTGCTGAGGCCGAGTATAGAGGTATGGCTCACGGAGTGTGTGAATTATTCTGGCTGAGAAATCTATTACATGTTCTAGGTTTCAAACTCAAAAATTCCATGCGGGTTGTATTGTGACAACAAGGCAGCTATTGACATATCACATAATCCAGTACAGCATGATCGTACATAAGCATGTGGAGGTTAATCATCACTTTATAAAGGAGAAGCTGGGTGCCAAAATGATTAGTTTTCCTTTTGTTCCAACTGAAGAGCAACTTGCAGATGTACTTACCAAAGGAGTTTCCAGGAAGGCGTTTTATGACTCACTAAGCAAGTTGGGCATGGTTGATGTATATGCGCCAACTTGTGTGAGTCATCGTTCCATATTAGGAATAGACTACAAGGGAATATATTGTTGTAACTACTTACCTTGTATATGTTGTGTAGTACAGTAGTACACAATAGTTGTAGTAAGTTGTAGTACAATTGTAATCTGCTTATACACACCACAGAATGGGTGTAATAAGATATCAGAAAGTTCATTCTAACAACCTTGTTCTATTTTACTCATGGGTCCTCAACGCACCTGATTTTAAACTAAAGACCTGAACCACTGTTTCCTCAGAACCCTTAACTCTATAATTGTACCCTCTCACTACCTTATATTCATCATTAGTGGAATCATAACCAAATCCGCAAAACTATGGAATGTAATGATCAGTAGGTTTTGACAACACATTGGATTCTCCAGTACAAGGGTTCCATATCGCAATCCCTTCTAGGTCAACATCTACGCATATCAGCCCATTGCAAGAACCTATAATTGTTCTAATACTTGAATCAGGGAACATTACCGGAAACTTGAGCTTTCTGATTGCAAGATGAGAATCTGCATCATTCAGATCCTTGAAGGCTTCGTAGTCTATGGATTCAACTGGGCTCGTCGAGAAAAGGAGCCTTGAGGTGGTCTTGGTGATGCCTTGGCTTGCGTAAGTGAAGTGCTTGGTGACAAAATGAGACTGGGAAATGAGATCACGCCATGAGTTGCAGACGCAGCGAAATCTCATCAGTGATTTGACCGGTACCCTTGCCAGAATCTGGTCAAGGATGCCATCGTGGTCGGCGAGATTGGTAAGAGCTCGCTTATGATGGCCGCCGACTTCCGCCATGGAACTGGTGGCGATTAGTTTGGAGTGGGAGGAGGGCCGATGAGGTGCGTTTTGGAGGAAGGGTCTTCGAATTCTTGTGTATTTTGGATTTCGAGTTCGTTCTTGGTTGGTTTTCGTCTCAGCATTTCTGCTCTCTCAACAGTTTGTCATCAGCTCTTCACCCACTGCATTCTCACTTCTCAGCGTGTCGTTTTGGTCTGAAATGAAATGCATTTTGCTAGCACCTTTTTGAATATATATTCAAAGAAAAGAAAAAAAGGCCAAGTCTTATTTAGTTCCCTTTTTAAATCGTGAGTGTGGTAGCAAGTCATCTCAATTCAGGATATTCCAGCAAAATCATACTAATCTCCTATTGCAAGTGCATAAATTCGAAGGCCTCTCAAACTTGGTGGCCACAAAATGGCGGGAGTTGAAGCGTGAATGCTAGAACTAAATATCTCAGTAAAGCCAGACCAATCCCCTCCGCAGCAGGTAGGAGCGGAACCAGAATTTGTAACTTGACGTGTTCGGAACATAATTAAACATATAACTAAAAACAAAACAAAAAACTTCACAGCATTTTTCTTTAGACTTCAACTATAGCAAGCAATCTCTTTATAAACATTATTCTTCAATCCTTACTATGATCTGATAAAACTTTAAATCTAAAAAATTAACCATAAACCGTAACAAGTTAAGTGTTTAAACAGTGTTGAGCGACGGTAAATTAAAAAAAAAAATTTCTTTATATTTGATTGAATCCTAATAAATGAATTCTTATGAATTTTAGTAAATAATTAATGAGAGATCTTATATATCTCTCTTTTTGACCAAAATAATAATGAGAGGTAAATAGTATCACTGCATTAAATACTGTGTAATATATATATTTTTTTTTGAGGAATTCCCGCTATTGGTGATGGGACTTCCGCAACCGGTGACCGGATTCTAGCGACGGTGACCGGAGTCCCGCGCTGGTCACTAGAGTCCGGCAAGGTCTTTGATGACTTCTCTCTCTAAGTGACAAAGAAGGAGAGCGCAAAATTGTCCTAAACATAAATAAAAAGTAATAAAAAAATACTTAATTGGGTATTAATGCAAAATAATATTTTATGTGTACGTGGGCAATATCTTAGAGTGTTTGGGTAAGTAGGGTTAATTAACTCCAAAATTGTGTAAACAGTCATCATCCCTTATTTTATATCCAATGGTACCTTACCATTAATTTTATGATCATGGGTGACCAAGTGAACATATGTGTACTTAGGTATCTTTATATTTTAGTAAACGTGATTTGTGTGCTAAGTGATTCTAGCCTTCTAGGCAAGTAGTACGTTGAAGTTGGAAACCTACCAAATTCTAACTCATTGCCAACTTGCTCTCTCCAGTGCCCAATTAACAAGCATAAATTTTATGATCATGGGTGACCAAGTGAACATATGTGTTACGTGCCGTATCTCAATTTACCGATTTACTAGTCATTTGGACGGTAAACAGCAATTACTTTCACTTTTTACTTTGTTTCGATATTTTTAGTGGCCCTAAACGTTGGCTTTTTGTTCGGGTCAAAATTTGAGAAAATTTTCTTCTGGAAAGTTGTACAGGACGTTAAACCGCGACCGTGCATATATGATACGTAAAAATCGGAGTTCGTATGTGAAAGTTATGGATGAAATATGTAAAGTTACTGTTCATGATAAGTTTCTATATAAATGGAAAGTTACTGTGGTAGGTTTCCATTTCCGGAAACCTACCCACTCGGTAACTCTCTCTCTTTCTTCGTCCCCGAGCCGTCTCTCTCTCTCTCTCCTCTGCAACTTTGGCGTCCTCTTAAGTCCGGCCACTTGGGAGCGAGCCGCGGCCATCATTCTCTCCCTCTCCTCTTCCTGGACTCGCTTGCTGTGGTAGCTCGCCGAGTCTTACCTGGAAAACGAAGAACCAAGCTCAAGAACCTTACTATTGCAGTTTTGAGTCAACGCCGGTATCTTCTGATTCCAGCCACCTCCGGCGATAAACCTTAGTCCATTGGAAGCACCTTAAGACGTAGATGATGCCCTCCAAGTTTTTGGCAGCGATTTGAAGCGTGGAGGAAGAATCAAAGGTTTGAATTTTTATCTCACTGTTCATAATCTAGGTTTACTGTGTTCATAATTGTTGAGGCAGTTCTAGTTGTTTTCTGGCTTGGCGGTAGTTGAGAGAAGTGTTTAGGAGGTTGAGATGGAGCTGCTGCCAAAATTTAGTGGCCATCGGAGGTGACGGCCCACGCACTGCCACTGTGGGAGGCGCATGGCAGCGCGTAGAACAGTGATTTAACTTCTATTTTTAGGTAGTAAAATCCTATATTTGATGTAGATCTTGTATATGTGAATTTGGTGAAGATTGGAGAAGTTTTTAATCGAATTTCTGAAAATTTATAATTTCGATTATCGATTTACGAGAATCCGACCGTCGGATTTCTCTCGAATCTGCCCTAGAACTTGTAAATTAATGAAATGGTGTTAGTGGTAAATTTTGGGTTGAATTTGAGAAGGAAATGGAGATGTGGACGTAAGAGGATTGATTTTGGAATCGTATTTAATTGCCAAATTGTTATTCACGGAATATAATTGTGTACATGGCCCTATACCGAGTTACCGCTCGACGAAGAAATCCGTATGCATGGTCGCCTAAATAGTACTGTGAGTGGACTTTTATTTTCAAAGAATGATGCATGCCCTTATTTTTCCCGAAATAATAATTTATTTATCATTTTATTTTTCGAGTATAAAATTTTGCTTTGGATTAAAATTTTGGCATTGTTTTTCCATATGGATTTTGGATACGAATTTTTTATGCTCGGATTTGGAGTTATGATTTATTTTTGGAAATATGATTTAATTTTCGGAGATTAATTATGATTTATTTTAATTATGTTTCGGAAATGGATTTTGAGCCTTCGATAGTTTATCTCCGAAATATGTTTTCAATTGATATCATGATTTATGTGATTCTCGACGAATCATTTCCCGAGATGATTTTTGGAATTTAGTAATATATTTTATTCGTCGACTTTGAGATTTCTGCCATATTATCATACTTGAGGTTTTTGGAAGGATTGTTATATTTATTATTTCTCGCCTATTTGATTATGTTTTTGAGAATATTTTGGCATGCGGGGTCACGTCACTAGAATATATTTATTTTCTCGTGAGAAATGTGGGGAAGCCTTATAGATTTACTGGATTTGAATGTTTTCTTCACCATACCGGGGTCGTTCTATTAGTTCTCCTCTACACTTACTTTGTGTTTGTGAGTGGCAGTCGAGGTGATTTATTCTCCTCCTCACGTGAGTGGTAGTCGAGGTTATTAGTTCTTCTCCTGACACAATCTATGTGTGAGTGGCAGCCGAGGGTAGGTAGAGCCTAAGGGGCTCCTTTACCCATATGGTGATTTCTTCTTCCCCATATCCGGCCTATTATTACTTGACTTGATTGGCGGGGCTAGTCTGATTTCTCTTAACCAACGGGGCTGGTTTGTTTTCACGAGATTTTGAGTTTAACGAAATTTGTTTTATAAACGTTTCATGCATCGAGATTTTATAAGTTTAAATATGTGGAAAAGTATTCAAGTTTGCTTCTTTTAAATTATTTTGATTATTTATTTTTTGTCCACTCACACTAATCTGTTTTTCAATACTTTCCCATGGGCCCTTCGGTTTCAAATGCCTAGTTTGCAGGCTAGACTAGTTGAGGTCGAGCATACATGGAGTTAAGGCATAGTTGTCACTGCTTCCGCATTGTAGGATCTATCGATCCTTCACCCTCTATACTTTTATTTCTATTATACCTTTTGTTTTAGAATTGCTCTGATAACCTGTGGGATTAATATTATTAAGTTGAGATTTGTGTATTGTGAATTGAAAGATGTTGTGATTTGGGGAGCAGGGTGGCTCCAGGAGAAAATGATGGATTACTTAGATGTGTGAATGTCTTTCTACAGGTTTTGGGTAGTCCATTTTAGGGGAAGTTCCGCCAAATTTTTAGTAAAATTTCTTCTAAGGTGGGCCCCGCAAGGCCACTTAGGATTTCAGGGTGAAATCCGAGGCAGGTTCTGTCAATATGTGTACTTGAGTATCTTTGTATTTTAATAAAAGTGATTGTATGCTAATTGATTCTAGGCATGGCATTATGTTGAAGTTGGAAACCTACCAAATTCTAACTCATTGCCAACTTGCTCTCTCCAGTGCCCAACAAGCATCTCGATAGTTGCCTAATAAGCGACCTCACCAATTCAATTGTGGCCACATTGTTAGGCCATCTTATAACCTAATTGACAAATTTCACCACCACTTCATCAACGACTCTATACATGTCTAATCAGTAACCTTGCTAACTAGTCGGCTATTGGTCAACTAACAAACCCTATCGCCACGTCACTAGGAACCACATGAGTTGTAGACACAATGGAATCGCACTAAGGATTTGATGGGTACTCCTTGAAACTCCTTTTTGTGTTCGTACAGATTTTAGACCATATAAAAAGAATTTGACTTCTTAAATAGACCGCATGAAAAGAAAATGGATGTATCTAAATATATATTAAATACATCATCACATAGATTTTCATAGATTCTAAAACTTAAGCTAGAATGGCTATTACATACCTTTCAACTTCCATCTATAGGCAGAAAATAAGTTGTGGTGGTATCACGGTGATACAGAGAGATAGCTCCACTCATTAGACTTCTATTGCTCACTTATTAAAGTAAGCCTCTATTCAACTATGAACCAGACAATGCATAATAATAGGCTAAGATTAAACAAAAACTAAAATTTTTTTTCCTACCCTTTGAGCTAGAGCTAGGAGATTTGCAAGGTTTTTTCATCAATCTCCCGTGGTTGGAAACGACTCGTCATTGAGTCAAAGCTCTGCTCAATACATGTCCCATAGTATGGTTACAAATCAGCAACATAGAAAGTTGCTAATACCTCCATATCTCCAGGTAAGTCAATCTGGAATGCATTCTCACCTTGACGCTTAAGCGCTCGAAATATACCCTCAGCTCTAGCATTGAGTTTGCCAAACTTACCTCTTGGGAACCTTTCTTTGTAGAGATTTTCAGTTTGAAAAGTGCATCTTTGGAACTGGGTGGAACGCCAAGTGGCTTTAGATTTTGAGGTTCCCGTTATAGCCAAACATGATGGAAAGATCATTTATGCGGATACTGACAAGATAATTCTATCAGGTAATGAGGATACTCTAAACATTCCATTAGTTATATACCAACGTTCCAACAAAAATATGTGTATGCACCAAAAACCCCAAGTTTAGCAAGGTAAATAAATTAAAAAGGGACAAATTTTAGCGAATGGTACTGCTATATATGGTTGGTGATGAACTCACTTTGGGAAAAAAAATGTATTAGTAGCATATATGCCATGGGCGGGTTACTTATTAGTGAGTGTCTGATATATGGAGATATTTATACTTCTTTTCACATATGGAAATATGAAATTCCGACTCATGTGACAAGCAACGGTCGTAAAAGAATTACTAATGAAATACCACATCTAGAAGCCCATTAACTCAGCAATTTAGACAAAAATGGAATTGTGAGGCTGGGATCTTGGGTAAAGACGGGTGATATTTTAGTAGGTAAATTAATGCTGCAGAGCATAATATCATGAAAAATGGATAAAAACTTTGGCTGCTACTTAGTATCAGCAATATCTGAAAAAGTATCTAAAAATATCAAATTTTGATATTTGTATCTTGTCGAAGTAAGGAACCATGGCATATATGTTTGGAATATATTCCATCTTGAGAGAGTTGAAAAGGCACTATTGAAAGGTTCTATACGTGTGCCCTTTCTCAAAGCATTTCTTTAGACAACAACCCCACTTTTTCCTCTTTTCAGATGGTAAATATTTTTCAACATATGGAGTGTGAATCAAACCCATATATGAATTGAAATTGAGATACTAATGCGAGTTCTTCCCTTCTAAATCAGACATATTCATATCTAAAAGGGGTTGGCAAGAAGTTCTTTCAAAACTGACTATTTGTTCTTCTGTTAGAAGTATCCCAGAAATTTCTGCGATCGAGTAAATAGCTCAACAAAAAAATGGATCAGATCGAATTGAAAAATGAAAAGATTTGTACAAGTCGTGCCCACAGTAAACGTTGGTAGCCAACTGCGGAGCGGATAGCGGCTGAAAGCATCTAAGTAGTAAGCCCACCCCAAGATGAGTGCTCTCCTATTCTAACTTAAGTGGAAGTGCAGTGATGTATGCAGCTAAGGCATCCTAACAGACCAGTAGTTTTTCTTTGAACTCCATATATCTTTGATGCTTGTCTGCTGCTATTTTGTACTTCTTATTATTTTCTTCCAATCTCTTCTTAACTTGTGAGTGCAAATTTTTCATATGTGCTGCCATGTCTTTAGCATCACCACTGAATTTGTTGGTGATTGGCAGAGGAAGTAAATCAAGTGGGCCATTTGGAATCACCCCATAGACTATCTCAAAAGGGCACTTTCCCTTTGATATATTTTTGGACATGTTGTATGCGAACTCAGCTTGTGACAAAGAGAGGTCTCAATTATGCTTTTATTCTCCAACAAGACTTCTTAAGTGATTTCCAAGAGATCGATTTACGACTTCAGTCTGACCATCTATTTGAGGGTGATGAGAGCTACTGAATTGAAGACGAGTTCCCATTTTACACCATAGTGTCATCCAAAAATGGCTAATGAACTTAGGATCATGATAAGATGTAATAGACTTAGGCACCCTATGAAGTTTGATAACCTCTCTGAAACACAACTGAGCCACATGAGTTAAATCAAAGATTTTGGTGCAGAAAAGAAAATGTGTCATCTTGGAAAATCTGTCTACCACCACAAGAATATAATCAACCCCACGTCTTGTCTTCAGCAAGCCCAAAACAAAGTCCATAGAGACATATTCCCAAGGTGATTCAGGAACGGGCAATGGTGTATACAATCTTTTATTCTTAGACTTACTACTTGGCTACATGGCACGTGCACATTCGACACCTCTCCACGTGCTTAGTAACATCTCTATGCATTCCATTCCAATAAACTTTTCTTCAACTTACCCCAAAGTTTTGTCATGCCTAAAGTGTCCATCAAGGCCTCCCTCATGCAATTCATATATTATAACATGTCATAAATAACATATTGGTAGGCACAAGCGGTTGCCATAAAACAAGTACCCATCATGCAAGAAGAACTTCAAAGCCTCTCCTTCTCGACAATCTTTCCAAATCTTCAGAAAGTCGTGATCGTCTGAAAATTATTATTTTAGAATTAAAAATAAAAATAAAAAAGAAAAATAAAATTATTATTTTAGAATTTTAATAAAAATAAAATTATTATCTTGTCTTCATTTTTTTCATTTTCTTTTCTGCATATTATTCTTTCAAATCCAATCACAGAGACCTGCATAGAACTCAACATAAATGATATTCTACCCAATGCATCAACAAATTTGTTTTGGAGGCCAGATTTATGCTAAATTGGAAAGGTAAATTCCTGAAAGTAAGCCACGCATTTTGCATGTCTAGCATTTACTTTGTGTTGGCCATCGATGTACTTCAGAGCCTCATAATTTGAGAATAAAATCAACTCTCTGCGAATCAAATAATGGCGCCAACAACACAAGAAATGAAAAATAGCATAGAACTCCACATCGTAAATTGAATAGCGACGCTTTGCTTCATGGAGCTTCTCACTAAGAAGGCAAATGATTTTCCTTCTTGACTCAAAACAGCTCCTATTTACTTGTGGGGAAGCATCACAATTTAAAGAAAATACCTTCTCAAAATTTGGCATTGCTAACACAAGGTTAGTAGTCATTTTCTCTTTTACTAACTCAAACCTTTCAGTAGCTTTCTTACTCCATTCAAATTCACCTTTCTTTAAGCAATCAGTGATGAGGGCTATAATTGAGCTAAAATTCAGAATAAACCTCCTATAAAAAAGAGATGGTAAATGAAAGCTTCATACCTCATAGATATTACTAGGAGTTGGCCAACTGCAAATAACATCCACCTTGCTTGGATCAACTTTAATTCCCTCCTTTGAAATAACATAACCAAGAAAACACCAAGCTATCAGTTAAGAAGTCACACTTCTTAAGATTGGCATATAACTTCTGTTCTAACAATACTTGGAACACTTGTCTGAGGTGATCAGTATGTTGTTTTTCATTCAGACTGTACACCAAAATATCATCAAAGTAAACCACCAAAAACTTACCAATGAATGGTCGAAATATCTTATTCATGAGGCATATAAAAGTACTTAGTGCATTTGACAATCCAAAGGGCATGACACGCCATTTGTACAACCCATCTCTGGTCTTGATGACCGCTTCCATTCATCTCCAAGTCTGACTCTTATTTGATGGTACCCACTCCTTATATCAATCTTGGAAAAAATCTAGAAGCCACATAGCATAGCAAACATATATTTGGATGAGGGATAAGTTAACTGTAACAGTTCTTCAGCAGCACACTTCTTAGCTTTAGGATTCTTGTTTTTATATCCTTTAGGGTTGTAGCTCTCAACCTTAGAACAGTGACTTAACTTTGGTAACCTATCCAACACCTTAAAAGAAAATTACAAAAAACAAAGCTCAAAGCTCAAAGCCCAAAATCAACTACCAAAAGCCTAAGCCCAAAGGCCAAACTCTAGCGACAACATGGGCCCTTGAAAGAACTCAAAACTTCTTTGGACACTTGGGCGAAACCTTAAAGACATTGGCGACCCCAAGTTCTATGAGCACCCAAGCTCTTGGAACCCAGAAATCGGTGGGAAGAACTAGACCTGCATCGCAGTTCTTCGCCGCCCCCTTCCTCAACCAGGTTGCAGGTGAGCCACGACAGCGCCGCCGCACACTAGCACTAGTATTGCGTCTCCATCGATCTATTGCAAGGCCTATCTACCAGTGCACCTTGACGCAGCTTAAGGCCACCATCATCTCCGACGTCATCTGCAACTTTGTCAACTCCTCACAAAGTAACAACAATCCTCATTGCAATCGAGCCTTCTCCCTCCAAAACTGGTTAGTACAAGATTGACAAAAAACTCATCTCTCACTACAACTTTCATCCCTTTACTTCGACTGTTGAGCTAAGGCCGTCGTGACTTGGTTTCCCAGCGATCCAGATCGGGCGTAGCAGAGCCACCCCCATAGAATATGTGGAGGTTGGAGCAAAGTACTTGGTTGGTTGGAGCCAGATTGATGGCCTCGGTGGAGTGGGTAATGGCAACACTGAAGTCGTCAGCAGAGTAGATAGTATTGCCATTGGCTTTGGCTCTGGCTTCATCGGCCACAAATGATCCTTGGAAACAAATAATCGGACGACTATCAAGGTCGCCATAGATGCTAGCTTATAGCCCACTCCCATGAAACATGATGATAGTGATGACAATCATTAGTGAAGTTGATGGTAATTGACATTAAAAAGCAGCGGTGATAAAAAACCAGAAACAGCTAGGGTTTAGGAGAGTATAAGTCATTAAAATTCTCCATTGTTTAGATCAATTGGATGTCAAAATATAAAAAACAAATAATAATGAATTAATAAAAACCCACAAACGGATGATATTATAATTTCGGGAGGCTTTAGGTCAAGTTCAATTTAAGTGCCTTGCGGATGAATGTGTAGAACTTTATAATTTACTATATACTAAAGGAGAGTTGCATGTTGTTCATAAGGGCCTGAAATGGAGTGACGGTTTTGGCCCTGAATTTTTTGTCACCATATGAAGAATTGACGCAGAAAAGTGAGAGAGGGCGGGTTGGGTTGGAGTACCTTTGACGAACTCTTCGAGTTAGGAGGGACAAAGAGAAGCAATGTCGATTGGGTTCCGAGCGTAGAGGCGGTTGTCTTCTGCATTATCTTCCAAACCTCTCAGGCTTTGAGGAGAAAGAGCAAGAAAAGCCTAAAGGAGATGGAACAATTGATTTCATCAATCAGTAGAATAGTTGATGTCGATTTTGATGGAAAATTTAAAACAGTACAATAGTTGAAGACGGTGAAAACGGAGGCTTCCTGAAGATCCTCGATCGTTTTGGACTTTTGGTTATACTCACAATAAGCACATGCAATCAAATAAGAACGCACTAAACCAATGGGCAAGTATAATTGACAAAAAAAATCAGGGGCAAAACCGTCACTCCATTTCAGGCCTTTATGAATAGCAACTTTGCTTTAGTATATAGTAAATTTATGACCTCAGTTGTTAATAGAGATTGATTTATTGTTGCTGAAACCCTGAAAAACGTAGAGCTTTGCTTTTGGTGGGCAAGGGATAAGGAAGGAAAAAAAGAAGAAGCAGAAAATCATAGAAATAGAATAACTAAAGTTCAAGATACTATATTAGATAGTAGTTTGTGTAATTTTTCTGTTGGTTGAATTTTTTTGTTCTAAAAATTCTGTCATTTTGGTTTTTGGGCAAACTTCAATTTTTAAAAGGAAGGTAATATTACTGAAGTTGGAGATTCACATTTTGTTGCCCTCTATTAGGAGAAGTTATACATGAGCATGATCAAAATGCTCTTCTCATTGTCTTCATTGCTATAATTTGCATGTTTTGATCTAATTTATGAGAAGAAACCGTTACTATCTCTGAGAAGCATCTCATCTTGGTTGCCAGAAAAGTTTCTCATTCAGAAGCCAGTTTACTTGGATCAAGAAGCTTCCAACAGCCAATAAGGTAACTTTTTTCATCTGCGTAATGGTAAAGTTTTGATCTTTTTGCTTGATAATCCTTCCTCATATTTTAACCGCATAAGAAGTCATCAGTTTAGGAGGGGTATTGAATCCAGAAGAAACTCTAGCATAAATTACCACATGCATCAGACGCCACCAAGTGTTTAATTGGTTAGATTTAAGCCTCCAATTATTGCTCAATGTATAGTATTTTAGTGCTATCAAAATTTCTATCAACTTCTTTGCACTAATTGTGTGCAGTACCATCATGGATTCTTCTGCCAGCTATGAATGTATGCATATCATTCATATGTTAGACTGTTAAAGCATTGTACATATAATTTTGCATATAAATAGGCTCTTTGTAAAAGAGTGTTATCTTGCATGCTTTCACTTTTTTGTTATGCCATTCAAATTGAGAATGAGTAATGAAACTCATCAGGAGAAACTATAAAACTCAAGAAACCTCAACATGATGCACATCAACAATTGGCTTTTCAGATTTTTCATCTCAGCTTAGAAGAAACTCTTGATTTTATATTCATAAATTGGCACACGTCATTATTAAAAATTCCGATTTATCTATTTGTGAACTGTTGAACAACTGTTGGTGCTGCTTGTATCATTTGTTTTTCTTAAGGATCCTGAAAAATACCAACACTATCTCTTTGTTTCTTTATTCTGGGTTGTCAGTTTCCTTATGCAGAACATGAAGACGCCCTTACTCTGGCTTAATTAGTTTGCTTTCATAAATTGCTAATCTTAGTGACAGACTATGCTGGTGATGCAGTATAGCATTACTTCAATTTACTAGATTCTCTAAATGTTAGGTTTCACATGGTTGATTAATTTTATTATATGCGATGTAAATTTGTACAAAATAGTGGTCCTGGCAATAAAAATTACAAATAGGGATGCAAATTTGATAGAGATTTATGTTGTCCCTTTTGATGAGAAAGGAAATGAGGTGAATTTTTCTTTGGTGAACTAATATACTTTGATGGTAAAAGAATTTCTTCCCGTGATCCAGAGGATATGAAAAGTTGGTGATGTGGAGATATATATTAGCTGTCACCGATGTCGTATGGACTGAATGACATCCGGTGCAATCACTTCCTTGGAAGAAGTTGGAGACATGTAATCATCATTATATGACTCGAATAGAACATAAGTAGAACAAGTGAGAATTAATTGAAATATGTTGTCTAGCTAATATGCATCTTTTTTACAGATCCTTAGCAACTTAACAGAACCTTTAGGAGTAATGGTCTCTTGAAGTCTCAAGGAGTGTTCGCAGAAGCATGTTGGTACTGGATTCGTGTAGTTGCTTTATTTGGATTTATTCTTCTATATATTCAGCTTACTTTTTATTTTGGCACTTCAATATCTTCAACGTAAGTACTGAAGTATCTTGAACTTGAATACCAACCTAGACAAGTTTCTATCTTTGGATGGAAAAGACTTTCTAACAACCCAAATAACTTTTTGCTGCTCTTGGTAAGTCTCATGCAGCACTTTCCAAAGAGGCCTTGGCAAAGAAACAAGCCACCGAAACTAGAGAGGTACGGTCTCTGAATTATTGTAAACAGGAAAGAGCTATATTGGGGAGTCAGAATGCTTAAAAATTTATTCTTCCATTCTACATTATAGAGTCGAAAATATATGTAATTGGTATATTGTATCAATGCAGGTGCAACTAATGAAAGAATAGATAATGTGGTAGTCAATCTTACTGATTAGCGAGGAATGGTTCTTCTTTTTAAAGCCCTCTCAATTACTGAAAATTCTATAATACATACCTGTATGTCATACACACATTTATAAAAGTGACAACAAATTTATTGTCAAAGTGGTAATGTTGAGTCCTATTTCGAATAACATCATCTGGGTAGTGGTAAAGTTTTGATCTTTTTGCTTGATAATCCTCCCTCATATTTTAACCACATAAGAAGTCACCTGTTTAGGAGGGGTATTGAACCCAGAAGAAATTCTAGCATAAATTACGTACCACATGCATCAGACCCCACCAAATGTTTAATTGGTTAGATTTAAGCCTCCCATTATTGCTCAATGTACAATATTTTAGTGCTATCAAAATTTCTATCAACTTTTTTGCACTAATTGTGTGCACTATCATCATGGATTCTTCTGCCAGCTATGAATGTATGCATATCTTTCATATGCTAGACTGTTAAAGCATTGTACATATAATTTTGCATATAAATAGGCTCTTTGTAAAAGAGTGTTATCTTGCATGCTTTCACTTTTTTGTTCTGCCATTCAAATTGAGAATGAGTGATGAAACTCATCAGGAGAAACCGTAAAACTCAAGAAACCTCAACATGATGCACAACAACAATTGGCTTTTCAGATTTTTCATCTTAGCTTAGATGAAACTCTTGATTTTATATTCAGAAATTGGCAAACGTCATTATTAAAAATCCCGATTTATCTATTTGTGAACTGTTGAACAACTGTTGGTGCTGCTTGTACCATATGTTTTTCTTGAGGATCTTGAAAAATACCAACACTATCTCTTTGTTTCTTTATTCTGGGTTGTCGGTTTCCTTATGCAGAACATGAAGACGCCCTTACTCTGGCTTAATTAGTTTGGTTTCATAAATTGCTAATCTTAGTGTCAGACTATGCTGCTGATGCAGTATAGCATTACTTCAATTTACTAGATTCTCTAAATGTTAGGTTTCACATGGTTGATTAATTTTATTATATGCGATATAAATTTGTACAAAATAGTGGTGCTGGTATTAGAAATCAGAAATAGGGATGCAAATTTGGTAGAGATTTCTGTTGTCCCTTTTGATGAGAAAGGAAATGAGGTGAATTTCTCTTTGGTTAACTAATATAATTTGATGGTAAAAGAATTTCTTCTCGTGATCCAGAGGATATGAAAAGCTGGTGATGTGGAGATATATATTAGCTGTCACCGATGTCATATGCACTGAATGACAGCCGGTGCAATCACTTCCTTGGAAGAAGTTGGAGACATGCAAGCATCATTATATGACTCGAACAGAACATAAGCAGAACATGTGAGAATTAATTGAAATATGTTGTCCAGCTAATATGTATCTTTCTTTACAGATCCTTACCATCTCAATAGAACCTTTAGGAGTAATGGTCTCTTGAAGCCTGGAGGAGTGTTCCCAGAAGCACGTTGGTTCTGGTTTGGTGTAGTAGATTTATTTGGATTCATTCTTCTATATATTCAACTTCCTTTTTATTATGGCACTTCAGTATCTTCAACGTAAGTATTTAAGTATATTGAACTTGAATACCAACGTAGACAAGTTTCTATCTTTGGATGGAAAAGATGTTCTAACAACCCAAATAACTTTTTGCAGCTCTTAGTAAGCCTCATGCAGTACTTTCTAAAGAGGCCTTGGCAAAGAAACAAGCCACCGAAACTCGAGAGGTCTTTCAATTATTGTCAACATGAAAGAGCTATATTTGTGAGTCAGAATGCTTTAAAATTTATTCTTCCATTCTACATTACGGAGTCAAAAATGTATGTAATTGGTATGGTGCATCAATGCAGGTGCAACTAATGAAAGGATAGATAATGTGGTAGTCAATCTTACTGATTAGCGAGGAATGGTTCTTCTTTTTAAAGCCCTCTCAGTTACAAAAAATTCTATAATACATACCTGTATGTCATACACACATTTATAAAAGTGACAACAAATTTGTTGTCAAAGTGGTAATGTTGAGTCCTATTTCGAATAACTTCATCTGGGTAGTGGTAAAGTTTTGATCTTTTTGCTTGATAATCTTCCCTCATATTTTAACCACATAAGAAGTCACCAGTTTAGGAGGGGTATTGAATCCAGAAGAAACTCCAGCATAAATTACTTACCACATGCATCAGACCCCACCAAACGTTTAATTTAAGCCTCCCATTATTGCTCAATGTACAATATTTTAGTGCTATCAAAATTTCTATCAACTTTTTTGCACTAATTGTGTGTAGTATCATAATGGATTCTTCTGCCAGCTATGAATGTATGCATATCTTTCATATGCTAGACTGTTAAAGCATTGTACATATAATTTTGCATATAAATAGGCTCTTTGTAAAAGAGTGTTATCTTGCATGCTTTCACTTTTTTGTTCTTCCATTCAAATTGAGAATGAGCGATAAAACTCATCAGGAGAACACGTAAAACTCAAGAACCTCAACATGATGCACATCAACAATTGGCTTTTCAGATTTTTCATCTTAGCTTAGATGAAACTCTTGATTTTATATTCAGAAATTGGCAAACGTCATTATTAAAAATCCTGATTTATCTATTTGTGAACTGTTGAACAACTATTGGTGCTGCTTGTACCATATGTGTTTCTTGAGGATCCTGAAAAATACCAACACTATCTCTTCGTTTCTTTATTTTGGGTTGTCAGTTTCCTTATGCAGAACATGAAGACGCCCTTACTCTGGCTTAATTAGTTTGGTTTCATAAATTGCTAATCTTAGTGTCAGACTATGCTGCTGATGCAGTATAGCATTACTTCAATTTACTAGATTCTCAAATTGTTAGGTTTCACATGGTTGATTAATTTTATTATATGCGATGTAAATTTATACAAAATAGTGGTGCTGGTATTAGAAATCAGAAATAGGGATGCAAATTTGATAGAGATTTCTGTTGTCCCTTTTGATGAGAAAGGAAATGAGGTGAATTTCTCTTTGGTTAACTAATATAATTTGATGGTAAAAGAATTTCTTCCGGTGATCCAGAGGATATCAAAAGCTTGTGATGTGGAGATATATATTAGCTGTCACCGATGTCGTATGGACTGAATGACAGCTGGTGCCATCACTTCCTTGGAAGAAGTTGGAGACATGCAAGCATCATTATATGACTCGAACAGAACATAAGCAGAACATGTGAGAATTAATTGAAATATGTTGTCTAGCTAATATGTAGCTTTTTTACATATCCTTACCAACTCAACAGAACCTTTAGAAGTAATGGTCTCTTGAAGTCTGGAAGAGTGTTCCCAGAAACACGTTGGTACTGGATTGGTGTAGTAGATTTATTTGGATTCATTCTTCTATATATTCAACTTCCTTTTTATTTTAGCACATCAGTATCTTCAACGTAAGTATTTAAGTATCTTGAACTTGAATACCAACCTAGACAAGTTTCTATCTTTGGATGGAAAAGATGTTCTAACAACCCAAATAACGTTTTGCAGCTCTTAGTAAGCCTCATGCAGTACTTTCTAAAGAGACCTTGGCAAAGAAACAAGCCACCGAAACTAGAGAGGTCTTTCAATTATTGTCAACATGAAAGAGCTATATTTGTGAGTCAGAATGCTTTAAAATTTATTCTTCCATTCTACATTACGGAGTTTAATATATGTAATTGGTATGGTGCATCAGTGCAGGTGCAGCTAATGAAAGGATAGATAATGTGGTAGTCAATCTTACTGATTCGCGAGGAATGGTTCTTCTTTTTAAAGCCCTCTCAGTTACAGAAAATTCTATAATACATACATGTATGTCATACACACATTTATAAAAGTGACAATAAATTTGTTGTCAAAGTGGTAATGTTGAGTCCTATTTCGAATAACTTCATCTGGGTAGTGGTAAAGTTTTGATCTTCCTGCTTGATAATCTTCCCTCATATTTTAACCACATAAGAAGTCACCAGTTTAGGAGGGGTATTGAATCCAGAAGAAACTCCAGCATAAATTACGTACCACATGCATCAGACCCCACCAAATGTTTAATTGGTTAGATTTAGGCGTCCCATTATTGCTCAATGTACAATATTTTAGTGCTATCAAAATTTCTATCAACTTTTTTGCACTAATTGTGTGCAGTATCATCATGGATTCTTCTGCCAGCTATGAATGTATGCATATCTTTCATATGCTAGACTGTTAAAGCATTGTACATATAATTTTGCATATAAATAGGCTCTTTGTAAAAGAGTGTTATCTTGCATGCTTTCACTTTTTTGTTCTGCCATTCAAATTGAGAATGAGTGATGAAGCTCATCAGGAGAAACCGTAAAACTCAAGAAACCTCAACATGATGCACAACAACAATTGGCTTTTCAGATTTTTCATCTTAGCTTAGATGAAACTCTTGATTTTATATTCAGAAATTGGCAAACGTCATTATTAAAAATCCCAATTTATCTATTTGTGAACTGTTGAACAACTGTTGGTGCTGCTTGTACCAGATGTTTTTCTTGAGGATCTTGAAAAATACCAACACTATCTCTTTGTTTCTTTATTCTGGGTTGTCGGTTTCCTTATGCAGAACATGAAGACGTTACTCTGGCTCAATTAGTTTGGTTTCATAAATTGCTAATCTTAGTGTCAGACTATGCTGCTGATGCAGTATAGCATTACTTCAATTTACTAGATTCTCTAAATGTTAGGTTTCACATGGTTGATTAATTTTATTATATGCGATATAAATTTGTACAAAATAGTGGTGCTGGTATTAGAAATCAGAAATAGGGATGCAAATTTGGTAGAGATTTCTGTTGTCCCTTTTGATGAGAAAGGAAATGAGGTGAATTTCTCTTTGGTTAACTAATATAATTTGATGGTAAAAGAATTTCTTCTCGTGATCCAGAGGATATGAAAAGCTGGTGATGTGGAGATATATATTAGCTGTCACCGATGTCATATGCACTGAATGACAGCCGGTGCAATCACTTCCTTGGAAGAAGTTGGAGACATGCAAGCATCATTATATGACTCGAACAGAACATAAGCAGAACATGTGAGAATTAATTGAAATATGTTGTCTAGCTAATATGTATCTTTTTCTACAGATCCTTACCATCTCAACAGAACCTTTAGGAGTAATGGTCTCTTGAAGTCTGGAGGAGTGTTCCCAGAAGCACGTTGGTTCTGGATTGGTGTAGTAGATTTATTTGGATTCATTCTTCTATATATTCAACTTCCTTTTTATTATGGCACTTCAGTATCTTCAACGTAAGTATTTAAGTATCTTGAACTTGAATACCAACCTAGACAAGTTTCTATCTTTGGATGGAAAAGATGTTCTAACAACCCAAATAACTTTTTCAGCTCTTAGTAAGCCTCATGCAGTACTTTCTAAAGAGGCCTTGGCAAAGAAACAAGCCACGGAAACTAGAGAGGTCTTTGAATTATTGTCAACATGAAAGGGCTATATTTGTGAGTCAGAATGCTTTAAAATTTATTCTTCCATTCTACATTACGGAGTCGAAAATGTATGTAATTGGTATGGTGCATCAATGCAGGTGCAACTAATGAAAGGATAGATAATGTGGTAGTCAATCTTACTGATTAGCGAGGAATGGTTCTTCTTTTTAAAGCCCTCTCAGTTACAAAAAATTCTATAATACATACCTGTATGTCATACACACATTTATAAAAGTGACAACAAATTTGTTGTCAAAGTGGTAATGTTGAGTCCTATTTCGAATAACTTCATCTGGATAGTGGTAAAGTTTTGATCTTTTTGCTTGATAATCTTCCCTCATATTTTAACCACATAAGAAGTCACCAGTTTAGGAGGGGTATTGAATCCAGAAGAAACTCCAGCATAAATTACGTACCACATGCATCAGACCCCACCAAATGTTTAATTGGTTAGATTTAAGCCTCCCATTATTGCTCAATGTACAATATTTTAGTGCTATCAAAATTTCTATCAACTTTTTTGCATTAATTGTGTGTAGTATCATCTTGGATTCTTCTGCCAGATATGAATGTATGCATATCTTTTATATGCTAGACTGTTAAAGCATTGTACATATAATTTTACATATAAATAGGCTCTTTGTAAAAGAGTGTTATCTTGCATGCTTTCACTTTTTTGTTCTGCCATTCAAATTGAGAATGAGTGATGAAACTCATCAGGAGAAACCGTAAAAGTCAAGAAACCTCAACATAATGCACAACAACAATTGGCTTTTCTGATTTTTCATCTTAGCTTAGATGAAACTCTTGATTTTATATTCAGAAATTGGTACACGTCATTATTAAATATCCCGATTTATCTATTTGTGAACTGTTGAACAACTGTTGGTGCTGCTTGTACCATATGTTTTTCTTAGGATCCTGAAAATTACCAACACTATCTCTTTGTTTCTTTATTCTGGGTTGTCGGTTTCCTTATGAAGAACATGAAGACGCCCTTACTCTGGCTTATTTAGTTTGGTTTCATAAATTGCTAATCTTAGTGTCAGACTATGCTGCTGATGCTGTATAGCATTACTTCAATTTACCAGATTCTCTAAATGTTAGATTTCACATAGTTGATTATCTTTATTAGGACTAAACACTGTTTAGTCATTGAGCTTTTGACCATAAAATAGTTTAGTCCCTGACCTTCTAATTCCACACGTTTAGTCCCTGTTCTTCAAAATTTCAGACCAATAGGTCCTTGCAGTCTAAAAGTCGCGGCGAAATGTCTATTATAGCCTCAGTTTTTTTTTAATAAATTTATTCCTTTCTCTTTTTTTATTTATTCTGTCTTTATTTTATTTATTCTTTTTTTTCAAACAGAAAGAAAGAAGGGTGATTCTAGTTGAACCTCCAAATTTGATATTTGGACCTCCAATTTTTTTCAGTTATTAATTGATTTTGTCAACTTATATGAAAAGACAAATAAGGATAAAGAGATACAAAATGAAAAATTAAGTAAGTAAATAAATAAATACTCTTCTTACCTCCTCCAACCAAATATAACATTCAATTTAAAAAAAAAAATCCCAATATTTCCTTATATTACCTGTATAGTTTTATAATTTACTTAAAACAATTAAGTAAAATAATAATTTCTATACATGGCCTATCATTTATTATAATGATAAATTCAAAACAATCTGATTTGGAATTTTCTTAAACTAAATTAATTGAATATTATGATATGGTTATTACTAGATTTTCCAACCCAATACTCTTGAAATAATTATTTTAGCAAATTCAAAGGGGTTCCAACAACATATCAAGATTGCGAACCAACCATCTGATTAATTTTGGTGGAGGAGAGACATACTCATAAGAGAGCAATGTCATGTGATTTTGATTCATTTTTATTCTCGTGGTTGAAGATAGAGATAAAAAGTAGAATAACAGATTGTTGTATCTCAAGTTCAAGGGCATTTTGGTAAAAATAAGGAGGTCTACTTAGCTTTTCAAGGATTCTAAAAAATAAATTAGAGGTGTACTAAGTATGGAAGGTCCAAATAGCAAATTTGGAGGTCCAACTAGAACCACCCTAGAAAGAAAGGGAAAAAAAAATCAGTTTTCAAAAAAAAAAAAAAAATAATTTAAAAAAAATGAGGGCATAATATACATTTCACCGCGACTTTTAGACGGCAAGGACCTATTGGTTTGAAATTAGAACGTCAGAGACTGAAGTGTTTTATGGTCAAAAACTCAAGGACTAAACAATATTTAGTCCATTTTTTTATATGCGATGTAAATTTGTACAAAATAGTGGTGCTGGTATTAGAAATCAGAAATAGGGATGTAAATTTGATAGAGATTTTTGTTGTCCCTTTTGATGAGAAAGGAAATGAGGTGAATTTCTCTTTGGTTAACTAATATACTTTGATGGTAAAAGAATTTCTTTCTGTGATCCAGAGGATATGAAAAGCTGGTGATGTGGAGATATTAGCTGTCATCGATGTCGTATGGACTGAATAACAGCCGATGCAATCACTTCCTTGGAAGAAGTTGGAAACATGTAAGCATCATTATATGACTCGAACATAACATAAGAAGAACAGGTGAGAATTAATTGAAATATGTTGTCTAGCTAATATGTATCTTTTTTTACAGATCCTTACCAACTCAACAAAACCTTTAGGAGTAATGGTCTCTTGAAGTCTCGAGGAGTGTTCCCAGAAGCACGTTGGTACTGGATTGGTGTAGTAGCTTTATTTGGATTTATTCTTCTATATATTCAACTTCCTTTTTATTTTGGCACTTCAGTATCTTCAACGTAAGTACTTAAGTATCTTGAACTTGAATACCAACCTAGACAAGTTTCTATCTTTGGATGGAAAAGACATTCTAACAACCCAAATAACTTTTTGCAACTCTTGGTTGCAGTACTTTCCAAAGAGGCCATGGCAAAGAAACAAGCCACCAAAACCGGAGAGGTCTTTGAATTATTGTCAACAGGAAAGAGCTATATTGGTGAGTCAGAATGCTTTGAAATTTATTCTTCCGTTCTACATTACGGAGTCGAAAATATATGTAATTGGTATGGTGTATCAATGCAGGTGCAGCTAATGAAAGAATAGATAATGTGGTAGTCAATCTTACTGATTGGCGAGGAATGGTTCTTCTTTTTAAAGCCCTCTCAGTTATAGAAAATTCTATAATACATACCTGTATGTCATACACACATTTATAAAAGTGACAAAAAATTTATTGTCAAAGTGGTAATGTTGAGTCCTATTTTGAATAACTTAGTTCTATTAATGGTAATTACACCATCTACGACCTTGTTACAAGTTTTTAAAGAAATTTGTTGTCAATAAATAAATAATTATAATTAAAGTAGTATGGTGAAGGAGCAACACCAAACCTCTTGATATAACAAGAATTTTAGTATTGCTCCTTTGCTTTCAAAACTTTCACGAACTCATATATACTAAGACCAAAGTCTTATCCTTTGATAGATGGAACTTCAATAGCAGCTAGGTCTAGAAGGAAATTATGAGCATTACGTTCATGCATAACTTCCATACCAAGGTTAGTGCGGTTAATAATATCAGCCCAAGTATTAATTACACGACCTTGACTATCAACTACAGATTGATTGATATTGTAATTTTTGTTTAATTATATGTAAATAGTGTAAATGAGTGCGATAATTTTGTTCTCAATGTTGTAATTTTGATTCATAGAAATTGTAATTTTTGTTCAAATAGATTGAAATTGAATGTATGAAAAACATCACAGTACCATAGCTTGTCCCCTCAGTTACATCTGATAAAATCAAATATGCTGTTGACATGCCACAGGTACCTTCAATTCATTTTTTGGCCATTTCTTTTGAAATAAACTTGAACTTCTTAGATCACATCGAGTTATAGATGGTTTATTTGTTTCTTAATTCATTGTATCTGATGAACTCCGACTTGGCCTTGACACCAACTAGAGGTGTGTGGAAGTTTTTTTTTTTTTTTTTTTCCATTTCTTTTACTCAACATGGCAGCGCAATACTCAATTTCTATTATGACTATGATTCTTGGGTGCATGAGTTTAGAAAACTTTCTTTCCTCAGCAATAATGCTAAGAGCAAACTGAAACCTTTAGAAACAATAACGGATGATGAACAACACTATAAGCCTATAATATATTTACAATTGAGGCTGATTTCACTAACCATTTTTTGTGTTTCATGGGGTTCACATAAAACTAATATTTCATTTACCATGTCGAAAGAATTTGTCATAGTTTTTAACTCTAGGAGTGTGCTGCTTCTGCATGTTATTTGGTTTAAAATATTAGTATCTGTCAAGTTCATTACTTGGACTCTTAAGGTTATGTAAATTTCAATGTAAAGTGCAATTTGACAGACAGCTCTTTGTAGCATGTAGTATAAGTTTCATGAGCATGATCCCTAAATATCTATTTCATTCACAACTATATGACCAGATCAGTTTTTTGGTTAACTGTTTTGGTAGTGGAATATGTTTATTATGTTTTCTTATATGGAGGTGAATTGCTTGAATGCCATTTCTATTAGCAGATCAATCGTTCCGTTCATATAGATATGATATTTAAACCCTGACTACTCATTGGATGTCATAATTTCTCTATGCTTTTCCTTTATCTCAATTGTACGTATCATTCTGTTTTTTGTCTGTATCAGTTGATCTTCTGTGCTTATTCACTATCAAATCCTATGCTGTTACGATCTGCAGTGAATGCCAGATGCTATATATGTCACCAATTGAGGGAATCTAATGTATTTTTGTTATATCTAACCATTTTTGTAACCAGTATCAAAAACAACTTTGGTTAGAATATGTTTTGAAAAACTGTAAATAGCCAAGCTTGGTCTGTTTTAGAACTTCGATTTTTGGAACATATAAATATATGAAACTGGTAGAACACCAGATTTTGAAATATGTAAATATACATCATGTAACGAAACATGTATATATATATACCCGCAACATTGCGCGGGATATATATCTAGTACACTACTATTTTTGGTAGGAGTCTTATCTTGTATAGAACCCGTCTCGCCTGAGAACAACATGTTTGGTTATACTTCATCAAAGTGAACAAAACTACCAAAACTATCACACCTCACAGGGCAAGATTTACCAATGCAACCAATCAATTCATCCCAGCTAAATAACAAGACCATGCTAAAAAATTTCTACAAAAGTTGTTTGGCCTGCCCAAAAGTAAAAGTTCTTTCATATTTTTTGACTTACTATCTTGGTAGATATATCATTTTATCTTTTGATAACATATCTTGATACATTTTGAAATAAAATTAAACAAATAAAAACCAATATTGGCAGTCAGTGAATCCAAAATAATTTAGTTGTAAATTGTGGGAGATGCAGAAGTCATGTCTATCTAATGGGAGCACCTTTTCCTGAATTCCACCTTCAATTACAACTGGGCTCTTCACCTCTACAACACCTTCAACTTGGTTCAAACATTTTGGAGATTTCCTTGAGCATCATGGTGCTCACATATTAGCTCGATCCCAACAAATCTGACAGTCGAGTCAGAAAGAGTAAGTATCAAGCATTTCATTCACTCAAAATAAAAATCGGTAATGCAGTGTATTTTCTCACTTCAAACTAATACCAACAAATGATAATTAAAGACAAACAAAGGTGTAAAAGGACAAGCTTACACTGTTGTCTGCTATTTTACCTCCAACATATAAATGGTTGATTAGGCAAAAACCGAGGAACAATTATCACCATGATGCTAGTCTTAAGGGGGAGGAAGGAAAAACAAACAAACAAAGTGGATATGCCCCAAATGGCAAGATTATAGAAAATTTTACCAAGCACCAAACAATGTACATAGTAGTGATTGCACAAGAGGAAGTTAGATTCAATACACACCAAAAGTCAGAATCATTCAAAATCATGATGGTAATCATTCAACAAATGTGGGGAACTTAACCGAAACCATTAGGATCGGAGGAGATGTAGACATCAGAGGAAAATGTCTACATATTTGATATCGAAACATGAATGGTGTGTTGTACTATTTTTCTCGTTCGACTGAAGTTATTTTTGTCACATTGGGTTTTTGTTACTCGGCAAGTTTTTTGACGATGCAACGAGAGGAGCAACGACGTTTAGACGACACAAGGGGGAGTGTTACCTAGATTATGTGTCTGGCCTAAACTCTAGTTACTTGTCTGAGTTGTAATAGGGTTAGTCATACAGATATCATAAACATTGTACGATTGCGTTTTCTTATAAGACTCTGATTCTTTACTTGTAATCCTTTATATAACAAGACCCTTATTATTAATGAAATACACAATTCATTATCTATTCAACTAAATCCCTATTTGTGTGTCTGGCCCAAACTCGGTTACTTGTAATAGGGTTTAATTAGAAGAATATAGAGATTATCTTTCCTTGTATGATTCAGACTCTATGCATTGTAATCCTCTATATAAAGAGGCCCCTATTATCAATGAGAATATGCAGCGATTTTCTCTCAATATTTGATTTCCTAAAATAAGTTATCAGCACGAAGCCCTAACTCTGAAAACCCCTAATTTCGTAACCCTCAAAATCCTGTAACCACCGCCCCACATATAGAAACCCTAGTCCCAAGGAGCCTAGAACCGGTGGCGGAACCACCGGAACTGGCCGAAAAACCCTTGAACCGGTCGTCGGAAAATCTGAACCTGCCCCTGCCCCTGCCTTGTGCCTGCCTCTACGCATCTACCGAGCAGTTGCAGAGTCTTGTGCCTGCATCTGCAGAGTAGCTGCCGAGATCTGCCGACAGCCCCTGCGAGCCTGCTGCTGAGACCTGCCGACAGCCCATGCGATCCTTCTGTCAAGACCTGCCGATATCTGCCTAGACACCTGTCGAGCCCTTGCTCACCTGCTGCCGAGACCTGTGCCTGCTTCTGTTCACCCCCGCGCACACCTGCCGAGCATCTGTCGACATTTGCCGACAGATCCCCTGCACGCCCTCGATAGCCTACAGCCCCTCCTAGCACCTGCAACAGCCCTGCAGCAGCTCCGCACAAGCCCTGCCATCTCTGCCTGCAGCCACCACAAGCTCAGCTCAGGCCACCGGTGACCACCGTCCGACCACCACTTTTTCCGACAACCTCCGGCCAAGTTTTCTGACTATCTACAGTAACTTTTTCGGTCAAAATTTCTGGCCACTTTTCAAGGTAAATTTTTCTAAAAGTTTCCGTTTTTGAGTTTTTATTTCAATTTCTCTTCTTTTTCTCGAGGACTTGCAACCTCCCTTCTTCTACCCCCCTTTCTTTATCATATGGGAGACCAAATTAAGCTGAACTGTGGGGGTTCGTCTCACTGCAAGCTTAGACCTTGTTGAGATCTCTAAACTTAGAGTTTGTAGAAAATTTATGATCGACCACTTATGTCATTGTTTCGATCTAATCCAATACCTCTTGGAATTTAATTTCTTGGAAACGATTACGCTCAGGAATTTTATATGTTTTCGTGGTAGCCTTTTACGCTCTGAAACTAACCTTTTTTCCTTGTTCTCTTTCAGGATGAGTAACCTGAACAAATTGGACTTTGCTCCATTGGGAACAACTGGCTCTGGATATCATAGGTGGGTTCGTAATGTCCGCCAGCATCTCAAGACCGATGGAATTCTGGATACGATTCTCGGGCCTAGTTAGGACGTGCTAACTGTTGAGCAAGCTCAAGCTTTGGAAGCAAATAGAGCAGCCTCAGAGGCAAATAAGGCAAAAACCATCATCCTAATGACTCGTCATATGGATAACTCGCTCCAGTACGAGTGTATGAATGAAAAAGACCCCAGAAGGCTATGGGTCTCACTCGAAGAAAGATTTGGCAACATCCGTGACTCCCTGCTTCCTGACCTAGAAGTGAGATGGCATAGGCTCTGCTTCTGTGATCTCAAGTCAGTTCTTGACAACAATTCAGAAGCACTTCGCATTAAATCCTTAATGGAATTCTGTGGTAAAGAGATCACAAATGCGATGTTGATTGAGAAGACTCTCTCTACCTTCCCCGTCTCTGCATTGATGGTTGCTAAGAACTATCGAATCGATGTTACTGCAAGAAGGATCACAAGGTTTCATGAGCTCATTGGAGCTATGAATGTTGCTGAAAAGCATGACAATATCCTTGTGAAGAACTATAATTAGAGATCCATGGGAATAGAGTATATTCCGCAATCCAATTATGTCGCGCCCTAAAGAGAGGGCGCCAAGAGCGAAACCCTAATCTTAGGGATACATTTGGACGTTCTAGTCCATATAATCGCTCTAATTAGGAAGGTAACTACCAAAATAGGCGAACACAGAACCGAAGAGGTCAACGTGGAAAGAGAGAGGGAGGCAACGCCTCTGGCCATGTTGGTGGCGCCACCAACACTAAGAGACATCTAAATGACACTTTCAAAGTGCCTCAATCAATAGAGTTTGAGCAAAGAGATGTATGTTCTAGATGTGGAGTGGCTGATCATTGGGTACACATTTGTAAAGCTTGTGAAGAACTAGTCACCGCCTATAAAGCATATTGTGAAGCAAGAGAAGCTCACTATGTGGAACAAGAAGATCAAGAAGATGATCTAGAGTGAAGGGTTGAAAACTACAAATCTGGCTGGGATCAATAGATCGCCAATTCTGTTTAAGTCTTTAGTTTTCCAAGATATGTAATAGGCAATTGCCATATACTTTGTAGTAAATGTCAATGGTTTAGTCTTTCTTCAAAGTAGGCTCTCCCCAAAGTAAGTGATATGTCTAGGAATGTTCTGAGATTAGTGGTACTTAAGCGAGTCTTGCTCCACCGACATCTTTCTACTCACATGGTCACATTTATTTTGGAATTACCGAAAGAAGTTAGATGACTACCATTGTTTTGCATTAGCTAGCATTTTGGATTAGATTTTCTTTGGTCAAAGAGACAATGATGTAACTCTGTTGGCTTATGAATAAAATTTTGAGTTCTTTTCATTATGACTCAATTTTGATTATGAGCATATTACTTTGTGACTACGATGGCTGGGCCATCAATATTAATTTAAGGACATGGAATAGCCCATGTTTCACTTGCCAAATGGCACCTTGATTACTATCATAGAAACTCTCTACGATCTTAGGGACAATCGTACCCTATGAATAACCAACAGATTCCATGTGAAAACGTATGTAGAGAGCGGAAATGAGTTCTTTTGCAATGCCTCTAATGATTGCGAACAAAGGCGCATCTTAGAGAAGTTTATGTGTCTCTCTAGTGGACTCTATGTCACTATCTGAGCTATTAATCTAATAAAAGTTATGAGAGAAGATCTCTTAGATTTAGACACATATTGGCTTTGTCATGACAGAATAGATCATTCTAGTCATGATATGATGATCCGTTTACAAAAGACTTCACATGGACATCCATTCTATCAAGCGAAATGAAGCATGAATCAAAGGTTGATTCCTGGACTAAGTGTGAGCGATGCTGCTACCTAGGGTACCGCCTCAGTCCACCACCAGCCTAGGCTGGTGTAGTCCCTATCCATGACGCCATGGATGACGTCCATCATGGTGATGGTGCCCCAGGTGATGCTGCAATCACCAACTTGCTTCAAATAGCGTTTCAGACGCTCAGGCCTAACCAAAATTCTCATTGGTTGCTTCTAAAGCCTCTCGCTCGTTTTACAAAGCCGTTCATTAGGGAAATTAGGACTGAGACCGCCCTATGCAAAGGATAAGAAAATACTCATTTTGTTCTTACATAGAATCCGTGGGGATTCTGTGGACTGATTTAACCAACCTGTGGACTTTTAAATATCTCATGATGTTGGTTGACACGCAAACACGCTGGTCACGTGTTGTGCCATTGTCCACTTGTAATGCTGCTTATGCTACACTTCTAGCACATACCATATGACAACGGGCTCACTTCCTGGATCATCCTATTCAGTCAATTGGATTTGACATTGCTAGAGAGTTCACATCGAAAACTTTCGATGGTTATTGCATTGGGATTAATGTTGGACATTATATTCCCATGAACACACCCAAATGGTCTCGAGGAAATGACTACGATGGTAGTCAGGATATTGGTAATGTGCACCAACCTCTATACATCCACTTGGGGTGATGCAATATCGCATGCAGCTATACTAATTCTTCTACAACCCACTGCCACTCCATCTACCTCTGCATTACAGCTAGTGACTGGGTATAAATATAGTACTTATGCATATTTGAGTGTGCAAGTTATATGCCAATTGCACCGCCCCAACGCTCTATAATGGGTCCTTACAGACGAATGGGCAACTACGTTGGATTTAAGACACCAACAATCTTCCGCCACTTAATGCCCATGCAAGGCGATCTCATTACCGCTAGATTTGCGGATTGTCACTTTAATGAGACAATCTTCCCGTCGTTAGGGGGAGATAAGAACACAGATGTTCAGCAGGAACGACAGGAATTGTCTTGGTCTGTCCCCACTATGTCTCATTTCGATCCCTACTAAAGTGACGAGATCACACATATGCTGCAAATATGCCTACAAGGAAGTACGTCCCTACGAGAGGACGTAGTGCCACCCTACACGGAGGTAGGCATAACGCCAACGCCAAAGAGAGTGGCACTCTAGCGTTATAGGCTATGGCCCCAGCTAGGATGCGTGGGAGGCCCGTGGGTTCGAAGGATACTTTGGCACATTTCAATCCTTTGATCATCG
The DNA here is from genome assembly GCF_002994745.2 of Rosa chinensis. Classification (NCBI taxonomy): domain Eukaryota; kingdom Viridiplantae; phylum Streptophyta; class Magnoliopsida; order Rosales; family Rosaceae; genus Rosa; species Rosa chinensis. The sequence continues at coordinate 39,680,091 of NC_037088.1, forward strand.
ACACTCAAAATCCGTCTCATGAGTATTTTCCAGATTAAGGTTATTGTTGGGGGACGCCTCAACGTCAGATCCTGTTCCTGATAATATAGAGCTCTATGAAAATTACACTAGTGTACATAAGACGTGGGATAGAAACTCCATCATAATTGATGATGTAGTCGCACATGAGTTTGTTGAGTCCGATGATATCGAACCACGCTCTGTTGATGAATGAATGCCAACGTAGAGAAATTTGGCCTAAATAGAAAGATGTGATCCAGGTTAAGTTGGATTCTCTAACGAAAAGGAGGGTTTTTGAGCCAATGATGCCAACACCTCCTAACATAAAACATGTTGACTAATGGGTCTTCGTTAGAAAGCGTAGTGAGAAAAAGATATGGTAATCTCGCCTTATGGCGCAAGGCTTCTCATAAAACGTCCTGGAATCGACTACGATGAGACATATTCTCTCGTAATAGATGTCATTACACTCCACTACCCTGTCAGTTTGGTAGTTTCCGAATAACTGATCATTTAGCTTACAAATGTGGTCACTACGTATCTCTATGGGAATCTAGATACGGAATATATATGAAGGTTCATGGTGAACTTCATTTACCCAAGTCAAGTGGCTTAGACCACGGAGCGCGTTCGCAATAAGTTTGAAACGCTCACTAAGATGACTACTTGATTGGGAAGGGATATGCTCACGCGTTTCCATAATAATTTTCAGATTCCATCGCGGTTCATGTTGGAATGATCTTCATTAGAAACTCTAAAAGAGTTAAGGGAAACCGCTGAACACTTGAAATCCAAATTTGAGATGAAGGATTTTGGGAGAACACGATATATCTCGGTTTAGAACTTACGCATCGTGTTGATAGATGCTTAGGCATTTTGACAAGGTCAAACTTTCAAGCACCCCCATGATCGCCCGTAGTTTTGATCCTGAAAAGGATTTTCTTCGTTCAAAGGATGATGACGAAGATGTGCTAGAGGCAAGAGTGACTTACTTAAGTACAGTAGGCGCATTATTGTACTTAGCTAAATGCACAAGACCGGACATCTCATTTGCAATGAACTTGTTAGCTAGATACAACTTTGCGCCAACGCGACGCCATTAGATTGGTGTAAAAGATATCTTTCGGTACTTGAGATGTACGATTGATATGAGCTTGTTCTATCCCTATAGAGAGATGATGGATTCGGACCCATCACACACCAGGATCGCCGCCAACACTGGCCTGTGTCCAACATCCCCATCCCAAAACGACATGTGTTTTGGAAGATTTTGTTGATATTGGGTATCTCTCTGACCCATACAAAGGTCATTCCCAAACTGGTGAAGTGTTCACCATGGGTAAAGACCGTGATATCTTAGAGGTCTACAAAAATAGACCCTAGTCGCTATATTTTCTAACAATGCAGAGATTATTGCTCCTCACAAAGTGATTCGTGAATGTATATGGATTGGATCCATAGTTACGCATGTTCGAACAATTGTGATCTGAAGTCTACCACATATGAGCCTACGAGCATATAGGATAATAGGATAATGCTACTTGTTTTGAAGCAAGACTACATCAAAAGCGACCACACCAAGTATAATAAGCAATAACAAACTCTCCTCAAGATCAAGTGAACTAGGTTTGATCTGAGGATAGTATGAAAGACTTGCTCACTAAGTCATTGCCTAAATTCCATTTTCAAGAAACATGTAGGTAGCATCATTTGCGGAAGTTATCCGAACTCCAATGACTGTAGTCGTCAGGGGGAGGTGTCTACATGTATGGTCTCGAAACGTGAAGGGTGTGTTGTGCTCTTTTTCCCTTTCGACCGAGGTTATTTTTGTCCCACTGGGTTTTGTTACGTGGCAATGTTTTTAATGAGGTAACGAGAGGAGCACCACGTACCACGTTTAGGCGACACAAAGGAGAGTGGTCAAGTAAATCTCTATTTGTGTGTTTGGCCCAAACTCTAAGTTATTTGACTTAGTAGTAATAGAGTTTGATTAGAAGAATCTAGAGATTGTCTTTCCTTGTATGATTCAGACTCTATGCATTATAATCCTCTATATAAAGAGGCCCTATTATCAATGAGAATACACAGCAATTTTCTCTCAATGTTTATTTTCCTAAAACATTATCCAAATTATGCATGCAAATAATTGAAAAGCATATATGCATGTAAACATACGTGCATAACAAAATATGCAAATGATTTTTGGAAACTTCTATTTCATTAATTGAATAACTGATCGCAACGTGTCCACCACCATCACCAACCATACTTTATTTCATATAAGACAACAACAACATCGTACAACTTTAACACTATAAAAATGACGGACCACCGACCTGATGGAAACTTCCCACAAAGGCAGCGAAAGGCACAGTAGCTAGGTACGTATATATGGCTTTACATGATGGCGCACGCTTGGGAATTTTCTTCACTGAAACAATCGGGGCTGGTCACGCAGTAACTAGTAGTATAGCTCCTCCCACCGCCGTAACTATCACAGACCTGCCTTCCACAGTAGCCATCGTACGGTATGCAAGGGGCAGGACCACAAGGACACCGTCCGTAACAATCCATACAACACGGGTTCACCGGCCGGCAAGGTGGAGGCGGAGGTGGAGGCGGAGGAGGAGGAGGAGGAGGCCTTTTGCAACAATCCGAACAACATGGTTTCACCAGCCGGCAAGGGCAAGCTGGAGGCGGAGACGGAGGAGGCCTTTTGCAACAATCCGAACAACACGGTTTCACCGGCCGGCAAGGGCAAGGCGGAGGCGGAGGAGGAGTCGGAGTCTTAGTCGGAGGCGGAGTCGGAGTCTTAGTCGGAGGCGGAGGCGGTTCAGGTTTTACGATCTCGATGCACTTAAAGACGCCACCTCCTTTGCAGCATAGCTTGTCCCTGATCTTTTCAGGACTGCAGCAGACCACTTTGATGATCACCTGGTTCTTCTTCTCGTCGTACGTCTGGTCACGTATTTCTCTTGTTCACAAATATCCAACCAATAGTACCACAAATCACTTAGTTTACGTTTTTCACAATATTAATGAACCGAACTGGAAGAGAAAAGAGAGACTCACCAGGGAATTTACAGAGAACTTTCTTGACCTTCCTGTAGCATTTTTCACACTGAAGATCTACCTTCAGAATCATAGTCACCTGACATTAATACAATCATTTGCAGAAATTAGATAGATATAGAAAGGAGGTTTTTTTTTTTTTTTTCTGCAAAACAAGAAGGCGTGATTAAGAATTGATCGAGGTTGATGTTCTCGGTTTTGAAGATTAGAAATCGAATCCATCAGGTTCTGTGTTTCTGACAGAAGAATGATGGATTGAGTAGTATGTGACAAATTGAAGAAGAAACAGCGCAAAAACTTGAGAATTAAACCTTTTTTTTTTTTTTTTTCTGAAGAGGAAAATAAAATTACAACACAAAGTCTCTAACTACACTAAAATTAAATTGGTCTACATCAAACGCTAAGCAAGTTGAAAGGGGTAGCTTGTCTCGCCAGATAATTGGATCCAGAGCTTGATGTCCAAGAGAGGTAATTGTGTCCGCCACAAAATTTGCTTCGCAAGGAATATGAGAGAGAGATTTCAAATAGAGTAGAGATGCCTTAGATATCACGAACAAGTGAACGAATTCATTTTCCAAGGAGGGTCACATTTTTGCTCCTCACAAAAAATACATATTGAGAGGAGCATAATTGATCAAATGGGTGATCTAGTTACCTATATCATAAGAAAAAAGAAATGGAAAAGCATAGACAACTTTCTAGTGCATGCATGGAGAAATACCTTCTCTTCCCCCATTGTTGTAGCGGTGAGTGCTCGACCAGATGAGATCTGATGTTTGAACAAAGTCTTGGCTGAAATGATTGAATATAGGGGAGGAACTACTATATATAAATGGTGAAGGGGTACGTCAAGACCCCCCAAGTCAACATCTGACATTTCTTCACTTAATTATTATAGGAATAAATTCAGTTTACCCCCATGAACTTTAGGCCTAAAATCAGACTGGTCCTTAAACTTTTTTTTTAATCAGACTGATCCTTGTACTCTCAAACAACATCACTAAAGTCCAAAATTTGAACCCGGGTCCAAAAATGACGTCAGCTGCTGAGTTGGAGCCTACAAGGGGGCCTACACTTCAGATTTTTAAACCCTGAAGGAGGGCATAATGGACATTTCCTATTTAATATAATTTTTTTTCTCTATATTCTCTCTCTCTCTCTCTCTTCACTGCGCAGTCCTCATGGAGGAGGCTCTCTCTCTCCCTTTTCTCTCTCTTCACTGCGCAGTCCTCATGGAGGAGGCTGCAAAGTCTCCGATCCGATCCCAAATCCTCCAACTCCGATCCAATCCCAAGTCCTCATCGCCTTCTCTCTCTCCTCCTCCTACTCTGCTCTCCACCAATCCTCCCCGATCCACGTGCCGCACCTCCCTACACTTCGACGCCCTCCCTCCTCCTTCTCCTCCGACCATGTCAACACCCCCAAATCTGTTGTGCAACACAAGAAATCAAAGCACAAGGAGAAGAGCAAGTGGAGTAGAGCTGAAATCGATTTTTCGCCGGTGTCGCCAAATGAAGGTGAGTTTGAGGTTGGTGATGATGTGCATGTGAAGAGGAGAGAGGATGCGAGCTCCGACGAGAAAGTGGTTCAGGTGGAGGAATGTAGTTTGAAATTTACTTTTAGTTTGATTTGGAAATTTTGGATTTTGGATCTTGAAATTGCAGATCCAGAGTTGCTTGAATTTGTTGATTTGGGAGGGAGTTCGGGAGTAGATTACTTCGTGGCGGAGCAAAGATTGGCGACTGTGAGGGCGGTGGTGAGGGGGGGGGGGTCGTTTGTTAAGCTCGTTAAAACTGTGGAGGCGAAAGTTTTGGTTTGGATGAGTTTTGGGGACATGGATACGTGTATGTCGAGATTGAGAGGGAGTGAGAATGTTGGAGAATGGAGAGTTGGTCTGGTTTGAGTGATGAGATGAGAATGGTGAACATTGTTTCGAATACGAATTCGGATGCAAATGTAGGGATGAGGAGAATGGGAATTGAGTGAGAGAGTGAGGGTGGATGGGCTGGTTGGGCCTCTGGTGAAACGAGTCTTTGGGGTGGAATGAAAGAGAGGATTTGCTTCTAGCGGCGGCGGGGAGGGAGGGAGGGAGGGAGGGAGGGGGGAGAGAGAGAGAGAGAGAGTATAGAGAAAAAAAAATAAAAAAAAAATTAGAAATTATATTAAATAGGAAATGTCCATTATGACCTCATTCAGGGTTTAAAAATCTGAAGTGTGGGCCCCCTTGTCGGCTCCAACTCAACAGCTGATGTCATTTTTGGACCCGGATTCAAATTTTGGACTTCGGTGATGTTGTTTGAGAGTACAAGGACCAGTCTGATTTTAGGTCTAAAGTTCAGGGGGGTAAACTGAATTTAATCCATTATCATACATATACTAAATATGGTTGCACTGTTCATTATGGTTCATAAGACAGTGAAGTGACGGTTTTGGCCCCAGCTTTTGACTGAAATTACACTTTTGCCATAATATTTCAATTTTTTTTTTTAAATTTTTTTTAAGGGAGAGCAATTCTATTTTGTATATGTAAATTTCGACAAATTATGGAAAATGTTTATTATTTGCTGTATCCCATTTGTTGCTACTCTATTATTAATAACAAAACAAATCATATTCTAAGTAGCGCCAATGTTTTGTAGATTGCGAGTATTCATCTATAATATATGAAACTTGGAAAAGAAAAAAAAAACAAATCTGCAGCATTGCGCAGGTCAGTTTGCTAGTTATTATTCTATATGTTAAACGTGGATGCACTATTACGCTGTTCTAAGGACAGTGTCCTTGATTTTTTCTCATAATTTCAGGCTGCTATTGGTGTATTCTAAGTACGGTAAACAGTCGTTAGATGTTGGGGATATTATGAGGCTGACATTCAGGGGGAGTTGAAAAGTGGTTTTTGACCTTGGTTTTCTCCAATAAGATGAAGTTGCTGTATGGATAGGGATGATTGAAAAAAGCATTAACTTTTTATTTTTAATCAGCTCATCTTTTTCACTTTTGAGTTTTGACTACTTGCTCTTCTGTAATGTTTTTGTCTTACTAGGAATTTTTGTGTTTGTCTTTGGAACCATCACACCTTTTGAGCTTATGACTTCGTAATAAATTATAGGATTAATTTCAGTTTACCCCACTGAGGTTTAGGGGTGTCATCATTTCACCCCCTGTACTTTCAATTTTGAATTTTTACCCCCCTAAACTTTCCAATTTCAATCAACCGTGTCCAATTTCTACTATTCCGTCCAAATTGGACGTTAAGTTTGACTTTTGAGGGCTAAAATGGTCATTTCAACATAAAAAATTTAAAAAAAATTTAAAATTAAAATTTTTTTAAAATTTTTCATTTATTTATTTATTTTGTCTTCAACCTATACACCACAAGTTATAATAGGTTTATAAAAACAAAAAAATACTCTACGTGGTTGAATCCCGCTTGCTAGTCTATGATATTTATGATATATCTCTGATAAAATGAAGAATTTTAGGATATATCCCCAATAAAGTGAAGAAATATTTGTAAAAAATAATTTTACACTTTATCTGTAAATAAATATCTGTATATTCCCAATAAAGTGAAGAAATATCTGTGTAAAATCATTTTTGGTCTATGATATTTGTGATATATCTCCAATAAATTGAAGAATTTTATGATATATCCCCAATAAAGTGAAGAAATATCTGTAAAAAATGATTTTACACTTTATCTATAAATATCTGTATATCCCCAATAAAGTGAAGAAATATCTGTGTAAAATCATTTTTGGTCTATGATATTTGTGATATATCTCCAATAAATTGAAGAATTTTATGATATATCCCCAAGAAAGTGAAGAAATATATGTGTAAAATCATTTTTTACAGATATTTATTTACAGATAAAGTGTAAAATTATTTTTTACAAATATTTCATATATATATATATATATATTCACTTTATGGGGGATATATCCTAAATTCTTCACTTTATCGGAGATATGTCACAAATATCGTAGACCAGCGAGCAGCTTTCAAGTTGAAGACAAAAAATACTCTAGGTAGTTGAAAGTTTCAACTACCTAGAGTATTTTTTTTGTTTTCATAAACCTATCATAACTTGTGGTGCATAGGTTGAAGACAAAATAAAATAAAAAATAATAAAAAAAATAAAAGAAAAACGAAGAAACAGAAAAAAAAAAAAAAAAAAAAAAATGAAGAAACAAAAAAAAAAAAAAGGCAAAGAAACCGAAAAATAAACTAAAAATCAGAAAAAAAGAAATTTTTTATTTTTTTATGTTGAAATGACCATTTTAGCCCTCAAAAGTCAAATTTAACGTCCAATTTGGACGGAATAGTAGAAATTGGACACTGCTGATTGAAATTGAAAAGTTTAGGGGGTAAAAATTCAAAATTGAAAGTACAGGGGGTGAAATGATGATACCCCCAAACCTCAGGGGGGTAAACTGAAATTAATCCTAAATTATATAGGAAACTACAAATACCCCCTTGTCAAAATTTCAAAGCACAAATAACTCCTCAACATTTGGTTTTACACATTTAAGTACATAAGTTTACACTTAATGACATTTTGTCTTTAGTGAGTCTTTTATTTTCCTTTAGCATTTATTTCTTCCTTCAGTAAAAATAAAATTGACGGAGCGTAGTGGGCCCGTGCTTTTGAATTTGTTTGTTTAAACACATTGTAGGTATATAATCCATCCTCTATACTGAAAGGTAAACAGTTATTTTTACTATTCATAATTCCAATCGTCAACAAACTTGAGTTAAATGCTATCTGTAAAATTACTAGCAAAGAATTGAAAAAGGAAAAAGAAAAATTGGAAAAATTGAAATATTTAAGAGAAAATCTTAAAAGAGATACTCTCGACTATTGGGATATCATCTTTAGGATTCAAACAAGAATCTATAAACTTGAGCTAGATATTGAAAATATCTTATATATTCTCAAAGAGGAACAAAAACCTCTTGATTATTTGAGCATTGGTTAGTCCGCAAATCACTGGTATCAGAGTTTGTAAAATAGCTCAAAAGGGGAATCTCCAATGGGGACAATGTCTGATTTAATATTAGAGAAGTTGAATTCTCTACTAAAATCCTCTGATGAGAAACATCAGATCTTGCTGAAAGAATTATCTAGATGTCAAGATCATCTAAAAAAATTACCTGCTATAATCTACCAATTAGAAAAATTAGAAAACAAAATAGATTATATCAAGGAACTTCCAAAAACGGAAGAAGAAAAGCTAACAAGTGTTAGTAGAAAAATCAATGAACAGCAAAAAACGCTGGATTCTATGAAAAATATACTGAAAGCTAATGGATTTAAACCATTAGAAAAACCTGAGAAGAATCCTGTTCCAAACATGATTTTTCTTGGACCCTCTACTAGTCAAACTAGTATTCGGTATGAAAACCCGAAAGATACAAGAGATGTCAAAATGATTAGCATCTTTGGGAAAAAGAAAGGAGTACAACTCCTCAATGCTGAAGAGTTCGAATACAATGAGATCGAACATGAGGTAAAAAACTCCTCAATTCCAAAGTTAGATTTCAAACAAATCTACAAAAGGGGAACATTTGATCTGATGGATAGCCATAACTTCAAATTACTAGAATTTACAACCCCCTCTACAACAAGAGAAACCGATCTACTGATGATCACTCCTGTAGAAGTTGCCCGAGCAAGAACAAAAAATTATCAATTTATGCATATTGGAGCAGTCCAAGTAGGCATAAAACTTTTGGCTCGAGAAGGCATAAACTGTTCAGTTCTATGTGTCCTATAAGACAATAGACTAACATATTTTCAAGCTAGTCTATTGGGAACTCTTGAAGCATCTTTATGCAATCAAGTAGCTTATTTCAACTGTTTCCCAAATTTCTCAATCAGCTTGAAAGATGCAGCTCACTGTCTAAGACTGAGAGTCAAGACAGATGGCATATCAATGAAAAAATATATGCAAGAACTGGCTATAGTATACAGAATATACTATAAGTTGATGAGTACCACAGTAGAACCTAAAACCAGAATATCAAATATCTCAGGTCTTACTACTGGTTTCCTCACCAGCCAGAAGAACCATTCACAACAGATTCACAAGGTTACTTGGAATGAAGTAACTTTTCCTATTGAATGGAAATTGTCTGGTCTGAAAAAACCAGCAGAAAATGCCAAAGTGGCAATATATGAAAGCAGAAAGACTGGAGATATCAGTCTAAAATTCGACGATCACAGAAAAAGTGACGTCTGTCCTGATGAATGTCAGGATAAACAACAATCTTCTCAGAAGAAGCTACATCACTAGAGAAGCTAGTGTTAGTGGTACTAAATACTCTGAAGAACCATCAGAGTCTATCACTGAAGAAGAATTAGAAGCTGATCTGAACAGATTAGTCAATATGCTTAGAGCACAAAAGCTCTATGATCTCTATAATGAAGCAGAATCCTGCGAAAATCCTGAACGATTAGAAAAACTAATCAAAGAAATGAAAATTTTCAAAACAGGTAAGACAAGAAAAGTCCTTCCCTATCAAGATATAGAAATGGAAGAAGGAGAAAGCTTCAAAACAGTCATCATAAGAGAAAAGGGAAAAGTAAAACTCCTTTTACAGAAAGCCCCTACGGGCAAAAATGGAGAAAGAAATTCTCAAAGATTTGTCCCAGAGGACAATATACCAGAATACCAATTTCTACTCACGGTATCTGGCTAAATCTAGACAAAGCTCTAGACAAGAGAAAAACTCTTGACCAATGGGTTGATAGCCTGATGTAGCTTCTGCTCTAACCCTTGGAAAATTTGAAGCACCAAATCTTCAGGTGTACTATGAAACTACTCTCACCGGAGTAGCAAAAAAGTATTACTTCTCTTTCAAAGAGACTGCCAGAGGGAAAGATTGGCTTAAAGAGATAAAAAATTCAAAATCTCCTTATGATTTTGCAATACCCCTATACGATCAGTTCTGTGGAGATCTCTCAAATTTAAGTGAGAAGGCTAAAGAAACAGCCAAATTAAATATCTATGCTCTCAAAATCTGCGACATGAGATATTTTTAAGAATACTTGAATGAATTTCAAGAATATTACTGTACGATTGGTGAACTAGAAAATACTGATCTAGTCAACCTGTTGCACAGGAAGCTCCCTGAACCATGGAGAACAGCTGTGAGAGAAAGTATAGCTGAAAAACCAATTGAACGATTTTTAGTTGGAGGAATTGCCGACAGAATTAGGCAATTACTGAAAGAACAATGCAAAGCCAATCTTAGAGCTAAGATGGCCAAGAAAGAACTCAAAGGAGTTGAAAATTTCTGTTATGGAATACTGGATATGCCAACCAACTGGGGATGTCATGAATCCAAGTTCCACCAAAAAAGAAAAGAGAATTATTACTCGAGAAAATTCAAGAAGAGTAATAAGAAAAAAGATTGGAAATTTAAGAAAAGTTGCAACTTCAAACAACATGATGAAAATCCTAAAAAGAAATTCTTCAAGAAAAAGAAGAATAATAGAGTCAACCATCAGAATACTCAACCAGGCAAGAAAGCTTGCAGATGCTGGTTATGTAAAGCTGAAGGGCACTATGCCAAATGAATGCCCAGAAAAGGGTAAAAGATCTACTAAAGCTCTATTTGAAGAATATGAGCCTATAGTAGAAACAGCAAACATGAAGGGCTACGAAATAGCCTATTCTGATGATGAAGAAGATGACAGATCAGTTTACTCTGCCTGGTCTGAAGAAAAAGAATCATCTGATTCAGAAACAGATTCTGAAGTAGAGTACTTAGAATCTAGACAAATGAATGTTTTACATGTCAAAAACTGGGAAGAAAGTAAGATGGAAGCAATAACGTCTTCTTGTCAGGTGAACTGGTACATTCGCTTGTGACTACTGCTTATGTCATGAAAAGAATGGACTTCCTATGTTCTGTGAAAAGTCAAAAAGACTTATCACAAGGAATGCTTCATAGCTGAAGCAAGAAGAAAGACCAAAAATGTCACTTGTCAGCCAATTGGAAGAACAAGAATATGCATAATTTTTCTCTGAGCAAAAAGAGAAAGAAATAGAGACTATGTTCCAAGAAGTTATGGAACCCTCTTCCTCAAAAATAAAGGAAGAAAAAATAGAGGAAGAAAAACTCGATATAAAAGAAGAAAAAATCAAAGAAGAAAACCTCGATACAACTATTGAACTTGTTGAAATACCAGAAAATGTTCCAGAAGAATGTAAACCATTCATACCTCAGGAACAAGCTCAAAAAAATGAGCTACAACAATCGAAAGTCGTCTGTACTAGTACATACAGCAACTACATAGAGCTTGGACTCAAATTTCCTGACCATAAAAAATATCATCTACATGCATTTGTAGACAATGGATCGGGATTTACAGTTGCAAAGAGATTTACAATTCCAGAAGAACTCTGGAAAGAAGATAAGAAAAGAATAGCTACTGGTGTTACATTTGATGAAAGCCATCTCACAATGAATAAAGTAGCAAAAAATGTTCACATCACCATTGGTGGAGGAACATTTATCATCCATAATGTTTGGCAATCTGAAGGCCAAGGATCCGATTTTTTGTTGGGAAATTATTTTATTCTCCAACAAAGATTCATCCAGGATGAAGAAGCAATAGGCTTCAGAAAAGGTGAATGGGTGTTCTGGGCAGATAGGCTTACTCAAGCCAGAAGTGTAGTAGGTCAAAATTTTACTACACAATACCAGAGATCGCAACAGAATAGTGGTGATCTTACCCCCTACCAACCCAAATTTGAAACCATCCTCCAAATCAAACAACAAGAAGAATTACTTATTAAAGAATCATCTTCTAAAGATGAAGAAGAAGAAGAAGAAACAACTAGCACAGATGAAGAAGCTAGTTTCATCCATGAACATAACCTCAAGCACTTTCAGAACAAGCTTGAGTCTCAGAAAATTCCCACTCTTGATAAAATCAAGAAACTACTCGAGCAGAATATCGATGTAGACCCTCAGAAGTTTTGGGAAAAAGACCCAGTGGTCTGTGAATTAAGATTACATGATATGAATGTCATCTGTCATGTCAAAGCTATTCCTCAGTACAAAGAGGAAGACCAGAAAAAATTCAGAAAAGACATTGAAGGTCTCCTGAACAAGAGATTAATTCAACCTTCCACTAGCCCTCATCATGCTCTAGCATTCTACATAAGAAATCATGCAAAAAACCTCAGAGGAAAAGCTAGAATGGTAATTGACTACAGAGATGTCAACAAGAAGACAGTCAAAGACAGTTATCAAATTGCTCAAGTAAGAGTACTGATCAACCAGCTCAGAGGAGCTAAAGTCTTTTCAAAATTCGATGCAAAGTCGGGTTTTTGGCAAGTCAAGATGCATCCTGAGAATATCCCTCTCACTGCATTCGGAACACCATAAGGCCATTATGAATGGTTAGTAATGCCTTTTGGTCTAAAGCAAGCTCCCTCAATCTTCCAAAGAAAGATGGATAACATCTTCAAATATGTTGCGGAGTTCTGTGTCGTTTATATTGATGACATCCTTGTCTTCTCCAAAAATAAAGAAGAACACATGAAACACCTCCATGAGATTGTAAAGCTGATAGTTCAGCATGGAATTATCCTAGGAGAAAAGAAAATCTTCTTTATCCTCGATGAAGTCGATTTCCTAGGAATAAACATCAAGAATGGAGTAATAAAACTCCAACCTCACATCCTTGAGAAGATCTGGAAATTCCCAGATAGAATTCCTGATGTTAAGAGTCTAGAGAGATTCTTAGGAGTCATAAACTATGGGAGAGATTCTTAGGAGTCATAAACTATGGGAGAGATTTTATTCCCAAAATCTTAGGACTAACAGCAATGTTATCTCCTAAAACAAGTTCCAAAAGAAAATGGAACTTCACTGAAGATGATGAAAACATTGTGAAGCAGATAAAAAATCTCTGCAAAAACCTCCCTCCTCTACAACAACCAGAGGAAAATGATGAAATTATCCTCCAAACAGACGCGAGTGATAATTACTGGCCCGGTGTTGTTCTGGCAAAAACGTCTGAAACTAACATTGAAAAGATCTGCAAATTTTGTAGCGGCAAGTTCAGCCCTGCAGAACTAAATTATCCCACAGCGGAAAAAGAAATTTTGGCTGTCAAGAGAACTATTTTGAATTCTCCATCTTTTCTTGGAAAACCCTTTACTGTCCGCACCGATTGTGCTAGAGTAAAGAATTTCAAAAATTTTAAACTTGATAAAGCTGCTGATAGAGGAAGACTAGCAAATTGGCAATTATTTCTTAACCAATATGATTATAATGTTGAATTAATTGCAGGAAACAAGAATTATCTTCTAGACGCCCTAACCAGGGAAATGGCGATGTTCAGCCAAAGAGATGACAACGAAGGTCGCAATCCCAGAAACAGAAGAACTGGGAAAGAACATGAAACCACTGAGGATCCTAAAGAAAAAATCCTCAAAAGGTTCTTGCTAAGTCCAAAAGGACTATCCACAGCTGATTAATCCCAGGGTAAAGGATTGGCTAGCCCGTCTCAAACGGTAAACGATAAAGGCTCATCAAGACCGTTGACGGCTGTTGCTTTGCCGAAAAGCAAACATACTCAGACTAGAGTAATAAATGTTTTTAATTATGAATTAAGAACTTTTGCTGATCCTGTGTTCAAAACTGGCAGGAGGCTAGCTTACCACCAGAAGGCAATCTTGGATAATCTCTTATTTTCCTTTCAGGAAAGAAACAGTGGTATTATGTTCCCAGCTTTGTTCGCACTAGCTGAAGAACTCCATGAAAATGCTAGACCACAGCATGAAGAAATTCAAATACAGCAGAGTGCTATTAGAAGTGAAAAAATTCACTATCTTGAATATCTAGAAAGTGCTAGAGTTCCTATCATAGCACTCAAAGAATCAGATTGGTTTGAATTCCATAATCTGATTGGAAGCCATAATTCTGAAAATCGAATTCCTACAACCCTATTCATTGTTGCAGGACCTTATGTTAGAAGATATGGTGTAAATGTTCAGAGTGAACATCCTCAAGAACACAAGCTCTGGCTTGTTGAAAATGGTTTTGTCCATAATCTATGGACTAAAACAAATGATGATCTCAAGGGACTGCCCCTTATCATTGTAAATACAGTCAAAAATGTCAGAAAAAATGACTGTATGCTGAGACTGAAGTTCAGATCCACTCCACCAGAATGGATACATAAGGCAAATGGTCAAGTTTAGTATATTTCTCCATATCATTATGTGAGAATCATTCAAAGAAGATATCTTCAGCCTGCCTGCGTTGGATACAATGGCCAGCCAAATTCAAGCATTCCATGGATGAAGGCCATGTCTCTAGAATATATCAAGAAGATCATCTCTGAAGATACAAAGAATACCTTCTTGGCAGCAGGAGAAAAGACAATTATCACTGCTTACGATCATCTTGACGTCGTCAGTAGTGACCTTTTCCTATCTCTCACAAGAAAGGAGATAGATTTGACACTGGCATGCTTATAGTGGGTTGAAAAGCTTGAAACAAACAACCACTACAAGATGTATGTTGATACAGATGTCGAAGATAATGCAACAACTACTCGTATGGCCCAGGCAGATAACAACTCATTTGTCCTTGGTCACAACTCAGAAACAGATGAGAACATGTGAAGCAGCAGGTGTAGAAAGCACCAAAAGTACTTTTAGACTTTTCCCAAAAGTTGCTTTTTCTTTTCAAAAAGACAGGTGAAAAGCACTTCACCTAAAAGAATCTGCTTTTCCCCGTCCGACCTCCACTAGCAAGAGCACTCAAGAAAGTAGAAAATCACGGAGTTGTGCTATACATTTTTATGATTTGAATTCCAGTTTGGAGTCCGCTCCCTATATAAGAAGCTTTAAGTTTCATTTGTAGGGCATCCGAAAATTTTCATATCAGTTCTAAATCAGAAAATTGAGCAGAATTAGATTCTCTCAAGAAGTAAGAAAGCCATAGTAGCAGCAGCAGGCTTTCTAGAAGTCTTTTGATGCAGTGTGCATCTTATCTCAAGTAAGTACTTGTAATCAATTATGAGTAGCTAAACAGCTTTTAGCTGTTTGCCCAAGAGTGAGGCTCTAGGTTCTGTATCTGTATTTATGTTTGAATAAAATAAATTCAGCTTGTGCCCAATACACTGTCACAAAAATACTTTGGTTGTTTCTGCATTTGTAAAGTAGCAGTAGCAGTTGTTATGTTTTTTTTTAAAAAAAAGTCTAAACCCTTTATCATACTAATGCAGCAGTGATTCCGCCCTGTTAGAAGCCGCTTAGACAGGAAGTCGTTAGGCGAAATTGTGGCATGTTGAAGGCTAGTCCTTCGGCTGATATTGTGTAAAGACTTTTGGTAGAAAATATTGGCTGATACTGTGAAAAAATTGTGAAAAGGTAAAAAGGAATAGGGTGCGTCCTTAATTGTGTAAGGGAAAAGGTTGTGGACTTTTGTGTTAAATAAAAGGTTGTCTGGGAGTCCTTTGTAGTTGTCTATAAATTATATGGCATTTTTCAAGTCAATATTATATGTCTTCAGAATGCTTTCTTGATTGTACTGGTAAGAGCTCTTGGCTGCCTATTCTATCTATATAAGCGCATATTCTAATCGCTAACACGATTATAAGATATGAGAGTAAATACATAGTGCAGAAAACTTCCAAAGCAAGGTTGAATATATCAAACAACTATTTAATCACAATCAATATTTTCGATGAAAAAGATGCTGAATCATTATGGAGAAAGAAAAGAAAGGAGCTTCTTTGAATTGAAAGACATACTAACAAAGTGGGAAAATTCTACAATGTGTTAACGTATGACATGCATACAATTGCCTGAAAAGTGGTAAAATGAGTCCCTAAAATAGTAATATTAGTCCTCAAAGTAGTAACATGAGTCCTTAAAGTGATAAATTTTTTTAGTTACCACATGAATCCTCAAAATAGTAATATTAGTCCTCAAAGTTGGAACATGAGTCCTTAAAGTGGTAAATTTTCTTAGTTTACTATATGAGTCCTGAAAATAGTAATATTAGTCCTCAAAGTGATAACATGAGTTCTTAGAGGGGTAAAAATAGTTGATGTATGAGAAATATTAACATACCATAGCTTTACCCGACAGAGTGATATTTTTGATAACACACGACCTGAGAATTGAATCAATTGAAATGCATAATTGATAAATTGAATAGAAATCCATTTTTGTATGTATATATTTCAATTGATGAATCAAATAGGAATCACTTTTCCCGATTGAAAACTTTATGAGTCCAAGTATAATACAAATATTTATAATTTATACAAATTTCTCTTCTTTTTACTAAAATCTGCTTTGATTTATTTAATATCAGTGGTAAGTGGTAACTCATTTCTCTTCTTTTTACTAAATTCGCTGACAAAGTCTTCAATATCAGTGGTAAGTGGTAACTCATTTAATATTTACGATTCTTATTTATCTTTGTGTTCATTTTGTGATGTTTGTTTAGAAGTTATTCACTGCACAGCATATTGGTTTCTAATTATTTGAAAAATTTTGTGCTATTTACACTATGCACATTTGTTCTGCATATACTGTTTACTTTAGTGTTGACTAGGTAGTCCCACGCGATGCTGCGGGGAAGAAAATTGATAGTAAATTAAATGGAGGTTTATATATATGCAAATGGTCAGGACAATCGGTGCATGCCTTGAAACTTAAAAGTGGATGATTGTAGCTTAAATTTCCCTCAATTCAAAACACAGAGGTGTTGCCTCACAAAAGTGAAAACCAAAACTAAAAACAAAATCAATGTCTGCAGTAATCATGTTTGATGTTTGTATTTGATTGTGTAAATTTGTAATCAACACCAAAATGATAGGAGCAAATGCAAAAGCAAAAGTCATCAATTTCAATTTCAATTTCATGTTCTTCTTTTCCAAGTCTACATGTTGGATGAGCATAGAGACTGCATTCTCAGTGTGATCTAATGCTTTGATTCCTCCCACCACAGAAATGGTCACTGCTGCTGCAACCTCTGAGGGTTTAAATTCCAAGAAGTCAATTCCTGCATTGAATTCCCACCCACCAAAAATCCAGCACAAACAAAAAATGTAAAACAAAACAATCATAATGTATATTGAACACAACCAAGCTTGAATAAGAAGATGAAATTGAAATTGAAACCTACCTCAGGAACAGTTTGAGTTGATTTAGAGAAGCTTTCGCAATCTGAAAGCTTATGACAGGGTTAATATCTTCAAAAAGCATCTAGAAAGATTTTTCACAATAGAAGTACACATAGCAAAATCATCAGTGTATGCTATGGCTTAGTTGCAATTCAACTAAGTCTTTCTCACAGTGACATTCATAAAACTCAAAACTTCAACCCATTTTAGTAAATTGAGATGCTTAACTACACTATTTATCTACTACAATGTCCAATAATACGAAAAGCCAAAGGACCAAATGTTTAGAATGAATTCTCAATACAACATTCATCCTGAACAATTACAGATTCTATGAGCCCTGATCTCCAATCCTTAAGCATTGCCAAAGAAGCACAAATTCCAATATTGATGACCAAATAATGATACCAGATTCATTGAGATAATTCAATCATTTGGACTATACATATCACAGCAGTGACCTCCTTCTTTAGAAATCCATACTTTTCATAGCAATGAGACCGAATCAAACTTAACCTCAGTTTAACAATCCCAAAGCAGCCAACTTCAAACATATAAAAGAAAACTGAAGAGCCAAAATAGAGAGAACAGTTAGATTTATTTTGAATACTTGTTGTATCTATAAATAAAACCACAAAAACCCAATGGCAGATATCAACACAGCTATATTGACCAGGAACCTGAACATCACAATGAAGGCACTCTACTCATAAATTGATCCAATTGAAGACAAAGTTGCTACAGGCAAAACCAAAAGCAACAAAATATCAGAGCTTTGTAAGTCAGATTAAGCAAACATGAAAATTAAATAAAGGTGGAAAAACTGTTGGAAACACAATCGGCTAAAAATTTTGTCAAACAAATATTCCTTATTTTTGTGGGATAGGAATTGAAAGAACTAAAGAAAATAATGATAAATTTACATTTTCAAATCAGAAAGAGGCACATAACAGAGAACTCTGGTTTGTTTAAAACCTAAAACCACTTATATATACGATGATATGAGCAGTCCAAACTGAAAAATAAATCTGGTTTAGTATCAATCAGATTTTGTTCAAAGAAAGAAGAACGTGTGTTGGGAGATATTGTAAAATACTATCATGACAATCTTTCTTTAGTATCAATCAGATTTTGTTCAAAGAAGAAATGATATTTTACATGTTAATATGCAAATTGATACTATCATGACAATCTTATAGTAATCTATGTAAACATACATGCATGATTGAACCACTGCTAGTTGTATGATTTTTTTTTTATAATTTTTTGTTTTATGACAGTATATGATTTCATTGACAATATGATCAGACTACAAAAAAGAAAAAGAAAAAAGGAGAGATAGATTTCACCCAATTTAAGCTTCAATTGAAAATGCGTGGGAAGATAAGTTTAACTCAAACAATTCAAACATAGAACACCAAAAGCTAACATGCACCTTTGTCAATCTAACAGAGCATCTGAAAACAAACACCATCAAGCAAATAATACCCGAGAACAATCTGAAATTCATCAATACCCATCAAAAGTCCTCCTTGAAAATTCAGGAGATTCAATAGCTTGAATCTCTAAGAAAATAATGACATCCCCAGAATCGATTTTGCCCCAACAATTGCTTCTATTTATAGGAACAAATAAGAAAACCCAGCAAGAATCTGCATCAAAACAATTGAGGAGGACCCAAATCAATACCCAATTAGAGAACAAAAAAAAACATACATGAGCAATCGTCTTATTCTCCAAGTCAAAATCAAACCTTGCTTCAATTGGATTTGATTTTGCATAGGAACAAAACGCAGGAAGTTTTTCCCTCTTCCCATAGTTTACTTGCTTACTGCTGAATCTCTTCTTCTTCTTCTTCTTATTTCCTTCGCGCTCTCTCTCTCTCTCTCTCTCTCTGTGCAGAGGAAAGGAGCAAACTCTCGATCTCACCATCGCTATCTTCGTCTGTCTCTATATTTCTGCAGGGAAAGGACGCGCGTCAACACTACTCGGTGGCAGGAGAAGCGAACAACTCTTGGGACTCGATGCCATAGAAGACATGAGGCAGGACAATTTCGTCATAGAAGACATGAGGTAGGGGTAGAACAGGTAGGACACTATTCATTCATTTTGTCTTTTCCGAAATGAACAGTAAAAGCGTAATTTAGCTTTAGAATGTGTTTGAATATAGCTTTTTAGAGCAGTCTCCTATTGAAATAGATGTCTCCGCTTTCTAAATCTTGGTTGATAACTAGATCAATGCTCCCACATCTATTTAGTTTCTCTTTCATAAAAGTACAGCAGCAAAGTCATCTAAATATATTAAATTTTAAATTCTTAAGTTGTATTTGAATAATTTACAGATCTGGCCAACTCCTCAATTTCCAGAGAAATAGGATTATAAAAATATTGTTTTAGGGAATCAGAAATTGAGAGATAATCGCTGTGTATTCTCATTGATAATAGGAGCCTCTTTATATAGATGATTACAATGCATAGAGTTAGAATCATACAAGGAAAGAGAATCTCTAGATTCTTCTAATTGAACCCTATTATCACTAGGTCAAGTAACCTAGAGTTTGGATTAAACACAAATAGAGATATCCTTAAACATTCCCCCTTGTGTTGTCCAAACGCGGTGCTTCTCTCGTTGCCTCGTTAAAAACCTTGCCGAGTAACGAAAACTCAGTGGGACAAAAATAACCTCGGTCGAAGGGGAAAAAGAGCACAACACACCCTTCACGATTCGAGGTTAACATGTAGACATCTCCCCCTGATGTCTGTGCCTCCCCCTGATGACTACGATCATGGGAGTTCAGATAATTTCCGCAAGTCAATTCTTGCCACATGTTTCTCAAACGTGGATTTGGGCAATGACTTAGTACAAGTCTGCCTCACTGTCCTAAGATCGAACCTAGTTTACTTTGATCTCGAGGAGAGTCTATTGTTGCTGATTATGCTTGGTGTTATCGCTTTTGATGTAGCCTTGCCTCATTTGTTCAAAATAAGCAGCATTATCCTAAATGCTCGTAGGCTCATCTGTGGTAGACTTCAAACCACAATTGCTTCGAACATGCGTAATTATGGATCCAATCCATATACATTCAGAAACCATTTCATGAAGAGCAATGATCTCTGCATTGTTCGAAGATATAACGATTAGAGTCTATTCTGTAGACCTCCAAGATGTCACGGTCTTTTCCCATGGTGAACACTTGACCGGATTGGGAATGACCATTGTGTGGGTCAGATAGATACCCAACATCAGCAAACCTTCCAAAACACATGTCGTTTTGGGATGGGGATAGTGGACGCAGGCCAGTGTTGGCGGCGTACCTGGTGTGTGATAGGTCCGAATCCATCATCTCTTTGTAGGGATAAAACATGCCCATATCAATCATACATCTCAAATATCGAAAGATATCTTTTACACCAATCCAATGTCGTCACGTTGGCGCAGAGCTATATCTAGCTAACAAGTTCACAACATATGAGATGTCTGGCCTTGTGCATTGGGATAAGCACAATAATGCGCCTATTGTACTCAGTAAGGCACTTCTGCCTCTAGCACATCTTCGTCATCATCCTTTCGACGAAGAGGATCCTTTTCAGGATCAAGACTATGGACTATCATGGGGTTGCTTGAAGGTTTGACCGTGTCAAAATGTCTAAGCATCTATCGACACGGTGCTCAAGTTCTAAACCGAGACATAATCGTGTTCTCCCAAAATCCTTCATCTCAAACTCGGATTTCAAGTGTTCAGCGGTTTCCCTTAACTCTTTAAGGGCTTCTAATGAAGATCATGTCCAACATGAACCGCGATAGAATCCGAAACTTGTTATAGAAACGCGTGGGCATATCCCTTCCCAATCAAGTAGTCACTTTAGTGAGCGTTTCAACCTTATTGTAAACGCGCTCCGTGGTCTAGAACTTCTTGACTTGGGTAAATGGAGTTCTCCATGAACCTTCATGTATATTTCATATCTAGATCCCTATAGAGATACGTAGTGACCACATTTGTAAGCTGCATGTTCAGTTATTCGAAAACTACCAAACTGATAGGTTAGTGGAGTACAATGACATCTAATACGAGAGAATCTGTCTCATCGTAGTCGATTTCAGGGCGTTTTATGAGAAGCCTTGCTCCATAAGGTGAGATTACCGTCTCTTTTTCTCACTACGCTTTCTAACGAAGACCCATTATTCAATAGGTTTTATGTTAGGAGGTGTTGGCATCACTGGCTCGAAAACCTTCCTCTTCGTTAGAGAATCCATCTTAACCTGGATCGCATCTTTCCATTTAGGCCAAAAACTCTTTACATTGGCATTCATTCATCAACGGAGTGTGGTTTGATATCATTGGACTCAACAAACTCATGCGCAATGAAATACGCAGCTACATCATCAATTATGATGGAGTTTATATCCCACGTCTCATGTACACTAGTGTAAGTTTCATAGAGCTCTGTATTCTCAGGAATAGGTTCTGACGTTGAGGTGTCCCCCAACGATAACCATAACCCGGAAGATACTCATGAGATGGATTTTGAGTCTTGATGATCAAATGATTGGAATGTGCCAAAGTATCATTCGAACCCACGGGCCTCCCACGCATCCTACCTGGGGCCATGGCCTGTAACGCCAGAGTGCCACTCTCTTTGGCATTGGTGCCATGCCTACCTCCGTGTAGGGTGGCACTTCGTCCTCTTGTAGGGACGTCCTTCCTTGCAGGCATGTTTGCAACATATATGTGTGATCTCGTCACTTTAATAGGGATCAAGATGAGACATAGTGGGGACAGACCACGACAACACCTGTCGTTCCTGTTGAGCATCTGTTGTCTTATCTCCCCCGAACGACGGGAAGACTGTCTCATCAAAGTGACAACTCGCAAATCTAGCGGTAATGAGATCGTCTTGCAAGGGCATTAAGTGGCGGACGATTGTTGGAGTCTCAAGTCCAACGTTGTTGCCCATTCGTCTGTAAGGACCCATCATAGAGCGCTGTGGCGGCGCAATTGGCACATAAATGGCTCACTCAAATATGCGTAAGTGCGATACTTGTACCCAGTCACTAGCTGTAACGTAGAGGTACATTTAGTGGCGGTGGGTCGTAGACGAATTAGCTTAGCTGCATGCGATATTGCATCACCCCAAGCGGATATAAGGAGATTGGTGCGCATTACCAATGTCAGGACTATCATCGTAGTCGTTTCCGCAAGACCATTTGGGTGTGTACATGGGAATGTGATGTCCAACATCAAGCCCATTACAATATCCATCGCAAGTCTTTCGATGTAAACTCTCTAGCATAGTCAAATCCAATTGACTGAATAGGATGATCTGGGGAGTGAGCCAGTTGTCATATGGTATGTGCTAGGAGTGTAGCGTAAGCAGCATTTATAGGTGGACAATGGCACAACACGTGACCAACATGTTTGCGTGTTAACCAATATCATGAAATATTTAAGCATCTGCAAGTTGGTTGAATCAATCCACAAAATCCCTACGGATTCTTTGTAAGAACAGAATGAGTATTGTCATATCCTTTGCATAGGACGGTCTCAGTCCTAGTTTCCCTAAGGAACGGGCTTTGTAAAACGAGCGAGAGGCCTTAGAAGCAACCATTGAGTATTTTGGTTAGGCCTGAGCGTCTAAAACGCTATTTGAAGCAAGTTGGTGATTGCAGCATCACCTGGGGCGTCATCACCTGCAATCACCATGATGGACGCCATCCATGGCGTCATGGATAGGGACTGCGCCAGCCCTAGGCTGGTGGTGGACGGAGGCAGTGCCCTAGGCAGCTGCGTCGGTCACACTTAGTCCGAAAATCAACTTTTGATTCATGCTTCGTTTCGCTTGAGAGAAAGGATGTCCATGTGAAGTCTTTGTAGACGGATCATCATATCATGACCAGGATGATCTATCCTGTCATGACAAAGACAATATGTGTCTAAATCCATGAGATCTTCTCTCATAACTTTATTGGATTAATAGCTCGAATAGTGACATAGAATCCACTAGAGAGACACATAGACTTCTCTAAGATGCGTCTTTGTTCGCAATCATTAGAGGTAATGCAAAGGAACTCATTTCCGTTCTCTACATGCATTTTCGCATGGAATTCGTTGGCTATTCGTAGGGTACGATTTGCCCTAAGAGCGTAGAGAGTTTCTGTGACAGCTGTAATCAAGGTGCCATTTCGCATGTCCTTGAATTAATATTGATGGCCCAGCCATCGTAGTCACAAAGTAATATGCTCAGAATCAAAATTGAGTCATAATGAAAAGAACTCGAAATTTTATTCATAAGCCAACGGAGTATATCATTGTTTCTTTGATCAAAGAAAATCTAATCCAATAAAAAGTAATATGGCAATAAAAAGTAATATGGCAATCGCTTACATCTCTTGGAAAATAAAAAGACTTAATCAAAATCGCCAGTTTCTGGGTCTTGATCCTTGTAGTCTTCCACCCTTAGATCTAGATCGCCATCTTTATCTTCTTGTTCCATGTAATTTGCTTCCCTTGCTTCACGATACGTCTTGTATGCGTTTGCAACATTCTGGGGTGCTGTACATGTTTTGGCCCAATGTTCAGTTGATCCACATCGAAAACAAACATCATTATGGTCAGGCTCCCTTGATCGAGGCGCCATTGGGGCGCGATTTGGACAACCTATGCTTTTGGTGGCGTTGCCACCATGGTCGGAGGCTCCGCCTCTTTCTCTCTTCACACGTTGACCTCCACAGTTCCGTGCACGCCTCTCTAGTCGATTTCCTTCCTCTTTAGGGCGAAAATATGGACCAGAATGTCCAGAATTGTCCCTACGCTTAGGGTTTCGCTCCATGCGTCCTCCATTGGGGGCGCGACTATAGTTAGACTCCGGAATAGGCCTAGTTCCCACGGGTCTAGCATTATAGTTCTTCACAAGAATATTGTCGTGCTTTTCAGCTACGTTCATGGCGCCAATGAGCTCATGAAACCTTGTGATACGTCCTGGATTTACATCAATCCGATAATTCTTTGAAATCATCAGTGCAGAGAAGGGGAAGGTAGAGAGAGTCTTCTCGATCAACATCGTATCAGTTATGGCTTGGCCACAAAACTCCATCAGAGACTTGATATGAAGAGCTTCCGAGTTATAATCAAGCACAGACTTGAAATCACAAAAGCGGAGGCTATGCCATCGGACTTCTATATCAGGAAGCAGGGAGTCACGAACGTTGCCAAATCGCTGCTCAAGTTCTACCCATAGCTTTCTTGGGTCTTCCTCATTGAGGTATTCATTTTGGAGCGCGTCATTCATGTGCCTTGTCATGAGAATTATGGCTTTAGCTTGTTTTGCTTCAAAAGCAGTAGCTTGCTCAATGGAGAGCACGTTCTGACTAGGCTCTTGGATGGCTTCCAGAAGTCCATCAGCCTTAAGATGTTGGCGCACATCTCGGACCCACCTATGGTATCCTGCGCCAGTTGTCTCTAGTGGAACAAAGTTCAACTTGTTCAGGTAACTCATCCTGAAAAACAACACAAGATTAGGGTTATTTCAGAGCGAAAAAGGCTACCACGAAAAACTATTAAATTTCTGAGCGTAGTCGCTTCCAAGAAATTAGGAATTTTCTGAGCGTAGTCGCTTCCAAGAAAATCCGATTCCAAGAGGGATTTTGGATTAGATCGAAACAACGATGTATGTGGTCGATCGTTTTCTTCTCAACAAACTCTAAGTTTGGGGGACTCTACAAGCTCCAAACTTGGAGTGAGCATGAACCCCCACAGTTCGGCTTTTGGTCTCCCCTATGTAGAGAAAGTGGGGTAGAAGAAGGGATGTTGGAAGTCCCCGAAAAAGTAGAGAAATTCAATTTAAAAACTCTAAAAAAAGGGGAACGTTTAATAAAAAAATACCTCGAAATAGGTCGCCTGAAAATTTGACCGGGAAAATTGGTAGGAAAAATGTCGCCGGAAAAGTCGCCAGAAAATGGTTGACCGGCCTTTGACCCAAGGGTTGACCGTCGTTGACTGACCGTTGACTGGGGTGTTGACATGGCAGATCGGAGCTGACGTGGCAGTGTGGCGCTGACTGGATGCTGACGTGTGCTGACTGTGTGCCTGCGTGGACACTGACGTGGCAGATGAAGTCAGTGGGCCACGTTGCTGGGCTTCGGGCTGCAGGGCTTCTGGGCCTTAGACTTCTGCTTCTAGGCCTTGGGCTGAGATCTTGGCCTAGGGCTAACTGGAGGTTGATGTTGACTGAAGCACAGGTTCAGGCGGCGGTTCGGTGGTTCAGGCGGCCGGTTCACGTGGTTCTAGGCCGGTTCCGGTTGTGATTTTTAGGCTCCGGTGATCTGGGGTCCGGCTTCAGCTGCTGGTGAAGTTTGGTAGCAGTAGGCAGGGAGGAAAGCTTCGAACCGGGCAGAGGGACTTTCGCTACTTCCGGTGGCCGGTTCGGTGGTTTTCCGGCCAGTTCTGGGGGTAGGCTGGGGGTGGGGTTGCCGGTTCTGGACTCCTGGAGTTGAGATCTTCAAGGTGGGCGGCGGTGTTTTCTGGGATTTGTAGGCTACGAATTCAGGATTTCAGGGTTAGGGCTTCATGCTGATAACGTGTTTTAGGGCATCTGAAATTGAGAGATAATCGCTGTGTATTCTCATTGATAATAGGGGCCTCTTTATATAGAGGATTACAATGCATAGAGTTAGAATCATACAAGGAAAGAGAATCTCTAGATTCTTCTAATTGAACCCTATTACCACTAGGTCAAGTAACCTAGAGTTTGGATTAAACACAAATAGAGATATCCTTAAACAAATATGTTATTTTTCTTACTATTATTTTTGAATATTTTCAATTTTGAATGACTAGATATGAGGATTACATTGATATTTTTAGATTTTGACATCGTTTTTTAACCTGTTTTGATTAATGATAAAAATGTTTTATTTTCAATACTCATTATATGGATTTAGTTTCATTTGCTTTTAACACTTTGAAATACTTAAAAATCTTTTACACTTTAAGGGAGAGTGGGTGTATTCTACATCCTTTATTTGTTTTTCCGGAAAACATGTTTGAGAATAGCACCATTGTAAACGACAGATGGATGATTTTTGGCTCTCTTTGCTGATCCTTTAAGAGTTTAAGCTTATATTGAATGAATATATCTCTATTATGCAAACAGAGATTATTGACCGATTGTTTTAGCTTCATCCAGGTCCATAGATAAGCTATTAAATTTTTTTTTTCTGTAGAAAGCTTCCCTCCCCCCCCCCCCCCCCCAACCCCCGCCCATTAAGTGTTCCCTCACATCTATTTGAATCGTTAAAACTTCTGACTTCCCTCTTAATTAAAATTTGACCATCCCTCATCTGTACCCTCTAGTCAATGTTTAAATGTTAAAGAGTTCAGTGAATATCGACCTGAGTTACTGATCAATACCTTCCCATATGGAGTGCAAGTGAAGGGAAGGTGAAATTGAAGGTGTGAATATCAGAGTTAGTTGGCATGAGCTTTCTAGAGGAGCAAGAGAGAGAGTGAGAGAGGGTGTGGAGGATACACGATAAGCCATTTTCCCTCTTTGTTTTTCTCACTCACTCCGTCTGTGACCATGAGAAGGAAGGAAGGGTCTCGTTTTATTATATTGACCTTGTCCTTATGAGTGAAAGTAGCTTCCGGGATTCCATTGCGTTAAGAGAGAATGTCTATCTACTGTCCAAATATCTACTTGCTGCAGAGAAAAGAAGCAATTGTCTTGAGCCCCAAGTGATTACTGTTGTTTGGCCAGCTCAAAAGTAAAGGTTCTGTCATATTTTTTGACTTGCCATCTTGGTAGATATAACATTTTGTCTTTTGATAACATATCTTGATACATTTTGAAATAAAATTAAATAACTAAAAACCAATACTGGCAGTCGGAGAAACCAAAATAATTTATTTGTAAATTGAGGGAGATGCAGAAGTCATGTGTATCTAATGCGAGCACCTATTCCTGAATTCCACCTTCATTTACAACTGGGCTCTTCACCTGTGTAGCTGTGATGCCCCGGAAATTCGTAATTATTTTTCGAGGAATTTTCGGAATCTAATTTATGGTTGTTGGACGGTTTCGTGGCTCGTGGACGGAGCGGAAGTGTTTCGGACGAATTAATTATTTGAAAAGTATGACTTTAGGGGGGGTTAAAGGTTGACTTTTGATACGTTGAGATTCTCCAAAAATTTCCTTCACCAAAGTTGTAGAGCGCGTCGATATGAGTTCGTGGACATGTGGAATACAGAAATCGGAGTTCGTATGAGAAAGTTATGGCCATTGGAAGGAATTTCTATTTTGGTATAAATAGAAGTTTCCCGAATGAGAAACTTACTATTTTCATTTGTTTCCTTTTCCGGAAAACCATTTCCTTTCTCTCTCTTCTCACTCGGCTGCACCTTCAGAATCGAAAATATCCGGCTGACCCGACCAGAACCCGGACGATCTGACCCGACTTTTCCGGCGAACTGCGGCTGTCTCCAGCGACGAAACTTTCCAGATTGGATCGTCTCCTCCATCTGGTCATCCCTGTGGTGTCCTCTAGCACCGATTCTCGGTGGTGGCTGCGGTAGAAGGCGGCGCAGTTGGACGATTTCAGACCCGGTCGGAAATCCTTGTTCCGACGTCGGCGAGGCTTCAAGTCTTCTTGGTTGAGCTCAGAGCAGCCTCCTTGATCGATCCTTGGTGATTGTTGGATCGATTCACGTGAAACTTTAATCAACTCGGATTGGATTACTGTTCACAGCTTGTGAGGTAGTTTTCGACCCTTTATGCTTGTTTTCTGACTTCGAGCTAGTTAGGAAAGTTAACAAGCATGCTTAGATGAAGAACTTTGATGTTGGGTGTTTTGTGAAATATTGAGTTTTGGCCGGCGGCGGTGCGCCACAGCCTGTGGCGGCGTTCCGGTGGTGTTCCGGCCACTTAAGGAACTGTTTTTGGTATTATATATGTTTTACTTGTTGATACGAGCGTTTCGATATATAATATGCAAATTTTGGAGTTCGTATGGAATTGTTATAATTTTTGCAGTTTCATATCGATCGATTTATTCGATCCGTGAGGATTCGAGTGTCCGATCGACTTGTGGTTTGGTCACATTGATCGTGGACGTATTCCGGAGACTTTGGGAGGTCTCGGATGTGGTTTTGCCTTGATTGGCGCCACTTTGGGGATTTAGTTCAAAACAGGGGTTTCAGACTTAAATCGTTTGTGAATCGTTACTGATTTGAGGTCATTGGTGATTAGGTGCTTCTAAAGATGAATTGGACGAGTTGTTGGTGATAGTTTTGGTTCGGTTCTGTATAGAAGACGCAGCGAGAGTTCGAGGTGAGTAATCTCACGAAGTTCATTCACGAACGAGTTGACCTTATTGTTTTGAGAGTTATTTAGTTAACTGCAAACTATAGTTGGTATTAGTGGCCTTCCTGAGTGAATGACCACTTATATATATATTTACGTGGAATATGTATATTCTTGTGGGTTGATGAGTGAATTGAAGCAATAGGTATTGATGGGTTTCATTCTATTGTTTGGGTGCGGGGCTTGACTTTTCGGGAAACATTTTGTGGGAATTGGGAATTTCTATTGTTTTGAAAAGTGTCAAGATTTGGTGTGAGTTGCTTTGATGTGATTTGAATGTTTTGATCTAACGACCGGGGGTCGGAAGATCTAAGAGTCACAGGTTGTGATTTCTCCTTTCAGTTTGATTTAAAGTTTTGATCTGACGACCGGGGAGGTCTGATGATTGGAGGTCACGGGGTGACATCTCCTTTTGTGTGAGTTGAGTAACTTTTGGGTCCTGAGTGACCATTTTGAAAGGTTTTGATCTGACGACCGGGAAGGTCTGAGGATTTGGGGTTGCTAGGAGTGACCTCAGGCATATATATCGCGACTTCACGCCATTGGCCGGGTTTGTGGATACGATCAGTTAGAGCTCTAGTCTGTTGCCATGGTACATCATGGGGGGTAGCGAGGAGCTATCTGATGCTCATGAGTATGTGTTTTTAAAAGGGAGTTTCGGGGATTCTTTCCTTTAAATGTCCTGGGAGGACTTGTGTATCATATTAATTGTCGGAGTTTCAATTATTATAATTTTGTCACGGGGTGACTTGTGTTGATTTGGGAATGTGTTTTTAAAAGGGAGTTTCGGGGATTCTTTCTTTTAAATGTCCTGGGAGGACTTGTGTATCATATTTAATTGTCGGAGTTTCAATTATTATGATTTTGTCACGGGGTGACTTGTGTTGATTTGGGAATGTGTTTTTAAAAGGGAGTTTCGGGGATTCTTTCTTTTAAATGTCCTGGGAGGACTTGTTTATCATATTTAATTGTTGGAGTTTCAATTATTATGATTTTGTCACGGGGTGACTTGTGTTGATTTGGGAATGTGTTTTTAAAAGGGAGTTTCGGGGATTCTTTCTTTTAAATGTCCTGGGAGGACTTGTTTATCATATTTAATTGTCGGAGTTTCAATTATTAGGATTTTGTCACGGGGTGACTTGTGTTGATTTGGGAATGTGTTTTTAAAAGGGAGTTTCGGGGATTCTTTCTTTTAAATGTCCTGGGAGGACTTGTTTATCATATTTAATTGTCAGAGTTTCAATTTATATGATTTGGTCACGGTGTGACCTTTATTGTGATTTTTGGGAATTGCATATTAAATTGTCAGAGTTTCAATTAATATGACTTTGTCACGGGTGACTTGTATTTGTTTCTTTTGGGAAAAGAATGTGCTATTTTGGGAAAACAGGGTGTGTGTGTGTCCCTTTTTTCTAGTTGATGGGTTTCCTCGTTGGGCGAGTTGTGCATGTGTGGTTTTGAGTTACTCATACGGGCTTGCAAAATCTTACCGGGTTTGTTGTGTGGCAACCCTGTACACCATTCAAAAGGTGTAGGGGTTAATCCTGCAGGTTAGGATAATCGGGGCTGAAGCTGAGGTAGTGCCTTTGCAGCTTTACGGTAGGAAGCCATTTTTGTGACTTTACCGTTATTTGGACTTCCGTTGTAGTGAGCTCTGAGGAGCATTTACGTTTTATCTTGTTGTTGGCAATTTAATTCGTAAGCTTGTGTAATATATAACTCTTTGGAGTGAGTGTATATTAACTTTGAGGGTTCAGGGCATCAATATGTGTTGAAGTTTAAGGGAAAAAGATTTCAGGTATTTTGTATTGATGACTGGACGTTCACGCATATATAATTATGGGATTATATATATATATATATATATATATCGATTTTCATGTGCGTAAAATCAGGGGCGTGACAGTAGCAGCTTCAACTTGGTTCAAACATTTTGGAGATTTGCTTGAGCATCATGGTGCTCACATATTAGCTCCCCACAAATCTGACAGTCAAGAGTCAGAAAGAGCAAGTATCAAGCATTTCATTCACTCAAAATCAAAATCAGTTCCGCAAACTATTTTGTCACTTCAAACTAATACCAACAAACGAAAATCAATGACAAATAAAGGTGTAAAAGGACAAGCTTACACTGTTGTCTGCTGTTTTACTTTCAACATATAAATGGTTGTTTACGCAAAAATGAGGAACAATTATCACCATGATGCTATTCTGAAGGGGAAAAAAGGAAAAACAAACAAACAAAGTGGATATGCCCGAAATGGCATGATTATCGAAAATTTTACCAAGCACCAGACAATGTACATGGTAGTGATTGCACAAGAGAAGTTAGATTCAATATCACACCAAAATTTCAGAATCATTCGAAATCGTGTCAGTAATTGTTTTTATAAGTAAAGACTAACAATCAGGTAATTAGAATTTGACAATTGGGAAATTAACAAATGTGGGGAACTTAACCGAAACCAACTCCACAGATCACTGAATTAAAATACAAACTTGGTAGCGTCAAGAGTTACTTTCCATTACATAGCAATATAGCAGCATTCTGCTCAACTCCACAAAGATAAAACAAATTATCCAGTTTACGTTCTTCTAGTTAAGAGATATTGAGGCCACTGCCAAAGGCCTCCAGTTGTTCCAAAGTGCCAAATCATTAAACTCTTAGGCACAAATACATATGCCCCTAGACACAATTCCTTTTAGTACAGAAAAGTAACAAAACCAAACTTCTATTGCAGCATTGCTTATCCTCTAAATTGGCAAAAGCAATATTCAAAATTTCAAATAAATAAAACTACACAATCAGAAAAATTAAGATAACACAAACTCTGTGAGGCTTAGTAGTGGATTTGTTCACAACTCAGCAATTCCGAAGAGGTTTCCAAATTGGGAAACATTTTACCATTTGAATCAATATAAGTTTGGTAAGATAACTAAAATTTCCCCAAAAAAAGTATCAGAAGTGGAAAATAGATTCAGTATATGAATGAGTTTCCAGTAACCATGACCAACCTAAGAACATGATTAAAAGGCATTTCAATTCCAACTTCCAACAATAAGGTTACTAGAAGAATAACTTCTAAGTTGAAATCCATCTATTCAAATATAGTTTTCATCAGCAAAGTAAAAAATAAATGAATCATACATGTCAGATTCCCAAATTGAAGGGTGAAGAATGAAGAATGCATGCTTAACTAAGTTTTCCAGCAAATATGCTTATTGTCTACAAGAATGTGAAGAAGAAAAATCGCCAAAGCTGGAAGCTGGAATACAGTGGGTGTGTCACAAAATGGCAAAAGAATAGACAATAATTCTAGTGCATGGTATTAGGACCTTAATTTTTTTTTTTTTTTTTTTTTGGTCAAGGGCCAAACTGAGTTTATATAAATTTAGTAATAGAATGATAGTCAATCGATAGTCATATCATATTCGACAAAAATAGCAAATGAAAACTCACAGTGTTGATCTTGGATATCTGCAATACCACTGGTGACAGGTGAAACTAAAGTCTCCCTGTAAATGACTGCATCAAATATCCATTTTTGGGGGTCCTAAAAACATTCCTAAATGTCTGTTCCTTGAAGCTATAGAATACCAAGGACTAAAAATCATATCTGCTGGAGATCAAACCTTCACCATTCTCTAATATGCACAAAGGCGTCATAGGTGAGAATTTAGAATCTTTACGTAAAATATCAAATGAAGCAACTTCAGTCCACGATTCCTTGACCCCATATTCCTTCATCATCCATATTCTAAACCTGAAGATCTCATCGTGTAGAATGCTGTATTCATACACACCAAGACAATCTCCAGAAATAAAGTCGCATCTAAATATTGAATATTGGCTTTATTATATTGGTGGGCAAAATCCATATTTGAATGGCCCATGGTGATCACGTGGGCAAGGCTCCTCTAGGTTAATTAGGATAGGATATATATATATATATATATATATATATATGTATGTATGTCTAGATTAATTAGGTAATACACATATATGCCTACTGCCGCCAGTATCACAGAGAGAGAGAGAGAGAGAGAGAGAGAGAGAGAGAGAGTTAACTAGGTATTGGTGTATTGGGATTTTGGGTAGAGAGTTTATTCTAAAACTCTAATTGTATTCTCTCCAATTGATTAAAGTGGAATTTCTCGCCGGCTCCGAAATGGACGTAGTTCAATCACATTGATTGAGTGAACCACTATAAATTCTTGTGTTCTTGTGTTTGCTTTCTTTTTCGTTGTTCGGTTGCTCATCTAGTTCCATATCAATATTGTATTTGTTACGCTTCCGCACAACAAATTGGCATAAGAGCTCTGGTTCTGAATTGGGAATTGATTCATTGATTGGAAATCATGGTTGACGAGAAAAAGAAAGGGGCTGAGTCTTCAGGTTCTTCGCGTTGGTCCACTTCCAGGCCATCAATTGGTAATGCCAAATTTGAAGTTGAAAAGTTTAATGGCACCAACAATTTTGGCATGTGGCAGTGTGAGATGATGGATGTCTTGTGTCAACAAGAATTGGATATAGCTCTGGAAGATAAAGCTGCTGACATAGATGATGTGGAGTGGGCGAACAAGAGGGCTTGTGGTTCTATCAGAATGTGACTTGCTAAAGATCAGAAATTCTTTGTCATGAAAGAAACTTCTGCAAAAGAGTTGTGGAAGAAATTAGAAGACCAATATATGATCAAGAGTGCTGAAAATTGGTTTCACCTGAAGAGGCGGATTTTTCGATTTAATTATCGACAGGGTGTTACTGTGTTTGAACACATCAGTGATTTCAATAAGATACTTGTAGATTTGGATAATTTGGATGTGCAAATTAGTGATGAGGATAAAATTTTGTGTTTGCTAAATTCTCTTCCTGACTAGTATGAGCATTTGATTACAACTTTGTTGCATGGAAAGAATGATGTGAAATTTGATGATGTGTCTAATTCATTGATAAATAATGAGTGCCGAAAGAAAGAGAAGCAACTTCAGAATGAGTCAAGTGAGGCACTTGTAGTAAGGGACAGATCTGATGAGAGAAAACCTACTGGAAAAAGAGGTAAATCTCGTTCCAAGTCAAGAAGTAAATTTCCTGCAAAAAAGATGAGTGTGCTTTTTGTCGCAACAAAGGTCATTGGAAGAAAGATTTCCTAAGTTGAAGAATAGAGACAAGAAAGGTTCTGAAGTGAATGTTGTAAGAGATGATGAAGATGACGACTTTGATTTTGCTTTGAGTTGTTCATCAGCTTTTAAAGATTTTGAAGAAGATGAGATTGAGTTTGCTTTGGCTAATTCATCTGCAGTTGATTATTCTGACAAGTGGATTATGGATTCAGGTTGTTCACATCATATGTGTCCTAATAGGGAATGGTTCTCTACTTTCAAGGAGTTGAATGGTAGAGTAGTTTTGATGGGAGTCAACAGTCCTTGCAGAACAAGAGGGATTGGTACAATTCATCTCAAGATGCATGATGGAGTAGTCAGAAAATTAACTAATGTCCGGTATGTTCCAAATTTGAAGAAAAATCTTATCTCTTTGGGAACTTTAGAATCAAAAGGGCACACAATTACATTGAAAAGTGGAGTTGCTAAAGTTGTCTCTGGTTCACTTGTGATGATGAGAGGTGAAAGGTTCAGAAATTTGTATTTTCTACAAGGGAGCACAGTGACAGGTGAAACAGCAATATCTGAGACTATAAATGATGATGCAGACAATACAAAATTATGGCATATGCGTCTTGGACATGTTGGTGAGAAAGCAATGCAGGGATTAGTGAAGCAAGGTCTATTGAAAGGTGCAAAGACCGGAAAATTAGAATTTTGTAAACATTATGTCTTGGGAAAACAGACTAGAGTTAAATTTGGCACCGCAGTTCATCAGACTAAAGGTACTCTAGATTATGTTCACATTGATGTATGGGGACCTACCAAAACTGCATCTTTGGGAGGTAAGCATTATTATGTCTCTTTTGTTGATGACTTCTCTAGAAGAGTATGGGTGTACACCATGAAGCATAAAGATGAAGTCTTAGATATATTTGTAAAGTGGAAGAAGATGATTGAGACTCAGACCGGTCGAAAAATTAAGAGGCTCAGGTAAGATAATGGTGGTGAATACAAATCTGATCCGTTCTTGAAACTATGTCAAGATGAGGGTATTGTGAGACACTTCACAGTTAGAAAGACACCACAACAGAATGGGGTGGCAGAGCGCATGAATCTGACTTTATTAGAGAAAATTCGGTGTATGTTGTCTAATGCTAGATTAGGCAGAGAATTTTGGGCTGAGGCAGTTGTGTATGCAAGCCGTCTCATTAATAGGTTACCTACTGCTGCACTTGAGGGAGAAACTCCCATGGAGATATGGTCTGGTAAACCTGCTACTGACTATCATTATTTACATATTTTTGGTTATCCTGCTTATTTTCATGTCAGGGAAAGTAAGCTTGATCCAAGGGCCAAGAAAGCTATATTCTTGGGATTTAATGAGGGTGTTAAGGGATTTAAGCTTTGGTATTCAGATGTGAAGAAAGTTGTTGTAAGCAGAGATGTGACTTTTGATGAGGCTATTATGGTTGATCAGAACAAGCACAAAAATTTTGAAGAGCAGAGAATGACCGTAGAGAGTTTGCAGCAGGTGGAGTTAAAGAAAAAAAAATTGTTGAAACTCCAATTGATCCAATGAGTCATATTATTGATTCATATGATTCAAATATTGAGGACATGATTATTGAAGTAGAGGCTCCAACCCAAGAGCCTACACAGCAAGATGGACTAATTGCAACTACAAAGGGAAAAAGGAATGCTCAAAAGCCAGCTTGGCTTAATGATATGGTGACTTATGCAATTCCAATTACTGAAGAAGAAATTCCTACTACTTATGAAGAAGCTGTCTGACATGCAGATTGTGTAGAATGGGAAAATCTATGGGTGAGGAGATGAAGTTTCTTCACAAGAATAAAACATGGGAGTTGGTTCAGTTACCGCATGAGAAGAGAGCAATTGGTTGCAAGTGGGTGTTTGCTAAAAAGGAAGGATCACAGTATAAGGCTAGATTGGTAGCTAAAGGCTACGCACAAAAAGAAGGAAATGACTACAATGAGGTATTTCCTCTTGTTGTTAAGCATTCTTCTATTCGTATTTTATTGGCCTTGGTTGCACAGTTTGATCTTGAATTAGCACAGCTTGATGTAAAAACTGCTTTCTTACATGGTGAATTAAAAGAAGAGATATATATGACTCAGCCAGAAGAATTTAAAATTGTTGGTAAAGAAAATCTGGTCTGCAAACTGCATAAATCATTGTATGGTTTGAAACAATCTCCAAGGCAGTGGTACAAGCGGTTTGATAAATTTATGTTCGGTCAGAAGTACACTCAGAGTCTTTATGATCCATATGTTTATTTTCGCAAGCTACAGGATGGGACTTTCATTTATTTGCTCTTATATGTTGATGATATGTTAATTGCATCTAAGAGCAAGGTGGAGATAAATAAATTGAAATCACAATTGAGTGGTGAATTTGAGATGAAGGACTTGGAAGAAGCTAAAAAGATTTTGGGCATGGAAATTGAAAGAGATAAATCAAGAGGCAAAGTTTGTTTGTCATAGAAGCAATATTTGAAGAAGGTACTGCATCGGTTTGGCATGAATGATAAATCTAAACCTGTAAGTACACCTCTTGCCTCTCACTTTAAGCTTAAATCTACTATGTCTCCTAGCACAGATGATGATATGAAATATATGGCCAAAGTTCCTTATGCTAGTGTTGTTGGTTGCTTGATGTATTGTATGGTGTGTACTAGACCAGATATTTCACAGGCCTTAAGTGTGGTGAGCAGATATATGCATAACCCAGGTAAAGGTCATTGGCAAGCAGTGAAGTGGATTCTACGGTATATTCTTGGTACTGTGGATGTTGGATTGGTTTTTCAGCAAGATAAGACCAGTCAATGTGTTGTTGGATATGTGGAATCTGATTTCACAGGTGATTTGGATAGGTGCCGATCTACTACAGCTTATGTGTTTACTCTTACTAGTGGACCGGTGAGTTGGAAGTCGAATTTGCAATTTACAATTGCTTTTTCGACTACAGAAGCTGAATACATGGCGGTAACAGAGGGTGCCAAAGAAGCAGTTTGGCTTCGTGGTTTGCTTGAGGACTTGGGAATTATTCAAGAATATGTGGATATTTTTTGTGACAGTCAAAGTGCTATTCATTTAGCAGAGAACCAAGTTACTTATGCTCATACTAAACATATCAATGTCAAATTTCACAAGATTCGTCAGATGGTGGAGGATGGTGATGTTCAACTCCTCAAAATTGGAACTGCAGATAATTCTGCTGATATGTTGACAAAGTCGGTTCCATTGAGCATGCTTGAACTTGATTGGTATTTGTAGAATTTGAAATTCCCTACGGGGATGTCGGAGCGGTGATTGGTTTTGAAGTTCTACTTTGGAGAATTTACATCTAGTAAAGCCAAGGTGTAGATTATTGAATATTGGCTTTATTATATTGGTGGGTAAAATCCATATTTGAATGGCCCATGGTGATCACATGGGCAAGGCTCCCCTAGGTTAATTAGGATAGGACATATATATATATATATATATATATATATATATACATGTCTAGATTAATTAGGTAATACATATATATGCCTACTGCAGCCAGTATCGCAGAGAGATAGAGAGTTAACTAGGTATTGGTGTATTGGGATTTTGGGTAAAGAGTTTATTCTAAAACTCTAATTGTATTCTTTCCAATTGATTATAGTGGAATTTCTCGCCGGCTCCGAAGTGGACGTAGCTCAATCACATTGATTGAGTGAACCACTATAAATTCTTGTGTTCTTGTGTTTGCTTTCTTTTTCATTGTTCGGTTGCTCATCTAGTTCCATATCAATATTGTATTTGTTACGCTTCCGCACAACAAACCCCAGCCAGAGAGGGCAATGGAAGCATCTCCCGAAACTTTTCCTCTGCTAAATCAAAAGAGATAATCCTTGAATATGTAGGATGAAAATCATCAATTATGGTCCCTGGCCAATGCAGACACCATTTAACAAGCACCCTGGCCGGCCGGCCGGCGCTGCCAAGCCAAAGTAACTGAGACCCTCATGGGTCCTCCATGAACCCGATTTTAAACTAAAGACCTGAACCACGGTTTCCTCAGAATCCCCAACTCTATGATTGTACCCTCTCACTACCTTATAATCATCATTAGTGGAATCATAACCAAATCCGCAAAAAAAACTGCTTAGTTCGATTGATACCAAATCCGCCATACTGCGGAATGCAATGATCAATAGGTTTTGGCAACAAATTGGATTGTCCAGTACAAGGGTTCCATAACACCATGTCTTTCTGGTCAATTTCTACACAAATCAGCCCATTGAAAGAACCCACAATTTTTCTAATACTTGAATTAGGGAACATTACCGGAAACTTGATCTTTCTAATTGCAAGATGAGCATCTCCATCATCCTTCAACTCCTTCAATGCTTCACAGTCTAGGGATAAATCCTTGGATGCTTCACAGTCTCGGGATTTGAGAGGACTCATTGATATCAAGAGTGTGGAGGTTTTCTCGGTGAAGCCTTTGCTTACGTAGTTGCAGTACTTGGTGAAAAAATGAGACTGGGAAATCAGAGCACGCCATGACTTGCAGACGCAGTAAAATCGCATCAAAGTTTTGACCGATAGCCTTGCCAGTATTTCATCAAGGACGCCGTCGAGGTCGGTGACGCTGATAAGAGCTTGCTTATGAAAGTGGCCGCCGCCGCCGTCCTCCGCCATGGAATTTGGAGGAAGGCCAATGCGGTGCGTTTTGGAGGAGGGATCTTTGGAGAGGTCGACTTCGTTGACGAGAGCTGCGGTTGTGGTAGTTTCGTCGGCGGTGCGTGTAAGAGCTTTTTGTCGATTTTCATCTCAGCAGTTCTGCTCTCTCAGTCGGTTCATCTCGCTTCTATGCTTCATCATTTAGGGTTACTCCAACAATTGGTTCTATTTGTGGTGCTATTGTCATTTTAGCACCCCTCCCCTTGTTGCACTATTTATATAGGACTCAATTCTCATCTCCAACAATTAGGTGCTATATGGGAGTGCTATTTTTACTATTTATTATTACAATATTATATTTGATTTAGGGAAACGATATTTGAGAGAGAATTGTTGTATATTCTCATTGATAATAGGGGCCTCTTTATATAAAGGATTACAATGCATAGAATCCTAATCATACAAGAAAAGGTAATCATACATTGAATGAGAATATCTAGATTCTTCTAATTAAACCCTATTACCACTAGGTCAAGTAACCTAGAGTTTGGGCCAGACACACAAATAGGGATTTACTTGAACACTCCCCCTTGTGTCGCCCAAAAGTGGTGCTTCTCTAGTTGCCTCATTAAAAACCTTGTCGAGTAACAAAACTCTGTGTGTCAAAAATAACCTCAGTCGAAGGGGAAAAAGAGCACAACACACCCTTCACGTTTCGAGACCATACAAGTAGACATCTCCCCCTGATGTTTGCATCTCCTCTTGATGACTACGATCATGGGAGTTCAGATAACTTCCGCAAATGATGCTACCAACATGTTCCTCGAAAGTGGAATTTAGGCAATGACTTAGTGAGCAAGTCTACCACACTGTTCTCAGATTGAACCTAGTTCACTTTGATATAAAGGATTACAATGCATAGAATCCTAATCATACAAGAAAAGGTAATCATACATTGAATGAGAATATCTAGATTCTTCTAATTAAACCCTATTACCACTAGGTCAAGTAACCTAGAGTTTGGGCCAGACACACAAATAGGGATTTACTTGAACACTCCCCCTTGTGTCGCCCAAAAGTGGTGCTTCTCTAGTTGCCTCATTAAAAACCTTGTCGAGTAACAAAACTCTGTGTGACAAAAATAACCTCAGTCGAAGGGGAAAAAGAGCACAACACACCCTTCACGTTTCGAGACCATACAAGTAGACATCTCCCCCTGATGTTTGCATCTCCTCTTGATGACTACGATCATGGGAGTTCAGATAACTTCCGCAAATGATGCTACCAACATGTTCCTCGAAAGTGGAATTTAGGCAATGACTTAGTGAGCAAGTCTACCACACTGTTCTCAGATTGAACCTAGTTCACTTTGAACTTGAAGATTATTCTTGGTGTTGTCGCTTTTGATGTAGCCTTGCTTCATTTGTTCAAAACAAACAGCATTACCATAAATGCTCATAGGCTCATATGTGGTAGACTTCAAACTACAATTGTTCGAACATGCGTAATTATGGATCCAATCCATATACATTCACGAACCACTTTGTGAAGAGCAATGATCTTTGCATTGTTCAAAGATATAGCGACTAGGGTCTATTCTGTAGACCTCCAAGATATCACGGTCTTTTCCCATGGTGAACACTTAACCAGATTGGGAATGACTTTTGTGTGGGTCAGAGAAATATCCAATATCAACAAAACCTTCCAAAATAGTTATGTCATTTTGGAGTAGGGATAGAGAACGCAGACCAACGTTGGCTACGTTTCTGATGTGTGATGGGTCCAAATCCATCATCTCTCTGTAGGGATAGAACAAGTCTATATCAATCGTACATCTCAAGTACCGAAAGATATCTTTTACACCAATCAAATAGTGTCGCGTTGGCACAGAGCTATACCTTAACTAACAAGTTCACTGCAAATGAGATATCTGGTCTTGTGCATTTAGCTAAGTACAATAATGCTCCTATTGTACTCGAGTAAGGCACTTTTGCCTCTAGCACATCTTCGTCATCATCCTTCAGACGAAGAGGATCCTTTTCAGGATCAAGACTACAGATGATCATGGGGGTGCTTGAAGGCTTGACCATGTCAAAATGCCTACGTATCTATCAACACAATACTCAAGTTCCAAACTAAGACATAATCATGTTCTCCCAAAATCCTTCATCTCAAACTTGGATTTCAAGTGTTCAGTGGTTTCCCTTAACTCTTTAAGGGCTTCCAATGAAGATCATGTCTAACATGAACTGTGATAAAATCTGAAACTTGTTCTGGAAATGAGCAGGCATATCCCTTCCTAATCAAGTAGTCACTTTAGTGAGCGTTTCAACCTTATTGCAAACGCGCTCCGTGGTCTGGAGCCACTTGACTTGGGTAAATGAAGTTCACCATGAACCTTCATGTATATTCCGCATCTAGATCCCTATAGAGATACGTAGTGACCATATTTGTAAGCTACATGTTCAGTCATTCGGAAACTACCAAACTGACAGGGTAGTGGAGTGCAATGACATCCATTACGAGAGAATATGTCTCATCGTAGTCGATTCTAGGGCGATTTGTGAGAAGCCTTGCGCCATAAGGCAAGATTGCCATCTCTTTTTCTCATCACACTTTCTAAGGAAGACCCATTAGTCAATAGGTTTTATGTTAGGAGATGTTGGCATCACTAGCTCAAAAACCTCCATCTTCGTTAGAGAATCCCTCTTAACTTGGATCGCATCTTTCCATTTAGGCCAAATTTCTCTACGTTGGCATTCATTCATCAACAGAGTGTGGTTCAATGTTATCAGACTCAACAAACTCATGCGCAACTACATCATCAATTATGATGGAGTTTCTATCTCCCATCTCATATACACCAGTGCAATTTTCATAAATCTCTATATTCTCATGAATAGGTTCTGAAGTTGCCTCTCACGCATCCTAACTGGGGCCATGACCTGTAACGCTAGAGTGCCACTCTCTTTGGTGTTGGCCCCATGCCTACCTCAGTGTAGGGTGGCGCTACGTCCTCTCATAGGGACGTCCTTTCTTGCAGGATTGTTTGCAGCATATTTGTGTGATCTCGTCACTTTAATTGGGATCGAGATGAGACATAGTGAGGATAGGCCACAACAATTCCTGTCGTTCCTGCTGAACATCCGTATTATTATCTCTCCCTAACGACGAGAAGATTGTCTCACCAAAATGACAACCAGCAAAGCTAGCGGTAAGGAGATCGCCTTGCAAGGGCATTAAGTGGCGGACGATTGTTGAAGTCTCAAGTCCAACGTAGTTGCCCATTCGTCTATAAGGACCTGTCATAGTGCACTATGGCGGCGCAATTGGCACATAAATGGCTTACTTAAATGTGCGTAAGTACGATACTCGTACCCAGTCACTAGTTGTAACGCAGAGGTAGATTGAGTGGCGGTAGGTCGTAGATGAATTAGCATAGCTGCATGCGATATTGCATCACCCTAAGCCGATATAAGGAGATTGGTGCGCATTACCAATATTCGGGCTACCATCGTAGTTGTTTCC
Organism: Rosa chinensis; assembly: GCF_002994745.2. Lineage (NCBI taxonomy): Eukaryota > Viridiplantae > Streptophyta > Magnoliopsida > Rosales > Rosaceae > Rosa > Rosa chinensis. The sequence continues at coordinate 39,721,995 of NC_037088.1, forward strand.
GTGAGAATATTTGGGTGTCTATATGAGGATATGATGTCCAACATCAGTCTCATTGCAATATCCATCCAAAGTCTTTGATGTAAACTCTCTAGCATTGTCAAGTCCAATTGACGGAATAGGATAATCTGGGGAGTGAGCCCATTGTTGTTTTATATGTGCTAGGAGTGTAGCATAAGCAGCATTTACAAGTGGACAATGACACAACACGTGACCAGCGTGTTTGCTGTCAACCAACAACATGAGATATTTAAATGTCCACAAGTTAGTTGAACTAGTCCACAGAATCCCCACGGATTCTATGTAAGAACAGAATGAGTATTTTTATATCCTTTGCATAGGATGGTCTCAGTCCTAATTTCCCTAAGGAAAGGGCTTTGTAAAATGAGCGAGAGGCTTTAAAAGCAACCAATGAGGATTTTGGTTAGGCTTGAGCGTTTGAAACACTATTTGAAGCAAGTTGGTGCTTACAGCATTACCTGGGGCACCATTACTATGATGGACGCCATCCATGGCATCATGGATATAGACTGCGCCAACCTTAGGCTGGTGGTGGACAGAGGCGGTGCCCTAGGCAGCACTGTCGGTCACAATTAGTCCAGGAATTAACTTTTGATTCGTGCTTCATTTCGCTCGAGAGAAAAGGATGTCCATGTGAAGCCTTTAGTAGATGGATCATCGTATCATGACTAGGATGACCTATCCTATCATGACAAAGTCAATATATGTCTAAATCCAAGAGATCTTCTCTCATGACTTTATTGGATTTAATAGCTCGAATAGTGACATTAAGTCCACTAGAGAGACACATAAACTTCTCTAAGATGCGCCTTTATTCACAATCATTAGAGGCATTGCAAAGGAACTCATTTCCGTTCTCTACATGCGTTTTCGCACGGAATCCGTTGGCTATTCATAGGTGCGATTTGCCCTAGGAGCATAGAGAGTTTTGCGACAGTAATCAAGGTGCCTTTTGCCAAAGGGAACTTGGGCTATTCCATGTCCTTGAATTAATACTGATAACCCAACCATCGTAGTCACAAAGTAATATGCTCAGAATCAAAATTTAGTCATAATGAAAAGAACTCGAAATTTTATTCATAAGTCAATGGAGTTACATCATTGTCTCTTTGACCAAAGAAAATCTAATCCAAAATGTTAGCTAATGCAAAACAATAGTAGTCGTCTAACTTCTTTCGGTAATTCCAAAATGAATGTGACCAGGTGAGTAAAGAGATGTTCGTGGAGCAAGGCTCATTTAAGTACCAGTAATCTCAGAACCTTCCTAGACATCACACTTACTTTGGGTTGCTCTACTTTGAAGAAAGACTAAACTATTGGCATTTACTACAAAGTATATGGCAATTGCCTCTTACATCTCTTGAAAAATAAAGACTTAAAAAGAATTGGCGATCTATTGATCGAAGCTAGATTTGTAGTTTTCAACCCTTCACTCTAGATCATCTTCTTGATCTTCTTGTTCTACATAGTAGGCTTCTTTGCTTCACAATATGCTTTGTAGGCGGTGACAATTTCTTCATGAGCTTTATAAATGTGTGCCTAATGATCAGACACTCCACATCGAGAACATACATCTCTTTGCTGATACTCCATTGATTGAGGCGCTTTGAAAACGTCATTTAGATGGCTCTTAGTGTTGGTGGCGCCACCAACATGGCCAGAGGCGTTGCCTCCCTCTCTCTTTCTACGTTGACCTCTTCGGTTCCTTGTTCGCCTATTTTGGCGATTACCTTCCCAAGTAGAGTGATAATATGGACCAGAACGTCCAAATGTATCCCTAAGATTAGGGTTTTGCTCTTGGAGCCCTCTCTTTGGGGCACGACTATAATTGGATTCCGAAATATGCTCTGTTTCCACGGATCTCGAATTATAGTTCTTCATAAGGATGTTGTCATACTTTTCAGTGACATTCATAGCTCCAATAAGCTCATGAAACCTTGTGATCTGTCCTGTAGTAACATCGATTCAATATTTCTTAGTAACCATCAATGCAGAGACGGGGAAGGTAGAGAGAGTCTTCTCAATCAACATCGCATTTGTGATCTCTTTACCACAGAATTCCATTAAGGATTTAATGTTAAGTACTTCCGAGTTATAGTCAAGAACTGACTTGAAATCATAGAAGCGGAGGCTATGCCAACTCATTTCTAAGTCAGGAAGCAAGGAGTCACAGACGTTGCCAAATATTTCTTCGAGTGAGACGAGCCATTAGAATCATCTGTATGACGAGCCATTAGGATAATGGCTTTCACCATATTTGCCTCTAAGGTTGCTCTATTTGCTTCCAAAGCTTGAGCTTGCTCAACAGTTAGCACGTCCTCGCTAGGCTCGAGAATCATATCTAGGATTCTATCGGCCTTGAGATGCTGGTGGACATCACGAAACCACTTGTGATATCCAGAGCCAGTTGTTCCTAATGAAGCAAAGTCCAATTTGTTTAGGTTACTCATCCTGAAAGAGAACAAGAAAAAGGGTTGGTTTCGGGGCGCAAAAGGCTACCACGAAAACATATAAAATTCCTGGGCGTAATTACTTCCAAGAAATTAGGAATTTCTGAGCGTAATCATTTCCAAGAAATTAAATTCCAAGAGGTATTGGATCAGATCGAAACAATGACGTAAGTGGTCGATCATAAATTCTCTACAAACTCTAAGTTTGGAGATCTCAACAAGCTCTAAGCTTGGAGTGAGCACAAACCCCCACAGTTCGTCTTAATTTGGTCTCCCCTATGATGAAGAAAAGGGGGTAGAAGAAGGGAGGTTGCAAGTCCCCGAAAAAGAAGAGAAATTGAATTTAAAAACTCTAAAAAAAGGGGAACGTTTAGTAAAAAATACCTCGAAATAGGTCGCCATAAAATTTTGTCAGAAAAAAGTCGCGGGAAAATTTTGTCAGAAAACTAGTCGGAAAGTTGACTGGAAAAGATCCACAAGCGTTGACCGGTGCTAACGTGGTGCTGCTGACGTGGCTATGGGACCCTGTTCTGATGTGGCTGTGGGCCCGGCTACTGACGTGGCTTGCGGACAGCGGCTTGGTCCTCTGGGCTGCAGCTTATCCTTCCTCTCTCTTTTTTTCTTTCTGCTGGACTTTCAGTCGGCCAGTTGAGCAAGTTTTTGGCCAGTTTTTGTGATATTTCTTCTGGTTCTTGAATCTTCAGGTGGAGAGCTTCTTGTGAGAAAATTTGGTGGAAATTGGACGTCCGGAAGTAGGTGAACCGGTGGAATATTTGCTGCGGGTTGTATGGAGCTTCCGGTGGCAGGTTTGGTAGGTTTCAGGCAGGTTCTTGGGGTGGCGCCGCCAGTTATGGACTCCTGGGATCGAGTGCTTTAAGGTCTGAGGTGGAGGCAGAAAAGGCTTCAAGGTTTTGTATTCGGATTCAAGGTTTTTAGCTTCTTAAATCAGGGTTTGGCTATTTGTTTCAGGGTTAGGGCTTCGTGCTGATAACGTGATTTAGGGAAACGATATTTGAGAGAGAATTGTTGTATATTCTCATTGATAATAGAGGATTACAATGCATAGAATCCGAATCATACAAAGAAAGGTAATCATACATTGAATGGGAATATCTAGATTCTTCTAATTAAACCCTATTACCACTAGGTCAAGTAAAATAGAGTTTAGAACAGACACACAAATAGGGATTTACTTGAACAATATCAGTATAATGTTTATGAATATTATATTAAAAATAAGTTAGTTTAATTAAATAAGGTAAAAATCTTAATTTTAATTTTTATCATAATATTTAAAAATTATTTTTATCATTTAATTTTTATTTTTTTTTAAATTCATAATAAATTTTTTTGTCGTGTTGTGTCGGCACATATGACAGCAATAAAATTATTTAGAAGATTTTTTGATGTGTAGTGTCGACATATATGACAAACAACCGAATTTGGATGTGATTTCATGAGTTAATTGTCAATCTCTAATTGGTTGTCCAACTCTTTGTCAGCCATGTGTCAGATCTTATCTGATGCTATCATTTTAAACCGTCCATAAATATAGGGTCATTGTCATCCTCATCTCTCACAAATTCACAAACACTTCTCATATCTGAATCCTACAAATCTCCATAGTCTTTTCCTTTTGATTTTGTCAAACCGTTTCTGCAATGAATCGTTTGACAAAATGATTGCATAAAGATCAAGAAGAGGCCGTCACGAGAAACCGTCGAAGAGCCATGATGATGTCTGCCGCTGCCTTGTAAATCCAAACTCTTGAAGATGAGGACTCACAATGGGATGGTTCTTCGGAAGGTCGTAACTATAAGACCAGGGATCGAGAGTTTATGGATTTTCGACTCAAAACTCAATACTTCACGGATCCATGCAGGTATGAACCAAACATATTTCGTAGGTGATATAGAATACAACCTTAGTTCTTTGACAGGATGATGCGCAACATGGCCAACTACGGCCCATATTTTGTTCAGACAAGAGATGGTACTAGGAGAGTCAGCATATCCACTGAACAAAAGCTTACATGTGCCATGAGGATGCTCGCGTATGACATCACAGCTGACTTCTACGATGATTACCTAGATATTGCGAAGTCCACTGCCATTGAGATTTTAGATCACTTCACGAAAGCAATTTGGAATGTGCACCACGAGACTTACCTCTACTGACCAACACCGGTAGATTTGCGACGGCTACTCGACAAAGCTACATAAAGGGGATTCCCAGGGATGGTCAGGAGCCTTGATTGTATGCACTGGCAGTGGAAAAATTGCCCCAGCGGATGGGCATGGCAGTATACTGGCTACAAGGGGAAGCCGACAATCATCTTGGAGACGGTGGCCTCCTACGATACTTGGATTTGGCATGCCTTCTTCACACTTCCAGGTTCCTTGAATGATATTAACGTCCTTGGATGTTCACCATTGTTCAACGACGTATGCCTTACCAGGTAGATAAAAGGCACTATGGCCAATGTTATTACCTAGTTGATGGCATATACCCTAAATGGGGGTCATTTGTACAAGCAATTAGAAACCCGAGGACGCCGCAGAGACAACATTTCACAAGGATGCAGGAAGCATACAGAAAAGATGCGGAAAGAGCATTTGGTATTCTCCAAGCTCGTTGGGCAATCATAAGAGGACCAACTCGTGGGTGGAGTAAGGAGAATCTTCAATACATCATGATGACGTGCATTATCTTGCACAATATGATTGTTAAAGATGAACATGATGAAGATGCAGCAGATCCATTTAATCCTAATGATATCCCAACCAGACCAAAGAAAGCAGGGATATATGCCAGACCAAAAATTGACACCGATGTTAATCGCAATCCTCAATAACTAAATCAATTCTTGCGTCGTTATAGAGCGGTTAGATGGCCAGTGATGAATAAAAACCTCTTAGACGATCTAGTCGATCACCTATGGACCATGAGGCTACAAGCTTATAAGAACCGCCAGTGAGGAGTTTTAAATTTATTTTTTCAATAAGTGGCAATGTTGTCATGATAAGTGGCCATGGCCTAGTTTGATTCTATTGTTGTGTGTGTGATTTTACTTTGTGTGATCATGTTTTATTATGAAAATAAAATTTCAATGCTTTATTAAGAAGATGATCTACTCAAGAAGATAATTTTTATTTTCATAAATTAAAACACAAACAATTCAAAGCAACTAACAAATAGCAACAACCACAATAATATAAACCAATATTGATTACATCCAAGATGTCTCATGAAGTGGATCATAAGTGGTCAAGCTTGAGTTGTCTCCTTCATCCTTCAAGGGGTGTAGCATCTTGAGATTGTTCCAAGATGCTTGAGGTTCCTACCTCCTTATCAATTATTTATTGTTGCTTCCTCTCCCAATAATTCCTCTTTCTTGGGGTAAATATTGATGGATCCACCATCATCGTGCGAGCATCCTCAGCGCGTTGCTCAATGAGTTGACATTCCTCGAATTGTTGTTGCCCTTGTTGGAATTCGCACTCACATTGTTCTTAAAATTGTTGTATTTGAAGTCGTAGGTCATCCGCATCTTGCTTATTGCCTTTTTTCTTAGCTAGCTTCTAAGCTTTGTCCTTGAGGACGTGTCTTCCTTGATGAAGTCGCACCCTCCGGATTTGTGGGTGTTTCACTGGAATCCAAGTTGATAGGAGTAGGAAAACTGTGGTTGGTATTTTCCATTGTTGGTGTGGGACCCAATTTTTCCATATTTGTCAAGTAAACCCAACAATGCTCAAAGGTGAAATCCATACCATTCGAGTTGTAGTACGTTGACTTAACATTCATGAGCTACATACAATATTCAGTAAATTAAATATTTTAAAAAATGACAGCTTACTATAAATCGATTAATAAACTATATAACAACATTTTACTTTTCACAACTATATGACAAATAAATAAATGGGTTAGTTACAGTTTACCCCCCTGAGGTTTGGGGGTGTCATCATTTCACCCCCTCTACTTTTAATTTTGACTTTTTAGCCCCTAAACTTTCCAACAATCAGCCGTGTCCAATTTCTCCTATTCCGTCCAAATTGGACGTTAAGTCTGACCTTTGAGGGCTAAAATGGTCATTTCAACATAAAAAATAAAAATAAAAAAAAAAATTTCTGTTTCTTTGTTTTTTTTTTTAAAGAGTATTTTTTTTTTTTTTTAGTCTTCAACCTATACACCACAAGTTATAATAGGTTTATAAAAAAAAATAAAAATACTCTAGGTGGTTGAAAGCCGCTCTCTAGTCTACAATATTTGTGATATATCTCCGATAAAGTGAAGAATTTAGGATATATCCCTAATAAAGTGAAGAAATATCTGTAAAAAATAATTTTACACTTTATCTGTAAATAAATATCTGTAAAAAATGATTTACACAGATATTTCTTCACTTTATTGGGGATGTACAAATATTTCTTCACTTTATTGGGGATATATCCTAAAATTCTTCAATTTATTAGCGATATATCACAAATATGTAGACCAAAAATGATTTTACACAGATATTTCTTCACTTTATTGGGGATATACAAATATTTATTTACATATAAAGTGTAAAATTATTTTTTACAAATATTTCTTCACTTTATTGGGGATATACAGATATTTATTTACAGATAAAGTGTTAAATTATTTTTTACAAATATTTCTTCACTTTATTGGGGATATATCCTAAAATTCTTCACTTTATCGGAGATATATCACAAATATCGTAGACTAGCAAGCGGCTTTCAACCACCTAGAGTAATATTTTTTTTTTTTATAAACATATTATAACTTGTGTTGTATAGGTTGAAGACCAAAAAAAAATACTCATTAAAAAAAAAAAACGAAGCAACAGAAAAATAATAATAATAATAATAATTTTTTTATTCTATTTTTATTTTTTTTATTATTTTTTATGTTGAAATGATCATTTTAGCCCTCAAGGGTCAGACTTAACGTCCAATTTGGACAGAATAGAGAAATTGGACACGACTGATTGAAATTGGAAAGTTTAGGGGGGTAAAAAGTCAAAATTAAAAGTAGAGGGGGTGAAATAATGACACCCCCAAACCTCAGGGGGGTAAACTGTAATTAATCATAAATAAATTATTGCTACTTAACATATTTCAATGTAATTACCTCGTCCTCCATATTTTTGTCGCTTCTTCGTTGAAAAGTCTCGACCTTGTTAAGAGCTTGCCGCCACTTCATACATGCTGGACTGATTTTTTTCCAACGAGCCTTGCAACTAGAAGGTGTTCTAGTTACGCAATACGCTGGTTTGTGCGCATTGTACTCCTCCGCAATACGATTCCACAATTAATCCAACGTTTGCTCAGTTTTGACAGCACCATCACCACCAATGGTGATCCAAGCATGGCAAAGAATAATTTCTTCATTATGCCTCCAAGAATCCTTTCTAGGAGCCATTTTTTAACAAGAATATGGCTAAATAAATGAACAATTTTGAAAGAAATGGAGGATGTTTGGTTAGAGGAATTAGGAAAGAATGAATTGGTATTTATAGAATTTTCTAAATTTTACTATTCCAACAGGTATATTTTTTTTCCCTATTTTCTGATAATTTTTTTAAAAAAAAAATTTGGTTAAAAATAGAATTAATAACCCTCGATTTAACAAGAGCTGTTGATCAGTTTTTCTCCTTCAATCTGAGCCCTCAGATTAAATATATAACCATTACAGTAAAAAAAGAAAAAAAGAAAAAAAGAAATTGGGACGACATCAGAGCCGTCCATATTCAAAATAGACATATCTGAGTCATCCTTCTCGTGATTGTTGCACAGTTCAAAATGGTCAGCAGGGGATAGCTTTGTCAGGCGGGGCCCAGCAGCGTAGCTGACTTGTAGGCTTCTTCTTCCTCCAGCGCACCACGCACGCGTCAACATTCCTTCTCCCTCCTGCCCAACGCGTTGGCTGCCTTCTCCCCTTCTGGTGCGTTGCGTCCTCACTTGGGCTGACACAACCAGTGTTGTGGCCCCAATAAACAGTGCACGGGTCTTGGAACTGAATAAGTCTCATATTTGAGACTTGGGATGAGCCCAAGTCCTATAATACCAGTTTTAGCACCCTCTAAAAAGCCTCGTTGGAGACCAAAAGTCCTATAATTGTCCATGTTCTGGTATAGGGCCTCCTTGTTGGAGTTGCCCTTAGAGGAGTTCAAATTGAGTTGGGCTCCGATATTTTGCTATTGGGTGCCAACTTTGGGCCTAGACTCAATGTTCCAACAATTTTGACGACACTATTATTGGACTTAAAACTAAATATTGTCCAATTTCATTAAAGAATTTCATTCATCTCATCTTTCAGCATTCTAATTTGATGGCACCTTTATTTACCTGGAATTAAAAATAATCATGAATTGGAGACAACAGGAATATGAGAAGAAAGAAATCGGTCTTGATTTCGGAGGTTTTTATAGGAAAAGATATTGAGGCAGAATGATTGATTGTATTCATTCGTATGAAATATATACAGAATATCTACTTGGTTCTCTAACAAGTCACAAGACCAAAAAGGAATGACAACTATACAATTACAATTGAATACAAATTGATACAGATTATTGGAGAGTGGATGTCAAGAACTCCCAACTTGCACATGAGTGATTTACTTTTTCCCCAAAGCCTTAGTGAACACATCTGCCAATTGCTGTGAAGAAATCATATGTCGAGTGACAATTTCACCTTGTAAAATTTTATCCCGAATGAAATGGCAATTGTGGGAGTGGTCAAATTTTACTGGGCCTGCAATTAAGGCGATTAACTTCGTAGTTAGTATAGCATTAAATTTCAGTCATGAATGCGGCGATTATTACGACAATAACTACGCACAATGATTATGATTATAAGTGCACAATGAATGACTGTCATAAATACACAATGAATGACGGTCGTAAGTACGCAATGATTAACTGTTATTAGTGCAGCAATAATTGTCATTATAAGTGTGTAAATAAATGCAGCCATCAAAGCAGAAATAATGTCGGCTTGTTCCCAAAGTAAGTCATCGCCTATAGAAAGGAGGCTCGAGGTCCAGGTAATCCATCGAATTCCAATTCTCAATACTCCACTACTAAGAAAAAAATTGACTTAGGTATTGGAGGGTTTTCTGCATGTACCCCCCCTTCTCCTCGAGCCGACGGTCAAACTCCAAGTCAATGCTCGAAGGAAGCTTCTCGATTATTCCCGGTTAGCGACCGCTCCAGTCCGCATTAATTAGTGAGTCAAACTCCTCAACGGAATTTTTCGTCACCAATAAGTGGCGCCGTCTGTGAGAAACACTTATCCCTAAAAAGTGATGGCGGGAGCTGCCCCTGACGGGATTCTATTTCTATCACTAAGGACTGGGAGTGATGGAATACAAGCCCGAAGTGACAAAAGTCTGGGTAACGTAAACTAGCGTTCTTTCCTTTAATAATCATATTCTGACTTTTTCCTTTCATATTTGAAATATATTTGTGGTTAGTGTTGTTGAAATGCATGTGTAAGGCTGGTGGCCATAGTAAATACCCAAGGCCAGTGGCCGAGGAGAATAAAATGTTGTTGATCAGATTCAAAGGGAAATGGGGGCAATTCCATGTCTCATGTTGAAAATGAATCTTTGCCTTGAGGAAAGAATCGAGGCGGCTAGGGCCCGAGGAAAGAATCGAGGTGGCCAGGGCCCAAGGAAAGATTCAGGGCGGCCAGGGCCCGAGGAAAGATTCAGGGTGGCTAGGAAGGCCAGGGCTCGAGGAAAGAATCGGGGAGGCCAGGGCCTGAGGAAAGAATAGGGGCGGCCAGGGCTCAAGGAAAGAATCAGGACGACCAGGGCTCGAGGAAATATTTGAGGCAAGATTTGAAGCAGCCAGAGAATGGAAATTTCCTCTTAGGAAGAGTGTCCAAAGAGAAAATTTAGGGGCATTGTGGGAGTGGTCAAATTCTGCTGGGTCTGCAATTAAGGTAATTAACTCCGTAGTTAGTATAGCGTTAAATTTTAGTCATGAATGCTGCAATTATTACGACAATAACTACGCACAATGATTATGATTATAAGTGTGCAATGAATGACTATCATAAATACGCAATGAATGACGGTCGTAAGTACGCAATGATTAACTTTTATTAATGCAGCAATAATTGTCATTATAAGTGTGAAAATAAATGCAGCCATCCAAGCAGAAATAATGGCAGCATGTTCCCGAAGCAAGTCATCGCCTATATAAAGGAGGCTCAACGTCCAGGTAATCCATCGAATTCCAACTCTCAATACTCCACTACTAAGAAAAATATTGACTTAGGCATCAGAGGGTTTTCTGCAGGTACCCCCCCTTCTCCTCTAGCCGACGGTCAAACTCCAGGTCAACGCTCGAAGGAAGCTTCTCGATTGTTCCCGGTTAGCTCCCACTCCAGTCAACATTAATTGGTGAGTCAAACTCCTCAACGGAATTTTTCGTCACCAACAACAATCCATTTCAATATGTCGTGTTCTTTCATGAAATACAGGATTCGCAGCAATATGTAAGGCTGCGATGATCACAACGTAAAATAGCAGGACTTGAAATAGGCATATGTAAATCAGCCAATAAGTGTCGCAACCAAGTAAGCTCACAACATGTACCTGCCATAGCTCTATATTTAGCTTTTGCGCTTGATAATGATACAGTCTTTTGTCTCTTGGTATGCCATGAGATAAGAGAATCTCCCAAGAACACACAATAGCCAGTAGTAGATCGACGAGTGATAGGACAACCCGCCCAATCAGAATCACAAAATGCTCTTAAGTTCAGATTGACTTCAAATATCTGACAACTCGAAGTGCAGCAGCCATGTGAGGTTGACGTGGCTCATGCATGAATCTACTAAGAATATGAACAAAGTATGTGATGTCAGGTCTAGTAATTGTAAGATATATAAGTCGACCAACTAAATGCCTGTATGCAGCAGGATCTTTGAGTGGTTCTCCTTTATTTGAAAGCTTGGATTCCTCCATAGGGAACTCAATTGGCTTAGCACCCAAGTCGCCACTATCTTTGATAATCTCCAAGGCATATTTTCGTTGAGATATGTAAATCCCTTTCTTGGAACGAGCTATTTCAATGCCTAGAAAAAATTTAAGATCACCTAGGTCCTTGATACTAAAACGAGTATGAAGGAACTGCTTCAGGACATTAATAGACTCCATATTGTTCCTTGTGATCAGAATATTGTCCACATAGATCAACAAGATAGTGAGGGATGCACCATTCTTGCGGACAAATAAAGAATAATCAGCTTGGGACTGAGAAAAACCAGCAGCAAGAATGACCTCTGTGAACTTAGAAAACCATTGACGAGAGGCCTATTTCAATCCGTATAACGACTTGTGGAAGCGACACACAAGGTTCTCCCCCTGTCGTCGAAGACCAAGAGGAGGAGACATATAAATTTCTTCCAACAAATTACCATTTAGGAAAGCATTATTAACACCTAATTGATGTAAAGACCAATTCTGACTAGCAGCAACAGCAAGAAGACAGCGGACAATTATCATTGTTGCAGTAGGAGAAAAGTATCATGACAATTAATACCTGCAGCCTGAGTAAAGCCCCGAGCAACAAGTCAAGCCTTGTAGCACTCGATAGAACCATCAGCCTTACGCTTAATCTGATAGACCCATTTACAACTGATGGGGCGTTTGCCAAGGGGTAAAGGAACAAGACTCCATGTCTGATTGTCAATAAGGGCTTGAAGCTCAGAATTCATATCGTCTTGCCATTTGGGACCGGTTGCAGCAATATCACAAGATGTCGGTTCCAACAGATCTGACAGTCAAGATTCATAAATAGTAATTACGGAGTTATTTCACTCAAAATGAAAGGAATACCATCAAAAGTAAAAACAAAGACAAATTAAAGCTTAAGTAAACTGGTATAATAACTTAATTGAAACAATGGAAGATCGAGGAAATGATAAGCATAATGTGCTTATCACAGGACTTCAGCAGTTTTTTGGAATTGGTAGGCAGCTATAAACCTAAAATATATAGTTGAATTCCAAAGAAAAGGCAAAACGTAAAAAAAGTCACGCCAAGATGCCAAGTGAAGAAAGTGCCATAGGACAATTAAATAACCAATGGATGACACATTCACAAAAACACAGAAGTTAGATTCATTCGATACAGTAATGGTTTTCATATCAGAAGTGATGACTATAAAAGTTGGTGAAGCTGGAATTTGGCATTGGAAAATCATCAAATGCGGATGAGGGAACCCTGACTAAGTCCTCAGATCATGGGGCTTCAATTGCATTAGTAATAACCATTTTGCTCATCTCCTTCTAGGTAAAACTAACAATCCAACGAAGCCATTGGCAAATGTGTCTATTGTTCCAAAATGGCAAACCCATGAACTTCTAGGCAAAACTCCACATGCCCCCGGAAGATGGTCTTTTATTTTATTATTAGTATGCAAAACAGTAACAAAAAGACTTCTTTTGCTTGCCCTCTGGATGATTAAAAGAAACTCTCAAACTTCTAAACTATCAAGTAAAAATGAAAAATGCTAGATACAGCAAACTATGCGAGGTTTAGTACCATTTGTTCATAACAGAGTAATTGCTAGAATTGAAAGACCAAGTAAAGAAAATATGAAATCTTATTCGTCCAGGTTAAAGCCTTACCACAGGAAACTACCAAATCTCCATCACCCCACACCACCACCACCCACCCCCCCCACCAAAAACACCCAAAAAAAAAAAAAATCCATCTATAGTATAGAGCAAAGGAAACAGTTACAAAGTTGATTTCAGAAATTTTCCTTAAACGGCGAAACTAAACTCTCCGTATGATTTCACAAACACAGCTGGTTCAAGTGCCAAATCAGCAGGAGTCTCAAGAACATTGACACATGCCCCGCCGTTTGGATTATACAGCACCAAGTACGTTCCATCATGATTCATCAAAACTTCACCGTTCTCTAAAAATGCATATAGGATTAGAAAAACTGTAACGATCTCCTTGAGGAAGTTGATGTATTCCTGTGCGAATTTGCATAACTTTAGTCCAAGATTCTTTCATCGCCCACATTGTAATTTCACTGCTGTTATAAATATATACCAAGAGACCATTTTCAGCAATCTCAATCCGAGCAGAGATATACCTTCCGTCCCGACTATGATATGACAATGGAATCAACTCCTGAAATGTCTCCTCTGCTGAATCAAAGGACACGATCCTTGCACTAGGTACCTGCCCATTCAAATTAACATAATCGAGGCCATCAATAGTCCTCCATGACCCTGTTTTGAGCTGAAACATCACAACTGCGGTTGCAAGAGTACCATTTCTTTCGCCTTTGCAGCCAAATACAACCTTGTAGTCGTCAATGGTGGAATCATAACCAAAACCATAAAACATTACAATACCCAAATGAGAGTGATTCGGCATCAGTAACAACCTGGTAACACTAGTACTAGGGTTCCAAAAAATAACCAAAGACAAATTTTTCAGTAAACACATTGCAAGAACCCACAATTTTCAAAGCTCCAAAAGATATAGGTAGATCAAGCTTAGTGCTTGAGACGCGGCAAGCGGCGTCATTTAGTGCTCTGAGGTCAATGGATTGGACGGGATCGACTGAGAAAAGAAGCCTGCGGCAGAGGTTGGCGTTGAAGCAGCCGAGGTCGCCCAAACCATAGTTTGCAGTAATCAACCTTATAGGATCAGACTCACCAAGTACGAGCATGTGCCTATTGAAAAACCAGGGTTCCCCAAGCAGGATCTTATTGCACTCATCACAGCACTGAAAATGAAACAGAAATCGGCCCTCTCCCACCACTAAGATGGCCGAGTGATCACCAAGTCCCCAAATCGCTGAGAGAGTGCTCGGAAGGCCCTTCTCATCGCCTACCTTCCTTTGAACCAAACGCCCCACTAAGTAGAAAAATTCCTCCGTCACCTCCGCCGAACCAACCTCCCCAAAATCCACCACTGCGTCCTCCGTCAAAGCCAACGCCGCCACAAGCGTTGATGCCATGTCCTCTTCCATCACTAAAGTCAAAAGAGAAGATGCACGAGCTCAAACGAAGTTTCTCAACCCTAGCATAGAGCGGCTAGGTTTTATATGAGAGCATTTTACGATAACGTATCCTTGGTATATGTTGAAATGACTGAAATAAACCAACAAACAAATGAAAACCTAAACTGTTATTTCACAAAGTTATTCAATTAAGGGTACAATTGAGGCAGATGCAGAAATGTCTATCAAATGCGCAGACATACTTCTCCCCCTTTTCTTGAATCCCACCTTGAATTACAACTAGGCAGTTAACCTCTAGCAGCCTTTTACTTCAGCTTGATTCAAATATTTTCGAGATTTCCTTGAGGTTCATAGTCAGGATACATTAGCTCCCCAACAAATCTGACAATCAGGAGTTATGAAGAGTTAAGTACAAGCACTTCACACCCACAAAACCAAAAATAAATCAAGCTCGAGCAAAAACATGACAAGGCAACTTCATTCAAACAAATGGTGAAAGAAAGGATAGGCAAATTTCTGAGTAAATGAAAATGGTGGTTTGGACAAAAAATTAAAAAACAAATATCACCATGATGTCATGCTAAACAAAGTGGACATGTCCCAAAATGGCCAGAATATAGGAAAATTTTACCACTGCATGACACAATGTATTAGTGATTCTACAAGAGAAGTTAAATTCACAATCCACACCAAATGTTAGATCATTCAAATCGCGAGTAATGGCTCTCATATCATAAGTAACGTATGACTCTAACGATCAGTTGAATTTGAATCAACCAATGTGGGGAAAGGAACCCTGACCATCTCCAAATGTCATCGAATTAGAATACAAACTTTATAGTGTCGAGAGTGACTTTCCATCACATAGTAATATAACCAACACTATGCCCAGCTCCAGAAGGATCAAACAAATTATCCAATAAGCATTCTTCTAGTTCAGAAAATACTGAGGGCAATATAAAATAAAATAAATAATATAAAAATAAAAATAATCACTGAGGTCATTGACAGAGGTTTTCAATTGTTCCAAAATGCTAAATCATTAAACTTAGAGACATCAATTTCGCCCCTAAAAAAGTAACAAAACCAAACCTCTATTGCGACATCAATGCCCTCTGTATACCCAAAAGTAACTTCAAGCAACTAAAACTATATTAATCAGAACAATCAAACTATATTTAAAGAGTCTGTCTCAGCAATTCCTATAACTCAAAGCCAGGTACGAAAACTGGAACATAATTTTTTCATGTTAAAGCCATATACAAGGTAACGATAAAAAATTGCAAAGTCAGCATTTTCCCACTTTAGACAGAAAAAAAATGCATAAAGCGAGCAAAGGAAAGATAACTAAGCTATCTTAGGAATATTTTTCATTTTGAATCAATGTGATGTGGTAAGTAACTAAAATTTCGAAGAGGTATCCAAAAGTATCAGAAGTGGAAAATAGATTAGGTATATGAATGCATTTCCAGTGACCCTTGCCAACCTAAGAACATGATTGAAATTTAGCAGTATTTCAGTTTCAACTTCCAACAGCTATGAAGTATAAAGATTGATGAAAGACATAACTCATGTATAAATTTCAAACATGCTTTTCATTGGAACACTTATTACACTTGAAACTTAATTAACCAAATATAGCATGTCACACATTCCCTAAATTTATGCATTTGAACCAATACTGAAGTAAAGACTGAATGCTAAACATAGTTTTCCAGCGATTGTTATTACAGTCAACAAAAGTGTAAAAAAGAAGAGTCACAGACTCACACCAAATGGCAAATGAAAAAGCAAACGTGCGATACTGGTGCGTAATACTCTCTCCAACAACAAAAGTAAGATCCAGAAAAATAATGACAGACAAATCCAAATACTACTGTTACATTAAATTTTATTGTGTAAGTACATTTTCTTAGCACTATCATGTACCATCATGCCACTCCTAACATAAAAGTTGCATGCCAGGCATCATATTTGACAGAAAAGAGCAATAAAAGACTCACCATGTTGATGTCAGATGTCTGCAATACGGCTGGTTACTGGTGAAACTAAAGTCTCCCTGTAAATGGCTGTATCCAACTTCCATTTGTTTTGTGTCCTAATAACATCCCTAAATATCTGTTCCTTCGGGCTATATAACACCAAGGACTGATAATTATCAATTTTAACCATCAAAACTTTGCCATTCTCTAAAATGCACAGAGGTGTCAAGAGAGATAATTCATACTCTTCAGGTAAACTCTCTGAACCTATAACCTCGGTCCAAGACTCCTTGACCCCATATTCCTTCATCATCCATATTCTAAAACCAGTGGTCTCATTGTGTAGGAAGCCAAGTATATACACACTGAGACAATCTCCAAGAGTAAAAATATAACTAAAACAGGCATGATAGGGCAATGCAAGCATCTCCCTAAACTCCTCCTCCCCTAAATCAAATGAGATAATCCTCGACCCTGTCGGACGATAATATCAGTGAATGTGGTCTCTAACCAATGCAGAACCCCGTTTAACAAGTACCCCCGCCCTGCCAAGTTAAAGTAATCGAGACCCTCATGGGTCCTCCATGAACCCGATTTTGAACTAAAGACCTGAACCACTGTTTCCTCAGAACCCCTAACTCTATAATTGTGCCCTCTCACTACCTTATAATCATCATGAGTGCAATCATCAGTACGTTTTGGCAACACATTGGATTCTCCAGCACAAGGGTTCCATATCGCAATCCCTTCCAGGTCAACATCTACGCATATCAGCCCATTGCAAGAACCTGTAATTGTTGTAATACTTGAATCAGGGAACATTACCGGAAACTTGAGCTTTCTAATTGCAAGATGAGAATCTGCATCATTCAGATCCTTCAGGGCTTCGTAGTCTATGGATTCGACAGGACTCGTCGAGAAAAGGAGCCTTGAGGTGGACTCGGTGATGCCTTGGGTTGCGTAAGTGAAGTGCTTGGTGACAAAATGAGACTGGGAAATGAGAGCACGCCATGACTTGCAGACGCAGCGAAATCGCATCAAAGATTTGACCGGTAGCCTTGCCAGAATCTCGTCAAGGACGCCGTCGTGGTCGGCGAGACTGGTAAGAGCTCGCTTATGAAGGCCGCCGGCGTCCGCCATGGAATTGGTGGCGATTAGTTTGAATTCGGAGGAAGGCCGATGCGGTGCGTTTTGGAGGAGGGGTCTTTGGAGCTGTCGAGTTTCTTGAGGAGTGCGGCGGCGGCGGCGCGTGTATGAGGTTCTTCGAGTTCTTGTATATCTTGGATTTTGAGTTCGATCTTGGTTGGTTTTCGTCTCAACATTTCTGCTCTCTCAACAGTTTCTCATCAGCTCTTGGGCCACTGCGTTGTCACTTCTGAGTGTGTCGTTTTGGTCTGAAATGAAATGCGTTTTGCTAAGCTATCTCGGCTAAGCTAGCACGTTTTTGAATATAAAATGATGGCTTCCTTCTTAAATTAGCAAACTATCTCGGCTAAGCTAGCAAGTTAGTAACATACTTATCCAGCCAGCATTTAGATCAAGGTCTATAAGAATATCTCAGCAAAGCCAGACTAATCTCTGGTCTCATGTGCACAAATTCGAAGGCTCCTCAAATTTGCAAGTCACAAACTTGTCAGAGCTGGGACTCGAACGCTAGACGTGACGGTTCTGGGTATCCCATCAAAGCTAAACTAATCCCCAGCTACAGGTGCACAAATTCAAAGGCTCCTCAAACTGGTGAGAGTTGGGACTCGAACACTAGACATGAGGGTTCCATGCTAGGTCACTTGATTAACCTTACTGTGCTAAATGGTTAAAAAATACTACTTTTTGATCCAGACAGATTAAAAAAAAAAAATTGCGAGTGAACTGTGTTCTATTAGTCATTTGAAATAATTAATGGCATAAAAGTTACAGTCAAAATCATGGAAGAGTGAGGTAAGAATAAAAAAATTTAAAAAAATAAATAACTGCCAAACACTCTTGTTTTATTTTATATCCAATCGCACCTGACCATAAATTTTATGATCATTAGTAACCAAGGGAACATATGTGTACTTGAGTATCTTTTTATTTTGATAAAAGTGATTGTGCTCTATGTGATTCTAGGTAGGGTAGTTCATTGAAGTGTCAAACCTACCAAATTCTAACTCATTGCCAACTTGCTCGCTCCAGTGCCCAACAAGCATCTCGACAGTTGCTTAATCAGTGACCTCACCAATTGAATTAGTGCCACATTTTCAGTGATCTTATAACCTAATTGACAAATTTCACCACCACTTCATCAACAACTCTATACATGTCTAATCAGTAACCTCGCTAACTGGTCAGCTATCGGCCAACTAACAAACCCTATCGCCACCTCACTAGGAACTGTATGACTTGTAGACACAATGGAATCACATCCAGGATTTGATTTTTTTTTTTTTTGAGAAAAGGAGATACTTTTATTCATATATCCATGGCCAGAAGGCACGTACATCGAATGCTGTCTTACACCAAAATCATACATGATATAAGCTACCAGGCAAAGGACAGGTGACCCTCACTGTTAACACATGCGCTCACTTATTGAGCCTACATACAGGAGATAAATCCTCACTACAAAACCTCTCTTTGAAAAGTAAACCTAGTCGCCTAGAGACCTCAATTGGTGTACAACTAGAGAGAACTAAGAAGCAAGTAGTAAAAGACTCAACGTCAAGTACTAGGCAGGGAGACCCGGGAACCAAAAGCTTCCCAAGCCCCTGTCTCGAGAATCCTCCGTCATAACTACTCAAGAGGATTTGCTAGAGGCACGAAAGTGCGTAGTTCCCTAACAAAATTAGAGAGTAATACAAACCTAGGAATCCCAAAGCAACGAAATATACTAGTAACTAAAAACAGTAAAATAAAATAAATCATCTTGAACCCCGAGTAAAACCCCAGGCCCAAGATACTTCAGGTCCAGACCAGGCCCATCACCGGATTAGGGCTCAAGAGCTCCAGCCACTGAGCCCGGCCCACGAAATGTGCTGCACAGACAGCCCAACCACCACCATCGTGCTTCCAATCCCATCACGTTGTTGCTTGCAGATCCCAACCTCCGGCGAAGTCACGTCGTCGATCAGCACCGGAAACTGCCCTCCACTGCACGCACCGAAGCCCGTCCATCCCTGCTCGTCGCCCTCATCCGCTGAAAGCACTGAGATCGATCCATGAGCCTCCAACGATTTCATGGCTAGATCCGAATGGATCAAACCATAGAAACCACCAGAACAGATACGTAGCCCAGCCACAAACCCAACGATAGCAGCGAGATCCAAAACGGATCCGATCAGGCTCCACCCTCTGCCGCGTACCTTCTGCCTGTGTCGACACTGCCGCCAGCCAAAGCCATGGCCTAAGGAGCCCATACAGCCCCAACCGTCGCTAGCTCACATCGTCAACCCATCCGGCCGCACTCGACGACCGCCGGCGAGGCCAGAAGACATCGTCAGCGTCGAGGCGCAGCCGGACAGGCACAGTCGGCAACTTTTCTCTCAAAGTTCTCTCTAGGTTTTCCTCCGAGTTTCTAGGTTCTAATATTGTTGCTTATATCACATCCAGGATTTGATGGGTACTCCTTTTTGTGTTTTATACGAGATTTTAGACCATATAAAAAGAATTTGGCTTCTTAAATGGACCGCATGCGAAAAAAAATGGATGTATATAATGATTTTTTTTTTAAATAAATCTTCTCATAGATTTTCATTGATTATAAAATCAAGCCAGAATGACTATTACATACTCTTCCGCTTCCATCTATAGACAGACATGCAAGAAGTTGTGGTGGTATTTAGGGATAGCTCCACTCATTAGACTTCTATTGCTCACTTACTAAAGTAAGCTTAGTAAACTATGAACCAGACAATGTTGTCAACGCTTAATAATAGACTAAATTTCAACAAAAAAAAACTAAATTTTTTTTCTTCCCCTTAGAGCTAGAGCTAGGAGATTTGCAAGGATAAGTTAACTGCAACACTTCTTCAACAGCACACTTCTTAGCTTTCATATTCTTGTTCTTAGATCCCTTAGGGTTGTAGCTCTCAACCTCAGAAGAATGATTTAACTTTGGTAACCCATCCACCACCTTAAAAGCAAATAACAAAAAACAGAGCCCAAAGGCTAAACCCTAGCTGCAACATGGGCCCGTGAAAGAACCCAAAACTTCTTTGCTCACTTGGGCCAAACCCTAGAGACATCGGGCACCCCAAGTTCTATGAGCATCCAAGCCCTTTGGAACCTAGACACCGGTGGCAAGAACTAGGACCTGCATTGCAGTTCTTCGCCGCTCCCTTCCTCAGCCAGGTCGTAGGGTGAGCCACGGTAGTGCTGCCGCAAACTAGCGCTAGCACTGCACCTCCATTTGTCGCAAGGCCCATCAACTTGGGCACCTTGACGCAGCTTTGGGTCACCATCATCTCTGACGTCATCTGCAACTTTGTAACTCCCCAGCAAAGCAACAATAGTCCTCATTGCCATCGAGCCTCCTCCCTCCAAAACCGGTTAGTACTAAATTGACCAAAAACGCATCTCTCACTACAGCTTACATCCCTTTTAATTAGACTGTTAAGCCGAGTCCGTCGTGACTTGGTTTTCCAGCGATCTAGATCGGCCTTAGCAGACCCACCCCCATAAAATATGTGGAGGTTGGTATAAAGGACTTGTTTGGTCAGAGTTAGATTGATGGCCTCGGTGGAGTGGGTAATGGTGGTGCTGAAGTCGCTGGCGGAATAGATGGTGTTGCCATTAGCTTTGGCATCGTCAGCCACATACGATCCTTACTGACGGATAATCGGACGACTATCAAGGTCATTATAGATGCCAGCGCATAGCCCACTCTTATGAAGCGCGCGTGATAATAGTGATGGCTGCCATCACTTGGTGAAGTAAATGGTAGTTGATAGTGAAATGCAGCGGTGCAACGGCTAGGGTTTAGGAGAGCAGAACCTATTAAAATTCTCCATTGTTTAGATCAATTGGTTGTATCTAGATATTAGAAAGAAATAATAATGAATTAATACCTAAGAAAAACCCACAAACGGATGATATATAACTTTATAATACACTACTATTTTCCGGTTTCCTACCAATCGTATCTTGTATGGAACCAGTCTCACCCGAGAATTACATGCTTAGTTTAGTTAGTTATACTCCATCAAAGTCAACAAAACAACCAAGACTATCACACATCACATGACAAGATTTACCGAGGCAACCAATCAAATAAAACCAATACCAGCAGTTAGTAAAACCAAAATAATTTAGTCAATTAGTGTACAATTGAGGGAGATGCAGAAGTAGACGAGCACCTTTTCCTAAATTCCACCTTCAATTACAACTGGGCTCTTCACCTCTGGCAGCAGCTTCAACTTGGTTCAAACATTTTGGAGATTTCCTTAAGCATCATGGTGCTCACATATTAGCTCCCCCAAATCTGATAGTCAAGAGTCAGAAAGAGCAAGTATCAAGCATTTCATTCACTCAAAATAAAAAACAGTTACGCAATCTATTTTCTCACTTCAAACTAATACCATCAAAATAAAGGGTAAAAGGACAAGCTTACACTGTTGTCTGTTGTTTTACTTTCAACAAATAAATGGTTGTTTAGGCAAAAAAATGAGGAACAATTATCACTATGATGCTATTCTGAAGGAAAACGGGGGGAAAAAAACAAAGAAAGTGGATATGCCCCAAATGGCCAAGATTATAGAAAATTCTACCAAGCACCAGATAATGTACATAGTAGTGATTGCACAAGAGAAGTTAAATTCAATACACACCAAAATGTCAGAATCATTCAAAATCGTGATGGTAATTGTTTTCATATCAGAAGTAAAGACTAACAATCAGGTGATTAGAATTTGACACTTGGGAAATCAACAAATGTGGGTAACTTAACCGAAACCACTCCACAGATCACTGAATTAGAATACAAACTTTGTAGTGTCAAGAGTTACGTTCCATTACATAACAATATAGTAGCGTTCTGCTCAACTCCACAAAGATAAAAAAAATTATCCAGTCTACGTTCTTCTAGTTGAGAGATATTGAGGCCACTGCCAAAGGCCTCCAATTGTTCCAAAGTGCCAAGTCATTAAACTTTTAGGCACAAATACATATGTCCTCGGACACAGTTCCTTTTAGTACAGAAAAGTAACAAAACCAAACTTCTATTGCAGCATTGCTTTTGCAATTTGCTTATCCTCTAAATTCGCAAAAGCAACTTTCAAATAACTAAAACTGCACAATCAGAAAAAAATAACACAAACTCTGTGAGACTTAGTACTGGATTTGTTCATAACTCAGCAATTCTGAAAAGGTTTCCAAAAGTGTTTGGAGACGTTTTACCATTTGAATCAATATAAATTTGGTAAGATAACTAAAATTCCAAAAAAAAAAAGTATCAGAAGTGGAAAATAGATTCAGTATACCAATGAGTTTCCAGAAACCGTGACAAACTAAGAACAAGATTAAAAGGCATTTCAATTCCAACTTCTAAGTTCAAATCCATTGATTCAAATATAGTTTTGATCAGCAAAATAAAAAATAAATGAATCATACATGTCAGATTCCCAAGAATTATGGGTGAAGAATGAAGAAAGCATGCTTAGCTTAGCTTTCCAGCAAATATGCTTATTGTCTACAAGAATGTGAAGAAGAAAAGTCACACAAAGCTGGAAGCTGAAGACAGTGGGTATGTCACAAAATGGCATAAGAATAGGCAATAATACCAGTGCATAGTATCTAAAAAGTTCAGTTACAGCAAAATAATCAAAGACAAAGAAGAGCACTATTATGACCTTAATTTTTTTTTTTTTGTCAAGGGTCAAACTTAGTTTATATTACTTCAGTAATATAATGATAGTCAATCATATCGACAGAAAGAGCAAATGAAAACTCACAGTGTTGATCTTAGATGTCTGCAATACCACAGGTGACTGGTGAAACTAAAGTCTCCCTGTAAATGACTGCATTAAATTTCCATTTGTAGTGGGTCCTAACAACATTCCTAAATGTCTGTTCCTTGAAGCTATATAATACCAAGGACTAAAAATCACATGTCTGGACGATCAAACCTTCACCATTCTCTAATATGCACAGAAGCATCAAGAGTGAGAATCAAGAATCTTCACGTAAAATATCTAAAGAACCAACTTCAGTCCACGATTCCTAGACCCTATATTCCTTCATTATCCATATTCTAAACCTGAAGATCTCATTGTGTAGAAAGTCATATGTATATACCCCAAAACAATCTCCAGGAATAAAGCTGTATCTACTACCAGCCTGGGAGGGCAACATAAGCATCTCCTGAAACTTTTCCTCCGCTAAATCAAAAGAGATAGTCCTTAAAGCTGGTGGACGAAAATCATTGAATATGGCCTCTGCCCAATGCAGAGCACCATTTAACAAGCACCCTGGCCCTACCAAGCGAAAGTAACCAAGACCCTCATGGGTCCTCCATGAACCCGATTTTAAACTAAAGACCAGAACCACGGTTTCCTCAGAACCCGCAACTCTAAAACTGTATCCTCTGACATTTTGCTATTGGGCGCCAATTTTGGGCCTATTCTCAGTTTTCCAACAATTTTGACGACACTATTATTGGACTTAAAACTAAACATAGTCCAATTTCATTAAAGAATTTCATTCATCTCATCTATCAGCATTCTAATTTAATGACACGTTTACTTATTTGGAATGAAAAATAATCATGAATCGGAGACAACTAGAATGGGAGAAAAAAGAAATAGGTCTTGATTCAGGAAGCTTTGATTCCTAAACTCATCTCCCCCTTCGTAATCAAATTCCTGAATATTCAGGAATCGATTCCTGACAAAGAGATGGAACCTACACCCATTCCGATTCCTTTGTGTGCTAGTAAACAGATGAATAATTTTACTTTGAAGTCATTTTGATTCCTTTATGAGTTAGTAAACTCAATAATATTTTTACCCCGTAATCATTCCCTCCATTTTTATTCTTATTCCAAGTAAGTAAACGTGCCTTGAATGAAGAGAAAATAGATGAAAAGAGTAAAACCTTGGAATGGTAAACCTCAATGGATTAATAAAGACGAGAAATCTAATTGTTACTACAATATTCATAAACAAAAACATGTAATCCTGTACATATCTATGTTTCGCAGAAGTACAATATATATATATGGAGAGATGAGTGACTGCTTTCACTTGAGAACTCATTTTCAAGTGGAGACAGAATTCTCTCCACCCTCTTGCCGAGTCCCAACTTGAGTTCCAACTAGGATGCTGAACTTCATATTTCTGTTTTTCTGAAAGTAGTGCGGCTCGCCTTTTCTTCAACTACATCTGTCTGGATGCCTGCAGCTTATTAAAGAGAAGTACCTCTGTCTGGATTTAATCTCACCTACTGGGTGCCCATCCACCGCAAAACACTCACCTCCAAATCTCCAATGCATTTGACTCTAACTCAATATATCTGTGAGGAGTTTTACAAACTACTTATAAAAACACGCATGCACATCATCAAATGAATAATTGAATTTACAATCGCCTAATAAATTAAAACACGATACGTACAGATTCGTTTATTCTATCGTGATAAATTTTTTCCGCCATTCCCGCAACTCCCGTTTTTTAGCCCTTGCACAATAGTGGCGCCAATTTGCTTGTATGGAAGATACTGCCAAACGCTTCCAATGCTCTCCATGCTCCAACTGAAAACCCTCCAAGTAATGGAGCTGATCTGGCCTTCTAAAATGCCACCAGAATTTAGCAATAACATTCTTCAAGTCCTTAGCCCTGATAGCAAATGCTTCAACTTTTGTTTGAGACTTGACTATTCTGGTAGAGACGGGTAACTCTGAAAATGGGGTAGATTTCAGTGCCCAGCTTAGTAGTTCTTCTCCGTATAAATTGCCTTTCCCAAGGCACTTGGTGTTTGAATAACCAGTACTTGTTTCACTTATAGTGGTATAGGACCATGCAGTGCCTTGGGTGATGAAGAGCATCTTCTCTAATGGTTCCCCCTCCTGAAGAATATAGTTGTCTTCGGCATATATCACTGGCTTAAGATGTGCACAAATTGCATTCAACACTTTCTCGTCCATGTCTTCAAATAATGGCACCTGCAATATTAGGTACATACAGAAAGCCTCGTTAATTATGGCCAAGCCTAGCGAGGTATATTCAACAAAAATGGAAAAGGGTGATTGTAGTTGGACCTCCAAATTTGCTATTTAGACCTACCATACTTAGTACACCTCTAATTTACTTTTTATAATACTTGAAAAGCTAAGTAGACCTCCTTATTTTTACCAAAACGCCCTTATGAGATACAACAATTTGTTATTCTGCTTTTTTATCTCTATCGTCAACCACGAGAAGAAAAATTAATCAAAAACACATTACTCTCTTATGAGTAGGTCTCTCCTGCACCAAAATTAATCAGATAATTGGTTCTCGATCCTAATATGTTGTTGGAACCCCTTTGAATTTGCTAAAAGAAGGATTTCAAGGGTATTGGGTTGGAAGATCGATAATAACTATATCATAATATTCAATTAATTTAGTTTAAGAAAATTTCAAATCAGATTGTTTTGAATTTACCTTTGTAATAAATGATGGGCCATGTATATAAATTATTATTTTTACTTAATTGTTTTGAGTAAATTATAAAACTATATAGGCAATATAAGGAAATATCGGGAAAAAAAATTAATTAAATGTTATATTTGGTTGGAGGAGATAAGAAGAGTATTTATTTATTTACTTACATAATTTTTCATTTTTCTCTCTTGTCCTTATTTGTCTTTTCATATAAGTTGACAAAGTCAATTAATAAGTGAAATAAATTGGAGGTCCAAATATCAAATTTGGAGGTCAAACTAGAATCACTCAATGGAAAATGAACATTTAAATATTAAGAAAAAATTACTGAGCTTAGGAGTTGATTAGGATATAGTTGGCACAAGATTTATGAGCAAAAATGTTTGTTTTTGGGATTGAGAAGCAAACCCTAATTTCCCAATTTGGGCCTCTACCTTGAACCATACCTTAGCGAGATTTCCTCATCCAGCGGCACCACATCATCAGTGTTGGTCTTTTTATTTTTTATTTTTTTGAAATAGGGCCAGTACGCTTGCCCTTAAGTCTTGAACATTAATGAAACCAGAGAATACATGGGGGGGGGGGGGGGGGGGGGGACAATATGCCTAAACCCCAAAAACCAATGAGCATTGAGAGAACATCCTGAGTTAATAACAGGAGTCTCAACTAAACATATATATATATATATATATATATATATATTCTAACAAGTACCAATTAGCGAAGAGTGCACTTCTGGCTACTTTATTCACTTTACATTTGTGGCAACACACCGGAAAGATTTCGCTCACGCGGAGCAATAATTTGCTATTACTTTCAGCTTTCTCACTATGTTGCCACCGGAAAAACAATCTGGTAGCACTTACTTTCATCCTGCTACTGAGAGGTTGCGACGTTTTGATGAAGTAAGAAACTCGCCGCCTAACTAGAGATGACAAGGCACACAAGGTGCGTAATCCAGGACAAAGCCCACGTCGCTCAACCACAATAGGGTAGGGACTTATTGCCGGCATAAAGCCACATCCTACAAATAAAAATTAATAAACTAAAACATGAGAATTAAAAATAGACCCAAGGCCCAATCTTAAAGCCCCGACCCAATCACTTCCAAGGAATTGGCCAGCCCAGCATCTCAGTGAGAAAACACCAGTCCACCACCCAGGCCCAACGTAGCATCAACACCGTCGCCCCCTACACAGCGACGCTGACCCTGCTGCCATCTCCACTGCACCACCTACACCAGCACACCACCATCGAGTTAAGGCCCCGATCGCCATCACACAACCTTCGCAACCAAACCATAGCAAATCTGGGTTTTTCAACCAAACCATAGCAAATCTGGGTTGAAAAACCTAGATTGCAATTCTTAGAGATCGGGGTCGAAGCAAAGGACCGATCGATCCCCATGCCGCCACCCAGGTTGCCAGTCCTACGACCTAATCTTGAACCGCCCCTGATGCACTTACACCTTGAAATGCAACAGCGCCCTGAGGTGCCCACCACCGATGCAGCGCCGCCCAGGTATGGTATCTCACTGCATCTGCAGTCTTCTGCCAATAGCCGGATCCAATCCTACGAAAGATCCTCATCACAGCAACAGACAACCTGTCCGGTTGCACTCACCACCCTCCAAAGAGGCCAGAAGCCTGCCTCGGCACGGTGAGCCACCGGACGAGCACAAAGGAGAATACGAAAACCCTAGGTTTTTTCAGAGGCGCGTGGAGTGTATTCTATAGCTTTGTTAAAATCATCATTGAATATATTCTTTCTTGTTCGTCAGTGTTAGTCTTTGGCCACACTAATGATGTGCGGTTCTTCCTGCAGGAGATGATTATTTTCTATTGCATGCTTAGGCTTTCTGTGATTTTCAAGCTTGGAGGTTGTGGCAAAAGGGTCGATGTCGAGTTCCAGTGTGCAGCTCTAAGGTTATGGAGGTCGCAAGCACAGATTCAAAGGACGGGTTTTGAATTGGGGTGAGTTTGGTTGCTTGATCCCAATTTATTTGAGCATCAGCCACGGCATTTGTGAGCCCCGGAAAAATGTGTCAAGCTTAGAGAAGATCGTGCGATAAATTATTCAACGATCTCGATAATCATCCAAATGCTTGAGAATATTTTCGAAAATTTTCATAAGGTAAAATCCTCGATTTAGGAGTTGGATAATAAAGCACACATCACGACGAGTTTGTGGGAATTTTCCGGTTACCCAAGCTATTTATAGCGATTTTCCTAAGTGGTGGAATTTTAGAAAAATAAATTAAAGAAATAGGATTTTCTGCGGTGCAATCCTAGCCGTTGATCTACCCACCGGTTCATCCTAGCCCTTGAAATAGAGTGGAATTTAGGGTATTTATACCCCTTGATAAGATGAAGGCTCTAGATTGCTCTAGAGCAACCAACAAGCTCGAGTTCTCTAGGCCCGAGAGAGAGAAACCCGACGTCCTGCAAGGCAATCCGGCCATAACTCCGGCGTCCGGCCACCGATCGACGACGCAAGACCACCAATCTCTTCCTCTCGTCGTCGCCGTCACGCCTTTGGCCTAAGATCGTCCATGCACTCGATGAGAAAGAAGAATCGAAGGTGAGCATGTCCGACTGCTCTGGCGAGTTTCTACAAATTCCGGCGACCGATTGGGCTGTATGTGGTATGAAAATCTCTCTTGTTGTCATGCTCTACAAGTTTGTGTAATTAGTTTTTCAATTTGATCAAATTTTGACAAATCGATTTCTGGGTTGTTTCGGGTTCGGCGTCGTTGCTACAGCCAGCGACCTTTCTGGCTCTCCTTGGCTTGGTCTCGGCCTCGACTGCAACTGTAGGCAAGATATTGGGCAGCTTTTTGGGTAGATTACGTCAACATCCTCAATCCCTCAGCTACCTAGTTTCGGCATGTGGTTTGGCTTGATTGCAGTGGGATTTTGAAGGTATATTTCAAACCTCGAATCAAGTTTTGATCTTGGTTTGGTTCTTGGAAGATAGGGAACTGAGTTTGGTTTGGTATGGTGAGATGAAATCTCTATCTGATATCGATTGTGTTAAGTTGGTTTACTGATGGCTTTTGGAGTTTATGCTCGAATTAGGAATTAAGTTTGGAGGAGTTGATTGTTTGTATGTGTTATGAATAGTGTTGTGGTTGAATTCGTATTACCCTGGTTGTGTGTTTAAGTTTATTAAGTTGTTGAGAGTTGATAATCTGGTATTGCGATCTTGAAGTGGATAATTGGTGAACTTGATGTTTTGTTATGGTTTATAAGGTAAATTGTCAAGGAAATGGTTGTGAAGAGTGAACTTGGTCACATGTGATTTTGGGTGTCCTTAGTAGTTTGGACACACCTTGTGTGAAAGGGTAATAAGTAAAGAAATGAAAATAGTATATTGGGTGGCCTTAGTAAATTTCGGGTACGCCTAATATGTTTGAAATTAAGTCGTTGCTTGATTTACTTTGACATAGTCGTAATTGGTCGATATTGTAATTTCAAGTAAATGTTCGGTAATTTGGGACCAGTATCGATTGATCAAACGTTGGTCAATCCTAGTCAAACTAGGAAAGGTTAGTAAAACTTGGTCAACTCCTGGTCAAACCAGGAAAAGTTGGTTGTACGATTCATTAATGGTCGAGATTTCAATTATTAGTTAAATGAGATATTAACGGTCGAAATGTCAGAATCTAGGACTCCAGTTACCTGTGGAACGGAAGGTTCGTGACTCTCGGAGTACGTGAAAGAAAGCATCGAAATCCAGGTAGGGATTCAGGACTCTCCTCGGTTAGTGATTTTCTTATATATCGTTATTAAATGATGCATGTTAGTTGGTATGGTTTGGGTTAAGTTAAAATGCAATGCATACTAACCAAACCATGTGAGAAATGTGATAGCTTGAGAGCGAAGAGGGCACTAACTTCCCGGGGTTCGATCTCCTAAACCTCCGGAGGGTTAGCTACACCGGTCGGACAGTGAGAGATCGTAAAGACGACCTGGTTTCTTGTGTGTAGCTAGGTAGCGGACGCTCTCGCTACGCTTACCTGGTTGATAAATTATTTGAGGTAAGGTCTTGTAGTGGGTCTATGGGACCAGCCATCAGGTAAGATTCAACGCGCGTGTTCATTTAAGTATCCTGCATCGATTTTCGAGTCAGAAAGCATTATTAAAAAGTTTGTCGTTGATTGAAATATTTGGTTTAAGCATGTTTTCATACTGGGGCCCTAAAGATTTATTATTTGGTTTTAAATCTAGTCGAGGTAGAGTTTCTGTTGAGCAGCGAGGACGAAAGCTCACCCCTACAACAGTGTGGATGCAGGTATTGTGCACTGGTGACTGGACAAAAGTGGACGGAGCTGGGTGTGCGGAATAAGTCTGGTAAACCATTGTTTGGACTTTGTTCTACATTATTTTTCTCGAACTTCGTGTTCTGAAACTTGTTGATAGTTAGCTTGTGTCAACTTTGGTTCTCATTCCTTAAAGTTCGTATCCTTTATGTGAACATTCATTCAAGTTCAGGACTAATGAAATGATTTTTAGCAACTCATGGATTTTCACCTCAGAAATATTTGCAGCTTCCGCTGTGTTTATACAAAAAGTTTTTCAAATAAATTGCCTAGCGGCTCTCTGATAGGAGCACAATGTGCGACGATATTAATAAGTATATGCCCCATTTTAGCCTTGTTTCTCCCGTAAGTTTCGTGTTTTGAGTCATCGAGTCATTTTAAGAGTCTTGTAGAGTGTTTGGAGTGAAATAGGCAGAAAACGCAAAATTCATGAAGAATCCTAGCTGGATCAGGATTCCTCACCATCATGCTAATCTGTGGGCCGTAAGAGAGAATTTATGGGAGTATTTTTCTGAAATTAAATTGTTTTAATTTCTTTTATTTTCTCTAAAAGAATTTAATTTTGTGCCCTTTATTAAATCAGGTTGACCAAGCAATGAAGAAGCGAAATAAAGAGAAAGACGTTTTCAGTTGGAGAATAAAGGAGAAAGATGTTTCAGCTTGGAAATTAAAGGAATTACCCCATTATGAGAGGAGTTAAGGCCTTAAAGGAGATGTTTCAGCTAGAAAATTAAAGGAATTATGATGCAATCCCATCCGTCCAATGATGAAGGGTATGATAGACAAAAGCCAACTAATGCTCCCCTATAAATAGGGAACGCCTAGAACAGAATTTGCATCACTTCCTGGCCAAAAACTTTTCTGAGACTCTGCCCAATTCACTCCTTAAACTTCCATCACCTACAAGACCGTGACCACCATCCATCCATCAATCTACGAAGCTCTTAGGCGCTGAGTCAATGACGCTCCACCACCATAGCAGAGATGAGTTCATCACCTTGTTGCCAAGCCGCTGAGGAAAGCTTCAAAGTGTAACTATGACTCTACTTATAATTTTTGTTTCGGTTTTGTGTGTTTGGATTTGCGAGTTGTGTAATTGGAGACATGAAATTTTCAGAATATTTTTATTAATATTTTTGAGATTTTCAGTTTATTATTGAGTTTATTTCGAGAATTCTTTTATGATGCATATTACAATCTTGTGCCCTTTTATGTGTTTAGGTAATTTTCAGAGTTAGGTTAATAAGTTTGCATGCTAGAATAACGGTGAGAGTTCTTGTGTGTTTGCTTAATTTGCCAAGAGCAATTGTTCTTTGTTAAGACGCTGAGTTAAACAAGTAGTAATTAGTTCTAACGGGTGGTAAAAATCATGCTTTAATGATTAAATGATTCTGGAAATTACGTGTTAAATTCTATGTGTAATGGTTAATTTGCACGTGTGAGTTGATTCGAGGCTTAGATAATACTACTAGTTAAGAGAACTACGTTGAGTGTTTTTGAAAATTAGTAGTATTAGGCTTGGTAAGGACTTTTCCGATCCAATCCTACATTAGAACGAATCAGATAAATGGATTGATCCACTGAGACTTTTCATTTGGGCTCTTATCTAGGCATTTAAGATGGGCACATTTTTGTAGCATGTTGAAATGGATTTTCTATTTTTACACTTAGTAATTTTCGAGTGGTATTGGTCTAGGTTAGGGAAGTCGATCATTGTATATAGGTTTATTTGTTTCATTTTTATTTTAAGTAGATTAGGAACCAAATTTCAAAACCCCCCATTTTATTCTTTTATTTGTTAATTGACCTTTTTGTGTAGGTGTACCCTACAATCCCCGGACTGAATGATCCATGCTTATCCTATACTGACAACTACATTTTCCAGGGTTAAATTGTGAGGCTATTTCAGTCGCATCACTCTCTAGGATGTAAGCCGAGCGTTTGGTTTATGTTTTAGGGACTTGCGGCACTGTAACGAGCTTAAGCTGGTGAGGTGCAGCTTGGGGCGTTACAGCATTAATGAGAGTTGATGGTGGCTTGGGATCCGTATCTGGTTGGATTAGGGTCTGTTTGGTGGTGATGTCAATCGAGGTGGTGGCCGGTGTTCCTTGATTAGTGGTGGTGGTCGCCGCGATGGAAGTGGCAGCGGTCGCGATTGTAGGAAGTGCGCGCACCTACCTTGCAAAGGAGTTAGAGCCTGAGTTTGAGCTAGGCCAACTTCTGTTAGGCCTTGGGCTAAGCTTTTACTTTTGGGCATTAGGATTGCTTTTATGTTTAGTTTTTTTTTTTTCCCCTTCTTTTCCAAAAAATCCCTACCTTGTTTGGGGAAGCTAGCTAGCGGATTTAGTCTAGCTCTAAACACTTAGGTTGCTTTCTTATGTTCTTGTTGTTAGTAGATTAAGCGAGATTTGATGTCGAATCGATGGCAGTGTCCTATATTCATTTATGTTTCATATTTGCTTTAATTACTTGTCACTCTAGCAGTAGAAGCGTATGTAATGTGCCATTCTGGCATGAGAATTATAAATGGCAAATAAAGATGTTCATTGTTTCAAAAAAAAGAGTTATAAGTAAAATTATCAGAAGTTTTGAAAATTGAAGAAATTACTAATGAAATAATAAATGACAAATTTTTAAAATTAAAATATTAAATTCACAAAACAAAAAACCTATAATAAATTGCCCAAATTTTTTTTTAAAAAAAGAAATGTGGATTTCATTAACTCATGCTAAGATGACCAATACATATCCTTCTACTGCCTTCGATCAAGAAGTTGTAGTAACAGAACTACTGTGGTACATAAAAACAGACCATCTATATTTGAACTAACTGCTGACTTATTTAAAAATGAGCCTATAAACTATCAAGAATTGTAAGACATAGGATATAGGCCCCCTACCACACCTACCTATATTTTTCCTTGCCCTTCAAGCTAGAGCTAGGAGGGTTGCCTGAGTACAGTGCGCTCAGGACCTCTTCAGCAGACACCTTATTGGCTAATATCTACAAATCGTCGGTGAAAAGAGAAGGCACCCTAGCACTCCATCATGAAATGGGCCTATAGATCCAAAGTTTCCAATTTGGGGTCCAAAAACTCAAAGCCTAATTAATACTGGTCCAAACTTTGCCAAACCCCAAAAACCATAGCCTCCATTTTGCTCTGGACACCTTGAAAAAAGCCCATACTTTGATTCCGGAGGCCGGACCGGCAACATGCAATTGCACCACCGGCATCGGTACTGTTATAAGCTTGGTCACAACTGCAAACGGAAGCAATAGTGTCCAAATTTGTTTCAAGTGTGACCCATTGATATGCGCATCGCCGTATTCATCTACAATCCTGATCGGTGACAATATCTCCCTAGCTTTCCATGGCACCGGTCCCGATTTTCACCTCTTGAACGGAGCCTAATATGTGATGCCCCGGAAATTCGTATTTATTTTCCGGAAATTCGTATGAGAAAGTTATGGCCATTGGAAGAAATTTCCATTTTGGTATAAATAGAAGTTTCCCGAAGGAGAAACTTACTATTTTCATAATTTCCTTTTTCTTTCCGGAAACTATTTCCTTTCTCTCTCTTCTCTCTCGTTCGCACCTTCAGAATCAAAATTATCCGGCTGACCCGAACCGAACCCGGACGATCCGACCCGACTTTTCCGGCGAACTGCGGCGGTCTCCGGCGACGAAACTTTCCAGATAGGATCGTCTCCTCCGTCTGGTCGTCCCTCTGGTGTCCTCTAGCGCCGATTCTCCTCCACGGCGGCACTGCAAGGCGGTGCAGGTTGGTGTTTTCGGACCCGGTCGGAAATCCTTGTTCCGACGTCGGTGAGGCTTCAAGTCTTCTTGGTTGAGCTCAGAGCAGCCTCGTTGATCGATCCTTGGTGGTTGTTTGGATCGATTCACGTGAAACTTCGATCAACTCAGTTGGGATTACTGTTCACGGCTTGTGAGGTAGTTTTCGATCCCTTAAGCTTGTTTTCTGACTTCGAGCTAGTTATGAGAATTCACAAGCATGCTTAGATGAAGAACTTTGATGTTGGGAGTTTTGTGAAATAATGAGTTTTTGGCAGGCGGCGGTGCACCACCGTCTGTGGTGGCGTTCCGGCCACTTAAGGAACTGTTTTTGGTATTATATATGTTCTACTCGTTGATACGAGCGTTTTGATATATAATATGCAAGTTTTGGAGTTCGTTTGGAATTGTTATGATTTTTGCAGTTTCATACCGATCGATTATTCTGTCCGTGAGGATTTGAGCGTCCGATCAACTTGTGGTTTGGTCACATCGATCGTGGACGTATTCCAGAGACCTTGGGAGGTCTCGGATGTGGTTTTGCCTCGATTGGCGCCACTTTGGGGGTTTTAGTTCAAAACAGGGGGTTTCGGACTTAAATTAGTTATGAATCGTTACTGATTTGAGATCATTGGTGATTAGGTGCTTCTAAGGTGAATTGGACGAGTTGTTGGTGATAGTGTTAGTTCGGTTCTGTATAGAAGACGCAGCGGGAATCTGAGGTGAGTAATCTCACGAAGTTCATTCACGAACGGGCTTACCTTTATCTTTTGAGAGTTATTTAGTTAACTGCAAACTATAGTTGGTATTAGTAGGCATTCCTGAGCGGATGACTACGTATATATATATATTTACGTGAAATATATGTGTTTTGGTGGTTTGTGGATTTTGAAACAATATGCATGAAATGATGCTTTTTATTGTTTTGGGTTGTGGCTTTTGGAAAACAAATGATTGTGGAAATGTTAATTTCGATTTGTTTTGAAAAGCGTTGAGATTTGTGTATTTGAGGAACATTTTAGTTCGCGGGTGATTTATTTAAATATGGGTCGTTACCGGGAGTAATTGATAGGGATCAATTACGGGGAATCTTTCATTTTAGATTCGTGTAACATTTTGGGTCCACTGTGACTCCTTTAATGTTTTGGTATTTATACCGCGGGTGCAAAGACTTACGAGTTGAGGATCGTGGGTGGGAAAATCGGGACTTCGCGCCTTTGGCCGGGTTAGTGAATACGATCAGTTAGAGCTCTAGTCTGTCCGCCGCGTTTGTTTATTCATTTAAACGTGTGAGTTTATCTCGTGATTTGAGTGAGTTTATCTCGTGCTTTGTTTATTGATTTAAACGTGATTTGAGTGAGTTTATCTCGTGCTT
This sequence comes from Rosa chinensis, assembly GCF_002994745.2. NCBI lineage: Eukaryota > Viridiplantae > Streptophyta > Magnoliopsida > Rosales > Rosaceae > Rosa > Rosa chinensis. The sequence goes on from NC_037088.1 coordinate 39,757,562, forward strand.
TGTTTATTGATTTCAACGTGATTTGAGTGAGTTTATCTCGTGCTTTGTTTATTGATTTAAACGTGATTCGTGTGAGTTATTCTCGTGATTGGTGTGAGTTGTGTGTGGTTTGAGTTACTCATACGGGCTTGCAAAATCTTACCGGGTTTGTTGTGTGGCAACCCGGTGCACCATTCAAACGGTGTAGGGGTTAATCCTGCAGGTCAGGAAAATCGTGGGTGAAGTTGGGGTTGCATACTTGCAGCTAAACAGTAGGAAGCAAATTTTGTGACTTTACAGTTATTTGGACTTCCGTTGTAGTGAGCTCTGAGGAGCATTTACGTTTTATCTTGTTGTTGACAATTTAATTCGTAAGCTTGTGTAATATATAACTCTATGGAGCGAGTGTATATTAACTTTGAGGGTTCAGGGCATCAATTTGTGTGTAAGTTAAGGGAAAAAGATTCCAAGTATTTTGTATTGATGACTGAACGTTCACGCATGTATAATTATGGGATTATATATATTGATTTTCATGTGTGTAAAATCAGGGGCGTGACACAATAGTTCCTGAAGGTCCACACCAGCGTATCACCATCAAAGCCCTTCTTGTTATGGAAGGGCATCCAAGCCGAGTTCTTGTAAAAGCAGATGTCTTTCCACCCCCGCTTGTTTTACGAAGATGAGATGGAGTCACTAGGCCAGAAGATGGAGTAGACAGGAGCACGACAATTCGGATCGAATGAGAGAGAAGCACAAAGCCGCACCGCCTTCTCTATCGAACTCATCTAGAATTGGGCATGGGTTTCAGCCCACAATAATCTGGGCACTAAGGCCACCCAAACAACTAACAATTCTTGCAACTTCGGCGAAGAGGACCTGTCTAACGACTTTGGCAAGCATGTAGTGCCTCTCAACCTTGACGACAACACGTGAAGGGCATGGTCCTTCTTCGCGTTTACCGAGAGCATCTTTGCAACTTTGATGCTCCACCTTTGCGCAACAGTGCAGCCCAAATGCGCCTTGGTCCACCGGACATAAGCATTCACCCAAGCTGGATTAGAGAAGTAGAAAGGCTTATCCACCTCAGGTAGGACTAGGCATCTCGCTGGTTCAACGCGACCAGAGCTGCTGTGTTTGTCGCCGCAGCAACATACGAGCTGGGTTAGGGTGAGCGCACAGAGGAGCGTCGTTAGGGAGAGGCTAGGGTTTGCTATTAGAAAAACTCGGGAAATTTGTTTATAGTTTGTTTTTTGCGTTAATGAATTACCCAATTAAGAGTATGCTAACATTAGGTAAGTACAGTATCTATTTAGTTTTTTTTTTTTTTTTTTTTTTTAAATCAGAAGTGTAAATTAGACCTGTGGGAAAGTATAAAAAAAACATGCATAAGACACGTTAATTATGTACTCTATGATGTGGATTGGTTGTAGATTGGTAAGAAATAAGAATGAGTTTTAGCCAATACATGATTATAGACAAATTTATATATAAGTTTCTCTAATTTTTTATTTATATATTTATTTTGCTAATATTATTATATCCCTAATTTATAAAATTAGTTAAATTATATTCTAAGGTATAGTTATTAAATTTTCTCAACCTTAATTAGTTAAACTAAAAGTTATAATGTTCTCAACCTTTAATAGTTATTAAATTTAATGGACAACATTTAGAGTATAATTTTAACTATAATTTAGGTGGCCAAAAATCCACTCCTTATAAAATTATTCTAAAGTAAAAAGATGTTATTGGATTTTGGACAAAGTCGAAAGACAAACTCATTTGTTTTAGAGCATTTTTAGCAATGCGTCTGCATCAATGCAAAATAGTCATTTTTAAGTTCACTTTTAGTCAAAATAGTTAAAAAGTTATATTGGCTATACGTCTGCATTAATGCTCTCTATTTTAGTTAGTTTTGAATCTATATTATTTTTTAAATAAAGATTAAATGGTTTAAATGTATTTATAAATTACATAAAATAACTTTAAAAAAATGTCTTAAGTTATAGAGAGTCTCATATGTTCGCTCTCTATATTTAGGAGCGAGATAGCTAAGAATTATAATGGTGGGTGTATGCGTGTATCTTCCAGCCTACAAATTCTTTAAAAAAAAAAAAAAAAAGAATAACTTACTTTCTTTAACGCAGTTAAGCGGAGATGGCTCAAGATACATCGTCTCTGCCTCAAGGGAAGAATAGATAGGACATTCTCCACATCAACATCTTTGTTTTCTTGAAGTTTTCGTTGTACGTTTTCGATGATCACCGTCTTCAGAGTTTTCACTGTTTGGCCCACAACCACGTCCAAATCCTTGGGGAGGTCATTTTTATATAGCCATAGGTCTATTTCTGGGCTGATCAATTGCATCTTCTGTCTGAGTTTAAGCTCATCCGACCTTATTGTGTCCAACCGCACGCTTAAAGTCTATTCCATGTATAACAAGTAGGTTCAGTACATGGTTATTATTTATTACATATATATTATAATATTTATACTATTATAAATTTATCATGGGCACACGTTTTGTCTGCCGTACCTAGTTTTTCTTTTTTACTTTAATAACCTTCAATTACCAAACAATTATTGTTATAACTATCAAGGATAAAATGGTTAAAATACTATAAAACAATTAATAAAAATAAAAACTCTTATTCTCATACCACACTCATCAGGTCGGTAACATTTCCAGAGTACTTTATACAATTATACAAGCGCGCGTAAGTATAATTGAATTAGTATAAGAAATGCTACTATATAATGAGCAAATTATGTTTGGCTCGATCCCAACACTGAGATTAATCTACATTATCCTTGAATTAACATAAAACAATGAAATAGTGTATACGTAACTAGCTAGGGGGTGGATCAATGAGTCTTTTAACTTATAGTCAAGAACTCAAGATTATACTCTAATTATTGTGTATTAGATTAGACAGTTATTAATGGCTGAGGTATATCATGATTTTCTATTCTTTCCTTTTTTTCAAATTTGTTTTACTCCTAAACAATATATATATATATATAGTCGTCATTGATCCACCCCGTGTAGGGGCTCTGTATAACTATTATATTCAACGTTTAACTACTATATCAAACATTACATCATGTAGTTTATAACTTTATATGTTATACATTTATGTTCTTCATACAGCAAATAAACATATATACTAAAAGATGAAGGCAGGAATATATAAATTGAAAAAAAAAAAAAAAAACAAAATCTTTAAGATTTGGCACAAATGTTTACCTGCAAAGTTGCACTAAGATATATTAAAAAAAGCATCATGCCACTCAAAAATATGAAAACAGCGAAGATGTTTTCCCATTGGCTGCTACTAGGCTCGAGGTTTGAACCTAAAGAACTGCAAAATGAAATATATGGACTATTAAGTTAATTTAGACACAGTATCTGAAAAATATCTGAAAATGCATTTTCCAGATTGGTCTTTGAAAACATCTCTTCTTGTCATTGTCAAAACAAAAACAAAAAAACAAAAAAAAACTACAACTAATAAATCCTCCAACTGTTCGCTGCTCACCCAAAAAAAAGTAAAATAAAATAAAATAAAATCCGCCAATTATTGTAATTCTATATTAAATTGTAAGTAAATTTTTCGTGTTTGACATGCATATTAGCCTATTTGGTTGTTCCATAATCCGTATGAAAGCCGAAATGAAGTTATATAAAGATAAGTTACATATACAAACCTCAGATTGCGCAGACCCCACCAAAAACATTGCAATAATTTTTGTGAAAAATTTGTCGACCCCATCATACCAGACTGAACGGCACCAAGAAATACACCGAAATCGAAAAGTAGTGATTTATTTGAGGGATTTATAGGACATAAAATATCCAGATTCGTGATATTTCTAGTCCCATTGTCATCACAGTCAAAACTACTAACGTTACATCCATCTTCACTTCTACAACCATGTTCCCAGCAAGCTATCTCTCGTTGAATTGCAAAGAAATACCATATGGCTCCAAGTATCTGAAAGATGAATGAGATATACAGGTAACTAACTTCACAAGTAATTTTTTTTTTTTTTTTTGGACAACCTGTGCTAATCAAATTGTGAACACAATGAAGGAGAAAAATGGCCCACGTACAAAGCAGCAAGTTCAAATGAAAATAAAATAAAAATAAAATAAATAATAATAATAATGACGACGACGACGATGATGCTAGGAGCTAGGCCATGGTAAACTTTTATCATGTTGTATACATACAACAATTGATCTTCACGAATTAGACTGAGGACCTATTATAAATGGAAGACTTAAAACTTTTTTTTTGGATAACATGTTTAACTTTTTAGCAACTCTACCAACCTCAAGTGACTCTTTACATCAGCTTTTAGCTACATGACTCTCAAATATAAAAAGCATGATGAAGCTCTTTATTTTATTTTATTTTTTGTTAATTTAAAACATTCACTCTCAATTGTTTTATGTAATTTTTAAATAAGCTTAAAATCTTTATTCAAAAAATGAAATAAATTTAAAATTAGATAAAATGAAGAGAATGATACTGACGTATTTTTAAAAGGCTAGTCTTATGTTTTGGACCAATGTGTTTTTGTTATATATATATATATATATATGTATGTATGTATGTATGTATGTATGGATCTTATAGATACATCATTGATGTAAGAAAATTATATCCCACTACCATAGTCATGTACATATTTTTTTTTGGTACAACATGTACATTTTTTTTTTTATCAAATAAACAACTGATATACAACAACTACTTTATTGTGAGTCGAATTCACAACCTCCCATTTATAAATGAGAGACTTATACCACTATTGCTAAATATGCTCTTATACTAAATTACTAATAGACCAATATGTGAAAAGGTTATATATATATATATATATATATATATATATAGAGGGCCCTTCCACTAAGGGATCTCTTTTTTTTTTTTGTCTTTTCTAGGGATAGACATTAGACAAACTTTTTTATTACATTTCGGCATCTCAACCGTTCAGTTTTTAGGTGATAATGTGTAGATCATTTCTGCAAATTTTCAGCCAAATCGGTGATCATTAAGATATCAAACTAGATTAAAGCAATGGACGAACCAAATCTGTCAAACCTGAACCGTTCATATTATAATTTTAAATCGCAGTTTTGAATGCCTTAACAATAATCGATTTGGCTAAAAATTTACAGAAGTGATTTGCACATTAGGACCTAAAATCTGAACGGTTGAGATGTCAAAATATGATTGAAAAGTTGGTCTAATGCCCTATCCCTAGAAAATATTAAAAAAAAAGGATTCCTCACTAGAAGGGCCCTATATATATATATATATATATATATATATATATATATATATATATATATATATATAACCTTTCCACTAAGAGATCCTTTTTTTTTTTTTTTTTTTTTTCAGTCATTTTAAGAAATCCTTTGTGGGACTCATTTTGTGATCATATATCGGCATCTCGACCGTTCAATTGTTAGCACTCCATGAATATATCACTTCTGCAAATTTTCAGTCAAGTTGATGACCGTTAACGTATTGAATTAGATTGAATTAATGGACGAACTAAATCTGTCCAACCTAAACCATTCATGCTTATAATTGCAAATCACAGTTATGATCGCTTTAACGGTTATCAATTTGACTTAAAATTTGCATACATGATCTACTCATATAGACCTAAAAACTGAACGGTGGAGATGTAGATATGTGATTGAAAAGTTGGTATGATAATCGATCCCTTAAAATGACCAGAAAAAAACATCCCTCACTAGAAGGACCATATATATAAAATAAAAAGTGTAAATTTCACTCCATAAATTAAGATAAGACTTAAGACTTACATGACCAGAAAGGATGAAAGGGAGGAAGTTGAATACAGCTTGAATCCATATTCCTATCCTAGTTTGTATGTTAAGAGATGTGCCAGATAGATAGATGCGAATGACTCGTGGAACATATTGGAGGAGAACAAGAGCGTTCAGAAACATTCTTGTGAAGGATGCTGAGCCCCTCATGATTTTTGAAAAGAAAATGAATATTACAACCTGAACACATTACAATCGGTTCAAGTCAGCAGTTAAATTTAATTATCAAGTATATATGTGCATGACAGAGATTGAATCAATCATACAAGTTAAGAGATATGACTTTCTTAAGTACCTGTGGAAGAGGAAGAACAGCAGCAATGTCAGTTACTATACAGGACAGAAAAATCCTCTTAGCTGATTTCACTCTTTTGAAACGAAATGTCTGACCATTTGTTGATATCTCGAGTGTGGCATTAAGTCTGTCGATTTGGATAAGGATGTCGACTAAATAAAAAAGATCTGTGATGGAACGTAAAATAGTAGTTGCTATTTTCAACTTCTTGTCCAATCTTAGGCACTTAGCATCCTCATTAGTAACGGGAGTGTAAAAGAACAAAGGATCAAATAACACAGCAAACACACATGATATTAGAAATATCTTATTCCAATATGGAAGGAGAGGAGCAAGATGTTCCTGCGTTATTGACCATCTACGACGTCTTCGTCTACCGTCCTCGTGATCGGGTGTTGTTGGTCTCCCTTCGTCTATTAAATCCCAACCGAATCTTAGGGCCTCTGGTGTATTGAAATCATAACCTATTCCTGGAGTTATACTGTACAAGAAACAACAAATTATTATTATTATTATTTTTATAAAAATTAAATAAAAATTTTGAACGCACGCAGCTACACTTTCATATTCTCTCTCCCTGTGAACGCAATCCGCATGCAGTACTACTGGTTACAGAATCGCAGAAACTAACCTCAAATCGATTATTGAATCATCGTAATAAGGTACTTGGCGGCTATTCATCTTGTTTGTGATATAGAAATATCGATCCTCAGAAGTCCGAACTATTACAAGACCCAAGGAGCTATTGTGAAAATAATCTCACTCCTCCTGCAAGTTAGTAAAGAATTATGTGCCAAAAGAAAAAATGGAGAAAGAAATTGAATGAATCTACCAAATCCTTTAAATTTGGAACCAAATCAGAGAGACACTTACTACAACTGATCCAATTCAGTTTCCAGTACGCGTGTTTCATCGTTAAAGAGAGTTTTGCCCCGTCACTTTCTCTACTGATCAATGTGCTTTTGTGACTGATCCAAATATTATTTTGGACCCGGTGTGAACATAAGTTGGATTTTTTTATCAAAGCACCAAAACAAAGGTGAGTGCGTCTTTACCAAATCACCAAAGCCTCTCCACTTTAACCCATAAAATAATACCAAAACCCAGATTTTTTTTAAAGTATCATTAACTTGTTATCGAAAAAAAAAACGTATCTTTAACTTTTTAGTATCTTTTTTAAAAGTATCTTTAACTTCTTATTGAAAAAAAATATATCTTTAACTTTTTAGTATCTTTTTCAAAAGTATATTTAACTTCTTTTATATATATATATATATATATATATTTATATTAGGATATATCCTATCCAGAGCGGAGCTCCGATTTGAAATTAACGTGTGAAGTTTGAGTTTTTGGTCGCATATCCACATCTCGACTGTTCAGTTTTTAGGTACTAGTGTATAGATCATCCCTGCAAATTTTTAGCCAAATTAATGATCGTTAAGACATTGATAACTGCCTTACAGCTAGTACGGTTCAGGTTGGCAGATTCAGTCCGTCCATTGGTTTAAGCGAGTTAGATACCTTAATGATCATCAATTTGACTGAAAATTTGCAAAGATGATCTATACACTAGTACCTAAAAATAGAACGGTCGAGATGTGAATATGCGACCGAAAAGTGACCCAAAACCCGAACTTCACACGTTAATTTCAAAGCGTAGCTCCGCTCTGGATAAAATCTGTATATATATATATATATATATATATATATATATATATATATATATAGGGCCCTTCTAGTGAGGGATCCTTTTTCTTGTTGTCTTTTTTAGGTATAGGGCATTAGACCAACTTTTCGATCATATTTTAGCATCTTAACCGTTCAGATTTTAGGTCCAAATGTGTAGATCACTTCTGTAAATTTTTAGCCAAATTGATTATTGTTAAGGCATTCAAAACGGCAACTTAAGATTATAAGTATGAACAGTTCAAGTTTGACAGCTTTGGTTCGTTCATTGATTTATTCTAGTTTGATACCTTAACGATCACCGATTTGGTTGAAAATTTACAGAAATGATCTACACATTAGGATAAAAAAAATGAACGATTGAGATGCCGAAATGTAATCGAAAAGTTGGTCTAATGCCCTATTCCTATAAAATATCAAAAAAGGGATCCCTTAGTGGAAGGGCCCTCTATATATATATATATAGGATTTTTCTCATGTGCGGACGTCCGTACCGAAATTTTGGTACGTATTTCAGGTTTTCACCCACTTTCCGATCACATATTTTGATCTTAACCGTTCAGTTTTTAGGTCCTAATGTATAGATATTCTCTACAAAATTTCAGCCAATTTGGTGATCGTTAAGGCATCCAAAACTGCAATTTACACGAACGAACCGAATCTGTTGAACCGGAACCGTTCGTGTACATTGTTGTAATTTGTAATTTTGGATGCCTTAACGATCACCAAATTTTTTTTTTTTGGGATAAATTTCGCAATTTTATTTTTATTTTTAAGGACCAATCCAATCACAACTAAAAAAAAAAAAAGGACAATCGGAGACCAAAATTGCAATCAAGGTGGAAATAACGCGTCATGATTATTTCGTTGAAGTGAACTATTGATACAAATGCCTCTTCATGACTTCAACAAGGTGTACATTTGACTTTAATACTAGAAGTACTAGTTTATTGAAATTAAGGTTGAAGGTCACAATCAATAATGTGCTAAAAATATTAGCTAGGGCCGCAGGTAGTTAATACTTAATACTAAAATTTCATTTTTTATATTTATTTTTAATAAAAAAAAGGATTAAATTATATTAATTTCTCATGACAGTCTGTACATGACAATTATAATCTCTACAAAGAGAGCTGACCAATACACCAGAAAAGTCTCCAAGAAGGATGGATATATACAAGAAAAGATGAATGAAGTATATGACTGTGGATATAGAACTACACATGATTAACATACAATTCATAAAAATGTCCCCCACCATCGTGAAGTGTAGTGAGCATGTTAAAGAGTTTTATAATTTTTTTTTATTTTAATTTTTTTTGAATTCATTAGTAGTAGCATTCTCAGCAATTTGTACAAACTTCTGGGTCAAACCCTAATATACAATTCATAAAGATGTCCCGCACCATCGTGAAGTGTAGTGAGCATGTTAATGAGGTTTTTTTTTTTAATTTTTAATTTATTTATTTTTCCAATTAGTAGCAGCATTCTCACCAGCTTGTACAAACTTCTTGGGTCAAACCGACATGTAAGATTAATGTCAAATGAAATTGAAACTTTCAAGGACTCAGAACATTATTAGAACAGTACGTAGATAATTACGATATCAAAATAAGGGCCTAAATAATCTCCAGCAGTTCGAAATATAAAGAGTTAAGACTGTATAGAGCTAGTGTATTCTAAACTCGAGTTTGTTTGTTTGTTGAAGAAGCAGAGTTTGTTAGCTAGCTAGCTAGGAGTATGCATAACATTTCTTTGAACACATGGAATTAAGTGGATAATAATATCTGCAATTAATGTAATTAATTAATTTCAGCCAAAGCAACTATTATGGAAAACCAAAGTGGATCGGAATGGGTATTGGAGTCTTCCAAAGCTAGGTTCACAACTATTATTCGAAAGAAAAAATAAAAGTACCCACTATCTGTTAGGCCTGGGAATTGCTTACCGAAATACCGAATCCGAATCCGACCGATCCGACCCGATACCGATCGGGTCGGTCTGAAACTTTAATTCCACACAATACCGATCCGACCCGAACCGAATAACATGAAAACGGGTCGGCCTCGGTATGGGTCAAATACATACCGTTTTTACCGACCCGACCCGATGTTCTAATATTGCGCACGACTTGTCGTTTGATTTCAGCCCTAAACCCGCGTTCTGCCGTTCGAGCCTCCATCAGTTCTCCACTTCTCCCAATTCGCAAACCCTAAATCGAGCCTCTCTCCTCCTCCATCGAACACTCCCAATTTGCAAACCCTAAATCGAGCCTCTCTCCTCCTCCATCGAAGACTCCCAGAGTCCCAGGCCCCAGCCTCTCAACCTCGCACTCGTCTCTGCTCTCCTCCATCGAAGACTCTGAAGTCTCAACCTCTCACTCCTCCATCGAAGACTCCCAGAGTCCCAGGCCCCAGCCTCTCAACCTCGCACTCGTCTCTGCTCTCCTCCATCGAAGACTCTCAGCCTCTCACTCTCACAGTCTCAGCCTCATCGAAGAACCGAGACCGCAACAACAGCTCAACCTACTCGATCCAAGTCTCCTCCATCGAAGACTCGAAGACTCGAAGGCTCTCGCTCTTCTCTCACTCCTCTACTCCATCGAAGATCGGAAGCTGTCGCTCTTCGCTCACTCCTCTCTGCCCTCCTCGAAGATTCGAAGGCTCTCGATGGGAAAACTGGGAGTAAGTCTCTCACTTTCTCAGATTTTTCTGTTTTCATGATTGTGTAGCTTGATTTGAATTTGGGATTGTGTAGCAGCATGATTGTGTAGCTTGATTTGAATTTGGTCTTCTGCCCAGCATGATTGTGTAGGTTGATTTGAATTTGGGGTTGATTTGAAATTGGGATTCTGTAGATTTGAAATTGGGATTCTGTTGATTTGAAATTGACAATGATAAGATGGTCTTAGTTATTGATTATGCCTCATTTGTGGTTGTCTGCGGGTGACAAGGTCACAAATGGTTTGTAGAAAAAGCCAAAGTCTTTTAGGCTCTGTACTTTCTGTTTTCGTGTTCATAACTTCATAAGCTGCATTGCATATGAATAACCTGACTGTTGTGTAATCGAGTAACCTGACTGTTAGGTAATTTACTTGTTTCAGTTTAAAAGCGGTAAGAAGAAAGCTCAAGTACAGAAAGGAGGAGATTCTAGTCTAGTTGTTTCTTCAACTGGTACCTCTCCCTCAATCCCTGACAGAGCTGAAGAAGATGTTACGGATGGAGGAGCTCCAGCTTCCTCATCTGACAAGGTTAGTAACAATCCTCGAGCTGATAGAAAACGTAGTTGGGTGTGGGAGCACTTTAAGGAATATAAGGATGTAAAAGTCACTAAAGTAAAGGGTCAAGTAGATATTGTAGAGGAATTTAGGAGGGCTAAGTGTATTTATTGTCCTAAGGGTCCTCTAGGAGACTATGCTTGTGATCCTTACAAAAATGGGACTCAAGGGATGATTAGGCACATAAACAAATCATGTAAGTATTATCCCGGAAGGAGAGCGATAGATAAGAATCAGAAAGTGCTTGCTGGTGATAAAAGTAAGGGTAATTCTATGAAAATGGTAGCATTTAATCCTCTTGAAGTTATGAAAGCATGTGTTGAAATGGTTGTAGTTGATGAGCTTCCTTTTAGCTTCGTTGAAAAGCAAGGGTTTAGGCATTTTTGTCATGTTGCAGTGCCAATGTTTAAGGTCCCTTGTAGGAAAACTTTGGTTAAAAATTTTCTTACATTGTATGATAAGACAAAGAAGAAGTTGAAAACTGATTTAGCACACTATAGGGTCTGCCTAACCACTGACACTTGGACAAGTGTTCAAAATTTCAACTACATGGTGCTAACTGCACACTTTATTGATGATAAGTGGGAAATGCATAAGAGGATAATAAATTTTTGCACTATTTGTAATCATAGTGGGAATTCCATAGGTCTTTTGATTGAGTCATGTTTGCTTCAGTGGGGGATTAGCAAGGTTTTAACCATCACAGTAGATAATGCAACAGCCAATAAGTGTGCTATTGAGTTTGTTAGGTCCAAACTTAACAAAAGAGAAAAACCAGAATCAATCTTAGAGGGTAAGTTCATGCATGTTAGGTGTACTGCCCATATTTGTAATTTGATTGTTGGTAGTGGGTTGAAGAGACTAAATAGATCAGTGTTGGCCATTAGAAATGCGGTGAAGTTTGTTAGGTCTTCACCAGCAAGGTTAGATAGTTTTAAGGCATGTGTAGAACTGGAACAGATCCCTTGCAGAGGATTGGTTGTTATGGATGTTCCCACGAGGTGGAATTCAACATTCTTAATGTTGGAAGCTGCCTTGAAGTTCAAAGCAGCCTTTGCAAGGATGGAGGAGCAACCGGACAGCGGCTTTTCAGCCTATTTCAAAGAGCCTAACGAAGAGTATGATGAGGATGGGAATTTGGTTCCAAGTAAAAGCAAGAGGCCTAGAGTGGGGCCTCCATCCGAGGATGAATGGGATAAGGCGGAAGTGTTTGTGCAGTTTCTTAGGGTATTTTATGAAGTAACTCTAAGAGTTAGTGCAAGTAATAGGCCCACAATCCATACCACTTTTCATGATGTGTTGTCAATCGAATCGGAGATTAGCAAGCTCTTCATAGAACATGAAATTACAACTGGTTTGGACACCCAGAAGGTTTTGAGTGATATGGCAGAAAATATGAGGTCCAAATTCATAAAGTATTATGGTGGCTTTCGGGATTTGAATCCCTTGGTGTTTATGGGGCTGATCCTTGATCCTAGATTCAAGTTAAGGCATGTAACTCATCTTTTGACAAATGAAGGGTTTGAATTGGAAGATGTGCGGACTAAAACAACGGAGTTACGTGATGTGTTGATGTCCTTGTATGAAGAGTATGCACCAAAGGAGGCCCCTGCACAAAAGAGAGGTCAAACAGAGGTTGAAAGCTCATCTTCACAAAGCACTGTAACAAGCACCGGCAGCAGAGGAAGACAATCTTACATCAATGATTGGAGGAAAGTAGTTTCTGAGCTTGATGTGGCTGTGGTTTCACATGAAGTAGACAAATACTTGTTGGACCCTCTTGAATTCACAAATGAGAAGGAAGGGTTCGAGTTCCCGATTCTGTTATGGTGGTAGATCAATGGAGCCAAGTACCCTATACTTCAAGCAATAGCCAAAGATGTGTTGGCTGTTCAAGTTTCGACAGTTGCATCGGAGTCCGCTTTTAGCACCGGAGGGAGAGTAATCGACAATTTTAGGAGTTCATTGACTCCTAAATCTGTCGAAGCATTGATTTGTCTACAAAGTTGGTTGAGGGGGAATGATATTAGCTGCATAGAAGATGAACCATGCATCAAAGATTATGAGTTCTATGAAAAGTGTGAGAAAGGTGCAGATTTTTAACTTTGTGTGTTTGTTTTTTTAGTTTTCAGTTTTTACATTTCAGTTTCTGCATTTATTTTTTACATTCTGACTATAGTTTCTTGTGTTTTGTACTTTGGTATATAGATCATGTAACCTCAGCCTCTTCAACCTCTTGTCCTCCTCCAAAAGCTAAGGGAAAGAATGGTATTGGAACTAATGATGAAGTTGTTCAACTTAGTGAAGATGACTCCGAGGATGAAATGGTGTCTGATGATTCAGAAAACAGTTGATGCCTTGATGTGATCAGTTTCTGACTTTTTGGTTTATGCTGCAAGGATGGACTCTTTCATATTTTCATGAACTTATTTCAATTGCTAGTTTTGCTACTGTGGTTAACTGGTTTCTGAACATTTCCATGTAATATTAAGCTGATAGGCTTAGAACATGTAATATTAAGTTCTATATTAAGCAGAACTTGCTACTGTGGTTTAACTTGTAGTTCCAAGTTCTGCTTTGATTTGCATTTTGGACATAAATGTGCATGAAGTTCATTGGAGAACTAATTAGAGATGTTTGCAAATTTACAATGCTGCATTTTATCAGGTTTCTGGAAATTTTGCTATGCAAAGCAGGTGGTACCGATTGGTACCGAACCGATTGGATTCGGGCCTAATCGGTATGGCAGCTGATTTTCCGGTGTCCCGAACCGAACCGAGCCGACTATAAAATCGGTATCGGTATCGGTATAGGCATGTTACCGAGCCGAGCCAAACCGATCCCAGGCCTAGTCTTTACCAAATCACTAAAGCCTCTCCACTTTAACCCATAAAATAATACCAAAACCCAGATTTTTTTAAAAGTATCATTAACTTTTTATTGAAAAAAAAAAACGTATCTTTAACTTTTTAGTATCTTTTTTAAAAGTATCTTTAACTTCTTATCGAAAAAAAAGTATCTTTAACTTTTTAGTATCTTTTTCAAAAGTATATTTAACTTCTTTTATATATATATATATATATATATATATATATATATATTTATATTAGGATATATCCTATCCAGAGCGGAGCTCCGCTTTGAAATTAACGTGTGAAGTTTGAGTTTTCGGTCGCATATCCACATCTCGACTGTTCAGTTTTTAGGTACTAGTGTATAGATCATCCCTGCAAATTTTTAGCCAAATTAATGATCGTTAAGACATTGATAACTGCCTTACAGCTAGTACGGTTCAGGTTGGCAGATTCAGTCCGTCCATTGGTTTAAGCGAGTTAGATACCTTAACGATCATCAATTTGACTGAAAATTTGCAAAGATGATCTATACACTAGTACCTAAAAATAGAACGGTCGAGATGTGAATATGCGACCGAAAAGTGACCCAAAACCCGAACTTCACACGTTAATTTCAAAGCGTAGCTCCGCTCTGGATAAAATCTGTATATATATATATATATATATATATATATATATATATATATAGGGCCCTTCTAGTGAGGGATCCTTTTTCTTGTTGTCTTTTTTAGGTATAGGGCATTAGACCAACTTTTCGATCATATTTTAGCATCTTAACCGTTCAGATTTTAGGTCCAAATGTGTAGATCACTTCTGTAAATTTTTAGCCAAATTGATTATTGTTAAGGCATTCAAAACGGCAACTTAAGATTATAAGTATGAACAGTTCAAGTTTGACAGCTTTGGTTCGTTCATTGATTTATTCTAGTTTGATACCTTAACGATCACCGATTTGGTTGAAAATTTGCAGAAATGATCTACACATTAGGATAAAAAAAATGAACGATCGAGATGCCGAAATGTAATCGAAAAGTTGGTCTAATGCCCTATTCCTATAAAATATGAAAAAAGGGATCCCTTAGTGGAAGGGCCCTCTATATATATATATATATAGGATTTTTCTCAGGTGCGGACGTCCGTACCAAAATTTTGGTATGTATTTCAGGTTTTCACCCACTTTCCGATCACATATTTTGATCTTAACCGTTCAGTTTTTAGGTCCTAATGTATAGATATTCTCTACAAAATTTCAGCCAATTTGGTGATCGTTAAGGCATCCAAAACTGCAATTTACACGAACGAACCGAATCTGTCGAACCGGAACCGTTCGTGTACATTGTTGTAATTTGCAATTTTGGATGCCTTAACGATCACCAAATTGGCTGAAATTTTGCAGAGGTGATCTATACATTAGGACCTAAAAAATAAACTGTTAAGATGTGAAAATGTGATCTGAAAGTGCGGAAAAACGGGAAATCCGTACCATCTGTATGGTACGGACGTCCGCACCGTAGCCAGACTGTGTGTATATGTATATTTTAACTTTTTAGTGAACCACTGAATTGCGGACTAAAGTTAATTACTTTATTTTTTGATACAAAAATTAATTACTTTTAAAAATGCATGTGCACAGTCACACATAATCAATTATTGAAATTTCTTGTCAAAATTTTAACAGTATTGAAGTAATGAGACAAAATTCATATTGTCACGCCCCGGATTTTTAACACAAATAAAAATCGATATATAATCCCATAATTATACATTCGTGATGGTTCAGCCATCAATACACAATACCTGGAAACTTTTTCCCTGAAACCCAAGTACATATTGATGCCCTGAAACCCACTATGTCAATATTGACCACTCCACAGAGTCATATATTACATAAGCTTACGAGTTAAATTGTCATCATAAAATAAAACGTAAATGCTCCTCAGAACTTACTACATAGCGGAAGTCATAACAATGGCAAAACCAACAAAATTTGCTTCCTACCCGTTCTGCTGCCAACAAGTTACCTCAGCTTCAGCCACGATTACACTGACCTGCAGGATTAACCCCTACACCATTGAATAGTGCACCGAGTTGCCACACAACAAACCCGGTAAGCTTGTGAAAGCTCGTATAAGTAACTCATGAACATCAATCAACAACTCACACCAATCAACTTAAGGAAACAATGCAACCATGATTCCTTCTAACATTCCATGTCCTTTCAATTGAAGGGACAACATAAGTCACCCCTGTGACAAAGTACTATTTGCTAACTCAACAATCAATAAGCAAATCAAGTCTCATGTAGACAATAAAAGAAAGAATACTCTTGAGACTCTCTTTTAAACTACATACTTATGAGTCTCCAGCAACCTCGACTGTTACTCCCATAAGCTATAATGGCAAACAGACTAGAGCTCTAACTGATTGTAACCACTCGCCCCGCCAAAGACGTGATTCCCAATTTCTTGCCTTGGTCACCATCTGCGACCTGTCACCATCTGTGACATATGATTTTCAGACCCCTTCTGGTCTTAGAATCAAACGTTAAGCAAGTTGCACCCGACCTAAAAACGTTACATAAATCTAATTGCGGATTTCCCCATCTCTCTCACCATCTGTGACTCTTGGTACAAAGATCAATACATTTAAAATAAGTCACGCTTGACTCAAAAATGTAACATCCAACTCAATACTGTTCAAACAATAGAAAACATCTTTTTCCACAATATTGTTTCCTGAAAAGTCGCCTTCAACAATAATATGAACACAATCATGCATATTATTCGTCACACATCACTCACAAGAATATATATATATATATATATATATGTTTCACCTCAATATATATATATATATATATAGGTAGTCATTCGCTCAGAAATGTCTGCTAATACCAACTATAGTTTGCAGTTAAATAAATAACGCCCAAAACAATAATGGTAACTCCGTTCGTAAATGAACGTTGTGAGATTACTCACCTCGAAATTCCCGCTGCGTCTTCAATACAGAACAAAGCAGCACAACCATAAATAACCGTCCAAGGATACTTCGTCAAGTACCTATCACATACGGTCTCAACTTAGCAACAAATCACAACCGATTTAAGTTCAAAACCCCCGTTTTGAATTAAAATCCCCAAAGTGACGCCAACCGAGGAGAAACCACATCCGAGATCACCCAATGTCTCCGGAATACTTCTACGATCGATATGTCAAAACCACAAATCGATCGAATGCTCAAATCCTCACGGATCGAATCATCGAACGGTCCAAAACTGTAAAAATTACAACATATTCATACGATCTCCAAAAATTGCGTATTATATATCAAAACGCTCGTATCGACGAGTAGATGATATATAGAAAACTATCCATTACATGGCTGTAAGGTCGCCAAAACGTCGCCACAATCGGTGGCACAACTACCACAGGCCAAAACTCAAAACTAGATTAATCCAACCGTCCAAAATGTCAAGAACACCAAATAGATCAACTTTAATACCTGAGGTTCAAGCCAACTAAGCCTAGATCGCCGCCACAAGCTGCTGTGAACTGTTCACCTTGACTTGATCTGATTCCAACGTGAATCGATCAAAACAAACACCACAGATCGATCAAGGAGGCTTCTACGAACTCAACCAAGAAAACTTGAAGCCGTGACGTCGCCTGTCACGCCCCTAATTTTGAATAAAGAAATTCAAATCCAAAACGCGAGAACAAACACAAGAAAAACACATATGGGAGTTGAGCTTTGAAAACAATATTTGTGCAGTCAATTATATTGTTTTGAAAGGTATTTGGAGTTGTGGTGTAACATTTTGGGTCAAGTGGGACCTCTTTAAATATTTCGGTCCTTGCACCGAGAGAATCTTTTGTGGAGATTTGTGTAACATTTTGAGTCTTGTGTGACTTTTAAAATATTTTGGTCTTTGTACAGAGGGTCATAGTAGTGACCGAGGGTGGTTATCGAAACCATACCCTTGGCCGGGGTATGGTTACGACTCAATTAGAGCTCTAGTCTGTCCGCCATTGTATGTCATGGTGGGTAACAAGCAGGTTACTTGCAACTCATGAATACACTTTTTTTTTTTAAAAGAGAGTTCGAGTGTATACTTTCTTTTAATAGTCCAAGGAGGGACATGGTTTCATATTTATTGGTTGAGTTTTGAAAGGAATCAAGGTGTGAGTTGTTTTCCTTGAGTTGAAAGATGAATTCTTGGTTTTGGCGGAAGTTGTTTGATTTCTTGATTTATTTTCCTTTTTCATTTCTATTGTTGATTTTTAAGTAATCTCCTGAACTAA
Organism: Rosa chinensis; assembly: GCF_002994745.2. Lineage (NCBI taxonomy): Eukaryota > Viridiplantae > Streptophyta > Magnoliopsida > Rosales > Rosaceae > Rosa > Rosa chinensis. Next base: position 39,775,833 of record NC_037088.1, read on the forward strand.
ATTATATGTATGGATTACTATGAATTCTTTTGTTTGTTTTCCTGTGATCTCCTGAACTAAGTTTCCATGCAGGGATTACTATGAATTCTTTTGTTTGTTTTCATGTGATCTCCTGAACTAAGTTTCTATACAAGGATTACTGATTTTCCTTAATTCTTATTGTGGGTACAGTTATGGGTTGTGATATGTAGTGATTGGAAAATGAGTTGGGATAGCATGATTTTGGCAACCGCGTTATGTTGAGGGAAATGAGTTTGATTTCCTGTTTGTGCCATTGAGGCAAAGGAATGGTGATCTGATAGATTGTGGGGACGTAAAATGTTTAAAATATTGGGAGTTATTTGTATAATTGGAGATTGTGGGAAATAAGATAAAATGAATTGAGAGACAGAGCATGTGGGTTTTTAGTTGGGTTGAAATTATTGAGCATGTTATTGATTAATTTGAACTTGACGTTTTTGTTGTGACAATTGCATATTGTTTTTGTTAGGCTAAGATGGTGAAAGCATGTATTTTGTGGAATTAAATATTGTTGCTTTAATTCATCTCACGAGTTGAGAAATTATAAGCATGCGTGACGTGAGTCACTTTATTTGAGTTTACTCATACGGGCTTAAAAAGCTTACCAGGTTTGTTGTTTGCAATCCCGGTGCACTATTCTATGGTGTAGGGGTTATTGTGCAGGTTAGAATATGGATTAATCGTCGTCGAAGTTGAGGTGTACGTTCTGTAGCGTGGACGTCGAAGGGTACTCTTAGTTTTAAGTCTTCCGCTGTGTAGTGAATTGTGGTGGGTGTGTTTACTTATTGAATTGTCATTCAGTTTAATTTTTAAACTCTCGGTAATGTACTATGTGACTCTAAAGAATGAATTGGTATTGACGTTGTGAGCTTAGTTGTTTAGTTGCTTAATTTAAATGAAAAATTTTCTATGTGTTTTTCTTGTGTTTGTTCTCGCGTTTCGGATTTGAATTTCTTTATTCAAAATTCGGGGCGTGACATCGCTGGAGCAAGGATTTCCGGTCGGGTCCGACTGCACCCAAAAGCTACCACCTCCCAGCGCCACACACGGTGAGAATCGTCGATAGAGGACGTCACAGGGAGGAGCGCACGGTATAGGCGAGTTGGTCTGGGCTTACTTCACCGGTAGAGGTCGCCGGAAAAGCCGGGTCGGATCGACCGGGTCTGGGTCAGGTTAAGCACGCTGAAGAGAGAGAACGGAGAGTTTGAATATTTCCGGAAAGGGAAACTTCCAAAATGAAAATAGTAAGTTTCCAAAAACGGAAACCCCTATTTATAGAATTTTTCCAAACTTCAAACGCTCATAACTTTCTCATACGAACTCTGATTTTCTCGTTTCGCATATTCACGAACTCGTATCGATGCGTTCTACAACTTTTGTGAAGGAAGTTCCTAGAGATTCTCAATGTATAAAAAGTCGACCTTGAACAACACCCCCCCCCCCCAACTAAATCCACACTTTTTGAATAATAATTGTCTGAAACAATTCCACTTCACATACAACATACGAATAAAGCATAATAACCATAATTCGTACAACTGGTCCATTATTAATTACTAAAATTAAATAACGAAAATCCAGGTCATCACACATATGCTCTGTCATTTCCGTAAAGAGTTTCCTGAAATTTTCTGTCAATTTCCACGAAATTCTTAATTTTCGTACTATTTACACATAAATAGAAGAAATTAGCTGAAATCTCACCGAGGTTTCATATGACACCCAACAACAAATTTTATTTTATAGATGAAAGATTGATTTATGGATTGCATGTAGAAAGAGATCAACAAACATACAATATCCATGTGATGAAGTGCCAAAATTGATATCAAAATCCATGTACTTAGGAGCAGTATTATATGTATGATACTAAATAGAAAGATTTCAGTCCAACCAGCTAGATCGAACCAAATCGTATAGCTCTTATTATAAGTACTTTATGTATGTTTCAATTTTTATTTTATTTTTATTTATTTATTATTATTTTTAATGTTGGTTTTTGTTTATTTGTTCCCTTTCATTCATGGGGTTTTGACATTCAGTGTAGTACCCCGAAAATTCGTTATTATTTTTTGAGGATTTTTCTGGAATCTAAGTTGTGGTTATTGGATGGTTTCGTGGCTCGTGAACGGAGCGGAAGTGTTTCGAACGAATAATTATTCGAAGAATATGGTTTTAGGGGGGATGCAAAGGTTGATTTTTTATTCGTTGGGTTTCATCTAAAACTTTCTCCAAACCTGTCCCTCTTTCTCTCTTCCGGAGCCCGAGTCGCCTCTCTCCCTTCGCCGGCGTCATTCTTCCTCCTCCGGCCACCATAGGAAGCGATTCAAAGTGGGTTTTGCTCGCCTTGCTTTCCTCTAGAGGTTTGTGGTAACGATCGAGCATGGGACGAGCTGTGGTGGCTGCTGTAAGGCCGAGAAGAAGCCACAATGAGGATGAAATCGCCTTGATCGGAGTCGGCGATTGCGGCCACCATAGCCAGTGATTCTTGAGGGCTTTTGGAGCCCAGAGGACGTAGAAACTTTCTCCTAGGGTGGCTTGCAACGATTCAACTTGTGGATAACGAATTTTGGAGTTTGGGATTCTAGGGTTCATCGGAATTCAAAGCTTTCGAGGTAAATTCAGGCCAAATGGCTTTGATTCAAATTTTGTGCTAGTTATGAAAGTTGTAATTGGAGTTGAGATGAAGAACTTTTGTGCTGGAAGTTTGGCCAAATTCCGACTTTGAGCCGCCGGCGGCGCCGCCACTGTGGTGGTATTTTCCGGAGGTTTCCGGCCATCTCAGGGATAGTTTTTGTCCCTGATTTTGATCTACTCGTCGATACGAGCATTTCGATATACAACCATTAATTTTTGGAGATCGTATGAGCATGTTAGTGTTTTTGTGATTTAGAACCGTTCGAGTTTCAATCCGTGTGGATCCGACTATCCGATCGACTTGTGGTTTTGTCATATCGATCGTAGAAGCATCCCGGAGACTTTGGGTGGTCTCGGATGAGGGTTCGCCTCAATTGGCGTTACTTTCCGGGTTGTTGTTCGATTAGGAGGTTCGAACTTTAATCACTTTGTGATTCGTGCACTGAATTGAGACCCTATGTGTTTAGGTACTTGACAGGCTTGTGTTGAGCGGATTGCAGCTATTTGTGCTTGTTTTGGTTAGCGTGTGAAGACGCAGCAGGATTCAGAGGTGAGTAACTCTCACGATATTCGTTATGAGCATGATTGATATTCGTTATGAGCATGAGCGATATTCATTATGAGCAAGATTACCATATTGTCTTGGAGTTATTAGGTTAACCATAACTATAGTTGGTATTAGTGGCATTCCTGAGTGAATGACTACGTATATAAACATATATATATATATATATATTTACGTGAAATATATATGTATTGGTGCAATTGTTGTGATATGGGCAGCATAGGACATATTGAGTTCATTATCGTTGGATATAGTGAAATTGAGTATTGAATTGTGATAATAGAATTTCATTTGTTGAGATACCATGGGTCTAGTATGACCATCTTAATTGGTGATTTAAGACATGGTAGCTTGTGTGGGAATATCTGTGTAATGAATCGTTGAAATCAGTGTGATGAATCTTTGTGATGATTGCCATGTAAAACTTGTGTAGGAATATCTGTGTAATGAATCGTTGAAATCAGTGTGATGAATCTTTGTGATGATTGTCATGTAAAGCTTGGGTAGGAATATCTGTGTAATGAATCGTTGAAATCAGTGTGATGAATCTTTGTGATGACCGGCGAAATCTGTGTGATGACCAGCTGGATAATGGCTATCTGTGTGATGACCCGGAAATCTATGTGGTGATCAGTAGGATGATGGCTATCTGTGTGATGACAGGTGGAATCTGTGCGATGATCAGTGTGATGATTGCCCGGTAGCGGAGTAGAATTGTTATTCAGTTAACAAATATCGAGAGGACTGCTGTGATGGTCAGAGCTACCTAAGGATGACAGAGTGTGGGGTTACGATTGCTACTATGATTTGAATTGTTTGACTTAATGTGACTCCTGAACTAAACTATATGCAGGGGTTACTATGAAATGTTTCGGTTGTTTGAATTGTGATTGCCTTGTTTTCTTCTTGATTTTATTAATTGATGGTTTGATTTATCTTAAGGGCCATAGTGGTGACGAATTGTACTCTGTGGTGAGGATAGGAAGGTGATTCATTGATTTTCACCTTTGATGTCATGTTGATGACAAAGGCTTCTAGTGGAGAGGGAATGAGTGTGATTTTGGAATTCGCCATATATAGTGCGTTAGAATGGCATCAAACATTGCTTGAGGAAGTCTTGTTTGATTGAAATTTGTGTAATTTGATGCTAGGTTAAGAATCTGAGCATGAGGCTTTAGTCACGAGTTGACTTATATAAGCACGATATGAAAGGATATGGAATGGATGGTTGTAGGTGTGAGATATGTTGACATCGTGTTTAGGTTGAGGTGACTTAAGAATGTATTTCTGCTTTGTGGTTTTGAGTTTACTCATACAAGCTTTCATAAGCTTACCGGGTTTGTTGTGTGGCAACCCGGTGCACTATTCAATGGTGTAGGGGTTAATTCTGCAGGTCAGGGTAATCGTGGCTGAAGCTGAGATTGCGTGCTGGCAGCATTACGGTATGAAGCCAATTTTGTGACTTCACTGTTGTTAAGACTTCCGCTTGTAATAAGCTCTGAGGAGCATTTACTTATTATTTTGTTGCGGCAATTTAATTTGTAAACTTGTGTAATATATGACTTTGCGGAGCGAGTCTGTATTGATTAGTGGGTTCAGGGCATCAGTATGTACTTGGTTTAAGAAAATGTTTTCTAGGTATTTTGTATTGATGGCTGAACCATCACGGATGTATAATTATGAGATTATATATCGATTTTTATTTGTGTTAAAAATCAAGAGCGTAACATTGAGTGCTTCTATTCAAACGTTCCAAATTGGCATTTAAACCTCCTCTTATTTTTTAACATTTCAAAATCCTATTTTGCCCCTCTAAGTTAGGGGTCATCATTTGGCCCGCGGGCCTAAAAGCCCATGGGCGCCCGCCCGGCCCAGTGGGCAAAAGCCCGGCCCGGCCCGCAGCAAAGCTCATCTCGGCCCTGCCCATTGGGCACAAGGCAGGGCTAGGGCGGAGGGTTCAAAGCCCAGGCCCGGCCCGTTATATGCCCATTAAAGCCCACCCGGCCCGGCCTTATAAGCTCGCCCGAAAGCCCATTCAGTTTTTGTATTAATATATTTTTATGTAGTTATATTGAACTAATTATTGCATTAGGCCATATGTTTTTTTAATTTTGTATTTTATTTTGTTCAATCATTAACATATCATCATTTTTTCATAGCTTTTTGTATTTTTTTAACAAAATAATATAACATATAAATATAATGAGCTCGGCCCGGCCCGGCCCTGGGCCTTGATTTTTAAGAGAAGCCCAGCCCTGCCCGGCCCGGCCCGAGCCCATTAATTTTGGGCAGGGCCGGCCCTGCTCTGCCCATTGACGACCCCTACTCTAAGTTATGAAAAAAAAAAAAACATTCATTCTTTTCCCGTTTCTCCATTTCAGGTTGCATGCACGCCTCTCTTCTACCCTCTTTTTCTCTAACCTCTCATTTCTTTCAACCCAGAAACAAGAGGTGTTTCTTATTTGTAGCTTATATAAAATTATTTCTCTCTAACCTAAAACTTAATTGATTTTTTTTTTGGCAGCATGCTTGAATTGATATGCTATAGGATGATTGCTGGAACTCTTTCCTCCTAACACCTTATTCCTCTGGTCATTTTATTTAAATTATCAAACTCCAATGCAAACTCTCCAATCAAACCAACCCCCCTTTAACCTATTGAATCATACTAGAGCAAAAGCAATCTGAATGTGAGCTACCTAATCATAAAAGTCGATGTGTTTTTCAAAGTTTGGATGAGCCAATCCATTGTTTATTTTGATTGCAATTTTGTCTTCACCTAGTTAAAGAAATCATTGAATCCCGTTATATATCCGGATTCCCTTATTTTTCTTGAAGGTTGAAATCTTAAGAGAGAAGAGATAAGAAGAAGAAGAAGAGCTAGCTGTAGAGAGAAAATAATAAAGGACTGAATTGGAAGTTTTATGGTAAAAAATATTGAGAGAGGTCCAAATACTAATAGAGGAGGTGTGAATAGAACCACTCTTTGGCATTACGAGTTGTATGTTTCTAATTATTAGTGAAAGCTGTTGCAAGATTTTGCCCTCTAAAAGCAACTTTCATCACCCTAAAACTGCTACATCAATCAAAAAAATTATAATGAATTATACAAGATAATACAAACTTGAGACGCTTAGTACCAGATTTGTTCTTAACTCAGAAATTCCTATACTGGGAAGATTGAGAATATTGAACTCATTTAGCAGTAAACATTATTATTGTCTGCAAAAGTGTCAAGAAGAAGTTGTGCCTGTGCCCTAAGATGCAAGCTGAAGAAAGCGGGTAAGTCATTAAATGGCAAAAGCATGACAAGTGATACCAATGCCTCACAGAAGGCAGTACTCACCGATACCCCAAGTCCAAACACATCATACATTCTAGTCAAACATATTCTACAAAAAGAGCAAAGGAAATTCAGACCTATAATGTGGATGTCATGAGATGTCTGGAACACTGCTGGTTACTGGTGAAACCAAGGTCTCTCAGAAAATGGCTCCATTGAACAGCCACTTCCTACCACCCCCATTCCTAAATGTGTTCTCCTTGGAGGTACATAATACCACAGTATAATTCACAACCATCAAAACTGCGTCATTCTCTAAAATGCACAGAGGAGTCAGGCATGCATTCTCCTACTCCTGTGCCAATCTCTCTAAATAAATAACCTTAGTCCAGGAGTCATTGATCCCATATTCTTCCATCATCCATATACTAAAACCGGTAGCAGTGACATTGCGGCTAGAATATATGCAGAGAAGATTTCTAGCAATGAACATATGTCTTAGATAGGCATCATCAGGCAATGGAATCCTCTCCCAAAACTTCTCCTCCCTTAAATCAAAAGACATAATCTTTTTTAAAAAAAATAAATCAAAAGACATAATTTTTTATGGCCGTACAAGATCCCTCATGAGACCAGTCTGTTCGTGCCCAAACCAAACGCAGAGCTAATGCAATGATAATATAGACCATCATGGATCTCCACATCGGTTTTCAACGAAAAGATCTGAATCACAGGTTTCTCCAGAATACTATATTTACTTTATAGATGAAAGATTGATTTATGCATTGCATATAGAAATAGATCAACAAACATACAATACCCCATGTAATGAAGTGCCAAAATCAATATCAAAATCCATGTACTTGAGAGCAGTATTGTTCTTATGATACTAAATAGAAACAATCCAGTCCAACTAGCTAGATAAAACTGAATCGTAATTAAGAGTTTAGGGTGCGGCTATTGCCACCCTACTAACTACTTTGTTCACTCTACATTCTCTTCTCACCCTACATATATTTTTTTAAATTTCAAGTTTACTTTGTTTACTCATTTGCAATACCCAAATACCCTTTTACAATATAGAATTTAACTCAAATTCTTTTTCTATTTGGCTTCCTCTGCGTCTCTCTCAGTTCTTGAGGCGGAAATTCATCCTCGTGTTTCTTAGTCAATCAGTCTCATGAAATTTCAATCTTTTAAGTAATAAATTGTGAGCATTATTAATACAAGAAATAACAATCTGTTTAAGAACATAAGCTGTAACCTTTGATTATCAATCTTTTACACCCTTAATCTGAGTTTTAACTACTAGAATGAGTACCCATTGTCTTGATATATATTGTTGGGACTTTTGGGACCAGATTTACATATTCCAGTGAAGTTGGATTTTAATTGGTTAAAAAATTGAGAAAAGAAGATTAGCCAAGACTATTGCAACTATATATGCGAGTTAATTAATTGGTAATTAATGGCTAATCATGGTAGACGTGAGTTGATCTAATGTAGTTTTTTGTTTTTTTTTTTTTTTTGGGGGGGGGGGGGGGGGCGCCGCCGCCGCCGCGAAGTGTTGTTGTGTTTGAGGCCTTATAAAATGAAGTTTAGAGTTTAACGATTAATGAAAGATTAAGAATGAAGGTTAAGTACGTGTTATGGACTTATGGAGGGTGTAATAAGAAAAATAATTATAATTTTTAATAAGATATTGTCTTTTATTGTAATTTTATATTATGATATTTTAGTCTTTTAATAAATTAGAAACTTGTAAGGTGAACAAAGTAGTTAGTAGGATGACAATAATCTCACCAAACAGTTTATTGTTAGTACTTTATATTTCAAACATAATTTTTTTATATTGATTTTTTTAAACGTACTTGTTCCTTTTCATGCATTCATGGAATTTTGGTATTATGAGTTGTATTTTTCTAAGGGTGCGGCTATTGCCACCCTATCATTTTCTTTGTTCACTTTACAAATATTTGAATTATTGAAAAACTATATTACCCAAATGCAAAATGACTAATAAGTACATTAATTTTCTAAAATTCAAATCTGTAAGGAAAACTAAATACACAACTAATTAATTAAATACAAAACTACTTAATTTCTCCTGATAACATTAATTTTCATCTTTTCCACCCAAATTTTAATTTATTACTATTTTATTTTTGTCTTTTTGTTGCCTCCTCATCGTTAATTCGTTATTCAATTCACAAAACCATTAGTTTTAACTTCATCAAAATCTTTACAATACCTTTATGAACACCGAAAATAAAATTTAAAACACGAAGAAAAAAAAATCAATCTTTTCTTCATTGCTCATAGTAGCACTTACTAATTTTTTGATATAGATTGAAATAAACGAACATTGAAACTGAATGGAATTTTTTTTTAAAATGGAAGTAAATCAAATTATAATTTTATTAGGAAACTTTAATATATTTTAGTACGTTTTCTAATTGATATAAATTAAATGAGAAATTTTCACTAAACAAAATTTCTTTCTTTAATTTGATATGTCATATGATGGAGGATATTCCCAAAAAGAGAAATGGATTAGATAAGTAAATCTAATAATTGAAATTAAAATGTAGGGTGTAATGAGCAATTAGGGTGAACAAAGAAAATTATAGGGTGGCAATAGCCGCACCCTTTTTTTAATTATTACTGAAAGTTGTTGCAAGATTTTACCTTCTGAAAGCAAGATTTAACCCCCTAAAACTGCTGGATCAATAAGAAAAATCAACAATGAATTATACTAGATGATACAAACTTGTGAGTTGTGACGCTTAGTATCAGATTTATTCATAACTCAGCAACTCCCACTAGGCCAATAACCTCAATATACAACACTTTTTACACAACGAAAAAAAAAATTCCGTTGTGTGTTAATGGAAATTGCTTCATACAACACATTTAAGAAACTTTCGTTATACAAAGATGCTACAGTTCAAAATTTTTCAGAGAGAGCAATATTGCACAACAGTTATAAAGAATGTTATGTTGTCTGAATGAAAAAAAAAATAGCGGGACATTTTCCCCCTACCTTTACTCATATTTGGCTCCAATTTCTGACTCAAATGCACTACCAAAGTACTACTTTGCACAACAGAATACTTATATGTGTTGTAGGATCGAAACTTGGAAATTGTCACACAACATGTATATTCATTGTGTTGTCCAATTGAGGGAGATAACATTGAAAAGATTAATGTGCCCCAAAATGAGTTTCATTCCCCCCAAAATGACCAAATTTTGGCAAATGATTTGCAAGCTCCTACAACGGAATGACTTTTTTCTGTTGTGTGAATGGGAAAGCCATCCGAGCGCCAAAAATGAGCTTGTGCTTACACATAGTAGGCGGGAGTTTTCATTTTGTGTCCCTCAGCTGAAAGTTTAAAGAGAAGACAATCACACAACACACCATCATTTTTGTTGTCTGATTTTATTTTAAAAAATAGAAGACAAACCATATCTCGCATTAGGGCAAACTCAATGCTCCTTGCCAGTTTGTAAGACCATGTCTCCCACAGTCTTCTTCTCTCCCCGAAACACAAATCAATGATTACCTCTTCGTCCACAGCCAATCTCCCCGAAGCACCCAGCACCTAGCCTGAGAGTCCAGTGGATTTCACCTTCTCTCCACTGAAACCTGTATCCCTCACATCCCTAATCATCGAACTCTCAACTCCCGCCCCCTACAATTTCTTCAATCATCAAAACCCTAACTCGCTCTCTCTAACTCATTCACGAGCCCCTCGTACTCCACTATACTCTGAAGCTCGTCTCTGACTTGGCATCGGGACAGCCCACCTCTCCAGCCTCGTCTTCGCCTCTGTTCGCTCCGACTCAGTGAGTGAGCTTCTCAGAGATCGATTCAAACTCTCCACTATCTCTATCGCTGAAGCCGAAGGTATTACCGCAAATTCACTAATTAATTGACTTCGATTTCGTTTATGGTTTTCTCAGTTTTCAATTCTCGTTCTCCTAGCAGTGAAGAGAAGCAGCTTCTTAGGCTATGAAGCATGAGAGTTGGGGAACGATTCTGAGTCGGCCGGAAGAACAGTAGTATATCCAAGCTGTGGCATGAGGACTTTTAGCTGGGGGCCGATTACAGCAGTCAGGGCTTTGAGCCCAGAAGGGTCGTTACGAGAGCTCGATGATTCACCAGTTTCAGTGGAGCTCGCGCCCTTCTGCAGCGAAGCCTAGTTTGATCGGCTCGTCGCTGAGGCTCAACAGCTCCAGCAGTTGTTCGTCGTCATTGGGTGCGTTTCTGGATCTTAATGAGTTTTTCAATTTAGTTTTGGGTTTTTCATTTGTGATCAGAAATGATGTTCTTCATTGCAATTATGTGTGGAATCAGAATGGTTGAGTGATTCTATGCTTTCCTTTTATATTATGCAGGGCAAGCATTACTCCTACAACTTCATTATTTTGGCTGGAAGCTTCAAAAGCAACGAAATTATCTTTTTCAAGCATATAAATTGCAGTAAAGGAACAAGGACAATAAGGTCAGTGAGCCAGATTCAGATGTGAGGGAAGTGTTAAATCCCCACTCAATTTCATGTCTTGCATTGACATTATAGTTTCTAGTGGTTTAGTTGTGTGTGTTCTGAACTCTCTTGGTCATTTTGTATATAAACGTATTATAGGTCCTCCCTGCAATTCTATTTGTGAAAGCAAGCAATGCAGAGTTGTGGGAGAATATAGGTTTAAGAAGCTTGCTTACACTGACCTCTGCGACCAATTTGAAAAAGAAGAAAATGAAGGCACTTATTCCCCAGGTCACACAGATTATATATTTTGGAGGGTTTTCTATGCTGTGTGTTGGTCCAATGATGTTGTGTAGTAGTTCAATCAATATCTTTGGCATAGTTTCAATCCAATTCAGGTAATATTATCTGATGCTTTTTCTTTGTGTGTGTTAATGATATGGTATAAATTCAACTTTTTATAGTATTATTGAATGATTTGGTTCGTATATAGATATTTGGGATTTTTAAATCTCTTGAGCTTTATTATATGTTCTTGAACTCACCTTTATTTTAGTATATATACAAATTCCTTTTGGGAATTATCAAGACCAGTGTCTTTTAACTAATTAGCTATTCAGCAAAAGGCCGTTTACTTGGCACTTGTAATTGATATTGGGATTCTGTCCTGTTCTTCTTCTTCTGCTTGGTATTTGATTTCCAAAATTGAAATTTTATTTAACTGATATTAGTCAACTACTTTGGGTTGATAACTTTTAGACTAATTTAATTGGTCTATTCAGCCATTATCATATACAATCTAGAAAAGGGAATTTGACCAAGTGTTATACGAAACAGTAATGGAGAGATTTGGTAGTCATGTAATTTCCATCAGGTTCATATTGTAAGTGTAGGAGTTATGTAACTAGCTCTTTCCAACTTTTTTTCAGCTATCACAAGAACATTTTCAAGGTGATGTTGGAGTTATGAGTTTGGCAAATGGATAGTCTGTCCTCAAAACTGTCGACTTGTGCAATTGTGTTCTTATAACAGGTATTTTGCAAACAATGTTGATAAGAAAATTTGCTGGTCGTATAGTTGGTTGTTGTAGCACATATAAGTGTTGATCTATAAATTGCAAAAGAATAGCTGCTGATATCATGACAAGTTGCTTATTGTTTAGTCTCTGTCATTATGTTTTTGAGTGATCTATCACTATGAGACTGTCCATTGTTGATCACTCTATGCTAGGTATGATCAATATCAAGATTTTATGAAACCAGAATATGACCAATATGTTTATCGCCACCCCAATGGGTAACAGCCCCATCTTTTTTTAAACTTTTTTGTTCTTTTGTTCTGTTGTGCTTGTTTATTAATGTGTGAATGAAGAAATTAGATCATTTTTCTTGAATTACTGCCTTATATATCAGATTGTGTGTGATTGGTTTGGCTGCAACACATGTGGCTCTTAAGGAAGAAGGGGATATCACAGCCATTGATTTCAATGTTGGAAATTCGGATCGTAGTGGGCTTAAGGTTATTGGAAAGCGCAAGAAGGTATTTTCTTCTTTAATCCCAGAGAGAGTATTTAATCTCTCGCTCTCTTTCTCTCTTTCTCTCTCTCTCTCTCGGTTAGTAGCTTGTATTGTAGAACATGTCAGAAAATAAAAAGTAGAAGGATAATTTTTATATTGTTCTAGTTGTTTTCATTATCTTTTCTTCTTGAGTAACTAATATAATAGATTGTAGATCATGCAGATGTGGCATAGTGTATTGTGATATTGTAACATAGGAAGAATGTTCTTATGCAGAATGCCTAGCACTTGGAGTCCAACTCAGCTTTGTTTAAAGATTGCACCAAGGATGCAACCCTGTGGGTCATTTAGTGTGTATATCGTTCTTATATCTTAAGCTCATTTAACACTAGGCCATTTTATCATTCTGGAAAATTCTGTTACCTAAATTCTCCAAGTCCTTACACGTTTGAAATAAATTTTGGATTCAGTCACATGAAATTTGCTAACAATGGTCACAAATTTAGTTGAGTATAATACACCACCAATTCAATGAATACAAGACCAATTACAATTAGATTAGTAATGTATAACATACTTCTATTTTATTGATAATATGATTATTGTTTGATGCACAAGTACATAAACTTATAACTATGTATGTATTATTTCAAACGAGGACTTTTGACCATCTTTGCTCCCTTTTAAACTTTATCGATTCTGCTCTTTTCTTTTCTTATTGTTGATTCGAAAGTTATGCTTAGATTATTTTTTTCTTCTTGTTTATATTTTCCATATACCTTGATTCACATTCTTAATATAAATACTGATTGTGGGTCTTTGAAATAGTTAGGTTGAAGTAAGGTTTTAATTCTTGCAATTAAGTCGAATAATTGGCCAAAATTTTTTTTTTCCCTTCTTCAATCTTTTCTTCCTCATCGTTACTCATTGAATGGGCTTAACCAAGTTTTTCCCTTCTTCAATCTTTTCCTTCTCCTCGGTCTCTTTATGCTTGTTCTTATCCTTTTTTATATTTCCAAATAGCTTGAGTTTTGACAAACTGAACTGATACATGATCTTTGATAGTTTGTCTTTCGGTTCTCACTTTTCTTTAAAACTATATATGAGTTTGGTTGTACTTATCAAATTGGACTATCACTTATATAAATTATTTCAGAAACTACAGTTAAGACATATGAAAGGAAAATCAGAAACTACAGTTATATAAACTGTTTCTGTAAAACTGTAATTTTCTGTTAATAATTTGAAGTTATTTTCTGCTGAGAATTTGTAGTGGACTTGTTACAGAGTATTTGAGACTTGGAATCTCCTAAAAATGATTTTTCTATAATTAGTTATGATTTTTCAAAGTTACAGGTTTGTTGCAGGAATTTCTGAAAACAGTATCACTGTCATGTTCTTTCTGTTTCCTTTTGCATCTATTTGTTCTTTCTCATAGTGATAAAGATCTCAACTTCTTTATTTATTAGTTTAGTTTGATCATTCACTTTTCAGTTTGTGCAAGTTGTTTGTGGGTGATTAGTTTTCAAGTCTTTATCTCTGAAGATAATGCAAGAACCTGTTAGAGTTAGTTTTTGCTTTATTTGAATTGGTTGTGAGTTTGAAGTTGAGCTTATGAAGTAAGATTAATTTCACTAGAAAAAGATAGCAAATCAGTTTTTCATTTATGTCTTATTTTAGTTGCTGCAACAACCGCTAAATCTTATAAACTAGATAATAATAACTTTGACTGACATTTAGGTGAGGTTCTTGCTGAGATCTGGAAGGAAATATGTGCAAGCTTTCAAAGCTAGTTGCATTTGTGGAAGTCTCTCAGTTTGATTTATTGGCATAACACCAAAAGCCAGATTCTCCTTCAGGTATTTCACTTATACAGGTTGTGTGCATTCTGTATTTGGTAGATTGTTAAGTTGTTTTCTTACACTAGGAGAAGTACTTTGATCTGGAAATTGTTTTACATACTTGGGATTGGGTATGGAATGCTTGTTTGTGAGTAATAATTTGCCTTTCTTTTTTCTATTTTGAATGCAGGGTCTAGTAATAATTGATGCTTTAATTAATCATTCACATTTTATTTGGTTGAGGCACTTTAGATATTTATATGTTATCTGCTGCTATACAATTTGTTGATGGTCTTGATCTAATTACAATTGCACAATTGTATCCATTTTTTTTATGGCTGCTGTCATTGTATCTTTCCTTCTAATTTCAGCTTTTCAATATGATAATTTGATAAATACAACTGTCATTTGTTGAAATCAAATGAAGACATGCATGTTGCATTTGATGAAAGTGAAGAACAAGCACAAGCTGCATTAAGTGATATAATCTCTTGGGTGTCTATCTGCTCTATTTTTTTTTTTTTGTTAAATTTAGTAGCCCATACAATTATCATCTTATTATGGCTTTCTTTGTAACTTTTCTGTAAATGATCATTCTTGAGTGCAAAAAGGGAACAATTCTTAGGTTCACCCCTTGGGTGAATGAGCATATTCACCCTCTCTTACGATTAAGGCATAATAATTTTATAATTTTCTAATCCGACCATTCATATTGTATAACGTAACACAAAGATTAGCTCTGTAAAAAATCAATCAAATTGAAGACCTTTTAGTTATTCATTTCTATGAAATACATGGACGGTTCATCATAATAGTAGTAAGTGTTGTTAGAACCATCCATTTGTTTGATTCAATTAGATAATTAAACGATTTTTGATTCGATTGATTTTTTACAGAGATGATCTTTAAAGGTTTATTTAAGATATAGACCGTTGGATTATGAATTTATTAATTAAAAGTATGTTAATCAACAATGGAGGTGAATATGCTCGTTCACCCTAGGGGTGAACCTAAGAATTGTTCGCAAAAAGGTACCTTCCTCCTGGAGACATGTTTACCTTAAGAAAATTTTGGAGCAGAAAACATTTCCCAAGAAAGTTGTATATTTATTAGCATGTTTTGTTTTTGGGACTTAGAAATTACATAGACATTCTAAATGCAGCCTTCCATAATGAGATTGTAATAACACAGTTGACTGTAAATAATGTCCATTTCGGTTTTGGATGGGTACTATGTTGTTTGCTAAACATTGTTAGCTGTAGGAGGTAAGTGATTTGATTGTTTGTGAACTCTTAAATTTATCTTTGGGGTGATTTTGGCTGATGATTTTAATTTGCAGGTCTCTCTCTCAAAACTGACTAGCCTGGAATTAAGGCCACATGCTATTGAGAGTTGTTATCTGTCAAAATATCAGGTTGTTTATATCTGCTGATTTCATGTTATGCGTGCTTGTTTGTTTGATCAATTGAAACTTTTAGCTATGATAGAGTAAGTGGGTTGTTTACATCTGCTGATTTCATGTTATATATGTTTATTTGTTTGTTTGATCAAATTGTATTATTTTTTCGTTATGCTTACACATATATTATAGCTCTGCTTCTCTTAGTGTACAAGGCTTGGTAATGTTACCTTGCAATGTTTTCTTCTATTTTAGCTTTAATTAGTTTGAATCATTCCTTCATAAACTTGAATTTTGCTTATTCTGTTTGCAGGTTTGGGAATATCTAGTGAAATGTTGCCTAAAGAGTCACTAAGTGATCAAGCATGGAATACCAAGCAATGAAGCAAAATATATTTTCTTTCATCATGTAAATTCAGCTAGCTAGGAAACTTTATAGCAATGACATGTTACTTGGATTCAATATTTGGTGGATATATTGGAATTTTATTGATGTATCACATTGCTTTTGGCGTAAATATTAATCATTGTTCATTGGATAATGATTTCAATCACTAATATAGTAAACTTCACACAATTAGTCATTGTTCATTAGGTAAAATGAAGCATTATTATCAATGCACAAAATCCAAAAAAGAAGATTATCACACAACAGAATTTCTAATGTTAATAATGTTGTCTGAAGTAACAATTTGGATGTTCACACAATGAATCCTTATATAACATGCAACGGTTCTAACAAAGATACATTGTCTGATGTACAATCACACAACTGTAATAACTAGAATACGTTATCTAAAACTAACACACAACAATAAAATTTTCAAAAGTGCAGTGTGAGGATAACTCATGCAACGGAGAAAATAAAATGCTGTTGTCTGATTCGCCTTTCATACAACGGCTCGGAAACAACTTTGGTTGTGTGAATGATGCTAATGACATGTGCAGCATGACTGCGCGGCAACTGTGGCTGCCATCTGCCGAGAGAAGGCACAACAGTTTTAACCAAATAAGTGTTGACTGTTTGTGATTCACACAACGGGTTTCCACCGTTGTGCCATTTTTCATCACACAACGCTCCGATACACAACGGAGATCGTCCAAATCACACAACGAATTTGGTCCGTTGTCTGTTAGCTTTTTTGGCCTAGTGTCCTATACTAGGAAGATTGAGTGCTAGACTCATTTTAGCGTAAATATTATCATTCTCAAGAGCTGCCCTAAGATGCAAGCTGAAGAAAGCGGGGAAGTCACTAAATGGCAAAAGTATGACGAGTGATATCAATGCCTCACAGAAGGCAGTACTCACCTAAACCCGAAACCATAAGTCCAAACACATCATACATTCTAGTCAAACATATTCCAACAGAAAGAGCAAAGGAAATTAAGACTCATAATGTGGATGTCATGATCGAGATGTCTGGGACACTGCTGGTTACTTATGGAACACGTTTCTCTGAAATGTGTTCTCCTTAGAGCTATTTAATACCACAGTATAATTCACAACCATCAAAACTTAGTCATTCTCTAAAATGCATAGAGGAGTCAGGCGTGCATTTTCCAACCATGCTAATCTGTCTAAACAAATAACTTTAGTCCAATATTCCTTGATGCTTGATCCCATATTCTTCCATCATCCATATACTAAAACCGGTAGCAGTGACATTGAGGATATATACAGAGACAATTTCTAGCAATGAACATATGACATATAGGCATCATCAGGCAATGGAATCCACTCCTGAAACTTCTCCCTTAAATATGGCCTTACAAGCTCCCTCACGAGATCAGTTTTTTTGCACCCAAACCAATGCAGAGCTCCATTCAATAAACAGCCCCGGGCAGCTGCAATGATAATGTAGGCTATCATGGATGCTCCACATACCCGTTTTCAATGAAAAGATCTGAATCACAGCTTTCTCAAGATTACTAAATTTATAACCCTCAGCATTACCTTATAATCATCAGAGGTTGAATCATAACACAATGTATCAGAAGTGGAAAATAGAATAGGTACATGAATGGATTTCCAGTGACCCTGCCCAACCTAAGAACATGATTAAATGTAGAAGGATTTCAGTCTCAACTTCCAACAGCTATGAAGTAAAAAGATTGCTGAAAGACATAACTCATATAAAACTTCTAAGTTGAAATCCGTAGATACACTTATTACATTTGAAACTTAATTAACCGTATGTAGCATGTCACACATTCCCTAAATTTATGCATTTGAACCAATAGTGAAGTAAAGACTGAATGCTAAACATAGTTTTCCAGCGATTGTTATTACTGTCAACAAAAGTGTAAAAAAGAAGAGTCACAGACTCACACCAAGATGGAAGCTGAAGAATGCGAGTAAGTCACCAAATGGCAAGTGAAAAAGCAAACGCGCGATACTAGTGCATAGTACTCTATAACAACAAAGGTGAGATCCAGAAAAATAATGACGGACAAATCCAAATACTACTGTTACACTAAATTGTTCTACGCATCTACGCATATCAGCCCATTTGCAAGAACCTATAATTGTTCTAATACTTGAATCAGGGAACAATACCGGAAACTTGAGCTTTCTGATTGCAAGATGAGAATCTGCATCATTCAGATCCTTGAAGGATTCGTAGTCTATGGATTTGTCACGCCCCGAATTTTGAATAACAAATTCAAATCCGAAACATGAATTAAACAACTACAACAAATAAACGTTCTGAATTTTTTTCTCAGAACAACCACACCACATGCCACTCAAATTTCAAATCTCGAAAACCTCGAGTTAATTATTACAACTCACTCTTACAAAGTAAAATTGTAAAGCTCTAAATGAGCATAACAAACCTCACAATAGAAATTCAGAGTATCACAAGCAGCTACTCTACACAGCTCGATCGCCTTCCTGATTCTTCTGTCCTGTAGGATTACCCGCTACACCGTTTGAATAGTGTACCGGGAATTGCAACAACACAAAACCCGGTAAGCTTTTTGCAAAGCTCGTATGAGTAAACAAGAATGAACGGTTGATTTATTATAACACAATACTTTTAACTCAAGTAACAACCAACAATCTCAACATTCACAAAGAAAATGTCAAACCAACTCACAGAAAACAACGAGGAATACATCCCCACAATCCCCTAATCTCAATATCACCTATGTGGCCTTTCCTACAATTATTCCCCTTGCATGTGCTCTTTCCCACAACCTGCAATTATCCTCACTGCATGTGGTCATTCCCACCACCTACAGTTATCCCCACTGCATGTGGTCATTCCCACAACCTACAGTTATTCCCATCGCATGTGATCTTTCCTACAACCTCAAACACATGCACTCCGGTTTATCGTTAAACCGAAGGACCTTAGACCATTTGGTCTTCAGAACCCCACATCATTGACCTCAACCATGATTTTTCGAACATGAATTAATCCATCCAAAATCATCATATAAATACGGCACAATACATTTCAGTCCATATTATATATAAAATCCTCACAATTCCACACTCCTCAATGTCACACCATTCCATATATAATCACGTAAATATATATATATATATATATACACACACACACGTAATTATCCACTCAGGGATAATCACTAATACCAACTATAGTTCAAGCATAAAAATCGTGAAATTCATTTGTATAGTTAAAATTATTTTACTTACCTATGGACTGTAGTTGATCAAGTCCATATGATTTAAAACAAATGTTTATTCCATAAATATTTTCACACAACTACGACAAAATAAAGTAATTAATTGTACTCGGTTCGTAATATGAACCATGTGAGGTTTACTCACCTCTAAAATCCCGCTGCGTCTTCTTAACAGCTCAAGATACGATTCACAATCGTCCGCCAAATCAATCCGTCAATCACCTAATCCAATACAATCTTAACTTAGCCAACAACTCATAAACATAATTAAACGATGATCCAACGGTCAGATCGAAATTAAACGATGATCCAACGGTCGGATCCTCACAGATCGCCCTTAGGATCATCCTCCTAAATTATCACGAAGATCCAACGGTCGGATCTTCCTGAATCGCCCTTACTAACATCTCTACAAATTTATATGAAAATCCGACGGTCGGATTCTCACGAATCGCCTTCCAAATCACTATTTCACAATTATACGAAGATCCAACGGTCGGATCTTCTCCCATGACCACACAAAGTCACTGGGACAGTCATACGATCAACATATCAAAACTACAAGTCCATCGGACGGTCAGATCTTCACAGATCATAAATCGAACTATCGAAATCGATCGAAACGTAAAAAGTCATAACTTAATCATACGATATCCAAAAATTTCTTATAATATATCGAAATGATCGTCTTAACATGTAGAACCTAAAAATGGGCAGAAACTGCCCTTAAGGTCCCCGTAGGCGGCCGGAAATGGCCGCCGGAGTTAGTGGCAGAGCCGCCGCCGACCACCGCCAATGGTGTCGGAGCCGGGCTGCTCCGCTTCATCTCATCAAGCTTAACAACTTTCCTAACTAGCATGTAAGCTGGAAATGACCGGAAGGGATCGAAATTACCTAGAACAGTCGAGGTGGCCGGAATTTTTCCAGAATCCGGCGAGCTTGAGTTCGACGTAAAAAATTCCACGAATCGCTTTTATCCCTTCTGTAGATTTGTTCAGCAATTCAAGGCGATCTCCCCAGTTTAAGAATCACTCAAAACAAAGCTCTATAGCTCGAGATATCTGGATCGAAAGTTCCGTTCGATCTAAGTCGGGGTTGACTTGCAGCCGCCGCCACAGACAACTTCGCCGTGCAAGGTTGTTACTGGCAGCTTTAGGAGGTCAAGTCGATGTAGAAGGATAAGTTTGGTGAGGATTGGTGGCCAGAAACACGAGGAGGATGAGTTGGTTAAGTTTCGGGTGCAACCGGATCGAGCTAGTTTGCCGGACCTTGAGGCTGTGCCGGAGGGAACGACGACGTCCAGCAGGTAGAGCGGCCCGAGGTGAAGCCAAGGAGAGTGGTCCGACGTCTGGAGGTGGCCTGAGGAGGGAGAGTTTGGCCGGAGAAGCCTTGCTCTGTTTTTGGTGTCAGTCGAACGAGAGAGAGAGAATTGTCTGCTTCTTTCAATTATGCAAACATGTATGATGATTAAGGTCTTTCAATTATGCAAACATGTATGATGATTAAAGTCTTTCAATTATGCAAACATGTATGATGATTAAAGCACCGGCCTTGGCCACTACCTTTAAATCACGGAACACACCCTATCTTGATTAAAAGTGTCTGCCACCAATTATGCTTTGATAAAAAAAAACATCGTGGTTATTACAGGATTTGACAAGACTCGTCGAGAAAAGGAGCCTTGAGGTGGTCTCGGTGATGCCTTGGCTTGCGTAAGTGAAGTGCTTGGTGACAAAAGGAGACTGGAAAATGAGAGCACGCCATGGCTTGCAGACGCAGCGAAATCGCATCAAAGATTTGACTGGTAGCCTTGCCAGAATCTCGTCAAGGACGCCGTCGTGGTCGGCGAGACTGGTAGGAGCTCGCTTATGAAGGCCGCCGGCATCCGCCATGGAATTGGTGGCGATTAGTTTGAATTCGGAGGAAGGCCGATGCGGTGCGTTTTGGAGGAGGGGTCTTTGGAGCGATCAAGTTTGTTGAGGAGTGCAGTGGCAGTGGCGGCGGCGCGTGTATGAGGTTCTTCGAATTCTTGTGTATCTTGGATTTTGAGTTCGATCTTGGTTGGTTTTCGTCTCAACATTTCTGCTCTCTCAATAGTTTCTCATCAGCTCTTCACCCACTGCGTTCTCACATCTGAGCGTGTCGTCGTTTTTGGTCCTAGTAAGCACGTTTTTGAACATAAAATGAAAAAAAGGCCAAAGTCTTTTGTTATTTCCCTTTTTAAATCGTGAGTGTGGTAGTCATCTCGGCTAAGGGTATTCCTGCACAGTCGCCGCAGGGGCACAAATTTGAAGGCACTTCAAACTTGCTGGGCCTATAAAGTTATGGGAGTTGAGATTCAAACGCTAGACACGAGGTTTCTCCCAGCAAGGCTAGACTAATCTCCCGCCGTAGGTGCAGGAATTCGAAGGCCTCTCAAATTTTCTGATAAGCTGCTCAATTGAGCTTATTACAATCATGTTGGAGAACATCAAGTAAGCACGCTAGTGCTTGATACAACCAAACAGAAGCATGAACCGCTTCAAAACCTATTACAGCAAGTCGGTGTGCAACCCCATTGCAGCTTCTAGGAGTATGAAGTAATTGAATTCCTTCGAGTTGGTGCCAGACCTGTTTTATATCATCAATGAGACCTCCATTAGCTAACCAGCTATGATCATGACTCTGAATCTCTGTAATAGCTTCTGCGCTATCACTTTGAAGAACCACATTTTTCTGCTGAAGGGAAAGTAGCATATCCAGCCCTTCACGTATGGCCAACATTTCACACTGTTTTGGAGAAGCAGTATAAGGGATGGGACGTGCAAAGGTTGCTATAAATCGCCCCTGGCAGTCTCTAAGCACTCCCCCTATGCCACCTTGGTGTTGTTCAGGAAGGAAGGCTGCGTCAACATTCAACGTAAGGCTTCCTTGTGCAGCAGGTTTCCACGCTTTTTGTTGTATCTTACTTGCTCTGTTGGGAATGGCATGGACCGCATGGAACTCCTCTAACCATGTAAAAATGCTCAACATCAAATCCTGAGCTGTTTGAGTTTTATTTTACCACAATGTATTGTTTCTGTTCCTCCAAACTCCATGGATAATCATTAACAATTTAGCAAACACATCCGGTTGTAACTGTACTGCTCTTTCTAACATCCACTCCTTGAAATTAATAGATGGAAGAAGAGTCCTCTGCAAATTAAAAGGAGGAGCACATAAGATGGCTTTAGTCATAGGGCACTGACAAAATAAGTGTGTCGTGTCTTCTACTCTGTGTTTACATAGTACACAGTTCACCTCCCTTGATATCCCTTGAGGAGTAACCTCTCTCTTGTCGGCAGTAAATTATAGCATGCCCTCCAATTGCATACTTGAACTTTGCTGGGAATTTTTGCTCTCCAGATTTTTTTCCAAAGTACTCCAAATGGGTCACCATTTGACGTAGAGGTCAAGACATTCTGCAGCACCTGTTCACGAGCTATCCAATAAGCAGATTTTACAGAGTAAAAACCTATTTTCTCCAAGCTCCAAATAAGTCTATCTTGACATACTCTTCGACTCAATGGTATACATAATACGTTGGCAGCAATATGTGGAGGAAAGATAGAATGTACCAATTCGGGGATCCATTCTCGTGTGTCCTCATTGATGAGATCTGAGACAAATTCGAACTCAGAATTGGCTGGCCTATGTAGGATGGTTCGTGTGGATATTGGCAGCCACCTATCCATCCATAAACGGACTTGCTTACCATTACCAATTTTCCATTGTACACCTGCTTTTAGAACACTTCTGGCATTTAAAATACTCCTCCAAGAAAAGGATGGAGCCTCTCCCATATCAGCTTCCCAAAAAGATGACTGTGGAAAATACCTCGCTTTATAAAAACGAGCAATTAGAGACTGAGGATTTGAAATTATTCTCCAGCCTTGCTTGGCAAGCATAGCTAGATTATATGCATAAATATTTTTGAAGCCTATACCTCCCTCTTGTTTTGTCAAACATAGCCTTTCCCAGCTCCTCCAATGAATTTTTCTCTTATCTCCTGTATCTCCCCAAAAGAAGGATGCACATAATTGATGAATATCATCACACAGCCCTTTGGGTAGAAGATAGCAGTTCATCACATATAAAGGCATGGTTTGTGCCACAACCTTGATTAGAATTTCTTTTCCTGCACAACTTAGAATTTTGGCCTTCCAATTAACCAATTTCTTGGTAAGCCTTTCTTTGATATATTCAAAGATTACAGTTTTGGATTTTCCCACATGAAGTGGTAGACCGAGGTACCTGTCATGCTTATCAACCCTCTGCACATCAAGGATGGAGGCCAACAAATCTTGTTGTTCCATTGGAACATTTTTGCTAAACACCACACTACTTTTTTGATAATTAATCTTCTGGCCAGATGCTTGCTCATATACATTGAGGATTGTTCGAAAGTTGTGACACTTTGCTACATTTGAACTGCCAAATAAGAGACTATCGTCCGCAAAAAATAAGTGATGAAGTGTTGGGGCTTGAGGACACAAAGTAAGCCCTTGAATCACATTATCTTGCACAACACTGGTAATCAAAGTAGACAAGCCTTCAGTACATAAAATAAACAGATAGGGTGATAAGGGATCACCTTGTCGAATACCACGAGTAGGCATGATTCTGGATGTAGGCTCTCACTGAATAAGAATAGCATAACTGACGCTAGTAACACAAGTCATCACCATATTGATCCATTGGGTGCAGAAGCCCAATTTTGTCAACATTGCATGTAAGAAAGGCCATTCTAATCGATCATAAGCTTTACTAATATCCAGCTTAAGAGAGAAGAAACCGGTTTGTTAATGCCTTAGTTTGTGCATGAAGTGTGCAGCCTCTGTTGCAACTAAAGTATTATCCGAGATCAGTCGACCAAGCACATATGCGCTCTACAGTGGCGAGATAATGTCCGGCAAACAGTGTTTCAACCTATTTGCAATAACCTTGGAGATAATTTGACATATAACATTACAGAGGGCAATGGGTAGAAAATGAGCTGCTTCCTTGGAATCTTTGATTTTTGGAATAAGGCATAGGTACGTGAAGTTGGAATGTTGCCAAAACTCACCCTTCTCCAACGAGTTACGAACTGCATTACAAACATCCAAACTAACCATATCCCAATATTTTTGGTAAAAGAAAGGAGACATGCCATCCGACCCCGGGCTTTTTGAAGGATGCCTTTGGAAAAGAGCTTTTTTAATCTCCTCGTCAGAGTAGGGTTGCATGAGAGATTCATTCATGGCTGCAGTCACTTTTGAAGGTGTTGCTGCTAGGACAGTTTGGATAGCCTCGGTATTGGAACTTTCAGAGTGGAAAATGCCTTGAAAGTAGGTTAAGAGCAACCTTTTGATGTCATCAGGCTCAGAACTCCATTCACCGGACTCATTAGTGAGTCCTTTTATTGTATTTTTGCTCCTTCGATTGCTAGCTCTTCGGTGAAAGTAGGCTGAATTCTGATCACCCTCTTTTAGCCAAATAGCACGAGAGCGTTGTCTCCGATACTTCTCTTGCTGAGTCAAGAGTTGGTTTTGTTTCACATGTAAAGACCTTTGTTCTTCATACTGCTCTGGTGAGTACGGGGCTTTCATAATATATGTGAGCTTTTCTTGAATCACCTTTAGCTCCACTTTATGGTTTTCAAATTCTTTGATGTGCCAATCCATTAATTCCTGGCCAGTAGCCCTGATCTTAGCATCAAGCTGTTGCAAAGCATTGCCTGTTACCAGTTGAGCCCAGTGTCTCTGAATAATGCATCTACAATATGAGTTTCCATGCCACGACTCTTCAAAACGAAAAAGTCTGGCCTTCCTCCTGTGTCGGCTCTTATCCAGGTTTACTCCTATAAGAAGGGGACAATGATCAGAATCTGAGGGATCAAGGGTAATCACCCTACTAAAAGGGAACCAATCCCGCCATCGAACAGTTTGAAAACCTCTATCTAGACGCTCCTTTATGAACTTATTACTCCATGTGTATCTGCTGCCTACATACCCAAGATCGATAAAACCACAGCTCGTCATTGTACTTCTGAATTGTGTCATTGGTGCTTGAGCCCTAGGAGGGCCTCCCGATTTGTCTGCCTGCATCATAATTTCATTGAAATCCCCTGCAATTAGCCATGGTAAATTATATGTTTCATTGGCTAGGGTTTTGATGAGAGACCAGGTTCGATTACGATCACTCCTGGCCGCAAAACCATATATACCAGTAAACCTCCACTTCTTTGTTTCGTCAGGTTTGCCAAGTACAACATCAATGTGGTTCGCTGATTTGGATCTGAGTTCTGCATGAATGTCATCACTCCATATAAGTGCCAGGCCTTGCGACTCATGTTGTTGTGGAAAGCATATGCTATCCTTGAAACCAAGGCTTCTTGTGAGTTGATCAATAAGCTCTTTTCTAGCGAGAATTTCCGAAAGGAATATTAGAGATGGCTTGCGAGCCTGCACGATATTGATTAAGGCACGCTGGGTTTCATTGTTGACTATACCTCTACAGTTCCAGACGATGATCTTTCCCTGTAGCATATCAGAATGGTTGGAACGCTCCGATGACGAAGCTTTACGGCGACGCAAGCAGAGCGGCGCTTAGGGTTTCAAGATACTAGTTGTGTTCTGTTAGTTATTTGAAACAATTAGCGCCATAAAAATTACAGTTAAAATCATGAAAGAGTGTGCTAAGAATAAAAAATAAAAAACTACCATACACTTGTTTTATTTTATATCCAATGGTACCTGATCATAAATTTTATGATCATTGGTGACCTAAAAGCATGGTAGCGAAGTACATAACCTGCCAAATTCTAACTCATTGTCAACTTGCTCTCTTTGGTGCCCATCAAGCATCTCGACAGTTGCCTAATCAGTGACCTCACCAATTGAATTTCATCCACATTGTTCGACGATCTTAAAACCTAATTGACAAATTTCACCACCACTTCATCAACGACTCTATACACGTCTAATCGATAATCTTGCTAACTGGTCGACTATCGGCCAACTAACAAACCCTATCACCACCTCACTAGGAACCGCATGACCTGTAGACATAATGAATCACATCAAGGAATTGATGGGTACTCCTTAAAACTCCTTTTTGTGTTTTCTACGAGATTTCAGACCATATAAAAAAGAATTTGGCTTCTTATATAGACCGCATGCAAAAGAAAATGGATGCATCTAAATATTCTTTTAAATATATTATCACATAGATTTTCATGGATTATAAAACTCAAACCAGAATGGTTATTACTTACCCATCCACTTGCATCTATATAGAGAGACAAGAAGTTGTGATGGTATCAGGGTGGTACATAGGGATAACTCAACTCATTAGACTTTTATTGCTCATTTATTAAAATAAGTCTATTCAACTATGAACCAGTCAATGTATAATAATAGGCTAAATTTAAACCAAAAATTAAATTTTTTCCCTTGCCCTTAGAGCTAGAGCTAGGAGATTTGCAAGGAAAAGTTAACTGCAACACTTCTTTAGCAACACGCTTCTTAGCTTTGGATTCTTTGTTTTAGATTCTTTAGGGTCATAGCTCTCAACCTCAGAAGAGTGATTTAACACTGGTAAGCCATTCACCGCCTTAAAAGCAAATAACAAAAATAGTGCCCAAACCCAAAGGCCAAACCCTAGCTGCAACATGGGCTCGTGAAAGAACCCGAAACTTCTTTGCTCACTTGGGCGAATCCCCAGCACCCCAAGTTCTATGAGCACCCAAGCCCTTGGAACCCACAAACCTGTGGGAAAAACTAGACCTGCATCGTAGTTCTTCGCCAGGTTGCAAGGTGAGCCACGGTAGTGCCACCGCACACTAACAGTAGCATTGCACCTCTATCTATCGCAAGGCCCATCAACCAGAGAGGCAGCTTCGGGCCACCATCGTCTTCGATGTCATCTGCAACTTCGTTAACTCCCCAGCAAAGCAACAACAATACTCATTGCCATCGAGCCTCCTCCCTCTAAAATCGGTTAGTACCAGATTAACAAAAAACACATCTCTCACTATAGCTTTCATCCCTTTAATTCAACAATTGAGCCGAGTCCGTCATTGCTTGGTGTTAAACAGCGACAAGCGTGGCCCGTGGCCCACCATTGTACCGATATTGTCCCAACTTAACCACCTGTTAGGCGTTGGGTTTTAATCACAAAAGGCCTCGGTACAATTGGATGAGATCCACCCACTTATAAGTTATATTTTATTTGTCACTTTTCCAATGTGGGATC
Source organism: Rosa chinensis (assembly GCF_002994745.2). Taxonomy (NCBI): domain Eukaryota; kingdom Viridiplantae; phylum Streptophyta; class Magnoliopsida; order Rosales; family Rosaceae; genus Rosa; species Rosa chinensis. Next base: position 39,803,496 of record NC_037088.1, read on the forward strand.
TTTCCTCTCCAACACGCCCCCTCACGTGCAACCTAGAGCTAGGTTGCATGTGGAATTAATTGACAAACCCAATTCCACATTGGAAATCGGGTCACAAGTCCCACATTAGAGACTTAACCAATCACATAACAATCCAAGGCCCACATCGGACACTTGACAATAATCCAATCGGAAACTTCCGATGGCCAATTTAATGAACCCAAACTAGGTCCATGATTGGAGAGGAGATTGGTGAATCAATTAATGAATGAACCCATATCCGGGTCCATGATGACGACGTATTGAAGAGCGACCCGCTTTGATACCATGTTAAACAGCGACAAGCGTGGCCCCTGGCCCGCCATTGTACCGATATTGTCCCAACTTAACCACCTGTTAGGTGTTGGGTTTTAATCACAAAAGGCCACATGGGAAAAATGGGACCTTGCCTATGAGTTTATAAGGGTTTGGGCCACTCCATCCATTACCAATTGGTTTTGGATGTGAACCCCAGATTACTTTATCATGGTATCAGAGCGGGTTACCCACGTGTGAATGCCTCACGGCCACACTGGCTCCACGTCACCCAAGTTGTCCATGTGTATGGCTTGAAAATTTGCCACACGTGCGGGGGTATGTTGAGAATATATATACATCCCACATGGGAAAAATGGGACATTGTCTATGGGTTTATAAGGGTTTGGGCCACTCCATCCATTGCCAATTGGTTTTGGATGTGAACCCCAGATTACTTTATCACTTGGTTTCCCAACGATCCAGATCGAGCCTAGTAGAGCCACCCCCATAGAATATGTGGAGGTTGGCATAAAGGACTTGGTGGGTCAAAGCCAGATTAATGGCCTTGGTGGAGTGGGTAATGGTGGCGGTAAAGTCGTCGGCAGAGTAGATGGTGTTGCAATTAGCTTTGGCTTCGTCGACCACAGATGATCCTTAGCGACAAATAATCGAACTATTATCAAAGTCGTTATAGATGCCAGCGCATAGCCCACTTCACTTGCAGAGGGAATTAAGGACGAGTGGGGCCACTGCCCCCATTGAGATTCTGATATTTCATCTCACAATTATATGATTTGCCCCCATCAGACAAAAAGAGTTAACAATATATATATATACTAGAGTCCAAACACACCCTATGGGTGTGAATAATTACGTGGGAAGTTATTTCACAGATTGTAGAGAAAATTGCTGCATATATTTTGTTTTTTATTTTTGATTTTTTTTGTTAAATTTCTTTTGTTTTTATTTTATTTGCAAATTGATCATTTTGTTTTTCTCAAATATTTCAGTTCAAATGTTTTTTAATATTTGATGGATATTTTGATAAAATTTTTCTGTTTTGGCTGACAAACTCTCTTCTCTTAATAATAGATAATGTATGTATATATATATATATATATATATATATATATATATATATATATTTGTGTTCCCACAATTCACGGCCCACAATACATATAATGGTTGGACTAAACATATCAGCAGGCCCACAAATCACAATTCCCACAAAACAAGAAAAATAGGAATATGAAGCTTCTTGTGTACCCCATTCAGTATATATAATCAAAACTTAACTACCAAAGCACTCAAAATCAAGCACTACTGATATTGCTGGCTTGCTGCGATGAGTTTGTTTCTTAAACCCAGATATCAATATCTCTTTGTTGATCTATGAAATTTAGTTATTAATTGTCTGATTGTGACTCAGGTTGATTAATTTTTTTTTACTGTTTTTCTTCTCCTCTATTCTTGTATATTTCCTATTGAGAACACTGTGAATTGAATTCATGATTTGGAAATTCATTATTTTACTCTACTTGTAGGATTACGATGTTCTACCATGTAAATAGTATAATTTGATTGCTCTATTTTTTGTTCATCAATGGTCTATTTTGGTGTTTGGTTAAATTTTTTGTCCCCATACATGTATATTTCTCCCTCAGCCAGTGGTCCACTCTCATGAGGCATGATGATAGTGATGGCAATGATTAGCGAAGTCGATGGTACGTAGTTGATATTGAAAAGCAACGGTGGTTCAGAAACGGCTAGGGTCTAGGAGAGCAGAAGCCATTAAAATTTTCCACTGTTTAGATCAATTGGATGTATCTCGATATTAAAACGAGATAATAATGAATTAATACCTAAGAAAAACCCACAACGGATGATATTATAATTTCCGGAGGCTTTAGGTTTCCTACCAATCTTATCTTGTATGGAACCTGTCTCGCCCGAAAATTACATGCTCAGTTTATACACCTCATTTGAAACAACCAAGACTATCACACATCACAGGGCAAGATTCACCAATGCAACCAATCAAATAAAAACCAATACTGGCAGTCAGTGAAACCAAAATAATTTAGTCAATTAGTGTACAATTGAGGGAGATGCATAAGTCATGTCTGGCAGCAGATAATGCGAGCACCTTTTCCTGAATTCCACCTTCAATTACAACTGGGGCTCTTCACCTCTGGCAGCAGCTTCAACTTGGTTCAAACATTCTGGAGATTTCCTTGAGGATCATGGTGCTCACACATTAGCTCCCCACATTCTGACACAAGAGTCAGAAAGAGTAAGCATCAAGCATTTTATTCACTCAAAATCAAAATCAGTTACACAATTATTTTCTCACTTCAAACTAAAACCATCAAATGAAAATCAAGGACAAATGAAGGTGTAAAAGGACTGCTGTCTGCTGTTCTACTTTCAACAGATAAATGGTTGTTTAGGCAAAAAATGAGGAAGCATTATCACTATGATGCCATTCTGAAGGAAAAAACAGGGAAAAAAAAAAAACAAACAAACAAAGTGGATATGCCTCAAATGGCCAAGATTATAGAAAATTTTACCACGCACCAGACAATGTACATATATACACAAAAATGTCAGAATCATTCGAAATCGTGACAGTAACTGTTTTCATATCAGAAGTAAAGACTAACAATCAGGTGATTAGAATTTGACAATTGGGAAATCAACAAATGTGGGGAATTTAACCGAAACCAACTCCACAGATCACTGAATTATTAGATACGAACTTTGTCGTGTCAAGAGTTTCATTCCATTACATAACAATATAGTAGCATTCTGCTCAACTCCACAAAGATAAAATAAATTGTCCAGTCTACGACTCTACGTTCTTCTAGTTGAGAGATACTGAGGCCACTGCCAAAGGCCTCCAACTGTTCCACAGTGCCAAATCATTAAACTTTTACGCACAAATACATATGCCCCCGGCCACAGTTCCTTTTAGTACAGAAGAGTAACAAAACCAAACTTCTATTGCAGCATTGCTTATCCTCTAAATTCGCAAAATCAGCTTTCAAATAACTAAAACTACACAATCAGAAAAATGAAGATAACACAAACTCTGTGAGGCTTAGTACTGGCTTTGATCATAACTCGGCGATTCTGAATAGGTTTCCAAAAGTGTTGGTAGACTTTTTACCATTTGAATCAATATAGATTTGGTAAGATAACTAAAATTCCAAAAAAAAAGTATCAGAAGTGGAAAATAGATTCAGTATACGAATGAGTTTCCAGTAACCATGACGAACCTAAGAACTTGATTAAAAGGCATTTCAATTCGAACTTCCAACAATAAGATTGCTGGAAGAATAACTTCTAAGTTGAAATCCATCGATTCAAACATAGTTTTCATAACCAAAATAAAAAATAAATGAAACATGCTGTTAGATTCCCAAAATTTAAGGGTGAAGAATGAAGAATGTGTGCTTAACTTAGCTTTCCAGCAAATATGCTTATTGTCTACAAGAATGTAAAGAAGAAAAGTCGCACAAAGCTGGAAGCTGAAGACAGTGGGTCTGTCACAAAATGGCATAAGAATAGGCAATAATACCAGTGCATAGTTCGGACTCCAAAAAGTATTCAAAGATAAGAGCACTATTATGACCTTAGTTTTTTTTCTCAAGGGTCAAACCTAGTTTATATTACTTTAGTAATAGAATGATAGTCAATCATATTCGACAGAAAGAGCAAATGAAACTCACAGAGTTGATCTTAGATGTCTGCAATACCACTGGTGGCTGGTGAAACTAAAGTCTCCCTGTAAATGACTGCATCAAAATTCCATTTGTTGTGGGTCTTAAAAACATTCCTGAATGTCTGTTCCTTGAAGCTATATAATACCAAGGACTGAAAATCATATCTGTTGGCGATCAAACCTTCACCATTCTCTAATATGCACAGAGGCATCAAGAGTGAGAATTCAGCATCTTTATGTAAGATATCTAAAGAAGCAACTTCAGTCCACGATTCCTTGACCCCATATTCCTTCATCATCCATATTCTAAACCTGACGAACTCATTGTTTGGATCGCTATATTCATATACACCAAGACAATCTCCACAAACAAAGTAGCATTCAAAACCAGCCTGAGAGGGCAATGGAAGCATCTCCCGAAACTTTTCCTGTGCTAAATCAAAAGAGATAATCCTCGAATCTGTTGGATCAAAATGATCAAATATGGTCTCTGGCCAGTGCAGAGCACCATTTAACAAGCACCCCGGCCCTACCAAGCCAAAGTAACTGAGACCCTCATGGGTTCTCCACGAACCCGATTTTAAACTAAAGACCTGAACCACGGTTTCCTCAGAACCCGTAACTCTATAATTGTACCCTCTCACCACCTTATAATCATCATTAGTGGAATCATAACCAAATCCGCTAAACTTCGTAGTGAGATCATAACCAACTCCGCAAAGCTGCGAAGAGACCTGACCAGGACGTTTTGGCAGCAAATTGGATTGTCCAGTACAAGGGTTCCATAACACCATGTCTTTCAGGTCAATTTCTACACAAATCAGGCCATTGCAAGAACCCACAATATTTCTACGACTGGAATTAGGGAACATTACCGGAAACTCGAGCTTTCTAATTGCGAGATGAGCATCTCCATCATCGTTCAAGTCCTTCAATGCCTCACAGTCTAGGGATAACATGGATGCTTCACAGTCTAGGGATTTGAGAGGACTCGTTGATATCAAAAGCCTGGAGGTGTTCTCGGTGAAGCGTTTGCTTGCGTAGTTGAAGTGCTTGGTGACAAAATAAGACTGGGAAATGAGAGCACGCCATGACTTGCAGACGCAGCGAAATCGCATCAAAGATTTGACCGGTAGCCATGCCAGTATCTCATCAAGGACGTCGTCGAGGTCAGTGAGACTGGTAAGAGCTCGCTTATAAAGGCCGCCGTCTTCCGCCATGGAATTGGTGGCGATGCGGGGCGTTTTTGATGCAGATCACCCACTGAGAGTAAGAAGGAGAACAGAAGGCAAGAGAGAGAGATCTGTAACAGTAGCTACGGAGACTTTCTTCTACAGCGGAAACATAAATGCTGATAATAAGTTCCTAGCAACAGTCAAATAACTATCAGATTTCCAAGTGCTAACAATTATTTTTATTGGAACCTGTCTCTTGCCAAACTATAGTTAACTCTTGTACACTAGGAATAGTTGTGCTAGTTGTCTTAACAGATGACACTGTTCATCAGTCTCCCCTGGTTGGAAACGACTCGTCCTCGAGTCAAAGCTCTGCTCAATACCTGTCCCATCGAATGGTGACAAATCAGCAACATTGAAAGTTGCTGATACCTCTATATCTCCAGGTAAGTCAATCTGGTATGCATTCTCACCTTGACGCTTGAGCACTCGAAATGGACAGTCCCGATCACCTGGTCAGCAACTGATCAAGGATCATTTGCTCACTTACCGTCCGATTTCAATCCCAGGTTAGTTGTTGACTAGGTGATCAGGATCGCGAAATGGACCCTTAGCTCTAACATTGAGTTTGCCAAACTTAACTCTTAGGAACCTTTCTTTGCGGAGATTTTCGGTCTGAAAAGCGCATTGTTGGAACTAGTTGGAACCCCAAGTGGCTTTAGATTCCAAGGTTCTCGCTATAGCCGAACATGAGGGAAATGTGATGCCCCGAAAATTTGTATTTATTTCCGAGGATTTTCCTGAATTTAAATGGTGGTTATTGGACGGTTTCGTGGCTCGTGAATGGAGCGGAAGTGTTTCGGACGAATTTTTATTTGGAAAGTATGACTTTAGGGGTGGTGCAAAGGTTGACTTTTTACACATTGGGATTCTCTGAAAACTTCCTTCACGAAAGTTGTAGAACACGTCGATACAAGTTCGTGGACATGTAGAACGCGAAAATCGGAGTTCATATGAAGAAGTTATGGCCATTGGAAGAAGTTTCCATTTTGGTATAAATATGAATTTTCCGAAATTATTTTCATAATTTCCAAGTTTCCATTTTCGGAAACTCTCTTTTCTCTCCGTTCTCTCTCCTTAGCCTCCTCGCGACCCGACCCAAACCCAGTGACCTGACCCGACTTTTCCGGCCGTTCTTGACGTCCGCCAGCGACGAAACCAACGCAGACGTGATCGCCACCATCTCGCCGTCCTCCCTCTAGTGCTTGATGGCGACGGAGACCATCGGAAAGTGGAGATCGGAGGAGCTACAGTTGACGTAGTCGAATCCTATCAGATTTTCTCAGTTTCCGGCGACTCCTCGGCCGATCATTCTCAGTTTCGGAATCTCCTCCTCCTTCTGATCATCCTCATACCTGCCTTGAAGGACGATTTTGCGTGTAGAGTGGAAGATCAAGGGTTGAAGATCAGCGGTGCATAGTGAATCTGGAGCTTGATCAGACGGCAGCGATTGGTCGATCTTGTAAGCTTGATCTAGGACGATCTAGGGTGAACCAGACTTAGCTCCAGGTATGAAAGTTGCTCTACTCTTCATGATGAACATTTCTGGATGGCTTGATTGTTGTGGTTTTGAGTTTTTGGCCGGTGGTGGTTGTGGTGGTTGCACCACCGACTGTGGCGGCGTTTTGGCGGCCTTCCGGCCATGTAAGGGATAGTTTCTGGTATTATATATCTTCTACTCGTTGATACGAGCGTTTCGATATATAATATGCAATTTTTGGAGATCGTATGATTAAGTTGTGATTTTTTTCAGTTTCGGACCATTTGATGATTCGATCCGTGAGGATTTGAGCATCCGATCGACTTGTGATTTTGACATATCGATCGTAAAAGTATTCCGGAGACATTGGGTGGTCTTGGATGTGGTTTCGCCTCATTTGGCGTCACCTTGGAAATTTTGGTTCGATTTAGGGTTTCGAACGTTATTCCTTGTGATTCGTTGACTGAATCAGAGCTGTAATTCCTTAGGTACGTGACGAGGTATTCTTTGGACAGCTATTTTGGGTGGTTTGGCTGCTTTGTTCTATATTGAAGACGAAGCGGGAGTTTCGAGGTGAGTAATCTCACGAAGTTCATTCACGAACAGGCTTACCTTTATTGCTTTGAGATTTATTTAGTAACTGCAAACTATAGTTGGTATTAGTAGGCATTCCTGAGCGGATGACTACATATAGATATATATTTACGTGAAATATATATATGTTTTGGTGGGTTGTGGATTTATGAAAATAATAGGCATGAATTGATGCGTTTTATTGTTTTGGGTTGTGGCTTTTGGAAAACAAATGATTGTGGAAATGATTGATTTTGATTTGTTTTGAAAAGTGTTAAGATTTGTGTAATGTTTTTGGGTCTAGTGCGATTGCTTTAATGATTTGCTCCAAGGGACTGTGCGGCCCGAGGATCGAAGGTCTATGACCTTGGGCAGAATATCAAGTAATCACGTCTTTGGCCGGACGAGTGGTTACGTTTCAGTTAGAGCTCTAGTTTGTCTGCCATATAGGTAATTCATGGGGTAATGGGAACTGGTTATTGATAACTCATGACATTACGTGGTTTTTAAGGGGACAAGGTGCAAGTTGTTTTTCCTTATTAACGATTTGATAGAAATCAAGGCGTGAGTTGCTTTCTATGGTACGATCAATGTTCTAAAACTCGGCCGCCCAGGCCGCCTAGGCGCTGGGCGGCAGCAGACCGAGGCGAGTAGCGGCAAATCGGAGGCCTTAGGCGGATAGAATTTGGGCGGCCGCCTAGGCGGACGCCCGGGCGCTCTGGGCGTTCTGGACTCTGGAGTTGCAACTTAACAAGCTAAACACACATCCCAGACAAATCCGAGCTCCACCACAACTCCACAGGTCATTACACAACCATTTATTACAAAGTTCCAATACTAGCCACAAATTTCGATCCACACAACAAGAACCAAACTACCACTCAAGAATTCGAATTATACCTTCGGAAGTCGGAAATCCCTTGAATCAACCCAAGCTCAGTTTCCTCAAGCTCACTGCCAAAACCAGAATGGTGATGAACTGATGATTCGTCGGGCTACAGCCTGGAAGGCTTCACAATACCTCACCTAGACCACAGGAGGCCTAAACGATGGCCGGAATCGCCGGAAATTGCAGAGATCGTTGGAAAAGTCTCGGAGCTTTCAGTCGTCGAGTCTCCTTCTCCGTTCAGTGCATGTACGATCCAAGGATAGGAGGTTTCTGGCGCCAGCGAGACGAAGACGATGCCGGTGGTTCGCCACTGCGCCTTGGCCGGAAGGAGTGGCGCCGGTCGGGTCGTGCTTCGGGTCTGAGAGCACGGAGCTCTCTAGCTCTCTCTCTCTCTCGAGCTTATTCTCTCCATCTCTCTTTGATCTGATCAACAGCTTTGATCTGGTCAACAGCTATAAATAAATTGGTCCATTTAACAATGGACGGCCTAGATCAAGCAGTGAGGGGATCTATGGCTCACATCGCTCCACCAAATTTCCATTTAGTTTATTTTTTATTTGAGGAAGATAAATATTTAGTTTATAACTCTACAAGTCTTTATAAGTTTATATATTTTTAATTATATAAATAAAAGTTATAAAAATAAAAATTAAAAATTAAAAAAATACAAAACCGCCTAGGCGCCGCCTAGACTCCCGCCTAGGCGCCTAGGCGCTCCTCCCTAGCCCACCGCCCGACTAGCGCCTAGCGATTTTTCGAACCTTGGGTACGATTATGGTACAACTGATAGAATTCAAGGTGTGAGTTGTTTTATATGTTTTATTAATAGAAATCAAGGTGTGAGTTGCTTTCTATGGTACGATTATGGTACAACTGATAGAATTCAAGGTGTGAGTTGTTTTCTATGTTTCGTTTTAAAAGAAATCAAGGTGTGAGTTGCTTTCTTTTATTTCATTTGAAAGGAAATTAAAGTGTGAGTTATTCTCCTTTATTTCGTGTTTTTAAGGATCAAAGCATGATTTGGCTTCTTGATTGAAACGTGCGGGGTTTATCCCGTGATTTTTGTGTGAGTTGTTTTGAGTTACTCATACGGGCTTGCAAAAGATTAACGGGTTTGTTGTGTGGCAACCCGGTACACCATTCCAATGGTGTAGGGGTTAATCCTGCAGGGTAGGATAATCGGGGCTGAAGCTGAGATAGCGCACTTGCAGCTTAACGGTAGGAAGCCATTTGTGTGACTTTACAGTTGATAAGGATTTCCGTTGTAGTTAAACTCTGATGAGCATTTACGTTTTATCTTGTTGTTGACAATTTAATTCGTAAGCTTATGTAATATATGACTCTGTGGAGCGGGTCAATATTGATACAGTAGGTTCAGGGCATCAATATGTGTGTAGTTTAAAGGGAAAAAGTTTCCAGGTATTTGTTATTGATGACTGAACGTTCACGCATGTATAATTATGGGATTATATATCGATTTTTATTTGTTTAAAAATCAGGGGCGTGACAGGAAAGATCATTTATACGGATACTGACAAGATAATTTTATCGGGCAATGGGGATACTCTAAATATTCCATTAGTTATATTTACTTATATACCAACGTTCTAATAAAAATATGTGTATGCACCAAAAACCCCAGGTTCAGCGAGGTAAATGAATTTTAAAAGGGACAAATTTTAGCAGATGGTGCTGCTTCGGTTGGTGGCGAACTCACTTTGGGAAAAAAAAATGTATTAGTAGCTTATATGCTGTGGGAGGGTTACAATTATGAAGATCCGGTACTTATTAGTGAGCGTCTGATATATGGAGATATTTATATATTTTTTTCACACATGGAAATATGAAATTCAGACTCATGTGACAAGCAATGATCCTAAAAGAATTACTAACGAAATACCACATGTCCACATCTAGACGCCCATTGAATCCAGAATTTAGATAAAATTGAATTGTGAAGCTGGGATCTTGGGTAAAGGGGGGTGATATTTTAATAGGTAAATTAATCCCGCAGAGCATAGTATCATGGAAAATGGATAAAAAGTTTTGATTGCTACTTAGTATCGGCAATATCTGAAAAAAATATCTAAAAATATCAAATTTAGATATTTGTATCATGTCGAAGTAAGGAACCATGACATATATGTTTGGAATATATTCTATTTTAAGAGAGTTGAAAACGTACTATCTCGTTGAAAGGTTCTATAAATTCAGAGGTGGATCCTTATAAGGACGGGTGTGGGGCCATGGCCCCCCAATATTTTTAAATTTTCTTAACAAGTCATAAATAAAACACATGAAGTAAACAAGTCATATATAAAACACATGAAGTAAACAGATTTGTACCTATGTTGCGCCAACACCCCCCCCCCCAAAAAAAAAAAAGTTATTAAACTATCAATCTTTAAACTACTCATCTGTTTGTTTTTTATTTAATTAAGGTTTCCAACTTTCTAGGCTTCTACTCTTCTAGCATTTTGCTATTCCCGAGATGGTGGCTTTTGAATGTCCCTAGGATAGTGTCGTCTTTAGGATATTCCTAATTTCCACCGTCGCATACGGTTTTTCCTCCACCGCCCCCAACCGTCTCCTCCTCTCAATTAACTCATCCCCATACTCCGTTCCTCCAATCGTTCAACCATCTCCTTTCCTCCCCTTACTCACCCATACCTTAATTTTTCTCTTCATCTTTATTCACTATTGAATTCGGTCATTCTCCACCACTATAACCAATCCGCCTCCTCCTCCAAAATCAGTCCCTTTAAACATTTTCCATCCCCCAATTACTTCCTCCTTCACGACTCTCAGTTTCAGCGCTATCCCCAAACCACCCACCACTCTGAAATCACTTTTTCTTTTCTCTTCTTTCATCGCTGTTTTGCTTGATTGAGAGTTTGGGGTTTAGCTCCCACTGCTTATTTCAACAGTAGCTGTTTTGCCATTCACAGATCCGGGCATGAGGTTGATTTCTTGGAACTGTCAGGGGCTTGGATCCTCCCTGACAAGGAAAGCTTTGAGGAAGATTTGCAGAAGACAGAAACCAGATTTTCTATTTCTAATGGAGACAAGACAACAGGAGAAGACTATCAAAGACTGGAAGAAACAATTGAGATTCACAGATTATCATGTTGTAAACCCCCTCCAGTGCCCCTCCGCACTGGAGGGGGTTTAGCTCTGTTTTGGGGTGAAAATGTCCAGGTTCATATTCTCGATTCCACTCCAAACTATATAGATACTACTGTTTCTTTTATTTCTGATGCTTTTGTGTGTAAGATAACATGGTTTTACGGCAACCCTCATGAGAATGAGAAAAAAGCCTTTTGGAGTTTGATGTCCCGACTTTTTGTTAGAGAGGTTCAACCTTGGTTAGTGATCGGAGATTTCAATGAAATTCTTGATACCTCAGAGAAATGGGGAGGTGACATTTCTGCCCAGTGGAGATTGAATTTGTTTCGGGACTATTTAAGTGGTAGGCAACTCAGAGATCTTCATTATAATGGTCCTGATTTTACTTGGTTTGCAGTGCGACATGATCGTGTTTTTATAAAGGAACAGTTGGATAGAGCTCTAGGTAATCTGGCCTGGTGCTCCTCACAGTGTCGAACTCAAATCTTCCATCTACCAAAAATTGGTTCTGATCATAGGCCAATTCTTTTGGATACTCACCCTATTGCTGTCAAAACCCAGTCCCCTTTCCGCTTTGAACAATATTGGACTACTCATGAAGATTATGCTGGTATTATCCATGATTCTTGGCATCAGAGATCACATGACCAACCTATGTCAGTTTGAATTCTAATCTTTCTCGCTGTGGAAAAGCTCTAATGTCCTGGATAAGAAAACTTTCTTTAATCCTACTGCTCAAGTGAATGAACTACTAGCGGACATGGAAAAGCTCTATGAATCAAATCAACCAAATGTGCAGCACGACATCCAGAATTTAACTTCCCAAATTGAAAAACTCTGGACGCAAGATGAAATGCATTGGCAGCAAAGTTCAAGGGTTAACTGGCTGAAATTGGGTGATAAAAATACAAGTTTTTTCCATCATTCCACCTTGCAGAGAAGACAATTCAATTCGGTTCTCCGCCTTCAAGATGTGAATGGTATATGGCTAGAAACTCATAATGACATCTCCAACCACTTTCTGGATTATTTTCAGGATTTGTTCACCTCAAATGGTCCTCAACAATGGGCAGAAGTTCTGGATTTTGTGGACAACTTAGTTACTCCTGATATGAATGTGCAGCTTTTGAGTCCAATTTCTCTCCAAGAGGTTAAAGAAGCTGTTTTTGATCTTGGTGCTACCAAGGCCCCTGGCCCTGACGGTTTTTCTGGAATTTTTTTATCAAAATCAGTGGGACTTGGTGCGGACTTTAATACATGAATCTACCATTCAACACCAGCAGACTGTTGCTTTGCTACAAACTATGAATCGCTCCCATCTTGCTCTTATTCCCAAGGTTAAAGCTCCGGCAAATGCTACTCATTTTCGTCCAATAGCCCTCTGTAACTTTTCTTATAAGATTCTAACCAAGATCATTGTGAATCGTTTGAAACCTTTCATGGCAAGCCTTGTTACTGAGAATCAGTCAGCCTTTGTCTCAGATAGACAAATTCAAGACAATATTGTTGTTGCTCATGAACTTTTTCATCAGTTAAAGCTCCGCCGATCAGGGAACAATGTAGCTTTTGGTTTAAAGCTAGATATGAATAAGGCCTATGATCGTATTGAGTGGGATTTCTTGCAGGCAGTCCTAAAAAAGATGGCTTTTGCAGATCAATAGGTGACTTTGGTTATGAATTGTGTCCGAACTTCCTCCCTTTCTGTGCTTCTTAATGGGAAACCAGGGCCTTTTTTCAAACCAACCCGTGGTCTCAGACAAGGAGATCCTTTGTCACCTTTTCTTTTTCTTTTTGCTAATGTCATTCTTTCAAAAATGGTCATTAAATGTTGCAGATGCTCCCTACTGAAACCTGTGACTATTGGTCCACAAGAATTAGGAATCAGTCATCTTTTCTTTGCAGATGACTCCCTGTTCTTCCTTCAAGCCACTCTACAGAACTGTGAAATGTTGTCTGATCTCCTCCATACTTATTGTGTAGCTTCGGGGCAACTGATAAATGTGGACAAATCTTCTATTTTTTTCAGTCCAAATACACAACCTGAAATTGTTCATTTGTTGAGTGCTGTTATGCAAATCCCAGTTGTTTTTGATCCAGGAAAATACTTGGGGCTTCCAACCTTCTGGCATCGATCAAAAAAGGCTGCTCTTGGTTTTATCAAGGACTCAATATCCAAGAAAGTTCGGGGATGGAAACAGGCTACTCTTAGTCAAGCTGGGAAAGAAACTCTTATCAAGGCTATTTCCACGGCTATCCCAGCTTATCCTATGGCATGTTTTAAATTTCCAGTCTCTCTTTGCACTCAATTGAATGGTATTTTGGCAAATTTCTGGTGGGGAAATCAAGATTCTAATGGACTACATTGGAAGTCTTGGAATTTCCTAAGTTTGCCTAAACAAGACGGTGGAATGGGATTCAGAAATTTGGTAGAATTCAATGATTCTTTGCTGGCTAAACAAGCTTGGAGACTTACTCACAATCCCACTTCTTTATGGGCTCGTGTCTTGCAGCAACTGTATTTTCCATCGACTTCTTTTCGTTTCGCAAGAAAAGGTGCTTCAGCTTCTTAGATTTGGTCAAGCTTGTTAATTGGTAGAGATGTTATTCATTCTGAATCTCTTTGGAACATTGGTAATGGTACTTTTGTTCAGATAGGCAGTGCTACATGGATCCCTTCCAACCCTCCCTCATTGATCCATCTTCCGCTGGACTATGGGAACTTTCAGGTTGGTTCTCTCATCAATTGGAACACAAAAACGTGGAATCTGGAGCAAGTCAAAGACCTCATTACACCTACACAATCCCTCTTGATTTCTGCTATTCCTATTATTGATCAAAACATTTCTGATAAGTTGATATAGCCTCATACCAGAAACGGTGGTTTTACTGTTAAGTCAGGTTATCATCTCCTTCACTCTCGTTCTCAAGTTGGAGTAATGCAACATCCTCATAATTCATATGCTATTCCTAGCAGTCTTTGGTCCTGGATTTGGAAGCTTCAAACTATTCCTCGAGTCAAAAATTTCTTATGGCGTGCTTGTCATGGTATTCTTCCAACAAAGAGCAATTTATTTAGAAGGCATATTGCATCTTCAGCTGAGTGTCAATTATGCCTGCACCCAAATGAAACAACTGAACATGCTCTTCTCACTTGTCCTTGGATTGTAAGTGCTTGGTTTGCTCATCTCCTATCTTACAAAGTTACTCTACAAGCTATCACTTCTTTTGAAAGTTGGCTCTTCAACATAAGCCAAATGGATACCCCTACTGATTTTGTCACCCATGTTGTGTTCTTTCTGTGGAGGATTTGGAAGCATAGATGTGATTGTTTTTTTCATAAGCTATCTCCAGATCCAATCAAGATTGCTTTGTCTGCTTTCAAAGCGGCGACTGAATTCCTTGCAGCTCACTCATTAACGAGTTTAGATTCAGATTTTGGGTGTCACACCATTCCCAATACTATTCCTGTTAAGTGGTCTCCGCCTTCTGTCAATGCCATCCTCATCAATACTGATGCTTCTTGGCAAAAGGATACCCTTATGTGTGGAGTGGCAGCTTTGGCTAGAAACTGGAAAGGTTCTTTGATTGCCGGTAAAATGGCAAAAATGCGTGCTCCTTCCCCTTTGGCAGCAGAAGCATTAGCAGTTCGAGAAGCAATTCTTCTGGCAAACTCCTTCCCTCATATGGATATCATTATCTCTTTAGATTCTCAAACTTTGATCAACTCCATCTCCCATAATCTCCTTGCCTCTAATTAGAGAGCTGCAACCATTATTTCTCAAGTCCGGTACCTCTCTTCAACCCGGCAGTTTAACTGGTCTTGGATCAGTAGAAAGCCTAATAAAGCAGCTCATCATGTTGCTTCATTAGTTAACAGTGGGAAGTGTCCTTCCAACTGGGTTCGTCACCCTCCCTCCTCTTTACTTGAAATTTTGTTGTATGATGGGCTTCCAGGTCCACCTCTAGTTTAGTTGGTTTGGTCCTGGCTCTTTGTTTGTTTCTGTCAAGGGTTCTTCTTCCCCTTGTTTTTTATTGAGTATTTCAAGCTGTCAAAAAAAAAAAAAAAAAAACCTCATCATTTATACTTTCTAGCTATTGTCTTCTACTTCAATGCTTTTCATATTTTATTATTATAAGTAATTAAAGAGTTATTATTATAGAAAGTAGAAAGCTAAACGGAGTCACTTTATTTCGACACATCGTCTTCTACAAGACTACAACTCTACAAGGTCGTCTTCTACTGTTCTACAGTAATCATTCCAATTTGAAAATAACAAAGAGCTTAAGGTGCCTGTAAACCGTTATAGACTTTTTATTTATTAATTTCAGTTTTAGATTTAGATTTTTATCATATCCCTTACAATTTGGTATGATCATGTTTGGAAACTCTAGGTTCATGGCTAAGCTGAAAACAATTGATTCATTCTTCAAAAGAAAAGAAGTTGAGGATGTCGCAAACAATAAACTTCGGGCGTTAATGCTTCATCGAGTTCCGCTAGGCCCCCTTCTAATCCTCCAAATACTAAAGAACATCTGAGACCTCAATTGGAAAATCTTGGACGTGGTGTTAATGAAGTTGATATTGCTACTATTGAACAAGATCCTGGAAAACGTCCGAAGATGTGGGAATATCCACCCAACAAGCGCGATGAGATTAAACATGCTTATTTGAAATTAGAGCCATATCAAATTTGCCTTACTGAATATCTAAAGTCTAGAAAGAAGCATCGTCATCGCTTTCAAGAGTCATGGTACACCCAATTTTCTTCTTGGCTTGAATATTCTCCTTTTGAAGATGCAACATATTGCTTACCATATTATCTTATTACAATGAAAGTAGTCGGTCATCGTGGTTGAGAGGTATTTAGTGTCAAGGGATTTAGAATTGGAAGAAAGTGAATGATGGAAATCAATGTGCATTTTTGAATCCTATTGGAGAGGATTCTTGCTCACCTCATAACAAAGCTATGAAAGCTTGTGAAGATTTGTTAAAGCAATCAAGACATATAGACAAAGTGATCAATATACAAACACGTGGGCAGATTTTAAATAACCGATTGCTAGTGAAGACTTCTATTGATGCTATTCGTCTTCTTGCAATTCAGGGATGTGCTTTTAGAGGTCATGACTAAACTCCATAGTTACAAAATAAAGGTAATTTTGTTGAGTTGATTAAACTTTTGGCATCATATAATTAAAAAGTGGCACACACTGTTTTGGAAAATGCTCCTAAATCTACTAAGTATACATCACCTGCAATTCAAAAGGAGATTTTGCAAGTTAGTGCATGCAAAGTGTGGAGCAAGATTCGAGAGGATGTTGGAGATTCTAAATTTTGAATTATTGTTGATGAGGCACGTGACGAGTCTAAGAGAGAACATATAGCTCTTGTTTTGAGATTTGTTGATGGAGAAGGTTTTATACAAGAGCACTTCTTTGATCATTCTCATATTAAAGACACTGCAGCTGAAACTCTAAAGAATGAAATATGTGTCATTCTTTCTCGTATTCACTTGATGTTCAAAATATTCATGGACAAGGGTATGATGGAGCAAGCAACATGCACGGTGAGTGGAAAGGACTGCACACATTATTTCTAAATGATTGTCCATGTGCATACTATGTGCATTGTTTTACACATCGCTTGCAATTGGCATTAGTTGCTGCATCAAGAGAGGTAATTCATGTCCATCATTTTTTCTCTCATTTGAGTTATGTTATTAATGTTTTTGTTTCTTCTTGTAAATGTCATGATGAGTGACAAGATGCTCAAATAGAAGAAATAGCACATCTGTTATCTATTGATGAACTTTAAAGTGGAAAGGGAGCTAATCAGATAGGCACTTTGAAACGAGCCGATGATACTCAATGGAGCTCACATTTTCATTCTTTATGTAGCCTAGTGAAGCTATTTGGTCCAACTATTGTAGTGCTTGAAAAAATTGAGAAAGAAAGCTCCAATTATTGCCAACTTGGTGATGCTAATGCAGCTTGCAAAATGGTTACTTAATTTGAGTTTATTTTCATTCTATTTTTGATGAAGGAGATCATGGGCATCATAAATGGTCTTTATCCAGCCTTGCAATGGAAAAATCAAGACATTTTGAATGCTATGCATTTAGTTTCAGATACAAAAGAACTTATCCAAATGTTTTGAGAAGATGGTTGGAAAATTTTCTTGGGAAAGTCATTTCATTCTCTAATAAATATGAAATTGATTTTCCTGACTTGAATGCTCCTTATTTTGAAGGTCGAAGTTGTCATCGCAAAAGAGATGTTACATTGGAGCATCATTGTCGTGTTGATATATTTGTTGTTGCTATAGATGTTCAATTGGAATAGCTTAATTGTAGGTTGGTGAATCTAGTATGGAACTTCTAACACTTAGCGGTGCTTTGGAACCCAAAAATGCATACAAGTCATTCAATGACATATGTCTTCTTGTGGAGAAGTACATTATCCTCTCGATTTTACTGAGCAAGAGAAAATTAATTTGAGATTCCAATTGAGGTCTTTAGATATTGATGTGCATAGTCATCCGAGATTGCAATCATCGTCATCTATTCTAGAATTATGTCGGAGGTTAGTGGAGACTGAATGGATAAGCAGATATTATCTTATTGATAGATTGATCCATCTTATGTTAACTCTTCCAATATCTACGACAACTAGTGAAAGAACATTTTTGGCTATGAAAATCATTAAAACAAGGCTTAAAAACAAAATGGAGGATGATTTTTGGCAGATAACTTGGCGATCTACAATGAGAGAGAAATTGCTAAGAGCTTCAATTCCGATTCTATACTTGATGACTTTAGTTCTATGAAAGAGTGTAGAGTACTATTTAAATAATTTTTGTACTTCTAAAATTGGTTGTATTGTGATTTTATGGACGGAGTTTAGGTTTCAAGGCCTCCCCTGTTGTACTTTATTTATGCAACTAATAAAATAGGCGTAGGGATGACCCTCCCAGCTTGACTGGATTCTAAACCCAAAAAAAAAAAATTATTATTGTAGTTTTTCAGTCCCTCCATGGTTCAGCTCCTAGTTCCGCACTGTATACATCTGCCCTTTCTCAAAGTATTTATTTGTTTAGACAATAACCCCACTTTTCCCTCTTTTCCGATGGTAAATATTTCCCAAAACATGGAGTGTGGATCAAACTCATGTTTGAATTGAATTGAAATTGAGATACTTATGCAAGTTCTTCCCTTCTAAATCAAACATATTCATATCTGAAAAGGGTTGGCAATAAGTTCATTTAAAATTGACTATTTGTTCTTCTGTTAGAAGAGTTCCAAAAATTAATGCATGTGATCGAGTAAATAGCTCTACGAACAAATGGATCAGATTGAATCAAAAAATGAAAAGATTTGTACAAGTCGTGCCCACGATAAACGCTGGGTAGCCAAGTGCGGAGCGGATAACAACTAAAAGTATGTAAGTAGTAAGCCCACCCCAAGATGAGTGCTCTCTTATTCCGACTTCTCCAGAGACTCTGGTAGCACAGCCAAGATGACGGTGGGTTTTTTGCCCCTGCAAGGGTGGAGCGATAGAATTTTTGAGAATTCAAAAAAGGTCATTAGGACAGATCTCAAGTGGAAGTGCAGTGATGTATGCAACTGAGGCATCCTAACAGTCTCGTGGGCCATTTAGTAGCACCCCATAGATTATCTCAAAAGGGCACTTTCCGCTTGATCTATTCTTGGACATGTTGTATGCGAACTCAGCTTGTGACAAAGAAAGGTCTCAATTATGTTTTTCTTCTCCAACAAGACTTCTTAAGAGATTTCCAAGAGATCAATTTACCACTTCAATCTGACCATCTATCTGTGGGTGATGAGAGCTACTGAATTGAAGATGAGTTCCCATTTTACACCATAGTGTCCTCCAAAAATGGCTAACAAACTTAGGATCACAATAAGATGTAATATACTTAGGCACCCCATGAAGTTTGACAACCTCTTTGAAATAGAACTGAGTCACATGAGTTGCATCAAAGTTTTGGGTGCCAGAAAGAAAATGCATCATCTTGGAAAACTTGTCTGCCGCCACAAGAATAGAATCAACCCCACGTCTTATATTCGGCAAGCCCAAAACAAAGTCCATAGAGACATCTTCCCAATTAAGGTGATTTAGGAACTGGCAATGGTGTATACAAGCCTGTATTCTGAGACTTACTACTTAGATGCATGGCACATTCGACACCTCTCCGCGTGCTTAGTAACATCTTTGTGCATTCCAGGCAATAAACTGTTAATGTCTAAGATTGAGCGGTAGCCCAAATCTTGGTTAACACTGGTCCGGTGGGCAGACCGCTACTTGTGATGTTCTCAGAGCTTTCGCTATCTGTCAAGTGAAATACAAAGCGCGTCAGAGGGAGACCGCGTTGGGCGGTCTTCTCTTCTCCGTTGCCTAAGTTAGTCAATGTATTTATGTTGACAGAATAACAGTAGGTAAATAGTAAATGCGTAATTAATGAGGAGAGAGGAGTGAACCTTTTATAAGTGGGGAAGAGGCTGACCTCTTCCTTGTTTTCGATGTATGACTGATATGCTTCAGTTCCCAGTTTGTGGAGCTTCTGATGCTGTTTTGGGGCGGCACGTGGCAGCGCGTCAGCAATGATCTAGGGGTGAGCCGGGGCTCAGGCGGTAGCCTGCTTGGTTGTGTTTCCATAGGTCACACCGTTGGTGGTAGTTGGTACCGCTGGGGGTAGCACGAGCGTGACTCATTATAGCTAATTATGCTTCGCAAATGCTCATGTAAGTACATAAACTTTGCTGCAACTAACCCCAAAGTTTTGTCACGCCCAAAGTGTCCACTAAGGCCTCCATCATGCAATTCAGATATGATAACCGGCACATGAAAGCACTTTGGTGCATTTGACAATACAAAAGGCATTACAAGCCATTCGTACAACCACTACTACAAAAAGTTAATCACACAACACTAATCACACAACGAAACATAAATTATCTGTTGTGTGTTTAAGTAAGTTTTATTGCACAACGGTACTTGTTATATTCTGTTGTGTGAATATCAAGAAAGTGATAACTTTTTTATTAGAACAACATTGCACAACTAAATTAAGTAATGTTTGTCGTCTGAGTCTTAAAAAAATTTGCGGCAGATTTCCCTCCACCTTAGAGTCTTGGTTGGCTCTTGAAACACTGAAATTTGGGCTACTAGGACAACGGGTTTTACTATTTCCGTTGTGTGATTGAAAAGCTAAGCATGAAAGTTTGAGGAAGCTTGCTTGAATGTCTTCCCCTAGATAGGCCTAGCGCTAGGGCTGTCAATTCCGACACGACCCGATAACACGACTCGAAACCCGCACGAAATAAAGCGGGTTGAACCCGCACGATTAAAAAGCGGGTCAGCCACGGGTCAACCCGCCATGACCCATTTAATAAATGGGTCGGCCACGGGTCAACCCGCCAACACGAAGTGAACCCGTATAACCCGATTATACTACTGAAATTTTAGACGTTGGGAGTATTTGATCATAGGATTAGACAATTTGAAATATTTTTCTTTATAATTATTGGATTTAATTATTTATGAATTATATATAATTATTTATATTCTTCGTCTTGTGGAGTTTTTAGCGAATTTAATCAATTTATGCATTTTTTTAGTTAAATGGGTCGCATTGTTAACCCTTAAATGGGTCATTTTGTCAAACACAACACAACCTATTTATTAAATGGGTTAAGCGGGTTGGAAACGGGTAACCCGTTTAATAAATGGGTTGGGTTTGGGTTTAAATTTTTGACACGATTATTAAATGGGTTGGGTTTGGGTTTGTATCTTGCAACACGATAAATACCTTGACCCGACACGAACCCAACCCGACACGACCCATTGACAGCCCTACCTAGCGCAAGCTGCAAAAATTGGACAACAGATTTAAGCTTTTCTGTTGTGTGATGTAAGAAGATAAGCGGCAATATTTTGAGCCAAAATTTTGTAGGCGGCATGTTTCCCTCCATGTTTCCACATTTTGATTTTATGCAGTGCACTGATACGACAGTTTGGTGAAGTTTCTGTTGTGTGAGTACCATTGAATTTTTTGCTAGGTTTAATTGCTATGCCACATCGTGTCCAAAAGAAATAAACAAGGAAAACAAAACCTAGCTAGCCACTCAACCATCTCTCTCTCTCTCTCGCTCGCTATCGAATCTAGCCATCTGCAAGCGTTTAACAATGGCCAGAAATATTGGACTCTGCGACCAAGGGATCTTAAGCCTCTCGTCATCGCCGTCAAAGACCTCGATGTGCAGCAACGGATTTATTCCATGCCGGTCGTCGTCCAGGCTCCACCAGTTTGGGAGAAGTAACAAGGGGTCGCCAGTAAAGGACGACGGAAATGAAGCCTATTCTGGCTATTAAGATCAGAGCTTGTTGGGTCTGATTTCGATTCTTTTTCTGCTCCTGCAAGTGGCGTTGCCAATATGGACGGCGAGAACATTCCGGGCCCAACTATCCAAACCCTAGAGCTCCCAATTCTTCCACCATGGAGGGCGTAGCTGGGCCTGGAGCTACTTCTGTCACCAATGAGCGCGTGACTTACAAGCTTAAGGGCTACTTTGATTTGGCCAAGGATGAGATTGCCAAGGCTGTTAGGTGACTTGGTTCATAAACTCTTCGCAAGCGTCCGAATCGTTGTCAAGTAAGGGAAGTAATTGGACTTTAGTTTATCGTACCTCGGGGATTAGGTGTTAGACCTAACCAAGATAATTGGCGGTAGGATACTAAAAGCACACAAGAAAAATAAAAAGTAAAATAAGACTATAAACAATCAAGGCACCAAGCCTTGGCAATGCTCGGCTTAGCTCACACCAAGCCTATTCAAAGCCACTAACTTGTAGCCTCAAGATGGGTATACACAAATGAGTCGATGGATTTAATGTTTGAGAGTGGATTTGAACTTAACAAAAAGTAATAAAATGTAAAGCGATTAATAAAAATGCAAGGAAATTAAACTAGAAAAGTGTGAACAATATAATGGGAATGTCGGGTGCTAGGGAGGTTCCTTCACCCAAATCTCATGTGTCGGAAGCTAATCTAATGTAGATGCAAATTTCATACTTTGGCGGTAGTCGTATCCAAGGCGGTTCAAGGCTCAAGGACCGAAATTCTCTTTCATGATATTCCTACTCCGGTTCAAGGGTCGTAGGAACTCACTTGGCATGAATTAGAGCCGGTTCAAGGGTCTCTAATTCACATCAAGAGGCCTAAAGATCGAGGAATTAGACTACTAAGCGACCCGCCCGCTCATTCACGCAACGGGTGTAAATCACCATGCTTATAACCCCTCGAATACGAAATTGAAGGTTTCTAGCTTAGAAATTAGAGGGGGTCAAGCCTCTAACTTCATCCTAGACATGCTCAAAATACACACCCTAGAGTTGACTAGGCTCCTAGACATGCATTTTAACCCAACAAAAATAGATATAAGCATCCAACAAATTAAATTGCATCATGACATTAAAATAGGCATTCTTTACATAAAATTTGGACTAGGGCACACAACCCTAGCCCCCAACAACAAATCTACTCACTACCCATCATTAAACAAACATCAATATACAAAATTTAAAGAGGAACAAAGTGAAGAGAAGTAGGAGTAACAAGAACAAGCCACAAATTGCTATAAAGCAATTATGGCTAGCCTTGATTTATGGCTCCCCACTTTTACCCAAATTTAATGGTGATGAATTTCTTGATGCTTGGGCTTCCCCTTTGAAATTTGTGGAATTGATGAGAAGATTGAATCTTAGTGAGGTAGATCTTGGTGAGGTGAAATTTTAGTGAGGAGGTGTGAATCTTGGTGAGGTGAAGTGTGAATCTTAGTGAGGTGGGAAGAAAAGATGAGAATGAAGGAATTGTGGTGAGGTGAGGTTTCGGTGAAGAGGAAGAGAAAAAATGGAAATTGGCATCTGGGCGTGATGTATTGGGTTGGAGGTGAGAGAGAATCTGATGGGATTTTGGTGTGCGCCGGAATTGCTGCTCTCTCCGCTCTGTGAATAGGGTTGGTCCTCAATATATATATGGGGTCATGGTGCATGATGTGATCGATACGGTGAGGCACGTGGCCACATGAGAGAGTAAGGGATGAGGAAAGAAATGGTGCGCGTGAGAAGGAGGAAAAGTGGGTGGCTGTTTGTTTTGTTAGAAAGGTCGTCAGGCCACGTGTTAATATATGAATGGTTTTTGGTTAATTAACCAAATATTCAACATGAAACGTGCAGCTATTGAATTTGATTAATTAAACCTTGTGCTGTATCCTTAATAATTGGCCCTTCCTCAACTTGATCACCGCACAATTCATCATCATTTTGATCTCTTAACATCGATGTGTGGGGATTGATCAATTAGACATTCGTCGAAAACTCTAATTTGTCCATTTTTGCGCTATTTTCTTTCGATATCCATGACTCCGTTTATTTCCTACACATAAATAAAAAGTGGATTAATTATATAATAATTGACATGGGGATTGGTTTATTCCTAGTGTTTTAGATATAATTATACGCATATAAATGTGTATAATCATTAGGGCTGAAGAATGGGGCTCAAGATCGGCGTCGGCAACACAATCGAGATTAGTTTCTACACCACTTGCTCTTACAAGTAATTCTCTAATTTGTAAAAGGCTAAGCTTGTGTTTATAATTCAAATTGATTATTGCACAGATGAAACCACTCAGATTCTGGTTGAGTTCTTGGAGGTGGCAATCGCATCAATCGTTTTCCTCAAAGGTATTTATCCTCCAGGTTTGTTTTAATCTCATTCAATCACAAAGCCCAGTTCTTGTTTGTGGTTTCTGGGAAAATTTTCGGTATTGGGTTTGTGTCTTTCTTCCATTATTTGGGGAACCCAGAAAGGATTCATGCTATAGACAAGTGGAATACATATTAGGAATATGCCAATGAACTACCCATGCAGCAAGCGGCCTGCTATAGATTTCTAATTCGCTTTTATGAATTGCAATCTCATTCCTGTGATGGGAACAATACAAAGTTTCATATTGTCATGACCAAAACTGAATAAAGATTCGGTCATACTCCTATAGACACTTTTTTATTCCTGTAAAAATGAATTGGCATGTTCTTCTCCTTCTTATTCTTGTATTTTCCTTCTTCCCCTTATCATTTTCCATGTAATCTCACTGAAACGGACATACAGTGACAAAAACCTTATGGAAAGATTTATGTTCAAGCTCACTCTGGATCAGTCTTGTGGCTTAAACATCAAAGAAGCTGACCTGGAGTTCTCACCTTTTGTTGATGTTGTGTGTTTCCAATGCTAGATGAGTAGTGGCTGTGCTTGGGGAGTAGTCAACCACCTCAAAGCTGTTAGCTTCATGCTGCTATTGAAAAAGTGTAAGTATGCAATTCTATCTTTTTGGATTTCGTTATGAGTTTTAGCTTTAAGTTCTTTAAAATTCATAATTGATGGTGATGGTGATGTTGTCTTGACTTGGATTATTGAATAGGGTGCAGGTTTCAAACGAAACAGATGTATTGATTTAGTTGGTTCAGCATGAAGCTCAGGTTGGTTGGAGATGTGACTGCTATTGTAGTGACAGCTTACTATGTAAGTCCCATCTTTTAACTTCATTGATTTATGTAAGTAAATCATACTCCTATTCGGGTGGGTGTACAATTATGTACTTGCAAATGTGCTACAATTATGTACTTTCTCCAAGTTCTTGTAATCCTTTTGTGATGATTGATAGCCGTAATGCACTATGTTAGCAGGATCATACAAATGTTTAGCTAATTACTGAAAAATGACATGACCATCTTGTCATCTATTTACTTATTGCTTATTGAAGTAAACATTCACTACATTTTCATAATATTGCGCTCTCTTCGTGTGAGAAAAAAGGATGTATAATTAACTGCATTCTCAACATTTGGCCTTTCATTATATCTTACAATATCCTTATCACTTAAATTATCTGAAGATGGTTTGATTGTGGTTAGATGTGTGCTGTTTTGAAAACCTATCTGTCCACTAAATACTACTTTTTACTGAATTGGATTGGTTGAGTCACCGAATGAGAACGTGAAGAAGGTTCAGTATGCTGTTAGAGGCGAGTTGTATCTTCAAGCTTCTGAGCTTCAGAAGGAAGGAAAGAAGGTATAGAGACCAGTTTTGTTTGGTTCTTTTGTTTGGTAATTTAGTTGTTCTTGCTTGCACCCTTGGAAAATGGGTCTGCAATGCTATTTTGCTTCGTCTTTCTTTGACTTTCTTGATCAATTTCAGAAAGCATTTATATCCCTTCACCGAGAAGTCCATTAAGCTTCTGATGGATAAGAAGCAGAAGGCAGAGAAGTCTTTGAAAATTGAAAAGGAGATGACACAATCCCAGGCTAATGAATTGGCCTCCCTTAGGCATGCAACTCTAAGTTCAATTCTAGTTAATCATCTTTTGCTGTAGCATATACAGCAGGCTCTTAGACATATTCACATTAATTGCAGATCTGCCTTAAGTGAAAAGTGCACTACTTTGTGCCTAGCATGATATGCTTGAGTGGTTCCGTGACGCATATATGAGCTTGATATAATTGATGATTCAGTTTACACCTATACTTCATTATTCTATTAGAATTTAGAGAAGCTTAGGTGCGTGCATACATTTATATAAATATATATATGTGTGTGTGTGTGTGTGTGTGTGTGTGTGTGTGTGTATCGTTGCTACAAATTCCCAAATCAATGTGCAATTCCTTTTTAATTATATTTATATATATATATATATATTGTAGATCTTGATCATACATTATGCTTCAATTACATATGCGTTTAAAGCTTTTCAATTGCAGATGGTTTTAGTTTTGGTGGCAAGGTAAGTAACACATCAGGTTTGTCTCTCTCCTTAAGTTGTGACTGTCTTAGCATACTGGAAATCATGCCATCATTGTGCAAAATTTTGTTGTGGTCTTTCACTAAAAGTATGGCATTTGAGTAGTGAAATGTTAAGTTTACATTGACTGTGATATTCAGTCATCTGGCATGTCATTTAGTTTGATTAACAGAGAATTAGACACCACTAATTAGAAGCATGCATGTTACTGAAAAAGTGATAATTATGGATTTTCACAGCCTAGCTATGTTTGAACCTATATGATATCAACAAAAATTGTTATACCCTTGTGTACACAGGGCTTTTGTCAATAAACTAGCTACCCAAGATTTCCATACTTGAACATGCAGTTTGATTCAAATATCACATTATATACATCAGAGCATCAAGCCTTGCCGACTGAGCTTATTTGCTACTTTTCAGCTTCCTACTAACAAGCATGGAAGGAATGGAAAGGTTATTTACATTGATGCTGACCCAGCGTCAAAGGCAGCTGCTGCAACTGTTCTTGGCATCTAAGTTGGCTGTGGATTCAGACCTAAGATTTCATGTAGGAGATGATTCTAGAGCTAATGTTGCATAAGGTAATGAACTTGTCCATCAGAATCCTCAAGCACAAGATGGAAATTGGATTGCTCGTATTGCAGCATTACTTGTGGGTGAGGATTGAACACAATCTTGAATAGCTTATGAAATTGGTAGGCATAGTTCAATGACATGTTTAAATGCTTATAAAGTTGTATATGGTGAATCGATTGGAGTTTGTTTGATGTATCAAAGCTACTTTTAGCATTAATACAAAATTATTGTTCATTGATAATAATCTCTAGCATTGATTTGTGCAATTTCACCTAGCATTGATCTCATACAACAGAATACAAAACAATGTGTTGTATGACTGTAAAGAGTTGAAAATTAAGGCTTTTCCTACAACAGTCATTGGCTGTTAGCCAATTTGATTACAATACTCACACCACAGCTAATCAAATATAGCTATTGTGTGAATTAACAACCAACAACAAAAGAAAACAGAATTCTATTGTGTGAGATTCATAGCACACAACAGAAATAAAATCATCTCTGTTTTCTGAGCAATCAACAGACAAGGGAGATAATTTCACTTTGGTTGTGTGTTACTTACGTCAAACAACACAGAATGAGTTATATTTGTTGTCTCTTATTATTATCAGACAACAAAAATTGAATTATATCTGTTGTCTGTTATTAGTCTCAGACAACAAAGAATGAGTTATATCTATTGTGTGTTATGAATCTCAGACAACAAAGAATGAGTTATACCTGTTGTGTGTTATGAATCTCAGACAACGGCGTATTCCCACTTCTGTTGTCTGAATGGCTCGACACATCCTTGCGCATGCCATGGCAGGCACCTGCTGCGCATAATTCACACATCAGAAAAATAGCTATTCTGTTGATCCAACTACCATCAGACAACGGTGGAATTACCGTTGTGTGATTTTTCAATCACACAACCTGAATGGTTCGACACATCCTTGCACATGCCATGGCAGGCACCTGTTGCGCATAATTCACACAACGGAAAAATAGCTATTTTGTTGAGCCAACTACTATCAGACAACGGTGGAATTACCGTTGTGTGATTTTTCAATCACACAACACTGACTTAGACAACGGTGGACTTCTTCATCAGATAACAGAAATCCACCGTTGTCTGATGAACTTTTTGTAGTAGTGATTTACAACTGGGCTCTTCACCTTTGCAGCTGCTTTAACTTGGTTCAAACATTTTGGAGATTTCCTTGAGCATCATGGTGCTCACATATTAGCGCCCCATAAATCTGACAGTCAAGAGTCAGAAAGAGTAAGTATCAAGCATTTCATTCACTCAAAATCAAAATCAGTTACGCAATCTATTTTCACACTTTAAACTAGTACCAACAAATGAAAATCAAAGACAAACAAAGGTGTAAAAAGGACAAGCTTACACTGTTGTCTGCTGTTTTACTTTCAACATATAAATGGTTTGTTTAGGAAAAAAATGAGGAACAATTATCACTATGATGCTATTCTGAAGGAAAAAAGCAAACAACCAAAGTAGATATGCCCCAAATGGCAAGATTATAGAAAATTTTACCAAGCATCAGACAATGCACCAAACAATATAGTAGCATCTGCTCAACTCCACAAAAATAAACAAATTATCCAGTTTACGTTCTCCTAGTTGAGAGATATTGAGGCCACTGCCAAAGGCCCAATGTTCCAAAGTGCCATATCATTAAACTTTTAGGCACAAATACACAAGCCCCTGGACACGATTCCTTTTAGTACATAAAAGTAACGAAACCAAACTTCTACTGCAGCATTGCTTATCCTCTAAATTGGCAAAAGCAACTTTCAAATAACTGAAACTACACAATCAGAAAAATGAAGATAACACAAACTCTGAGGCTTAGTACTGTATTTGTTCACAACTCAACAATTCCGAAGAGGTTTCCAAAAGTATTGGGAAACTTTTTACCATTTGAATCAATATAAGTTTGGTAAGATAACTAAAATTCCCAAAAAAAAAGTATCAGAAGTGGAAAATAGATTCAGTATATGAATGAGTTTCCAATAGCCATGACCAACCTAAGAACATGATTAGGCATTTCATTCCAACTTCCAACCATAAGGTTGCTGGAAGAATAACTTCTAAGTTGAAATCCATCGATTCAAATATAGTTTTCATCCGCAAAAAAAAAAAAAAAAAGAATCATACATGTCAGATTCCCAAAATTTGAGGGTGAAGAATGAAGGAATGCATGCTTAACTTAGTTTTCCAGCAAACATGTTTATCGTCTACAAGAATGTGAAGAAGAAAAGTCACACAAAGCTGGAAGCTGAAGACAGTGAGTATGTCACAAAATGGCATAAGAATAGGCAATAATACCAGTGCATAGTATCTAAAAAGTTCACTTACAGCAAAATAATCAAAGACAAAGAAGAGCACTATTATGACCTTAAATTTTTTTTATTTTTTTTGTCAAGGGTCAAACTTAGTTTATATTACTTCAGTAATAGAATGATAGTCAATCATATCGACAGAAAGAGCAAATGAAAACTCACAGTGTTGATCTTGGATGTCTGCAGTACCACAGGTGACAGGTGAAACTAAAGTCTCCCTGTAAATGACTATTGGTACAGAAAAATTCCGTTGAGGAGTTTGACTCACCAATTAATGCGGACTGGAGCGGGACCTGACCGGGAACAATCGAGAAGCTTCCTTCGAGCGTTGACCTGGAGTTTGACCGTCGACTCGAGGAAAAAGGGGGGTTACCTGCAGAAAACCCTCTGATGCCTAAGTCAGTACGTTTCTCAGTAGAGGAGTAGAGAGAGTCGGAATCAGATATCTTACTCGGTCAGTATGCCCCCTATTTATAGGTGAGGGAGAGCTTGCACCATAAGTGGCGTTTAATATCATTTTGATAACTGTGCTTATTATCGCCAGAATTTTGCGTTATTTAATAACGCCATCACTCTGCGTTATTCAATAACGCCATAACAACACCCGTGTTATTTAATAACGCCATCACTCCTCGTTATTTAATAACGCCATCATGCCACATTATTATGACCGCCTTTAATAGCCTCCTTCATTGTGGTATTAACAACGGTAGTTAACGCCACATTTACGATCGTCATTACCCGCGTACTTATGGTGAAGGTGAACCGTCACAATGGTAGGCCAAAATCGTTGACTACTCCCACAGTGACTGTATTAAATTTCCATTTGTTGTGGGTCCTAACAACATTCCTAAATGTCTGTTCCTTGAAGCTATATAATACCAAGGACTGAAAATCACATGTCTGGACTATCAAACCTTCACCATTCTCTAATATGCACTGAAGCATCACGAGTGAGAATCCAGAATCTTCACATAAAATATCTAAAGAACCAACTTCAGTCCACGATTCCTGGACCCTATATTCCTTCATTATCCATATTCTAAACCTGAAGATCTCATTGTGTAGAAAGTCATATGTATATAAACCAAAACAATCTCCAGGAATAAAGCTGTATCTATTACCAGCCTGAGAGGGCAACGGAAGCATGTCCTGAAACTTTTCCTCCGCTAAATCAAAAGAGATAGTCCTTAAAGCTAGTGGACGAAAATCATTGAATATGGTCTCTGCCCAATGCAGAGCACCATTTAACAAGCACCCTGGCCCTACCAAGCGCAAGTAACTAAGACCCTCATGGGTCCTCCATGAACCCGATTTTAAACTAAAGACCTAAACCACGGTTTCCTTAGAACCCGCAACTCTGAAACTGTATCCTCTCACTACCTTATAATCATCATTAGTGGAATCATAACCAAATCCGGAAAACTTCATAGTGAGATCATAACCAACTCCGCAAAGCTTCGAAGTACGTTTTGGTAACAAATTAGATTGTCCAGTACAAGGGTTCCATAACACCATGTCTTTCTCGTCAATTTCTACACAAATCAGCCCATTGCAAGAACCCACAATATTTCTACGACTGGAATTAGGGAACATTACTGGAAACTCGAGCTTTCTAATTGCAAGATGAGCATCTCCATCATTGTTCAAGTCCTTCAATGCTTCACAGTCTAGGGACAAATCCTTGGATGCTTCAGAGTCTAGGGATTTGAAGGGACTCATTGATATCAAGAGGCTAGAGGTGTTCTCGGCGAAGCCTTTGCTTGCATAGTTGAAGTGCTTGGTGAGAAAGTGAGACTGGGAGATGAGAGCACGCCATGGCTTGCAGACGCAGCGAAATCGCATCAAAGTTTTGATCGGTAGCCAGTGGCGGAACTATTAAGGGGCCAGAGGTGGCCCTGGCCCCCCCAAACTTTTGAATTGCAAACGTGGGAACATGTAATTTGTATGTGAATCAAACAAGAATCATGGAATTGCCACCCCTCCTTCTCTGGATTGTGTAGAAAAAGTATAAAAAATAATAATTTTTAACACTTGTGTGGTACAATATCTATAACCTATTAATAAATTTTTTGAAAAACTAAAAAGAAGACATAAATAGATGCTATGAAAGAATACATTGGTACGTAGCTCAAAAATTACTATTAAAGCTTTCTTTATAAATGTTAAATATGTTTTGCATTAAATTGTCTTCTAATAAAAAAAATTTAAAAATTTGTTAAACATATTTCACAATTTTTCGGCCCCCCCAAATACAACCTTCTAGTTCCGCCACTGTCGGTAGCCTTGCCAGTATTTCATCAAGGACGCCGTCGAGGTCGGTGATACTGGTAAGAGCTCGCTTATGAAAGCCGATGTCCGCCATGGAATTTGGAGGAAGGCCGATGCGTTGCGTTTTGGAGGAGGGATCTCTGGAGCGGTCAACGTCGTTGAGGAGAGCTGCGGTTGTGGTTGTTTCGACCGCTGCGCGTGTAAGAGCTTTCTTCGATTTTCGTCTCAGCAGTTCTGCTCTCTCAGTCGGTTCACCTCGCTTCAATGCTTCATCATTTAGAGGAGTTCAAATTGAGTTGGGCTCTGATATTTTGCTATTGGGCACCAATTTTGGGCCTATACTCAGTTTTCGTTTTCCAACAATTTTGACGACACTATTATTAGAATTAAAACTAAACATAGTCCAATTTCATTAAAGAATTTCATTCATCTCATCTATCAACATTCTAATTTAATGACACATTTACTTATCTGGAATGAAAAATAATCATGAATCGGAGACAACTGGAATGGGAGAAGAAAGAAATAGGTCTTGATTCAGGAAGCTTTGATTCCTAAACTCCTCTCCCCCCTTCGTAATCAAATTTCTGAGTATTCAGGAATCGATTCCTGACAAGGAGGTGGAACCTACACCCATTCTGATTCATTTATGTGCTAGTAAATGCATGAATAATTTTACTCCGAAATCATTCTGATTCCTTTATGAGTTAGTAAACGCAATAATATTTTTAACCCGTAATCATTCCCTCCATTTTTATTCTTATTCTAAGTAAGTAAATGTGCCTTGAATGAAGAGAAAATAGATGAAAAGAGTAAAACCTTGGAATGGTAAACCTCAATGGATTAATAAAGACGAGAAATCTAATTGTTACTACAACATTCAAAAACAAAAACCAGTAATCCTGTACATATCTATGTTTCGCAGAAGTACAAAATATATATGGAGAGATCAGTGACTGCTTTCACTTGAGAACTCATTTTCAAGTGGAGACAGAATTCTCTCCACCCTCTTGCCGAGTCCCAACTTGAGTTCTAACTAGGATGCTGAACGTCATATTTCTGTTTTTCTGTAAGTAGTGCAACTCACCTTTTCTTCAACTACTAGCCACCAACAAATCTGACAGTCAAGAGAAGTAACTCTATCTGGATATCTTGAAAATACAAGGACATAATATGATTTTCTGGAAAACGGAGATTGCAGTGCACTGATCAATCCTTACTGGGCAGATATCAGAAATAACAAACCAAACACCAGATTTTGGTTACGCAGTGAAAACCTCAAGTATGAGATTAAAAACACTGCGGGGCTCTTACTCTTGAGAACCCAAAATAAAGATCATCATATTGAAAAGGATATGTTCTTTTACAAACTTTGAATAGCACTAGCTCGACTATAAGATTCACACAAAATCTAATACAAAGTTTGTCTTCCTTCTAGAACTCCTTCACTTGAACGATCTTCAAATCTTGTTCTTCTTTCTTCACAGTCTCCCTACTGATCTCGAGAGAGTATTATGCATATGAAACTATGATCACAAACACTTATACATGGACCAAGTGTTTTGACTCTTTGTGAAGACACAAACTCAAAAAGCATGCAAGACACCTATACTTATTCTTGCGTTTCTCCACACCTTTTTGCCGTGCATATTTCTGCAATATCTATTCAACCAGCGGCAACCACTCAAACAAACCAGAAACAACCCTAATTAGACTTCTATTAGGAAAGAGCTTTCATTCCAAGATATCCATAAAATCCTAAAAACCCTAGGGAATCAAATACACAATTTTATAAATAGAAAAATATCTTTAAATAAAGAAAGTTAAACCTCAAGGATATTTTCCCGTTTTGTATGGAATGCCAACACACCAAGTTAATCAAAACTTGTACCTACATATCTGCAGCTTATTAAAGAGAAGTACCTCTGTCTGGATTTAATCCCACCTACTAGGTGCCCATCCACCGCAAAACACTCACCTCCTAATCTCCAATGCATCTGACTCTAACTCAATATATCTGTGAGGAGTTTTACAAACTACTTATAAAAACACTCTTGCACATCATCAAATGAATAATTGAATTTACAATCACCTAATAAATTAAAACACGATACGTATAGTTTCGATTATTCTATCGTGATAAATTTTTTCCGCCATTCCCGCAACTCCCGTCTTTTAGCTAGTGCACAATAGTGGCGCCAATTTGCTTGTATGGAAGATACTGCCAAATGTTTCCAATGCTCTCCATGCTCCAACTGAAAACCCTCCAAGTAACGGAGCTGATTTGGCCTTCTAAAATGCCACTAGAATTTGGCAATAACATTCTTCAAGTCCTTAGCCCTGATAGCAAATGCTTCAACTTTTGTTTGAGACCTAACTATTCTGGTAGAGATGGGTAACTCTGAAAATGGGGTAGATTTCAATGCCCAACTTAGTAGTTCTTCTCCGTATAAATGGCCTCTACCAAGGCACTTGGTGTTTGAATAACCAGTAGTACTTGTTTCACTTATAGTGGTATAGGACCATGCAGTGCCTTGGGTGATGAAGAGCATCTTCTCTAATGGTTCCCCCTCCTGAAGAATATAGTTGTCTTCGGCATATATCACTGGCTTAAGATGTGCACATATTGCATTCAACACTTTCTCATCCATATCTTGAAATAATGGCACCTGCTATATTAGGTGCATATAGAAAGCCTCGTTAATTATGGCCAAGCCTAGCTAGGTATATTCAACTCAACAAAATATATAAAATGGAAAATGAACACTTAAATTTTAAGAAAAATTACTGAGCTTAGGAGTTGATTAGGATATAGTTTGCACAAGATTTATGAGCAAAAAAGTTTTTGTTTGGGATTGAGAAGCAAGCCCTAATTTCCCAACTTACACGCCTCGACCTTGAACCATATCTTTGTGAGACTTCCTCGTCCGGCGGCACCCTATCGTCATTGTTGGTCTTTGGCCACACTAATGATTGCGGTTCTTGCTGCCGGAGAAATGATTATTTTCTATTGCATGCTTAGGCTTTCTATGATTTTCAAGTTTGGAGGTTGCGGCCAGTGGCGGATCCAGTATCTGAAACCCGTCTAGGGTAATTATAAGTGCCCAAAAATTTCTTAATCATTAACAGAATTCTCAATCACCCCAAAACTCAAGTACCCTTCTAAAAGCCAAATATATGTCTGAGAATTGGCACGAATGCAACATGCTTCCATAGTATTAATACAAAAAAATCGATCCCTTTTAACTCACCTTCATTTTGATGAACTAGATAATCATCTGAAACACGAGCATTGGCTGCATTACCAAGCACAAACTGATTACACTCCCACGAAAATGCTGCAGAAATTCAAAAAATAAAATAAAACAATACTAGAAGACCCATAACAAATCAGATGACGGTATTCTATTCCTTTCGTGCTAAGGAGAATTGTGAAAGAAAGAGGTATTACCTTGTGAAGATTGATAGCTGAGGTGGGTTTGATTCTAAAATTAAGTTGGTAGCTATGGAAGAACATAGATAAGTTTGTGGCATTGGTTTGCAGTGACCATCAAGAACTTGAGACACCCACTCCCACTCATCTGCCTATAGTCATCACTAAACTCACTTTCACCACCCTGCTCCATATAAACCACATCAATTTGATAACCATATGCATGAGAATCAACAGCATCTTCATTTCAATTGTCAACAAAACAACCATCATTCAATGAATTGCATATACCAGAGAGCATAGGGAAAAGGCACTACCACTACTGCAGTATGACGATTAAAGATCCTTAATATAAGAAAATTCTGGATTTGCTTGTTTATAAACCAAAATGATCATTAATCAGATAATCAGAAAGATTACATGCATTTTTTTTTTTTATCAGACCCTAGGTTGTCCTACATGAGCTACTAATAACTCACACCACTATTTCCATCAACAAACCCATTAAACCAATCAAGAGACTTAGAAAGAAAGAAAAGAAATACCTCCTGTTTGGAGCAAATCAGAAAACAAAGCAAGCTTGGATGGGGAAAGTCGGAGAAGATGACTGCATGACTGCAAGTCTGCAATGAAAATCAGTACAGGAAGAACTCGACTCAGCTTGGATGGGGAGCCGCGGAGGAGAGTCTGACCACAGAGGAGAGAAGTGAGCTGCTGTGGGCTGTGGCTGGGGAAGAACTACACTTTTACCTCCCAATTTTATTTTATTTTTCCTTTGGGTATGGGCTGAAACTGAAAGTGTATGTATGTATGTATGTATGTACATACTTGGTGGTTTTTTGCCCAAAAAACTGCCTAGACTTGAACCCATATAGCCCTCCACCT
Organism: Rosa chinensis; assembly: GCF_002994745.2. Lineage (NCBI taxonomy): Eukaryota > Viridiplantae > Streptophyta > Magnoliopsida > Rosales > Rosaceae > Rosa > Rosa chinensis. The sequence goes on from NC_037088.1 coordinate 39,839,191, forward strand.
ACATCCGCCCCTGGTACTTGCGACAGAAGGTCCATGTCGGATTCCAGTTTGCAGCTCTAAAGTTATGGAGGTCGCAAGCACAGATTCAAAGGACGGGTTTTGAATTGGGGTGAGTTTGGTGGCTTGATCCAAATCTATCTGAGCATCAGCGGTGGATGAGAGTTGATGGCGGCTTGGGCAACTGTGGATCTATATCCGGTTAGATTATGGTCTGTTCGGTAGTGACGTCTATGTGGTGGCCGGTGTTCCTTGATTAGTGGTGGTGGTTGCGGCGGCGAAAGTGGCAGCGGGCCCGATCGTATGATGCACGCGCATCTGCCTTGCAGATGAGTTGGAGCCTGGGTCTGAGCTAGGCCAGCTTTTGTTGGGCCTTAGGCTAAGCTTTTACTTTTGGCCCTTAGGACTGCTTTTAAGTTTTGTTTTGTTTTTCTTTTCCAAAAAAATCTTGGCCAAACAAGGAAGCTAGCTAGTGGGTTTAGTCTAGCTCTAGACACTAATTAGGTTGCTTTCTTATGTTCTTGTTTGTTACTAGATTAAGCGAGATTTGATGTCAAATCGATGGCAGTATCTTACATACAATTATGTTTCATATTTGCTTTAATTACTTGTCACTCTAGCAGTGGAAGCGTATGTAATGTGTCATTCTAGCCTGAGTATTATAAATGACAAATAAACATGTTCATTGTTTCAAAAAAAGATTTATAAGTAAAATTATCAGAAGTTTTGAAAATTGAAGAAATTACTAATGAAATAATAAATGACAAATTGTCAAAATTAAAATATTAAATTCACAAAACGGAAAACCCATAATAAATTACCCTTTTTTTATTTTTAAAGAAATTTGGATTTCATTAACGCATGCCAAGATGGCCATTACATATCCTTCTGCTGCCTTCAACTAGACAGATCAAGAAGTTGCAGTAAGAGAACTACTGCGATACATAAAAACAGACCAGTTATATTCAAACTAACCGCTCACTTATTTAAAAGTGAGCCTATAAACTATGGAGAATTGTAAGACTTAGGATATAAGCCCCCTACCACACCTACCGATATTTTTTCCTTGCCCTTCAAGCGAGGGCTAGGAGGGTTACCTGAGTACAGTACACTCAGGACCTCTTCAACAGACACCTTCTTGGCTAATATCTGCAAATCGTCGGTGCTTGAAAAGAGAAGGCACCCTAGCACTCTATCATGAAATGGGCCTATAGATCCAAAGTTTCCAATTTGGGGTCCAAAAAATCAAAGCCTAATACGGGTCCAAACTTTGCCAAACCCCAAAAACCATAGCCTCCATTTTGCTCTGGACACCTCAAAAAGAGCCCACACTTTAAATCCGGAGGGCGGACCGGCGACATGCAATTGCACCACCGCCATCGATACTGTCATAAGCTCGGTGACAACTGCAAACGGAAGCAATAGTGTCCAAATTTGTTTCAAGAGTGACCCATTGATACGCGCATCGCTGTATTCATCTATAGTCCCGATCGGTGACAGCATCGCCTAAGCTTCCCACGACACCTGTCTCGATATCCACCTCTTGAACGGCGCATAATAGTTCCTAAAGGTCCACACCAGCATATCACTATCGAAGCCCTTCTTGTCATGGAAGAGCATCCAAGTCGAGTTCTTGTAAAAGCAGATGTCTTTCCACCCCCGCTTGTCGTACAGAGATGAGATAGAGTTACTAGGCTAGAAGATGGAATAGATAGGAGCATGACTATTTCGATCGAATGATAGAGAAGCACACAGCCGTGCCGCCTCCTCCATCGAACCCATCCAAAATTAGGCATGGGTTTCAGCACCACAATGATCTGGGCACCTAGGCCACCCAAACCACGAACAATTCCTGCAACTTTGGCATAGAAGACCTATCTAATGACTCCAACAAGCATGTAGCGCCGCCCCTCAGCCTTGACAACAACACGTGAAGGGCATGGTCCTTCTTCGCGTTCACAGAGAGAATCTCTGCAACTTTGATGCTCCATCTTTGTGCAACAATGCAGCCCAAATGCACCTTGGTTCACCTGACAGAAGCATTCTCCCAAGCTGGATTAGAGAAGTAGAGAGGCTTATCCACCTCAGGTAGGACTAGGCATCTTGGTGGTTCAACGCGGCCAGAGCCGCTGTGTTTGTCGTCGCCGCAGCATACGAGCCGGGTTAGGGTGAGCACACAGAGGAGTGTCGTTAGGGAGAGGCTAGGTTTGCCATTAAAAAAACTCGGGAAATTAGTTTATAGTTTGTTTGTTTGCGTTAATAAATTACCCAATGAAGAGTATGCTAACATTAAGTAAGTACAGTATATACTAGTAACGTGCCCGCTTTTTTCGCGGGTGATAATGTGATGTTAATGGAAAATAGATTGACTAAAAAAAATAGTGATTATTTATTTTTTAGACATAGAATAGTGGTGGTTTGGGTATTTTTTCAATGGGTGCGGCTATTGCCACCCTACTATTTTCTTAGTTCACCCTTCAAACATTTGAATTATTGAAAGACTATATTACCCAAGTGTAAAATGACTAATAAGTACACTAATTTTATAAAATCTAAATATGTAAGAAAAAATAAATATATAAGTAATTAATTAAATACAAAGACTACTTAATTTCTCATTGAATAACATTAATCTTTATCTTCTCAACCCAATTTGAATTTATTACTATTTTTTTGTCTTTTTATTGCCTCCTCATCGTTAATTCGTTATTCAATTCACAAAACCACATCAAAATCTTTGCAATATTCTATGTGAACACTGAAAGTAAAAATATATAAAACACAAAGAAAAAAAAATCAATCTCTTCTTCATTGATCATAGTTGTAAATTTACTAATCTTTTTACATAGATTGAAATAGAGAACACTGAAATTCCTGATAAAATAAAAAATAAAAACATTGAAATTGAAAGAATTTTTTTTTTTAAAATTGGGAGTAAATCAAATTATGATTTTATTAGGAAACTTTAATAAATTTTTATTTTTTTATGAGTATAAATTAAATGAGAAATTTTTGTTAAAAACATTTATTTTCTTATTAGATATGTCATATAAGGATATTCTTGGAAAGAGAAATAGATTAAATAAATAAATTTAATAATTGAAATTAAAATGTAGGGTGTAATGAGCAAGTAGGGTGAACCAAGAAAATGGTAGGGTGGCAATAGCCACACCCTTTTTCAATTTACTCTTTTATTTATTTATATTTTATTAACTTAATTTGATAATTATGTTATTGAAGGGTATTATAGGCACTTTTAAAATTTGGTGAAGCTTTTGACACCAAAAGAAAGCCTCCAATTATAGTAGTACATATTTAGTTCTTTTTTTTTTTTTGAATCAGAAGGGTAAATTAAACCTGTGGGAAAGTATAAAAAAAACATTAATGAGACACGTTAATTAAGTACTTTATGATGTAGATTGGTAAAAAATAAGAATGAGTTTTAGCCAATACATGATTATATACATAAATTTATATATAATTTTCTCTAATTTTTTATTTATATATTTATTTTGCTAATTATTAATATATCCCTAATTTATAAAATTAGTTAAATTATACTCTAAGTTATAGTTAAAGTTATAGTTATTAAATTTTCTCAACTTAATTAGTTAAACTAAAAGTTATAATTTTCTACACCTTTAATAGTTATTAAATTTAATGGACAACATTTAGAATATAATTTTAACTATAATTTAGGTGGCCATAAATCCGCTCCTTATAAAATTATTCTAAAGTAAAAAGAAGTTATTGGATTTTGGACAAAGTGGAAAGACAAACTCACTTGTCTTAGAGCATCTTTAGCAATGCTAGCTATTTTTTAGTCAAAGTTTAGCCAAAATAGCTAAAAAGTCATTTTGGCTATACGTCTGCATCAGTGCTCTCTATTTTAGCTAGTTTTGAATTTATATTATTTTTTAAATGAAGAGTAAATAGTTTAAATGTATTTATAAATTACATAAAATAACTTAAAAGGAATGTCTAAAATTATAGAGAGTCTCATCTCTCTCTCTATATTTAGGAGCGAGATAGTTAAAAGTTATAATTGAGAGCCACTTAGAGCATCTTTAGCAATGCTAGCCATTTTTGAGTCAAATTTTAGCTAGCCACTTTAGAATTATATTTGCATCAATGATCTCTATTTTAGCTAGTTTTGAATTTATATTATTTTTTAAATAAATATTAAATAGTTTAATTGTATTTATAAATTACATAAAATAACTTAAAAGGAATGTTTTAAATTATAGAGAGCTTCATCCCGCTCTCTATATTTAGGAGCGAGATAACTAAAAATTATAATAGAGAGCCACTTAGGAGCACCAGACTGCTAAAATAGATAAAAAAAACTAAACATGCTCTCCAAAATAGCTAAAGAGCCACAATAGAGAGTCTGCTAAAGATGTTCTTAGAAGTCTAGTGCAACTGCTAAAATAGATAAAAAGCTAAACATGCACTCCTAAATAGCTAAAGAGTCAAAATACATAATCTATTAAAGAAACTCTTAATAATAGTGTGTGTGTGTGTGTGTGATACTCTTAATAATAGTGTGTGTATCTTCCGGCCTACAAATTCTTTATATAAAAATAATAATAATAATAAAAAAAAAAGGGTTCATACTTTTCTGAATATAGACAATTATAGAATAACTTACTTTCTTTAACGCAGTTAAGCTGAGAAGGCTCAAGATACATCTTCTCTGCCTCAAGGGAAGAATAGATAGGACGTTGATCTTTGTTTTCTTGAAGTTTTCGTTGTATGTTTTCGATGATCACCATCTTCAGAGTTTTCACTATTTGGCCCACAACCACGTCCAAATCCTTTGGGAGCCATAGATCTATTTCTGGGCTAATCAATTGCATCTTCTGTCTGAGTTTAAGCTTAAATCTAAAAAATTAACTATAAACCGTAACAAGTTAAGTGTTTAAACAATGTTGAGCGATAGTAAATTAAAAAAAAAAAAAAAATCCTTATATTTGATTGAATCCTAATAAATGAATTCATAATTTTAGTAAATAATTAATGAGAGATCTTATCTCTCTTTTTGACCAAAATAATAATGAGAGGTAAATAGTATCACTACATTAAATACTGTGCAATATTTTTTTTTGGGGGGTATTTGCTAAAACATATAAACTTATGTATAATTATACATAATTAGTTGTATGTTCGATTGATTTTATTTTATTTTTGTTTGGCAAGGGGTAATGTCCTACTGACCCTTCAGTAGTTCTGACCCTGTCCGTAGGTACACTAATTCAAAGACCCTTCAAACTTGCTAGCCACAAACTGATGAGAGTTAGGACTGGATCGCTAGACATATGGCTTCCACGCTAGGCCATTCGATTAGCCTTACTGCACTAAATGGTTATAAAAAGCTATTTTTTGTTTCAGACGGATTTAAAATAAAAATTGTGAGTGAACTAGGTTTTGTTAGTTATTTGAAATCATTAACGCCATAAAAGTTACGGTCAAAATCATGGAAGAGTGAGGTAAGAATAAAAAAATTAAAAAAAATTAAAAACTATCAAACACTCTTGCTTTATTTTATATCCAATGGTACCTGACCATAAATTTTATGATCATGGGTGACCAAGTGAACATATGTGTACTTGAGTATCTTTGTATTTTAATAAACGTGATTTGTGTGCTAAGTGATTCTAGCCTTCTAGGCATGGTAGTACGTTGAAGTTGGAAACCTACCAAATTCTAACTCATTGCCAGCTTGCTCTCTCCAGTGCCCAATTAACAAGCATAAATTTTATGATCATGGGTGACCAAGTGAACATATGTGTACTTGAGTATCTTTGTATGTTAATAAAAGTGATTGTGTGCTAAGTGATTCTAGGCATGGCAGTATGTTGAAGTTGGAAACCGACCAAATTCTAACTCATTGCCAACTTGCTCTCTCCAGTGCCCAATTAACAAGCATAAATTTTATGATCATGGGTGACCAAGTGAACATATGTGTACTTGAGTATCTTTGTATTTTAATAAACGTGATTTGTGTGCTAAGTGATTCTAGCCTTCTAGGCATGGTAGTACGTTGAAGTTGGAAACCTACCAAATTCTAACTCATTGCCAGCTTGCTCTCTCCAGTGCCCAATTAACAAGCATAAATTTTATGATCATGGGTGACCAAGTGAACATATGTGTACTTGAGTATCCTTGTACGTTAATAAAAGTGATTGTGTGCTAAGTGATTCTAGGCATGGCAGTATGTTGAAGTTGGAAACCGACCAAATTCTAACTCATTGCCAACTTGCTCTCTCCAGTGCCCAACAAGCATCTCTACAGTTGCCTAATAAGTGACCTCACCAATTCAATTTCGGCCACATTGTTCGGCGATCTTATAACCTAATTGATAAATTTCACCACCACTTCATCAACGACTCTATACACGTCTAATCAGTAACCTTACTAACTGGTCGGCTATCGGTCAACTAACAAACCCTATCGCCACCTCACTAGGAACCGCATGACTTGTAGACACAATGGAATCACACTAAGGATTTGATGGGTACTCCTTGAAACTCCTTTTTGTGTTTGTACAGATTTTAGACCATATAAAAAGAATTTGACTTCTTAAATAGACCGCATGCAAAAGAAAATGGATGTATCTAAATATTTTTTAAATACATCATCACATAGATTTTCATAGATTCTAAAATTTAAGCCAGAATGCCTATTACATACCTTTCAACTTCCATCTATAGACAGAAAAAAAAAAGTTGTGGTGGTATCACGTTGGTACATAGAGATAGCTGTACTCATTAGACTTCTATTGCACACTTATTAAAGCAAGCCCCTATTCAACTATGAACCAGACAATGCATAATAATAGGCTAAGATTAAACAAAAACAAAAAAAAATTTCCTACCCTTTGAGCTAGAGCTAGGAGATTTGCAAGGTTTTTTCATCAATCTCCCATGGTTGGAAATGACTCGTCTTCGAGTCAAAGCTCTGCTCAATACATGTCCCATAGTATGGTTGCAAATCAGCAACCTAGAAAGTTGCTAATACCTCCATATCTCCAGGTAAGTCAATCTGGAATGCATTCTCACCTTGATCACGCTTAAGCACTCGAAATGGACCCTCAAATCTAGCATTGAGTTTGTCAAACTTACCTCTTGGGAAACTTTCTTTGCAAAGATTTTCGGTCTGAAAAGTGCATCTTTAGAATTGGGTGGAACGCCAAGTGGCTTTAGATTCCAAGGTTCCCTCTATAGCCAAACATTAGGGAAAGATCATTTATGCGGATACTGACAAGATAATTCTATCGGGCAATGAGGATACTCTAAACATTCCATTAGTTATATACCAACATTCCAACAAAAATATGTGTATGCACCAAAAACCCCAAGTTTAGCGAGGTAAATGAATTAAAAAGAGATAAATTTTAGCGAATGGTACTGCTATGGTTGGTGATGAACTCGCTTTGGGGAAAAAATGTATTAGTAGCTTATATGTCGTGGGCGGATTACTTTACTTATTAGTGAGCGTCTGATATATGGAGATATTTATACTTCTTTTCACATATGGAAATATGAAATTCAGACTCATGCATGTGACAAGCAACGGTCCTAAAAGAATTACGTACTAACGAAATACCACATCTAGAAGCCCATTAACTCCGCAATTTAGACAAAAATGGAATTGTGAGGCTGGGATCTTGGGTAAAGACGGATGATATTTTAGTAGGTAAATTAACGCCGCAGAGCATAATATCATGAAAAATGGATAAAAACTCTAGCTGCTACTTAGTATTGGCAATATCTAAAAAAGTATCTAAAAATATCAAATTTTGATATTTGTTTCCTATCGAAGTAAGGAACCATGGCATATATGTTTGGAATATATTCCATCTTGAGAGAGTTGAAAATGCACTATTGAAAGGTTCTATACATGTGCCCTTTCTCAAAGCATTTCTTTAGACAACAACCCCACTTTTTCCTCTTTTCAGATTGTAAATATTTTTCAAAACATGAAGTGTGAATCAAACCCATATATGAATTGAAATTGAGATACTGATGTGAGTTCTTCCCTTCTAAATCAAACATATTCATATCTAAAATGGGTTGGCAATAAGTTCTTTCAAAACTGACTATTTGTTCTTCTGTTAGAAGTGTCCTAGAAATGTCTGCGATCGAATAAATAGCTCTGCAAAAAAATGGATCAGATCAAATCAAAAAATGAAAAGATTTGTAAAAGACGTGCCCACGGTAAACGCTGGTAGCCAAGTGCAGAGCGGATAGCAGCTGAAAGCACTACTAGAAATCTGTTCATTTACATCACGTCATTTAAATCGGTCAGACTTGCACATGATGTAAAAAAGTAAGTTAACATCGTTTTAGAAAAATACCGATTTAAATGTATACCATTAACATCGGTTGTTAAAATGACCGGTGTTAAAAGTTTTGTTTGAAAATTTGCGGGAACCTCATTTCATGGACGCGCTAAATGTTTTAATGAATTCAAGGACGCGGGGACTAAAACTTAAAATTTTCACACTTGGAAAAAAATAGAGCCCCAAAACTGAAACAGAAACCCTAAGCTCATCTCGAGCTCCTCCCAAACTCCACTCGAACTCACCGCTCTTGTTACCTTCATCGCCTCCTTCATCTACCTCCTCGGCTCCTTCATCTACCTCCTCTGACCAACCCCGACCCCGACCACAACTTCCTCCTGCTTTCTCCGCCCTCCTACCCCATCTTCTGATGACAAGTATAATCTGTGATTGAAGGAGGTTGAATCGGTTCGACCCCGACCCCGATTGCGGTTTCTCCAACTATAATTTCCGACGACCGAACTCGAAATCGAAGATGGGGCACAACCGAAACGCCATTTGATGCCCAGATCTAGAGTGAAGAGAAGCAAAACGAAAAGTGAAAGCTAAACCAGAGAGAGGGTTAAAGGTCGAGGATAATGGATGCGAAGCTAAACCAGCTGACTCACAACTTTGGGTGTTTCAAAGCGGTGCTGATCCGTAATGATTTTGCACTTAGGTTGAATCGTAAAGGTAGCTCCTTTTCACTGAAATTGAATACCCTTTTGGCTCTTTTTTGCCTCAATGCTACTCTTTCTTTCTTGCAGGCAACTCCTACTTTTATGAAACTGTGCCATGATTATAATCATAATCAGAGTAGCAATCTAGAACGATGGAAGATGCTCCTCCGTACCCCATATTTGTTCGATTCAAATGTCTCCAAATTCCCACTCTTTGCATCATCTTCACCATTTCAACAACTCAGGATGGTGCTTCATTGTGTATAATAGCTTCCCCTGTTCTTGATATTGGGTAATCATTCTTGTATTAAAGTTTTGATTTTTGGATTTTGATCCAGTTCAGATCGTGTGATTTTGTGGTTTTATTGTGATCTTATTGGATGGTAGATTTGTATTATAATGATGCTTCTGTACTTATTTTTTGGAGTTGTGGACTTTATCCTTTGAAACATACAAAGTCTTGGGTTCATTGTCTTCTTCAGCATGAATTAGGAACTCATGAATTCTCTGCATAATACATTGCTGAGATGTAGGTCTTCTTTGTTTGCTTTGACTATGAGAGTACTCATTATGATTCCTCTATTGCAATTGTTTTGCTTCTCAGGGAGAACATTCCTGCAGTGTTACATGGGCTCTTAAGTTCTTTTAATTTACCCTATGAGTTCATGATTTGATTGATCAATCTCAATATTTATGTTTTCCATTGAGAAACCTCTACTGCCTAAGAAGATTGGAAACTGTAAACCTACAAATATCATTGCTATTCTCTATAGTTGCTTTTTGTTTGGCTACCGTGAATTGGCAGGAAGCAGAATCTGTGTCAATGTTTGCGGTTGATTTCAATTTCTTGGTTTTATGTCATCATGATTGAACTATATATTCTCGTTTAATCACTCTAATGTTTTTTTTTTTTTCCTTTTGGATCAGACAACCCTTTCTACATTAAGATCTTGAGTTGTTGCTTGCATAGTTCTCATCAAATTTTGGTGTGGAAGATCACGTTGGTCATTTGACATGGGTGCCGTGGTGAATTCCATAGATAAAGACGACCGTATTCCAAAAGAAGCCAAGGAGATTCTACAATCATTGGCTACCAAGTGGGAAAATGTAGCTGATTCCACTGCCTTGTAGGTCATCCCTCTCAAGGGTGCAATGACTAACGAGGTGTTCGAAATAAAGTGGCCAACAAGCACCGGGGAAGTCTCGCGAAAGGTTGTGGTTAGGATTTACGGTGAGGGTGTTGAGGTGTTCTTTGACAGGGATAATGAGATCCGAACATTTGAATACATGTCAAAGAACGGTCAGGGACCTCGTCTGCTTGGCCGTTTTCCTAATGGCCGAGTTGAAGAGTTCATCCATGCACGGGTACTTCATTCCAGTGTTTACTTATCTTTTCTATCATTCTGAAAATAGTGGCAATGCTTTACAAATTGTAGACAATTAATGCTTTTTATTTCCCCTAATATTATCTGTATATATGTGTGTTTGTGAAGCAGTGTTATTGGAATTTGTTTGAAACCTTTGTTGCTTATATATATGGACTTCTATTCTACTCTTGCAATTTTAAGACCGCCTACAATTTTTCTTCATGCTCGACCTGAGCTTAGGAGTATATAGTATGGCCATGTACTCTTTTCCTCAAAGCTTAGTATGTTACTGGTCGAGATCAACTTTATTATAGATAGTTATTTTCTGCGATTTTTTCAGTGCCATTCCTGTGTTACAATTATGTTTAGTGGTAGTTAATGTATGAGAATTATAACCACACTCATTTTAGTTCTAGGTTAAATGGCTAAATTGCATAGAAATTCAAAATTGAAGATTTTATACATCCTTGAATGCGTGAAGTACTTTTATTCCCTTCCTGAAAAATGTGCTACATCTTTCTTTTCAATTGTGAATTTCAGACACTTTCAGCATCTGATCTACTTGATCCAGATATATCTGCTCTTATAGCTACTAAAATGAAGGAATTCCATGATCTTGAGATGCCCGGTCCAAAGGATGTCGTCCTCTGGGGCTGATTGAGGTACATTTCTTTGTTCTTTCCTACATTCTCTGTAAAATTGTTACTAATATTTGTATCTTATTTTGAACAAGGTTACAAATTGTCACCTACATTAATCTTCTATTGATTTACGATATCTGTAACCAACACTTTGTCAATGTTCCAGAAATTGGCTGAGTACAGCTAAGAGATTGTGTAGCCAAACACAGCTAGCTTGTTATGTCTAGTATGTCTTGTCGATCAATTACATAGCAATGATATTTGTAGACCTGATAATCCTTCTTTTCCTCATCAGGATATACGTTTTTCTGTGGATTGTCAAAATGTAAAAGGTGAACACTACATGAGACAGTTTCCTTGTTTATTTTTGTCTCTCAGTTAAACCAAGTGCAGTTCTACCAAAAGTTACTTCTATCCAAAGGAGTAGTAATGAAGTTTTCCCAAAGTTGTGGAGTTGGAAGGAGATGGTACCTAGTATTGCTGATATTGATAACTGTTTCATGGACCACAGCTTTGTGCAACCTTTGCTTGTGGTATTTACCAATACTTGCGTGCGTCTGAGGTGAAGAAAAGGCCTTCCACAGATTACATGGCTTGTGGAGGTAATTGATCTTTGTTGATAGCTTGACATAGTTATTAATTAGTCTGTGTACATGGAATAAGGATCAGTTTTTTACCTTTAAAAATGGACTTTCTTAGAAATAAAGAAGAAAGAAAATACAATTCACTGATTCAAGTTTGACTGCAGCATATAATTCAAATTGTTATTGAATAGATTAAAACTTGTCTTTTTTTTTTTTTAGGGATTGTTTGGTGGAAGAACTGAAATAACACCTGATTAGAGGGAGAAGTTCTTGTAGCGGCTCCAGCATGTGCAGTAACAAGGTCACAGTACCATTCTTAGCATGCCCACTCTTGCTGATGGAAATTCTAAGCAGTTTTCTACTCAGTAGCAAAATCCACTCTTGCAATAGGTTCTCTTTACTGTCTTTGGTTCTACATATCCATCCTATAAGTTTCTTCAACAAGCAACTCATTTTAGGTTTAGGGTTTCTGCGTTCCTCTTTAAACTTGGTTCTCGGTTCTTAAGATTGAGTTTGTCATTCAAAATTTGTTGACTATTCTTTATATCAGCTTAAGGGATATGTTTTGTTCTGCAAAAGTAATTTATTTCTTAATTATGAATTACAGAAATTATTTTTGCACAACATGTACTAGTCTGAGCCATGTACAGCGTGCCTTAAGTAATTTACTTTTCTTTATATATATATATATATTTACAGGTTCTGGCATCGCTGGACAGTGCCATAAAGATAGAATATTTATCTTCAAACTTTGAGACTACCGGTGAGCTGCTATATTCCTCAAATGAAAAAGGACGTTCGTGTTACTAGCAATTTTTCTTTTCCTGATAGCGTTGTTGTGCTTCCATGGTACCACTTACAACAGTTGTTGTGGCTCTTAGGCTCATGGAGTTTGATATATGTGGCCATCGTAAACATGCTAGAGAAGAAGCTGGAGACTCCGAAGAACAAGGAATCTGGGAATTTTATAGTAAGTAATATCATAATATCATATAATTTATTTTAGAAAATTATCCGGAATGGGTATAATGAGGAGGAATGAATCACTTGGTTAGTGCATGCAGATGTTGTGTTCCTTAATCAAGTAATCAGTAATTTTCTCCCAGCCATTAAGCATTCAAGTTTTGTCAATAGAAGATAGATGTGTGTGTACAATTGAAGTGGAAATATTGAAATTAAGCAACTGTGATTAACTGCAATATATTTGATATCCATATACTTATTTGCTGGTCAGTGATCCTGATCAACTGTATTAGATCCTGATCAACTGTATTAAATACTTTCAAGGTGCATAAGTGAAAAGAGAGGTGGAGATTTTAATTATGGTTTTAAAAGACTTCTAGAGAGATATATATCTATTTGAGTAAAATAATGAGGGATGTTGATTGGACTTTGGGTTTGGTATAAGCACAAGGCTGAGAAAGAAAAAAGAACAAAGAAAACAATTAATCACAAGGTCGTAAGAACTTACATCCTTCTTTGTTTGCAGAGTGTTAAAATTACTTATGTATTGATTGTTCATCTTATATTTTGTTCTCTTTTACACTTGGCACATGATTTTGACAAAATACTTTATATTTCCAGAAAATATGAGGAGATCTGTGCACCTGGTTGAAGAATTTTGTTACATTACTTATAAAGTCCCTTATTGATAACACATGTTTTAAGGAAAGAGGTAAGACTTTATCCTACTTGGAGTGAACTGTGGGATTTTACCCAATGATTGTGACTTATATGTTGTTTTATACATTTTAGTGGGCAGTAAAGGCGTGCAAATCATATAGCCAAAATGATATTGACGAGGTGTGCATTGAAGTGGCTGATTATATACAGAGTTTGGTGTAAGACTTTTGGCTTCCATGATTTTGAGTAAGGCTAGTTTTTGCTTTGAAGCAAAGTTTGGTGTAGAACGTACTTTTGTAGTTGGTTGCTAATATGTTTCTAGGCTAGCCTTTGTAGGTTTGGGGTTTTATTTTGTGAACTATGTGGAATCATGAATTTGGAAAGAAAATTAATGGAAAGCCCCAATTTTTGGGTGATAAGAAATGTATTTCTTTTTCCAGCAGCTAGATGATTATTTGCACGTCATTCTTATATTTATATGAGCTGATGTATATAAATGGGAAACAAAACACTAATGTCAAAGAAAACGATGTCAATTCAAAGATTACAAATCAGTACCTAAAACTGGACTGATGTCTCATGATTATGAACATATTGAAATGTCACCCAAAAATCGATGTACAGAAAACCAATGCACATCGATATCTAAACACCAAATCGTTATCTACTGTCAACGTACAAATCAGCTGTTATAAAGTAAACCGATTTACCATGAAATACAGGACATCGGTTTTGAAAAATAGAAATGACGTCTACAAAACTACTAGACATCGTTTCAACTAACGAAAAGCAATGTTCCTAGTAACATAAAACATCATTCTTAATAGATTAACTGATGTTGCCTAAAGGCACATACATCGTTCTCATGAGAATAAGGCGGTAAAATGCACGTAAAAATGGACACGAACATCTAGTATTTTTTGGAGACTGATGTCTATGAGTGTATTAGACGTCATTTCTGAAATTGTAATCGATTTAAATGTTCACTTAGGTATTGTTCGAGATATACTTTATTAAGCATAAAATGTGAAAATATGAAGAATTAAATATAGTTAACATATAAGATTATGATGATTATAATGATTATACATCGATTTGTTTTTTAGAATCGATGTTGGTTGTTGTTTGGGACATCGGTTAAAAACGCGCTTATACTGATGTCTATATCTTTTACATCAGCCACAAAGACATCGGTCAGAATTTAGTTTTACATCAGTTTTGGACTGATGTAAATGAATAGAATTCTAGTAGTGAAGCATCTACGTAGTAAGCCCACCCCAAGATGAGTCCTCTCCTATTCTGACTTCTCCATATCCTCTAATAGCATAGCTAAGATGGCGGTGGGTTTTTTGCCCCTGCAGGGGTGGAGCGACAGAATTTTTGAGTATTCAAGAGAAGGTCACGGCGAGACAAACCGTTTATCATTACAATAGGTGTCAAGTGGAAGTGCAGTGATGTATGCAACTAAGGCATCCTAACAGACCAGAAGTTTTCTTCTTTGAACTCCATATATCTTTGATGCATGTCTGCTGCTGTTTTGTACTTCTTATTATTTTCTTCCAATCTCTTCTTAACTTATGAGTGCAAATTTTTCATATGTGCTGCCATGTCTTCAGCATCACCACTGAATTTGTTGGTGATTGGCAGAGGAAGTAAATCAAGTGGGTCATTTGGAATCACCCCATGGACTATCTCAAAAGGGCACTTTCCCGTTGATCTATTCTTAGACATGTTGTATGCGAACTCAGCTTGTGACAAAGAGAGGTCTCAATTATGCTTTTCTTCTCTAACAAGACTTCTTAAGAGATTTCCAAGAGATCGATTTACCACTTCAGTCTGACCATCTATTTGAGGGTGATGAGAGCTACTGAATTGAAGACGAGTTCCCATTTTACACCATAGTGTCATCCAAAAATGGCTAATGAACTTAGGATCACAATAAGATGTAATAGACTTAGGCACCCTATGAAGTTTGACAACCTCTCTGAAACACAACTGAGCCACATGAATTAAATCAAAGGTTTTGGTGCAGAAAAGAAAATGCGTCGTCTTGGAAAATATGTCTACCACCACAAGAATAGAATCAACCCCACATCTTGTCTTCGGCAAGCCCAAAACAAAGTCCACAGAGACATCTTCCTAAGGTGATTCAGGAACGGGTAATGGTGTATACAATCTTTTATTCTTAGACTTATTACTTGGCTACATGGCACATTCAACACCTCTCCACGTGCTTAGTAACATCTCTATGCATTCCATTCCAATAAACTTTTCTTCAACTTACCCCAAAGTTTTGTCACGCCCAAAGTGTCCATCAAGGCCTCCCTCATGCAATTCATATATTATAACATGTCGTAAAGAACATCTTGGTATGCACAAGTAGTTGCCATAAAAC
The DNA here is from genome assembly GCF_002994745.2 of Rosa chinensis. Classification (NCBI taxonomy): domain Eukaryota; kingdom Viridiplantae; phylum Streptophyta; class Magnoliopsida; order Rosales; family Rosaceae; genus Rosa; species Rosa chinensis. The sequence continues at coordinate 39,854,801 of NC_037088.1, forward strand.
AAGTATCCATCATGCAAGAAGAACTTCAAAGCCTCTCCTTCTCGAAAATCTTTCCAAATCTTCAAAAAGTCATGATCGTCTGAAAATTATTATTTTAGAATTTTTATAAAAATAAAATTATTATCTTGTCTTCATTTTTTTTCATTTTCTTTTATGAGAAGTTTAAATACACACCCCTAATTACTTAATACACACTCCATACTTTTTTTTTTTCTCTTTTTAAAAAAATGATCAAAGGATTTCACTCCTACCCCCATGGTGACTCGAACCCATAACTTCGTCATTAGGTAGTGGGTGCTCTAACCACTAAGCTAACACCACTTCGTCAACACTCCATACTTAATACACCACCCATTTAATTTCTCATTCTAATATTCTACTAAATACACAACCAAAACTACCTAAAATATCCTTAATCTCAAAAATCATGAAATATCCTATTATTTGACTATATTAAGGCTACTATTTAATATGATTAGTATATTCCAGTATATTGATGTTTTTAATTGATGTTTTTAAATGACCATATTGATTACTTGTGTTACTTATTCAAAAATCCATAAAGATTTATTATTGTTCCCTTTAAATAAATGCATATAAATTGGTTTTATATTATTTGAGTTCTCATCCACCAAACACCATGTTGATCAAGTATAAAATTATGAGTTGAACATTTAACCAAAACTATATCACTAGTTTCTCTCCAATGGTGGAACTACAAAGTTGTCATTAGAGGGGCCAAACAAATTAACAATTACAAAGTTTTTTTACCCGTGATGTTTTATATTAGAAAATAAATGGATTAATTGTATCTCTTAGAAAAAAGAAAGAAAAGGAAATTAACTAAAAAATGGGAGTAAAACGATCTGTTTTAAAAACATTTAATACCATTGATTTTGCAATTCTAAATATTATGGCTTCTAACCTCATTTAATTACAATTTATTTTAAAAAAAATTAAATTAGATAGTTTCTAACTTTATTCTTGTACTAAACTAGGAGGCCATGTATATAAATTTGTTGTGTTTATCTAACTATTTATACATAAATTATTCTATATAAGGAAAATATGACTTTTTCTTCTTTTTTTCTAATGCATAGATGTCTGTTTTGGTCATTCAACCTACCTACAAAATCTAATTTGAAATATAAAATAATAGAGATGTGTATTAAGTGATTAGGGGTGTATATTTAAAATTTCTCTTCTTTTATGCATATTATTCTTTTAGGATTTCAAATCCAATCATAGAGACCTGCATAGAACTCAACATAAATGATATTCAACTCAATGCATTAGCAAATTTGTTTTGGAGGCCAGATTTATGCCGAATTGGATAGGTAAATTCCTGAAAGTAAGCCCCCCATTTTGCATGTCTAGCATTTACTTTGCATTGGCCATTGATGTACTTCAGAGCCTCATAATTTGAGAATAAAATGAACTCTATGTGAATCAAATAATGGCGCCAATGTCGCAAGAAATGAAAAATAGCATAGAACTCCACATTGTAAGTTGAATAGCGACGCTTTGCATCATGGAGCTTCTCACTACGAAGGCAAATGATTTTCCTTCTTGACTCAAAACAGCTCCTACTTACTTGTGGGGAAGCATCACAATCTAAAGAAAATATCTTCTCAAAATATGGCATTGCTAACACAGGGACAGTAGTCATTTTCTCTTTTACTAACTCAAAGCTTTTAGTAGCTTCCTTACTCCATTCAAATTCACCTTTCTTTAAGCAATCAGTGATGAGGGCTATAATTGAGCCAAAATTCAGAATAAATTAACCTCCTATAAAAAGGAGATAGTAAATGAAAGCTTCATACCTCATAGATATTACTAGGAGTTGGCCAACTGCGTATAACATCCACCTTGCTTGGATAAACTTTAATTCCCTCCTTTGAAACAACATAACCAAGAAACACCAAGCTATCAGTTAAGAAGTCACACTTCTTAAGATTGGCATATAACTTCTGTTCTAACAATACTTGGAATACTTGTCTGAGGTGATAAGCATGTTGTTTTTCATTCAGACTGTACACCAAAATATCATCAAAGTAAACCACCAAAAACTTACCAATGAATAGTCAAAATATTTGATTCATGAGGCACATGAAAGTACTTAGTGCATTTGACAATCTAAAGGGCATGACAAGCCATTTGTACAACCCATCTCTAGTCTTGAAGACCGCTTCCATTCATCTTCAAGTCTGACTCTTATTTGATGGTACCCACTCCTTATATCAATCTTGGAAAAAACCTAGGAGCCACTTAGCATATCAAACATATATCTGGATGAGGGATAAGTTAACTGTAACAGTTCTTCAGCAACGCACTTCTTAGCTGTGGGATTCTTGTTTTTATATCTCTTAGGGTCGTAGCTCTCAACCTTAGAACAATGACTTAATTGTGGTAACCTATCTAGCACCTTAAAAGAAAATAACTAAAAACAAAGCTCAAAGCCAAAAATCAACAGCCAAAAGCCCAAGCCCAAAGGCCAAACTCTAGCGACAACATGGGCCTGTGAAAGAACTCAAAACTTCTTTGGACACTTGGGTGAAACCTTAAAGACATTGGCGACCCCAAGTTCTATAAGCACCTAAGCCCTTGGAACCCAGAAATCTGTGGGAAGAACTAGACCTGCATCGCAATTCTTTGCCGCCCCTTCCTCAGCCAGGTTGCAGGGTGAGCCATGACAGCGCTGCCGCACACTAGCACTTGTATTGCGTCTCCATCAATCTATTACAAGGCCCATCAACCAGTGCACCTTGACGCAGCTTAGGGCCACCATCATCTGCAACTTCGTCAACTCCTCACAAAGCAACAACAATCCTCATTGCAATCGAGCCTCCTCCCTCCAAAATTGGTTAGTACAAGATTGACAAAAAACCCATCTCTCACTACAGCTTTCATCCCTTTACTTCAACTGTTGAGCTAAGGCCGTCGTGACTTGGTTTCCCAGTGATCCAGATCGGGCATAGCAGAGCCACCCCCATAGAATATGTGGAGGTTGGAGTAAAGTACTTGGTTGGTTGGAGCCAGATTGATGGCCTCGGTAGAGTGGGTAATGGCAGAGTAGACAGTATTGCCATTGGCTTTGGCTTCAGCTTCGTTGACCACATATGATCCTTGGCAACAAATAATCAGACGACTAGCAAGGTCGCCATAGATGCCAGCTTATAGCTCACTCCCATGAAGCAGGATGATAGTGATGACAATCATTAGTGAAGTTGATGGTAATTGACATTAAAAAGCAGCGGTGATAAAATACAAGAAACATCTAGGGTTTAGGAGAGTACAAGTCATTAAAATTCTCCATTGTTTAGATCAATTGGATGTCTAAATATAAAAAATAAATAATAAAGAATTAATATAAAAAACCACAAACGGATGATATTATAATTTCGGGAGGCTTTAGGTCAAGTTCAATTTAAGTGCCTTGCGGATGAATGTGTAGAACTTTATAATACACTACTATTTTTGGTAGGAGTCTTATCTTGTATAGAACCCATCTCGCTTGAGAACTACATGCTTGGTTATACTTCATCAAAGTGAACAAAACTACCAAAACTATCACACCTCACAGGGCAAGATTTACCAATGCAACCAATCAATTCACCCCAGCTACATAACAAGACCACACCAAAAATTTTCTACAAAAGTGATTACTGTTGTTTAGCTTGCCCAAAAGTAAAAGGTCTTTCATATTTTTTGACTGCTTGCTATCTTGGTAGATATATCATTTTATCTTTTGATAACATATCTTGATACATTTTGAAATAAAATTAAACAAATAAAAACCAATATTGGCAGTCAGTGAAACCAAAATAATTTAGTTGTAAATTGTGGGAGATGCAGAAGTCATGTCTATCTAATGCGAGTACCTTTTCCTGAATTCCACCTTCAATTACAACTGGGCTCTTCAAGAAAGAAATTGACAGGAGAAAGACTTTGAAAAACAAAGAAGATAAAGGTAATAACTCTTGTATAATTGCTTGATGTGTTCATGTACAGTAGGATGCTATTTATACAACATTTGATGAAGACCTAGCCACTAGTAGACAATAGATCACATGTGCTATCTGAAGGAGTTGTCTGATGTACAATTGAAGTGTGTGGTTTCGGTGAAGTCTGGAGCTGACATATAACAACAAAGAACTGGATTCTTGTACTATTGAGATAGTGCACGATTTGTCTCCTCTTGTGGGGAAGAATTCCAGATAGTTCCTTTGGGTAAGGATTGCCTATGTGCATCCTCATTGCTGAGGCTGCTATGGTGATCATCTTGCTATGAGATTACAGTGTTATTACTTCACCTCTACAACAGCTTCAACTTGGTTCAAATATTTTGGAGATTTCCTTAAGCATCATGATGCTCACATATTAGCTTGATCCCAACAAATCTGACAGTCGAGTCAGAAAGAGTAAATATCAAGCATTTCATTCACTCAAAATCAAAATCGGTTACGCAGTCTATTTTCTCACTTCAAACTAATACCAACAAATGAAAATTAAAGACAAATAAAGGTTTAAAAGGACAACCTTACACTGTTGTCTGCTGTTTTACCTCCAACATATAAATGGTTGATTAGGCAAAAAACGAGGAACAATTATCACTATGATGCTATTCTTAAGGGGGAGGAAGGAAAAACAAACAAACAAAGTGGATATACGCCAAATGGCAAGATTATAGAAAATTTTACCAAGCACCAAACAATGTACATAGTAGTGATTGCACAAGAGAAGTTAGATTCAATACACACTAAAAAGTCAGAATCATTCGAAATCGTGACGGTAATCATTCAACAAATGTGGGGAACTTAACCGAAATCATCGATCAGCATCGGAGGAGATGCAGACATCAGAGGAAGATGTCTACATGTTCGATATCAAAACGTGAATGGTGTGTTGTACTCTTTTTCTCGTTCGACCGGAGTTATTTTTTTCACACTGGATTTTTGTTACTCGGCAAGCTTTTTGACAAGGCAACGAGAGAAGCACCAACGTTTGGGTGACACAAGGGAGAGTGTTACCTAGATTATGTGTCTGCCCCAAACTCTAGTTATTTTTCCGAGTTGTAATAGGGTTAGTTTTACAGATATCATAATCATTGTACGATTGTGTTTGCTTATAAGACTCCAATTCTTTACTTGTATTCATTTATATAAAGAGACCCCTATCAATGAAATACACAATTCATTATCCAAATTCTTTCTTCTGCATAATTAGAATCCCTAAAACAAAAAGCATACATGCATGCAAATAATTGAAAAGCATACATGCATGCAAACATATGTTCGAATAACTGATCGCAACCTGTCCACCACCATCACCAACCATACTTTATTAGTTTATTTCATATACGACAACAACAACGTCGTACAACTTTAACACTATAAAAATGAAGGACCACCGACCTGATGGAAACTTCCCCACAAAGGCAGCAAAAGGCACAGTAGCTAGGTACGTGAAGATGGATTAGACCATCTTCAATAGATTGGTCTTTTGCCACCTGACATTCCAACGAATACTTTTGAAGGTCCAAATTGTTCTCCAACGGATATGCCTTATCCACGTGGATTTGACATTGGCCTCTCCTCTGTCAAATTTGACAGTGTCTGCTCCTTCTGTCTTTTATTTTTTTATTGTTTCTCAGTGCGTCTCTCTCCTTCATTCTCGCTTCTTTCTTCCTTCATCTCACCCAGAACCGATTTCAGCCTACGCACTTCAAAACGCAGCAAATTTGACCCTAACCCAGAAAAATGATAAAAATCTCTTACAACCCATTAGTTTTCTCAAGAATTTGGCTTTAAAGGAGATTCTTTTCTCACTTGGAATTCGAATTAGAGACTTGGAGCAACCGAGCAAGAGATTTGGATTATGGGAGTTCGATTGGCAGCAAATGATTTGAAGGTATGATATGAATGTGATTTTCGCACTTTGAATGAGTGATTCAAGACTTAGGCTTTGCTTTTCAAAGGCTTTGTGAATATGTGATTGTTGATTGTTACAACTGAGTACTTCTGCTGCTTAATTCAATCAAATTGGCCTATAGACGAATGGTTTGGTTTTTGCTTTTCATTATTTTATAGATTGCAGCAAAAGAAATTGATTAAGAAGTTCTATATCATTGACTCCTTGCCCAGATTTTGTTTGATAATCTTCAAATTTACTGCCCAGATTTCATTTGAGAGTCTCCATATTTGAATGAGTGATTGGATTATGAAATTTTGAATCCCATTATCAAACTTTGAATAGGATTATGAAACTTTGAATATGCTGCCCAGATTTTGTTTGATTGGAATCATAGAATTGTAAACCATGTCAAACAAATTGAAGGAATGAAACTTGTGTTAGCAAGCATGACATGGGTTGCGATAGATTTCCTATTAGAATCCAGAATTGGGTTGATGAGCATTATGCACTGTATATCTAAATAACAGTGCACCCTTTCATGAACCATACTGCTATATCACCCCCTTCATAAAACACTAAAGTCTTCCATTTGTACGTCTTGTTGTGGAGTGAAGGCAACAGTAGTTTTGTTAAAATTTTGATAGATTCTCTACCCTTTTTTTTTCTCTCCCTATTTTGAGAAAGAAACTGTTATTACTGATGCTATACTTCCTTTAACAAAACTAATGTTGTTCCCATGTGTGCTCTTATCTTCTTTAATTTTGTTGAATCGGGATGCAGTTGCGATGTAATGGCCTAGTTATTTCTCTTGCGGTACTCATTCTCTTGTTGTTAGCAGTCTAACTGTTTCTAGGCTAATAGGTGTACTTTATGCTTGATTAGTGTATTTGATGCAGCATGCGTGCATCTGATGTCTCATTTTAAGTGTCTTAGAGCGTACCTAAAAAAAGAGTGAGTTTTGGGAATAAGTATATCAGATAATCTCCTCTGTTTTGGATGTATTATAGCTCCGATACAGGAATAAGTTAACTGATTGTTGAATGCAAGTCTTGTAGTAAATTGGAAACAGAGGGCGAAATATGCAGAATAGCTCCCAAAACCAGTAGCCGGTCTTTCTAGGGTTGAGACCTGTGGAGGATACGATGGTGCTAGATAATGCAAGCAAATGATTAGGTTTACCAGTCCCTTTTTTCCTATCGTAACTCTGCAGCATTCCTTTTGGACTTTGTGGATTCTAGAGTCCCTTTTATTTTGATAAGTACAATAATGTATGATCCAAGTGACCTCTTGCGTACCCTTAGCTCCAGGCTACTGATTGTATGATCCAGGTTCTTTCAATTTGGTAGTCAGTAGCTTACAATCTGGTTCTTTCAATTTGTTTTCTTGTTTTGAGTTGCTGGTTTTGTAATTAGACGTGCAGGACCATACAACATTGATTTTTATGTTCTTGAGTTAAATGCCTCACTAAGCTGCATTGATTTTTATGTTCTTTTTCTGCAGATGAGTTAAATGCCTCACTAGATGTGCATGGTTTTTGCTCAATTCGATTGACGTTTAGCTGTTTTTGCTGGGATCTGGAGTTTGTATCAGTTTGTTGCTATATATTAGTTTGTATCAGTTTGTTGCTGGGAAGACGAGTTTGTATCAGTTTGTTGCTATCAAATTCAAGATGTTCCTGTTTGTTGCTAGTTGACTGCTACTTTTTTTTTGCTGTTTCTGTTTCAATTTCCTGCTGTGTATTCCCATCTTGATGTATTCTCATAATCTCAATTGCATCTCTTTTCTCATATCTCTTCATGCATCTCTTAAATGGAACCATTCATTGTATGATCTTAGATTACAAGATAAAAAAAAGAAGGAAAAACAACATAAATAGAATTTTATATATTAAAGTAATATTCAAATTTGACATTTCCATTGGAGCTAAAAATTGTCAAAATGTTGCTATATCAAATTTGCCATGTCATATGTCAAATTCAAATTTGACCAAAGCCAAATAACAAAGCCATTGGAGATGCTCTTAGATGGCACCCACCCAATGAGATTCCTGATAAATTTTTTTTTAATAAGAAACGATTAAAGTGGGTGACTGTAAAGACAACAATTAGAGAAAGAACAGGAAATAAAGCAGTACCAGCACCAATAACTCAATCCAGGAGATGTATTGCTATTGAAAAAGTCGTGCATTTTCTAATCTAAATAAGATAAAGAGGCCAGCCCAATAAGGAAGCAAACCAACCATTCTATTTTTCTAAAAGAAATATCCTCTCCGAGTCCAACATTTGATTGAATACAGAAAAACATAATAAAGTTGGAATCTTTCATTAAAACAAAACACGACTTGAATTGTTGAAATCAGACGAACTACAAATAATACTAGTTGGTCTTAGTCATAACTCTGGCTCCAGGATAGCAATGATCTGTTCAGTCATGCATGGAAGCACATACAAACATACTGACACAGATTTTATGCAAATGATTTTTGGAAACTTCTATTTCATTAATCGAATAACTGATCGCAACCTGTCCACCACCATCACCAACCATACTTTATTAGTTTATTTCATATACGACAACAACAACGTCGTACAACTTTAACACTATAAAAATGAAGGACCACCGACCTGATGGAAACTTCCCCACAAAGGCAGCAAAAGGCACAGTAGCTAGGTACGTATATATGGTTTTACATGATGACGCACGCTTGGGGATTTTCTTCACTGAAACAATCGGGGCGGGTCACGCAGTAACTAGTAGTATAGCTCCTCCCACCGCCGTAACTATCATAGACCGGCCTTCCATAGTAGCCATCGTACTGTAGGTAAAGGGCAAGCCTACCGTAACCATACCCAGTTTCACAGGGACCACCACGACGCCCTTCGTAACAATCCATACAACATGGGTTCACCGACCGCCGCGGAGGGCGAGTTTCGCAGGGACCACCAGGACGTCCTCCGTAACAATCCATACAACACGGGTTCTTCAGCTTCGACTCATCCTTCAGCTTCTCGCCGTCTTTGGTTTTTTCTTCCTTTTGTTTCTCTTTAGACACGTCCTTGGCTTCTTTGGATTTGTCATCCGTGGATTTGCCATCCGTAGACTTGGCATCCGTAGGAGGAGGCTTGAGCTTCTCGGGCTCTTTGATATCGATGCTCTTAATGGCGTCACCTCCTTTGCAGCATAGCTTATCCCTGATCTTTTCAGGACTGCAGCAGACCACTTTGATGATCACCAGGTTGTTCTTCTCGTCGTACGTCTGGTCTCGTATTTCTCTTGTTCACAAATATCCAACCAATAGTACCACAAATCACTTAGTTTACGTTTTTCACAATATTAATGAACCGAACTGGAAGAGAAAAGAGAGACTCACCAGGGAATTTACAGAGAACTTTCTTGACCTTCCTGTAGCATTTTTCACACTGAAGATCTACCTTCAGAATCATAGTCACCTGACATTAATACAATCATTTGCAGAAATTAGATAGATATAGAAAGGAGGTTTTTTTTCTGCAAAACAAGAAGGGCATGATTAAGAATTGATCGAGGTTGATGTTCTCCATCAGGTTCTGTGTTTCTGACAGAAGAATGTTGGATTGAGGTAGTATGTGACAAATTGAAGAAGAAACAGCGCAAAAACTTGAGAATCAAAATGATGAGTAGCAGCCACAAATTTTTTTTTTTTTTTTTCCTGAAGAGGAAAATAAAATTACAACACAAAGCCTCTAACTACACCAAAATTAAATTGGTCTAAGTCAAACGCTAAGCAAGCCGAAAGGGGTAGCTTATCTCGCCAGATAATCAGATCCAGAGCTTGATGTCCAAGAAAGGTAATTGTGTCCACCACAAAATTTGCTTTGCAAGGAATATGAGAGAGAGAGATTTCTAATAGAGTAGAGATGCCTTAGATATCACAAACAAGTGAACGAATTTTCCAAGGAGGGTCACATTTTTGCTCCTCACAAAAAATACATATTGAGAGGAGCAGTATTGATCAAATGGGTGATCTAGTTACCTATATCATAAGAAAAAGAAATGGAAAAGCATAAACAACTTTCTAGTGCATGGAGAAATACCTTCTTTTCCCCCATTGTTGTAGCAGTGAGTGCTCGATCAGATGAGATCTGATGTTTTGAATAGAGTCTTGGCTGAAATGATTGAATGCAGGGGAGGAACTACTATAAAATGGTGCAGGGGTACGTCAAGACCCCCAAGTCAACATCTGACATTTCTTCACTTAATTATTATCCATATACTAAAGGAAAATGATTTGTGGCATCAATCCTAGATGTCATGCCATGTCACCTACACACATCACCTATTTGCCAAATCATATCACGTAATTCTTGAGTAAAAAGACTATCTTATCCTTCCAAAATCTAATGGTTATAAATTATTTTGGTTTTCATCTAAAAATAAAATATATTATTTTAATTTCTTTTTCTTTTTCTTTTTTTTCGTTATATATATAATTATATATATATCTATACTATTATACCATATATATCTATACTATTATATATATATATCTATACTATTATACCATATTATCCTTATTGATTAATTATATTTCATAGTTTTTTAATATATAAAGGTTAAATTGGTAAAAAAAATTTAATTTTAGAGAGCAATTTCTCTTCTTTTAATCATAGTATAGATACATATCCTATCTAGAGCGGAGTTCCGCTTTGAAAATTAACGTGTGAAGTTTGAGTCTTTGGTCACTTTTTGGTCGCATATCCACATCTCGACCGTTTAGATTTTAGGTACTAGTGTATAGATCGTCTCTGCAAATTTTCAGGCAAAATGATGATCATTAAGACATTGATAATTGTCTTAAAGCTAGTACGGTTCAGGTTGACAGATTCAGTCCGTCCATTGGTTTAAACGAGTTAGATACCTTAACGATCATCAATTTGGCTGAAAATTTGCAGAGATGATCTATACACTAGTACCTAAAAATTGAACGGTCAAGATGTGGATATGAGACCGAAAAGTGACCCAAAACTCGAAATTCACACGTTAATTTCAAAGTGGAGCTCCGCGCTAGATAAAATCTGTATATATATGTGTCTGTGTGTGTGTATATATATAATTCGTCCAAAAAAAATTATATACAAATATGTGTTTGTGTGTATAATTACACTTCTACTATAACATTTCAATTTTTTTTTTAAATTTCTTTTAAGGGAAAGCTATTCTATTTTGTATTTGTAAATTTCTACAAATTATGGAAAATGTTATTATTTGCTGTATCTCATTTGTTGCTAATCTATTATTAACAACAAACAACAAAACAAATCATATTCTAAGTATCGCCGATATTTTTTAGATTGTGAGTATTCATCTATTATATATGAAACTTGAAAAAAAAAAAAAAACCCGTAGCACGCGCGGGTCAGTTTGCTAGTTATTAGTCTATATACTAGCATTTCTTCACACATGTTCTGCATGTGCAAGTTATTGTTATTTTTTTTTTTCAGAAAATAAAAAAGAAAAGAATTAGTTATTGCAGTGAAAAGATAATGGGGAGAGAAAAGTGGATTGTAGATACTTTTTTTGTTTATTTTTTAATAAAATTATATTTTGTAAATGTCTTAATTATCCTTATGATTTAATTAATTCTTAAAGTTTATTAACCTTCTAGGGTCATTTATGTCAGAATTCTAGATTTTGGCTGACAAACCCTATTCTCTTAATAATAGTATAGATTAAGCGTGGATGCACGGTTACACTGTTCTAAGGATAGTGTCCTTGGTTTTTTCTCATAATTTCAGGCTGTTGTTGGTGTGTTCTAGGCACAGTAAACAGTCGTTAGATGTCTGGAATATTATGAGGCTGCCATTCAGGCGGGTTGAAAAGTCGTTTTAGATGTCGGGGATATTATGAGGCAGTCATTCAGGGGGGCTGAAAACTCGTTTTTGACCCTGGTTTTCTCTTTTCTCCGATAAGATGAAGTTGCTATTGTTGATATTCACTGTTTCCCAACATCAAAATCAACAGCAGTGAAAGGTCGGTAAGATTGGAGCTTAGTAAAATCAATATCGCCGTCATAGCTATTCATCTGATTTCCTTTGATCGCGGTTATTTCTTTTCACTATCATGACTATGCTAATCCAGACCGAATTTTTACCTTTTTACATAGAGAAAGAGAGAAACTTGGCATGTCACTGATTTTGGGGCATTTGGATTTTCAATCAGTATCGAGATTGTCTGAGGTTTGTTGAGCCGGATAGTTGTTTTTTCATTTTCTGGGTATTTGTTCTGGGTTGGAGAATTATTGGAGGCTGTGAACTCCTTAATCTCTGTTGTTTTTGTTGATATATCACTAGCAGATCGATCTCGGCGATTGGGCCCTCCTTTCTCTATTGAATTGGGTTTGTCAAAATTATCAATAAAGCATCGAAATTTTGACCCCAAGTACTGTTTGTTAAACTGGGTTTCGAATTTAGGATTAAGATTATTGCCTTGCTGGGTCTCTGGATTTTCTTTAATGTGTAATGTATCAAGCATTAACATTTTGTTTTTAATCAGCTCATCTTTTTCACTTTTGACTACTTGCTCTCCTGTAATGCTTTAGCTCTAGGAATTTTTGTGTTTGTCTTTGGAACCATCACACCTTTTGAGCTTATGACTTCATAATAAATTATATGGCATTTTTCAAGTCAATTATATGTCTTCAGAATGCTTTCTTGATTGTACTGGTAAGAGCTCTTGGCCGCCTATTCTATCTATATAAGCGCATATTCTAATCGCGCTAACACGATTATAAGATATGAGAGTAAATATATAGTGCAGACAACTTCCAAAGCAAGGTTGAATAAATCAAATTAATCTCTGTTCTTCCATCCTAAAATTAATAGCTAACTACCAAATGTTTTATAGCTTTTTAGGAATAGAAACCAGGCTACAAACAACTATTTAATCACAATCAATACTTTCGATGAAAAAGATGCTGAATCATTATGGAGAAAGAAAAGAAAGTAGCTTCTTTGAATTGAAAGACATATTAACAGAGTGATATTTTTGATAACACACGACCTGGGAATTGAATCAATTGAAATGCATAATTGATAAATTGAATAGAAATCCTTTTCTGTATGTATATATTTCAATTGATGAATCAAATAGGAATCACTTTTCCCGATTGAAAACTTTACGAGTCCAAGTATAATACAAATATTTATTGTTTATACAAATTTCTCTTCTTTTACTAAAATCTGCTTTGATTTATTTATGTGCAGCTACTTCGTGCATGTAATTTCGCTGACAAAGTCTTCAATATCAGTGGTAAGTGGTAACTCATTTAATATTTACTGTTCTTATTTATCTTTGTGTTCATTTTATGATGTTTGTTTTAATGACTTATAATGATGTTTGTTTAGAAGTTATTCACTGCACAGCATATTGGTTTCTAATTATTTGAAAATTTTTGTGCTATTTACACTATGCACTTTTGTTCTGCATATACTCTTTACTTTAGTGTTGATGTGTTTGAATATAGCTTTTTAGAGCAGTCTCCTATTGAAATAGATGTCTCTGCTTTCTAAATCTTGGTTGATAACTAGATCAATGCTCCCACATCTCATCTATTTAGTTTCTCGTTCATAAAAGTACAGCAGCAAATAACTAAAGTCATCTTTGATATATTAAATTTTAAATTCTTAAGTTGTATTTGAATAATTTACAGATCTGGCCAACTCCTCAATTTCCAGAGAAATAGGATTTATATCTCAATAAAATATGTTATTTTCCTTATTATTATTTTTGAATATTTTCAATTTTGAATGGCTAGATATGAGGATTACATTGATATTTTTAGATTTTGACATCATTTTTTAACCTGTTTTGATTAATGATAAAAATGTTTTATTTTCAATACTCATTATATGGATTTAGTTTCATTTGCTTTTAACACTTTGAAATAGGGTGGGTGTATTCTACATCCTTTATTTGTTTTTCCGGAGAACATGTCTGAGAATAGCAACATTGCAAGGCCCATTGTAAATGACAGATGGATGATTTTTGGCTCTCTTTGCTGATCCTTTAAAGCTTATATTGAATAAATATATCTCTGTTCTGCAAACAGAGATTATTGACTGGTTGTTTTAGCTTCATCCAGGTCCATAGATAAGCTATTAAATTTTTTTTTTTCTGTTTCGGTCTATATGAATGTAAATAATCTTGCAAATGAAAGAAAGCTTCTCTTTTTTTCCCCCTGCCCATTAAGTTTTCCTCACATTTGTTTGAATCGTTAAAACTTCTGATTTCCCTCTTAATTAAAATTTGACCATCCCCCATCTGTACCCTTTAGTCAATGTTTAAATGTTAAAGAGTTCAGTGAATATCGACCTGAGTTACTGATTTTTTTTTTTTTTCCCATTCACTTTGGCCTATTGTACTACCTTAATATAACTGTTTGTCATACTCCAGACATTCATGTATACCAGTGACCTAGCTTAAGCTAATTTATATAGCATCGAGTTAAATAATATACCTTTCGTATAGGTTCTCGGATATATCTTGCATTGGCATTGTAAGCTTATCCCATTCACTCATCTGATCATATGTTTATTTTGTATTGCAATAAATTTTTAACTGCATTTTTTGTTTTATTTATTTATTTACTTCTCTTCTTGATACTTTTCTCATTGAATTTGAACTTCCACCATTAATTCAAAATCTGATATCCAGACTTTGCGCAATAAACGTCATGAAATGTCTGAAGAAGCATATAATTGTTATTGATTTTTTTGTTACGATTGTTTCATGTAGAGGTTGATTCATCTTGAACCAATTATACAATATGGAAACTGAACCAAAATAACAAATGAAATGAAGCAGTCAACTGGAATATTTTGTATGACTACAACATCTAACGCAGCTGCAAATGAAGCAATCAGCTAGAGGATTTTGTACAACTACAATTGGAGCGATTACTTTTTTGAACAAGCTCCAGCAACAGCTTTTGCTAGATTAACTTATAGCCCTTTTTTAGAACTAGGATTTATGCACCAGCTCCAGTTGAGTAAGCTTCAACTAAAATACTGTATAAAACCTCTTTTACTATTTCCATAGTATGTAGCAATTTCTTTTTTGTATTTCTTGAGTTTTGTATTTCTTAATGTTGTCCTTATGACAAAGGACAGTTGCTTAGTCAATGCATGCATTCATGTTTAAAATGCATGAGTTTATGATTTGGAACAAGTCCATATTTAATGCTTGAGATTGTACTTGATATGATTTCGACTCTTGGTATGGAAAAGTTTAAACATTTTGGAATTCCATTGAATTTTTGTAATCAAATTCTTTTTAACTTTGCTTGATATATAGAGCTTACTGGTGTTTTAGCTTAATAGTTTGAAACTTCCCCCCTACAGATATATCGTTCAATCTGAATGGTATAGATCGTTTTGTGTGGTTGGAGTGATATAAGAAGATTATAAGCCAAAGAGCATACCAGTTCTGCCATGGATATGAACCCCAATTGATGTCAGCACCTTGGACAAAAAACCCCACTCTCTTCTGCCTTGACCTGACCCCTGGTAACAAACTGAACATGTGGTTTTATGGTGTTTCTTTTTCTTTGTGAAATTTTTGCAGGTATGTAGTTTTATTTCAACTTACTATCTCCTCTATTTGTGCATCATTACATTGAAGGCCTTTGCCGACAAATATTTATGTGCAACCACATCCTATCAAACTGAAGCATAAACATAATTGTATTTGTCTTCCTCCTGATTCTTGTTAAAGTAATAGAGATTGGAGAGGTTCAAGATGAGTGTGATGTGCAGACCAAGTCTAATGTGACCAGTGATGAGTCTGATGTGACTAATGTTAATGAGCCAAAGACTAATATGCCAAAGGCTATGCACAATGAGGCTAGTGTGTGCAGTGGCGTACCTGAAGCTATGTCTACTACTAATGTGCCCAAGGCTGAGCCTAGTGAGGTTAATATCAGGCCTAGTGGGCCTAGTGAGGCTAATGTTTGTGCCTGCTGTGCGTGGAGTTATGGTCAGCAACAACTCATACTTAAAGCATGACTCTCTTCTCCATTTGATTATTTGAATCTCTTGCATGAAGTTTTAATCCTGAACGTAGCATGATGGTCACGTGGCATGATCTGCTTGGGTATCTGGAAGAATCCAATTCAATTTGTTGTAACAGCCTCTACTCCCTTCTAGTACAAAACTAGCAACAGTGCCCGCTCTTTGCTGCGGGTGAATCATAACCATAATATTTTTTACTACTCTCTAAACTTAAAAAGAGAGGATATAAATGATCGAACTGTTTTCATTACTGTACATCATCTAAAACAAAAGATGATCTTAGTGTTCAAAAAATAGGCCATCTAAGTTTGAGGTTTTACTTGGTTACAGTTGCTCTTGGAACATTTTTCAAAAAATAGTTGGTCTAGTTTTTTGATGCAAAAATAGTTGCTCTAGTTGTCCCAGGTAACATAAAAGGTGTTAGCCTATCCAAAAATTGCTTGCTCCAGTTCCATCTATACAGAATCTGGTGCAAGAGTTGCAATTATATGCTGCTTCAGTCAGTTTTTGGCTTGTTGGGTTGTGCAGCGTTAGTTGATGACATTCCTGGTTCAATGTTAGCTTCCCTGTCATTGTGAAAAAAGAAAACGTAGTTACTGTTTTCATACACTTAAGCTGTCAAGAAAAATGAAGCTGGATGAAGAAAATTTTTGTAGAGAACACCTGCGAGCTTTTTTGTCTGAGTCGGTGCTGAACAACTATCTTCAGCCTTTATTAGGGACTCTTTTTTGACAGGAAGAGATGGGCTAGTGTGCAAGTGCTTGGTTCATTTCCTGTTTGTGGTGTAAAGGTTTCCATGACTGGATGGATGCCTTTGACTATGAAGCCATTTGCTTCATTGATTTTGATCTGGAATATATGGATCTGGCCTTTTGTCTGCTCTATCTCTTGTGGAACTGTCTCTTGTGTTAGATATGGGTTCTTGTTTATCAGGTCTTTGCAACTTGTTCCAAAGAGTTGGTTGGCTTGTTTTTCCAGCAGCTATAGTGTAGCTTCATTGTTTGGAACCTCAACAACAACATGGACCCTATAACTGCATAGATAAGTATGGTTGATATCAATTCATCTATGTGTAAAGATAAATTAGTTAATAAATGTCCAATTTGCCATGGAACTTTCAAGAATTCAAGAAGACTGCAAATAGCCAAACCAAAAATTCACAGGAAAACAATATAACAATCTTGGTGAACTCAAGGAGAAAATTTTGAGGACTCAAAATTCATCTCTATATGTCTGTGGTGTTTAGGAAGTCTGCAAATAGCCAAATTAAAACCTCACAGAAAGCTAAAGAACATGATTAAGCAAGTTCTAAAGATGCTCAAAGGAATTGTATTTCTTTAACATAATGATGATTATGTTAAAGTTTGTCAAAGTTTAGTATTTGATTTTTTGGTTCAGCAAGGTTTTTGTAAAAGTAATTTACATGATAGGATGTAAAATTTCAATACCATGATGGAGTGAAGTGATAAACATGAAAGAGGTATTTGCATGCCGTGTTCAAGACAGATTCTTAGATCGCTGTTTTCTTACAGTTGTCGGTAACAATGTGGGCATGTTTCATATATACCACCAACCATCATGTGTTGCAAATCTGCAGATCGAAGCTTTGCAGTAGACCATTCGTTCCTGTGGTATGTATGTATTAAGGGAGAACATATTGGAGAAAAAGAAGTTAGTAGAGAGACGCAGAAATACAAATAGAGATTCTAGGCAAGATTAAAATTCATGATCATCAATCAAATTTCGAATCAGTAAGTCTTTAACAACAACCAAGTAGAAGTATGTAGATCTAATCCTTTTCACTATATAACAGGAGGAAACACATGATAAGAAGAAATTATTTAAAGAAAAAACATAATAAATATGAAAAAAGAGCAATGAGTGAATGTAAAAGATGCAAAATAAAGTTGCATCAGCACTAATTTAATAGTAAGAAGGATGCAGTTTCGAAATCTTAGAATGCATTGACATATATTCAAACGTACATTAGCAAATACACTGTACCTAAATATTATAATCTATCACTTATAAATGGACTGTAGAAGCTTGTTGTTCTCAAAGACACATTCTGCATAGATTATCATGATCAATAAATTCGTATTGGCATTGTATTGGTTTCACAGCTGCAAGAAACTTGAGTGTATGTTATTCAGCAGCAATTGTAGTTTCAAAAAGCCCAACTGATAAGCCCAGTCGTAAATCACTAAAAAAAAAAAGAGGGCAAAATGTTCCTTTCACTCAAACAGTGCTAGGAACAGTGCGAGCTCTAGGGGCTTTAGTATATGTATAATTAGCACCACACCAATTCTATTGGTGACTATATTTCTTTAAAAATAAAATAAAAAACATCTATTCTAGCAGCAGCTGAAATAAATAGTGTGAAAAAGACAATATCAAATCGAAATCCTGTGGAATGGTACAAAATTCAAGTAGCCTTTTGTTTCAGGAACTCACGGTCCAAAATCTCTCTCAAGCCATAATACTGAACAAACCAATACATTGACTAACACAACAAAAAGGAAGTGTATTGGCAAATTTGTAACTATTACCTTCTTAAGCTGCTTGGTTGGATATAATTCAGTTAATTCCTATCGTATTGCAGTTCATATTCATAATTTTGATGCACAACATAACCAATATATTTTTTCTTTTACTTTGAAAAGCAGAAACCACACCCCTCTGCATCTGGTCCCAATCTGCAGGAGCTCTTCAATATCGAAAAAGCTGTCACCATTGCTCCTCTGCTGCTGTTCAACATCAATGATTTCTGAGCCTGAAATTTAGATTGAAGTATCAAACCATTAAAAATGCATTAAATTCTCAATTAGCAATCACATCACCATGTGGAATAAAGAAAACTCATAATTGAACTGAACACTTTGTAATACAGTTCAGTACATTTGAGCAGAAATCAAAACATGCATGCACCTAAAGAGAGACGATTGATGACTTCCAGCAACATGTTTAAGGCTTCAAGCAACATAATTGAAGTAGGAAAGAATCTAATTTAAACTTAACACCTATAATGAGATGCATGGGAAACTAAAGTAGTTGATAATTAATTAAAGCGATGAATAATCTACAACCGTAAGTCTATATATACAGTGATAAAGTGAAAAGGATCTTCAGATCAGGTTTCTTATCATAGGGTTTCTACCTCTCTTCCAGTTAAGAAGTAGGAGATGAAGACCTGGGAGTTGACAGAAGAGAGTGAGCTCAGAGTACAGATTTGTAATGACAGAAAACAAAACATCACAGTATCTAACAATGCATCTCATTCATGGAACATAATCAGTGCATATCCAGAATGGATCATGTCTTTTCATCAGTTAACCTCCAAAAAAGAAAAAGAAAAGAGATTAAAGTAAAGGAAAGACATGCATGTCCGCATGTCCAAGTGGAAAGGAAGGAAATATGCCCATGTCCAAGTATAGTTACTAATTTGTGCATTATCAATAAATATTACTTTAAAAGCTACCAGTATGATTCTGTCTTAATTAACTTCTGATTTAAGAGCACTCAAAAGGTTTAAAGCATTAAAAAACTTTAATTTGAAAGGACATATTACTTCTAAGTGTTTCACTTAATGATTTGTATTGTTCGTCAACCATGTTGCTGCTCATTAAGCAGAAGAAGTATATAAAATAGAATTGATATTTCCAAGAAATGAAGTCAGGAAAAGAGAATTGAATTGAAATTGAAAAGAAAATTTTGTTCCAATTGTAGACAGTACAGCCAAATGAATCCCCAAAATGAAAAAGAAACTGCACATCACACAGCTAAGAAGGATCTAAGAAGAAAGAAAACCCAGATTCAATGGTCGTGTTGATCACTATAAACTATTAATGTCCAGATTCAATATGATAATGCAGTAACATATAGATTATAGTGATAAATGTCTGTGAGTTTAAAAAAGCTGGTCTCCACAATTTCTTGAATATATGTAACTTTTGAGCTCCAACTACAGAAAAAACAACAAATGAAATTTTCAATAGCTAAAGAAAAATAAAGTTAAAAGAAACAGCAACAACAATTGTAAACAAAACAAACGTAATATACAAAATTCAGAACCATTTTACTCACCACACATTCTTTTGTTGTTTTTAAAAAAGGCACATTTTTTTTTTCTTTTGATCAAAATGCATGGAATTGCTTTCATTAGAATGAAAACTGAAGCACAACTGACAGCTCTTAGTCAAAACTCAAAACAAAATGCTTAAATAGGTTATTCCTTCTCTACACCAACTGGATATATCTTCTCTGATAAGATTTTCAACCAAAAGGGAGGTTACTTTCCTTCTAAAAGGCTGAGTCCCTAATGTGTATGCCTTCTTTGGCTAAACGATGAGCCACTTTGTTTCCAAGTTTATTACTGAAATATACCTGCACAGTTGAACTTTCATTTGAGTATCATTCTCCAAGGCCTTGATATCTTGCACAGTTGTATACATCGTTAACATAACCATTGCTCGGTAATTCACAAAACCCCTGATCACTAAAAGCTAAAATTTTATATTAAATGTCAGAAATAGATTATATACAATTTCCACTTTAGATATAACAAAGACGAATCAGATTAAAAACCAGATCTTTTTTATTTGTTTTAGTTTCCTCTATCTGGTTTAGAGTGCCAAAAAAGTTTGGTTCTTGGAGCTATTCAAAAGCTACAGGAAACACTACAAAGTGAAACAAAATTTCATATACATACAAATAATTGAATTAAATGATCTTTAATTA
Organism: Rosa chinensis; assembly: GCF_002994745.2. NCBI lineage: Eukaryota > Viridiplantae > Streptophyta > Magnoliopsida > Rosales > Rosaceae > Rosa > Rosa chinensis. The sequence goes on from NC_037088.1 coordinate 39,875,497, forward strand.
ACAAAAGAAAGAAAGAAGAAAGGTTTTTGTTTTGCTCAATAACAGTGCAAAGCTTATCAGAAAAAGGACTAAACCGTTATCCTCAAAAGGAAACCAGTATTATCAATTGCCTATTTCTATACTTTGGTTCAATCAATCAGAAAACTTGCTGATAGTTTTCCTGATGCCCGCTAAATCGAAATCCTCTGAGAGCAACAGGAGCATTATTAAGCTCACAAAGCAAAATAGATATTAATATCATCAAATGACTAACAATATATAAATTATTCACTTTGCAGCGGAAATTGAAGAAGTTTACCCAATAACAGACATGAAGTCAATATTGTAATTAAGACTGACGATAAAATTAAAGGAGTACAGAAAAATCGTAGCAGCTCAAACAACAATCTAATGTCAAATAGGGGGAACCAGGATTTGATAATAAATTGCACAACAGGCAAAACGATTTGCACATCTCAGTATATTAGAACTGAAGCAAAGCTTTTGATTTCATGTGTTGTTCTAATCAATGTTATAAATCAAAATATTGGTATGTACCTTCTCCAAAACAAACGTAAATTGATTTGTCCTGTGCTCTTTTGTACCTCACTCCTTGAACTTTCACAGAGACTGAAACGACAGAAAACCAATCTGACATCAATCGTTTTCGGAAAGACGATAATATCGGGTAAAAATCAAACAAAATCAGTTTGGGTATGTGAAGAAAAGATGGATAACGACGATATTGATGGCCGAACTCTTACTGTTGGTGATTTTGCATGATTGATAAGCCGAACTCTTACCGGTGATTTTGCATGATTGATAAGCCGAACTCTTACTGTTGGTGATTTTGCATGATTGATAAGCCGAACTCTTACTGTTGGTGATTTTGCATGATTTTGCATGATTGATAAGCCGAACTCTTACGTTAGGTAACAGTGATTCTGGATGTTGATGGAGGCTTCCCGAACACAATAATAGATTACACGTTTTGCTTACATACTCGGGCATCAATTGATAAGAATGGAAAGGAAGCAGGGACAAAATCGTAAATCCGATCACCAGCCCAGCTCGGCTAGAGTCAATACACCAAACGCCTTCATCAGAATAATAGAAAGAAATCAACGCAGAATCGCCGGCTCGGCTTGAGCCTATACAAAACAGACGGCTTATGAACAGTAGGAACGGTAAACCCAACTGTAGTATATTTAAAAGAGTAAAATCCTCATATAGTACCCGAACTATCACGAAATGCACTTTTTGGTACCTACAAATTTTCAAGGAGTCCAGTGGTACCTGTACTATCCCTCCATTAGCCCTTATAGTACATCCGTCCATTATTCCTTTAAAAATGCCTATGTGGCGGTCATGTGACACTCATGTGTGTAAAATAGTAAGGGTAAAATAGTCTTTTCATTCATAATTAGAATTATAGAATTTAATATATTGAATATCTATAATTAAAAAAATATTTAGACACATAAAAAAAGATAAATAATACTCAATTTATTCTTCACTGTTATCGGGACACTTGGGTCAATTAATTTAAGTACTTTTATTTTTGTTTAGCTTTTTTTATTTTATGAAAATTTAATATATACTAATTTGGAGATAACTTTTTTCTCGAACAATTAATAGGATTAATCAATAGAGATGGTAGGTAAATCTAGATATTCACTAAATTCAATTCTAGGTCTTTCTTTTAACCTAGTCTAATTTATTTTAATTTAGTTTAATAAAAATTTTGTAAAAAAAATATGAAAAATAGGTGTTTTACGATTTTACCTATACTTTAACGGAATAATTGATGGAAGTACTAAAATGGCTAACGGAGGATAATACAGGCACCACTAGACTCCGTAAAAATTTGTAGGTACCAAAAAATGCATTTCGTGATAGTTTAGGCACCATATAAAGATTTTACCCATATTTAGAATAGCTACTCTTTCTTTGTTAGTAGTCACGTCTCAACCATTTTGTAAAATTTTCGAGGTAATCAAAGGGGTTAATTCTTCTTCGTTTTTTGTTGTTGTTATTGTTTTCCATATATAAGTGTTCATTCATTGTCTTATATGTGAATATCCCTTTGGTTTTGATGTCCCATTGCAGCTGTATTTTTGAAGTTGTTCTTATTTTAAGGATTTACTCTTCTTCCAGGTTGGTTTGACTAAAAAAAAAAAAAAAAACAAAACAAAACAAGAGAAGAGAAGAGAAGAGAAGAGAATAGGGAAATAAGGGAAAGAAGAAATTCAGAAGAAGAAAAAAAGTGGAGAAATCAAGAAACCAAAGAAAAGAAGAAGAAGAAGAAGAAGAGAGAGATGGAAGGAAACAAGAGGCAGAGAAGAGAGGTATAATTTTTCCATTGAAGCTTCTCAGATCCCTCATTTCTTTACATATGATTATGTGACCTTTTATCTTTAGGTGCCACATGTTGTGTGCAAGTGATTGGGGGTTTTTAGAGTTTGGATCTCATTTAATTAGTTGTACGTTGTTGTCTTTTCTTCTTTGTTTTGCAAAAAATGATGTGGCTTTGCTGAATGCTTATAGTGGAATGCTTTTTTACTGTTAGTATTCTTAATAATTCATACTCTACTCTCTTCAACAGATCTGCATATCTAAAAAATAAAATAGCTTCTCACCAAAAACCCTAGGAGAGATTTTGTCTCTCACCTTAGCTCTCTACAGTGCCCTCGCCTCCTCTTCTCCTAGCTTTCTTCTCTACATCTCTCACCCTCAACCTTCACTCAGCCACATGGCCTCCATTGATGCTATCACCGCTAGTTGTGCTACCTCCCTTGCGCTTGCAGAGGGAGGTAGTGCTTCTGATCTGGGGAGAATTAGTGGCGGCCCTATTCGTCAGTCTTCCAAATCTTTTCTGATTGGGAAGCCTCAGACCTGTCGACCGGTCATCCCTACGGCCTTCAAGGCTCACCTCCTTTGTACCTGGATGGATGTCACTTTAGTGATGTTGAAGACGAAGTCGGGCAAGCTACTTGGGAGTAGTAACAAGAACCATCGCCCTAGCAAGAAGCCGAATGTTGCTGCTTTACGACTCTCTTACCCTGCAGTTACTGGTATTGATCCCAGCCCTAGCGACAAGGGCAAGGGAAAGCTTTAGGCTTTTCCAGGTTTCCTTGCCTAATACTCGAAGTTGAGTCTTCTACTACTTTCATCTTAGTTTCTCTAGTTGTACTCCAATTGAGGTCTCTAGACAGCTAGGTTACTACTTCATGGGAAGTTAGCAGGGAGGATTTTCTTTTCTGTGGTTAGTCTCAATAAGTGAGCAAATGTGTTAACAGTGAGGGTCACCTGTCCTTTGTCTGGTAGCTTATACCATTTATGATTTTGGTGTAAGACAACATTTGATGTACGTGTCTTCTGGCCATGGATAAATGAATAGAGTTATCTATTTTCTCAAAAAAAAAAAAAAAAGAACTGCATATCTAGGGTGTCAAAATGAAAACAAATTGACCTTTTACAAATTGTTCGGAGTTTGGCATGTCTTTCTTCTCAATCAATTTAGTACATATAAAATTTAGGAAGCAAAGAAACCCGCAACATCGCGTGGGCCTTTTCACTGGTACATATACTAAAGCTGGTCCTTGTTCATTACTGTTCATGTAACAGTGAAGTGACGGTTTTGCCCCGGCTTTTGATTGAAATTACAGTTATGCCATATCCTTTTTTTTTTAATTCTGCCATATGCTTTCAAATTTTTTTTATATTTATTTTTTTTTTTTAAGGAAGAACAATTATGTTTTGTATTTGTAAATTTCTACAAATCATGAAAAAAGTTTATAGAAAATTACTCATTAGTGTCATTTTAAAACTTTAATTAACCATAAGGCCAGCTAATTCTTCTTGTACGTATAAGGCCACTTGCATCTTTTCAGTTATTTTGTTTCTGACCATTTTTTCCTTCCTGAAAGAAAACCAACGGCATCATTCATTCTCTCTTTATTGCAAAAAGAAAGTCATTCTCTCTCTTCTCTCTCCCCACGGTGAGAAAACCCTTCCTCACGATCTTGCTCAGCTCCGGCAGCACCCTTCCTCACCCGTCGTCGATTTCGTTCTCCATTACCGTTCTCAGTCGGAGTCGACCCGAACGGAGACGATTCTGAGTAGTTCGGCCTCGAATTTTTGAATCCAAACGGCAAGCCCATCACCGCGTCGTCCAACTCCGGCAACCTGCGAGGCGAGGAGGCTGAAGATGAAGCTTTAACTGACGAGATCGAGTGCGCATAGAGCTCTCAACGGCCTGAGATTCATCAGCAAAGATTGAGTCCGGCATCGGCACCGTCGTCAACCACTTCCAATGTGGAATCAAAGCTGGCTTTTGGTAAAATGGAGGTTTTAGGGTTTCCGACGGAAATTGGGGCTTCGATTGTGAACTAGGACTTGGATGAGATCTGTTAGGGTGCAAATCGAGTCATCACAGCAGTGGTGCTTATGGGGACCCGGAGATGAACTTCAGGAAGGTTAGAATTTGACTTAGTTTGATTTAAAATAAGAGAAATTTCTCTGATGTTCAGTATCGTTTTTCTTATTCTGAGCATTATAGATCCTGTGATTTAGTTCAATTCAATCGGTTCTGACCGTTATGAACTAAGGCAGTACAGAAATGAGATTATAATTTAGCATTAAATTAACTATAAGCTTCGATTGTGCTTGCTTGGTTTCGCATATATATGATTTCGCATGTGATGCTCTTTATGTAGTTGGTATCATATTTGTTATTGGATTTGACAAGAGTCGTGATCACCTTGCCATTGGAGATCGAGGCAGTCGCTGTGGAAAATCAATGCTAGTTTAAATGTTCTTTTTGGGAAACCATGTTGACTCTAGATGCTTAGGCAATGTTGAATTTTGTGCTTTTCTGGTTTCTGTGATCAGGTTAAGGAAGGTAAGGTGAAGAAAGTAAAAGAAATGAACCCTGGTCCACTCATGAGTTCAGATAACGTGCTTCTGTCTAAAAAGAGCTTCATCAGTATACACTACACCAATTTTTCAATCAGACGACAGTTTTTCACTGTCGTCTGATTATAGGCATTGCTGTTGTCTATCTCAATGTCGTCTGATACATAATCAGACAATACCAGAAAACTGTCGTCTGATAATGTTTAGTACAACAGCAGCTACTATCATGTCTGTTGTCTGAATACCACGAAGAACAACAGCAGCTTATATACTTACTGTTGTCTGATAAAGTTTAGTACAACAGCAGCTACTATCATGTCTGTTGTCTGAATACCACGAAGAACAACAGCAGCTTATATACTTACTGTTGTCTGAAGGCTGTGCCAGACAACAGGGGCTTATATGCTTGCTGTTGTCTGAAGGCTTGATCAGACAATATGTACTTGCAAATCCCATTGTCTATCTATTATTGATACTATAGATTTCTTAAAAAAACCATTGTTTGTTGTTTTGCTGGACAATGGCTTTCTCGTTCTTTTAGTCCTTAAAGTATTATAGTTAGATGACTCATACAACAGTTTTTGTTAGGCATTTTATGATGATCAATTATTGGACAATAGTTTTTAGCTGGAATAGAATGGTCCGAGAGACATTCAAAAGACCTACATTCTGCATATATGGGATCCAAATGACAACCCAAAACACATTTATTTATGTAAAGATTCGATACATTCATCCATATATCCAACAAAGTCATTCTATCCCAACATTAACCCCCACGATACTTGTCCATAAATGTGATGCACATTAACCTTGCCTAAACCTCACAAATATGTGAAAACAATGCACCGGCAGCTTTAAGTACATCTTTTTGTTTACCCTCGGTAAGAACCTGCATATAATAATGTAGAGATGAGTGAATACATTATATATTAGTATTATATATCTTAAGAAGCTGTAAAGAGATTGTAGAAATATTAGAGATAAAGGCGTTCAATTAATCAAATGCAAATTAGAGTTATGTTACAAATAAGAAATCTCTTCCTTTGTGCAAATAGAACTTGCTTCATAGCTCATATATTGCTGGAACATATTGAGAAGAGATATAACTGAAAGACTTTGACCACAAAATTGGTTGGACCCCAAAATTGAAATCTGACTACTTAGCCATCATTCTGCCACATAAATAAAGAATACTAACAATCACAGTCTATTAGAAATTCAAGAAAGATAATTGAGGGAAAGGACAGAAACTTGGCCAATAAAGGTGGCCATGGCTTCAAAGACTAACACACCATATACGTATGGATGCTGCATAATACCAAAAGGTTAGGTGTAACTGTGTGGCTTGCGAGGAATGTAACAAGTCTGGAATCAAAAGATTTTGTAACTGGCAAGTTACCTGAGAACATGAACTCCACGCTTTGAATAATTCTCCTGTCAAAATCATTGGTGGCACCAAGAAAGGTAGACCAACTACTGTAGAGCAAAACAACATCTCCATCTGTGGATAAGATAAGATAGAGAACAACATTATAACCGAAGTCACAGCTTTTCCATGAACATGCATCTAATTCACTTTTAAGCACCCACGGAGAATGTGAATCACCTGTGTGGTTTCAGGATTCATGGTAAATATTGCTTCTTGCAAATTACCCAAAAACGAATCCATGACTAGAGCACCCGATACCATCACCACACCAATCACGCTGAAGTTGGGAGACGTTTGTGCATCCGCTAAGGTGAATAGGATCAGACCCACCACCAGAAGGATTGCAGAAACGTACTCATGAGGTGGGTACTTCCGCCTCAAACCTGGTATGAAGGCTCCCATTATCATCACAGGCAAAACCTGAAACCCCAAAAGGACCAAAATCATGAAGTTAACATGAGAGGCTGCAGAGTAACTGTAGTTTGACATATACAGCCAAATAGATATTTATAAACTATTCTTGTCCTATACCAAAGATCAAAAATTCCAACAGAATCCAAATGACACTAAAATCTTAGCTAGAGACCAACTTAAACCCTTTCCCCTAAATTAAGAACAATAATCTCAAACTGGCCATACTAAACAAAATAAAAATATGAAAGGGGAAAAAGAAACGTGTCTTAAGAGCCAGTCAAATTCCAAATCCTCTCTGTTTTACACTGAAATTGTTTCCACTTGATATGATTATCAAGTCAAAATTGGCTGCCTCAGAGAAACAAACAAAGTTTTTTAACATCGCATTTGCTTACCTTTGTTGATTTGAACATTAGCTGTGCAGGGTAGTTGAGAAAAGCCAAGGAGCCTTTGGTAAGTCCATGAGAGCCCATAAGCACAGCAGATAGCTTCACATAAGTCTTCCATGGGTTTACCATTTGCTTGGTGGTAAAGCCTTGAAGATAATCAGAAATAGATACATAAATCCTTGTACAAATGTGAAGTACCACCCATAACTGCAGCAAGGAACACATCAGAAACAGAATCTGAAACAAGCAGGGTCCTAATTGAATTCGAAAACCAAACACTCCACAAATCCAAAACCAAATACCCAGATGTTAACCATTACCTGAATTGTAGCCTGTTATACACATATTCCTGAAAATGGAGCAAAAAGTTAAGATTCAATCAGCAATTAAAAAAAAATACAGAGTGTACGAAAAATCAAGTCATCTCTGAACGTGCAACGAGCTGCATTCATTCTTCAAAATTATTACTTTGATTCCTCCAAAAGCAAACTCATAAAATAATCAAACCCATTGGTCCCATAAGCCAAAACAGAGGATCAAAACCTCATTTTAAAATTATCTGAGAACTTTAATCAAAACAGTAAAAAAAAAACTAATAAACAAAAACCATAAATCTCTTGGAACAAAAAGATTTCTTCCTCATAAGCTAAAGCATAACCCTTAGCTTGATTCAAAAGAAACTAAACACAAAAGAAAATTCATCCCAAAACAAAAAAAAATCCCAGAACCAAACCGAAAAAAAAACTTGAAACCAAAGAGAGTGAATTTACCTCACAGACACCATTAACCAGATAACCAAAGAAGAACCCAGAAGAGCAAAGCAGGAATTGCTGCCATTTGGGTCTATCAGAGAGCGAAATCCCAAACAGAAACCGAGCTTGTTCTTCGTTCTTCATCGTCTTCAACACCTTTTCATACACAAATGGACACCTTTTCACCTTTTCAACACCTTTTCACACACAAATGGACAGCCTATAACCCTAACAAAAAATAAGTGATTAATGGTTCAAATTCCATGGATCCGGAGAACATGACATACCTCTTCCTTCTTGCCTTTGCCTCCGGTGAAAAACTTGTATCCACTAAAGATAAGTGCACCCCATCCAGTCAAAGAGACAATTACAAACTGCAGAAGTACAGAATCCAATGAAAAATAACTTCAAAATTTCATGTATCCAGTAATTTCTCGTATATTAATGGTTCCAAGAACAATCAATACCCAGATTCCTGTTCTTCCCGTAATCAGTAACAACTGGAAAGGAGGAGAGGGTGAGAGAGATACCTGGAGGCTGGACCGCTGGAGCTCAGAGACGGAGAGGAGGAGATTCAACTGGAAATCCGAAATCGAACCCGGAACCCATTTCAACAATTCAACAATCGAACCCGGAAATTACAGATTAGAATTTTAGAATTCAGAAACCCAGAAGGCCAGAACTTCAGAAGAGAAGAAGAGGAGGACTGGAGGAGGGGAGGAGCCGTCGCCAACTCGCCGAGGAGGTCAGGAGGAGGAGAAGAGTAGGAGACGGAGAGGGAGAGGGAGATAGTGAGATACCTCGAGCCTGGAGGTGGAACTCGGAGACCGGAGAGCGGGAGAGGCGGAGACGGGTTGCTGGACAGAGTGACAGACTCTCCAACCCCGAGTTCGGCTGCCCTGCAACAGCCGAGGTGGATGAGGGATAGAATCGAACGGAGGCCCTGCAACAGCCGAGGTTGAAGCCAAATTGGGCAGGTGGACCTGTACAAGACCGCTTCCGATCCTTGTATCGTGGGACGGCTTCTTTGTTCTAGATCTTGGATTGGATGCAATCCATTTGAGAGAAGCTGATGGCTGAGGATTGAGGGCTGAGGATAGTGAGTATATTGAGATCCAGTAGTGATAGCTGAGGATTCGTGAGAGAGTTGGCGGTCACTGGTCACTGGGTGTGAGAGAGAGAGAGAGATGGCTGAGAGTACTGAGGACTGAGGGTTGGTGAGATCGAAAGTGATTTTGAGAGAGAGAAGCGGGAGCTCGGGTGTTTTGGTGGAATGGGGAGGGAAAAAGTTCAATTTTTGATTTTTGTCGAAGTGTTAAAGCAATATATCAACCCTAGCTAAAAGTCAGCTATTGTATCGGAAAAAACAAATTTAAAACTCAGACGACATCAAATATAAGGTACATTGTTTGAAACTCATGTGACAACAGACAAATTAAAAAGCATTGTGTGAACCACTCAAATCAGACAACATCTTTCAACAAGCATTGACTTAAAAGATATCAGACAACAGACACCTAATAACAGTTGTGTGACTAAAAATAATCAGACAACAGCAAAAATCAACCATTGTATAAATGAACCTTGGACAACATCACATAATAACTGTTGTCTGAATTAATTCATTCAGACAACATCAAAAAAATCAACCATTGTCTGAAATGCTATTGCACAAGAGCCAAGAAAAAACTGTTGTCTGATTCAAAAACTCAGACGACATAATTTTTCTTGCTGTCGTCTGATTAAATCAGACGACAGTTAAAATGTTTGCTGTCGTCTGATATGTGTTGTCTGATTCCGAAATTGGTGTAGTGATAGAAGATAAACCTATTGTGGAATCTTGAGATCAGTGATCAATGTTTCAATATTATAGAAATGAAGCCACCAAACATAGACGACCTGACTGGTAGTCTCTCGTTCCCTCCTCTAGCTTTGTACATGTGTTATAGTAGTTTTCTATACCTATGTCAGTGACTTTTTATTACTGGTTTAGTAACTTTATATACCTATGTTAGTAGCTTTTATTATTGGTCCAGTAACTTTGTACATGTTTTATAGTGGCTTTATGCACCTATGTCAGTAGTTTTTTATTATTGGTCCAGTAGCTTTATACGTGTGTTATAGTAGCTTTCTGTACCTATCTCAGTAGCTTTTTAGATTGCTTATTTTTTATTATCAAGTTGATAAAGAGTGCCACGTTTGCGGCACAATAGTAGATTGTTGTTTTTAATTTTCATTTCAAGTACTAATATTTTTTCGTATCTTTGTTCTTGCAGAATTCTTCCCCCTTTGCATTTGTAGTAGTAGATTTCAAAAATCATGTGAATTTGGATATTGAAGCCTCCATTGACCAAGAGATCATTTGGCCAACCAAGAAATGTGGAAATGAAGTCTCATGCTAAAGGTAACAAGATTATGCCTATGGGTTTAGAGGGTCACCATTGAAAAATAATAGTAGTATTACCACATTGGCAATAGCTTTATACAACTATTGTAATAGATTTTCATAACTAGGGTAGTGGCTTTTTACAACTATGGAAATTGCTTTTTACATAGTGATATCATTGTTGAACCCTGCATGCTTTTTATATCATTGAATATGTTTTCTTTTCTTGATTGCAATAGCATTTTTGTTTTGGTTGTATCCTTTATATTTCTAGCTTTGTTAATCTCTCAGAATAGCTTTGTCAGTCTCTGGGAGTAGCTTTTATTTTGCTTGGTAGTAGTTTTTGTTCTGCTTGGTTATAACTTTTGGCATTGATGAGAGTATCTTCTATTTCTGGTGAAAGTAGTTTATGGTGTTGATGACAGTAGTTTTTATTATTGGTGATAGTAGCTTTTAGTATTGGTGAGAGTAACTTTTGTTGGTAGGGATAATATCTTTTGGTTTTGAGGAGTGTTGCTTTTGTTGGTGACAGTAGTTTTTGTTGCTAGTGAAATTATCTTTTTTTGTCGGTGACAATAGCTTATATTGCTAGTGACAGTAGCTTTTGTAACCTCGTTGGAAATTTCACCAGCGTAGCTTTTGTTTGTGACAGTAGATTTTGTTGCTGGTGATAGTAGTTTTTGTGACCTCGCCAAAAATCTCACCAGCGTAGCTTTTGTTGCTAGTGACAGTAGCTTTTATTGCTGGTGATAGTAGGTTTTGTGACCTCACCGGAGGTTGCCAGAAATCTCATCAGAGTAATTTTTGTTGCTAATCACAGTACCTTTTGTGGTCGCTGGAGTTTGCCAGAGTTGGCTGGAGATCTTGCCGGAAAGGAGAGAGAGAATGGTTGTTGACTTTTTACTCTAGTGACATTTATGTAAATATGTTAGTTTTTATATCCAAAATATAACACAAATTTTAATCTAGTGGCCTTATGAGGGATAAAATTAGTTGGTGGCCTTATGACTAAAAAAACATTCAAAGATGCACTTATATGTAATTAACTCTTCATTATTGTTTGCATTTGTTGCTAATCTATTATTAACAACAAAACAAATCATATTCTAAATAGCGCCAATGTTTTCTAAATTGTAAATATTCATCTATTATATATGAAACTTGAAAAAAAAAAAAAAAAAAAACCTACAGCATCACGCGGGTCAATTTACTAGTATATACTAAATACATTATATACTTCATACAACTGTATTAAACTTAGCCTTAATTCAATAAACCCCTTAAAAAACCAACAACATCACTTTCACTTGGACCGCCAGAGTTCAAGGACTCGAATACTTTGACTAAAGAAGCATACATAGAATCGTAGGATTTCTTCCTGAGCTGTGAAGCTCTGGGGTTGTTGGGATTAAGAATGAGCAAACGGGGGATTCCCCAGCCCCACCTCAAGTTTCCCCCTCGCCCCTGTTTCCCATCTGGGGATATTTTCAAATGGGGGATTCCCCACCCCGCATTTGCCATTTTCTCTATATGAACTTTTTTGGTTTTCTATTTGGAAATTTTTTATTTTCTATCTTTTTAAATTTTTTTTCCTTTCTTTTTTTGACAAAAGATAACTCACAAATTATAATTATACGACAATCCAACGGTAGGATCCTCACAAATCACCTAAAGGATCATCTTTACCAATTTATACGATGATCTAAAGGTCGGATCTTCACGGATCACCCTTAGGTTCATCGTCTCAAAATTATACGAAGATCCAACTGTCAAATCCTCACGGATCACCTAGAGGATCATCTTTACCGATTTATACGATGATCCAATGGTCATATCCTCACGGATCGCCCTTAGATAAGTAGTAAATGCGTAATTAATGAGGAGAGAGGAGTGAACCTTTTATAGGTAGGGAAGAAGCTGACCTCTTCCTTGTTTTTGATGTGGGACTGATATGCTTTAGTTCCCAGTTTGTGGAGCTTCTGATGCTGTTTTGGCGCGGCACGTAGCAGCACGTCAGCGGTGATCTGGGGGTGAGCCGGGGCTCAGGCGGTAGCCTGCTTGGTTGTGTTTCCGTAGGTCACACCATTTGTGGTAGTTGGTACCTCTGGCGGTAGCATGAGCGTGGCTCATTATAGTTAATTATGCTTGGCAAATGCTCATGTAAGTACATAAACTTTGCTGCAACTAACCCCAAAGTTTTGTCACGCCCAAAGTGTCCACTAAGGCCTCCATCATGCAATTCAGATATGATAACCGGCACATGAAAGTACTTTGGTGCATTTGACAATACAAAAGGCATTACAAGCCATTCGTACAACCCATCTCTGGTCTTGAAGGTCGTCTTCCATTCTTCTCCAAGTCTGACTCTTATTTGATGGTTTCCACTCCTTATATCAATCTTGAAAAACACTTGGGACCACTTAGCAAATCAAACATATATTTGGATGAGGGATAGGTTCTGTAATAGTTCTTTAGTAGCACACTTCTTAGCTTTGGGATTCTTATTTTTATATCCCTTAGGGTCGTAGCTCTTAACTTCATAATAGTGACCTAAAAAGCAAATAACAAAAACAAAGCCTAAAGCCCAAAATCAATCGCCAAAAGCCCAAGCCCAAAAGCCAAACCCTAGCTACAACATGGGCCCGTGAAAGAACTCAAAACATCTTTGCACACTTGGGCCAAACCTTAAAGACATTGGGGACCCCAAGTTCTATGAGCACCCAAGCCCTTGGAACCCAGAAATCGGTGGGAAGAACTAGACCTGTATCGCAATTCTTTGCCGCTCCCTTCCTCAGCCAGGTTGCAGGGTGAGCCACGACAGTGCCGCCGCACACTAGCACTAGTATGTATTGCGTCTCCATGAATCTATTGCAAGGCCCATCAACCAGTGCACCTTGACGCAGCTTAAGGCCACCATCATCTCTGACATCATCTGCAACTTTGTCAACTCCCCAACAAAGCAACAACAATCCTCATTGCAATCGAGCCTCCTCCCTCCAAAATAGGTTAGTACAAGATTGACCCATCTCTCACTACAACTTTCATCCCTTACTTTGACTATTGAGCCGAGGGCGTTGTGACTTGGTTTCCCAGCGATCCAGATCGGCCCTAGCAGAGCCACCCTCATAGAAAATGTGGAGGTTGGAGTAAAGTACTTGGTTGGTTGGAGCTAGATTGATGGCCCGATGGAGTGGGTAAAGGCAGAGTTGAAGTTGCCGGTAGAGTAGACAACGTTGCCATTGGCTTTGGCTTTAGCTTCGTTGGCCATAGATGATCCTTGGTGACGAATAATCGAATGACTATAAGGTCGCCATAAATGCCAGCATTTAGCCCGCTGCCAACAAGCAAGATGATAGTGATGAAAATTATTAGTGAATTCGATGGTAATTGACATTAAAAAGCAGTGGTGATCAAAAACCAGAAACAACTTGTTAATGTTTGAGATTCAGCAGTAGTTAAATCTTGTTTAATGCTAGTTCACACTTGGACCGCTACTGAGGAGGTCGCAGCACTTCCGCTATCTGTCAAGTAAAATACACAGGGCGTCAAAAGGAGACCGCAGTTGGCGATCTTCTCTACTCCGATGCCTAAGTCAGTCGATGTATTTATGTTGACAGAATAATGTTAGGTAAGTAGTAAATACGTAATTAATTAGGACAGAGGAGTGGAACTTTTATAGGTGAGGGAGAGAATGATCTCTTCCTTGTTTTCGATGTGGGACTGATGTGCTTTAGTTCCTAGCCTCTGATGTTTCAGCGAGGTGACCTTGGCTCGACGCGTCAGCGGTAATCTCGGGCTGAGGCAGCGTTAAGGTGTCAGCTTGCTTGGTGGTGTTTCCGTAGGTCACACCCTTGCTGCTTGTTGGTACCGCTGGCGGTGGTATGAGCATAGCTCATTATAACTAATTATGGTTAGACAAATGCTTATGTAAGTACACAGCTAGGGTTTAGGAGAGTAGAAGTCATTAAAATTCTCCATTGTTTAGATCAATTGGTTGTCTAAATATAAAATAGAAACAATAATGAATTAATAACTAAGAAAAACCCACAAACAGATGATATTATAATTTCGGGAGGCTTTAGGTCAAGTTCAATTTAAGTGCCTTGCAGATAAATGTGTAGAACTTTACAATACACTACTATTTTTTGGTAGGAATCTTTTCTTGTATGGAACCCGTCTTGCCTGAGAATACTTATACTTCATCAAAGTGAACAAAACAACCAAGACTATCAGAGCAAGTCCACCCATTGAGGTTGGCAAGTCAGATACTGTTCACAAAAAGTCACTCTGGGTCAATTTCTTGACCTGCCAACTGACATTCGGTGACCTTTTGTGAACAGTATCTGACATGGCAACCTAAATAGGCTAAGATTAAACAAAAACTAAATTTTTTTTCCTACCTTTTGAGCTAGAGCTAGGAGATTTGCAAGGTTTTTTCATCAGTCTCCCCTGGTTGGAAACAACTCGTCTTCGAGTCAAAGCTCTGCTCAATACATGTCCCATAGTATGGTTGCAAATAAGCAACATAGAAAGTTGTTAAGTCAATCTGGAATGCATTCTCACCTTGACGCTTAAGCACTCGAAATGGACCCTCAGCTCTAGCATTGAGTTTGCCAAACTTACCTCTTGGGAACCTTTCTTTGCAAAGATATTCGGTCTGAAAAGTGCATCTTTAGAACTGGGTGGAACGCCAAGTGGCTTTAGATTCCGAGGTTCCCGCTATAGCCAAACATTAGGGAAAGATCATTTATGCGGATACTGACAAGATAATTCTATCGGGCAATGAGGATACTCTAAACATTCCATTAGTTATATACCAACGTTCCAACAAAAATATGTGTATGCACCAAAAACCCCAAGTTCAGCGAGATAAATGAATTAAAAAGGGAAAAATTTTAGCGAATGGTACTGCTATGGTTGGTGATGAACTCGCTTTAGGAAAAAAATGTATTAGTAGCTTATATGCCATGGGCGGGTTACTTATTAGTGAGCGTCTGATATATGGAGATATTTATACTTCCTTTCACATATGGAAATATGAAATTCGGTCTCATGTAACAAGTGTTGGAGACATCATTGAGTATGAAAGTGTGTGCAAATTTGGTATATGATGTTCCCTACTCCCAAGTATAAGAGGTCAAGTTTTAGTAAAGGGGAAAAGTAAGAGTATCGTACCGAAAGGATTGAGTAACTCTACCCTAGCTAGATCACCGTAAAAATAAACCTAGAAAACATATGTAAAGTCTACCTTTTACAAGTTCACAACCTTAGCCCTTTGGAAGCTAAAGATCATGAGGATGATATTAACAATTGTGGTAGTGAGAGGCTTAATTGATTTTAATTTGGATAAAGAAAATTAAATGCATAAAATAAAATAAACAAATAAAAATGTAGAGACTAAATCAATGAGAAGAATAGAGAATTAGACATCGCACCTAACCTTACTCATGCACAAAATGTAACCCATATTTGATGTAATAACATGCTTTGACAAATTTCCCCTTAGTGCTTTGGTGAAGCTACCAAGAAACCAACTAATCATGCAATTCAACAAACTTTGCTGAAGCCAAGTTAAATTACACAACCTTAGTCCCATTTGTATTTCATTAAAACACAAGTGGGCTATGAACCACAAGTCTAACACCCACTTAGAGTAATTAAACTCACGACATATGCATTAAGTTTAGCGTAAGAAATTCAAGCAACTTAACAATTTCCGTAAGAATCATTAAGCCACCAC
The DNA here is from genome assembly GCF_002994745.2 of Rosa chinensis. Taxonomy (NCBI): domain Eukaryota; kingdom Viridiplantae; phylum Streptophyta; class Magnoliopsida; order Rosales; family Rosaceae; genus Rosa; species Rosa chinensis. Next base: position 39,891,506 of record NC_037088.1, read on the forward strand.
CTAAAGGCTACACATGCTCACGGATTCAAGAAGTGGTCAAGTTCAAGTTTTCGATTCATTAGTTTCCTGAACATGCTTTCTAGGTGACTAAGCTAGTAAACACGTTTAGTAAGCATTAAAGTTTAGAAGCCCATAGATTCAAAACATGCATAAACATCAAAACACATGGAAATCTACATTATTTGCACATAAGTTTGCCCTAGCCTCAAATCCAACTACTCATAACACATGCTATTACAAATACAAGCCATGAACATCAAATTAAAGAGAGAAGGAAGAGAAAAGAGAAGAACTACCCAACCTCCCACCTAGCTCTCAATGATGTCAAGTGATGAGAGAATTGTTTTAAGGTATGGGATTTTTGGATTTTACAACCCAAAACACCATACACATCCACAAAACTCAAGAACAAGGGCTTGGATGTGTGAAAGCAAGTGTTGTGATTGATTTAGAGTGTGTAGTAACTTCGGTTTTGGTGAAACCTAAGTAGCTACACACCTATTTCTCACACAAACTTATAGAACTATGTACAAGGTATGAAAAACTAACCTAAAACTAGAGAAAAGAGAGATTTTGATACTCCAAAATGGGGGAGCCAAGGGGATGCACGGTTTTGGGGAGAGAGAATGAGCTATTTAAAGGCCAAGGCAATCCAAATCAAGGATGGAGATCAAAGGGAATGAAGGGCTAGATGTGATTGACAAATATGTAAGCACAAAATGTGGATCTAGTTTTTTACTCCACATAGAAATGACTTAGAAAGCCCATAGATATTTTGGTGAAGAGAAAAATTAAGGGTAGAATGGTCATTGTGCAGGGGAACAAGGTAATAAATGGGAGACAAAAGTGTAAGAATGAGACTACTTGTCCTCTTTCAAATTTTGAATTTCAAAATATCCTAGATTTAAAGTCTTCCCACCTAAAGTCTCTAACCCTAGTCAGCTCATCCTTGTCCTCCACACATGTTCTCGGCCGGCCAACTCGGCCGAAAATGTCCTGAATCCTGCGTTGACCACCGTTGACCAATTTTTTGTCCGTTTGCGCACTTTCTTCTCCTTTCTTCCTTCAATTAAATCTCCACCGAGAGTTAGGAATTGGCCCTCGACTTCTTCATACCAAATGTTCCTCCATGAGTTTAGATCATCCATGTAAAATATCAGAGCTTATTTCACAGTGGTTTGGCCGGAACTGCTGCCGAAATCAGTACAGGTCCAGTTTTGCTGTTTTCGTCTTTTAGTCAGAAACTTGGGATGATTTCTTTGAAGGCCTTCCACTCAGAACTAGCTCTTAAAAAAAAAAATTTAATTTTTTAACATTTTTTTATGTTGAAATGACCATTTTAGCTCTCAAAAGTCAAACTTAACGTCCAATTTGGATGAAATAGTAGAAATTAGACACGGCTGATTGAAATTGGAAAGTTTAGGGGGTAAAAATTCAAAATTGAAAGTACAAGGGGTAAAATGATGACAGCCCCAAACCTCAGGGGGGTAAACTGAAATTAATCCAATATTTTTCAAAACATGAAGTGTGAATCAAACCCATATATGAATTGAAATTGAGATACTGATGCAAGTTCTTCCCTTCTAAATCAGACATATTCATATCTAAAAGGGGTTGGCAATAAGTTCTTTCAAAACTGACTATTTGTTCTTTTGTTAGAAGTGTCCCAGAAATGTCTGTGATCGAGTAAATAGCTCTACAAAAAAATGGATCAGATCGAATCGAAAAATGAAAAGATTTGTACAAGACGTGCCCACGGTAAACGCAGGTAGCCAAGTGCAGAGCGGATAGCAGCTGAAAGCATCTAAGTAGTAAGCCCGCCCGAAGATGAGTGCTCTCCTATTCTGACTTCTCCAGAGCCTCTGGTAGCATAGCTAAGATGGCGGTGGGTTTTTTGCCTCTGCAGGGGTGGAGCGACAGAATTTTTGAGCATTCAAGAGAAGGTCAGAGCAAGACGAACCGTTTATCATTACAATAGGTGTCAAGTGGAAGTGTAGTGACGTATGCAGCTAAGGCATCCTAACAGACCCGAAGTTTTCTTCTTTGAACTCCATATATCTTTGATGCTTGTCTGCTGCTGTTTTGTGCTTCTTATTATTTTCTTCCAATCTCTTCTTAACTTGTGAGTGCAAATATTTCATTTGTGCTGCCATGTCTTCAGCATCACCACTGAATTTGTTGGTGATTGGCAGAGGAAGTAAATCAAGTGGGCCATTTGGAATCACCCCATGGACTATCTCAAAAGGGCACTTTCCCGTTGATCTATTCTTGGACTTGTTGTATGCGAACTCAGCTTGTGACAAAGAGAGGTCTCAATTATGCTTTTCTTCTCCAACAAGACTTCTTAAGAGATTTCCAAGAGATCGATTTACCACTTCAATCTAACCATGTATTTGAGGGTGATGAGAGTTACTGAATTGAAGACAAGTTCCCATTTTACACCATAGTGTCATCCAAAAATGGCTAATGAACTAGGATCACGATAAGATGTAATAGACTTAGGCACCCTATGAAGTTCGACAACCTCTCTGAAACACAACTGAGCCACATGAATTAAATCAAAGGTTTTGGTGCAGAAAAGAAAATGTGTCATCTTGGAAAATTTGTCTACCACCACAGGAATAGAATCAACCCCACATCTTGTCTTCGGCAAGCCCAAAACAAAGTCCATAGAGACATCTTCCTAAGGTGATTCAGGAACGGGCTATGGTGTATACAATCTTTTATTCTTAGACTTACTACTTGGCTACATGGGACATTCGACACCTCTCCACGTGCTTCGTAACATCTCTATGCATTCCATTCCAATAAACTTTTCTTCAACTTACCCCAAAGTTTTGTCACGCCCAAAGTGTCCATCAAGGCCTCCCTCTTGCAATTCATATATTATAACATGTCGTAAAGAACATCTTGGTATGCACAAGCGATTGCCATAAAACAAGTACCCATCATGCGAGAAGAACTTCAAAGCCTCTCCTTCTCGACAATCTTTCCAAATCTTCAAAAAGTCATGATCGTCTGAAAATATTATTTTAGAATTAAAATTAAAAATAAAAAAGAAAAATAAAATTATTATCTTGTCTTCATTTTTTTTTTTCATTTTCTTTTATGCATATTATTATTTTAGGATTTCAAATCCAATCACAGAGACCTGCATATATAGAACTCAACATAAATGATATTCTACTCAATGCATTAGCAAATTTGTTTTGGAGACCAGATTTATGCCGAATTGGAAAGGTAAATTCTTGAAAGTAAGCCCCCCATTTTGCATGTCTAGCATTTACTTTGTGTTGGCCATTGATGTACTTCAGAGCCTCATAATTTGAGAATAAAATGAACTCTCTGTGAATCAAATAATGGCGCTAATGTTGGAAGAAATGAAAAATAGCATAGAACTCCACATCCTAAGTTGAATAGCGATGCTTTGCATCATGGAGCTTCTCACTAAGAAGGCAAATGATTTTCCTTCTTGACTCAAAACAGCTCCTATTTACTTGTGGGGAAGCATCACAATCTAAAGAAAATACCTTCTCAAAATCTGGCATTGCTAACACAGGGGCAGTAGTCATTTTCTCTTTTACTAAGTCAAAGCTTTCAGTAGCTTCCTTACTCCATTCAAATTCACCTTTCTTTAAGCAATCAGTGATGAGGGCTATAATTGAGCTAAAATTCAGAATAAACCTCCTATAAAAAGGAGATAGTAAATGAAAGCTTCATACCTCATAGATATTACTAGGAGTTGGCCAACTGCGAATAACATCCACCTTGCTTGGATCAATTTTAATTCCCTCCTTTGAAACAACATAACCAAGAAACACCAAGCTATCAGTTAAGAAGTCACACTTCTTAAGATTGGCATATAACTTCTGTTCTAACAATACTTGGAACACTTGTCTGAGGTAATCAATATGTTGTTTTTCATTCAGACTGTACACCAAAATATCATCAAAGTAAACCACCAAAAACTTACCAATGAATAGTCGAATACTTGATTCATGAGGCACATGAAAGTACTTAGTGCATTTGACAATCCAAAAGGCATGACAAGCCATTTGTACAACCCATCTCTGGTCTTGAAGACCACTTCCATTCATCTCCAAGTATGACTCTTATTTGATGGTACCCACTCCTTATATCAATCTTGGAAAAAACCTAGGAGCCACTTAGCATATCAAACATATATCTGGATGAGGGATAAGTTAACTGTAACAGTTCTTCAGCAGCACACTTCTTAGCTTTGGGATTCTTGTTTTTATATCCCTTAGGGTCGTAGCTCTCAACCTTAGAACAATGACTTAACTCTAGTAACCTATCCAGCACCTTAAAAGAAAATAACAAAAAACAAAGCTCAAAGCTCAAAGCCCAAAATCAACCGCCAAAAGCCCAAGCCCAAAGGCCAAACTCTAGCGACAACATGGGCCTGTGAAAGAACTCAAAACTTCTTTGGACACTTGAGCGAAACCTTAAAGACATTGGCGACCCCAAGTTCTATGAGCACCCAAGCCCTTGGAACCCAGAAATCGGTGGGAAGAACTAGACCTGCATCGCAATTCTTTGCCACCCCCTTCCTCAGCCAGGTTGCAGGGTAAGCCACGACAGTGCCGCCGCACACTAGTATTGCGTCTCCATCGATCTATTGCAAGGCCCATCAACTAGTGTACCTTGACGCAGCTTAGGGCCACCATCATCTGCAACTTCGTCAACTCCTCACAAAGCAACAACAATCCTCATTGCAATCGAGCCTCCTCCCTCCAAAATTGGTTAGTACAAGATTGACAAAAAACCCATCTCTCACTATAGCTTTCATCCCTTTAATTTGATTGTTGAGCTAAGGCCGTCGTGACTTGGTTTCCCAGCGATCCAGATCAGGCGTAGCAAAGCCACCCCTATAGAATATGTGGAGGTTGGAGTAAAGTACTTGGTTGGTTGGAGCCAGATTGATGGCCTCGGTAGAGTGGGTAATGGCAGAGTACACAGTATTGCCATTGGCTTTGGCTTTGGCTTCGTCGGCCACAGATGATCCTTGGTGACAAATAATCAGACGACTAGCAAGGTCGCCATAGATGCCAGCTTATAGTCAACTCCCATGGAGCAGGATGATAGTGATGACAATCATTAGTGAAGTTGATGGTAATTAACATTAAAAAGCAGCGGTGATAAAAAACAAGAACAGCTAGGATTTAGGAGAGTACAAGTCATTAAAATTCTCCATTGTTTAGATCAATTGGATGTCTAAATATAAAATAGAAATAATAATGAATTAATAAAAAAAACCACAAACGGATTATATTATAATTTCGGGAGGCTTTAGGTCAAGTTCAATTTAAGTGCCTTGCGGATGAATGTGTAGAACTTTATAATACACTACTATTTTTAGTAGGAGTCTTATCTTATATAGAACCCATCTCGCCTGAGAACTACATGCTTAGTTATACTTCATCAAAGTGAACAAAACTACCAAAACTATCACACCTCACAGGGCAAGATTTACCAATGCAACCAATCAATTCATCCCAGCTAAATAACAAGACCACGCTAAAATTTTTCTACAAAAGTGATTACTGTTGTTTGGCCTGCCCAAAAGTAAAAGTTCTTTCATATTTTTTGACTGCTTGCTATCTTGGTAGATATATCATTTTATCTTTTGATAACATATCTTGATACAATTTGAAATAAAATTAAACAAATGAAAACCAATATTGGCAGTCAATGAAACCAAAATAATTTAGTTGTAAATTGTGGGAGATGCAAAAGTCATGTCTATCTAATGCGAGCACCTTTTCCTGAATTCCACCTTCAATTACAATTGGGCTCTTCAAGAAAGAAATTGACAAGAGAAAGACTTTGAAAAATAGAGAAGATAAAGGTAATAACTCTTGTATAATTGCTTGATGTGTTCATGTACAGTTGTATAATTGCTATTTATACAACATTTGATGAAGACCTAGCCACTAGTAGACAATAGATCACATGTGCTATCTGAAGGAGTTGTCTGATGTACAATTGAAGTGTGTGGTTTGGGTGAAGTCTGGAGCTGACATATAACAACAAAGAACTGGTTTCTTGTACTATTGACATAGTGCACGAGTTGTCTCCTCTTGTGGGGAAAAATTCTAGATAGTTCCTTTGGGTAAGGATTGCCTATGTGCATCCTCATTGCTGAGGCTGCTGTGGTGATCATCTTGCTGTGAGATTATAGTGTTATTACTTCACCTCTACAACAGCTTCAACTTGGTTCAAACATTTTGGAGATTTCCTTAAGCATCATGGTGCTCACATGCATATTAGCTCGATCCCAACAAATTTGACAGTTGAGTCAAAAAGAGTAAATATCAAGCATTTCATTCACTCAAAATCAAAATCGGTTACGCAGTCTATTTTCTCACTTCAAACTAATACCAACCAATCAAAATTAAAGACAAATAAAGGTGTAAAAGGACAAGCTTACACTGTTGTCTGCTGTTTTACCTCCAACATATAAATGGTTGATTAGGCAAAAAACGAGGAACAATTATCACTATGATGCTATTCTTAAGGGGGAGGAAGGAAAAACAAACAAACAATGTGGATATGCCTCAAATGGCAAGATTATAGAAAATTTTACCAAGCACCAAACAATGTACATAGTAGTGACTGCACAAGAGAAGTTAGATTCAATACACACCAAACAGTCAGAATCATTCAAAATCGTGACGGTAATCATTCAACAAATGTGGGGAACTTAACTGAAACCATCAGGATCGGAGGAGATGCAGACATCAAAGGAAGATGTCTACATGTTCGATATCAAAACGTGAATGGACTCAAATATAACGAGATTGAGAGAATGAATTTTCTGATATATAATTACACCCATTCTGTGGTGTATATAAACAGATTACAATTATACTACAACGTACTACAACTATTGTGTACTACTGTACTACACAACATATACAAGGTAAGTAGTTACAACAATATATTCCCTTGTAGTCTATTCCTAATAGGGAACGATGACTCACACTAACACTCCCCCTCAAGTTGGCGCATATACATCAACCATGCCCAACTTGCTTAGTGAGTCATAAAATGTCTTCCTGGAAACTCCTTTGGTAAGTACATCTGCAAGTTGCTCTTCAGTTGGAACAAAAGGAAAGCTAATAATTTTGGCATCTAGCTTCTCTTTTATAAAGTAACGATCAACCTCCACATGCTTAGTACGATCATGCTGTACTAGATTATGTGATATGTCAATAGCTGCCTTGTTGTCACAATACAACTGCATGGAATTTTTGAGTTTGAAACCCAGATCACGTAACAGATTTCTCAGCCACAACAATTCACACACTCCGTGAGCCATACCTCTATATTCGGCCTCAGCACTAGAATGTGCCACAACTTTCTGTTTCTTACTCTTCCACGTAACCAAATTACCTCCCACAAAGGTAAAGTAACCTGATGTCGACCTCCTATCTGTGATATTTCCAGCCCAATCTGCATCTGTGAAGCCACAAACTTCAAGAATATTGTTGTGTTTAGAAAACAGTACTCCCCTTCCTGGAATTGACTTCAAGTACTTCAGAATTTGCATAACAACATCCATGTGACTCTCACTCGGATTATGCATGAACTGACTCACCACACTCACTGCATATGCAACGTCTGGTCTAGTATGAGCCAAATAAATCAAGCGCCCAACTAACCTCTGATAGCGAGCTCGATCAGTAGGTACCTGATCTGGATACTCAGCTAAGAATTGATTCTGTTCAATAGGAGTGTCAATAGGTCTGCAATCCAACAAACCTGTCTTTGTCAACAAGTCAAGAACATACTTCCTCTGGCACAGATAGATTCCCTCTCTCCCCCTGGCTACCTCAATTCCTAAGAAGTACTTAAGCTCACCCAAGTCCTTCATCTCAAACTCAGAGGCTAGCTGTCTCTGTAGTCTATCCATCTCAACAGTATCATTACCAGTGATTACCATATCATCCACATAAATAATTAGAGCTGTTACCTTACCTTGTTGATGCTTGAGAAACAAGGTATGGTCTGAGTTGCTCTGCCTATAACCAACCTTCCGCATGAACTATGAAAATCTTCCAAACCAAGCATGAGGTGACTGTTTGAGACCATACAGAGACTTTCTCAATTTGCATACAAACTCACCAGGAGAAGCAACTACATACCCTGGTGGAAGGCTCATGTACACTTCCTCGGCTAACTCTCCATGAAGAAATGCATTCTTGATATCAAACTGTCGGAGTGGCCAGTTTAAACTAGCAGCGAATGAGAGCAGAACCCGAATAGTATTCATCTTGGCAACAGGAGCAAAAGTTTCATCATAGTCTATACCAAATGTCTGAGTAAATCCTTTTGCAACAAGACGTGCTTTGTATCGATTCACTGATCCATCTGCATTATGCTTCACGGTAAACACCCAACGACAACCTACAACCTTCTTGCCTTGTGGTGGAGGCACAAGTTGCCAAGTATTGTTCTTCTGCAACGCCTCCATCTCTTCATCCATAGCCTTCCTCCACTTTGGATCCCCCAATGCATCCTGCACTTTGTTAGGTACTGATACAGCAGATATTTGATTCACAAATGATTCATATGACTTCGACAACCTCCTAGTGGACATATAGTTGGCTACTGGGTATTTTTGATTTAGCAGTAAGAGTAGATTCATATCTTTTGGCTGATTGACCCCGAGTGGTCCTATGTGGTAATACATATTGCTCAACATTAGACTCACTACTACTAGTATCAATGGATGGACATACCTCAAATGGGTGATCTTCAGTACCAGGAAGCTGTGGGTCAGGGGTAGAAGGGTTGGCAGGAGGGGCAGGCCTGTCTTCAACCTCATTCTGAGTGATCGAAACTGGTGCTTCTGCTGCTGGAGGCGGCGAGCAAATAGTCTCAATCGGATCCATCAAAATACCTCCTGGCTGTGTAGGTTCTCCTTCTCCTTCTGATTCCTCCTCCTCTCTATGATATAGCTCTTCAAAATATGAATTCTCCCCCTGAAGAGCTGTATCTGAAGAGGACAAATAACTCATGTCTTCAAAGAAAGTAACATCCATAGTGACATAATACTTGCTGGTTGGTGGATGATAGCACTTGTATCCCTTCTGATAGCCTCCGTAGCCAACAAACACACACTTAAGGGCTCGGGCATCCAACTTAGACCTCTGATTTTTTGGTACATGGACAAAAGCAACACAACCAAAAACACGAGCTGGAAGATTGTGAAAGGAGGGTAAGGAGACATGAGAGGCGAGAACCTCAAATGGAATTTTTCCTTGAAGGACACTGGATGGAAGACGATTGATAAGGTGAGAGGAAGCATGTATAGCATCACCCCAAAGATACTTAGGCATATGACCACTAAAAAGAAGGGCACGAGCCATATCAAGTAAATGACGGTTTTTCCTTTCGGACACTCCATTCTGTTCTGGTGTGTGCGGACACGTGGTTTGGTGAACAATCCCATTGGTTTTAAAAAACTCTTGGAACACATGGTTAACATACTCCCCCCCCATTGTCAGAACGAAGGACTTTAATGGTGCTATGATATTGTATTTGAACCAGATTACGAAATGTTTGAAAGGCAGGGAAAACCTCATCTTTGGTTTAAGAAGAACAACCTATGACAATCTCGTACAATCATCAATAAACAACACAAAGTATCGCATACCCGATATAGTGGGCTCTCTAGAAGGTCCCCAAACATCAGAATGAATCAACTCAAAAGGAATAACACTTTTATTAGAAACGCTAGGAGAATAAGTAGCACGGTGACTCTTTGCCAAAACACATGTTTCACAATGTAAAATAGACTCATCCACACCAATAAACAAAGTAGGCATGGTCTTTCTCATAAGACTAAAAGAGGGATGCCCTAAACGGAGATGCCACAACCAAATTTCACTTAGCTTATCAGAACTCGAAGTCAAAGTGGCGCGGGACTGTGCTCCTGGTTTCTCTCCTGCGTATGTCTGATCCAGATGGAACAACCTGCCCCTCAGATACCCCCGACCAATTATCTCCCTGGTGAGAAGATCCTGAAAAATTACATACATAGGATAAAAGGTTACGGAGCATTTAGACTCAGTATTCAACTGGGGAACAGATATCAAATGGTGAGACAAGTCAGGCACATATAACACATTATGAAGTTCTAAGGTGGGAGTAATACGAACTGACCCTGACCCTAACACAGGAAAGGCCTCACCATTGGCATTGGTTACAAAGGACACTGGTGGGGAAGACAATTCAGTAAAATATGATTTATCATAAGTCATATGATCGGAGGCACCAGAATCAATAATCCATGTATCAGAACCAACAAAGGTAGAAATCTTTAAAGCCATACCAATTTTACCTCGACCAGCTATAGAGGCCGTAGGAGTAGCTCCACCTGCTGTATGATGATCTTGTCCAGCCACTCCATAGAAATTTGGTTCTTGGACCAATTGAACAGCAGCTGCTTTCGCCTTAGGACGATAGCCTTGCTTCTTAGGTTTTAAGATGTGGGTTCAACTTCCAACAAGTCTCGCGAACATGCCCAAGGTCGTTGCAATAAGAGCATTGGGGATGAGGGTGGTTGGTGAAACCTTGTGGGAAACCTTGCTGATGGAGTGGGGCTGAATTCTGCTGCTGAAGGAAAGGTGCTGGGGGCTTGGCATGAATGGCTAGGCTGGATACTTCAACCTGTGCATGTTTGACACTTTCCTGCTGTGACTCATCCTTGCAGATGTATGTAAAAGCTGTGTTCAAACTAGGAGGGTCTGTCATTCTGAGCAATTCTCCCTTGGCACTGCTATGTTTCTCATCAAGCGCTCTCAAGAATATATGAACCTTCTCAAGTTCCTTCTCTTTCTGGTACCACACAAGATCTTCCTGATTCTTGATCTTGCAATGACGCTTCTGATCAATTTCAGCCTATACACTCTTCAGCTTGGTGAAGTACACAGCTACTGGTTCCCTATTCTGTTGCATACTGCCAGCTTTGCACATCAATTCATGAACCTGTATAAAATCAGACTCATTTGTATACAAATCTCCCAATGTCTTCCAAATTGTTTCAGCAGTCTCACACTCTTCCACCAACTGTAGCACATCTTCAGTCATGGCTTTGAATAAAAGAGCCATCACATATCCATCATCATCCTCCCAGTTAGCATAGGCATCTGCATCTTCCTTTCTAGGAGCTTTGGTTGTCCCAGTTACATGCCCCATCCTGTGTATGCCACGAAGATGGACAGACATAATCTTCTTCCATGTTCGAAAATTGGTACCATTGAGTTTCAGACCCCTGAAAGAACCACCGTCTGAATTTCGGACAGAAACCTCAATCTTTTGAACCTCATTGATCTTAGAATTTCCACCTTCATCACCACCCATCGTAACAATATAGTAGCAAAACCACAGAGTATGCAGCGGGATAAGAGAATTAAATAGAAAAGTAACAAAAAGGATCGTGCAACAACTTTCTTTCTTCTTCTTTTTTTTTTTTTTTTTTTTTTTGCTGCACGGGTTGGTGACCTGGAGAAGGGCGGATCTGGCTTCTGAATTGAGATGGAGAACCGAACTGGAATTGATGGATCTGAACTAGGGAGATGTCAAGAGAGACGGATCGCCGGGGCTGGGCGACGGAGTCGGAGTGCTGGGCGACTGCGCCGGAGTTCCGCAACGAAGGACGAAGCCGGAGTGTTGAGCAGAAACGACGGAGTGCCGGCGACAGCCTGGGGACAGCAGCGGAGTGCGACCAACTCTGGACAACAGCGACGACCTAGGGTGCGACGAACAGGTCTGAACTTCATCTGATGCCGATCTGATGCCGGATCTGATGCACAGCAACCTGGAGATGACGCCGAAGTCAAAGACAAAGTGATTGTTCTTTGACGGACGCCTAGGATTACAAGTGGAGATGATGGCGCCGAAGTCAAAGGTTTGACGGACGCCGAGGATGCAAACAAACCCTAACAACGGGGTTCTAACTGAATTTAGAAAGAACAAGAGACAAAGTCCTTTCGGATCTTTGCTCTGATACCAACTCAAATATAACGAGATTGAGAGAATGAATTTTCTGATATATAATTACACCCATTCTGTGGTGTATATAAACATATTACAATCATACTACAACTATTGTGTACTACTGTACTACACAACATATACAAGGTAAGTAGTTACAACAATATATTCCCTTGTAGTCTATTCATAATAGGGAACGATGACTCACACTAACAAATGGTGTATTGTACTCTTTTTCTCGTTCGACAGAAGTTATTTTTGTCACACTGGATTTTTGTTACTAGGCAAGGTTTTCGACGAAGCAACGAGAGGAGCACCGACGTTTGGGCGACACAAGGGGGAGTGTTACCTAGATTATGTGTCTGACCCAAACTCTAGTTACTTATCCGAGTTGTAATAGGGTTAGTCTTGCAGATATCATAATCATTGTACGATTGCATTTTCTTATAAGACTCCGATTCTTTACTTGTAATCATTTATATAAAGAGACCCCTATTTTCAATGAAATACACCATTCATTATCCAAATTCTTTCTTCTGCATATTTAGAATCCCTAAAACAAAAGGCGCGTATGCATGCAAATAATTGAAAAGCGTATATGCATGCAAACATATGTGCAGGACAAAAAACATATGCAAATGATTTTTGGAAACTTCTATTTCATTAATCGAATAACTGATCGCAACGTGTCCACCACATCACCAACCATACTTTATTTCATATAAGACAACAACAACGTCGTACATCTTTAACACTATAAAAATGAAGGACCACCGAGCTGATGGAAACTTCCCCACAAAGGCAGCAAAAGGCACAGTATAGGTAGGTACGTATTTATGGTTTTACATGATGGCGCACGCTTGGGGATTTTCTTCACTGAAACAATCGGGGCGGGTCACGCAGTAACTAGTTGTATAGCTCCTCCCACCGCCGTAACTATCATAGACCGGCCTTCCATAGTAGCCATCGTACTGTATGTAAAGGGCAAGCCTACCGTAACCATACCCAGTTTCGCAGGGACCACCAGGACGCCCTCCGTAACAGTCCATACAACACGGGTTCTTCGGCTTTGACTCATCCTTGGGCTTCGACTCATCCTTCGGCTTCTGGCCGTCTTTGGGTTTATCTTCCTTTGGTTTCTCTTTAGACACGTCCTTGGCTTCTTTGGGCTTGTCTTTGAGCTTCTCGGGCTCTTTGATCTCGATGCTCTTAATGGCGCCACCTCCTTTGCAGCATAGCTTGTCCCTGATCTTTTCAGGACTGCAGCAGACCACTTTGATGATCACCTGGTTGTTCTTCTCGTCGTACGTCTGGTCACGTATTTCTCTTGTTCACAAATATCCAACCAATAGTACCACAAATCACTTAGTTTACGTTTTTCACAATATTAATGAACCGAACTGGAAGAGAAAAGAGACTCACGAGGGAATTTACAGAGAACTTTCTTGACCTTCCTGTAGCATTTTTCACACTGAAGATCTACCTTCAGAATCATAGTCACCTGACATTAATACAATCATTTGCAGAAATTAGATAGATATAGAAAGGAGGTTTTTTTTCTGCAAAACAAGAAGGGCGTGATTAAGAATTGATCGAGGTTGATGTTCTCGGGTTTGAAGATTAGAAATCGAATCCATCAGGTTCTGTGTTTCTGACAGAAGAATGATGGATTGAGTAGTATGTGACAAATTGAAGAAGAAACAGTGCAAAAACTTGAGAATTAAAATGATCAGTAGCAGCCACAAAAAATACTTTTTTTTTTTTTTTCTGAAGAGGAAAATAAAATTACAACACAAAATCTCTAACCACACCAAAATTAAATTGGTCTAAGTCAAATGCTGAGCAAGCCAAAAGTCTCGCCAGATAATCGGATCCAGAGCTTGATGTCCAAGAGAGGTAATTGTGTCCGCCACAAAATTTGCTTCTCAAGGAATATGAGAGAGAGATTTCCTCAAACATACTAGAGATGCATTGGATACGAACGAACAAGTGAACGAATTTTCCAAGGAGGGTCACATTTTTGCTCCTCACAAAAAATACGTATTGAGAGGAGCAGAATTGATCAAATGGGTGATCTAGTTATCTATATCATAAGAAAAAAAGAAATGGAAAAGCATAAACAACTTTCTAGTGCATAGATAAATACCTTCTTTTCCCCCATTGTTGTAGCAGTGAGTGCTCGATCAGATGAGATCTAATGTTTTAGACAGAGTCTCGACTGAAATGATTGAATACAGGGGAGGAACTACTATAAATGGTGAAGGGGTACGTCAAGAGCCCCCAAGTCAACATCTGACATTTCTTCACTTAATTATTATACATATACTAAAGCTGGTTGCATTGTTTATCACTGTTCATTACTGTTCATATGACAGTGAAGTGACGGTTTTGCCCTCGACTTTTGACTGAAATTATAATTCTGCCATAACCTTTCAATTTTTTTTAATTTTTTTTTTAAGGGAGAGCAATTCTATTTTGTATTTGTAAATTTCTACAAATTATGGAAAATGTTTATTATTTGTTGTATCCCATTTGTTGCTAATCTATTATTAACAACAAAACAAATCATATTCTAAGTAGCACTGATGTTTTTTAGATTGCGAGTATTCATCTATTATATATGAAACTTAAAAAAAAAAAAAAAAAAAACCCGCAGCATTGCTCGGGTCAGTTTTCTAGCTATTAATATATATTAAGCGTAGATACACTGTTACACTGTTTTAAGGATAGTGGATTGACGGTTTTGTCCTTAGTTCTCATAATTTCAGGCTGCCATTGATGTGTTCTAAAGTGCGGTAAACAGTCTTTAGAATGTCCATTAAAAAAAAAAATACAGTCGTTAGAATGTCTGGGATATTATGAGGCTGTCGTTCTTGACCCGGAGAAGTTGCTATTGCTGTATGGATAAGGATGATTGGGAAAAAGGGCTTCGTTGCGGGTTTGTTGGTACTGTTTCCCAACATCAAACGTGGCCATCATCTGATTGAATCAACAGCGGTGAAAGGTTGGTAAGATTGGGGCTTAGTAAAATCAATATCGCCCCATTCATCTGATTTCCTTTGATCGCGGTTATTTCTTTTCACTATCATGACTATGCTAATCCAGACCGAATTTTGCCTTTTTCTCTCTTCCTCCCTCTTGCGGTCCTGCCTCCTAAATCGAACAGCAGCAGCTGCAGCTCTCGCTCTCAACTTTACATAGGGAGAGAGAAACTTGGCAAATTTATCAATAAAGCATCGAAATTTTGACCCCTAGTACTGTTTGTTAAACTGGGTTTCGAATTTAGGATTAAGATTATTGCCTTACTGGGTCTCTGGATTCTCTAGCTTTAATGTGTAATGTATCGAGCATTAACATTTTATTTTTAATCAGCTCATCTTTTTCCACTTTTGACTACTTGCTCTCCTGTAATGCTTTAGCTCTAGGAATTTTTGTGTTTGTCTTTGGAACCATCACACCTTTTGAGCTTATGACTTCATAATAAATTATATGGCATTTTTCAAGTCAATTATATGTCTTCAGAATGCTTTCTTGATTGTACTGGTAAGAGCTCTTGGCTGCCTATTCTATCTATATAA
This sequence comes from Rosa chinensis, assembly GCF_002994745.2. NCBI lineage: Eukaryota > Viridiplantae > Streptophyta > Magnoliopsida > Rosales > Rosaceae > Rosa > Rosa chinensis. The sequence goes on from NC_037088.1 coordinate 39,907,108, forward strand.
GCACATAAGCACATATTCTAATCGCCCTAACACGATTATAAGATATGAGAGTAAATACATAGTGCAGACAACTTCCAAAGCAAGGTTGAATAAATCAAATTAATCTCTGTTCTTCCATCCTAAATTTAATAGCTAACTACCAAATGTTTTATAGCTTTTTAGGAATAGAAACCAGGCTACAAACAACTATTTAATCACAATCAATATTTTCGAGAAAAAGATGCTGAATCATTATGGAGAAAGAAAAGAAAGTAGCTTCTTTGAATTGAAAGACATATTAACAGAGTGATATTTTTGATGAATTGAATCAATTGAAATGCATAATTGATCAATTGAATAAAAATCCTTTTTTGTATGTATATATTTCAATTGATGAATCAAATAGGAATCACTTTTCCCGATTGAAAACTTTATGAGTCCAAGTATAATACAAATATTTATTGCTTATACAAATTTCTCTTCTTTTTACTAAAATCTGCTTTGATTTATTTATGTGCAGCTACTTCGTGCATGTAATTTCGCTGACAAAGTCTTCAATATCAGTGGTAAGTGGTAACTCATTTAATATTTACTGTTCTTATTTATCTTTGTGTTCATTTTATGATGTTTGTTTTAATGACTTATAATGATGTTTGTTTAGAAGTTATTCACTGCACAGCATATTGGTTTCTAATTATTTGAAAATTTTTGTGCTATTTACACTATGCACTTTTGTTCTACATAAACTCTTTACTTTAGTGTTGATGTGTTTGAATATAGCTTTTTAGAGCAGTCTCCTATTGAAATAGATGTCTCTGCTTTCTAAATCTTGGTTGATAACTAGATCAATGCTCCCACATCTATTTAGTTTCTCTTTCATACAAGTACAACAGCAAATAACTAAAGTCATCTTTAATATATTAAATTTTAAATTCGTAAGTTGTATTTGAATAATTTACAGATCTGGCCAACTCCTCAATTTCCAGAGAAATAGGATTTATATCTCAATAAAATATGTTATTTTCCTTATTATTATTTTTGAATATTTTCAATTTTGAATGGCTAGATATGAGGATTACATTGATATTTTTAGATTTTGACATCATTTTTTAGCCTGTTTTGATTAATGATAAAAATGTTTTATTTTCAATACTCATTATATGGATTTAGTTTCATTTGCTTTTAACACTTTAAGGGAGGGTGGGTGTATTCTACATCCTTTATTTGTTTTTCCGGAGAACATGTCTGAGAATAGCAACATTGCAAGGCCCATTGTAAATGACAGATGGATGATTTTTGGCTCTCTTTGCTGATCCTTTAAAGCTTATATTGAATGAATATATCTCTATTCTGCAAACAGAGATTATTGACTGGTTGTTTTAGCTTCATCCAGGTCCATAGTTAAGCTATTAAATTTGTTTTTCTGTTTCCATCTATATGAATGTAAATAATCTTGCAAATGAAAGAAAGCTTCTCTTTTTTTTCCCCCCTGCCCATTAAGTTTTCCTCACATCTGTTTGAATCGTTAAAACTTCTGACTTCCCTCTTAATTAAAATTTGACCATCCCCCATCTGTACCCTTTAGTCAATGTTTAAATGTTAAAGAGTTAAGTGAATATCGACACGAGTTACTGATTTTTTTTTTTTCCCATTCACTTTGGCCTATTGTACTACCTTAATATAACTGTTTGTCATACTCCAGACATGTATACCAGTGACCTAGCTTAAGCTAATTTATATAGCATCGAGTTAAAGAATATACCTTTCGTATAGGTTCTCGGATATATCTTGCATTGGCATTGTAAGCTTTTCCCATTCACTCATCTGATCATATGTTTATTTTGTATTGCAATAAATTTTTAACTGCATTTTTTGTTTTATTTATTTACTTCTCTTCTTGATACTTTTCTCATTGAATTTGAACTTCCACCATTAATTGAAAATCTGATTTCCAGATTTTGTGCAATAAACGTCCTGAAATGTCTGAAGAAGCATATAATTGATATTCAAACTAACATTCCATTTGATCAATATCACAGCTTATAATTGTTATTGATTATTTTTGTTACGATTGTTTCATGTACAGGTTGATTCATCTTGAACCAATTATACAATATGGAAACGGAACCAAAATAACAAATGAAATGAAGCAGTCAACTGGAATATTTTGTATGACTACAACATCTAACGCAGCTGCAGATGAAGCAATCAGCTAGAGGATTTTGTACAACTACAATTGGAGCGATTACGTTTTTGACCAAGCTCCAGCAACAGCTTTTGCTAGATTAACTTATAGCCCTTTTTAGAACTAGGATTTATGCACCAGCTCCGGTTGAATAAGCTTCAACTAAAATGTAAACTGTATAAAACCTCTTTTACTATTTCAATAGTATGTAGCAATTTCTTTTTTGTATTTCTTGAGTTTTGTATTTCTTAATGTTGTCCTTATGACAAAGGACAGCTGCTTAGTCAATGCATGCATTCATGTTTAAAATGCATGAGTTTATGATTTTGAACAAGTCCATATTTAATGCTTGACATTGTACCTGATATGATTTCGGCTCTTGGTATGGAAAAGTTTAAACATTTTGGAATTCCATTGAATTCTTGTAATCAAATTCTTTTAACTTTGCTTGATATATAGAGCTTACTGGTGTTTTAGCTTAATAGTTTGAAACTTCCCCCCTATAGATATATCTTTCAATCTAAATGGTATCGATTGTTTTGTGTGGTTGGAGTGATGTAAGAAGATTATAAGCCAAAGAGCATACCAGTTCTGCCATGGATATGAACCCCAATTGATGTCAACACCTTGGACAAAAAACCCCACTCTTTTCTACCTTGACCTGACCCCAGGTAACAAACTGAACATGTGGTTTTATGGTGTTTCTTTTTCTTTGCGAATTTTTTGCAGGTATATAGTTTTATTTCAACTTACTATCTCCTTTATTTGTGCATCATTACATTGAAGGACTTTGCCGACAAATATTTCTGTGCAACCACATCCTATCGAACTGAAGCATAAACATAATTGTATTTGCAAAAATTCTAATATGGACCAAGGTGTAGGTGGACCATAGACAAAATGATGGGCAAAATGGGGCATTTGGTGGCAAAATATCTGATTTTTTTGCCTAGGTGCAAGTGGACCTTGGTCCATGGAAGTCTCTTTGTTGTATTTGTTTTCCTCCATTCTTGTTAAAGTAATAGAGAATGGAAAGGTTCAAGATGAGTGTGATGTGCAGACCAAGTCTAATGTGACCAGTGATGAGTCTGATGTGACTAACGTTAATGTGCCAAAGACTAATATGCCAAAGGCTATGCACAGTGAGGCTAGTGTGTGCAGTGGTGTACCTAAAGCTATGTCTACTACTAATGTGCCCAAGGCTGAGCCTAGTGAGGTTAATATCAGTGCTAGTGGGCCTAGTGAGGCTAATGTTTGTCCTGCTGTGCATGGAAACCAAGTTATCTCAGCAACAACTCACACTTAAAGTCTTCTCCATTTGATTATGGGAAAATCATCCGTACAGTAATTGACCTTTGCCCCATTCTAAACTTCAGTACCTCACGTTTAGAAAATATCAGAACGGTAGCTGACGTTCTAACCCCAACAGAAGATTGGTACCTGGAGCCGTTAGCTCCGTTACAAAAATTGATAGCTGCCATATTTTGATAATTAAATGACCAATTTACCCTTTTTTCTCATATAATAAAATAAAGAAAAAAAATTTTGTTTTATGAAAATGCCAAAATGAAAGGGTGAAGACTAAGGAGGGCCGTAGGTGGGAAGGGGTCAAGCAGCGACGACGGGAAAGCTCAAGTCGTGATCTGCCCCCAGCAATTTCAAGGCAGCGGTGCAACACAACAGCACTCCAACAAAGTCGGTGAGCAATCATCCATCAACTACAACCACCATCACCATTACCACAACAACACTCCAACAGAGTCGCTCGAGAGGCGAGAGTGGCTGGCTTCGTTAGAAGGTAGCGGAGGAATTGGAAAGTCATCATCCATCAGCCACCATCACCATCACCACAGCCAAAACCACAACCACACGACCCCGTCCCCAAACTTTTGATTCAAACAACACCCATAGCAAATTCAACCCAAAACACCACCAAAGTGATTAAAGGAAAACAACTTGAGAAGATTTCCATCTTGATCACTTTGATTTCCCGAAACCCAGACAAAGCCAAGTCCTTGAGCTAGTCATTGGGTTTACTTCTTGGCCAGGTTTAAAGTTGGGTCCGACTCTGATTCAACGCAGAGCAAGAAGAAAGTGGAGCTACTAGAGAAGATAGTGGAGGAGAATGATAGGAGCATTTTAATGCGACGTTTTAATTGTTATTTCCTCATATTTACTTAGTTATTTCCTTAACTGAATCTGTCTTGTTTAGGAAAGTTACTATTTTTAGAAAGTTTCCATTTTTAGTAATAGTTTCTATTTTCAGGTCCTTGGAGCAAACAAGCTGGAATAAGCTCCAAAAGGGAAAGAAAAGCTGGAGAACGTTGGAGGGAGCTCAAGGACTGCATAAATGAGCTGAAACGAAGAAATGAAGTTTTCCTGGTCCAACCAGGAAATCCTGTTTCAACCAGGAAACCCTGTTCAGAAAAGGAAACTTTGTCAAAGCAAGACTCCTGAGCAAACAAGGAAGCATGAGTGGAAAAATAAAGGAAATTGACGTTGGAGGAAGATTCCTGGAGGCACTAGGAGACATCATGGCTTGAAGATGACATGGAGGCCCAAGAATCTTCTAGATTAATGTGGATTTTCGGCAAATGAAGAAAGCCCATTGGATTTTGGGTTTGTGACGCATGAGAGATATTTTTAGAGGATTTATATGTGTTTGCCGTGAAATACAAAGAGGAAAAGAAGGAGACAACGTTGAAAATCATAAATATAATTGAAGATATGCCTTAGAGATTTTCTAGGGAGAGTTTTAAGGGAGGAAATATTCTTGGAGGAGTTAATTGTGTTGTTGCCATAAAATACCAAGAGGAAAAGAAGGAAGTAACGTGAAAAATCAAGGAGATTGGCTCCATACAAGGAATGATATGCCTTGGAGGAAATCAAGGGAGAGTTTTAAGGAAAGGAGGAGTGTGTGCAACAAATAAAAGATATTCTTGGAGAATTAAAACTGATTTTGCCGTGGAAATAAGGAAGTTAACGTGAAATTCTCAAGAGGAAATCAAGGGTGACGTTGGAGATAAGGTTTGGAGAGTTTTAAGGAAGGGTGAATGCTCAAAACAAGTCTAGGTTCATCCCTACATTCCCTAAAGGAATTTTGGTCGAAAATAAGGAAATAAATCAGATTTAATTCATAGATATTTCGGCAAATATATATTAAGGGATTATAAACTTATTTTGGAGAGTTATTTTGGAGAGTTTTGATCAGATGGACGACACACCAAAGGTGACATGGCACTCTATGATTGGTCGAAGCTATGTGGAATTTTCTGAATGCTTGGAGAGCCTTGGCCGTCCCCTATATATACTCCCCTATTCTTGACGTTAAGAGTTCCACACTCCACGCACCCCATAATTCAGAAAAATCTCTCCATAACGTCAAGCTCTCTCTCCGCCCTCTAGTGCAATCCACGGTTTCAAGCAAGGAAGAAGAAGAAGAAGAAGGAGCTGTGAGCATCATCATCCATCCTCCACCTTGAAGACTTGCTTCCAAGATTCAAGCATCCAAACGTCAACCCTTCATCCTCATCTCCATCTCATGGTGTAATTCAACCTCTTTCTTTGTAACCTTGTTTGATTTCGTTGGAATTGTTTCTAGTTGACAATAATATTTGAACAAAGTTTAATTCTGAATTTCTTATGATTAAATGAATTTTCGATTCCTATAATTGTGATTCGAAGTTGCTTTTGTGAGATTGTCAATTAAATTTGTTTTACAGAAAACTTTTATATGTTTATGTTCTTTGGTGGCCGACTTAGTATATATGCATGTAATTGATGCTAGATTTAAGTTTGTGATTCACCTAATAGTTTTGTAAACTTGAATCAAAAGTAGTAAAGGTTTTGGACAAGAATCGAGTTTAATTGAAAAGGATTGCAATTAGATGAACTTTTTCATATTAAGTTGTTCACTTAAGTTGATAGCCTTTCTCTATGTGTATTGCGTTGAATATGTTATGATTAGCTAGCTTTCTAGACTTTGATTGCATGTTTGATAAGATTGATCTAGGTGCTTTCACTTAGATTAATTAGCAAGGAAAGTAAAAAATGGAAAATCATTTGCTTCAAATGTTTTACATGATCAACTTCTTTCTCATGACTTGGAAGAACAATTGTAGGGTTGAATCGAATTTGATTATGGAATTGGTTTTGATTTTTGTTTCTTATGTTTCATTCTTGTACTTGTGTTTGTATAGTTTTATTTGTTTTAATTCTTTTAATTTTTGAAATCCAATTCCAAAAACCCCTCCTTAATTCGTAAATATGTGTATACTTGTATATATTCTTGTAAATATTATACCTTGTTTTATTTTAATTCTTTATTTGTCTTACAATGACAGATGTACCCTCAATCCCCAGAATAGAACGATCCCTACTTGCTTATACTACTAATGATAGTTTTAGGGTTAAATTATATGCTTGCTTTGAGCGTATCAGAGAATGAGAGGATGGTGAGTCTGGTGATTAAACTGGTTCACCGAAAAAACAAACCCGGCTACTAGGGTCGCTGTTGCAAAGGGTAAAGCAGCTGGAGAGGGTTCTCATCAATGAGAGATTTAGGAGAAGAGGAGACATGTTGTAGAATGCAGAGAAGGGTTCTTCTAGATTCTGAAAAATTGTTTCTGGGTTTGGTGGGTTTGACCCAAAGACCCCAAAATCTCCATCAGCTCCGTCCAGCTCCCTTCCTTCTCCATCCTCAACTCCACCATCAACTTCACCTTCTCCTAATACGTCGTCGTCCGCAACCCTAGTCGCTCGCCGCCTTCCGCCACTACCACAACACCAAATTGGCTTCGTGTTCATCCCTCCCAGCAAAACCGAGCCCCGTTAGACCCAGTACATAGCCGCCACTTTCGCCGTCAACTCTTCCCCGTTTCCGATCCCAATCTTTCCAAGGCGGTCCATGGCCTGATGGTCTCTCCCGAGTTCGTCGACGGTCTGAGCGGATTTAACTGCTGCGGAGGAGGCGGGTCCACGATGGAGATAGAGTCGAGGCTGCAGACGAGAGAGAGAGAGAGAGAGAGAGAGAGAGAGAGAGAGAGAGAGAGAGAGAGAGAGAGAGAGAGAGAGAGAGAGAGAGAGAGAGAGAGAGAGAGAGAGAACAAATGAACAGTAGGGAAGAGAGAAAAAAATAGAAAAAAAATGAATTAGATAAAACAAAAATGGATTAAAATATGAAAGGACGAAAATATCCTTTAACTCTTAGTTTTTGTAACGGAGCTAACGGCTCCAGGTACCAATCTTCGGTCGGGGTTAGAAGGTCAGGTACCGTTCTGATATTTTCTAAACGTGAGGTACTAAAGTTTAGAATGGGGCAAAGGTCAGGTACTGTACGGACGATTTTCCCTTTGATTATTTGAATCTCTTGCTTGAAATTTTAATCCTGACCGTAGCATGATGGTCACGTGGCATGATCTGCTTGGGTATCTGGAAGAATCCAATTCAATTTGTTGTAACAGCCTCTACTCCCTTCTAGTATAAAATAGCTACTCTTTCTTTGTTAGTAGTCACGTCTCAACCATTTTGTAAAATTACCAATTATCAATATCAATTACTTCTTTCTCTCTCTACTTCTCCTTCTTCCTCAAATTAGTGTGTGATTCTCTGCCATTGTTATTTTGTCCTTAAGCTTTTTACTATCAAGACCATGAATTTTAGCAATTCTAACCTCATTAGTGATGTCAAAGTGAAAAATTAGTCTCAAACAAACTCTATTTTCGAGGTAATCAAAGGGGTTAATTCTTCTTCTTCATTTTTTGTTGTTATTATTGTTTTCCATATATAAGTGTTCATTCTATAAACACGGGAATCTGGAAACAAATAGAATGCAGACATGTGTACAAAAAATAATAATTTTATTAATGATTTAAGTGCGGGTTACAATCTTTGGTAATCCTCTGATTCTATCTCCGACGATGAATTGCACTCAAGGGCTTGACGCTTGATCTTGAGTTGTACGATGGTCACGATAGTTGACACGTGATGAACATTTTGGCTTGAGGTTGGTGAGGAATCGGCTATTTCGCAGCTTGATGGTTCTTCACAAGCTTGGGAGACTTTTGAAATTTTGAGAGTGTTTTCTTCTTCTTTTTTTGCTGAAGTTCTTCTCTTGATTTGAGAAGAGCCATTTATAGTGTTGGCGTCTCTCTCAATTTGGAATGTCTTGATGACATGTAATTAATTGCATTTTCCTTAATAGCATACGACCATTAAGGAATTAGCCAATTAATTTGATGGCTGATTTTAATTGTATTTCATTAATAGCATAATCAAATCAATCAGCTTTAATTAATCGATTTAATCACAACTATTAAGAAATTTAGCCAATTAATTTGATGGCTGATTTTCATCTTGAGTATCAATTTAAATAAATTGACATCTAATCAGCAGACAAAATTTAATACTTGATTTGACCCAGAATTAATTGATTTAATTTGGTTGATCCGCTTTAATATCAATTAATTTAGTCGGAACAAATTCATTTATTGTCGGCGGGCCTTTCATGTGTCACCACGTGTCATTCTCTGAGTCCGCTTGGTTTTGCTTACTCACAAGCCACGTGCACATTTTGTGGGACCCACATGCCAACTAAATTTGTTCGATCATAATTTCAAGTGTTAACATAATTATTTAACGAATTTTATTTTCATTAAATTTTTTGGCGTCTACAAATACTCCCACTTCAAGGTGCGCAGTAAACATGTTATCACGCGTTGGAGGTGTGACTTGAAGTATGAATTTGACTTCATTTGTTTTTTTATAGCTTGACGCGGCACTTTGCTTCACCGTAGCCAACTTCTAGAACTCCAAAGTTGTAGAGATTCCCCTGGAATCTTGATTTAAAATTGTAGAGAGTCTCCCGAAATCTTAATTTAATTTAGTAGAGATTCTCTTGCAATCAAGATTTAATTTTGCAAATATGACAATGACTCCAAATGGACAGGTAACAAAGCCCATAATACAGGAGTATTTATGGAATGGGTCATTTATTATTTTATTTTTTTTGCGAATGAGAAATTTGTTTATAAAAATTCAGCAATCGATATAAGCATTACATAAATTGGTGCCATATATAGCAGGAAATTTTAGATTCCCGCCATATTTTTCTAGTCTCAACTAGGAAATTAATGAAGTAATCCCTAGACCTTTCAACTATAAAAGGACGGCGTCCTTTGTATTTTGAACACAAACTTGTCACCGTTTCCTATCGATTGACGCTCCTCTCAACAGAAGACAAAACTTTTGGCCTTGCCCATTTTTGACGGCGACTACGAGACTTGGCTGCTAGCTCTTAACTTCTCTACTTCGTTGCCTTTTGTCTTTGGTATTGCAGAAGATCATCAAGCAAACAATTAAGGTTATTTGTCTTCATGCGTTTCTTCATTAATAATTGAGATGACCAATGGCCTGTGCTCAAGGTTCTAAAAAACGACCTAGGCGCCTAGGCGCTAGGCGTCGGCATCCCTTTCCGATTTTGGCCTGGGCGAAGTGGTTAGGCTTCGAGCCTCCAGGCGGCCGCCTAGGCGGGTTAGGCGGACTCGTTGGGCGCTGGGTGCTGAATTTTTTTTTTCTTTTGATTCTGGCCAGGTATCAAAAGGATGAAGAACAGAAGAAGAAGATTCAAAACTCAAAATCATTTAGAGACTACCCTCTGAACTGAAACCCAGTCCTCGACTAAACCCTTGATTCAAAATTGACAACCCAACGCTGGCGACTTGATTGACAGTGGTGGTTCCGACGATGAACCCGATGAGAGAGAAAGCTAGAGACCAAAATTCAAATCTTGAGTCTGAACCCGATGACTGGAGCTTTCCTTGGTGAAGGCAGCGAAGATCTTAGGTGCTTGGTTGTCAATTTTGGCGAGAGAAAGAAGAAGGATGACAAGAGATCGAGGTAGAAGACGAGAGACTGCAGAGAGGAAAATGGGAGAGTTCACGAAGAAGAAAGCAGATTTTTCTAATCACACTTAATTGAAAAATGACAATTATGTCCTTACACTAATTAATATAATTACAATCAGTAACACTCTGATAAGAGAGTGGAGATAATTAAAACTAAAAGAAAAAAAAGAAAAAAACACACACTTATTTATATATATATATATATATATTATAAAAATAAAATAAAGTAATAATAAAAAACCGCCTAGTCCATCTAGGTGCTAGGCCCCGAGCTACCGCCGGACTAGCGCCAAACGTTTTTTAGAATCTTGCCGCCTGTGCTGACTTCTTTTTTTTTCCTGACAGATAGAACTTACTTGCCACCGACTCCTTGCCTTGGGCTTCGCGAGTTATTAAAGCATAGAGGAAGCTGAGGTACGTTTCTCTATCCTCTTCTGATAATTTTTGTTTTATATATTTTCATAATCTGCCTAATCAATCTTTGTTCAATTGCATGTCCGCATGTTCTGACGACATATATAAATAGATGCCCCCATGTGCAGACCCAAAGCATGATTCCATGATTCATGCTTTCCTTCTAATCATTTTCTTTCACATGCCATGACGTCATAATTTTTTTTTTTTTTTTTACACGTGAACACGCAAGACGCAGTGATGGTTAAATCAAAGAAAGTCCATCTTCAGTTCTTTTGCGGGAAAAATTCACCAACGGTGTCTGGACACTTAGGGGACTTTCAGAATGATACCTGAACTTACAAAGTTATCAATGTGATACCTGGACTCATTTTTTCGTATCAACATCGTACCTATGACCAATTTCCGTAACGGCTCCGTGACGGAAATTGGCCGTAGGTATCACATTGATACGAAAAAATGAGTCCAAGTATCACATTGATAACTTTGTAAGTTCAGGTATCATTCTGAAAGTCCCTAAGTGTCCAGACACCGTTGGTGAATTTTTCCCAATTTTACACGTGCGATGCACGTGAGTCACTTAATGAAGACAAAATGACCGATTTACCCTCAAATTCTTTCTTTCTTTTCTTTTCTTTTTTTCTTTATTCTTCTCTCTTTCTTTCTTTCTTTTCTTGATTCAAATCATCTTGCTCGTCCGATTCCCACCGCCGATCGCCGATCAAACACCGCCGCTGCGTCTCAACCCATCTTCATGCACCACAGATGGTCAGTTGTTTCTGGTTCCCCCAACTTCAAATCCTATAGCAAATTGAAATTGTGGATTGAGGCTTCACCGCTCACTCCGAGTTCATTCCCGCCGCCGCCGCCAATGACTTGACCACCACTACTCTCGTTCTCTCCTCCGACCCCCTTTTATACACCATTGATCAGAAACTCAGACCCCGCCAGCCCTCCACTCTCAAATCACAGCTCCAATCTCACCGCTCCATCCTCTCCTTCTTCCCGACATGCAACACCACCTCCACACCATCCTCACCTGCAACTTCATCGGTTTAGCCGACAACTTTGGCCTCTAGCCCAACTTCGATCAGAGGCAATTTTAGGCAGACAAAGATTAACAACTTCGGCCTCCACACCATCCTCACCTGCAGAAAATTCGAGCTGTTCTTATTCACCAGCTTCGCCACTCCGCTGCTACCCACCATTGTGCCTCTCCGATTAGTAAACAAAGGACTCGGAGCCTCCACCATCGAGAAATTGAGGCTCACGTTCTGCGTGTCCTGCGCGGCGGATATCGGCATCGTCGGAGAAAATGTTGTGTGAACATAAATTTAGTTTGGGTTCCACGGTGGCAGCTAGTCGAGCTCGTTGATTGCGGCCTTGGCTTTCTTGATTAGCCAATCGACGACCTTGCTAGGTTGGTCGTATCCAAGCCGGTCCTACATGTCGTAGAATTGAATGGCGGTGTGGGCGACGAGCCTGATGCTGCCATCCCTGGGGCCTTTGGTGGTGCAAACCTTGCTGTGGCTATCCTTCCGGCCGGTGGCCCTTAGAATGTGGCCTTGAGCCTCCACGATTTCGCTAGCGGTGGAGGAAGAAGCAGTCCTTATCCCCAAACCCAATCGAGAAGCAGCGGAGGATGACGTTGTTGTGCGGTGGTGGAGGTTGTTGTGGTCAAGTCATTGGCGACGGCGGCGGGGATGAACTCGGAGTGAGCTGTGAAGCCTCAATGCACAATTTCAATTTGCTATAGGATTTGAAGTTGGGGGAACCAGAAACATATGTGGTGCATGAAGGTGGATTGAGACGCAGCGGCGGTGGGAATTGGACGAGCAAGATGATTTGAATCTTGATGATTCAAATCAGGGGAAGAAGAAACCAGAAAAGAAGAAGAAAGAAAGAAAGAAAGAAGGAAAGAAGAATAAAGAAAAAAAGAAAAGAAAAGAAAGAAAGAATTTGAGGGTAAATCGGTCATTTTGTCTTCATTAAGTGACTCACGTGCATTGCACGTGCAAAATTGGGAAAAATTCACCAACGGTGTCTGGACACTTAGGGACTTTCAGAATGATACCTGAACTTACAAAGTTATCAATGTGATACCTGGACTCATTTTTTCGTATCAATGTGATACCTACGGCCAATTTCCGTCACGGAGCCGTTACGGAAATTGGTCATAGGTACGATGTTGATACGAAAAAATGAGTCCAGGTATCACATTGATAACTTTGTAAGTTCAGGTATCATTCTAAAAGTCCCTTAAGTGTCCAGACACCGTTGGTGAATTTTTCCCTTCTTTTGCATTCACTATTTTTATCTTCTGTCCTGGCACCAAAAAGGCCATGACATCATTGCCCTTTTTTTTTTTTTTTTAATTTGTCATTGCTTCTTTTTTGTTTTTTTTTTTTTATGGTGAACTTGACGTGAAGTCAAGACAGGGCACTTTCTGAAAAAATATATTTTTTCCTCTCCCTTTCACTACTTTGGTGATAATTGAAGTACTCCATTCCTGCTTTCTCTATTTACTGATAGGAATCCACTGCTAATGGTGTGATGCTTCTCCTGGGACCGTGATTTGATGCAGGTTGTTGGTAGCGACAAGGTAAGCTTCTCCGTCTTCCTCTGTTTATTAACTTTTATTTGATTACTATTTCCTTCGTACATACTGTGACTTTAGCCATGATTGTACCCTCTGACATACATATGAACATATATGATTATAGTATGTATGACTTAAGCCATGACTCATGACTCCACCCCTGCACGTGCAGCTTATATCATGATCTTCTTTTTTTCTTTTATTTTTTCGGTAACAACCAACACATGATTCATCCATCACTAATCATTCTTGTTCACATGTCCCCTTCACCTACTTGTCTCATGACGTCACTTTCTTTTTTTGTCTGAGTTCAAAGCCTGATTCTCTTTTTTCTTAATTATACTCCGTCACATGCCCCACGCTCTTCTTTTCTCAATGATGCAGCAGTCACCTTTTTATTTTTTATTTTTTTCATATCATGCATCCATTCTGAAAGTTGTTTTAAATATATATATATATATATATACACACACACACGGAGCCGTTCGAGAGCGGACGTCCGCAACCCAGAAAAAGTGAGGACGTCGCTCCTTCGGCCTTGATCAAGAGGCGACGGCGCGGCGCTGCTTGTGTGAGGGACGTTGGGGGTAGCGTGGAGGGGTCTGCGGTCCGGTGGAGTCACCGGCGACGGTTCTGCGGTGCTGCACAGAAACTGCAACTTCAGGTGAGGTGGCTGCCCAGAAACCGGCAAGCCCGACCTCCTCCGACCTCAAACGCCGCCCAGAAGAGCTCTGGGACGCCTCCGGCCTCCCTCCAGGCAGCCCCGCGCGGTCGCCGCCTCCTGGAAGCCGCCTGCCGCATCGACACCCGCACTTTAGCGAAAGTGCGGACGTCCGCTCCTGATCGGCCCTCTATATATATATATATTTCTCTTTCTTTTCACATCGTACATGCATTTTGAAAATTTGTTTTAAATATATATTTTTTCTCTTTCTTTTCAGGATTTTTAGTGACCATTGAAGAATGTGGACGATCTAAGTGCTTAGATTTTTCCACTTCTTGATTGTGGGAAAATCTACTCAAATCAGTTAGGATTTGCGTGTTTGCTGACGTCAAAAAGAAGAACGCGAACATTCTAAGTGCTTGGATTCCTCTACTTTTGTACGTGGTAGGGTCCGCTAAAAGTAGTTAGGCTTTGCGTATTTGGTGGCTCACGAAGAGAAGAACGCGAACGTCCTAAGTGCTTGGATTGCTCCACTTTTTGTACGTGGTAGGGTCCGCTAAAAGCAGTGAGGCTTTGCGTACATTGTCAAGCATTCGTTATCACGCTTCTCGTCCTTTTGTGGCCATGGCTTTCTTCAAGTGCTTCAAGAAAGGGACAGTCACCATCCTCAAGGATCCGGAGGACACTCAAAGTGACGACACTACTCTGCAGGTGTATCCATCGTTGACTAGGCCTCAAGCAATCAATGTCCCTCCTTATGACCCTTCGGCTCACATCCTCCAGTGGACTTATGTGGCACCTCACCAACTAGCTAAACAGAGATCTGGCCACGACAAACAAAGCTCAAACGTGTTGCTGTTGAAGTCTTCGCATCATGATCAGAACAACCCTCAGGTCCCATTCACGCTTCTCAGCGATCGTATATACAACGGTTCAGTGCAGTTGAGTAGTGCATTTCGAGCAAACGAGGGCTTCTCTTACATAGAGTTCTACTGGGAATGGGTAGAAGATATCTTAAGCAGGAATGGCAAGCTTATTTAGGAGGCCGGTCTCTATCGAGCGATATTCGCCTCACTATTCATCTATGACCGTGTTGCACCTGTCATACTGGCTTTCTGTGAGTATTGGTGTCCTACGACGAATACCCTCCACACTTCTAGCGGGGAAATGTCTATCTCCCTCTGGGATTTGGACCAACTTGGAGGTTTGCCCATTGTCGGACTATTTTATGATGAGGTTGTTCCAGCTGCTGAAGAACTTTCTGCAACAAGCAAAGGGAGTCAACAAAGCCGCTATTTGTTTCTTGCCTACCATAAGCTCTGCAAGGAATGTCAAGGGCAGAAAGTGAAGATAACTTCATGGATACGATACTGGTATAGAGGAGCTTTGCGCTATAAGAGGCCTCTGAACAAAAGCAACAGGAACAAAAGAGATCTGCCCCCGAATGCGTTTAATCCATTTGGCAAGATCCATGAGATCCGACAACGAACTCCTGCAGACCTTGCAATATTTGATGACTTAGGCATGGAAGGTGAAGATATAGAGCCCACCTATTTGGCTGCCTTTCTTGCTTGTCGGTTGTGCCTGTTTGTTTTACCCAGAGACAACACCGGTTTGATTCGTCCGGGAGTATTCAAAGTTGCCAGCAAAATGTCACATGGTCTAAAATTTTGCCTAGCAGTACCGATGTTGGCTAGCATTTATCACGGTTTGAACGAGATCTCTATTTCCGGTGATCCAGGTAATTGTTCAGCTGCTGTTCCTTTTCATTATATATATGTATGGCTAGCAGAGTACTTCGGCACCCACTTTCAATCTCCATTTCCCAACAACTTTAGGCCTTGTATGGTTAGCTTCTCCGGAGAATTTACAGCTAAGCATTTTGGGGACCCATAGGCTCTTTCTTTGTTCAATGCATGTGATAATGTGAGGATGGATGCATTTGCCAGGGTATTTTCGAAGAGCAGAGTGATTATCAACCGCGATAATTTATACTAATTATTAAAGTTTCCTAATAAAATCATAATCTGATTTACTTCCATTTTCATAATTTTTTTCTTTTAGTTTCAATGTTCGTCTAATTTAATCCATGTTAAAAGATTCGTAAGTTAACAACTATGAGCAATGAAGAAGAGATTGATTTTTGTGTGTGTGTGTGTGTGTGTGTTTTACAAAGGGTATTACAAAGATGAGGAATTTAATACTAACAGTTTTGTGAATTGAATCATGGATTACATTGAGGAGGTAACAAAAAGTTATAAAAAAAATTAGTAACTTCAAATTTGGGTGGAGAAGATAAAGATTAATGTTATCCAAATGAAAAACTAAGTAGTCTTTGTATTTAATTTATTGATTATACATTTAATTTTCCCTGCATATTTAGATTTTACAAAATTAGTGTACTTGTTAGTCATTTTGCATTTGAGTAATATAGTCTTTTAATAATTCAAATGTTAGTAGGGTTAACTAAGAAAATAATAGGGTGGTAATAACCGCACCTATAGTTAAAAGGTAAAGAAGGGAAAGAGATTACCAAATTGAGCAATTTTGGGGGCGCTTCATTGATATCTTATCTCTTTCTCCTTCCATAGTATTTCTTTGATCTAACACCTGAAACAAACACTTACTAAGCAAAGAAGATGCAATGTAAAAAATGTACAGAAGAAAAAAAGAACAATAGGGCATGTCCTTTTGATCTTTTACTTTAGGGGATTCCTGTAATTGGAGTGCAGAGATTATGAGATGAGATTATTAGAAAACTGAAGGATCTCTACTGCTTACCAATAAAGAGGTTTTGTTGAAAAGGAGTGGGAGGATAATAACTGCATATCAGTTTGAGTTTTTGTATTTCTCAGTTCAACGTGAGAAGAATCTCAACCGTGTTTATCCTCCTGCAATTTGAATCGTAACCAACTGCAGTTTCTGACATTGGTTTCTATTTTAGCTTTTGTTTATGATATTTTTTAAATTACTCTCATATCCTTTGTACATTAGATCCATATCTTTTGAGTGTTAATAAACCGTGGGCATTATAGGTACTTTTAAAATTTAACCATTCTCTGTAGAATTGGCTTAATTAATATATATATATATATATATATATATATATATAGTACAAGGCGCTACATTTTCATCATTTATGAACTCAAAACCTACCTTCTCAAACGTTTAATTGGTTGAGAGTGATCCATGTATAAGAAATCTAGGCTATCTATTCATGCAACAGCTTGCTTTTTGTCAAATCAAATGGGATTGGCCTTATGTTTTCTGTAAACACCAAATAGGATTGGCCTACTATCACATGTTATACACCATTGAACCATTGCTTTTGTCAAACCAGTGTTCCTAATTCATACCTACACTAACACATCACCAGGACATCAGAAACATTCCAAATTTATCCCAATTGCTTTCAAATCGATACTCATATAATCATGGAGGGTTCTAGATCATATGCTTTCATATTGATCCTTATATAACCATGGAATCCCCAATTTTTTAGATTCGGCAGTTTAATCTATGCTATGATTTATCCCAAATAATGAATTTGATGACAGAGAGAGATGGTTACCTCCAAATTGAAGCGAGAAGACAAAGAGAAGAATTGGAGCATCTGTGCGTGGAGAAAATTGAATCGTCTGTGCATTCCAATTGAAGCATTGAAGGTTGTTTTGTGTCTGTGACTGGAGAGCAGCTTCTCTTCTTCATGGCTGTGCGTAAATTGTTCAAGGAAGGGAGGGCAACCACTGGTATTATCAAAGATTTATTTATC
This sequence comes from Rosa chinensis, assembly GCF_002994745.2. NCBI lineage: Eukaryota > Viridiplantae > Streptophyta > Magnoliopsida > Rosales > Rosaceae > Rosa > Rosa chinensis. Next base: position 39,924,625 of record NC_037088.1, read on the forward strand.
TACAGTGAAGCGCTATAGTTGCACCGTGCGGTTTCTGGCTTCCAAAAGCAGGGATCTCCAGGCTTCTGCTTTTCGGTGGAAAAAGCCAAGGCTTCGCTTAGAAGTTGGCTGAACTCTAAGTTACCAAACGCTACACGATGCCATGCTTATAAGCGGGGGAGTAAAAAAGCCCCCCCAAACGCAGCCTAAAGTTGGTTGAACTGTTCATCATTGTTCATGTAACAGTGAAGTGACGGTTTTGCCCCCAGCTTTGGACTGAAATTATAGTTCTGCCATATCCTTTATCCTTTTAAAAAAAATAATAATAATTTCTGCCATATCTTTTTATTTTATTTTTTTAAGTGAGAACAATTATGTTTTGTATTTGTAAATTTCTACAAATCATGGAAAAAGTTTATTATTGTTTGCAGTTGTTGCTAATCTATTATTAACAACAAAACAAATCATATTCTAAATAGCGCCGGTGGTTTTTAGATTGTGAATATTCATCTATTATATATGAAACTTGAAAAAAAAAAACCTGCAGCATCGCGCGGGCCAATTTACTAAAATATACTAAATATAGTTATATACCTCATACAACTGTATTAAACTTAGCCTTAATTCAATAAACCCTTTAAAATACCAACAACATCACTTTCACTTGGACCAACAGAGTTCAAGGACTCAACTACTTTGACTAAAGAAGCATACCTGGAACCACTGCAAGTGGCCTAGTGGTTCTTGCCTAGTTGGGTGTGCTCCCCAACCTAGGTTCGAACCCCGAAGCTGTCAAAGTAGCCAGGCACTGTGCTGCAATGCACAGTTGGAGCATTTCACATTCGCCGAAGGGATTTTATCTTGGGCCTAGGAAGCCTTTGGATTCCCCTTGACAAAGTCAAAAAAGAAGCATACCTGGAAACGAAGGATTTCTTCCTAAGCTGTGAAGCTATGGGGTTGCTGGGATTGACCCAAATATAACTTTTCGGAGAAGACTCGGAATTGCCATCTGGGCTTGGAGGGTTTTCAAGTCTTGGAAAATCTGGGCTCTGGGTTTCTTGTAAAGATACATGGTTTGTTTGGAGATAAATTATGGAGTGCAAGTGTAGGGAAGGTGAAATTGAAGGTGTGAATATCAGAGTTAGTTGGCCTGAGCTTTCTAAAGGAGGAAGAAAGTGAGTGAGAGAGGGCGTGGAGGACACATGATAAGCCATTTTCCCTCTTTGTCTTTGCTCACTCACTCCGTCTGTGACTATGAGATGGAAGGGTCTAGTTTTATTATATTGACCTTGTGAGTGAAAATATCTTCCGGTGGGTTATCTACCGTCAAAATATCTACTTGCTCCAGAAAAAGAGCAATGGTTTTGAGCCCCAAGTGATTACTGTTGTTTGGCCTGCTCAAAAGTAAAGGTTCTTTCATATTTTTTGACTTGCTATCTTGGTAGATATATCATTTTGTCTTTTGATAACACATCTTGATACATTTTGAAATAAAATTAAACAACTAAAAACTAATATTGGCAGTCAGTGAAACCAAAATAATTTAGTTTTAAATTGAGGGAGATGCTGAAGTCATGTCTATCTAATGCGAGCACTTATTCCTGAATTCCCCCTTCATTTACAACTGGGCTCTTCACCTCTGCAGCAGCTTCAACTTGGTTCAAACATTTTGAAGATTTCCTTGAGCATCATGGTGCTCACAAATTAGCTCCCCACAAATCTGACAGTCAAGAGTCAGAAAGAGTAAGTATCAAGCATTTCATTCACTCAAAATCAAAATCATCTCCGCAATCTATTTTCTCACTTCAAACTAATACCAACAAATGAAAATAAAAGACAAACAAAGGTGTAAAAGGACTAGCTTACACTGTTGTCTGCTGTTTTACTTTAAACATATAAATGGTTGTTTAGGCAAAAAATAAGGAACAATTATCACTATTTGTTGAAGGAAAATCGACTTAGTGTGCCTTATCAAACTAGGATTAGTTTCATGGTTGTAATTGTCACGCCCCTGATTTTACACACATTAAAATCGAAATATATAATCCCATAATTATACATGCGTGAATGTTCAGTCATCAATACAAAATACCTGGAATCTTTTTCCCTTTAACTTACACACATATTGATGCCCTGAACCTACTATATCAATATTGACCCGCTGCACAGAGTCATATATTACATAAGCTTACGAATTAAATTGTCAACAACAAGATAAAACGTAAATGCTTCTCAGAGTTTAACTACAATGGAAAACCTTATCAACGGTAAAGTCACAAAAATGGCTTCCTACCGTAAAGCTGCAATGGCGCTATCTCCGATTCAACCTCGATTATCCTAACCTGCAGGATTAATCCCTACACCGTTTGAATAGTGTACTGGGTTGTCACACAACAAACCCGGTAAGCTTTTGCAAGCCTGTATGAGTAACTCAAAAAATATACATGCACAACTCACGCCAAAACGAGGAAAACAACTCATGCTTTGATTCCTTAAAACACGAAATAAAGGAGAATAACTCACACTTTAATTTCCTTTCAAATCGAAACATAGAAAACAACTCACTCCTTGGTTCCTATCATTTGTACCAAAATCATACCATAGAAAACAACCCACACTTGAATTCTATCAATAAAACATAGAAAACAACTCACACCTTGGATTCTATCAGTTGTACCATAAGCGTACCATAGAAAGCAACTCATACCTTGATTTCTATCAATAAAACATAGAAAACAACTCACACCTTGATTTCTATCAAATCGTTAATAAGGAAAACAACTTGCACCTTGTCCCCTTAAAAACCATTAATAAGGAAGCAATTCACACCTTGTTCCCTGAAAATACGTAATGTCATGAGTTGTCAATAACCAATTCCCGTTACCCCATGAATTACCTATATGGCAGACATATTAGAACTCTAATTGAAAACGTAACCACTCGTCCGGCCAAAGACGTGATTACCTGATATTCTTCCCAAGGTCATAGACCTTCGATCCTCGGGCCGCACTGTCCCTTGGAGCAAAACATTAAAGGAGTCGCACTGGACCCAAAATGTTACACAAATCTCAACGCTTTTGAATACAATCGAAATCAACATTTCCATAATCATTGTTTTCCGAAAAAGCCATAACACAAAACAATAAAAAGCATCAATTCATGCCTATTGTTTTCATACCCAAATCTCAACGCTTTTCTCAAATCTCAACGCTTTTCAAAAGAAATCGAAATCAATCATTTCCACAAATCATTTGTTTTCCAAAAGTCACAACCAAAAACAATAAAAAGCATCATTTCATGCATATTATTTTCATAAATCCACAAACCACCAAAACATATATATTTCACGTAAATATATATATATATGTAGTCATCCGCTCAGGAATGCCTACTAATACCAACTATAGTTTGCAGTTAATAAATAACTCTAAAAACAATAAGGGTATTCCCGTTCGTGAATGAACTTCGTGAGATTACTCACCTTGAAACTCCTGCTGCGTCTTCAATATAGAACAAGGCAGCCAAACCACCAAAAATAGCTGTCCAAAGAATACCTCGTCACGTACCTAAGGAATTACAGCTCTGATTCAGTCAACGAATCACAAGGAATAACGTTCGAAACCCTAAATCGAATCAAAATTCCCAAGGTGACGCCAAATGAGGCGAAACCACATCCGAGACTACCCAATGTATCTGGAATACTTATACGATCGATATGTCAAAATCACAAGTCGATCGGATGCTCAAATCCTCACCGATCGAATCATCGAACGGTCCGAAACAGTAAAAATCATAACATATTCATTCGATCTCCAAAATTTATGTATTATATATCAAAACGCTCGTATCGACGAGTAGAAGATATATAATAGCAGAAAATATCCCTTACATGGCCGGAAGGCCGCCAAAACGCCACCACAGTCGGCGGTGCAACCACCACAACCACCACCGGCCAAAACTCAAAACCACAACAATCAAGCCATCCAGAAATGTTCATCATGAAGAGTAGAGCAACTTTCATACCTGGAGCTAAGTCTGATTCGGCCTAGATCGTCCTAAATCAAGCTTGCAAGATCGGCCAATCGCATCCGTCTGATCGAACCCCAGATTCGTTGTGCACTGCTGATTTTCAAACCTAGATCTTCCACTCCACATGCAAAATCGTCCTACAAGGCGGTTATGAGGATGATCAGAAGGAGGAGGAGATTCCGAAACTGAGAACGATCGGCCGAGGAGTCGCCGGAAACTGAGAAAATCCGACAGGATCCGACTACGTCAACTGTAGCTCCTCCGATCTCCACTTTCCGATGGTCTCCGTCGCCGTCAAGCACCAGAGGGAGGACGGCGAGATGGTGGCGATCACATCTGCGTTGGTTTCGTCGCCGGCGGACGTCGGGAACGGCAGGAAAAGTGGGGTCGGGTCGCGCGGAGGCTGAGGAGAAAGAACGGAGAGAGAACGAAGAGAAAAGGGTTTCCGAAAAAGGAAATATGAAATTATGAAATTATTTTCAGAAATTCCCTATTTATACCAAAATGGAAACTTCTTCCAATGGCCATAACTTTCTCATACAAACTCTGATTCTCGCGTTCTACATATCCATGAACTTGTATCGACGCGCTCTACAACTTTCGTGAAGGAAGTTTTCGGAGAATCTCAATGCTTCAAAAGTCAACCTTTGCAACCCCCCTAAAGTCATACTTTCCGAATAAAATTCATCCGAAACACTTCCACTCCATCCACGAGACACGAAACCGTCCAATAACCACAATTTAGATTTCCGGAAAATCCTCGAAAAATAAATGTGAATTTCCGGGGCATCACAGTAATAGGAAAGAAGGTTCTAGAATTCCTAGTCCTACTCGGATTAGTTTTCCTTAGAACATTAGAACATGTACTTTGTAATCCCTATATATAGGGCTCCTATTCTCAATAATGAATACACAATTCTCTTATCAATCTCTCTCAATTCCATTATCTTTAAACACGTTATCAGCACAAGCCCGAACCTTGAGATCAAAAATCCAAAACCAGAAAATTCTTCAACATTACCTTTTCCACCGTTGCACCTAGCTCGTGCTAGACTAGCCGCTGCTGCCCACCTGCGCGCCCCTGCACTGCATGCTACCCCTGCAGCCCTTACGCACCTATTTTGCTACCTATTTCCCCTGCAGCAACGCCGCACGCCTGCTGCCCTTGCAGCACAATAGGAGGCTCGTTCCTGTGCAGATCAGCCTTATTGTAAGCCCTGAAACATCTTGATCGGGACCTCAGATCAAAATATTTCCTTCAACAAAGTTGTTTGTCTCTATCTCTTCCATCTGGCCTCCAAATTTTAGCCTTATCAGAGTTGTCTTGAGACCTGTAAACTAATCGAAGTGAAAGCTATTCAGAGGCAAATCTGCTCAGAATTTCAACAACAAAAATCCTTGAAAACCGCCGCTGCCACCTTCAAGCATCACTGCAGCAGCTCCTAGCCCACGCTAGCCTCATCTGCGTGCCTGCCCCTACAATGCCTACATGCCTCTGCGCACGAATCAGTCGGCCAGCTCCTCGTCTTACCTCGGCCAGACCTGTATCGGCCACACAGCAGGGATTGAAAGATAGTTTGGAATCCCAGACCCAGGATCGATAGCACACCTGCAATCCTACACGTTTGCATCAACAAATGCATGTATTGAGAATTTCAAATTCCAAAATTCATGAGTAAGTTTTCACAAGTAAGTTATTCTCGTTTTTCAAATTTAAATTTACTTTTCATTGGGAACTTACAAAATCCCTTCTTCTACATCCCACATTTCTGTAACGTGGGTTCGATTTGCTAAAAGCAGAATCGTAGGGATTCACGCTATATACGAACTAAGAGCATTAGTGATATTCGGACTAAGAGCATCCGTGAGCATCAATTTAAACGAACTAAGAGCGTTCGTGATCTTCGGACTAAGAGAATCCGTGAGCATCGATTTTTACGAACTAAGAGCGTTCGTAAGTATAAAAATTTGACCATATAAACATCATTGATTTCAATCCAAATCCAAAATTTGGAAACTATCAACAAAGATAGTGGTTATAACTCTTTCTCACTAGACGTACTCAAAAGTAATTGTGATGTCTAGGAAAGGTTTGAACTGAGAGAACGGTTTTAAAAGTGAGCAACGCTCCACCAAAATCTTGCCTTACCTTACCTGGTCACAACCAAATTGGAATTACCAAACGGATTGAGTAACTACTACTTGTCTAAGCTTGATTATCCTTTTTGGATTAAATTTAGAAACTTTGGCATAATCATTGGCTTTCATTGAAATAAAGTGTAGATTTTGATTCCAACTTTATTCATTCAAGTATGTTTCCCGGAGAGCTAGAATGCCTCGTGGATAGTGCTACTACGCACACTATACTTCGAAATAGGCAGTTATTTCTTGAGATGACGCCTACTCGATCTTCAGTGACTATGATGATAGGGTCATCTAAATTGATACATGGTCGAGGACCAGCTCAATTCTTGTTGCCACATGGCACAATCATTAATGTCACTAAAGCTCTCTACGCTCCTAGGGCTGAAAGAACCCTTTTGAGCTTCAAAGACATAAGAGCCAATGGTTTTCATGTGGAAACACCTTGTGAGAATGGACAAGAGTTCCTTTGCATCACCTCTAATGACTACGGACATAAAAGAGTTTTGGAGAAACTTATGTGTCTATTTAGTGGGTTGTATACTTGTATGCAACCACTATTCGAATAATTGAATCCAAACATGTTATGAGAGATGATTTATGGGATTCTGACACATATAGGTTTTGGCATGACCATCTGGGACACCCAGGTCGTGATATGATGATCTGTATATTAAAGACTTTACACAAACATCCATTCTTCAGAACGAAGAGAAGTAAAAACCAAAAATTGGTTCGAGGAGATGCACCTGCGCCTCATGGCGCCAAGACTGTGCACAACCGGCCACTTAGGGCTGGTGCCGTCTACCCCCTACGGTAACAACATGGCTTTGACGCCATGGACCATTGTTTGACTCCTCCTTCTACTTCTAAAGTCAATTGTGACTTCATGGCTTAACCAAAATCCTCATTGTTGTTTCTCAAGCCCATCATTCGTTCTGCAGAGCTTGCTCTTTAGCAAAATTAGGATCGAGACCATCCTATGCAAATGACACTAAAGAAAATATACCATTCTTGCAAAGAATCCAAGGTGATATTTGTGGACCTATTCAACCACCATGCGGACCATTTAGATATTTTATGGTGTTGGTTGATGCATCGACACGCTGGTCACATGTCATGCTATTGTCCACAAGGACTGCTGCATTTGCTAAACTCCTAGCCCAAATTATTAAGTTAAGGGCTCACCACCCTGATCATCCTATTAAGTCTATAAGATTAGACAATGCTGGGGAGTTTACATCAAAAACTTTTGATGATTATTGAATGTCCATTGGGATTGAAGTTGAACATTCTGTTCCTCATGTTTACACCCAAAATGGTCTTGCAGAAGCCGCCATTAAAAGAATACAAATGGTCGCTAGAGCATTGGTAATGCATTGGTAATGCGCACCAATCTCCCTATTTCTGCTTGGGGCTATGCAATATTGCATGCACCTGTGCTTATTCGTCTGAGACCTATTGCCACTCAACCCTTTTCTGCATCCCAGATGGTGACTGGGTATGAGCCTAATGTCTCAGAGTTACGCATATTTGGGTGTGCAGTTTATGTGCCAATTGCGCCACCACAGCGCACCAAAATGGGTCCTCAAAGATGATTAGGCATTTATGTTGGATATGACTCTCCAACGATTGTCTGCTACTTAGAACCCTTGACAGGCGATCTCTTTATAGCTAGATTTGCGGATTGTCACTTCGATGAGACAGTCTTCCCGTCGTTAGGGGGAGATAAGAACATCAATGTTCAACATGAGCGACAGGAATTGTCGTGGTCTTACTCACTCTGTCTCACCTTGATCCTTGAACCGCACAGTCGAAATTGAAGTGCGCAGAATTCTCGATCTTCAGAACATAGCAGAATCGAGGCCTGATGCGTTTTCTGATATCGCTAAAGTGACGAGATCACATATACCTGCTGCAAAGGTGCCTACAAGGATTGAAGTCCCTAAAATTAAAGGACATGACGCCATCTCAAGGACACTTGAGCATGGTGCCAACATCCCCACCCTTGGTGACGTTGTGGATAGGCCCATGGCTCCTGCCAGGAAGCGCGGGAGGCCCATAGGTTCGATGGATTCTCGCCCAAGAAAGAAAGCAAGTTTAACACAAAATAATCCTTTAATCATCAATATAAATAATCCATCTCATGAGAATATTCCGGATTATGGTTCTATTCAAGAGACATCATTGGGGGACACTCCAATGTCAGAACTAACTCCAGAGAATAGAGAGATCTCCATGAATTACACTAGTGTACATGAGATGATGGATAGAAATTCTATGGCTATTGATGATGCATTTGCATATCATGTTGCAAAAGGAATTATAGAATATGATGATATTGAACCTCGCTCTGTCGAAGAATGTCAACGAAGAGCGGATTGGCCTAAATGGAAGGATGCGATCCAGGCTGAATTGGATTCACTAGCAAAGAGACAGGTATTTGGGCCTATAACGCAGACATCCCAGATGTAAAACCCGTTGGCCAAAAATGGGTCTTTGTTAGAAAGTGTAGTGAGAAAAATGAGGTGGTTAGATATAAGGCCTGCCTCGTGGCGCAAGGTTTCTCACAACGCCTTGGAATCGACTACGATGAGACATATTCTCCCGTAGTGGACGTTATAACCTTCCGCTACCTTGTCAGTTTGGGTAGTTTCCAAAAAACTTGACATGCAACTTATGGATGTGGTTACAACATATCTCTATGGGGATCTAGATTCAGAGATATATATGAAGGTTCCAGATAGACTTCAATTACCCAAATCAAGTGACTCTAAACCACGGAGAGCGTTTTCAATAAGATTAAACGCTCACTATATGGATTAAAAGAACAAGTTCCAGATAGTTCCAGATTTTCAATCGTAGCAGTTTATGTCGATGACATGAACCTAATTGGAACTCTAGATGAGTTAAAGGAAACTGCTAAATACTTGAAATCCGAATTTGAGATGAAAGATCATGGGAAAACACGATTTTGTCTTGGTTTAGAACTCGAGCACCGTAGTGATGGGATTTTGATCCATTAGTCTACATATACTCAGAAAATCCTGAGGCGCTTTAATGAAGATAAAGCAATGCCTGTGAGTACTCCCATGATCGGCCGTAGTCTTGAGCCCGGAAAAGATCCGTTTCGCCCAAAGGATGAGGACAAAGAATCATTAGAGGCCGAAGTGCCCTATTTAAGTGCAATAGGTGCATTATTGTACTTAGCTCAATGCACAAGACCGGACATCTCCTTAGCAGTGAACTTGTTAGCTCGACATAGCTCTACGCCAACACGCCGCCATTGGATTGATGTAAAGACAATCTTTCGATACCTAAGAGGTACGATTGATATGGGCCTATTCTATCCCTACAGAGAGAAAATGAATGACGGAAATTTGGGATCGCACCCCAAAAGGCAAAAAGCCACCGTGGCCGACGACCATGTTGCCGGCGCCGTCCATGGTGGCCGGCATCTTCGTACTCCTCTCCATCAAAACGACAATGATGTTTTGATGGGTTTTGTTGATGCAGAGTATCTCTCTGACCCTCACAAATGTCGCTCCCAAACGGGTTATGTCTTTACCATGGAAAGCAATGCGATATCTTGGAGGTCTACAAAATAGACCCTTGTTGCTACTTCCTCAAATCATGCAGAGATTATTGCTCTACATGAAGCCGTACGTGAATGTATATGGCTTAGGTCTGTAATTAGGCATATTCAAGGAAGTTGTGGTTTGAAGTCTACCACAGATGAACCTACATGCATTTATGAAGATAATGCAGCTTGTATTGAACAAATGAAGTTAGGTTTCATCAAGGGCGACAACACAAAGCATATATCGCCTAAGTTATTTTATAATCAGCAACAACAATCACTTATAAAGATTGAAGTGAACCAAATCTGATCAGAGGATAATGTAGCGGACTTATTCACTAAGTCGTTACCTAAATCCACTTTTGAGAAATATGTGAAGAGCATCGAATTGAGAAAGTTATCCGAACTCCCATGATTATAGCAATCAGGGGGAGATATGATGTCTATATGTTCGATCTCGAAGAGTGAAGGACGTGTTGTACTCTTTTTCTCCTCCTCAAACATGTTTTTGTCCCACAGGGTTTTTCACTCGAGCAAGGTTTTTAACGAGGCAATGGATGAAGTGTCACCACCAAGTTTGAGCGGCACAAGGGGGAGTGTTGAAGGAAAATCGACTTAGTGTGCCTTATCAAACTAGAATTAGTTTCATGGTTGTAATAGGAGTGAAGGTACTAGAATTCCTAGTCCTACTCGGATTAATTTTCCTTATAACAATAGAAAATGTACTTTGTAATCCCTATATATAGGGCTCCTATTCTCAATAATGAATACACAATTCTCTCATCAATCTCTCTCAATTCTCATATTCTTAAACACGTTATCAGCGCACGCCTGCTGCCCTGCAGGAAAAAAAGGAAAAACAAACAGACATAGTGGATATGCCCCAAATGGCAAGATTATACAAAATTTTACAAAGCACCAGACAATGTACATGGCAGTGATCGCACAAGAGAAGTTAGATTCAATACACACCAAAATTTCAGAATCATTCGAAATCGTGACGGTAATTGTTTTCATAAGTAAACACTAACAATCAGGTGATTAGAATTTGACAATTGGGAAATCAACAGATGTGGGGAACTTAACCGAAACCAACTCCACATATCACTAAATTAGAATACAAACTTTGTAGTCTTAAGAGTTACTTTCCATTACATAGCAATATAGCAACATTCTGCTCAACTCCACAAAGATAAAACAAATTATCCAGTTTACGTTCTTCTAGTTGAGAGATATTGAGGCCACTGCCAAAGGCCTCGAATTGTTCCAAAGTGCCAAATCATTAAACTTTTAGGCACAAATACATATGCCCCTGGACACAGTTCGTTTTAGTACAGAAAAGTAACAAAACCAAACTTCTATTGCAGATAACACAAACTCTGTGAGGCTTAGTACTAGATTTGTTCACAACTCAGCAATTCACAACTTAGTACTTAATCAATATAAGTTTGGTAAGATAACTAAAATTCCCAAAACAAAAAGTATCAGAAGTGGAAAATAGATTCAGTATATGAATCAGTTTCCAGTAACCATGACCAACCTAGGAACATGATTAAAAGGCATTTCAATTTCAATTCCAACTTCCAACAACAAGTTGATGGAAGAAAAACTTCTAAGTTGAAATCCATCGATTCAAATATAGTTTTCATTAGCAAAATAAAAAATAAATGAAATCATACATGTCAGATTCCCAAAATTTAAGGGTGAAGAATGAAGAATGCATGCTTAACTTAGTTTTCCAGCAAATATTCTTGTCTACAAGAATGTGAAGAAGAAAAGTCGCACAAAGCTGGAAGCTGAAGACAGTGGGCATGTCACAAAATGGCATAAGAATAGGCAATAATACCGGTGCGTATATAGTACTCCTCTTTTAAAGTAAATATACAGCAAAATAATCAAAGACAAAGAAGAGCACTATTATGACCTTAATTTTTTATTTTTTTTTGGCAAGGGTCAAACTCAGTTTATATTACTATAGTAATAGAATGTTAATCATATTCAACAGAAAGAGCAAATGAAAACTCACAGTGTTGATCTTAGATGTCTGTAATACCACTGGTGATTGGTGAAACTAAAGTCTCCCTGTAAATGACTGCATCAAATTTCCATTTGTTGTGGGTCCTAAAAACATTCCTAAATGTCCGTTCCTTGAAGCTATATAATACTAAGGACTCAAAATCATATCTCTTGGCGATCAAACCTTCCCCATTCTCTAATATGCATAGAGGCGTCACGAGTGAGAATTGAGAATCTTTTCGTAAAATATCTAAAGAAGCAACTTCAGTCCACGATTCCTGGACCCCATACTCCTTCATCATCCATATTCTAAACCTGATGATCTCATTGCATGTCCACATTGCTATATTCATATACACCAAGATAATCTCCGGGAATAAAGTTGCATCTACAACCAGTCTGAGAGGGCAATGGAAGCATCTCCTGAAACTTTTCCTCTGCTAAATCGAAAGAGATAATCCTCGACCCTGTTGCACGAAAATCATTGAATAAGGTCTCTGGCCAATGCAGAGCACCATTTAACAAGCACCCCGGCCCTGCGAAGAAAAAGTAACCGAGACCCTCATGGGTTCTCCATGAACCTGATTTTAAACTAAAGACCTGAACCACGGTTTCCTTAGAACCCCTAACTCTATGATTGTACCCTCTCACTACCTTATAATCATCATTAGTGGAATCATAACCAAATCCGCAAAACTTCATAGTGGAATTAAAACCAAATCCGCGAAACTGCGGAATGCAATGATCAGTAAGTTTTGGCAACAAATTGGATTGTCCAGTACAAGGGTTCCATAACACCATGTCTTTCTGGTCAATTTCTACGCAAATCAGCCCATTTCAAGAACTCACAATTTTTCTAATACTTGAATCAGGAAACATTACCAGAAACTCCATCATCCTTCAAGTCCTTCAATGCTTTACAGTCTAGGGATAAATCCTTGGATGCTTCACATGCATCAAATGACACACAACATGGCCCCATAATATATCAACATGCTCATATGGACGAGCAGAAGACAACAGAAGAAACAGAAGCACAAAAATTAGTCGGACGTGTCGCCACCAGTAGCTGCGCTGTCATTAATTCTACCGTTAAAATTGAGGGTATATTTGTCAAGGCACTTAAAGAATCATTTCCAACTTAAAAAAAAAATTCTAAATTTATTAGATCTTTTTTTTTCTCAATTTTTTTTTAAATATCTAATAAAAATGATTTTTTTAAATTGAAATAAAATTTGAAAAAATATTAGTCATTTTTTCTTCAAAGAAAAAAATTTCAAGTTAGAAATGTATTTTTTCAGTGTTTAGACAAATATACCCTCAATTTTAACGATTTCTAATGGTAGAATTAACAACAGTGAGTTAAGTGAAAGACGGATGTAAAAGTGAGTGAGTCAAGTGATATTGTTGAAAATATCACTACAAGAATAAGTTAATCACACGACACATGCGTTTTTTCTGTCATCTGAGTTAGTCAGACAACAGATTTCTTAAACTAGTCGTTTGTTCTCTTCTTAGCCAACACATGGTCAGATTCCATCTTTTTATTTAAATTGCCAAATTCCGGACAACAGCAACAACTACATCTGTTGTCTGACAAACCCCCAAAAAAAAAAAATTAACTTACATTTATTTTAAATTGTTTGAAACCAAAACACACACTCAAATGCCTTGTTTTTTTTTAGGTCAGTCCCGCACAAACCTCTTTCCAATATTCCTGTCGCACAGACCTCCCTCACTCTGAACCCTAATTCCATTCCCGCACAAACCTCCCTCGTTCTCAGCCTCTTCCCTTAATTCCATTCCAGCATAAACCTTTCGCTCTCAGCCCTCATTCGATGAGTTAAGGCTCAGCTCTCACTCGCCCTCTGCGTGTACTTGGACCGGAGCTCACAATCGTTTGCTAGAGGACAAGTGAAGACGCCGTCGGCGAGCTCGGTGACCGGAGCTTCTTTTTCATCATCTGCAACGAATTGAGGTACTCGTTGTTTAGTATCTCCAGCCCTGTTCCAGATCACTGCGACACTGAAGACTTCTACTCCTACCTCGTTCGTGGCATCCTTAAGCCCCTCAACATTCAACGAGGATGTGTCATCTGCCCCGTCTCCATTAAACCTGCTTTTATTGTAAAGTTTTCCATGATTCGTCTCTCCGTTTCTGTTTAAATTTGTAAGCTTTTCCATTGGTTTGTGTTTGTTCTGTAAAAAGGAAAAAAAGGTTATGAACTGGGCTCTCTATAGGGGAAAATTGGAAGCAAAGATTAGGACCCCTTTTCAAAATTTGCTTAGATTCAGTTCCTTTTAGTCGATTTCTAACCTGGGTATTACTTAATCTGAGGCAAAATAGGACACTTTGTTAGACTAGACTAAAGGTTTGACTTTTTATATTTATTAGAATTTCACCCGTTTTGCTCACTATGTGTTACTCTAATTGAACTTGAATCTTGGTATCAAGTCTTTCATTCGTGAAAAAAAGAAAAGGGTGGGGAACAATGGGTTCAATTTGATTTGTTTCTATGCATTGGCTTGGCAACAGAAGCAAGGGAATGACGTTTTGTTTCATGAATCTGTAGAACTTTTTTGGTGGATTGAAAGAGCTATAGCTTCTGTTGCTGAGGTTCTATTGGTAGCTACTGCAAGAACGGTTGTGGCTGAGGATAAGGAGCTTTTTCTAGGGGAACTAAGCATCTTTTACCTCTCTTCTGCTCCAAAGAATGTGAGTAGTATCTATATTATATCATGTTTGACATCTATTACTTGCAAAGAAATGTTCTGTTTTTTTCCCGTAGAGTTTATGGGTATGATAATATTCTCATGATATATTGAAAATAAAATTGCAGTTATTTGTTAGTTACTAGTTGTCAAAAGTGAAGGAAAGTGATATCTAAAGGAGTTCTTTCTGTCAAATTTTCTTGGCTGCATTAAATGGAACACAAAGTGGGGTTTGGGATAATGCGAGCTTCTGTTTGGAACTTGGGACTTGAAATTCATATATAGGTCTGATGACATGTAATGTATGGTTGGTACGACTGTAATATCATTGTGGTTTATACTGAAATGTATGGTGTGCTTTACGAAACATATTTGTGTTGATATTGCTGGTGCAAATCCCATTATTTTATTAATAAGGTATTAAGCAACTCATTGGTACTTTGATATTGATGCATGCAGCTTTCTAATTGAACTTTCTAATGACAGATTGATTTACTTTCCAAAGGGACTGATTTTAATTGTATTGGTGATTGGGTTGTGGAGGCCACTGTAAAGTAAAATTAGTTTGCATGCACCTTTTCTTTTACTAGTATCTATTTAAAAGAGTTTCCCTTGGTGCTTGTTTGTTTGCAATGTTATGAGCGTTCACTTGACGAGTGCAAAGTCTTTGGATGGAGTAGTTGGAGTTGCACAAAAGGAAAAGAAGGTATTTACTTCTCAGTTTATGTGCATCTGCATTTGTGAAATAACATTAAATTGACCAAAGCCATTCAAACTAAGTTCTTTGACTGTTTTTGGTGCCAGGAGCGGGATGTGTATGTTATGGTGAGCTTCTTGATGGGAATTCTGGAAGTTTACTTGGTACTGATTATGTGGTTTTGTCAAGTGAATTTAACACTTTCAGATGAAGAATTTTTTACTCAATGCCACTGCTTTTGGAGTGTATAGTTTTTATGAACTGCTGTGAATTTTATTGATTCTCAGTATATCACTTCACATTTTAGATTTTAACTAGTTGACTGAATTGGTAATCTAAGATGGTGTCTGTTTGATTTGTAATATTTGGTTCGATTGAGTGTGTTGAATTAGTTTTTAAGTTCACTTGGTTGGAATTGGATCTGTAGGAATTGGAATTGAGTGTATTGAACTGGTTTCTGAGTGTATATATAGGTGCTCATTATTGTTGCAAAGTGTGCTGGACTGAATGTGTTCTCTGATTTAAATTGGATTGAATGTGTTTTTTGTAGGCAGCAAATCCAGACTCTAGCTAATTTAAATATTTCTCTCAAAGGGCACACACCAAATGCTTTCACAAGCATTATAGTGCTTTTAACAGATCACACATTTTTGCTTTTCTGGGTAAGCTTGAATGTCGTTGCCATCATATTTAGATCCGAACACAATTTGATTCTATACCATTTGATTTTATGGATATTTATGGCTTATATTTCATCTTCTGGTTTGAATGAAAGTTGAATCGTAGACTCAAATTTTTTTTTGAAATGAGGGCTTGGTGCGGCTACCCTCCAGCCTTAATTAATGAAACTGTCGAATACAAGGGGGGGACATTGAGCCTAAACCCCTGATTACAATAAGCATCTATAGCGCGTCCTGAAATAATATCAGAAAACTCTACAAAATACATATATTCTAACAAGCACCAATTAGCAAAGAGTGCACTATTGGCTACTCTATTTGCTTTGACAAAGCGGTGAGATAACGGAAAGATAACTCGATTACAGCGAAGCATAAAGACCAAAATCACAGCTTTCCTACTATGTTGCAGCCGAGAAATAAATCCGACGACACTCAGTTTCATCCTGCCACTAGGAGATTGCGACCATTTAACAATTGATCGTCTCCTCGCTAGGCCAGACAAGGCACTTAGAGTGCATACACCGGCACAAGGCCCAACTAACCCTATAGAATCTAGATAGGGACTTATTGCTCGCACATGGCGCAAATGAACTAAAATATAGAAATAAACAAAAACAATTGGAAAAACATAGCAACAGAAAAGTAAAACATGGCCAATCCGGGCCCAATCAGCAAAGGGAACAAACCAACCCACTAGCCAAGCCCACAAACCAGACATCAAACCCGCCACCGTGATATCACCTATCCAGTCGCATAACCCCCAGACCACCATCGCCCCTCCATCGTCGCCCTACCCACCATGATCTCCGCCCCTCAGCCCATCCTCCGCCATCCAAATCGCACCTGGATTGCGTGCTGCACCACCTGTTGAACCAAGGGAGCCCGGAGCCCGACCTTTCCGGTGTCGTAACACCGCCCTGCGCCTGCACTCGCATCCAGATCCAACAACCCACCATCGCCCTTCCGACCAGAGAAGAGCCCGCGACCCAAACCAGATCAATCAAGCCCAGCCGCCCAACAAACCACCACCACTCACCACTAGCCGTTGAGATTGCCCCTTCCATCAGACTAGCAGAAACCATGCTCGCACGTCAAAGAGGAACGGCGAAATAGAAGGTCACCCATCCGACGACGCCGCCGCAAGGACGTGCCGCCGGACGAGCACAGAAAAGTTTGGTGAAAACCCTAGCGCGTGCAGCGCGTTCTGTTCTGTATGAATGATATTTGAGGAGTAGTTGTCTTAAGTTTGATATTTGGTTCTGGAGTCTATTTAGTTACAAGTGTGATGCAGCATTTAGCATTTGTACTATTGTGGTTATCTTACCTATTGACTAATGATCGATCTATTCTATTAGTTTAAATAATTTCAAGTAGTGGCTTGGGTAAGATCAGGGTTTTATTTTTATCGCTGCTTCGTATTGCTTGGAATGCTAGAAGATTTCTATTTGAACTATTCAGTATGAGTTTTTTTATTCAAGAGCACAACGTTTTTTATTGCAGGCCATGCAAATACTGAAAGGCACTTTTCATTGTGTCTTCATCAAGATTAGGTATCAAGGTGGGCTTTGCTTAAAAATTAGGATCAAGAAGGTTGGTAGTTTTGCTCAAGTATATAGTGTTATAGTTTTGTCTGCAGTTTGAGTTGATTAAGGATTACCTTAACCAGTCTTGGGTGGAAGCATCATTGATGCTAGTTGTGGGAGCGGCTTTGCCTTTGTCCTATTTTTGAGGGAGGGAACCAAGGTATATCCTTTAAACTCGGAACCTGCATCATTCCAGTGTTTGGGATTCTTCTTAGTGTGCCTTATGGTTTGGGATTATATTTACACCTTGAAATTAGTTGTTCTTTTCTTTTTTTTCCTCCTTGTTCTGTTGTCCATTGTTTCATTATTTCTGAGACTTTCTTTTCTTTTTTTCCTCCTTGTTTTGTTGTCCATTGTTTTATTATTTCTGAGACTATATAACAGGAAGAAAAGTTTTCCAAACCTTGTAAGATATTCAATTTAACACGATGTTGTAATGTATTGAATGAGATGCATCATAATATATTTGTCTGAAAAGCATGCATGTGATTTGGCTATTGCTGATCTGTAGCTTTATGTGTTGAACAGCTTCTAAAACAGTTATCTGTCATTTTTTTCAGCCTCCCTTTTCATAACCAGAGATAATAATAAAGGCATACAGAGGAAGCTTGCCTTGACCACACTGTTGGCTTAGTTTCTGTGCGTAAATAGTACTATCCTTGATCGTACAAGATAGACAATATTACTTGCTAGATTGAGGTTACTTTTGGTTAGGATTGCTAGATTTGATCATATCTGGATATAGATATGTATTTTTGGAAATGTTTTGGATTGGCAATTTAAGAGACATATGGCATTGATATATGATGATGTCTTATTTTGGATTTGTTTGGGATATAAATGTTAATACTTGCAACAATTATGCAAAGTCAATTTAGACAACATATATAGGTAAGATAACTGTAGTTTCCAAAGGTATCACACAACAGATGGGTTCACAAAACCATTGTCTGAGATCCACTCATATAACACATCTAAAGCCAACAAATAATACATGTTGTCTGAACTTCATTTCAGACAACACAAATAACAAATTAACGTTGTGTGATCTCCATTCCGGTAACCTGTATAATAAAATTACTGTCATCTGATACTGAAATCAGTTAACAGATATAATAATGATATGTTGACTAAGATTCATTTATCACAACTAAATATATAATAAAATGGCTAAATACTATTTAGTACCCTGTGGTTTAGGTCCAAAATCAATTCAGTCACTGGACTTCTAATTTCATCAAAAACACCCCTGCACTTTCAATTTTGATCTAATAGGTCCAATTCATTAATATTCTGTTATGGGTTCAAGTTATAGTTGGATTATTTGTTGAAAAACTATTTATTTTTAATAGTAGGACTCACTCCTAAATTGACTATACAGACCACCTCGACACCACAGTATAAAACATAGGCCATATATGAGCCGCATTAACAAGTTAAATAACTCAATTGTCGGAAAACTAACAAATTGGACCTACTAGATCAAAATTGAAATTCCAGGGGTATTTTTGATGAAATTAGAAGTTCCGGGACTGAATTGATTTTGGACCTAAACCACAGGGTAGTAATTTGTATTTAGCCCATAATAAAAACTGCGTCTGAGTTCCTATTAAACGACATATCTCATCAGCGAACTGTTATACCTTATGCAAATCCTACAACACAAACAAATTACTAACTGTGGTTTGAGTTCCTATTAGACGACATATTCCTAAATCTTCTGATGTTTTACTTGCATAAAACACAACAAAAACAACACTAACACTTGTTGGAGATTCATTTCAGACAACATAGTCATTCCAACAGTGTGGTGTGATATTCATTTCAAACATCATATAGTTGTGTTGCTATTGTCTGAGATTCATCACACACAACACAGTTTTCCTAAAACTGTTAGTGTAATATAATGTTTCTCAATAGTCAATAAATGAACTGTTATGTGAGTTTGCAACAGACAATAGTTTAATCTAATTATTTTCATTTGGAAATATTCAGACAACACATGCTTAGCTATATATGTTGTGTGAATTTTGAACAGACAATGATTTTTAACTGTCATCTGAATGAGGTCAATCAGACAACAGGCTACTAGACAACAGCAGCTTTTTCATTCAGACGACAGTTAATGTCATTATGTTTAATTTTGTGGTATAGTGAGTTAAGTGTCGAACATGTCATAACTAAGTGACCATTTGTGATATTTTTTCATTTCAGTATAATAAACTTAGTTAGAGAGATAGTGGAATCTAAAAAAAAACCAATTCAATACAAACCCCACCCCCCCCCCCCCCCCATCACTCTCTTCCTTTTCCTCTAGAGAACACTCAGTAAACTATAATTTTTTCATCATTTTTTAAAAACCCAAATAAGCACAATTCTCTCTCAGAAGTCAGAAGTCAGAAGTCAGAACCAAAAACTGAATTCAATATATATCCAAGTCTCTCTCTATCTCTCATATTCTTTTTTCTCGAGGGCCAAAAGACCCATCCTATCATTAACTTGAAAATCCAAGTCTCTCTCTATCTCTCATATTTCTCTCTCTCCCAGCTTGAATCCGTTGTAAGAATTCTTTTTTCTCGAGGGCCACAAGACACATCCTATCATTAACTTGAAAATCCACCGCAATTGCACTTTGAGATATATCGAATTCCAATTAAACTGAATTCATAGTCCAAAAGTTTACATTCGTCAAATTTTTTTTGTAAAAGAAGAGAGTATTATAACCCATTTTGTTTTTGTTAGGTTATGATTTATGAAGATGATCGAATTGTTAGCTACGCAAGGGTGGAAGATTTAACATAAACCTGATCATTGTTAGCCTAGGTGTTCAAAGCTCGCTACTTCCCCTGTACATAATTCATGCAAACTGAATTGACTAGAAGTGCATCGTACACTTGGAGAAGCATTATGGCAGTAGGGACTTGCTTGGTAAACCTGATCATTGTTAGCCTAGGTGTTCAAAGCTCGCTACTTCCCCTGTACATAATTTATGCAAACTGAATTGACTAGAAGTGCATCGTACACTTGGAGAAGCATTATGGCAGTAGGGACTTGCTTGGTAAACCTGATCATTGTTAGCCTAGGTGTTCAAAGCTCGCCACTTCCCCTATACATAATTCTTGCAAACTAAATTGACTAGAAGTGCATCGTACACATGGAGAAGCATTATGGCAGTAGGGACTTGCTCGGTAAGGTTCTCAGGTTTCAAGTGGGCAATGGTGAGGGTTTCGGTGTGGAATGACCCTTGGCTTTCTCTATCCCTTATCACTTGAGGTCTTTCTCTCCCCTCATGCAAGGTACAGAGGACCTGGATGTGGTGGAATTAATTGATCATGACATCAGGGAATGGTTAAAGTGAATGCTCACATAGCTTTTTCATGATTGAGGAACTAAATATTATTTCCAGGATTCCTTTGGGCTTAGGAGGTAGTAAGGACCGATGGCATTTTGACAAGAAGGGACTTTACCGTGTTAAGAACGATTACCATGTAGCAATAATAATGGAGAATTTGGCTGCTAGAACATCCTCGTTGGCTGGATCTAGTGTTAAAAAAGACAAGTTCTGGAGGAGATTATGGAGCGTGAATGTTCCACCCAAGATACGTATGCATGCATGACATCTGGTTAAAGGAATTTTACCTACCAGGGCTGCCCTTGCAAAGAGGATTCAACTATATGCACACTCGTTTTTTGTTTGAATTCGTTTGAGATGGGAAACATCTCTTCAAGGACTGTCATGCTATTATTGTCTTTTGGTCGAATAGCCCTCTTAATCTCAAACCTTGAGTCCACCCAACTCCTTCATTATTGATTGGGTATGAGAGATGGTCGAAATGCTTACTGGGGAGCAGCTTGGAATTTCTTGATTTCTTTATGGGTGGTGTGGACATAGAGGAACACTACTGTTGGGACGAGGGGCTTCAATCCCTTGAATATGCCAGTTAAGGCGAGTTCCCTTTTTGAGAAGTATAAGAAGCCACACCCGTGCATAATAAATTAAGGGTTAAATACTATTTACTCCCTGAACTTTTACCCAAAAAACATTTCAGTCCTTGTTCTTTTAATTTCACACGTTTACTCCTTATACTCTCAATTTTAGACCAATAGGTCTATTCCGTTACTTTCCGTCCAAAAATTCTGTTACATCGCTGACGTGACAGACTTTTTGCTGTAAAGTGTCTATTAATTCTACCCTCATTTTTTTAATTTAATTAAATTTTTTTCTTTCTGTTTATCTTTTTATTTATTTATATTTTTATCATCAATCATATCTTGTTCACATTTTCGAAAGATCAAATTTAGTTCAACTTCGGCAACCATTCGGCCCTTCTTCGTCTTCGTTCCAGAGCATCTCTTGGCATGCCTGATCTCTTCTTCTCTCTCTCCTCCAGAAACATAGAGCATCATTACCCAAAGAAACCAACTCCAAAGAATAAAAACAACCCACAAAGCAAAAAAATTAGAGAGAAAGAGAAAGAAAGATAGGGTTTCTTTTAGCCTTTGAGAAAGAGAAAGAGCTCTGCTTCCTCTGTTTTGATTCTGATCCCTGAAAACACCGTCGTTTTCGTTATTGGGCCTCGGGGTCTACTCTCCCTCTCATACTGAAAAATCACACAGATCTGTGTTGACGAAAATTTAGTTTAGATGTATCCACCTGCTGTGCTGAACATGGAAGATACGAAGCCGGAGGTTTCTGCATTCAACAATTCGAATTCGGGAACTAGAGATTTGGACCATGTTAGAGCTAGATTTACTTATTTTTGCAAAAATGGTTGTCATTGGACGAGAACACGCTGATGCAAGCTATCAAGGTGGAGGCCGAGAGTGAGACTGTGTCACTATGAGAGAGTGCGGAGGATGAAGGCAGAGGGCGACGGAATCATGGCTCTTCCTACAGAGGTATGCGCAAGGTCCGGGACTGATAAAGTTTGGGAATTTGAGGTGAGCTTCTGGGTTTTGAATCAAAAGTTGAGTTTGATTGTTTGAGGCTTTGAGTCACCTGAATCCACGAAATCAACTCAACCCCACCAAATTGACTGATCCTAATTCACAGCATCATCCCTGAAATGAATTGGGCTTTCATTGCTTTGGTTAATTTTGAGGGAAAATTGAGGTTTAGGGATTGGGATTTCGTAGTCATGTTGGGTTGGAAGAAGGAGAAGGGAAGCTGCTTTTGCCTTTAATGCTAACCAGGAATAGATAGAGAGAGATCTGAGGAAGGAGGAATCGAATAGATGAAGTGACCCAAAAAAAAAATCCTTTTCCAAAAAAAATAAAATAATTAATTAAATTTTAAAAAAACAAGGGTAGAATGGACATTTTACGTCAAAAAAGTTTGCCACGTCAGCGATTAATGGAATTTTTGGACGGAGAGTAACGGAATAGACCTATTGGTCTAAAATTGAGAGTACAGGGAGTAAACGTGTGAAATTAGAAGGACAAGGACTGAAGTGTTTTTTGAGTAAAAGTTCAGGGAGTAAACAGTATTTAACCCATAAATTAAAGAGAATTAAGAGGTCGCTCACCAAGTGGAAGTATCATCCCCGTAGTAGACTGAAAGTCAACATTGATAGTGTGTTTTGAGCTGATATTGGAAAAAGGGTATTAGAGTAGTGGTACGAGATTATAATGAAAACCCCTCAAACTTACAGGCTGGGCACAAACTTGCAGGGGTTGAAACTTGAACGCTAGATATGAGGATTATGGATATCCCAAAAAAACCAGACTAATCCCCCGCCGCGGGTGCACTAATTTGAAGGCCCCTCAAACTTATTGACCACAAACTGGTGAGAGTTAGGACTTGAACGCTAGACATGAGAGTTCCATGCTAGGCCACTCGATCAACTTCACTGCACCAAATGGTTTTTAAAAAAAAATTAAGTTTTGATCCGAACAAATCTAAAAAAAATTTGTGAGTGAACTGTGCTCTTTTAGTTATTTGAAATTATTAACACCATAAAAATTACCGTCAAAATCATGGAAGAGTGAGGTAAGAATGAAAAAAATAATAAACTACCAAACACTCTTGTTTTATTTTATATCCAATGATACCTGGCCATAAATTTTATGATCGTTAATGACCAAGTGAACATCTATGTATTTAAGTATCTTTGTATTTTAATAAAAGTGAGAGTGTTTAGTGATTCTAGGCATGGTAATACGTTGAAGTGTCAAACCTACCAAATTCTAACTCAATGCCAACTTGCTCTCTCTAGTGCCCAACAACATCTTAATAGTTGCCTAATCAATGACCTCACCAATTGAATTGCGACCACATCGTTCGGCAATCTTATAACCTAATTGACAAATTTCACCACCACTTCATCAACTACTCTATACAAGTCTAATCGGTACCTTGCTAACCAGTCGGCTGTCGGCCAACTAACAAATCCTATTGCCACCTCACTAGGAACCGCATGACTTGTAGACACAATGGAATCACATCAATGATTTAATGGGTACTCCTTGAAACTCCTTTCTATGTTTTGTACGAGATTTTAGATTTGGCTTGTTAAATAGACCGGATGCAAAAGAAAACTGATGTATCTAAATATTTTTTGAATAAATCAACACTTAGATTTTCAATGATTATAAAACTCAAGCCATAATGAATATTACATACCCTTCCTCTTCCAAATATAGACAGACAAAAAGTTGTGGTGGTACCACCGTGGTACATAGGGATAAATCCACTCATTAAACTTCTATTGCTCACTTATTAAAGTAAGTCTATTCAACTATAAACCAGACAACGCATAGTAATAGGCAAAGTTTAAACAAAAAACTAAATTTTTTCCTTATAAGCTAGAGCTAGGAGATTTGCAAAGATAAGCTAATTCCAACACTTCTTAGCTTTGGGATTCTTGTTTTTAGGTCCCTTAGGGTCTTAGCTCTCAACCTTAGAAGAGTTATTTAACTCTAGTAAGCCATCCACCACCTTAAAAGCAAATAACAAAAAACAGAGCCCAAAGCCCAAAATCAACCACCAAAAGCCCAAGCCCAAGCCCAAAAGCCAAACCTTAGCTACAACATGGGCTCGTGAAAGAACCCTAACTTCTTTGCACAATTGGGCCAAACCCTAAAGACATTGGGCACCCCAAGTTCTATGATCACCCAGGCCCTTAGAACCCAGAAACGGGTGGGTAGGTCTTCATCGCAGTTCTTCACCGCCCCCTTCTCCAGCTAGGTTGCAAGGTGAACAACGGCAGTGCCGCCTCTCACAAGCGCTAGCATTGCGCCTCCATCTATTGCAAGGCCCATGAACCAGGGCACCCCGACGTAGCTTCGAGCCACCATCAACTCCGATGTCATCTACAAGTTTGTCAAATCCCCAGCAAAGTACCAACAGTCCTCATTGCCATCGAGCCACCTCCCTCCAAAACCTGTTAGTACCAAATTGATGAAAAACGCATCTCTCACTACAACTTTCATCTCTTTAATTTGACTGTTAAGCCGAGTCCATTGTGACTTGGTTTCCCAGCGATCCAGATCGGCCCAAGCAGAGCCACCCCCATAGAATATGTGGAGGTTGGCATAAAGGAACCTGATACGCCTCTTAATCTCCCTGCTTGACCTGTCTCTTCCTAAACTATAGTCAGTAAATCTTTTCCTTTACATTTCAAACACCATATTTTACATAAATTTTGACATGCCTTATGAGCCGTTAGATTTTAAAACGTCTAATAGTTCAGATTTATTGTTTGAATGATGCCAACACAACACCAAGTGATGTAGAAATTACATGGCATTACATACTTCTAATCTGAAATTAAATTTTTCTTCATTAAAAGAAAAAAATTAAAATTTGAAAAATCAAAATCAACAGAACCTAAAAAGAAATAAAAGAGGAAGAAGAATAATAGAATAAGGTGTACTATTCTTATGAATACTATACTCGTCTACACGATCAAAAGGAAAAAAAAAAAAAAACAGAAGAACACGCCAAACACCATAAGGAACATCGTCTTCTCTAACTTTAAGCTTTCATCGTCCTTTCCAACTCCAAGCTCTCATCTTCATCCTTCCAATTACTTTGCTAAAATGGAACTAAATTACAATACTTACAGCAAGAACATAGGTACGTATTTATCTTGTCGACATAAAAACAACTAAATCTATTATTCAAACAATAAATCTGAACCATTGGACATTTTCAAAATCATTCAACAAATGTGGGGAACTTAACTAAAATCATTAGGGGGAGATGCAGACATTAGAGGGAGATGTCTACATGTTCGATCTTGAAACATGTAGGGTGTATTGTACTCTTTATTTTTGTCATACTAAGTATATTGGTATTGAGAGAGATTGATGAGAGAAGTGTATTTCATTATAGAGAATAGGAGCCCTATATATAGGGATTACAAAGTGCATAATCTAATATTACAAGGAATACCAATCCGTGTAGGATTGGGAAATCTAGAACCTTCTCTCCTATTCCTATTCCTAGTTTGATAAGGCACACTAAACTTGATTTTCCTTCAACACTCCCCCTTGTGCCGCTCAAACTTGGTGGTGACGCTTCATCCGTTGCCTCGTTAAAAACCTTGCCAGGTAACAAAAACCCTGTGGGACAAAAATAATCCTGGTCGAAGGACAAAAAGAGCACAACACGTCCTTCACTCTTCGAGATCGAACATGTAGACATCATAACTCCCCCTGATGTCGATATCTCCCCCTGATTGCTACAATCGTGGGAGTTCGGATAACTTTCTCAATCCGATGCTCTTCACATGTTTCTCGAAGGTGGATTTAGGTAACGACTTAGTGAATAAGTCCGCTACATTATCCTCTGATCGGATTTAATTCACTTCAATCTTTAGAAGTGATTGTTGTTGCTGATTATAAAAGAACTTAGGCGATATATGCTTGGTGTTGTCGCCCTTGATGAAACCTAACTTCATTTGTTCAATACAAGCTGCATTATCCTCATAAATGCATGTAGGTTCATTTGTGGTAGACTTCAAACCACAACTTCCTTGAATGTGTCGAATTACAGACCTTAACCATACACATTCACGTACAGCTTCATGTAGAGCAATAATCTCTGCATGATTTGAGGAAGTAGCAACAAGGGTCTGTTTCGTAGACCTCCAAGATATCGCAGTGCTTCCCATGGTAAAGACATAACCTGTTTGGGAGCGACCTTTGTGAGGGTCAGAGAGGTACCCTGCATCAGCAAAACCCATCAAGACATTATTGTCGTTTTGATGGAGGGAGATAGGAGAATGCCGGCCACCATGAGCGGTGGCGGCGGCGGCGGCGGCAACATGGCCGGCGGCCATTCCATGGACGGGGGCGTTTTGCCTCTTTGGGTCCGATCCCAATTTTCCGTCATTCCTTTTCTCTCTGTAGGGATAGAATAGGCCCATATCAATCGTACCTCTTAGGTATCGAAAGATGGTCTTTATACCAATCCAATGGCGGCGTGTTGGCGCAGAGCTATGTCGAGCTAACAAGTTCACTGCGAATGAGATATCCGGTCTTGTGCATTGAGCTAAGTACAATAATGCGCCTATTGCACTCAAATAGGGCACCTCGGCCTCTAATGGTTCTTCGTCCTCATCCCTTGGACGAAACGGATCTTTTCCGGGCTCAAGACTACGGCCGATCATGGGAGTACTCGTAGGCTTTGCTTTATCTTCATTAAAGCGCCTTAGGATTTTCTGAGTATATGCAGACTGATGGATCAAGATTCCATCACTACGGTGCTCGAGTTCTAAACCGAGACAAAACCGTGTTTTCCCAAGATCTTTCATCTCAAATTCGGATTTCAAGTATTTAGCAGTTTCCTTCAACTCATCTAGAGATCCAATTAGGTTCATGTCATCGACATAAACTGCTACGATTGCAAATCCGGAACTTGTTCTTTTAATGAACACGCATGGGCATATTTCATTGTTAATATATCCCTTCCCAATCAAGTAGTCACTTAGACGGTTATACCACATCCGTCCGGATTGTTTTAATCCATATAGTGAGCGTTTTAATCTTATTGAAAACGCGCTCCGTGGTTTAGAGCCACTTGATTTGGGTAATTGAAGTCCATCTGGAACCTTCATATATATCTCTGAATCTAGATCCCCATAGAAATATGCTGTAACCACATCCATAAGCTGCATGTCAAGTTTTTCGGAAACTACCAAACTGACAAGGTAGCGGAACGTTATAACGTCCATTACCGGAGAATATGTCTCCTCGTAGTCAATTCCAGGGCGTTGTGAGAAACCTTGCGCCACAAGGCGGGCTTTGTATCTAACAACCTCGTTTTTCTCATTACGCTTTCTAACAAAGACCCATTTATGGCCAACAGGCTTTACACTTGGGGGTGTCTGCGTTACAGGCCCAAATACCTGTCTCTTTGTTAGTGAATCCAATTCAACCTGGATTGCATCTTTCCATTTAGGCCAATCCGCTCTTCGTTGACATTCTTCAACAGAGCGAGGTTCGATATCATCATATTCTATAATCCCTTTCGCAATATGATATGCAAATGCATCATCAATTGCCATAGAATTTCTATCCATCATCTCATGTACACTAGTGTAATTTATGGAGATCTCTCTATTCTCTGGAGTTGGTTCTGACATTGGAGCGTCCCCCAATGATGTCTCTTGGACATAACCATAATCCGGAATATTCTCATGAGATGGATTATTTACATCGATGATTAATGGATTATTTTGTGCCAAACTCGCTTTCTTTCTTGGGCGAGAATCCATCGAACCTATAGGCCTCCCGCGCTTCCTGGCAGGAGCCATGGGCCTAGCCACAACGTCACCATCACTGTGAGAGGGGACGTTGGTGCCATGCTCAAATCCTCTTGAGTTAGCGTCATGTCCTCTAGTTTTAGGGACATCAATTCTTGCAGGCACGTTTGCAGCAGGTATGTGTGATCTCGTCACTTTAGCGATATCAGAAAACGCATCAGGCATCGATTCTGGTACGTTCTGAAGATCGAGAATTCTCCGCACTTCAATTTCTGACTGTGCGGTTCGGGGATCAAGATGAGACAGAGTGGGGACAGACCACGACAATTCCTGTCGTTCCTGTTGAACATTGATGTTCTTATCTCCCCCTAACGACGGAAAGACTGTCTCATCGAAGTGACAATCCGCAAATCTTGCGGTAAAGAGATCGCCTGTTAAGGGTTCTATGTAGCGGATAATCGTTGGAGAATCATAACCAACGTAAACGCCTAATCGTCGTTGTGGACCCATTTTGGTGCGCTGTGGAGGCGCAATTGGCACATAAACTGCGCACCCAAATATGCGTAAGTGTGAGACATTGGGCTCATACCCAGTCACCATCTGGGACGCAGAAAAGGGTTGAGTGGCAGTGGGCCTCAGACGAATAAGCACAGCTGCATGCAATATTGCATAGCCCCAAGCAGAAATAGGGAGATTGGTGCGCATCACCAATGCTCGAGCAACCATTTGTAGTCGTTTAATGGTGGCTTCTGCGAGACCATTTTGGGTATGAACATGAGGAACAGGATGTTCAACATCAATCCCAATGGACATGCAATAATCATCAAAAGTCTTTGATGTAAACTCCCCAGCATTGTCTAATCTTATAGACTTAATGGGATGATCAGGGTGGTGTGCCCGTAACTTAATTATTTGTGCTAGGAGTTTAGCAAATGCAGCGTTCCTTGTGGACAATAGCATGACATGTGACCAGCGTGTCGATGCATCAACCAACACCATAAAATATCTAAATGGTCCGCATGGTGGTTGAATAGGTCCACAAATATCACCTTGGATTCTTTGCAAGAATGGTATATTTTCTTTGGTGTCCTTTGCATAGGATGGTCTCGATCCTAACTTTGCTAAAGAGCAGGCTTTGCAGAACGAATGATGGGCTCCAGAAATAACCAATGAGGATTTTGGTTGAGCCATGAAGTCACAATGGACTTTAGAAGTCGAAATTTGAGTCAGAGGAGCAGAGGTGGCGTCAAAGCCACCCTTGAGCCGCAGGGGGATGGCGGCGCCGGCTAGTGGTGGCCGGACTTGAAGGGGGAAGGCACCGTGAGGCGCAGGTGCTCCTCCTTGATCCAAATTTCGAGTTTTACTTCCTTTCGTTCTGAAAAAGGGATGTCCGGGTGAAGTCTTTAATATACGGATCATCATGTCACGACCTGGGTGTCCCAAACGGTCGTGCCAAAGCCTATACGTGTCGGAATCCCATAAATCATCTCTCATGACATGGTTGGATTCAATGACTCGAATAGTGGTTGCATACAACCCACTAGAGCGACACATAAGTTTCTCTAATACTCGTTTATGTCCGTAGTCATTAGAGGTGATGCAAAGGAACTCTTGTCCATTCTCACAATGTGTTTCCACATGAAAACCATTGGCTCTTACATCTTTGAAATAATAAAGTTCGAAAAACATGTCTACGACATGAGATAAAATAAATCGATACTTTATTAATAATATCCAATGATGACACCAAAGTTTCGTGACCATAATCTAATCCAATATAAAAATCAAATCGTAGACAAATCGTAGTCACTCTATCCGTTCGGGAATTTCAATTTAGTTGTGACCAGGTAAGGTAAGACGAGATTTTGGTGGAGCGTTGCTCACTTTTAAAACCGTTCTCTCAGATCAAACCTTGCCTAGACATCACAAGTACTCTTGAGTACGCCTAGAGGGAAAGAGTTAATACAATAAGTCATTTTATTGATATAAGGCATAATTGCCATGACATAATTCTTGGAAAAATAAAAGACTATAAATAAAAATCTGCGGTATTTTGTCTTCATCGCCAGATTTAAAGTCTTTGTGAACTCGAAGTCTTGATCACCATGATGCGACTACCTTCGTAGGTACATTGCAAATTCAGGTCCATTGATCAGACGTTCCATATCAGAAATAGACACCATAAAGAGGATTCTCCCTTGATTGAGGCGCATTGGCGCAATATGCATAGTCCCTAGGACTGGTGGCGTTGGAAAGTGGTGCCCATGGCCAACGTTGGCTCCATGGTTTCCAACCCTATTTCCCTCAAAATCACGGCTCCTACGGTCGTGGGATTGTCGCCTTGAGCGATTACCTTCTTGAGCATTTCGATCGTATGGATCATGACGTCGATGGCGACTTTCTCTAGCCATAGGACGATGCTCTTGATAGCTATCTTGAAGCCTATCAAATCTTCTTTTCACAAGTTCATTGCCATGTCTTTCAGTAGTGACCATAGCTTCAATAAGCTGTTGAAAACTTGTGATTCGCCTTGCATTTACATGAGTCCGGAATAAGTCAGAGGACCTCATAGCATAGACGGGGAAGGTATTGAGGGTTTTCTCAATCAATTGGTCTTCTGTGATTGTTTTTCCACAGAGACTCATCATTGCTTTGATGCTGAGAGCTTCCGAATAAAATTGCATGACAGTGTCAAATTCATAGAAGCGAAGATCGTTCCATTCTGCTTCTGTATTCGGAAGAATGGAGTCACGAACATTGCCATATCGTTCGCGAAGCGCATGCCAAAGCTTTATGGCGCTATCCTCATTTATGAACTCAAACTGGAGGTCACTATCCATGTGACGTTTCATAAAGGCAAGTGCCTTGGAATTATCTTTCTCAGTTTGAGGGTCTGGAGCTGTTTCTATAAGACAAAGCTCTTGGATTGTATGCAATAAATCACGGGCAATGAGGTGGATCTCGACATCAGTGACCCAAATTAAGTACCTTTTGCCTGCATAATCCAATGGAACAAAATCGAGTTTGTTTGTGTTTGACATCCTGAAAGATGAAACAAAAACAAGTTAGTTTCGGAGTCAATGCTTCCACGAAAACTAAATAAGATTTCCGAGCTATGCTACCAAGAAATCGATTTCCAAGAATAATTGGATTAGACCGAAACAATGATGTTTAAATGGTCAAAATCTATGCTCACGAACGCTCTTAGTCCGTAGCTTACGAACGCTCTTAGTTCGTTAAATCGATGCTTACGGACGCTCTTAGTCCGAAGTCTTACGAACGCTCTTAGTTCGTTAATTGCGTGAATCCCCACGATTCCGCTTTTCTCAAAAATCGAACCCACGGTAAGGTTTTTGACGAGGCAACGAGAGGAGCACCAACATTTGGGCGACACAAGGGGAAGTGTTTAAGGACACCTAGATTATATGTGTCTAGCCCAGACTCTAGTTACTTGTCCGAGTTGTAATACAATTAGTCTTATAGATGTCTTTTTAGATATCCTAATTATTATACAATTATGTTTCATTGTAAGACTGTAATTCTTTGCTTGTAATCCTCTATATAAATAGACCCCTATTATCAATAGAATACACAATTCATTCCCCAAATTACCTCTCCTACGTATTTAGATTCTCTAAAACAAAAGGCATATATGCATGCAAACACATGTGCAGGACAAAATATGCAAATGATTTTTGGAAACTTCTAATTCATTAATAGAATAAAAATTGTAACAACTTCATTTTGGAAACTTCTATAGTGGGATGGCTGGGATAATCTGATCGCGACTTGTCCACCACCATCACCAACCGCACTTTATTCTTTACTTCAACGTCGTACAACTTAAAAATGAAGGACCACCGATCGAGCTGATGGAAACTTCCCCACAAAGGCAGCAAAAGGCACAGTAGGTAGGTACGTATGGTTTTATTACATGATGGCGCACGCTTGGGGATTTTCTTCTCTGAAACAATCGGGGCGGGTCACGTAGTAACTAGTACTATAGCTCCTCCCACCGCCGTAACTATCATAGACCGGCCTTCCATAGTAGCCATCGTACTGTATGTAAGGGGCAGGCCTACCGTAACCATACCCAGTTTCGCAGGGACCACCAGGACGCCCTTCGTAACAATCCATACAACACGGGTTCACCGGCCACGGAGGGCAAGCAGGAACCGGAGCCGGGGCACGCCCACAGTAACCATACCCAGTCTTACAAGGTCCACCAGGACGCCCTTCGTAACAATCCATACAACACGGGTTCACAGGCCACGGACGGCAAGGAGGAACCGGAGCAGGTTTTGGCTCCGGAGGTGGAGCTGGTTTAGGAGCAGGAGGTGGAGCCGGAGCAGGTTTCGGAGCCGGAGGTGGAGCCGGAGCAGGTTTCGGCTCCGGAGCAGGTTTCGGCTCCGGAGCCGGAGCCGGAGCGGGTTTCGGTGCCGGAGGAGGAGGAGGAGGCCTGGGCTTCTCGGGCTCTTTGATCTCGATGCTCTTAATGCATCCACCTCCTTTGCAGCATAGCTTGTCCCTGATCTTTTCAGGACTGCAGCAGACCACTTTGATGATCACCTGGTTGTTCTTCTCGTCGTACGCCTGGTCTCGTATTTCTGTTGTTCACAAAATATCCAACCAATAGTACCACAAATCACTTGGTTTACGTTTTTCACAATATTAATGAACCGAACAGGAAGAGAAAAGAGAGACTCACGAGGGAATTTACAGAGAACTTTTTTGACCTTCCTGTAGCATTTTTCACACTGAAGGTCTACCTTCAGAATCATTATAGTCACCTGACATTCATACAATCATTTGCAGAAATTAGATAGATATAGAAAGGAGGTTTTTTCTGCAAAACAAGAAGGGCGTAATTAAGAATTTATCGACGTTGGTGTTCATGGGTTTGAATATGAGAAATCGTATCCATCAGGTTCTGTGTTTCTGACAGAAGAATGATGGATTGAGTAGTATATTTGTGACAAATTGAAGAAGAAACAGCGCAAAAACTTGAGAATTAAAATAGTTAGTAGCTGCAGCCACAAAAAAACATATTGAGAGGAGCAGAATTGATCAAATGGGTGATCTAGTTATCTATATCATAAGAAAAAGAAATGAAAAAGCATAAACAACTTTCTAGTGCATAGAGAAATACCTTCTTTTCCCCCATTGTTGTAGCAGTGAGTGCTCGATCAGATGAGATCTGATGTTTTGGACAGAGTCTGGGCTGAAATAATTGAATACAGGGACGGAACGACTATAAATGGTGAAGGGGTCAAGACCCCCCATGTCAACATCTGACATTTCTTCACTGTATAAAGTACTAAATATAGTTATATACCTCGTACAACTGTATTAAACTTAGCCTTAATTCAATAAACCCTTTAAAATACCAACAACATCACTTTCACTTGGATCACCAGAGTTCAAGGACTCGACTACTTTGACTAAAGAAGCATACCTGGAATCGTAGGATTTCTTCCTGAGCTGTGAAGCTCTAGGGCTGCTGGGATTGACCCAAATATAGCTTTTGGGAGAAGACTCGGAATTGCCATCTGGGCTTGGAGGGTTTTCAAGTCTTGGGACATCTGGGCTCTGGGTTTCTTGTAAAGAAACATGGTTTATTTGGAGAGAAATTCTGGAGTGAAGTGTAGGGAGGGTGAGATTGAAAGTGTGAATATCAGAGTTAGTTGGCCTGAGCTTTCTAGAGGAGGAAGAGAGTGAATGAGAGAGGGCGTGGAGGATACATGATAAGCCATTTTCCCTCTTTGTTTTGCTCGCTCACTCCGTTTGTGACTATGAGAAGGAAGGAAGGGTCTCGTTTTATTATATTGACCTTGTGAGTGAAAGTAGCTTCCGGGATTCCACTGGGTTAAAAATGTCCGTCTACCGTTAAAAATATCCACTTGCTCCAGAAAAGAAGCAATGGTTTTGAGCCACAGGTGATTACTGTTTGGCCTGCTCCAAAGTAAAGGTTCTTTCAAATTTTTTGACTTGCTATCTTGGTAGATATACCATTTTGTCTTCTGATAAAATATCTTGATACATTTTGAAATAAAATTAAACAACTAAAAACCAATGAAATAAAATTAAACAACTAAAAATCAATACTGGCAGTCGGTGAAACCAAAACAATTTAGTTGTACATTGAGGGAGATGCAGAAGTCATGTCTATCTAATGCGAGCACCTATTCCTGAATTCCACCTTCATTTACAACTGGGCTCTTCACCTCTGCAGCAGCTTCAACTTCGTTCAAACATTTTGGAGATTTCCTTGAGCATCATGGTGCTCACAAATTAGCTCCCCACAAATCTGACAGTCAAGAGTCAGAAAGAGTAAGTATCAAGCATTTCATTCACTCAAAATCAAAATCAGTTTCGCAATCTATTTTCTCACTTCAAACTAATACCAACAAATGAAAATCAAAGACAAATAAAGGCGTAAAAGGACAAGCTTACATTGTTGTCTGCTGTTTTACTTTCTACATATAAATGGTTGTTTACGCAAAAAATGAGGAACAATTATCACTATGATGCTATTCTGAAGGAAAAAAACGGAAAAACAAACAAACAAAGTGGATATGCCCCAAATGGCAAGATTATAGAAAATTTTACCAAGCACCAGACAATGTACATGGTAGTGATTGCACAAGAGAAGTGAGATTCAATATCACACCAAAATTTCAGAATCATTCGAAATCGTGACGGTAATTGTTTTCATAAGTAAAGACTAACAATCAGGTAATTAGAATTTGACAATTGGGAAATTAAAAAAATGTGGGGAACTTAACCGAAACCAACTCCACAGATCACTGAATTAGAATACAAACTTTGCAGCGTCAAGAGTTACTTTCCATTACATAGCAATATAGCAGCATTATGCTCAACTCCACAAAGATAAAACAAATTATCCAGTTTATGTTCTTCTAGTTGAGAGATATTGAGGCCACTGCCAAAGGCCTCCAATTGTTCCAAAGTGCCAAATCGTTAAACTCTTAAGCATAAATACATATGCCCCTGGACACAGTTCCTTTTAGTACAGAAAAGTACCAAAACCAAACTTCTATTGCAGCATTGCTTATCCTCTAAACTGGCAAAAGCAATATTCAAATAACTAAAACTACACAATCAGAAAAATGAAGATAACACACACTCTGTGAGGCTTAGTACAGGATTTGTTCACAACTCAGCAATTCCGAAGAGGTTTCCAAATTGGGAAACTTTTTACCATTTGAATCAATATAAGTTTGGTAAGATAACTAAAATTCCCCAAAAAAAAAGTATCAGAAGTGGAAAATAGATTCAGCATACAAATGAGTTTCCAGTAACCATGACCAACTTAAGAACATGATTAAAAGGCATTTCAATTCCAACTTCCAACAATAAGGTTACTGGAAGAATAACTTCTAAGTTGAAATCCATCGATTCAAATATGGTTTTCATCAGCAAAATAAAAAAAATAAATGAATCATACATGTCAGATTCCCAAAATTTAAGGGTGAAGAATGAAGAATGCATGTTTAACTTAGTTTTCCAGCAAATATGCTTATTGTCTACAACAATGTGAAGAAGAAAAGTCACACAAAGCTGGAAGCTGGAAGACAGTGGGTGTGTCACAAAATGGCAAAAGAATAGACAATAATTCTAGTGCCAAGGGCCAAACTTAGTTTATATAAATTTAGTAATAGAATGATAGTCAATCATATTTGACAGAAAGAGCAAATGAAAACTCACAGTGTTGACCTTAGAGATGTCTGCAATTCCACTGGTGACTGGTGAAACTAAAGTCTCCCTGTAAATGAGTCCATCAAATTTCCATCCGTTGTGGGTCCTAAAAACATTCCTAAATGTCTGTTCCTTGAAGCTATAGAATACCAAGGACTGAAAATCACATCTGCTGGCGATCAAACCTTCACCATTCTCTAATATGCACAGAGGCGTCACGAGTGAGAATTTATAATCTTTTGGTAAATCAAAAGAAGCAACTTCAGTCCACGATTCCTTGACCCCATATTCCTTCATCATCCATATTCTAAGCCTGAATGTAGAATGCTATATTCATATACACCAAGACAATCTCCAGGAATAAAGTCGCATCTAAACCCAACCAGAGAGGGCAATGGAAGCATCTCCCGAAACTTTTCCTCTGATTTTAAACGAAAGACCTGAACCATGGTTTCCTCAGAACCCCTAACTATATAATTGTACCCTCTCACTACCTTATAATCATCATTAGTGGAATCATAACCAAATCCGTGAAACTGCGGAATGCAATGATCAGTAGGTTTTGGCAACAAATTGGATTGTCCAGTACAAGGGTTCCATAACACCATGTCTTTCTGGTCAATTTCTACACAAATCAGCCCATTGAATTAGGGAACATTACCGGAAACTCGAGCTTTCCAATTGCAAGATGAGCATCTCCGTCATCCTTCAACTCCTTCAATGCCTCACAGTCTAGGGATAAGTCCTTGGATGCTTCACAGTCTTGGGATTGGAGAGGACTCATTGATATCAAGAGCCTGGAGGTGTTCTCGGTGAAGCCTTTGCTTGCGTAGTTGAAGTGCTTGGTGACAAAATGAGACTGGGAGATGAGAGCACGCCATGACGTGCAGACGCAGCGAAATCGCATCAGTGATTTGACCGGTAGCCTTGCCAGTATCTCATCAAGGACGCCGTCGAGGTCGGCGACACCTCGCTTGTGAACGCCGCCGTCGTCCGCCATGGAATTGGTGGCCATTAATTTTGAATTCGGAGGAAGGCCGATGCGGTGCGTTTTGGAGGAGGGATCTTCGAATTCTTGTGTATTTTGGATTTTGAGTTCGATCTTGGTTGGTTTTCATCTCAGCATTTCTGCTCTGTCAACTGCTTCTCATCAGCTCTTCAGCCACTGTCTAAGAGTTTATAGGTTCAAGTCACTGGGAGTAAAATCCTTTCATTTCTTTTTCAGTTAAAAAAAACGCGCTCTCCCTTCTAAGCGTGTTGTTTTGGCCCGAAATGAAATGCGTTTTGTTTTTTTTTTTTTTTTTTAAGTTGAAAATGTCATCGATTATCCACTATGTAATTCAGCGAGCAGTTGAATTAACCCAACATACTACTCATAATGTCTTGCTCATAGGGCTGTCAGAAAAAAAAAAAAAAAAAAAAACAATTACATAGAGCGCACTATACTAGATTACTAGGAGTCTAGGACACCCCTCACACAAACATACTACTCAACACACCTCTAACACATCCACTTTTTTTGGTTAAGCAAAAAACCAAGTAGCCCCTAAAAACAAATAAAATTAACCAAAAGCTACTAGTATCCTGTCGATCTTTCCTACTCAAAAAAAGATAAAAACCTAACACTCTTCTGTAAAATAGAATGCAAGCGCAAAAGTAGAACAAAAATAAAAAAGCTATAGCCTAAACAAGCCCAAAACCACACCCAGGAAAGGCCCAAAGCCCAATCTGGGATCCCCACCCCAGGAAAACCCTAGTCAACATGATGATCCCAACCCCTGCAAAGACACTGCTATCGTAGTATGAAGAGCCACCACGCCCACTGACGTCAAATGAACCGGACCATGCCCGCCACCAAAGAAGACATGCTATAACCCAACGCCAGTCAAACGACCATGATCAAACTAGTCACCACAATAAGACAGCTCCGCTCATTGTAGTTGAGCACCACTATCCCCTGATGGAGCACCAACCATGATATCCTGACCAACCACCTCTTTCTCACTTCACACAGGAACAATAAGAGGAGGCCAATGAAGTCCTCAAGCCAGTTTCCAATCCAGCCTAAACCCAGACGAACTTAAAGACCACCCAAAATCAGATCCATCAAACCCCTCACCTGCCATGACCAGAGAGAGTCTTTGACTAGATCCCAACACCGAATCTGGGAACACACTGTCAAACCCAAGCTTCGATAATACAAGCGGATCCCTACCGCTTCCAAAGCCAATTCAATCCACCACCAAGCCATCACCAAAAGACGGAATCACTAAGAGAGAACAAAGGACAAGGACTATCAGGCAAGCTAATAGGAAGGAAGCCATCAATGACGGCAGGTGTTGGGAGAGACATCACTTTCCCATAAACCCGAGCAAAGCAGTCTGCTAGGTCATATTGAAATGTGTTTTGCTAGTAGCACGTTTTTGAATATAAAATGAAAAAAATCCGAAGACTTTTTTTTTTTCTTCCCTTCTTTTCTTTTTAAATTGTGAGTGTGGTAGCAAGTAATCTCGGCTAAGCTAGCGAGTTAGTAACACAATCATCTAGTCAGTATTCAGATCGAGATCCACAATGGTATCTTAGCAAAGTCAGACTAATCTCCCGCTGCAGATGAACAAATTAGAAAGCCCCTCAAACTTGCTGGACACAAACTGGTGAGTGCTGGAACTCAAAAACTAGACATAAGGATTCTGGATATCATAGCAAAGCCAGACTAATCCCCCACCGCAAGTGCGTGAATTCAAAGGCCCTCAAACTTGCTGGTCGTAAACTAGTGAGAGTTGAGACTCGAACGCTAGACATGAGGGTTCCTCGCTAGGTCACTCGAACAACCTCACTACACCAAGTGGTTAAAAAAGGCTAATTTTTTATCCAGGTGAATTCAAAAAAAAAAAAAAATTTGTGAATGTTATGTTAGTTATTTGAAATAATTAATGCCATAAAGTTTAGGGTCGAAATCATGGAAGAGTGAGGTAAGAATAAAAATAAAATAAAAACTACCAAACACTCTTGTTTTATTTTATATCCAATGGTACCTGACCATAGAATTTATATATGATCATTGGTAACTAAGTGAACATATGTGTACTTGAGTATTTTTGTATTTTAATAAAAGTGATTGTGTTCCAAGTGTTCTAGGCATAGTAGTACATTGAAGTGTCAAACCTACCAAATTCTAACTCATTGCCAACTTGCTCTCTCCAATGTACTTACATAAGCATTTCCCTAAACCATAATTAGCTATAATGAGTCACGCTCATACTACTGCCAGCGGTACCAACAACTATTAAGGGTGTGACCTACGGAAATACCACAAGACAGGTTATCACCTGAGCTGCAGCTCAGCCCAAGATCGCTGCTGAAGCGCTGCCACGCTCCGCACCGAGATCACCTCGTTGAAGCATTAGAAGCTGGGAATAGAAGCACAGAAGAGATCAATCTCTTCCTCACCTATAAAAGGTCCACTCCTCTCTCTTAATTAACTACACATTTACTACTTACCTAACCAATGTCTCACAGTCAGGTAGGCTTATACCATTACGCTCAACAGTAGAATCTCAACTTGAGCCTCTCTTCCTCTTTTTTTATGCCAATTTTTTGGGCCTGGTCCAATTTCGCTAAAGAATTTCATTCACCTCATGCATTACGCAGTCTTCTGCAAGTTTTCAGCATTGAGAGTAGATAAAAAGAGTAAAACCTTGGAGTGGTAAAACTCGACGGAACAATAGAGACGAGAAATCTCATTGTTACTGCAATATTCATAAACAAAAACCTGTAATCCTGTACACATTGATGTTTTGTAGAAGTACAAAATAGGGAGAGATCAGTAACGGCTTTCACTTCGGAACTTATTTTCAAGTGGAGACACAATTCTCTCCACCCTCTTGCCGAGTCCCACCTTGAATTCCAACTAGGGAATGCTTAACTTCTTCATATTTCTGTTTTTCCACAAGTGGCGTTTTTTTCTTCACTCACTCAAAAGGAAAAGCAGTTCTCTCCACACTGGCCTTTTCTTCAACTTCTAGCCACCAACAGATCTGACAGTCAAGATTCATAAATAGTACTTATGAGTCATTTCACTCACTCAAAAGGAAAAGCGGTTAAACAAGCAATACCATCAAAAGGAAAAACAAAGACAAAGTAAGCTCAAGTAAACTGATATTAATTGAAACAATGGAAGAGGAAAGGATGAGCATAATGTGCTTGTCACAGGACTTCAGCAGCTGTTTACAGCCATCTGGATCTTAAAACATTTAGTTGAATTCCAACGAAGAGGTAAAACTTTAAAAAAGTCACGCCAAGATGCCAAGGGAAAAAAGTGCCATAGGAAAATTAAATAACCAATGCATGACACATTTACAGACAAACAGAAGTTAGATTCATTTGAGACAGTAATGGTTTTCATATCAGAAGTCATGACTAAACAAGTCAGTGAAGCTGGACTTTGGCATTGGAAAATCATCAAATGTGGATGACAGAAACCTGACCAAGTCCACAGATCACGGGATTACAATACAAATTTAACTTTCCTTTACATAGTGATAAAATCAACGATTCTGCTCATCGCCTTATAGGTAAAACTAACAATCCAACAAACTTTATCATCTATTTGATAAATAGTTAGGCCATTGGCAAATGTGTTCCAAAATGGCAAATCCATGAACCACTAGGCAATTTTCAATGAGAATAGACAGCAATTTTCTCTCAATTTCCGTTTCTCTAAAACACGTTATCAGCACGAGCCCTAACCCTAGCCTTAGAAATCAAAACCCTAGTAATTGATCTAGCTTCACCGGATTAGCCTCGCTGCCCCAGCAGCACTCGCAAGCCCTGGTTTCCTTCTGCCCCTCGCGAACCCTCGCCTGCCCTAGCGAATGCTCGGCTTCCCCTGCGAAAGCTCGCCTACTTCCATTGACGCCCACGACACCTGTGAAGCCCGCGACACCGCGACTCGCCCTCGACTCCTCAACCCTGTGACCCCCGCGACTCCGCACTCTCGCGACTCTACAGTCTCGCGACCCCGAGGTCCCGCAACCCCCGCGACTCGCCCTTGACAGTGCGACCACCGCAACTCCTCAACCCCGCGACTGCCATCTCTCTAGACTGCTCACCTAGAATTGAAGCTCGCTCTACAATCCTAAGAGGTATGTTTTACTAAAAGTTCCCTTTTTTTAGTTTTTCTCTTTTTTCTCTTCTTTTTCTCAGGGACTTGCAATCTCCCTTCTTCTATCCCCCTTTCTTCATCATAGGGGAGACCAAATTAATCCAAACTGTGGGGGTTCATGCTCACTCCAAGCTTAGAGCTTGTAGAGTCCTCAAAACTTAGAGTTTGTTAAGAAGAAACGATCGACCACATACATCGTTGTTTCGATCTAATCCAAACCCCTCTTGGAATCGGATTTTCTTGGAAGCAACTACGCTAGGAAATTCCTAATTTCTTGGAAGCGAATGTGCTCAAAAATTTTATA
Organism: Rosa chinensis; assembly: GCF_002994745.2. Taxonomy (NCBI): domain Eukaryota; kingdom Viridiplantae; phylum Streptophyta; class Magnoliopsida; order Rosales; family Rosaceae; genus Rosa; species Rosa chinensis. The sequence goes on from NC_037088.1 coordinate 39,965,938, forward strand.
TGTTTTCGTGGTAGCTTTTTCCGCTCCGAAACTATCCCTTTTTCTTGTTCTCTTTCAAAATGAGTAACCTGAACAAATTGGACTTTGCTCAATTGGGAACAGCTGGCTCTGGATATCACAGGTGGGTTCTTGATGTCCGCCAGAATCTCAAGGCCGATGGAATCCTGGATACGATTCTCAAGCCTAGCCAGGACGTGCTTACTGTTGAGCAAGTTCAAGCTTTGGAAGCAAATAGAGCAGCCTTAGAGGCAAATAAGGAGAAAGCCATCATCCTAATGACTCGTCATATGGATGATTCGCTCCAATACGAGTGTATGAATGAAGAAGAACCCAGAAGGTCGTGGGTCTCACTCGAAGAAAGATTTGGCAACGTCCGTGACTCCTTGCTTCCTAACCTAGAAGTGAGATGGCATAGCCTCCGATTCTGTGATTTCAAGTCAGTTCTTAACTACAACCCGGAAGCACTTCGCATTAAATCCTTAATAGAATTCTGTGGTAAAGAGATCACAAATGCGATGTTGATTGAGAAGACTCTCTCTACCTTCCCCGGCTCTGCGTTGATGGTTGCTAAGAACTATCGAATCGATATTACTGCAGGACGGATCACAAGATTTCATAAGCTTATTGGAGCTATGAATGTCACTAAAAAGCAAGACAACATCCTTGTGAGGGACTATATATAATTTGAGATCTGTGGAAACAGAGTATATTCCAGAATCCAATTATAGTCGCGCCCCTAAGAGAGGGCTCCAAGAGCAAAATCCTAATCTTAGGAATACTTCTGGACGTTCTGATCCATATAATCGCTTTATTTGGGAAAGTAACCGCCAAGATAGGCGAACACGGAACCAAAGATGTCAACGTGGAAAGAGAGAGGGAGGCAATGCCTCTGGCCATGTTGATGGCGCCACCAACATTAGGAGCCATCTAAATGACGCTTTCAAAGCGCCTCAATCAATGGAGTCTGAGCAAAGACATGTATGTTCTCAATGTGGAGTATCCAGTCATTGGGCACACATGTGTAGAGCTCGTGAAGAAATTATCACCGCCTACAGCATATTGTGAAGCAAGAGAAGCTCACTATGTGGAACAAGAAGATCAAGAAGATGATCTAGAGTGAAGGGTTGAAGACTACAAATCTGGCTGGGATCAATAGATTGCCAATTCTGTTTAAGTCTTTATTTTTCCAAGAGATGTAATAGGCAATTGCCATATACTTTGTGGTAGATGCCAATAGTTTAGTCTTTCTTCAAAGTAGGCGTACTCAATGTGAATGTGATGTCTAGGAAGGTTCTGAGATTAGTGGTACTTAAGCGAGCTTCGCTCCACCGACATCTCTCTACTCACCTAGTCACATTTATTTTGAATTTACCAAAAAAAGTTAGACTACTACCATTGTTTTGCATTAGCTAGCATTTTGGATTAGATTTTCTTTGGTCAAAGAGATAATGATGTAATTCCATTGGCTTATGAATAAAATTTCGAGTTCTTTTCATGACTCCATTTTGATTCTGAGCATATGACTTTGTGACTACGATGGCTTGGCCATCAGTATTAATTCAAGGACATGGAATAGCCCAAGTTCCCCTTGCCAAATGGCACCTTGATTACTGTCATAGAAAATCTCTACGCTCCTAGGGCAAATCACACCCTATGAATAGCCAACGGATATGAGTTCCTTTGCAATACCTCTAATGATTGCGAACAAATGCGCATCTTAGAGAAGTTTATGTGTCTCTCTAGTGGACTCTATGCCACTATTCGAGCTACTAATCTAATAAAGTCATGAGAGAAGATCTCTTGGATTTAAACACATATTGGCTTTGTCACGACAAGATAGGTCATCCTAGTCATGATATGATGATCAATCTACTAAAACCTACATATGGACATCCTTTCTCTTGAGCGAAACGAAGCATGAATCAAAAGTTGATTCCTAGACTAAGTATGACCACCGCCGCTGCCTAGGGCATCGCCGCCGTCCACCATCAGCTTAAGGCTGGCACAATCCCTATCCATGATGCCATGGATAGCGTCCATCATGGTGATGGCACCCCAGATGATGCTGCAATCACCAACTTACTTCAAATAGCGTTTCAGATGCTCAGGCCCAACCAAAATCCTCATTGGTTGCTTCTAAAGCCTCTCCCTCGTTTTACAAAGCCTGTTCCTTATGGAAATTAGGACTGAAACCATCCTATGCAAAGGATATGAAAATACTCATTTTGTTCTTACATAGAATCTATGAGGATTCTCTGGACTGATTCAACCAACTTGCGGATATTTAAATATCTCATGATGTTGGTTGACATGCAAACACGCTGGTCACGTGTTATGCCATTGTCCACTTGTAAATGCTGCTTATACTACACTCCTAGCATATATCATACAACAACGGGCTCACTCCCCGGATCATCATATTCAGTCAATTGGATTTCACATTGCTAGAGAGTTTACATCGAAGACTTTCAATGGTTATTGCATTGGGACTGATGTTGGACATCATACTCCCATGAACACACCCAAATGGTCTCGCGGAAACGACTATGATGGTAGTCCGGACATTGGTAATGCGCACCAATCTCCTTACACCAGCTTGGGGTGATGCAATATCGCATGCAACTATGCTAATTCGTCTACGACCCACCGCCACTCAATCTACCTCTGCATTACAGCTAGTGACTGGGTACAAGTATCGTCCTTACGCATCTTTGAGTGTGCCATTTATGTGCCAATTGCGCCGCCACAACACTCTATGATGGGTCTTTACAGACGAATGGGCAACTACGTTGGATTTGAGATTCCAACAATTGTCTACAACTTAATGCTCTTGCTAGGCAGTCTCCTTACCGCTAAATTAGTGGATGTCACTTTGATGAGACAGTCTTTCCGTCGTTGGGGGAAGATAAGAACACGAATGTTCAGTAGGAACGACAGGAATTATCAGGGCCTGTCCCCACTATGTCTCATCTCGATCCCTGTTAAAGTGACGAGATCACACATATGCTGCAAATATGCCTGCAAGGAAGGACGTCCCTACCAGAGGACGTAGCGCCACCCTACACGAAGGTAGGCATGGCGCCAACGCAATAGAGAGTGGCACTCTGGCGTTACAGGCCATAGCCCCAGCTAGGATGCTTGGGAGGCCCGTGGGTTCGAAGGATACTTTGCCACATTCCAATCCTTTGATCATCAACACTCAAAATCCGTCTCATGAGAATCTTCTGGATTACTGTTATCGTTGGAGGACGCCTTAACGACAGAACCTATTCTTGAGAATATAGAGCTCTATGAAAATTACACTAGTGTACATGAGACGTGGGATAGACACTCCATCATAATTGATGATGTAGTTGCGCATGAGTTTGTTGAGTCCGACGACATCGAACCACACTTCGTTGATGAATAAATGCCAACATAGAGAAATTTGGCCTAAATGGAAAGATGTGATCCAGGTTAAGATGGATTCTCTAACGAAGAGGAAGGTTTTTGAGCTAGTGACGCCAACACCTCCTAACATAAAACCTATTGACTAATGGGTCTTCATTAGAAAGTGTGATGAGAAAAAGAGATGGCAATCTCACCTTATAGAGCAAGGCTTCTCACAAAACGCCCTGGAATCGACTACGATGAGATGTATTCTCTCGTAATGGATGTCATTGCACTCCACTACCCTATCAGTTTGGTAGTTTCCAAATAACTGATCATGCATCTTACGAATGTGGTCACTACGTATCTCTATGGAGATCTAGATACGGAATATACATGAAGGTTCATGGTGAACTTCATTTACCCAAGTCAAGTGGCTTTAGACCACGGAGCGCGTTTTACAAAGAGGTTGAAACATTCACTAAGTGACTACTTGATTGGGAAGGGATATACCCACGCGTTTTCATAACAAGTTTCGGATTCTATCGCGGTTCATGTTGGACATGATCTTCATTGGAAGCCCTTAAAGAGTTAAGGGAAACCGCTGAACACTTGAAATCCAAGTTTGAGATGAAGGATGTTGGGAGAACACGATTATGTCTCAGTTTGGAACTTGAACATCGTGTCGATAGATGCTTACGCATTTTGACAAGGTCAAGCATTTAAGCACCCCTATGATCGTCCGTAGTCTTGATCCTAAAAGGATCTTCTTCATCTGAAGGATGACGACGAAGATGTGCTAAAGGCAGAAGTGCCTTACTTGAATACAATAGGCGTATTATTGTACTTAGCTGAATGCACAAGACTGGACATCTCATTTGCAGTGAACTTGTTAGCTAAGGTATAGCTCTACTCCAACGCGACGCCATTTGATTGGTGTAAAAGATATCTTTCGGTACTTGAGATGTACGATTGATATGGGCTTGTTCTTACCCTACAGAGAGATGATGGATTTGGACCCATCACACACCAGGAACGCCGCCAACACTGGCCTGCATCCACTATCCCCATCCCAAAACGATAAGCGTTTTGAAAGGTTTTGCTGATATTGGGTATCTTTCTGACCCACACAAAGGTCATTCCCAAACTGGTTAAGTGTTCACCATGGGAAAAGACTATGATATCTTGGAGGTCTACAGAACAGACCCTAGTCGTTATATCTTCGAACCATGTAGAGATTATTGCTCTTCACGAAGTAGTTCGTGAATCTATATGGATTGGATCCATAGTACGCATGTTCGAATAATTGTGGTTTGAAATCTACCACAGATGAGCCTACGAGCATTCAAGATAATGCTGCTTGTTTTAAATGACTGAAGTAAGGCTACATTAAAAGCGACAACACCAAGTATAGTCAGCAACAACAGACTCTCCTCAAGATCAAAGTGAACTAGGTTCGATCTGAGGAAAGTGTGGCAGACTTGCTCACTAAGTCATTGCCTAAATTCCACTTTCGAGAAACATGTTGGTAGCATGGTTTGCGGAAGTTATCCGAACTCCAATTATCGTAGTCATCAGGGGCAGATGCAGACATCAGAGAGGAGGTGTCTACATGTATTGATGCGGCTGAAATAGCCTCACAATTTAACCCTGCAAAATGTAATTGTCAGTATAAGATAAGCAGGGATCGTTCAGTCCGGGGATTGTAGGGTACACCTACACAAAAAGGTCAATTAACAAATAAAAGAATAAAATGGGGGGTTTTGAAATTTGGTTCCTAATCTACTTAAAATAAAACGAAACAAATAAAACTATATACAATGATTGACTTCCCTAACCTAGACCAATACCACTCGGAAATTACTAAGTGTAAAAACAGAAAATCCATTTCAACATGCTACAAAAATGTGCCCATCTTTAATGCCTAGATAAGAGCTCAAATGAAAAGCCTCAGCGGATCAATCCATTTATCTGATTCGTTCTAATGTAGGCTTGGATCGGAAAAGTCCTTACCAAGCCTAATACTACTAATTTTTGAAAACACTCAGCGTAATTCTCTTAACTAGTAGTATTATCTAACCCTCGAATCAACTCACACGTGCAAATTAACCATTAGACATAGAATTTAACACGTAATTTCCAGAATCGTTTAACCATTGAACATAGTTTTTACCACTTTTTAGAACTAATTGCTACTTGTTTAACTCAGCGCCTTAACAAATAACAATTACTCTTGGCAAATTAAGAAAACACACAAGAATTCTCACCGTTATTCTAGCATGCAAACTTATGAACCTAACTCTGAAAATTACCTAAACACGTAAAAGGGCACAAGATTGTAACATGCATCATAAAAGAATTCTCGAAATTAACTCAATAATAAACTGAAAATCTCAAAAATATTAATAAAAATATTCTGAAAAATCCTTGTCTCCAATTACACAACTTGCAAATTGAAACACACAAAACCGAAATAAAAATTGTAAGTAGAGTCATAGTTACACTTTGAAGCTTTCCTCAGCGGCTTAGCAACACGGTGATAACTTGTCTCTACTGTGGTGGTGGAGCGTCCTTGACTCAGCGCCTTAGAGCTTTGTAGAATGATGGATGGATGGTGTCACGGTTTTGTAGGTGATGGAAGTTTAAGGAGTGAATTGGGCAGAGTCTCTGAAAAGTTTTTGGCCAGGAAGTGATAGGCAAGGAATTATCTTGGCTGGGAAGTGATCTTGGCTGGGAAGTGATGCAAATTCTGTTCTGGATGTTGCCTATTTATAGGGGAGCATTGGTTGGCTTTTGTCGATCATACCCTTCATCATTGGACGGATGAGATTACATCGTATTTCCTTTAATTTTCCAGCTGAAACATCTCCTTTATGGCCTTAACTCCTCTCATAATGGGGCAAGTCCTTTAATTTCCAAGCTGAAACATCTTTCTCTTATTTATTTTCCAGTTGAAACATCTTTTTCTTTTATTCCTCAACTGAAAACGTCTTTCTCCTTTATTCCCCAACTGAAAACGTCTTTCTCCTTTATTTCCCTTCTTCATTGCTTGGTCAACTGTCTTAATGCTTTATTTTATGACTCCATCATTGCTGTTTCCAAGAGTTCCACCAGGCAATGTTTCCTACAACAAGCAGGAGAATATCAGATTTTTCTAGAGAAAATAAAATGTAAAGACCGCAAAAATAGTCGACAGTGAGGAATCCTGATCCAGCTAGGAAATTTCATGAATTTTACTTTTTCCGCTTATTTCACTCCAAATACTCAACAAGACTCTAAAAACGACTCAATGACTCAAAACACTAAACTTAAGGAGAAACAAGGCTAAAATGGGGCACATATTCAATAATATTGTCACACTTTTTGCTCCTATCAACTACCCCACACTTAGCTTTTGCTAGTCCCTTAGCAAAACAAAAATACAAAACAAAACAAAGACTCAACGAAAAGCAAGTAAATGACTCTATTGCTCCTAACTGTTGTCTCAGAGACTCCAAACTCATGGCTTTCACGTTAAACACTTAATCAAAATCGCATAGATAATTCCATGGTTAATAAACATGTGACACTCATATGACTAAGTAAGATGTGGAGAACTTAAGTTATACATTGAATGATAGCACGCTTCGAACAAGTCCAATCCAAACTCACAAGGCATACTCTCGATTTTTCTCTCAGAAATGGCTATGCTTAAAAGCTTCACACTCAAGTATATGCAAGAGAGCAAATTGTAAGGCAACAAACAGCTTGCATATTTCATCAATAAAAGCATTTTGTGAAGATTTATTAAAGACCTCATGAAATGACTAAGTGCACAAATGGACCTAAACCATAAGCTCGACTGCGTACCTGACTCCACTAACCAAAGGCTGCCCATCTCAAGGATCAAGTAAGCACTTAAAACAGGTTGTAATGGGGCTAAGCTGGGGTTTTCAAAATGAAGATTAAGGATACAAAAATCCTAATGACCTAGCAGAGCATATATGGACCACCTTATGTCATCATTTTTGTACGCAAAATATCATTGTTTTGGGCCCAACCTTCACTCTAACGAGCATGGAAACGGACAAAGGCCTAATTTTCAACTTTGAGCCTTCTACAAATTTGAAAGTCCAAAACCACACTTCAACAATTTCCCAAGAGTTTTCTTTTCAATTTTTCTTCTCTTTTGCCGTTTTTCTTTCTTTCTTTCTTTCTTTTTTTTTCTTCTCATTTTCTTTCATTCATTTTTCACGGCAATCTTCTTTCTTTTTTCTTGGTTTTTCCCCACCCCACACTTGTCCTTCATCGTCACCCCTACACACTATGTCATGCTCTACTAAGTCCCTAAGACAACGGTAGAGATATCCTATACTAAGCTCATGGTAGGGTAGTGATGTCACGCCCCTGATTTTACACACATGAAAATCGATATATATAACCCCATAATTATATATGCGTGAACGTCCAGTCATCAATACAAAATACCTGGAATCTTTTTCCCTTTAACTTACACAGATATTGATGCCCTGAACCCTCAAAGTTAATATAAACTCGCTCCATAGAGTTATATATTACAATGCTTACGAAATAGATTGTCAACAACAAAATAAAACGTAAATGCAGCTCAGAGTAACTATACAACGGAAGTCCTTAATCAACGGTAAAGTTACAAAATGGCATCCTACCGTAAAGCCGCAAAGGCGCTACCTCCGCTTCAGCCCCGATTATCCTAACCTGCAGGATTAACCCCTACACCGTTTGAATAGTGTACCGGGTTGCCACACAACAAACCCGGTAAGCTTTTGCAAGCCCATATGAGTAACTCAAACCACACACAACTCACGCCAAAAATAAGGAAAACAACTCACGCTTTGATTCCTTAAAACACGAAATAAAGGAGAATAACTCACACTTTAATTTCCTTTCAAATCGAAATAAAAGAAAGCAACTCACACCTTGTTTCCTTTTAAAACGAAACATAGAAAACAACCCACACTTGAATTCTATCAATAAAACATAGAAAACAACGCACACCTTGAATTCTATCAGTTGTACCATAAGCGTACCATAGAAAGCAACTCACACCTTGATTTCTATCAGTAAAACATAGAAAGCAACTCACTCCTTGATTTCTATCAGTAAAACATAGAAAGCAACTCACTCCTTGATTTCTATCAGTAAAACATAGAAAACAACTCACACCTTGTTTCCTATCAAATGTACCATTATCGTACCATAGAAAGCAACTCACACCTTGATTTCTATCAAAACGTTAATAAGGAAAACAACTCACACCTTGTCCCCTTAAAAACCATTAATAAGGAAGCAACTCACACCTTGTTCCCTAAAAATACGTAATGTCATGAGTTGTAAATAACCAATTCCCGTTACCCCATGAATTACCTATATGGCAGACAGATTAGAGCTCTAACTGAAAACGTAACCACTCGTCCGGCCAAAGACGTGGTCACCTGATATTCTGCCCAAGGTCTTAGACCTTCGATCCTCGGGCCGCAATGTCCCTTGGAGCAAAACATTAAAGGAGTCGCATCTGACCCAAAATGTTACACAAATCGCAACGCTTTTGAAAACAATCGAAATCAACATTTCCATAATCATTGTTTTCCGAAAAAGCCATAACACAAAACAATAAAAAGCATCAATTCATGCCCATTGTTTTCATACCCAAATCTCAACACTTTTCTCAAATCTCTACGCTTTTCAAAACAAATCGAAATCAATCATTTCCACAAATCATTTGTTTTCCAAAAGCCACACCCCAAAACAATAAAAGCATCATTTCATGCATATTGTTTTCATAAATCCACAAACCACCCAAAACATATATATTTCACGTAAACATATATCTACTAATACATGAATACGTATGTATATATATACATCCCATAATATACATATATACACACGTAATCATCTACTCAAAAGTGCCACTAATACCATCTATAGTTTGCAGTTAACTAAATAACTCTCAAAATAATAAGGGTATTCCCGTTCGTGAAATGAACTTCGTGAGATTACTCACCTCAGAATCCCGCTGCGTCTTCTATACAGAACCGAACTAGTACACTATCACCAACAACTCGTCCAATTCACCTTCTAGAAGCACCTATTCACCAATGATCTCAAATCAGTAACGATTCATAACCAATTTTAAGTCCGAAACCCCTGTTTTGAACTAAAATCCCCCAAAGTGGCGCCAATCGAGGCAAAACCACATCCGAGACCTCCCGAAGTCTCTGGAATACGTCCACGATCGATGTGACCAAACCACAAGTCGATCGGACGCTCAAATCCTCACGGATAGAATAATCGATCGGTATGAAATTGCAAAAATCATAACAATTCCATACGAACTCCAAAATTTGCATATTATATATCGAAACGCTCGTATCAACGAGTAGAACATATATAATACCAAAAACAGTTCCTTAAGTGGCCGGAACACCGCCGGAACGCCACCACAGACGGTGGTGCACCGCCACCGGCCAAAACACATTATTTCACAAAACTCCCAACATCAAAGTTCTTCATCTAAGCATGCTTGTGAATTCTCATAACTAGCTCGAAGTCAGAAAACAAGCTTAAGGGATCGAAAACTACCTCACAAGCCGTGAACAGTAATCCCAACTGAGTTGAACCGATTTCCACGTCAACCGATCAAAACAAACACCATGGATCGATCAGCGAGCTTGTTCTGAACCCAACCCTAGAAGCCTGAAGTCATGAGGTCGCCGGAGTTGTGTTTTCCGGCCGGGTCCGAAAACACAAGGCTGCACCGCCTTGAACTGCCACCGAGACGGAGAATCGCCGTAAGAGAACACCAGAGGGACGACCAGACGGAGGAGACGACCCTGCTGGCCAAGTTTGAAGGCCGGAGACCGCCGCAGTTGGCCGGAAAAGCCGGGTCGGATCGGCCGGGTTCGGGTCGGGTCAGGCGGTTTTCTTCGATACTGAGGGAGCGGACGAGAGAGAAGAGAGAGAGAAAAAAAGGCTTCCGGAAAAGGAAATGAGGAAATGAAAATATATTTCTGATTTTTCCTATATATACTAAAATGGAAACTTTTTCCAATAGCCATAACTTCCTCATACGAACTCTGATTCTCGCGTTCCACATGTCCACGAACTCGTATCGACGCGCTCTACAACTTTCGTGAAGGAAGTTTTCGGAGAATCCCAACGAATAAAAAGTCAACCTTTGGCAACCCCCTTAAAACCATATTCTTCAATTAATTATTCGCCCGAAACACTTCCGCTCCATCCACGAGCCACGAAACCGTCCAATAGTTATAAAATTAATTCTGGAAAAATCTTCAGAAAATAATTACGAATTTCCGGGGCATCACATTCCACCCCCCTTAAAGAAATTTCGTCCCGAAATTCACACGTACCACACCCACAAGTACGCATAAACCAAGCTCAAGTCCAAATCTCATTTCGCAACAACCTGTTCTTGTCTCACTATACAACATACTTAGCTCAATAATGGATACAGGTACCCTACCTAATATCGCAATTCAAATGCATCCTACCATCCCACTTGGAGATAATCTAAACATCTCACCTGTTTCAATCACGTACTAATGCAACAACAATTATGCACAACTACAACACTATGCACAACCACCTAAGATTCCATAGTCCTGTCCTCACAGTATCTGCATCGATATATCATCAATTACAACATTCTCATTGCTAAATTTAAAATGACATTTCATTTCAAATCAATCGATAAAACTCTAGGTTTTTGCCACAGTCAACTATTTGCAAAATCACAATAAGCATTCCAACTATCTCCGAACATAGTAAGATGAGATTCAGCCTCGGCCGAACTACCCATCAATTATCACATGGTATCGCACATACAAACAAAGTTGTAAAAGACTCCTCTGTTACAACAATGAAAAATGCATCATGCAACATACCATCTAAAACAGTATTTTACAAAAGGAAGCCACACGCAAAAGTCTAACTATGGACATCAGGCAAAGCCTGTCACAGCACACAAAGGAATTAGGTTCTCCACTATCATACTTCGCCTTAGCAAGAAAAGTCTTAAGGCCGATAAGACACCTCCATTCCCTACACTTTGCTGAAAATTAGCATCCACTCAGACATGCCCCAAAGGCTGCTGTCCTCGCTGATTTCCTTGTCCCCTGCCCTGCTGCTGGGTACAATCCCTTGAGAAATGCCCTGTCTGGCCACATGTGAAACATACCAAATTCTTCGGTTTCGTGCAAACTCGAGCAACATGGCCCATCTCATTGCAATTGAAGCACTTATGGTTTGCCACCTGCCCCACAGGTGCAACCCTAACAGGTGCAGCTACAGCCCTAGCTGGCGCCTGCTGATGAGTCCTCTCTCTCATAACTTTAGGTTGGGTACACTCCCGAACAACATGTCCCTTCTGCCCACACTTGTAACATTTCCTGCACTTCGGCTTCACACAACTCCTAGCCACATGCCCCAACTCGTTGCAGTTAAAACATCTCAAAGGCACAGCTTGCCCAACAGGTGCAATCCAAGTAGGTTCAGCGGCTACACCAATAGGAGCCTGCTGACAAGTCTTCAGTCTTTTCTGAGACCCATCCTGAGTACCTGGTGCATCACTGCCTTCCGTAATTGCCTTTCCCTTTCCTCGGAAATCTCCTACGATTGATGACTCCTCACGAGAAGCCTGGAGTTCCCGCTCGATTGCTATAGCCCTATCCAATATCATTGCCACAGTAGGCAGTCGAAGGATAATCATCCTCTCCCTGATCTCATAGTTCAATCCTTGTTCGAACCTACGAGCCAACTTTTCTGCATCCATCGGCCAGACAAACCGATACAATTGTGAAAATCGAGCCTCATAGTCTCTGACACTCATAGTTCCTTGAACTAATGAGATAAAGTCGATCCCCAATTGCTCTCTAGCAGAAGCCGGAAAATACTTATCTCGAAAGAGTCCAACAAAACATCTCCAGGTCAAGGTGGCCACATCCTTTGTCTTCAGTACAAAATCCCACCACTGCTTTGCCTCATCCTGGAGCAGAAATGTAGCTACTATCCACCTCTCAACGTCAGTACAGATAATCATCTTAAAATAGGTCTCCATGTTCTCGATCCAGCATTCAGCTAACATGTAGTCTGTACCACCATGAAATGCGACTGCTCCCAATCTAGTAACTTCCCCAGTCAACCACGATAGGCGAGTAGTATTAATGCCCTCAAAAACAGGAAGAACAGGCTGCATCAAAAGCGGTGCTTGCACTTCATCCTTCCGGTAAGACTCCTTCAGAGGGAAAAATCTGCCTCTATCCTTAGCACTGTCTCCCTGAAGATCCATTACCTAAAGAACATAGCGTAACCATAAGGTATTCTCCCAATCACAAGTAGAAGTCAATGTTATGACTAAATCAACCACCTTACTACGTCAGAAGATACAATTCTATCCCCTACGTAAATCTCGAGTTAAATCTAAAGGTCCTCATTCCTCAAAAGACTATAACTCCTAGAAGCTACCTTAAGCTCCTACAACTTATTCACTGAGCCAACACTACCCCGAAAACTCACATTCCAACGCTCATTGCATACCCAATGACTATATCAATACCGAAGAGCATCAGATGGGGATCCGCTGCAGACGGGCCATCACTCGAGGAGTATTGATTGTCACCAAATATGCACCTTACGCTCTGATAACAAACTGTCACGCCCCTGATTTTACACACATGAAAATCGATATATATAACCCATAATTATATATGCGTGAACGTCCAGTCATCAATACAAAATACCTGGAATCTTTTTCCCTTTAACTTACACAGATATTGATGCCCTGAACCCTCAAAGTTAATATAAACTCGCTCCATAGAGTTATATATTACAATGCTTACGAAATAGATTGTCAACAACAAAATAAAACGTAAATGCAGCTCAGAGTAACTATACAACGGAAGTCCTTAATCAACGGTAAAGTTACAAAATGGCATCCTACCGTAAAGCCGCAAAGGCGCTACCTCCGCTTCAGCCCCGATTATCCTAACCTGCAGGATTAACCCCTACACCGTTTGAATAGTGTACCGGGTTGCCACACAACAAACCCGGTAAGCTTTTGCAAGCCCGTATGAGTAACTCAAACCACACACAACTCACGCCAAAAATAAGGAAAACAACTCACGCTTTGATTCCTTAAAACACGAAATAAAGGAGAATAACTCACACTTTAATTTCCTTTCAAATCGAAATAAAAGAAAGCAACTCACACCTTGTTTCCTTTTAAAACGAAACATAGAAAACAACCCACACTTGAATTCTATCAATAAAACATAGAAAACAACGCACACCTTGAATTCTATCAGTTGTACCATAAGCGTACCATAGAAAGCAACTCACACCTTGATTTCTATCAGTAAAACATAGAAAGCAACTCACTCCTTGATTTCTATCAGTAAAACATAGAAAGCAACTCACTCCTTGATTTCTATCAGTAAAACATAGAAAACAACTCACACCTTGTTTCCTATCAAATGTACCATTTTCGTACCATAGAAAGCAACTCACACCTTGATTTCTATCAAAACGTTAATAAGGAAAACAACTCACACCTTGTCCCCTTAAAAACCATTAATAAGGAAGCAACTCACACCTTGTTCCCTAAAAATACGTAATGTCATGAGTTGTAAATAACCAATTCCCGTTACCCCATGAATTACCTATATGGCAGACAGATTAGAGCTCTAACTGAAAACGTAACCACTCGTCCGGCCAAAGACGTGGTCACCTGATATTCTGCCCAAGGTCTTAGACCTTCGATCCTCGGGCCGCAATGTCCCTTGGAGCAAAACATTAAAGGAGTCGCATCTGACCCAAAATGTTACACAAATCGCAACGCTTTTGAAAACAATCGAAATCAACATTTCCATAATCATTGTTTTCCGAAAAAGCCATAACACAAAACAATAAAAAGCATCAATTCATGCCCATTGTTTTCATACCCAAATCTCAACACTTTTCTCAAATCTCTACGCTTTTCAAAACAAATCGAAATCAATCATTTCCACAAATCATTTGTTTTCCAAAAGCCACACCCCAAAACAATAAAAAGCATCATTTCATGCATATTGTTTTCATAAATCCACAAACCACCCAAAACATATATATTTCACGTAAACATATATCTACTAATACATGAATACGTATGTATATATATACATCCCATAATATACATATATACACACGTAATCATCTACTCAAAAGTGCCACTAATACCATCTATAGTTTGCAGTTAACTAAATAACTCTCAAAATAATAAGGGTATTCCCGTTCGTGAAATGAACTTCGTGAGATTACTCACCTCAGAATCCCGCTGCGTCTTCTATACAGAACCGAACTAGTACACTATCACCAACAACTCGTCCAATTCACCTTCTAGAAGCACCTATTCACCAATGATCTCAAATCAGTAACGATTCATAACCAATTTTAAGTCCGAAACCCCTGTTTTGAACTAAAATCCCCCAAAGTGGCGCCAATCGAGGCAAAACCACATCCGAGACCTCCCGAAGTCTCTGGAATACGTCCACGATCGATGTGACCAAACCACAAGTCGATCGGACGCTCAAATCCTCACGGATAGAATAATCGATCGGTATGAAATTGCAAAAATCATAACAATTCCATACGAACTCCAAAATTTGCATATTATATATCGAAACGCTCGTATCAACGAGTAGAACATATATAATACCAAAAACAGTTCCTTAAGTGGCCGGAACACCGCCGGAACGCCACCACAGACGGTGGTGCACCGCCACCGGCCAAAACACATTATTTCACAAAACTCCCAACATCAAAGTTCTTCATCTAAGCATGCTTGTGAATTCTCATAACTAGCTCGAAGTCAGAAAACAAGCTTAAGGGATCGAAAACTACCTCACAAGCCGTGAACAGTAATCCCAACTGAGTTGAACCGATTTCCACGTCAACCGATCAAAACAAACACCATGGATCGATCAGCGAGCTTGTTCTGAACCCAACCCTAGAAGCCTGAAGTCATGAGGTCGCCGGAGTTGTGTTTTCCGGCCGGGTCCGAAAACACAAGGCTGCACCGCCTTGAACTGCCACCGAGACGGAGAATCGCCGTAAGAGAACACCAGAGGGACGACCAGACGGAGGAGACGACCCTGCTGGCCAAGTTTGAAGGCCGGAGACCGCCGCAGTTGGCCGGAAAAGCCGGGTCGGATCGGCCGGGTTCGGGTCGGGTCAGGCGGTTTTCTTCGATACTGAGGGAGCGGACGAGAGAGAAGAGAGAGAGAAAAAAAGGCTTCCGGAAAAGGAAATGAGGAAATGAAAATATATTTCTGATTTTTCCTATATATACTAAAATGGAAACTTTTTCCAATAGCCATAACTTCCTCATACGAACTCCGATTCTCGCGTTCCACATGTCCACGAACTCGTATCGACGCGCTCTACAACTTTCGTGAAGGAAGTTTTCAGAGAATCCCAACGAATAAAAAGTCAACCTTTGGCAACCCCCTTAAAACCATATTCTTCAATTAATTATTCGCCCGAAACACTTCCGCTCCATCCACGAGCCACGAAACCGTCCAATAGTTATAAAATTAATTCTGGAAAAATCTTCAGAAAATAATTACGAATTTCCTGGGCATCACAAGTGAGGGTGATGAAACAAAGGTTTTCAACATAGGCTCAAAGGGGTTCATTCTAAGGAGTCCCACAACGGGCACAATTGGGGACACATGCTTGTTTGGCTATGGTGGTTACCCTAATGCCTTCTATCCTATCCAGGATCAGTGCATATTATGGCATACAAGTTTTGACAGTCACAACAGCCGAGTTCTAGTATTCTCTAGTCCATTAAAATCTATGGCACATGATCATTGGATTTCCAAGAATGATGAGGTTTTGCAAATACAGCCACGAAATTCTAGAATTATCAATTAAGCACTCGAAAAGAAAGTATTTTAGCTCAACAGCTCACTTAGGGTCAAATGAATCAGACTTAATCCTAGCATGCTTAATGAACCAAGTTACAATCCTATCTCAAATCTTCATACAAGCATCACAATGTCGATTAACCACAGAATTCAATTAAGTCCTATTTCGATCGTGAAAACCTTCAGCCATGAATTTAGAGACATGTTCATCCTAGATGTTAGGAGCATCCTAAGACTCAAATAAACAAAAAGACTCTAAAACCAACTTTTTTTTTGTTTTTTTGTTTTTTGTTTTTTTAAACTGAAAAAATTCTGAAAATAAAGGTGTAAACCCACCCCACACTTAGAATCTACATTGTCCTCAATGTAGGCAAAAAAAAAAATGGTATATAGACCCTAAATATGGGGGGGGGCGGGGGGGGGGGGGGGGGCGGGGGCTACGAAAATAAGAGAAGGGTAAAACAAACAAATAAAGACACAAGTACAATTCAACCTAAGCAAGTGAAGGGATAGAAATGTCAAACTCTCGTTCATGGCTCCTTCACAGCTTTAGTTGAAATGGGTTGCCTCCCATGCAGCGCTTAATATTTATAGTCCTACAGCCTGGACTCTTCTCCTTGTTCACACTTGCTCGGTCAAGTGTTAGTAACATATACAAGGATCGAAATACAAACATTATGTCTTTCCTAAACTTTCTAAGTTACTTTTACATTTACATACTTAGGTACTGGAACAGAGGACCTCGGTGTGCAATGGGACTATAGAACAGCTACCCTCGACAAGCTCACGTTTAATCCAATATACCTTAAGCATGTCACACAACATTTTTTTTTAGTTTGTTATAAACATAGTTAATATCTCAATTGATTCCAAGTTGTAAGTCGAGCCCAATAGAAACCACTACTATTGGTGAGATACGATATAGGGATAGTCGCCCAGACATAAGTCTCTTTCCTTTGTTTCAGCAGATTAAGAGTTAAGTGAGAGGGAGGACTCATTTTGGTGATACTACGGAGGCTACTTCCTCATTGAGGTTTAGGCCCCTATCGGCTACTCCCACATAGTGGTTTAGGCTCATTCTATAGTATCTCTGAGATCCAATTGAACCCATCACCCAGGGTCTCAACCTAAGACACCATCAGTATGCACCCCTTACTCAGCTGGGAAATTAACTTATGTGTTAGACCGTTCTCCAAGTGCTAATAAAGGCCGCCCTCAACCTCAAGAGACCTAAGCAAGGTACTAATGAAGGGTTTAGGCCAATATTAACAAAAGGGCCCTTGTCTACTCATACGATTTTACACACTTACAACAATTAAGTGTTTAGCTAAATTCATATCCTAAGTATATTAATCTAAGTGAAACACATTCAATTTACAATATGGTTAAAAAAAAACAACTTCTACAAATTGTACAACAATGATAAAAGACATGCTTAATTTCGTAACACTCATAAAACTTAAACTAAATCACAATTAAAGCTTGGCCTAACCGAAATCGCAATTTGTCACCATTCCACAAGTGTAGTACAAAAATTAGCATGCATTCTATATACAACAAAATCGATGACACTTTAAGCGTTAGGAATTTTAACAATCCCCGGCAACGGCGCCAAAAATTGATGCGGCTGAAATAGCCTCACAATTTAACCCTGCAAAATGTAATTGTCAGTATAGGATAAGCAGGGATCGTTCAGTCTGGAGATTGTAGGGTACACCTACACAAAAAGGTCAATTAACAAATAAAAGAATAAAATGGGGGGTTTTGAAATTTGGTTCCTAATCTACTTAAAATAAAAACGAAACAAATAAAACTATATACAATGATCGACTTCCCTAACCTAGACCAATACCACTCGGAAATTACTAAGTGTAAAAACAGAAAATCCATTTCAACATGCTACAAAAATGTGCCCATCTTTAATGCCTAGATAAGAGCTCAAATGAAAAGCCTCAGCGGATCAATCCATTTATCTGATTCGTTCTAATGTAGGCTTGGATCGGAAAAGTCTTTACCAAGCCTAATACTACTAATTTTTGAAAACACTCAGCGTAATTCTCTTAACTAGTAGTATTATCTAACCCTCGAATCAACTCACACGTGCAAATTAACCATTACACATAGAATTTAACATGTAATTTCCAGAATCATTTAATCATTAAAGCATGATTTTTACCACCCGTTAGAACTAATTACTACTTGTTTAACTCAGCGTCTTAACAAATAACAATTACTCTTGGCAAATTAAGCAAACACACAAGAACTCTCACCGTTATTCTAGCATGCAAACTTATGAACCTAAATCTGAAAATTACCTAAACACGTAAAAGGGCACAAGATTGTAACATGCATCATAAAAGAATTCTCGAAATTAACTCAATAATAAACTGAAAATCTCAAAATTATTAATAAAAATATTTTGAAAATTCTGTGTCTCCAATTACACAACTCGCAAATTGAAACACACAAAACCGAAATAAAAATTATAAGTAGAGTCATAGTTACACTTTGAGGCTTTCCTCAGCGGCTTAGCAACAAGGTGATGAACTTGTCTCTGCTATGGTGGTGGAGCGTCCTTGACTCAGCGCCTAAGAGCTTCGTAGATTGATGGATGGATGGTGGTCACGGTCTTGTAGGAGATGGAGGTTTGAGGAGTGAATTGGGCAGTCTTGGAATGGTTTTTGGCCAGGAAGTGATAGGCCAAGAAATGATCTTGGCTGGGAAGTGATCTTGGCTGGGAAGTGATGCAAATTCTGTTCTGGATGTTGCCTATTTATAGGGGAGCATTGGTTGGCTTTTGTCGATCATACCTTTCATCATTGGACGGATGAGATTGCATCGTATTTCCTTTAATTTTCCAGCTGAAACATCTCCTTTATGGCCTTAACTCCTCTCATAATGGGCAATTCCTTTAATTTCCAAGCTGAAACATCTTTCTCTTATTTATTTTCCAGTTGAAACATCTTTTTCTTTTATTCCTCAACTGAAAACGTCTTTCTCCTTTATTCCCCAACTGAAAACGTCTTTCTCCTTTATTTCCCTTCTTCATTGCTTGGTCAACTGTCTTAATGCTTTATTTTATGACTCCATCATTGCTGTTTCCAAGAGTTCCACCAGGCAATGTTTCCTACAACAAGCAGGAAAATATCAGATTTTTCTAGAGAAAATGAAATGTAAAGACCGCAAAAATAGTCGACAGTGAGGAATCCTGATCCAGCTAGGATTTTTCATGAATTTTACTTTTTCCGCTTATTTCACTCCAAATACTCAACAAGACTCTAAAAACGACTCAATGACTCAAAACACTAAACTTAAGGGAGAAACAAGGCTAAAATGGGGCACATATTCAATAATATCGTCACACTTTTTGCTCCTATCATGTATAGTCTCGAAATGTGAAGGGTGTGTTGTGCTCTATTTCCCCTTCGACCGAGATTATTTTTGTCCTACTGAGTTTTTGTTACTCGGCAAGGTTTTTAGTGAGGCAACGAGAGAAGCATCACGTTTGGGCGACACAAGGGAGAGTGTTCAAGTAAATCCCTATATGTGTGTCTGGCCCAAACTCTAGGTTACTTAACTTAGTGGTAATAGGGTTTAGAATGATCTAGATATTCCTATTCAATGTATGATTACCTTTCATTGTATAGTTTGGATTCTATATCTTGTAATCCTCTATATAAAGAGACTCCTACAGTGTATATATATATATATATATATATATATATATATATATATATATATATACAGGCGGGTTCTGAAGCGGACGTCCGCACTTCGCTAAAGTGCGGACGCAGGCGCTGCAGCCCAGCTCAGGCGTCGACGACGGCGCGAATCGGGCCGGAAGGAGGCCGGAAGCATCCCAGACGGCTTCTGGGCACCGTTCGAGGTCGGAGGAGGTCGGGGTTGCCGGTTTCTGGGCAGCCACCTCACCTGCAACTGCAGGTTCTGTGCAGCACCAGAAAACCCGTCGCCGGCCACTCCACTCGACCGCAAACCCCTCCGCACGACCCCTGGCCTCCCTCCGGCAAGCCGCGCCGCGCCGTCGTGGCCTGAGCTGGGCTGCAGCGCCGTCGTCCGCACTTTAGCGAAAGTGCGGACGTCCTCTTTGGAACGCGTCCGTATATATATATATATATATATATATATATATATATATATATATATATATATATATATATATATATATAGAGACACACACAGCAAAATAATCAAAGACAAAGAAGAGCACTATTATGGCCTTAAAATTTGTTTTTTGTCAAGGGTCAAACTTAGTTCTTATTACTTTAGTAATAGAATGATGGTCTGATCGCAATTTGTCCACCACCATCACCAACCATACTTTATTCTTTAACACTATAAAAATTAAAAATGAAGGACCGCCGAGCTGAAGGAAACTTTCCCACAAAGGCGGCAAATTAAAAGCACAGTACGTAGGTAGGTACGTATAGTTTTACATGATGGCGCACGCTTGGGGATTTTCTTCACTGAAACAATCGGGGCGGGTCACGCAGTAACTAGTGGTGTAGCTCCTCCCACCGCCGTAACTATCATACACCGGCCTTCCATAGTAGCCATCATACTGTATGTAAGGGGCAGGCCCACCGTAACCATACCCAGTTTCGCAGGGACCACCAGGACGCCCTCCGTAACATTCCATACAACACGGGTTCTTCGGCTTCGGCTTCGACTCCGACTCAACCTTCGGCTTCTCGCCTTCTTTGGGTGGTTTATCTTCCTTTGGTTTCTCTTTGGGCTTCTCGGGCTCTTTGATCTCGATGCTCTTAATGGCGCCACCTCCTTTGCAGCATAGCTTGTCCCTGATCTTTTCAGGACTGCAGCAGACCACTTTGATGATCACCTGGTTGTTCTTCTCGTCGTACGTCTGGTCTCGTATTTCTCTTGTTCACAAATATCCAACCAATAGTACCACAAATCACTTAGTTTACGTTTTTCACAATATTAATGAACCGAACTGGAAGAGAAAAGAGAGACTCACCAGGGAATTTACAGAGAACTTTCTTGACCTTCCTGTAGCATTTTTCACACTGAAGATCTACCTTCAGAATCATTATAGTCACCTGACATTAATACAATCATTTGCAGAAATTAGATAGATATAGAAAGGAGGTTTTTTCTGCAAAACAAGAAGGGCGTGGGCGTGATTAAGAATTAATTTATCTTCTCGGGTTTGAAGATGAGAAATCGAATCCATCAGGTTCTGTGTTTCTGACAGAAGAATGATGGATTAAGTAGTACGTGATAAATTGAAGAAATAGAGCAAAACTTTGAGAGTTAAAATAATTAGTAGCTGCGGCCACAAAAAATACATACTGACAGGAGCACAATTGATCAAATGGGCGATCTAGTTATCGATAACATAAGAAAAAAGAAATGGAAAAGCATAAACAACTTTCTAGTGCATAGAGAAATACCTTCTTTTCCCCCATTGTTGTTGCAGTGAGTGCTCGATCAGATGAGATCTGATGTTTTGGACAGTCTGGGCGAAATGATTGAATACAGGGGCGGAACGACCATAAATGGTGAAGGGGTCAAGACTCAAGACTCAAGACCCCCAAGTCAACATGCATCGGACATTTCTTCACTTAATGCACTTGCCTAAATATAGTTGAAGGGTTTTCAAGTCTTTGGTCATCTGGGCCCTGCGTTTCTTGTAAAGAAACGTGGTTTATTTGGAGAGAAATGCTGGTGTGTAGGGAAGGTGAGATTGAAGGTGTGAATATCAGAGTTACTCGGCCTGAGCTTTCTAGAGGAGCAAGAGAGAGAGAGAGGGTGTGGCGATTATGGAAGAGAAAAGAGGGTGTGGGGAGGGTACATGATAAGCCATTTTCCCGCTCTGTTTTGCTTAAAAGGAAGGGTCTCGTTTTATTATACCGACCTTGCGAGTGAAAGTAGCTTCCGGGATTCCACTGGGTTAAAAATGTCTATCGACCATCAAAATATCTACATGCTCCTTTTTGGTTTTGAGCCACAAGTGATTACTGTTGTTTGGCCTGCTCAAAAGTAAAGGTTTTCCTTCATATTATTTGACTTGCTATCTTGGTAGATATATCATTTTGTCTTTTGATAACAGATCTTGATACATTTTGAAATAAAATTAAACAACTAAAAACCAATACTGGCAGTCAGTGAAACCAAAATAATTTAGTTTTAAATTGGGGGAGATGCAGAAGTCATGTCTATCTAATGAGCGAGCACCAATTCCTGAATTCCACCTTCATTTACAACTGGACTCTTCACCTCTGCAGCAGCTTCAACTTGGTTCAAACATTTTGGAGATTTCCGTGGGTATCATGGTGCTCACAAATTAGCTCCCCACAAATCTGACAGTCAAGAGTCAGAAAGAGTAAGTATCAAGCATTTCATTTGCTCAAAATCAAAATCAGTTCTGCAATCTATTTTCTCACTTCAAACTAATACCAACAAATGAAAATAAAAGAAACAAAGGTGTAAAAGGACAAGCTTACATTGTTATCAGAAGTAAAGACTAACAATCAGGTGATTAGAATTTGACAATTGGGAAATCAACAAATGTGAGGAACTTAACCGAAACCAACTCAACAGATCACTGAATTAGAATACAAACTTTGTAGTGTCAAGAGTTACTTTCCATTACATAGCAATGTAGCAGCATTCTGCTCAACTCCACAAAGATAAAACAAATTATTCAGTCTACGTTCTTCTAGTTGAGAGATATTGAGGCCACTGCCAAAGGCCTCCCATTGTTCCAAAGTGCCACAAATACATATGCCCCTGCACACAGTTCCTTTTAGTACAGAAAAGTAACAAAACCAAACTTCTATTGCAGCATTGCTTATTCCCTAAATTCGCAAAAGCAACTTTTGAATAACTAAAACAACACAATTAGAAAAATGAAGATAACAATTTCTAACAAAAACTCTGTGAGGCTTAGTACTGGATTTATAACTCAGCAATTCCGAAGAGGTTTCCAAAAGTATTGGGAAACTTTTTACTGTTTGAATCAATATAAATTTGGTAAGATAATTAAAATTCCAAATATATATATATATATATATATATATATATATCAGAAATGGAAAATAGATTTAGTACATGAATGAGTTTCCAGTAACCATGACCAACCTAAGAACATGATTAAAAGGCATTTCAATTCCAACTTCCAACAACAAGGTTGCTGGAAGAATAACTTCTAAGTTGAAATCCATCGACTCAAATATAGTTTTCATCAGCAAAATAAAAAACTAATGAATCATACATGTCAGATTCCCAAAATTTAAGGGTGAAGAATGAAGAATGCATGCTTAACTTAGCTTTCCAGCAAATATGCTTATTGTCTACGAGAATGTGAAGAAGAAAAGTCGGACAAAGCTGGAAGCTGAAGACAGTGGGTATGTCACAAAATGCCATAAGAATAGGCAATAATACCAGTGCATAGTACCGACTCTAAAAAGTTAGATACATGAAAATAATCAAAGACAAAGAAGAGCACTATTATGACCTTAATTTTTTTGTCAAGGGTCAAACTCAGTTTATATTAATATAGTAATAGAATGATAATCATATTCAACAGAAAGAGCAAATGAAAACTCACAGCGTTGATCTTAGATGTCTGCAATACCACTGGTGACTGGTGAAACTAAAGTCTCCCTGTAAATGACTGCATCAGGGTTCCATTTGTTGTGGGTCCTAACAACATTCCTCAATGTCTGTTCCTTGAAGCTATATAATGCCAAGGACTTAAAATCACAAGTGTTGGCGATCAAACCTTCACCATTCTCTAATATGCACAGAGGCATCATGATTGAGAATTGAAAATCTTCACGTAAAATATCTAAAGAAGCAACTTCAGTCTAAAGAAGCAACTTCAGTCCACGAATCCTGGACCCCATATTCCTTCATCATCCATATTTTAAGCCTGATGATCTCATTGTGTAGAAAGCCATATGTATATACACGACGACATTCTCCAGGAATAAAGTGGCATCTAAAACCAGCCTGAGAGGGCAACGGAATCATCTCCTGAAACTTTTCCTCTGCTAAATCAAAAGAGATAGTCCTTGAATCTGTTTGACGAAAATCATTGAATATGGTCAATGCCCAATGCAGAGCACCATTTGACAAGCACCCTGGCCCTTCCAAGCAAAAGTAACTAAGACCCTTATGGGTCCTCCATGAACCTGATTTGAAACTAAAGACCTGAACCACGGTTTCCTCAGAACCCCTAACTCTATGACTGTACCCTGTCACTACCTTATAGTCATCATTAGTAAGATCATAACCAAATCCGCAAAACTTCATAGTAAGATCATAACCAACTCCGCAAAGCTTCAAAGTGACATGACCAGTAGGTTTTGGCAACAAATTGGATTGTCCAGTACAAGGGTTCCATAACACCATGTCTTTCTGGTCAATTTCTACACAAATCAGGCCATTGCAAGAACCCACAATTTTTCTAATACTTGAATCAGGGAACATTACCGGAAACTCGAGCTTTCTAATTGCAAGATGAGCATCTCCATCATCCTTCAACTCCTTCAATGCTTCACAGTCAAGGGACAAATCCTTGGATGCTTCACAGTATATGTAGGGATTCATTGATATCAAGAGGCTGGAGGTGTTCTCGGTGAAGCCTTTGCTTGCGTAGTTGAAGTGCTTGGTGACAAAGTGAGACTGGGAGATGAGAGCACGCCATGGCTTGCAGACGCAGCGAAATCGCATCAGTGATTTGACCGGTAGCCATGCCAGTATCTCATCAAGGACGCCATCGAGGCTCTAATATTTGTTATTGGGCTTGAATTTTTTTTTTTTTGAAGCCAATTTTGGGCCTAGGCCTATCTCATCCATTACGCAGTATTCTGCAAGTTATTAGCATTGAGAATAGATGAAAAGAGTAAAAACTTGGGAGTGATAAAACTCGACTGATCAATAGAGACAAGAAATCCTGTAATCCTGTACATATTGATGTTTCACAGAAGTACAAAATATATGGAGAGATCAGTAATTGCTTTCACTTCGGAACTCATTGAATTCTCTCCACCCTCTTGCCGAGTCCCACCTTGAATTCCAACTAGGGGATGCTTAACCTCTTCATATTTCTGTTTTTCCACAAGTGGCGCTTTTTCTTCACTCACTCAAAAGGAAAAGCAGTTCTCTCCACCCCTTGTCTTCAACTACTAGCCACCAACAGTTCTGACAGTCAAGATTCATAAATAGTACTTATGAGTCATTTCACTCACTCAAAAGGCAAAGCGGTTAAACAAGGAATACCATCAAAAGGAAAAACAAAGACAAATTAAGCTCAAGTAAACTGATATAATAACTTAATTGAAACAATGGAAGAGGAAAGGATAAGCATAATGTGCTTGTCACAGGACTTCAGCAGATGTTTACAGCCAGCCATCTGGAGTGTTTTTTGGTAGGCAGCTATCTTAAAACATTTAGTTGAATTCCAAAGAAGAGGCAAAACTTAAAAAAAGTCAAGTCAAGATGCCAAGTGAAAAAAGTGCCATAGGCAAAATTAAATAACCAATGCATGACACATTTACAGACAAACAGAAGTTAGATTCATTTGAGACAGTAATGGTTTTCATATCAGAAGTCATGACTAAACAAGTCAGTGAAGCTGGAATTTGGCATTGGAAAATCATCGATGACAGAAACCTGACGAAGTCCAAAGATCATGGGATTACAATACGAATTTAACTTTCCTTTATAGTGATAAAATCAACCATTCTGCTCATCTCCCTATAGGTAAAACTAACAATCCAACAAACTTTATCATCTATCTGATAAATAGTTAGGCCATTGGCAAATGTGTTCCAAAATGGCAAATCCATGAACCACTAGGCGAAAAACCACATGCCCCGGAAGACAGTTTTCTTTGATTACACAAAAGAGTAACAAAACAACTTATGTTGCTTACCCTCTGGATGATTAAAAGAAAGTTTCAAACTACTAAACTATCAAGTAAAATGAAAAATGGATACAGCCAACTGTGGGAGGTTTAGTACTATTTGTTCATAACAGAGTAATTGCTAGGATCGAAAGAACAAGTAAAGAAAATATAAAATCTTATTTGTCCAGGTCAAAGCCACGCAAAGGAAACATACTATAGAATAGAGCAAAGGAAACACTTACAAGGTTGATTTCAGATATTTTCCTAAAACGGCGAAACTAAACTCTCCACATACATAGCTGGTTCCGGTGCCAAATCAACAGGAGTCTCAAGAACATTCACACATGCCCCTCCATTTGGACTATACAGCACCAAGTAGTTCCCATTAGAATTCATCAAAACTTCACCGTTCTCTAAAATGCATATAGGAGTAGAAAAACTGTAACAATATCCAATAGGAAGTTGAGGTATTTCTGTGGGAATTTGCATAACTTTAGTCCAAGATTCTCTCATCACCCACATTGTAATTTCACTGCTGTTATAGATATATACAAAGAGACTATTTTCAGCAATCCCAATCCGAGCAGAGATATATTCCCGACTAAGATATGACAATGGAATCAACTCCTGAAATGTCTCCTCTGCTAAATCAAAACACATGATCCTTGCACTAAGTACCGGCCGAATCGTCACCCCCGCGTCCCATTTCATCTCGACCCAATGTAGAGCACCATTTGATAAGCACCCCTGCCCATTCAAATTAACATAATCGAGGCCATCAATAGTCCTCCATGACCCTTTTTTGAGCTGAAACATCACAACTGTGGTTGCAAGAGCACCATTTCTTTCGCCTCTGCAGCCAAATACAACCTTGTAGTCATCAATGGTGGAATCATAACCAAACCCATAAAACATTACGATACCCACATGAGAGTGGTTCGGCATCAGTAAGGTTCTGGTAACTCTAGTACTAGGGTTCCAAAAAATAACAGAAGACGAATTTTCCAGTAAACAAATCAAGCCATTGCAAGAACCCACAAATTTCAAAGCTCCAACAGGGATAGGTAAATCAAGGCTAGTGCTTGAGACGCTGCAAACGGCGTCGTTCAGTGCACTGATGTCAATGGACTGGAAAGGTGCGACTGAGAAAAGCAGCCTGCGGCGGCGGTTGAAGCGGCGGAGGTGCATCGTAACCAAGTGAGAATCGGAGATCAAAGCACGCCATGACTTGCAAACGCAGCGGAATTGGATTAGGGTTTTGACTGGGAGTCTTGATAGTATGTCGATAAGAAGATCATCGGATTCGATGTGAGGTCGGCCGCCGGAGGGGACTAGTTGCTTGTTCTGGTGCCGGTGCCGGAGTCCGGTAGCCATGTCTCTCAAAATTCGTCCGAAATTTGAAAGATAATTAAAAGTTTGAAACTTGAATTAGGGATTAGTCTTTGAAACTGGAAAGAGCAATTGAAAACTTACTAGGTAGTTGCGAGCATGACTGAAAGTCTGAAAGAACGACTGAACGAGCACAAGAAGTTTTGGGGAGCAAGAAAAGAAGGGCAGAGTTTTTTTTGTTTTTTTTTTTGTATTTTTTTTGGTCTGAGAAAAAAATGAGAAAAGCGCAGAGTCAAGTAGTACGTATTTTGAGCAAAAAAAACAGAGTATATATGTATTGTTTTTCAATAATAAATGTTTAAATTAGCAGGCAAATCATTCGATGGCCTGGAAAGGATGTCAAATTCTGGACCTTTAATTGGGCTTTTGATTTCCTTTTATTACCATATTTTGGATGATAATGTCAAGGCTATTGAG
Organism: Rosa chinensis; assembly: GCF_002994745.2. Classification (NCBI taxonomy): domain Eukaryota; kingdom Viridiplantae; phylum Streptophyta; class Magnoliopsida; order Rosales; family Rosaceae; genus Rosa; species Rosa chinensis. The sequence continues at coordinate 39,993,952 of NC_037088.1, forward strand.
GATTTGAATGAATCTGTAAGTGATGTACTTATGGAAGCTGGAACTGGGACAAATTAGCACTTGTTCTGGATCAAAAGATTATTGATCATATAATTAGCATTCCTATTCCTGTTTCTGATTTACAAGATGAATTTGTTTGGGGTCTTGCAGCAGATGGTGCCTTTTCCATAAAATCTGCTACTTGGCTCCAGTGTAGTCCTAATTTTCATAGCCAATCAACTTTCTTGAATAAATTGTGGAAACTTAATCTCCCCCCAAAAGTTAGAATCTTTGCTTGGCTGTTTTTGCGGGAGAGATTGAAAACTACGACTTTCATTGCTCGTTATAATCAGTCTATTGTCTCTACTTGGTTTGGTTCTGTTTCGACTGTGGTCTCGTCCGCCTTACTGCTAGATACTGTAAACCTTAGCTGCCCAAGGGGCTTTGTTTTGTAATTTCCTTTTCTCCTCAAAAAAAAAATATATATATATATATAATAATAATAATAATAAATGTTTAAATTAAAACTAAATTGAGATGGAAATGACATAGAAGTTTGTAATTCATTCTCATTAAATTCTCTTGATATAAGAGTGAGTTTATATTATGAGGACATAACTAATGATATTTACATGGAGGACCACTACATGAGTTTAGTTAGGGACTATCTAATCAAGAATTTGGGAGACTCACTTTTCGATTACATTACGGCAAATCAACAGTTAGATGTTTATGTATGCATGAGTAGATCACTTTTGAAAATTTTCTTTCAAATTGTCAATCGTTAAGGTACCGAACTAGATCAAATCAATCGACGAACCAAATTTGTCTAACATGAACAACATGAACTGTTCATGTTCATAACCGATAAATCAGGATTATGAATGTCTTAATGATTTTCAATTTGGTTGAAAATTGTATAAATGATCTATACATATATATTTATATATCTAACGGTGATTTGTGGAAATGTGATCGAAAAATGGATCTAACACAAAAGTTTTCAACTAGTCCTCATTTTAATGGTTAAATATATGAGGACTAATTGAATATTTTCTAATCAACGGTTAAATATATAGGGAGGGAACCCTTTTAATGAGGACCATTAAAATGAGAACTATACACACACACATACATTCACACACTATTTACAACATAATGGAACTGTTTTTTTTTTCTTTTTCATCATGTTTGGATCACCATTAGACTATAGGTTTTCGCTATTGGACTAGGAAATTCCACCACGGTATTTTTTTTTAAGAAAAGGTTAATATAGGGCACTTTTTTATTTTTTGTTGAAAAATGAATATTCATATATTCGCATGATTTCACTGAGCTACCGTCAGTAAATTACACCATAGCCTAAACTCCCAAAGCAAATAAAATTGCTATGTTTTTTTTGGCCTAATTGAGAAGAGAATGCCTAGTAAGTAACAACCATTACACTATTACAGAACTACTTGTACAATGCACATTTATTCAAAGTGACTGCTAAGAAAACTAAAAAAACTATAAAATAAAAATAAATAAATAAACCTTGACCTAATTGATGTTACATGACGTCATGACCCAACCAATAAAAATAGTACATTTATCTAAGACCGCTATTGGTGTACATCAATACTAGCCACTAGATTGAACCTACTGTACATATATCATCAAAAAAATCAAGGGATGCCTCAAACAAAGAAGCAAGAAAAATAAATTTAGCCAATGGGCCTAGAGCCTAAAACCCAAACTCATTCTCCTTACCAACTAATTTCGACTAGAAAAGATAAAATAGATCCACTCTGAGCCAGGCCTAAGCCTAGAGCAAACCACCTCCCTCGCAACCTAAACTGAATCACCACCACTGTTCGGCCTCTGGTGGCTGGACCCACCACCAAACCATCAGTAGAAGCCGCTGCTTTCACCGAGCTTCTTCCTCAACAAGAGTCGTCGCTACTGAGTAAGAGCAGCAACAATGACATCGCCCAGCACAACCTCTCCGCTGCAACCCCAACCCGACTTGGGTCCCCACCCGTGTAGAACACATGCTATATTCTTCAACAGACAATACTCTCAACCACAATCACCGGCAATTGCGACTCCTAAATCATATGTTCCACCAAGTGAATTCCCCCCCCCCACCAAACACCAAGAACACACCCGTGTCAAAAGCTCAACCCTCAAAATACACTTGCAACCCGTGCAGCAAGGTTGTTGACCTGCCTTAAAATACTAGGAATCGCCGAAACAGGTCGCAGCCACCTACCGATCTACCACAAAGCCCGAGGATTTGCAAAGAGAAACCCTATGTTTTCGGCTTTTAATATAGCACATTGTCTTTTTTTTTTTAAAGGAAAGTTCATTGAATCATTAGTTACTACAATCACTTAGAAGGGGCATCCCATATATATCTGGGTGCACATTTTCTTACTAAAATATTTTGTGGAAAATAACTTTCAATTTTTGTTTATTTTCAAGCACATAACAATAATTATGCTTAAAATAAATTTATAATCGAGAATAGAATTAAATGTGTTATAGGACTTGCATGCTTTGAAAGTGCGACAACCATTCCCCTTAAACATGCTTTATATACATATTACTTTATATAGATCGCAAAATATTGTGATTTTCAGAATTATGTGGTGATGTCTGAATTTTCCCCAATTTTATAAGGAAAAAAAAACAACCTAAGTCAAAAGGCTAAGAAATAAATTTTGGATTTTTGTCCATTTACCCCAATTTTAGAGATTTTTTTCCCACGTACCCCATTAAGTTTTTTTAATTCACCTTTACCCAAAACACTCTAAGGCCATCTGTCACGCCCCGAATTTTGAATAACAATGAATTCAAATCCGAAACATGAATACAACTAAAACAAATAAAGTCCTGAATTTTATTCTCAAAAACAAACCACACCACACGCCACTCAAAATTTCAAATCCCGAAATCCTCGAGTTAAAATTTACAACTCATACTCATAAGGTAAAATTGTAAAGCTCTAAATGAGCATAACAAACCTCACAAAATAAATGCGAATAAATTGAATGCTGCGACCCTAGACAGCTCGGTCACCGCCCTGATTCTCCTGACCTGCAGGAATAACCGCTACACCATAGAATAGTGCACCGGGATTGCAAACAACAAACCCGGTAAGCTTTTTAAGCCAGTATGAGTAAACTCAATTAAAGTGACTCACGTCAAGCATGCTTATAATTTCTCAACTCGTGAGATAAATTAAAGCAACAATAATCAACTCCACAAAACACATTTGAATTTAAAATCAAATAAGATAAAAATCGGTAATACCTGCATAGAAAATTAGTTCAGGAGATTACATTAAAAATCACCTCCACAATTCATTCGAAATCAAGTCCCACAAGAATGACAAAGGAAAGGACACCGACACTTTCTTGTAACACAAATATACCCATGGGCACACGATAACTCAAAATTATCTCCCATGCAATATATTGGCAGACATACTAGAACTCTAACTGAATCGTAAACTGTCACCCCCGTCGGGGTTCAGCCTTACGATAATAATTGCCTCGTTACAAATGTGATAAAAGGTCCTTAGACCAAAACATTCAATGTACAATTTCATCAATCACTCACCTGATGGATCGTACACCGATAATCAAAGTACAATTTCATCAATCACTCGCATGATGAATCGTACCCCGATATTCAAGTACAATTTCATCAATCACTCACACATGATGAATCGTACCCTGATATTCAAGTACAATTTCATCAATCACTCACATGATGAATTGTACACCGATATTCAAGTACAATTTCATCAATCACTCACATGATGAATCGTACAATTTCATCAACACCATAAAATCAACACTTACCCAAATACCACACCATTCAATATATATTTCACGTAAATATATAAATATATATATATATATATATATATATATATATATACGTAGTCACCCTCACAGGAATGACTACTGATACCAACTATAGTTCACAAGCGTTCAAAATCGGGAAATTCATTTTTATAAGACTTGTGTTTACTTACCCATGGACCGTAGGGATCAAGTCCACTTTATTTAAAAACAAATATTTATTTTCAAAAAATAATTTCCACAATTTATCGAATAAATAGAAAAATAGCAAGATTCGGTTTGTAAATGAACCATGTGAGATTTACTCACCTCTAACTCCCGCTGCATCTTCTATCAACCAAATCACAATATCTCAATCGTTCGTCAACTCAAACCGTCAAGTACCTAATCAAGTGCAGTCTTAACTCAGCAAATGATTCATAAAATATACTTAAACAATGATACAACGGTCGGATTCTCACCAATGACCACACAAAGTCATCGGGACAGTCATACGATCATAATATCAAAACTACAAGTCGATCGGATGGCCAGAACCTCACGGATCACAAACCGAATGATCGAAATCGTAAAATTCATAACTTAATCATACGATCTCCAAAAATTAAGTGTTGTATGTTGAAATGATCGTATCGACATGTAGAACACAAAAATGGGCAGAAATGCCCTTGAGGTGGCCGGAAATGGTCGCCGGAATTAGACGCAGAGCCTCCGCCAACCACCGCCAACTGTGTCGGGGATAGGCTTCTCCTCTTCATTTCATCGAATTGAACAACTTTCCTAACTAGCATGAAGTCTGAAAACGAAAGGACGTGGTCAAAAATTACCAAAAACAGTCGTGTGTGGCCGGAATTTTTTCAGAAACCGACGAACGCGAAAAACTTCACTTCAAGTGCTTTCCTTCTTGGAGTATGATCAGGAGGTTGAGGCGAGTTCAACAAGCCAAGAAACTCGAGTTTTAGTGGTCGATAACTCGAGATATCGCCAGGCACAGATCCAGGGGTGGGCTGAGGTGTGCTGCAGCACACCTCAACATTTTGGAGAAAAAAAAAATGTTTATATATATATGCTGCAACAAGCCAACAACTCACTTTTTTTCTCCCCTTTTCTCCTCGTCTGTTGTCCCCTCCTCACCTTTTCTCCCCTTCTCTCCTCTTTTCTGTCTTTTCTCCCCTCTTATGTGACTCCCCTCCTCACCTTTTCTCCCATTTTCTCCTCCTTTCTGTCTTTTCTCCCCTCTTCTTCTCTTTTTTGTCGTCCTCTCCTCACCTCTCTCTACACATCAGCGTCGGTCTCTCACCTCTCTCTACCAAGTCACTCACTTCTCTCCTTAGCACTCTGCTCTCATTCTCTCCACTTTATTGAGGTATGAATTTTTCTGATGAAATTAGAATGTGATTTAGGTTAGAATTTGGGTATTTCTAGTTTTGTTGATGTAAGGGATATTAATATTGTTAACTCATCTTCTAAGCATGTATTTGAGTTAAAATCTATTCAAGAAGTTGAAGTTGTGGAACAAATTGCTGTTGGGGAACTGGAAACTGGAAAGTGAGCTAACCAGAGACATGTAATTTGCAAAGAGCTAGAGCTACTCAGTAGAGTTCAAGGTATTATTCTATCAAGAACTTGATGAAATTGTACAACTCAACTAGTTCAGTCTTGAAAAACATGATAGATAATTGACTCAATGGGAAAAATATGTGGACAGGTTTGGGGGCTTCTAAAGCTCTTAGATCATTTGACAAGTGTTATGCAATTGAGATATACCATCAAAACGAAGTAGAATCTGCTAAATTTTTAAGAATAATTTTTCTTGCCAGCATAAGGTCAATTTAGCACACCTCAAATTTAATTCCTGGTTCTGTGCCTGGATATCGCCGTCGACCTTAATCGGACCAAAACCAAAACAATCTTCCCACCGCTACTACAGGCCATTACGCAGCGCAAGGCTGCCACTGGAAGCTGCGCAAGGTCAAGGCGAAGCTAAGGGAAGAAGTTTGGTGAGGATTGGTGGCCGGAGGAGTGAGATATCGACCGGAGAAAACGTGCTCCGTTTTCAGCTAGGGGAGAGGAGAGAGAGAGAGAGAGAGAGAGAGAGAGAATAGGGCCGGCTGCCAAAAATGGAAACTAACACTTTTGGAAAATTTCCAAAAATAGTTAGGTATTTATACCCGAAATGGAAACTTTTCCAAACGCGATAACTTCTTCATACAAACTTCGATTCTTGCGTTCCGCCTATGCATGAACTCGTATCGACGGACTCTACAACTTTTGTGAAGAAAGTTTTCTCAAATTCCGTACGTATAAAAAGTCGACTTCGTAACCCCCCCCTAAAATGTGCATTTCGAATAATTATTCGTCCGAAAAATAATTTCACTTTACCCTCGAACCATGAAATCATACTAACGAACACTTTATTAATTCAAGGAAATTCCAAGACATTAATAACGAATTTCCGGGGTCTTACACCATCTCCAACCGAAAGGGCTAAAAGTAGCCCTGGGGCTAAATTTTAGCCCCAAATTATGTACTGTTCCTCTATCTGACATCAACCGTCTCCAACCCGTCAAGGCTAAATTATAGCCCTAAAATATATTTTAACATTTTTGTTCTTATTTTTTAAAGTCAATTGACTTATAGTAAATGAAATCATTTTTAAGATAATTATATATTTTTTCGGTTGTTTTTTTTTTTAAGATAATTATTAATATCTTTAGCTGATTTTTAAATGGAATAAAACTAATTTTGAAATAGATTAAAACTGATTTCGAAATGAAATAAAGTTGAATTCGAAATGGAATCATATTTTCAATATTTATTTATTTTATCAAATATTTATTTCATAATAACTTAAAGTTACAAGGAAAATTTATTGATAAAAAATAAAAGTTACAAGGAAAATTTATTCATAAAAAATAAAAGTTACAAGGAAAATTTATTCATAAAAAATAAAAGTTACAAGGAAAATTTATTCATAAAAAATAAAAGTTACAAGGTGCATTCTCATTGATAATAGAAACCTCTTTATATAGATAATTACAATGCATAGAGTCTGAATCATACAAGGAAAGATAATCTCTAGATTCTTCTAATTAAACCCTATTACCACTAGGTCAAGTAACCTAGAGTTTGAGTCAAACACAAATTAGGGTTTTACTTGAACACTCCCCCTTGTGTTGCCCAAACGCGGTGCTTCTCTCGTTGCCTCATTAAAAACCTTGCCGAGTAACAAAAACTAAGTGGGACAAAAATAACCTTGGTCGAAGGTGAAAAAATCACAACACACCCTTCACGTTTCGAGACCATACATGTAAACATCTCCCCCTGGTCTGCATCTCCCCCTGATGACAACAGTCATGAGAGTTCGGATAACTTCCGCAAACGATGCTACCAACATGTTTCTCGAAAGTGGAATTGAGGCAATGACTTAGTAAGCAAGCCTGCCACACTGTCCTCAGATTGAACCTAGTTCACTTTGATCTTGAGGAGGGTCTGTTGTTGCTGATTTTCCTTGGTGTTGTCGCTTTTGATGTAGCCTTGCTTCATTTGTTCATTATCCTAAATGCTCGTAGGCTCATCTGTGGTAAACTTCAAACCACAATTGTTGGAACATGCGTGATTATGGATCCAATCCATATACATTCACGAACCTCTTCGTGAAGAGCAATGATCTCTACATTGTTCAAAGATATAGCGACTAGGATCTGTTCTGTAGACCTCCAAGATATCATGGTCTTTACCCATGGTGAAAACTTAACCATTTTGTGAATGACCTTTGTATGGGTCAGAGAGATACCCAATATCAGCAAAACCTTCCAAAACACATGTTGTTTTGAGCTGGGGATAATGGACGCAGGCTAGTGTTGGTGGCATTCCTGGTGTGTGATGGGTCCGAATCCATCATCTTTCTGTAGGGATAGAACAAGCCCATATCAATTGTACATCTCAAGTACCGAAAAATATCTTTTACACCAATCTAATGGTGTCTCGTTGGCGCAGAGCTATACCTTAGCTAACAAGTTCATGGCAAATGAGATGTCCGATCTTGTGCATTGAGCTAGGTGCAATAATGCGCCTATTGTATTTAACTAGGGCATTTCTGCCCTAGCGCATCTTCCTTCAAACGAAGAGGATCATTTTTAGGATCAAGACTACGGACGATCATGGGGGTGCTTGAAGGCTTGACTTTGTCAAAATGCCTAAGCATCTATCAACACGATGCTCAAGTTCCAAACCGAGACATAATTGTGTTCTCCCATAATCCTTCATCTCAAAATCGGATTTCAAGTATTCAGCGGTTTTCCTTAACTCTTTAAGGGCTTCCAATGAAGATAATGTCTAACATGAACCGCGATAGAATCTGGAACTTGTTATGAAAACGCGCGGGCATATCCCCTCCCAATCAAGTAGTCATCTTAGTGAGCGTTTCAACCTTATTGTAAACGGGCTCCATGATCTAGAGCCACTTGACTTGCGTAAATGAAGTTCACCATGAACCGTTATGTATATTCCGTATCTAGATCCCCATAAAGATACATAGTGACCACATTTGTAAGCTGCATTTTCAGTTATTTGGAAACTACCAAACTGACAGGGTAGTGGAGTGCAATGGCATCCATTACGAGAGAATATGCCTCATTGTAGTCTATTTCAGGGAGTTTTGCTAGAAGCCTTGCGCCATAAGGCGAGATTTTCATCTCTTTTTCTCATCACGCTTTCTAACGAATACCCATTAGTCAATAGGTTTTATGTCAGGAGGTGTTGCATTGCTAGCTCAGAAAACCTTCCTCTTCGTTAGAGAATCCATCATAACATGGGTCGCATCTTTCCATTTAGGCCAGATTTCTCTACGTTGGCATTCATTCATCAACGGAGCATGGTTCGATATCATCGGACTCAACAAACTCATGCGCATGCGCAACTAGATCATGATTATGATGGAGTTTCTATCCCACGTCTCATGTACACTAGTGTAATATTCATAGAGCTCTATATTCTCAGGAATAGGTTCTGACGTTGAGGCGTCCCCCAACGATAACCATAATCCGGAAGATTCTCATGAGATGAATTTTAAGTCTTGATGATCAAAGGATTGGAATGTGCCAAAGTATCATTCGAACTCACGGGCCTCCCACGCATCCTAGCTGGGGCCATGGCTTGTAATGCCAAAGTGCCACTCTCTATGGCATTGGCGCCATGCCTACCTCTGTGTAGGGTGGTGCTACGTCCTCTCGTAGGGACGTCCATCCTTGCAGGCATGTTTGCAGCATATTTGTGTGATCTCGTCACTTTAATAGGGATCGAGATGAGACATAGTGGGGACAGACTATGGCAATTACTGTCGTTCCTGTTGAACATTCGTGTTCTTATCTCCCCCTAACGACTGGAAGACTGTCTCATCAAAGTGACATCCGCAAATCTAGCGGTAAGGAGATCGTCTAGCAAGGGCATTAAGTGCTGAATGATTGTTGAAATCTCAAATCCAACGTAGTTGGCCATTCGTTTATAAGGACCCATTATAAAGCACTGTGGCGGCGCAATTGGCACATAAGTGGCACACTCAAAGACGCGTAAGTACGATACTTGTACCCAATCACTAGCTGTAATGCAGAGGTAGATTGAGTGTGGGTCGTAGACGAATTAGCATAGCTGAATACAATATAGCACTACCCCAAGAGGATATAAGGAGATTGGTGCGCATTACCAATGTCCTGACTACCATCGTAGTCATTTTCGCGAGACCATTTGGGTGTCTCCATGAGAATATGATGTCCAACATCAATCTCATTGCAATATCCATCGAAAGTCTTCGATGTAAACTCTCTAGCATCGTCAAGTCCAATTGACGGAATAGAATGATCCGGGAAGTGAGCCCGTTGTCATATGATATTTGCTAGGAGTATAGCATAAGTAGCATTACAAGTGGACAATGGCACAACACGTGACCAGCATGGTTGCGTGTTAACCAACATCATGAGATATTTAAACGTCTGCAAGTTGGTTGAACTAGTCCACAGTATCCCTACGGATTCTATGTAAGAACATAATGAGTATTTTCATATCCATTGCATAGGACGGTCTCAGTCCTAATTTCCCTAAGGAACGGGCTTTGTAAAACCAGTGAGAGGTTTTAGAAGCAATCAATGAAAATTTTGGTTAGGCCTAAGCGTCTGAAACGCTATTTGAAGTAAGTTGGTGATTGCAGCATCACCTAGGGCGCCATCCATGGCGTCATGGATAGGGACTGCACCAGCCCTAGGCTGGTGGTGGACGGAGGCGGTGCCCTAGGTAGCTGCGTTGGTCAAACTTAGTCCAGAAATCAACTTTTGATTCATGCTTCATTTCGCTCAAAAGAAATGATGTCCATGTGAAGTCTTTAGTAGACGAATCATCATATCATGACTAGGATGATCTATCCTGTCGTGACAAAGCCAATATGTGCCTAAATCCAAGAGATCTTCTCTCATAACTTTTATTGGATTAATAGCTCGCATAGTGACATAGAGTCCACTAGAGAGAGACAAAAACGTCTCTAAGATGCTCCTTTGTTTGCAATCATTAGAGGTATTGCAAAGGAACTCATTTTCGTTCTCTACATATGGTTTTCGCATGGAATCCGTTGGCAATTCATAGGTGCGATTTGCCCTAGGAGCGTAGAGAGTTTTTGCGACAGTAATCAAGGTGCCTTTTGGCAAGGGGAACTTGGGCTATTCCATGTCCTTGAATTAATATTGATGGCCCAGCCATCGTAGTCGCAAAGTCATATGCTCAAAATCAAAATGGAGTCATAATGAAAAGAACTCGAAATTTTATTCAAAAGTCAACGAAGTTACATCATTGTCTCTTTGACCAAAGAAAATCTCATCTAAAATGCTAGCTAATGCAAAACAATGATAGTCATCTAACTTCTTTCGGTAATTCCAAAATAAATGTGACCAGGTGAGTAGAGAGATGTCAGTGGAGCAAGGCTTACTTAAGTACCACTAATCTCATAATCTTCCTAGACATCACACTTACTTTGGGTGAGCCTACTTTGAAGAAAGACCAAACCATTGGCATTTACTACAAAAATATATGGCAATTGCCTATTACATCTCTGGGAAAAATAAAGACTTAAACAGAATTCGCGATCTATTGATCCCAGCCAGATTTTAGTCTTCAACCTTTCACTCCAGATCATCTTCTTGTTCCACATAGTGAGATTCTCTTGTTTTACAATATGCTCTGTAGGTGGTGACAAGTTCTTCACAAGCTCTACAAATGTGTGCCCAATGATCAAACACTCCACATCGAGAACATACATCTCTTTGCTGGAACTCCATTGATTGAGGCGCTTTGAAAGCGTCATTTAGATGGCTCTTAGTGTTGGTGGCGCCACCAACATGGCCAAAAGCGTTGCCTCCCTCTCTCATTCCACGTTGACCTCTTCGGTTCTGTGTTCACCTATTTTGGAGGTTACATTCCCTAGTAGAGCGATTATATGGACCAGAACGTCCAAATGTATCCCTAAGATTAGGATTTCGCTCTTGGCGCCCTCTCTTTGGGGCACGACTATAATTGGATTCCAGAATATGCTATGTTCCCTCGGATCTCGAATTATAGTTTTTCACAAGGATGTTGTCATGCTTTTCAGTGACATTCATAGCTCCAATGAGCTCATGAAATCTTGTGATCCGACTTGCAATAACATCGATTCGATAGTTCTTAGCAACCATCAATGCAGAGACGGGGAAGGTAGAGAGAGTCTTCTCAATCAAAATTGCATTTGTTATCTCTTTACCATAGAATTCCATTAAGGATTTAATGCGAAGTGCTTCCGAGTTGTAGTCAAGAACTTACTTGAAATCAAAGAAGCGGAGGCTATGTCATCTCACTTCTAGGTCAGGAAGCAGGGAGTCACGGACGTTGCCAAATCTTTCTTCGAGTGAGACCCACAGCCTTTTGGGGTCTTCTTCATTCATACACTCGTAGTGGAGCGAATCATCCATATGACGAGTCATTAGGATGATGGCTTTCGCCTTATTTGCCTCTAAGGCTGCTCTATTTGCTTCCAAAGCTTGAGCTTGCACAACAGTTAGCACGTCCTGGCTAGGCTCAAGAATCGTCTCCAGGATTCCCTCGGCCTTGAGATGCTGGCGGACATCACGAACCCACCTGTGATATCCAAAGCCAGTTGTTCCCAATGGAGCAAAGTCTAATTTGTTCAGGGTACTCATCCTGAAAGAGAACAATAAAAAGGGTTAGTTTCGAAGTGAAATAGGCTACTACGAATACAAATAAAATTTCTGAGTGTAATCGCTTCCAAGAAATTAGGAATTTCTGAGCGTAGTCGCTTCCAAGAAATTTGATTCCAAGAGATATTGGATTAGATCGAAACAATGACGTAAGTGGTCGATCATAAATTCTCTACAAACTCTAAGTTTGGAGATCTCAACAAGCTCTAAGCTTGGAGTGAGCACGATCTCCCACAGTTCGGCTTAATTTGGTCTCCCCTATGATGAAGTAAGGGGGGTAGAAGAAGGGAGGTTGCAAGTCCCCGAAAAGAAGAGAAATTGAATTTAAAAACTCTAAAAAAATGGGAACGTTTAGTAAAAAATACCTTAAAATAGGTTGCCAGAAATTTGGCCGGAAAAAGTCACCAGAAAATGGTCGGAAAAGTCGCCGGCGGCGGTCGAAAAAGTTGACCAGAAATGGTCAACTGTCGTTGACCTGAGCTGACGTGGCGCTGGGGTCTTTTGCTGACGTGGCTACTGACACGGACGCTTACGCAGGCGCTAACGTGGCAGTGCTGATGTGGTGCCTGAGGTGGAATGACGCCACTCGAGCAGTGGGCTGATGTCAGTGGGCCAGGTACTGCTCCCCTTCTTTCTGGCACGTGGGCTTCTAGGCTTCTGTTACAATTGGACTTCTGGGCTTTTCGTTTTCCTCTGGGCTTGTCTATGACTTGGGCTGACTGGAACAAGGATTTGGGCAGATCGGTGGCGGTTCAAGGATGCAGTGATACTGCTGGCCGGTTCGGAATTTTAATGGCTGGTTCTGGGAAGGATTTTTCTGGTTCCCAGAATCTGGGGTGGCGATGCAGCTTCTGACAGAGGATGGCGTTGAAAAGTGGAAGGTAAGAATGTGAACCAAGCAGGGGATCTACGGATTCTTCTTGGGGCAGGTTCAGTCACTTCCAACAACTGGTTCAGGTTGATTCCGGCCGGTTCTGGGGGTGGGGCTGGTTCCGAGTTCTTGGAGTTTGTGGCTTCAAGGTGGGCTGCGGAGGTTTGAGGGTTACGAATTTAGGGTTTCAGGGTTAGGGCTTCATGCTGATAACGTATTTTAGAGAAACTGAAATTGAGAGGCAATCACTGTGCATTCTCATTGATAATAGGGGCCTCTTTATATAGAGGATTACAATGCATAGAGTCTGAATCATACAAGGAAAGATAATCTCTAGATTCTTCTAATTAAACTCTATTACCACTAGGTCAAATAACCTAGAGTTTGGGCCAAACACAAATTAGGGTTTTACTTGATCACAAGGAAATTTGAATAGATTATAACAATTTATTTGGGCAACATTAATTATTCATCCGAGTCATTGAATGGCATTTCCAGGCGGTACTCATTCGATGACGAAACAGATGACGAAAACAACTCACGGAGCCGAATTTTCTCCATTATTTCCCTTTTCTTTCCGTCATAATACTCTTTACTCAAAGGAGAAAAATTGATGGTTTGCATTGCTAAAATAGTTTCTTCCCTATCACGCTCTCTTCTTTCTTCCTTGAGTTAATCTCTTCTTGCCTTTTCCTCCTTTGATTTTTTGAGATCTTCTCTTAGTTGATTTAGGTGTGCCACCACTTCTTCTCCAATGTTACTTTCGGCTTCTTTTCTCTTGGCTAGTCTTCTTCTTGCTGCATTTCGCCCAATTGGCCTAGGATTTTCAGTTGGAGTAGTTGTTGGTGGAGAATGGGTGGAAGTTGTGATGATAGGTTCAACATCATCATTTAATGAGAATGAAGAATTTTGTTGTGATGTTGGTGTGTTGTAAATAACTTGTGGTGTATCTTCAAAAGTCACCCAATTACATTCTTTGCCCAGTTTATAACAATTGAGAAAATTAAATTTTTTTCCTTTGTTGTCGACCCGAAAATAATCTTCAATTTCACATTGCTATAAAATGCATGTTGTAAATTATGAGGACAATTACATTTAATCTACATAACAACATGATACAAAATTTAAAAAATCACATTGTATTTTAAAATAAATTTTTCTTTGAAAAAAATACTCTGTTGATCTTGAAGATTGCCTCCACTTTGGTTCCTCCTCTCGACACGTTTGATGCAAGAGTGCCATTTGTTCATTTGAGGAAAAATGTGTCTTTCCCACCGTGATTTGCAATTCTTCCATGTCCTTTGTACCGAAATAGTGTCTTGGATCTCCATGAATTTTTGTTGGACTTGGACCCAAATACCATCTTCCGATTGAATTGTACCATTGACGGAATTTTGGGATACTTTCACGAAAGCAACGGTGAGTGCTTCATCTTCCAACGGTGACTAATTCACACTTCTTTTCGACGAACTAGCCATTTTCGATAAAAGTAAAATAAATGAGAGATTAAGAATAAGGAGAACATGAAAATTTTAGAATAGAGAGATATATATGAGGAAGTAGAAGGAAGATATGAAAAAGAAGGTTGAAGTGATATGTATTTATAGTGTAAAAGTTTTAAAAAAAAAATATTCAAAACCAACAGCTATTTAAAAATAAAAATAAAAAACCCAACGGCTAGCTGACGTCAGCAACTAGCAGTGCATGACGTCACATTCCACTCCCAATCCGTAGGCCATAGCTTTCTGACCCCATTTGTTTAGGGCTATATTTAGCCCTCTATACTCACATTTGACCTTAATTTTTAACACTTTGGCCCTTAGCTTGTTGGGTTGGAGTTGGATTGGGCTAAAAAATGGCTCTTTAGCACTTTGATCAGCTGGGTTGGAGATGGCCTAAGGTCTTCCCTAATACCCCATTAATTTTTTTATTTTTTTATTTTATTTTATTTTAGACTATTTTACCCTTACCTCTTCGGTACATAGAGAGTGAGAGAGAGAATGGAAGAGAGAGAAACTATAGAAGACTTCGTCGAAGTCTCGTCGCAGGAATCCAATCACCTGCCACCGGCTGCCTGATTCAGGTCAACAATCGCCGGATTCCGGTCATCGGCCACCACTCACCTGACTTATCTGAAAACCTCACCAGAGATCTCATAGATCGCCGAAAAGGTTTATTGCCCCCCAATAAACCTCTATTGCCCCAATGGAGGGGTAATAGACGTCTATTGCCCCCAATAGAACTTTCAGTCGCCGGAATGATAATTAATCTCCCGAAAATAAGACAAATAAAACTTTGATTAGAAAAAAAAACGAGAAGATTACATCAATTCAAAACATTTATTGTCCCCTAATATACCTTTAACATATCTCTATCGCCCCACCTATAATTTTCTTTTTTTCTTTTTTTTTTTCCTTCTGGGTCTTTTGGCCACAATTTACCAAAAAAAAGTAAAAACTTGGTTACATTAGGTTGATCAAGTTTATGCCACAAAGTAACTTCTTGAGTAAAAGCTGCTCTTAGAGAAAGAGAAAATATTTCAGTGTTAGATTTATGTCCCTGTTCTCCCCAATCTTGAAGTTTAAACATGTTGATAGCATAATTCAAATGTGACCTTGAGCAAAAATATTCTAACAAACAATGTGGCCATAAAGAACTAAATATAGAAAAATTGCATATTAAATGGAATGACATAATCGACACAATCGAAAAATAATTGCATTAAAAATGACCGACTAAAGCAGTTATCTTCAAAAACCAAAATAATCCCAAAATTTGGCAAGATTGCCTCTGAGATAGTTATCTACAAGTAATCGAATTTAATTAAAGCTTGACTTGTTCAAATAAAAAATCTTGCATAGTTAACTGAGAAACTCGATGCATTATCCCAGAACCTTACCAATCTATTTGTCGAGAATAAACTCAATTAAAACCAATAGTAAATAGAAGGAGAATTCCTCAATACACACACAACAAGCAACAACCCAAGTGAAGTTGACATAATATAGCTCATCACAAATCCTTCTTCACCTGCCTCAGATCTAGATTTGGGACCGAAGCCTCGTCGAAGATTTGAGAATCGGTCACAGAGCCTCAGCTGCTGATTGGCCGTTGGAGAACTCGGCTTCGATTTATCGTTTTCACCGGCGCTCGCGGAACCTCAGCCTGCTTCTCTCGCCATTGGTCCTATTTTTGAGGCTCAGACGTCGAGATATGAGCGCGGGAGACGGGAGAGAGTTTGAGAGAGAGAAGAGGAGAGAAAACGTTTCTGGTTTTAATGTAATTTTATAATTATTTGAAGGTTAAAAGTGACATTTCACAATTAAATGAGTTAGTGAGAATAAAAATATGTTGCTGGGGTGAGTAAGTGGGTTAATGTTGGATCATTTTCGTGTTTTGGGTCAAGGACCCATAAATTTTCATTGTATGACATTAAGTTTTGGTGCAATTTTACTGCATTGCCAAGCTTTAGGAGGTGCCATGGTATCGTTTGTTCGCCCTTGATCTCGAGTTCTTCATGTTTTTGATTTGGATCACGTTGTTGAGCCGAGTAAATGTGATGCCTTAAAGACCATCTATGCTAATACCCGAAAAGATTTAAGGGAGATCCGAAGATAGTTATGCTAGCAAGATTCTCCAAAGGATCTTATGACTTGCGCAAGCCGTTTCTTTTTCTTCAGCTTATGTAGATTCGTTGGAGGTCATAGTACGGACCTACTAGCTCGCCACCAGACATGACAATCAAGGTTGTTTGACTTACAAGTTTGGATACTTATAAGTTAGATGATTTGGAACTCATATAACTCATGAGTCATGATCATGTGTAAACAGGTAAACACATTCCAAGTAGTGGTGAATCAGATGAACTCATAGCTAGAGAATTTAGAGATTACGTGCGAGGAAGAGAACAAAACTGAGGAATCCAACCACCTTACCATGCATATATTATTAGATCTAACCACCTTAATCATTTTGTATTTTAAGGATGGTCTGCTTTATGCTCGCTTGCTAAACAAGTTTTTTTTCGTCAAAGCTAAACAAGTGAAGTTTAAGCTTCACATTTAAACCAAGTAATCATATGAGGAAGGAAATTAAACTATCACACTGTATTTGGATTGGTTTCTTTGTACTTATCACGGATTTGTCATGGTGGATTCTAGATGTAAGCTTAATCTAAAAATTAATTGTCATGATGCCTGCTTTTTGTGGTGCCAATTAATCTAAAAATTGTTTGTCATGTTTATTAATGAAAAATAAACATGATAACTATTAACACAGTGACAATCAGATTATTCTAATGAAACAAAAATTAAGAGCAATTGGGGGTTTGCGTAAAATGTTGAACTTTTACAAGGATATTAATGTGTTTACAGATTTAATATATTGTTTGATTTTTCATTCTTTTCGCGAAGTGCTGGTTCTTTAAATTTTAGAAGCTTTTGCAACTGCTTGGATATTCAAACATTTTACTTAAATTTCTGTTTATATAGATGTACTGCCTTGTTGTAATACATTACCAAATCCTTAGGCCAGGCAACTAGTATTTTTAGCCTTAAAAGCCCTTTCAAAGTGAGTCGCACGTAGTTGAAAAGAAAAGGATGATTAACACATTTTAATAGTGTGAATGAAACGCTAAAGTATTCCAAAAAATTTACAAGAGTTCCAAATGCTTCAAATTTTTTGATTTTGAAAAACTGAGATATCATAAGAAACTAATATGTAAGAGATGAGATATAGGATTGAAAATTTAGGATTTATTATGAATAAAATATACGATAAAATGCACATGTAAATGGTGATAAAAGGCAGTTTTTTTTTTTTGAAGGGAAGACGACAAACTATATTAAATAAAACTAAGGAGTACATGGAGCGATGCAAAAGCATTCAAATAAAACAAAAAAACATAACAAGATGCACAAACGCATCTATAATGAAAAAAGAACAAAAAAGGATAACAAGATGCATAAACGCATCTGAAATTGGAGGTGACCAAGATGTGATTTGATGCCTAACGACATCCCTGCACTGCATATGTCACGAAAGCAGTGTAAATGCAATAGTAACTGTAACCGTAACCGGTGATTTTATCACCTAGGAGAGGTGATTCGCTCACCAGGGGTTCGAAAGTAACCGAGGGTGTCAAAAACTCGAAAACTAGCAAACTAACTCCTAAGAACCAGAGCCAATACCAGATCTAAAAGAGCATCTGTCTTAGATCTAAGATCCAGATTTGAGTGTTTCCTGGGCCCCAAATCAGGATCCAAATCCAACCTGAGGAAATGAGGTCTGACCAAGCACACCTGACACAAATACAGGCCCAAACCCAATATGCAAGGCACCCCTCTTGAGCCGCACTGCACTGCTGTCGCCATCCAGTGACTGAGACCGGACCGGGGGTCCCCCTTACACCCAGAGAGCCCAACTACGGTGCCTCCATCGTTCACCCAAAAGGCCCAATCGCTGTGTCCCTACCCACGACAGCCATGATTGCCACCGGCTTAGAGAAAACAAAAGCAGGTTCTCCAACCATCGCCGTATTTCAGCAACAATCTGAGTCGAATCACTATCAATTAAGAAATAACTAGGAGTAGTACCAGATTAAGATGAAGTTGTCTAAAATGATTGAATTATAAAATGATTTGATTTAGATGTGTGCTAGTAGTTTGAAAAGCTGAAGAATCCAAAGTTTTTCAGGGAATTTTAGAAGCAAGATTTAGCAGAAGAATTGGGGAATGACTAAGGAGGAGTTGAAGAAGAAGAAAGAAATGAAGTGCACAGTGAAGAGTATATAAACATTTCTAAAGAGAAATTACCTAATTTGATACTTTTACACTCTATGGAGGTTTCAATTTTTTTTTTTTTACACAACCTCCTATAAAAAATCTCCTTTTTATACGAAATTGTGTAAAAAAAAAAATTAAAATCAAAATTAAAATTTTTTTATTTAGGGATTTATCCTGTTTTTCCTATTTCAGAATATTTTTAAGTTGCATAATTAAAGGACGCTGTCGTTTGGCGTCAATTGGTAAAATTGCTTTTGCCCTCCACGACGAAAAAAGCGTTGTAAAATCAAACAAAGCACAGGGGCATTCACGTCATTGGGTCCAAACGGTCATAATGATTGTGTTTCACTTTTTGAAATCTTGTCCTCTCTCTCACTCCTTTTCCACTCTCTCTATCTGTCCCCTTCTTCCTTGTCCTCAAAGTCTTCCTTTCTTCTCCATCCCCATTTCACACAGAATCCACATCTCCTCAGATAGACCCCTCTCTCCTGTTCACCAATGGAGGATTCAGCCCCTTTCAGAAAACCCCACTTCCCAAATCCAGGGATGAACAACTCATCAGCGGTTCAGTTTCAACAGAACCCCATTACACAAGGTAAGCCTTACCTGCAATTTCTGTTTAAAGGTGTCTTCTTTGTGGTTTTGGTCGTGGCTCTGCCCTTGTTTCCTTCACAAGCTCCTGAATTTATCAACGATACGATACTCAACAAGTTCTGGGAGCTCATTCATCTTCTTTTCATTGGAATTGCTGTGTCTTATGGCTTGTTTAGCAGAAGAAATGTTGAGATGGGGATTGAAAACCAGTCAAATGTTGAAAATGTAGAGTCTTATATGCCTAGGATGTTTGATGGGTATGAAAATCCATGTGGGTCTGGTGAGAAGAAAGTTCTTGAGAGTTGGAGTTCTCAGAATTTTGTGGGTAACCATAAAAGTACTGTTTATTTTGATGCCCAATGCAAACCCAGATTGCCAAATTGTGGGGATGGTCTTGAAAATTCTTGTGGTTTTAAAAATAAGAATGTTGCTCAGGCTTGGAATTCTCAGTACTTTCAGGGTGAATCTATGGTTTTTGTAGCTCAACCAGATTATGCTGTTGATGAGTTTGCGAAACCCAAATCAGTAGTTGATGATGAGCCATTAGGATTGCCTGTTCGGAGTTTGAAATCGAGGGTTAAAAACCAGGAGAAGCCTGAGTTTGTTACTGGGAGTGAGCCTGGTTTTGGTTCAAAGGCTGCATCTAATAGTTTTGACTGGAGTAGGAATAGGAGCTTTGGTGATTTGGCTCCTATAAATTTACTAGAGAAATTCAATCAAGCTATGGCATCACCTTCCCCAGTTCTTCAGCGTTCGAGTTCTCGAAAGATGGAAAGGGGAAAAAGAGTAGGTAGTGCCCCTCGTCCTTCACATTTTAGGCCACTATCAGTTGATGAAGCTCAATTTGAGTTGCTAAAAACTCGGTCCTTCCGGTCCACATTGTCTTTCTCATCCGAAACTAGCTCCAAATCTTCTTCACCTGAAAAGGAGTACTCTTCTGTTAACTCTACAACTTCTGAGGTGCCAAACTCGGAAACGGTTCATTTGGGGAAAAGAAAGAAGAGCTCCCGAGCGTCTTCTCCTTCAGGTTTACCATCAGAACCAAATCCAATGATTGAAAAAGTTCCAATGGGTGGATTGCATTCGAGGGGCTATAGTGTAGGTTCTTTCTTTGAGGAGGATTTGAGGAAAAGCTCAGAGAATCACTTGAAGAAAGAATTGAATGGGAGTCAAATTACTGGGGATCAATATGATTCAGGTAAGAAAGAGTTGGGGACAGGGTCTTTCGGATCAGAGAAGAAGCCTGCAAGCCTCAGCAAATCTACATCAAGAGGAAAATCAGTCAGAACAATCAGGGGTAGTAGACTGACCACTCATGACAAGGTTGAAAACAATCAAAAGATGTTTGATAATGGTGAAGCTGTATTTATGAGAAAAGAGAAAATGCAAAATGGAGGACTTGATAATCTGTGTGATATGCCAAAGCCACCTTTTCCCAAGTACCAGAAGGAACAGATACAAGACTTTTTTAACCATCTCAATGTGCAGTCTGAAGAAGAATCGGAAAGTGAGGCTGAAAACTTTGAAGTGAGCTCAGAAGATAGAGTGGAAGCTGCTGCTGCTGCATTTTGCAACTCTGTCAATGTTGCAGCAGGACCAGACTCTGAGGTTGATAAGAAGGCTGGTGAGTTTATAGCCAAATTTAGAGAGCAGATAAGGCGTCAGAAAGTTGCATCAATCGACAAATCAAGAGGGCTCGGCGTCAGTGGGAATCGCTCTAGGTGAAGTAATCATGCACGCCTCATGATCGATGCTGGACAATTACCCTTTCTTTCATGTTCTCCCTTAAATAATCTAATCTATTTTTTTATTTACACTTGTATACGATTAGATATAATGCCTCTATACCAGGCTGATATTTGGGAAGAATTGTGTCATGGAACTATTTTTTCCAGTTTCATCAATCATAATGTTCTGTTGCATTCAGTGGCTGCACTAGCATCCATTTTTCTTAATTGCTCTTTACAATTAGAGACAATGTTTTCCTTTAGAATGAAAATGTGGACAATGACCGAGCATCGCCGAAGTTCCTAGTCTCTACTAAGATGGTCACCCATTTTTTGATATTTAGCAATCTTTGAAAGGAGGATTTGAACTTGCGACCTCATGTTATGGCTCAATGTCACAAGCTCTGAATTCCAAACTACAACAATTACTTATTAAGTAGCCATCAGCGTACGAATTATTTTCCTCTGTTGTGTGAAATCTTTTTCTTCCAAATAAAGCAACAAGTTAATGGATTGAACTTGTAAATCAAGTCTAGATACATTTGTTATAGAACTAATCGTGAAGAAGTTCAACAAATCAAGAGTTCAAGAACATTTTTATTCAAAATGGGTTATTTTTAAGAATAACTAAGAAAAATCTTCTTTTACTAATCCTAGGAAGAAAAAAAAAAAGTAAAACCCATTGGCCCACACAGTAGGGAGTTGGATGATATTTGCCTCTTACAACAGACCGAACTTATAAGATAACGTGAGCTAATAACAGCAAACGGTTTCTTTCTGTGTGAAGCTTTGGCTGAGGCTCTCACTCTCACTCTCTCACTCATATATGCCGGAACAAGCTTAAAAGCTGAGAGACACCATGCTGATGGTTCCCTCGTCTCTCTCTTATAAACCCAGTAATGTTTCTCTTTGTCTCTCTCTCTCTCTTTCTCCATTTGTTATATGAGTGTGTATGGATGTAGTAGTTAGAATAGGATATTGTTTGTGGCTTGAAATTTGACTTGGAAGTTTCTTTGCGGTTCTGGGTATAACCCACGAGTTGAAATTTCTTAATTACTTGTTAAACATTAGTTTTGGCCGGTATTGTAGCTTGTGTAGAAGATAAGAACCTGAAATTGGTTATGATAAGTTTCCTCTACTTGTTTGCAGCATAGGTAAAGTTTATGTCTTGGTTAGTTACTAGTTTTCTGAAGTGGAATGAGAGTGATATCAAAAGGATTTCTTTGTGCAAAATGAGTTTGAGTAAATTATATCCGAAGAATTCTTCATGCCAAACACTACCATATAGTAGTTTTTGAGTGTCCAGGATAAACATGCAGAACTAAGCT
Organism: Rosa chinensis; assembly: GCF_002994745.2. NCBI lineage: Eukaryota > Viridiplantae > Streptophyta > Magnoliopsida > Rosales > Rosaceae > Rosa > Rosa chinensis. The sequence continues at coordinate 40,016,322 of NC_037088.1, forward strand.
GAATTGAACTCTCCAATTAGTACCCCCTTTTGGTTATCAAAAGGCAGTCTTTCTGGATGTCTGAGAAAGACCAGCATATTAGTTTTCTTGACATGGTCACGGTACAATTCACTCTCGAGATCATGGAAATTTTGTGTGCTATAAGAAGTCATATTTGACAAGCTTAAGTTGTAAGGCGGCAATTGAACAATGCATATCTAGCTAACGGTTCCCTCAGGACTAACGGTATCCTACACAATGTTGGTAGATGGGGATGGAGGTGTTTTAAACATTCCAGACACCGTTGTCCTCCTTTACCTATTGGAATGAGCCAACAGTGTATATCAAACTAGCATTCCTTCACTGCAGGCTAAAAAACTAAGACAGAACTAGGAAAAGATGATGAGTCATATTGAACCCATTAGCTACAATAATAAAATGCCATTGCTCAACAGTATAAATGGTTAGTGAATGAGAAACAATTATAACTAGAGCCTGACAGAAATCCACCTTCCTAGGACCGCTTATGGCCAGGCTATGGCCTAGTTCATACTCCAGCTTCTCTATACAGTAATGAGAGACTTAGCTTAAAATTTTCATGCTTCTCTGTGTATAGGTTGATCCTTCAGGTTTGGTTGTTCAAAGCATGTTTAAAGGAGGGCTTCAGTAAGAAATTATTACATGCCTATATTTCTTACCTACGAGACTTGGTGATTTCTTTTACTTGGTCTGATGACCCTAGCATATATAGTGTGTTGTATTACCAGATTATCCATCAGTTGATTAGACAAACTCATGTTTGAATATGCTATTTTGATACCACCGAATAAAATTTTCCTCACACGCATACAAATACAACACAAGTGACACCTTCAGATGTGTTTGATTGCTGCATCACGATATCAACGTACTAGTGGTGTTCTAGGTCATTGCATATCCACAACAACTTGCAGAAGATGCATGCTTTCGTGTGTGTGTGTGCGTATTCTCTATTTTTCTTTGAGTAAATGTCTTTCATCTTAGTTCTGCAAATACTTCCTCTGCTGTTCTCAATAAGTGATTACTGAAGTACCTGCTGTTATTCGAGTTGTTTGTCAGATAAATGAATGATAATATGAAACTTACTGGGATCTTAACTTCTTACTACATCTGTGTTTAACATAATTCTTTCACATTACAAAGTGTTCTTTGCTCATCAGTAGCTAAGCCATAATCATAATTATATACGTACCCATCTTGTCAATATCTTTTCAACACTGACTGACAAATCGAACTCTTCCAGCACCCCCCACACCGAGCATTCATTTCAGTCACAGCAAACAAATAATCCAATGCTGTTCAAATCAGAACTCAAGACATCACAGGTTAGAATTTGATTGATTGGTTAGATTAATTATCTTTTACCTGACTGAGTAGAAAAATAAGAAAATTTCTGTCAGTTTTGCCAATGTTTGATTTGCATGTCCAGGGCAGACAGTGGTGTCATTTTACATTGTGAAGAGAATTTGAATCGGAGGCTTATTGTGTTCCTTTCAGTCACAACAAGCTTGTTTCCAGATTTATCTTCTTCAGCAAAAACAAAGAGTAAAAGTCCATTTGATGAAAGACGCTTGCTGGAGCAAAACAAGCGTATACAGAAAGAAAATAATGCACCTGAAGAGTTTCCCAGTTTCATTAGAGAAGGTTTGTATCATTTGTTGCATGGGAAAACAAAGTCTTGATATTTTGTATGCTCTAAATGTTCTGCTCACTTATGTTTCCCTCATCCTGGTCATCTTGATTTATTATAAAATTTCAAGCCCTGAATTATGACCTGCCAACAATGTGAAACTCTTCGTAGTCGTTTTCCTAAACACTCTTGAAGGATCGTTTTACATGTATAAATATGTGCAATCAGGTTTTCAGGTAAAGGTAGTAACGCCAGGAAACTACACAACACGTGAGTCAGGACTTATATATCGAGATTTTGCAGTTGGTGAGGGTGATTGCCCACAGGCTGGTCAGCAGGTTTTTCTTTCATTTTTCTTTAAACATATTGTTTTCTTTTCGGGAACTATGTAGTAACTTGAGATACTTTGAAGTAACATCCCAGCTTTAGGGAGAAGAATTATTTTATCCCATGTCATCTGTGACACACCTTTTGAGTTATCAGACAAGAGATATAGTTCCTCAGCAGTTAACTTGGGGTTTTCAAATGACATTAAGATTAGAAGTACTTCATGTAATGCCAAATGCTGGATTTAGTGAATAATCATAATGATATAAGGTCTTACTAAACTCTTTTTGCAACCATGACCTACTGTGATTCGACATCTTTGTAGGTGATGTTCCACTATGTTGGCTACAATGAGTCAGGCCGTCGCATAGACAGCAGCTACAATCAAGGTTCTCCTGCCAGAATACGCATGGGAACAAATGCATTGGTCCCAGGTTACAAGTGAAACCAATTCTAGACTTCTTAAAATCTTGTCTGCATTCCCTGTATATATGATACCATACATCTCCTTTGCCTGGCCCTTCCGGAAAGGAATGAGGGAAGGGGGAGGAGGAATGATAACTCGTAGTTGAAGTTGCTAAACTAGAACGTGCTACAGGATTTGAAGAAGGAATTCGTGACATGAAACCTGGGGGAAAAAGAAGAATAATCATTCCACCAGAACTTGGACCACCGGTCAGATTCTCAAATCTCTAATTACCTTACCATTACTATAAGTTGGCACTATTCTGTAGTGTATATTTTTGTTCTGTTATCTTTCTATATCGGTTATAGTTGATCCGTCTCATTGCTGAATAAGAAAGATACTAAACATGTTGGACCATTCAAACAAAACTATATATGGTGAAAGTAAAGACCCTAATAGCTTAACATCCTAATCAGTAACTTTTCTTCAACCAATTTCGTACTTCCTATAGAATTTGGCAAGAAGTAGCCTCATACCAGTACTTTGTGTATTTCTGTAGTTGAATCATTGAGAGAACTGTAGATAAATCTGCCATGAAAGTTGGGAATAAGGAAGTAGGGATACAAGCCACCCATAAATAACTGTAGAAAAGAACCACAGGAATCTACATTATCGAACATACTGCATCGATGCTAAAGAAACTCATACATGGGTCTGGAACATGCATGGATGAGACGATCAATCAAGACATGTGACTAGAAATTAATTACATGACTGATTACATGCCTTCCTGGATAAACAAATCTAGCGTTTAGTGCTTCGAGCCTTGGCCTTTATTAGTATGCTGCATGAAGAATTACTTGTAACTATATCACCGTTAAAGTATACATGAACTACTAAGAGAGCATTATGTGAATTTGGATTGGACTTGCAATCTTGCATGTATGTATGGTATTGTATTAGTCTTGATTGATAAAAGACGATCTGTTCTGCAGGTAGGACCTTCCACCTTTTTCAGCTCAAAACAGTTTGAAGTTTTTGATGTGGAACTGCTGAGCATTCAAAACTGTGTGAGGAGGACTATAGCTGCTTTTTACTCTGACTTTGTCTGCGAATAAAGGGATGAGGCTAGACTTTGCCCATTTGGGTATTTTGAAACATTTCCTCTTCTCGAAATGTGTTAAAAGTTGGAAAAGTTCTCTAATTTAATCCCAAGGCTGACAGTTCGGTTCTTATAGTGATTGGATATTAGCCGGAGAATCTGATCACCATGTAGTCGGAAAAGGTACATTTTGCATCCCAAATCTATTAAGCATAGTAATTGTATTTATCAATTCTCTGCAAAGACTGTACTACCTAAATGATTTACCAAGGATGTAAATTTATCGAATGAGTTCCACTATTTCATTTTGCCCATTTTCCCTGTCTATAATCACCATGTAGAGTTACAGACTTTGTAAAGGAATTGCAATTGCATGAGACATTGCTGGCACCTTCAGAAAGAAAGTAAATTGGGAACCTTTACCGATGAAAATTTTCCTTGATAGTATATTCTCTGTGACCCTATACAAGTATATACTGGAGAATCCTGAAACTTTCCCCGAGATGGAACTATACTGAAGTAGCATGAAGCTTCTATCTAAGGTTAAAAACAAACTTCTAAGTTCTAAATCAAACTACATAAAATGGCACCAACTATATGACATCTGAGAATACTACACAACAGAAGTAGATTTGGGACTTTCAGTCGAGGGAATTTCAGTTGTTGAGAGCATTTCCACTGTTGCTGCTGCAGCGTCCGACCTGGAAGAGAAAGCATATCACAGACCAACCACTGTTAACATAGAAAAGTGGATCGGGAATCGGGTCTACACGAGAAGGTAGAGATCAATTATCTTTTTCCCTATACACCACCACAAACAAAATGGTTAGAATTCAGGAAGTTTGGTATCTTAGTTAGCATGTCTAAGTGGCTCCTATTTGTATTTGAGAGCAAGCTTGGCTTACCGGTTACCTTGCAGCATTCAGGGTGAAGCTTCAGGACTACTCAATCACAACACCTAGGTTACATCTAACTTATCATCTACCAATAATGGCTTTGTAACTCATAAACACAGAAGTCCTTCAATCCCAGCAGGGATGAGAATTTTACTATTTATTTTGGAGCAGATTTTGGGAAGAAAACACCAAGAATGCAAGGTGGATGCTATCACTTGCACTTTATCCAAGGAATAACCCAGCCACAGCAATCAAAATTGTTTTCCAAAAAAATCAATGCACACAAAAGTCAGCTGATACAATTTACAGCACCACTGGAAGTAAGAATCAATTCACAAATGCACAGCAAGTTGCATAAAGCTCAACTATTTGCATTAAATATGTGTTACAGCCTCAAGCAAGATAATCATCGTGGTTGCTCAAGGATACAATCAATAACATGTATCTGTTTTTTTGGGAGCTCTAAATGAATACTGTAACTTTTTCTTTTCCAACAAAGAAGTTTGGAAAATGAATGGGTTATGAATATATGATACATTTACTACAACCTAATGTGGAGCAGGTACATACAACTAACACTGCAACAGGTAACAAGTCCACCTAAATGCGGGGGGAGTTACAAAAGAAATAATTTACCGCAAGTCTTCTGGTGCCCTATGATAGATTATAGTCTCCTCTGCAGTTGGATCAGCATGGTATTGTCCATAAAATGCATAAATACCAACTGTAATGATGCTAAGGATGACAAATCTCACCCATGCTTCATGGTGTAACTGCAAAAAGAAAATAATAGATTACAAATCTGCTTTGTTATCTGAATTCTTTGATTTCATTCGTTTCATTAGCAGTCTGCCTAAACTGAATTACAAGAATACCTGAGCGAATAGAAACATGTTGAAGAAGATGCATATAGTTGGCACAATTGGAACCCCAGGACATGAAAACCCTGGCATATCTGCATAAGTCTGTAGCAAAAAATGATAAAAAATAGTTAAAGGGAGAGAAAAAGAAATGTGTATACAACCAATGCTTGATTTTAGAAATATATGGCGCAATGCTGAACATATAAATTTTCACCCTCAGTATAAAAATATGTGCCTACCAGATTCAGAATTATCCCTCCTCTTTTTCATTTTTTTTTCTCTCTTAACAAGTAGTCAAGTACTATAAAGCCTCCAACCAATAAGATTTAGAATATATATTTTGATTACTCACTTGGCGGAAACAAAGAGAACAGGAAGCAAGTATTGCCACAATCACAGCTATGACCATAAAAATAAATGAAGTGTTGAATCTGTAGAAGACTCCAGCACCAAAACCACTGCATGCAACTATGAATAAGCAGATGACACCTTCCCGCCAGGACGTAGATGACACCTGACTTGAAGCCTTATCCTTCAAACGAAGAGCAACCACAGATGCAGCAACAACAGAGTAGCCTGTCTGCAAGAAGCCATAGTATAAAGTGAGGTGGAGATACCCAAACTTATCAACAACAAAGATACAATGGGATTCCCAAAGCATCACGGCGTGCATTGTGCGACTAACAGTTCCATGTTTGATGGAGTCGAACTTCGACACTGGTGATTTAATCAGCCAGCTTCAACCCACATCATAAAGCATATAAATTCTAACAAGCTATTTGACATAACCAACCTTGAAGTGTGACTTACCAATGCACCAACTGAAAGGATGTGCGAGAGAATATGCACATTAAACAACCCTGCCAGAATGCCAGCAACAATACCAACCCACACCTGAGAATGAATGGGTGTTCGACGTCTTGCATGTACTCTAGCAAACACTGAAGGTAGCAAACCATCTCTTCCAAGCCCAAGATATAATCGAGACTGGTCATGAGGAATATATCATCAATTAAATTGGCACAAGCTACATGACGAGGGTATGTCAACCAAGTCACAGGGATAAAATGGTTCACCTGAACATACAGACCGACTAGAAGGGTGGTCGTAAGTCCAGCAACAGCACCCACACTGATTAAGATGGCAACAAATTTCAACCCCTTGGATGTAAAAGCATCAGCCAAAGGAGCATCTTCCCCAAGGAATTTATATGGTACCATTCCAGTGATCACCAAACAGACACCGATATACAATATAACACATATCAGAAGGCTGCCTATGATGCCTATTGGCAAGTCCCGCTGAAATAGCCAATAGAAAGAGAATAATGAGAAAACCTTAGAGAAAAATGATGATGTGGAAAATTCTTTTTCTATGAATCTAAACAGTGATCAGGTTAACAAAAATAGCTGGTTCCAAAAGAAACTATATCACTCCCAATGTGGCATACCTGTGGTCTCTTTGATTCTTCAGCTGAATTAGCAACTGCATCAAATCCAACATATGCAAAGAATACAACTGTTGCTCCGGTCAATACTGTTTTAAAACCATTTGGGGCAAAGGGAGTCCAATTTGAGACATCAACCTCAAAAGCACCAGCGAAGATGACGATAAGAACGATGATTATCTACAAGAAAACTGGCACAAAGTAAATACATCTAATTCAATCGCATACATATTAAGTACCACAATGCTTGACCTAAAAGAAAAGAAGAGTAGCAAGGATAGAAAACCGCCAAAAAAAAAAAAGGATGGAAAGGTCACCTTTGTAGCAGTCATGAATGAGTTTACAGCAGAGGATTCTCCAACACCCCGACAAAGAACTATAGTTAGAAGTGCAAGGAGAATTGGAGCTAAGAGATTGAGTGATATAGCTCCCCCAAGGTACTGTTGGCCACCATGTCCAATCCAGTCCGGTATGTTTTCCTTAAAGATTGGGAAAAGTTCAAGAATTGTCACTACATAGCTCGCTAAGCTTCGAGCTATGCTGGCAGCCCCGATATGATAGTCAAGCATAAGTTGTCCGAAAACAAGGAAAGCAGTCAGCTCATTGAACGCCGTGTACGTGTAGAGGTATGCTCCACCAACAACGGCAGGAAAACGAGAAGCTAGCTCTGCATAACACAGTGCATTTAACACACAAGACGCTCCGGCAAGAATGAAACTAACAGTGACTCCTGCATCATTATCACAAACTTCACATAATCTACAGACAGAAAGTCCCTCTTAATTACTTGAAACTCTAAGATAGTCCACATTAAATATGAAATTAACATCTATAAATTTCGAAAAAGGAGCCAACTCAGTCTATATCTCAAAAGGATTTCAAAAACTTAAAACCAAAGCCAAGCTCTGAACTTTAATTCATTTGCAGCTTAAAAGATTACGATTTCTCTTAATACTTCCATAATTTGGATTTGAATCATTACTGGAAATTAATCAACAAACATTCCGGCCGAGCAGAAGTGAAATTACGCAGAAATTGAAAAGTCCTGAGTGACGTACCGGGACCGGCGTCGCGGGCGACGGTGCCAGTGACGACGAAGATCCCGGCGCCGATGGAGGCGCCGACGCCGAGGAGTATGAGGTCAAACATGCCGAGGGTGCGGACGAGGCCATCGCCGGAGCTGGTACGGATGCCGGAGTCGGATAAGGGCTTGGTTCTGGTGGCGGAGGACCAGAAATGCGACCAGATTGAAGACGACGGCGCCGCCTGGTCGTCGTCGTCGGCGGAAGTCCGTCTGTGACCTCCTCCCATTGTTTTGGGCTTTTTATTACTGTTGTTTTGCAGAGATTCGCCTGGTATTTATGTCAAGAGTGGGGCCCGCGTTTTTTTTGGTGAGAAAGGTCATTGATTACGTCGTCGGAGCTTAATGAATATTACGGGGCCCCGATTCACACATTGACGCACGTTTTCTCGATTTAAGTAATCGATATTATTCATACATCACAGACCTCATATTTTTCATTGCTTCAAAGGCCTTTAGTTGTGGGAGATGATATCTTGTGGTGAGGCCAAAAAAGCACCCGGGAGAAACCTAGTAAGAGCAGAGGTAGAGAACAGTTCCATTATATTCGTAAGAATATTGCGCCATGAGAGGTTTCTGAGCACCGGAGACTAAATTTCTTGGCGAGATAGCTAGCTTGAACAGAAGTGACTGGTTGTCGAGTAGGGATAATGAAATCCTCCACAATTTCTTACATGGCTATTGTTAATTATTTTAAACTAAATCCCGAGTATCTGCAGAATGCATTCTTTATGAAGGTAATGCAGGGTATGTTAGACAAGTGTCTCCAGTTGGAATCACCATGTCAACTGGTATAATGTATCCTTCGTGTGAAGTTTCAATGAGACAAAGGTAGGTGGACACTCTCTCATAAACTTCAACCAAATCAGACGTTGGTGATCGAGGGAAAATTCCGATTAGGAATCTAACCCAATAATCAATGCAGAATGGAGCGGGAGCTGAATTCGAGAAGCTTCTATTCGTCGTTGATCTAATGTTGACGAAGTGGAGAGCTCTTTTCGCTTCGTAACTTGTTTCCGCTTCGTAACCCCCCCCCCCCTCCCCCCCCCCGCGTTCCGTAACCTCTTTCAGCTGCGTAGCTTTGATGACAAAGCGGAGGCTCCTCTTCATTGTCGGGGTGGGGGGGGGGGACCTGCAAAAGACCCTCTAATGTCTAAGTCAATTTTTCTTTTATTTGAGTGGAGAAGTCTCAACTAGATTTGGATGTCATACCTGGTCGTCTTGCCCCTTATTTAGGTGCATCACGGCTTGGGCTGCAAGTAACCTTGCATGGTAAATCGCCGATAACTTGGAGTCACGATTAATATCATAGTTATTCCTGTAATTATCACCACTTATGACTACAATCATTGTTCTATTCAATGTTGCAATGATTACGGCACTTACTGTTATAATGATTGCAGCACTTACTGCTACATTCATTTTCACATTTATATTTGTCTTAATTTTAGGGCAAAAATATTTGACCACTCCCACATCAGAGTAGATGATTATCAGCCCTCTTATCAAAGAGATGTGGAAACTAAGATTAGAAAGTCTTAGAACCATTGCGATGTCAGTACTGCTAGAATGCCCACTAAATAAGTGTGTTCTTCCCCATAAGAATGGTTCTAGAATCTCTCATGTCCATCTGATGGTCTGGAGAATTTAGGTGTTCAAATTCTGAGCATTGACACCATAACCTTGTAGAATTGGGTGAGGAGAGTTGCCAATTTGTTTGAAAATCAAGTTTGCTGAGGGTTTTTTTGGGTTTGAGAGCCGACAAAAACATGTGGAAATGAGAAAACAAAATAAATTATATGAAGTATACTTGCACTTCTACTAAAGTCTTCCTTCTCAACATCGGAAAATTCTACAATGTGTCAACGTATGACATGCATACAATTGCTTTAAAGTGGTAAAATGAGTCATCAAAATAGTAATATTAGTCTACAAAGTGGTAACATGAGTCCTTAAGTAGTAAAATGAGTTCTCAAAGTGGTAAAAATAGTTAATGTATGAGAAATATTAACATACCATAGCCTGACCCTTAACATCATCATTCGTCATTAAACTTCAACATATTCTCTCTCAACATCAATCTTCAGATGTAGTGTTTATGATTCTTGAATTTGACATCCATCTTCCATCTTTTCCTTTAATTACAACAAAGCAACCTATATTCCATAACCATTTTATGTGTTTTTCTACCTCGTACATAATTTCCTCATAAATCAAATAAAATATACTCAAGGGAGAACTTAATCTTAAGTATATAACAAACATTAAGCATATCATATTGAACATATATATCAAATGTGAACCATCTATTATAGACATACAGACAAATATGCTGTTATATAGTCTGAAAACTCATTCTTTTCATTTCAACTCTTATATTAAATTTAAGGGTGAGTGAAGATCGACGGTTACAATTAACAACTTAATCATTTTTCTTCTTTTTCCAAAATTAACTTCTTCTCTTCTTTTCAGAAATTTTGAAATTAAGTTAGTTATCATCCATCATCTTCATCACAAAAACTTAACTCATCTTTTTTGTCAATTATCCCACACATCACACTGTTAATTCATTGAAGAATGGAATTAATAATCGACGGTTAAAAGATTGTGTAAAAAACTATGTAAAAATAGTGGCCATTGAACTTGACCATATGTGTGTGTGTGTGTGTGTGTGTAATCACAAAATCATAGTTGCCGCTCTCTTTAGAGCTTTTTTGGATTTATCATAAAAATTTTATAAAAAAAAATGGAATTTTGAGGTTAACTTTTATAGAGAATGTTTCAAGAGCTATTCCTTAATTAGCTCTTAAAGGATTACCAAATCTCCAAACTTATCCGTCAAAAATGTCAACAGAATGCCAACTATGCATGATGTTGTCTTAATATAAGTAGTAAGACAAATGATGGTTTGAAACCTAAGCAGCCCACTTACACTTTCCAAAGCCAGTCTCTCAATTTTAACTAAGCGATGTTGACACTGGCTCTCCTAATGCTAAAAACCATCATAATAGCGATTCAAGGACGATAAGTAATAGCGAATTGTTGTATTATAGAACAATTAAAATAAACTATATTAAATGTTACAAATTATTTAGTGTTTTCAATTACTTTAAAATGTTTAACAAGATGAACTTGTACTTTGGACATTCCTTTTAAAATTGATAAGTACTATGTTTCAGCTTATGTGTGTGTATTAATAGATAATTACATATATATATAAAGCATATATCTAAGTAATAGTATTTTATAAGCATTTTTAGTTTTATATATATCATGATTCTTATACACAATAGATTTTAGTATATATATATTTTTTATTGAGATGAGCAATACGCAGTTGTTTGGTGAATCCCTTCATTCGCTAGCTAGAAAATTTAGGGATGCTTCTCGATCATTTCCCCCATTTCAGTTCCTACCATTATGTGTTGAGATAAAATATGTACTGTACCCTTAAACTAAATATATTTTGGTAGAAGATCTGCAATGCAAAAAAGAAAAGTCCAATAAATAAATAAATATATATATATATATAGAGGAAGGGAGAAAACTCCAATAATGTCAATGATGAGAGGTCCAATGTGGCTTGCATTAAGAAAGATGAATGCCCTCCTTGAATTCAAGCAAAAGTTTTCAAGATCCTTTGTTTGAGCTTTATTCTTGGGTTGGCAAAGATTGTTGTAACTTGGATGGCATACAGGGGCGAAATTACATGAAGGCCCGGGAGGGTTCGGACCCACCAACCCCCCCCCCCCCCCCCCCCCCCAATTTTGATCTTTAATTATCTTCTTTTGTGCAATCTGATCATAATATCAAAATTGTTTCCTTCCTTTTTTGTTAGTATTCCCTAATAAGGTTCAAAGCATTTATCTTCTCTTTTATGGTGGTCAATTTCATATGCAATAATTTTTTTTAATCAAATCAACTAATTGCATTAAACAAATATCAATAGCATAAGTGGTACAATTATTAGTTTCTTTCTTTTAAGGAAAAAAATTGTTTGTTTGTTTGGACTCCCCCCCCCCCCCCCCCTCAAACCTTAAAATTCTGGTTCCGCCCCTGATAGCATAGTCTGCAACAACTAAGCAAGTAACATCAATGAGCTTCATCTTTGGGATGCACGAATCTCTAGTACACTTTTTATGTCAATAGGGAGTCTTTCACATTTGGAGACATTGATCCTTTTTGCAAATTTGTTCTCTGCTCTGTAAGCTTTTATTTGGACTTGCATATAACACAGAATTCATCAATCACATGCATTTAAAGTTTACTTAAGAACAAGAATTAAAGTTTGTACATTGACTACTATCCAGATGATATTATAATTAGGAAAGTGAATAAATATTGTAATATGTGGAAATCTAATTAAGATGTCAAGTAATATTCACATAAGCATAATATTTGGTAATGTATGCAAATTAGAGACTAACCATATGCAATGAGGATTCCTCAATGGGTAAGAATCCTTAGGCTATAAATAACATGGTCCTTGCCTTTGCAATACACACAAGCAATATACTATCCCCACTATATAGAGTATTGGAGAAAGGCAGAAGATAAAATTATCAGCATCGACACAATGACATTTTCTTCATCAAATAAGTATTCCGGAATCATTGATCTCTTTTTGATATATCTATGTTTGTGTTCTTATGGTGATATGCTATGTCTAAATGATTATTTTACATGGTCCACTTCCAACATCGATTCAAAATCTTACAAATTTGCAGTACTCGGATCTTTCTGTAAGCTCAATCTTCTGTCCATTTCCAACATTCGATTCGAAATTTTTCAAATTTGCAAAACTTGGACCTTTCTTCAAAGAGGAATTTTAATATACACCTAATTTATGTAAGATGTAATGAATAAAACCCAACAAACTTTTTTTTTTTCAATGTACACCCAAAATGTGCCAACTAGGATAAGTACTATGTCGTAACTTTTCTAAAATTTACACAAGTTGCCACAACTCAAATATAATATCAACATAATAAATGAGCATAATTGACATATACTTTAAATATCTTGAATAGAAAGGTCCGCAATGCAAAATAGAGGAGTCCAATATATATATATATATATATATATATATATATATATTTGATTGGAGAAAACTCCAATATTATTGATGATGAGAGGCCCAATGTGGCTTGCATTGAGGAAGAGAGGAAGGGCCTCCTTAAATTCAATCAAGGACTTCAAGATCCTTCATTTGAGCTTCATTCTTAGGTTGGCAAAGACTGTTGTTAGGGGTGGGTTCGGTTCCGAGCCTAAACCGAAAACCGAACCGAAATTAGAATCGGTGCGGTTTTTTCATTTTGAGAAGTTGGCACCGAAAACCGAACCGAACTGAACGGTTCGGGTCGGTTCGGCTCAGTTTCGGTTTTTTTTTTTTTTTGAAAAACATATTTTTACCAAATATACTTTTTTGATATTGTAACTCGAGAAGTTTTTGTTTCTTCAAACCTATAATAATAATCTATAACAAGAAGTTTACAAGTTTACTAATGCATGCTATGTACTTCACTAAACAATAATCTATTATTCGATACTCCATAGTCCAATATAATTCAATTGATATAGTCCATCAAATTTAGCATCAACATATGAAATGGTCAAAAAATATAGAGTCCAAAGTTTATAAAAGTCCATCATTACATCAACACTAACCTCACAAATTAAAAATGTATAAGTTCACTAAAAGATTAAACATCACAAAAATAATGAACCAACATCAAGTCATCAACATATGAATGAGGGCAATGGCATGATCTCAAGCTCGGAAATATAAAGTCTTCAACTTTAGAGTTAACATTCCGCTCCGACTACTCCCCACTGCAGCTCCACATGGCATCTTAAGCATCTCTACATTAATATAAGAGAATAATAAAAAGAACAACATTAGAAAAGAAATACATACAATCATATATAACAAAAATATTACAACTTCATTAACCTAAAAAACTTTGACTAAGAAAATAGAAATAATTACCTCTTTCCGCTTCTTCACACAACTCCATCTCCTCAATAGTAGGCGTATGATGTAGATACACATTTTCACTCCTAAGCCAATTTTGTGTACATATCAAGGCCTCCACCATTCTAGGACTTAGGGAGCTACGGTATGGATCAATAATCCTCCCACTCGTGCTAAAGGAAGATTCCGAAGCTATGGTTGACACTGGAATAGCTAGAACATCCCTTGCAATGCGGGCCAATATAGGATATTTACAAACTCCATTCACCCTCCACCAATTCAACAAGTCAAAGCCTTCACCATCTCCTTCAATAGGATCTCTAAGATATCTATCCACATCGTTGTTTACGATCCTGGCTTTCATTGCTCTTCTCTTTTGCTCCTTCTCTTTCAATCTCTTTTCTAACTCCGTTAGACCCTTACTTGAACTAGATATCCCCTTACTTGATACTTGAGAACCCACAACCTCACCAACACCACTTTCGCTTCCCTCTTCCTCATACACCTTGTAAAGGTCATACACTTTTTGTGTTAGCTTCCACATTTTCATTCATATCCCCATCATCAAGAATCTCAAAATAGTCAACAACTTTCTCAAGTTTATGACGTGGATCAAGAACAATAGCAATGAATAGATAGTGATTCAACATATCAAAGCTACCCCAATACTTAAACTTGTCTTGCATAGGTGATGCAATCTCAGACAAACATGAGTTCTTTTGTTCTTGCAAGAGACCATAAATAGAGAGTATATCACCAAAAGTACTATGAACGGTAGGAGAATTAGAACAACATACCTTCAAAGTGATTTCATAAAATGGTCTCAAGAAATCCATAAATTGCTCCCCATATTGCCAATCAACACTTGCCGGTGGCCCTTCTTTTGGCTTTTCACCCTTCGCACCTTCAAGCCATGCACAAAAATTACCTTCTTCCACCATTCTATCAAAAGCTTTTTGGAATTTCAAAGCCCTTTCCAACATCAAGAATGTGGAATTCCACCTAGTAGGGATATCTAAAATCACAAGCCCTTTGCACTCTAGTTTTACCCTTTCAACACATTCCTTAAAAAAATCAAGCCTTTGTGGGGAGGATCTAACATACCTCACCGCATTCCGAATGACATTAATAAATATCTTCATCACACTCAACCCATCATTGACAATCAAGTTCAGAATATGGGCTACACACCTCATTTGCAAATTCTTCCCTTTATGCAAAACTGCATTAGGGACACCCCAATCACCTATCCTCCTACTCAACTCCTTCAATGCAATATCATTTGACGAAGCATTATCAACGGTGACCGTAAGAATCTTCTCTATACCTCATTCCAACAAACAATCCTCCAATAGCTTGGCTATAGCCTCTCCCTTATGACTATGAATCACACAAAAAATTAAAATTCTCTTATGCAACACTCAATTATCATCAATAAAATGTGCAGTGAGGACCATATAATTAATGTTTTGAATAGAAATCCAAGTATCGGTTGTAAGAGACAACCTATATCTACTCAATTGATCCATCAATTTTTCCTTTTTCCCTAAATAAAGCTTAAGGACATCCTTTGCTATTGTCTTACGGGAAGAAATTCTCCAATAAGGAAGAGCTCTACTCATAAAACGCCTAAACCCCTCTCCCTCAACATGAGAAAATTGTAGCTCATCTAATATAATGTATTCTACACATAACATAGATAGCTCTTCTTGAGTGCATTCTACAGTACACAACTCAGTAGTTGGATTTTTAAAAGAGAAAATCTTTTGCCTTTTAGCTTTCATCATCTCAATATTAGGGGGATACTTTAGACACTTGTCCATATGATTATTAAGGGAAGTTGTACCATTCTTCCTAGGATCGGCATAGTAAATTTTTCCACAATAATTACATTGACCCTTAATTCTACCATCCACCATATCCCTCTCAAAATGATTCCAAATATCTGACCTTTCTTTCCGTTTCAACGCCTCAAGGATGCTTTCCACACTTCCATCATCTTCAAGCTCGGTTGCTTGAGTTCCTTGAACTTCCGGAGTTGCAGTAGAAGTTCCTTCATGGGGAGTTATTGGTGTTGTAGATTCACCAACACTAGTATTGATCTGCAAAACAGAACAGAAACTGCAATAAGAAACAAAAAAACAGAAACTACAATAACAAATTCCTTAAAATACCCCAAAACTGGAATAATCAACAAAAAACAGAAACTGCAGTTTTTAAGTGCAAAACAGAAACTGCAAACATAAACAAAAAAACTGAAACTGCAATAAGAAACAGAAACCAAAAGCATAATGCAGAAACTGCTTGCATATTGCAGAAACTATTTACACAACGCAGAAACAATTCACACAATGCAGAAACAATTCACATAACGCAGAAACAATTCACATAATGCAGAAACTATTTACACAACGCAGAAACAATTCACACAATGCAGAAACAATTCACATAATGCAGAAACTGCTTGCATACTGCAGAAACAGATTATACCGGCAACAAGACAACAAATCAGAACAGCACATATATACTAGATTAGTAGATTACCAACAGCCCTTTAGGATAGAAGCACATACCTGAGATGATGAAGTCGATTTCGGATGAGTACCAGAACTGGTAGCAGCTGATTTAGATTGCCTCTTCATTTTCTAGCTATGCAAATTACTCCTATTCAAATAAGTAAACAGAAAGGTGATTATAGAGGAAGAAAAGCAAAACAAACCAGTCCAAAACATTCAAAATATCATTCCAAAACAACAAACATATTCAAAATATCATTCTGGGCAGCAACCAGCAAGTTCGTTCATAACAGTTATCAAATTCCACAATAGTAAACATTCAAAACAGACTCGATAGTAATCATCCTAGGATTTGTATCAAAATCACACAATGTTTTAAGTTAATAAATTTGGCTAAACTTTGCAATTCTTTCTGTAAATGATAATGGAATTGACAAAAACAGTAATCAGTGGTCAACCTACCTGTAACCCACTGTTATACTTAACTTGAATTGATTCTACTGCTAACTAATTATAGAAGTCCATGATTTGCTTTAACTTGCTTCAGTTGCTTGGCAAATAAAAAGAAAAACATCAAAACTACAAATCAATCAGTTCACTAATTTCTGCACATTTTGATTCCAACCAAACTTTTAGGGAAAGAAAGAATAAAACTTTTTGTTTCCCATCCCTACCTCTAAACCATGAGGCCGTGTTAGAGGTACCTATCTAATGTGCAGTCACCCATGTGTTCTTAACCAAAACGGTGCATTTAATCAGTAGCTAAGGTCATGGCCTTTTTTTATTATTATTTGAAAGAAAATAAGAAACGTTATATTCAAATGTGAAAAGATCAAAACAAATTTCATTAAAAAACAGAAAAACAAAAAATCTTTGAAGGACTACCTGAATCTGTGAGGATTCAAATGGAATCACCTTTAAATTTGTGCTCGCTATTTGAAATAGCCAACCCTATCTAGGATGAATGGCTGTTTGATATTCGACAGCAGGCAAACATTAAAACTATATCAACTAAATGGTTTTTGGTGAAGTAAAATGGAAAAATAGAAAACATTCAACATATGTTGATGTCCTGCTTCTAGCAAGGTAGTTTGGAAAAGGGATTATAATGTGTGGTAAGTTATAAGATGCTTTCATCACAAATAGATTGGTTTAAGCCTTGGAGACTGCAAGAGCCATAAGGTTATCCAACTTTAACGATGATAACGCCTTGAAGTTCAGATTCCTTAAAAAGCAGGTCTATAAGAGGTCAATACAGAAGTTGCATCCACCATTGAAATTTAATGGAAAAAAATAAAAAATAAAAAAACAAGAACAAGAACAAGGAAGACATTGCAGATAATGTGTACATAATTCTGTTCACCAAGAAAACGTGTAAAATACTTTTTCTTGAACTGAGTAAGATGCATAGTGCAGTAAGGTATTATAAAATCTATCTAACACCGGTACACAAGATAAAGGAATAAAATTAGAATATCATGAAGAATGAATTATGAAGACAATAATATTTGAGACAGTTAAAATGTAATCATATTATTAACTGATTAAGTTTAGGCATAATTTTCACTAATTTCCAACCCTCTTACCCTCATTCTTCATGAAACGAAAAAAGGGAATTACCTGAGAATGAACTTGATTTAGTCTTCAGACCAGCTGCACCACTTACGGAACTTGACTTCGATTTGAGAGGTTTTGCTAAAGGAGAAAATCAATTAGGGACTGAAGAAGCATTTTTAGTTTCAAAATTGTGATCTCATAATACCTGCTTACTGGCAAGAGCCGAAGAATGTCGGCGAAGTGCGAGGGAGATGACGAGATCGTCCAGATGTGTTGATTGATTACTAGGCTGTCAAGCTCAGATCCAGAGAAATTTCAGAGCTTTGCTTCGAAATCGATTGGCGGCAGACGGTTGGAGCTCCAGCAGCTACACACACAAAGATTTTTAACATCAGCTCAGATCGTTGTAAATCAAATTGCAGACTGAGCTGGAACCTAGAACTCTGGATCCGATCTTACCTTTCAGAGACTGAAAGAAGGAGGGAGAGGCTTCGCGTCTTTGAAACTGAGTAGCGACAAAGAGATCAGAGATGAGAGAGGGAGGGAGAAGGAAGGGGTCGGGGCTGAGTTCGAAACCCGTTCGGGCAGAGAGATGAGAGAGGGAGGGGTCGATAGTATCGAGGATTCGAGAGAGTGAGAGAGGCGGATTGAGGGCTTGAGGCTTTTAGGTTTTTAGGGTTTCCGCATAATACTTAATACATATACAAAACGACATCGTTTAGGGATTATCGGTTTTATGTTCAGTTTTTCAGTTCGGTTCAGTTTCGGCCAGGCTGAAACCGAAACCGAACCAACCAGATTAGGTGCGGTGCGGTTTTTTGCTTTTCGGTGCGGTTTTTTCCGGCTTCAGTTCGGGTATCGGTGCTGTTTTTTTTCTGTTTTCGGTCTCGCGAGCCCACCCCTAACTGTTGTAACTAAGAAGTCATATTCTGCAACAACCAAACAGGTAACATCATCGAGCTTCGTCTTTGGAATACACAAATCTCTGGTACACTTTTAATGTCAATAGAAAGTCTTTCGCATTTGAAGACCTTGATCATTTTCGCTAATTTGTTCTCTAACCCACTTCTAACATCGATTGGAAATCTTTCAAATTTGTAATACTTGGACCTTTCTGTAAACTCAATCTTCGGTCCACTTCCAACATCGATTGGAAATCTTTCAAATTTGCAGAACTTGGACCTTACTTCAAACTTAATCTCTGGTCCACTTGCAACATCGATTGGAAATCTTTGAAATTGAGATATTGCAACTCGTTGCATTCAATAGTATGAAAAGCATCTCCCAATTTATTTAAATGAGCTTCTGGAGTGTGTAATCTTATAGCTAACGTGGATGACTATATGATTATAGAATTATCTTATAATTAGTATATACTTGGCGTTGGTAAGATAAAAATATAATTATCTTTTGCACATTTTGCAGTCACCATTAGTATCATTAGCAACATATGAATAAACATTTTCAGAGGATCACCATATCTTATCATTACAATCAAGTGTTAAACAACTACAAGTGTAGTCTATGGCCCACCATTATACCAATACTCACAACTAAACCATCTGTTAGGTGTTGGCTTTTAACGAGATGGTACATACATGAGAGATGATGCACATATCTATGCAATTTCAATTGTAGAATTAAAATTAAGTCAACTAAAAAATCATAAATCCATCATCTCAAGAGAACGTGAAAATATAACGTTTGATTTTTGTAAAGAATTATATACATCTCACAATTCGCTTTATAAATAAGTATCCGTCATTCAATTGCAAATTTTTATTTGTTCGTTCGTTTGGTCGTTCAAATAATAAAAATTTCATTCACTTGTAAAAAAATTTCCTTCATTCATTCGCTTGAAATTTCATTTGCTTGGATGATGAGGGTGGGAAGCTGAGAAAGATGGTTTTATCCATATTATATAGGGAGTAAATGAAAACTCAGATTTTCCAAGATGCAGTATGGAACTGGAAAAGCTTGTTTATGTATTTAAGGAAAAACATGAAGTGAAAAAACAAAGGTACAATTTATTGTGATTTTATGAAATAGACCACATACTCCATGCTTATCCAATACGCGGGTCATTCCTCAATATGTTCAATTTGAAAGATACCCCAACGATCAACATAAGGAAGGATAAGAATAACAATAGAAGAAGAAAGATAAGCCTAAAAAAAATGTTAAAGTGATTATGAATTCATTAAGGAATAATTAAGACATTTTCACTCACCATATGGTTATTTTTTATTGATTTTGGAAGATAAGGTTAAAAATGAACTTAAAGACCCAAACTTGGTCATTTTTCAAAATTTCTCATACCTTATTGTTGTAGTTGTGGAGATTGTTGTTATTTGTGATGAATATGTAGGTATCTTGTGGTTGAGATTGGTTACGTATTTTTCAAAAGTGTTGTACGTGTTTTTGTTTTCACTAGCATGGTTAGTTCATTTTTAGGGGTATTTTTATCAAATTTTCAGTTGAAATTTTTTTAAGTGGGTCCTGGGTCCACAAGCCAACTTTAAATTTTGAGGAGTAATATGGGAACGATCTCATCAGTTAGGCAATCTTAACATGATTCTAGTTATTGGTTCTCCAAAATTTCAAAGGCAATGGGCATCAAGTATGTCTCGCCCCTGATTTTACACACATGAAAATCGATATATATAACCCCATAGTTATATATGCGTGAACGTCCAGTCATCAATACAAAATACCTGAAATCTTTTTCCTTTAAACTTACACACATATTGATGTCCTGAACCCTCAAAGTAAATATACACTCGCATCCAAAGAGTTATATATTACACAAGCTTACGAATTAAATTGTCAACAACAAAATAAAACGTAAAAGCTGCCCAGAGAAACTATACAACGGAAGTCCTTATCAAAAGTAAAGTCACAAAGGTGGCTTCCTACCGTAAGGCTGCTAGCTCGCTGCTTCAACCTCGATTATCCTAACCTGCAGGATTAACCCCTACACCGTTTGAATGGTGTACCGGGTTGCCACGCAACAAACCCGGTAAGCTTTTGCAAGCCCGTATGAGTAACTCAAAACCACACATGCACAACTCACCAAACGAGGAACCCATCAACTCGTAAAAAGGGACACACACACACCCTGTTTTCCCAAAACAGCACATTCTTTTCCCAAAAGAAACAATAAAGGCCACACCGTGACCAAATCATATAAATTGAAACTCTGACAATTAAATATGATAAACAAGTCCTCCCAGGACATTTAAAAGAAAGAATCCCCGAAACTCCCTTTTAAAACACATTCTCAAATCAACACAAGTCACCCCGTGACAAAATCATAATAATTGAAACTCTGACAATTAAATATGATACACAAGTCCTCCCAGGACATTTAAAAGAAAGAATCCCCGAAACTCCCTTTTAAAAACACGTACTCATGAGCATCATATAGCTCCCCGCTACCCCCCATGATGTACTATGGCAACAGACTAGAGCTTTAACTGATCGTATCCACAAACCCGGCTAAAGGCGTGAAGTCCCGATTTATATGCCTGAGGTTACTCCCAGCAACCCCAAATCCTCAGACCTCCCAGGTCGTCAGATCAAAACCTTTCAAAATGGTCACTCAGGACCCAAAAGTTACTCAACTCACACAAAAGGAGATGTCACCCCGTGACCTCCAATCATCAGACCTCCCCGGTCATCAGATCAAAACATTAAATCAAACCAAAAGGAGAAATCACAACCTATGACTCTCAGATCTTCCGACCCCCGGTCGTTAGATCAAAACATTCAAATCACATCAAAGCAACTCACACCAAATCTTGACACTTTTCAAAATAATAGAAATTCCCAATTCCCACAAAATGTTTCCCGAAAAGTCAAGCCCCCAAACAATAGAATGAAACCCATCAATACCTATTGCTTCAATTCACTCATCAACCCACAAGAATATACATATTCCACGTAAATATATATATAAGTGGTCATTCACTCAGGAAGGCCACTAATACCAACTATAGTTTGCAGTTAACTAAATAACTCTCAAAACAATAAGGTCAACCCGTTCGTGAATGAACTTCGTGAGATTACTCACCTCGAACTCCTGCTGCGTCTTCAATACAGAACCGAACCAAAACTATCACCAACAACTCGTCCAAATACTTCGTCAAGTACCTAATCACAATCGATTTCCACTTAGTAATAATTCACAAACGATTTAAGTCCGAAACCCCTGTTTTGAAATAAAATCCCCAAAGTGGCGCCAATCAAGGCAAAACCACATCCGAGACCTCCCAAAGTCTTCGGAATACGTCCACGATCGATGTGACCAAACCACAAGTCGATCGGACGCTCGAATCCTCACGGATCGAATAAATTGATCGGTATGAAACTGCAAAAATCATAACAATTCCAAACGAACTCCAAAATTTGCATATTATATATCGAAACGCTCGTATCGACGAGTAGAAGACATATAATACCAGAAACAGTCCCATACATGGCCGGAACACCGCCGGAACGCCGCCACAGGAGGTGGCGCACCGTCGCCGGCCAAAACTCAATATTTCACAAAACTTCCAACATCAAAAAGCTTCATCTAAGCATGCTTGTGAACTTTCATAACTGGATCGAAGTCAGAAAACAAGCCTAAGGGATCGAAAACTACCTCACAAGCCGTGAACAGTAATCCAATCCGAGTTGATCAAAGTTTCACGTGAATCGATCCAAACAACCACCAGGGATCGATCAACGAGGCTGCTCTGAGCTCAACCAAGAAGACTTGAAGTCTCGCCGACGTCGGAACAAGGATTTCCGACCGGGTCCGAAAACGCCAACCTGCACCGCCTTCTACCGCCGCCACCACCGAGAATCGGTGCTAGAGGACACCACAGGGACGACCAGACGGAGGAGACGAACTGATCTGGAAAGTTTCGTCGCCGGAGACCGCCGCAGTTCGCCGGAAAAGTCGGGTCGGATCGTCCGGTTTCGGGTCGGGTCAGAAGGAAAATTTCGTTTCTGAAGGAGCGGACGAGAGAGAAGAGAGAGAGAGAATTATTTCCGGAAAAGGAAAGGGAAATAATGAATTTAATTTCTGATTTTCCATATTTATACTAAAACGGAAACTTCTTCCGATAGCCATAACTTCCTCATACGAACTCCGATTCTAGCGTTCCACATGTCCACGAACTCGTATCGACGTGCTCTACAACTTTCGTGAAGGAAGTTTTCGGAGAATCCCTACAAATAAAAAGTCAACCTTTGCGCCACCCCTAAAGTCACACTTTTCAAATAGAATTTCGTCCGAAACACTTCCGCTCCGTCCACGAGCCACGAAACCGTCCAACAACCATAAATTAGATTCCGGAAATTCCTCGGAAAATAATTACGAATTTCCGGGGCATCACAAAGTATACTGGGTAATATGTATTTCATAGTATGGTTTTATGGCCTTCGTTAATCCCTTGTTTCTAGAGCATTACGCATCTAATTGTCAATTTATGGCTCATATATATAATGGCTTGACTGACAATTAGAGAGTCATCTTGACTACTAAAATGGCTAGATTGATACCTCATAAGAAACCTTAGGTTTATGGTCATACAATGGCTAGATACATAATTTGTCTCATAATAATAGTTGATGCATAAATCTGAATATGTGCACTCATTGACATTTGCTATAGTATAGACCTTAGATCCCAATTTATTTATCAACGGTTCATTTACATTTGAGCTAAAATCAATTTACCACCCACCTTGAAATTTACAATTAAAATAAGTTGTGCCCCCAAACTTCTAATTTGATCGCATGTGCCATTGTACTCTCTAATTTGATCAATTATGACCAAGCCTTCACTAATCTATCAATTTATTCATATATTGTTGTCCACTCAAACTAGTTTTTAGCCTTTAATCATGCAAGAAACACACTATTTACATGATCAAGGCTAAAAATTGACCCTAAGTGGGCATGCATTGTCACTAATTTATGAAGAAATTGGGTAATTAGTTTATTAATGATTATGATTGATCATATTAGAGAGTATAAGGGCATATGTAATTAAATTAGAGTTCGGGGGCATAGGCGATTTTAGGCATAAAGTCCAAGGCGGTAAAATGAATTTATCTGTTTACATTTCTATAAGACTGTAACCCTTCTTTTCTTTTCAAGTTATAATTTCAAAGCATTCTTATTTTTGTACCAAAACTTCAAATTTTGACAAACTCCTTTAGTGTTTGCAAATTGCCAATAGATTCTTTGTTTTTGTGTTTGCTGAGCAACTTGACTAGGTTATGTTATCAAGGATTAGGCCTTTAATATCTTGGTACGACTTCTCATGTCATAATATTTCCACCATCAAGAACATGCATACAATTGCGTAGTTTGATGCACAACACATGGTCCAAGGGAGAATGTTTATCCATATGCATGTTGGTTTAGTTGTTCGGTTGGTGGTGTATTACGATATGTGAAGCGCGAGTTAGTCATGGTGTCTCTATGAGCTGGTGGAGGCCTATACTGGTATGGTTGAGCTACTTTTTGTAGAGATATGGTTTTTCTCCTCAAGGACCATAGATGTTGATGTTGAGCTATTTTTGCGTCATTGGTTTTGGTTGTTGCAAATTAAGATTAACGAAAAGCTTTTTTTTCATGGGGGATTACTCATGATATGGGTTCTCTCTACATCCGAGGTTGATTGCGACAAGTTATCTCATGTCCTTGTAACCTTCGGACCAATATTTTAGACTTCCTTGATCGGTCATACTTTGCAAATCATAGCCCGAAGCATTCAGGTCAAACTCTCAAAACCTGCATTCTTCTTGAGCATGTATGACCTCGTGAAAATCAGATTCAAGGGCTAGCTCTTGGAGATATTTATTTTTGAATTTAGATATGTGGGAGATGAGCTCTTATATCTTATCTTCTATGTTTAGTTGATAGTGACACATAAAAATCCACACTTTGAGTTCACGGTTTTTTAACCATCTGTTCTAGGCATTTTAAACCATTCTATATTGGTGAAAACTTCACATAAAGTGATGTCTATTTTTGTAGTATTAAAAAATGATGAGACTTGTAATCTTTCAATTCCCCTTAATATATTATCGTTTTTCACTCGAAAAGAAATTGTCTTTGACTTTGTAAGCTCCATTCCAACTAAGTCTCGTAGTGGATAATACAAATAATCTAATTGATTTCGTTTTATGTAATTAGATTCACATTATATTTTGACCACATATGAATATACTAGTGAAATGGTAAAATTCAGCAATGACCAGCTACCTAGATTAGCTAGAATTTGTTCACTTCAATCAACTTGCTTTTAACTTTAGTTTCAGTTACAAATAGGTTCTTTTGTTATCTAAATTAATAGTCCGACCATATGACATGAAATTCTTATCAAAAGCTTACATTGAGAAACAATATTGCAGCTTGCTTGAAAAAAAAAACATAAATTAGCTTAGGCTTCGCTCTACAGCTTTAGGGTTTAGAAAATTTCTCCTTTCTCCATTCGACGGCGTGCCTTAGAGGTGTTGTCATCGGATGGGCTGTGTTCTCTGAACTTTTTGTGAGGTAGTGTTGTCCTCAGTCATAGGGGATTCGTCCTGAACTGCTGCGATTTGAGGGAGGTGGTGGAGGAGGGTGTGGTCGTTGTCGGGTGGTGGTCCGATTCATGTTGGTGGGATTGGAGACTGGCGCCGTAGCTGGTCTACCTAAGTCGCCGGATTTTGCATGGTGGGTTGGTGGAACATTGCTCTGATTTGGTGTCGTTGAGGGTCAACCTGTGTTTTTCGGTTGCGAATCCAGATCCAATTTGGATCTGGTGGACACGGGCCATGAAGCGCTGGAAGTGGACATAGGTGGTGGAGCATCGACAGTGGAGCGTTAGAAGTGGTGTTGCAGGGATCATAAAACGCCGGTGGAGGAGAAACCTGACGCAGTTGATGCCTGGCATGTGCTATGCGATAGGGACAGTGGGTTGCTCACTGGTGTATATGAATTGGGCTGGGCCCTATGTGGCGGTGATCTTCTCTTGAGGTTAGGCTCACCTCTTGGGCCCTTCCTTGACTTTTTCTTTATTTATACTTATTTCTTTATGTTATTTAGTTTTATTGCGCATTTTGCAAGGAATAAGTCCCTGCATTAGTATTTAGTTGTGTAGGGCTAGTCAGGCTTTTTGCTGGTGTGTGCACTATAAGTGCATTGTCTGCTCTATATAGGGGGCTAGTTCCTTGTTTCGTCAAATGGTCACTGCTGCCTAGTGGCATGGTGAAGCTAAGTATTGTCAGATTTACCCTTTGGCGGCAACATAGTAGGAAAGTTGTGGGTATGGTAATTATGCTACGTTGTAATCAAGTTACATATCAAGTTATGTTTTCGTTATGTCACCTCTATGTCAAAGCAAATAGAGCCGTCAATGGAGCGCAATTTGCTAGTTGTGCCTAGTTGAATACAGTTATTTGGTAGAGACTCATGATAGTATTTCAGGACGTTCTCTAGATATTTATTGTAATCAAGGGTTTAGGCTTAATGTCTCCCCTTGCATTCAACAGTTTCATTAATTAAGGCTTGAGGGCAGCTGCAGCATAAGCCCTTAATTCAAAAAAAAGAAGAAGTAAAAACACATGGAAATCATGAGTTCCCTTTGAGTGCCTTAATATATTACTACATTAAAATTTGTAATTGCATATGGACCGTCTGTTTTACATGAATAATTTCAACGGACGCACATATGCGGATGTAGATGCAGATGCGCTTCCACCGTACGTGATTGTGGGGTACTGTGTATAACAAGTTTCAACGATGCGATTTCAAAATTTTGAAATCAAGCACTGTTCCTTCACCTCTTCTTCTTAATTTAACAAAATCATCATAAAAGTTGTCTTATTCACAACCTCATTCTCACCACATTCCAATTCATACCTAACATAAACCTAACTCAATTGAATTTCTCTACTAACAAATGATTCTTCTACATTCTCGAAAACCCCTCAAGTTCTCATAAAATCCATTCAAATTTCTCAAACAATCATCACCCACTCCGACATTCAAGAACCCAGTCACAAAATTCAAAAGAATCCACACACAAAATTCAACGACCCACACACCGCCGGAAACATAACAATCAAATTAGACCTCAAAGCATCACAATTCGAAAACGTAGTCATGCACGAGCTGGGTTATATTCAAATCGGGTTCTCCTGAATATAATCGTTAGATTCATAATGATAATATTACCTACATAGCAGGTAGCTAGTCTATTATGTAATTGCTTTGGTCTTTTTACAACCGTTAAATTTACCCGTGTAAAACTGACGATTGAAATGCGATTACAAATTTTAATATACGGATACATTGATGCATGTCAAAACTTTCCTAAAATCGTAATGAAAAGAGAAAACGTGACGCTAGTCTATTATGTAATTGCTTTAGTCTTTTTACAACTGTTAAATTGACTCGTACAAAACCGACTTACAAATTTTAATGTACTGATGCACTAATGCACGTCGGACCTTTTCGGAATTCGTATTTCATTACGAAAAACGTGAGATAAAAAGCCAATGGTCCAACCATTGCTCTAAGCCAAAACGGACTTGTTGTTTGTCAAAAAAACCCGAAGTATTGCATATAAAGAGGGGCTATTGTGTTGTAGTTCCACACCATTCTTCTTCTCTCAGCTTCCTTACACCTCAATGCTGTAAATCTTTTCTCCTCTTTTTTTTATCTCCTAATTCGGTGCACAAAAACAACAAGAAGAAGCAAAGCCTTGATAGGGGAGAGGGGTAGACACAGGCTTTGAGGGTTTGGCTTTGCTCTCCTCTCTCTCTCTCTCTCTCTCTCTCTCTCTTTTGTCTCCACCAAAACACACCAGAATTCTCTTCCCTACCTTCCTCAGCTTTGTCTCCTCTCTCCCTCTCCCCCACTCTCTCTCTCTCTCTCCTCAATTCAAAAGCTTCAATTTTGAGCAAGAGGCCTGTGATTTAGTCCCAAAAGCTTGAAGATTTTGAGGCTCTCGGCTATCAGGTTTGGCAAAACCCCGTTTGATTTCATCCCCCCCTAATGCATTTGGGGTTGGGTATTTGAAATCGCTGGACTTGGATTCGTGTGATTGTGCTTGATGTGGGTGTTCAATTCTGTAGCTTGTTCTGTGCATTAGGGTTTTTGGGTGGGACTAGTATTGCTTGCTGGGCTTGTTGTGTTGCGTTTACTTGTTTTAGGACTTGGGCATTTGAGTTCAGAGGGCTTTATGTTTCTGGGTCTTGGCGTTTTTCATCACTGATTGTAAGGATTGTGTGTGTGTGTGTGTGTTCTGAAGTTGGATGCTTTTGGAGTATTGAATTTGTGGGTCTGTGTATATTGATTAGATATGAGTCGTAGGGTAAGGAGGAAGGTGGGTAGGAAAGGGAAGGAGAAGGCGGTTTTGCCGAGTTATCCTGAGATTGAAGATGAAGTTTTGGTTTCAGTGTACAATGGGTTTGTTGATTGGACTGGTTTGCCTGATGATACAGTAATTCAGTTGTTTTCGTGTCTGAATGATCGGGACCGGGCGAGTCTAGCATCAACTTGCAAGACATGGAGGGTTCTTGGGATTTCTCCTTGTTTGTGGACCTCTTTGGATCTTCGCGCGCACAAATGCAATGATGCCATGGCAACTTCACTTGCTTTGAGATGTGTGAATCTTAAGAAGCTTAGGTTTCGTGGGGCAGAATCCGCTGATGCTATACTGCATCTTCAGGCGAGGAATTTACGTGAGATAAGTGGTGATTACTGCAGAAAAATAACCGATGCAACTCTTTCTGTGATTGTGGCTCGGCACGAGGCACTTGAAAGCCTCCAGCTTGGGCCAGATTTCTGTGAAAGGATCAGCAGTGATGCCATAAAAGCCGTAGCTTTTTGCTGTCCTAAATTGAAGAAGCTTCGACTATCTGGAATTAGGGATGTTCACGCTGATGCTATTAATGCTCTAACTAAGCATTGCCCAAATTTGACTGATATTGGGTTCATAGACTGTCTGAACGTTGACGAGATGGCATTGGGAAATGTTGTGTCAGTTCGTTTCCTGTCTGTTGCAGGGACATCAAATATGAAATGGGGTGCGGTTTCACATCTTTGGCATAAGCTGCCTAACTTGACTGGTCTCGATGTTTCAAGAACTGATATTAGTTCTGCTGCTGTTTCACGATTGTTGTCATCATCACAGAGCCTGAAGGTTTTATGTGCCTTGAATTGTCCCGAGCTTGAAGGAGACACCAACTTTGCTCCCCGTAAATATAAAAGTAAATTGTTACTTGCCCTTTTTACAGATATTTTGAAAGAACTAGCTTTATTATTTGTCGATATTACAAAGAAAGGGAAGAATGTGTTTTTGGATTGGAGGAACTCAGTGAACAAGGATAAGAACTTGGATGACATTATGACGTGGCTTGAGTGGATTCTGTCTCATACTCTTTTGCGCATTGCCGAGAGCAATCAGCAAGGTTTGGATGCTTTTTGGCTCAAGCAAGGTGCAACATTGTTGCTCAATTTAATGCAGAGCTCACAAGAGGATGTCCAGGAAAGGGCAGCTACTGGACTTGCAACTTTTGTTGTTATTGATGATGAAAATGCTAGCATAGATTGTGGGAGGGCGGAAGCTGTTATGCGAGATGGTGGCATACGTCTTCTCCTAAACCTAGCAAGATCTTGGCGGGAAGGGCTTCAGTCAGAGGCTGCAAAGGTAAAATTTCCTGATGGAATTATGAATATCCATTTTTTGAAAGTAATTATCGTTGCATTTGGTCTATATAATATAGGGACGGGTTCTTTGGTGATATACATTTAAGAATAGAACCATGCACATAGCTGCGGAAATTGATTGACTTTTTCTTTTTCATATTAACTATTTGAGTAGGCTATAGCAAATTTGTCTGTGAATGCCAATGTTGCAAAAGCTGTTGCTGAAGAAGGAGGAATCAATATTCTGGCTGGTTTGGCAAGGTCTATGAATAGGCTGGTTGCTGAAGAGGCTGCTGGAGGACTATGGAATCTTTCTGTTGGAGAAGAACACAAGGTTTGATATTTTACAATTTTGATTTTTTTTTATATAGATCCTATACCCCATATAGTTCTAACAAATTAGATTTTCTAATCAGAGTGCCATCGCTGAAGCCGGTGGTGTGAAAGCTTTAGTTGATCTTATATTCAAGTGGTCCTCTGGTGGTGATGGAGTTCTGGTACATTACCTTTTTATGATTTGTTTTTTTCCATTTATGTTCACTGCCATATATGACGTGCAATACACCCGCTGCTGCATGATGATTAAAGTTATGACTTGCTTTCCATATGTCTCAACTCAGGAACGTGCAGCTGGTGCACTGGCGAATTTGGCTGCTGATGACAAGTGTAGCACAGAGGTTGCAGTGGCAGGTGGTGTGCATGCTTTAGTGATGCTTGCTCGTAACTGCAAATTTGAGGGAGTGCAAGAGCAGGTAGTAAAACTTTCCATCATTTGGATATGGTTTCCTTCATCTGCATATTGAGATCTTTAGGAGCATTATATGTCCATCTAGTGATTTGTAAATAAAATTTCAGATTTTAGTGTTGCTTGCTTTCTTGCTTCCTGCTTGTCTATTTCTTCGGAATAAAGCCTATAGGTTTCTTATTTGGAAATATTGCTTTGATGTTGCTTTTGCATTTTGAATTGGTTTATTGATCTTCCATAATTATAACTGAACAAACTCCAGTTGAGTATAATTTATTGCAATGCTATAGATGGTTGAAACTACAGGAAAATTTTATTTAGGAAACCTTCAAAATTCGGCTCGTTCCTTGTTGTATTCACCTTGACCCTCACCTCTTCAGGTTGTGGTGACTGAGTTGTCCTTTATAAGAATCTCATTTTATTTTGTTAAGACTCAAAAAGCATGTCCGGGTCTGAGGCTGGTATGGTATACCACCTTATCCAAGTGCTAAGTAGGGTATGGACATATGGCAGACAGTATAACATTAAATCAACAAAAAAGTTCGCTTATTCCTTACATTCTATGGCTTTGTAGAGGACTTTCTTTTTGTTCCCTATCGTATTCAATTCACTCTCATTCAGCCTCATGGATAGTAAACAGCTTAAAGAAAAACAACTTGGCTAAATGTTTTTTATTTTTTTAGGCTATTTACTTTTTAATGAACAATAAAAGTTATGGATATGGTCAAGTAGTTGCTTAGTTAGTATCTATTTTCAAATGTAAGATTATCTAGCTAGTAGTGCATCTACTGTGGGTCCTCGCTGTTGCTTATGTGCTCCCCCTGTCTCTTTGGGTATACACTGTACATTTGCACTTGCACTTACTTGGTACATGCTTTTGTTCACATTATTGTTGCTTTCTGCAAGTTATTTAATGCTTTTCGTGTATACCAGGCTGCCCGTGCGTTGGCTAATTTAGCTGCTCATGGAGATAGTAATAGTAATAATGCTGCAGTGGGACAAGAGGCTGGTGCTCTTGAAGCACTTGTTCAGCTTACACAATCTCCTCATGAAGGAGTCAGGTAGTTTCCTTTGGTTTCTATATTTCAATATTACTTGAGCAACTCTGGTTTGTGGAAAACTTATGTATATTAATCTGATATAATTGTGTCGTCTACATTTACATTTCATTCTATAAATTTTTATAACATCTAAATGAAATCAGTTTTGTATAAACATCAATGAAACAAGTTATCTGTGTAGCCTTTTCCCCCCTCCAATCAATAACACAAGGAAAGGAGAAAAATGCAGCTAAGGAAGAAAGTTATAGGAACAATTTCATTGCAATGATGTCTTAGAATGTTCATCTATGAAAGTGGTGCTTTTGCTTCGATTTTATAAAATAATCTTGTGTTTAAAGGTCTAATGGTTGTGCAGTAGGCTACATCCTAATTGGAATTATGTACTCATAATATTTTGATTAGCTTCCTCAACTTCCATCTCTGTGACCATGGTATACTTAATACCTTATTTTACTGTCGAACACTCGAACAGGCAAGAGGCAGCTGGCGCATTGTGGAATCTGTCATTTGATGACAGAAATCGAGAAGCAATTGCTGCAGCGGGTGGTGTCGAGGCCTTGGTATGATATTGCTCTCAATGAACTCAACCTTTTTATGTCATTATAGGCTGTTAACTCATTAAATAAGAAAAAGTTTAGGGATAAATATATTTACTCTATGCTTTAGAGTGGAAATGATCCTATGCAGGAAGAGCTTATTATCTCTTAATGCTTTCATTTTCATAGATGGCTGTTAGTTTTGGTAGATTTCTTTGCATGGAGCTGAAGTTTCAGTTTGACCAAAAGTCTTTATTCACTATTATTTTTTACTGTATAACTGTGCTGCAATAAAAATTACTATGTTTTTATGAAAGAGTCTTTATTAAGTGCTAAAGCACATATATGGTTTGACCAACACTCCCTACTCTCCTGGTCACGATCATCAAAAATATTAATGCAAATTGATTGAAATAGATGGTTTTAGAGGTTTCTTGCTGTGAAACATTGCCATGACTATATTAATCATTTTGTTGATAATTGGAATGACCTTTGAACTTTTAAAAGATTCTAGGATAGATAAAATTTTCTAGCATATACGTTTCATGATTTTTTTTTAAACAAGACTTACAATTTAGTCCAGAAGTATAATGCCTAGGTCAGTTTGACTTATCAATGTGAATTTTGGTAATGCATGAACAATGACCCCTTTTATTCTTGCTATACTCTGAGATACATGTAGACATACAAAAAAAATGGTAACTATTTTTGTATCTGCCATTTTAGATGAGGAACTGTCGATATCAAGTTATATATGGAATTTATCTCTTTTTAAAGTTTTGAAACAATTTGAGAGTTTACCTTCCCTGATATCCTTCATAGCTAAGTAGTGATACTTTCATGTATCCTTTGGCAATTGTTTTATTTTTTAATATATATATATATATTATTATTTATATATATATATATATATATTATTATTTATATATATATATATATATATTTTTTTTTTAAGAAATGTAATCTTGATTATGTACTATAGAGTATCACTGTATGTTTACGTTACCTTATGTGGGTTATTTAGGTTGCTCTTGCACAAGGCTGCTCAAATGCCTCCCCGGGTCTTCAAGAAAGGGCTGCTGGTGCTCTTTGGGGATTGTCAGTCTCTGAAGCCAATAGGTATGTGCTTTCTCTGTTATGCAACTAGGATTTAGCTAATTCAAACTATACGGGCCTTTTGGCTCGTCTAACTATATTCTTATTAGGGAGAGAAGACATATAACTTATTACAAAAAAAAGAAGAAGAAGCAGAGTTATAGAGTCATAGAACTGGCACCTTATGATTTTGCTAGATAATGACGCTTGGCCTTTTGAAATTCCGGAAAACATGTATACAACGGGAAATAAGGAAGACAAGAAAGAAGAAAAGAATACATGCAATTGACCGATGTCAGTAGGTTGACATTAATTAATTGTTACCGTGCTTTTATCCAATTAAGTGTGGGTTCTAGTAAGAGTTTAACATGATATAAACTATAGATTTGATGTAGCAAATCAGACTCGGTAAGTTGCAGTACTGTCAGAATACACACACACACACAGTATTGTTGATTATGTGCTCACGATATGGTATATTCCTAATAGACTATTAAAATAAGATATCCTTACACTAGTTTAGACATATATAATGACTAACATTGTGTTTAAAAGTTATGTTTGGGAAATATCGATATTATTTTGATACCATGTCATATTGGTATTGATTGTAGTTTATGACTGTCGAGAACTGTACTATTACTATTATCTTTATTTTATAAGACTTCAAATTTACGGTTTCCCAACTTCATTGCATTTAACTAATCTTTAAAGACACGACATACTTTGTTTGCTTAACGTCTTGTCAAGTCACAGCTCTTGAATGGACCTTTAGTCATTGTGCTAAACAGTGGATATCTGATTTTCAAGGTGTTTGAGTTTCTTAGTTATAATCAAAGAGGACTAGGTTAGGTTAAGAAAGTTGGACAATTCTATATTTTTCAATGTTGGATTGTTACTACCCTTAGACTTTGTCATAAGGTATTGATGTCCATTTGGTGTACGACTAGGTATTGATGTCCATTTGGTCTACGACTGCTAGTCGTACACTACTCCTAATCAGTCACAGATTTTCCGGTTTAACTTTTCAACTTTTTAGTTAACAATCCCCTTTCTCTATATGTTATTGGTTTACAAGATTAAACAAATAACAATGAGTGTTGAAGATTTTGAGGTTGAAGTACAGACTGCATATTAACACCTCCTCAACAGTCAAACACGGACTTTCAGTTCCAGAACCTCAGTAACCACTCCCAAAGAGAAAATGTGAGTTTTGGTGACAGAAATGGAAGGGCCATCCAACCATGGGTTCCCGGTTTGCATTCATCTTCTCCTCACTATATCTAAGATCTGCAACTCTCAGTTCCCATGTCAATCCTTGATCAGAGCAAACCATTCCTCTACTCAAGTCTGCTCCCACTAAACCACATTGTCCCTCCTTGTCTCAATCAACTCCGATACGATTCTTTAATTTATTTTGTCTTAACAATTAAATAAATTTGATTAATACATGTACAGACATGGAGACTACAGAAGCCAGGTTCCTCAATAACGTTCTGGTGCATTGTTTCGTGTTTGGTGGCTTAATCGTACTTTTCTAGTTCGCCTTGTGTCACCATTGTAGGTGAGTTTTCTGAAGTCAGAAACTTCTGCTTCTTTATTTACCCATAGTCTCAACCTCATCAGAACTTGCATGGGAGATTCGGCCAAAGCCGACGTCTCTACCAAATGGATAGGGTCCACATGCAACGCAATGTATCGAGAAAGGACTGGATCAAGGCCCATCCATTTCTATTCCGCTCTTGTCCAAGATCTGATATCTCAGGGTTCTCTCGCCAACTGCCAAGTCCCTCTCAGTAGAGATCCAACCTTAAAGGAGAGGGTATGCTTTGAAACAGACCAGTGTCAAGAACATGGTTGGTATTTTCAAGAAAGCCTTGTTGCCTTTGGTAATTTAGGGCAAGCCACACCATATTGCCGTTGCCAACAATACCTTTGATTGTGTTCTTCCGGAGCAGTCTACTCAACAAGTTTCTTAATGTGGTGAGTTTCACTTTTGAGATCTTACGGAAATTCAAGCCCAAAGGGTTGTGATGGTCCGACATCAGAGAAAAAAATACGCACTGCTTCGTTCTTTTAGTGTTTTGTTCAATTGCTGCATGTGGCATTGATGGATCAAATCCAGGCCACATATCCACAAAATGGTTTGAAGGAGTATAACATATCCACAAAATGGTTTGAAGGAGCATAACATTGAGATTCTTAATCATGAGAACCCTGGCAATTCAGGTAATAAGTGCCTGGTGGGTGTAAGCTTTAAGAGGTGTATGCCTATGTTGAGTTATGGTTTTAGAATATGCAGCTGGTTGTAGAAATAACACCTTGTAGAACAAGGTCTTTGAAGTTTGGTATTCAGACCCAGAGAATTCATGACCACTACAAATCAAACACTGGGTTACTTTGCTGCCATAGGGGCATAGATGGGGAAGGAAACCTTGTACTCTGGGATTAAAGGAGACCTAGGTGAGAAAGTAAAGGAAAAGGTAGATAAGGGCAGAATTCAGCTGCCGATGGTGGATTTGATGGCAAGGTGGATGAGGTTGATGGGTTTAATTTTGTGGATTGGTTAACTAACTGACAAAGTTGTCATGTTGATGAAGATCACATGGAAGGGACAGAATTCAAGATTTGAAGGCTGTTTGAGACCGGAGTGATTTGTTTTATGATGGGATTTAATGGAATGCCATTAAAATAGGTGGCAGAAGTGTTGCCCTGGTGTGAAAAGTTCAAAGTATACGAAAACTTTGGCAATGCTTGAACCTGTTTACTTCACCAAGTCAAAGTAGGGTTCTTGTTCATCTTTACTGGTGACATTACAAGGTTCTTTGATTCTAGTCATACTTCTCTTCCTTTCCCAAAAGTAGAGATTGCATAAGCACCTGAAATGGTTATCTTTCTCCAATTACCACAACCGTAGTTTATTTTAATATTTTAAAAATAACTGTTAGGAGTAGAAGGGGAGTAATACACATGATAACCTCAAGGAGCAGCTAATATCTGAACAATATAAGTCACGTAAGCAGATTCCATCTAAAGACCTTACCAGCTTGAAGTTTCAAATTCTAGTAATCAATGCCTACAATTACTTGATCATGATTTTTTTTTAATTTTTTTTTCTGGTGGGTAATTATCATGATCCATATTTCTTATTTGCATCAAGCAAACTGGACTACTGCTTTTCAAAGTCCAGTTAGATACAATTGGTTAGGAGGCACTCTTGAAAGTACTCACCTGTTATGCTTTTGAAGATATCAATCACTTATGCTGTTTATAATGAAACCAATAACTAGTGATGTACTAAATATCTTTGCTCCAGTCATAAGTTGTTTCTTGAAATCTCTAGTACTAAGAATGTTAATAATACTTCCACATTCTTTCGTTGAGGATATATGTTGAGTGTTCCTTTTACTGACATTGTTCACTTTGTGCTGGTTGTTAGCATTGCCATTGGACGAGAAGGAGGTGTTGTGCCTTTGATTGCTTTGGCACGCTCTGAAGCTGCCGTAAGTATTATTATTATTTTTTCATTGCTGTTCTGCATCAATGCAATGTTCTCAATTTAGCTAGGTTTGTTGATAAATGCAATAGAACTATGCTCAAGTTAGTAGAAAAAAGTAATTTCCGTTTTACGGAACAAATATAACCGAAATTATCCAAATTGGTGGAAAGTTCTTTCTTTTCACTCTTTCGACTTTTATATTCTTTTATTATGAGAGGATTAATACGAATAAAATTTCACTGCTATTGAATATATGGTCTTGTTTGTCAGAACCTGTAACACCTTTTCAAGTGCTTATTTGACCAACACGTGAATCCCTTCTTGTGTCCTAATTGGAAATTAGAAGTTACTCAACATATGTTCAATATTTGTCGGTATAGTCCTTCCGGGCTAATCTTTAAGATAGTCCATGTAATTACCAATATCTGCTGATGTTTACTATCATCTCTCTCTCTCTCTCTCTCTCTCTCTCTCTCTCTATATATATATATATATATATATATATATAGTTTTTTTCATTTTGGAACCTAATATGATATATTTTCTTTCTTCAACTTTCAGGATGTCCATGAAACAGCTGCAGGTGCTCTTTGGAATCTTGCTTTTAATCCGGGTAATGCTCTCCGTATAGTAGAGGAAGGAGGTGTTCCTGCACTTGTT
Source organism: Rosa chinensis (assembly GCF_002994745.2). NCBI lineage: Eukaryota > Viridiplantae > Streptophyta > Magnoliopsida > Rosales > Rosaceae > Rosa > Rosa chinensis. The sequence continues at coordinate 40,053,432 of NC_037088.1, forward strand.
CATCTTTGTTCTTCATCGGTGTCAAAAATGGCTCGCTTCATGGCTGCATTGGCATTGGCGTACATGTTTGATGGCAGGTACTTACTGCAAGTTGGTTTGTATTGGATAATACTTGTTCATATGTTTCAAGTAAGTTTGAAATTCATAGAATGTTTGGTCATATATGTAATGGGGAGCCTAAATGTCCTTGTGTGCATGGTGGCTTATGCTTCCTTCAAGTGACCTAGTTTTGGCACCAATCTCAACCGCCAAGTTCTGGGTGATTACTGTCAGTTTTGGGGATTCTCTATGATAGATTGTTTGGTTCAACTTCACTGAAATTGGAACATTTACCTGCATTCTTATGCTACTACATTTTGGTGAAATCTAATTAGATTCAAACATTTCTTCTTTTTATTGATTCTCTTGGGGAATCTCTAATTTACCATGATCACAAGATTATGCTGCACTTTGGCCCGTGTGAGATTCAATTTGCTGGTCATGCTTATTTTTTGAGACATACTTGAGAAAGTGACTGTCTCCTAGGGGACGGCAATGTGTTAATAGTTAGTTATATCATGCATGGGCAGTAAGTTTATCATTTATTCTATAAATGGGATGAAAATAATTTCTTGCATCTTTACATGCTAAGGAGAGTTAATACTTTGTGCAGAATGGATGAATACGCCTTGGTAGGTATTTCTTCGGAAAGCATATCAAAGGGTGTGAGCTTAGATGGGGCTAGAAGGATGGCTCTGAAGCACATTGAGACCTTTGTCCTCACATTTTCTGATCCACAGACATTTTCTGCTGCTGCTGCATCATCAGCCCCTGCAGCATTGGCACAAGTTACAGAAGGAGCTCGCATTCAAGAAGCAGGACATCTCAGATGCAGGTTTCTCTCTCTGTCTCTCTGTCTCTCTGTCTCTCTGTCTCCCTGTCTCCCTGTCTCTGTCTCTGTGTCTGTCTCTTTCTGTATAAATAATTTCTTGCTGATTCTCTGCAGTGGGGCTGAAATCGGAAGATTTGTTGCTATGCTACGAAATCCATCATCTGTTCTCAAGTCATGTGCTGCATTTGCTCTTCTCCAGGTAATTTTGCATATTGAGACTCTTCCTCTTTGAGAGACTTTTTGCATGAATGGTTCTCGCCATTGTTAATATTATGTATATCTTTCATGGGGAATGATCTTTCATGTATAACCTATTCAACTGCAGTTTACCATTCCTGGTGGCCGGCATGCTATGCACCATGCAAGCCTTATGCAAAATGGAGGAGCAGCACGGGTTCTGCGGGCCGCAGCTGCTGCAGCAACTGCTCCTCTTGAAGCCAAAATCTTTGCTAAAATCGTGCTTCGCAATCTTGAGCATCACCACATGGAACCATCACTATAAATCATTTGTCTGCATAATATCTCTGTTTAGGGTGGTGATTGATGGAGGCTGAATTCATGCCTTAGTTATGAGCTCCTTGAAAGCAGTATATTGCAGCATGAGGACACATGCTGCTCTCTGTAATCTTCATGTAAAAGAACTAAACCTTGCCCCGTAACAAATCCGCTCGGTTTCATTTTTTTTATTTTGTCCACAATTTGTTAGGCATAAAGATGGTTGATTTAGGTTCAAGTAACTTTTGCCCCTTTGTACCATCGTCAAAGAAAATAGGTTCTCTAGATGGGGGTTTAATCTAAGAGCTAAGAGCTTGTACCTTAAACCATTTTCGTCTTTTGTTTGTATTCATTGTATGTTGTCTTCTATCTAATAGATATAAAAAGTTTGTTTGAGACATGGAGCCAACATTTTGGTGAAAACAATTTACATTTATTGAATCTTATTATCATATTTCACTTAAGCGCGTGATCGGATGCAATACAATGATGCCTCTCATGTCACTGTAGTTTGCCATCCTCATCTCAGAGTGCAACAAAGAATATGAGAAAGTTGGAGTTGGGTTGCTTATGGAGTTATGGGTCATTGATGGCTTCTGTTTGAGAGCTGCGCATTGTGGTGGAGGGAGTTTCCAACGGGTTATTTTCTGGCCTCTATAGCCAAGTGAGGCGGGGGGGGCATGTAATCTGTTCAGCACGTTGAAGCAGTCTGCAGCTTATGAGGGTGTTTTTCATGTTTGTTTTGCTCTGCTACGTGATCGTACTGGTGCACATTTTCGTGAGGACTCCATGCTAGCTGCTTGTGCTGTCCTTTAGGAATAATCTCACATATCTTCCATAGAGGATTATTGATGAGGCTAGTCACTTTCTCTTGCACTCGAGAGACATGCGACTTTCTCGTGTTCCAGCTAGCGCAAGGTTTAAGGTTAACGGAGTTGCTTATCGATTTGCTAGATGTTTTGAACTTATTGAACGTTATGATCAATCACATGAACTCCGGACGAGTGTGGGAGTGGAGTGATTCATATGAACCTTTTGTATGCTTTATTTGTACTTCAACATATGTTGTCAATATCAACTATCAGGGTAAAAAATCTAAATACCTGGATTGTTGCGAAACACTTTTTTGGCACTTAATCTGGCAGCTAAAATGTAGTACAAGACCCAACTAATAAGAGAATTTAATTAAATGACGTGGTTGTGCCTTGTGTCACATCAACTATCACATAAGGTGAGATGCATATGGTACCTAAAAAGATAGCTCACCTAGCGTTATTCTATTTCAAGTGACCATATGAGGATTCTACCTATTATCAAACTATTTTTAATACCAGTTTTTCAGATCGATTGACAGTAAGTTGTCTTCAATTGCCATCATTATGTCAGTTCTGGAGAAATTGTTATCCGTCCTGTTCGGCATTGGCCTTGGCATGGTGTTATACTGTTGTCGATAACAGGTCATGAGGAACTGAAGGCGGGAGATAATGCCATACATCACCTTGAAGAAAAAGAACCTAATTGTAGAATTTTGTATGCCTGGAGTAACCAATGTTTAATATTATCTAGAGATTATGTTGGTATAAAGAGGTGATGACCATTTATCGACTTGAGTTTCATTGTTCTTCATACAATTTATAAATAGTCGAACCAATAAGCCCATGTGTTCCTGCTCTCAATTCTCAGTGATGCATATAAACAGACATGACAAAGTCGCATTGAACTCTACAACATTTCCAAACGAGCAGCGTGTATACGTGTTATCAATCACTCAACAACCCTTATATTGTGAAAATTTTGTATTTCTTATTCACACATATATTATGCCTCTCAACGCTACACCACGGTCGGCACCAATTGTCAATCCTCTTTGAGCCCAGCAAATTCCAAGAGGAAGTTCCAAGCTGATGAAAGTAATTTTTGTGACGAGGGCTCTGCTATCATCGTTTGCTTTGATGTTCCATCTTCCAAGTACGGCACAACATACTTTTTCATGTCACTTCTCGTGATGGCCAGATGATTACCTGACACGTTTATGAACTTGACTTTTCCAGCTTCGTCCAAGGTTTTCAAACCAATCCAGTCTTCAATGTACAGCTCAGTCTGCATGATGGAAACATCAAACATGTCTGATTAGATATCCTCAAGCTTCATAGATTATTGACAGCAACGGAGCACTACCAACATCAATCATCGTTTTGGATTACAAAGCACAAGCATTCATTATAAGAACAAATATTGTGCTTTCTAGCTATCCTGATTGTACCAGTACTCGAGCAGGAAGTTTGGAATATATAAGTTACCTCTTGTGCAGGCAATATAGGATCATAGGCCCCATCTGGGAAATATCCAAACCAGGAGGTCTCCTTGGGTATCAATATGGTGTCTTGCTCAAACTAATCACAAACAGAAGGAAAAGAAAATTTATATTTGAATACTAATGAACTTCGAGTGGCCATAGAAAAATTGAATTCTAAAGCTCACCATAATAAGCACCAAATTCTCTAAGCTTGCAAATCGTTCCTTATATGTGGAATTTCTCTTAAAATTGATTTCATTGTTCAGCTTTGGAAGAAATGTACACCCTTTTAGATAGGCAGCAATATCCTGTTGAATGGAAAATTTGATTAACTTTAGCTTTTGGCAATGGGAAAAGGTAACCAAGAATTCAAGCAATCAGCTGAAATGTAATGGTTGCAGTGGAAAATAAAAAATATGGTTGCTATTGAAATTCACAAATATGATTCAGGTTCATATTATACTACAAAAAGTAGGAACGAAGTAGACTTCAAATCCTACTTTTACTAATTCCTGCTTCCTAGTACCCCATTCTCTGGGATTGCAGTATCATAAAAATCTTGTAGCAAAACATAAAATGAAAGAACCAAAACATCGTAATCTTTCTAGCGGAACTGAAGTATTATACTTACAGTAGGGATTTTAACATAACCACTTGGAGCCAAATGTTCCTGCAAACACATCAAAGATAGAAAATTTAAATGCTAGGAATTGCTAGCAGAGATAAATAACAAGAGACAAACAGGACAAATATGTCAACTTAAAAACCATTTTACTGTGGCCCATTGTTACTGACATTGTGTTTAACCATTGTATTTAATTTTATCCAGAAAATATGCATTTCACATTCTCAAGCATGCAACTTACATACAAACAAATAAATATGTGAAGGCTCAATAAAGTAAAACCTGGATAAAGCTGCTGTAGATCTCTGACTTGATTAAGTCGTCCAGGAGAACACAAAGCCACTCCGACTGCAAAAAGTAAGCAAGTCAAACCATGCTGCACAGACCCAATTCATAACTGTGTCCCATCTCAAAATAGTCTAATTAAAACATTATACAGACTAGCTGAACTAAATCCTAAAGTCCTAACACCCAGAGATAACATCACTCCAAAACTCTTAACCTTTTTCATCATTAAGGATGGTTCGAGTAAACATATGGAATTCCATACTGAAAAATGTACTTTTGTTAACAATATGTGTATCTAACATATGAGGAAACAATTAAGTCTATTATTTACCAGTCTAGCATGATTTGTGTTTTAGCTACTCACCAAGTATATTTTCTAGATACAAGAAAAACCTCAATAATATCTGAATTTTACTTTACAAGTCAAAACTAGATTTTGTGGAAACCAGAAGAAAGTGGAAGAAGCACATACTCCACAAAATGGAATAGAAGCGGTACCGGCGTGGGGACCTGCTAGTGATACAAAATTTCTGACCTGTTTCACATATATAACAATATATTAGTGATTCTCAAAATTGACAACCAGACAAAATAAGTCGGCACAACATTATAACAACGGTGAAAATGAATGATTATAAACATGCCAGTGGGGGATCAGGCAGTGGGGAGAAGAAAAGTCACAAAAAAAGACATATGAAACTAATCAAAAGTAAACTATATTGTGTTAGGTACAGAAAAAAAAAATCTCTCAAAATCGACACACTGATCTTTTGGTCTGTATTATCATAAATTATTGTTAAAACAGTGTATCAGCAGCACTCATGAAATGATGTATGGTTTTGTTGAGTTTTTAGAAAGTACTTGGCAGCATGGATACTAAAATGTACAACAAGAGAAGTGAAAGGTGAAAGAAGATCTAACATAAATACAGCAACAGTTCGATGTCTAGAAACCGTCTTTGGGTTTGGCTGGGCGGTAACAGTACTACCAGATTATTTTAATATACATGACAACCTATTAATGTTCATGCATGTGCATCAGCTGAGCGTTTTCCTGGATAAAGAATAAGTATGTTCAAGGGAAAAAGAATAGATGAGGCAATATCATATATACTGTCAAATTAATTCTTACAGGAGGTCCACCATCACAAAATTCAACTACTCCTCTACCAACCATGTTACCCTGCAGAACAGGAGGAATGTGGAATGTGTTATCAACAATGAAAAACATCCAAATAGATACAAATTATGAATAGTACAGACAATTAAATTCCCAAACAAAATTAACTATAAAAATTCATACAAGGCGACCAATCTCCTATAACTTTTAAAAGACGGCTCCACCATTCACATAGGCAATCGAACAATCATTGAACCACCCTAAAACTGAGAAGACAGTTACAACTATATGTGCGGGTGTGTTCTTCATTTTTGTGACCTGGCAGTGTATGTGCAATAAAAGAGAATGCCAAGAGACCATGAGCAATACAGCAAAGTCTAGTTAGAAAAGAAGTCATTATATCCTATCCTTGCTATTTTCCTTTCTTTTTTCTTTCTAAAGAAAATAAAAGCATATAATTGTTGCATATGCAGAATAACTTTGGAACTGATAAAGCTTATGAATTTTCACAGGGGTGCATATATGGAGAAGAAATATGGCATTGCTGCAGAGGAAAGACATGAATGGGGAAACAAATAAGTTTTACAATCCTTGTCAATCACCTGAGAAAGTCCAACTATGTTGTAACCATCACTTAATTCATTCATATTTTTAACCTGTAATTGACATCAAAACTGTCAGTAAAAGTGATAACATAATTTCCATACTGGTGAATTAAAATGTATTACCAAACTATTTCACCACCTTCTCACAAGCAATAGCCGTCTGCAAAAACAAGTCTAATTAATTATTTTGAGAAACTATAGATGGAACATAATTCTAAAAAACTGTTAACTCAATAGTCACCTGTTCCAGTAAAGGCATTGTCCAGGAATCCCATGATCCATCCCCAATTTCTCTATAGAGAAGAAGGAAACAAGTACATTCAGAAACAAGGCTTATGTTATTCATGAACTAGAAGCTAACTTGATAAGAAGTGCACTGTTTCCCTTTGAAAAAGAAGAAATAATAATGTATAAAGGGAAGTTCTACAGTACATCAATGTAAATTTCAAACTTTTCAAACAGCACAAACTTTGCAAAACATAGCTACATCTCAAAATTTCTGACAGTGTTCCCGTTCTAAACAGTATAGTTCACCAAATAATTGTTGAAAACTTCTCCACAGAGAGTCCAAGTTTTGATCTTGTTGATGCCAAAAGCGTTGAGTTTGGAAAATTTTGAAGGAAGAGACAAAAATCATGACCTAGAGTTCTGTCCTAAAAAAAAAAAATCCCCAAAAGCCGCCCTGACCTCTTTGAGTTGGAATATAAGCAGTAGAGAAAACGTTGTTCATATTCATCATAAATATACTGAAACAAATATTGCTTACACGCAATATCCTTGAGAACCAGACCATTTGCTTAAGAGCTCCGTAAAGTGTGTGACTCCTTGATTGCTGCATTTATCTCCAATGCCTGTCATAAATTATGAATAAAATACCAGCTTTATAATAATTGAACTACGTCTTCCTGTTCCTAAATCCTATATAAGTTCTTTTAAAATTAACCTAAATAACTGATAGACAAGTATATTATAAGAGAGTGTGAGAGCCAAAGACCATATGTTTTAGAAGCACAAACAAATTTGAAAAAAAAAAATTAATAACAAGCAGACTCTAAAAGTAATTATATAGCAGTTCTATAGTGATAAGGATGGTTTTCCAAGTGAAAGGGACAAGCAAAGAACAAGTCACTGGCAGAGTTATTACACAAATGGTTATTCTCTATCGCCTTGTAGTAAACTAAAATCTAAGATATATTTTTGATCAGGCCAAGCAGTGATTGTATTTAAACGCTAAAGCATGCATATGAGAGAGATTACTTTTGACAAATACCAACTTTTCCATCTATCCGCAATATTTTTGCCTTTTTAAGATAAATTTGCACATGATAGCTACCTAGCTCATATATGCACTTCTAAAGAACACCCGTTCTTGAACAAGTTTACAGCTATACAGTTATGTTGGACAAAAGCAAGGCCTAATATGTATACTCTCTTGCTTGCCCATTGTTTCTTCGCAACCAAATACGATGAAACAGAAAAGCCAATTTTTCACAAATGTAATTTCCTAAACTGTTCACATAAATTCAGAAATGGATGATGAATTCACGACATTACATTACCAAAGTTTCTGAGAAAATGCGAGTAAACAAAATACTGACAAAAGAGCATTGCACAGTCAAAACCTAGTAAGTAAACAGAGTACTGACGAAAGAGAATTGCATAGTCAAAACCTAGTAATACCAAAGAATAGAAGTATAACAAAATGCAGCAAATTATCATTTTTCTCATAAAGATTCAAACTTTAGCATTGCATTGTTTGTTCTTATCCACATTACAGTCTACTTTCTATTTCAGGACATCCCTAGAAACAGTTTACTGTTTTTGGATAAAGACAACAAAATTCACTGAAAACACAACGAAAAAAAAAAGCTTCAGAACCCATGAAACTATAAGGAAGAACAAGATGATGAGAGAAATTACCATGAAAAACGATGAAAGGAACAGAGAATGTAAGTGGGATGAGAGTGATGGTGAAGAAGAAGATGAAAATGATTGGTAACAGTGGAAAAGCCATTGGGTTTAAATGGGTTTTGGTTCAAGTTTAAAAATAGCTTTCTGGGATTTCAGAGTGGACAAAGGTTTGAACTTGGGAGTCCTAGGATTTTGGGTAGTGAGGGACTACTGAGAAAAATGGTAGATGACATGTTTACAGAGAGAAGAGGATTTGTTTTGGCTTGATGGTCGCGCCAACTACCCTTCTTAGTTGTTACAGCTGACTCTTTGGACTAAATAAGAGAGTCGCACTTGGCTCTGTCGGCTTCCTCTCAACCTCCAAATGTCATCTGAACTTGGATCACTAGTTTAAACATGTTTTAATTTCCAGATCAATATTTTTTTTTATTTTAGAGCAGAGACAACGAAAAATAAAATGATAATCATATGGTTTACGGTTTACACCCACACACTCTAAATACTAGTTTTATATTTAGAAAATTACACAGTAGCACCTGACCAAATATATAAACACAGAAAACCCACCTTCAATTTATTTTATACAAATAAGGACACAAGCTCAGGTCCAAAACCAAATGTAACTGGGCCTGGCTTCGAATTATGTTACAAAATGACTAAAATGTTCAGTTTTTATTAAAATTTACGCTTATGCCACTGCCACAATCCAACGACCTAAGCCTGAAATCCCAAAACACAAAACGCAAAAAAGCCCAAACGTGAATTTCTCTCCAGCGACGGATCTGGCTTGAAGCAGTAGCACTGCAAAATCTTCAGTAGCACTCAGCTTGATTCCGGAATCGACCTGCGCCTCTGACTCCAATCTGAATCGCGCCGGCGGCGACGATGCGCTCACCATTCACGAAGACGACGGCGACGGATCTAGCTTGAATCTCCGAAGCAGTAGCACTGCAAAAAAATCTCCAGTAGCACTCAAATTGATTCCGGAATCGACCTTCGCCTCTTATTCTAATCTGAATCGCGCCGGCGACGACGATGCGCTCACCATTCACGAAGACGACGGCGACGATCTGATGGGCTTCGTGACCGTGAATTCCGGTCAGTACCGCTTTTCTAATTTCGAGTTTCTTGGGGTTTTCGCTTAATTATCTGAGTATTGTAAGATTAGTTATTTCTTGGAAATGAATCGAAGTTAATTTGACAATTTACTGGCACCGACTTGAGAAAATTTTCTGGATTCCTTTCAGTTAGGGTTTAAAGATTTCTGGTCTAATTGTTGTTTTCATAGTTGACGGTAGTTTCAGTTGGTTCTTGGATGTGGAAATCACTATGGCTAATTATACAATTGACTGACATAACCTTGAAAATTTTCAGAAAACGTTAAGGATTGTGCCGTTTGAAGCAGTAGCACTCAGTTTGGAGTGTGGGGAAGCAGTAGCACTCAGTTTGGAGTGTTGGGAAGCAGTAGCACTCAGGGGAAGCAGTAGCACTCAGTCAGAAACCCTAAAATCTCTGACGGATCCAAAACGCACTGCAAGAGATCCGAAGCAGTAGCACTCTGCTTGAATCTGGCTCCAATGGAGGTTGATAAGGTAAGCTCTTACTCAAATTTTGCTGCCTTAATTTATGTGTCTTCGAAAGTAGCAGTAGAATCGATTGAAATCAGTTCTTGAAATAATGGATTATAAAGAATCAAAGCTTTAGTACAAACTAGTCACAGGATTTTGCTTCAGTTTTTGTAATATTGTTTCATTGGGCTGCCGTTGATTTGTTGTCCTTGGATGTTTAATTTCATCTTTTAAGGATGTATCTGTCAAACAATATTCTGTCAATAATTTAGATGTAATTTGTTATAAAATAGAAAATTACACAGTGCATATAACTACGATATGTGCTACTGTGTTAAATTGAAGTTTGTTTCTGCAGTGCATTATTGCTATGTGCTACTGTGTGCAGTTTATATGAAGTTTGTTTCTGCAGTGCATTATTGCTATGTGCTACTGTGTTAAATTGAAGTTTGTTTCTGCAGTGCATTATTGCTATGTGCTACTGTGTTAAATTGAAGTTTGTTTCTGCAGTGCATTATTGCTATGTGCTACTGTGTTTATTTGAAGTTTCTTTCTGCAGTGCATTATTGCTATGTGCTACTGTGTTAAATTGAAGTTTGTTTCTGCAGTGCATTATTGCTATGTGCTACTGTGTTTATTTGAAGTTTGTTTCTGCTGTTCATTATTGTCATGTGCTACTGTGTTAAATTGAAGTTTGTTTCTGCAGTGCATTATTGCCATGTGCTACTGTGTTTATTTGAAGTTTCTTTCTGCAGTGCATTATTGCCATGTGCTACTGTGTTTATTTGAAGTTTGTTTCTGCTGTTCATTATTGCTATGTGCTACTGTGTTTATTTGAAGTTTGTTTCTGCTGTTCATTATTGCTATGTGCTACTGTGTTTATTTGAAGTTTGTTTCTGCAGTGCATTATTGCTATGTGCTACTGTGTTAAATTGAAGTTTGTTTCTGCAGTGCATTATTGCTATGTGCTACTGTGTTAAATTGAAGTTTGTTTCTGCAGTGCATTATTGCTATGTGCTACTGTGTTTATTTGAAGTTTCTTTCTGCTGTTCATTATTGCTATGTGCTACTGTGTTTAAATTGAAGTTTGTTTCTGCTGTTTATTATTGCTATGTGCTACTGTGTTAAATTGAAGTTTGTTTCTGCTGTTTATTATTGCTATGTGCTACTGTGTTTATTTGAAGTTTATTTCTGCTGTTTATTATTGCTATGTGCTACTGTGTTCAATTGAAGTTTCTTTGTGCAATTTATTTTATGTGCTACTGTGTGCAGTTTCTTGTATTTGTGAAATTTATTTGAAGGTTTTGGTTTTTTGTTAATCAAAGGTTTTGTAGTTTACTTTGTTTATAATTCAAATTGGCTACTCTGTGTAGGTGCAAAAGGGTGATGATACAAGGAATAATCACACAAAACCAGTGAGAAGAAAAGCTCTGGCATGTAGGATAAAGTTTCCAAGCACTAGAGTAAAGAGACAAAAGCATAAAGAAGTGGAACAAGATAGGGAAGAAGAGGAGGATGAAGAAAATGAGGAAGCTGAGGATGAAAAAGACAAAGAAGAACAAGACGGGGTAGAACCGGATAATGAAGAAGAGGAGGAGGAAGAAGAAAAGAATGATGGAGCAAGGAACAGTGGCAAAGACCAGAAACAATCATATTGCCAATACAGGTGCAATATGATTGCCTTCCATGATGTGCTTCATAAAGTGTATGAGCAGCTCAATCGTGAAGAAAAGATGAGATTGAAAGCTGAGTTGAAGAAGACGCCATTTTGGAACTTGATTGAAGCTTATGACAAGGGATTGATGACTAAGAACACAACTGCAAAATCAGATCGAGAGATGCATAGGTTAGTGCAATGCTACAAGCCGGCTTTGAAGAAATTTAAGTTTGGAAACAAGTTGGCAGAAATAAGTGTATCGGATGTGCACTACATTTTGGGTTTGCCAAACCAAAAATCAGCTCTCACGGTGCCAAACCCAATAGATGATCCTAAGAAGCCGACTGATCATCCTCTTGTTCAAAGGTTCTTTGCAAATGACCGAAGGATAAAAAAAGCAAGAATCATGAGCTGTATTGATGAGCAGTTAAGGGAAAAAGCTCCTGGGTGGATAGAGAACATGACAAAGTTGCTGCTACTGCATCTGTTCATCACACTACTGTTTGCAAGCTCGGGGTCTACCTTAGGATGGAGCTTTGTGAAATGCATCACTGATATTGAGACAATGAGGAGATATAACTGGGCAAGAGCTGTTAGAGACTATTTGTTATTGTGTTTGCAAGCTGCCACAACGGGAAAAGCAAGGCAAATCAGTGGGTGTGTAGCATTAATCCCGGTAAGTCACTACTGCTACTGCTACTCCTATTGCTACTGTATAGTTAAATTATGTGTTACTTATATCTGTTTTGTTTTTGTTATAGTATTGGATATGCGAGAGGAGTACTATGCTTGTTGAAATTAAAGGCAGAGAAGCAATGACTCCAGGGTGCGTCAAGTGGAGTCTCCCTCAATTCACAAAAGAATTGCAGAAAATGCAAGTTGATGACATAGAGGTGATGGATACGCTACTGTCTGCTACTATATATGGTTATGATACTGTGCAATATGCTACTAACTTGAAAAATATTTTATTGCAGATTGATAATGCAGTTGCCGACAACAATAGAAGCAAACATGGCAAGGAAAACAGTGACGATGACTTTGAGAACCCTCCATCAAAGCATGCTGCTACTGCACAGGCAAAGGGGCAGAAAAGACAAAGAGAAGAAAAGAAGGCCACAGTAGCTGCCAAAAAACCAGCCAAAAAGAGGGTGGCCGAAAAGAGAGCAAAAAGTAAAGAAAATAAGATCTCGAATGAGGGTGCAACTGCACCAGCTGAAAAGGAAAAACGTAGAAATGAAGAAGAGACAGCTGATAATGAATCAGAAGGTTTCGAAGATGAACATGAAGACATGACATTAAGAGATTGGGTAACTACAATGAAAAATTACATTTATAGCAGCTACGTGTACATTTTTACTAAAATCATCTTTGCTTTGTTTTTTAGGTGGATATGAACAGCATGAATTTTGCGAAAAAGATTGACGAGAATAAAGGAGAGGAAGGAATGCAAACAAAAACCACAAGTGGAGTAAATGTCAATGACATGGATTTGGGTGCAACTGAGGAAGAAGAGGTAAATAAATTTAAGTTTCTCGGTTTATGCAGATTTCTTTTGGTCTACTTCACTTTGGATCTTTACCTTGTTTTGATGTAATTTGATTGGTAATAATGTGATACTGCATTATTTTCTAATTTTTTTGAATTATCATTTTCTTTTGGTTAAGGATGCTGCGGATGGTATTAGAGATGACTTTAGCTTTGACACTGGATTTGGGGGGCAGGAAAATGAAACAAACTTTGTCGATCAGGATCGGGATGGAACTGAAGGAGCAGAACCAGATCAAATGCAAAGGAATGAAAAAGCTGCTACTGAGGTCGATCATGATCGGGATGGAACTGACGGAGGAGAACCAGATCAAATGGAAAGGAATGAAAAAGCTGCTACTGAGGTCGATCAGGATCGGGATGGAACTGAAGGAGGAGAACCAGATCGAATGGAAAGGATTGAAAGAGCTGCCACTGAGGCTGATGATGTTGAAAGGAATAGAAAAGCTGCTACTGAGGCTGATGATGTTGAAAGGAACATAAAAGCTGCTACTGAGGCCGATGCAAATTTTATGGATCAAACCCTGAAAAGTATTATAGAAGAGATTGTGAATGAATCTGCAAGGAAAGAAAAAGCTGCTACTGAGGCCAATGAAGCTGCAAGGAAAGAAAAAGCTGCTACTGAGGCTGGTGCAAATATTGCTGATCAAATCTTGCACAACATTGTAGAAGAGATTGTGAATGAAGAGTACAAGAGCAGGTATGATTTGCATTTATATGGTATGATTGTGAATGAACAGATTTGTATGTATCTCTATTATTTTATTATTAAGCTTATTTTTTTGTTTTATATGGTTTGCATTTATATTGATTCATGTTGTGTGGATTGCAATGCTGGTTGTTTTGATGTTGGAATATAGAAAGTTCATAATTGGGTGAGGTTGTATGCTACTGTGTGCAGGAATGATCCAGTTTGGTTCGATGAATGGGAAGCCTTGTTGCAAAGTGAGTACGATGAATTTGGCTATCCAAGCACTGATGAAGAGCAGATCAATACAGTGGAGCATTGGCAAGATGTAGCAATGCTGAAACAAGATATGGCGGGAAGTGCTATCGAGAGCTGCAAAAGGAAGCAAGCTTATATAGAGAGATTGTGGGATGAAAAAGAAGAAGTGTCAAAAAAATACAAAAAGTTGAAGACAAAGTTGAAGAAGAAGCAAGAAGAGCTTAGAAAATGGAGAAACAAATGCAAACAACTAATGATGATAGTGCAAAGGGTAGAAAAAGATGAAGAGGCCAATGAAGATGTTGCTGCTACTGCTGCTCCTGCTGCTCCTCCTGCTGTTGCTGCTCCTGCTGCTGTTCCCGCTCATGCTACTGCTCCTGCTACTGTTCCTGCTCATTCTACTGCTCCTGCTGCTGTTCCTGCTCATGCTACTGCTCCATCAAATGAACCAAGGACACGATCAGCGATAAAGAGAATCAAAGAAAGAACCGATCGGAAAGAGAAGCAACTAGAAGGTTTTGAGGTGCAGAAACCATCGAAGAAACAGAGGAAGAAGAGCAATTAAAGGACTTAACAAACATATTAGTAGTCTATTTTGGTGCACCAATCGTATGGGATTCGGTGTTAAGTCAGTCATCCAAATTAGTATATATTTGTAGATTTGGTGTTGGTATATATTTGTATATATTTTCATTTTTTGTGCATAATCGTATGGGATTCGGTGTTAGTATATATTTTCATGTGCAGAAGATAGGGATATGTTTGTAGATTTGCTATTGCCTATCATTTTTTGATCTTTCAACAAGTAGGATGGGAAGGGGATCAAAATCTTGAATTGCAAAGGTTCTTAAAAGGTTGAAATTGATTCAGATTTTCTAAGCCAAACCAAAATTTAATGTTAGGTTGGTGTGATATTTTCTTGGGGAATTGTAATGTTGGAAGGCATTTGATTGTGGTTTTCGGGTTTGGTGACCAAACATAAAATGAAAAAGATTGAATATACACGGAGGCAGAAGATTGAACATAAAACAAGGCAGCGTGCCGCTGCACCGCCAACAGGCCCTGCTACTACACAAACACTTCGCTACTACACCTGTTTAGGAGGGAACATAAACAAATCTGCTACTTCATTGCTGGAAACCAAAAATATCAATCACTGAAATTAAACTTTTTTCTGTAATTTGCTACAACGAAACAATGTCATATGCTACTGTTGAATAAGCTATTGCTTGAAAACGATCATCCATGACCATTTATCCCTATAATACTCAGTTCCTCATGACATAGAAACTTCTCAAAAACTCAAAAAATTAATCTGAGGCACTGCTACTATATAAAATTGCAGTGCGAACATATATGAATCAAAAAATTGCATGTCATATTGTTGAATCATGCCATCTGCTACTGTTGAATCAATCTGCTACTGCTGAATCATGTTATGTGCTATTGCTGAATCATGTCATATTGTTGAATCATGCCATCTGCTGCTACTGTTGAATCAATTTGCTACTGCTGAATCATGTCATGTGCTACTGTTACTGTTGAATGTGCTACTGTCTCAGATCGCCACATTGCATGACCTGCGATTGTGGTGGCCAAGTTGATCACACCGTGTGCATTTCACTGGTCTGGACTCTTCCCCAAACGACTTGATCCTCCTTGTCCGTGGTCTTCCGGGAGGTTTTCGAGTCTTGGGAGGCTGCAAAGCTGAATCACCAAAACTACTAGGATTGGGCTTATCAAGATCCGGGACTGGAAAAATAGGAAGATCATGAGCACTTCTATAGAATGAGGTCTTCCAGTAATCTTCAATGTAACGGTAAGGGATACGGTTCGCCTTCTGCATTACTTGAACTGCATGAGAACATGGGAAGCACCTAAACTGCCACCAAGCACAAGAACACTCCCTCTCAACCAAGTTCACCATGACATTGCTATCCTCTGTACAAACTTCAAAAATATCATTAGTAGACTGGCTAACTCTCCAATTTCTCCCTGTTTCTATCCTTTTCGACAACTTTTTCTCAAGCTTAGGACATAGCACACTCCTCCAAGTAGAAGATTGAACCTTCCTTTCACAAAAAATCTCCATAACTCTCACACGAATGCCTTCAAGCAACTGAGGCAGCGGCATGCATCTCTCATCCTTAACCATGTTGTTGAAGCTCTCTGCCAAAGAATTACTCATTTCGCCATATCTCTTAGCAGGGAAGCAAGCAATAGCATAGTTTTCGGGTGGCAAGTTAGCAAGAAAGGACTGACCCTGCCCACGACTTTGCTTCCTAAATTCTTCCAACTTTTCATTGAAGATATCTAAAGTCCTAGCATATGCAGCTTGTGTAAACAATCTCACAATGTGTTCCTTAAAAGTAGAACCATAGGAACTTGGATACCTGCCATTCAAATTGTCCTTTAGATGCTTGATACAGTAGGAGTGAGGCGCATTTGGAAACACCTCTTTCACACCATCCAAAAGACCAGCTCCACGGTCTGTCATGAATACAATAGTCCGGTAGTCGCTCGCCAAGATTATTGCCAAATGTTTAAGGAACCACCTCCAATTCTCTTTACTTTCAGCATCAACAATGGCAAAGGCAAATGGGAAAACATCTGGAAAACAAAAAACAAAAACAAAAGCAAGAATAAATAAGACAAAAAAGGATCGAATATAAGAACTGCTACTGCTTTAAAATGCTACTGATACTGTTACTGCTACTGCTACTGCTATTGCCATTAAAGAAATTCAACTTGACAATAGGAAAGCATGCAAAACAAACTCACATCCGATCATCATGTGAAGATCACAAGAAAACACAATAAGGGCTACTACTGCCAGGTTCTCATAAATTACACTAAAAATTCACATTTAATCAAAATTGACATATGCTGCTACTACATGGACAAAACAAAAAAAAATCATAAAAGAAAACTCACTTTAGAAGAAGTTTGCATACCTTTGTTCCCTGTTTTAGCACAAGCACCCAATAGCATCCCCTTATACTTGTTTTTAATAAAAGTCCCATCAAGGAACAACATAGGTCGACAATATTTGAAGCCGTTTATGCAAGCCCCATAAGATATAAACAATCGACTAAAACGATTATCAAGAGAGTCAAGAATGCAATATGAACCGGGGTTAGTTCTCTTTAATGTGTCAATATACCAAGGCAATAGAGAATACCCAAATGCTTCACTACCATGTAACATCTTATTAGCAGCCTCTTTGCCCCTATATGCCATGTGATAAGGAATATCAAACCCATAATCATGCTTGAAATGCTTGACAATATCCTTGGGCTTAATTAAAGGATCGGATCTGACTTTATCAGCCATAATAGTGGAAATAACTTTGGATCCTAACCTCTTATGATTTTGATGCCGGACAACACCAACACAAGAATGATTATTCACCAACTTTATTATATGGAAATAACCACTAGCCTTGTTTAAGGAAGCATAAACATACCATTCACACCCATCGGAATCTTTCTTGGCACAAGTAGCACTAACACGGCACTTGTCATTCTTAACATAGTTAAACTCAAACCCCTTCTCAACTGCAAACTTGCACAACTTATCCCGAAATTCGACGGCACCACCAATGAAAACTTGACCAATCTTATATATATTGTCATTCCAATCACTAGACATATACTTCCTTTTAGACTTGTTGCTCACAAAATTTCCAATTATCATGTTGTTGTCATCCTCAAGGTTTGAATCATCACTACTAGCATGATCTTCATCAACAAGTTCAGGGATATTCACAATAGCAGTATCCACAGTAGCAGCAATTTCCTGTTTATCGACACACATCTTGGAACAAGCTCCAACATCAAGAACATGTATATCTATAAAGGGAAAATTTAGCAGTTGGAAGATATCCAACATGATCAAAATATCATCGTCACACTCTAAGTAGCAATTGGGGCAATCGTTAAGTGCATATCTAAAAACAAATTGACCATCCTTGAGGTTTCGAAACCTTGAGGAAATTTTGGCACACAAATTTTCATACGTGGTGCTTGATGACAACGGTAAAAGAATAGTCTCTGTCCCATATGTAAATCTTCCAAATGTTGACTTTGACATACTATAAAACACATGTAGAAAACTATTATTAATGTTATATACTGCTACTGCACAACCTGAAAGCCAAAATATTAGAACAGCTACTATGATAATAGTAAAACTAAACATCACATCAAACTCTGCTACTGCTCTACAAGATATCAAACCTCAAATATACAATAATCAACCACCTGCTACTGCTATTACACAAATTCAAACACCTGCTACTGCTCTACTACAATCATAACACAATTATAAACCATCAGACACTAAAATCACAATACTCCAATTATAAACCAACTCAGACCTCAAACTTCAGGATTGAATATCATAGCCTCGAAGTATATTCCCGTTCCAATTATAGGTAAAAAATCAACAGACAAATTCAAAATAGAAAAGTAAAAAGAAAAAAGAAGAATCAAATTCAACCTAAAACGAGTTCAATAATTCAAAACGAAACAAATTGAACCAAAACTAGAAGAAATTCACAAAAAATTGGATGAAACAGTAGATGATCAAAATCTTAGAAAGCATGAAATTGACACAGAAGCATGAATTTGAAGCAAGAAGACATGAAGAATCAAAAAACTTACATGGAAATTCGATCGCTTTCAATAGGAGAAGAGAAATTGGAAAGCTTCCATGGACGGGTTCTCTCACTGCGTTTCAAATTAAAGAAGAAGAAGAAGAAGCTGTCGCTGACGAAGGAGAAAGATAAAGAGAGAGAGAGAGAGACGGTATCTGTAGCAGTAAGGGAATATATTCCCAAAAAAATAAGTTAAGGGCAAATAAGTAATTAACCTTATAACAGGTGGCAAGTGGAGATCAACTTGTCCTTATCTGTAAGATTTTGTCCTTGGATGTTTAATTTCATCTTTTAAGGATGTATCTGTCAAACAATATTCTGTCAATAACTTAGATGTAATTTGTTATTTTATATTTGACCAACTGATAAAGTCAAAAAACACCACTCGGATAGGATTCACACGTTTCTTCAATAGTATTACATCAATAAAAAAATTGAATCTTTGTTTTAACACTCTTGAAACGAACCTCTTTATTTGCTTTCTCTATTTTTTTTTTTTTTTAGAGGTTTAAGTATGTATGATGTCATCAATCTCGGATAACGTAATTTTTTGCTGGTTTTAAAAATTTGGTGGTTCAAGAGAAATTAAGTCCACTTTTCTGATAGTTGATAATTTGCTTCAATGACCTAGCATAACGCTCTGTTAGGGTTTGTGGTGCGGCTGCCATTCTTGGTTGTCATGTCCTATACCTACTCTCCATTCATGGAGAAAATCTCAGGCTTTTGCCTCTTCATCTTCGTCTTCCTTGTCTTCGGAGGCAGTGTGTCTGTTGAGCGGAGTTTGGGCGCTGATGGGACTGTGTCGGTGGGCCAAGTTGTTGTTGGTACACCATCGGAGGGATGCGGTGATTACTGGGAGGAGTGGGATCCAGGGAGCAGTCTCGGCGATCTCAGGGTTTTGGGACAAGGTCTCGCTGCAGATACGATGGTGATAAGGGCTTGGTCGAATCGTTGGTTGATGGATAAGGGCAGAGGGGATCTGGTTTCTTCTTCTGCTGGTGGCTTTGGATCTTCATCTGCGTGGGGCTACGACGATAGGTTGAAGAACGTCGGATTTTGGTGCGAGGTGAGGGGATGGGGTTCTGGTGGTGATGGTCGAGCGAGGGGGTTGGTTTGTTGGGACTTCAATGGCGGTGTTCTGTTCGTCAGCGATGGCTATTGTAGTTTGGCATCCTCCATTACAGGTTCTCAGGACGCGTCCGCCGATGCTGCTATCCAGCTAGTTGGCATGGCATCCGGATCTGGGATCCGGGTGGGCTTGGCAGATGGAGCCGGATCTGGGATCCGGGTGGAGTTTGGTTTTGGCTTGCGACCCACAATCTTTGTTGGGTTTTTATGATTTGCTAGAATGGATTGGGGCTCCTGTGCCTTATTGGTATTGGATCCAGGACCCAATTCTATGGTATTTGTTCGTGAAAAATCGTCTGCCAACATGGCCATGTTCTGCCACCCTTGGCCGGCTTCGATCTTTAGGTGGGAGAGTGCCTTCACTCTGACGCCAAGTTGATTTTTGTCAATTTGTGCATTGGAGTTCGATGGGTAGTCAAACCACCGACTACTCAATTCACTACATGGCTGCAATCCGTAGTGTAAAATCAGCGCTGCGTCTCGACGTTGCTGCTCCTTGTGTTATTAAGTTTTTATATTTCATATGTATTTTCTTTTCGGGCTGTTTTATTCCTTTCTTGATGTCTTTTGGCATCGTATCGTTGTAATCTTTCACTTTCAATAAATGGCTGACCTCCTTCGATTCAAAAAAAAAAGTCCACTTTTCTGATTAATTTTTACTACTTTTCTTTAACAAACTAATATAATTATTAAATGAACCAAAAGTGAAGATTGCATGGCATTGTAACCAGTACATGAGAGAAAAGCTCTACTAGGATTTCTTCTAGGGTTTTCTTTTTTTCTTTGCATCTTGTCGTATGTCGCTGAACATTGGTGGACAAGGTTTCAACAAGGCTAATAGCGTTTTTGGCTATCTTTGAAAACGGGAAGTGACTTTCGCTGGAGGTGGCGTGGCGGCGCTCTCGAACAACCATTTTGTAGTGGGGAGGCTGTTGTATTCCAAATGCAGGCTCGATGTAGGGCTTTCATGGGTACTATCTCCTCCATTTGAAACCTGAAAAATAGGCTATCTGCATGCAAGCAGGGAGAGAGGTTTGTGATGAAATTCAAGGGTAGAGAAAGAGAAAGATCAATCACCAATAGAGGGCCTTGGTTTTATGGTAGTCTCTTCTTACCCTAGTTGCTTTTGATGGGCTTGCTTATCTGGCTAGGGTTCTTATCCCCACTCTCTTGGTTTGGGGTTGAAATCCTGGGGCTTCCACCTACGTTGATGATTGAGGAGGTCGTGTATATAGTCGGGCACAAGGTCCTTTTCCTCAATAAGACTGGAATCCACAAGGGTCTGCAAACTAGGGTTAGAATCTGGCATGATATCAGTGCACCGGTGTGGCAAGCTTTCCCGATGATGAAGTTTGAGTTTGTACCAATAGTCTTTGCCACGCTTCATTTCAAGTATGAGTGATTTATCGAGAAAGCGGGATGTTGGAGCACTCTGCTAGTGGTTGTAAAGGGCCGCCAGAAACTGGGGAGGCTAATATTGCGGTGGCCGGTTTATCTTCTGCAAACCCTAACCCTAGATCTGCTAGGGTCTGGAGGAGCAGATTGTGGTAATCCGGTGAACCTATTCAAGATAGCGCAGCTGCTGGCTAGGCAGGTTGCACATTACAGGGCTGCTAGTGCTCAATTTGATGCAGGACATTATGCTGACGCTAATGAAAGCGTAATGGTGACAACGCTAGCAAAGGTGCCACATGTGATTGGTGTTAAACAAAGGGCAGAGGCAGAGTTACTGACCCATGCTAAACTCTCCAAATAGGTGGTGCCTTTCAAACATATTCAATTGGATTTTGAGCACTCCTTTGTTAACTTTGCTTCGCAGGTTGGAGGCATTATTGTTTCACTGGCTAAAAAAGGCCGATTGGGGAGGTCACGCCCGCGGGGCAGTAAGAATAAGCCTGCTAGTAATGTTTCTCTAGATAAGGCTTGCAAGCTTCCTAAGAAGACTTAGAGAAAGTTGAAATTTCAGTTTGAGGCTTCAAGTGAGTTGGTCGTTATTGGATCATAATTCATATACATATTTGTGCCCTAAAATATGGAAATTACTTGTTCTAAAGTCCAATTTAATGTTGACTAATCAAATTCCATGTTTTGTATAAAATCTTGACAAGAGGAGAAAAAAGTAAAATTCCGGCAAATTTTCCATGCACCGCCACTTTTGGAGGCACAAGTGGCGGTGCACCACCACCCACGGTGGTGCCATGTATTTTCCGGCCATATATTCATGGAGGTGCAAGGAGAATGAGTACCATAACATCTATTCCATTACATCCATTCACCATCATTCTATCTTAACCAAATTCCAAACCTTTTGGTTCCACTTCAACCAAACACTCCCTATTACCCAAAAGTTCACCATCATCATTACTTCAATATCTATAATGTTTTAGGCTTAATCACCATCCCTCACTAGGGCTGGGTTCGGTTCGGTACCGAAGTTGCAAGCCCAAAACCAGCTACCGTACAAGACTATTGTGATGACCTAGATTTTCGTCATTTAATTTTAGTAATTAATAATGGATCAGTTGTACGAATTATTGTTATTATGCTTTATTCGTATGTTGTATGTGAAGTGGAATTGTTTTGGACAATTAATTATTCGAAAAGTGTGGATTTAGGGGGGGGGGGTTCAAGGTTGACTTTTGATATGTTGAGATTCTTTAAAAATTTCCTTCACAAAAGTCGTAGAGTGCATCGATACGAGTTCGTGGACATGTGGAATGCGAAAACCGGAGTTCGTATGAGAAAGTTATGAGCGTTTGAAAATTTGGAAAGTTCTATATATAGGGGTTTCTGTTTTCGGAAATCTCCATTTTTATTTTTGGAAGTTTCCAAAACAGGAAAGCTTTCAAACTCTTCATTCTCTATCTTTAGTGAGCGACCAGACCCGGCTTTTTCTCCGATCTCCGGTGACCTCTACCGATGCAGCAAGCCCAGACCGACTCTCCTCCACCGTGCGCTCTTCCCTGTGACGTCCTCTATCGACGATTCTCACCGTGTGTGGCCCTGGAAGGTGGTAACTTTTGGGTGCAGTCCGACCCGATAGGAATTCCTAGCTCCGGCAACGTCGTGGCTTCAAGTTTTCTGTTTTGAGTTTGTAGGAGCATCCTCAAGCTCCATGGTGTTAGTTTTGATCAATTCATGTTGGAATCAAATCAACTCACGGTGGCTTGTGGCGGAGACCTAGGTCGAGTTGGCTTGAACCCCAGGTATTAAAGTTGTTTTATTTGGTGTTCTTGACATTTTGGACGGTTGGATTAATCTAGTTTTGAATTTTGGTCAGTGGTGGTTATGCCACTGACTTTGGCGGCGTTTTGGCTGCCTTTAGGCTATGTAATTGATAGTTTCTGGTTTTATATATCATCTACTCATCAATACGAGTGTTTCTATATATAATACGTCATTTTTGGAGATCGTATGAATATGTTGTGATTTTTTCACGGTTTCGGACCGTTCGATGATTCGATCTGTGAGGATTTGAGCGTTCGATCGACTTGTAGTTTTGACATATCGATCGTAGAAGTATTCCGGAGACATTGGGTGGTCTCGGATGTGGTTTAGCCTCGATTGGCACCACTTTTGGGGATTTTTGTTCAAAACGGGGGTTTCAGACTTAAATCGTTTGTGATTCGTTACTAAGTTGAGACTGTATGTGCTTAGGTATTTGACGAAGTATTCTTGGACAGATATTTTGTGGTTATGCTGCTTTGTTCTGTATTGAAGACGCAGCGGGAATTTCGAGGTGAGTAATCTACAATGTTCATTTACGAACGGAATTACCTTTATCATTTTGAGAGTTATTTATTTAACTGCAAACTATAGTTGATATTAGTAGACATTCCTGAGTGGATGACTACGTATATATATATTTACGTGAAATATATATGTATTGGTGGTTTTTGGTGATTGATGAAAACAATATGCATGAATAGTGCTTTTTATTATTTTATGTTGTGGCTTTTCGGAAAACAAATGATTGTGAAATGATGATTTCTATTGTTTTGAAAAGCATTGAGATTTGTGTAACATTTTGAGTCCTGTGCGACTCCTTTAATGTTTTATTCCGAGGCACTGAGAAGTCCGAGGAATTAAGGTCGAATGATGACCTTAGGCAGTATATCGAGTAATCACGTCTTTGGCCGAACGAGTGGTTATAATTTCAGTTAGAGCTCTAGTCTGTCTGCCAGTGTAATTCATGGGGTAACGGAGCGAGGTTATATCTAACTCATAAGTTTGTGTTTTAAGGAAACAAGGTGTGAGTTGCTTTTCTTATATACGATTTGCAGGAAATCAAGGTGTGAGTTGCTTTCCTCATTTCTTGATTCGAAAGAAAACAAGGTGTGAGTTGCTTTCTTTAGTTGGTGTTTAAGGAATCAAGGAGTGAGTTGTTTTCCTTATTTACGATTCAGAAGAAATCAAGGTGTGAGTTGCTTTCTTTGTTTCATGTTGATAGAAATCAAGGAGTGAGTTGCTTTCTGTTGTTACGTTTTGAAAGGAACTAAGGAGTGAGTTGTTTTCCTTTATTCGTGTTAGTAAGGAGATCAAGGCGTGAGTTGTTTTCCTTAGTTTTGGTGCAAGTTATTTAGTGGTGGTTTTGAGTTACTCATACGAGCTTTCATAAGCTTACCGGGTTTGTTGTGTGGCAGCTTGGTGCACTATTCAATGGTGTAGAGGTTAATCCTGCAGGTCAAGATAATCATGGCTGAAGCTAAGGTAGCGTCTTTGCAGCTTTAATTACGGTAGGAAGACATTTTTGTGAATTTACCGTTGATAAAGACTTCTGTTGTGTAGTAAGTTCCGAGGAGCATTTACGTTTTATTTTGTGGTGACAATTTAAATCTTAAGCATTTGTAATATATACTCTGTGGAGCGGATCAATATTGACATAGTGGGTTCAGGACATCAGTATGTACTTGGTTTAAAGGGAAAAAGTTTCCAGGTATTTTGTATTGATGGCTGAACCATCACACATGTATAATTATGAGATTATATATCGACTTTTATTTGTGTTAAAAATCAGGGCGTGACAAGTTTGGTACACAAAATCTTCTCCCATTACCGGCCATAGAAGTCGGTATACCAAGAGGCTCGGTTGGTATCAGTTGGTTGGGCCTCCAACCAAGTTTTTAACAAGAGTGAAGAGTTGAAGAATCACCGAGCTTGAAGAATCACTAAATCGAAAACCCAGAAATCGAGCTTGAAGAATCACCGAGTTCGAACCCAGAAATCGAACCCAAAATTTCTGCTTTGCTACTAAAAAGTGTAAAACCCAGAAATTGTGAGATTGTGAGAGTCATGAGAGTTAGAAATTTGATTGAAATACTAAAAACCAGAAATTCGACTTACCACTTTTGGTATTGAACCCAGAAACCTAGAGTCATGGGAGAGCTGGAAAGCTAGAAGAGTGGAAGTCCAGTTTAACCAGAGCTACTGAAATCCTATCATGGCCGAAGAGAGAGAGAGAGAGAGAGAGAGAGAGAGAGAGAAGAAAGAGAGGAGAGACCACGTTTCTTTGAAGAGTTTGAGAGGCTCAGAGAAGAGAGAGTCCAGAAAGAAGAAAGAAGAAAGAGGAGAGAAGAATAAAAAAACTAAAAAAAATATGAGTAATTAACTAATTATACATGACTTCGGTATGGTACGGTATATCGTGTATATATGAAAATTAAAACAATTATCGTACTGTGTATGTGGAGTCGATACAGTTGTACCGTACTAAGAGTTCGGTTACCGGCAATGTCGGTTACCAACTTCTTTGGTTCGGCTCGGATTCAGTTGGTTGGTTTGTCTCTGCTAAAAATGTCAGCCCTATCCCTCACTCATCATTTCCTACTCTACTCTACACCATCATTCTCATACTCTTTTGCCCTTATTATTGGGATCTATTACCACTCCAACACTCTTTCTTTTTACTCCATTCATGAAGCTAGCTGCTCCCTTTGCCTTTCTTCATCATTTTACACCTCTTTATTCCCTATATAAGCATCCCTTCATTACACTTTTCAACCATCACCCATTACCACCCCATTACATCTTCTTTCTCTCTTCATCTCCTCCATAAAACCTCCATATCCACCTCCCAAAATCCAAATCCATAAAATCCATACTCCTCTTACCACTCCATCTCCTCCATCACCACTACCACAATTACCATCTTCCACTACCAAAAACTCCATCACCACCAGCACTACTCCATCACTACCACTTAAAGTTAGTCAAGGAAGCATCATATCTTCATCACCATTTCATTAATCATCAATAAGAAGTTCATCATCCACCAATTCCATCACCAAGGAGGATTCAAGAAGGAGGAAAACAAAGGAGGAGCTAGCCATTGATTATTCAAGCTTTAACTAGTTCATTCTTTCCTTAACTCTTTAATTTATCTTGATGTACTTTATAGATTTAGTGCTAATTTGTACAATTATGAGTGAGTAATTACTTTGTTGGGGTTAGGGTTGAAAGCCCTATCCAAACATGTATGAATTGTTGTTTTAATTTATAGTTGATGTTATTTGTGATTTCATCTTCATATGCTAATTCAAGAAGTGAATGCATGCTTTCATTCAAACTTAACTACTTTGAATGTGTTGTGTTTGTCATCTCATGAAAAAAAATATTTAGGAAGTAGTTAACCTTGAGCATTTATAGCATGATAGCATTCTCTATGTGTATATGAAGGTTGTGAGTTTCTAGATCTAGGATTGGTTTGCTTGCATGATTATCTAAACTCAAAGCTTTATGCATCTAGGAACAATGAATTGAGACTTAACCGGTAATAGGATTTGTTCTTAGGTAGTTAATTCTAGACTTATCCGGTTGGAATTGATAACATTAAAGAAGTTTAAGCCTTTATAGTCTTATCCGGATGCAAAGAGAGTAATTGGGAAATCAGAATAACATCACTTGTATTTGAACTTCAATACATGCAAGGGAGGTTAGTGGTAGACAATTCAACCCCTATTTTCATCCATTATATTACTAGTTTAGTTTAGAGTAGTTTATGTTACATTTGAGCTTTTATTTTAATTTGGTTCACCACTCTATCCAACAAACAATCTCACTGCCACCACAATGCACGTACTCACCATGAGCTTAGATTTCTTGTGAATTTAGGTTTGTGATTGTACATTTGCATATTCTAGCTCTCCTTAGGTTAACAC
The DNA here is from genome assembly GCF_002994745.2 of Rosa chinensis. Taxonomy (NCBI): domain Eukaryota; kingdom Viridiplantae; phylum Streptophyta; class Magnoliopsida; order Rosales; family Rosaceae; genus Rosa; species Rosa chinensis. Next base: position 40,080,303 of record NC_037088.1, read on the forward strand.
CTAGCTAGTGAAAGGAATCCAATCCCTATACTATTTTTTGTACCCCTTATACTTGAGGATGACTATTTGGTTAACAATCGTTACTTTTGGCGAAGCCCTCTATGCGTAGGGAGGTCCTAGAAGTGTTAAGAATAAATTGGATTAGAAATTTGGCTTGTTGCTTTCTTGCTAGTGTCAGGTTTCTTAGTTACTTGATTTCGGTTATTATTAAATGCATCTTTAGGTAGATTTCTAGTTTCTAGGACTCTCAGCAGTAGCTCATTTCTGACGGGCTCTTTATAGGGTGGGTTATTGTGTAATGTTTTTCTCTTACTACCTTGAATGGATTGACACCCCAATTTGATAAAATAAAATAAAAAATAAAAAAACTACAATGTTTTTGAATGTATTCAAATCAAAAGTTTTTTTTTTTCTTTTAATTGAGAACCAAGATTGAATTATGTAAATCCAATAATATAAAACCAAATTCATAAGACATAATAATTATTACATATGAACACTCAAACTTCAATATGAACCAATAAAGAAGGGAAGAGAATTAGAGAAGTTGAAGTTGAAATTAGGGTTTCTATCATTATCTTTGTTTATAAATTTTTGCATTTTAGTGGCGAGCGAAATAAGAGCAACCTAAACTGTGAAAACGGGGTTGTGGAAGAAGAATATAAGTGTTGTGCTGTTAGGCAAAGCGGTGATTGTTGTACCCTAGATAGCAAGAGGCCAAGAGCACGTGTCTTTTTATGTTTTATGGAAGAATTTTAACTGCAAAAATGCAGCCTCTTTTATTTTATTTGTTGTAAAAGACGTTTTTGTCGATGAAATATCCCCCAGTCTTGGTGTGCTAGTTTACATTTTACTTTTTATGGGAGGTTTTTGTTGATGAAAAGTCATCGACATAATGTGGCCATGATTCTTTATTATTATTTTTTTTTTATGTTAACCTTTTAGCTCCAAATTTCGTCTATAAAGTGGTGTCTTTTTACAATGGTGTTCACCTAAGGAACTGGTTAAAGGGACTCTAAGGAACAAATAGATCACAACACGAGTTAAATTTAAAAACTGAAATGATAACAACTTAAAAATTGTGTATTTATTTTCAGCCGTCAAATTCACTTGTCCCTCATTACAAGAGTTATTTAATTTCGGTGGTGGATCAATTAGCACTTGATGCTGAGAATATATAGATCCCACATGGGAAAAATAGGACGTTGACTATGAATTATAAGGGTTTGGACCACTCCATCCATTGACAATTGATTTTGGATGCGAACCTCAGATTACTTTAACATGGTATCAAAGCTGGTTATCCCACGTGTGCATGCCTCACGGTTGCACGGGCTCCACGTCACCCAAAGTTATTCATGTTTATGGCTTAAAAATTCGCCACACGTGCGGGGGCATGTTGAGAATATATATATATATATATATATATAATTCTTTAATGATTTTTTCTTCAAAAGTCTTGATTCTTTGTTGAAGAAAATGTTCTTGTAGTTGGGCTCCTATGCCAAAACTAGAGAGAATGGAGAAATGAAAAACTTGCAATTACTGAAGGAGGGATACTCCTTATATAGGCCTTGGGGCCCGAATTGCACGAGCAGCTACTTTTATTGGGAAAAGGCGTTTTTGCCTCGTGGATGAACAGTAAAAAGTTACTATTTATGAATAGTCAACTGTCTTGGTAGTAGCGACTCAAACTCTGCATATGGGTCTTCACTGTCTTAGTAATCAACCTACCTGACTGGTTTACCGGGAGTATCGGGATGACTGTGAGATGATGATGAGGACTGGAAAGAAGTTTCTTCTTCATCTTTAGGTTCATCTTCATCATTACTTAAATTAGCCGGTTGCTCCAAGAGTTTTTTGGATAACTCTTTTAATTCTGCTGACTTGGAAGATGTATCTGATTTTGCTTTCCCCTTGGACTTGAAAGAGGACTGTAACTTGGGAGGTTGTGGTTGTGACTGTGAGGTGGATGTCTGTTGAGGCAATTTTGTATTAACTGGTGAACTTGACTGATGGAGTAACTGGAAATTCTTCATTTACTTGGGAGACGATTATGTCATAAATGAACTTATCCCACCATTTGACTAGGAAATGTCTAGATACCACATTTTCTTTTAATTCATAATGTCATTTGAAAATCCAAGGGACTTTGTATTTGGCCATAAAATGCAATGTGACTGGGAAATTTGTGTCATAATTTGTGAAGTTCCCGACTGTTGAAAAATAGGTGACTGAATCTTTTATTGGTTGCGGAAGAAGATCAAATGGGCATCCATGAGCCCAACTACAAGAACCTTTCCTTTAACAAAGAATCAAAACTTTTGAAGAAAAAATCATTACAAAATTATATATATATATATATATATATATATATATATCCCACATGGTAATGAGACATTGTCTATGAGTTTATAAGGGTTTGGGTCACTCCATCCATTGCTAATTGGTTTTCGATGCAAACTCCATATTACATTATCATAGACTATGCTTGTTGACTCTCCATGATGTTGGCAATAACAATGAAATTTTGAGTGTTTGATTGTTTGACCTTTGCAAAAACTTTTTGTTGTTGCGAAGTTTATTGTCTCAAATTTTTTGAAGGTCCTTTCTCCTAAAGAAATGACTGCTATTTATGTAAATCTAATTGGGTCTCAATTTGAAAATTTCAATTGCAATTACTTAATTTGTAATATCAAACTTTAATTTAATTTAACTGGAGATTTAGTTCTATTTGGTTTGATTTAACTAATTTAAATTCAATCACATTTAATTGTGTAAATTTGTCAACAATTAAATTGATTTTATTTGATTTAGTAAATTAAGATAATTTATTTACTTTTCTATCATTGATTGACTGATTGACATGGCTTTTGAAATGTTGACACATGTCATTTTTGGAGTATACTTTGTTTGAGGACTGAATCATTATATATGTGTATTTATGAAAATTATAAGAGCATCTTAGCTATTTTGAAGAGCATGTTTAGCTTTTTATATATTTCAGCAGCGGCACCAGACTCTTAAGTGGCTCTCTATTATAACTTTTAGTTATTTCACTCCTAAATATAGAGAGTGAGATGAGGCACTCTATAATTTAAAACATTTGTTTTGAGCTATTTTATGTAATTTATAAATATATTTAAAATATTTAATCTTCATTTAAAAAATAATATAAATTCAAAACTAGCTAAAATAGAGAACACTGATACAGACATATTTCTAAAGTGGCTAGCCAAAATTACTGTTTAGCTAGTTTGGGTAAAATTTAACTCAAAAATGGATAACATTGCTAAAGATGCTAGCTATTTCTTAGCCAAACTTGCTAAAAAACTATTTTGGCTAGTCACTTTTAAGATACATCTGCATCAGTTCTCTCTATTTTTGCTAGTCTTGAATTTATATTGTTCATTGAATGAAGAGAAAATTGTTTAAATGTATTTATAAATTACATATATCAACTTAAAAGAAAAGTTTTAAATTAACAAAAATGATAGAGAGTCTCATCTCACTCTCTATATTTATTAGCGAAATAGTTAAAAGTTAAAATGGTGAGCCACTCAGAAGTTTGGTCCATTTGCCAAAATTGATAAAAAGCTAGACATGTTTTCCAAAATAGAGAGCCAAAGCAGAGTATGCTAAAAATGCTCTAACTTGTGCAAATTTGACTGGTCACCAAAGTATTGACTGGTCTTATGTTTTTTGGTCCTTGACCCAAAGTACCAAAATGAGTAAAAATTAGAGGTTTTTCTATCCAAGTTCTTTTTGTTATATAAAAGTTGGATGTAGTCCGCGCATCTTTTCTTGTTAATTGCAGTCCATTTGCTAATGTATCTTAAAAGTGCCTAGCCAAAATAGTTTTTTAGTAAATTAGTTTACCTTATCTGGTTCTAAAAAACTAATTTGAAATTATTTACCTTATTTGGTTCTAAAGGTAAATAATTTCAAATTCACTGATTAAATCACAATTTTAGCTCAATTTTAAATTTCAAATTCAAATTCCAAAATTTTATTAATAATTTTCAGACATATAAGATTAAATGCATTCCTATGAAATCAATATACCTAAGATGTAGGTATCGAATACTTATATGCCTACATTATAGGATGAAAAACATTAGAACAAAAATTCAAAAATTATTACTTCAATTGTATCTATATAGTAGGTATTTAAAGTTGTATAGTAGAGATTTGACCTACCTAGACATACGAAGCAGGAAAAGAACCATAGAATATATGACCAATCTAATCAAAAGATACAAATATTTACATATAAATCCTATACCTATGTACGAAGTCATGGGTTCGAGTTACCATGGGGCAGGAGTGAAACCATTTGATCCTCGTTAAAATATATATATATATATATATATATATATATATATAACCTATACCTAATTAAAAGATAAAGGTATGAAAGAGAAAGTGAGAGATAATGAGAGAACCTTAGATATAGAGATATAGAGAAACTTGGAAATTTTTTAAACTTGTGAAATCTTACTTATAAATAAGGCATGTAAATGTAAAATAAAAATATCTGATCAAATTCTATGACAAATGTTACATATAACACCATAATCAATTCTATATTAAACATAAACGAAAACTTCTTACCAAGTTTATAATAAAGGTAGCTGTGAATTGAAGAAATCACGTTAGTAAGACCTAAAAACGAACTAAAAACGAATTAAGAAGGGAGAAGCCACACAAAAAATACAAATATGAGAGAAAAACTAATAAATGAAAAAAATGAGAAGTATGTGTTAGAAAGAAGATATGTATGGATGGAGAGGAAAAAAGAGATGATTCGGTAGAAAAGAAGAATAAGAATAAGAATAAGAAGAAGGAGGAGGAGGAGACAATATGTAATAGGCAATAGTAAGGAAAAATAATGTCTTAATATATAATGATTTCTCTTTTGAATTCAATCAAGGAAATTGATCCGGACTACATCCAATATGAGGTGTGAATTTTGGCCTTAAATCAAATTAACTCTAAAAATTATCTCACTCACCTCAGCAATATATTTTTATTCCCACTAACCCAATTTGAAGCCAAATGACTATTTTACCCTCAACTTAATTACTAAACTACAGCCACTGCCACACTCTCTTTCTCTCTCATCCCACCGGTGTATGATCTCTCTATTATGGCAGGGTTTGATTGGAGGAGGGGCTTGGGATGGACCAGCTGTTGTGGTGGTGGGTGAACCCGGTACAGTTTGCCCTTTTTATGTTTCCCCCAATAGAGAATGAATGAGCTGCTACTCTTCTTCCGTCTCTATTTTGTTACGCAGATTTTGGCTCAATCAATTCAATAGGGTTTAATTGCGTTTGTACGTTCAACTTTTGACTTTTTTTTGTTAAATCCAGAAATTACTTACTTTTTACTCTAGGTATCTATAACTCATGAATAAATATTTTTTTCATTTTGATTAGTGTTCATTGCATTATATTTCATACATTTGATTCAAAATTAAACCAAAACGAGGGGGAAAAAAAAGACCATTGGTGAGGTTGGTAAGCATAAACTGGATTTCACAAAATTTTGTAGGTGTTGTATTTGACGAATGAATCGTGTTAAGTTTGTTTAGTGTGAACAGGATATGCAATAATTATTACAAAATTGAACGAGATTATCTCTTAAACCTGTTAAGACAAACACACAACTCTAAGTCATTTATTTTCCTTGCTCTTCTCCACCATTTCTCTCTCACAACCTCTTTTGGTCCTTCAATTTAATTTTTAACCTTTTTTAAAAGCTATTTTAAAAAGAACCATATATAAGGGTATAAAAGGCTGTGATTATCCTTATGTTTAATATATGTTCCAAAAATCCATTTCTTTTCTCCTACTTTTCAGTTCCCTCACTTCTCCTATTATTATTACAGTATTATCTTCTTCTTCTTTTTCACCCTTCTCATATATACATTTGTGGCCATTTCCTTCAATTGTTAAATAATCTGTTATGTTGTAGTACCAGTTTTCAATATCATTGATATTGGAAACTCATTAGTGCCTCTGTTTTGCTTTATTTGGCCATAGATGTATATAGATCGAGCATATGGATTCCATTTCAAGAGTCTTGAGTCCATTTTAGGTATGACGTTGTACTAGAAGAACTAAAATTTTCATCGTGTTAAGATGACTACTTTTAGAATGTGTCCATCTCATTGGATTTACGACTATATTCTCTATACTAGGGGATATCAAACAACATAATCATTTTAGGCCCTACTGGAAAGATAATTTGGATTCTGATTTCAATTCCAAATCTCAATGGTTCAAAATCTGTGTAACTAAAATCAGTGTCACTACCACAGAGGAATTTCAAAGTAGAGATTTCAAAATTGTGTCACCCACCACTACTTAGTGCAATTGTTGTGAATCTTCAACCATGTTACAAAAATCATCCCAAGCATTTCTGTAACTACATTTGATTATTTGATTTGTTACTTGGATGGTGGGAGGAGAATGAGAGAGAAAGCTCGAAAGAGAGGAGAGATAGAAGAAGATATAAAGCAATGGTTTCTTGGATTTAGGAGAAAGTATTTCCTTTGTGTGAAGAAGATGATCCAGAAGGGAGAGGAGAAACTCTTTCATCTCTTTTGTGAGCCAATGAACTACAAGTTTTTGGTTATTGGTTTCTGAGGAGTTTGGAGATATAAAAAGTTAATGAGGCTGACTAAGACTCCCATATGGTCATTTTTCAACAATTTTAGAAAACAAGGTCATAATTCAACTTAAAGGCTCAAATTTGGGTATTTTTCAAAATTTATCTTGTTGGATGAGAATTGAATGAAATGAAAAATAAATTGATGGAAGAAGAAGATGAAGAGGTCAAACTTTTGAAAAATTTAGTGTGAGAAATGAGAGGGAGAGGATGAATATTTATAGAAACTTTAGAAATAGATTTCGGTAATTTTTTTAACTTTCGAATTAATGTTTGGGTGAAAAATAGAAAAAGTTACTGTTGGTATTTAATTACAGCCGTTGGATTGAGATCAAACTAATGTGATTAAATAATCGTTACACACATTTGGGATTTCGAAATATGGCCATGTGAAGCAGGTGTGGGGCCTACCCAAATCAATCGGGCAAAACGTTGGGCAAGAATCCGTCATTGAACTGCCCAGGCAGGTGGTCCCCACTCGAGTCCCACCTATTGGTCAGACAATTAATACGCAGTGCATTGACGAATCCTTCTTAGTCACCTGATTAGTTGATTGGTGCATATGCTCTTCTTAGGGCTAGCAACCATCTTTAGACTAATTTGGAGCTCTTAAGTCTCAAATTCAATAAGTTGACTTAATGCGAAGTACTTTGTAGGCCCAATGACAAAGAGAGTCTTGAGATCAAGGAAATTATGTCTATAAATCATGCTCTTCTTACCAAACTTTACAACTTAATTCAAGATGATGAAGGTATATATATGGAGCCTGGTTTTTAAAGAGTTGGAAACAAGATTCTACTTTGATTTTTGAATCACTCTTAGAAATCCCCCTGTGAGTGTTCTGGCACTTAGAAAAATGTTATCAACCGGTGGATTGGTGATGACACCTCTTAAGTTTTGGAGAGATAAATAAAAAAATAAAATAAAACCAACGCAAGAAGGAATGAAACTTTGAATTACGTGATATGTGCGGATAGTTCTAAATCTTTTGTGAACTTTCTTATAGATTTTCCCACAATCAAACGTGTTTGGAACTCTAATATATTGTTTTTAAGGATTAATGTCTCAAAATTCCAATTCTATCACATTTGTTCCTCCTAAGTATTTTGTTCCTTCTAAGTTGTACTTATATAGAAAATTCCCAATAAATATATATATATATATATATATATATATATTTATATCCTTTTTTAGTGTTTTTTGTTTTGACTGTTTTACCCCCTCCTTCACTGTCTACCCACAAAATCACCGCCATTCTCGAAGCCACAAAATCTGCAACGGCTCTGTCCTTACTATCACCCTCTACAAGACTACCGACCACGCCCTCAGCAACCTCTGCTTCATTAGCATCACCGATCTATCTGGGAGCAAAGTCGGCTCTAACTCAGATCCAAGCTTGACTTTAACTACAACAAATCCGTTAAGCAAATTTCATACAACATCTTTGTTCACAGAGGGAGAGAGAGGAACAAGTTTCAAGGTTACCAAGAAGGCGCGCTTAAGGTCCTGAAGAGAGCCCGCTTAGACGACGACTGCGGCGAGGTTGGCAACAACGAGAGATTATTGACCCTCATTATAATTTTACTAAGGGTCAATAAAATTCTTTTCATTGAGGATTTAATAATTTTTTTTATTGAGGGTTAATAAAACTTTAGTAACCTAGAAGCAGCAGCAATGTGAAAATATGGAAAGGACCAATAACCACAGCTCCAAAATCACCTCTAAATTTATTTTTTCTCCCCTTCTTCCTCAATAAATTTTTTATTGAAAGGTCAATAAAATTTTTATTGAGGGCCACAAGGACACCGGTGAAGAAGAAGAAGACTCCGATAAGCATTATGCTTCCAATTCAACCCAGGACATTGACCTCTTCTTCCTCCTCCACCTCATCCACTTTCCTCCTCCACCACCACACCTTTTCTTTAATAGGACAGTCCTCTTCAATTTCAAAGATTCCACCACAACAATAAATCTCCCCCATTAATTGATTCAGCTTTAAGGAGCTCCCGATTATGTCAACGACATATCAAAACTATGACTAATCTGATTGTCTTGAGATGGTCGATGTTAGAACTACTCTCAGTTCTATTGCTGTAAATCTATTTTAGCATGAACACAAGTAAACAATGATTTCTATGTAAATACATGTAACAGTGCGGCAGTGATCATAATTAGCATTTAGGATCGAAACATCATGTATATCCTATGTATGCATATTGTATAAACTGTATAATATGTAAAGCAATATAAATGAAATCACCGTGCATCATCAGATTCTGCATTCAGGCTTGGGATTGAAGTCACTATGTCAATCTTGTATCTGTAGAGTACATGAACACCAGAAAACAAACAGAACGGACATACTTGACATAGTTGGGTTTTCCATCTTAGTCTTCTCCTGATTTCACCTTTAGCGTTCTCTTAGTGATGAGACTAATTGATGAGAATGATTCGTGCATCAGAAGGGACCAAAATATCTGATATATAAAGCATTGTATTGTTAGTTTCTTCCATCAAGAAACTGACAATTCCTCCTAACTGCTTTTGCAAAAAACCAGATAAACTCATAACTGTATTTTTGAATTTCAAATTCTAACAGATGTGATAAGTTGGACCAAAATGATTTTCTTAAGTTCTTAACTCATATTTGACATTTGAATTCAAAACTAAATCATATATGAATATATACTCAAGTTCTATACAATGTCGGGTTCATCAAATTTGCTTACAGTCGATGGTAGTGACTACACCTTAGATCTCCCCAAAGAGTGCTTGGGGATCATTTTCCATTTCCTTAGCTCTAGCGACCTCAAATGGAGCTTGCTTGTCTGCCAGAGGTGGCTCCGTGTTCACGACGAGCACCACCACCACTGCTGTCTCTCTCTAAATGCCCACGTTGAAATCTTGCCTTTCATTCCTTGTATATTTACTCAATTCAATTAGGTGTCAAAGTTTGCACTTCGATGTGACTTGTATATTTACTCAATTCAATTAGGTGTCAAAGTTTGCACTTCGATGTGACTAGAAATCGATTAGCACAAAACGAGGATGCTCTAGTCTTGGAGTCTTCGGTGCCTTGGCTTGGGGGGAGAGAGAGAGAGAGAGAGAGAGAGAGAGAGAGAGTTGGCAGTGGTATTGTGCAATTTATTTAGTATGTATGAGATAGAATGATAATTTTGCTTAGTTTTTGGGATTAATGGACCGGGATGGTGCTTGTTTTTCTTGTTAGACTGATGGAAAGTGTTTTTACTATATTAGTCCTTATGAGTCAGGGACCCGTTTTAACTCTAGCCAACCATAAACTTAACTGGTTGGCTAGTCACTAATCTTTATAGAAAATCAAAATGTTTATTATTATTATTATTATTATTGTTTTTGTTATTGTTGTTGTTGTTGTTATTATTTATTTTAAAAAAATTATAACCAAACCTTGCTCAAATGCTCATCCCCACGCCTACTAATTATTTTACTGATGGAAGAAAATGGCTCCAGGTGTTTGGGGGGGGGGGGGGGGGGGGGAACATAATGCCATATCTTATGTGGAAATACAATGATTCTCATAGAGTATATGTTGAATAATAACAGAAGTCTCATCTAACCAAAGCTCATCAATAAAATCAAAACTAATGTGCCAACCTATTTCTAACATCATTTCATTCATAGTAAATGTGTCAAAAATAGGAATAGTTCATAGAATTCGCATACCTTCAACAATGATCCACAAATTGACTAATGTTTGAGTAGTTATTTGTAATTAGGGCATTGAAAATTATTACATGATCAATTGCCACCTCTATTTCTTGTCAATCTTGATGAATTGTATCAATAGACCCGCGTCAAATGCTTTTGCTTCCATGTGCAGTGTTGATTGGGCATGGTTGCAAGGCCTCGGCAAAGCAGCAAAGCACTCTCCATGATCATTCTAGACTACTATTGCAATGCCCTTTGCCCAATATTAGTTCTAAAGATTCCATCAATGTTAATTTTCAGTCTACTACCCCAGGGAGGGGGGAAACACTTCCACTTAGTAATAAAAAGTAGCCTTTTTCTTTTCTTCACTACCCTTGGATGCATATTCTTGTAGCTTGTAGTTAGTAAGCAGCATGCTCGCCGAAGTTGACATAATATATAACCGAAAAGACTTCCTACATTTTTCGATTCTTGTTTGCCCTATGAAAACAAGAACATTGTATTTTCTTTCTTAAACATCGTTCTCCTATCCCCTTTCTCCCCAAATTCTTATTGTAGTGGTGCTCCTTATCATTATTAGTTCGATCCTAATAAGTGATGTTTTCCATAGCGACTCTCGATTATGCACTGAAGGTCGAACTCATAATGAAAAGTCTCTCGAACCCACAATCTCAGAAATTCACAAACACATGTATTAAATATAAAATCAGAAATTATAACAATTTAAAACTGCACATTTATTTTCATATATCAGATTCACTTGTCCCTCACAATCTCTTAAAAACTGTCATTTTAAGTGAGCATACATTTTATTTATACTACTTAATATTAGGTTAGGTCGCATTTATGTTGGTTCCACCATGCCTAAAATATTTCCACAAGCTTGTCCCTTATAGTCTCTTAAAAACTGTTATTTTAAGTGAGCATACATTTTATTTATACTACTTAATATTAGGTTAGGTCGCATTTATGTTGGTTCCATCGTACCTAAAATATTTCCACAAGCTTTGGGCCAAGGAGTCGTAACTGCTCCACTCAAATCCTGTCGTGCCTCGCAAGAAAACGTGGAGAAGGAAAATCAATAAATTCTTTTCCATTTATAACAAAACTAAATTATAATATATGCGAACACTAGAACCTAGTACAGCCAAAACCACGCTGGACAGTTTAAAAAAAGGAAAAAAAATCAAAATCTTATATCACTGGGCCCCACGAGTGGGCCATAGCTTAATCAAATCCGACCAAATTGGTGATTGGATTGGATTGGACCGGACCGGCCTAGATAGCGAAGAGAAAATAAGAGAGAGAGAGAGAGAGAGTCCAACTGTGTCTGGGAGAGAGCGACAGAAGAGAGTCCCACCTAAGAACCCAAGAAGAGCTTTTCTTCTTCTCTTCAACTCGGTCAGAGAGTTCATCAGTCCACCGGCGCCGACGATAGGTTGCGCCGCCGTGGACATGTGCCTTCTCGCTCTCGCCCACCGACGGAGGTTTTCTCAATCACAGGTTGGTTTTGAAGTTTGATTCTCTCTCTTCCTCTTCTGAAATTTGCGTTTTTGATTTCAGTGGGCTTTGGGTTCTCTCTGGGTTGCATTGGAGATTAGGGTTGTGCTATTGCGATCGATTTGTTTTGTTTTGGTTTGATGAATTTTGGGGGTTTTGACACTTGAGAAAAGAACCAAAAAAAAAAAAAAAAATTGTGGGTTTCGCATGACCGTTTGAAAAGTTTGAATCTTGAGGGGATTTCTTTGGTTTTTTAGGGTTTAATGAAGAATCGTGTTATTTTGAGTAGTGTTGGATTTTTCAGTTCAAAAGTCAGAGGATTTTGTTTAATTTATTTGGTTCCTGGAAGCGTGTACATTTTTTAAGTTTCTTTGGCTGAAGATTTGATTTTGATTTTTTGATATTTTTATTTTTGTCGGCTGCATTAATTAGCTAAATATAGAAAAGGGTAGGCAAGTAGTATGCTTTCTTGTGTAATTTATATGTTATGGGAATTGATAAGGCTGCAATTGTTGTTAGATTGAATCAGGCATTGACATGAATAGTTTTCTGATTGCCAGAAGGAAGGAATCTAGAGTGGGATGGGCCCTGAATTGGAGCTGAAACCAAAGTCAGAAGCTGCAATGGAAGTTTCAGCTGTAAAGGAGACTGGTCTAATTCATATAGAGCCAGAAGAGAAGATTATGCCTTGTGTGAGTAACTACAAAGATAATATTTTTAACATGGAAGCATCATTTGCGGAACAAGCTACTACATCAAATAGAAGTGAGAATCAGGAGATAAATATTACCGATTGTGGCAGTCCGAATGACGTTCGGATGGTTGAAAATGAATGCCAGGACTTGACAGAGAGCTCGAGTTCTTTCGGTAATACAGTATCTGGGACAGAGAATGGTTTGATGTTGGATGGTGGTGATGAAGTTGAATCACAGTATTGTGAAAATCCATCGGTGTCATTATATGATGGATATTCTGATGCATTTCATACCAGGTACACTGGTTTGAATTATTTTACATATTATTCACTCTCTCTTTATTTTATTTATTTATTTATAGTTTTTAATTTGCTTAGGGTTTTTGGGTGGTTGGAAGTATGTGTGGGCGGCATTTGTTGATGTTGAGGATGGTAGTGGTAGCTCTGGAATAGTTGGTTATATTTTGGGATGATTAACGAGAGTGGTTGTGTTTTGCCATGCTTAAGCATACTCCAGAAATAGTAATCTGTATGTTTGACTTACGTTTCTAGTGGACTAATTTTATTAATTTGATTTCAGTGCTAATTTGCAGTGTTGGGTTGCTATAACTTTTTCTGTTTGAGTTATTTTATATTGCTAGTTGAACTTAGAGTTTATCAATTACAGTTTTAAAAAGAAATTATATGTATTTTCTCGATATCTTTGTGTATACTGTATAGGAAAAAAAATAAAAAATGAAGCAATCAAAATAATACATGGTTAGGGGGCTAGGGATGGGGATTAATTTTTTCCCTTGAGGCAACAAGGATTCATGCTCGGTTCCAAATTGGTGACGTGGTGTGAGAGGCGGCATATTATTCTAGCCGCAAGGAGGACAATGAATGGAAACTGGATCTTTATAGTCCCCATTGCCATTCCTAATGAATCTTTTCATCCTCAAGTTCTTGGGTTTAGAGATGAATTGACTTGGTTCAGAAGTTTCCTTGTCAACTTGCTTGCATGTTAGTTTCTAGACTTGATAAGTTTGCATTCTCATAGCTGAACTTGGATCTGACGCGATGCTTTTTCTAACCTGGAACATGGAATGACTTGAAGGTAACTTGCAGTATTTGGTGATATATTTGTTTGTAGTTACTTTGGTGTGAATGGTTTAGTTTATCCACAGTTATCAGAAACCATTCATCTTCAGATATTGCTGTGAAAACACGGGTAACTATTAAATGGGTAGATGTTTTTGGCATCAAACACTTGTGTTCAGTCTTCATCAACTGCTTGTGTTGAATTGAACATTAGTTCTGTTGTGCATCAACAAAGGCATAGTTAAAAACATTGTGATCCAACGAACTTACTTTCCTCACCTATTTTGATGTTTGACCCCTTACTGTTGTCATGAGTGTATGTATGATTGTCTTGCTTAACTGTGTTATATATGTCACATTCACGTGGCTTTATTTGTGTGTCTAATTTCTAGGAAGAAAAAGTTGACTGGTCATTGGAGGAAATTTATACGTCCTCTTATGTGGCGCTGTAAATGGCTCGAACTGCAGATTAAGGAGCTTCAGTCCCAGACCCTGAAATATGATGCGGAACTTGCAGAATATGATAAAGCAAAGCAGTTTGAATTTGGAGGTTACACAGCTGAAGGTTTTGATGGAAAGTCAATACCATTTTCAAGTCAAATTCAAAGAAACAAATTCATGAAAAGGAAGAAAAGAAAGAGAATTGAAGATACTACTGATATAGTGTCATTTACGTCAAACCATAAACTGTTTTCCTATTATGGTAAGAAGTTCACAAATTTGCTTTTGGATTTTTGCCAACTAAAGTCTGATTTATGTGTTCATGTGCTTTCTGCTTTTCAGAAAATAAAAATTCTGGTGCTAATGGTGGTTCCATGGAAGAGGATTGTGGTAATTTAGGTAAGTACGAATATCAATTTTACTAAAAATCTTCTGGTTGTGTACCTTGATTGTGCAGCTAAATTTCCCTTATTGGGTGTGCATAAAGCATACATATACATATCTCCGTCTATTTCTGTATCTTTTTTTTTTAAATTTGAATTCTTTATTTTTATGAAAGTGTAGAAGAGTTATTATAGTTGTTTTTTTGCTTGGTTTAAGGCAGATGATCAACATCTTTTCAATGTGATTTTATTTGTGAAAGGCCCTATCAAAGGAAGTTACAATATTCTGTGGCCTAGCCACTCCTAACAGATCATCTATTATACAGTCAAAGCCAAGATATTGAAGTCAATTTTGTTGCATATATTGCGACATTAACATCCCGATTGAAATTGCAAATATTTTAGTGTTGTCTTAGGTGATAAAGTCCTCTTCTTTTCGGTCTGGTATTATCTTCATAAAATAGTGATTTCATTGGATATGTAACCCAATTTAGTTTAATTTCTCTCTCTCTCTCTCTCTCTCTCTCTCTCTCTCTCTCTCTCTCTCTCTCTCTCTCTCTCTCTCTCTCTCTCTCTCTCTCTCTCTCTCGTTGGGCTCTTTCCCTATAGTTACATGGTTCGTCCCTGGTTGAAAATGAACCCTTTTGGTAATTAAAATGTCCTTCTAATCTGGACCAGCTGCGTGCTGCATGTTTTCTTATCTAAAGATCAGTGGAAACCTTTCTCTAAATATCAATACTTATAGTAAAAGATCTCAAATTGCTATTTGTCTTTCCTTTTTTTACATTGCTTGCACTCTGGTTTTTTCATTGCACTTATCCTAGGTGACAAACTTTATTCTACCTAATTATTTGGCTAGTACACGAGTTTTGATTCTTTATGGTTTTATCTGCAATTGTCTTCTCATATATATTTACAAGAACATTCCCTCTGTCAACTGTTTCTGATATTGAAAAGGGCTAGGCTTTGTCATGGGAACAAGTTATAGTCAAGAATTTAATATTTCAATGTAAATAGTTGATACATATGCAAATTTAAGCTCATTGCCATATAATTCTGTAGAACATGCTATTTTTGTTTCCTGGAAGAACTTCAAATGATTTGTTTAGTTAGTATAAATTTTGAGGCTTCAAATTGTCTTTTGGTGTAATGGATGAATTGTTGTAATTTATGTCGTTTTGATTTTATCTATTATCTGATGACTTACCATTTGTAAAGTTGTAAGTTTGTTGTTTATCTGTTAATTTTTTTTATTGATGAAGCAGCAGGTAAAAGTAGTCATGGCATAAATGAGTTTGACATTGAGTTCAGAGATGGTGATAGTACCTTGGAAGATACTCTTCGGAAGATTGAAGTGGTACATTCACAAGTCTGCCGGTTAAAGACCCGAATTGACAATGTGGTCAAGGAAAATCCCGCATTGTTTGGCTTTGCTCAAAGTCCTGCTCTTGAAAATGGGAATGATTCACTAGCTGAAACTCTACCAAATGCATTTCAGCATAGTTCTGAGTGTAACATGGGACCTTTACTTTTGCCTGGGAGTGCAGTTTCAAGTCATGAAGGGTTAACCGCTCTCCCTGGTATGATTGGGAACACAGATCAGCCTTGGCTTGGCACTGAACAGGAAAATGTAAGTGTTTCTTTTATGAAATGATTTTAATGCGCCTTTTCCTTTTTTTGGTTTAAAAGTAAGCAATTGTAATAAATAAAATTGACCATACTTATCGATTTAGATTGAGTCTTGGTGCCAATAGTTTTTCATTTTCTTGGTTCAGTGTTAATGTTGCATGTTGTTATTCTAGAGGTTTAACTTTTTCATTTATTGATCTTCGTTTCCCCCAAATGATATCTGGTGCTGGGTTAAGCTTGAATAATCTAAGGAAATTTTTTTGGTATGATGTGATCTTGGTACTATCGAAAAATGATCTGTCCCCTCTTGCTGTGTACGAGCTGACATAAATCCAATCCACCCAGTAGACTCATATTATTTCTGTAACCTAGGGGACATATCTTTTGTATTCATACTAGTCTTGGTCCTCCAAAGTTTTAACTATAAATAACTCACTGCAATTATCCAGCCCTTCTTCCAGTGTAATACCGATTTGTGTCTGTTATTTTTGGCTTGTTCAAGTGAAATTGAGTCTTGAAAATATTTATTCGGGTCCCGACTTCCATGCTGATTCAATGATGAAGAGGGACTGATTTTGCCTTAATGTATTCAGGCCGAGGATGGATACCTTGTACCTAATGCAGCTGTCAAGAAAGAGCAACATGATTTTGAAAACAATAAAGATCAGGTCATAGAGCAGCCTCTCCTATCGAGTGCACAGCAGAAAACTAATTTCTCAGTTCCAGCTTCAAAAACTGTGCCAAAAAAATCCAGCTTACCTAATGCAACTCAACAACCCGATTCCACTACGAGGACTGAATTCCCTTGGAACACAAGAAATCGTGGGAAGCGTAAACCTGGTTCGTACAGGTGGAGCCGGAAATCCTAGAGTTAGATGGACTAGAAGTGACTGAATATCATTTGTTATGATATTATTGTATATGATGCTTATTCTGCTGTACATGCTCAACTCTCTCACATGCAAATATGATTTCAACTGTACATGCTGCTTAATTAGGCAGACACACTAGCCTCATGGAAAGGTTCACAACCTGTTGGTGTTTTTGTTCAAATGGTTTTGGGCATTATACCTCCATCATCCTTGTCTCATGTTATAGAGCAATTTAGAGTTTTTATATCGACTTTTGAACTTTAAGTTGTATAGAGCAGAGAGGAGGATTGGAACCTTCTGGTAGGGTCCCTCACCTCTTGTTTGAACACCGATCCTGGATACCCCCTTTGCAGATACCAATTATAACAATCTTATTTTTTTTGGGATACATTTCCAACAAATAATTTACATTGATAAAGACTTTGCACAATTGCCATAATCTTATACATAGTTTATTGGACTTTTGTTTTGGGGTGAATAAAGGATTTGGGGAGAGCAACCTCAGGTCTTAATCAAAGGAGAAGGGGCCATCATGTTTCTAATCTGTGTAGGTTGTTTTTCTGTTGCTAGCTTCGCATGAAAAGTCTTTTGGAGAACCTTACAGTAATGAGTGCTACTACTGTTGCCGTCGGCACGAAGAGGATGTCCGGGACGTTCTTGATCATTTTCAGCTGGGGAAGACTCTCCCCAGCTTTTTTAGCAGCCATGGCCCCTGGAGGCGCCAGTACTCCTGTCAACAAGGTAGCGGTATCAGCCTGGTTAACTCTCACATTATCCTTCACAAACTGGATGAATTGCTCCCTCTTTTTTTTTTGAGTCGGTAAGTTGTTCCATGTACTGTGAAATTCCTGTTAAAAGATGAATTTGTCATAGAGAGAATTGACCCGAAAAAAGAAAAAAAAAAACAAAAACCATTTTTTTGAAAGGAAAAAACAACTGTCTTGTTAGAGCGAGTTTAGCAAGTGAAGTTGCATGCGTAATTTTAACTAACCTTTACTTCCTCCAGTCCGGGCACATTGTAGTGTTTACCGGGCATAGCAGCATTTAATGCGCTGGATACGATTGTGTTAGAGGTAAGAAATAGATGCTTTAATGTGGTAATCCTAAAAATGGAGTATAACATACATAAGATGATAAGAAAACAATTGTGGTTACACACTTACCTGCAAACACCAAGCATGGCAGCGTGAAACTCGTCAAACTCTGTATCTGAATTCTGTATAAACTTTTCATACACCGGTTCCATTGCATAATTGATCATCTTTGCGGACCCTATAATGGAAATGAAAAACTCAAGATTGTTACAGGTCCAATATGAAGTCATTCCGAGTTCTTTAACCAAATAAATAATTTTTTTGAAATAAGAAAAGTATGTTATGGAAGGGAAAAACCCAAAAATATAACTCTGAAGGTCAACCACCATAAGATGAGAAAAGGAGACGAAAAGAAAAATAACCTAGGGACATGGAACTCATTAACAATCCCATTCTTAACCAGTTTCGTCACAACAGGTCCAACAACAATATGTAAACGTACTTATACTAAGAGACAAGGTTGGAAAGTAATATGGAATGACCTGTTTATTGATTGCAAAGCAAGGTATTGATCCTTACTTGAAATC
The DNA here is from genome assembly GCF_002994745.2 of Rosa chinensis. Lineage (NCBI taxonomy): Eukaryota > Viridiplantae > Streptophyta > Magnoliopsida > Rosales > Rosaceae > Rosa > Rosa chinensis. The sequence goes on from NC_037088.1 coordinate 40,098,885, forward strand.
TGGTTATTCGCTTGGAAGAAACTTCAGCTTGGGAAGGCATCAGGCATGCCTGTGAAACTGTGTCTTCATACTGTATCTGATATGGAAATGGTTCCTTGCAGTTGCTGCCCACATATATTCCTTTCTTTTTTGTTTGTGAAGTACCTATATTACAATATACCACCGTACAAGTCAAGAATCAATCAAATTCTTTATATAGATCGATATGGTACCATTCTCCAAAATGTGCAGTAAGACAGGAATGGAAGTTCACAGGAAATCTAATTACAAGTGTTCAATTTTCCCACGCATTGAACAATTAGTAGCAATCTTAAGCTTCCAATTGGCATTGCTAAGTATCTATATGCAGGCTGCCATTTGAAAAAGATCCCCCAAAGGGACTGCAAGTATAACCCATCCTTTGAAGTGTACAAGCAGTTTCTTGAAACATAAACCAAGATTGATGAACACTGAAATTGTACGCTGTGGCTGTTTTATAAAGAATCTCTTTCCCCAGACTCATGCAACTCACACCTTAGCCATAGAACACGGGACTTGTCCCATCATGTGCTTCCAACTCTGTAGCAAGGTCAAATGTATAGCTTCCGAAGATGTGTACATCCTGTCCCCAGCCACAAACTGCTTGATTCTACCATCAACCTCTATAACACTATAACCAACCTCTTTATCTGCTTGATTCTTCCGCATCGAACTCTTAATATTATCTGCATCACTCCACCTTCTGTTTCTGGCATACAAATTTCTCAACATAACATAATTTCCATAATTCCATGGCTCCAGTTTGACAGCCTGCTCTAAAGTTTTGTTGGCTCTCATGACATCCTCACAATACCCACATGCAAAAAGAAAGGAACTTAAAATTATCCCATTCACATCGTAAGGCATGCTCTTGATCAGCTTCTCAGCTTCCTCCAAGCACCCTGCCCTTCCTAAAAGATCTACCATACAACCATAATGCTCAATCTGTGGAATGAGCCCAAAGTTTTCCATTTTCCTAAACCAAAATTTCCCTTCCTCTACCAGACCACAATGGTTACAAGCGGACAGAACACCGACAAAGGTTATATTGTTAGGCTTAAACTTTTCTCGTTGCATCTCTAAAAATACATCCAGTGCCTCCTTTCCATAGCCATTGACTGCAAACCCATTTATCAAAGCATTCCAAGAAGCCGTTTCTTTTTCAGGCATCTCATCAAAGAGTCTTTTGGCCTTTTTTATTTCACCACATTTTGCATACATATCCACAAGCGCAGTGCAGATATTGGTTAGCCTATCAAGCTTCTTCCTCTGTACAAACTCGTGAACCCAATGCCCTAAATCCAAAGCACCCAAATCAGCTATAGCCGGAAGAATGCTCACAACCGTTACAGCATCTGGTTCAAGCGATGTAGTTGACTGCATTTCATGAAACAATCTCACGGCTTCACGGGGACGTTTGTTTTGGCAATAACCACCAATCATCACATTCCAAGAAATAAGATTCTTCTTGGGCATAGAATCAAAGAGTGATTTAGCGGCCTCTACATCACCTCGATGGCAGTAACCGTATATCATACTAGTCCAAGTCACCACATTCCTATCCCTCATCTCATCAAACAAACTTTGAGCCGAGCCCATTTCCCCCAACTTGACATATCCATCAATCAACGCATTAAACGCGGCCGAGTCCCTCTCAGGAATTTCATCAAAAAGCCTCCTCGCACTACCCATATCTCCCGTCCTCGCATACCCGCAAACAAGAGCCGTCCACGACACTATGTTTCTCTCAGTCATTTCATCAAACACCTTCCTTGCGGAACCCATCGTCCCAAACTTCACATACATGTCAACCAAAGACGTCGAAACATACAAATCCAAAGACAGCCCAGTCTTAACAGCATGACAATGAATCTCTTCTCCTTCGGATCTGTCCCCATCTAACCCGCACGACTTGGCCAGAGCAGTGAATGTGTACCCATCCGGCTCGAAACCCGTGTCCCGTCTAAGATCTCTATAAAGAGCGAAAGACTCGGCGAATTGGGCCATGTGGGCTCTGATCATGGCATTGCAGAGAAACGTGTCATGCTTATTGGGTCGGTGATCGAAGACGCGGCGGGCGTGTTTGATCAGGTGCGAGGGGGAGGAGGAGCAGGTGGTGATGAACATTGAGGTTGGTTTCGAGGGCGTTTCGGAGGATGAAGGCATGGATTTGGAGAAGAGAGGGTGGTGTAGTGTTGGCTTGTTGGAGAAGGTATAAGCATTTTCTTTCCAAGGAGCTCCATCTCCATAGTTGGTCTTTCATTGTCGTGCCCCTTGCGCGCGCGCTTCTTTGTAATTTGAATTGCGGTTAAAAAATAGAAATTTTAATGGAAATATCGAGAAGATGATGAGAAATTTTAAATACACACCCTTAATCACTTAATATACATCTCTATTATTTTATATTTCAAATTAGATTTTGTAGGTATGTTAAATGACAAAAACAGTCTATCTATGCATTAGAAGAAGAAAAAAATAGTCATATTTTCCTTTTATTATTCTATTTATGTATAAATAGTTAGATAAACACAACAAATTTCTGTATATGGGCATTCCAATTTAATACAAGAATAAAGTTAGAAACTGTCTAATTTAATTTTTTTTCTTAAATAAATTATAATTAAATGAGGTTAGAAACCATAATATTTAGAATTTCAAAATCAATGGCATTAAATATTTTTAAAACAAATCGCTTTACTCCCATTTTTTAGTTAATTTTCTTTTTTGTTCTAAGAATTATGATTAATCAATTTATTTTCTAATATAAAACATCACAGGTGAAAAAACTTTGTAATTGTTAATTTGTTTGTCCCCTCTATTGACAACTTTTTAGTTTCGCCATTGTGAAGAAACTACTTATATAGTTTTGGTTGAATGTTCAACTCATAATTTATACTTGATTAACATGATGTTTGACGGATGAGAGCTCAAATAACACAAAACCTATTTATATGCATCTATTTAAAAGGAACAATAATAAATCTTTATGGATTTCTCAATAACTAACACAAGTAATTAATCAATATACTAGAATATACTAATCATATTAAATAGTAACCTTGATATAGTAAAAAAGTAGGATATTTCATGATTTTTGAGATTAGGGATATTTTAGGTACTTTGGGTTGTGTATTTAGAAAAAATATTAGAATGAAAAATTAAAGGGTTAATTACATATAAGTGCATATTTGAATTTTTTTAGCCATAAGGCCACAAACTATTTTTTTCCCTCATAAGGCCACTAGATTAAAAAGGTGTTATATTTTGGATATAAAAACCAACATATCTACATAAATGCCAATAGAGTAAAAAGTCAATAATCATTCTCTCTCTCCTCTCCGGCGAGGTCTCTGGTCAACTCCGACAGGTTTCTGGTCAACCTTTGGCGAACTTTCGACGGGTCTCCGACCGACCTCTGGCGAACTCCAACGACCACAAAAGCTATTGTCACTAACACCAAAAGCTATTATCGCCAGCAACAAAAGCTACACTAGTGAGATTTCCGGCAACCTCCGGCGAGGTCACAAAAGATACTATCACCAGCAACAAAAGCTACTGTCACTAGCGACAAAAACTACTATGGTGAGATTTCTGGCAACCTCCGACAAGGTCACAAAAGTTACTGTCACCAGCAACAAAAGCTACTGTCACTAGCAACAAAAGCTAATCTGATGAGATTTACGGCAACCTCCAACAAGGTAACAAAAAGTACTATCACCAACACCAAAAGCTACTATTAACAACTGTCACGCCCCTGATTTTTAACACAAATAAAAATCGATATATAATCCCATAATTATACATGCGTGATCGTTCAATCATCAATACAAATACCTAGAAACTTTTTCCCTTTTAAACCAAGGACATACTGATGCCTTGAACCCACAAGGTTAATATACACTCGCTCCACAGAGTAATATATTACACAAGCTTACGAATTAAATTGTCAACAACAAAATAAAACGTATATGCTCCTCAGAGCTCACTACAAGCGGAAGTCTTAATAACGGTAAAGTCACAAAATTGGCTTCCTACCGTAAAGCTGCTAGTTCGCTACCTCAGTTTTCAGCCACGATTACCCTGACCTGCAGGATTAACCCCTACACTGTTTGAATGGTGCACCGGGTTGCCACATAACAAACCCGGTAAGCTTTTGGAAGCCCGTATGAGTAACTCAAATAACTCACGCAAAACACAGAATAAACCCACGCGAATCACGAGATAAACTCACACGTTTCAATCAAGAAACAACTCACACAAATCACGGGATAAACCCACACGAATCACGAGATAAACTCACACGTTTCAATCAAGAAACAACTCACACAAATCACGGGATAAACTCACACGAATCACGACATAAACTCACACGAATCACGTTTAAATCAATAAACAAATCACGTTTCAATCAAGAAACAAAGCACGAGATAAACTCACACGATTCAAGTTTCAATCAACAAATCACGAGATAATCTCACACGAATCACGTTTAAATCAATAAACAAATCACGTTTCAATCAAGAAACAAAGCACGAGATAAACTCACGCGATTCACGTTTCAATCAAGAAACAAAGCACGAGATAAACTCACACGAATCAAGAGATAAACTCACACGAATCACGTTTAAATCAATAAACAAATCACATTTCAATCAAGAAACAAAGCACGACATAAACTCACATGATTCACGTTTCAATCAAGAAACAAAGCACGAGATAAACTCACACGATTCACGTTTCAATCAAAAAACAAAGCACGAGATAAACTCATATGAATCATAAGATAAACTCACACGTTTCAATCAAGAAACAAAGCACGGCAGACAGACTAGAGCTCTAACTGATCGTATTTACTAACCTGGCCAAAGGCGTGAATTCCCGATTTTCCCACCCACGATCACATTTCGTGATCCACGATCCTCAACTAGTAAGTCTTTGGATCCACGGTATAAATAACAAAACATTAAAGAAGTCGCACTGGACCCAAAATGTTACACGAATCTAAAATAAAAGATTCCCTGTACTTGATCCCTATCAATTACTCCCGGTACAAGACCCACAATTAATAAACCACCCACGAACTAAAATGTTCCACAATACACAACACTTTTCAAAACAATAGAAATCACCCTTTCACAAAGCATTATTTCACGAAAAGTCACACCCAAAACAATAAAATGAATGCACCCATAATTATTGTTTTATCACACAAATCCACCTACACATATATATATTTCACGTAAATATATATACACGTAGACATCCGCTCAGGAATGCCTACTAATACCAACTATAGTTTGCAGTTAATAAATAACTCTCAAAACAATAAGGGTATTCCGTTCATTAATGAACCTTGTGAGATTACTCACCTCGAAACTCCCGCTGTGTCTTTAGACCACTAGACTGCTTACAGAACGTCCTCTGTCAAGCACCTAAGGAAGTACAGCCTTGATTCAGTCAACGAATCACAAATAATTAAAGTTCGAATCTCCAAATCGAACCACAATCCCAAAGTAAATCCAATCAAGGCGAAACCACATTCGAGACCACCCAATGTCTCCGGAATACTTCCACGATCGATATGCCAAAACCACAAGTCGATCGAATGTTCAAATCCTCACGGATCGAATAAATAGACTGGTATGAAACCGTAAAAATCATAACAATTTCATACGAACTCCAAAAATTGCATATTATATATCGAAACGCTTGTATCGACGAGTAGAAGATATATAATACCAGAAACAGTTCCTAATATGGCCGAAACACAGCTAGAATGCAGCCACAGGTGGTGGCGAACCGCCGCCGGCCAAAACTCAATATTTCACAAAACTGTTCATCTAAGCATGCTTGTGAATTTTCATAACTAGCTCGAAGTCAAAAAACAAGCATAAAGGGTCGAAAACTACCTCACAAGCTTTGGATTCTTGCTCAATCTGAGTTGAACCGATTTCCACGTAAATCGATCCAAACAACCACCACAGATCGATCAGGGAGCCTTCTCTGAACTCAACCAAGGAAGCATGAAGCCACGAAGTCGCCGGAGCTACGTTTTCTGACCGGGTCAGAAAACACCAAACTGCGCTGCCTTGCTGCGCCGCACACGGTGGATATGGCCACTAGAGGATGCCACAGAGACGACCGGACGGAGGAGACGAACTGATCTGGAAAGTTTCGTCGCCGAAGATCGCAGGAAAATCCGGGTCGGGTTTCCAGGTTCGGGTCGGGTCAGACGAGGGTGAGGAGAGAGAACGGAGCATTTCTGGTTTCCGGAAAAGGAAAATGGAAAAATGGAAATAGTAAGTTTCCGAAAATGGAAACCCCTACTTATAGTAACTTTCCAAATTTTCAAATGCTCATAACTTTCTCATACGAACTCCGATTTCCTCGTTCCACATATCCACGAACTCGTATCGACACACTCTACAACTTTCGTGAAGAAAGTTTTGGGAGAATCTCAACGTATCAAAAGTCAACCTTTGCGCCACCCCTAAAGTCATATTTTCCGAATAAAAATTCGTCCGAAATACTTCCGCTCCATCGACGAGCCACGAAACCGTCCAATAACCACAAATTTGATTCAGGAAAATCCTTGGAAAATAATTGCAAATTTCTGGGGCATCACAACAACAAAACCTATGCTCCCGAAAACCAAAAGCTACTATCCTTACCAATAAAAGTTAATGTCACCAACACCAAAAGATACTCTAACCAACAACAAACGTTATTGTCACCAACACCAGAAAACTACTCTCACCAGTAACAAAAGCTACTCTGACCATCACCAAAAGTTACTCTCATCAACACCAAAAGCTATAACCACGCAGAACAAAAACTACTACCATGCAGAACAAAAGCTACTCTACAATTAAAAAAGCTATGAAAATGTAAAGAATACAACCAAAGTAAAAATGCTACTGAAATCGAGAAAAGAAAAAATATTAGATGATACAAAAAGTATGCAAGGCTAAACAATGATATAACTATGTAAAAAGCTACATTCATAGTTGTAAAAAGTCACTACCAAGTTGTGAAAATATATTACAATAGTTGTATAAAGCTATTGTCAATGTTGTAATGCTACTGTCATTTTTCAATGGTGACGCTCCAAACCCATAGGCATAATTTTGCCACTTTCAGCACGAGACTTCATTTCAACATTTCTTAGTTGGCCGAATGATCTCTTGGTCAATGGACACTTCAATATCCAAATTCACATGATTTTTGAAATCTACTACTACAAATGCGAAGGGGAAGAGTTCTGTGAAAACGAAGATACAACAAAATATTAGTATTTGAAATGAAAACTAAAAAACAGCAATGTATCGTTGCGCCGCATACGTGGCACTCTTTATCAACTAGATAATAAAAACAAGCAATCTAAAAAACTACTGACAGAGGTACATAAAGCTACTATAACACATGTACAAAACTATTGGACCAGTAATAAAAAGCTACTGACATAGGTACAGAATAAAAGGCTACTGACATAGGTACAAAAAGCTACTATAAATCATGTACAAAACTATTAGACCAGTAATAAATAGTTACTGACATAGGTACAGAATAAAAGGCTACTGACTTGGATACAGAAAGCTACTATAAATCATGTATAAAGTTACTGGACCAATAATAAAAAGCTACTGACATGACTATATAAAGCTACTATAACACATGCATAAAGTTACTGGACCAGTAATAAAAAGATACTGACGTAGGTACATAAAGCTATAATAACACATGTATTGAAAATACAAAAAGAGCATTTTCAGTTATGAAACATATCAAAACAACATTGTGCAACAAGATGGAGAATGAGTTTTTGGCTGATAACTTGATTGTTCACATTGAAAAAGAGTTGGCCGAGAATTATGATACAGATTCAATAATTAAAGATTTTACTTCTAGTCAAGAGCGCAGTGTACAATTTGAGTATGTATGTTCTTTTGTGTTAGACTTTTGTTATCGAATTTCTATCAAACATTATAATGTTAATTTTTTTTATTAGTTAGCTATATGATTATTTGATATGTGTTTAATTTATGATGTGGTTTAACAAGTTACTTGTAAAACTTAGAAACTAGTAAACTTTTATTAAAGTATTTTTTTTTTTTTGCCCACCCCATTCTAAAATCCAAGCTCCACCATTGCTTGTCTCACCATCCACAATATAGTTGTTTTTTTGCTTGGTTTAAGGCAGATGATCAACATCTTTTCAATGTGATTTTATTTGTCAAAGGCCCTATCAAAGGAAGTTACAATATTCTGTGGCCTAGCCACTCCTAACAGATCATCTATTATACAGTCAAAGCCAAGATATTGAAGTCAATTTTGTTGCATATATTGTGACATTAACATCCCGATTGAAATTGTAAATATTCTGATATCATCTTCATAAAATAGTGATTTCATTGGATATGTAACCCAATTTTAGTTTAATTTCTCTCTCTCGTTGGGCTTTTTCCCTATATTTACATGGTTCGTCCCTGGTTGAAAATGAACCCTTTTGGTAATTAAAATGTCCTTTTAATCTGGACCAGCTGCGTGCTGCATGTTTTCTTATCTAAAGATCAGTGGAAACCTTTCTCTAAATATCAATATTACTTATAGTAAAAGATCTCAAATTGCTATTTGTCTTTCCTTTTTTTACATTGCTTGCACTCCCGTTTTTTCATTGCACTTATCCTAGGTGACAAACTTTATTCTACCTAATTATTTGGCTAGTACACGAGTTTTGATTCTTTATGGTTTTATCTGCAATTGTCTTCTCATATATATTTACAAGAACATTCCCTCGGTCAACTGTTTCTGATATTGAAAAGGGCTAGGCTTTGTTAAGGGAACAAGTTATAGTCAAGAATTTAATATTTCAATGTAAATAGTTGATACATATGCAAATTTAAGCTCATTGCCATATAATTCTGTAGAACATGCTATTTTTGTTTCCTGGAACTTCAAATGATTTGTTCAGTTAGTATAAATTTTGAGGCTTCAAATTGTCTTTTGGTGTAATGGATGAATTGTTGTAATTTATGTCGTTTTGGTTTTATCTATTATCTGATGACTTACCATGTGTAAAGTGGTAAGTTTGTTGTTTATCTTTTAATTTTTTTTATTGATGAAGCAGCAGGTAAAAGTAGTCATGGCATAAATGAGTTTGACATTGAGTTCAGAGATGGTGATAGTACCTTGGAAGATACTCTTCGGAAGATTGAAGTGGTACATTCACAAGTCTGCCGGTTAAAGACCCGAATTGACAAGGTGGCCGGTCAAGGAAAATCCTGCATTGTTTGGCTTTGCTCAAAGTCCTGCTCTTGAAAATGGGAATGATTAACTAGCTGAAACTCTACCAAATGCATTTCAGCATAGTTCTGAGTGTAACATGGGACCTTTACTTTTGCCTGGGAGTGCAGTTTCAAGTCATGAAGCTGGGTTAACCCCTCTCCCTGGTATGATTGGGAACACAGATCAGCCTTGGATTGGCACTGAACAGGAAAATGTAAGTGTTTCTTTTATGAAATGATTTTAATGCGCCTTTTCCTTTTTTTGGTTTAAAAGTAAGCAATTGTAATAAATATAATTGACCATGCTTATCGATTTAGATTGAGTCTTGGTGCCAATAGTTTTTCATTTTCTTGGTTCAGTGTTAATGTTGCATGTTGTTATTCTAGAGGTTTAACTTTTTCATTTATTGATCTTCGTTTCCCCCAAATGATATCTGGTGCTGGGTTAAGCTTGACTAATCTAAGGAAATTTTTTTGGTATGATGTGATCTTGGTACTATCGAAAAATGATCTGTCACCTCTTGCTGTGTACGAGATGACATAAATCCAATCCACCCAGTAGACTCATATTATTTCTGTAACCTAGGGGACATATCTTTTGTATTCATACTGGTATTGGTCCTCCAAAGTTTTAACTATAAATAACTCACTGCAATTATCCAGCCCTTCTTCCAGTGTAATACCGATTCGTGTCTGTTATTTTTGGCTTGTTCAAGTGAAATTGAGTCTTGAAAATATTTATTCGGGTCCCGACTTCCATGCTGATTCAATGATGAAGAGGGACTGATTTTGCCTTAATGTATTCAGGCCGAGGATGGATACCTTGTACCTAATGCAGCTGTCAAGAAAGAGCAACATGATTTTGAAAACAATAAAGATCAGGTCATAGAGCAGCCTCTCCTATCGAGTGCACAGCAGAAAACTAATTTCTCAGTTCCAGCTTCAAAAACTGTGCCAAAAAAATCCAGCTTACCTAATGCAACTCAACAACCCGATTCCACTACGAGGACTGAATTCCCTTGGAACACAAGAAATCGTGGGAAGCGTAAACCTGGTTCGAATAGGTGGAGCCGGAAATCCTAGAGTTAGATGGACTAGAAGTGACTGAATATCATTTCAACTGTACATGCTGCTTAATTAGGCAGACACACTAGCCTCATGGAAAGGTTCACAACCTGTTAATGTTTTTGTTCAAATGGTTTTGGGCATTATACCTCCATCATCCTTGTCTTATGTTGGAGCAATTTAGAGTTTTTATACTGGCTTTTGAACTTTAAGTTGTATAGAGCAGAGAGGAGAATTGCATTGAACCTTCTGTTACGGTCCTCTCACATCTTGTTTGAACACCGATCCTGGATACCCCCTTTGCAGATACCATTTATAACAATTTTTTTTTTCGGATACATTTCCAACAAATAATTTACATTGATAAAGAATTTGCACAATTGCCATAATCTTACACATAGTTTATTGGACTTTTGTTTTGGGGTAAATAAAGGATTTGGGGAGAGCAACCTCAGGTCTTACTCAAAGGAGAAGGGGGCATCATGTTTCTAATCTATGCAGGTTGTTTTTCTGTTGCTAGTTTCGCATGAAAAGTCTTTTGGAGAACCTTACGGTAATGAGTGCTACTACTGTTGCTGACGGCACGAAAAGGACGTCTGGGACGTTCTTGATCATTTTCAGCTGGGGAAGACTCTCCCCAGCTTTTTTAGCAGCCATGGCTGCTGGAGGCGCTAGTACTCCTGTCAACAAGGTAGCGGAATCAGCCTGGTTAATTTTCACATTATTTTTCATAAACTCGGTGAATAGCAGCCTCTTTTTTTCAGGCAGGTCAGCTTGTTTCGAATATCCGTAAAAAAACTGTTAAAGTTGAATGTGTGTTAGAAAGAGAATTGATAAAAAAAAAAAAAGAAGTTTGTTAGAGTGAGTTTGGCAAGTGTTCACATTATTTTTCATAAACTCGGTGAATAGCAGCCTCTTTTTTCAGGCACGTCAGCTTGTTTCCATTCTCCGTAAAAAAACTGTTAAAGTTGAATGTGTGTTAGAAAGAGAATTGATAAAAAAAAAAAAGAAGTTTGTTAGAGTGAGTTTGGCAAGTGAAGTTGCATGCGCAATTTTAACTGACCTTTACTTCCTCCAGTCCGGGCGCATTGTAGTGTTTACCGGGCATAGCAGCATTTAAAGCGCTGGATACGATTGTGTTAGAGGTAAGAAATAGATGCTTTAATGTGGTAATCCTAAAAATGGAGTATAACATACATAAGATGATAAGAAAACAATTGTGGTTACACACTTACCTGCAAACACCAAGCATGGCAGCGTGAAACTCGTCAAACTCTGTAACTGGCTCCTTTATAAACTTGTCATACAACGGTTCAATTGCATAATTGATCAACTTTGCGGACCCTGTAATGGAAATGAACAACTCAATATGAAGTCATTTAAAGTTCTTTAACCAAAGAAATAATTTTTTTGAAATAAGAACAGTTTGTTATGGAAGGAAAAAACCCAAAAATATAACTCTGAAGGTCAACCACCATAAGATGAGAAAAGGAGACGAAAAGAAAAATAACCTAGGTACATGGAACCCATTATCAATCCCATTCTTTACCAGTTTTGTCACAACAGGTCCAACAACAATATGTAAACGTACTTATACTAAGAGACAAGGTTAGAAGGTAATATGGAATGTCCTGTTTACTCATTGCAAAGCAAGGTATTGATCCTTACTTGAAATCTGGTTATTCGCTTGGAAGAAACTTCAGCTTGGGAAGGCATCAGGCATGCATGTGAAATTGTGTCTTCATGGAAATAGTTCCTTGCAGTTGTTGCCTACATATATAATATATTCTTCATGGAAATAGTTCCTTGCAGTTGTTGCCTACATATATAATATATTCCTTTCTTTTTTGTTTGTGAAGTACCTATATTACAATATACCACCGTACAAGTCAAGAAGCAATCAAATTCTTTATATAGATCGATATGGTACCGTTCTCCAAAATGTGCAGTAAGACAGGAATGGAAGTTCACAGGAAATCTAATTACATGTGTTCAATTTTCCCACGCATTGAACAATTAGTAGCAATCTTAAGCTTCCAATTGGCATTGCTAAGTATCTATATGCAGGCTGCCATTGGAAAAAGATCCCCCAAAGGGACTGCAAGTATAACCCATCCTTTGAAGTGTACAAGCAGTTTCTTGAAACATAAAGCAAGATTGATGAACACTGAAATTGTACGCTGTGGCTGTTTTATAAAGAATCTCTTTCCCCAGACTCATGCAACTCACACCTTAGCCATAGAACATGGGACTTGTCCCATCATGTGCTTCCAACTCTGTAGCAAGGTAGCTTCCGAAGATGTGTTCATCCTGTCCCCAGCCACAAACTGCTTGATTCTACCATCAACCTCTATAACAGTATAACCAACCTCTTTATCTGCTTGATTCTTCCGCATCGAACTCTTAATATTATCTGCATCACTCCACCTTCTGTTTCTGGCATACAAATTTCTCAACATAACATAATTTCCATAATTCCATGGCTCCAGTTTGACAGCCTGCTCTAAAGTTTTGTTGGCTCTCGTGACATCCTCACAATACCCACATGCAAAAAGAAAGGAACTCAAAATTATCCCATTAACATCGTAAGGCATGCTCTTGATCAGCTTCTCAGCTTCCTCCAAGCACCCTGCCCTTCCTAAAAGATCTACCATACAACCATAATGCTCAATCTGTGGAATGAGCCCAAAGTTTTCCATTTTCCTAAACCAAAATTTCCCTTCCTCTACCAGACCACAATGGTTACAAGCGGACAAAACACCGACAAAGGTTATATTGTTAGGCTCAAACTTTTCTCGTTGCATCTCTAAAAATACCTCTAGTGCCTCCTTTCCATAGCCATTGACTGCAAACCCATTTATCAAAGCATTCCAAGAAGCCGTTTCTTTTTCAGGAATCTCATCAAAGAGTCTTTGGGCCTTTTTTATTTCACCACATTTTGCATACATATCCACAAGCGCAGTGCATATATTGGTTAGCCTATCAAGCTTCTTCCTCTGTACAAAGTTGTGAACCCAATGCCCTAAATCCAAAGCACCCAAATCAGCTATAGCCGGAAGAATGCTCACAACCGTTACAGCATCTGGTTCAAGCGATGTAGTTGACTGCATTTCATGAAACAATCTCACGGCTTCACGGGGACGTTTGTTTTGGCAATAACCACCAATCATCACATTCCAAGAAATAAGATTCTTCTTGGGCATAGAATCAAAGAGTGATTTAGCGGCCTCTACATCACCTCGATGGCAGTAACCGTATATCATACTAGTCCAAGTCACCACATTCCTATCCCTCATCTCATCAAACAAACTTCGAGCCGCCCCCATTTCCCCCAACTTGACATATCCATCAATCAACGCATTAAACGCGGCCGAGTCCCTCTCAGGAATTTCATCAAAAAGCCTCCTCGCACTACCCATATCTCCCGTCCTCGCATACCCGCAAACAAGAGCCGTCCACGACACTATGTTTCTCTCAGTCATTTCATCAAACACCTTCCTTGCGCAACCCATCGTCCCAAACTTCACATACATGTCAACCAAAGACGTCGAAACATACAAATCCAAAGACAGCCCCGTCTTAACAGCATGACAATGAATCTCTTCTCCTTCGGATCTGTCCCCATCTAACCCGCACGACTTGGCAAGTGCCGTGAATGTGTACCCATCCGGCTCGAAACCGGTGTCCTGTCTAAGATCTCTATAAAGAGCGAAAGACTCAGCGAATTGGGCCATGTGGGCTCTGATCATGGCATTGCAGAGAAACGTGTCATGCTTATTGGGTTGGTGATCGAAGACGCGGCGGGCGTGTTTGATCAGGTGTGAGGGGGAGGAGGAGCTGGTGGTGATGAATTTGGTGAGGAGATTGAGGTTGGTTTCGAGGGCGTTTCGGAGGATGAAGGCATGGATTTGGAGAAGAGAGGGTGGTGTAGTGTTGGCTTGTTGGAGAAGGTATAAGCATTTTCTTTCCAACGAGCTCCATCTCCATAGTTGGTCTTTCATTGTAATGCCTGGCGCGCGCGCTTCTTTGTAATTTGAATTGCGGTTATCTCTGTACATGATTAAAATATCGAATATTGAGGGATTATGGGTCTAAAAAATAGAAATTTTAATGGAAATATCGAGAAAATGATGTGAAATTTTAAATATACACCTCTAATCACTTAATATACATTTATATTATTTTATATTTTAAATTAGATTTTGTAGGTAGGTTAAATGACTAAAACAGACATCTATGCATTGAAAGAAGAAAAAAATAGTCATATTTTCCTTATATTATTCTATTTATGTATAAATAGTTAGATAAAAACAACAAATTTTTATACATGGCCTTTCAATTTAATACAAGAATAAAGTTAGAAACTTTCTAATTTAATTTTTTTCTTAAATAAATTGTAATTAAATGAGGTTAGAAACCATAATATTTAGAATTTCAAAATCCATAGCATTAAATGTTTTTAAAACAAATCGCTTTACTCCCATTTTTTAGTTAATTTTCTTTTTTTGTTCTAAAAATTATGATTAATCAATTTATTTTCTAATATAAAACATCACAGGTGAAAAAAATTTGTAATTGTTAATTTGTTTGTCCCCTCTACTGACAACTTTTTAGTTTCGCCATTGTGAAGAAACTATTGATATAATTTTGGTTGAATGTTCAACTTATAATTTATACTTGATTAACTATTTATATGCATCTATTTAAAGGGAACAATAATAAATCTTTATGGATTTCTCAATAACTAACACAAGTAATCAATATACTAGAATATACTAATCATATTAAATAGTAACCTTGATACAGTAAAAAAGTAGGATATTTCATGATTTTTGAGATTAAGGATATTTTTAGGTACTTTGGGTTGTGTATTTAGAAAAAATATTAGAATGAAACAATTAAAGGGTTAATTACATATAAGTGCATATTTGAATATTTTTTTATCCATAAGGCCACCAACTAATTTTTTTCCTCATAAGGCCACTAGATTAAAAAGGGTGTTATATTTTGGATATAAAAACCAACATATTTACATAAATGTCGCTAGAGTAAAAAGTCAACAATCATTCTCTCTCTCCTCTCCGGCAAGGTCTCCGGTCAACTCCGGCAGGTTTCCGGTCGACCTCCAGTGAACTCCAACGACCACAAAAACTATTGTCACTAACACCGAAAGCTATTATCGCTAGCAACAAAAGCTACTCTGGTAAGATTTTCGGCAACCTCCAGCGAGGTCACAAAAGATATTGTCACCAGCAGCAAAAGCTATTATGGTGAGATTTCCGACAACCTCCGGCAAGGTCACAAAAGTTACTGTCACCAGCAACAAAAGCTACTGTTACTAGCAACAAAAGCTACTGTTACTAGCAACAAAAGATAATATGATGAGATTTACGACAACCTCCAACAAGGTAACAAAAATTACTGTCACTAACACTAAAAGCTACTATTAACAACAAAACCTATGCTCCCTAAAACCAAAAGTTACTATCCTTACCAATAAAAGTTAATGTCACCAACACCAAAAGATACTCTAACTAACAACAGACGCTACTATCACCAACACCAGAAAGCTACTCTCACAAGTAACAAAAACTACTTTGACCATCACCAAAAGTAACTCTCATAAACACCAAAAGCTATCCAAGCAGAACAAAAACTACTACCACGCAGAACAAAAGCTACTCTACAATAAAAAAAGCTATGAAAATGTAAATAATACAACCAAAGTAAAAACGCTACTGAAATTGAGAAAAGAAAACATATTAAATGATACAAAAAGTATGCAGGGCTCAACAATGATATAACTATGTAAAAAGCTACATGCATAGTTGTAAAAAGTCACTACCAAGTTGTGAAAATATATTACAATAGTTGTATAAAGCTACTGTCAATGTCGTAATGCTACTGTCATTTTTCAATGGTGACGCTCTAAACCCATAGGCATAATTTTGCCACTTTCAACACGAGACTTCATTTCAACATTTCTTAGTTGGCTGAATGATCTCTTGGTCCATGGACACTTCAATATCCAAATTCACATGATTTTTGAAATCTACTACTACAAATGCGAAGGGGAAGAGTTCTGCGAAGGGGAAGATTTCTGCGAAAACGAAGATACAACAAAATATTAGTATTTGAAATGAAAACTAAAAACAGCAATGTATTGTTGCGCCGCATACGTGGCACTCTTTATCAACTAGATAATAAAAAACAAGGAATCTAAAAAACTACTGACAGAGGTACATAAAACTATTATAACACATGTACAAAACTATTGGACCAGTGATAAAAAGCTACTGACATAGGTACAAAACAAAAGGCTACTGACATAGGTATAGAAAACTACTATAAATCATGTACAAAACTATTAGACCAGTAATAAAAAGTTACTGACATAGGTACAGAATAAAAGGCTACTTACTTGGATACAGAAAGCTACTATAAATCATGTATAAAGTTACTGGACCAATAATAAAAAGCTACTGACATAATTATATAAAGCTACTATAACACATGCATAAAGCTACTGGACCAGTAATAAAAAACTACAAACATAGGTACTGATTGCAACAAAACCAACTGATCGATTATCCGTGTTGGTAGTCTAACAAAAATCTCAAACAAGAAATGCTAGAGAAATGAAATCACAACAAAAAAAAAACTGAATTTCATACAGAATCTTGCTTTTCCAATAAGCTATTGATAGAAGACAACTTGGAATCAATCAAAATGAAAACAACTATTGAAATTAGCTTGAAAAGATACTAGCATAAGCATAGAAAGGTGCTATCACTATGTTGAATTACCACTAAAATAGTTATAGATAGCTACTGATTTGAAATTAATCATAATGAAAATAGAAAGCTACTGACATTAGCTTCAAAAGATATTAACAAAGCATAGAAAAATACTATCACTGTGTTGCAAAGCCACTACAACAGTTATAGAGAGCTACTAAAAACAACAAAAAAGGCAAGAATTTTGGAAGAACAAAGATATGACAAAGATCAATAGATAGGCATAAATGAAAACACATGAATCTAAAACTCTATCACCTAGATTATTAGCTTCTAGTTTTGATTGACATGAATGAAAACATAGAGTAACTAACAAAAGTACACAGTACAAGTATCAGAGCCAACATGTAAAACCTTGCTATCACCATATGCTTTCTTCAAAACATGAATTGCTAGCCGGACCTCTGTTGCGCATGAGTAATCTCCTGCAAGTACAATCTTCATGTTAGATAACTTAACGACAAATTCGAAGACCACCAAAAATTCATGTGGAAGCAGAAACAGCAGAGCACAGTTTTTGGCAGCTGTAAGTACTGCATGTCTTTTTGCTCTGTCAATTGCCTGTTATGCTTGAAGCATGATTTTATACCTATGGAACACATAAAAAACAACTTGTCCATCTTAAACAAAATGTAGAATATTTATTTCTTATCAAAATACCTGTTTGAGCCCAAAAGTATTTTTGGCAAGATCCCTTAGGGGATTTAGCATAGCGGGCCGATACCTGCGGCCCAAAAATAAGCCTACTTGGGTTTGGGTAATAGCTTCACTCATTCCGTGATCCATAAGGAAAACGAGTCCTTATTGGAGTCAAGTAGCGGTGATCGAATAGGAAACTTCAATCGATAATCCTTCTATGGCAAGGAACAGTCGAAACCCTAGATATAAATACCAGGTTTCAAGGACGAATTACGGACAACTCTCAAATCAACTAATCATACAGATTATCAAAGCCTCTCCCGAGCAAACCTACCTGCAACCTAATTGCAAACCAGCAAAGCAAGGGTAACGCCCTCGCAACCTAGCAAAGCTAAAGTCACGCTTTAGCAAAACCTGTGCTTTCTCCAAAATTCCCAATGATTTCTCTGCTCAACCTACAATGTTGAGTATCGATTCGGTGTCGCAAAGAGATCACAACCAAAGTCCTTATCCGTAAGGCAAGAAGTCCTTTTCCGAAAGGCATAGAGAAGAACCTAGTGACGAGGTTGGTGCTCTCCTCGTCCATGGCGTTTGATCAAGAAGTCAGGTCAAGGGATTCTCTGACGACTGCACCCTATGGTGCTGGCACTCTTGCGCACATGCTCAAAAGAGACAGTTTTCACCCATACTGGTTTTGGAGCCAAACATTTTGGCACGCCCAGTGGGACTTATAGCGTTTCTTCCTGATCGCAACCATTGGGAAATCAAGCGCAAACCCTTACCAAAAGGTTTACGTTAAATGCCCAAACGACAGGACCTCCAGTTACAGGCCGCACTGTCGTGCCGACTGTCGTGGTCTTTCCGACGAACAGGTAACACAAAAGTTCTCACTCATCCCACCATCACCAGACATGTCAACGGAACAGGGTGGAACTCCACAGCTCGCTACTGAGGGCAACAAAAATCCTCCTATCCAGCCTAACGAGGCTAGCGATGAGGCCAACACTGCCCAAGTGGTCGCGAATGAGGGGACAATTGAGTCCTTTGTGCCCATTATCGCCCTGGCGAATGCGAGCATTGAGGAGCGGCTTGCTATCTTTCAACAGAACAATACTACATATAACGAAAGGATGGAGAAAGCCCTCGCGGAAGAGCGCCAAAGGCTTGATGAGGTTTCGATCTCACTTCAAAATCTTGAGGTGAGTTCGCGACAAACGCAGGGACATTGGCAAGATACGTACAAGAAAAGCCAAGAAAACCACAAGGAGCTGGTGGATATGATGACCGGTCAGGCCTCTTAGAGCAAGCGCATCTCTGCTGACATCGTGAACCAAGCCAAGCATACTGCGTCAGAATTGGCAGTGTTTCACAACGAGGGATCCAATCTTGCGACCCAAGTCGCCATGCAGAGAGCTGAGTTGGACCAGGCTAAAGAAGTTCTGAATAAAGCTTTGGGGGATCCTAATGCTATTCTTGGCTCACTTGGACAACCTTCAGGTACTGGCAAGTACATACCTCCTAATGCTCGGGAGAAGACTACACCATCTGTAGCCGCCTCTGCCTCAACAACAAAAAGCAAGGACAAAGCCTTGGTAATTGGTGGTAATAATGCTACTCCAACTCCCTCGCAAAAGAGTAGGACTCTGAAGACCGGGAAAGGTAGTCCTGCTGATCCTGTTGTGTTTACTCAACACGACAGCGACGGGGCAAAGAATGTCTATGAAGAACTTCCAGGGAATTATTATGGCATTGACCAGGCTGGCACTCTGATCAAGATAACAACTTTGGTAAAGGATGTGGCCGTACCAGCTATGACCCTGCAGCCATCCATTACTCCCCGGAAAATTCACCTCGGCGAAGGTACAGTAGCCGCTAGCCAGGCTATACCTCTGCAGAATGCTCACCAGAACGTGGCACCACCTCCTTCTCCTTGTTCGGGCTATGTGAGACGCGAAGAGGTTAAGGAGATGATCAGGCTAGAGAACCCTAGGGCCCACCTAGATGGGGTTTATGAGGGACCTTTCCCGCCGCATATAATGCTCGCGCCTATTCCCAGGGGCTACAAAAATATCATATTCTCTACTTTTTCAGGAGAGGATACTGAGGATGCGGCAACCCATCTGGCCAGGTTTAAGGTGCAGTGCGGCCAATACCAGAATGATGACATTCTCAAGTGCAGGATCTTTGGCACTTCTCTATCTGGCGCAGCTTTTATATGGTTTTCTAAACTGCGGCCAGGGTCAGTGGTTGATTGGCCAGCAATGGAGAAGCTCTTTTGAGAGACTTTTGGAGTTATTGAGCCTGAGGTTGACTTGGCCTCTCTCACCCAGATGGCCCAACAGCCCACCGAATCCACTGTTGCTTATTTTCAACGCTTCTAGATCTAAAAGGCTAAATTAAGCATGATATTGCCTAAGAGAGAATTGGTTAAATTAGCAATCAAAGGATTGGAGCCACGCCAGCGAAAGAAGCAACATGGCAGCATGATCTAGTTAATAGGAGAGCTTATCACAGAGGTAGGAAGATTTGAGCATCTCCTCAGAGAGACTGATGCTAGAAAAAATGCGTCCAAAGGACATATGTACCAGGAAAACATCATACAGTGGCCACGTTGCATTTCTAGCCGACTTCCTATGATCCTTACTATCATTATCAAGGGGAACAAGTTTTCCAGGAAGAAGATGATGAAGAGGAGAATGATGTCTCTGCGTTTGAGCTGACAGGGAGGAAGAGCTCAGCCCTCAAGCAATTGAAAATATCTAAGGAACCTGTCAAACTCAAGTTTGTAGCCTTCACCAAACCTGAATTTGCGACGTATACATATGATGCCAATAAGGCACATGAGATTTTAGATGAAATGATGGCCGCGAAGATGGTGAAGACAGACTTCGGACCTTTCCCTCGACCAGATCAGCTGAAAGGAAAGAAGTACTGCAAATTCCACAACCTGTGGAACCATAACACCGCTGACTGTGTGAAGCTAAAAGACCAAATTCAGGTATGGCTCAATAATGGTAGTTTGTAGGTGGAAGCTCCGGCGATCGCGGCAGCACTAGTAGACCTGAACCCTTTCCCGGACACCGAGGTCAATATGGTTGATGTGAATTGGACCAGAAAGAACCAAAGAAAACCAGCCTTAGAATTGATGACAAAGGGCCGAGAAGAGAGGACAGAAGGGGACGAGACCCCTGCAAAGGAAAGAGCTAAGAAGAATGCGGCATCCAAATGTCGCATAAAGAAGTTGAGCAGACATTTCATTTCGGCTATTTCCCACCAATCAAATGGGCCTCACCGTCGCGAAACTATCAACCGTCGAGCCCAAGAGCAAGAGACAAGATAGAGGCACCGTCATCCCCAAGGGACTCCAACTTGTTCAAGAAACTGAAAGCGGCTGCAGCAGAACAAAAACAAGATGACAGGACTAGGAATGAGCACAAAGATATCCTGACCCAGCCGTACATTCCACCTTCTTCAACGTCCTCCATCAAGGAAGGCAAATGGTACACCAGAGAGAAAGGGAAAGCGGTGGAGATTAGCCCTTCCAAGAAAAAGAAGCTGCAGCGAAGGTTTGGAGAGGCCAAGCGAGCATTAGAAGCTCTCGATCAGGGCCTGATTAAGCCTTCGCAATTGGTCAAATCACCTGAACAATATCAGAAGGAGATGGAGGTAGCTGCTAAACCATTGGTAGTCCCCCGCCATTTTCATAAAAAAGCACGCTCGGAGTCAGGGGCTTCTAAGCCTTGTGTTTTCTGCAGGATCACAAAAGAAAGAACACCTCCGCCAGCCAGGAAGGAAAGCTCGCCCACCAGGCTGCCCCATATCAGGCATAGGTTATTTCGCGCAGAGCCAGAAACCAAACCCTCAGTTTTTGGCAGACTGGGGGGCAAGGACAACACTATAAATGCCTTACAGTGGAGACCTAAAAAGGTTCAAAGTCTGGTAGTCGCGCCCCCAAAGGAGAACCCAACAGAGGAACACAGGTCGGACTCACCAAAGCAGATTGCTGCGACTCAGGAACACAAGCAGTACCAGATAAAAGGCCTCATAGAGGAGTTGTTAGTAGCTTCATTGGTTAAACAATTCAACACTAACATACCAGTTGATGAACCCAAGCTCAACCTAGACGAGGAGATAGACGAGACAGAAGTGGTGGACACCTCCTACAACATGGTTTATGTACTTCCCGCGAGGTATGCACTACCAGTCGCCACGCAGGAGTGTGTGGAAGCTAAAAGGAGGCAGTGAACAGCCTTTGTAGATTACCTCAGCAGCCGCGAAACCTATGGAAGAAGCTGTGTTCTTGGAAACGGAGGATGCCAACACCAGAGAGTTCTTCATGAGCTTTACAAAGCCAACACCTTCTATGGTCCAACACATGAGACCTCTATATATCACAGCGGAAATTGGCGGCACCACAGGAAGTAAGATCATGGTCGACACTGGAGCGGCAGTTAATGTCATTACTACAAGGACTATGCACTTGCTTGGAATTAAGAAAGAGAGGATTCAGTCTACATCCCTCACGCTTAAGAACTTCGCGGGGACCTTAACGAAGACATTGGGCCTATTATTCCTGCGTATCAAGGTCGGCCCCGCAAATGGGGTATATGCTTTCTTTGTGACAGACTACTACGCGGCGTATATCGCCATTCTAGGTAGAGACTGGATCCACCGGAGTTATTGTGTCCAGTCAACTCTTCATCAGGAATTGATTATGTGGAATAGGGCTACGAACAAGGCTGTAGTGATTAAGGCTGATCCTTGCCCGTTCTCTATTTCTGCGAATTACATAGATGCCAGGTACTACTTGGAGCCAATCACTCCATTACAAGTCAGTGGCATCGATGACAAAGGCCACCCCATAGGGGTGACGGCTTCTGAATTGGCGCAGTGGGGGCTTACGCTCGAGAAAGAAGGCCTGGAAAGGCCTGGTCACGCTGTGCCCAAACCTTTAAATAATTAATGGATTACGACCTTCCAAAGGAAGGGATAGAGGCATTCCACTCTTTGTACGGGAGATTATTTTGTATCTGGTGTAAAAGGAGGCCTATGATCGAGTCGTGACCTTGGAAATAGTTAACGAGGAACTCTCTGACTATAAAGAGGAAGAGGAAGACATTCAGCTCGCCCCAGCAGCATTGGATGACACACCTCCTAAGGTCAGGGACCCTACTGAGAAGGTCAATCTTGGAACAAATGACAAGCCCATGGAAGTGGCTATCAGTGCGTACTTAGAGCCTAGTGAAGAGGAGAGGCTCATCGACTTATTGCTGGAATTCAAGGACTGCTTCGCGGAAAAATACGAAGACATGCCAGGCCTATCACCGGACTTGGTATGCCATCAGCTGCCGACACTCCCTTAGAAGAGGCTTGTGAGGTAAGAGCCACGAAGAATGAATTCAGAGACCCAGGTTCTAGTTAAAGAAGAAGTCGAGAAAATGCATAAATCAGACATCATCAGGGTGGCCAAGTACAATCAGTGGCTATCTAACATAGTACTTGTTCGCAAGAAGAATGGCAAGATGCGAGTATGTGTGGATTACAGAGACCTTAATGTGGCTACACCTAAAAATGTTTATTCTATGTCGATCGCGGATATGTTGGTAGACGCAGTAGCGGGACATGAATTGTTATCCTTCATGGATGGAATTGCAGGATACCACCAGATTCCGGACACAGAAGAAGATAGACATAAGACCGCGTTTCTCTGCCCAGGCTTCGCGGGAGTTTTCAAGTATGTGGTCGTGCCTTTTGGTCTGAAGAATGCTAGGGCCACGTATCAGAGGGCCATGAACCTGATCTTCCATGACATACTTGGGAAGATTTTAGAGGTTTACATTGATGACGTGGTCGTGAAGTCTAATTAGCAAGGGGACCATATCTTAGATCTTAGAAAGGTTTTCGAGCGCATGTGGCTACACAAGCTCAAGATGAATCCCGCCAAATGTATTTTCGGAGTTCAGGCAGGTGACTTTCTAGGGTTCATAATACATCAAAGAGGAATCGAGGTCCCGGAAGATAAGGAAAACTCGGTCATCAACGCATCTCCCCAGTGAACGAAGAAGGAGCTACATCGACTATTGGGTAAGATCAACTTTTTGCGATGATTCATCTCTAATTCTGCAGGTAAAATCCAGCCTTTTTCCCCGCTGCTGAAGTTGCAGGGACAGAACGAGTTTGTATGGGAACTTTAACATTAAGAGGCTTTTGACAAGATCAAGGCCTATCTGGCAAGTCCGCCAGTACTAGTTCCCCCAGGGCTGGTTTTCCATTAAAATTATATATTTCAGCAGCAGATGTATCCATTGGCTAGGGCTAGTCAATGGGCCGGGCCGGGCCTTGCTATATTTTTAAATAATTACAGGCCGGGCCGGGCTTTATTAAAAATCAAAGGATCCAAGCCCGTCCATATAAAGCGGGCCTTGCGGGCTTTTTCGGGCCGGGCCTTGCGGGCTTTTTCGGGCCGGGCCTTGCGGGCTTTATTTATAAATAAATATTTAAAGACACAAGTATTTTTTTTTTTTTAATCAAGCTTTGGAAATTCAATGGATAATGATCAAATACAACCAAAGATAACAATCTATATAACTATATTGTACCCAAAAAAATCTATATTTATATATAGATACTAATTTGTTGATAAATAAATTTTTAAAGACACTAATTTTTTATAAATCTATATTTATACATCATACACTCCAAAGAGCTACATATAGCAATTCAAAGAAAATGAGAAACCGACCGTTGGATGAGTTTATTACAATAAATTATGAGTGTGGTAAAAAATTTAGCCAATTTCACCATATTTTTGAATCCGATCGGATTGGTCAACCGTAGTCACTTATATGTTTTATTGGATGACCGATGGCGTGGCAACCGCGAAACGTGGTTATTTTTTCACATCACGTTTGTATATATTCCATCGATGGATGTGCGTGGAGATAAGATAAAAAAAAAAAAAATTAATTACAAACACATTGAACTATACCAATTTTATTCCTAAAGTTATATGACTTATACATTGCATTTAAATTGTTTAGGTTCATTCTAAAACAACCATGAAGTGGAAAATGAATTCGGAGAAACCAACCGCTTGATGGAGAGATTGTAATGTTTTATGGTGGTTGTAGAAAATCCAGCCAATTTGGTTCACGTTTCGAATTCGATCAACTAGGTCAAACGTAGTTACTCTTATAAACCTATATTTATATATCATACACTCCAAAGAGCAACCCCTATCAATTCAAAGAAAATGGAAAAACCGTCTGTTGGATGAGTTTATTACAATAAATTATGAGTGTGGTAAAAAATTTAGCCAATTTCACCATATTTTCGAATCCGATCGGATTGGTCAACCGTAGTCACTTATATGTTTTATTGGTTGACCGATGCCCTGACAACCGCGAAACGTGCTTATTTTTTCACATCACGTTTGTATATATTCCATCAATGGATGTGCGTGGACATAAGATAAAAAAAATTAATTTTAATTACAAACACATTGGTCTGTACCAATTTTATTCCTAAAGTTGTACGACTTGTATATTGCATTTAAATTGTTTAGGTTCATTCTAAAGCAACCATGAAGTAGAAAATGAATTCGGAGAAACCAACCGCTCGATGGAGAGATTGTAATGTTTTATGGTGATTGTAGAAAATCCAGCCAATTTGGTTATCGTTTCGAATTCGATCAACTAGATCAAACGTAGTTACTCATATAAATCTATATTTGTATATCATACACTCCAAAGAGCAACCCCTATCCATTCAAAGAAAATGGAAAAACCGACCGTTGGATGAGTTTATTACAATAAATTATGAGTGTGGTAAAAAATTTAGCCAATTTCACCATATTTTCGAATCTGATCGGATTGGTCAACCGTAGTCATTTATATGTTTTATTGGTTGACCGATGCCGTGACAACTGCGAAACGTGCTTATTTTTTCACATCACGTTTGTATATATTCCATCAATGGATGTGCGTGGACATAAGATAAAAAAAAGTAATTTTAATTACAAACACATTGGTCTATACCAATTTTATTCCTATAGTTGTATGACTTATACATTGCATTTAAATTGTTTAGGTTCATTCTAAAGCAACCATGAAGTAGAAAATGAATTCAGAGAAACCAACCGCTCGATGGAGAGATTGTAATGTTTTATGGTGGTTGTAGAAAATCCAGCCAATTTGGTTCTCGTTTCGAATTCGATCAACTAGGTCAAACGTAGTTACTCTTATAAACCTATATTTATATATCATACACTCCAAAGAGCAACCCCTATCAATTCAAAGAAAATGGAAAAACCGACCGTTGGATAAGTTTATTACAATAAATTATGAGTGTGGTAAAAAATTTAGCCAATTTCACCATATTTTCGAATCCGATCGGATTGGTCAACCGATATGTAGAATATATATATGCACATATTTTATATAGAAGTATAATAGTATAAGAACTTCCACACACACACACACACACACACACACACATATATATATATATATCTATCTCTCTCTCTCTCTATATACACACACATATATATTAATATATATATATATATATATATATATATAAACACACACACACACATATATAAATATATATATATATATATCTCTATATATATATATATATAAACACACACACATATATGATATATTGATATATATCTATATATCTCTCTCTCTATACACACACACACACACACACATATATATATATATATATATATCTCTCTCTATATATATATATAAACACACACACATATATGATATATTGATATATATATATATATATATATATATATATCTATACAGGGCCCTTCTAGTGAGGGATCCCTTTTTTGGTCTTTTATAGGGATAGACATTATACCAACTTTTCGATCATATTTTCACATCTTAACCGTTCAGTTTTTAGGTCCTAATGTATAGATCACTTATGCAAATTTTCAGCCAATTTGATGATCGTTAAGGCATCTAAAACTGCAATTTACCATTATAAACACGAACGGTTCCGGTTCGATAGATTCGGTCCGTTTGTGTAAATTGCAGTTTTGGATGCCTTAACTATCACAAATTTGGCTGAAGATTTGCAGAAGTGATCTATACATTAGGACCTAAAAACTGAACGGTTAAGATGTGAAAATATGATCTAAAAGTTGGTCTAATGCCTATCCCTATAAAAGACCAAAAAAAGGGATCCCTTAGTGGAAGCCCTCTATATATATATATATATATATATATATATATATATATATCTATATAAACACACACACAAATATATATCTATATGTGTCTATATATATATATTTATAAACACACACACACACACACATATAGATATATCTATATATATAACACACACACATACATACATATATATAGTAATATATATATATATATATAAACACACACACACACACACACAGATATATATATATATATATATATAATATTTTGCGGGTTTTTACGGGCCGGGCCTAGCGGGCTTTTGGCGGGCCGGGCCTGGTTTTTGCGGGCCTCCATTGGCCCACCAAGGCGGGCTTTTGCGGGTTTTTTGACGGGCCGGGCTGGGCCAAAAGCCCTGCGGGCCGGCGGGCCTCCATTGGCCCACTTGATCTGCGGGCTTTTTGATGAGGCCTACCATTGGCAGCCTGCTTGCTCAGGATGACGAAGCTGGCGTCGAACATGTTATCTTTTACCTCAGTAGGACACTCACAGATTGCCAAACAAGGTACACTCCAATGGTAAAGCTGTGGCTCACTCTTTACTTCTCCACCTGCAAGCTGCGACGTTACATGTTATCCTTTACTACTTGCATCATCGCTCAGACCGATTTGGTTAAATATATGTTGTCGCGACCTATCCTAAGGGGGCGCAGTGGCAAATGGGTGCTTGCTTTGTCTGAATTTTCGCTATAATATGTCCCTCAGAAAGCAGTGAAAGGACAAGCCATCGCAGACTTTCTAGCGCATCACCCCATACTGGACGTTCCCGCGGTAAGAGACTTAGAAGTCGCTACTGAAACTGTAGATCGCCCTGATCTGGTATGCTTACCTGAGTACGCCATGTTTTATCAATCCACAGTTTCACTCCAACCCTGGGTGTTATATTTTGATGGCTTGAGAATGGAGACACTGGCTAGAGCCGGAGTCGTCTTGGAAAATTTAGCTGGCGATCGTTTCTCATATTCCTTCTAGTTAGAGTTCCGATGCACCAACAACCAGGCCGAATATGAGGCCCTTATTATTGGCCTAGAGGTGTTGCTAGAACTAGGAGTCAGAGACATCTAGGTACGCGATGATTCTTTACTCGTGATCAATCAGCTTCGCGAGAAGTACAGATGTCCCAGCTACTTGCTTACACCGTATTTGAGTCGCGCTCTTGAACTTCTGGCCCAATTTGAAGACGTGGACTTGGAGTATATTCCTCGCGAGCGCAACTTTGCAGCCTATGAACTCGCTCAGTTGGCTACAGCCGTTACCTTGAAATATGGGGTTTGCGAGCGAATTCTCAAGGTTGAGCGACGCACATTGCGTTCGTGGCTTGCACGCCCTGACCCACCAGACGAGCCCACAGTGGTGGCTCTTGATCCTATTGATGTGGATTGGCGTATCCCGTTAATCACCTACCTCACGCAGCCAAATCCCACTGTAGATAGGAAAATCCATTTTATGGCTCTAAATTACTTCCTCAGAGGCTACGAGCTATGTTGACGTGGCGAAGATGGAGTCGATTTTAGGTGTGTCTATGGCCACGAAGCAAAACGATTAATGCGAGAAGTGCATGAAGGAGTGTGTGGAGTTCATCAAGTGGGTATGAAGATGCGCTTGCTCATCAGGAGACATGGGTACTATTGGCCCAGCATTTTGAAGGATTGTGTCGCATTCTCGAAAGGATGCCAAGATTGCCAGGCTCATGGACCAGTCCAACACATTCCTAATATTCCCATGCAACCTATGATTAAACCTTGGCCTTCACGAGGCTGGGCTTTAGACTTGATCGGAATGATTCACCCGCATTCTTCACTCCAGCACAAGTTCATCATCATCGCTACTGATTTCTTCACTAAGTGGGTGGAAGCTGAGCCTTTGAAGCAGGCCTCCGGTGCCACCATTCGCCAATTCATCTTTCGCAATATTATCTGCAGGTTTGGCATCCCAGAGGTTTTGGTATCTGACAGAGGGGCAGCGTTCATGGGTGGTGATGTAGAGAAGCTTGTCAGTGATTATGGCATCCATTTTATCCATAGCACGCCTTATTATGCTCAATCCAATGGTCAAGCAGAGGACAGTAACAAGATTATCATTACTCTATTAAAAAAGTTGCTTGTGGAGAACCCTCGCCAGTGGCACGAAACATTGTATGAGACATTAAGGACTTATCGCACTTCTTAGCGGAACCTACTGCCACCACCCCCTATGCGTTAATCTTTGGCCACGATGCGGTTCTCCCTTTGGAAGTGAATGTTCAATCCCTACGCGTCCAAGATCATCATCACTTGATCGGTGAAGATTATGTCCAGGCTATGTGGTAGGAGCATGAAGACCTTAGCGATAAGCGCTTAGAGGCTTTGGACAGCTTAGTGATGGAAAAGCAATGCATTGCTCGTGCCTACGATAAGCGGACGAGCGGCTGCAGTTACAAAGATGGTGAACTGGTTTGGATGTGGTTTCGCCTCATTTGGCGTCACCTTGGGAATTTTGGTTCTATTTAGGGTTTCGAACGTTATTCCTTGTACTTCGTTGATTGAATCAGAGCTGTAATTCCTTAGGTACGTGATGTTGTACTCCCTGGATGGCTATTTTGTGGATTGGCTGCCCTGTTCTGTATTGAAGACGCAGCGGGAGTTTCGAGGTGAGTAATCTCACGAAGTTCATTCACGAACGGGCTTACCATATTGTTTTGGGAGTTATTTAGTAACTGCAAACTATAGTTGGTATTAGTAGGCATTCCTGAGCGGATGACTACATATATATATATATATATATATTTACATGAAATATATATGTTTTGGTGGTTTGTGGATTTATGAAAACAATATGCATGAAATGATGCTTTTTATTGTTTGGGTTGTGGCTTTTGGAAAACAAATGATTGTGGAAATGATTGATTTCGATTTTTTTTGAAAGTGTTGAGATTTGAGAAAAGAGTTGAGATTTGTGTATGAAAACAATATGCATGAATGGATGCTCTTTATTGTTTTGTGTTATGACTTTTCGGAAAATAATGATTATGGAAATGTTGATTTTGATTATTTTCAAAAGCGTTGCGATTTGTGTAACATTTTGGGTCCAGTGCGACTCCTTTAATGTTTTGCTCCAAGGGACTGTGCGGCCCGAGGATAGAAGGTCTATGACCTTGGGATAATATCAAGTGATAACGTCTTTGGCCGGACTAGTGGTTACGTTTTCAGTTAGAGCTCTAATATGTCTGCCATATAGGTAATTCATGGGGCAACGAGAATTGGTTATTGATAACTCATGACATTACGTGTTTTTAGGGAACAAGGTGTGAGTTGCTTCCTTATTAATGGTTTTTAAGGGGACAAGGTGCAAGTTATTTTCCTTATTAACGATTTGATAGAAATCAAGGTGTGAATTGCTTTCTATGGTATGATTATAGTACATTTGATAGAATTCAAGGTGTGAGTTGTTTTCTATGTTTTACTGATAGAAATCAAGGAGTGAGTTGCTTTCTATGTTATATTGATAGAATTCAAGTGTGCGTTGCTTTCTATGGTACGATTATGGTACATTTGATAGAATTCAAGGTGTAAGTTGTTTTCTATGTTTTACTGATAGAAATCAAGGAGTGAGTTGCTTTCTATGTTATATTGATAGAATTCAAGTGTGCATTGTTTTCTATGGTACGATTGATAGGAATCAAGGAGTGAGTTGTTTTCTATGTTTCGTTTTTAAAAGGAAACAATGTGTGAGTTGCTTTCTTTTATTTCGATTTGAAAGGAAATTAAAGTGTGAATTATTCTCCTTTATTTCGTGTTTTAAGGAATCAAAGCGTGAGTTGTTTTCCTTATTTCTAGTGTGAGTTGTGTTAACTGTTTTGAGTTACTCATATGGGCTTGCAAAAGTTTACCGAATTTGTTGTGTGACAACCCGGTACACTATTCAAAAGGTGTAGGGGTTAATCCTGTAGATTAGAATAATCGGGGCTGAAGCTGAGGTAGCGCCTTTGCAGCTTTACGGTAAGAAGTCATTTTTGTGACTTTACCGTTGATAAGGATTTCCTTTGTAGTTAAACTCTGAGGAGCATTTACGTTTGATCTTGTTGCTGATAATTTAATTCGTAAGCTTATGTAATATATGACTCTGTGGAGCGGGTCAATATTGATATAGTAGGTTCAGGGCATCAATATGTGTATAGTTTAAAGGGAAAAAGTTTCCAGGTATTTGTTATTGATGACTGAATGTTCACGCATGTATAATTATGAGATTATATATCGATTTTTATTTGTTTAAAAATTAGGGGCATGACAGATTGGTACTCCTCCAATGTAAACCCTAAAATATATATCGCCAAATGTTATTTAACATTGAAGTCAAAATTTTTTGAATTACTTTGTCTTCGTAAAGTGATAGACTTCTTTGCTCACATAGCTGACAATTTACAAGATCTATCACTGCGCTATAAAAATTAAAAAAAAAAGAGAAGAAAATGGGAAATACAAAGACACTTCAGTTGATGAAGCCCTACTCATTCTAAATGCAATCAAACATGTGAACGAGCAGTGACAAAAAGCAGTACTCCAGCACGTTTATATGACAAACGCAACAATGGGTAGTTGTCCACAAGATCTTCCACACATCATCAGTGCAGAGCAATTTCATGTGGAACTATTCTATAGATATGATGAAAAATTCGACCATTTGATATAAATCTATGGAGAATGCACTAGACTCATGGTTGATTATTGTAATTTCCTCCACTATCCCATACATATCTAAAACAAAAAGACCATGCATGTTCATTTCAAGATGCTATGGAAACAAGTAGGAGAGAATCAGTTTGGGGACAATGACACCTAAATGCAATGAAAATAATACTTGGAAAACATATTTATACGAGATGATGAGCAAACATGGTATTGTTGCCTACGCTAACCAAGAGTCGACAATTCATTGAAAAAATGCTAGCACATCTGTTACTCGTATATGGAGGATGAATTTCCATAAAAAATAAAATAAAAAAATTGCTGCAATTCCAAATCTTCAAAAACTGAAGGAGATCCAACTATTGATTTTTGAAAGGGAGCTTGTCACGCCCCTGATTTTTAACACAACTAAAAATCGATATATAATCCCATAATTACATATGCGTGATCGTTCAACCATCAATACCAAGCACCTGGAAACTTTTTCCTTTTAAACAAAGTACAAACTGATGCCCTACACCCTCAAAAATTAATATACACTCACTCTAAAGAGTTATATATTACACAAGCTTACGAATTAAATTGTCAACAACAAAATACACGTAACTGCTACTCAGAGTTAACTATACAACGGAAGTCCCTATCAACGGTAAAGTCACAAAATGGCTTCCTACCATAAAGCTGCAAAGGCGCTATCTCAGCTCCAGCCCCAATTATCTTAACCTGCAGGATTAACCCCTACACCATTTGAATATTGTACCGGATTGTCACATAACAAACCCGGTAAGCTTTTGCAAGCCCGTATGAGTAACTCAAAACAAACACCACACAACTCACACCAAAACGAGGAAAACCTTTCAACTCGAAAATCAGGAAAACATACCATGCTTCCCAAAACAATACTCTTTTCTCAAAAGAAAACAAAGAAAGTCACACCGTGACAAAATCATATAAATCGTTAACCTAACAATTCAAATATGATAAATCGATCCAACCTGGATAATAAAAGTCAACTCATAACAAAACATCAATTCGATCCAACCTAGACGAAACACAAATCGGTCCAACCTGGATGAAACACAAATCGGTCCAACCTGGACTAAACACAAATCGGTCCAACCTGGACAAAACACAAATCGGTCCAACTTGGACAAAACAGATCGAAGCATCAAACGGTCCGAAACAGTAAAAATCACATTATATTCATACGATCACCAAAAATTATGAATTATATATCGAAATGCTCGTATCGATGAGTAGATCGAACTTAGGAACAGAAAATATCCTGAGGTGGCCGGAAATTGCCAGAAAACACCACCACAGTGGCGGTGCCGCCGGCGGCCCAAAGTCAGAATTTGACAAAACTCCCAACACCAAAGTTGTTCATCTCAACTCCAATTTAAACTTTCATAACTAACACAAAGTCTAAATCATAGCCGTTTGGCCGGAATTTACCTCGCAATATCTGAAATTCGATAAACCCTAGAATTTCAAAGCTTCGATTCGTCCTCCACAAGTGAAATCGTCCCAAGCCGCTTTGGGAGAAGCATGAACGTCCTATAGGCTTCAAAAGCCCTCAAGAATCACCAGCAAAGGTGGTCGGAAAAAGAAGAACCGATGGAGGCGATTTCGTCCCCGACAAAGTTCTCTTCTCGGCCTTGTAGGGCCTCCTACAACTCGTATTTCACTTCGATTTCTTCTACAAACTCGTAAAGGGGGTCGAGACGAGAAAAGCCCACTTTGTTTCACATCAATCGGAGGCCGAATGAGGAAGATATGGCCGAAAAACTAGAGAGGGCGAAATCTGGGCTCGGGAGAGAAAAGGGCTCGGTTTCGTTTTTCTGAAATTTCTGTCCTTCTCTGCAATTTTCGGACTTTTCTCCTATTTATAGAATTTTCCCATTTTTCAATCGTGCATAACTTTCTCATACGAACTCCGATTCTCACGTTCCACATATTCACGAACTCGTATCGACGCACTCTACAACTTTTGTGAAGGAAGTTTTCTAAGAAAACCAACATATCAAAAGTCAACCTTGAACCCCCCCTAAAGTCATACTTTCCAAATAATTAATTCATCCGAAACACTTCCGCTCCGTCCACGAGCCACGAAACCGTCCAACAACCATAAATTAGATTCTGAAAATTCCTCGGTGTTCAAGGAAAACCTAATTTGTGTTTAGCCCAAACTCTAGGTTACTTGACCTAGTGGTAATATGATTTAATTAGAAGGATCTAGAATCCTAATCAATGTAGAATTACTTTCCTTGTATGATTGAGATTCTATGCATTGTAATCATCTATATAAAGAGGCCCCTATTATCAATGAGAACACACAGCAAATTCCTCTCAAATTCAGTTTCTCTAAAACACGTTATCAGCATGAAGCCCTAACCCTGAAGTCCTAAATTCGTAGCCTTCAAATCCCAGAAACCACTGCCGCCCACCTTGAAGATGTCAACTCCAAGAGTCCAGAACCGGCGGCCCCGCCTACAGAACCGGCCGGAAAATATCCGAACCGGCCACCGAAAGTAGCAAAAAATCCCCCTGCCCGATTCAAAGCTTTCCTCACCACCTCCTACCGCTATACTCGGCCACCTGCAGCATTCCCACCCCAGAAACCCGGAATCGGAAGTTTCACCACCGGAACCGGCCTAAATTCAGCTGAACCGGCCACCGGAATCTTCTAACCTGAACCGGCAAAAAAAAAAAAAAAAAGAGGGGAGGAGATCCTGTGCAGCCCAAGCCCACGTGCAGCAGGCCCCAGTTGAGCCGCCAAGCCGCCGAGCCGCAAAAGCTCTGCCACGTCAGCACCACGTAGGCATCCAGTCAGCCAGCCACGTCAGCAAGTCGGTCAACCACAGTCAACACCGGTCAACCCTCCGGTCAACGACCGCCAACGACTTTTCCATCCACTTTCTGGCGACTTTTCCGGCCATTTTTCCGGCGATTTTTCCGGTCAGCTACAGTTACTTTCCAGCGACGACTTTTCCGACCACCTTTTAAGGTAAACTTTTCTAAAAGTTCCCGTTTTTGAAGTTTTATTTCAATTTCTTCTTCTTTTCTCGGGAACTTCCAACATCCCTTCTTCTACCCCCCTTTTCTTCTTTATAGGGGAGACCAAAAGCCGAACTGTGGGGGTTCGTGCTCACTCCAAGCTTGGAGCTTGTAGAGTCCTCCAAACTTAAAGTTTGTTGAGAAGAAAACGATCGACCACATACATCGTTGTTTCGATCTAATCCAAAACCCCTCTTGGAATCGGATTTTCTTGGAAGCGACTACGCTCAGAAAATTCCTAATTTCTTGGAAGCGACTACGCTCAGAAATTTAATAGTTTTTCGTGGTAGCCTTTTCGCTCCGAAACTAACCCTAATCTTGTGTTGTTTTTCAGGATGAGTAACTTGAACAAGTTGAACTTCGTTCCACTAGAAACAACTGGCGCAGGATACCATAGGTGGGTCTGAGATGTGCGCCAACATCTTAAGGCTGATGGACTTCTGGGAGCCATCCAAGAGCCTGGTCAGAACGTACTCTCCATTGAGCAAGCTACTGCTTTCGAAGCAAAACAAGCTAAAGCCATAATTCTCATGACAAGGCACATGAATGACGCGCTCCAAAATGAATACCTCAATGAGGAAGACCCAAGAAAGCTATGGGTGGAACTTGAGCAGCGATTTGGCAACGTTTGTGACTCCCTGCTTCCTGATTTAGAAGTGCGATGGCATAGCCTCCGCTTTTGTGATTTCAAGTCTGTGCTTGATTATAACTCGGAAGCTCTTCGTATCAAGTCTCTGATGGAGTTTTGTGGCCAAGCCATAACTGATACGATGCTGATCGAGAAGATTCTCTTTACCTTCCCCGTCTCTGCACTGATGATTTCAAAGAATTATCGGATTGATGTAAATGCAGGACGTATCACAAGGTTTCATGAGCTCATTGGAGCCATGAACGTAGTTGAAAAGCACGATAATATCCTTGTGAAGAACTATAATGCTAGACCCGTGGGAACTAAGCCTATTCCGGAGTCTAACTATAGTCGCGCCCTCAATGGAGGGCGCAAGGAGCGAAACCCCAAGGATAGGGACAATTCTGGACATTCTGGTCCATATGTTCGCCCTAAAGAGGAAGGAAATCGCCAAGAGGAAGGAAATCGCCAAGAGAGGCGTGCACGGAATCGTGGAGGTCAACGTGTGAAGAGAGAGAGAGAGGCGGAGCCTTCGACCATGGTGGTAACGCCACCAAGAGGATAGGTCGTCCAAATCGCGCCCCAATGGCGCCTCGATCAAGGGAGCCTGACCATAATGATGTTTGTTTTCGATGTGGATCAACTAAACATTCGGCCAAAACATGTACCGCATCCCAGAATGTTGCAAACGCATACAAGACGTATCGTGAAGCAAGTGAAGTGAATTACATGGCACAAGAAGATCAAGATGGCGATCTAGATCTAAGGGTGGAAGACTACAAGGATCAAGACCCAGAAACTGGCAATTTTGATTAAGTCTTTTTATTTTCCAAGAGATGTAGGCGATTACCATATTACTTTTTATTGGATTAGATTTTCTTTGATCATAGAAACAATGATGTACTCTGTTGGCTTATGAATAAAATTTCGAGTGCTTTTCTTTATGACTCAATTTTGATTCTAAGCATATTATTTTGTGACTACGATGGCTAGGCCATCAATATTAATTCAAGGACATGGAATAGCCCACGTTCCCCTTGCCAAAAGGCACCTTGATTATTGTCGCAAAAGCTCTCTACGCTCATAGGGAAAATCACACCTATGAATAGCCAACGAATTCCATGCGAACATGCATGTAGAGAACGGAAATGAGTTCCTTTGCAATACCTTTAATGATTGCGAACAAAGACTCATCTTAGAGAAGTTTATGTGTCTCTCTAGTAGACTCTATGTCACTATTTGAGCTATTAATCCAATAATAGTTATGAGAGAAGATCTCTTGGATTTAGACACATATTGGCTTTGTCACGACAGGATAGATCATCCTAGTCATGATATGATGATCCGTCTACAAAAGACTTCACATGGACATCATTTCTTTCGAGCGAAACGAAGCATGAATCACAAGTTGATTTCTAGACTAAGTGTGACCGACGTTGCTGCCTAGGGCACTGCCTCCGTCCACCACCAGCCTAGGGCTGGCATAGTCCCTATCCATGACTCCATGGATGGCGTCCATCATGGTGATGGCGCCCTAGGTGATGCTGCAATCACCAACTTGCTTCAAAATAGCGTTTCAGACGCTCAGGCCTAACCAAAATTCTCATTGGTTGCTTCTAAAGCCTCTCGCTCGTTTTACTAAAGCCTGTTCCTTAGGGAAATTAGGACTGAGACCGTCCTATGCAAAGGATATGATATTACTCATTCTGTTCTTACAAAGAATCCGTAGGGATTTTGTGGATTGATTCAACCAACTTGCAGACGTTTAAATATCTCATGATGTTGGTTGACACGCAAACACACTGGTCACGTGTTGTGTCATTGTCCACTTGTAATGCTGCTTATGCTACACTCCTAGCACATATCATACAACAACGGGCTCACTCCCCGAATCATCCTATTTAGTCAACTGGATTTGACTATGCTAGAGAGTTTACATCGAAAGACTTTCGATGGATATTGCAATGGGCTTGATGTTGGACATCACATTCCCATGTACACACCCAATTGGTCTCGCGGAAATGACTACGATGGTAGTCCGGACATTGGTAATGCGCACCAATCTCCTTATATCCGCTTGGGGTGATGCAATATCGCATGCAGCTATGCTAATTCGTCTACGACCTAATGCCACTCAATGTACCTCTGCGTTACAGCTAGTGACTGGGTACACATCTTTTGTACTTACGCACATTTGAGTGAGCCATTTTTTGTGCCAATTGCGCCGCCACAGCGCTCTATGATGGATCCTTACAAACGAATGGGCAACTACGTTGGATTTGAGCTTCCAACAATCGTCGGCCACTTAAATGCCCTTGCTAGGCGATCTCCTTACCGCTAGATTTGCGGATGTCACTTTGATGAGACAGTCTTCCAGTCGTTCGGGGGAGATAAGAACACAGATGTTCAATAGGAACGACAGGAATTGTCGTGGCCTGTCCCCACTATGTCTCATCTGGATCCCTATTAAAGCTACGAGATCACACAAATATGCTGCAAACATTCCTGCAAGGATGGACGTTCCTACGAGAGGACGTAACGCCACCCTACACGGAGGTAGGCATGGCGCCAACGCCAAAGAAGAGTGGCACTCTAGCGTTATAGGCCATGGCCCCAGCTAGGATGCGTGGAGAGGCCCGTGGGTTCAAAGGATACTTTGGCACATTCCAATCCTTTGATCATCAAGACTCAAAATCTGTCTCATGAGAATCTTCCGGGTTATGGTTATCGTTGGGGGACGCCTCAACATCATAACCTATTCTTGAGAATATAGAGCTCTATGAAACTTACACTAGTGTACATGAGACATGGGATAGAACTCCATCAGAATTGATGATGTAGTTGCGTATTTTGTTGCGCATGAGTTTTTGAGTTAGATGATATCGAACCACGCTCCGTTGATGAATGAATGCCAACGTAGAGAGAAATTTGGCCTAAATGGAAAGATGCGATCTAGGTTAAGATGGATTCTCTAACGAAGAGGAAGGTTTTCAAGCTAGAGATGCCAACACATCCTAACATAAAACCTATTGACTAATGGGTCTTCGTTAGGAAGCGTGATGAGAAAAAGAGATGGCAATCTCGCCTTATGGCGCAAGGCTTCTCACAAAACGCCCTAGAATCGACTACGATGAGACATATTCTCTCGTAATGGATGTCATTGCACCCCACTACCCTGTCAGTTTGGTAGTTTCCGAATAACTGAACATGCAGCTTACAAATGTGGTCACTACGTATCTCTATAGGGATCTAGATACGGAATATACATGAAGGTTCATGGCGAACTTCATTTACCCAAGTCAAGTGGCTCTAGACCATGGAGCGCGTTTACAATAAGGTTGAAACACTCACTAAAGTGACTACTTGATTGGGAAGGGATATGCCCACGCGTTTCTATGACAAGTTTTGGATTCTATCACGGTTCATGTTGGACATGATCTTCATTAGAAGCCCTTAAAGAGTTAAGGGAAACCGCTGAACACTTGAAATCCGTAGTTTGAGATGAAGGATTTTGGGAGAACACGATTATGCCTCGGTTTGGAACTTGAGCATCGTGTCGATAGATGCTTAGGCATTTTGACGAGGTCAAGCCTTCAAGCACCCCCATGATCGTCCGTAGTCTTGATCCTGAAAAGGATCCTCTTCGTCGAAAGGATGATGACGAAGATGTGCTAGAGGCAGAAGTGCCTTACCTAGTACAATAGGTGCATTATTGTACTTATCCCAATGCAC
The DNA here is from genome assembly GCF_002994745.2 of Rosa chinensis. NCBI lineage: Eukaryota > Viridiplantae > Streptophyta > Magnoliopsida > Rosales > Rosaceae > Rosa > Rosa chinensis. The sequence continues at coordinate 40,138,001 of NC_037088.1, forward strand.
AAGACCGGACATCTCATATATTGTGAACTTGTTAGCTAGATATAGCTCTGCGCCAACGCGATGCCATTGGATTGGTGTAAAAGATATCTTTCGATACTTGAGATGTATGAATGATATGGGCTTGTTCTATCCCTACGAAGAGATGATGGATTCGGACCCATCACACACCAGAAACGCCGCCAACGCTGGCCTGCGTTCTCTATCCCCATTCCAAAACGACATGTGTTTTGGAAGGTTTTGCTGATGTTGGGTATCTCTCTGACCCACACAATGGTCATTCCCAAACTGGTTAAGTGTTCACCATGGGAAAAGATCGTGACATCTTGGAGGTCTACAGAATAGACCCTAGTCGCTATATCTTCGAACAATGCAGAGATCATTGCTCTTCATGAAATGGTTCGTGAATGAATATGGATTGGATTCATAATTACGCATGTTCGAACAATTGTGGTTTGAAGTCTACCACAGATGAGCCTACAAGCATTTAGGATAATGCTACTTGTTTTGAACAAATGAGGCAAGGCTACATCAAAAGCGATAACACCAAGCATAATCAGCAACAACAGACTCTCCTTGAGATCAAAGTGAACTAGGTTCAATCTGAGGACAGTGAGGCAGACTTGTTTACTAAGTCATTGCCCAATTCCACGTTCGAGAAACATGTGGCAAGAATTGGCTTGCGGAAATTATCTGAACTCCTATGATCGTAGTCATTAGGGGGAGGCGCAGACATCAGGGGGAGATGTCTACATGTTCACCTCGAATCGTGAAGGGTGTGTTGTGCTCTTTTTCCCCTTTGACCGAGGTTATTTTTGTCCCATTGGATTTTTGTTACTCAGCAAGGTTTTTAACGAGGCAACGAGAGAAGCACCGCGTTTGGGCAACACAAGGGGGAGTGTTCAAGGAAAACCTAATTTGTGTTTAGCCCAAACTCTAGGTTACTTGACCTAGTGGTAATAGGATTTAATTAGAAGGATCTAGAATCCTAATCAATGTAGAATTACTTTCCTTGTATGATTGAGATTCTATGTATTGTAATCCTCTATATAAAGAGGCCCCTATTATCAATGAGAGCACACAGCAAATTCCTCTCAAATTCAGTTTCTCTAAAACACTTGGAAAATAATTACCAATTTTCTGGGCATCACAGAGCTTCTATTCATACCTCCAAAATTGTTATTTTGACCTCCATTTTTTTTTCAAATAATAGAATCTAAAAAAAGAAAAAGGTCTTTTATTAATTTTATTGGACGATGGGCATTATAGGAAAATTATTGAGGGGTAGATAGCAAATTGGTTATTTGTAAAAGTAAGTTGGAGTTCTATTAAGTGAGGAGGTCCAAATTGCAATTTTGGAGGTATGAATAGAAGCTCCCTTTTTGAAAGTATGAATATAATCTAAAAAAAGAAAAAAGGTCTTTTACATTTGGCGATATATTTGTGTCTTTATTGGTAATTTAGGATTTACATTTGTGTCTTTATTGGTAATTTAGGGTTTATATGTGTCTTTATTGGTCTTTTAGGGTTTACATTGGAGGAGAAAATTTTTCCCCAGTTGAAGACTATTACTGTTCGTAGAGATAAGAAGAGATTTTTTTTTTCTTCTTATTTGTGTCTTTATTGGTAATTTAACATGAGTTGACAAAGTCAACTATTACTTGGAAAAAGTGAGAGGTATAAATACCAATTTTGGAGGTATGAATACAAACTCCCTATCATTTATTTACAATAACGTTGGTGTGGGAGTTGTGGGACCATGGTTGGTAATATCTATGGGGACGTATTAATATAGAAAAGTTAGGTATGTGTATCATTTGGAAAAATTTATTTTATAGTTTTTTGAAAATTTAGGCACAATATTTTTAATTAAATAATTCATTTCCAAATTTTAAAATATTATTTTGTATAGTTTGATTAAAAAATGTGTAAAATACGGAAAACATTATGTATATATTTTTGGATTCAAAAATATTAAAAAACAAACGTAAAATCATGTATAAGTCTTTCTACAAACGAAATATAGATTTTTTTTGTTTGTTTAATTACGTGAAGTCGTGAACACGTCTATTATATGAAAATGTACTAAGAGTATGGAACATTCAGGCCTGACCCAATCTTTGATGTGATCCCATTTATATGTCTACGTTGTTTGTCAATTAGTGATGCGCGAATTCAAAAATGGTCACACTGTGACATATATAAGTACATAAGTGAAAGATCCTAAATTTGATTAAAATCTAATTAGGTCTAATAGAAATAAATACAAACATGCGAAGATGTTAATGACATGTTTGCTAAGTGTCATGATATGCATATAAATGCAATATTATGTAGTGGAACGGTAACTTGTGATTATTTATTTTATTATTGGGTTAAGAATAAACTTGTGTCTAGGTTACACGACGTAGTATAAGTATGATAATTTATTTTTATTTTTAGGATAAGGATAGACTTGTGGTAACAATATTATGTGCTCTATTATGTAGTATCAACTCAATTCTCAACTCTAGTTCTCAAACTTCATGTCAGCTTGTGGGGATGTGATAAATTAAAGGAAATCAATAATATTGATCATAAATCGAGGCATTGACATATCAGCTGTTAATGGTGAATCATTCTCTTAAAGGCTAAATCAATGTCTTTATTTCTTTGTACTAATTAGCTTGATTCTAGTTCTTTGATTTTGTAGCAATTACTGTCATTGATGTACATAGGCTTAGTTTGTGTAATCACACATTAATTTGTAGCTTAATTTTAGTTTAACAAATTAAATATTAAAAATTAGCTAACCCCAAATTCCTAAACTTAGTCCATATTTTTTTTTTTTTGAACGGAATCAGGTTCCATTAATATAACGACCTCACTCAGTCAAATTAGAGGAATTTGAAAATGCCTCATATTACATCTTGATGCACAGATCAGACTGCAAAAAGCAGAGCTAACAAAACAAAAGAGTGGTGCTAGAGACACCAAAATATTATACCAAATTTCAATCCCAAATTATGTGACATTGCCACCTCATTTATAGTTATTTCCAACATGTAATTATGTCAATTAATTTTCATCTATATAGTTTCCATTATATATGCAATTACTTAATATTATATTAAATGAGAAAAATAATGTTTCCCTGCAATCCCAAAAATTGATCTTCAAATACCAGGGATATTCTCATATACCACCTGTCATCATCATCCTAATCTCATGCTGCACCAAAATTTGGAACTCAAGGAATGAAAAATCATCTAGGATTTGAATAAATAAAAGGTCTTGGCATATGAAAATCCAAAATAAAGAAGATGATTATGAATATAGCAATCACAAGGCATAAATTGACTTTGTAAATCATAATCACAAGGGATTATGATGAAAAACTGTGAGTTAGCTCTTAATAAAAGATTAAGAAAGATACAAATCAATATAGAAGTTAATTTAACCAACTTGCTTTGAAATTTGAATCCACTGGATTGGTTCAAGAAATTAAAAGAGAGAACAACAAATTTGCTTATTCTTCTTCTTCCTTTTTTTTTTTATTTTTTTAATTATTTTTAACGATAGAACAAAGAATTTACTGGTTGTGGATAGATGGCTGCGATATATGGAGGATGAGTTTTGCATTTTTTAGGGTTGATCAAGACATGAGTTTGCGCGCTTGTTGGATTGATTAACTTCACCACATTTTCTTCTTCCGTTTTTTAATATCTTAGAGATAAATAAACTAATTTAAATACATATTCTAAATATATAAAAAAAAAATGACAGCTTGAATATTTTGAGGTTCATTAGGGTTGATGTGGTCAATGCCATGTCATTTGGGATGGTTTTTTTGTATGGAATTTTGGGATCCAAAGCATTTTCCAAAACTAAATCAACCTAAAAACAAGAAAATAAAAACAAAAGGTCAAAAACTCCTACACCTATGCAACCCTAAATCAGAGCCATTGTCTTGACAAGCGTTGACGCCTAAGACCTTCATGGTGTACATCGCCACTCATCAACCAGCAAACAGCTACAATCGAGGGCAGAACAAGTCTGATCCAAGAGATATAACCAGCAAACAGCTACAACAAGCAAACACTTATTGAAAGCAAGGAATAACTTAGCTTAATTGGGCCACTCCTCAATAGCCCAGCCCAAGTCTGATCCAAGAGAAAGAGTGAAGATAATGGGCTAGCCCAGCTAGGTTGCACTGCTGCAACCCAAGCAGGCTGAGACCCAGACCCGAGCCCGAAACCCACCATCCCCAACCCAGTCCCCATATCCACTTGCACCAGCCATCACGAGCAGCCGCCCATCACCACTCTGGTGGCCAGCTGCGGTCCTCCACCATCGCCGTAGTAAAAAAACCCTGACCCCAACCTAGTCAATCAATAAGGCCAACAGCCACCCTCCTTGGAAAGCAACCGCTGAAGACCTCTGACGCACTGACCAAAGAAGTTGAATAACGTACCCGGATTCACAACCAAATCGACGACAACCGCGATCCCTGTCACCGAAACAGATCAGATTGAAGCAAAGTTGGAATCAATCTGCCATAGCCGAACACCCAACACAACCGCTGGATCGAAACTAGAAAAGCACGGTCAGATAGGCCTCCAGAAAAGAAGCTTCTCGCCACCAAACACGATCGACACTGAGTACCCTCGTCTCGCCGATGCCATACCATGCCTCTCCACGATGGCCGCCTTACCTGAGGGATGTGCGCTGCCACCAGTCTAAACCCAAGTTTCGAAAAGCCTTTTTTTTTTCTTTGTTTAGACATATGTTATTTCTTTTGAGAAGGGAGTTGATCATTTATGAGATTGATGCATCTCATCATGATGTGCTAAATAATGTGACTACTTTTTCTAAGTTATGTTGAGAAGTTTTTGAAACAAAAAAATCATAGTGATATTAAATGATTGATCAGTTGATCTGTCTTGTCTTGACTTTATCGATTTCTATAGAAAATACAAAAAGAGCATTTTTAGTTATGAAACATATGAAAACAACATTGTGCAACAAGTTGGAGAATGAGTTTTTGGCTGATAACTTGATTGTCCACATTGAAAAAGAGTTGGCCGAGAATTATGATACAGATTCAATAATTAAAGATTTTACTTCTAGTCAAGAGCGTAGTGTACAATTTGAGTATGTATGTTCTTTTGTCTTAGATTTTTGTTATCGAATTTCTATCAAACATTATAATGTTAATTTTTTTTTATTAGTTAGCTATAAGATTATTTGATATGTTTTTAATTTATGATGTGGTTTAACAAGTTACTTGTAAAACTTAGAAACTAGTAAACTTTTATTAAAGTACTTTTTTTTGCCCACCCTATTCTAAAATCCTACCTCCACCATTGCTTGTCTCACCATCCAAACCTATGCGCTCTGCTGATGGTCAATCCATTGTGACCTCTCCCTCTCATACCCGTCCTCCTCCTCTCTAGCCCCAGCCTCGCTTTCAGACCATGTTTCATCTCTGGTCCTAGTGCATTGCTCAGATTCCGGGCCATTGATTGCAGCCACCTCCACATTCCAGCTCTCTTCGCTTATCGTACCTCTGTGGCCTGTGCCAGCTGCTCAGTCCAGTGCGCCTTAGTCGATGCGCTTCCGCAGTCGGTTGAGTAGTTTGATGTGCCCCAACTAAACCTGCCATAACTTGTTGTGCCTTTGCCGAACCCACCTCAACCTGTCGTTCCTCTATCATCGATGGCTCCAGCTGCACCCATCAATCAGCCTCCCTCCTATGCTATGACCACTCATCTTCGTTCTGGCATATCTCAACCTAAAGTTCATACTGATGGCACAATCAGATACCCAATTCCTCTTGCTTTACTTGCATCTCTTGCTCATATGAAACCCACTTGCTACTCCTAAGCTTCCAAGCAGGTAGAATGACGTTCTTCTATGAGTAACGAGATTAAGGCTCTTTTGAAGAGTCATACTTGGTCTCTTTTTCCTCTTTCACCTTCTCAGAACATAGTTGGTTACAAATGGGTGTTTTGTATCAAGCGCAAATCCAATGGCTCCATTGATCGTTATAAGGCTCGCCTCGTCGCGAAGGATTATCATCAGCAACAGGGGCTTCACTACGAAGAAACCTTCAACCCGGTTATCAAACCTATCACAATCCACATTGTTCTTAGTCTTACTGTCTCCCGGGTTTTGTGACTTCATCAACTACATGTCAAAAATGCTTTCCTCCATGGATGTCTCAAGGAAGATGTGTACATGGTCCAACCTCCTAGTTTTGTTGACCATGCACGCCCTACCTATGTTTGCAAGCTTCATAAAACTCTTTACAATCTCAAATAGGCTCCTCAGGCCTTGTTTCATCGCATCAACTCCTTTCTTTTGTCTGCTGGATTCTGTCATAGTCAAGCTGATTCCTCACTGTTTATTTTTCAACAAGGGCCTCACATTATCTATTTCCTCCTCTATGTTGATGACATTGTTGTTACTGGCAGTGATGACCGTATTCTTCAAAGCTTCATTGATGCTCTTGGTCATGGCTTTGATATTAAGGACCTTGTTCCGCTTAATTACTTTCTTGGCTTACAGGTGACACCTCATTCTGATGGTCTTCATATCAATCAAATCAAGTATGCTCATGACATTCCTATAAACCACTCTCCTTCATTGTCAGCCAGTGAGCACACTGTTGTCTGCCAAAACTATCCTCACAACCATTGATGGTGATCCTCTTGACAATCCTACATTATTTCTAGAACTTGTTGGCTCCCTGCAGTATCTCACAATTACTCATTCAGACATCTCATTCGCTGTCAATTCAGTTGCTTAATTCATGAGTTAACCTTGTGCTCCTCATTTAGTTGCTGTCAAACGTATTCTGCGCTACATTAAAGGCGCCCTTGATCATGGTTTGTCTTTTTGTCCCCAACACCAACCAGTTCATCTTTCAACCAATTCTGATGCTGATTGTGTTGGCTGCCTAATTCCCGACGGTCTACTTCTGGCTACCTCATTTATCGTGGCTCTAATTTAATTTCTTGGTTCTCCAAATATAGCAATCTACCATTGCTCGCTCAAGTGCTGAATCTAAATATTGCTCGCTTGCTCATGCGTTTGCTGAGACAACTTGGTTAGGTTTCTTGATCTGTGGGCTTGGTGCCCGAATTCATTTTCCAGTTTTACTGTACTGTGAAAATTTTTTTTTCTTTTGAGGTAGGGCCAAATATGCTGCCCTTAAGCCATAACCATTGATGAAATCATAGAATACAGGGGGGGGGGAGACATAGTGCCTAAACCCCGTATGACAATAAGCTTTAAGAGAAAGTCCCGAAATAATATTAGGATTTTCTACAAATTCTGTGTATTCTAACGCGCACCAATTAGCAAAGAGTGCATCATTGGCTTCTCCATTTGCTTTACAATTTTGGCGACACACTGGAAAGATAACACTCACGCGGAGCCATAATACAATAATATTAACTTCCGCACTATGTTGCCATCAAAAAATAAATTCGGTGACACTTAATTTCATCTTGCCACTAGGAGGGTGCGCTCACGGGTGTCCTAGACTAGACACGACACTCAAGGTGCGCAGATAGGGACAAAGCCTACCTTCTACTACCAAAAATTGATAGTAACTTATTAATAGCATAAAACCAACAACTACTACAAATTAAAAGCAACAATGAAAATAAAAAACCAACAAGCAAGAGCCCAAAAATTTGGTCCAAGCCCAAACAAAATTCAAGACTGCAAGGAGAAGGGTGCGGCCCATAACCCAGACCCACAGTTTCCTCAGCACACCAACCACCACCATTGCACTATTCTTCCCCTCGGTAAGGCCTCCTCCGACGTGCCTCCAACATCGCACCACTAACCAAGGTCAAACTCGACTACCCAGGCCATCTCTCATATGATAGCTCGGACCGTCGGCCAACTACCAGACCCATGCAGCGCCGTTCCTTCTCAAACCAAAAAAATAGTAGATCCGAATTCTTCTGATTTGGGATACTAGCACTTGTTGCCCATTAATCTCGAGCATCCACAAACCTCATCTCCCTTCCAGAGTCACATGACCGCATAGCTAGAGAGGAGGCTGGGGACGAGATCGATCGATCCATCTGCAGCCAACCACTACACGCCACACCGATTTAGCCTTTGCGAGGATCTCCACCCAGTCGACCCCATCAAACTGCCACTGCGACCCCAACTCCTCCAACTTCCTTGCCATCATCTTGATCCAAGTTAGGGCTGAGGACATCACCCCAAGTCAATAAGCCATAAAAGCTATTGAAAACAAGCCTGTCTGACGACAGTGTCACTAGGACGCGCCTTTGGATGGAGGAAGAAATTTTTGTAAAGAAACCCTAGCGGGAGACGAGGGAAGAGAAAAGAAGAAAAAAACAGAGAAGAGATTATAGTCATTTTGCTTAGTGCCACATATATGGCTTCTAATTAACCCAGTCTTCCATGCCTGTACCAAGCTCGGCCTTGCTGCTGGGCAGTCTTGGCAACAGCCCTGGACCTCAAAGCATAAGGGGCACCAAATATAAAAGCCCATTATATATTAGTAATATGTATGTATTTGCTATTAGTCTATTTTTGTAATGATAAAGACAGAAAATCAACCGGAAAAGTCAAGATAGTTGTATTTAATTAGAATTAATGTTAGGATCTCTCTCTTCCAACCATTTTTCTCTTTCTTTGCAACGTCTCACTCTCTCTTCTTCCACAAATCAAGAAAAAACTTTTTCTTTTCTCAACTTTTCCCTCCATATCTCTCTCAATCCCTCTTCCCTCACAAACTCATTTGAGTCATTGCCTCAACTAATAATTTCTTCCCTATATTTTCTCTTTTGACTTTTTTTACTTCTTTTTTTTGCTGCAATCTCTAAAAATTGGGGTTTTTGAAATAATAATAAGATGTATGTTTTTGCTTTTCTAGACTCCAATCGAGAATGAGAAAAAGATTATGCTGTTTCTTTTAAGGAGTTTGGTTAACCTCAATATTGATGCAAGTTTTGTTTATAATTTTGCTTGTGCAGTAGAGGTTTTTCATTGGTTGCATGAATTTTGCAGTAGAGTTCGACAGTTCATAATATATATATATTTTTTTTTTGTAATAACCTCTTTTTTTAAAGTGAAACAAAGAGTAGTGGGTTCCGGGTTTTGAGCAATGTAATGTGGGGAGTAGTACTTTTTGTTGTATGTAAGTAGTGAAAGGTGGGAGCTCTGAAAGAAACAGAGAAAAAAATCGTTCTCTCTCTCTCTCTCTCTCTCTCTCTCTCTCTCTCTCTCTCTCTCTCTCTCTCTCTCTCTCTCTCTCTTCGGAAGCCACCGATACAGAGCAAACTTCTCCAGCCTTGTTCTCCCTTCATCGACCACCTCCAGACGTCAGACCACTCCCCGTGGCTTCGCCTCGGTCCGCTCTACCAGTTGGACGTCGTTGTTCCCTCCGGCACAGCCTCAAGGTCCGGCAAACCAGCTCGATCCGGTTGCACCCGAAACCGAACCAACTCAGAGATGCCGGGATCGCTCGGTTTGGCGGTGACCCGCGATCCCGATCGCCCGACCCGCAACGCGGTACGATAACGATCCAGATCGGTAACTCCAATGATCCCATTGTCTCAGCGCATCTGGTCTGTGTTTCAGTCACTTAATCGATCCTCTCGAAGCTTAGAATCCAACGCACAGAGGCGCGGAGTACTGCGCCGTCGCGACGGATTGCGCAGTCAAGTTTGATTCTTGAAGACCTCCATCTTCGTCAGTTCATCGGCGGTGTTCTTGAATCTTGCTCAAACCTCCATCTTTGCGATCTAGATTCTAGATCTATGAAAGCATAATTCAGATTTCAGAATATAAAACTATGAAAGCATCGAATTATGATTTGCTGAAAAGAATCCCCAAAAGATTTCAAAGGAAACCATAGAATTATGAAAGCATCAAATTATGATCAGACCTTCATCGGCGGTGTTCTTGATCAGAGCTCCATTCTGCAACTCTGCGGCTCGAATGACGCTGATATTCCTTTTTTTTTTTTATTGTTTTGTTTATCCTCTTTTCATTTTTGTGAAGAGGTTTGTTAAAGTTAAAAGCAAATTACCAATAGCTAATTTCTGATAAAAGAAGAGGAAGATAATATCTACTAGGGCTTATGTCTAATTACCTCTAATATTAAACGAAAAAAAATAATTATCTTTAGTATCTAATTTTACTTGTTTACCCTTTCAAACTAATAGGGTTTTCATAGTATATGTATGAGGGTTATTTAAGTAAAGAAGTATATTTTCAAATATGCTATTAGGATTATGATTAGGAATTATGTTTATCATATATAATTTATTTTTAATTAAAATTTTAGTTAATATATCCTAACGTACCGCGTACCATAGATATTGGCGTACCGCGTACCCGTACCACGTATCTGTACCGTAACGATCCGCGATCCAGGTAACACTGAACCAACTCATCCTCCTCGTGTTTTCGGCCACCAATCCTCACCAAACTTCATCCTCGAGCTCGCCTCAACCTACTGAAGCTTCCAGAAGTGTTCTTGCACGGTGACACAGCGCGTGGTGGCGGCTGGAAGCCAGAACCGATCCGAATCGAATACCGAGCTATCGATCCTGATATCTCGAGCTACAGACCACCATTTATTGTGATTCTTGAACTGGTGAGCTCCGCTTGAGTTTTTGAACAAATCTCCAGAAGGGATCGAATCGAGTTGTTGACGTTTTCAAGTGGATCGGAGCACTCGCCGGATTCTGGAAAAATTCCGGCCACTGTGACAGATTTCGGTAATTTTCGACCTCTTCTTGATGTTTTCTGATAACATGCCTTTAGAACTTTTGGTTAAGCATGATGATAGGAAGAAGAACAGCCCAGCCCCGACACCATTGGTGGTGGTCGGTGGCGGCTCTGCCACTAACTCCGGCGGCCTTTTCCGGCCACCTCCGGGGACCTTAAGGGCAGTTTCTGCCCATTTTTATGTTCTACATGTTAAGACGATCATTTTGATATATTATACGCAATTTTTGGATATCGTATGATTAAGTTATAAATTTTTACGTTTCGATCGATTTTGAATCGTTCGATTTATGATCTGTGAAGATCTAACCGTTCGATGGACTTGTAGTTTTGATATGTTGATCGTATGATTGTCCCAGTGACTTTGTGTTGTCACGGGCGAAGATCCGACCGTTGGATCTTCGTATAATTGTGAAATAGTGGTTTGAAGAGCGATTCGTGAGAATCTGACCGTCAGATTTTCGTATGAATTTGTGAAGATGTTAGTAAGGACGATTCAGGAGGATCCGACCGTTGGATCTTCGTGATAATTTTTGGAGGATGATCCTAAAGGCGATCCGTGAGGATCCGACTGTTGGATCATCATTTAATTTCGATCCGACCGTTGGATTGTCATTTGAGTATGTTTTGAGTTATTGGCTAAGTTAAGGTCATGTTGATTAGGTGATTGGCGGTCTTCCTAGGGTGAGCTGTTTCGGTGTGTATTGTGTTAAAGTGAAGACGTAGCGGGAATATCAAGGTGAGTAAATCTCACATGGCTCATATTACGAACCAAATGTCTTTAATTACCTTGTTTATATTGTTGATTTTATTGTGAGAAAGCATAAGTGAGTCGAGGTGTAACATTGAGTCAGATAGGATGGCCTTTAAAATGTTTTGATCTACGGATTGGTCACCAGTGGTGACAGAGGCAAGGTCTTCGTAAGCGTGAACCTTGGCCCAGGTGCCACATTACGATGATTCAGTTAGAGCTCTAGTCTGTCTGCCATAGTATGTAGGCCTCATCAAAAAGCCCGCGGATCAAGAGGGCCGATGGAGGCCCGCCGGCCCGCAGGGCTTTTGGCCTGGCCCTGCCCGTCAAAAAACCCGCAAAAGCCCGCCTTGGTGGGCCAATGGAGGCCCGCAAAAAAGCCAGCAAAAACCCAGCCCGGCCCTCCAAAAGCCCGCTAGGCCCGGCCCGTAAAAGCCCGCAAAATATTATATATATGTGTGTGTGTGTGTGTGTGTGTGTTATATATAGATATATCTATATGTGTGTGTGTGTGTGTGTGTTTATAAATATATATATATATATATATATAGACACATATAGATATATATATATATATATATATATATATATCAATATATCATATATGTGTGTGTGTTTATATATATATAGAGATATATATATATATATATATGTGTGTGTGTGTGTGTGTGTGTTTATATATATATATATATATATATATATAGACAGAGAGAGAGAGAGATATATAGATATATATATATATATATAAATATATCATATATGTGTGTGTGTTTATATACATATATATACATATATATATTAATATATGTGTGTGTGTGTGTTTATATATATATATACACACACACACACACATATATATATATATATATTAATATATATGTGTGTGTGTATAGAGAGAGAGAGAGAGAGATATATATATATATATATATATATATCTGTGTGTGTGTGTGTGGAAGTTCTTATACTATTATACTTCTATATAAAATATGTGCATATATATATATATTCTACATATCGGTTGACCAATCCGATCAGATTCGAAAATATGTTGAAATTGGCTAAATTTTTTACCACACTCATAATTTATTGTAATAAACTCATCTAACAGTCGGTTTTTGTATTTTCTTTGAATTGATAGGGGTTGCTCTTTGGAGTGTATGATATATAAATATAGGTTTATAAGAGTAACTACGTTTGACCTAGTTGATCGAATTCGAAACGAGAACCAAATTGGCTGAATTTTCTACAACCACCATAAAACATTACAATCTCTCCATCGAGCGGTTGGTTTCTCCGAATTCATTTTCTACTTCATGGTTGCTTTAGAATGAACCTAAACAATTTAAATGCAATGTATAAGTCATACAACTATAGGAATAAAATTGGTATAGACCAATGTGTTTGTAATTAAAATTAATTGTTTTTTATCTTATGTCCACGCACATCCATTGATGGAATATATACAAATGTGATGTGAAAAAATAAGCACGTTTCGCAGTTGTCACGGCATCGGTCAACCAATAAAACATATAAGTGACTACGGTTGACCAATCCGATCGGATTCGAAAATATGGTGAAATTGGCTAAATTTTTTACCACACTCATAATTTATTGTAATAAACTCATCCAACGGTCGGTTTTTCCATTTTCTTTGAATTGATAGGGGTTGCTCTTTGGAGTGTATGATATATAAATATAGATTTATATGAGTAACTACGTTTGATCTAGTTGATCGAATTCGAAACGATAACCAAATTGGCTGGATTTTCTACAATCACCATAAAACATTACAATCTCTCCATCGAGCGGTTGGTTTCTCCGAATTCATTTTCTACTTCATGGTTGCTTTAGAATGAACCTAAACAATTTAAATGCAATGTATAAGTCATACGACTTTAGGAATAAAATTGGTATAGACGAATGTGTTTGTAATTAAAATTAATTTTTTTTATCTTATGTCCATGCACATCCATTGATGGAATATATACAAACGTAATGTGAAAAAATAAGTACGTTTCGCGGTTGTCACGGCATCGGTCAACCAATAAAACATATAAGTGACTACGGTTGACCAATCCGATCGGATTCGAAAATATGGTGAAATTGGCTAAATTTTTTACCACACTCATAATTTATTATAATAAACTCATCCAACGGTCGGTTTTTCCATTTTCTTTGAATTGATAGGGGTTGCTCTTTGGAGTGTATGATATATAAAGGGAAAAAAATACAAACAGTACCCAACCTATGGCCCACTAGTAACTTCAGTACCCAAGTTTTCAAAACTATCACTTTGGTACCCAGGTTATCTAGCCCGACCCAACTTTAGTACCTGGAGCAGTTAACTCAGTAACGACGTCTGACAGGCGGCATATATTGAAGGGTAATTTTGTCTTTTCATATTTAATTCATTATTTATATATATATATATATATATTTACCTCTTCTTCGCTCTCTCTCTCTCTCTCTAACCATTATCAACGACCAAGACCCGCGCCTCCTCCTCTCCAGCTGCCCCCCCCCCCGCCGCAACCCCTGCCGCGAAAATTCAAGAGCTCACCAAAACCCTGTCCCGCCAGTTCTGGGGCGTCGCCTCGTTTCTCGCCCCGCCGCCCAATGCGGCCGCTCCGATACCCGCCGAGCAGGGAGAGCCGTCCGATCCGGAGCTCTCCGAGGAGGACGTGATCGCCGGAATCGGGAGCAATTTCGCGGAGATCGGCAGAAAGTTCAAGAGCGGGATCTCGAAGCTTTCAAGCAATATGGCGGTTTCGGAGTTCACTAAGATCGCTTCGAATTTGCTTCAGTTTGGATCGGAGGAAGAGGCCGAGGCGGCTGGGCTGGCTCTCGGTGTGACGCCGGAGGTTCTTACGTTTGTGAGAAATGTTTCTATGCATCCCGAGACTTGGCTTGGTTTCCCTCTCTCTGATGATGATGAAGATTCAGATGGTATGCTTGACTTTCGATTGAACTTCAATTTGAGTAATTTGATTCAATGTGTGTTGAATTGTTGCTTAATTTGGTTGTGTTAGTGTAAATTAATGTTTATTTGGTCATCATTTTTATGAAGGATTTGATTTGAGATATTTGCTTTTCGCAAAGAGATTTCGTGTTTGTTGCGATTGCAGCTCTACATACTGAGAATTATGCAACTTAGAGGTTTTTTAGATAAGAATGAGGTGAATATCAGCTAGGTTTTTCAGACCTGGAGGCGCTGCCGAGTGAAGCTCTCGACGGCTTTGTGGTTCTCTCGGCCAAGCTCCCGATGCCTCTCTCTCTCTGAGACTCACTCACACTATGAAGATGGGAAATGAAATTCCAAAGATTTGGATTGATGTTGTTTGATGTTTCCCAGGCTGTGAGGATTGGAGTTAGGGCCTCGATTGGTGGTGGGATTCGCTGTGACTTCTCTTTTTCTGGAAGATGCGACGGCTTCGAGGACGGTTTTGAACTGCAGACGGCGACCGGGTTTTGGTCACGAAGAGAGTGTGAGGAAGAAGAAGACGAACAGTGAAGGGACCATAATACCCTTCAAAGTTTGCCAGGTGGCTAACACCGTAATGGCAAACAGTGTTTTAGGTACTAAAGTTGGGTCGGGCTAGATAACCTGGGTACCAAAGTGATAGTTTTGAAAACTTGGGTACTGAAGTTACTAGTGGGCCATAGGTTGGGTACTGTTTGTATTTTTTTCCCATATATAAATATAAGTTTATAAGAGTAACTACGTTTGACCTAGTTGATCGAATTCGAAACGTGAACCCAATTGACTGGATTTTCTACAACCACCATAAAACATTACAATCTCTCCATCAAGCGGTTGGTTTCTCCGAATTCATTTTCCACTTAATGGTTGCTTTAGAATGAACTTAAACAATTTAAATGCAATGTATAAGTCATATAACTTTAGGAATAAAATTGGTATAGTCCAATGTGTTTGTAATTAAAATTAATTTTTTTTTATCTTATGTCCACGCACATCCATCGATGGAATATATACAAACGTGATGTGAAAAAATAAGCATGTTTCGCGGTTGTCACGCCATCGGTCAACCAATAAAACATATAAGTGACTACGGTTGACCAATCCGATCGGATTCAAAAATATGATGAAATTGGCTAAATTTTTTACCACACTCATAACTTATTGTAATAAACTCATCCAACGGTCGGTTTCTCATTTTCTTTGAATTTCTATATGTAGCTCTTTGGAGTGTATGATGTATAAATACAGATTTATAAAAAATTAGTGTCTTTAAAAATTTATTTATCAACAAATTAGTATCTATATATAAATATAGATTTTTTTGGGTACAATATAGTTATATAGATAGTTATCTTTGGTTGTATTTGATCATTATCCATTGAATTTCCAAAGCTTGATTAAAAAAAAAATACTTGTGTCTTTAAATATTTATTTATAAATAAAGCCCGCAAGGCTCGGCCCAAAAAAGCCCACAAGGCTAAGCTCGGCCCGGCCCGAAAAAGCCCGCAAGGCCCGCTTTATATGGACGGGCTTGGATCCTTTGATTTTTAATAAACCCCGGCCCGGCCTGCAATTATTTAAAAATATAGCAAGGCCCGGCCCAACCTGGCCCGTTGACGACCCCTAATAGTATGACATGAAAGCAGCGAGTAGTAGAATTACTCGTGATCATGAATACACTTTTGAAAATTGACGTATGACATGAAAGCAGCGAGTAGTAGAATTACTCGTGATCATGTATACACTTTTGAAAATTGACATATGACATGAAAGCAGCGAGTAGGTAGAATTACTCGTGATCATGTATACACCTTTATTATTTAAAGTGTGTCGAGTGGTGAGTGTTGAGATTGTTGGTTGTTACTTGAGTTAAAGGAATTGAAATTTAATAAATGAACAGTTCATTCTTGTTTACTCATACGAGCTGTCAAAAGCTTACCGGGTTTGGTGTTGTTGCAATCCCGGTACACTATTCAAATTGTGTAGCGGGTAATCCTACAGGTCAGGAGAATCGAGAAGGTGATTAGGCTGCTTAGAGTAGTGGTATTTGAGCTACAGCATTATTGTGAGGTTGTTATGCTCATATGAGCTTACATTTAAAACTCTTGAGGATTTGGTTTATGTATTATTGAGTGATGTGAGGTGTGTTTATTTATGAGAAAAAAATTCAGAACGTTTATTTGATTAAGTTGTTTAATTCATGTTTCGGATTTGAATTTATTATTCAAAATTTGGGGCGTGACATTTTTTTTTCAATTAAGAGAGAAATTTCGTTTTGTTTAAGTATAAATGTGTTAATCCTCAATAAATTTTGAAACATGGATTTATATAGACTCTTTAACAATTTTTTTTTAAAGAATACTTTTAAACAATTTAGAGATAACAAACATAACGATAATTCTCGCTAGGGGCCTTGAAAGACTCAGGACAGGCCCTAGCCTGTACGAAGCACATTGAACTTGACTATCGTCAATTTGATAGCTATCATTTTGATCGCGAGAAAGTGGCTGTTGGAAGTCATCGTGTTTGTTTTATTTCTTCTGTGGATCAGCATGCTAACCTCCTGACCAAACCACTTCACAAGTCTTGTCATCTTGCTTTTTGATGCAAACTTGTTCGTCCAGGGCCTCCCAGCATGAAAGGGGGTGTTAGCGAGATTCCCTCTTCCTCACAATTCAAGTCAGAATCTTCTAAATTGATCTGTTCATAATTGTAATTAATGTATAGCTTGATCTCCAAGCATTTAGTAAGCTATATATATGTGTCAATGTAAACATATCTGTTATCAAGGAATATATTTTCTACAGCTACGTACACGCCCACACCATTGTAATATAAGTACAAATGCATTCTCAAGTTTGAGATGTGTAACACAATTATAAAATCATTATCTTTCAGCTTCTCACCAACTTCATAAAGTTTCCCACTAGCCAGAAAAATCCCGAGCAGAATAAGTGCCTAGCTATCGATCCAATAAGAGATAATTTGTGTGCTACACTACTTATTTGTAGTGCAAAAGATTTGGTGCAAGATTGTTGAACCTTTTTCAAACTAGCGATATTTTTTTTTTTTTGAGAATGAAAGAAAACATTTTATTTCATAAAATACGATTACAAATGGGAACACCCGGTGGTGGACATAAAGTCCCCACTCTCCTCCCTAAGAACAACCTCAGTTACTGGTCCGTCATCCACAATGACATCCATGAGTCAAAAGGGTCCAACCCCTAACCATCCTAATCGCCCCTCAACTCGGGCTACAACATAAAACCACTTCCGAGAGTCACGATTAATCCTTGCAGCCAACATTACAAACAACCACTTCCCCTTCATCAACACCGTGTCCCAAACCAACCAGACCACTTGCAAGAGCAAGTGACATCCACATTAACAACAAGATAACATCGAGAGTAAAACATATAGTCCCCGGAAATAACGCCATATCCACAGCACTTCAGCCCTGCTAACCCAAGAAACAAAGCACATCCTCACAGCCAACCTCAAGAAGAAAACTACTCCCTTCAACACCATGACCCAAAACCGCTAGACCATGTGCAGGAGCTTCTCCCCATTACTTTGACCACAAAAAAGTGCATTGAACTCCTAAGAAAAACAAGACACACCTACCATACCAAGACTCCAGAACCCTAGCTCGAAAGAGTAGGGACTTATTAAACTATGCCAAAAACCTAAATCAAAACAACTCACCACAAAAACAACGGAAAGAAAACAACGAGAAACTAAATAATTAAACATTAGAGACCACCAGCAAGGCCTCAAAGCAAAAGCCCCGCCCAACCACCACTCCCCCCATGGACCCACACAGCCTCCTTACACCCCCACACAGCCGCGCTGCATCCAAACCTTGCTGCACTGCCTCGCCACAACGCAGATCCACCCCATGCCCAGCAGACGTACGAAACCGAAGGCCCAGCCGCTGCCCAGATCCCAGATGCAGCGATGACGCCATCACCCATCGCCGGTAAACCCCACCCTAGCGCTGCTCCATTCTTGCCCTCATCCCCGATCCCAGAAGAACAGATCGAGATCAACCCGTCCGCTCCGAGATCCCGCCTCCATCCTCCAACCCTGGACCAAACTGCTGCCACAGAAACATGCTACTAGCCCGAATCACCATCCTCTCCCGGGCCGGAACGCAGCGGCAGCAACGCCGGAGACGTTCGGCCGGGAGAGATCGCTCGACTCTGCCCTGTTTTTTTCTCCGCGCGTAGGGTTTCGCTCGACGGCTCCTAAACCCACTAAGTCTGTTTATCTCTATTTGACTTCTATTCTTATCTAGGAATTTAAAAAAGCAAACTAGCGATATTATATCATAGTTCTTCGTAAACTTTACCTAATGCAATTTGATCTAACGCAGCAAAGTTTCAACTTTCATTCAGACATTCAGTAAGCATGACATCTCTTTTCTTGTTCAGTAGTCAGTACTCGATGAAAGTTGAAAACAAAGTCACTTGAAAGTAAAATAAAAAAGGGAAAAATTCTGTTTAGTCCTTATACTATAACTCTGTCGTCATTTCAGTCCCTGACATTCTAATTTAATCTGAAAAGTCCTTAAACTCACAATTTCAATCTAATTGGTCCACTCTGTCTAATAACTCTGTTAACCAGTTGACGTGGTAGATGAGTAGACGACAACTCAGCTTGATGGGACCCATTTTAAGAGTAAATACCTATTCTAACCATGACTCTCTCTTTTTTTTCAATTATTTTTTTTATTCTTCTTTTTCTTTTTCTTTTTTCTCTTTGCTTACTTTCTTCATCCATTTCTCCTTTCTTCATCGCCTCCCAAATTGGGGAAACTGATGACCAAGCAAAAATTCTTCTCCATCAATTCGAGCTGCAGCTATCCAAGCAAAAATTCACAACGGTCATCACTCATCAGTTCCCACAAACCCAAAATAAAAAATTCAACCTTTCACATCCCGAAACAATCTAAAATTCAACTCACCTTAATCACACCACCATCCCCAGAAAATGAAAACTCACTGGAAACGAATTGGGCTAGGTCGGGAAGAGCCTGGTCTCCTCCTCGTCCGGCGAGCTTCAAGTTTCGGAAAGATGTCGTCTTTAACTCTGGTTATTTTGCAGTTCGGCAAAATGTCATCTTTCTGTTCAGGCAAGCTCTCAGCTTTCTTTGATTCGTCTGCTTGTGTATATTTGAGTTGGGTTTTGTAAAGAATCAAAACTAGAATCTGAGTTTTGGGTATTTTCGGCTTTGATCAGTGACGATTTTGGGGTCTTGTTGGTTCCTAAAGGAAGAGAAATTTGATTTGGAATTGGGGTTTGTGTTGTGTTGCTGATGACATTGGATTGTGAAATGAATGTTCTTTTAGTGAATGAATTGATTATTCACAAATTGGGTTTCTAAATTAACATTGATTTTGATTCAAATTGCTATGAAATTGAACTTTGCAACTCGATGTTGGTGAATCACTGGGTAAGACCCATTTTGATGATGGTGGTCTGATGAGTTCGATCAAGATGGGATAAGACCCATTCCAGATTTCCTTTTAGTGAAGAGAGAGAGAGAGAGAGAGCGAGAGCGAGCGAGCTTGGTGGGGGTGGTTATGGTGGTTTGGCTGTGAAGAAGAAGAAGGTAGGAAGAAAAGGAAAAAAAAAAAGGAGTATAAGAAATTAAAAAGAAAAAAAAAAGAGGAAAAATAACGGAGAGTTATATTGGACATTTCACCACTATCGTCCTGAGGTGGCGTAGAATAAATTGCCACGTCAGCAAGTTAACGGTCCAATTTGACGGAATCTTAATGGCGAGGACCTATTAGACGAAAATTGTGAGTTCAAGGACTTTTCAGATTAAATTAGAATGTTAGGGACTGAAACGATGACAGAGTTATAGTATAGGGACTAAACAGAATTTTCCCCAATAAAAAAGGAGCAGAGTGTATACGGTGCACCTCCAGTGTCCTTGCACTGGAAGCGTGCTGGTCACATGATAGTAAGAATCAATAACGCCGTTAGAATCAAATTTTGAATCTGAACAAGAAACATCTGACCAAAAAATAAAAAAACAAGAATCATCAACCACCGATCCAGGATGACATTAGCTTTGAGTTTGATTGTGGTGGTCCATTTTCAACCACGATCAATGAAATTGCACAGAGACCTCAATCGTCGGCATCTTATCCGAACTGCAGACTTTGGGACCTTGGCCATCTTCACCCTGAGGAGCTACTTCGGTCATCCGTGTCTGCCCAGCTGAGCCTCTCCGAGTTCATATCCATGTCAGAGTAACCCCATAACTACCACCTCCCTCCATTGGGCTTTGTTAATAATGTGAAATGTTAACTGGGGTTTCTTTGATTATATGAAATTCAACATCCATTGTTAATTATTCTATATGGTCTTCAATGTTCAACTAGTGATTCAATTGTTTAAGAGAAAATATTTCAAACAGTACCCGAACTAAGGCTGACTCCTAACTTCAGTACCCGACTATGCAAAACTATCACTTTGGTACCCCAAGTTTGAAGCTCGAGCCAAGAATGGTACACGCCGTCCATCACAGTGTTAAGTCTTTGCTACGTGGCCAACCATGAGGGCCCTCAAAATATGCCACATGGTTAGCTAGTTAACGCCGTGATGGACGGCGTATACCATTCTTGGGTCGGACTTCAAACTTGGGGTACCAAAGTGATAGTTTTGCATAATCGGGTACTGAAGTTAAGAATAAGCCTTAGTTCGGGTACTGTTTGTAACATTTTTTCATTGTTAAATATAAAGTGTGTTTTGTTATTTGTGTGAAATCTCAACTGGGTTTTGTTAAGTATGTGAAATCTCATATGAGTTCTTGTTAATTATGGAATTGTCGATTGAGTTTATGTGATTGCAGATGTGCTTGATCCATTTTGATGAGTCTCGGAGCCAAAGGGGAAGGAAGGAAATTCACCGACGAGCTAGAGGCCGGGGGTGGAAATCTTCTCTCCCACAAAATAATCAATTACTTTTGCAATCACTTTTGCTATGCATCTACTCATCACACACCTAACTTTCAACGAAAATTCACATCCAGATACAAAATTAAGATTATTGAAACCCATATTATTAGAAAAGTGTGGCTTAGATTAGAGTCATTTGGAATCCCATGTCAGAAAGGTGAAGAATCATCCTTGGGTTATAAGAAATGGTACCACACACACATACCCATTTTGCACCGAGTGGCTAAAGTGGGGGGAGTATCGGCATTATTGGATCCGTGTGTGTGGGACTCATTTTCCTCTTCCGCACAACAAACCATTGTGATAACCATTGATATCCAGGAAGTTTATCGCTTATCCATGTAAAAACTCAAAACCCAAAGACTTTAATATGAGCATATGGGTTTCTGACCCAGAAGATCAGTATATATCCATGAGCTTCTGAGCACTGTTGTTATCAACACCAGTACTCAACTTCCTTCTTAAAAGCTTTGTTTTCAATTTCCAGTTTGCGAACTCTCTACTCTGAAGACTGAACCATATGACAAGCAGACACCAGACATTGACTGTCAAATAGAGACGTAATGATCAATTGACAGCTTGGGGGACCAGACTGGCAGACCCTATAAATGGACGGCTCAGATTGCAGTAAGATTGTATTTGGGTATAAAATAATAGGAGTGTGAGCAGCACGAGCGTCAGTGTATTTACACTGAAGGTGCATAGAATCAGTTTCCGTCAGCTTCGGTGGACGTAGGGGTCGTCAACGGGCCGGGCCTTGCTATATTTTTAAATAATTGCGGGCCGGGCCGGGCCGGGCTTTATTAAAAATCATAGGATCCAAGCCCGTCCATATAAAGCGGGCCTTGCGGGCTTTTTCGGGCCGGGCCTTGCGGGCTTTATTTATAAATAAATATTTAAAGACACAAGTATTTTTTTTTTTAATCAAGCTTTGGAAATTCAATGGATAATGATCAAATACAACCAAAGATAACAGTCTATATAACTATATTGTACCAAAAAAATTTATATTTATATATAGATACTAATTTATTGATAAATAAATTTTTAAAGACACTAATTTTTTATAAATCTATATTTATACATCATACACTCCAAAGAGCTACATATAGCAATTCAAAGAAAATGAGAAACCGACCGTTGGATGAGTTTATTACAATAAATTATGAGTGTGGTAAAAAATTTAGCCAATTTCACCATATTTTTGAAACCAATCGGATTGGTCAACCGTAGTCACTTATATGTTTTATTGGTTGACCGATGGCGTGGCAAACGCGAAACGTGCTTATTTTTTCACATCACGTTTGTATATATTCCATCGATGGATACGCGTGGACATAAGATAAAAAAAAAAAAATTTTAATTACAAACACATTGGACTATACCAATTTTATTCCTAAAGTTATATGACTTGTACATTGCATTTAAATTGTTTAAGTTCATTCTAAAGCAACCATGCAGTGGAAAATGAATTCGGAGAAACCAACCGCTTGATGGAGAGATTGTAATGTTTTATGGTGGTTGTAGAAAATCCAGCCAATTTGGTTCACGTTTCGAATTCGATCAACTAGGTCAAACGTAGTTACTCTTATAAACCTATATTTATATATCATATACTCCAAAGAGGAACCCCTATCAATTCAAAGAAAATGGAAAAACCGACCGTTGGATGAGTTTATTACAATAAATTATGAGTGTGGTAAAAAATTTAGCCAATTTCATCATATTTTCGAATCCGATCGGATTGGTCAACCGTAGTCACTTATATGTTTTATTGGTTGACCGATGCCGTGACAACTGCGAAACGTGGTTATTTTTTCACATCACGTTTGTATATATTCCATCAATGGATGTGCGTGGACATAAGATAAAAAAAATTAATTTTAATTACAAACACATTGGTCTGTACCAATTTTATTCCTAAAGTTGTATGACTTATACATTGCATTTAAATTGTTTAGCTTCATTCTAAAGCAACCATGAAGTAGAAAATGAATTCGGAGAAGCCAACCGCTCGATGGAGAGATTGTAATGTTTTATGGTGATTGTAGAAAATCCAGCCAATTTGGTTATCGTTTCGAATTCGATCAACTAGATCAAACGTAGTTACTCATATAAATCTATATTTATATATCATACACTCCAAAGAGCAACCCCTATCAATTCAAAGAAAATGGAAAAACCGACCGTTGGATGAGTTTATTACAATAAATTATGAGTGTGGTAAAAAATTTAGCCAATTTCACCATATTTTCGAATCCGATCGGATTGGTCAACCGATATGTAGAATATATATATGCACATATTTTATATAGAATTATAATAGTATAAGAAATTCCACACACACACACACACACACATATATATATATATATATATATCTCTATACACACACACACATATATATTAATATATATATATATGTATATATATATATGTGTATATATATATATATATATAAACACACACACATATATATTAATATATATATGTATATATATATATGTGTATATATATATATGTATATGTATATATATATATATAAACACACACACACATATATGATATATTGATATATATATATATATATATATATATATATATCAATATCTCTCTCTCTATATATATATAAACACACACACACACACACACACACACACACACACACACACATATATATATATATATATCTCTCTCTCTCTCTCTCTCTCTCTCTCTCTCTATATATATATATATATATATAAACACACACACAAATATATATCTATATGTGTCTATATATATATATATTTATAAACACACACATACACATATAGATATATCTATATATATAACACACACACACACATACATATATATATATATATATATAAACACACATATATATATATATATATATAAACACACACATACACACACACACACACACAGATATATATATATATATATATATATAATATTTTGCGGGCTTTTACGGGCCGGGCCTAGCGGGCTTTTGGCGGGCCGGGCCGGGTTTTTGCGGGCTTTTTGGCGGGCCTCCATCGGCCCACCAAGGCGGGTTTTTTGACGGGCCGGGCCGGGCCAAAAGCCCTGCGGGCCGGCGGGCCTCCATCGGCCCACTTGATCCGCGGGCTTTTTGATGAGGCCTAGGTGGACGCAATGAGCTTTGGCAAGAGTGAAAATTCACCAACAATGTTTATTATATTTTTCATTGTTCACTGACCCCTACGTCATTTTCCCTCTCGCCATTGAGTACTATACAGGCCAAGAGCTGAGCGAACTCGGGAATGCCACAAACCATGTCTGTGAGAGGAACTAGGCACCACCATCCACCCACTTGTTGCCCGTGCCTACAAAACCACCCATCAATCCTCATATTGGGTAGAGGTGGCAAATGGGTCTCTAAGCACGAGCACAGCACGGGCCCGACACACTTAAAAGAGGCCCGGAACGACCCGAAAACGTTAGAATAACGGGCCGGGTTAGGCCCAGGAATATTGGCCCATTGGCCCGGCCCGAGTACGACATATTGTGGGTTGGCCCGTTACAAACACAAAATTTCATTTTGTTTTTAAAAATATTTAAAAACCACAATGATGAGATTTGAATATTAGACCTCTTCATTTAAAATCTCATGACAATTTCACCAATACTATTTCTTTATATTGTCAAAATAGTGAAATAAAACATTATATTCTTGTTTTGACATAAAATATTTTTTCTAATCTCATAATAATACAACTATAGAATGAAGGAAAGAATAATATGATACTAAATCTTCATCTATACTATTATTAAGAGAAGAGAGTTTGTCAGCCAAAACAGAATTTTTTTACCAAAATATCCCTCAAATATTAATAAACATTTGAACTGAAATATTTGAGAAAGACAAAATGGCCAATTCACAAATAAAAGAAAAACAAAAGAAATTTAAAAAAATCAAAAATATAAAACAAAATATGTGCAGCAATTTTCTCCACATTATGTGAAATAACTTCCCACATAATTATCCACACCCATAGGGTGTGTTTGTTGTCTAGTTATATTAATAAAGATTAATCTCACACTAATATACTACAAGCAATATATTTTGAGTTTTTTTTTTGTTTCTTTCTTTCTTGTAGTGGAATATAAAAAATATTAGAAAACTAATCTTAGAAAGCTAAGATTAAGAAAAATTTTGTAGAACTTAATTTATTTTAATTTTCTAAATAGTTAAATAAAATTAATTTTATTTAATTAAGATTTTAAAATAGTGCTTTATAGTGGGTAGGCACGAGCACGGCCCGTTTATTGACCCGACACGAGCACGGCCTGGCACGATATGGGCTCGGGCCATGGGCCGGACCGGGTTTAATGTTTAAGTAAATGGGCCGGCCCAAGTACGGCACGAAGCACGACTAGGCCTACTTAAAATGGGCCGGGCCGGCCCGTTTGCCACCTCTAATATCGGGTAAGGAAAACCTCAGGATATTGATGCTAGACACTAGAGGTGGCAAACGGGCCTCTAAGCTTAAGCACGGCACCGGCTCGGTACGCTTAAAAGAGGCCCGGCACTGCCCAATCCAGTTAGTGGCCCGACACGACCCGAGCATGTTAGAATAACTGGCCGGGTTGGGCCTAGGAATATTGGCCCATTGGCCCGGCCTGACCCGAGTCAGTAATGGGCCTGGCACGGCTCGAGCTCGACATATTATGGGCCGACTGGTTAGAAACTCAAAATTTCATTTTGTTTCATTTTGTTTTTAAAAATATTAAAAAACCACAATGATGAGATTTGAATATTAGACCTCTTTATTTAAAATCTCATGGCAATTTCACCAATGTTATTCCTTTTATGTTGTCAAAATAGTGAAATAAAACATTATATCCTTGTTTTGACATAAAGTATTTTTTCTAATCTCATAATAATACAACTATAGAATGAAGAAGGAAAGAATAATATGATATTAAATCTTAATTATATTAATAAAGATTAATCTCACAATAATATAAAAGCAATATATTTTGAGTTATTTTTTTCTTTCTTTCTTTCTTTCTTTCTTGTAGTGGAATATAAAAAATTATTACAAAACTAATCTTAAAAAGCTAAGATTTGTTATAAAGTAGGGAGAAGATAGAGAGAGAATAGTAGGGAGGAAGTAGAAGTATATCACTCAGTCTCATTAGTCTCCTTTATATAGAGGTAGGGTTTACATCAAAGTACACAACTAATGAGTATTTACATGGACATCCACATAGATAATAATATTTACAACACTCCCCCTTGGATGTCCACCAATGAATGATGGTATTGGACGAGCTTATTGTTGCCTCATTAAAAACCTTGCCAGGTAACAAAAACTCAGTGGGACAAAAAATAACCCTGGTAAAAGGACAAAAAGAGCACAACGCCCATATGTCCTAGGTAGCATGCTTCTGGATGCTCCCCCTGATGAGAATCTCTCCCTGATTGTTGCAAGCCTCATTTATGTATGTGATAAGCAACATGTACCATGTATGGTAGTTTGACGTGTCTATCACCGAAGTGAGACCACATGTGCTTTGCATATAGGGGCTCATCACAAATTTTCATACCTGCAAAGTTTAAGCAATAGCAACAAAACTAGGATTTTCAATAAACCTTACCTCATATGATAAGGTTAGAAACAATCTCATATGCTCAAATTCATACACAAAGTAATAGCTAAACAATATAAAGAAATTGACACATTTAACTTTGTATAGTTTAAAACATTGAAAAATCATCATAGCATACCTAGCCATACACATCAATATCTTTGTGTATTGATATATCTTATATAAGCTCTTCAAGAGCTCTAAGTAATTCATAACTTTGCGAAAGTTAGAATATGTTGCAACATTATAATCATCATTTGAATTCGATAGTAGTCTCGTCATAGTACTCATTAAGGCAATTTAGATCTCGTTGACTTGTTGAAATGGAAAAAATGCAGACCCAATTGCAATGAATTTCGTTCATGGAAGAAATATGAGTGCTTTATTTAAACAAGTTTAAAAGCCTCTAATTAAGAAAAAGGACGGACAAGTTGATTAGCTAATAAAACTCTAAACAAAAAAAAAAAACTGTAGAGTTTTTAAGCTACTTGTATTGGGTTTGCATCTGAATTCTAGCTTGTTTGAAACTCTAGACAAGCAGTTACAAAAAAAGTTCCAACCTGGACGTCAAAAGAGAAAGGAGATAAGGTGTCCAGCCATTTCACTTCAAGTTGAACTCTAAAACTTTCAACGTGGTACACAAGCCAAACTCATCTCTAGTGTAGTATATAAGCACCACATGAAAAGAAAAGGAAGAGGAAGGCAGCGTGGGGAGGAGCGTGAAGAGGCAAAGTTACAGCAGCCAAGGAGAGGAAGAAAGCAAGAAAGAGGAGGTGAGCCTTTCACCGATCTGCACCTTTTCCTTTGCTGTCCTCAAATGATGCAGGCCTCCAACAAAGTGATACCGTAGGGTGTCAATATCATGCTCCGACACGGCGTGCCTTAGGGTGCCGATATTGTCGTCGAGCTCCAGCACGGCGTGCCTTCGGGTGCCGTATCATCCTCAAGCTCCGACATGGTGTGCCTCAGGGTGCCGATATTGTCGTTGAGCTCCATCACGGCGTGCCTTAGGGTGCCGTATCATCCTCAAGCTTCGACATGGTGTACATTGGGATGCCGTATTGTCGTCGAGCCCCGACGATATCGCTGGGCACCATTTTTGCCTCAAAATCCGGGTGACGGCCTTGGTTCGTAAAATCCCAGCAGCAGCCCCCTGGCTCTCCCATGTTCCAGTAGCAAGCGCTGCTCTCAAGTTCCAGCAGCGCCACAAAGCATTGACTGAAACCTGCAACAATCTGCAAGCAGGAACGTCAAAAGAAGAAGAAAAGAAGGAGATGAACTCATCACCTTTATCCTCACTGACATCAGAAAAAAAAAAAACAAGCAAAAAGCTTCCCTATCAGACTATCTTAACAAAAACATCTGAGCAAGGAGAGTCCTTGAAACTCCGGCTCTTCTGCTCTTAAAACCAAAACGAGCTCGATGAGATTTCTTTCAAAATAGAAGTCAAAGAAGGATGGGAAAACAAATGACTAAGAGAGCTAATCTTGCACTTTGGGGTCACTTCTGCATGTGGCCGAATTCCTCCTCAGTAAGATGACAAAAGCACCTCTTGGAAAGTCATTTAATTAAGTTGCATGATCAAGCCTTCTTCAACAGACCAAGACAAAACCAAAAAATATATATAAATTAAGGTATAAAGAAGATAAGAATGAAGGCCTGCGGTGGTTTGTCAAAACAACGAGGAAGGCTTATTTAAACATATCTTCTTATTATATAAAGTGTGTGCTGGAGCTTTACACATGGTGAATTTAAATACAAAGATGATCAAATCAAGTGGTGAAGTCTGGATATGGAGAAACCAAATATGGTGATACGTGGGTCTGTCAACAAGACAAAGCTCTGTCAAAAAAATTGCCGCAGGGATTGTCTTTGACCTTTCATTGAGTAGGTGGTGGGAGTCATGTCGCTGCTCTATAAACAAAAGAGTGAGCAACACAGAGCGCAAATATAGCGTGGCTCCTAAGACGAAGAAGGCCAAAGCTTTGCTACTGTGAGTCCAAAAAAAAAAGAAAAAGAAAAAAAGGAAGACAAAGTTAAAGAAGGGATGGCACCGCTTCAGCCTTCACAGGCTAAAAAAATGTGTAGTCAAACTTGTCACTGGCCTGAGGAGAAAAAAACAAATAACAAATTAAGAACTGGTTTTCTCTTGCCAAGAACGAAGGCACAGCCCATCTCCTAATTGCTTTGTAGAAGCTCCTGCGTACCCATCTCCAAGTTCATCTCTATTTCAGTTTCAGTTTTCAAGCCCACTCTACAAAGGTCTACATCAAATTGTCAGCTCAAATCTCAAATCTCGTCTCGATGGGTGTCTAAATTCAATATTCATCGGCCAAAGATGCAAGCTTCAGAGTCAAGTACACGGACAACTTCACCAAAACCGGTTGTCCACTCGAAATGAAATGAGTCATTGGGCCTCTTACAAAAAGTGGAAGCAAACCCATTCACAAAGTGCTACACAACGGGTGCCCATATCAAATTTGGGGCCCAGCATAACTCGCAAGCAAAACCCGTCTTAAATTTGGGTCCACTTGAAGAGTTCGGCGAGACTCAACACAACGGGTGTCCAAATTAAAAAAACACCTGAGCATTGGTTTCGTAAAAAAAAAAAATGCTTCGAAACCCAAAATGAAAATCCTTTTGGTACAAAACCAAGAAATCCAAAATCCACAAAGTGTTCTGAACTACAGTGGTTTGATCCCTTCACAGGGTATGTAGGCAATCTAGCGACCCACTAGATGCAACCACAAATTCAAATCGAATCCCTGACTCCACCAGTCAAATTCAGCAAATCCGAATCTCTGACTCCACCAGTCAAATTCACCCAAACACCAGAAAAATCAAATCATTCCCAAATCACCCAAAAGCAAATTCAAGGGCTCTAAACCCTCACAAATATCTCAAACACAAATCCAAAAATAAATGGGTCATCTACCCATTTAAATCCCAAATGCCTGGAACTACATGTGGTTTGATCCCGCAAGGGTATGTAGGCAATCTGGAATCAAATAATTTAGATGCAACCGCATCCTAAACACTATTCCTATCCCAAAAATCTAAGCCTTCTAATGGGTCATTCACTCATTGGAACTCTTGAACTACGAGTGGCTTGATCCCTTCCCGGGTACGTAGGCAAGCCATTCCAAAATTCGGGTGCAGCCGCAAAAACAAACAAACACACATTGGTTTCTTTATAAATGGAATCAAAGGGTGTTCTCTTGCAACAAGAGATTGTAATTAAGAGACACATTCTGTCTTGAATGGGTCGAACCCGAAATAATTAAAACTCTATTCTGTTAATGAATATGAGTGAAATTACGTTGGGTGACATTTTCACTTTGTGCAATTTTTTTTTGCCTAACATGACTAGAACGAAATGAGTACATATGAGCTAGCTTTAGACTCTTTGATTCCATGAGTGAGCTTCAGGCTCTTTCAACCTTTCATGGACTTGCATTTGAATCATTCATGTATTTGAATCCCTTGAGGATTTGATAAGCAATGCGCTTATAATGACACTTTACTTTTGAGATTTTGCTTTTAGCAATGTGTCTTTAGAATCTTCATAATATACGATGACAACGTGCCATAAATCTCTCGTCAATATAATAGCTATATGTAACACTGTACTTATAGGAAATTATCATTTATATAAGGGAGAAAATCATAATCTCATGTCTCTATAAATAGACATTGTGTCATAGTGATTTATCTTCACTTTTGATAAATACCCTTTTTGTAACTTGTAGAGTTAAAAGGTCCAAGAATTTCATCACGTTTCAAATATTCAATTTCATTGGAATTGGCTCTTTCCAATTTGGCCAGTAATATACTTTGTCGACATTTATAATGAAACGTGGTATAGCATCCATACAGCCCTTAAAGATTTTTGGTAGCTACCAAATGTAAAGTATCATCGATTATCAACAATCATAGATCTCACACATTCTTATATGCATGCATTAGCTATAATAAGCTTATTGATATTGGGTACCCATTAGGGCATATATTGTCGCTTCTAGGACAATCATCTCCCACAGATGAATTATGTAACGAATGTGGATCTTTTTACTTATAATCTTGTATAGAGCACTATAGGGCTTGTATGGTCTTCCCTTTTTGGGAGGTTAAAACTTTAGACCTGATGGATATAATCCACAAAAATTCATGCCGTTATTCAAATGACAGTAGTCTTTCCTCCCCCTAACGGCGGGAAGACTATCTTATTATGATCATGCGCAAAAGATGCACTCAAATATCTATCACTTTCTTTGGAGTGAAGATCTTCATTGGTTGGTGGCAGACCCAAACCAACTTTTAGGTCAAAAATATTTAATTCATGAACAGTAACCATATTGATGTATTATTGTATCACCAATGCATCATTCCCTAATGGCGTACTTACAACCTTTGTATGTGTAGCCATATTAGGTGCTCTGACATTGTTTTATGACATTCTTTTCAGGAGAACCATGTCAATTGGATGCACTTGCATCCCACAAATCAAATGGAGTCTACATTGTTTGTAGTAATATGGTTGGTCTCAGGGACTTGAACCCAAGCAGATGGTCTTTGCATTTAGCATATAATTTTGTCACTATCTTTAATCAAATCACCAGCTTAGATATTTCTCAAAATAAAAATGAGACAGTGGATAAATATCTCACACCAATTCATATCGTTCTTCAGGAACAATCTTTCTCCCCCTTATAGCAGGAGGATAGTCTCATTAAAGTGACAACTCACAAATATGCGGTAAATAAACAATTTGCTTGTGAGTAAGGTTATTAGTCATCAAAACTTGTAAGTGATTCCATGCAACATGGTAGACAAAGATGACGTAACCGGTCAAGCCAAAATAGTGTATTTGGTTCAAGGAACTTCAGGTTCATGACATCATATGCCTTAGTTTACTGCAGAAAATTCGATACAGTATATATCCGATGGCATAAAGTCTTCTCCAACCATATAGGAGGCAATTAATGCAACAATATTTCAAATTCGGTAACATGATAGTAGCTCATTCAAAGCCATAGATCAAGATCTACAACTCTTGATATGGGTGTTACCTTAGCTTAAGTAGATATTAATTGTGGAATACTGATAATTGGAATGGACCAACTTCATTTTGAACTGCTGACCAAAATGATATACTCGAAATTTCTAGTTAAAGACTACAATCCATAAGAACAAGTAACTTTATCATGCGGAGAACCTCAAGTTCTGTGTCACATATAAATGTGTAGTCATAAAGAGGAGGGACTTCAGGCCCTCATATAATTGGAGATCCAAGAAACTTGAGGTTTTAATTTTTCAATTTATAACAACCTCTTATGTAACATCAGGTTCCTAGATAACTGGAATTTAGTTTCAATAGAAACTCAAGAGGTTACAATAAATCTGTGGAATAACACACAATAGTGCTCTCAAGTTGCTTATTATAAGCAAAAGGCATCAGGTATGTGAGATGAATCTCAATGTTCTTATTAGTCAATATAATTTAATTTGACTAGTGCCATTTTGAAAATGGCTTCATAAACATCCACCATATAGTGTACCATAGGTGACACACGC
This sequence comes from Rosa chinensis, assembly GCF_002994745.2. NCBI lineage: Eukaryota > Viridiplantae > Streptophyta > Magnoliopsida > Rosales > Rosaceae > Rosa > Rosa chinensis. Next base: position 40,170,662 of record NC_037088.1, read on the forward strand.
CCAATTTTTAATTTTCTTACATGTGTGGATGTTAGGGTAGTATTTACCTTGACTCCTGATTTCTCTCTTGTCATGATCCACTTCTGGTAGCATTTCATGGTGTAGCCATGTTAATCGGCTTTCTTGCTATACAATGAGATCCATGAGAGGGAGAGGTTATACATCTCTGGTAATATTGGAGGCACAGGATGCAAAGAGACAATAATATGTGCTCTTCTGGAGCCATTAATCAGATATGTAAGATCTGAGATGATTGTTATATTAGCCCCATAAGCATAAGCCTCAGTAATGTTTTCTGGACACCATGGATAAAATTGCATTGCCTGAAAGTCACTCAAAACATAAAGCTCGAAGATGACACGAATCAAATTTGCAAGAATTGAACAGTGGATCTCATAGGATATACACGAAGCTTCTGGTTCGTGTTATACAGGTAAAACATGACGTTCAATTATTGTATTTTTGTTTGATGTAGATTAACATCAAATGCATTTTGAACTTCTGGCCAAAATGATTATTTGAAATATCGAGTTTAAACTTTATGACTATAACTTATGAGTGAAGGACTTTAGATGGTCATCTAGTTAGTTTGATCATAGAGGAACTTCAAGTCCTCATGTAATTAAGGATAAAAGAACTACAGGTTCTGATCTCTTTTAATTACAAAATCCATGATCACAAATTTGGGGTATACTCATACTCATTCGTCATAAACCAATGGTTAAATGTCTGCTTACTTTTAAATTGGTGTCAATATAATTCCCTTAAAACTTCAGGTTTGAGGTTGACCAAGATTAAAACTCTTCGATAAATTGTCCATATATCCACTCGAAACTTATGGCTCGAGTTTGCACAATTAGAACTTCAGGTTCTAAGGTGGAATGCTTTAAGCAGATATAAAGAAGAATGTAGCAATCGACATATGAAAATTTACTCGAAACTTCTAGTTCGAGTTGACATAAAGTCAAATAAACTATGAATGAATTGTATGTGTAATCGAAGCTTCAGGTTCGAATATTTTTTTTCTTCTATGAACTGCAAGTTCTAAAATTTCGTAATTTGAATTTCGGGTTCAAATAAATTTGATGCTCAAAACTTCAGGCTCGAGGTGACTAAAGTGAAGCTTCAAGTTCACTTTTAACTAATTTATATTTTATACTCAAAGCTTCGGGTTTGAGTGTTACTGTTGGAACTTCAAGTTCTACTATGAAATTTGAACTTCTGGTTTAAAAATATTACACTCAAAATTCATATGTTCAAGGTATAGGACTGCTGGTCCGTATGAGTAACAAAAAAAATTAATTTAAAAGATAAGTACTGTAATGAAAGTACATAACAAAATAGAAAAATTGCCAGGAAGAAAAATAAATAGATAAACTATGCAATAAAATTAACTGTGGAAACTTCTGGTTCCATTAATGAAGAAATTACACAGAACTTTTGGTCTGCTTAACTTCACAAAATGATCATCTTTTTTCTCTCCTCTAATCACACAAGAACATAATTTTATCTTGTGGAGAACGTGGCTTCTAGTTTTAGCCAACTGTTCAAAACTGAACTTCAAATTCATATTGTCTTGCAGAGCAGGGAACCCCAATACCCAAACATTTTAAGGAACTTCTGGCCCTTTGGGATCAAAAATATGTGAGTTCATATACTCGATTATATAACTTTGAGGATCTTCTGGCCCTCGTAATTGTATAAATTTCTGAAGAGCTTCATGTCACAATTTTCCAATTTACATTTCATGATATTAGAGGAACTTCAGGTCCCCATATGATCAGGGATCAAGCAACATGCAATTTGGATCATTGTATAATTTTGTGAAACTTTTGACCCTCGTGAAGCTTTGAGAAAATTTCATGTTACAATTAATTTTGAATATGTAACTCTTGAGGAACTTCAGGCCCTCTGTAATCGAATCAAGAGACTTCAGGTCTCGATCTATTTTGATTACAAAATTCACAAGTAGATATAGGTGTGAGTTCACCATATAAATTTTCCAAATTGAATGAAAGAAAAAGGTGAATCAAATGGTCAAAATAGATAAATACGTACCTGAAATTCTTTCAATTGAAAGACTGAATTTTTGGAAATTCTTATAGCCTACAAAATTATCTGTAATCAGTAGTGATATCCAGAGGACTAACAGTGCTATATTGAGTAATACAAGATAATTTGCTGCAAATCAAATTGGAAAACCATCAGCGAGTGGCCTTTCGTTAGTATATGAAAAATTTGGTATAATTATGAAGAAAGCAAACATATGGGCATACCAAAATATGTGAATGATTATCAAGGTTTAGCAAAATAGTGCAGTATGAATTTAAAATAACAGAATATTCAAAGCGATTTAATAAATGGAGACCACTTTTATTCCATCACAAATCTGAAACCAGGACCACCATCAATCTTTAACAAACTGATGAAGTCTAATCAATATAGGTCTCTTAACAGTACTGATCCAAAAAAATTTACAACACCAAATAAAAGGCCATCAGAGAGGACTGCCTGTTTCTTCATATAATTAGATAAGGAAGAAAACCCAAAGTAGCAGACATCTAATTGTACATAGTTACAAAAGTAAAGTAAGCATGCAAAATGCATAAACGTAAAGCATGAAGTCTGCCATTTATGGTCTTCTGCATGTATGCATACAACCAACTTACAAGAAAAACCAAAGAGTTAATAAACATGTATCGCAAACTGTGGTGAATTGAATTGATAAAATTAGCAAAGTTTAAAAGAGTGTGCGATAACTAAAATTGATATATAAGAGAAAACTCATAGATCGTGAGTCAAGGTAAAAACACAACAAAGTTGCACCAAAAATTCAGGATCATCATGGAGTTTTTTTTGTTTTTTTTGAAAAAAAAAATTATAGAGCAAAGCGTGCTGATAACGTGTTATAAAGTAGGGAGAAGATATAGAGAGAATAGTAGGGAGGAAGTAGAAGTATATCATTCAGTCTCATTAGCCTCCTTTATATAGAGGTAGAGTTTACATCAAAGTACACAACTAATGAGTATTTACATGGACATCCACATAGATAATAATATTTACAACTAATCTCATAATAATACAACTATAGAATGAAGAAGGAAAGAATAATATGATATTAAATCTTCATTATATTAATAAAGATTAATCTCACAATAATATAAAAGCAATATATTTTGAGTTATTTTTTTTTCTTTCTTTCTTGTAGTGGAATATAAAAAATTATTACAAAACTAATCTTAAAAAGCTAAAATTAAGAAAAACATTGTAGAACTTAATTAATTTTAATTTTCTAAATAGTTAAATAAAATTAATTTTTTTATATTCAAATTAAGATTTTAAAATTGTGCTTTATAGTGGGTAGGCATGAGTACGGCCCGTTTATTGACTTGACACGAGCACTATCCAGCACGATATGGGCTCGGGCCATGGGTCGGACCGGGCTTAATATTTAAGTAAATGGGCCGGCACGAGCCCGACAAGATAATCAATGGGCTGGCCCAAGCATGGCACGAAGTACGACTAGGCCAGCTTAAAATGGGTTGGGTCGGGCCGGGCCGGCCCGTTTGCCACCTCTACTAGACAGCCAGATCAAGTGTATATATGTTGAAGCTGAGTTGCAACCCCAAGATTGGGTGTTGCCACCGGGCTATCCTACAAAACCTTAACAGAACTAGATAATTAATCACGTATAGTCAGGGTGTAATTAGCAGATTAAAATGATTGGCCTCCTTCCTCTGTACAAAAAATAAATTCATATCTTTTACCATTGGAATCGTGGCTTTTCTATGTTATTCTTTATTTTCATGAAAACCTAGCTAGTTCTATAGGTACGCTTTTTCAATAGGTGAATATTGGTCTAGTGATAGAAAAAGGTGTGCAGCACACCATGACCGTTTGTATGTATATATATGCGAAAGTGGGTCAAATAAGCTATCCCTTAAAATGGTACAAAAAAAAAATCTCTCACTAGAAGAGTCGTGTGTGTGTGTGTGTGTGTATAGATATATAGGGTCTTTCCACTAATGGATCCCTCTTTTTAGTCTTTTCTAGAGATAGGCATTAGACATACTTTTCGATTACAGTTCGGTGATCAGAGCACAAAGTGTGACATTTTTAATATGTATTTTCCCTCATTTGGCTAAGTTATTCTCTTAAAATTAATAATTATAATATAGTTTGTGTTTTTAGCTACTTCATGGTCGAAAATAGAGAAAACAAGTGAAAAAGAGCAGAAATGAGCATAAATTAATGACAAGTCATTTATGAAACTTTCCTCTTTCATTTTAGGAAATATTTCCTATTTTGTTTTAGGAAACTTTCTTCATTTGGACTTTTCTATTTCTGATTTTTGTATTCTAATGAGAGTCCATCCCATTAAAAACTCTTGAGTGATGAAATCAAGAAAAATTGAAGGATTAATCAGGAAGAATTCGAGGAGATAAAATGGATTGTTTATAATCAATATTTATTCTTGATTATCTTATTTACTATTGATTATAACACTAATTAAATTCTGATTTTTCTTGATTGTAGGAGTTCATTATGTGCACAATTGGAAGAAGAAATTAGTGCAAATCAAAGGAGAGGAATAAGGGATGTATCTGGTCACTATTCAAGGAATATACAATGAGTCATTAAGGGGAAAAGAGATCAGAAAAATCAAGACTTTGTCATGAGAAAATCAAGCAAATTTGGAGGAGAAATCATCTCAAGATGATTGGCCAAGATTGCATCACAAGAGATGAGAATTCCACTATAAATAGCAGCCATTCTCTACTCCAAAATCATCACTTCTTCATACAAAATTCAGTTCATTAGCTTAGCTCTCTTCTCTCCAAAACCCTCTCCAAATATTCAGAAAAAGCCTCTGATCGTGAAGAGCTTTAGGACTTCTCCAAGGCTGTTCGTGTTCTTGAAGGCCAAGCCTTGTGTTCTCTTGACGTTCTCCAAGCTTCCTTGAAGATCAAAAAGTGTAATTCATGGCCCTTATTTCTGTTTTCGTACTCTTTAGTATTGAAATTCAGATTTCGTTTATGAGCTTTATTATTGGAATTGGATTTTTGTTGAGAATGAGTTTATGTTAGTAATTTTCAGATTTGTTTCTTTATGTTCTTGATTTGTTTATGATATCTTTATAATCTGATTTTGTGCCATCCTTTATATCTTTAAGCATATGATTTTGGTTGAATAACTATGTTAATCTGCAGGTTAATAAAGCCAAATTTGTGTTCTGATTCACCTAATCGTTTTGGGGCATAAATTGAAGTGGTAAAGGCTATGTACAATGGTCGAGATTATATGCTACATGTTTGTGCGTTTGTAACTTCTTATGGATGCATACATGTTTGAATTCAGAATTCTAATTGCACTTAATGATTCATATTTAATGTTGACGGATGCTCTTCAGTATTAACGTGATGTTTTATATGAAATATTTTGAGTTACGGACTTTTCCTAACTTAGGAGATTCAAAAGAAGAATTAAAGTGGTACTCGATCTCTTCAGACTTGTACTTCGAATTCATTTCTGATATTTAGTGTTGGCACGATTTTAGGTTGTTTAGATTGAAATAATTCATTGCATGTTGATATGGTTTGGAAATTCTGATTTGAGTGTGAAGAAGTTGATCACATGTATATATTTATCTTTTTGTTTTATTTCGTAGGAACTTAGAAACCAAAACTTGAATCCCCCCTTTTTATGGTTGTTTCTTGTGTAAATTTGTAGATAAATACTTGTTAATATTTGTTTTATTAATTACTAATTTAAATTGACCTTTTTGTTTAGGTGTACCCTACAATCCCCGGACTGAACGATCCCTGCTTATCCTATACTAACAACTACATTTTGCAGGGTTAAATTGTGAGGCTATTTCAGCCCCATCAATTTTTGGCGCCGTTGCCGGGGATTGTTAAAATCTCTAACGCTTAAAGTGTCATTAATTTTTTATCTATATAGAATGCATGCTAAATTTTTGTACTACATTTGTGGAATGGTGACAAATTGCGATTTATGCTAGGCCAAGCTATAATTGTGATTTAGTTTAAGTTTCATGAGTGTTACCAAATTAAGCATGTATTTTATAATTGTTGTGCAATTTGTAGAGGTTTTATTTTTCAGCATGTTGTAAATTATATGTGTTTCACTTAGATTAAGCATGATGTAAATTGTAATTAATATACTTAGGTTGTTTTGAATTTCATTAAATATTTAATTGTTGTAAGTGTGTAAAAATAAAAAATAAAGAAAATTAACTCAAAAAAAAAAAAAATTTGTTGTGTGAGCAAGGAGAAGAGTCCAGGCTGAAGGACTATAAATATTAAGCGCTGCATGGGAGGCAACCCATTTCAACCAAAGCTGTGGAGGAGCCATCAACGAGAGTTTGACATTTCTATCCCTTCACTTGTTTAGGTTGAATTGTACTTGTGTCTTTTATTTTCGTTTTTGCTTTTTTGTTTTCGTATTTATTATCGTAAATTCCATTCCTATATGCTTAATTGTTCCATTGCATGCTTATGATTGATTACATTGAGGACAATGCAATATTTAAGTGTGGGGGAAGGGATTTATACTTTTGTCTTGAGTCATATATATTGAAAATACAAAAAAATTTGAAAAATGTCAAAAATTAAAAATTTCGTTGCTTTTATTATTTATTGAGTCAAAATGATTTTTGGGTGAAATAATTTCTTCAAAGTAGGCGCATCTGATGGGATGTGATGTCTAAGGTCTAGTTTGGATCCGAGAAGTGCTGACAAAGGGTCTCGTCCCCTGTCAAACAAGTGAGCTGAGCTCCGCCAAAATCGGTCCCTTCTTCACCTGGTCATGTTCCAAAGGAGTTACCGAAAGGAGAAAGGAAATAACCCTAGTCCAAAACCTTTTTGGTGTTAGTTTTAGAGTCTTTTGTTTTAACTTTGAGTCTTAGGATGCCCTTAACTGTCTAGGATGATTCAATATCTCTGAAATTATGGCTAAAAGAGGATCACAATATTGAGATGATTTTAAATGGTATTCCTTGGTTAATTGAGATAAATGAAAAATATATGCATGAGTAGTGGATATGGATTTCGTAACCTTGGTACAGAATATGAGCATGTTAAGATGAGTTTTGATTCATAAAAGCCCATGTGAGATATTTGAGCCATGTCCCTTTTTCTTGGAGGAATGAAAGAATATATTCTTATTTTCTTGGCGATGTTTTGATGATCTCATTATTCTTCATTTGATTGATTGCTTGCCATAGATTAAGTTTGATGGACTAGAGAATGCTAGAATTCACTCTTGTGCTTGTTGAGACTTTTATCAATACATGTCCCTGATTCTGGAAAGGATAGAGGCATCATAGGAACCACCACCATAGACAAATTAACTTGTGTCCATATTTGTGCCCGTCGTGGGACCCCCTAAGATAAACCACTTTGAGCCTACATTGAGCCTTTTCTTTCATCACCCTTAAATTCCTTAACCCTTAACCTTAGTATAGTTACAATCCTACCCTTTATTCTAAGAAGAATTTAGTAGAGCTATCTTTTGAGACTTACTACATGGATTCGATGGCAAGGATGAAGATTGAGAAGAGGTGAAAGTTCAAGTGTGGGGGTAGACTTGTCCATAAGAAAAAAATGTGGAAGCATTGAAAAAGAAATGAAAGAAAAAAAATGTGTATGGCTAAGAAAAGAAAAACAAAGAAAAAAAAATATATGCATATGGATTTTAGTCCCCCATACTTGGTGAATTTGGAGATTGTTTTGAATTGAAGGCCCATTACATAAAAATTTGGTCTTTGTCCAGTTCACGAGGGTTCAAGTGGATTTCTAGAAGTCTCTCTACATCAAAATGAGCTCTACTAGGTTTTTAGGATACTTTGACATTCCTTAACCTTTGTTTCTTAAAACCTTGAACCTTAGCCCCATTTCAACCCTTTAAAGTCCTTTTTGATCCTTAAGATGGGACAGCCTTTGATCTGTGGAGATGAGTTATAAGAGTTGAACCTATGGCTTGGGTCCATCTGTGCAAGTAGTTGATATCTTTCATGAGATCTTGAAAAATTATATTCACAAAGTGCTTTTCATTTCTTATATATGTGAGCTATTTGATTGCCTCAAAATATTTTCTCTCACATATAATTGAGTGATTATAAGCTTTTAAGCATTGCCTTCTTCTGAGTGAAGAAAGAGTGGATATACCTTGTGAGGATATGAATCATACTTGTCTGAAACATGCTGAGCTCCACCCATCACCATTGTTACAACCAGGTCCTACTTATTTATATGTGGATTATATGCTTCAATTAACTCTCGAATATCTAAATATTGATTCTTGATTAAGTGCTAATTTTAATGCCATGAGAGACAGGATTCATGAGACAAATGTTAAGGGCAGTATAGTCTTTGTGTGTCATTTGTGTAGAGTTTGGTAATGAATTGTTTAATTTGGTTGAGTCTTTTGTTTTGATTTTGCTAAGGGACTAGCAAAAGCTAAGTGTGGGGGTATTTGATAAGAGCACAAAGTGTGACATTTTAATTATATATTTTCCCTCATTTTGCTAAGTTATTCTCTTAAAATTAATAATTATAACATAGTTTATATTTTTAGGTACTTCAAGGACTGAAATGGAGAAAACAAGCGAAAAAGAGCAGAAATGAGAGTAATTGAAGGATGAGTTATTTTAGAAACTTTCCTCTTTCATTTTAGGAAATATTTCCTATTTTGTTTTAGGAAACTTTCTTCTTTTAAACTATCTAATTTCTGATTTTCTTGTTTTAAAGAGAGTCCATCAAATTAAGAACTCTTGACTGATGAATTCAAGGAAAACTTAAAGCAAAAATCATGAAGAATTGAAGGAGATAAAAGGGAGTGTTTATAATCAATATTTATTCTTGATTATCTTATTTACTATTGATTATAACACTAATTAAATTCTGATTTTTCTTGATTGTAGGAGTTCATTATGTGCACAATTAGAAGAAGAAATTAGTGCAAATCAAAGGAGAGGAATAAGGGATGTATCTGGTCACTATTCAAGGAATATACAATGAGTCATTAAGGGGAAAAGAGATCAGAAAAATCAAGACTTTGTCATGAGAAAATCAAGCAAATTTGAAGGAGAAATCACCTCAAGATGATTGGAAATGATTGCATCACAAGAGATGAGAATTCCACTATAAATAGCAGTCATTCTCTACTCCAAAATCATCACTTCTTCATACAAAATTCAGTTCATTAGCTTAGCTCTCTTCTCTCCAAAACCCTCTCCAAATATTCAGAAAAAGCCTCTGATCGTGAAGAGCTTTAGGACTTCTCCAAGGCTGTTCGTGTTCTTGAAGGCCAAGCCTTGTGTTCTCTTGACGTTCTCCAAGCTTCCTTGAAGATCAAAAAGTGTAATTCATGGCCCTTATTTATGTTTTCGTACTCTTTAGTATTGAATTTCAGATTTCGTTTATGAGCTTTATTATTGGAATTGGATTTTTGTTGAGAATGAGTTTATGTTAGTAATTTTCAGATTTGTTTCTTTATGTTCTTGATTTGTTTATGATATCTTTATAATCTGATTTTGTGCCATCCTTTTATATCTTTAAGCATATGATTTTGGTTGAACAATTATGTTAATCTGCAGGTTGATAAAGCCAAATTTGTGTTCTGATTCACCTAATCGTTTTGGGGCATAAATTGAAGTGGTAAAGGCTATGTACAATGGTCGAGATTATATGCTACATGTTTGTGCGTTTGTAACTTCTTGTGGATGCATACATGTTTGAATTCAGAATTCTAATTGCACTTAATGATTCATATTTAATGTTGACGGATGCTCTTCAGTATTAACGTGATGTTTTATATGAAATATTTTGAGTTACGGACTTTTCCTAACTTAGGAGATTCAAAAGAAGAATTAAAGTGGTACTCGATCTCTTCAGACTTGTACTTCGAATTCATTTATGATATTTAGTGTTAGCACGATTTTAGGTTGTTTAGATTGAAATAATTCATTGCATGTTGATATGGTTTGGAAATTCTGATTTGAGTGTGAAGAAGTTGATCACATGTATATATTTATCTTTTTGTTTTATTTCGTAGGAACTTAGAAACCAAAAGTTTAATCCCCCCTTTTTATGATTGTAAATTTGTAGATAAATACTTGTTAATACTTGTTTTATTAATTACTAATTTAAATTGACCTTTTTGTTTAGGTGTACCCTATAATCCCCGGACTGAACGATCCCTGCTTATCCTATACTAACAACTACATTTTGCAGGGTTAAATTGTGAGGCTATTTTAGCCCCATTAATAATAGCCTCACAATTTAACCCTGCAAAATGTAGTTGTTAGTATAGGATAAGCAGGGATCGTTCAGTCCGGGGATTGTAGGGTACACCTAAACAAAAAGGTCAATTTAAATTAGTAATTAATAAAACAAGTATTAACAAGTATTTATCTACAAATTTACAATCATAAAAAGGGGGGATTAAATTTTTGGTTTCTAAGTTCCTACGAAATAAAACAAAAAGATAAATATATACATGTGATCAACTTCTTCACACTCAAATCAGAATTTCCAAACCATATCAACATGCAATGAATTATTTCAATCTAAACAACCTAAAATCGTGCTAACACTAAATATCATAAATGAATTCGAAGTACAAGTCTGAAGAGATCGAGTACCACTTTAATTCTTCTTTTGAATCTCCTAAGTTAGGAAAAGTCCGTAACTCAAAATATTTCATATAAAACATCACGTTAATACTGAAGAGCATCCGTCAACATTAAATATGAATCATTAAGTGCAATTAGAATTCTGAATTCAAACATGTATGCATCCATAAGAAGTTACAAACGCACAAACATGTAGCATATAATCTCGACCATTGTACATAGCCTTTACCACTTCAATTTATGCCCCAAAACGATTAGGTGAATCAGAACACAAATTTGGCTTTATCAACCTGCAGATTAACATAATTGTTCAACCAAAATCATATGCTTAAAGATATAAAAGGATGGCACAAAATCAGATTATAAAGATATCATAAACAAATCAAGAACATAAAGAAACAAATCTGAAAATTACTAACATAAACTCATTCTCAACAAAAATCCAATTCCAATAATAAAGCTCATAAACGAAATCTGAAATTCAATACTAAAGAGTACGAAAACATAAATAAGGGCCATGAATTACACTTTTTGATCTTCAAGGAAGCTTGGAGAACGTCAAGAGAACACAAGGCTTGGCCTTCAAGAACACGAACAGCCTTGGAGAAGTCCTAAAGCTCTTCACGATCAGAGGCTTTTTCTGAATATTTGGAGAGGGTTTTGGAGAGAAGAGAGCTAAGCTAATGAACTGAATTTTGTATGAAGAAGTGATGATTTTGGAGTAGAGAATGACTGCTATTTATAGTGGAATTCTCATCTCTTGTGATGCAATCATTTCCAATCATCTTGAGGTGATTTCTCCTTCAAATTTGCTTGATTTTCTCATGACAAAGTCTTGATTTTTCTGATCTCTTTTCCCCTTAATGACTCATTGTATATTCCTTGAATAGTGACCAGATACATCCCTTATTCCTCTCCTTTGATTTGCACTAATTTCTTCTTCTAATTGTGCACATAATGAACTCCTACAATCAAGAAAAATCAGAATTTAATTAGTGTTATAATCAATAGTAAATAAGATAATCAAGAATAAATATTGATTATAAACACTCCCTTTTATCTCCTTCAATTCTTCATGATTTTTGCTTTAAGTTTTCCTTGAATTCATCAGTCAAGAGTTCTTAATTTGATGGACTCTCTTTAAAACAAGAAAATCAGAAATTAGATAGTTTAAAAGAAGAAAGTTTCCTAAAACAAAATAGGAAATATTTCCTAAAATGAAAGAGGAAAGTTTCTAAAATAACTCATCCTTCAATTACTCTCATTTCTGCTCTTTTTCGCTTGTTTTCTCCATTTCAGTCCTTGAAGTACCTAAAAATATAAACTATGTTATAATTATTAATTTTAAGAGAATAACTTAGCAAAATGAGGGAAAATATATAATTAAAATGTCACACTTTGTGCTCTTATCATTCGGCATCTCAACAGTTCAGTTTTTAGATCCTAGTGTGTAGATCATTTACACAAATTTTTAGCCAAATAGGTGATTGTTAAGATATCAAACTAGATTAAATCAGTAGACGAACCAAATCTGCCAAACTTGAACCATTCATACTTGTAATTTTAAATCGCAGTTTTGAATGACTTAACGATAATCAATTTGACTAAAAATTTGCAGAACTGATCTGCACATTAGGACCTAAAGACTGGATGGTTGAGATGAAGTATGATCGAAAAGTTGGTCTAATATATATATATATATATATATATATATATATATATTATATCCACTAACATCTCAACCGTTCAGTTTTTATTTCATAATGTATAGATCATTTTTATAAATTTTCAACCAAATCGGTGATCGTTAAGGTAACAAACTAGATTAAATCAATGGACGAACCAAACTTGCAAACTTGAACAGTTCATACTTATAATCTTAAATCGCCATTTTGAATGCCTTAGTTATAATCAATTTGGCTGAAAATTTGCATAAATGATCTACAAGTTAGGACCTAAAAATTGAACCGTTGAGATGCAAAAATAAGATCGATAAGTTGGTCAAATGCCTTATCCATAAAAAAGACAAAAAAGGGATTCCTTTGTGAAAGGGCCCTCACACACACACACACACACACACACACACACACACACACACACACACGTGGCCGTTCCAAAGAGGACGTTTGCACTTTCGCTAAAGTGTGGATGTTGACGCTGCAGCCTCGCTCAGGCAGCGAAGTCGCGACGCCGCTTGCCGACGGAGGCCAGGGGTCTGACTGACCGGTCTACAGTCAGGTAGAGTCGTCGGCAATGTGGTTGCAGCGCTGCTCAGAACTTGCAGTTGCAGGTGACATCGCTTCCCAGAAACTTGCAACCTCGATCTCCTCCGACCTTGATTGCATCCCAGAAGAGGTCTGGGATGCCTCCGGCCTCAGTCCGGCCCGATTCTTGTAACACCCCAAGCTGCACCTCACTAGCTTAAGCGCGTCACAATGCCGCAAGTCTCTAAAACATAAACTGAATGCTCGATTTATATTCTAGAGAACCGTTAGGCATTTTGTTTGAAAAATGTTCTATATAAACACAGCGAAAGCTACAAATATTTTTGAGGTGAAAATCCTTGAGTTGCTAAAATTTATTTCATTCGTCTAGAACTTGAAATGAATTCTCACAGAAGAGGTATGAACTTTAAGGAAATGAGAACTCAACCAAAATTGACACAAGGCTAACTATCAACAAGTTTTGGAATACGAAGTTCGAGAAATAGAATTTAGAATAAGGTCCAAACGACGATTTACCGAACTTGTTCCGCACACCCAGCTCCGTCCACTATTGTCCCGTCACCAGTGCACAGTACCTGCATCCACACTGTTGTAGGGGTGAGCTTTCATCCTCGCTGCTCTGCTGGAACTCTATCACGACTAGATTTAAAAATCAACTCAACTTTGTAATAATTTGGATTTGGGCCCAGTGTGAAAACAAAGCGAATATATATATATATATATATATATATATATATTTATATATAAGAACGACAAACTTAAAAACCCAATGCATGATTAGAAAACTACGTGCGCTTTACCTGATGGCCTGGTTCCGGAGAACCAATATCTAACCTTATCAGTCACAGAGCGCCAAACTTAACACACTAGCTACAGACACGGAACCGGGTCGTCATTGCGATTGCGTACCGTCTGACTGGTGTAGCTAATCCTCCGGAGGTTTAGGGGTGGCTAATCCCCAAGGAAGTCATCGACCGCCTTTCTGCTCTCACACACCGCCATCAACAATCTTATATGCACGTCAACTTAAAAACATTTTAAATTTGAACTAACAGTGTACTTTCAGCATGCATCACACATATAATCAAATACGGAAAATCACTAGCCAATAGAGAGTCCCTAGTCCCCTACTTGGATTTCGAAGCTTTACCATTTCACGTTGTTCGGAGATCACGAACCTTCCGTTCCTCGGGTAGGTGGAGTCCTAAGTTTCAACATTTCGATAGTTAATATCGCATTGAACTAAACAAATCGTACAACCAACTTTTCCTGGTTTGACTAGGAGTTGACCAACTTTGACCATTATTTGACCAATCTCGACAAGTATTGTATTTAACCTAAATTACCGACCATTGACTTGAAATGGCAATGTCGACCAAATACACATGTTTATATATTGAGTGTACCCAATTTATTAAGGCCACCCAATATCTTTACTTATTACCCTTTCACATAACTACAATTCAACACTAATACCAAAACTAGTCTTGAACAAAATCATCAAGACACCGTACAACTAATAGCAATAGCAACAATGACAGAATATCAAACTTGATAATCACAACCCATTCAACACAACCCACTATGTGCATGTAATCAAGCTCGTACCCAGGATATTCCAATTTCAACCAAACACCATAGTTCAACAGATCTATCAAGAGTGCCCAGAAGTACAGAACCTCAATTTTACCTTATGGGGTGGAATTTGCAGATGAAACCTCGATGACGAAGAACACATTGCAGGAGATAGCCTGGTCGAAGCCGAGTTGATCAACTCCTTCCTACCTAATTTGAAGCTCGACCGGTAATGGACTTCGACATCTGCAACCCAGCAAGTTCGTGGCTTTCTGCTCCAATTGTGGCTAGCTTCCTCCTATAGATGCAACCAAGCTAAAATGAAGCCGGGAAGAGCTCGGAAAGCTGCCGGCATCGAGGAACTGCGATGGAGGTAGAAGACACCTAGAAACGAAGATGAGTTAAAGTTGATCGAATCGGAAAACTAATCATGCTGGGGTGTTAAGCATGACGAGAGGTGAGTTCCCTCACCAAGTGCAGCTTAATCGGTCGCCGGAAGTTGCAGAGGTGGCCGGAGAAAGCTCGAGGCTTCTCGTTGTCTATTCTCCTTGCATGATCATTACATGAACGATCTACGACCATAGGGACGTTGGTGCCGTTGAGACGAAGCTATTGGTGGCCGGGCGACGTCGTGGGGTGGCCGGATGTGGAAGTTCCGGTCGGTCGCTGGCTAGTTCGCGCTGTGTCCGGGTCAGAGAGCAAGGTCTCTCTCTCTCTCTCTCTCTCTCATTCTTCTGGGTCTTCCACTGTTCACAAACTGATATAGATATGTCCAATTAATGATGGAAGGCTAGGATCAAGCGGTGGAGATGGTGGATTTAAGGATGATTAGGATTGCACCGTAGCAAATTTCTATTTCCCTAAATTATTTTTTAGGATCCCACAACTTTGGAAAATCATAACAAAGACATCGGCTATCCGAAAAATTCCCCGAAAATTACAACGAACTCATCGTGTTGTGTACTTTATTATCCACATCCTAAATTGAGGATTTCACTTTGTCAAAATGTCTATAAATATTCTCAAGCATCTTGACATTTATCGAGATCGTTGAATAATTTCTCGTACGATCTCCGGTAAGCTCGATATATTTTTCTGGGGCTCACAATTTGCGCCACGGTCGTGGCCTGAAACGTTGTAGGAGATCGACGTCTGCACTTTAGCGATAGTGCGGACGTCCGCTATGGAATGGGCCTCTGTGTGTGTGTTTGTGTGTGTTTTATCCAGAGCAAAGGTCCGCTTTGAAATTAAAGTGTGAACTTTGAGTTTTGGGTCGTTTTTTAGTCGCATATCCACATCTCGACCGTTCAGTTTTTAGGTATTAGTGTATAGATCATCTCTAGAAATTTTCAGCCAAATTGATGATCGTTAAGGTATCTAACAAGCTTAAACCAATCGACGGACGGAATCTGTCAACCTGAACCGTACTAGCTTTAAGACAGTAATCAATGCCTTAATGATCATCATTTTAGCTGAAAATTTACAGAGATGATCTATACAGTAGTGCCTAAAAACTGAACGGTCGAGATGTGGATATGCGACCGAAAAGTGACCAAAAACTCGAACTTCACACGTTAATTTCAAAGCGGAGCTCTGCTTTCGATAGGAATATATATATATGACCAACTTTTCGATCATATTTTGGCATCTGAACCGTTCAATTTTTAGGTCCAAATGTGCAGATCACTTCTGCGAATTTTTAGCCAAATTGAATATCGTTAAGGCATTCAAAATTGCGATTTAAAATTATAAGTATGAACGGTTCAGGTTTGACAGGTTTGGTTCGTCCATTGATTTAATCTAGTTTGATATCTTAACGATCACCGATTTGGCTGAAAATTTGTAAAAATAATCTGCACATTAAGACCTAAATAATGTGCAGAATTTGTAGTCAAATTGAATATAGATAAGGCATTCAAAACAGTGATTTAAAATTATAAGAATGAACGGTTCAGGTTTGACAGATTTGGTTTGTCCATTGATTTAATCTAGTTTGATATCTTAACGATTACCGATTTGGCTGAAAATTTGCAGAAATGATATACACATTTGGACCTAAAAACTGAACGGTTGAGATGACGAAATGTGATAAAAAAAAAAGTTGGTCTAATGCCTATCTCTAGAAAAGACCAGAAAAAGCGATCTCTTAGTGGAAGGGCCACACACACGCGCGGGTATATGTTAATGAAAATCCGTGTAATGGAGTGCATAAAAATGCAATGTTATATATTGTTGGGTTAATGATAGACTTATGTCTAGATTATACGTGATTCTTGTGATTTTTGGGTTAAGGACACTCTCGTGGCTAGGTTATTTGATCAACGAATCACAGTCTCTTTTCAAAAAAATAAAAAAAAATGCAGTTGATTAAGTGAAGCCAATCTGATGCAGAACTTTGACTTTTGGGGATCAAAATAAGTTCAGAAACAATGGACTGGTGTGCTCATCTCGATCTCAGAAGATCGGACCTTATTGCTCAAGTAGTCAAGTGTATTAGACTTCATGCTCATCTAAGCACTCGAATTGTAAAATCAAAATTCATGTTTCAAGTCATTATGGGGTTATTCATGTTTATGCTTACACACCTAGTTGTTTTGTTCTTGTTGTTATTTATTCTTTCACTTGGTTCAGTAAAATACTGTCTGTGGTGCATACACCAACTGCAGAAGCTGAATGCAAGCCCCATTCCACATGAGCACGGATCGAAGAATTGTTATGGTTGAAATTCTTTCTCAGGAGATTGGACGAGCCAATGAATCTTTACTGCGAACCGTGTTCAGCATGATTGTTATCCACATGTTGAGGTGGATAGAGACTACATCGAATAGAAGTCAACAAATTGAATTACTAGCTAGTGTGCCTATATCTTGTGAAGATGGAGAATCAATTAGCAAAGATCTGACAAAGCCCGTATCATTATTACAAGGCCAGACTACGGCAACTATATAGATGCACTTGGACTACTGGACTAGTACTGCTTTACAGTGATTGCACCGACATTTTGATATCCATGACTAGTTTTTCTGCCAACTATACCCCAATATCAATACCATTTACTATAATATATATGTATAGTATATATACAATTTCTCAAGCCCCCGTCACGGGTGCGGGTTTTCCCATTACTCATGTGGGGTCTCCATTTTTTTTACCTTTTGATTGTGAACTATTATTTTTCAACCAACATATGCGGCATTTCTATAATCTTCTTATTCTAAAAAAATCAAAAACTTATACGGGATATTTTTCTTTCCCACCTAAAGAGCCGCCATGGTTGGAGGTGTTGTGCAACCAAAACTCTGAGCATGATGGATTCAGGGAGTTTTGTTACTCTTTACAGCCATTGTTTAGATTTGTTTCTCAATACACGATAAAGAGAGATATTATGAAGATCTATGAGCACGAAAAAGAAAAGACAATGCAATTGTTGAGTACGAATAGTAGTAGAATTGCAACCACAACAGACATGTGGACCTCAAACAACCAAAAGAGGGGTTTCATGACCATGACCGCACATTTCATAGATAATACTTGGGTCTTGAATGGTCGGCTTGTGAGTTTTGTTGCACTTATACAATTCTTACTTTGTGCTTGAATTGAAAGTTTTAACTTTGATGGATGACTTTATGAACTGCTTGCTAATGCTACTTAATGTATTTGTTTCTTTAATAGGTTTATCTATGTGCTGTGTCCACATACAGCTGAGGTACTTGCTAATGCTTTGATGGATTGCTTGACTGAATGGAGAGTTGTGAGCTCTCATCAGAGCCGTCTACATGCCGCTTTGGAGGCTCTTATGTGTGCCCGAGACTGAATGTGGAGTGAAATGAAAGGTATACAAGAATAATATATTTTTTTTCTTCATTTTATTGTATATGCATACTCATACTCTTTTTACATAATAATCATTTTTACACAAACTATTTTTTTCTTTTATCAGTTGCAGGAATTACTTCAAAGGGCGATTGCACATTTGATGACAATTTTGACTTAACCAAGGCCATGAAAGATAACGTTACTCTTTATGATTGACATTGGAAGAAGAGGGAATTGTTGATGAATGTAGGATGTCGAGGATTAGAATGATATTAAGTAAGATTTCGATGGATCACCAACTTTTGTATTAAGTAGGATTATTAATTGTCTATTAATATGATTAAGATGATTAAGTAGTTTCTTATAACATCTATGATTTCAAATATTAACGCCTTTAACTAATTTACCTTCTCAACGTATTGCTTCCTCGTGACTAAACCAACAATCTCTTTCTTAAATACTGTCACAAGAATTTGAAATACCCATTTGACGAAAACAAGGATGAAAATAAAAAAAATAAAAAATTGTTGTGAATGATAATGACTATTCATGCAATAGGTATTGCTTAATGTATGCGATTGACAGATTTGTATTGTATGTGATTGACATACTTGTAATGTACGATTGATTAGTATAACTATTATGTATTGCCTTTTGTATACATGATGTAACCCTGTATAAACCTCATGGTGAGATGAATACAATACAAAATTTTCAATTCTCTACAACACGTTATCAACACGATACTCTAACCCAAGCCCTAGCCAAGAAAAAAAATCCTAACACCCGAAATTTCTTTCACCAAAAACTGCCGCAAGCTCCTAGCCCTTGCTAGCCATACCGTATGTTGATCCTATAGCCCTTGAGCACCCGTGTGCCTCCTACTGCTCCTGCAGCATCTTCGCACGCCTGCTGCCCCTGCAGCACAGCAGCACGCTCATTCCTGTGCAAATCAGCCTGTTTGTACACCCTGAAACGTCTTTATCGGGACGTCAGATCAAAATCGTTCCTTCATCAAAGTTTTTATTCTCTGACTCTTCTATCTGACCTCCAAATTTCAGCCCTATTGGAGTCATTTTGAGATCTGTACACCATTACAGTGGGAGCTGTTCAGAAGCTAATCTGCTCCGAATTTCAACAAGTAAGTTTTAAAGATTAAAGTTCCTGCTTTCTTGTCTTTTAAATTCCTTTATTTTCTGCAGGATTTTCAATATACGAACATGGGTTCAATTATTTAATAAAGCAGAATTGTGGGAATTCACGCTTAACGAACTAAGAGTGTTCATAATGCTCAGACTAAGAGCGTCTGTAAGCATCAAATTGTGACCATATTAAAACATTATTGTTTGATCTAATGTAAAAGAGATTCTTGGAAATTGTTTTCTTGGTAGCATAGCTCGGAAATCTTATTATTTTAGTTTTCGTGGAAGTTTAGCTCCGAAACTAATATATCTTCTCTTCTTATTTTCAGGATGTCGAATGAACCTAGACTCGACTTTCCCATGCTTGACTCAACAGGCTCGGATTACCACAGTTGGGTAACCGATGTTGAGAACCACCTCACTTCAAAGGGAATATTACCCATAATCCAGACACCTAACTCGGATCGTGTGTTCGTGCGAACATCTACAAAGCATGCTCAAGCAGTTATCTTGATGCGACGCCATATGGATAAGGCACTTAGATTGGAGTATATGTCTATAAAGGATGCAAGAGAGCTATGGGTAGCGCTAGAAAAGCGCTTTGGCAATGTCCAAGATTCCCTCCTCCTTGACTTGAAGGTTCAATGGAACAATCTGCGCTTTGCTGATTTCAAGTCTGTTGCTGAATATAATTAAGAAGCTCTTCGCCTACAGCCCATGTTGAGGTTTTGTGGACAACCTGTCACAGAGCAAGAGCTAATTGATAAAACTCTCTCCACCTTCCCTGTTTCAGCCATTGTGGTATCAAAGCAATACTGCACTGAAGTCAATGCTGGATGGATCACGAGGTTTCATCAGCTTATCAATCTTATATTTGTAGCTGAGAAACATGATAACATACTCGTGAGGAATTATAATTCAAGGCCCATTGAAACTAAGAGAGTTCATGAGGCGAATTATAATGCACCCAAAAGAGGGCGCAAGGAGCAGAACCCTAAGAATAAGGGATATGAGGGACGTATGGGTCCATATAACCACCCTAACAAGGAATGAAACCGCAAGTTTGGTGCTGATACACGTGGTGGCAATGCCATACGTGGGAGAGGTGGTCGTGGTATCCCTGGTAGTGGTGGTGGCGCCATAGCTGGTGGTGGAGGCGCCATGACTCGTGGTGGTGGCACCAACCCTCCTAGGGAATGCCCACAACATGCACCTTAATTAAAGGGAGGCAACCACAATGACTGTGCACTACTAGAATTTTGGCCTTTTACATCGGCCAAAAACCAATGTTAAAAAAAAAATCATCCGATGTCTTAGTGGGTGATGTTAAAAATCACGAACAAAAAGACATCGGTCAAAAACCGATGTCCAGATCAACAATAGACATCGAATAAGCTTATGGAACCGATGTAAAACAGTTATTATGATAACATATTAGTGTGTTTAGATATTGTTAACCTTCATATTTTGGCATTTAATGCTTAATGAAGTATAGGTCCAATAGCATAAATATTCATTTTAACATCGTTACTCATATTAGAAACGATGTTTATTATGGTATCAGACATCAGATTATTTTCATTTTGTCTGCCGTTTGTGAGGTTCACACATATTTTCCATATATCCTACTATTTAAGATTCAATCTACATTCCTTAGTATATAATAAACGATGTGCATTATTATAATAAACATCGTTTCCTTTTATGGAGCGATGTCCATTTTACTATTAGACATCGTTTCCCAAATTGTAAATCGATGTCTGCATTGATTCCGGACATCGTTTCTCAAATTGTGAATCGATGTCTGCATTGATTCCAGACATCGTTTCCCAAATTGTATGTCCGCATTGATTCCAGACATCGTTTCCGAAATTGTGAATCGATGTCCGCATTGATTCCAGACATCGTTCCCTGTAGTTTACATTGACGTCGATTAGTTTTTTAAACATCGCTTCTTACTCAATACATCGTTATCCATGAAAAATGAGACATCGATTTTAGTTTCGAAACTGATGTATTATCTCTTTCTGGACATCGTTTTGTAGTTTAACACTGATTTGAAATATGTGTATATACATCATATCTTTTATATGAGATGATGTCCAAGAAATTAATTATAGCTGCTAAAATGATTGTAATCCACATTCAACAACATGACATTCTGAATTAATTGAATATGGGGCATTGCATTAATTTCTGTCGAACAGCAAAATTGTTAATAGTTTCAAAAATAGGCAAAAACATCCCAACCTACATCCAAGGCTAGCCCAAAATAGACCATTGCAATAACTATATGCAGTTTAGTTCACCTGCAACTGTACAACGTTCTACTTCAAAATGATTCTACAAAATCTAGCTAGCCTTACTCAAAATCACTTTGGTAGAGTCAGCATCTATAGCAAAGTCTGCAAATAGTCATCTACTTCAATGCGGACCTCGTCAAGTTCATCTTGGGTGTATACTTTCCGAGTCTTCACTGCCCACTATGAATATATTCAATAACATAAGTCATAATCAGCCCACTATAAAATCTGCCCACTATAATTAAACCAAAGTTTCCATCATAATGCATATACCAAAGCCAAAGCCGATCCTTTCTTTAGCTTGACAGCAAGTATTCCAAGCATATCATCAGCTATCAGAAAATTTATTCCCAAGTGCAAAATCTGCATTCAGTAGACTGTAATACTTAAGCTTGGCGCAGTTCTAACTTTTAACACTGCAAGCACAAAGAGCACATGAAAACAACTGGCCAACACACTGGAGAAAGTAAGGCATACCAAATGGTTATCACCAGTAGACTGGCGGAGAACTCTCATCTCTGAACATGGATGGGTTCCTTCTCAAATAAAGGTACTGAGCTACGCTTTTAATCTGGAAACATACAATAATTATCATTAAAAGATTAAAAAATAAAAGCATTCTAAAGATCAAGCATCTAAAACTTGCACTTGTATCCATAGAGGAAAGACTAAAATACATCAATTTGTATGAAAATACTATCAAAAATCCAAGATTCTGTTTAGTAAGTTGGTACCATTTTAATAAGTTGGCACCAACTATAATATGTTTTGTAGTTACGTGCTAGTGTTAAAATTTAAAAACATGCATATGCAAACTGTCCGAAAGAAGATACAGGCCAATATATATCGACATATCCTCATGAATCATGATCATGTGATGTAGTCATTGATTTAAAACTGTTATTGTATGTCGATTACGGGACATATTCCTAGGTATTGGATACTTTTGTAGAGGAATGGCCAAAGGCAATGTATCCAAAATTCTGGAATCAGCCCGAACAAATAATTTGAAGCTTGAGATATTGCGGGTGGTCATTTAAAAGCAATGCATTACAACAAAAAGAAACCACATGATATTCAATGTATCAATGAACTGCATTTGTCAACAATTTTGTACACACAGACAACTAAAGCTTACCCGAATAAGAGCCTCGGAGTTTTGCCCCTCTTTATGTAATGCAGGGCAACGTGAAATTATATAAGTATACTATTAAGGGTCTTTCACATACTTCGTGATACGGGGTCTGCAAATGTGCAAAATATGCATTGTAAATAGACTATTAATATCATAAAGTTAAGACTTAAGACAAATTGTTTATTGGTAAGGGTGGTTTGAAGGAAATTTCATTGAAAATGTACGACATAACCTTCTGCTCCCCTCCCTTCACCTGGAACACATTTGCATCGGAAAGTCAAAAAAGATAGTTCTATTAAAGATCAAACCTGCTCTGTTTCAGCTATGAGTACAACCTTCTTTTTTCAGATTTCTCCCAAAACTTGAGTTTCGGTCCTTTCGGAGCTGTTCAAAAATAAAAATAAAGGTTATCATAGAGTACATAATTCAACCAGGAAACAATTTAATTGAATTTGTTTCGACTAAGAAATGGAAAGATAAGAAGACGTTTACTGATTTGAATTCAATTGAATTGAATAAAAACTCAATAGCCTAATAAACAGAATCATGATCGTTAACTCAAACTGAAATCAAGTAATCTAGCAGTTACTAAGCTGAATGATGTGATAATCAAGTGAACAAAATCAGTATGTATGAAAGTGAAATCTCACCAAGCCTTTCATGATGTTGACTTTCATGTCTAAGCTTGTTATCGGCTAAAAGCAGATGTTGACCTTGATGGAGGCTGGAGGTTTCTGCAATTGAAACAGTGGTGGAGATCCTTCTTATATATTCAATGGTTCGGGTAACTCACACAATGCTAAGGAACCAAAGGCCCAAAATAACTCTGAGAAGGCATGCCCAATTGAAAACTGAAATGCCAACAATAATCAACCATGACCACAATAGAAGATATAGGGTTGTTCAAAGTAATCAAAAGCAAAGTAGAAATTTTGAAAAGAGGATACCAATCAGCAGAGACTAAATCAAATGCCTATATCTCTAACCTCAGCACAAACAAAACTAAAAGAAGAAGAACACAGCAGGAAAATAGGATTTCCAAACCTGCAATCGTTTACTCTCCAAACCAAACCCAAATCTATCAGTCCTCTTGTTCTTCTAGTCGAACACTGCAGTGATAAACCCCATACTCTTTTTCTCTGGGTTTGATATTGCTAATTCTTACCCCATACTCTTTTGTCTGGGTTTGATATTGCAAATAGCAGATAAGGTTAACCTTCAGCCTTATCTGCTATAACACGTTACAAACAACCAATGTTATAGCAGATTAGTGATGTCAACTACTCTTTTCTCCCTCTGTAGGGGGTACCTACAATTTGTTTCAGACGTACAACATTACTTAAATGGACTGACAAAGTGAAATTTACGACCACGTTTGTAAGGAGTTAACAGTTGAGGAGGTGAAACTTTCAATAACCTCATAAGCCTTTGAAATTCACATGTAATTCTTTTTTGAAATAACACCGGCAACCAATATTCATCTTGCATTAATACAGGTACAAACTAAGCATTTCATCAGCTCCTAAAATCCCAAATCCCTGCTATGAAGCTTTCCATCAATTGTTTACATGTAACAAACGAAACAATGTATCATGCAAATTAACCTGATCTTCATCCAGTGGGTGAGACTGCGATAAAATAGCTTCTGAAGAACTCACTGATTGTCTCCTCTCTCCTTGAGAGGTATTTGTACTTTGCCTTTCTGCATTGGGTGCATGGACACGGGATGGTTCCTATATAGTAACTATGTTAAGTTCAAAACATAATCGTCACAAAAAAAAGGTTCTATAAGTTGTTATATTCTATCTATGAAAGGAAGAAAAGTACAATGCTAATCTACCTGGCCATCATTCGATGGCTGAGGGCGTGATGAAGAAACTTGTCCCATAACAATCTGGAAAACCACTTCAGCCATTAATTAAAATTCCAAAAAAAAAAAATCCATGTAGTTTGGGTTAGAGTTGCACTCGAAATCCTTACCAATAAGGAATCAAATACGGTGAGTTTGAATTAGATCAAATTCTAATCAAGGCCTTACTTGAGGCCGCATCTTTACTTGATGGTTGCAGTACTTTGGCATGTCTGTGTTTATAGCATCCTTGAAGCTTGCTGCATTGATTGATCACATGAAAACATAAACTTTGAGGTTCAATAACCAAATACATGGCAATTGGATCATGAGCGAAGATCATAAAGAGCATAATGCGAGTAGGAAGTGGATTTAATACAATGAATTCAAAACCATCAGACCTGTCTTGTTCAGAGCAGTGATAAAAAAAATGAAGCTTTTTCCAACCTTGTCGGCCTTTGAATGGTATAGAAGTCAGGAGCCCCTATCTGGGAGAAATGAGTCGGAAACCCTTTTCCATGCTCGGTTTGGAAGCGCTGAAGAGCCTGTTACAATAGAAGATCTGAGTCACGTACGACAACAA
This sequence comes from Rosa chinensis, assembly GCF_002994745.2. Taxonomy (NCBI): domain Eukaryota; kingdom Viridiplantae; phylum Streptophyta; class Magnoliopsida; order Rosales; family Rosaceae; genus Rosa; species Rosa chinensis. Next base: position 40,195,947 of record NC_037088.1, read on the forward strand.
ACCAGTTAAAATGCTGCGCTTAAATTTAGCTTAAAGAGATCTTGAATGAGTATGATATATATTAAGCATGAAAACTTTATTGGATACAAAGCAGATGATGAAATTTGGTATTAGAAACTGAACTATTATCTCAACCAAAGCGCTGTTGACTGATATGTATAACTATCAACCTAAGGAGCTCAAATCGTATGATACATGGCATTCACTAAAAGAAACACTAATAACGAAAAATTAATTATCTATTTTTAAGAAAGGAAAAAAAAAACTTGATAATCAGAAACTGAAGCAATGAGAGCCAAAGAAACTCAACGGCAAAAAAGGAGTAATCTGAATCAATAATTTTATCATTTTACATAAACCCGGACATAGCAATGACAATGCAAAATCCATAGGCATAGGCATCAAAAATGAAGTCCTATTTTCCTTGAGTTACAGCATTTTTCTCCCTTGGCAAGTCAGTAGTGAACAAACATTATGGGGTAAGAAAACAATGATATACATAAAATTCCATAACAGATAAATAAACATCCTACCAATAAATAATTCAAAATATCAAAACTGAGATATTATCAACAGATTTCGTAGCCTGGGAGCTTGATGAGGGGGCAGATGTGATTCTAGAATAACTATAAATGAAGCAAGGGAGAAACTTACTATGTCAAATATATTGAATACTTTTCAATTATTGGGTAGTACACCCAAGGCGCTGCAGCAATAAAAGTATCAGGTTCCAATATCTCCTTAACATGCTCCAAGAAAGACGAACCAAGAACACTGCCAACAGATCAGAAAATCAAGAGACAGCAATAGTAAACTTTGATAAGAAGAAAAGAAAAAAATTAGCTACAATCTTTCATTAATACATTAGAATCAGCTGAAAAATGAGGAAGGAGAAACTCAAAATAAATTGACGAAATTAAAAAAATGCCTTGAAAGTTTAATTAGGTTTCACCTAGACAAATTCTATAGCCAGACAGCAAACAATTTCTATTGGTATTAGAGTACTATGACTTCCTATAACCATACGGACACAAATCATTGCCTAGAAGAGCTTTGCTGCTATAGCTACATCAGATGGGCACTTTGTTTATAAACTTGCACATAAACTCCTTTAGGTAACAATGAAATCCAACAGAAAAAGTAAGGACTGATGAAATATTGAACACAGTTGACAATGAAACAATTTAACATACCTTGTCTTGCGCTTTTCCTTTCAAGCCCAATCAAATACTTTACAGGTACCTAAACAAATGAAGTAAATGTCACCGTAGATCATTATCACCTATCTTACACAAAATACTGAACTAGAAAAAGATCTATTGCCTCTGATTATAATCTCCGAAAAGTAAAGCTTCAAATTTATAAAACTCAACAAAATCCCCAAAATTTCCCAAATCAGTGACAAACAATGACAAGAATTGAGAAAGAGCGAACCAGAGATAAAGAATGCCTAGAAAGCTCCAGTTACATGGTCATGGAAGCTTCAAACTTTGCCCAGCTGAATGAAGAATAACTCTGTAGATGAAACACAATTCCTTGGAAGCAAAATAAGAAACAAAAGCTCAGATCGGTGATTCAGAACTCACAAATCCTTCAAAGACTTGTATTCCACAGATTAGTGAATTACCTATGACTCAAAAGCTCAAAGTTTCTCCGAAACGGCGGCCTTGAGGAACCGATGCTGTTCACTGTCTTCGAGCACGTACAAGAGCTGGCCTGACTCGAAAAAGATGGAGGACGAGGCGTCGAGTTCTGCTTGGATTCGAAGAACCAAGATGATGAAGAGGAGGAATAGAGCGAAGAGGAGGCGTAGAACGAAGAGGAGGAACAAGAGCTGGCCTGACTCGAACAAGATGGAGGACGAGGTGTCGAGTTCTGCTTGGATTCAAAGAACCAAGAGGATGAAGAGGAGGAATAGAGCGAGGAGTCGGTGTAGAACGAAGAGGAAGAATAGAGGCTGTCGAATAGTTAGGGCAACTGGGCAAGTCAATTTTAGTCCAAATTTGTCTAAGTGAGGGAAACAACTTTTCATCCCCGCGTTTTCTCTCAAAAATTTTAACTTAGCCGCTCCGCGTTTTCGCAAAAATTTAAATCAAACCTTAGACATCAGTCAACAATAAATATCGATGTCAGTAATATACATAGAAATCGGTATTTGAGAAATCGATGTTAATGATATTTTTTTACATCGTGTGAATTCCTCACCGATGTAATTGTCGTGATGTCTAAGGCCAAAATTCTAGTAGTGGTGTCATCAATGTGGATCAAGTGAGCATTGGTTCAAGCAATGCAAGGCAAGCGAGCAACTAGCTTCAAGATACAGGGCATACAGGGACCTGAGGGAGCAAGAAGTGTACCTTGCAGAAGAAGAAGAAAATGGTGGAGACGTCCATCTCACCATAGAGGACTTTAAAGCTGACGATGAAGTGCACAAGGATGCCGCAAACTTTGATTAGATTAGTCCTTTTATTTTCTAAGAATTTTTGTAATGGCAATATGCCTTAGTCAATAAATGACAATTATATTAAACTCTTTCTTATGTGGTGCACCCAATGAAATATGATGTCTAGGAAAGTCATTGAGATTAATGGTACTTAAGAGAGCCTCGCTCCACCAACATCTCTCTACTTTCCTGGTCATATTTGATTGGAGTTACCAAACGGATAGAGTGACTACAATGTGTCTTACTTTGATTTTATTTTGGATTAGACTTTTGATGTAATCATTGACTATCTTTATTAATAAATTATTGTATTATTATTCGATGTCATGGACATATTTTAATTCCGAACTTTATTATTTTTCAGTATGTTTCCTGGAGAGTTGGAATGCCTTGTTGATATTGGCACCACACATACTATATTGCGACATAGGCAACTATTTCTATGGATGATGCCTAGTCAATCTTCTGTGACTACGATGGCTAGACCATCACAATTGATTCATGGTCGAGGACCAGCTCAATTTATGTTGATGCTCTCCTAGGGCTAGAAGAACCCTATTGAGTTTTAAAGATATAAGAGCCAATGGTTTTCATGTGGAAACACATTGTGAGAATGGACAAGAGTTCCTTTGCATTACCTCTAATGACTACGGACATAAACGAGTATTAGAGAAACTTATGTGTTGATCTAGTGGGTTGTATGCAACCACTATTCAAGTTTTTGAATCCAACCATATCATGAGAGATGACTTATGGGATTCTGACACATATAGGCTTTGGCATGACCGTTTGGGACACCCAGGTCGTGATATGATGATCCGCATATTAAAGACTTCACACAGACATCCATTTTTCAAAACGAAAAGAAGTCAGAACCAAAATTCGATCCAAGGTAGGGCTGGCGCCGCCTACCCCCTGCGGCCCAAAAGTGGTATTGACGCCACCAATACCTCCTAGGTTCCTTTTTCTACTTCTAAAGTCAATTGTGACTTCGTGGCTCAACTAGATACTAACCTGGTTGCTTCTAAAGCCCATCTTTCGTTCTGGAAAGCCTACTCTTTAGTAAAATTAGGATTGAGACCATCCTATGTAAAGAACACTAACGAAAATATTCCATTCTTACAAAGAATCCAAGGTGATATTTGTGGACCTATTCAACCACCTTGCGGACCATTTAGATATTTTATGGTGTTGGTTGATGCATCGACACAATGGTCACATGTCATGCTATTGTCCACAAGAAATGCTGCATTTGTTAAACTCCTAGCACAAATCATTAAATTAAGGTTCACCACCCTGATCATCCCATTAAGTCAATTCGTCTTGACAATGCTGGAGAGTTTATATCAAAAACGTTTGATGACTATTGCATGTCCATTGAGATTGAGGTTGAACACCCTATTCCTCATGTTCACACCCAAAATGGTATCGCGGAAGCTGCCATTAAAAGACTTCAAATGGTCGCTAGAGCATTGGTTATACGCACCAATCTCCCTATTTCTGTTTTGGGCTATGCAATATTGCATGCAGCTGTGCTCATTCGTCTGAGGCCTACTGCCACTCAACCCTTTTCTACATCCCAGATGGTTACTGGATATGAGCCAGATGTCTCACACTTACGCATATTTGGGTGTACAATTTATGTGCCAATTGCGCCGCCACAGCGCACCAAATGGGTCCTCAAAGACGATTAGGCATTTATGTTGGATATGACTCTCTGACCATTATCCGCTACTTAGAACCCTTGACAGGTGATCTATTTACCGCTAGATTTGCGGATTGTCACTTTAATGAGACAGTCTTCCCGTCGTTAGGGGGAGATAGGAACAATAATGTTCAACAGGAACGACAGGAATTGTCGTGGTCTGTCCCCACTTTGTCTCATCTTGATCCCCGAACCGCACAGTCCGAAATTGAAGTGCAGAGAATTCTCGATCTTCAGAACGTAGCAGGCTCTATGCCTGATGCGTTTTCTGATATAGCTAAAGTGATAAGATCACATATACCTGCTGCAAACGTGCCTGCAAGGATTGATGTCCCTAAAATCATGGACATGGCGCCACCCTAGTGGTATTGGGCTGGCGCCGCCACCACTAATAGTGATGGCAATGTGGCTCAAGTCGGGCTCCCATTAAGGAAACGTGGGAGGCCTAAAGGTTCGATGGATTCTCGCCCGAGAAAGAAAGTGAGTTTGGCACAGAAAGATGCATTAATCATCGACATAAATAACCCGTCTCATGAAGATATTCTAGATTATGGTTATGTCCAAGAGACATCATTGGGGGACGCTCCAATGTTAGAACTAATTCCATGGAATAGGGAGATCTCCATGAATTACACTAGTGTACATGAGACGTTGAATCGAGATCCTATTATCCTTGATGATGTGTTTGCATATTCTATTGCTCAAGGAATTATAGAACAGGATGATATCGAACCTCGCTCCGTTGAAGAATGTCAACGAAGAGCAGACTGGCCTAAATGGAAAGATGCGATCCAGGTTGAATTGGATTCACTAACAAAGAGACAGGTATTTGGGCCTATAACGCTGACACCCCCAAGTATAAAGCCTGTTGGCCATAAATGGGTGTTTGTTAGAAAGCGTAATGAGAAAAATAAGGTTGTTAGTTACAAAGACCGCCTTGTGGCCCAAGGTTTCTCACAACGCCCTGGAATAGACTACGAGGAGACATATTCTCCCGTAATGGACGTTATAACGTTCCGCTACCTTGTCAGTTTGGTAGTTTCTGAAAAACTTGACATGCAACTTATGGATGTGGTTACATCATATCTCTATGGGGATCTAGATTCATAGATATATATGAAGGTTCCAGATGGACTCCAATTACCCAAGTCAAGTGGCTCTAAACCATGGAGCGCGTGTTCAATAAGATTGAGACGCTCACTATATGGATATAAACAATCCAGACGAATGTGGTATAACCGTCTAAGTGACCACTTGATTGGGAAGGGATATGAGAACAATGAAATATGCCCATGTGTGTTTATAAAAAGGACAAGTTCCAGATTCGCTAGCAGTTTATGTCAATGACATGAACCTAATTGGAACTCTAGATGAGTTAAAGGAAACTGCTAAGTACTTGAAATCTGAATTTGAGATGAAAGATCATGGGAAAACATGGTTTTGCCTTGGACTAGAACTCGAGCACCGTAGTGATGGGATTATGATCCATCAGTCAGCATATACTCAAAAATTATTAAGGCACTTTAATGAAGATAAAGCAAAGCCTGTGAGTACTCCCATGATCGGTCGTAGTCTTGAGCCTGAAAAAGATCCGTTTCGTCTAAGAGATGAGGACGAAGACTTATTAGAGGCTGAAGCGCCCTATCTAAGTGCAATAGGCGCATTATTGTACTTAGCTCAATACACAAGACCGGACATGTCATTCGCAGTGAACTTGTTAGTTCGACACAGTTCTGCGCCAACACACCGCCATTGGATTGGCATAAAGACAATTTTTCAATACTTGAGAGGTACGATTGACATGGGCTTATTCTATCCCTACAGAGAGAAAAGAAATAACGGAAGTGTGGGATTGGACTCCACAAGGCAAAACGCCACCTTCCGTGCTCCTCCTCCCTTCCATCAAAATGACGACGATGTCTTGATGAGTTTTGCTGATGCACGGTAGCTCTCTGATCCTTACAAAGGTCACTCCTAAACGGGTTATGTCTTTACCATGGCAAGCACTGCGATATCTTGGAGGTCTACAAAGCAGACCATTGTTGCTACTTCCTCAAATTATGCAGAGATTATCGCTCTACATGAAGCCGTGAGAGAATGCATATGGCTAAGGTCTGTAGTTAGACACATTTGAGGAACTTGTGGTTTGAAGTCTACCACAGATGAACCTACATACATTTATGAAGATAATGTAGCTTGTATTGAGCAAATGAAGTTAGGTTTCATCAAGGGTGACAACACCAAGCATATATCGCCTAAGTGCTTTTACAATCAACAATAACAAACACTTCTAAATATTGAAGTGAATCAAATCCGTTCAGAGGATATTGTAGCGGACTTGTTTACCAAGTCGTTATCTAAATCCACCTTCGAGAAACATGTGAAGAGCATCAGATTAAGAAAGTTATCCAAACTCCCATAATTGTAGAAATCAGGGGGAGACCTTGACATCAAGGGGAGGTATGATGTCTACATGTTCGATCTCGAAGAGTGAAGGACGTGTTGTGCTCTTTTTGACCTTCGACCAGGATTATTTTTGTCCCACAGGGTTTTTGTTACCTGGCAAGGTTTTTAGTAAGACAACGATCAAAGCGTCATCATCGAGTTTGAGCGGCACAAGGGGGAGTGTTGAAGGATGTCGACTACTCCACATTCACGCGCGTTGTGCTCTTTTTCTCCTTCGACCAAGGTTGTTTTTTCCCACAGGGTTTTTATTACTTGGCAAGGTTTTTGACGAGGCAACTTAGAAGTGCATAGCAGAGGCAACACTATTGACATGGAATATCCAAGGGGGAGTGTTTTGAATGATAATGACTATTCATGCAATAGGTATTGCTTAATTTATGTGATTGACAGACTCGTAATGTACGCGATTGACATACTTGTAATGTGCGATTGATTAGTATAGCTATTATGTATTGCCTTTTGTATATATGATGTAACCCTATATAAATCTCATGGTGAGATGAATACAATACAAATTTTCCAATTCTCTACAACAAAAATTTATTTTTTGTCAAAAAAGGAAAGGAAAAAAATATGAAAAGATAGAAATAGAAAAATAAAAAAGTTTATAGAGAAAATGGTCGATGCGGGGTCAGGGTGGGGTGGGGAACCTGTTCCCAGTGGGGGCGGGACGAGGAATCCCCCATTTGAAAATATCTCTAGTTGGGGAATGGGGGCGCGGGGGAAATTTGGGGCGGGGGCACAGGCGCGGGGGCGGGGGAATCCCCCGTTTGCCCATTCCTAACCGTGACCCGTGAAGAAACTTGATGGTTGTGTATCCAAACGACTCTTTTGCCATCCCTAGTGACTCCTCTTTGGCCCTGGTCATTTTCCAGGTAAAACACTTATCACAAGGCAGATCAAATTAAGTTTTAGTAGACTTCATTGCAAACCAACAAACCAGTAGACTTGGAGAGACCCACTGATGGTCCTTGTCTCACGAGTCACGAGATACAAATGAAAATGGAAATTGTATGTGATGGTCATGTGTTTGCATGTCTTTATTGATCCAAGACTTAATAAATGCTCTTGACTATAACGAAGAGACTAGTCAATCTGGACACTACACCACATGTACTCTCTTGAGACTTGAATTCTCCCACCACTGCTTTCACCCCATTCTATACGAAAGCCTTTAAGTCAAGCACAATTATGTGGAAATTGATGTTCTCCATCTCCATCTGCATCTTGTTTGAAAGTTCTCCTCACATTATTGCTCAAGAACTTTAATCTACATATAGTCTGTGAATATAGACTTCATTCTCATCCGAGAGCGAGAGTGCAAAACCAAAAGTTTCAGATTCAAACATACATTATGGGTTTTTCCATGTGTGCGCTTTCAAAACTAGTCCTGTTTTTAGTTTATGTTGTGGTTGCCAACTCTTTTTCACCTTTGCAGTCCTATTCTTGCCATGATGAGGAGAGATCTGCCTTGCTGCAGTTCAAGGAGAGCTTGATTATCGACAAACGTGCTTCGGTTGTTGGTGCTTATCCAAAGGTTTCATCGTGGAAACCAGAGGAAGGGAAAAGTAAGAACTGCTGCTCATGGGACGGTGTCGAGTGTGATGAGAAGACAGGTTATGTGATTGGCCTTGATCTCAGTAGCAGTTGTCTCTATGGCTCTATCAACTCCAGTAATAGCCTCTTTCGTCTTGTTCATCTTCAGAGGTTGAACCTCGCTGATAACAATTTCAATTACTCTCAAATTCCTACTGGCATTAGGAACTTTCCGATGCTCAGTTATCTCAACCTCTCTGCCTCTGTCTTTTTTGGTGAAGTCCCATCCGAAGTTTCGCAGTTGTCCAAGTTGTCATTTCTTGATCTTTCTTTCAATGTTGATGTATTTACTAGCACTGAAGGCTTGTTAAAACTTAGAGAGTCCAATTTCAGAAGTCTAGTTCAAAACTTAACCAGTCTAGAAAAGCTTCATCTCAGTCTCGTCAACATATCTTCCACCATACCCGATTCCATGGCAAATTTATCATTCTTGTCATCTCTCCTCCTCAGAGGTTGTGACTTGTTTGGCGCCTTCCCTGTAGGTATTTTGAAACTACAGAACTTAGAGACTCTTGATCTGAAATCCAACCAATATCTCACTGGTTATTTGCCTGAATTTCATCCGAGCAGTTCTCTCATGTCGCTGAAACTTGGTGGCACTAGCTTTTCGGGGAACTTGTCTTCAATTGAAAAGCTTGATTCATTGAAAGAGTTGGAAGTTCAATCGTGCAACTTTAGTGGTCCAATTGTTCAGTTGGCAAACCTTACCCAACTCACATACTTGGCACTTTCTAATAATAATTTTACTGGTGGTTCCTTGTCTTGGATAGGTAAGCTAACTAAAATTACTTATCTGCGTCTTGAAAACATCAATTTAAGTGGTTACATCCCCTCTTCTTTTCGAAACCTCACACAGCTTTTCTATCTTCATGTTCATTATAATCAACTAACTGGTCCAATCCCATCTTGGATAGGTAACCTTAGCAGCCTAGCTTACATAGATCTTTCTTCCAATAGATTGCATGGTTCAATTCCTGACTCAATATTCAATCTTATAGATCTTCAAATCCTTTTTCTGCATGAAAATAGTCTGCATGGCACTGTGGATATTCTTAAGCTACAAAGTACTGTCACCCACCTCCAACTATCTGTTAACAAATTCAATGTTGTCACAGAATCCAGAATTACAAATGCAACTTTTCCGAATTTTTCTATCCTTGGATTGTGTTCGTGCAACATAAAAGAATTTCCATATTTTCTAAGATATCAACAAAACCTGTTCTGGCTGGACCTTTCTAGCAACAAATTGCAGGGCCACGTACCCAAATGGGTGTGGAACATGAGCACAGAAGCTCTGGAGTTCATTGACATTTCTCGAAATTTCCTTTCTGGATTTGAGCAACCACTGCCAGCTGTCCTCCCTTGGGTTAAGCTACAAATTTTATGGCTTTCCAATAACAAGCTGCATGGTTCACTACCCATACCTCACCCAAACATCTTGTATTATGCCATTTCAGACAATGAAATATCTGGAGAACTTCCACCATTGATTTGCAATCTGAATAATCTTCAGTACCTTGACTTGGCAAATAACAAGTTGAGTGGCACGCTTCCTCGGTGTCTTGGAAACTTCAGTGATGACCTACAAGCTTTAGATCTCGGAAACAACTCCTTTCACGGCATTCTTCCTCAAACGTACAGCACCACAAGCAAACTGGGGATGATTAATGTTCGTGATAACAAGTTGCAGGGGGATTTACCAAGGTCATTAGCAAATTGTGTGATGCTTGAGTTTTTGGATCTGTCAAACAATGAGTTCAGTGATGCTTTCCCTTTTTGGTTGGGGGCACTCCAAGAGTTGAAACTTTTGGCAATGAACCACAATGCGTTCTATGGTCTGATTGGGACACCTGAAAAGAAACTTAATTTCTCTTTCCCCAAGTTGAGGATTCTTGATCTCTCTTACAATAAGTTCACAGGTGAGTTTCCATCCAAATACATCTTTTCTGGGAATTCGCTGAGAGGTATCACTTTAAACCAGTCCACATACATGGACACATCCTCACTTCTTCAACCCGGTGGTTCACCAAAGACTTTTGCCTATGATTTCTCAGCCATGATAACAACTAAAGGTGTTGACAGATACTACCCACGGATTCAAGAAGACTTTGCTGCTGTTGATCTCTCAAGTAACAGGTTTGAAGGGAAGATTCCAGACTTCATTGGGAATCTAAAGGGACTTCACTCTCTCAACATTTCCAATAACATCCTCACTGGTCGAATCCCAGCATCCCTAGGGAACTTAATACAGCTCGAGTCCTTGGACCTTTCACAAAACAAGCTCTCAGGAGAGATTCCTCAGCAACTTACGCAGATTCCATCACTCGGAACTTTCAAGGTCTCTAACAACAATCTCACAGGTTCTATACCACAAGGGCAGCAATTTAATACATTTGACAGCAGTTCGTATGAGGGGAACCCAGGATTGTGTGGAGATCCATTGCCAAAGAAATGTGGAAATCCTAAAGCCCCTCAACCATCACCTTCGACTAAAAATGAAAGTGATTCAGGCTCTGGAGTTGAAGTTGATTGGAAATTTGTTTTGGCAGGATTTGGAAGTGGGTTATTAGTGGGAGTGGTTCTTGCGGATGTTCTGATCACGAGGAGGCCTGAATCATTCATCATGATTGTGGAAATCTGTAGGACATTAGTGGAAGGTCGAGGAAGGCCTAGAAAGCAGAATAGGAGATACATAAGTTGAGTTTGTTCTGTTTCAACTTTCAAAGGAGATCGAATTCTGTTTATTAGGTTGTATTTGGTGCCTGTTGCTTTTTTCATTTTCTTTTTGTTTCTTCTTCCATCTCCTTCTACCTTTGCTCAGTGTTTTGTCTACACTGTTGTAATTAAATGTTGTAATAGCAATTCCCTTTTAATGAAGAGAAAATAGCAGCAGTTTCCCTGTTGCATGTGGCGGTAAGAACATAAAGAGATCAGAATAGCTAATTAAAATTCAAAATAGGGGAATAAAGAATCTATCAGCATCCATACAGATATAAGTAAGTGCACCTTTTAATTTCACATCCAAACTTTAATGTCTGCAAGACTGTTGAGGTGATCTCAACATAAATCAATGCGAACACTGTTGCTGATCGAAGAAAAACACCAATCTCATAACAAGAGTTCATCTGGACGGATGGCTACCCACTTCTGCAAAGAAACAGCTAAATTTTTTTAGAAGAGTTCAATACAAATATTCAAAGTAGAACTCCTACAATAGCCTAATCGTTAAGTTTGAGCTTATTATCTGCTGTAAATTAACAAACTAACTGTAGACACAAGAAATTTAATGAAAATAAAATTCATTAAATAAATCGGTCAATCTTTGAAATTTTGACTAAACAAGCTTAGTTGGCACATGAGTCCTACAAAAGGCACACGTGGCTCATATGTCACCAAAATTATGTGAGCTTCGAGGATGACACATGTCAAAACACGAGTGATCCATTGATTGAATGACGTGGAAGCATCAATTGTGGAAGCTTCAAATTATCGCTGATTGATTGTTGCTCGAGTTAAGTATTTAAAGCAGATCAATCGCATTCAACTGATTGATCTCGATGAAAATCAAGTATTAAATACAAATATCGATCAGATTAAATTGTTTAATTCTGATTGAAATCAAGTATTAAATTCAAATATCAATCAGATTAGATTGTTTAATTCTGATTGAAGTCGGGCATTAAATCAAATCGAAATTGATTGTCATATTCCTTAGATAAAAGATAATTAAATCAATCAATTAAAACTGATTGATTTAATTACGCAATTACGGAATGTGATTAATGCTATGTCATCGAGACGCCGATACTATAAATACCCCCTCTCAGATCAAGAGAAAGACTTCAGCCAGAAAAGAGAAGGAAATACTCTCAAAATTCTTGAAGCCTCCCAAGCACGTGTGAAGAACCATCAAGCTGCCAAATAGCCGGTTCCTCACCAACCTCAAGTCAAAACGTTCGTCACATGCCAACTCTCGTGACCATCTTCCAACTCAAGATCAAGCGTCAAGCCCTTGAGTGAAATTCATCGTCGGTGATCGAATCAAAGGATTACCAAAGATTGTAACCTGCACTTGAATTAATAAATATATTATTTTTGTACACGTGTCTGCATCTTGTTTGCTTTCAGATTTCAGTGTTTACAAATTGGCACGCCCAGTGGGACATCTTTGCCTCTCATCTCCTTCTCCGTAAGACGATTCCAAACAAATCTGTTTGAGCAATGGCTTCCAAGAACACTCAAGTCATCCCGAAGAACAAGTCTAAGACAACGATCACCAAGTCGAGCAGCAGCTCATCTGGTCAAGTCACTCGAAGCATGGCAAAAGTCCAGCCAACAACATTTGTGGCTTTGCCTTCTAAGCCTCGCCAACCAATCATCACCCTAGAAAGTCTAGGGGTAGGGAAGCATGTCCCTCGAAATGAAGAGAGACAAGCTCCAAACACAAAACCAAGGGAACGATCATTCTCACCTGCCTCGGATGATCACTCAAGCACCGGATCATACCATGGAAGTCCTAATGCTGAAGAAAAGAACACTTCTGAGATGCAGTTAGACGGTGCATCTCACCCCTTAGCAATGCAAGTCATGATGACTGGGGCGACCACGCTCGAAGAGCAGGTAGCTAATCTAATGGAGGCGGTTCAAAAGCTCACCAATACCGTCGAAGAAAAAGATATGCAAATTGCTCAACTTTGGAGCAGGCTCGAGAAACAAAATGATGAGGATTCTGCTAAGGTTCCATACAAGGACGACAAAGACAAACAGGAAGAAACTTCAAAGACAAATGACAAAGACAGTGAAAGTCCACTTGGTTCTTTGTCTGTCCAGGAGCTGCAGGACATGATCAACAACTCCATTAGAGCTCAATATGGAGGTACCTCTCGTGATTCTCTCATATACTCCAAGCCATACATAAAAAGAGTGGATAGCTTGAGGATGCCATATGGGTACCAACCGCCCAAGTTTCAGCAATTCGAGGGGAAGGGTAATCCAAAACAACATATTGCCCACTTTGTCGAGACTTGCAACAATGCAGGAACGGAGGGAGATCATCTTGTTAAGCAGTTTGTACGTTCATTAAAAGGTAACGCCTTCGAATGGTACACTGATCTGGAGCCTGAGTCAATCGACAGTTGGGATCAGATGGAGCGTGAGTTCCTGAATGGTTTCTATAGTACGAGACGTACAATGAGCATGATAGAACTTACTAGCGCCAAGCAATGGAAGGATGAACGCGCAATTGATTACATCAACAGGTGGCGTTCGTTGAGTCTCGATTGCAAAGATCAACTGTCAGAAGTATCTGCGGTGGAAATGTGCATCCAAGGTATGCACTTTGATTTGCTATATATTTTACAGGGAATTAAGCCCCGTACGTTTGAAGAGCTAGCTACACGAGCACACGACATGGAGTTGAGTATAGCTAGCCATAAAGGGAAGAAGGAGTCAATTGTTGACCAAAGAAAAGACAAGGTCTTCGGAAGCAAGTTTGACAAGACACCGAAGAAATCTACAAAAGAATCGATGGCCGTCAACATTGCCCCAGTCAAAATCTCGACACGAGATAAGGAGGTTAAGAAAGTTGAGCCAACTTGCACCTACGACAGAACAAAGCGTTCGTTGAAGGAATGGCAACAAAAGACATATCCTTTCCCAGATTCTGACGTGGCAGGCATGTTGGAAGATCTACTTGAGAAGAAGGTGATAGAGCTCCCAGAATGCAAGCGGCCCGAGGAAATGCATCGTGTTAAGGATCCGAAATACTGCAAGTACCATCGGCTCGTTAGTCACCCAGTGGAGAAATGCTTTGTTCTGAAAGATTTAATAATGAATCTCGCCAAGCAAGGAAGGATCGAGCTGGATGTCGACGATGTCGCTGAGGTAAACTGCACTACCATCGTGTTTGGTTCATTCGAGCCTGCCCCGTTGCCTCCTCTTCCAATGAAAGCACCATATCAGCTTTCGAGAAAGCCATGCATGAAGTCAAAGTTGGAGGAAGTCAAGCCAACCCAGCAAGCGAGCCTCGCACATGTTGCAACCCCTAAAATTGACTCAGTTGTTGATGACGAGGGATGGATACTTGTCACTCGAAAGAAGGCAAGCAAGAGCCCATCGCCATGTGTACCTATCACTCGAGCAAAATACAAGCAGTCACAAGAAAATCGTCAATGTCTCGAGAAAGGTAAGACAAGATTTGTCAAGGAAAGGGGCAATCCTTTTGTTCAAAGACCCCATGGTGTGGCTTCGTCAACAAGAGCCTTTCTCAAGAAAGGCAACAAACAAGAAAAGGTGAGAGCCGCCCACATGACAACAAGCTACAAATTTGGTTCGAAAGATTCTGCCAAGGCTAAGTCAAGCACGGTCAATACGAACCAAACGTCAAAGGAGAACAAGGTGATGAAGCAACTAGAAGACCTACCATTTCACTTTAGCATCTCTGATCTACTACAATTGCCAAAATCGACAAGAGGTGCTTTGGTACAGGTGTTGATTGACATGGGCAAGAACTCCACAGACATTAACAAGGTGAAACCGAAGGAATGCGTCACCTGTGTTGCAGATTGTGATGCCATCCACTTTACGGTTGAAGACCTTCAGTTAGGCTCTAAGCCGCATAATAGACCTCTCTTCATATCAGGGTATGTATGAGATCAAAAGATAAACCGCATGCTTGTGGACGGAGGGTTTGCTGTAAACATTATGCCTAGGTCGACCATGAAGCAGCTTGGCATCAATGTGGAAGAGTTGTCTCGAAGCCGTCTCATGATTCAAGGCTTCAACCAAGGGGGACAAAGAGCCATAGGCATGATCAGAGTAGATATGACAAGTGGAGAAATGAAGTCGAACACTTTGTTCCATGTGATCGAAGCGAAGACCTCCTACAATTTATTGTTAGGACGACCGTGGGTTCACGAAAATGGTGTCGTCCCCTCCACTCTTCATCAATGCTTCAAGTTCTACGATGGTGGAGTAAAAACAGTAGCAGGTGATACTAAGCCATTTACTGAAGCTGAATCTTACTTTGCGGATTCTAAGTTCTACATGGATGATGAAACAGTCAAGGAAGTTCTCCCAGTTGGAGTACCTTCTACAGGGAAGACTATAGAAGTGCGTAATAAAGAAGTGGAACCCAGCATGGCAAGAAATTGCAATGAGGAACCACATAAAGTTTTGTCAGAAACTAAAGTGACAGCTTCAAAGAACAAAGTCAGCTCCTCTGCTCCAGTCCTTCGTTATGTGCCAAAGTCTAGGCGAAAAGAAGGGGAATCTCCTTTTATAGAGGCAAATGAGCAAGAACGTCCGCGAAAGCTAGATGAGAAGGACGTAGAATTGCTAAAAGAAACATCAACCATACCGTTGACAAAGTTGAGCAACGATACACCTACCAAGCAGCCGCTAAAGGGATTTGTCAAACCGATTCAAGGCAAGACAGAACATGGTACCCTTCCCGACAAAAGGACAAAGGAAGGATTTGACCCTAACGCTTACAAGCTGCTAGCAAAGGCTGGATATGACTTCAGTTCGTCAAGCAAGGAAGGTGGCCAAGCCATCCCTGGTAAAAAGGTACATGAGCTTAATGAATCTCAAAGGAGGTTAAGAGAGCAAGGATGCATAGCTGACCCTGCTAAAGCAGGTCTTGGTTTTGTACCAGGCAAACCAATTAAAATTTCAGGAAGAAGAAAAGTTGCAAAGGCAAGCACGCAACACATTAGTGTTGAGGTAGTAGAGGAAGAGGCTCAAGGATCTGAAACTACCCCTCGCGTTTCTGCACTTGATCGCATTCATCCAAATTCTCAAGTTGCGATGCCTGAACAAGTTGATGAGCTGGCACCTCGAGTCTCTGTATTTGATCGTGTCGATACTTCAACAAACCGAGTCTCAGTTTTCAACCTCATCACCCAAACGACCACTCGAGCTTCCGTGTTCAATAGGTTGTCATCTTCCGATAAAGGAAATAAGAAATCTGAGTCAGCCCCTCGAAATTCGGCACTTGAGAGGATACAAGCACCCAAAGAGCAACAAAAGCAAAAGAGAAAGATGATCGACGACCAAGGAAACGACAAAGAGATCCGAAGTCTCATCCCGTCACGCATGAAGCGACGCTCTGTGTTAGAGGTGAGCTCAAGTGAACAACTCAAAGTGAAGGAGCACACCATCGTACTCACTGGCCAAGTTGGAACGAGTAATGTTGATGGCAATAGCGAAGATGAGATTGTACAGTCTGCCTATCATATCACGGTAGCAGAAGCAGAGGCTTTTGAAGAAGATGACCATGATCATTCTGAGGATGAAGTAGATGAAGCTCCTCCAGAAATTGAAGATGGGGGGCAAGCTACTGTCGACGAGCTTAAAGAGCTCAATTTGGGAACTAAGGAAGATCCAAGACCTGTCTTCGTGAGCGCTTCGCTGAGTCCCGAAGAAGAAAAGAAATACTATGATCTGCTGCTTGAATATAAAGATGTCTTTGCATGGACGTACAAAGAAATGCCTGGTCTTGACCCAAAGGTAGCGGTTCATCGTCTCGCAGTTAAGCCTGAGGCTCGACCGATCAAGCAAATGCAACGACACTTTCGGACAGAACTCCTTCCTCAGATTGAAGCTGAAGTTGATAAGTTGATTGCTGTAGGTTTCATTAGAGAGGTTTAATATCCTAAGTGGATTGCAAACATTGTTCCTGTCAAGAAGAAGAACGGACAACTCTGTGTGTGCGTGGACTTCCGCGACTTAAATGACGCGAGTCCGAAAGATGACTTCCCTTTGCCCATCATTGAACTCATGGTGGATGCAACAACAGGGCATGAAGCTTTTTCCTTCATGGATGGGTCATCTGGGTACAATCAAATCAGGATGGCCTTAGAAGAGCTTACTAAGTTCCGTACTCCCAAAGGCATTTATTGCTACAAAGTCATGCCATTCGGGTTGAAAAATGCTGGTGCAACATATCAACATGCTATGCAAAAAATCTTTGGAGACATGCTTCACAAGTATGTGGAATGTTATGTCGACGATTTGGTGGTCAAGTCAAAAAGGAGGACAGATCACTTCCAAGACTTAAGAAGGGTGTTTGATAGACTACGCAAGTACCAGCTCAAGATGAACCCCCTCAAATGTGCTTTTGGAGTTAGTTCAGGACTTCAGGCAAGTTTCTTGGATTCATTGTGAAACATCGTGGCATTGAAGTGGACCAGTCAAAGATTAAGGCCATTCAAGACATGCGTGAGCCAAGAAATCTGCGCGAGTTAAAAAGTCTCCAAGGTCGGCTTGCCTTTATTAGACGGTTTATATCAAACCTCGCAGGCCGGTGTCAGCCATTTAGTCGACTTCTGAAGAAGGATGTGCCTTTTGTATGGGATGAAGCTTGCCATAACGCCTTTGAAAGCATAAAGAAGTACTTGGCAAACCCTCCAGTGTTAGGTGCACCCATCCTTGGGAAGCCACTTATCCTCTACATTGTTGCTCAAGAACGATCACTTGGGGCACTTCTAGCCCAAGAAAATGAAGCAAAGAAGGAAAGGGCATTGTATTACTTGAGTCAAACTCTCACAGGATCAGAACTAAATTATCCGCCGATAGAGAAAATCTGTCTCGCACTCATCTTCGCCATCCAAAAGTTAAGACATTACATGCAAGCTTACACAGTGCATCTAGTGGCGCGAGCTGACACAGTCAAGTTCATTATGTCACAACCCGTCTTGACAGGGCGAATGGCAAAATGGGCATTACTCCTCAATCAGTATGAGATCATCTACATACCGGCCAAAGCGGTTAAAGGGCAAGCATTGGCTGACTTCCTAGCGGATCATCCTATTCCTGCGGATTGGGAGATTTCAGATGAGTTGCCAGATGAAGAAGTCTTTAATACAGAGGTCCTCCCTGCTTGGCAAATGTTCTTCGATGGGTCTTCACGAGCAGATGGAGCAGGAGCTGGTGTGGTCTTCATTTCTCCACAAAGGCAGATATTGCCTTATGCCTTCACTCTTGGTGAGTTATGTTCCAATAATGTTGCTGAGTACCAAGCGCTAATTATGGGACTACAAACCGCAACTGAAATGAAAATCTCAAATCTAGAGGTGTATGGAGACTCGAAGTTGGTAGTTGACCAATTACTAACTCTCTATGAAGTGAAGAAAGAGGATTTAGTTCCTTATTTTCAGCTCGCCACACAACTCTTAAAGGGTTTTGATGCTGTCACACTAACGCATGTGCCAAGAAAAGAAAATCAAACAGCAGACGCTTTGGCCAACTTAGCAGCAACTTTGGCATTATCAGAGGATGAAATCATACACCTTCCAATCTGCCAACGGTGCGTCGTACCTATAATCTCTGAGCTTTGGCATGAAGATTCTAATGTTGTCTCTGTTTACGTGATTGATGTGGATGACTGGAGGTACCCGTTGATTGATTACCTCGAGTGAAATAAGTTGTCTGATGATCCAAAGCAACGCTCGGACATAAGACGAAGAGTATCACGTTTCTTCTACTATAAGGAGACTCTTTATCCACGATCATTCGACGGATTGCTTCTTAGATGTCTGGGGAAAGAGGAAGCTGCTAAGGCTATGGAGGAAGCTCATTCAGGAGTATGTGGAGCTCACCAGTCAGGTCCTAAGCTCCATTTTCAAGTGAAGAGGATGGGTTACTATTAGCCCAGTATGGTTAAAGATTGCATGGAGTATGCACAAAGGTGTCAAGCTTGCCAGTTTCATGCAAACTTCATCCATCAACCACCAGAGCCGTTGCATCCAATGATTGCTTCCTACCCCTTCGATGTGTGGGGACTTGATGCTGTTGGGCCCATAACTCCGAAATCCTCCGCCAGTCACTCATACATTCTAGCGGCTACGGATTCCTTTTCAAAGTGGGCAGAGGCGGTACCGCTTAAAGAAATAAAGAAAGAAAATGTTGTAGACTTCATCAAAGGGAATATCATTCAACGATATGGTGTTCCTCGCTGCATCATCACAGACAATGCCAAGTACTTTTCCAATAGTGCCATGGAGAAACTCTGTGAGAAATATCACTTCAAGTTACATTTTTCTTCTATGTACAACGCCCCGGCAAATGGGTTGGCTGAAGCATTCAACAAAACATTGTGTAACATTTTGAAGAAAGTTGTCAGCAAAACAAAAAGGGATTGGCATGAAAGAATGGGTGAGGCGATGTGGGCCTATAGAACGACATATCGAACTCCCACGAAAGCTACACCTTACTCCCTTGTATATGGTGTTGAAGCCGTCTTACCCTTGGAGAAATAGATTCCATCTCTGAGGATTGCTTTGCAAGAAGGACTGACTGATGAAGAGAACGTCAAGTTACGCCTTCAGGAGTTGGAAGCCTTAGATGAAAAGAGACTTGACGCGCAACAGCACTTGGAATGCTATCAAGCTCGAATGTCATGAGCTTTCAACAAAGGGGTTCGACCCAGATCCTTTCAAGTTGGTGATCTAGTGCTTGCCGTGCACAGACCTATCATTATGACACACAAGACTGGCCCAAAGTTTCAGTCAAAGTGGGATGGACCTTATGTAGTCCGCGAAGTCTACACCAATAGAGCCTACAAAATTGTGGCTGAAGATGGCCTGAGGATTGGCCCCATAAATGGAAAGTTCTTGAAGAGGTACTATGCTTGAAACACATAAGAAGACGCTCCTAGCCAGCACGAACCTAAACTGCACAACATGGCATAAAAAAAAAATTTAAAAAAAATTTACTTCATCCATAAACCCTTGAACTACGTGATGACTTGATTCCTTCATTGGAAGGATACGTAGGCAGCTTGGGAATAACAATCTTGAGTTCAATCAAATAAAAAATAAAGGGTTTGTTTACTATTCAAGAAGTAAATAAGTAGAAAAGTACTTTTTTTTTTTTATAATAAGTTATGACTGTCAAAGTTTGACTTATTACAAATGATAAAGGAAAATGAAAAAAAAATCATCCTAAGTTACAAATGGAGAACAGCTCTTCACACCCAAGTCAAACCCTTGAAGCTATTGCATTGGTTCTCAAAAGTATCTCGCAATGATTTTGTCGTCTCAAGCTCTGCAGTGGTCACCTCGGGGGTCTCTTGGATTTGAGTCTTCTCTTTTTCTAGGTCGACAAGCTTCTTCTCCTGTAGTAGAAGTCTCTCGTCTAGTAAAGTCACTGTTTGCTCCCATTTTCGTTGCCTTCGCAAATTCAGACTCTGTGTTAGCCAGACGTTGAATACGTGTGCCTGGAGTAGCCTTGCGTGAACAAGAAAGTCGTGCCAGGTTGTATTGGTCAGCACTATTCAACAATCCTTCAACTTTTCCCCTTACGGATGAAGGATCAATTCCATAATGGCTAAGCTCAGCTATCAGCTTGTCAAGTTCCCCCTTGCTGGAAAGAATGGTCTTGGAGGAGTGCTTCACTATCATATCTTCAATTTGTTCACAAACTGCAGTAGCAGCTTGTTGACGAATATCACGAAGTCTTTGGTTGGCATCTATAATAGTAGCTCCACCAAGAGAGGCCTCAGAAAAGGTTATGGTGTTCAAAGGCTTAGGAGGATGCACCATGGTAAGTGGACCTGTACATATATCATTAGTTAAAAAAAAAAAGGGGCTTAAAATGCAATGAAAATACACAAGAGCTAAGAATTGTACCTGTAGGGTCAATTTGCTGTGAGTCATTCTTTGCATTGGATTTTCCTTTCGTGGGTAAAGCGTAAGCCTCAAGTTCTGCTGCAGAAGGAACACGTATAGCATCTGAAGAGGCGTCATCGTTCCCCCAAAGTGAATGATCATCAATCTTTGAACCCTGAAAAGATGGGAAAAAGAACAATTCAAGTTCCAAAAAAAAAAAAAAAAAAAGATCACAAAAAGAAAAAAAAATAATCTTTGACGTAAGTCCAAAAAGTTACCTCATTTCGTTGCAACATCGGTTGTGAAGAAGTTGAAATGTCACCAAGAAAGTCAGTATTTAAAGTGAACTCAGCATTGGGATCACAATAAATAGGGCCAAGATTGGTGTCAGTTTTCCGACGCTCAAAGTGCACTTCACTATTATCGCTACCGCTGCTTCCACTATGCCTTCTTTCTTTGATGGCAGGTCTTTTTAACTTAGGTGGATGAGCCAAAGCAATGTGAGAATCTAAAGAGTCCCCATCATCATCTAGAGTGTTGGGTAGATGTGTCTGGCAATCACTACTAGGAAGCAAAGTCTTATTAGGAGGCGCAGGGACGTTGGTGCTACATTCAACTTCACAAGGAATCACATTTTTGTGATGAGGAGGTGTCGCACGGGTGACGTTCTTATCTTCTTTTGCTTTCAGAGTCTTGTGCAGTGGTCTACTAGTAGGCGCTTCTTTCGTTGCTTTCACTGGTGTAGAATGGTACACTTTAGACCACCAGTCGACATAGTCTCGAGTAACCATGTACTCCGTGACAGCACTCTGGGTCGGCAACGTTATCACGCACTTGGTGTTCATTTTGGTGCAAGAATCCCAATGCTTATAAATCAAAGTCAATACGCTGGTGCGAATGTCGTTCTTAAGACTGCCAGGAACGTCTTGGACATAACCAAACTGTCGACTGAACCGATGTGGACTATATGGCTGAATGACTCGTCGGTTATCCTGTCTGAGAGAAAGATACCGAGATTGAAAACTGATGAGATATATGAGGTCTAAATGGGAGATGTTCTCACGGTTGATAATCACTCTGCTCTCCTAAAATACCCTGGCAAATGCATCCATCCTCACATTATCACATGCATTGAACAAAGAAAGCGCCTGTGAGTCCCCACAATATTTAGCTGAAAATTCTCCAGAGAAGCGAACCATACGGGGCCTTAGGTCGTTGGGAAGCGGAGACTGAAAGTGGGTGCCAAAGTACTCTGCTAGCCATGCATAAATATAATGAAAAGGAAGGGCAGCCGAGCAGTTACCCGGATCGCTGGAAACAGAAAGCTCGCTTAAACCCTGATAGATGTTGGCCAACATTGGTACTGCTAGGCAAAACTGTACACCCTGTGACATCTTGCTGGCAACTTTGAATACTCCCGGACAAATCAAACCAATGTCGTCTCTGGGAAAAACAAACAGACATAACCAACAAGCAAGAAAGGCAGCCAAATAGGTGGGCTCTACATCTTCGCCCTCAATGCCTAAGTCATCAAATACTGCGAGGTCTGTAGAAGTACGTTGTCGGATCTCATGGATCCTGCCAGATGGATTAAACACATTCTGGGGCGGATCTCTTTTGTTCCTGGTGCTTTTGTTTAGAGGCCTCTTATAGCACAAAGCTCCTCTATACCAATATCGTATCCATGAAGTTATCTTCACTTTCTACCCTTGGCCTTCTTTGCAAAGCTTATGGTAGGCGAGAAACAAATAGCGGCAGCTCTGTTGACTCCCTTTGCTTGCTACAGTAAGCTCTTCAGCAGCTGGAACCACCTCATCATAAAACCGTCCAATAATGGGCAAACCTCCGAGTTGGTCCAAATCCCAGAGAGAGATGGACATTTCTCTGCTAGATGTGTGGAGAGTATTAGTCGCGGGGCACCAGTACTCGCAGAAAGCCCGTATGACAGAAGCAACACTGTCATAGCTGAATAGTGAGGCGAATATCGCTCGATAGAGACCGGCCTCCCGAGTAAGCTTGCCATTCTTGCTTAAGATATCTTCTACCCATTCCCAGTAGAATTCTGTGTAAGAGAAGCCCCCGTTTGCACGAAATGCATTGCTCCACTTCACTGAACCGTTGCGTACACGATTGCTAAGAAGCTTGAATGGGGTCTGAGGAGTGTTCTGATCATGATGCGAAGACTTCAGCAACAGTACATGCGAGTTTTGTTGATCTCTTCCAGATCTCAGTCGTCGGAACATAGCCAGCTGGCGAGGTACCACATGAGTCCACTGGAGGATGTGAGCTGAAGGGTCATAAGGAGGGACATCAATTGCTTGAGGCCCAGTCAACGATGGGAGCACTTGCAGAGTAGTTCCATCACTTTAAGTGTCCTCCGGATCCTCGAGGATGGTGACTGTCCCTTTCTTGAAGCACTTGAAGAAAGCCATGGCCACAAAAGGACGGGAAGCGCGATCGCGAGTGCCTGACGATGTACGCGAAGCCTAACCGCTTTTGGTGGACCCTACCACGCACAAATGTGGAGGAATCCAAGCATTTAGGACGTTCGCGTTCTTCTCTCCATGAGCCGCTGAATACGCGAAGCCTAACCGCTTTTGGTGGACCCTACCACGCACAAATGTGGAGGAATCCAAGCGTTTAGGACGTCCGCGTTCTTCTCTCGATGAGCCACCAAATACGCAAAGCCTAACCGCTTTTAGTGGACCCTACCACGAGCTAGGGTGGAGGAATCCAAGCGTTTAGGACGTTCACGTTCTTCTCCTTGACGACGATAAACACGCAAAGCCTAATTGCTTTTGGCGGACCCTGCCACGCACAAAAGTGGAGGAATCCAAGCACTTAGGTCGTCTGCGTTCTTCAGTTGTCGCCAAAAGCCTGAATAAAAGAAGCGATATATACATATTGAAATACATATGAAGTTGTGTGAAGTTAAAAAAAAAAAAAGATGCGACATCTAAAAAAAAAAAAAAAAAGCGACATCATGATTGGAAAAAGCTAGTCATGGCGTGTGTAAAAAAAACAATAATAACAGTAAAAGGAAGGGGACAATAAATCAATGAGAGATATTAAAAAAACTTGCCTCTACCACTATCCACAGCTCATGTCAACCCAAGGTCCCAAGAGTGCAGCACACCCGGATTCCTGTCTATTCCTCAATTATCGCCAGAGCCCTGAAAGAAGGGAAAAGAAAAAAATATATATTTTCAGAAAATGTTCTGCCTTGCCATCACGTCAGGATCACCCAAAAAAAAAAATCAATCGTTTGCATATGCATTGCTAGAAGAAGCTGGATAATTGGGGAATAATTGAACAAAATAAAGGACAGAAAGCCATACCTTAGCTTGATGACTTGCGGAGCACAAGGCAAGAAATTAGCAGCAACAAGCAGTAAATAAAGAAGCAAACTGGCGTTCTTCAATTGTCACCACAATTCTGAACAAAGAAAAAATATATATTTAAAGCAATTGTCAGAGCACATATACTGTGCGATATAAAAAAAAAAGGCAATGACGTTGGCAAAACAAATAGGTAGGGGTCATCATTGGCCGGGCTAGGGCCGGCCCTACCCTAAATTTTAGGGCTTAGGGTCGGGCCAGGCCGGGCGTAGTCAAAGTTAACAAAATTTAGGGCCGGCTAGGGTCGGGCCAGGGCTTAAATATGCTAACCATTACCCGCCCGAAAAGCCCGATCCGTTAGGGCTGAGTCGGGCCGGCCCTCAAATAGGGTCAAATAGGGCCGAAATGGGCCAAAAAGGGCCTTATTTTGTTTAACAAAAAAAAAACATCATTTTTTTCTTCTCAAAATATGGCTTAATGGTATATATTGGTAATAAAAGACTCATTGTTTTTTATTGAACATATTTAATACACACACACACACACACACACACTTGTAACTTATAACATGACAATATTCATATGCATATACAACAGTAGTAGGTATTGTGTAAAAAAATTATGCCGATCTGCATTAAATAAGGCACCAAACGGAGTGGTCAACACTTTGTATAAGCAAACTTCCGTAAGGGGAGTGGCACCTTTTGCGGACAAACATCCCCGTATTTTGACAGCAGGTGATAGACCCCCTCCCCATGAGAGTGTGGGAGCTGATAGATCAAAAAAAAAAAAATTGCAAATTCTCGGTTATGAGCATATTTGTGTTAGGTTTTATTTAGGGTATGGAGTTGACCGGGTCGATAGAGACCCAACCGAAGGTGGAAGTCACTGAAATTTTTACCACTACCATATATTCATATACGGAAGATATCCAACGGTGCATTTTAAAAAATTCCATTTCGTTCCCCATTTTGCTCATGGAGGATAACAAGCCTAATAAACGAGTTATACTACATTAATAGGCATATAAGGATTATATGTGATCCAAAAATTCTGAAATGGAAATCAACCAATCTGAAATTCTCATATGTTTATACAACATTGATAGGTAATTAGGTATTGTGTAAAAAAATTAGGCCAATCTGCCATGAATAAGGCACCTAACGTAGCGGTCAACGCTTTGCAAACTTCCCTAAGGGGAGCGGCACCATGCGCGGACAAACGTTGCGGAATTTTGACATCCGTAAGTAGACCCCCTACCCATGAGAGTGTGGGAGCTGAAAGATAAAAAAAAGTGAATTGCCAAGGACCGGTTAAGAGCATATTTGTTATATGTTCTATTTAGGGTATTGAGTTGACCGGGTAGATCAACGTCCAACCGAATGTGAAAATTGTTGAAATTTCTACCACTAACATATATTCATATGCAAACAACATCCAGCGGTTCATTTTAAAAAATTCCATTTCGTCTCCCATTTTGCTCATGGAGGGTAACAAGCCTAATAAACTAGTTATACTACATTACAAGACATATAAGGATTATGTGCGATCCAAAAATTTTGAAATGAAAATCAATCAATCGGAAAATTCTTATATGTTTATACAATAGTGATAGGTATTGTGTAAATAAATTAGGCCGATCCGCCATGAATAAGACACCTAACGGAGCGGTCAACGCTTTGCATAAGCAAACTTCCCTAAGGGGAGCGGCACCATGCGTGGACAAACGTTGCGAAATTTTGACATCCATAAGTAGACCCCCTACCCATGAGAGTGTGGGAGCTGAAAGATCAAAAAAAGTGAATTGCCAAGGACCGGTTAAGAGCATATTTGTTTTATGTTCTATTTAGGGTATTGAGTTGACCGGGTAGATTGAGGTCCAACCAAATGCGGAAATTATTGAAATTTCTACCACTAACATATATTCATATGCAAACAACATCCAGCGGTTCATTTTAAAAAATTCCATTTCGTCCTCCATTTTGCTCATGGAGGGTAACAAGCCTAATAAACTAGTTATAGTACATTACAAGACATATAAGGATTATGTGCGATCCAAAAATTTTGAAATGAAAATCGATCAATCGGAAAATTCTTATATGTTTATACAATAGTGATAGGTATTGTGTAAAGAAATTAGGCCGATCCGCCGTGAATAAGGCACCTAACGGAGCGGTCAATGCTTTGCACAAGCAAACTTCCCTAAGGGGAGCGGCACCATGCGCGGACAAACGTTGCGGAATTTTGACATCCATAAGTAGACCCCCTACCCATGAGAGTGTGGGAGCTGAAATATCGAAAAAAGTGAATTGCCAAGGACCGGTTAAGAGCATATTTGTTTTATGTTCTATTTAGGGTATTGAGTTGACCGGGTAGATTGAGGTCCAACCGAATGCGGAAATTGTTGAAATTTCTACCACTAACATATATTCATATGCAAACAACATCCAGCGGTTCATTTTAAAAAATTCCATTTCGTCCTCCATTTTGCTCATGGAGGGTAACAAGCCTAATAAACTAGTTATACTACATTACAAGACATATAAGGATTATGTGCGATCCAAAAATTTTGAAATGAAAATCGATCAATCGGAAAATTCTTATATGTTTATATAATAGTGATAGGAATTGTGTAAAGAAATTAGGCCGATCTGCAGTGAATAAGGCACCTAACGGAGCGGTCAACGCTTTGCACAAGCAAACTTCCCTAAGGGGAGCGGCGACAAACGTTGCAGAATTTTGACATCCATAAGTAGACCCCCTACCCATGAGAGTGTGGGAGCTGAAAGATCGAAAAAAAGTGAATTGCCAAGGACCGGTTAAGAGCATATTTGTTTTATGTTCTATTTAGGGTATTGAGTTGACCGGGTAGATTGAGGTCCAACCGAATGCGGAAATTGTTGAAATTTCTACCACTAACTGATATTCATATGCAAACAACATCCAGCGGTTCATTTTAAAAAATTCCATTTCGTCCCCCATTTTGCTCATTAAGAAGTTAACATTACATTGGTAAAAAGGTTTCAACTCGACCAATTTATTATTTTTAGTTATGTTGATTACTTGATTTATTTCAAAATTGGTATTATATGAATATATTGTCTAATTTGAAATAATAGCTTTGTAATTATTACAGTTAATTAGCTAACAGTAATTATTGGTAAATATTAAAATACCCATAAGATTATATTAAAACGGCAGCGTTTTTGCCGAATTAATGGTTAATTCTTTTAAAAAAATTATTTTTTTCTTCTCAAAATATTGCTCAATTTAAAAGACTCATTTCCTAATATGGCAGATTGAAATAATTTTCTACACTTCCATAGTTTTATACATATAACACATGTAATAGAAAATAACAAAAATAAAATATAAATTTTAGGGCCGGGTTACGGCCGGGCTTTAAGCGCCTGGCCGGGCTGTAGGGTAGGGCCGGGCTTTATTTGTGTGACCCATACCCTACCCTAAATAAAAAAGGGTCGGGCCGGCCCGCCCTAATGGAAGGGCCGGGTTGGGCTTCGGCCCTACGGGCCGGGCGGGCTTAGGGCCCAAGGGCCATATGATGAGGCCTACAAATAGGAAAAGGGAATCATACTTTCCCTTTAACTCAGACCAAAAAAAAAAAAGTGGAATCATGCTCTGCTCAGACAAAAAAAGGGGAGTCATGCATTGAATTCGAAAAAAAAAAAAAGATGCTTGGCTGCACGTGTACGTATATATATGTTTATATTGTTAGGGATAGGCCTGGGCGTCTGGACCCGAAAGACCGAGGACCCGACCCGAACCGATCAAAAAAGCCCGATTCGGTTCGGTTTTGCTTTGAAAAATCTCGGTTCGGTGCAAAGACCGACCCGAATATAGATTCTCGGTTCGGTGTCGGGCTCCATGATTTCTAAGACCGAAAGACCGATCTAATTCAGCCTCTCTCGAAACCATCTCAGGCTCTCAGCCTCTCTCTCGAACCCATAAAGTCTCTCCAGTAGTTTTCACTTTTCTCTATTGGCTCTTCCTTCCTCTTCCTCCTCCAATCCCTCTTTCTCTCTGAGCTCCAATCGGCGGCCATGGCGTCGTCTCAGGCCAACATGGAGAAGATGCAGTTCCGGGCTTTCGAGACAGTTGCTTCTGGTAAGTTTCGTCATTTGCAGCAGTATTTTAGGGTTAAAAAGTCACTCTCCAATGCATCTCCCTCTTAAAATAATCAAAGAGACAATTGTGGGGGACATAATAATACAAACAGAAGCCATTCTAACTCTCATCGTTACGCGTGGGCGACTTTCCCATTATAATAATGCATCAATGGAGTGTACGTGCCCAAAAACATTTGCATCAAGAAAATGAAAGTGTATGTTACCAAAAACAAAGAAAATGAAGGGGTAAGAGAGGGAGTCAAACAAAAAAGGGTCCATAGTCTCCCTCTTAAAATAATCAAAAGGGAGTCAAAAAAAGAGGGCCATGGTGTCATTGGGAGGGCCAACAGAGAAGTGTAAACCCAGTGGGTTTTGGCTCCCATCAATACCCTTACACGGTCACACGCCCCAACTGCCAGAGCTACTGCAATCTCTGATGATTATGCGTCTGATAGGCTTTACATGTTTGCTGCAGATTGCTGCTTCTCGTTTTTTTGGTGAGCGATCTTGATCCGCTTCGATTACTTGTTGATTGTTCGATTCTTTGCTTCACTCTCTGATAGATCTGAATTAGCTTTCAATTTCACAATTCTCTGTTGTTTATCTTCTTCCATTGTCTTGCTCTTACCTTCGTTGACTTCGAGAATTGTTCTTCCCCAATTCATTGTGAGAAACTGAGAACCTAATTCAAGCTAGTTCGAAACCATGCCAATTCATTGCACGGTTCATTCCCAAATCCCAGTTCATGGCATCAACGCAAAATTCATCCCACAGTTTGTCATCCGATTCTGATTTCCAGTTATGGCGTGCGGCGGCCCGAAAAGCCCGAAAGACCGAACCGATAGTTTCGGGCTCGGTTTCTGTCGGTTTTTATTTTCGAAAAAGCCCGAACTGGCCCGAACCGACAGTTTCGGGCTCGGTCTCGGTCTCACTAAATTTCGGGCCCGGCCCGACCCGAGCCCAGGCCTAGTTAGGGACTTAGGGCGTGGGGCATGTGGAAAAAGTGATCAAGGCAAAAGATGAATCAATGCTCTGACTTTGGCTCTGCACATGCATGCTTTTATATATATATATATATATATATATATATATATATATATATATATAAGATGAACTATTGATGTACAATTGAACGAAGAGGCAGGTTATGAACACATACACACATAACTCAAAAAAAACAAGAAGGGGAGACAGAGAGACATACTTTAGTCTCTGCTAACGATTCGCAGACTTAGGCCTCATCATATGGCCCTTGGGCCCTAAGCCCGCCCGGCCCGTAGGGCTGAAGCCCGGCCCGGCCCTTCCTTTAGGGCGGGCCGGCCCGACCATTTTTTATTTAGGGTAGGGTATGGGTCACACAAATAAAGCCCGGCCCTACCCTATGGCCCAGCCCGATTGAGCCCGTAAGGGCTAGGCCCAGCTAGGCCCTTAAAGCCCGGCCCTAACCCGGCCCTAAAATTTATATTTTATTTTTGTTATTTTCTATTACATGTGTTATATGTATAAAACTATGGAAGTGTAGAAAATTATTTCAATCTACCATATTAGGAAATGAGTCTTTTAAATTGAGCCATATTTTGAGAAGAAAAAAATAATTTTTTTTAAAGAATTAACCCTTAATTCGGCAAAAACGCCGCCGTTTTAATATAATCTTATGGATATTTTAATATTTACCAATAATTACTGTTAACTAATTAACTGTAATAATTACAAAGCTATTATTTCAAATTGGACAATATATTCATGTAATACCAATTTTGAAATAAATCAAGTAATCAACATAACTAAAAATAATCAATTGGTCGAGTTAAAACCTTTTTACCAATGTAATGTTAACTTCTTAACGAGCAAAATGGGGGACGAAATGGAATTTTTTAAAATGAACCGCTGGATGTTGTTTGCATATGAATATATGTTAGCGGTAGAAATTTCAACAATTTCCGCATTCGGTTGGACCTCAATCTACCCGGTCAACTCAATACCCTAAATAGAACATAAAACAAATATGCTCTTAACCGGTCCTTGGCAATTCACTTTTTTCGATCTTTCAGCTCCCACACTCTCATGGGTAGGGGGTCTACTTATGGATGTCAAAATTCCGCAACGTTTGTCCGCGCATGGTGCCGCTCCCCTTAGGGAAGTTTGCTTGTGCAAAGCATTGACCGCTCCGTTAGGTGCCTTATTCACGGCGGCTCGGCTTAATTTCTTTACACAATACCTATCACTATTGTATAAACATATAAGAATTTTCCGATTGATCGATTTTCATTTCAAAATTTTTGGATCGCACATAATCCTTATATGTCTTGTAATGTAGTATAACTAGTTTATTAGGCTTGTTACCCTCCATGAGCAAAATGGGGGATGAAAAGGAATTTTTTAAAATGAACCGCTGCATGTTGTTTGCATATGAATATATGTTAGTGGTAGAAATTTCAACAATTTCCGCATTCGGTTGGACCTTAATCTACCCAGTCAACTCAATACCCTAAATAGAACATAAAACAAATATGCTCTTAACCGGTCCTTGGCAATTCACTTTTTTCGATCTTTCAGCTCCCACACTCTCATGGGTAGGGGGTCTACTTATGGATGTCAAAATTCCGCAACGTTTGTCCGCACATGGTACCGCTCCCCTTAGGGAAGTTTGCTTGTGCAAAGCGTTGACCACTCCGTTAGGTGCCTTATTCACGGCGGATCGGCCTAATTTCTTTCCACAATACCTATCACTATTGTATAAACATATAAGAATTTTCCAATTGATCGATTTTCATTTCAAAATTTTTGGATCGCACATAATCCTTATATGTCTTGTAATGTAGTCTAACTAGTTTGTTAGGCTTGTTACCCTCCATGAGCAAAATGGGGGACGAAATGGAATTTTTTAAAATGAACTGCTGGATGTTGTTTGCATATGAATATATGTTATTGGTAGAAATTTCAACAATTTCCGCATTCCGTTGGACCTCAATCTACCTGGTCAACTCAATACCCTAAATAGAACATAAAACAAATATGCTCTTAACCGGTCCTTGACAATTCACTTTTTTCGATCTTTCAGCTCCCACACTCTCATGGGTAGGAGGTCTACTTACTGATGTCAAAATTACACAACGTTTGTCCGCGCATGGTGCCGCTCCCCTTGGGGAAGTTTGCTTGTGCAAAGCGTTGATCGCTCTGTTAGGTGCCTTATTCACGGCGGATCGGCCTAATTTCTTTACACAATGCCTATCACTATTGTATAAACATATAAGAATTTTCCGATTGATCGATTTTCATTTTAAAATTTTTGGATCGCACATAATCCTTATATGTCTTGTAATGTAGTATAACTAGTTTATTAGGCTTGTTACCCTCCATGAGCAAAATGGAGGACGAAATGGAATTTTTTAAAATGAACCGCTGGATGTTGTTTGCATATGAATATATGTTAGTGGTAGAAATTTTAACAATTTCTGCATTTGGTTGGACCTCAATCTACCCGGTCAACTCAATACCCTAAATAGAACATAAAACAAATATGCTCTTAACCGGTCCTTGGCAATTAACTTTTTTCGATCTTTCAGCTCCCACACTCTCATGGGTAGGGGGTCTACTAACGGATGTCAAAATTCCGCAACGTTTGTCCGCGCATGGTGCCGCTCCTCTTAGGAAAGTTTACTTGTGCAAAGCGTTGACCGCTACGTTGGGCGCCTTATTCATGGCAGATCGGCCTAATTTTTTTACACAATACCTAATTACCTATCAATGTTGTATAAACATATGAGAATTCAAATTGGTCGATTTCCATTTCAGAATTTTTGGATCACATATAATCCTTATATGCCTATTAATGTAGTATAACTCGTTTATTAGGCTTGTTATCCTCCATGAGCAAAATGGGGGACGAAATGGAATTTTTTAAAATGCACCGTTAGATGTCTTCCGTATATGAATATATGGTAGTGGTAAAAATTTAAGTGACTTCCACCTTCGGTTGGGTCTCTATCGACCCGGTCAACTCCATACCCTAAATAAAACCTAACACAAATATGCTCATAACCGAGAATTTGCAATTTATTTTTTTTGATCTATCAGCTCCCACACTCTCATGGGGAGGGGGTCTATCACCTGCTATCAAAATACGGGGATGTTTGTCCGCAAAAGGTGCCGCTCCCCTTACGGAAGTTTGCTTATACAAAGTGTTGACCGCTCCGTTTGGTGCCTTATTTAATGCAGATCGGCATAATTTTTTTACACAATACCTACTATTGTTGTATATGCATATGAGCATTGTCATGTTATAAGTTACAAGTGTGTGTGTGTGTATTAAATATGTTCAATAAAAAACAATGAGTCTTTTATTACCAATATATACCATTAAGCCATATTTTGAGAAGAAAAAAAAAATGTTTTTTTTTTTTGTTAAACAAAATAAGGCCCTTTTTTGGCCCATTTCGGCCCTATTTGACCCTATTTGAGAGCCGGCCCGACCCGGCCCTTTCGGCCCTAACGGATCGGGCTGTTCGGGCGGGTAAGGGTTAGCATATTTAAGCCCTGGCCCGACCCTACCCGGCCCTAAATTTTGTTGACTTTAACTAGGCCCGGCCCGGCTCGACCCTATGCCCTAAAATTTAGGGTAGGGCCGGCCCTAGCCCGGCCCATGATGACCCCTACGCAGACTCCAAGACAAGGAAATAGTACTGGTTCAAGCACCTGTCAGAGGATAGAGAAAGAGAGGGTAAGCACAGGCTATCATTGATTTCTTGACTGATAAATAAATAAATGAATAAAGGCAGATCACCTTTAATTGCTACACAAGGACAAAATACAAGGGAGCAAGGAAACTGAAAGCCAACTTTGTGAGTCACTTCTCTTGAGGAAGTCACTGAAGAAGTCAAGGTTGAGGGATGAATAGAAAGGAGGCCGTCCCTTTAAATTAACAAGCTAGGGTTTCTCACTTTATTAATTTCCTAGTTGAGACAAGGAAAATATGGCAGAAATCCTAAATTTTCTGCTATATATGGCAATAATATTTTGAGTGCATAAATTTTGTGAATAAATATTTTATTCAGAAAAATCAAGGATTTATTCCGTAAATATTTAACAAAAAAAAACACTCTTATATTATGGGGTTTGTCACCTGCCTATTCGGAGTCCTTGCCATATTTGTAAAGTTAAATCTTGCAAGAGAATCTCTAATTTAAATTAAGATTCTAGGAGGCTCTCTACAAAATTAAATCAAAATTCCAAAGGAATCCCTACAATTTTGGAGTTCTACAAGCCAGCTCCTTTAAAGCAAAGCATTGCGACAAGCTAAAATGGAAAAGCCGTCAAAGTCAAGGCGACCAAAAAAAAAAGAAGTCAAAATTCAAACTTCAAGTCACACCTCCAACACGTGATAACCACATGTTTACAGCGCACCTTGAAGTGGGGGCATTTGTAGACACAAGAAATTTAATGAAAATAAAATTCATTAAATAAATCGGTCAATCTTTGAAATTTTGACTAAACAAGCTTAGTTGGCACATGAGTCCTACAAAAGGCACACGTGGCTCATATGTCACCAAAATTATGTGAGGTTCGAGGATGACACATGTCAAAACACGAGTGATCCATTGATTGAATGACGTGGAAGCATCAATTGTGGAAGCTTCAAATTATCGCTGATTGATTGTTGCTCGAGTTAAGTATTTAAAGAGGATCAATCGCATTCAACTGATTGATCTCGATGAAAATCAAGTATTAAATACAAATATCGATCAGATTAAATTGTTTAATTTTGATTGAAATCAAGTATTAAATTCAAATATCAATCAGATTAGATTGTTTAATTCTGATTGAAGTCGGGCATTAAATCAAATCGAAATTGATTGTCATATTCCGTAGAAAAAAGATAATTAAATCAATCACTTAAAACTGATTGATTTAATTATGCAATTACGGAATGTGATTAATGGTATGTCATCGAGACGCCGATACTATAAATACCCCCTCTCAGATCAAGAGAAGGACTTCAGCCAGAAAAGAGAAGGAAATACTCTCAAAATTCTTGAAGTCTCCCAAGCACGTGTGAAGAACCATCAAGCTGCCAAATAGCCGGTTCCTCACCAACCTCAAGTCAAAACGTTCGTCACGTGCCAACTCTCGTGACCATCTTCCAACTCGATCAAGATCAAGTGTCAAGCCCTTGAGTGAAATTCATTGTCGGAGATCGAATCAGAGGATTACCAAAGATTGTAACCTGCACTTGAATTAATAAATATATTATTTTTGTACACGTGTCTGCATCTTGTTTGCTTTCAGATTTATGTGTTTACACTAACATTAGTGGGAATACTCTTCCTGCAAAGTATAACTGTTTAAATAGGATAGTTTCAGTCATAAATTCATAATGCATTTTGTCTTTAGTTTTGTGTAAGGGTTTTGTTTTTCATATTGACTTCAGATGGGTTTACAAATCTCATTTAAACAAAAACAGAGCTACAGCAGCCTGTTTCTCAATGGAACTTTTGTTCCTTGAATCAAATGGCTATTATGAGAAACCACAATTATCAACTATAAAACTCATAAAACCCAAAATAGAACTCCAAATTACTGCCAACCTGTTCCCATGAAACTCATAAAACACAGCTATGAAATCTAAATCTTGGCTTGGAAGCAAAGTTAGCTTCTGACTGACATCTGCATAGTAGTTTCACATGAGGCAATGAAGAAAGTGGGTTACCCTATCAGACTTCTTCCTGATCCTTTGTACAAACTCGGGAAACCCAACCACCTAAATGCAGTCCAATGACTCCAATCTTTATTAGGCATGTAATCAAAAGGCTTCCTTGCATCACTCCCCGACGTCAAATTGTTTCTGACATTTAATCGAGCACCTTGCCTGCACAACCTGTCATAATTTTTGTACACACTAACCAATGATCGAAAGATACAAATCCCAGCAAAACCCAATATAGATCACATGAAATGAAACTCTTTCCTTTGATCTGCTCCTTCCTAGGTAGCCACATCCAACACAGGACTTGCCATAGATGTGAATGTGTAGCCATCAAGCTTGAAACCTAGTGTACATACGTTTACTAGTGTCCTGCCTAGGATTTCATTTTAACTTTTGCATATCCACGTGGATGTGGCCTCTAAATAGAAAAACAAAGAAATGTGTTAGGGTAATGGAGGCTAGGCTTTGATAAATTTGGGTGAGTAGCTTAGAAGAAGGGAAAAAAAAAACACTGGGAGAACTGAGGCAATTGCTACTGGATTCTCCAAGAGATTATCTGACTCAGTTTTGTTTTCTTTCTCAAATAAGAAGAAAGCCCTAATGTATGTGATTGAGAATTGTTGGCATTCCAGTACTGAATGTGAGAGAATGAAGTCTACTTTGGATCAATGATTATCATTATTCAAGTGCTGGTTACTTGGTTAGTTAGTTACTCGATCGATCCTCATTTTGACTATACTTTCATGCATTTCAATTTTTTTAATTTTTTTTTATTCTTTGCGAATCTTTTGAACATGTTATTGATTGCTCAATTTTCCGATACTTTTGAAATTCAAAATAAGTTTGTGAATAACATCTTATTACAGCCACTACTAGAATTTTGTTCATAGACATCGGTTCTGGACCGATGTTAAACTAATTTTCGACCGATGTCTTAGTGGGTGTAGAGAAAAGTATAGACATCAGTATAAGCGCGTTTTCAACCGATGTCCCAGACAACAACCAATATCGATTCTAAAAAACAAATCGATGTATAATCGTTATAATCATCATATTTTTGTATGTTAGGTATGTCTAATTCTTCATATTTTCACATTTTATGCTTAAAAAAGTATATGTCGAACAATACCTACTTGAACATTTGCATCGATTTCTATTCCAGAAGCGATGTCCAGTACACTTGTAGACATCAGTTCCCATGAGTATTGTTTGTTCGTAAAACCGATGTTCACCTTTTGACCACACATCGGTTTGCTCTATGGTAGGTGATTTGTATGTTCATAATAGATTACGGTTTGGTGATTAGAAATCGATGTGCAGTAGTTTTGATTACATCGGTTTTCAGTTACAATTCGATATATTGATAATCATAGGACATCGATTTCATTTTTGATACTGATTTCTAATCTCTCAACTGACTTCGTTTTCCTTGGCATTACTGTTTTATTATGCTTTAATATACTTCACTTCATTTTGACAAGCATGATGTGAAAAGTTTGCATTTAGCTATTGCTAAGAAAAAAATTGCATTTCTCATCATCCAAAATTAGGGGCTTTCCATTAATTTTCTTTCCAAATTCATGATTCA
Organism: Rosa chinensis; assembly: GCF_002994745.2. Classification (NCBI taxonomy): domain Eukaryota; kingdom Viridiplantae; phylum Streptophyta; class Magnoliopsida; order Rosales; family Rosaceae; genus Rosa; species Rosa chinensis. Next base: position 40,232,521 of record NC_037088.1, read on the forward strand.
ACATAATTCAGAAAATAAACCCCTAAACTTACAAAAGCTAGCTTGGAAACATATGAGCAACAATGTATAAAAGTTCCACACCAAGATTTGCTTCAAAGACAAAACTAGCTAGCCTTACTCAAAAAACATCTTGGCAGTCACAGTCCTACATCAAACTCTGTATATAGTCAGCCACTTCAATGCGCACCTCGTCAATTTGATTTTGGCTACATGATTTCCGCGTCTTTACTGCCCACTAGAAATATATAAACAACACACAAGGCACAGTGATTGGGTAAACAAGCTAATAAAGATAATTAGTGTGGAAACCCTATGGACTATCTATAGAGGCCAACACTAGCAATATAAAGACTTGGAAGTAACTGGAACGTAAAATAGAAACAGAAACAAAATAATACCTTTTTTCAAGTGCTTCTATAACTAATGTTGCTTCCACCTGATCAGCAGACTGACAGCTAGTTGACTCTAACGTTCTGCATACAAATTGCAGAAACAAGGTCATGTGTCACTTATCTGCAGCATACATCGAAATCCTACAAATGTAGATATTATTGATGAGCATCTGAACACAATCTAGACTGAAATCTGTCCAGCAACACTTGATAAAATAAGTACTCAAATAATCTGAAAATCATGTAGAATTTCCAATAAAAGGATCACATATAAACCTGGATAACAGGTGTTCAGCTTCCAACTCCGTCATAAATGCACTAATAAGTGCAAAGTTTGAAACTTTGATCTGTCAAGTTCAAGCAAAATAAACATTTACAAACCCTCAGACAAATATCAAGCAAAACCAAAAAAGAAAAAAGAGGCATTGAAAGCATAGCATAGCAGCACTGAGAACCATTGCTAAAGGCAAAAGCCTTATCCTGCATGTTGGACCGTTTCATATTTAAATCGCATTGTACTCCAAGAGCAAGATAATTTGATGTGCAGGAAAACCAACCTGTCCAGCAATATCAGGAGCAGAACCATGTATAGGTAAAAAAAGTCCAGCATCCTGAGCCAATGGGAATTATAATGTATTCAGATCAAAGAGATAAGAATTCCCACCAAAGCGTACAAAATTCCAAAAGTAAATAAATAACTCAAAGTTAAATAAAAAATCCAAGTATAAATTACGATTGGCACTATGACATTTCTGGTGTAGCCAAGTTATTGCAGTTACTTGTATTGAAAGCTTTTGAAGTCCATTCAATAACTGCAACTTAAAAGCCAATGAAAAGTTGAAAGTAAATTTTCAAATTGCAAGTCTAGGTCATGTGTGCAGATTAGGCCCCTCAGAAGATATTTCTTCTCCATTTATAAATTAATGGATTTAACAGAAAGTGTAGGCCTCAATCAATGTGAAACAACTAGTGATACACTAGTATTTACAGTTAAAAAGGAAAGATTCGTCTTACTTTGGTACCAACCGGCATGTCACTTAAATCATAGTTGCAAAGGAAAGTATGAATCGGTGTCTTTTTAGGATTGCTTAGAACCTGCATATAAGAAAAGCATAAAGGTGAACTTCATATCATATGAACAATAGAAACACACCCATGAAAAGGTATCATGCTATCAACACCTAAAATAAAATTTTATCAGTCAAACATGGTTTTCTGGCAGCAAAAGCTTCGACAACCAACTCTCCAACGGAAGGAAAAAAAAAGGCACAAACCAATCTAAGCATGAAACTATTACCAAAATAAAGTTTCTTAAAACTTGAGTTTACAATGATCCTTTAATTAGATACAGAACAACTAACTAAAAGATCCTTTTTACTGGTTAAGCATGCAGTACAAAAACATTCATAGAGAAGTTGAGTGGAACAATATTACCCATTTGTGGTCGTCAAAGATCAGAGTCTTGGCATGACCATCTTGAGTGACATAGAGTCCGACCACATTCAAATGCGACAGAAAGCTTTATATGGTGAAATATCTGAGGAAGTTCCAGTAATTTCCCTTGTTAGCCTGCATTGATATAATCTAAGGAAGTTCCCGTAATTTAACCTGCTTAACAAACCATTTAGCAAGATCTAACTATATTGAACAGCTTATTTTTCCAAAAAAAAAAATGGAAGCTTTGTAAATCAAAAAAGAAACCAAACTTCACACTTTAGTCTTTGTTCATGATAAATAGAAACCATCGGCACAGTCAACCTATATGCAAAATCAGGTTGAATTATAACAGTTCAATGTGCAATTGCAATATGATGACAAATCTACAAAATTGTAAAAGAAAAGGTGACTATACCGTATATACCTGTCGACATTGATTAAGAATAGCTCTCCTTGAGCATCTTCTTCTCTCCAGGCCCATCATCAACATTTGTTACCATTTGACACTAATGGCTTGTGCACTTCATTTCCATTTGTAGGTTATCCTCAATATTAATAGTGAGATCTGCAAATTTCAACCTCATAAGCTCTAAAATACAAAATATCTTATGTGCAAGAAAGAAGATGCAGATCTAATTGAAACCAAAAACTTCTAAGCAGTTAACACCACACACTTTGCGTAAATTTTGCCAAACATATGAATGTAGTATCCAAAAGGCTTGGGTAAGCTATTGGATTAACTCCAATACCTGGCACTGAAGCCAATTTATCAAGTCCCCTATAAAAGTAAATCGGTTCATAATGAAACAGAGAGAGTGCATCAAGCTTTAGAAGAAAATCAGGAAAATTGAGATTCCTCCCATCCAATTTCAAAGAGGATACAATCTCATCCCATCTCCTATCTTTGTTCAAATGAAAATGCATCAAGATATCAATCAAATTCCATGAGAGGCCAAGAACGACACTCGATAGTAACAAACTTTGCAGAATATAAAGATACTAAAATGACATGGTAAAACCTGAAATTTCCATTTGTAAACAATTGCCCATCAATTGAAATCTAATAGCTAGATTGCAGACCTGTGTTCTTTGAATTAGTAATCCTTTCAAGTCTTCATCATGCAACATCAACATCCAGGCTGAATGAAGTACGGAACAAACCTAAATCACAAAAACAAAAACACAATTGGAATTCATTCAAATAAGTTCAAACTCTGATTTATACTCGGGTCTATTTCCAATTCCAGTGGTATTAATATCAGAACATCTAAACAAATTAGTACCTTATTTGAGGAAAAAAAAAACATTAGTAGCTATAAGCTCAACTGAGGGCTACCACCTAAGTAAAATCTCATGTCTACCTATTTGTATCAAATTTCAAAAATCAGTTCATGCAACCTGTTAAACTATGCAAATCAAACAATTTTGAGACTCAACTTTCCAAATTCACGCTCCAATTTCAAATTACAGAACATAAAGTAGTAAATAAGCTACTAAATTTCTTAAGTACCTTCACCGGAATGTTCTGAGCGGCAGAGGTCGGAGATTTGGGCAAATCGAATGATACTGGTAGCGGCTTGGTAGCGAAAGCTGAATCGTGGTCAGCTTGGATGTAAGGGTTAGGTGAAAGGGGCTTTTTCGGCATTTGGTGAGGCAATTTTGGGGCTGAAGAAGGATTTTCCGTGCTTGGTTGAGATGGATCTGGGGTGGAGGTTTCGAATCGATGAGGCGGAGATGGTTCCCAGGAATCGAGACTCGCCGGTGGTCTCTGTGGGGGTGTTCTTCCCGTTCATTGTTTCTGAGACGAAGAAGGAGAAAGGAGGAGGGGGTTAAGGTTGGGGTCCGAGGCGGAGGCGGATGCGGAGAAAGGCGGAGGAGGCTGGGTCCGGGTCTGAGCTAGAGAATGGAGGAGGAGGTCAAGTTTAGGGTCGGGTTGAGAATGGAGATCGAGTTTGGGAGGAGATCTGTTTTGGGGTGAGCTCAGAATGAAGGGGTCGAGCGAGAGTTGGGGTCGAGTTTTCGATCTGTTTCAGTTTTGGGGTCGGGCGCAATTTTTTTCTAAGTGTGAAAGTTTCCCCGCTTCTTCATTTCACTTAAAAACTTAGCGCTTTTTGCAAAAATAGGTTCCCGCAAATTTTCGAACAAAATTTTTAACACCAGTCATTTTAAGAACCGATGTTAATAATATACATTTAAATCGGTATTTTCGTAAAACGATGTTAGATTACTTTTTTACATCGTGGGCAAGTATGACCGATTTAAAACATGTGATGTCTAATAACATATTTCTAGTAGTGAGCAAAGCTGCAAAAGCTCTTTACCCTTTTGTTGTGCCATGCATATATATATGCTTAACGCTAGCTTGACTAGCTTTTTGCACAGAGTATTCTTTGGAGCTACTGCATTGATCTAATCAATTAAAGAGTGAATTTTATGGGATTAGTTTGTGCATAAGAAGATGTAAATTGTTGGCTACGATACATGAAAGTCGAACAACTCTCTCTTTTGGTCTGCATAGGATTAAATGTAGCCAATCCTTGTAGTTTTAAGAAATGTATGCAATCGAAATTTGAGGATGCTTTTACCTCTTGTTGAGAGAAAATTGCCCACAGTGAGCGTAAATTTCATCCAACATAATTTCACTCGTATTCATTTAGTGAATAGAGTTTTTATTATTTTGGGTTCGACCCATTCAAGACAGAATGTGTCTCTTAATTACAATCCCTTGTTACAGGGAAACACCCTTTGATTCCATTTATGAAGAAACCAATTAATGGGACGTGTGTTTGTTTGTATTTGCGGCTGCATTTGAATACTTGAATGGGTTGCCTACGTACCCTTGGAGAGGGATCAAGCCACTCGTAGTTCAAGAGTTCCAATGAGTGAATGACTTATTGGAGGGCTTTGATTTTGGAATGAGAATAGTGTTTAGGACACGTTTGGTTTAAGTGAACCAGAGATTTGATTTTGTGTTTAGGACGCGTTTGGTTTAAGTGGACCAGAGATTTGATTTTGTGTTTAGGACGCGGTTGCATCTAAATAGATTTGGTTCTAGATTGCCTACATACCCTTTGTGGGATCAAACCACATGTAGTTCCGGCTTTTGAGATTTAAATGGGTAGATGACCCATTTATTTTGAATTTGAGTTTGGGGAAGGGTTTAAAGCCCTTGAATTTGGTTTGGACTTTATTTGTGTGATTTGGGAATGAATTTGATTTTTCTGGTGTTGGGAGAATTTAACTGGAGTCAGTGATTCATTTGGGATTGGCTGAATTTGACTGGTGGAGTCAGGGATTCTGTTTGGAGTTGCGGTTGCATTTAGTGGGTCGCTAGACTGCCTACATACCCTGTGAAGGGATCAAACCATTGTAGTTCATCACATTGTGGTTTTCGGTTTTGTACCAATTTTTACTCAACAGGTATGTATTTTGAACTCGTCGAGAAAACATATTTTAGTGAACACCCAATTTTAGTAGAGTGTCCACTGATTTGAAATGGGCACCTGAATGTGCCGAGCTTCATAATGGGCCATGGACTCTGCAATGGGCTTTATGCCACCTTCTCCTCCTTTCTCTTTACTTTCTGAGGAGCAAATTTAATCGAGCCCAAACTTTTGTCAAGCTGTGCACCCAGCATTCCAGAGTGGGTCTTGGCGTCTTGCACTACTCGAAATTTAGCTGGTAGGAGATATGAGCCCAAAAGCTTGCAACTCATAGACCTGGACACCCACGAATCTTATATCTGCACCCAGCTCATGTCTTCGAGAACGTCATCTCCATTCGATAAGCATCAAATCTGTTTGGCGTGGACATCAGCTTAGACAGAGGTTGAGTTGGAGATGGAGATTTAGATCCCGAAGATGCAGTTGGATAATTGTGCTTTTAATTATATATATATATATATATATATATATATATATTGTATATTGATCAGCTTTCCACCGCCAAAGACATCATTGTCATCACTTTGGCCTTGACTCTTCATGCATCAAAGCTCAAAGTTCTATTGCTTTTTTTTTAACACCACCGCTTGTCTTCTTTTATTTTCTGCCAAGATTTGATTACTAGGTGCAGAGTTCATTTCATGCCACACAATGAAACTTGTAGCCTTTGAATATTGTTTCCTTTTCTTCTTGACAAAGAAACACGTAGCTAGACTTTGACCCTCTGCATTCAAAGAAGCTTGCTGCTCATTTGCTTAATTGGATGTCTTGAAAGCTTTTGTCTTTAGTCCAAAGTTACAGCAGCATCACGGTTTTGACAATTATGCTTAATTGCATATGAGATTTTTGTCTTGATGTGTATTAAACCACTGCCCCATGATCAAAGTTTCATTAAACTCGTTGTTTCATGGTCCTTGTTGCCTGGCTTTTATTCAAAGCAAGCATGTGGCAAATATTTCCTGCTCAGCTTCATTATATATATGTTGTGTCCCTTCAAGCATATGGGAGCAAATTTGCAGCAACACACTGATAATTATCGTTTCAAGGAGTGTAAAGCTTCGTCTCTGTCATTTTCATGAATGTCATCTTCTTCTTCTTCTTTTAGACGGGGAACAATAATCAAGTGTTCATATCAATTATTCTTTCCGTCAGTCTTTTCGAATCTTTGACAGAGCCATTGTTTATATACATGCTGCAGGTGCAAGTGAAGGCAGGATCTTTGACAGCGAGAGCCATTTCCTTGCTGGGATTTGGTGGAGGAAGTGAGTCCGGATTCACATAGAAGTGAAGAGACTTCTGCTTCACGACTTGGTCCCAATTTTCTGATTCCTTTCCTTCTCGCCTTCAGGTTGTTGGAAGCACTCCAAGAGAACATCAAGGGTGAGCTTTTCTCTCCAGACACCGATTATGATAATTTGTGGTTTGTCTTGCTTGGTCAATTCTTTGTGTGGCTTGTTTGCAAGTGGTGCAAGGCCATTTGTTGTGTTGCGCTGGAAAGGAAGGCAGGAGGTAGAAGGCTTTTGGTGCTGACCGTTGTTTGCAGAACAGATGACCTGACATTCCACCGATTGGTCATACACTCGTGGATACACATGTATCGTATACGAGATTGCGACCGTTCGGGGATCTCCATAGCTCCATGGTGGTGACAGATGACATGACATTCCACCGATTAGTCATACACTCGTGGATACACATGTATCATATACGAGATTGCGACTGTTCGGGGATCTCCATAGCTCCAGTGACAAGAGATGCTGCACATAAAAAACGAAGTAGCATTGGTGGATCAGAGAGGCCCCAACCTTTTCGTCGTTGGCTTGTCGGCTCCTCCTTAAAATTGCTGAACACTTCTCTTCTTTGCAGCAGGGCTTCGTCTCTTTCTTGATGTATTTCCTGTGTGTCTTCTCTCCAGCCTTTTCTGCTTCTGCTCCCCTCTAGCCTCCTCTGCTGCTTGAGGTCGAGCCTTTTTATAGGCAGCTAGGAACCCAAACGGTTGGCTAAAGATAAGGATAGTTTGCAATTTGAATTCAAACTTGAAGTTACGATTTGTTACTTTGAAGATGATCACAACGTACAGCAACAAAACTCCAATTTTCACGTTTGAAGCTTTGAGCTGGTAGTTTCTTTGTTTATTCAAACTTTGGATAGGTGCAAATATCTTTCACCTTGACTCGGTCTCGAGTTTGTAAGAGGTAGATATTATCCAAAATTTGTTGCCTTTAGGCCATGTTTGTTTCACGGAAAATGGGTATTGGGAAAGGAAAGTATTTCCTTTCCTGCGTTTGGGGACAGCCAAGGAAGGGAAACACTTTCCCAAAGGAAAGGAAAAAATGGAGGATTTTGGTTCCCTCCTCCCCCCTCCGGAAACACTTTCCCAAAGGAAATGAAAGTGATTCCTTTCCTTTCCAGTCAACCAAACATGGCCTTAGTTCACGTGAAGCTAATTGCTTTTTCTTCTTTCATTGGCTCATGCATCCATATGAATTTGAATACCTCCCGTCTCTTTTGCTTTGAACTCCTCTGATCAAACAATTTAAATTAAATTGCTTTATTGAACTGGTGGCCAAATAAATATGTATCAATTGCTTTGGCCTCCAACTTTTATTGACAGAGACCACGACCAGCCATTTATGGGAGTTAATGATATTGGACTTTCGAATTTTTTTGTCTCAACACCTCTGTTTTGGAAAGTGAAGAGGTTGCAAACAATTTTTTTGTACCTTTTATTTTCTTGAGTTCTTCTCTTCCAATTGTTTTCTTTCGTATATAGCTTTGTCAAGACAAAAGTGGTCTCATACAAGTACCAATTTTGCTCTGTTATGATGTGAGCAATAATCATTGGAATTGTTTTAGTTCATATTAGTCACTGTCACTCAAAAAATTTGTGCTCCGTAAAAGAGCTAATTTACCACTGCATGGAGTTGGTCTACATCTATAAAAGAGGTAGCCTATTACAATAACAGAGTTATGTATTGTATCGATACATTAACGTGTGTTAGACTTGATTTCTCGGTTTGATCTAGCTAGTTGTCCTAGATCTTCATCCATTCACTAAATCTTTCTCCTCTAAATCTAATTTAACCAAAGTCATTTTAATATGCATCTTCCTTTCATATATATCTGTGTGGATGTGTATGGAGTTGGTCTGCCTATATAAAAGAGCTAGCATATTACAATAAGAGAGCTACGCATTGTATTGATATATTAGTGCGTGTTAGACTTAATTTCTCGGTTTGCCTAGTTATCTAGATCTTCATCCATTCACTAAATCTTTCGCCGCTAAATCCAATTTAATCAAGATTAGATTAATATACACATTCCTTTCATATATGTAGATCATATCAGAATTTTCAAAGCAGATGATCTGTAATCTTTGTCCGGAATTAAGGGTGGAATTCTACGTAAACATATTCTGAATTGACAACTATGCTTCTTAATTCTAAATCTGAGCAAATGATGTGGCCTTCAATGTGAAAGAATGCCACGAGTAGTTGGAGGGAGGTGCTTAAACATATCATAAACTCTTGAACCATTGACCTTGCTAGATCAGATGGTAAGAAACCAAGTGAAGAAACCGATTTTTCTACAGTCGGGGATGGAAATCTGATATGACTGGCCGGCCACAATATACTAAATTAGCCATGAACAAAGTTGACATGTTAAATATATATTGCGATATTATTGCACAAGAGTTGACCTTACTAATGCTTATATACAGCTCTTCTATATAGGCTTATCTAACTAAGAGTGCAGATTAACAGATACAATGGGGTTATACCGGTGCTTATCTACAGTCTCCAACACTCACATGCTTCCGAAAGTAGTGATTATTATATTGTTATTTCATGTTTCGGTTGCCATTTCTCTGCGGCAGCCTGCAGATTGCAAGGATGAGGAGAGCTCTGCCTTGCTGCAATTCAAGGAAAGCTTTATTATTGACAGATCTGCTTCTGGTTATGATGGTGCTTATCCAAAGGTTTTGTCGTGGAAACAAAACAACAGCTGCTGTTCATGGGATGGTATCGAGTGTGATCAGAGTACGGGTTACGTGATTGGCCTTGATCTCAGTAGCAGTTGTCTATATGGCTCCATCAACTCCAACAGCACCCTCTTCCGCCTTGTTAATCTTCAGAGCCTGAACCTTGCCGACAATAACTTCAACTACTCTGAAATTCCTACAACCATTAGGAATCTCCCAAAGCTCAGGTACCTCAACCTCTCTGCCTCTGTATTTTCTGGCCAAGTCCCATCTGAAGTTTCACAGTTGTCCAAGTTGTCATCCCTTGACTTATCTCTGAATCTTGATGGTGTTTCTATTGACGGGTTATTGACCCTTAACCCATCCTATCTGGCAAGCCTTGTTCATAACTTAACTAGACTTGAAAATCTTTATCTAGGCTACATTAACATATCATCGAAAATTCCTCAATCCATGGCGAATCTGTCATTTCTGACATCCCTCTCTCTGAGGAATTGTCAATTGTTTGGGGAATTCCCAGTAAGAATTTTCCAGTTACAAAACTTGAAACTTCTTAGTGTGAGAAACAACCCAGATCTTACTGGTTATCTGCCTGAATTCAATCAAAGTAGTCCTCTATCATCACTCGTACTTGCTGGAACTAGGTTCTCCGAAAACCTACCTTCTTCAATCCAAAAGCTTGATTCTTTGGAAGAGTTGAATGTGGGTGGATGCAATTTTTCAGAAGGGTTGGTTCCCTCTTTTCTTGGTAAGCTTAGACAGCTTACTTATCTCGACATTTCAAAAAACAATTATGGCGGTCCAATTCCTGATTCGTTGGCAAATCTTACACAATTGACAGTGTTTAGGATTGGTACGAGTCACTTGACAGGTCCAATACCATCTTGGTTAGGAAACTTCAGCAAACTGATTTACCTAGACTTTTCTTATAATAGATTGAATGGTTCAATTCCGCAGACATTTTCCAATCTCATAAATCTTGAGATTCTTTATCTTCAGTACAATGACCTGAGTGGTACAGTGGAGTTTCAAATGTTTGAAAATCTACAAAATCTTTACCAACTCCATCTAAATGGTAATAATCTGCAATTTCTCACTGAATCCACAATTGTGAATGCATCTGTTCCCCAATTTACAATTCTAGGATTGAGTTCATGCAACATAAGAGAGTTCCCATCTTTCTTAAGATATCAACAGAATTTGCAGAAGTTGTACCTTGCTGAAAACAAACTCTATGGTCAAGTACCGAAATGGATGTGGAATATGAGCATAGATACTTTGATGTACTTGGACATTGATCAAAACTTCCTTACAGGCTTTGAGCAACCTCCAGTTGTCCTTCCTTGGGTTAACCTTCGATTTTTAAAGCTCTCTTCCAACATGTTCCATGGACCACTGCCGATACCTCCACCATCAATCTTAGGCTATGAAATTCAGGACAATAAACTGAAAGGAGAAGTTTCACCAGAGATTTGCAACCTGAGTTCTATTCAGGCCCTTGATTTGTCCAACAACAACTTGAGTGGCGTGCTTCCACACTGTATCGGAAACTTCAGTGACCGTCTAATACTTTTACTTCTTGCAAATAACTCCTTCCAAGGGATTCTTCCACAAACATACAGTAAGAAAAGCAACTTGAGGATGATTGATGTTAGTTATAACCAATTGCAGGGGCAATTACCGAGGTCGCTGGCTAACTGTGTGATGCTTGAGACTTTAATTCTGTCAGACAACAAATTCCAAGACGTCTTCCCCTCTTGGTTGGTGACTCTTCCAGAGTTAAAAGTGTTGGCAATGCGCCATAATGGTTTCCATGGAGTGATCGGAAAGCCTGAAAACAATAATGGTTTCCTGAACTTGCGCATTTTAGATCTATCTTTCAATAATTTCAGAGGTGAGTTTCTTTCTGAATACATCTTCTCTGAGTATGCCATGAGATCGAATATCACAGTCAACCAGTCAACTTATATGAAGACTAACATAACCTATGATGCTGGTGGTGGTGCTATTACTTTGGATTACGGTTACACGATCACAATAGCGAATAAGGGTGCGGACAGATACTATTCAAAAATTCAAGAAGCCTTTGCAGCCATTGATGTCTCAAGCAATAAATTTGAAGGGAAGATTGATGAACTGATTGGGAATCTAAAAGGGCTTCGCTCGCTCAATGTTTCTAATAACATTTTCACCGGTGAGATCCCATCATCTTTGGGAAACTTAACACTGCTGGAGGCATTGGACCTTTCACAGAACAAGCTCTCAGGAGAGATCCCCCAACAGCTGGCGCAACTGACATTCCTTTCACAATTCAATGCTGCTCTCAACAGGCTCACAGGTCCTATACCCCAAGGAAACCAATTTGCTACATTCAATAGCACTTCCTATGAGGGAAACCCTGGATTATGTGGAGATCCGTTGCCAACCAAATGTGGAAACCCAACGGCCCATCAACTGCCTCCTCCAACTGTACAAGATGCTTATTCTTCCGAGTCCAGAATTGAATGGATATTTGTTGTGGCAGGACTTGGAAGTGGTTTGGTGCAGGGAATAATTCTTGCGGATCTTATGATCAGAAGGAGGTATGCATTGTTTCTTAAAATTGTTGACATGCTTGTCAGAACAGTGAAAAGGAGAAGGTAGAGTAGGAGAGGTGGAATTGAATGCATCTATTGTTGGTTATGAATCTCTATTAAAACAGTATTGTACATTGAAGTTTTCTAAAATCATTCTCTAGCTATCTAGATTAGTCTAGAACATGTTCTGAAGTACTTGATCATTATGTAATTATACATCTAGTGAAGTTCTAGTGTTGTGTATCAATGTGTGGTTAATAATTAACCACATAAGCTTACCACCTACATTAGCTTATGTGCATGGTTATGAATCTTTGTATCTCTCAGTTTTTCCCTGTGCTTAGTAGTCTATCGTGGGTTAAATAATGTGCAATGATGATTACTTTAGTTACAATAAAGTGATTTAAATCGCAATGTCTTGGTGTTTAAGTACACAGAGTCACAAACACCTCTGCAAGATATGGAAAAAACCAAAATCTGTACATATATTTCCAAGACTAAATCTAATTGTCTTCTGTTAAGAGTTGTTTGTGGGGGGGGGTGGGTTCTTTCTTGGCCTATCTTTTTCTTTATTTCTTCTGGTTTAGTATGGAGTCGATCTGTTTTTTCACGCTGTTCTGGAGTACGTTCTACATTAAGCTTGTTGTTGAAGGAAAATCAAGTTTAGTGTGCCTTATCAAACTAGGAATAGGAATAGGAGAGAAGGTTCTAGATTTCCCAATCCTACACGGATTGGTATTCCTTGTAACATTAGATTATGCACTTTGTAATCCCTATATATAGGGCTCCTATTCTCTATAATGAAATACACTTCTCTCATCAATCTCTCTCAATACCAATATACTTAAACACGTTATCAGCACGACTCTAGCCACAAAAACAGAAAACCAAAAACCCTAAAAAGTTCTTCCCACCGAAATCTGCCGCAAGCCCCTGCAGCACCTAGCCCCTTGCTAGCCCGCCTACTACTGCAGCCCTCTCGGCCTGCCTACCTGCCAGCGCGCCCCCGCGCTCAGTTCGCTGCCTTGCAGCCCCGCGCCCGTGCGTCCACCCCACGCTGCCCCTGCAGCGTCCCTGCTTCCCCGCGCACACCTGCGCACGCTACTGCCCCGCGCACACCTGCGCACGCTACTGCCCCGCGCACACCTGCGCACCCTGCTTCCCCGCGCACACCTGCGCACGCTGCTGCCTCGCCTACGCACCCGTGCACCTGCAGCCCTACACCACTGCTGCTGCCCCTGCAGTTTGCCTCCGCTACTCCTGCACCACTACTACCACCGCAGCCCCTGCTGCCCCGCATTCGCTGCACGCTTCTACTCAGATTACTTCGCTCCATCACGCCTGCATCGACACGCGCGTGATCCAAAACCAACAAGTAAGTATCCATAAGAGTAAGTTTTAAAGTTCCTAATTTGAAATTTGAATATTTCTTCTCTCGGGGACTTAAAAACCTCCCTTCTTCTTCATCCCACCTTTCATAGAACGTGGGTTCGATTCAATGCGGAATCGTGGGGATTCACGCAATTAACGAACTAAGAGCGTTCGTAAGACTTCGGACTAAGAGCGTCCGCAAGCATCGATTTATGACCTTATAAACATCATTGTTTCGGTCTAATCCAATTTTCTTGGAAATCGATTTCTTGGTAGCATAGCTCGGAAATCTTAATATTTAGTTGTCGTGGAAGTTTTAAACTCCGAAACTAATATATTTCTTCTTCTTATTTCAGGATGTCGAAACTTGACTTTCCTGCACTTACCTCAACTGGCTCGGAATATCATAGTTGGGCCACGGATGTTGAGCACCATCTCACTTCAAAAGGGATCCTACCCTTAATTCAAGCTCCTAATCCTACTCTCATATTTGAGCGTACGGCTACGAATAATGCCACCGCCCTCATATTGATGAGGCGCCACATGGATAAATCACTCCGATTGGAGTACATGGCAATCAAGGATGCTAGGGAATTATGGGTTGCGCTAGAAGAGCGATTTGGTAATATCAAGGATACCCTCCTCCCTGACTTGAAAGTTCAATGGGGCAATCTACGATTCGCCGACTTCAAGTCTGTAGCTGAATATAATTCAGAAGTTCTACGCCTCAAAACCATGTTGGGGTTCTGTGGACAACCCGTCACAGAGCAAGAACTAATTGAGAAAACTCTCTCCACCTTCCCCATCTCAGCAATTTTGCTCTCAAAGCAATATCGAACAGAATTCGATACTAGACGGATCACGAGATTTCATCAGCTCATTACTATTATGTCTGTAGCTGAAAAACATGATAATATCCTCGTGAAGAATTATAATTCAAGGCCTATCGGAACTAAGAGCGTTCATGAGGCGAATTATAATAATGCACCCAACGGAGGGCGCAAGGAGCGGAACCCTAAGAATAAGGGACACAACGGACGTTCTGGTCCATATAACCGCCCTACAAAGGAAGGTACTCGTCAGAATGAAGGACGATCACGTGGCAATACATGGCAACGTGGGAGAGGAGGCCGTGGGGCTCCAGGACATGGAGGAACTACTCAGGGCCGTGGGAATGGCGCCAACTTCTATGGGGGACGCCACCCAAGTGCAAACAATGCACCTCAATTAAAGGGAGGAAATCACAATGACATGTGTCATCGATGTGGATCTAGTGAGCACTGGTTCAAACAATGCAAAGCAAGCAAACAATTGGCTGCGCATTACAAGGCATTTAGAGACTTCAGAGAGCATGAAGCCAATTTTGCCGAAAATATAGAAGAAGATGGTGATGATGCCGACGTCAATCTCACCATAGCGGACTTCAAATCTGACAAAGAATTGCACAAGGATGCTGCAGATTTTGATTAGTATAGTCCTTTACCTTTCCAAGAATTATGTAATGGCGATTATGCCTTAAATCAATAAAATGGCTTATTGTATTAACTTTTTCCCTCTAGGCGTACTCAAAAGTACTTGTGATGTCTAGGCAAGGTTTGATCTGAGAGAACGGTTTTAAAAAGTGAGCAACGCTCCACCAAAATCTCGCCTTACCTTACCTGGTCACAACCAAATTGAAATTACCGAACGGATTAAGTGACTACGATTCGCCTACTATTTGATTTTATATTGGATTAGATTTTAGTCAAGAAATTTTGATGTAATCATTGGCTATCATTAATAAAGTATCGACTTATTTTATTCAAATGTCTTGGACATATTCTAAATTCGAACTTTATTATTTTTCAGTATGTTTCCCGGAGAGCTCGAATGCCTCGTGGATAGTGCCACTACACATACCATCCTTCGAAACAGGCAGCTATTCCTATGGATGGCGCCTACTCGATCTTCTGTGACTACGATGGCTGGACCATCTCAATTGATTCATGGTCGAGGACCAGCTCAATTTATGTTGCCTAATGGCACTACCTTGAATGTCACCGAAGCTCTTTATGCTCCTAGGGCAGGTAGAACCCTATTGAGTTTCAAAGATATAAGAGCCAATGGTTTTCATGTGGAAACACATTGTGAGAATGGACAAGAGTTCCTTTGCATCACCTCTAATGACTACGGACATAAACGAGTATTAGAGAAACTTATGTGTCGCTCTAGTGGGTTGTATGCAACCACTATTCGAGTCATTGAATCCAACCATGTCATGAGAGATGATTTATGGGATTCCGACACGTATAGGCTTTGGCACGACCGTTTGGGACACCCAGGTCGTGACATGATGATCCGTATATTAAAGACTTCACACGGACATCCCTTTTTCAGAACGAAAGGAAGTAAAACTCGAAATTTGGATCAAGGAGGAGCACCTGCGCCTCACGGCGCCTGTCCCCCTCAAGTCCGGCCATCCCCGGTCGGCGCCGCCATCCCCCTGCGGCCCAAGGGTGGCTTTGACGCCACCCCTGCTCCCTTGACTCCAATTTTTACTTCTAAAGTCCATTGTGACTTCATGGCTCAACCAAAATCCTCATTGGTTGTTTCCAAAGCCCATCATTCGTTCTGCAAAGCCTGCTCTTTAGCAAAGTTAGGATCGAGACCATCCTATGCAAAGGACACCAAAGAAAATATACCATTCTTGCAAAGAATTCAAGGTGATATTTGTGGACCTATTCAACCACCATGCGGACCATTTAGATATTTTATGGTGTTGGTTGATGCATCGACACGCTGGTCACATGTCATGTTATTGTCCACAAGGAACGCTGCATTTGCTAAACTCCTAGCACAAATAATTAAGTTACGGGCTCACCACCCTGATCATCCCATTAAGTCTATACGATTAGACAATGCTGGGGAGTTTACATCAAAGACTTTTGATGATTATTGCATGTCCATTGGGATTGATGTTGAACATCCTGTTCCTCATGTTCATACCCAAAATGGTCTCGCAGAAGCCACCATTAAACGACTTCAAATGGTTGCTCGAGCATTGGTGATGCGCACCAATCTCCCTATTTCTGCTTGGGGCTATGCAATATTGCATGCAGCTGTGCTTATTCGTCTGAGGCCCACTGCCACTCAACCCTTCTCTGCGTCCCAGATGGTTACTGGGTATGAGCCTGATGTCTCACACTTACGCATATTCGGGTGTGCAGTCTATGTGCCTATTGCGCCGCCACAGCGCACCAAAATGGGTCCTCAAAGACGATTAGGCCTTTATGTTGGATATGATTCTCCAACGATTATCCGCTACGTAGAACCCTTGACAGGCGATCTCTTTACCGCTAGATTTGCGGATTGTCACTTCGATGAGACAGTCTTCCCGTCGTTAGGGGGAGATAAGAACATCAATGTTCAACAGGAACGACAGGAATTGTCGTGGTCTGTCCCCACTATGTCTCATCTTGATCCCCGAACCGCACAGTCCGAAATTGAAGTGCGGAGAATTCTCGATCTTCAGAACGTAGCAGATTCGATGCCTGATGCGTTTTCTGATATCGCTAAAGTGACGAGATCACACATACCTGCTGCAAACGTGCCTGCAAGGATTGATGTCCCTAAAAGTAGAGGACATGACGCCAACTCAAGAATGCATGAGCATGGCGCCAACGTCCCATCTCTCAATGATGGTGACGTTGTGGCTAGGCCCACGGCTCCCGCCAAGAAGCGCGGGAGGCCCATAGGTTCGATGGATTCTCGCCCAAGAAGAAAGCGAGTTCGGCACAGAATAATCCATTAATCATCGATATAAATAATCCATCTCATGAGAATATTCCGGATTATGGTTATGTCCAAGAGACATCATTGGGGGACGCTCCAATGTCAGAACCAACTCCAGAGAATAGAGAGATCTCCATAAATTACACTAGTGTACATGAGATGATGGATAGAAATTCTATGGCAATTGATGATGCATTTGCATATCATATTGCGAAAGGAATCATAGAATATGATGATATCGAACCTCGCTCTGTTGAAGAATGTCAACGAAGAGCAGATTGGCCTAAATGGAAAGATGCGATCCAGGTTGAATTGGATTCACTAACAAAGAGACAGGTATTTGGGCCTGTAACGCAGACACCCCCAAGTGTAAAGCCTGTTGGCCATAAATGGGTCTTTGTTAGAAAGCGTAATGAGAAAAATGAGGTGGTAAGATATAAAGCCCGCCTTGTGGCGCAAGGTTTCTCACAACGCCCTGGAATCGACTACGAGGAGACATATTCTCCCGTAATGGACGTTATAACGTTCCGCTACCTTGTCAGTTTGGTAGTTTCCGAAAAACTTGACATGCAGCTTATGGATGTGGTTACAGCATATCTCTATGGGGATCTAGATTCAGAGATATATATGAAGGTTCCAGATGGACTTCAATTACCCAAATCAAGTGGCTCTAAACCACGGAGCGCGTTTTCAATAAGATTAAAACGCTCACTATATGGATTAAAACAATCTGGACGGATGTGGTATAACCGTCTAAGTGACTACTTGATTGGGAAGGGATATATTAACAATGAAATATGCCCATGCGTGTTCATTAAAAGAACAAGTTCCGGATTTGCAATCGTAGCAGTTTATGTCGATGACATGAACCTAATTGGAACTCTAGATGAGTTAAAGGAAACTGCTAATTACTTGAAATCCGAATTTGAGATGAAAGATCTTGGGAAAACACGGTTTTGTCTCTGTTTAGAACTCGAGCACCGTAGTGATGGAATCTTGATCCATCAGTCTGCATATACTCAGAAAATCCTGAGGCGCTTTAATGAAGATAAAGCAAAGCCTACGAGTACTCCCATGATCGGCCGTAGTCTTGAGCCCGGAAAAGATCCGTTTCGTCCAAGGGATGAGGACGAAGAACCATTAGAGGCCGAAGTGCCCTATTTGAGTGCAATAGGCGCATTATTGTACTTAGCTCAATGCACAAGACCGGATATCTCATTCGCAGTGAACTTGTTAGCTCGACATAGCTCTGCGCCAACACGCCGCCATTGGATTGGTATAAAGACAATCTTTCGATACCTAAGAGGTACGATTGATATGGGCTTATTCTATCCCTACAGAGAGAAAAGGAATGACGGAAAATTGGGATTGGACCCCAAAAGGCAAAACGCCCCCGTCCATGGAATGGCCGCCGGCCATGTTGCCGCCGCCGGCGCCGCCACCGCTCATGGTGGCCGGCGTTCTCCTATCTCCCTCCATCAAAACGACAATGATGTCTTGATGGGTTTTGCTGATGCAGGGTACCTCTCTGACCCTCACAAAGGTCGCTCCCAAACTGGTTATGTCTTTACCATGGGAAGCACTGCGATATCTTGGAGGTCTACAAAACAGACCCTTGTTGCTACTTCCTCAAATCATGCAGAGATTATTGCTCTACATGAAGCTGTACGTGAATGTGTATGGCTAAGGTCTGTAATTCGACACATTCAAGGAAGTTGTGGTTTGAAGTCTACCACAGATGAACCTACATGCATTTATGAGGATAATGCAGCTTGTATTGAACAAATGAAGTTAGGTTTCATCAAGGGCGACAACACCAAGCATATATCGCCTAAGTTCTTTTATAATCAGCAACAACAATCACTTCTAAAGATTGAAGTGAATCAAATCCGATCAGAGGATAATGTAGCGGACTTATTCACTAAGTCGTTACCTAAATCCACCTTCGAGAAACATGTGAAGAGCATCGGATTGAGAAAATTATCCGAACTCCCACGATTGTAGCAATCAGGGGGAGATATCGACATCAGGGGGAGTTATGTTGTCTACATGTTCGATCTCGAAGAGTGAAGGACGTGTTGTGCTCTTTTTGTCCTTCGACCAGGATTATTTTTGTCCCACAGGGTTTTTGTTACCTGGCAAGGTTTTTAACGAGGCAACGGATGAAGCGTCACCACCAAGTTTGAGCGGCACAAGGGGGAGTGTTGAAGGAAAATCAAGTTTAGTGTGCCTTATCAAACTAGGAATAGGAATAGGAGAGAAGGTTCTAGATTTCCCAATCCTACACGGATTGGTATTCCTTGTAACATTAGATTATGCACTTTGTAATCCCTATATATAGGGCTCCTATTCTCTATAATGAAATACACTTCTCTCATCAATCTCTCTCAATACCAATATACTTAAACACTTGTATCATTTTAAGGATTGGAATATGCTCCGAGTATGAAGCTTATGAATGGTAATACTGTAATAGATATCAAAACGAATAATGTAAAAGTAACATAATGAATTAAAATATATAAATTTGATTAAATCCTGCTAGGACATGGTATATGTTGACGAAAACACAAAAAAGATATATGTATAGGTATAAAGGAGAATACAAAGTTAGACAGTGTAGTTTTGGTTCATGGCATCAATATCCAAACCCTTAAGCTTTGCGAATGATTCCACCTTGCCTTTGAGAGTGTGAAGCTCCCTCATCCTGCAGAACGTTACAAAATAAACAAAACTGTTAAACTGAAGAACACGAGGAAAATCAAAAGTTCTACCATAAAAACAGTATATGAGACACCATGGGGCTCAAGCATCTTGTAAAGACTAACCTTGCAATCTCTGCGCGCCTTTTAGCTTCTTCTGCCATGAGATTAATGTCCCTAAAAGTGCTCTTCTCTGAAAATATTTTCCCTTCACCAGATTGCAGTCCATGTAGCGTTCGCTGTTCAGCTGCCCATGCAGCCTCGCGAGATTCCTTTCCAAAATCCTTTTTGCTAGTAAATGCAGTCTGGTAAACCACATAAATGGATATCAAATAAGGTTTGAATTTTGAGGTAAATAGTAAAACTAAGGATGTTGGAACACTAGAATTTGTTTTTCTGTGTCAAAATTCTTTAGTAAGTTTTTTTATTATTATTCATTCATTGACATTTTATATTTCTAAGAAACTTATCACTAATATTTCTGATCTAGAGGAAGTAAGATTTACTCACTCTTTGGTCTACTACCAAACCCCATGCCTGTCCACTGAGTGCGTAGCGGACAGCAAATTTGATAGGATCAAGTAGCATGTAAGTGGCAATGTTAAACAACCAAATAACACCAGTCCAACCCCAACCGATGCTTCTGATATTTGTAAATTCCCAGTTGGCAGTGGCAGATAGTACTGTAGCAATCTACAGAGTCATGCAGGGCATAAGCAAGTCTTGCCATTGAAAGTATCAAATATTATGACCTCATTTTTCAAGCATAAAGTTCACTGAAATTCAGTACCAGTTGAGCAATGATGAAGGCTACTACAAGCAAAAGGCCTGGTCTTTCTGTGAAGGACCATCCCCTGGAGCGAGTAACAAATATTAACGCCTGGCTGATGGTACTGATTTGGAGATACAAAGCAGAAGACAACTTCTCTTTTACTGGAGTAGAAATAGAAGGATTTTTCATATCAAGATTATGTTGATTGAAGTTTTCCACACCAAAATGTTTCTGCAAGGGAGAATGTCTGTGTCATAAATCAATAAAGTAATAAAGAACTTTAAGTATCCAACCAATATGGCAGAGGATGATCTAAAATATCTAAACTATATCTAACAGAAAAAAAAAAAAAAAAGGCGCAATGATCGCTATCTGTTTTGGTCTGAAAGGGCACCCTGCGTTTTGTCGGCCAACCAAAACGCACCAGAAGTTCACCAACTTCATCACAACATAATAAGAAAAGGGTGACCACTTACGTGAAAGAAATTGGTTTCATAGGCTGCCCAGAAGAATATAACAGTCATCAGTGCCAAGTAACTACCAAGAGCAACCCCAGTTACAAAAATTTCACTGAGCTTCCAACTGTCGGGAAATGGAGATGGCTTGACCCTATCTTTAGATATGGTCATGATAGTACCTAAAAGAAAGCAACAAGTTAGGTGATGGTGGCAGGACGAAAAAAAAATGTCACAATCTGTTTACAAAATGAAGAAGTCATGGAAAAGTCCATTAAATGAATGAGAAGGGTCAAACTAGCAATGCTAACCATCGTTAAGAACAGCAATGACAAGAACCATGAAAGGAGGGAAGTCAAATTTCCAGAAGACAGCCAGCAACATAAACCCTAGCTGTATTACAGATTCATATTGGAACGAGATAAGAACTATGCCAACAGACATTAAAAAAGTTTCCATACACAAGATTATAACTTAAAATGGAAGCTTACCACAATACGTATGGTGATTGAGACGGCATATATCTGAGAAAGAAAAAGATAATTAAAAAAAAAAAAACAAAATTAAGCATTTGTTGTAACTTACAGTTAAAGCTTTAACTAAATCTTGTAGCAGTTCTTAGATTACCGTATAGTTTTTCATTCTCTGGAAAATTGCACGGCTTGTTAGCACAGCACTAATGATTACACTCAACCCAGGTTCTGTTAAAGCAATATCAGAAGCACTGCGGGCAGCATCTGTCGAATCTGCTACAGCAATTCCTATGTCAGCTTTCTTCAAGGCTGGAGCATCATTCACTCCATCACCAGTCATTCCACAGATGTGCTTTCGAGCTTGCAATCTCTTCACAATCTCGTATTTATGCTCTGGAGGATATAGTTATGATCAGAAAAATTGGGAAATAAAGTCAAGCCACAGCGATTGAATAATGGAAGTACAAGACTAACCAGGAAAAACACCAGCAAAACCGTCAGCCTTTTCAATGAGTTCATCAATGGGGATAGTAGCAAGATCCCCATCCTTACTTTCACCAAGAAGAGCTGAAGAAGGATACATGTTTGTGCCCATCCCAAGTCGCCTTCCTGTTTCCTTACCAATTGCAAGTTGGTCCCCTACAGCATCGATGCATGAAGTTTACATGTCTAATAGACAGCACATTCCATTTTTGCTTAAAGACATAACAAAATTTTAATTATTTTATATGATTTCCTTAATTCCTTTTAAACCCATAGTAATTGTCTACCAGAATGTAATTCAAGATTGGAGCTTAGAAAAATAAAAACCACATCAAATCAAGTTACCCTGCATGCCTATGCATGCATAGAAAGAGCATAAGTTCGGTGAAATTGTAGACGATGACAAATAGAAAGCAGTAAAAGCAGAAAATCCAGTTATATACCTGTGATCATTTTAACACTGACACCAAGTTCCAGAGCTCTTCTGATTGTTTCAGCACTATCATGGCGAGGAGGGTCAAAGAGAGGGAGAAGGCCAACGAATTCCCAGGGGCCACCTGGACTGTCTTTTGTTCCAGCAGGTACTTCCTGGAGGAAATCATCTTCTTCATATCCAGAATATGAACAGAATAAGCATTCTTGGGAATGTAAATTCAGAAGATACTAATTACCTGGCGAGCAACACCAAGGGATCGTAGTCCACGTTCTGCAAACTTGTTGATCATTGTATGTACCTTCTTTTCAATTTGTGATTTGTTATGGGCCAGATTAATAATCTACAAGAATATGGTTGATTAGATTCCAAAATTTTGCAAGACATGGTGAGATTTACAGGACTATTTGAAACATGTTAATGATTGAATTCACCTGCTCTGGTGCACCTTTACTGACTCTGTGCATTTTACCAGCACCATCAATATACGTAAGTGCAGTCCTTTTATCGGTAGGATTGAATGGAAGAAAGTGAATTTCTTTGATTCCAGCTCGTGCCTAGTTGACGTAAAATTTAAATAAAAGTCAACAAAAAATTTGAGCTAAATATAAGAATCAATGGTTTAGAAAGATTGATTTGCAAACACCTCTTTAGGGTCTGAAAGCATCGAAACAATTGCTGTATCAATGGCATCTTGATTCTCTAACCTTGATGCTCTTGCAGCCATAAGTATAACCTGATCCTTGTCAACACCTTTGGCAAAAACCTTCCCCGACCAAAATAATTGATAATTAGTATATGTTGAACTTAGATAAAAAGGAGCATAATTTTTCATTTATATGCAGGGAAGACTAGTTCATAGACATTTCTTTAAATTTGTATTCATGACTGGGTTTTAGAATCAGTAGTATGCTCCCTTAATCTTCGGTGATTACCTAAGAAATACTACTTTAGAGAGTTTGACAGCACCAGATTTAAGAAGTCTGTAAAATACATAGGTCTTAGTGCATTTCTCTCAGATGAAGTCCACACAAGTTGTTACTTGTATTACAACTTCATGTGATGTGACTGGCTTACCATATATGTATGCTTCTGTGAAGTGACTTAGTATACTCCGCAAATGGTATACCACATGGTTTAAGGTTAAAGTTAGCTGAAGGGACAAGAGTAAAACCTCAATCATATTTTTGTCTACTGTCAGCTTGTTAAGTGTAAGTGTCCCTGTTTTATCGCTGCATAGCACATCCATTCCTGCCATTTCTTCAATGGCTGTCATTCTCTTGGTTATGGCACCCTGCATAAAATATGTACCGCCCATTATTTTGATGTTACATTAGTGTGTATTAAACTTATTAATTTCATCTTTCAAATCAATCTCCAAAGTGACTTCACAAACCTGCTGGGACAAGCGATGTGAACCAATTGCCATTGTAACAGAAAGAACAGTTGGCATAGCAATAGGGATGCCACCAATTAGGAGGACAAGTAGGTTATCAATACCAACACGGTACTCCCTTCCATGAATTCCATATATTACTATGATTTCGATCACCATCCCAACAGCAATTGAACAAATGCAGAAGTTCCCAATTGATGTTAAAACCTGCAACCATGAAACAAATACAATTTGTTATCATTAAGTAGCAGCGACATTATTGACTATTGTTGAGAACTTATTCTCATCTGTCATGAGCCATCAGAGAAGCTCATCTGTTGTTAATACATTGTGGAGAAATAAACCTGCTGGAAATGGCCAACATGTGTTGTGTTCTCCACAAGGTGAGCTGCCTTTCCAAAAAAAGTGTGGACACCAGTTGCAATAACAACTGCTTCAATTTCTCCTTGTTTACATGTTGATCCTGAGTAAACCCCATCACCAGGATTTTTGGTCACTGGAAGTGATTCTCCAGTAAGAGCAGACTACGAGGGAGAAAGACATGGCTCAGATATATATGGCATGAACGATGTTTTTTGACTCCGACTCATGAATGGAGTTCTCTCAACACGATATGTAACATGGTATCCCAATGACATACTTATCATATTATTCATATATCGAGTTACCTGATCAATCTTCAGAGGATCTCCTTCAAGAAGAAGACGTGCATCAGCTGGAACAATATCACCAAGTTTGATGCTAATTATGTCTCCAGGAACCAATATAGCAGCATCTTCTTCACTCCATTTTCCATCACGCAAGACCTGGTAAGAAATAAGTCAGAAGACAATACAAACCAAAGTTAATGTCTTTGTTTCTTACTGCATGTCAATGTGCCAAATCTTATCTGTTAATCAGTTCGATCTATCATGAGAAGTACTGATCAATAAATGATCCATGTAAGGTTAACACAGGAAATAAATTCAACAATAAACAAAAGAAGAGATAGTAGGTCAAGCTGCAGTGAACTAGCTTATAAATCTCTAAAGATAAGAACCTTTGCTTTTGGGGCCAACCGAGCCATAAGAGCAGCAGCAGCATTGCCTGCATTGTTTTCCTCTATAAAACTGATGGTGGAATTGATAATGAGTAGGACGATGATGCCAACAAAATCATGATAATCGGCATCTTTTTTCTGCAAAAAATATGTTATGTGACCATGTAGGATCTGCAAATTCACTACGGTATGAAGAAAACCTTCTTTCTTTTTCTCTTGATCAGTTTAATTGATTTATAAAATTTTTGATGTTCTTTTTAGTTCAAACATGAGAAGGATTACCTTCTTTTGTTTTTCAGTACTTTGTATTCTCATACTCACTCTACAGTAAAAGAAAAGTAATAAAAGGAGAAACGTTTATACTGTGAACTTACCCCTCCTTGGGTAAACACAATGGCTATGATAGCTGCAGCTTCCATGACCCAGGACAGAGGATTCCACATAAACCCCAAAAACTTTAAAAGTTTGCTTTCCTATATTTTAAAAGAAAGTAAAACAATTAAGGAGTTAGAGCAACGATAACCACGGTACACAATATAAATTAAACACGCTGCTTAACATTTGCTTTCTTACCTTCTTTTCTTCAAGCTTATTGTAACCAAATGAATCCAACCGCTCTTTAACTTCATCAGAGCTTAAACCATCTTTTGTGCATTTAAGATGGTCAAAAACTTCTTTCAGGGAAACATTCTCCTGCATAAATCAACCCCAAGTATTATCAATAAAGCAAGATTGGCAAGGAAGACTTAAACTTGAGGAAATTAATCACAGCATTCACACACCAGATCAACAGTTTCCTTGTTGATCACGTCAAGGGCAACCGACTCCACAACCATTTTCGATTTCCTTCAGCCGCAAAACTCCACCTAGTAGTCGGTAGGGAATCTGCACTGTCATCCGTTTCATCAGTAACGTCCCCAGGAAAGAAAACAACCCACAGATAACGAAAACGCAATCGAAACATAACCACAATGCTCAAACCAAGTTACTAACCAACCAAGAATGCAACTCAAAACGCAGAAAAGCTGGCCTACAACATAAAGCTGGCCCTCTCAATTTTCGTGCAATATATCACACACTTGGGAGTGCAGTCTCAGTGTGGCCAGAATTGTACGAATGGCGCAAAATATTTAAAGGCAGCAATGACCCTGGGCCAAGTACAAATCCAATAAAGAAATGAGAGAAACAGGAAAGGATAGGATCACATTTGGGAGGAGGGTGTGTGGTGGGTCCATAAGGAAGATGACATGTGTGCCGTTTGAGGGGTTCAGCCGGCCAATGCCAGCGGAAGGGTCTTGGCCTCTTGGGTGCAATCGAGGCTTGGTTTCCATTGTATATTCAAATGGAAGTTTACTTTGCCGCCATTTGTTGTTGTGCTTTGGTCCCATCGTTTTTAGGTGACAGCTCCATGTCAATTCACTGCATTCATTAATATTTTCTTCCTCTTATTTTGTTTTTTATTTTATTTTTTAGATAGGACTTAATTAAGGTAGGATTTTTGTGGTTTTCTATATCCACGCTTATCGGGTTGAGGATCCTTTGGACTCGAGGGTTTAGTAGGGTGTTTAATCCAACTTTACCGAGATGAACAAAGTAAGATACAGATTTCACTCTAAAATTTTCAGTTACAAGTACATGCTATGAAACTCCACACACGATTTTTTTTTATTACAGCAACTAGTTGACAACCACACGAGTCGAACTTGAATTTTTCATAAAAATGTCAGTTTATGCTACTAAACTAAATAGTATTGGACTCGTGCGTTGTAGGCTCTCTAACAGCAAAACAACTGTACTAAACTGCGAGACCATAAATTAAAATTCATATAAAAATATATGTGGTTTATGCTCTCAAACAGGACATTATCGTGTCTCTCCCCAACTGTAATTTAAGTCCTGTAGGTGTTTAATTTTCTATTGCTAATTAGGAATTTTAATTTATGTGAGTAGAAGCTTGAATTCCTATTGTAATTTTCCATTTTGCCTTGCCTTTTTTGTCTTTCATGTATAAATACTAATTATTTAAAATAACAATTAAAGAAGTAAATATTTTTGTTATAAACAATGGTCAATTTATTAAAATCAACGCTGTAAACTAATCAAAATCAAACCGAACCAAAGCGGTGCGGTTTCAGTTTTGGAAATTAGAAAACCGAAGCTATTAGTTTGGCCAGTAACTAGTACTGAAAAACCGAACCGATTGTTCGTTGTCCATGTTCCACAGCTTGAAACAAACAGCCATCCGAATTACTATGTAACAAATTACAAAAAATAAAAAATTCACAATACTGCTCGTAATATATAGGAGTTCTTCTGAGATATAGGAGCTTCTGAGATATAGGAGTGCCTGACACTGTCTGTACATAATTATTTTCAGACCATATCTAGAAAGAGTCTGCTTCAAGCTGTTGATGTCATAAGTCGCATTCTTTATTTTATTTCTTCTACACTTTTGGCTCATCAATCTCCTAAAGTTCATTTGGGCATTTGGCTAAAAAGTACACTTCCTACTCTAGGAGGTACAACCGTACAGGGCCGGCTAATTGGCTGTGTATTGTTCTTTGATCTTTACCTTCCTAGCTGATAAATCAAACAAATTTGGTCATCACCAATCACCAGTTCAGAACAAATAGAAGACAACCAACAACAACGATGCACAACTGCAAATCTATATTCTTCAGGACTACCACAAAACTAGGCGCGGGTGCAATGTACTTAACTATATTGGAGAAATGAAAAGGCTTAAAATTCTCCAATATGAGATTCTACACTCTCGAACAGAACTAAAAGAATATCAACCATAATCGAGTCATCCTAAGATGTAAATTTTTCGGCGACTACGACAATTACTTGCCCGGTAGGCATGATGCACCTAACTATGCACCTAACTACATTCTCCAATTTGCTCAAGGCTGGGCATGTAGCTCAAATAAATAAAAAATAAAAAAAATCAAAATCGAAATCAAAAATTCAAAAAAGAAGAAGAAGAAGAATGCAAAAGGAACATATAATCAACTAGGGACCGTCTTATATGAGACATTACATAATAATAAACTATCAATCAACATTGATAGTTTTCTGATAGGGGATTCTACGTCCTCCAATTTGCAAAAGGCTGGGTATTTAGCTCAAATAAAAAATAAAAAAAGAAGAAGAAGATTGCAAAAGGAACATATAATCAACGAGGGACCGTCTTATATGAGACATTACATAATAATAAACTATCAATCAACATTGAAGAAACCACAGAGCTTAAACAAATCAGACTGTTAATACTCCAATTGGAAGCAGCTGCTTTACTAAAGGATTCCATTTGTTAGGTTTTTCTTGTTAGGTTCTTTTTGTCATCTTCATTTCCTACCCCTATTTTGTAAACAATTCAAGTCTCAGGATCCAAAGGACGGCCTAGTACGGCCTCGTACGGTTGAAGCATATACAATATCCTGGTATCTAGATACCTTCCCAAACAAAAATTGAAAAGAAAAAATAAAGGGCATTCTGTTAGCATTTAAATATTTACTGAGCTACACATTTAGGTGTCAAACCCTGTAGGCTGCATAAAACACATCCTATCATAGGAATGCAACAAGTCTGACAAGAAAGGAATCGGTGGGGTGAAGATATTTTGTCTTCCATAACAATTTCATGCCATTGCCATAACTCAAAGATTCTTGTATAAGCCCTCATGGTGATTTTCATGTAGAGAAGTACTACAATTCATTACATACTCCTATTTGTCTAACAGTCACTGCTATTTTCATAATATAACTTTAAAACAATCATAAATATAATTGCATACTTCATTTACTTTCTACTTGATAGAATAATTACAATTTATAGTGGTTAACTGACATCCAATTTTTCAATTATTTCAAAATGCATCTGCAAATCAGGTGGCCTATCAGGAAAATAGAATTTCTCACAAACCTGTAATTTTCCACCTCTTCTTTGAGCTTCAGATTCAAGCAGATGAACCAATTTGTCTTTTTCATTGCATATCCAAGAACGCCTGCTGTCACACCATTGCCTGGGTGTTCCATGAAGGATAAAACGGATTCCTCTATCTACTTGTGTTAGGCGTTTGGAGATTTTCTCAATCGCACTATGGTCAGTGATATATGCACCAGGTGAATTTAGTCCAACATCCACATAATGAATTTCTCTGATGCTGTTCAGAAGGGTTTCCTTTGTTCTAGGTATGATATGAATCTCTTCTTCCATACTAATTTTTTTTTCCTCCACGAGCTCACCTCCAGATAATTCAATATCTGAGAAGCCAAGCTCGGTAACTATCTGGTTAAGTACAGTGCCACCCTTGCTAAATCCAAAAATTAATGTCTCAGGTTGAGTAAAATGTGATGCGGATTTTCCTGGTGAGCACAGTTTGTTCTGTCTCACTATGCTATTCTTCACCTGCCATCATTATACATTTAGATCCTGGAATCATCTACTGTTAAGAATAATTAAATGTTAAGACAACGGATTAAAAGTTTAAACAATAGCATCAATTTTGTGCAATTCAAAATTTAAAAATATGGCTCATAAATAATACAATCACAATGATGTATAGCTTATTTTGTCCAGCATGACCACTGTCTTTTCCATAGATGTGTTTCCCCTAGGGCAGCCATAAGTTCCTTGGAATAAAAGAAAAGAAGATGCCAGAAATGCAACTAGATGACGTTGATATCTTTAGTTCTTTTTATATTATTCAAGCAAAACAGTTAAACTTTTAAGAGGCCAATATAAGAGGCCAATAGGCTTCTAAATGTACCTCTTCAAGGAAATTTGATAAGAGTGAAACAATTGATCCAGAAGCTGGATATCCAACAGGGCAGTATGATTTTGGCTCTCCCCGTTGATTAACAGATGGTATAAAGTCCTTGTACACAGCGAAAGACCCATTGAAATCAGAAGCTTCAATAACCCAAGCATTGACTGAACCACCAATCTTTGCAACCAGTATTTCAGCTATATTCTGCAAGTCTGATAACCTCTCAACAACTAGATTACCAGTGCCTGCAACTCGATCTCCGCCAAAAAAGATGGCATTTGCTGAAGGAACCTGCCTCCAGGAAAATTAGACACAGTACGTCTTCATTCTTCAATGTTAGAAAGGAGATGAAAAGTAGAAATTCAGAAATTTGGGGTGAAGGATCTGTCCTGGAGAAACATCCATAATTATAGACTAAACCCTGTAGTAAATAAGTATTGATAAAATTCCAAATTTCGGGAGAAAACAGAAACCCTGAATTGCAATACAGGATAATCAGTTGAGCACTGGAAACAAAAGGTTTACATTCTTCATTCATGAGTGGCAAGGAATGTGCAAGAGTTCTTTAAAAGGCAGAGTATACAGACTCACAATTAGTGTTTCGGAAGTAGGGGAAAGGCAGAGAGATGCTGCAACACGGTAGCAGGTCCCAGCAAGAGGATGTAATGGGACTTTTAGAACTCCACGCCAGCGGTCCATGAACAAAAACAACTGTAACAAAAGTTTGGCATTTATCAGATGTGCCACACGTTTAATAGAAATTAATAAGCTCAAAGAAATGATGGTCTGACACATTCAGATAGTAACTGGGGAATGATAACCACATAAACACTATTCAATCTGCAACCAAAGTATATGCTTGTGCTGCTCAATCTTAACTGAATCGGTTGAAGAGATAAAAAAAGGTGCTTGAATTTTAAATACTATATTTTTCAAGTATCAAGCTTTCTGACCCCAATCTAATTAAACTTGCTGAAGTCCAGATCATTCATCCAAACCCGATAACTTAAGTTCAAAAACAGTTGGCTGTCGAATTTCAAAACAATTTCAGTTTCTAATTTTTGACTGATGTTCTCACAAGTAGGCCAGCTAATAAATCATGAGAATGGTGGATCAATTTTGGGAAAAGCATCAAAATTGCTTGATTACATAACACAAATAAGCTACTCTTACTTCTCTTCTTACATTTCTATCCTAAACAGTAAAAACCCAAAGTAATTGGACTGTGTCTTGGAGTTTATGAAGCAAAATCCCCAACAAATTTCATCAGTGAAACTTTTTACTAACAGCTAAAGTGCACCACAAATTGTTCGAATAACAAAACCCATCAGAACTTCCCTAATCAAGGAAATACTGGAAATCAATAGTACGAAAATTCAGAGAGAGCTTACTTTTGCGAAGCAAACGAATAAATGTGCGCGCCAGAAGCCGGCGAAGAATCGGGATTCTTCTCATTCTTATAGAGACCCATTGGGCCCTGGCCTAATATTTTACCCAACCCATTTACAATAGGGACATTTAACTTGGCAATCACCAAAACTTCGAGGTAATATTGGACATTCAAAAAACACAAATTTCCATGACAAGAGATTATTGAACTTTTACAAATAAACTAAAAAATGTAAAAAAGGGAAAGTTCAAAGTAATATCAAGAGTATTAGCGATATTGTCGCCGTACATTCACTTTAAAAAAAATCTTAATGGGGAGAGCTGTTGAGATGTCCCTAACATGAGTCACACACAAGGGCATTTATACTCTCGAGTTTTGGCATGCCTCATCACTATTATCTGTGATAATCGAACACGAAACCTCTCTTTCACAATTCACTTAAGAGAGCTGCTCGATATCTTGTCATCATGACTCTTTATGTCTTTATTAAAGATTCTACGCCACACTTTTTTGTCAACAAAGTGTTAAGAATATTTTGTAATTAATATTGTAATTATGTGTATCTTTAGGAGATTATTGTAATATTCCTTGTATCTCTAACTTGTAGGGATTTACTTGTTGTACAAGAACCTAATTTGTATATAATCTTCTAATTCTCATCGATACATCATTCCACCTCAAATATTTTTCTTACACAAAGTTCCTTTTTCTTTTCTATTTTACTTCCTCCTTGGACTCGGAAACTTATGAAGTAAGAAGTTCTAGTCCAGCCAAAGTTCCCAATAGTATTGGGAACTGCTGGGTTTATAAATTGCTGGGTCTCGGTGAATGCTCTCACTATTTGCTGTCTTTAATACTTGATACTTCCGGTTGCGGTTTACTTTCGTAGCGTTTATCGTGCCACTGATGGCTTCTAATACTGACGGTCCAGCCGAGGCTTCCCACCCGAAACCCCAAGGTTATGTGCACGAGGAGGAGGAGGATTACGTTGATGTCTCTGATTTTTCTTATACTTGGGCAACCAATAAGCCTAATTACGGAGGTCTTCATCAGCATATGGAGGATGATGATGAGGATTACTATGATGTCTCTGATTTCTCTTATTCTTGGGAACATCTTCGCCAAGCTCCTAGCAATTCCTCTCAACTGGTTCAACCTAGCATTCCTAGTACTCCTCGATATGATCCGGAATCTGATTCATGGTTTACCTATCTTCGCCTTGAGCATCATAAACGACGGCAACTCAGGCGTAGGCTTGCACTACTGAAGGGAACTTCTTTCATCATGTCTCTTAAGGTTAATCGTACTCCTCGAGCCGAACCATCTGGCTTTTCATGCTCTAGTACTCATGTTCATGATGAGAGCTGCCTTGGTATACCCTTGATGCCGTCGAGTCGTCCACCGCAATGTTCATATTTTGACTGCAATAAGTGTTTGAACATGGCAAGGGAGCCGGTTGTGACTTCATGTGGACATGTGTATTGCTGGCCTTGTTAATTTGTACGGATGGTTGAACTACTCTGAACGGAAGGATTGTCTTGTTTGTAAAAGCAAGTTGTCTGAATCTTCGATAACTCCGATCCGCAAGGGCATCAATTCAGGCGGGTGAAAAATACCACCGAGACCAAACCCACAAGGACTTCGGCTTTCAAAGACGTTCAATTATAGCACTACAAGCAGATAAAATGCTGCAAGTTCAACTACTTTTGCCTTTCTGTAGCTGCAAGAGCAAAAACTGATTAAATATGAATATTCTTGGTTTCTTTCATTTTCATAATCGTTTGCTCGCCTTTCTTCTTTTATTGTTGTTGTGTATGAGTATGACTCTGCGTCTTCTGAGTCTCCAATCTATATAACAAACTCTTTTCAGTCTTGTTCCATAAAAATTTCATACCAGGATTACTGAACCCTCTACTTAATTAATTCTTTTTCTTAGTATGTTACTAAGTTACTACGAACCTGCAAAATAGGTGGCCTATCATATCAGCAAAATAGAATTTCTCACAAACCTGTAAACCCAAGCAGATGAACGGATTTGTCTTTTACATTGCATATATCCCAATGCGTCTGCTGGCGTATGGTCTCGGAGTCCTTTTTTTTTTTTTTTTTTTTGAGAAAATGAAAATTCCATTAATAACCAAACAGATTACATAGCATTAGATCCATAGTTACTGGACCGTCAACATGAGTGACTTCCATGAGCCAAAAAGGCCCAACCCCTAACCAAATTTTACTCTCATACCCGCGAGCTACAATGAGTAACAACCAAACCTGTACCGATACAACCCAGCCACCAACCTTACGATGAACTGTTTTCACCCGTTCGGACACTGCGACCCAAAACCGCTAGACCACGTGTAAGGGTGATTCACCATCACGTTGATAACCAAAACGCACCGACAAAATACCAGACCGTGACACAGCAGACCGACCATGACACCATAACAATGGCATCGACACGACACATAAATACCTAAACCCTCGCTCACAAGAGGAGAGACTTATTTTCAATAGAACACCAAC
The DNA here is from genome assembly GCF_002994745.2 of Rosa chinensis. Taxonomy (NCBI): domain Eukaryota; kingdom Viridiplantae; phylum Streptophyta; class Magnoliopsida; order Rosales; family Rosaceae; genus Rosa; species Rosa chinensis. The sequence goes on from NC_037088.1 coordinate 40,265,933, forward strand.
TGGACCGAAACCCCAAAACCTAAAGAAACTAAAACCAAAACAAAACCAGTGAGGCCCAAGAAAAGAGGCCAGGCCCAAACACCCCTTTCCTCAACAGAGAGCAAGCACCCCAGACCGTCCTTCCCGACGCCGACGAGCTCCGTTGTCACCACTCTGCCGCCACGCATCCCCACGCCAGGCCGCCGCAACCCTACGCCACCGCACCGCCTGGCCACGCTGCAGACAGATCCGACAGCCCACATACGACCTCAACCAGATCCCAAATTGCAACAGATCATGGCTTCGATCTTGTCCTCCGCATCACAGATCGCAGGAATGGTGGCTGCAGATCCCACCACCAGAAAGGGCCATCGAGTCGTTGCTCCACAACCACCTTCGTCTCCCATCTGAGAGGGACAGAACATGAACTATCTATCCAGCCCAAGGTCGAAAATCCAGCCTTCTTCCCTAGACCGCACCTCTTCTCAGACAACCCACCGCTACACATCATCAACATCCCCAACGGCAGGGGAGCCGGCAGAGTTCTGTTGGGAGAGAACAAACCTTCGTGATTTTTTCCTTTTACTCCGTGCGTGGAGCGCGTTCTCTAGTAAAGTTTGTGTCTCGGAGTCCATTTAGAAAGAAAAAACACAAGAAAATTTCTCAGAGGACCTTTCACAAACACATAACGTGTGTACAATAAATTATTCAAATAATGAACCATCACAACTTTCATATCCAAAAAATAATTGTAATTGGCATGGAACACAATTGATCAAACAAAATCCTTAGAGGGACTGAGGGAGAGCTTGCGTTAGTTGCGGCAAAAGAAACGACTCGTTTGGCTAGCGTCTGGAGAAGGCCCCAATCAGTATTGAAAACGGTACGGAGTCAAGGCCCAAAGAAAATCGGGTATTATTTTTATGATGATGAAAATTGGCGCTACACCCCCTTCATGTTTTGCGGTCAGAATTGGTAAGCAGGGACATTTAGGATGATGAAAATTGGCGTTTTCAATGTGTTTTTATTACGTAAATACAAATAGGCCAAGTAGGCTTAGTTCGATATAGACTTAATTTAATACAGTAGTAGACTAGTGCCATAAAAAAGTAGCTAGAATAGTCACAAATTAGTCTTTACTAATGCATTGAGTCAATCTACTTCTAAATCAAACTAGTATACTTGATGTTTCAAAATATATATATATATATATATATATGTATGTATATACTATATATATTGATTGTAGATGAACACATACTCTCAATGTAATTGATGAATTTTTTTTTTTTCAAAAACATTATGGGGGTATGATACACATTTAAATAATAAAGACAAACTGAAAAGTATAGATTGATATTTCAGGTCTGTTAATTAGGAATTAATCTACTATGTCAAAATGTTTTTTCTTTGATACAAAAAGAAAACCGGTCAGATTTGGAAACCTTGTGAGACAAGGAAATCCTAGTCCTACCAAGTCAGTGAAGTGAAGTTACTAATCCCAGTACTCTTGGGTTTCAATTTAGAAATCACACACCCTAATCCCAGTACTTGGGTTTCAATTCTGCAAGCATCCGCTTCCCTATAAATTCCTAGAGCAATTGATTCCTTCTGCTTCTTATTCGAGTTAATTTCTTTTTGCTTAATTAATCTCAATTCATGGCTTCGACCGATCGCCCACCGATGAGATACAAGATGCCCCATGACTTTTTTCCTCCAAAACCACAAGACTATAACCATCGCATGGAAGATGATGTCCATGATTATGATGATCATATCTCTGATTTTTCTGCCGATTCTTCTTCTTGTTGTTCTGATTATTCTTCAGACCGCCCGGATATGGAAGTTGATCACCTTCGCTATTCTTGGGACCGTAAGGCTTACTGCATTCCTTGTAATGCTCGTTCCAAAGGAAGCAATTCCTCAGTGGTTGCTCAAGCTACCGCTAGTCATCAATCTGACCCATCTGAGGATCAACTTCACCCTACCGTAACTGATTACGATTCTTGGTCTACCCATTTGCAACTTCATGACCATAGTAGCCGCCATTCCGACAGTGAAACCGAAAGATACAACCTTTCTGCTGGTCATCCTTCAATGGTCGCTGAAGGTGCCACTACCCGTCTACCCCTCAATCTTACCCATTTGAAAGTGATTCTGATAGTGATGACTCATGTTGTAGTCTACCCTCTTGGCATTTCTCATGTCCATTCCCTACTATGCCGTGTTATGATCCTCAGTCTTATTATGGTCCATTCTCGCCCAGAAATGGATATGTGAGTGCGGGACAAACATCCGCATCAAATTTTGACTGCAATATATGTTTCAAGATGGCAAGAAACCCGGTTGTGACTTCATGTGGACATGTAAACTGCTCGCTGCGTTGGTACGAATGGTACGTTGAGCTTCGACAACGGGAGGGAGTGTGTTGTTTGTATGAGAAATATGTATGATTCTTTGATCACTCCAATTTGCAGTGGGGTCAATTCCGGCTTCAAAGTGCCACCAAGAGCTAGCCAAAAAGGACTTAGGGTTTGAAGAACGTCCAGTGCTAGAGCTGCGAATGCAGTGGACAACTTGATTAGTATTATAATTAATATTAGGATAACATTTGATACTGCTTGCTGTGCAATAATTGTTCTGAGGTTATGTAGATGCAACTACAAGTAATCAACAAATTTGATTCTTAGCAGCAAACACTTTTTCAATTTTATTACATTTATGCTTCATGCTTCTTTCCTAGCTGTATGAGTTTCTTGAGTCTGCATTATTTATTTATTTTTTTGAGTAAAGTCAAATATCAAGTTAGATCATTACATTACATACATTTCTACAACCAACCATAGACAGATAAGAAAAAGTGGTATATAGAATAGTTCAACATTCACTTATTTCTAAAGCAAGCATATTCACTATGAATCACATAGTAAATAAGCAAAGTACATAAACCAGGGGTAGGATTCAGTGCACCGATGTGCACTTGCACCGACATAAATGGATGGTTAGATTATATTAAATACACTCTTAGTTTATTAATAAAAATATTAATTATAAATATTAAGAATTGAGATAATCTTATAAGTGTTGGGTCATTTACACCGTCGATGCATAGAATAATTTCCACCGAATAATTTCCACCCGAGCTAATAGAGACTAGATAGCCTTATGACCTCGTAACCTCCACCCGAATCCCAAATCTAAAATGATCCAAGTGAGCCAGAGGCCATCAGCCTGAACCAGGGGCCCAAATCCAATAACACTTTGAACTGTTGTGGACACCTAAATTTCAAGCCCGCCAAACCGGCCTAAACACCCATATTAATTTGGGCATTCAAACTAATCTGGATAGCGAACCAGAATTGGGCACCTCACTTCCTCCGTCGCGGGCACCTATGAGAGATGCCGCTCCAATAGCTCGATGCATTAGGAAATGCGCCACCCTATTCCAGAGCACACAACTGCTTGTCACCCTTTTTGCAAATCGGAGCACTGCCTTCCTCATCACCTTTCTGTGGGCACACCTCCTCCCTCGTTGATGATAAAAGATCGAGCCAGCAACTCCGTCGCACACTCGCACTAGCTGGACTGGCCCCCAGCCGCATACACTAATCTTCCTCCAGTCGCTTCCTACCTAGCTGGATCCTCTGCTAATACCTAACTAGAGAGGCAGCTTCACTTCAATGAGTCTTAATGGAGAGAAAAACCAAATGAAAATTCGTCAGTCATATATTTTCTAGAGAGAGAGAGAGAGAGAGAGAGAGATAGAGATGGAGAGCCATATATTTTTTGAGTCTGCATTAATGAAATAAACCAACCCTAGATTATTGACAAGTGAATTAAGTCTTAGTTTGGGAATGCTTTTGAAACTGCTTTTGAGATCAAAAGCGCTTCTAGAAATGTTTGGGTTGTTTGGTAAACTGTCAAGAAACAGCTTTTGATTTCAGCTACAAAATGGAGAAGCTACAATTCGTAACTTTTGATTTCAGCTTCTGCGGGAATCAAAGTCAAGATGCGGAGAATTAAATGAAATTTTGATCAACTCTCCGAATTGTCCTCAGGCTTCTCTCAAATTGATATCCTTCTCAATCTCTTACACTCCTCCCTCTGGAAAACCCCCGGCAAAGATCTCGATGGCTTCATCTACAGCGCCTCCACCTCTTCCTCTTCCCGCTTCGTCGACTCCTTGAATTCCTTTCAGATCCAGTTCCCTGAAGGCTTCTCTCCCGCCGGTCCAGCCTATGCCTCCTCCATCCACCCTGATTTTCCCTGCAGACGACCACCGACACCAATGCCCTGCTCCCAAAATCGATTCTTTGTGTTGCTTCTTCGAACACCAAGGTTGGGAAAGTGGCTGGAGCTGAAATCTGGAAAAGAAAAAGAGGAGGGTTTTGTGTGGGTAAGAGCAGCGATGGTGGGAAGAAGGGAGGGGTGCCCAATTTGAATTACGTGGTGACCATGGACAACTTTGTGTTAGATTATGAGTTTGATGCTAATGCCTTGAAACCTAAATCTGAACCCAAAACCCAATGTTTTTTTGTAACAATAGGTGGCTCACCCATATCATCAAAGGTATGCCTCTCATCCTCTAGATCCAGGTGCAAAATTAAAAGCAAGATGGTAGGATGGATCATTCTTCTTCAGTTCTATGTGTAATTTGTAATTTTTGGATGATTTCTTTCTTCTCATGTAATTTTTGGATCATTTATGCTTGGAATATCGGTTTTTTAGTTTCTTTGGAGAAAGGTGTAAAGGGTATGTTTGATTGAAAGGAAATGGGAAGCACATGAATTTTGGTTGGGTTTTCTTGTTTTAATGATTTAAGGAATCTGGGGGGGAAACTTCAACTGAAACTCAATAGTGTTTTTAGTAGCAATGAGTGTAAAGTCTAGTTCTTTCCCCTTACTTGGAGGAAATCTATGTTTAATATATAGTTGAGCAATTTCAGCTGAGGGAACAACACATTTTCAAAGTATGTTCAAGAATGTGTGGTAAGTATTTGGTAGATGCAGTTTGAAGTTATCTTTGTTCAGTACTGTGTTAGAAGTTTTCTTTCATTTGCATCTTTTTTAATGTCAAGAATAACTTTCCATTTCCCCCCGTAATTTTAGATGGAATTGTTTCTTTGTTCTGAGGTCACTCATATTGAAGATTTTAGTTATATTTTTCAAATTGTGATCTCTCATAGTGGTAATATAGAGTAGTCTTACAACTCTATGAATAGCAATGTGGAAGCAAGGAAAAACATTGCGATAAAATGTTTTGTGAGTTTTATGTTCTTATATATGGGTAGAGAATAGCAACACTATTAATAGCTTTGGCCTTTTTCTGCATTCTTCTTGTGAGCTTCCCCTGTATAAATGAGATTGTTTGTACCAAAATAATAGTTTTTATGCTTGCTCATGTTTTAGTAGCAGGCCAGAAGTTGATGCTTGTCCATGCTTTCATTGTTTTAGTGCCAAATACTTCATCTGGCTGAGATTAATTTGTTATCAGTTGAACTTGTTTAGGTTTCATATTATATCTGTGTGATATATAGATCGTTCTTTTGGTTTGTTGGTGATGCATTTGGAAGGCTTATCTGGTATTTACTAAAGGTGGTCATGTAGGAACTACTTGAACTACTTGGGACACCTGTTTTCTTCATAGTTGATTTGTGCTTGAGCAATTGGTGTCTCTTTTTCATACTTTTGAACTCATTTATCTTGATAGTCTGTTGCCTAGCATCTTTATATGACACAAGGAGAAGTCTACACTAGAGAAATGCAATGCTCTTTTAACTTAAAAGAGGATCATGCAAACCTGGTGTCTAGAAGAGACATTTATATTGGGTGTTACCAAGGAGGCATGAATTGGACCAATCTTCCTGACATGTCTAAGTGGCTTGAGCAGGCTAGGAACGACAATGTAACTCAGTTCAACTAGTCGCATGCCTTCTAGTGATCGCCTTGAGCTTATATGCTCTCGCTTTATTTGGATCAAATAAAAATATAGTTCAAATATTCTGGACTTATTTTGTGTAATAGTAAAACAATAATATGCATATTGAAGGGTTTAAAGTAATTCTCTTATTTGGTCCAACCAAGGATACAAGAATAATACATGAGAAATTTTTTTATTTGGTATGGTTACGTAATCAAAAAATAAAATTATGTATTTTAGTAGCATATTTTAGCATGTATGACCATTTTAGTAATTATACCCAGCCAAAGCACTTTTGTCTTGCAATTTACCAAACACCTAGAAATTGCTTTTCGTTCTCACAACATTTTAAAAAACAGTTTATCAAACACCTCAACATACTGCTTCTTCTCACAGCAAGTTCGGAAGTGCTTCCTCTCACAGCAAATTCGGAAGTGCTTCCCCTCACAGCACATCAATCCCAAACTAAGCCTAAAAGTAATAAGGGAGTAAAATAGACTAGAGAGTAGTTAATTATTTAATTTTTGGCGAGGATACAAAAGATTTCATTTGCCCAACTCTAATGGGATTTTCGGTAGAGTAGTTTCTTCTTTTTTCTTTTTTCTTTTTTCTTTTTTCTTTTTTCTTTTTTCTTTTTTCTTTTTTCTTTTTTCTTTTTTATGAGAAAAGACTACAACAACAAACTAGATACGATCTTCTATACGCACCCCGTGCTGGACAAGTCAAAGCTAAAAGCTGAGAGAGTAGATAGAGGAAGACCATGTTGCCAAATTTGAGTATCTCCAAAGGATTGACCATAATTTGCCAATACATCCGCCGTAAAATTTGCTTCTAAGAAATTATGATGGAAATAACATGAAGAGAATGAATTTTTGAGCTTGAGAATGACATGGCATGGATAACTGTTTTAATCCACCAAGGGGGGAGGGAGCACAAGAGCCGTTGACGCAATCAATTATAAGTTTGAAATCTTCTTTCACTTGAATATGCTAAAAACCAACATTATTTTCTTGAATAAGAATTTCTCTTAAAGTCAATGCTTCGGCAAGGGGAAACCATTATTTTTCCATGTCTTCGGCTTAGAGCAACTCCAACAGGTTCCCCATATTTTGATTTTTCCTTATTTTAGGAAAAAAATGAGCATCTTTTGCACCAACAGATTCTTTAAAACTATCCCTATTTTAGAGATAAAGAGGAAAGAGAAAACCAAATTCCCTAAATTTACCGCAATCTCAAAAATTTAAGGAAGAATTATGGAGATTTTAGAGATTGCTGTAAAATAAGGAATCTGTTGGAGTTGGAGAAGAAAAAAAGGCTAAAACTTTGACTTTTAATTACTTCCCTACAATATAGAAATGAGATTCAAATTTGCTCACCACTAGCCCATAGGTGGTGATACCACCACCCAATATAAAGCTGCCATGTATGATAATCCATAACTATGAGCGTGGTGGTATCACCACCTAGAGGCCAGTGGTGAGCAAATTTAAATCCGCTTCCCTATCATTTCTATGGATTTAAATTTGCTCACCACTAGCCTCTAGGTGGTGATACCACCACCCAATAAAAAGCTGACATGTACAATAACCCATAACTAAAGACTAACTATGGTTAACTTAATAAATTATCAGGAAAGAATAAAAGTAATTTAATAATAATAAAACTAATATACACTATTATGGGATTATTCATTAAATAAAGAAATCCTTTTTTTTTTTTTTGAGAGAAACTGTCAACTCAGATTAATTAGGAGGTAAACTCCTTAGCAAGTACATCAACAATACAATCTGGAGGCTCTAGACCCCAAAATAAAGAACTAGAAGAAGAACAAGCAAAACTAGCTAAAGTATGAGCCACAACATTAGCTTGACAATAAGCATGAGTGAAATAAGAACCCGACATCTGCTGAAGATGGAAGGTAATGTCATCATACACACGCCCAATGAAGGAAGTATGGGGAATGACTCTCAGCTTTGTAGCATGAAAAAGAGTAAGAGAATCCGTCTCAAAAATAACAGGAGAAAGGCCTTGCTGCATAGCAAGTGAGACGGCCTCCCTCCCAGCTAAAGCCTCAACCTGTTCTGGAGAAGAGACATTAGTAACTAGAGCATGATGACCTCCCAGACATTTCCCCATATTATCACGGATAATAACACCAATTCCCCCTGAACTGGTATCTTTATGAAATGCACCATCAATGTTAATCTTAACCCAACCTGCACTCGGACGTTGCCGAGGGACAACAAGTCTATTGCCTCCCCCAGAGCCCTTGCCATGATACTTCTGGTACTCCTGAAACCGCACCGCCAACTGCACCACTACATGATTCACCTCCAAACTTTTATTATCCCATACCCTATTATTTCTCTCCCTCCAGATGCCTCACAAACTAAACAAAAAAGTTGCCCATAGTTTAGGAGATAAATTAGAAGCACAATGCACTAACCAATCCGTAAAATTTAGCTGCATAGCATCAAAAGAGTAAGCAACCCGTACTACACCAGATACAACATTCAACACTCCTTTCACATATGGACAAAGTCTGCAAATATGTTCAATTGTTTCATCCCCTATGCCACATAGAGTGCAAGAACATGCCTCCAAAGGGACCTGTTTCTCAATCAATCTAGCTATAGTTGGTAAGCAATTATTCAACACCTTCCATAGAAAGATTCTAGCCGTACCTGGAATATTAGTAGAACAAAGTTTCTTCCAGAATTCTTGCATCTGCACAGATGCCTCCTGCACTCTCTCCTCCTCCATTAAGAGTCTATAAGCTCTCTTGACCAAAAACAAACCTTTGGGATCAAAATGCCGCACCCAGCAATCGTTCACCCTACGGTTACTCAAGGGAATAGATAAGATAAATGGAATATCATCAATATGGCAAACCTGATGCACCAACGCTTCGTTCCACCTACCTTCAGTATTAAATAAATTGCTTACTCTCCATTCCTCATTCCAACCCCCATGAACTGGTACTAAACGAAATGGCGCCGCTCTAGGTACCCATGGATCGGATAACAAAATATTAGCCCCATCTCCCACTTGCCAACGAGCCCCTTTGACCAAAACATCTCTAGCATCAAAAATACTACGCCAAGAGAAAGAAGGGGATGGATGGTGTTCCGCCTCCCAAAAAGAAGAATCTGGAAAGTACCTCGCTTTATACATCTTGGCAATCAGAGAATCCGGATACTGAATAATTCTCCAACCTTGTTTAGCTAGCATGGCTCGATTAAAAGCATATAAATCATGGAACCCCAAACCTCCTTCCTCCCTTGGATGACAAAGGAATTGCCAAGACTTCCACTGAATCTTCCGTTGCTCATTATTACTCCCCCACCAAAATCTAGCACACCTCTGCTGAAGGTTATCACAGAAATTCTTTGTTAACTGGAAACAACTCATAGCATATGTAGGCAAATAAATCCTAAAACCTTTCGTCTTCTAATTGCTCTGGCTTTTCTTTTTCTCCAGTTCACTGTTATATTCGTCTTCTACCATCAGTCCATCACTTATCATCATTGTCTTCTTTATTTTATTTTTTTTCTCTGGTTCACTCTCACAAACTTTTGCAGCTTCTTGGTTCTTCATCTCCATCACTTATCACCATCATTAGCCTCTCCCAATTTCTCATCGAGCACTTCGACTATTCCTCAATTGTTCATCATCTTATATTCCGATGGACAAATGCGGAATCCCTGCAACTTTTGTTCAAGTGATTTTAATTCTACAATTTTGGTCATTAATTTTGTTTTTCAAAGAAACAGAATACAGTGAGGTATGGATTTGAGATACTGCACACGATCTCATATCATTCTTATTGCCGACGGAGGCTTTGGCTGGCTGGATGTAATCAATAAATCTCTCCCTGGAAATTGATACAAAGAACAAACACTAAAGGTAGAATAATAGATGGAGCAACAAAGCAGCAGGAGGTAGAATAGAACATATGGGTGGCCTTAGCAATTCCATAGCAGACCCAAATATTAGAACTAGCCATAAGGAATAGACCAAAGAAGACGATGATGATAAGTGATGGACTGATGGAGTGATGATAGAAGACGAATATAGTAGTGAATTGGAGAAAAAGAAAAGCCAGAGCAAATTAGAAGACGAAAGGGTTTAGGATTTGTTTATTTTATGAACAATCCCATAATAATATATATTAGTTTTAATATTATTAAATTACCTTTTCTCTTTCCTAATAATCTATTAAGTTAACTATAGTTAGCTCATAGTTATGGGTTATCATACATGGCAGCTTTATATTGGGTGGTGGTATCACCACCTATAGGCTAGTGGTGAGTAAATTTGAATCCTAGGGAAGCTATTGGAGTTGCTCTTGGGTGACCATTCTTCATCTCTGATAACAAAATCCAATGCTCCTTGTTAAGATTGGCTAACTGACCCATCAAAATCAAACTGTGAGGAGGAGCTTTCTATCTGATGGTTTGAACATTCCCTGTTTACCTTTGATTCGGAAGGTTTTGACTCCAAAATCTAGAACCAATAGTAGTAGTAGTATACACAACTCTAGCAGGCCTTGGACTAATGATTCTGAAAACCATGTAATTTCTTGAGGACCAAACCTGCTAGGAAAGCATAAAGAATTTTTCCAAACCTTGCTTATCACAAGACTCATCAACAAAGTGCGCTTGAAGCCATTGAATAATTTCACCATTAATATTAGGAAGACAATCAAGATTTGAGAGTCTCCAAACATCTTGAGAAAAGGGACATGTGCAAAAAAGATGATTAGAAGTTTCAGCATTTTGCCTCACATAGGGCAAGAAGTATATCATTAGTGCTATTAAAATGTGTGCAATCTATCCTTTCTCTGAAGTCTCCCTCTTATAAGGAACCAACAATTTTCACTTTAGATGGCAGATTCAAGTTCCACATTATTCGCATAAGGTCATGGTTATGCATATTAAATTGCAATCAAGTTGCAGATTTAATAGTAAAGAGACAATTAGTAGTAGGTCTCCAGATAAATTCATCTTAACACTCTTCCGTCCAAAGGAAGAGGAATATTCATAATTTGGTTCACCGTTCACCGTATCATGGTCAAGGACAGATAACATTTAATTTGTCCAAACTACCACTCATGATAATAAAATCTGCAATAGCGACATTCCAATCTAAAGATTGTCTTTGAGTATAATCCATTGAGGGAGGACTCAGAGCACCGGCGTAAAAGTTGATTATAAATATCAAAAGTTGAGATCGATCTCATCTTAGAAGTGTTGGGTCACTTACACTATCGGTGCATAGAAGAATTTCCATCATTAATTAATAAGATTAAAAAAATTTGGCATCGTTCTTCTCTGCTCCTTGAGGTCACTAGAGGGATATCATTTATTATTTTTTTTTTTTAAAGGGGTTTGGAACCCAGCCTAGCTAGCAGGCTCAGCCCCACGCCCGGTTCTCTTTATTAAACTAATATTAAAATTTTGCATCGGGGGGGGGGGGACATAAAACCTGAACCCCGAGCTACAGTAGAGCTATTACAATAATCCTCGTAGAGTACATCCTGAATAATAGCAGGAGTCTCATCTAACCACACATCATCAATAAAAGATAAACTAGCAAGGTGTGCAAGCCTATGTGCAACACCATTTGCGTCACGGTAAATATGTCGAATTTCCACATATTGAAAAGCAGTCAAGTACTCCTTACAATCATCAAAAACCCGACTTACCTCCGAGAAATTCTTCTCCTCATTGCATAATTCAAAAGATTGTCGGATAAAATTAGGATTTCCCATGACTTCATATTTGGATTAAGATTTGAGAATAACTCTAAGATTGGATCCTATATGCATTTTTCTTTGGGTTTGGGAGACATCAAATTACATATATTTTATAATGCCACAGACAGCCACGCCAATAGTAGATAACTAGAAACAAAGATTCTATAATCACTCTGCAATTGAGTACTAGAAAAATTAGCTACTTCATTTATAAAATTTAAAAAATAAAAATCTATTGATTTTCTATCTGTGATTAAATCGGAATTTTTCCAACTCCGATACTGCTTTTAAATAAATGATAGTATAGATTATAAATAAGATGCTTGCAGTATAGTTTGGCAGATGCATTTGATTACATTCAGCGGCTTAAGCCATCATGCATTGACGTATAATATGTAGAAATGTTCACAAGTTTATTAGAAAACATGACCATCATGCTCAATTATTTGATGACTGCTGATGATGATAGTATGTCTTTGAAGATGGTGAGAGAGCCATCATGCTCGTAACTTCATTTTGATTTCATTGCAATTTGTGTTTTAAGATGGCAGAGAGCCACTTGTGACTTCATGTCAGCAATTGCATTCTTGGCCGACATTTATTGTTTGTATAGATGGTTCAAATTTGACAGCACTACTCCGAGAGAATAAGACTAAGATGTCTGTTTCATTGAGAAAATGGATGAGGCCGGCAGCCTACTACATGTAATCTATTAGTAATAGTTAGTGAACTGCATACTGGTTTTGTTATTCTGAAACCAAACCAATCTTTTGTTTACCAAACCAAACTTTTGTTCTAGTGAACCTCAGAATTAAGCGGTGCACATATAAAATGCCTCAATTCATTTCATTCATAATCGAGTTTTATTACACCTTGATCTAGTTAAACAAGGTACGTTGAAAATCTTGAGATACAAGCTCACTTATTTCATAACTAATCATTTCTTTTATAAAAAGAAATCTGTAATGGCTTTATTTGAAGGAAACAGAAATCCTAGCCTCTGTGCTTCCTTGCTTTATTTCTTGTATCGATGATAATCAATCCTCCATGTTATTTGACACTGAACCAAGGAAAATGGAAAGCAGTTAAGAAGTTTGAATATATGATCAATATGACATTGCAATTTAGGCGACTGATAGCATGCAGTTCTCCAAAAGGAAAGAAATAGTTTAATTGAGAAATGAGAGGCTTACTCCTGACAGTTGGTGTTCTTTGAGATCGGAATTCCAATGTCTACTTTACACTCGGTTGGGAGAGCAGCAGCTGCAGCTGGATCAACATTTGGGATGTGAGCAGCTGCTGTCTTAACACATCCACAGGCCTCCTGCCTGTCCTCGGTGGTCGGGGTGAGTGTCTTGATGTCACTCACCCCACGGCAGCACTCCTCTGTGGGTTCAGTAGCCTTGCCAGTCAAGTAGGGAATGCAAGGAGCCAACAACCGGTTCACTTGGGTGCACTCAACTGCCTCCCCTTGATGCACCATTAGGTGAACCGTGCCTAGCACAAGAAACATTGAGATCACAATGCCGTTCATGATGAATATTTCTGTTATGAAGTAATACTTAAGAAATTGGATGAGCTTGTGTATTTGTGCCTTGGGGAATATGAAAGGTTCAGATGGTGAATATCTATATATAGTAGTTCAGGGATCATGATGTATACAAAAACAGTTATGGAACTTTGGCCTCTTCTATCCCCTCTAATGTCACTTGGATTTATCATTTGCAGAAAAGAGGATAAGCTTTCGGCTCTGGTCTTTTACAATTTCAGTTAGCTATTTGCAGCTTTTGGCTCATTTCTGTACTCAACTGATGAAGAAAAGTATCTTTCTTGAAGGCCCTATTAAGCCATTTTTATCTCTTCAAGGAAACTTTATTTGCACCCAAAACGGCCCTCAATTTATACTTCATGACTAGGGAGTTCAACAAAATGGAAATTAAAAAAAAAACAAAACAAAACAGGTATTTTCATTTTATTATTATTTTGAAGAAGAGGTATATATATATTTGGTACAAAGAGGCATATATTCTTTTGAGACACTTTATTTATTTATTTATTTATTATTATTATTATTAGTACTACTACTACTATTCATTCGCGATATAATTGAAGCAACACATTTTGATCATAGTTTACATGAATACATTCTGTGATGTTGCATTGTGCATAAATTTTTGAGGCCAGTAATGGGTGTCCAACTGTCCATCAAGTAATGGGTATTTCAAGTTCAAGCACAAATGCCCATTAATGATTGGGAATCCAAATTCGACCACTAGCATCAAGAATTAATCATCCGTGAAGTTTGCAGATATTTTCAAGAAGGGAGAATTTCACAAATGTTGTAGGAGAATGGAATTGTGTTTATTATTGATAATATGTTGCCTTTTAAATAGGGAGTTACAAGGTATCCAAAAAGGTAATAGAATCTGATTACAATTGAATACCTAGAACACATTCCTATTACAACTCTAAACCCTAGTTTGTAGAGGCATACATTATGTCGATATCCTTCAACACTCCCCCTTGTGCCGCTCAAACTTGGTAACAAAAACCCTGCCAGGTAACAAAAACCATGTGGGACAAAAATAACCATGGTCGAAGGACAAAAAGAGCACAACACGTCCTTCACTCTTCGAGATCGAACATGTAGACATCATGCCTCCCCCTGATGTCAATATCTCCCCCTGATTGCTACAATCATGGGAGTTCGGATAACTTTTCTCAATCCGATGCTCTTCACATGTTTCTCGAAGGTGGATTTTGGTAACGACTTAGTAAATAAGTCCGCTACATTATCCTCTGATCAGATTTGGTTCACTTCAATATTTAGAAATGCTTGTTGTCATTTTGATGTAGGGGAGGAGGAGCACGGAGGGTGGCATTTTACCTTGTGGGGTCCGATCCCACACTTCCGTCATTTCTTTTCTCTCTGTAGGGATAAAACAAGCCCATATCAATCGTACCTCTCAAATATCGAAAGATTGTCTTTATACCAATCTAATGGCGTTGCGTTGGTGCGGGGCTATGTCTAGCCAACAAGTTCATAATAATTGAGGTGTCCGGTCTTGTATTGTGCTAAGTACAATAATGCGCCTATTGTACATAAGTAAGCACTTCTGCTATTAACACGTCTTCGTCATCATCCCTGGGACGAAACTGATTCCTTTTAGGGTCAAGACTACGGACGATCATGGGAGTGCATCTTTGACTTTATCAAAATGCAAAGCATCTATTGACACGGTATATAAGTTCTGAATCTAGACAAAACCGTGTTCTCCCAAGGTCCTTCCTCTCAAACTCTAATTTCAGGTGTTCAGCGGTTTCCCTTAACTCTCAAGGGTTCCAATTATGTTTATCAACATAAACCGCGACAATTGCAAATCCGGAACTTGTCATGGAAACGCATGGGCATAGTTCATCATATCCCTTCCCAATCAAGTAGTCATTTTAGTGAGCATTTCAACCTCGTTGCAAATACGCTCCGTGGTCTAGAGCCACTTGACTTGGGTCAATGAAGTCCACAAGAACCTTCATTATATTCCATATCTAGATCCCCATAGAGATACGTAGTGACCACATTCGTAAGCTACATGTTCAGTTATTTGGAAACTACCAAACTGATAAGGTAGTGGAGTGCAATGACATCCATTACGAGAAAATATGTCTTCTCATAGTCGATTCCAGGGCGTTGTGAGAAACCTTGCGCCATAAGGCGAGATTACCATCTCTTTTTCTCATCAAGCTATCTAACGAAGACCTATTAATGTCAATAGGTTTTATGTTAGGAGGTGTTTGCATCTCAGGCCCGAAATCCTTCCTCTTCGTTAGTGAATCCAATTCAACCTGGATCGCATCTTTCCATTTAGGCCAATTTTCTCTACGTTGGCATTCTTCAATGGAGTAAGGTTCGATGTCATTGGTCCCAATAATTCCACGTCCTCATGTACACTAGTGTAGTTCGTAGAGATCTCTATATTCTGAGGAATTGGTTCTAATATTGAGGCGTCCCCCAACGATGTCTCTTGGACATAACCACAATCCAAAATATTCTCATGAGACGGATTTTGAGTATCAATGATCAATAGATCAAGTTGTGCCAAACTCGCTCTCTTCTTAGGGCGAGAATCCATCAAACCTATGGGTCTCCTACTCTCTCTAGCGGAACCCATGGCCTATGACGCCATTATGCCACCTTTGTGGCGTCACCATACCACCATCCATGGTGGTGTTGCCGTACCCATCTTCTGGGTGGCACCATGTCCTCTTGTGGGGACATCAATCCTTGCAGGCATGTTTGCAGCAGGTATATGTGATCTCGTCACTTTTAGGGGATCAAGATGAGACATAGTGGGGACAGACCACGACAATTCCTGTCGTTCCTGTTGAACATTGACGTTCTAATCTCCCCCTAACGACGGGAAGTCTGTCTCATCAAAGTGACAATTCGCAAATCCAGCGAAATAGAGATCGCCTGTCAAGGGTTTTACATAGCAGACTTATAGTTGGAGGCCTATGACCAACACAAATATATATATATATATATATATATGCATTCATTGCAATGACTCATGTTGATACGCTGTGGCGGCGCAATTGGCACATAAACCACGCACTCAAATATGCATAAGAACGAGATATTTAGACTCGAACCCAGTCACTAGCTGTAACGCAAATAAAAGTTGAGTGGATGTTATGAGTCGTAGACAAATGAGCATAGTTGCATGCGATATTGCATAACCCAAGCGGAAATATTGGTGTGCATTACCAAAGTCCGGGCTACCATCGTAGTCTTTTAATGGTGGCTTTTCCGCCAGACCAATTGGATGTGTACATAGGAATATGATACTTGATATCAATACCCAATGATATGCAATAGTCATCGAAAATTGTGTATGTAAATTCTCTAGCATTATCAAGTCAAATTGACTAAATGGGATGATCTGGGTAGTGAGCCCATAGCCATATGTTATGTGCTAGGAGTGTTGTATAAGCAGCATTATGAGTGGATAATGACACAACACGTGACCAGCGTGTTTGCGTATCAACCAACACAATAAAACATCTATACGGTCCGCAAGTTGGTTGATCAAATCCACAGAATTTCCTTTGATTCTTTATGAGAATGGAATTATTTCTCAATCTCCTTTGCATAGGATGGTCTCAGTCCTAAATAACAAGCTTTACAGAATGAAACATGGGCCTTATAATCAACCAATGAAGGTTTTGGTTGAGCCAGAATGTCACAAATTACTTCGAGAAGTAGAGAGAGGAGCCAAGTCTCCATACATGGCGTCAATGCCATGTATTGGCCGCAGGGGGTAGGCGGTGCTGGCCATGTGTGGCCAGTCTTGCACAATCATAGCGCCATGAGGCGCATGTGCAGCTCCTCGAACCAATTCTTGGTCCTTACTTCTCTTCGTTCTGAAAATGGATGTCCGTGTAAAGTCTTTCATACACGGATCATCATGCCAAAGCCTATATGTGTCAGAATCCCATAAGTCGTCTCTCATGACATGGTTGGATTCAATAACTCAAATGGTGATTGCATACAACCCACTAGAGTGACACATAAGTTTCTCTAATAATCGTTTATATCCGTAGTCATTAGAGGTGATGCAAAGGAACTCTGTCCATTCTCATAATGTGTTTCCACATGAGAACCATTGGCTCTTATATAATAAAGTTCGAATTAAGGTATGTCCAAGACATTAAGTTAAAGAATTGACACTTTATTAATAGCCAATGATTACATCAAAGTTTCCAAAATCTAATCCAAAATAAAATCAATCTAAGACACATTGTAGTCACTCTATTCGTTTGGTAACTCCAATCAAATATGACCAGGAAAGTAGAGAGAGATGTTGGTGGAGCGAGGCTCTCTTAAGTACCAATAATCTCAATGACTTTCCTAGACATCACATTTTATTGGGTCCGCCACATAAGAAAGAGTTAATACAATTGTCATTTTTTGACTAAGGCATATTGCCATTACAAAAGTTCTTGGAAAAAATAAAAGGACTAATCTAATCAAAGTCTGTTGCATCCTTGTGCACTTTATCTTCAGCTTTGAAGTCCTCTATGGTGAGATTGACATCTCCACCATCTTCTTCTTCTTCTGCAAGGTACACTTCTTGCTCTCTCAGGTCCCTGTATGCCCTGTATCTTTCAGCTAGTTCCTCGCTTGCCTTGCATTGCTTGAACCAATGCTCAATTGATCCACATCGATGACACACATCATTGTGGTTGCCTCCCTTTAATTGAGGCACGTTGCGGGTTTTCCCTAGGAGGGCTGGTGCCACCACCACGACCCATGGCACCACCATTACGGCTAGGGATACGACGACCCCCTCTCCCACGTGTGGCATTACCACCACGTGTATCCACACCAAACTTGCGGTTTCTTTCCTGGTTAGGGCTGTTATATGGGCCCATACGTCCCTCATATCCCCGATTCTTAGGGTACCGCTCCTTGCGCTCTCCTTTGGGTGCATTATAATTCGCCTCATGAACGCTCTTAGTTCCAATGGGCCTTGAATTATAATTCCTCACGAGTATGTTATCATGTTTCTCAGCTACAAATATAACATTGATAAGCTGATGAAACCTCGTGATCCATCCAGCATTGACTTTAGTACGGTATTGCTTTGATACCACAATGGCTGAAACGAGGAAGGTGGAGAGAGTTTTCTCAATTAGCTCTTGCTATGTGATAGGTTGTCTACAAAATCTCAACATGGACTGTATGCGAAGAGCTTCTGAATTATATTCAGCAATAGACTTGAAATCAGCAAAGCGCAGATTGTTCCATTGAACCTTCAAGTCAGGGAGGAAGGAATCTTGGACATTGCCAAAGCGCTCTTCTAGCGCTACACATAACTCTCTTGCATTCTTGATCGACATATACTCCAATCTGAGTGCCTTGTCCATATGGCGTCGCATCAAGATAACTGCTTGAGTATGCTTTGTAGGTGTTCGTACGAACACAAGATCCGGGTTAGGTGCCTGGATTATGGGTAATATTCCCTTTGAAGTGAGATGGTTCTCAACATCGGTTACCCAACTGTGGTAATCCGAGCCTGTTGAGTCAAGCATGGGAAAGTCGAGTCTAGGTTCATTCGACATCCTGAAAATAAGAAGAGAAGATATATTAGTTTCGGAGTTAAACTTCCATGAAAACTAAAAACAATAAGATTTCCGAGCTATGCTACCAAGAAATCAATTTCCAAGAATCTTTTTTGGATTAGACCAAACGATGATGTTTTAATATGGTCACAATTTGATGCTTGTGGACGCTCTTAGTCCAAGCATTATGAACACTCTTAGTTCATACGAACGCTCTTAGTTCGTTTAATTATGAACACTCTAAGTTCATACGAACACTCTTAGTTCGTTAAGCGAGAATCCCCACAATTTCACTTTGTTAAATACTCAAAACCATTTGGCAACATATATTCCAATATTTGCAGAAAATAAAAGAATGTAAAATACATGAAAACAACAACTTTAATTCACAAAAACTTGCGTGATGGTTCTTGGCTTGAAGACACGCGCGTGTTGGAGCAGGCATGTTTTTTTTTTCTCTGGGCCGTCTGTTCTTTGGGCTTTCCTCTCTTTTTTTTTTCTTTTCTTTCTCTTTTTTTTTTGGGCCGGCCGGGTCCCCTTTCCTTTTTTTCTTTTTTTTTCGTTGGGCCGGGTCCCTTTTTTTTTTTTTTTTTCCTTCTTTCTTTCCTCTGTTCTTCCTCCTGCAGCGATCGACTATTGTGCTGGTGCTGGTGCAAATCGGAGGTGGGAGGGAGGCTGCTGCAGTTCGCCGGTGGGAGGGAGGCTGCTGCAGTTCGCCGGTGGGAAGGAGGCTGCTGCAGATAGGAGGTTCTGGTGCTGGTGCTGGTGCAAATCAGAGGTGGGAAGGAGGCTGCTGCATTTCGCCGGTGGGAGGGAGGATGCTGCAGATCGGAGGTTATGGTGCTGGTGCTAGTGCAAATCGGAGATGGGAGGGAGGCTGCTGCAGTTCGCCGGTGGGAGGGAGGCTGCTGCAGATCGGAGGTGCTGGTGCTGGGCTGTTCGAGGCCTGGGCTGCTGGCGGCTTGGGCTGTTCGCGGCTTGGGCTGCTAGGGGCAGGACGCAGGGAGCGGCAGGAGGCCGACTAGAGGCTGCAGGAAGGCTGCAGGGAGGCTGCGGCAGATTTTGGTGTTTATGGTTTTAGGGTTTTTTTTTTTTTTTTTCTCTTTTTCGGCTAAGGTTAGAACTCGTGCTGATAACGTGTTGTAGGAGAATGGAATTGTGTTTATTATTGATAATAGGAGCCTTTTAAATAGGGAGTTACAAGGTACCCAAAAAGATAATAGAATCTGATTACAATTGAATACCTAGAACACATTCCTATTACAACTCTAAACCCTAGTTTGTAGAGGCACACATTAGGTCGATATCCTTCAACAACAAATGGTTACTCAACTATGACTCATTCGACACTTTGGTCACTCAACTATGACTCATTCGACACTTTGGTCACTCAATTTTCAAATATAACACTTTGGTCACTCAACTATTACTCTGTCAATCACTTTAGTCACCGACTGAACATTTTGTCTCACTTTACTCACTTCCTAATTATTCTAATTCAAACTTCTCAATTTTCATGATTGGTTGAACGAAAATATCCTTCATATTGTGACAAATAAAGTTTTTTTGATGAAAAAATTAACAGAGTAACTAAAGTGAATAACAGAGTTAAAATTGAGTGACTAAAGTGATGTATTTAAAAAGTGAGTGACCAAAGTGTCGAACAAATAAAAGTTGAGTGACCATTTGTGATATTCTCTCTTTCAAGAATAGATCAAGATTTCTGATGTAGGACAAGTTAAGGGTAGTTTGGCAAAAAAATAATAAAAATATATAAGCGATGTAGAATTAGGAAAAGTGTAATTTGATAATTGGTAATTCATGCTTCATGAGGCTAATAGCTTTTCATTAAAAAAAAGTGTGACTTTGGACTTTTCGGGTTGCTCGATCGAGATTGGATTGTGAAATCAAATTGGTGCATTTTTTTCAGAATATCCATTTGAGATGCATGATACCATTCTGAAAATACCCCTACAATAGTGCTCAGTGCTCTAGCTCATGGCAAACACAAGATTGGTCAACCTGAGAGAGCTAAGAACAAACCCCATTTTGCTGCTAAGCCAAAGAAAGGCAAAGTAGCATGAAGCCACGCAAGAATGCTAAATTGAAGGGTGTCAAACGGTTACGCCAAAATTTGTGTATCTAGTGGAGTCTTCTAACTCTAAGGGGAAGATTTAGTTCTTTTTTAATTTTCTAGACTACAGATTTGCTAATAGACAATAGACGGGAAAATTATTAGACTAGAAACTAGTAGGAGTTGGGACTCGAATTTTTGACATGAGGGCTCTATGATATGCCGCTCGACCAACCTTATTTAGCCAATACAACTGTAAAATTAATTTTCTCCATCATTGATTTTGAATGAATGTTATAAATCCTTGAATGTTGAAACACTAATTTACTATCTTAACAACACTCATAAACATTGAAGATGAAGAACATTGGAAACAAGTACTACATTATATTTTTATTAATAAACTTCTTCTTTTTTTAAGTAAGTAAAGGATTAGGCTATTAAGGTGGACAATTTAGAGAACAAGTCTTAATTATTACATAAATTTATATAAGAGCTAGAAAAAGACACTATATATGATTTAAAGATAAACTAGGTGCAAGCCCCGTGCGATGTTGTGGGTATATTTAGACACACATGATACATTATAGCTACACTTAAACTAAAACCACATTATACATCATACATTATACATTATACACGATTCTACATGTTCCAAAATCTAACATCTTATCCATATTTCAAAATTACATATACACTGTACACATCATATACATCAAAATCTGGTAACTTAGCTAGATTTGAAAAACTTACCTCGATTTGCAAAAAAATTGTTAGACATAGCCAAAAATTGTCTATGCTAGTAATTAAGATTAACTATTTTACATCAGATCCTTGGATAAGTTGTCAGCTGATTCTATGATGTCTCTACAAGACATAAACAATCATGTTGGTGAAAGCAAAGTGAAGTATAAAGTGTGAAATATGTAAAATGATGTTGTGTGTGTGTTTTTTGTATGCATAAATATAAGGTGTAATGCAGTTTAAAACCTATCCCATATTTGGTTGTTAAAATCAGTTTAAACCCAAAAATAAATAAATAAAAACCAATATATATAATTGGACGACTGGTTAGAGAAGAAATAGTGATGGTGATTCATAAATGGATAAGGGTCAAGGAATTCCTTAAGGGCAACTCCAACAATTGGGTGTCATACTAAAATTTGCCCAAATATAGGACTTTGCATCTCCAACAATTGATTTTAGGGGGGATTTGATTTTGATATTATAGGATTTGGGCTCATCCCAAGTCTCATATTTGAGACTTTTCCAAGACCAAAACCCAGTTACAGTGGGCTGGGACCACAGATAAATCAGACCCAGCCTAACCAAGAGTAAGACGCGTTGGGGAGAGAAAAGGCAGAAAACGCGTTGGAATTTAATTAGGGAAGGAAGGGCACGCGCTACAGTGTGATGGAGAGAGAAAAAGCATTGAATTAAGTCTGCTCTAGTGGGCCCCGCTTTCTGTTTGTGTCTCTGCTGACCGTTGGAACCCCCAACGGTCATGAAATGAATGGTTCTGATCTGTCCATTTTGAATATGGACGGTTCGATGTGAGGGTTTTTTTTTTTTTTACTCAAATGGATCTATTTTTAATCTGAGGGCTCAGATTTGAGGGAAAAAATTTGATCAATGGCTCTTATTAAATCAAGGGTTATTAATTCCATTTTTTTCCAAAAAAATAAAAATAAAAATAACCAGAAAATTGAGGGAAAAAATTATACCCATTGGAATAGTAAAATTTAAAAAATTCTATAAATATCAACCCATTTTTTCTATTTCCTCACCCCAAATATCCTTCATCTCCTTCACAATTTTTCATTCATTTACCCATCTTCTTGTTCTTAAATTTTATTTTTTTGTCTTGGAAAAAATGGGTCCAAAAAAGGATTCTTGGAGGCACAATGAAGAAGTTATTCTTTGCCAAGCTTAGATCACCGTTGGTGGTGATGGTTCCGTCGGAAAAGATCAAACATTAGATTTATTGTGGAATCATGTTTCGGAGTAGTACAATGCTACAAACCAGCAGGTTGCATAGATAGAATCCCTTCTAGTTGTCAGGCTCGTTAAAAGACTCATGATTAAACCCTTCCTTGTCCCCGAGGCTACTGAGAAAAACCCCGAGCTCCGCAAAAACAGGGGAGATTAGGGTTGGGAATAAAAGGATTTTCGGTGCCTATCTGGCGACGCACTCTCACTGACGTCGGCTTCCAGCCTCATCGGTGTATGATAGGTGTGGCTGGACGGGATGGTGTTTGGTTGGGGAAAGATGGTGGTCGGGTTTTATGGCTGCAGTATCTAGTTTTCTCTTTCTCTCACACAGGTTCAATGGTGGAGCGGGGCTACGGTGCAGATGTGCAGGGGCTAGACGCCTGTGGGGGACGGCGTTGTCGACCTGAGTTCCAAGACTTGGAGTCGACAACAAAGTCGTCTGTTGCTCAGTGGTGGGCTGTAATGAAATTGTTGGAGTAGCGTGGTTTGGTGTTCTCATTGGGCATACAAGCAGTTGGTTTCGAGATAGCCAACCTTGCAGGTTTCTGACTTCATATGGCGGTTTTCGGGATGCTAGAGTTGAATCTGAGGGACAGGAAAACGGTTCGCGGCAGTCTATTACTTTTCTTTGTTAGGTTTTTAACGTTTGGTTTTTGGTTAGGTCTAATAAGTCCTTCCTCATTTGAGCGAGGGTTTGTTTGTCTTGGTTTCATGGTTGTGCCATTGTTATAGTGTCATATCCAGGGACTAGTTGTTTTAATGTCGATGTTTTCTTGTTGTCAATGTAATGGGGAGATGCCCCTACTTATATACTGGCGGTTTTAGTATATGGAGTTGGAAGGGGATAGTCTCTTATTGAGGTTGGCAATAAGAATGTATCGGGACTCCTGGGATAGGTAGATCGTGTTGGAAATTTTGATTCGATATTTCAAAATACTTTGTTTAACTCCTACTTCATTGAAAAGCTATTTACTATACATTTATTCTAAACCATTACTAATTCATTATGTTCATAATATTAGGACATATTAAAGTTATGGGAGTTACGATATTCCAATAATTATCTTATTAAATTTGTATAATATCTCAAAGCCTTCTCATCTACTATATATACCTATCACTTCTTGGTCTTACATATACAATAAAATTCGTCATCTTCTATAGTTCTCTCCATAGCCATTTCTCTAGTGAGTTCATTCATATTCTAGAGTGTTCCTTGTTCTTGCTCTTCCATAATGCCAAAGGAAAAAATCAAGCATTTCTAGGATCCAAGTTTGCGAGTGTACGCTTACAAGGATTAAAGGTTATTGTACCCTGGAGGGTAGGGCACCACAAACCTGCTACACCGAGACATTGTCTCCGAGGGGCGAAATCTGCTCTTAAGGGCAGTGTTCACACGCCTCAACCACAAACTCTTTTTGAATGATCTGTCCTCCTGAAGCCTACAAATCCAATAGATAAGTGTTATGATTCTTGTTATTTTAGTCTATTATCACAATGAAATGATAATTGTTATTTGTTATTAATATATTGTATTTATGTGATTTTGTAGGAGATGAAATCCGGTGACGAATATAGCATCCATCGACCAAATTTTCCAACAATCTTAAGAGTAGATTTCGCCCCTCGGAGACAATGTCTCGGTGTAGCAGGTTTGTGGCGCCCTAACCTCCAGGGTACAACAACCGTTAATCCTTGTAATCGTACACTCGCAAACTTAGATCCTAGAAATGCTTGATTTTTCCCTTTGGCATTATGGAAGAGCAAGAACAAAGAACTCACTAGAGAAATTGCTACGGAGAGAAATATATAAGATAATGAATTTCATTGTGTGTGTAAGAGCAAGAAGTGACAGGTATATATAGTAGATGAAAATACTTAGAGATATGATGCAAATTTAATAAGATAATTATTAGAATATTGTAACTCCCATAACCTTAATATGCCATAATATTATGAACATAATGAAGTAGTAACGTTTAAGCATAAATGTATAGTAAATAGTTTTTCAAAGCATTGGGAGTTACACAAAGTATTTTGAAATACACAATCAAAATTTCCAACAATCCCCCACATATTTCAATTTCTATATATATAGTATTAATAGACAAAATCTTATTGGAGCCAAACAATAATGTATGACTGCATGTAAAACGGTTTTGTTTTTCAAGGGACAACAAAGGCACCAAATGAAAGGAATGAATGCAATAGATTAATAAGAGTCCGAGCATATTGAGATCTTATTTGAAAAGCAAAGCAGACATTTAACAATCATAAGCCAAAAAAAAAAATTTGAAGTTTAATGTACGATTAAGATGCAATGAACATCTTGCAATATGTGTGAAGCTAACTACCATAATAACCATTCCAAACCAAAATAACAAACTCATTCCTAGATATAACTCAGGATATAGCGTTGACTCCATCCTCAAAACAACCCATAATATGTTCTTTTCAAATTTTAGCGCGGAAAATTAATATGTTTAATGAGAAAGAGTTATACTCATAACAACTAAATGAATATCAGACTTATCTTTATGTCCAAGTTTTATTTCCAGAAGGGAAACATCCACTATAGCCCGGAAGAAAAGGTGATTGTGGTTAGAGTTGAGCCCCTATCAGCTCATGGTATCTGTAACCGCTGGTTGTAATCTTTTGGATTAATGAATTTTCTTTTCTTCTAAAAAAAAAAAAGTTGTCAGCCTCGTTGGAAGAAAATAAGTCCGGTATGTATGAAGTGGCACCAAGCTCTTAACAAAGTCGTACACTTTCAACGAAGAAGCGGCGAAAATATGGAGGATGAGGTAATTATATTGAAATATGTTCAATAATGATTTTTTTTATTTATTTATTTCTCATATAGTTGTTAAAAGTAAAATGCTCTTATATAGTTTATTGATCGATTTATACTAAGCTAATGTTAAACCCCGAAAATTTGTTATTAATTTATTAGAATTTCCTGGAATTAATAAAGTGTTCGTTAGTAGGATTTCGTGGTTTGAGGGTGGAGCGGAAGTGTTTCGGACGAATAATTACTCGAAACGTTTTATTTTCGAGGAGTCAAAGGGTTGACTTTTTATTCTTTGAATTTCTCCAAAAACTTCCTTCGCGAAAATCATAGAGTACATCGATACGAGTTCATGCATATATGGAAGACAAAAATCGGAGTTCGTATGAAGAAGTTGTGATCATCGGAAAACGTTTCTATTTTGGGGTAAATAGAAAAATTTGGGGAAAAAAATCAAAAAACCTTAATTTTCCAAAAACGGAAATCCGGATCCGATTTCTCTCTCAAGCCGCCCTCGAACCCGATTTCTTCTTCTGGCCGTATCTTCACCATCCGGCCACCAATCCGGCTGCCATCTGTTCCATTCGAACCGCCTCATCATTCTCCTTCAATTTGTGGTGGTGGTGCATGGCGATTCACCGCCAGGATGACGCAACACAGTGGCGGCAGGTTTTCGGTCGGCTATGATATCTCCCTTCTCCGGCCACCTCTAGCTGTGCCACCGGTCATTTCTAGAAGCCCAGGAAATGCTGATCATCCTCTCCAATTGGCTTGAACCAATTCACAGCAAGGAGGAAGAATTGATCAAAAAATCCAAATCGGGTTTCACAGAGTTCTTGAGCTCTCAAGGTAATTTCTTGCTAATCCTTTCATTTCTAGACTTTGTGCTAGTTGAAGAAGTTGTTGGGCTTGTTGTTGTGAACATTTTGGCATAGGTCTCTTCACCCAATTTGGGGAGTTTCCAGTGGCGCATGGAGCCTACACTCAACCATTGGCGACGGCACGTGGGGGAGCGTCCGACCAGTTTTTGGGTGTCTGTTTTCATGGTTGTCATCTACTCGTTGATGCAAGCATGTTGATATATCATGAGGTCAAGTTGTGGCCATTTGAAGCACGTTAGGTTTTCATAGTTTTAATTTTCTCGGTTTGCGATCCATGAGGATCTGACCATTGGATTTTCGTATATTTTTGATAAATTGATCCTAGAAGTGCTCCGAAAATCTTGTGAGGTCTCGGACGAAGTTTTGTCTTGATTGACGAAATTTTTAGGTTTTGGTTCACGTACTCAGTTCGAACCGTGACTGCTTTCGTTTTTAATCGTGACTGCTTTCGTTTTTAATCATGATCATCCCTGCACTTCTAATTTTCATCACTCGCATCCAAATCTCAAAGTTCCCTTAATTTGTGACTTTAGAAGCTGACATGGTGCTGACATAAGGGGCCACTTTTCAGACTTTGAACCCTCAAGCAGGGCAAAATTGACAGTTCCCTTTCCTGGTGAACTTTTCCTCAACCTCTCTCTCCCTTCGACAAACACAACCGTTCACTCTCCCATTTTCTTTCTTTCACTTCTCCACCACAAAATTCTCATCAATTGCACCCTAAATCCACCCACAAAAATCACATCACAATCCAATTCTCATCCATTTCCTCATTGGAATTCATCTTTGCTCAAAAGAGGGACTAAAGCAAGGACACGATTCTCTTTCTCCTCTGTCCACAACACAGCCTCAAGGAATTTAATGTAGTGCCTGACGTAGTCCTCGAAGAGAAGATCCAAGGATACCAAAAGAATCATGATCGCCGCTGCCATGGTGTTTATAGTGGAGGCAAAATCCTCACTGTAGAGAAGCTGTAGCACAAAAATGTAAGCTTCAAAGTGAGCCCTCGTGTTAGAAAATTTAAAATTTGGATACGGGTGATGAAAAGTGAAAGTGCAAGGATGATCATGATTAAAAAAGGGATCAGGGACCAAACTGAGGTTTGCCCCAAAGTTGAAGGAGACAAACTGAATTTCGTCATTCTTCTTATTTTCTAATTTAATCTAGCACAAGGGGAACAACTGCCCACTCAAAGCATCACGCAAGGTGCTAGAGATCGCGTACGACATACTCGTCAATGTTGAGAAAAATGAGGCGTCGTTGGCTCGACAAGAAGAGCTGAGGGAATCTAGTTCTAAGTGTGCTGAAGATGGAATAAGGTTTGGACTGTAACCCATGCAGAGTATTAGTTGGTCTATAATGGCGCCGAAGTTCCAACCTATTGGTTTCACCAGATCTCGGGATGAATGGAACGCGAAGCAGATTCGGCTGGAGCCTCTGCCATAGTAGGCTATGGAAATCTATGACAGAGGAGTGGAAGAGGTTTTAATTAGGGACCCAACGACGGAGGTTGGTGGAGGTTTCTCCGGCGGAGCTTATTATAGTAAAAAGTGGACTTTTGGATGTTCCCATTCTAGAATGTTCAAAATTGACGGCAAACTTAATTTTGAACCCTAATGTTTCATCAAAGAGTTCAATGCTTAAGGATTTTTTTTTTTTTTTTTTAACTTTGTCAAGGGGAATCCAAAAGCTTCCTAGGCCCAAGATAAACTCCTTCGGCGCATGTGAAATGCTCCAACTGTGCATTGCAGCACAGTGCCTGGCCACTTTGACAACTTCGAGGTTCGAACCTAGGTTGGGGAGCACACCCAACTAGGCAAGAACCACTAGGCCACTTGCAGTGGTTAATGCTCAAGGAAATTGAGGCTTCTTTTAGTGCAGTTTGAGTAATTTGAGCTCCCTTGTTCTTCTTAATAAGTTGACTTTCGAGATTGCGGGAAGTAAATCAAGTCCTTGATCTATTACGGGCTAAGCTAGGGTTGTTTCAAATCTCTCCAAACTGTCCAAAAATGTAGGCTTAAAGGGAGAGAAGGCCCATAGGTGTCGGGCTGCCTCGGTTTCATCAGGGGGTCAAACTCTACATGCAGCATCGACTAGGCCTAGGGGTGTGCAAAACACGGTACAAACCAGCCAAATCGGTCGAAACCGACCGATAAATATGGTTTGATTAAGGTTTTTTAGCGTTAAAATATGAAAACCGGTTCAATACCGAACCAAACCGTTTATGAATTAGCTTGGTTTGGTTTTTCTTTTACTTAAACCGCGAAACCCGAACAGACCTGTATGTATTAAATATAATACGAAAAAAAATTAAATTTATATACATAATATATATATATATATATATATTTATCTGTGGGTAGTCTTTTATAAGTAAGTTACAAATCTCCAATTATAATTTGATTCTCAAAATGATATACTACCATATTGAATCCTAGACCCAAAAGGCTTAAAACCCCAATAAGTGAATCATTTTGAAACTATTTATGATTTTGTTCTTTAAATGTAGTTTTGGATTTTGATTATTAAATTTTTATTATTGAGATTGAGTTTTAGTATTTTTACTATGAATTTTTCGTAAACAAAACGTCAATGTTGTATAGGTTAAAACCGCCTTTCCGACCGAACCAAACCATCTTTAAATGGATTGGATTGGATCGGATTAAGCCTATTTTCTTCGATGACCGGTTGTCTAAAATTTCTAAACCGCTTACTTTGGCATAGAGATGGTTTGAAGTCAAAACCGATCCAATCCAATCTGCGTGCAGCCCTAACTAGGCCTGTTTTGAGCCCTCATGCTAGGCAAGGTAAGAGGACCAAGAAAGCATACGTAGTGAGCAATAATAGTTTCTTGGTGGCAAATGTTCCGAAATCGGGTCTTGGACGTACTCCTAAACATTCTACCATGATGGACTCAATTTTGGCCCATCACAAGCCATGAGGATTTTGGGAACCCTAAGACAGTTCAAGGACTCAAAACTCAAAAGGCTTGTGTCCCTAAATTTTCCCAGTGTTATTTTCCTTTGTGAGACTCGTTGTACAACTGCAAAGATGGTAAATATTCATTTTCAACTCAGCTGGTCGAATGTTTTTACGGTTCCTTATACTTTTAGATAAAGGAAGAGTGGTAAAGAAGTTAGTCATAGTGGTGGTTTGAGTTTTTTATGATAAGAGGAGGTGGAGTTGTTTTTGAATACCTACTAGAATAAGCACATTAGATGTTGTGATTGGGAAGTCTGATAATCACAATAGGTGGAGATTTACGGGTGTTTATGGTTATCCCAATGTTGAAGACCATCACTTGACTTAAAGCCTAATTAAAACTATTGGACAACAATACTAGCTTCATTGGGTTCTTGGGAGTGGCTTCAATGAGATTGTCGCTAGTAGTAAGAAGGAGGGAGGGCAGATTAGAAGTGCGCATCAGATGGATGGTTTCAGGGAATCATCTTTTTTTTTTCTCTCTATGCCATATACCATAGTCTGGAGCTTGTTTTACATGGAGGGGTACTAGAGGTGGTGATGAAGTCAAAAGTCAGACTTGATAGGTTCTTAGTTATGCAAACTTGGCTTGATAAGTTCTTACTTTCTAAGGCTTAAAACTTGAATCCAAGTTGGAGTGATCATTTGCCTATTCTTCTCTAGATAAAACAACGCTTCATAAGGAAGTAAAAAAAAAAGGAAAAAAAGGTTTCGTTTTGAGGAACTGTGGCTCAGAGATGAGGATGTTCGAAGGTGCTGGAGGAAGGCTGGGAACATGGGAGATGTGATAACCCATTTTCCAGGGTTTTTACTAAAATTGATTGTACCAAACAAGTTTTGTTGGAGTGGAGTGAAGAAAGTTTGGGGACTTGAAGGAGAGGATTAAAGACACTAGTCCAAGACTTGCAGCATTCTATGATACCTCTTTGTCAGCCCCTCTTGACAATATCAGAATGGAAGCGGAATCAAAACTTAGTGAACTGCTTCAACAAGACCAAGATTTCTGGAAGCAACGTGCTAAAGTTTTTTGGCTTACAGATGGGGATGTATATAGTACTAGAAAGAGGAAGAACTTGCTTAAGGGTTTTTTTAATGAAGACAACAAACGGTACACTAATGATGAGGAGTTGGAGAACGTGGTTTTGTTCTATTTTCATTATTTTGTTCACTTATTCTCTCCCTACTAGTTTTGATCAGATTAACGAGGTTATTCCGAGGGTGGTAATGGAAGAGATGAATATTGATTTGATGAAGCCTATTTCTTTATTAGGAGGAGCTTCATGGTGATATAAAGCATATGCACCCTTCAAAAGCTCTACGTCTTGATGGTTTTTTACCATGTTTTTACCAACATTTTTCGTAGTAGCAGGGTCAGATATTTTGGAGGCAATTAAATTAGAGGTTTCATTGGGTCTGATAAGTAGACTAAGCAGATCCACCATACATACATTATGCATATTCCTAAGTTTAAAGATCCGAAGTATATGAACTAGTTGGGGCCAATCAGTTTGTACAATATAATTTACAAGATTGGCTCAAAAGTATTGAAAAATGTCTGAAGCCTCTTCTCAAGTAAACTATTTCCCTCCTTTAAAGTGCATTCTTTCCAGGGACACTGATTTCTGAAAACTCTCTAGTTGCGTTTGAAATCTCACATTTTCTTAAATGAAAAAGGCAGGGCAACAAAGGCTTTGGGACAGTAAACCTTGACATGAGTAAAGCTATATGATAGGATTAAATAGAGCTTCATGGAGATTGGTATGCTCAAGTTTGGTTACAGCCCTATTTGGGTTCAATTGATAATGTGCTGCGTTAAAACAGTGTCTTATTCCTTTGTGTTGAACGGTAAACCTAGAGGGATCGGAATCTCATCCCTTCTAGGAGTCTGAGCCAGGGTGACTCTATCTCACCATACCTTTCATTGCTTTAGGCTGAGGTCCTTTCACAACTTGTTACGAAAGCAGAGAAGTGCTTCATGGAGTTGAAATATGCATGCGCCATGTATTTGCCATCTATTTTTCGCTCATGACTATTTTATTTTTTCTAAGCAAATTTCAAGAACACTTTTGTTTTGAAAGAGATTCTAGAGGAGTATGAAAGAATGTCATGGCGGTTTAAAAAATATCAAAAGAGGAGTATCTCTTTTAGCAAGAATGTGCACGGGGCCTAGCAAGATGATATTTCCTTTGTTCTGCATGTTGTTAGGGTTGAGGGGCATGATAAATATCTTGGCCTTCCAATTGAGATTAGCTTCTCAAATTCAAAGGCCTTCAACTTCTTAAATGAGCACAAAAATAAGAGAACAAATAGATGGCGTGAAAAGACTCTTAGTGCTGCTGGAAAAGAAATCCTTATTAAGGCCATTGTTCAATCAATTCCAACATACAATATGAGCTGTTATGAAATTCCAATTCACTTGTGTAATGAGATGCATAATTTAAAGGCCAATTTTTGGTGGGGTTCTACTGAAGAATATAAGAAGATTTATTGGCTTTCATGGGAAAGATTGTGCCTGCCAAGACTAAGGGTGGTTTGGAATTTCGTTACATGCTCCTTTTTAACCTAGCTCTTTTGGCAAAGCAAGGATGAAGACTTATTCAGAATCCTCAATCTCTGTTTGCATGATTATTTAAAGCAAGGTACTATCCTAATATAGATTTTATGCATGTGCTTCCATTATGGGTGATATCATTTTTGCATAGCGTAGCATCTTGAAGGGGAAGAACGTGTTGCTTAGGGATTTACGTTGTCAAGTTAGTAGTAATGGTTCGATCAAAGTTTGGAAGGACCCCTAGCTCCCTCTACCCTACAACTTTAAACCCTTCTCTTTTCCTATAGAAGGGCTAGAGGATTTGTTAGTTGAGGACTTGATTGATCAAGAACATAAGGAATGGACGCTTCTTTTTATTTAGGAGATTTTTTTTTCAGACGGAAGTTGATATCATTGCAAGTGTTCCACTAAGTATCCGTGCTCCAGTTGATAAATAGGAGTGGCACTTTGATAAAGTGGGTATTTATAGCATGAAGAGTAGGTATCATACCATCAGACTCAGTGAGAACTTGACTAACCGAGCTTCTACATCTGGGAGCCCACGGAGGATAGTAAAGTTGCACTGGTAGGGTTTATAGAAAGCTCGGGTTCCTCCAAAGGCTCATGTGGAGATTGCACAAGGACGTTATTCCTTCCCAGGCTGTGTTGGTTAAGAAGTGTTTGCTCCCTGATGTTACGTGCGCTTTATATAGTAGTTTGTGGAAGATGATTTACATGTTTTTAAACTGAAGAAGAGTTTTGGCTCTTTGGACCTCTTAATCTGAAAGTTTGTACACACTCAGCTGCCAATATTATTGAGTGGATTCTATATGTGTTTTAGTCTCTTTTCCAACACAAGTAGAGCTGTTCTACATGTTGTTGAGGGCACTATGGACAAAAGGAAATAGCATGCATGGTATAAAGGGGAGCAAGTTCACCCTTTAAATACTGCTGGCTGGGCTACTAAGCTTCTGAATTACTATCAAATGGTCCACCCTATGAGGGAGAACAAGAAGAATAGGCAACGATCTAGATGACAACTCCCTCCAAGTGGCAAATCAAATTAAACACTGATGCAGGGTTCCTTGGTGTGACAGGTCAAAGGGGGATTGGGGCAATCATCATAGATAATAATGGTGTGTGTTTAGCTGCTATTGCAGGTCATTTTTCCCATGTCAGATCACCTTTCTAGATGGAGTTGGAGGATATAATAGTTGGACTCCTATTACTCATTCACCAAGGCATGGCCAATGTGGACATTGAAACTGACTGTGCTGGTTACTGCTCTTAATGGAGAAATGGTGAACTTCTCTGTGGCTGGGTTCCAATTCCCTTTAAAAAAAAAATAGAATTGTTCTATGTGCTTTCTTAAGAAATAACTATTATTCTCATATTGCAATTGCATGCATAAGTGGGTTGATAGATAATTATGATTTTGTCTTCAAAACGATGATTGTTCGAGTAACCTAGTTGAGAAGTATTTGTCTAGTGTAAAGCCTAGTTGAGATACTATATAACAAGTTCTACATTTGATATGTTGTCAAGCCCCAAACCAGGTATAGGTGAGATTAAGTACTTAACACCAAACTTCAGGTGTGAGCATAAAAATATAAATAAAATTAAAGATAACACCAAATACATTTTCAGAAATCGTCGAAAATAAGACTTTTTTTTTTTAGGGCAACGGAAGACTAATCCATTGATGTAAATCATAACGACCTCACTCGGTCAAGCATGATGGGTACAAACACCCTTCATATTACAATGCAAGCTCATCAGAGAACTCAAAAACCAAAGGAAATCCAAAAAAACTAAAATCAAAACAAAGAAACTGCCAGAAAAAGCAATAAACTTAAAAAAACAAGAACCCTATGGCTTCCAAAGTGTGACACCTCCTTCATTCCTCTGATGCCTAAGACCCTTCTGGTGTACGTCGCCAAAACCAATGAGACCACATCACACCCTAGTAGACAGAGGGGACCTTCTCCTACTCGGATTGGGAAACAGGCAAAGCTGCCACTCCCTTATGCATACCATGCATACTTCCAGGACCCACCTCAATTGAGCCTAACACCATGGAAGAGCCACCACACACAGATGCCACCTGCTTAATCTTGTTTCTCTGTCCCCGAGGCCTACCTTTCTTCTTATAAACCTTGGGAGGCGATGTCACCTTCACCTCCACCAAACCATCAGAGAAAAATTCCAAACCAAGATTTTCTGGTTGCAAAGTGATCGGAGTAAGAGGTAGACCGTGCTTAGCTCTCTTACCATCATCAAGGCCCTCCTCCTCCCTAGGGCGCCGCACCGCCATAACTGGAACAGAAGCAGACGTGCCTTCAGACCCAGGCAAGGTCACCGGCTCCGGAAGAGGACGGATTTGCTCTTGTTTCTTCTTCAGCAAGTTAGGAACTTTGAAGGTCGAAAGCAAGGAAGGAGAGGGATGGGAGTTGGCCCTAAACACGAGGGCTGGGAGAACCGACTCCGGAGCCTGCTGTGAGCCTTCCTCCACCACAGTATCGAATTCTGACTCATCCTCCCTAGGACACCGCTGCCCTCCATGATTCAAAAGAGCACACAGCCTGCAGCGCCCCAAAATCCACTCATACCAAAAGCGCAACGTCAGGACGTCAGTGGGAGAACCCCTAACCCTACGATCCAGGCGCACCGGGTCATTGATAGAAAGAATAAGTCAAACCCGAGCTTCCCCACGACGAAGAGCCAAGCGATCCACCTCCAAAACCTCGCCAATCGTCCCTCCCACCAACCTGACAGTAGGTTCAGTCAAGATACCCGGTGGGATGCCTTGAAGCACAACCCAGATCCAAACAAAATCAAGCTTCACCTGAGCAATCTCTGAGAAGCCATCATAGTCATTCAGCAGAATCATAGCCCATTGAAAGCCCCATGGGCCTCCCTTCTTCACCCGCGCAACATCACTTTAATAGGTGAACGAAAACAGAAATCGGTCACCCAGGGGTTGGACCTCCACCGTCCCTGTCAGTCTCCACATGGATCTAACCGCACTCCGGAACAAATCCAAGATTACCGCCCTACAAGTGTTGAGTTTCCCCACCAAGTAAAAATGGCGAGCAAGAAATTCCTTCCCGCTAAGGTTCCCCAAGTCCACCGGTTCTTCACCCTCTCTAAGCGACAACTTGGTCGCTAGCCTGGCAGTCATGGAGGCAATAGCAGCAGCCATGAAGAGGGACTCCGCACAACTCGAAAATACTCAAAAACCCTAACCCTAGCAGAGCCAGAGAGAGGGGGAGTAAAAGTCGGGTTAGAAGACATTTGAAAATTGAAATAACAAAACTTTAACAAAACGAATTTACACCTCGTTTTCTAATCTCACTCACTCTTGTAATTCTTTTCAGAGTCTCGCAATCGTAAACATCGTCTCGCTTAAACTTCTCGAAACTCATGTCACACCTGAACAGAAGTCCCTAGGGGTGAGCTTACGCTTAGTAAGGCAAAACCTCTTTAATCATTATTATCTAAATGTCACAATCAACTTATCACACAATTCTTACAAAAATGAATAACATAAGCGATGCATGTCAAATGAGCTTCTCCTAATTACCCATTAATCCAGTATCAAAACAAGAGAGCCTGCACGTCTATTACCGTGTATTTTACCAACCGGGGATGACTAGATATTTCGAATATATGATTTAACACCCAGTAACAATTCAATCCACATTCCCTTTTTGCTAGTCGATCATCTCGCTTAACCTCGATTACCAAAATCGTACAGCTTTATTAAGCCACCTGAAATTTGGCCAAACGAGTCAAGCTCAACTATACAAAAACATTCTTTTCTGTAATCCAAATCGATATTCCACATATCCTTCCAAACTTCTTGTACAATTTTATATGCACATTTCCCAATGCATATGTATCATGAATGACATCATAATCATTATAACACATACTTTTATGGAAGATACTTGGCTGACCATGGCGGCTGCCCAAAACCAATAAGGACACGACATGTGTCCAATTTCACTTTATCTTCCTATACTAAAACGCTGCCTCTCTCTTCTCTCTCTACCCAACGTCATCACCACAGTCTTGTGGGTACCACTATTCTGCTAAAATAACATAAAATTAAACACATGTCATGTCCTCATTGGTGTTGGTCAGCCAAGTTTTGTCCTACTTTTATATAAAGCGATAACATCCAAGATTTAATCAATAAATGTCAAATAATTTACCGATTTTAATTAATAATCTATTTATCAATTTAATAGAAAACATTCCCTAAGAGACCCTACCTTGACTTTCAGGTTTTAACTGCAACGCTGCTCAGAGTTAGAAATGCTGCAACTTGCATTCTGAAATCCATATCCTTCTGCTTCTGGGATTGCCAGTAATCATTCAATCTTCGTATCATCTTCAATCAATGACAGTCAGCGAATCACTTCAAATCAATACGATCAATTATTCTAAATTATGAAATTGACCAAATCCCTTAATGTACTAAAGACACCCAAATCTTCATTATTCCCTTTCAAACCATCTTACTTCCCATAACTCAATCAGCAAAGTGCATTTTCTACCAACACTATCCAAATCTTGATGTCAAGAACATTCTTCATTTTCTGGATTTCAAGTAAACCTACTACTTCACTTGTCTACCAAAACATGAACAGAAGTGAGCAACAGTCGAAATGAACAACAGCTCCATAGTTCTGATTAACAAACTAGCTACTGTCCTTACACCCCTCGAGCAACACAGATCAACCATCCATCCTAATACTCAAATTTCCTCTTTCTGCATTTCAAGTATAATCAACAACCACAATTCAGCTATGCGGTTTCTTTGTATTCAAAAAGAAGCAAAGAACATCAAAATCACACTACCAACAGTGGAACCCGTAAAGAACATGAAACCTCAAAATACCAATTCCTCAAATCTTAACCAAAACTGTAAATTGATAATACCACATTGTAGAGCTCGATGAGTAGACCAACTTTGATATCTAAGTTGAAATCGAAGGTCGTCAAAAAACATGTAAACTCGCTGGAAAATCCAAAACCTTTATTCATTCGATTCTCTCTCTAGGAAGATTCTCTGAAGAAACTGAGACCACAGACATGAAGGGTACATCAAGACGAAGCCATGCATCCATACCGTTGGGTGAGATGCCTCGATGTGGCCGGAATCGGAAACTACTCCGGAAAATCCAGGAAGCTTTTGGGCTTTGCTCTGTCACCATCGCCGGTCTTTCGGAGTCGGAACGACCGGGTTCTACTTCGCGCCGCCGAGAGGAGTCGAACGACACCGGTCAGACATGGAGAGGTAGCCGGAAAGTGGAGAGAGGGCTGGGTCACCGTCGCTGCAACACGGGTCGAGAAAACGAGTCGGTCTGGTTTTGCAATTTGGTGCTTCTCAAGCTGCGTCAACATATATAATATCAAATCCGACGCCTGAGATCAAACGGTGATTAGAAAGGACGCTCGAGATTAAACCACCTCTAATTTCTATTTTTAATTAATTCTTGAAAAATACCAACTTCCAAAAATTATTAAAAATAGATCGGGTGTCTGAAAATTCCTACAAACGAGCAACAAACCCTACAGGCTCGAAAGACAAATTTTAGAAAACTTAAAATTTAAATAATTTTTTTAAACTAAACGACTTTAAAATAAGAGAAATTCAAGCAAAAGTATCTTAAATTATTTTTCCTATTTAAAATACAAAACCGAATTTCTGAGATATCACTTATGTACAATTCTGACTTTGGTTTTTGTTCATTATTAACGTGATGTTATGTTTAAAAAAAGAAGTAAGAAAACTTTTTTTTTTTTGAGAGAAATGTCAACTCATTACATTGATCAGCGAAATTACACATAATGACCCACCCCTGTGGGACTGTCAAAAGAGTCACTACCTAAGTAATTCAACTTTTTTAAAGACCATGAAGCTCAGCCAAAATCTACCCTAAAATGTCCTAGAAAATCAAGAGGCCAAGACATCCCGAGTATTTTTGGCGACAAATCTCAGAGAGAGCCTACAAATTCCACCCACCTCCTGGAATCCCTAAAGAATAAACCAAAAACAGAAAACCCAGAGCCCAAACCCAAGCCCAAACTCGTAGGCCCCCAATCCATGAACCTAGAGAAAACCCTACGCCATAGATCTGTCGCCTTCACGACACCACCTGCACCACCGTTGGCAACCTTCAGCCCCACACCAGTGCAACAGTTGCCGCCTTGGAACAAGACAGTCAGCCACAGCCTCTCATTGCAATCGCCGCACCAAGTCGCCTTCAACCCAAGGAACAGAGTTGGACCTGTAAGCCCGACACCGCAGTCCTCACGATTTCCGTCCCCCATCAGCACCCAGCCGCTAGACCGAGATCGAGAACCCAAAGCCGGCCACAGCCC
This sequence comes from Rosa chinensis, assembly GCF_002994745.2. Classification (NCBI taxonomy): domain Eukaryota; kingdom Viridiplantae; phylum Streptophyta; class Magnoliopsida; order Rosales; family Rosaceae; genus Rosa; species Rosa chinensis. The sequence continues at coordinate 40,304,351 of NC_037088.1, forward strand.
GACACTTCGCTCACCGGATCCCTGTTGCACTCCTATCCAGCCATAGTCGATCTGATCTTAGCCGAATCCAATATCTCCGCAGCAACCCTGCAGCGCAGACGCATCACCACTCTTAGTTTCGAGAAGCTGATGACGGGGAAACCTGCCATCCTTTATCTCCCAGAGACCAGACAAGGAGGAAGACCTCTCTCCTCTAGCCCAATTCGTAGAGCCGCCGCCAGAAGGCCACGGCTTCCACCTACCTCTCAGAGAGAGTAACCTAAGCATGTTTTTTTCTTATTTTAATTGTTGATAGACCGCAAAAGTTTAAGTAAGTAAGAAAACTTATAAATACATATATACTTAGAAATACATATATTTTTGTAAATACTGAGTACTGACATGCAGCCAAGCCAATCATATATAACTGAAAGCAAAGATTCTACTATCACCGGCAGAGAACCAAGTATTGTGAAAAAATCAGTTACATTAATATTGATTTTTTATGATTCTTAATTACCTATCTTACATGGCCACACTTCAAGTCTTCAACCATTGATGTTGAAAATCCAATGCAACATCCCATTGCAGAAAATCCATCATATATGACCTATTGTATAGCTAGAAATGTGCTGCCACTTCCACCTACACATGGGTGATGCAGGTCTCTTACACTGTGAGAGAGATCTGCATTCTGAGTACAGAGTTCTTATGTTCATCATTTTTCACGTTTATTTGATTCTCTATCGTTTAACTTAGAATCTTAGATTCATGGAATTGCTTGAAATTTAATTAAATATATTGGACTAAATTTCGATCCCAAAAAATGTGGTTATGCCATGTCAAATAGCTAATGGCCAATAATATTAATATATACATTTTTTTGGCAATATATTAATATATATATATATATATATATTTGTAATAAAACTGACAACATGTAAGACATCATTGAGCTATCAATTTTTATCCTGATGAATAAACACAATTTTTATAATTTTTTTCGTTATATTGGAAGAAATTGAACCTCTGACCAGTATATATTATATATTTCATTTTTCTAAACATGTGGTTTATATCTAGATTAGTAGGACGATAATCACACAGAAAATTACAGTATTAGGGTCGAGTTTTGACATTGTTGCTCTCTACTCTGTTCAATTTTTCTATATTATGTTTACAGTTTAGCGCTTCTAGTGTGGTATTATGTGTGACAACTCATTTGACAGCGCATATTTCTTGTAAATGCTATCATATTATATAATATGAATAAAGTAGTTTCTACTAAAAAAAAAAACAGAACATATGTTTCATACCATTCATCAAACGAACGGATATTCTTCATTGATATTAATGGTATGAGTATCGACCTTCGAGTCTTCTTCAATCAGAATGGTAGAATAACATACTCCATCGGCCTGGAGCAAACCATCTTTCAGAGCTTCAGTTTTAGCAACAAGCTGGGACATTTGCATGCGGATCTAATCTTCTTTTCTTCTACTATTTCACCATCTTCATTTCTTGCTAGAAGTTCATCTGCAGGTTCCTACTCATTTTTCACCGAATGGTCAAAGATTGATAAGAAAATTTCACTACTTAATCATTACAATGCATGAACATCAATATCAATTATTTATTTGATACGATTATGAATCAATTACTATTAATGACAATAGTTAATCTAAAACATGCAATTCCAAAACTCCAACTTAGGGTAGATTTCGGCTAGCAAAAGTCATCTTAGCTAGAGAAATAGTTTATGTTTAAGGGTGATTCCCATATCAACTTCGGACAATGATGATAAACACTTGTTTAATCATGTTGGCTTACAGATTCGTTAATCATGTGATTATAGAATATTGCTTCATGATTTTTTTTTCTTTTTTAATTTCTTTTGGCAGAAACATAGAAACCGTTCGTGGTTCCTTGCAAGTTTTAAAGTTAATTCTTTATTTTTCTGCTCGCATGTCCAAACAGAATTTGAATACTAAACGGTTGTTGCCTATCACTATCTTCTTCTTTTATATTAGTTCTTTGTAAAATACGTCAACAAGGAAATGACTAATGAAGACAATGAATCACTAATTAATACAGCCATCGTAAAATAATCAAGCTCGAAATGAAAGAGAAAAGTGGCCAGTGAAGATAGCAAAGAACGTACTGCTCACTAGCCAAGCTCATATGAGATTTCGGATTTGAATGTTTTTCTCCATCTGATTTGTTTAACACTAACCAATTGGTTTAACACTTCAAATCTAAAAGAGATCACAATTTCTTCCTCTAAAGAAAGAATATAGGTTAATTAATTGAAAGTTTGTGCGAGAGATTTATTGCATCTTGAATAAATAGTACGGAAATAAAATGTAAAATAATTCACATCGATGATTTTTGTGGTAAAACTCAGCCTTTATTTCAGCATCCATTATATGGATCTCATGTACAAAACTAAGGTTGGTAAGATTATTAAAAAAAAAAAAAAAAAAACCAACTTTACAATTAGGAAATAACTAACTCTAAACAATTAACCAGCATTATTCATAACCACTTATCATTACTTCTTGTGGCATGGACACCACTGTTGTATTAAAATCATTAAGACTCTGATCAACAACAGCCAGCTGACTCGTCTCAACCATCTCTACTCGGATCGAGCCACAGAACTCGGCCTTAGCCGCCGCCGGGCCAACTCCAAGATTTGGCCTCTTGGGCTTGGGCGAGCCACTCTCCGAAGTCGAAGACGAAGATGACGAATAAGATTCCGGGGACCGCCGCTTGGGAGTTATTCTAACCGGTTGCGATCCCTCTGAGCCGATAAGGTGAGGGAAGTTGAGCTTGGCTTTGGAGCCCCGCATCTTAAAAGCGGCTTGGTCATAAGCCAATGCGGCGTCCTCAGCCGTTTCGTAGGTCCCAAGCCAAACTCTGCTGCCGTTTTTCTTCGGGTCCCTAATCTCTGCCGCGTACTTCCCCCACGGCCTCCGCCTCACTCCCCGAAAGTGCCTCCCCGAAGACGGCGCGTGAGTCTCACGCACCACCACACTCTCCTCTAGTACCTCTGCCACCTCCTGAGGCTCCGCTTTCACTGGCGATGCCGTAACTTCATCAGGCACGGCATCGGAAACGACTGTATCGTCGCTGTCGCTGTCCACTTTTAGTGGCAAGTCGCTCCAATTCTCTGCGGAGAACAGGGTGCCGAAGCTGAAACTGCGGCAGTAGATTGGAGGAGGAGGAGAGCCCGAAGCTGTTGGCGATGATGCTTCCAGATCGAAAGTGGTGTCGAAATTATCGTCGAGAAGGTATTGGCGAATGGACTCCAATAGAGCGAAATCAGACTCCAAGTCAATCTCTCCAAACATTTTTGGTTGGAATGTACGTAGCTAGCGATCTGGTTTTTGCTTGTTGAGGTTTTCGAATGGGATGGAAATGTAATTAATGGAAGATGAAGCTGTGGTTTGGGCAGCTTGGTGTGTTTGCGTTTATATACGGGGACTCTAGGGGTTTATTTTATTACCAGTTCTGCTGTCATTGGATTCGGGGTTTAACCACATGCAATATATGTTGTAAATGGCAAAATAAATTAATTTATTGGTCATTGTTCCTTTAATATTTGTTTATATATTTTGGAAACAGTGATTGCAACATGTCAAATGGTGGCAACGTTAGAGGAGCACAGGTCACCTTAGCATGAATTATAATGAATGATTCCATTTTAATGCTGGTTGGTAGTATCGCATAAAAAAACAAATGCTGGTTGGTAGTAGCATGATCCATATAATAGTCGAGCATATCTAATTTTATGTGTTTGCATATGTTGATATAATGCACACTAGCTATAAAATCAAAAATAAGATAGATGCGTTTTCTTCCCTAGCTACAGAACAACAGTAGTGACTGAGTTTAATTGATTTAAAATTTTAAGAAATGAAATATCCTAATATAAGAACACAAGCAGCTAATTATTGGGTTAGGTAATATGTACTAGTTATTAGTTGCAGCCAAAACTTCCAAAAAAAACCCATCTCTAGAAGTTTTTCTTTCAAGAAATACGTACATATATTATCTAAACAACACTTGATCTTATCCAAAGACTCAGTTATATATCAAGGTTTATGAATAAATAGTAGTTTTATCAAAAAAAAAAATTATTGTTACATGGGAGCATTAAAGCCAAGAAAAGAGAAAAAATTACTACTACTCAAGCAGAGCTGTTACAACAGTTAGGCCTCACACTAGGCCATCAATATCATCCATCAAAACTTGATTAACAAAATAGTTTTGTCAAGTTATTCATGGATTGCCCGTTTATATGATTAATTAGAAGCATTTTATATGATTAATTAGAAGCATGACTTCGAGAGAAAAATGGATGAGATTATTATGATATCTTGATTAAAAAAATATCACATACGTATTCATAGAATCTAATTGAAAAAGTACAGTTACATTCATTAACTTTATGACTAAATTCAGTTTAGTCCCTTGAACTTTAGGGTTAAAATCAGTTTAGTCCTTTTTTTCTAATCACATTGGTCCCTACACTTCTAATTTCCATCATTCGGGTCTAAAATTTGAATTTGGCTTGAAACATGACGTTATGTGCTGAGTTGGAGCCGACATAGAAACCCACTTTTCAAACTTTAAACCACCCAAGAAGGGTAAAATGGACATTTCTAATTTAATCTTCTTCTTTTTTTAATTTTTCTCTACATTCTCTCTCTCTCTCTCTCTCTCTCTCTCTCTCTCTCTCTCTCTCTCTCTCTCTCTCTCTCTCTCTCCTCGATTTGAAACTCCATCAACAACCTCAACATCACGCCCATAGAATACCACAACCTCCATCACGCCCCAAACCGTCGCTCGATTCCTCCACCTCAACCGAACCAGGCGAAGCTGAATTGGCCAGCGCCCTCTCTGTCGTGGGCCTATCGGTTCCGCTGCTGGCTCATCGGGCATTTCAAACTTATCGTTGAGACAGGTCTTGGACCTCCTTGGATTAGGCGAAGGCGAGAGTAACAGTAGCTCGTGCAGAAGGAGAGAAGCTAAAGATTTGCGAGACGAGGGTGAATGTGATTGAATGGGACCTCGAGAGAGAGATGAGAGATCTTTTCCGATTAGGCGAGCCATGACGTTGTTTTTGTTCCAGACGGAGGCTCCAAACTAGAATGATGACGATATGGAGGCGGTGGAGAGAGAAGATGATGAGGAATCAACCGGTGAGGATGAAGTGGTCAAGGAGGAGGGGCTTCTGGGTTTCTATAGAGAGAGAGCACTCATTTTTTTAAAAGAATTTAGCATCGAAAGTTATTTTGGTAATTTACCTTTCTATTAAGGTCAAAGGCTGAGAAATGGGCCCCTATGTCAGCTCTAACTGGGCACATGAGGTCATGTTTCTATCCAAATTCAAATTCTAGACCCGAATGATGGAAATTAGAAGTGTAGGGACCAACGTGATTAGAAAAAAAAAAAAAAAGGAACAAACTGATTTTAGCCCTAAAGTTTGAGGGACTAAACTGAATTTAGTCCTTAACTTTATATATAAGTAATTACCGAACTATCTTTTTTAAATACCACAATATTTGATTTAGCGACTCTGTTAGGGTTTTGGAAGCGCGATTGCTCTTCTCTGCCTCTATCATCCGATGAATTCCTTCCTATTAGTTTGTATGATAGGCTTTTCCTCTTGTCTTCTTTTAGCGCTTGTCCTTATCGCTCCTTCTTTTAGAGTCGATGTGGTGATCCGACTAAAAGTTTTTGGTGGTGATGGTGTGTCGTGCCTGTTAGTAGTACCTGGAGACAAATCCCTAGCAAATAACACCCATCCTATTTATTCAAAAAAAAAAAAAAAAAAAACACCCATCCTATAACTACCATGCACACTTATTAACACAACTACTAACTAAACATTGACCCAATTGAAGCTACATGATCCAACCAATTAAACTAGTATATCTGCCTAAAAGCAAAATTGGTGTACATCAATAATGGCCACTGGACTGACCTGCCACACATGTAACATAAAAAAAGGCCAAGGTATACCTAATAAAACTACGAAAAATAAAAAACCCGACAAAAATATTACAAGAAAAGGAGTTAAGACATTAGACCCAAAAACCCAAAGCCAAACTGCTCCCTTTACTATGTAAATTGGGTCGAACTAGGAACTAAGGTTTAAACAGGCCAAGCCAATAAAGCCAAGCCAAAGCCCCCTACCTCCTTATCTCCACCTTGGATCACCATCTATTTCCGATCTCTAGTGGCCGTAAGTGCCACTGTACATCATGCGCGTCGAATAAGACCCCGCATGCCATCACCTGTTGAGAACAAAACAGTCGCAAAGGCTGCCGCAATTGAAAAACAACGCCGCAACCTCAACGCTCAAAACCGCCTTAGCTGTACTTTGCGATCCGAGCCGATGAACATTGTCGCACCCCGACCAAGCCATCGCGACTGAATCCGATAAATGACATAGATCCCCATCGCTCAAAATTTAGCCACCGCCCTGGTCCTTAGATCACCTAATCTGCGGCGTCAAGAAACCAAAATAGAAACCCAGCAAACCCTGTAAACAAGCCCTTATAAGCACAGCCTTCGAATCCCAATTGCGACCCATGAAACATGATTGTTGACTTGCCCTACACGACGGGAAAGCGCTGAAATGTCGCTGTATCTGACACCTACCACGAAGCTCTAGGGTTTACAGAGAGAAACCCTAGTCTTCGACTTCCCTGGTGTTTGTTTCAACCTTTTACTTTCTTAAAAAAAATATATCTTGTTTTAGAAACTAATAAGAAATAAAAATAAACTTTTGTAAGGCAATTCGAAATAACACATGTTTTGATAGAAATTGAAGTGAGGAATTTAGGCAGTCAATTCCTTCATTTTTTTTTGGGTTAAATACTGTTTACTCCCTGAACTTTCAGGGAAAAAACAGTTCAGTCCATCCCTTTTTAATTTCACACGTTTACTCCCTCATCTCTCAATTTTGGACCAATAGGTCCATTTCGTCCAATTTCTCGGTTAAGTCACTGTTGTGGTTATCCCTTCCACGTCAAAATGTCTCATATACCCCTCAATTATTTTTTTAATTTTTTATTTATTCCTCTCTCTCTCTCTCTCTCTCTCTCCCCCCCCCCCCTCCCCTTATGCTTTTCTCTCTCTTCTTCCTCTTCCACCACCGATGGGATTGGTTGGATCGACTGGATCCTAAACCACAACTCCATCCTCCACCTCCCCTTCCAACTTCTCCTTCACCCCATCCGAATCCGAATGTTCGGCTCAAAACCCTTCACATCAACCATATCCTCGATCTTTCAGCTCTTCTGCCCTCTCCATCTTGCAATTGTCCACCAACCCTTTGATAAAAATCCGGTACGTCATCAGAGCCGACTCAATCTCCTCTATCTCCTTCTTCACCGACTCAATCTTCCTCACTTCCTCACTCTCTTCTTAAACCCCTATCCTCCATTTCTCTTCCTTTCTCTTGCTACAGGTTTTCCGACGGCAGCGGATGAGTTGATCTTCCCTCTGGTTGAATGCCATGCAATTTCGATAGCCATGGCCAACTGGGACTGGTTGGTTTGTGCTCAGATCAGGTCTGGAAAGACGGCGGTGTTTTGCTTCCCAATTTGCAGCTTGAGGTCGGTGCCGTAGTCCTTGAACTTGCCGGTGAAGGAGAGGACAGGTTTGGATTTCGGGGCTGATCCAATTCGGTTTTGGATTTTGGGAAATTTTTTGTGATTTTGTGGAAATTGTTTGTGATTACGAGAGTTGATATATGGGTTTTGGTAGAAAGAGAGAAAAGTAAGGGGAGGGGGGTAAAGGAAGGAAGTGTGGGTGATAGTGGTGGTGAAAGGGTGGTGGCGGAGACCGTGGAGGTGGTGGTGGCAGTGGCACGAGGATGGAGGGGAGAAGATGTAAACAAAAGAAATAAATAAATAAAATAAAATAAAAGAGAAAGAATAAATTTAAAAATAAAAAAAAGATGAACGGAGGGTATAATAGACATGTTAATGGGGTATGGATTGGCACGTCATCTAGTTAACGGAGCTTTAGGGGGAGGGGGGTAAAGGAAGGAAGTGTGGGTGATAGTGGCGGTGAAAGGGTGGTGGTGGAGACCGTGGAGGTGGTGGTGGCAGTGGCACGAGGATGGAGAGGAGAAGATATAAACAGAAGAAATAAATAAATAAAATAAAATAAAAGAGAAAGAATAAATTAAAAAAAAAAAAAAAAAGATGAACGGAGAGTATAATAGACATTTTAATGGGGTATGGATTGCCACGTCATCTAGTTAACGGAGCTTTTTGACGGAGTTGGACGGAATGGACATATTGGTCCAAAATTGAGAGATAAGGGAGTAAACGTGTGAAATTAAAAATGAATGGACTGAACTGTTTTTCCCTGACAGTTCAGGGAGTAAACAGTATTTAATCCTTTTTTTTTTTTTCCACATAGAAAGTTTCTAGTTGTACCCAAAAACAAATCCTAATACACCCAACACTTTAAATTTTTCTCTCAACTTTCCAGTTCTACCCTTCTTTTAATAAACTAAAAACAAAAAATGACATCAACCCATCACTCCAATCCTCCCCTAAACTGACTCGATGTGAATCATAATCCTATGAGGGAAGGAGAGCTTTTGATTCTATTATGACGCACCAATTGATTCTATTAATTACTAATTTGATGATCATCTGTGGAAAGAAAGCGGCTTTTTGATCTTCTCCAAAGCCCTTATGAGTTTTGGTTCGGGTAATCAATAAATGGTTTTTTTTTTGTTTGATAAGTAATCAATAAATGTTTAATTCTTTGATTTGATATTGGAATTATATGCATACGTGAATGATGGGTGCTATATGATAGCCTGAATTGTATAACTTGATTAAGTATTATAAGTATATAAAATTAGATTGAAGGTGGGTAAATTAATTAAGCAGTTTCATATAAAAATTTGCTGGCTTCAAATAATGGAATTGTGTTTGAATCTTTTGGGTAACCTCCAAGAAGAGAGTAAGCAAGAGAATTAGAAACAATGACAAAGAGATTTTTAAAAAGGGGTTGGTGCAGCTGCCCTCAAGCCTTGATTAATGAAACCATGTAATACAAGGGGGGACAAAGGGCCTTAACCCAAATTACAATAAGCATCAAGAGAGCATCCTAAAATAATAACAGGAGTCTCCACAAAAATGATGTATTCTAACATGCACTAATTAGCTCGGTACGTTTGCTTGGTGCTTGTTGATTTTCCGCAAGTTTGATGACTTCTGAGCTTGCATGTGATTTCCCTTGTTTGTCTGAAGTCGGTGAGGTGAAGAGACCGGCTATTTGGCAGCTTGATGGTTCTTCACGAGCTTGGGTGACTTCTGAGCTTTGGAGAGGTTTCTTCCGTCTGCTTGCATCCCTCCGTCTGTCGTCGTCTCATCTTGATTTGAGATAGGGTATTTATAGTGTTATCGCCTCCCTCAATTTGGAATGCATTGATGACATAGCATTAATCACATTCCGTAAATATGTAATTAAATCAATCAGTTTAAATTCGTTGATTTAATTACCTTTTATTTAAGGAATATGCCAATCAAATATGAATTGATTTAATACTTCATTTCAATCAGAATTAAACAATTTAATTTGATTGATATTTGAATTTAATACTTGATTTCAATCAGAATTAAATAATTTAATCTGATCGATATTTGTATTTGATGCTTGATTTTCATCGAGATTAATCAGTTTAATACGATTGATCCGCTTTAAATGCTTAACTCGAGCAACATTAATCAATCAGCGATAAATCGACGCTTCCACAATTGATGCTTCCGCGTCATTCAATTGATGGATCACTCGTGTTTTGACATGTGTCATCCTCGAAGCTCACATAATTTTGGTGATGTACGAGCCACGTGTACCTTTTGTAGGACGCTTGTGCCAACTAAGTTGGTTTAGTCAAAATTTCAAAGATTGACCGATTTATTTAATGAATTTTATTTTCATTAAATTTATTGTGTCTATAGCGTTCTCATAGAGTTTTTTAGGAGAGACGTCAGTAAATAGTTGGCACAAAGAGCTTGAGAAAGTGGCAGAGAAAAGAAAACTGTCATGCAATAATTTGTTTTTCTTTCTCTAATTATTAAAACAAAGGGTAATACTTCCATAATTATTAAAACAAAGGGTAATACTGGAAGGTTAGAGGCAAAATAAAGGTAGCTGGGTGTATAAAGATTTTTGCTTGGTACGTATAGAAACACTCTTCCTAATTTCTAAATTTACAATGCCAAAAGAGGTAATTCAAGTATAGAAATTGTGAATTTCTTAATTTCATTTAAATTCCATATTTTTTTCCTTTATCTAAACAAATTGTAAGAATACATTACATTCAAATTTTTTTTTTTTTTTTTTTGAGAGAATTGTTAACTCATTGCATTGATAAGCGAAATTACACATAATGACCCATCCCTGTGGGACGGTCAAAAAAGTCACTATCTAAGTAATTCAACATTTTTAAAGATTATGAAGCTCAGCCAAAATCTACCCTAAAATGTCCTAGAAAATCAAAAGGCCAAGACATTTCGAGTATTTTTGGCGACAAATCTCAGAGAGAACCTACGAATTCATTCCCCAGAGAAGAATAAATTCTTACATAAAAATAATTAAAAGTAAAAAAATCCAGCCAAGCAGCCCAGCTGTCCCATATACTAATCAGAAGCCCAAACGAATGGGAAACCCTAGCACTAGGCCCAGAAGGGTTCCAAGCCCAACTGGACCTGCTCAGGCCACCCAAACTCATGGGCACCCAAAACAAGTACGGCAGCACACCAGATCGCCTCTAGTTGACGACGCCGGACGGAAAGGTCATCCCCCGCTGGACGTCGCCATCGTCGCCTCTCCAAGCAGCAGCCAACCCCGCTCCAGCACGGACCAGCGCTGCATCAGTTAGCCCGGCCGCACAAGCCTCCTTGTACGACTACCAGTCACCCGCCACCGTCACCGCCCAGCCGCCTGGCACAAAACGAAATCCCAAGGAGGCAGACCTCCCCCCCCCCCGGCACTCCACTCCGCTCCCTGATAAGCCAAACCTTCCCAAACATCCCAGGCTAAGAAAGACCCAAAACCATTGCCGCTGCCTTGAAAAGCCACCCAAGACAGAAGCTCTTCATTGGCCTCAATTTTGAGAATCCGACGATGGGGAACCCCGACATCCTCAATCCCCAGCGACCAGACGAGAAGGAAACCTCATCTCCTCCAGCCCAATTTGCAGATCCGCTGCTAGGAGGCCACGGTCTCCACGTACCTCTCAGAGAGAGTAACCTAAACATCTATGAGAATTACTAACAATCCAAATTTTTAACAATAATCGATTGTTTGTTTCTATTACATTACATTCAAACTAGGAAGGCTTGTTTGATAACGTAAAATATGTACTCGAGCTGGTACTGAAGTCTTGTAGATCGTACATGTTACCTTATATAACATCATGTGGATTTTTCTACACTATTTCTTAATTTTCTTCGTCTTCTTTTTTCGAAACAAATACAAATATCTGCAGTATTTTTTCTGAACCTTGTTGATATTTCCGTGTCTGTGTCTCCATCGGACAAAAAAAATGGAGGAAATTAGTGATCGGATAATCAATAATCCAATAAAAAGCACCATGATTATCACATGGCATAGATTAAAAATATATCTATAACATATGCACATGTACACTGAAGCAACGTTATATATAAAAATATAATTAGAAGGAACGAGAAAGATAAATTTCTAGAAAATTAAGATAGATGCTGCAGCAGCATCTATATTATGTAGCACCTGTATCTAAACACGCGATTTATTCAGTACTCAGGCTCTAATTTAATGTTGGTTGCAATTTAATATTGTCACTTGTTCTCACATAAACAAACTGAAATGGAATCTTTTTTATTAAGAAACTAAAATTGTAGACAGACTAGTTGTTGGGACTTGGAAGATAGGGTAACAACGTATTATGCTTATTCCTTTAATAATTAGTTATGTTTTGGCAGTTCCCTTCCACTGATGTTTTCATCATTATTGGCTAATAAAATATATTGAGAAACTAAAGGAATCACCAATAATGCATCAGCAGTTCAATTGGGTGATTTGATTAAGTTTTGATTTATTTGATGATACTCTTAGACTATTTTTAGCAGACTTTCTATTTTAGATCTTTAGTTATTTTGGAGAGCATGTTTAGTTTTTTTATCTATCTTAGCAGCTGCACCAGACTCCTAAAAGCATCTTTAGCAGACTCTCTGTTTTGGCTCCTTAGCTATTTTAGAGAGCATGTTTAGCTTTTTATCTATTTTAGCAGCTGTACCAGACTCATAAGTGACTCTCTATTATAACTTTTAGCTATCTCGCTCCTAAATATAGAGAGCGAGATGATGCTCTCTATAATTTAAAACATTTCTTTTGAGTTATTTTATGTAATTTATAAATACATTTAAACTGTTTAATATTCCTTTAAAAAATAATATAAATTCAAAATTAGCTAAAATAGAGAGCACTGATACAGAAGTATTTCTAAAGTAGCTAGCCAAAATGACTTTTTAGCTACTTTAGCTAAAATTTGACTCAAAAATAGCTAGCATTACTGCTCTAAGTGGTTCTTCATTATAACTTTTAGTTATCTCGCTCCTAAATATAGAGAGCGAGATGATGCTCTCTATAATTTAAAACATTCATTTTAAATTATTTTATGTAATTTGTAAATACATTTAAACTATTTGATCTTCATTTAAAAAATCATTTAAATTTCAAACTAGCTAAAATAGAGAGCACTGATGCAGACATATTTCTAAAGTAGCATAGCTAAAGCAACTTTTTAGCTACTTTGGCTAAAATTTAACTAAAAAATGGCTAGCATCGCTAAAGATACTCTTAGGATAGGTTATGACGTGAAATTTTATGTCAGATAATAATATTAACGTTTTTACTAATAAAACAAAAATCAAGTGTTTTGTAATTTTTTTTAACAATATACGATTTGGTCCATTAAATTTAAAGATAATAGAATAAAATGATTTGAACTTGAAATCTCATTACCCTATAACTCATAATTATTATGAGCTACAAGCTCTCTCGATCTATTAGCTTATCACTATCTTTACGAGGAGTTTGTCTACAGTAAGTGTGTGTGTGAATATATGGAGATATGAGGTAAATTATTTTCATATTAAGATAAACTGTCTACATATATAAATCAATAAATTAAATCAGCCTTATCTCGAACTAGTTTATGACTGAAAGAAAATTATCTACGCATACGGTTGTATGGAACATCAGAAATCAAACTTATAATGCGAAGCATTATTTCGATGAAGTCCACTTTCTTCTTGAACATTCAAGTTAGAAAATATTTTCCTTGACAAAAAAAAAAACGTTTGAAAATATTTTTGTCAATAATCTATTATTATAATGATGCATATATACCATGGTTTCAATTGACACATGTATAAAACAAATTTTATATTAAAACAAAAAAAAGTAGGTAGGTGACACCTGCATGCATACAAATGCAACATCGATCGAGAAGCTATCTATTTAATTGACCGAAGAATCGAACAATGCCAATATATATACCAATTTTTTCTTTCCTAGCCTTTCAATCAATAGATATGTATCTCTTTCAGTCTTTCTTTTCCATTGTTCATTTCTCTTTTTCTGATGAAATCTATAGATGTTTACTGCAAATTTGTAACTATCTGTTATTTTTCTGGAAACTCAGGAGAAGGCAATGAAGTATCTGAAGCTATATATTGGCTTTGCTTCTTAATTAATCAGATAATTTCAGAGATTAACTAGTCAACTTGTGCTGAGAATCTGCGTAATATCTGGGTAGTTCTTTCAACATGGATCTTGTTCTTAAATTAATTAGTAAAATCTTTGTACCTTCAATATCAAGAATCTAGCGCCAATTTTTAACAGGATCAGTTACCAAAGATAAGCTGTACATGATTAACTTAATCAATACCTGAGATTAACTACATTTTCTTTCTGAAGCAATATCTGGACATAACATTTATACAACTACATATATCAAGATCTCCTCTACAATTTTAACATTTGTTTACTGTACGTGCGTAACTCTATATATCTGTTGTCCCTCCACCCTAGATTTTAAATCATGTGCGCCTCATCTAGCTAGATCTGATCTATACAAGAACATTAATTTAATAAACTTCTTAGTTTCTTTAAGAGTTTATACATTACAATATTTTATGCGACTATCAATCTGTATTTTATCTAGAAAAAGATTGTTACCCTCCGGATATCTAGTCCTAGCTCGCTTCTACATAATTAAACTTTCACTCATGTTTATAGTCAAGCCAATGTTGTGGCTCATACTTTAGCTAGTTTTGCTTGTTCTTTTTCTAGTTCTTTATTTTGGGGCCTAGAGCCTCCAGCTTGTATTGTTGATGTACTTTCTAATGAGTTTACCTCCTAATTAATCTGAGTTGACAGTTTCTCTCAAAAAAAAAAAAAAAACTTTTAAGACATCAATCTGGTGTTATCTTACATGCGCGTATGACAACTTAATTTGATGATCGAACAACATATTCATATCAACCGACCGGTTGAGTAAATGTAGCTAAGTTGTACGCATTGACATTGACAAGTGATTCTAACATTTCTCATTTAGAAACTAAATATTCTTAGTTATACTACTTCAGCAAGTTGTTGTACTGATTAAATTAATCAATATTGTTGAAAACTAGATAACCATTCATTCCACGCACCGAGTTAATTATTGTAAACACTCAAGTGGTCTCAGAAAGTTTCCTTTAATGGCCAATTACATATGCAATCCAACAAGAAAGAGTAGTACGTAGTTCAACTTATTCCAACTCCAACGTCAAGTCAAATGTACTTAATTTATACAATTTGTCATAATTCTAACAAATATGCCTGGCAATAAAGAAGTAATTTTGAAAAAGCTAGGTATATAATAATAAACATGAGTAACATGAATATCATATGCTACAAGCTTTCTTTAAACATTTGCACATGTATTGTATCTGTTAATGCAATAATGTCTACGAGAAACAAAGAATAGTACAAGAAAAATGATTGAATAATCTTAATTTACGTTAGTGAAAAATTAATATCATTGTGTACTTTGAAAATCAAAACACGATCATATCTTATTTTTTCAACATATTTGAAATAAACCTGATTCGTGCGTTTTCATTTTTCACTTCTAAAAACCTGATTTTAATTTGTATAAACAGAAGTATTTGTTCTAGGGAGAGGATCCTCTCCTGAGCAAGTTAATCACCTGACCTACATGAGCTTTTCACTCTATTTCAACACGTGGCAATATTGAAATCCAATGGTCTACAACAAAACTTGATTTGTCTTTTTCGATTTTCTTTCTTTCTCAGTTATGTCCTTCTCTTCCAGGACTCTCTCTCTCTCTCTCTCTGTTCTTCTCTTCAAACAAATCACTAGTTTAATTTCATCACATCATCATCATCTCCAATTCCCCAACCTCTCTCTCTCTCTCTCAAATCGGTCGTGGCTTCAAAGCAACTGAAGCTTATATAATTGATGAAGACCACCACAACACACACTTCCAAGATCACCACCAACCGACTTATCTCATGGGTCTTTTAATATCAAATTGGGAAGACTTCAGTATTAATTGAAAACTGTTTGCGAAGAAAATTGTTGGGTTTCAATGAAATTTGATATGGAACTAATATGAATTTCTAAAAATAAGAGAGAGAGAGAGAGAGAGAGAGAGACCAAACATAATCTGATGAGAAAACATTGATTATGAATGAAACCTATCATTTGAACACCCAGCCCCAGAAATTGAACCCATCAATTGAATCCCAAGCAATTTCTCCCATCAATTCAATCGCAACCAATCCCAAAAGGAAATTTTGCAACCACCAAAACTCAAAAGGACGAGTCAAAAGACTTAACAGAGAGAGAGAGAGAGAGTATTCTCTGTGAAACTGGGTTGTATCACCAAACCCTAAGGCTCTTCTCTGAGCTACAGCCATGGCAATGAAGCACTTTCTCACAGCACTGGCCCGCCGCTGGTCGGTTAAGGCCTCGCCGGCGCTGAACCAAGCAGTCCGATCCAGCTCCACCTCACCCGCCGTTGCACCTTCTCTCTCAACCCCACTGCCAAGGCCTCCTCCGCCGACCACCATGGTCTACAATCGCCTAGCCGAGGATGTCAAATCCAAGCTCCAGAGGCTCGAAAACCCCGACCGGAGGTTCCTCGAGTACGGGTCTCCCCACCCGACCCTCACAGATCACTCAATTTTGAGAGCGAGGGTGGTCGTTCTATGGGTTCTGATAGCGGTGGTTCTATGGGTTCTGATAGCGGTGGTTCTATGGGTTAGAGAGAGATAAGAGTTGGGAGAGTCAATCACTACGTGGCATTATGTAAACCGTTAGATGTTGTTTTTACACATGTCGAAATAGAGTGAAAAGCTCAGGTAGGTCAGGTGATTAATTTGCTGAGGAGAGGATCCTCTCCCTTTGTTCTATTGCCGTACTCATCAACCAATATGGAATCTTGGTGATCATTAAGAGTTTCACATACTGCATGCGTCTAAAAACGAAGTTGGTAATGCTAGATTATTTTAGGAATCAGATATAATTAATTAGGTCCAAATACGACTTTGAACTAAACATTCAAACTCGTAGATGTGGATTGTTAAAAAAAATCCATCTCCCCTTTAATAAAATTAAGATAGAAATTCACTAGTAGTCGTTGGATAATATTACATCTCCATCCGTACAATTTTTTTTCCTTACAGTGTTGATCACCAAATGTCGCGAAAAGTACTTTCAACCTGAATAAATATATCCCACTTTTGTTTTCTATATTATGAAACGGAAATTGGGAGGCTGAATATGCATGTTTTTCTTATGCAAGCAACTCTCCTATTTATATGTGTGTGTGTGTGTGTGTCTGTGTGTCTGTATTAAGTTATTTCTATTTTAACTTTCAAGCCTATGATGATGGTAACATTTTGATTTTGAAAATATATGAGTATATAGAAGTTGACATGGCAATCCGATGGATTCTAACTCTAATCATACCTAAACTCTTACTTCAAAACAAAAACAAAACAAAAAAAAGAGATTTTTAACCCAATTGAGTTGGAAGAACTCAATTTCACGCTCATATATGTGTGTGTATTAAGTTATTTCTATTTTAGCTTTCAAGCCTATGATGATAGTAACATTTTGATTTTGAAAATATATGAGTATATAGAAGTTGACATGGCAATCTGATGGATTCTAACCCTAATCATACCTAAACTCTTGTTGGAATTTCTGGAGATGGATGATGCTTTGAGTAAGAACTTGTAGGTTGAGGCGTGTGGTACACTGCCCTTAAGAGTAGATGTCCGCCCTTCGGAGATTATCTCTCAGTGTAGCAAGTGTTGACGGCCTACCCTCCAGGGTACAACAACCTTGATCCTTGTAGGTGTACACTCACAATACTTGGATCGTATCGAACAACTTGAAAACTTTCTTTTGGTAGAATAATATAAAAAAATAAAAGGAAACACATGAGAAATTTGAGCTCGAAAAGGAAACAAAGGATTGAGTTTTGTTTTTGTGTTTTGATCTGGAAAGCTAGGGATTATATATATGGCAATAATGATCAATGCAATGACAATTTAACAATAGCAATTAAGCTATGTAACTTATGTAACCAAAAGGAATATTATGACTCTGTAGCTTATGTAACGGAAAGGCAATATATATCTTGACATTGATGAGTAAACCAAAACGGAAGAAAGCAAATAAAGAACCACCATAATTGCAAAAATTAAAGAACCACCATAATTGCAGACTTTGAACAAATGAATGATATATGAGTAAACTAATGAAATTTTTGTGTCAATCACAATCAAAGAGAGTTAATGACTATTGCCATCTGCAATTAAAGGTCCAATGGAGGTTTCAAATATAGCTGGTATTTTGAAATATTCTAAGTAAATTCCAACAACTCTTACTTCAAAAAAAAAAACAAAAAAAGAATCTCACTTTTTAAGTGGAAATTATTCTATGCACTGACGGTGCAAATGACCCAACACTTATAAGATGATCTCAACCCTTGATATTTATAATTAGGGTTATTATCACAAATGGTACCTGAACTATACCTCAATCTTATCGATGGTACCTGAACTTCAATTTTGATCACAACCAGTACCCGAACTTTTCGATTTCATTTTAAATGGTACCTAGAGCCACCTCCGATCACTATTCAGACTAAAAACGGCATGGGAGGCGATCATAGTGATGATTTTTGATAATTTTGAGGGTTGTGATCATATATAGTGATGATTTTTTGGTAATAGATTTGCCTTGAACTTGTTTTTTTATTTTTTGTTTTTTTAGATTTGGCTTTTTTGGCCGGAATAGTGATCGAATGTGGCGTTAGGTACCATTTAAAATGAAATCGAAAAGTTCAGGTACTGGTTGTGATCAAAATTGAAGTTCAGGTACCATCGATAAAATAGATGATAAGTTTAGGTACCATTTGTGATAATAACCCTTATAATTAATATTTTTATTAATAACCTAAGAGTGTATTTAATATAATCTAACCATCCATTTACGTCGGTGCACTGAGTCCTCCCCCTCTTTTAACTCAATTAAGTTGGAAGAACTCAATTTCACGCTCATATCCACTACTAGCAAAATTAACAGTCAATCCACAATGATTTTAATCCTTCTAACTGTTATTAAAAGAAACATACACTCAACTACCAAAGTTATTTTTCTTAAGAAAAAGAACGTGACAACACAAATGACAAAAAATTGTGATTAATATATAGATTGAGCCAATAAGATGATAAAAAGTAAAAAACAATAGGCAGCAGAGACCTCTACAAGTAAAGAATGAATTTAATTCGATCTTTCTGAAGTGTATCTATGATCATGTGATCACAAATAATACAACAAAATTTACTACTCTAAATGTAAGGTTTTCTAACCGATTCTCTTATCCAAATTCTTCATTTATATTCATCAAATTCTTAATTTCAACTTTTTTTAATTAAAGAAATTATACATTATTATGATTCTGATCATAGGTCAAAATAGTACAGTAGACAACTTGTGAGCCCTGGAAAAGTTTATCGAACTTAAGTGAGATAGTTTGATAATTTACTTATCGATCTTAGTAATGTTAAAGGATGCTCGAGAATATTTTTAGAAATTATCACAAAATGAAATCCTCGATTTAAGAGCAGCATAATAAAGTATTGAGTTAATTGATTATAGGTCCATTTTCACCCTACAATATTGGATGCAGTCCACTAACAATTTTTTTACCATTTGCGGTCCATCCAGTCGGCCTACT
This sequence comes from Rosa chinensis, assembly GCF_002994745.2. Taxonomy (NCBI): domain Eukaryota; kingdom Viridiplantae; phylum Streptophyta; class Magnoliopsida; order Rosales; family Rosaceae; genus Rosa; species Rosa chinensis. The sequence continues at coordinate 40,323,681 of NC_037088.1, forward strand.
CGCCAGGTAAGCAAATTCTTTACCTATGTTTATCCAGCAATTTACAAAGCTTTGCCATTTTAATTTAGGGATTTAGAACGTATCCAAAAGACCAAAAACTGGAAAAGAGGATTTCACGCCATCTCTCTACTTCCTAACATCCAGCCACCCCATTGAACATCAATGTCAACTATCTCCGTCCTAATTTCAAGCCACCGTTATGATTTCAAATTCAGAGAAGAGATTACGAAACAATAATTACTGAGTCGATTTACGTTTCGAAATTAATTTGACGATGGTCGCAAAACAAATCCTACTCGCTCACCTAGTTCCTCCCCTGGAGGTCTTTCTTGAATTCATCTGGATACCGCTATCAGAGGTATGGTCTGGTTTCTTTCTTTGTTGTTTTTTGGGCTGGGTTAATTGCTGTCAATGTTCCTACCTCTTGTCAAGGTGGGTTAATTTCCGGCAACTTTCTTACCTAAATTCATCTGTTGTACAGTTATACCTCTGGTCTAGATGTTTGGGTATCTATTGAGTTTTAAATTGTGCATATTAGATGATGTGTTTGTATTTTGTTCTGCTTCTTGCCTGGTGCAGGGGTAGCTTCACTAACAAAGGTAGAAGTTTGGGTGTATTGGATGTTGTGGAAATCAACGACCTGTTTTGTATTTTGTTAATGCTGTTGCATGGTACAGAGGTTGCTTTGGCAATCAAAGGTTTTCTTTTTCTTTAGTCTGACCTTTATCAAAGGTTTATCCGATTATGGATCCATTGAATTTTCAAGGGTTGCAGGTGCTTTATGGCAAAGAAGGAGTATCCCTATCTAGAGTACAGGTGTGATTTATTGAAGTTTGGATGTGTGATGACGGATGAGCTTAGAGCAGACATAACACAAGAGAAACTAGATTTGATCCAGAGAACACCATTTGGGAGTTTGTTTATGGCGTATTACAATGTTACATTAATAGAATCTGCTTGCAAAAAATCTGATTTGGAAATAGTGGCTCTCTTGAAGTGTTTTAACCAGCAAAACAAAAGTTTTATGTTTGGGGAGTTCACCGGTACTATAACCAGCAAAGACATCTCTGAGTTATTTGGCTTAACACTCATTGGGGAAGAAATTAACCTAGACCAGAAGAAGAAGAAAGAGGATGCCGGGTTCAGGACAGGACAACTGGGCGGAGTTCCGAGGATGAGCAAGGCAATATTAGAACAAAAAATAAAACATGTAGCTAAGTTGAGAGGGAATGAGGATGAAAAAGATTTTATAAGGCTTGTCTGTCTCTACTTTTGCGTTACATTATTCCTCTGCAATAGTGGTAATGAACTCGGTTGGAATGTCGTCTCATATATAGAGGATATTGAAACAATGTCGCAGTATGCATGGGCACCTTTAGTGTGTGATCATTTAATGGAATCGATTATGAAGATGAATGGTCATCCTGAAACTGCATGTGGGTGTGTAATTGCTCTGCCGGTAAGGTATTCTTTCATTTGATTTCTCTTATATATTTATCTCTTGGTATTGTATCCTTGATCATGGTCAATTTTGCATAGTATTGGTTTTGTGAGCGGACTCTCTTCATTGAACCGATGAGAGGAAGGGAACAAATGGAACCGAAAATTGTGAAATGGAATTTGCTGGAACTTTTTGCTAGGATGAAAGTGGTCTCTATTGCTACTGTTACGTTTTTTTCATAAATTTCAAAATATTGATTACATTGAAATTAATGAAGTATACAATCAATGCATTTAAAAATAGTATTTTCAGCTCTTACGCTATTTAATTAGGGTATATTTGGAATCCACGAAAATGAAAATTGTCGGTGTTGAGTCAGCAAAATAGAAATGGAAAGGAATCCAACATGGCAGCTGAGTCATAGGACCGCGAATAACAAAAAAAATCAACCGGACTAAATCTAATAAGTTGTGTGAATTTTGGACTTGGATCTAATTAACTCTAAAGTATACTACATGACGAGTTCGTGGGAATTTTCTAAACTTCCGAGTTATTTTTGGTGATTTTTGAAAATTTAGATTAAAGGAGAATATTTTGGGAAAAAAAGGTATCAACCTAGCGCGATCCTAGCCATCCATAAATCCACCGATTGATCACAACCATCGAATATTAATTGGAAAAGCCTATAACTAGGCATGTGATCAGATGATCGATCCAGAAGGATCGAGAGAGAGAACCAGAGATCTCAAACCCGAAACGCGACCCGGAGACCTGCAAAGAGGATCTGACCGGCGCTACTCCATTCAGCTACAACACTACGGCAGACCACCGGTGTTCTCTTCATCTCGTCATCTTCGTCATGCCCGTGGCCTCTGATCGTCCATGCACTGGACGAGAAAGAAGAATCGACAATGAGAAGGTCCAACTGCTCCGGCGAGTTTCAGTGAATTCCGACGACTCAAGCCACCGTTTGGCTTGCCTGTGGTATGAAACCTCATCGTTTCATCATGGTCTAATGCCTGTATGATTAGTTTCTGAATTCGATTCGGTTCTGATGATTTGCGTTTTTGGGTAGTTAAGGCTCCGCCGTGTTCCTCAATGCCAACGTCTCTTCCAGTACTTCTGGGCTTGCTTGCTACATGAAAGACGATCAGCTCTTCGAGCTCTACACGTCTGTGTAAGTGGCTTTTCCAATTTGATTAAAGTTTAACGCTTTGGCATTCTGGGTTCAGTCGAACACCGCAGGCATTGCTGTGCGTGACGACCGTTTTGGAACTCCTTGTGAGACTGCAATGTTGAGTTAGACTCGAAACTTGGAATTGAACTTCAGTTGTCTTCAATCTCAGAAATTAGGAGGTGGAACACAGATTGTAGTTGGTCAAATCGAAACCTGAAGTTTCATCTACGAGTTATACTAGCAAAGGTAAACTCGAGTTCTAGACTGAATGCTTGTTGTTTTGCTTACGAGTTCATAAAATAGTTGCATGCGTTGCATGTGCTCACGGTGAATCTGTGTTTAAGAGAATGGTGAATTGGATTGGAATAGGTTACTCGTATGAAGTTGTTGATATGTAATCGGGTTCTATAAACTTGAAGTTTTGTCATGATAATGGTTGTGAATGTCGGAAAGAAATCAAGTTATGGTTATGGGTGTCTTTAGTAGTTTGGGCACACTTTGTGTGAATTTGGGATTGTGTTGGGTGTCCATGGTAATTCGACAGAATTACTATGCAATGAAATTTGAAAGGGAAGAAATGATATTTCAGTTAAGGAAGGAACTTATGTTTGGGTGTCCATGTAGAATCGGGAATTTCAGAAATTTGTTATAACTTCCGTTGTTTGAGTATTTTGTAAAAATGATAGTAAGTAAAGAAAAGAAATTAATATATTGGGTGGCCTTAGTAAATTGGGTGCACTTAATATATATATTTATGGTCGATATAGTAATTTCACGTAAATGGTCGGTAATTTGGGTTAATTATCAAACCCGTCTCGATTGGTCGAACATTGATCAAACAATGATCAATTTAGGTCAACTCCTGGTCAAACTAAGAAAAGTGGTTAGACGAATTATTAATCATCAAGATTTCAATTATTAGTTCAATGAGATAATAACTATCGAAATGTCGAAACTTAATTAGGACTCCAGTTACCTGAGGAACGAAAGGTTTGCGACTCTCGGAGTACATGAGAGAAAGCATCGGAATCCAAGTAGGGGATTCTGAACTCTCCTCGATTAGTGGTTTTATTATATTACGCTTTTTATAAAATGATGCATGTTAAGTCTATGTGGTTTGGTTATGTTAAAATACAATGCGTACTAACCAAACTGTGAGAGATGTGATGGCTTGAGAGTAAAAGGTGGCACTGACTTCCTTGGGTTCGATTCTCTTAACCTCTGGAGGGTTAGCTACACCGGCCGAACGGTGCCCGATCGCAATGACGACCCGATCCGTGTGTGTAGCTAGGTAGTGAATGTTCTCGCTACGCTTATCTAGTTATAAATTAATTTGAGGTAAAGTCGTGTAGTGGGTCTATGGGACCGGCCATCAGATAATACTTAGATTTGGCGCCGTATTTATTTAAGCATCATGCACCAGTTTTCAAGTTGAAAAACATTAAAAAGTTTGTCGTTCCTTTATATACTTGGTCTAAGCATGTTTTCATATTGGCTAGCAAAAAAGTTTATTTATTTGTCGGTTTTTCAAATCCAGTCGGGGTAAAGTCCCTATGAGTAACGAGGACGAAAGCTTACAACAATGTGGATGCAGTTACTGTGCACTGGAGATGGGATAGTAGAGGACGGAGCTAGGGTGCGGAAGTAAGTTTGATAAACCCTTTTTCAGAACTCAGGTTCCGGGTTTTACTCCGAATCCTCTGTCTTGAACTTTGTTTTCGGAAACTTGTTGGAAGTTAGTCTTGTGTCGAACTTTGCTAAACCTTATTTCTTGAAGTTTATTAACCCCTCGAGTGATTATTCATATCAAGTTATGGACGAACAACTGATTTTGTGATTTAAAGAATTTCACCTCAAAATTATTTTTAAGCTCCGCTATGCGTTTACGAAAAGCTTATTAAACAAAATGTCTAGCGGGTCTCTAAGATATAAATCAAGTGTTCGGTTTATGTATGTTTTAGAGACTCGCGGCAATGTAACGTGCTTAAGCTGGTGAGGTGCAGCTTGGGGTATTACACAACTACTCCATAATAACATTTTGAGTGAAGATTAGTCTATGTTAAACAAAATCACTTCACCTTGTAGGCAATCTATTCTACGTGACTACACACATTGAGCACACAATTATGGTATGTTGGAACCAAGTACTTCTACAAATGCTCATAGAAAACCTCATGCTAAGCATAGACAAAGAACCAACTAGCTACTAGAAAAAAAATATATAAAAAAAAATTTAAAAAAATGTCTAGACCAGGTCGGAGCCCACTACCTCGCAAAAAAATGAATTATTGAAACAAAAACAACCTAGGGGTAAAAAGAGCAACAACCCTCTAAGCCCAAAGGAAAAGATAGAGCCCAAAGCCCGACAAGTCGGACTGGCCCAATCCAATTCCAGCTTCCACTCCCCTGTGCAAAAACCGTCGCATGCGCCGCTGTTATTATTCACCGTCCACCACCTCCACGATGATATAAGAAAATGCCACCATGCCTCTTCGACACCACAACCCAAAAACAGCTACAGAACCTGTGCAACAGTTTCAAACCCAAATTGAATTTGGAACCCTACGCACCGGACCGCCAGTCACTGTCCCTTTCTCTGACGCCACAAAAGCTTGCCTTCAAGTAGCTTCGAGCCATAACTCAATCCTGGCCATTCACTGTCACCTCCAAGCCCACCAATCCAGAAAGCAGGGACAATAGCACAACTCCCGTTCAACAGCAACACAACGTCAACTAGGGAAGCGCTACCGCTGCCGTCGGTCACCATCAAACGAGATTGCTGATTCTCATTGACTTCGCTCTCTGGCTACGCTCTCGCGGCTAGGGTTAACAAGATATGATTCTTTCCCGTGTATGTGCAAATAATGCAAACGCTTAAATGTCGCTTTCACATCTCCTCCCTTATTCTAGTAAATTTATGCCATGTCAAAAAGAAAGTTAATTAAAATAAGGAAAATGGATCACATATCATAATCCCAGCTATAAACTAATTAGATGACTTATAATTAATCTCCATGTGATTAACACTCATAGTAAGACAAATGATGGACAGTTGCGACTGATGGGGAACTTTTTGTCCTATTAGGGCTTAAACGTCATCTTGGAATAATGGAATCCGACATACCACGGCCCACGCACTCCAAATCTAAATCAGATGTAATTTGACTAATTTAACAACTAATTACTGAACTTAATTAGTTGATTGAATATATACATACACATAAAAAGTCACATCAGTAATTAGCTTACTAATTTCAACACGTGCGTACATAAGAGCATAACCCAATACCTCGCCTCGACCGGCGATACACGTACGGTGGCCTTTTTGGGTGTTTTTGTTTTTTATGACAGAAAAAAGGCCTTTTTGGGTGTTGAGTTCGTCCGGCTAGTGGCTTAGGAAGCCGAGTTGGTGATGAACATTAAACGGTCTAATTGATTTTTTTGTGTGAAACGGATTGATCTCAGCTTCTGGATATTCCATGTATGATCATCGTCATCGTCCTTAATCTTTAATCGTTCTTATAAACGTGATGTGTTTGTGGATTGTCGTCGTCCTTGCCTTACAATTTATAACGCACTACAAGCGAGTCAGGTCTCCAAAGTCGGTGTTGGTGTCGGAGCCTCCGACCGAGACGGAGTTGGGGGCTGCAGTTAGATTTAGACATGCCTTTATGGTATAATTGGCTTTTGGCAAGTGGCCGGTGATCTTGGGTCAAGAAGTGACCAAAAAAAATAATAATTTATAAGTATGTGATTACTCAGAATTGTACCGAGATATTTTGAGTTAAAACCTAATAGTTAATATGTGGTTAAGCTGAGACAATATCAGTATAATAATATATCACTAGTCACCATATCACTGTTAAACAACTTATTTTATCAATTATACTGATGTTTTACCACATACGTTAGTAGTTACAGACTACAGATACGGACTATGACTAAAAGTTTAAGAGGCCGAATGTAAAAGGTTTGTTTTTTATACCTTGAACATGAAATTGAAATGTACATTTAAATTGATAGTGATTAATATTTTTTCTACAACCATATTGAACGTTGCCAAATAAGAACTGAATATTTGTTACTTTCATTCCAGAACAATGCTTAAATATTATAAACCAAAAAGAAAAAGAAAAATTAAAGAATTCAAGTATGTTATGACCACTGATATTCCGACTTAGCTCTGCTAGGGTTTTAGAGACATCGTCCCTAGCGGGCGCATCTCATATACCTTCTTCATAATCATGGATAAATGTAAGGTTCTAAGCCTGCTGTTTCTCTTTCTATTTTCTTTCGCTGGTTTTGGTGTATTGATGTTCCCATATGGGAGGGTATTGATGGAGATTCTGATGCAATGGACGGGCTGGCGTCGGTAGTTTTCTAGTGACGTGAGGTTGACGGTTGACCGAGTTGGTGTTTTGGGACGCGATGGAGGCATCAATGGGGGCGCACTGCTCCTGAGATTTTGGAAGCTTGGAATCGCGATTCTTTTCTTGGATCTCGCCTGCTTGGGTCATTTCCGTGGTGGTGATGGTGTTTTGTGCAGCCGAGGGTCTTTGACTTGATCGCACGACTTTGTTTCTATTGCCACAGGATTGATATGTTTTCGTGGTGCTGACGTTGGCAGTCTTCATCCTACTGGGTCCAATGGTGATGCGTCCTTGAGAGGCTCTTCTTCAGGATCTATGGAACTGCGTCCCCGGTGGCCTGGAGGATAGTCGAGTCGGCGGTAAAACTGGTTGTTGAGCCAAAAGCTCCGGATCTGGGATCCAGGTAGATTTTAGGCTTAGTTCCGACCCACTTTTTCTGCGGGCCTTTTTAAAAAAATTTGGAATGGCTTCTTGTGTGTTTGTGTGTTAGTGGTATTGGATTCGGACCCAGGTTTATGGTATTTATTTGTAAAAGATTGCATGCCACTACGATCATGTTCTGACACCCTCGGCCAGCTTCAATTTTTGGGTGGAAGATTGCCCTATGTTCTGCGCTGAATTGACTTTTGTCATTTTGTGCGTTAGATTTGCATGGGTAGTCAAACCACTGACTACTCAGCTCGCTACACAGCTGCAATCCGTACTGTAAACTTAGCTATGCGTTCAGACATTGATGCTCTTGCTTCATTATTATTTCTTTGTATTTTTGATGTAATTTTTACACCTTTTCTTTTTGTACTGTTTATTTTCTTTATTGATGCATTTTTGCATCGTATAGTTGTAATTTTTCTATTTCAATAAAGTTTCTGATCTCCTTATTATAAAAAGAAGAGTCGCTAGTAGAGCGCTCTTTGCTAGTTGGTGCATTGTTGAATACTGTTATTTGGTCGAGACTCATGATATTATTTCAGGATGTTCTCTAGATGCTTCTTGTAATCAGAGGTTTAGGCTTAATGTCCCCCCCTTGTATTCATCAGTTTCATTAATCAAGGCTTGAGGGCACCAGCCTTTTATTCAAAAAAAAAAAAAAAAAGTGGTATGGAATGTCTAGAGAAAGGAAAATTAAATACAAAGGAGGTTCAAATATATATAGGACACATCGACTAAGGAAAACTATTCAACATTAGCAGGAGTCTGGGCCTCTCTAAACCTTAATATAGGTCTGCCATAACGTTGGTTACTTAGAAATTAGCGATGACCATCCATCCTATATAAGTTTCTAATTGGATGGGAGTTCTAGTTTTTTCTTCAATTTTTTTTTTTTGGGCAGAAAACATTATCATGTTTGATTTTTTTAAATTTTTACAAATTATTATATTTGATAAACCAGTGTTTGAGTATCTTGCAAACTAGTGTTTGAAATGATTTTTCTCTAGAGTGCAAAATGATTCCTTAAAAATTGGCGAGCATCAAGTGATTTCAAATGAGATGTCCTCGTTGAGGGGGTATTTTTAGGATCCTAGACATCTGTATATGGGATCGATCATTGCTTTTTTTCTTTTCTTTTTTTGTCGTTTTCGAATTCATAAAATTATATAAATGTGTGGCATGTATATAACACGTGTGACCATTTCGTGCCATGAAAGTTCACTGCAGCTACGTACGACAACAACTAGCTCTATTTAAATCATACATTACATTACACACCCTCAAAAAATCATTTCCAGCAAACCTACACAGACCTGAAACCCCCATCATCAAACTCTTCAAGAACACCTTGTTGTGTGCTTATATTGCATTGTGTGAAGGTAGAAATTAACATGTACGGACAGACAACCCTAGAGTCAGTAGATTCCGACTTGGCTCTTCTTGAATCCATTCGACAACACCTTCTAGGCGATCATATGGAGCCTCCGGCAACCATCTTCGGCGGCGACGTAGACGACATCATCCCCTTGTTTTTCCCCAGTTCTACTGCTGCTTCAACCTGCTTAAGTGGGCTTTTTACCACGGAGAACTGGTGGGAATCGGCGCTAAAACCCGAGGACTCTGAATCCGAAGCTGTAAGTACACCGGAGGAGGAGGAGGTTAAGTTGAGGAAGCAAGCTCAGAATGCGTCGGTTAAACGTGATGTGCACGCACCCAGGGTGGAGAGGCATTTCAGGGGCGTGAGGAGGAGGCCTTGGGGGAAGTACGCGGCGGAGATTAGAGATCCGGCGAAGAATGGCGCGAGAGTGTGGCTCGGGACTTACGAGACTCCCGAGGATGCTGGTCTGGCTTACGACCGAGCTGCTTTCAAACTGCGCGGCTGTAAAGCCAAACTCAACTTTCCTCACTTGATTGGCTCGAACAGCGTTGAGCCGGTTAGGGTTACCCCGAAGCGGCGGCGCTCGCCGGAACTGTCCTCTACGTCCTTGTCGGCATCGGAGGACAACGAGTCTCCCAAGGCAAAGCGAAGATAGAGCGTTATGGGGTTAATAATTAATCAACACCATATAGTACGAGTAAATGTGAAAATGCTTTTTTTGATTAGGCGATCGAGTTCTACAGGTCATCCTTGCGTTCTTTTCTCGGTTCATGTAATTGCTATTAACCATGAGCATTTTCTTTATGTTAATTATTTTAAATACGAGGAAGATAAGGCCTCAAATATTCTCTTCCGCAAGGAGTACCTAGTCTAGTGATCGTGTTAAGAAACTTGTTCAAACTTCAAAGCATCCTTGTAACTCCTATTCATAATTTAATATGTTGTTTTTGGTACTCTTCCCTTTCTCTACCGTTTTTTTTTTTTTTTCTCTTTTTTTTTTAAAATTAATTTGAAGTGTTATTGTTATGCACCTTTGTTTCCAGAGAAAGCAATTGGTTTCATATTTTGGTAGTGCACCTGAACTGAGATCAATCCTAAAAAGTTTCTACCATATTCTTGGTCGGAATATTAAAAGTAGATATTGAATTAATGAAAGAAGCTAACGGTAATAAGAGATTGGAATGCATGTGATCATTAATATATGAACCAAAACGTGAGAAGGAAAGGAAACAATACTCAGGATGTGTTGATGTGTAATTAATAATTTTTCTTAATGGCTTATATGCTTGATTTATTATTGGGGTAGTGAAAAGTAATATGAAATGATAACTGATCTTTCATTTTCAGGGCAATTCATTATACGCCCAATTTTTATAAGAAATGTTAGGTAAAATTCTATTATTTCTTTTCAATTTACACCCAAAAGTTATCATGTAAGATAAATAATTAATACAACCATTTCTCCCTCAAAATTACAGAAATTGCCACTGAAGGAAATTTTTTTAACCTACGGTAATCTACCTCTTGCCAAAAAATTAATGTTATGTATTTTATGATTAAAGCTCTTTGCGTTAATATTTTTAATTGTAGGTGTTGTAATCCCTAACTTTAATATTGTCATCAATATTGTTAGAATCAATGTATATACTTTTTTATGGAGAACAATATTTATTTTTTTATTTATTTTTGCGGTGCACTCAAACCTCGTTTGGTTTGCAGAAAGGAAATTGGTTCCTTAGCTTTTCTCATGAGCATGGGAAAATAAATTTCTCACTAGTTTCCCTATCAATATTTGGGAATGTCAGGAAAGTAATATGAAAATGTATTTTACTTTCCTTTCCGATGTTCTGTTTGTGCATGAATAGGGAAGTAAGCAATATCAAATTTCTAATAGTATCCTTAATATCAAAACACAAACAATTCAATGTTCAAAAATTTTCTTGAATAAATTGGTAATAATAATCTTTAAAATGGTATTTAAAGCAGGTAATTAATGTGCAATCAATAAAGGGAAAGTTGGAGGTAAAATGAATCACATGGGGTGTGGGAGGATCCCCCACCCAATTTTCCCTTTATGTAGGAAAGTTGTTCATTAATTTAGGTGTGCCAAACACACGAAAGGATAAAGTTTTCATTCCGCAAATCAAACGAGGCCTCAATGTATTCGATGAAATGTTACTATGAATTTATTTCATATAATGGTTTTTATTAGTTGCATACCTATCGACAGAGGTTTGTTCGACTATACCATACATATTATATCCATGCTAACTTGAGGAGTTGGGTAGAACACTTGACTTTCAAGTGACGATTAAAAATAGATATGTAGTAGGTATGACTTTCAAGTTCTAGAACTTTAATGCCTACTGCTTTTTTTATTTTTCATGCTATGAGTTTCACTGGTTACCTAATCCAAATGTATGACACATTGCAATATTCATGGCTATAAGGTAGGTTGTTTTATGCCATGAGTTTTTTTTCAATACCTTGTTAAAAACATAAAGTTTTAGATACCTCATACCTATGTCACTTATTCGTTACCTGTTACCTATTCTAAAGGTATGTTATTTAATGTCATGGTTATGAGGTAAGTTGTTTTATGCTATGAGATTTTTAAAATACTGTAATACCCTGGAAATTTGTTATTAATTTCTTGAAATTTTCTGGAATTAATAAAGTGTTCGGTTGTACGATTTCTCGAGTTGTTGGTGAAGTGGAAGAGTTTCTGACGAATAATTACTCGAAACGTTTTATTTTCGAGGGGGCAAAGATTTTTAAAATACTGTAATACCCTAGAAATTTGTTATTAATTTCTTGAAATTTTCTGGAATTAATAAAGTGTTCGGTTGTACGATTTCTCGAGTTGTTGGTGAAGTGGAAGAGTTTCTGACGAATAATTACTCGAAACGTTTTATTTTCGAGGGGGCAAAGGGGTGACCTTTATTTGTCGAGTTTCTTTGAAAACCTCCTTCACGAAAGTTGTAGAACGCATCAATGTGACTTCGTGCGGAACGCAAAACTCGGAGTTTGTATGAAGAAATTATAGTAAATGGAAAAAGTTTCCATTTTTGGTTAAATAGAAAAATTTCAAAAAAATTAGAGAAAAACCCTAGTTTTCATTTTCGGAAACCCAAGTTTCTCTCTCTCTCTCTCTCTCTCTCTCTCTCTCTCTCCCTCTCTCTCCCCGGGCCTGAAATCGCCTTAGTTTGTTTTTCGGTCATATCTCGGTCGTCCGGCCACCTTTGGCCGCACCACTGGTCCCATTCTATTCGTCTCTCTTCCCTCTTCAAGTATGTGGTAGCTTTGTGGCTCGATTTTGGTTGTAGAAGGTGCAGCAAGGTGGAGATGTTGGGTGGTGACGTTGCTTCGGGGTCACCGTTGGAACTCACGATTCCGGCCACCTCCAATGCTAATTCTTGAGGGATTTTGAAGCCTAGGAGACGTACATCTTTCCCTCCAAGCGGCTTGAAGCGATTTCAAGTGTAGAGGTCGAATTGAGGATTTGAATTCTAGGGTTTCACCGAGTTCTTGAATTTTCAAGGTGATTGACGAAGAGTGTTCTGTACTTTATCTCGGCTATAAGAGAAGACGTAGTGGGATTTAGAGGTGAGTAAATCTCACGGTGTTTCGGCTGTTAAATTAACTTTTGTTTTAATTTAGTAGATTAAATTGTTAGCATCTCAAATCTTATTTATCAAAATAAATATTTGCTTTGAAATATATGAGAATGATCGTCAACTATTCATGGATAAGTTAAAACAATGTTTTGAAATAAAAATGATTTTTTCAAGTAGCGTAATTTGTAAAACTATAGTCGGTATTAGTGGCAACTCTGAGTGGATGACTACGTATATATATTTACGTGATATATATATATATATATATATATATATATCTTGGTGAATTTGGCATTTTGTTCCCTTTTGTTGTGCGATGTGATGTTGAGAAAAATAAATGAAATTGGAAAGAAAAGATGGTTTTGTTGGTTTGAGCTTTGATTGATGTTGTATATGATTTTGATGATGGTTTGATATGTAACATATTATTTTGGAAATGGTTTCGCTATTGTTTTGAGGTTGTTACAGATGAGGAAACAATATTATGTGATAACCAGTATGGTGATATGTGTGATGATTTTGCGTAAAGGATGTGGATGATTTTGTGTAAATGAAGTGGATTGTTGTTAAGTGATTAATGTTGAGATTGATGTTGTGGTGATTAGTGTTATAAATGGATAAATGTATATTGATTGCTAGTTTATTTCTAGTATTGAATTGCTTGCTTTTATTCGTAATCTCCATAACTAAGTATCTACAGAGATTGCTATTTTTTTATATTGTTTTATCTTCATGTGATCACCTGAACTAAGTTATCTGCAGTGATTACTATTTTCTTGTATTGTTTGGTCTTCATGTAATCACTTCAACTAAATCATATGCAGGGATTACTATATTATTTTGAATTGTTTGACTTTATTATTTCAGTCTACTATTGTGGTTCGAGTTTATTTATGCGAGTTGTCAAAAGCTTATCGGGTTACTATTCAATGGTGTAGGGGCTGATCTTGTAGGTTAGGGTAATCATGGCTGACGTAAGAGTTTTGCTGTCGCAACTGTATGTGTTCAGAAGCTAATTTTGTTGCTTTGACCTTTTTAGACTTCCATTTGTAGTAAGCTCTGAGGGAGCATTTAGTTATTATTTTGTTAATGCAACTTAATTTGTAAACTTGTGTAATGTAATATATAACTCTAAAGAACGAGTTTGTATTGACATTGTGAGTTCAGAACTTAATAGTACACTTGTTGTTTTTTTTTTTTTTTTTTAAATCCTGGTATTTAGGGTCGATGTTTGAATCATCATGCCCGGTGTATTTGTATTTGTTTATTTGGTTTATTAATTGTGCTTGAAAATCGGGGCGTGACAAATATCTTGTCAAAATGTATATAGTTTTAGATATCTCATAGCTATGTCATTTATTGGTTACCTATTCTAGAGGTATGTTTATTTAGATACCTCATTGATATGGTTGTTATTGGTTATGTAGTCTAGATGTATATTATTTAATGTTCATGGCTATAAGGTATATTTAATGTTATGAGTTTCTGTTGATACCTAATAATGATGTATATTGGCAATTTGCATCACCGGAGAATTTGGTTTGTAAATGATATGATCTTCAATATACCTAACTCTATCCTATTTGTAAGTTGTGACAAAGAGATACTTGAGAAATCATAGAAAGATATAATCTTAGATTATAGAGATTAGTAGAAATGATTTGGGTTGAAACCAATTGTTCATGGCTCAGTGATGCGACATGACTCCATGGCGGTGGCGGTACATATTCGTTGGTGCCGGTGTTCTTCTACTGCTGTGCGCTGACTTGCTGGGATAGATGGCAGTTGGGCCTCTTCTAGACTGCTAGGCTCGTTCTTGTGGGCTTACTTTTCTTTTATATTAGGTATTATTGGATATTTAAGATATTGTAGTTTTATATTTACAATAAATTTCTACCATTCTGCGGTAGAGTTAGGTGGGCTTTGTCCCGGCTTGTGCACTCGGTGTGTCTTGTCTGGCATAGCGAGGCGGTGAGTCGTTGTTAATTGAACACAACCTCCTAATGACAGAATGAAATGAAGTGTCATCGGTCTTAATTTTGATTGGCAACATTGTGGAAAATCTATTTTTATTCGTCCATTGATGCTCTTCGTGAATGTGATCTTTTAGGTATGTTACCACTCTTGTAAAGTAAATGCAATTGTCAGAAGTGCAATCATTGCTACATGGTGTATGTTAGAATATATTATTGTTTTTGTAAAGATTGTTGCTATTATTACACGACATTCTCGTAACACTAATTATAAGTTGAGGTTAATGTACATTGTCCCCCCAATGTATTCTACAATTTCGTTAGGGTTTCTCACCTTATTTTAATTGAGGCCAAAACTGAAACACTTCAGTTCTTTTTGTTTTCCCTAATCCTAATGATGGTCCCTCATTAGATCCATCGCCATGAATGTCCGTTCAACCTTGTTATGAAGAAACTGGTTCGTTGAATTAAAACAAGAAATAATTGAAATCTTGGTCCACTCTTTGACCGATCAGTGTGAACTTTGCTGTGTCCAAATTCTTGTACTGTGTACGGTCCACCGCATCCCAAGTATTTTAATCACTACCTATTCCTTTTTTTTTTTTTTTTTTTTTGCACCAGGGTCTAAACTCAGAAGATTACCTAAGGGTTGGTTGTGACTTTTGACCATTGAATACTTCTCCAGTCTGAACTGAAGGTCAAACTCGGTGATCCCATTGGTTCATCTAGTGTGCGTACTTTGTCAAGAAAGACTGAGATTTGGGTTAATTTGTGCCCTAGCTACTGCTAAGTTAAGTAGAAAGGTGAAGCCACGCAGGTATATTATTGAGCGAATCAATTATGGGGTGGTGTAGTTTGGGGGGCTAAGGAAGTAAGGAAATTGAGTTTATACTATATACTAAACACAAAATGGCACAAAAAGTGAACTTCAAGGTGAAGAAAACCAGACATAAAAATAAATTAAAAGCAGCACGTATACCACAAGAACTATACACAAAAATAAATTATTCATTTCTGATCTACAAAAATTAAAACTATTCTGTATAGTGTAAACAAATAATAAGAACACGTGTGAACCTGAATAATAAGAACACGTGTCGGAGTACAGTGCACAAGACATTAATTATGGTCAAAAGGAGTCCTCGTGCATGAATCGAAGAATATAGAAATAAATTTTATACGACCCAGACAGCTGTAAGCCGGCCCATACTATTCACGAGCATGCCCAATTGCCCATCACAGAAGGAACTCGAGAGTTCACACGTACAACTCGGTCTTCAATGAAATCTCGAAAGAACGAGATAAATTTATTGTAAAAAAAATTACAGAGAGAACATAATCAAAATCTCTCGAACAAGAACTCTATCAAACAAACGAAAGGATGGGGTGACTAATCGAAGTTGGCTACGCCATTCAATTATGAAAAATGCACTTTTTTTTTTTATGACAACTTTATCATGTATATACTGCGAATTAATCTGCTATATAATATTAGATAATGATTGCATTATTACAAAATCTAAGGAATCCATGATGTGGTAAAAGATGTACAAAAGCTGCTCCATGCATAACGGCTCCAACTATGGAAGGCCAAGAGCTTCATTTTTAAATGAACGCTGGTCAATTTTGAACATCGTGTTAATTGCCAAATGCTGAATATTATTCTGTTCCATCGAAAAGGAAAAAAAAAAAAAGAAATCTGAGATTCGAAGTACATAGAGAAAGCTGAGTCCATCACAAAAGTACGTAGACCAACTACCTCTTGTTAAAACTTATCGAAAAAAACACTATCTCGTTAAAAATGGCATTCCCCAGCCACGTGGGAGGACTCATGTCAATACAACTCCAGCATAACAATGCTGAATCTAACCCCCATACGTACACCAATTTTCAAAGAAGATCCCACCACCAAATCTTCAACTTCCTCAACATTTCTCTCGAGTTCGGCCTATTAGTTAAACAGACTAATTTTGGAATAGATTATTAGAGGATCAACCAATAATGTCTAAACATAATGGATATCAAAGAAATATTAATGATCTGAAAAAAAATAAAAGTTTTAAAGAAAAATATTGATATCGATAACTTTTCAATTCAAATTATATATATGAAAAATAAGATATATAAAAGAGTTACATACGTTAACTAATTAGAACTGATGCAGGGATGGTCGATTGTTTTTAGTGTTCCTTGAGCAATCAAGCTTTGATTCACTGAAAACTTGTTGGCTTTATTGTTGAAAATTTTATCACATGGCATGGGGATGAAAAATTAGAAAATGTCGGAAATATCTCGAAATGTTGTTTAATTTCGATAATATTGTTCTAAATTATTAGGCGCAGAGTTTTATTTTTTAGTCCTTAGGATGAACAACCTCACTGTAAAAAGTGCAGATAATGAAATAGGCAAATTGGAAGTGAAATTTTTCGTGGGTAAACTTGCTTCATTGGGATGACCTAGACAAGAAATTTTTTTCTATTATTGTTACTCAGTCGTTCATTAAGTGCATAATGGGCCACTTATCCACTACACCAATTGCTTACATAGTATCTGCTTATGAAAATAACATGTTGTATACTCTCAATAACTGAGGCAATTATATAAATCCGACGCCTCCGACATATTGGGGGCCTGAGATGATGGCCGCCTCACTGGGCAGCCCTCCCGCCCAGCCTTGAGGAAATTGAATATGTCTCCAAAGGTAAAGATCTTTACTTGGAATTTAATTAGAGGTAGACTTAAAACTAGAGATAAATTATCTATGTTTAACCCAAATGTTCCCCCTAAATGTCCCTTTTTCTCCTCTCATTTGGAATCTATTGACCATTTATTTATGTATTGTTCATTTAGTTCTCAAGTATGGTATTTATCAACTGAGCTGCCTAATCTAGTTTCTTGGAATGATTCCTTTATCAATGGGTTAAATTTCCTTTATGAACATTCAACTATTTCAGATGATGATTTTGTAAGAATCTTCCTCATATTTTAGTCTATTTGGTCTTCAGGCAGCCTTATTCTACAATTACAGTCATATTTCTTTGGAAGGAGATTCTAAGCTTACAATTGACAGCCTCTTCGTAAAGTTGATGTTTCTTGGAGTATTCAAACGTTGGTGGTAGATATCAGAACCTTGTCTTCTCAGTTTTCTACTATCTGTTTTAGGGATATTTATAGAGAAACAAATTTTGTTGATGATCAGTTAGCTTCGCTAAGAAATGTCATTTCTAATACTTCTGTTTAGTTTAATAGTCTCCCATTTTTCTGCGTGTCCTCAGCATTCCATTTGAATCAGCTAGGAAGGGGTTGTTCTAGTGGTTTTGTTTTGTAATTTTGTTTTTATTACATAGAAAAAAGATTCTAGAGGTTTTTGTTTGTAAGTTTATTTCCTTCATTGATAAAAAAGAAGATATTTTTGTACCTTCACCTCATCAATAAATTATTACAGAAACATGTCCAAATAACGTACACATTTATTATAGAAAACACGTAGATATCCTCAACTCTTAGTGTATGAGGTTAATTTTATAGGAAATTTTGATGAAACTACTGAAAACTAATAGCAAATTGGCAACATATGACAAATGTGAAGGAATTTTAAAAATGAAGGGGTAATTTATTGAATTGAAAAATTAAGAAGTAAATTGACAAATGTGAGGAGAAGAAAAAAGTTAGGATTGTTTGCTCGTGAAGTCAGAAATTTTTATCACAAATAGTCCCTGAAGTTTGGACTACTCGACACTTTAGTTCTCAAAATTCTAAATCTATCACATTAGTACACTACTAGAAAAAGTACCAATCACACACGGATGAGAATCCGTGTGAAATCAGAGTATTCCATATGGAAATCCGTGTGAATACGTCAATACACACGGTACAACGACGGATTAATAATCCATACGTATTATTGGCGTTGCTAATGCTATATGCACACGGATTAAACATCTGTGTGTATTGGAGTGGTTTTCATACAAAATTCTCTCTATGTGAATCTCATCTGTGTGTAATAGGGGGTTTTTCTCGTAGTGGTACCTTAAAATCAATTACCGATATATTAACGATAATCTCTGTTAATAACACCGTTAACTCCTCATTTTCACCAAGGACCTATTCGTCTTACCCTCTCTTTCTCTCATTGACACAAAACTAATGATACCCCGAAAATTCATTATTAATTTTCTGATAATTTTTTGAAGATTATTAAGTTGGTTGTAAAGTGGAAGTGTTTCGGACGAATAATTACTTTAAAACTTTTTATTTCGAGGGGTCAAGGAGTTGGCTTTTTATTCGTTGGGTTTCTTTGATACTTTCATGAAAGTCGTAGAGCACATCGATACGAGTTCATGAACATGTGGCAAGTGTAAATCGGAGATTGTATGAGAAAGTTATGGTCTGCAGAAGTTTTTACTATTTTGAGAAATTACTATATATAAATATAAATAGTATGTTTCCGGATTTAATATCATAACTGATATTTATGGAAATTTCGGTTTTGGGAAACTTTGCTTTCCGTTCTCTCTCCTATTCAGAAACCCTGACCCGGCCAGATACTGTCCGACTCGACCAGCGATTTCTTCATTTTCTAGAGTCGTAGTGCATGATACCAACCCAGACTCACAAGTCCCAGCCTCCTGATTAGATCCCAGCCACTGTCCTAGCCCAGATCCAGCCGTACACTGCGGATCGTATGATGACTTTCAAGGTGGCGTCGACCTGGTTGGTTCTCCCTCCTCCAGCCACGGCAGAGCTCAAAACTACTTGGGTTTTGTTGCCCTATTTTCCAGCAAGGGTTTCCGTGTAGTGGCTCAGCTCGATTCTTATTGTAGGCAGCGGAATCGACGGTTGAAATTCGACGGCCGAAAGCTTTCTAGTTTGATCCCTGCCGATCTAGGCCAAATCGGCCTTAGTGCCAGGTGTGGAAGTTGCTCTCCTTGATGTGATCTACACGTTGGTTAGAATGAATTTTCCATTATGTGAAATTAGTTGTGCGGCTGGTGGTATAACGTCCCGAACCAGAATTTACTGATTTACTAATCATTAGGACGGTAAACGACATTTACTTTCACTTTTACTGTCGTTTCAGTACTTTTAGGAGTCCCTAAAATATGACTTTTTGTTCGGGTCAAAATTTGAGAAAATTTCCTTCATGGAAGTTGTAGAGGACGTTAAACCGAGCGCGTGCATATGTGGTACGTAAAAATCGGAGTTTGTATGTGAAAGTTATAAGCGAAAGATTAAAGTTACTGTTTACTGTTACTGTTCATGGTAACTTTCTATAAATAGCCAAGTTACTGTGGTAAGTTTCCATTTTTGGAAACCTACCGGGCTTTTCTCTCTCCTCTCCCCCGACCCTTTCTTCCTCTTCGGCCGATTTCTTCTTCCTCCGATTTTTCCTCCTCCGCCCACCCCACGATGGAATCCGGGCACCGGCGAGCTCGCTTCTTCATCCTTGTCACGCCTATGGTGGTGTTTTGCGGTGGCTCAGCCGGTGGAGCTCGGAATTGAGCGGTGACGTTTACTGTAGCAGTTTGGGAGTTTTGTCGATTTCCGGCGATTCCGGCCGTCTCCGGCCACCAAACCAGCGTCGAAGGTGCGGTTTTTGCCAAGGATCATTTCCCCCCTAGCCTTGAGCCACGATTTGCAGTGTGGAGGTCGAATCGAAGAAATTTCAAATCCTAGGGTTCTTGAATTTTTCTGGAAATTTTTTCACCGGCCAAATTGGAGCCCTTCTAGGTAAAATTGGAACTTGTTGTAGTTGAGAAAGAGGTTGGGTTTGTTGAGTAGATGGTGCTGCCAAATTTTGGTGGCCATTGGAGGTGGTTGCCGGTGGCGAGTGGGGCCCACGTGCTGCCACTGTTGGTGGCGCGTGGAGGCATGTAGGGTAGTGTTTTAATTTCAGTTTTTAGCCCATTAAATTGTATATATGTTGTAGAGCTTGTATGTGAAGTTTGGTGAATTATGAAGGAGTTTGGAATTATTTAGGAGTTTGGAATTATTTGTGAATTTTCGAAGTTTGAAGTTTTGTGATTGAATTGTTGGAAATCCGGCCGTCGGATTTCCCTCGTTTTCGTTGTGGAGTATGTTACTTGAGGAATTGGTGTTGTGGGAGAATTTTGGGTTGGATTTGAGAAGTAATGGAGATAGGGATTTTCAGGTTTCGTTTAGGTTCGTAATTATTTTATCGGATTGCCGTTTACGGAAATATAATTGTGTACAGGGCAATGCCACGAGCTACGGTTAAATGAAGGAACTCGTTTGCGTGGTCGCCCAATAGTACTGTGAGTGGACTTTTGTTTTAAATAATGATGCATGCGTTTATTTTCTTGAATTAATGCTTTATTTAATTAACATGTTACTTTTCGAGCATATGAATTGATTTCGGAATTTGATTTCGATTTATCTCGTGGATTTGCTTTCAATATTGATTCTCATGAAGTATTTATGATTTATACCGGTTGTGAATTTCGGATATTAATTTTTTATGCTCGTATTCGAATTTATAATTGATGTTGAATTTCGACGAAATATTTTTCCGAGATGATTTCCGGAATTAATTACATTTCTATTCGTTGTTTTGAGATTTCTGGAAAGGTTTTCGAAATGGGATTTCGATGAAGTTATTTCTTATTTATCTATCGACTTTCGGTTTTGGCATTGGGAATGCCTTGTTGATGATCTAATTATTCTTTTAACGTGTGGGACACGCTGTCGATTTATGTAATTTTCTCGTGAGATAATGGGGAAGCCTTACTGATTTTCGAGTTTTCGTATGGTTTTAAACCACCATACCTGGGTCATCATATTTATTGCTAGCTAGCCTATTAGTACTCCTCCCTGCTTACTATGTGTTCGTGGGTGAGTAAGAGCAGAGCATGAGATGCTCCAGAGTGTGGGACACTCCGACCCGAGCCTGGGAGGCTCCCTTCTTTCGTATGGTGAAACTTCTTCCCCATATTTTATAGTTGCTTGACTAGCGGGGCTAGTCCGATTTTCACTGTAACCAGCGGGGCTGGTCTTATCTTTTTGAGAAACGAGATTTCGATTTTACGATATATTTTTTTCGAATGTTGTGACTAGCGAGGCTAGTCGTTTATCGTTTGAAATTCTCGGATTTAAAGCTAAATGTGTTTTTCTAATTGTTGCATGCATCGGTTTTTAATGAAATAAATGTGGGAAAGTATGAAATCCCTTTTCTTTTAAATTGTTTATTTTTGTCCACTCACGCTAACGTTTTTCGTCTACTTTCCCCCTGGGCCTTTCGGTTTCTAATGCCCAGTTTGCAGGCGAATTAGTGGAGGTCGGGCGTACATGACATTTGAGGCATAGTTGTCACTACTTCCGCAGTGTAGGATCCCTTGATCCTTTACTCTTCTTTTTATATCCCTGTGTATAGTAGTATTGCTCTGATAACCTTTGGGATTAGTATTTTTGAGTTTTGTGTTTTGTGTTATGTGAAAGTAGAGTTGTTGGTAATTGGGAGCAGGGTGGCTCCAGGAGTATAAGGTTGGTTTGCTTGAAGTGTTTTTGTGTGTTTTACAGGTTTTTGGGTAGTCCATTTTAGAGGTGACTCTGCCGAATTTTTGGTAGAGTTATCCCTAAGGTGGGCCCCACAGGGCCACCTCGGATTTCAGAGTGAAATTCGGGGTGGGTCCTGTCAGGTGGGCTCATGTGCAACTGCCTCTGGCGACACGTCCAGCCATCCTAGAAGCAGATCATTGCTCTGTTATCTTGTGTTCATCGACACGAACATGTGGATATATGTTGTGTTACCTTTTTTTGATCATTTGGATGAGTTGGTTGTTTTCGGTTTCGATTCGCTTAGTTTTCGATATTTGAGAATTCGTCTGTTGGATCGTCCTTTTGTTTGGGCGATGTGATCCTAGGAGTGTTTCAGAGACTTTGGGTAGTCTAGGATGAAGCTTCGTCTCAATTGACAAAGTTTTCGGGCTTTAATTCGAGTTCTTAGAACTTGGATGCTTTTGTACCTCAAGTGGTATTAAGGCGTGACGTTGATGTGATTAGGTATGTGATAGAGTTGTGTTAAACAGACTACAACAATTTTGGTTTATCTCGATTTCTGTGTGAAGACGCAGCCAGATTTTCTCAAATGTTCATTTACGAATGGAGTTACCTTGTCGTCTTGGAGTTATTTATTTAACTGTGACTATAGTTGGCATTAGTGGCATTCCTAAGCGAATGACTACATGTATGTGTGTGTGTGTGTGTGTATTTACGTGAAATATATATGTCCTTGTTGATTTGTTGTGTGGTGAATAATATACGTGATTGTGTTCATTTTATTATTTTGAGGTGTGACTTTTTGGGAAACAATTTATTGTGGAAATAATGATTTCTATTGTTTTGAAAAGTGTTTGAGATTTGGGTAACATTTTGGGTCTTGTGCGACACGCTTAATATTTTGGTCTTGGTCATAGATGGTGATAAATATTGGGAAATCTTTGATTAGATTTGAGTAACATTTTGGGTCTTGTGCGACTTGCTTAATGTTTTGGTCTTTGTACCAGGGTCACAGATAGTGATCGAGATAGGGAAATCTATTATTTAGATTTGGGTAACATTTTGGGTCTTGTGTGACTTGCTTAATGTTTTGGTCTTTGTACCGAGGTCACATATAGTGATCAAGATAGGGAAATCTATTATTTAGATTTGGGTAACATTTTGGTTCTTGTGCGACTTGCTTAATATTTTGGTCTTTGTACTAGGGGTCACAGAGGGTGATCGAGATGGGGAAATCTATTATTTAGATTTAGGTAACATTTTTAAATCCAGCATGGCTTCTTTAAATGTTTTGGTCTTTGTATCGAGGATCTGAAGACCAGAAGGGTCAGAAGATCGGGGGTCACAGATAATGATCAAGGCATGTTTACCGGGAACCAAGCCTTGGCCTGGTGATTGCTTACGATCAGTTAGAGTTCTAGTCTATTTGCCATTGTGTCTTATAGGGGTACCAGTCGAGGTTATTTGGGACTCATGAGTTCAGGTTTTTAAAAGAGAGTCATGAGAGTATTCTTTCTTTTATTGTTCATGAGGAACTTGGGTTTCGTATTTAATTTGTTGAGTTAACAATTAATATGATTTTGTCATGAAGTGATACGAGTGTTTGCTTCTGAGTAAAGGATGGGAAGTTTTGAAAGAAATCAATGCGTGAGTTGCTTCCTTAAGTAAATGGATGAATTTCTCGCGATTTGGGTGAGTTGCTTTTCTTTAGTGAATAGGTGGATTTCTCGAGATTTGTGTGAGTGATAGGAGCATTTTAATGCGTCATTTTAATAGTTAATTCTTCATATTTTGCTTAGTTATTTCCTTAACAGAATCGATTTTTAACTCAGTTTTTATTTTTAGGTACATTGGAGCAGATGAAGAAGAAATGAGTTGTAGGTCCATATATAATTATCTAGAAATGATAGAGAAGCTTGGAGATGCCCTAAAACATTTTCCTACTCCAGCTAGGAGAAACCGAGCTAAGAAAGGAGGGAAAAGCGGCAACCTGACCAAATGAACTCCAAATCAGCTAAAACTTTCTATATCCATTCTACACATCATAAGAACCATTTCTTATGAAGACTTCAAGAGCTATATCGGAGTGGAAGGCCTTCAAAAGATCGGTCCAAACTTATGAGAAAAAGACAAAAACTACAAATTGGACCTGATCAGATTCTGGCAGCATTTTCGGCCAAACCACAGTGATCTAAGCTCTAAAATTTTACCAAGGTGGTCTACATTCATGGAGGAACATTTTTTATGAAGAATTCAAGGGCCATATAAGAAGTTGCGGTGGAGATCAAATTTATCTCCCATTTATGACAAGTGGGAAGACTGTTTGGGCTTTCTAAGTCATTTTTTGGTAGGCTAGATCCACAATTTGTGCTTACACATTTGTCTAACATATCTAGCCCTTCATTTCTTTTCATCTCCACCCTCCATTCATCATTTTTGGCCTATAAATACACCCTCCCCTCACTTGGACGTTTTTCATACCTTCCTTCATCCATTTCCATACTTTTCTTCATCCATTTCATCTTCTTTGTCTCTCCATTTCCTCTCCATTCTCTAGTCTTCTAGTTTTGCATTTTCAAGCAAAGAGGAGGAGGAGAAGAAGCCGTGAGTAAGCCTTGTTCACCATCATTCACCCTTGTGCCGTAGCATTGAAGCCTTGCTTTCAAGATTCAAGTGTTCAACGTCACTAGCTCTTCAACATTCATCCTTTGATGGTGTAATGCAATCTTTTTCCTTGTAAACTCTTTGGTTTTCTTTGTTTTGATTTGTGAACAATTTGTAGTTAACATATAACGTTAAAACAAAGTTTAAAGCCCGTCTCTATGTTTGAATAAAGGATTAAATTATGTTTAGTTCCTGTATTATGTCCCTTTTTTCGTTTCAGTCCCTGACATTCTTAATTAATTTGAGAAGTCCCTGACGTCAAAATTTCCGTCTGATTGGACCCTCCCGTGTCAAATTAGGAGTTGGTCTTAAGTGAAATGTCCAACATAACCCTATGTTATTTCTTTTTCTCTTTTTTTTTGTTTTTCGTTTTTAATTTCTTTTTTTCCTTTTTAATTTCTTTTTTCTTTTTAATTTCTTTTTTGTTTTTTCTTCTTTTTTTCTTGTTCCTTTTTAATTTCTTTTTTTCTTTTTTTTTCTTTTCGTTTTGCTTACTTTCTCCTTCCTCAACCCACCAATCCCATTCCAATCAAACTCCACAACCCATCTGTTTCTCTTCCCAAATTGAAACCAAACCCAGTAAAGACCTAGCTTGGCAGTGCAGAGATGGATATCGAGCAAAAGCAAGAGGCTAGGAGCTGATCGATCACTTCTTCACCTTCTCTGAAGCCATCTCCCTCTGTTGGGATCCGCCCTCGCCTTCATCATCGCCGACACCATCTCGCAAAAACAAGCAGATCCCAATTAGCTCGGAAATTCGCCTCTAAACCACTCCCCTCTTGTTTTCACAGCCTACTTCTCTCTCTCCCACTCAAATCTCACTTTCTCTCTCCACATCAAGCCTCAATTTGGAAACTTTTCACTGAAAACTACCATTTTTTCAGACCCTGAGGTTTTTGGGTCTGGTTGAAATGATGGTTTTTGATGGCCAAGTTGACCAAAACCAGAAGTGAAGAAGAAGAATAGTGATGGAAAAGAAAAATGGTCGCCGGTGTGGAGAACAATAATTGGGATTTCGGGTCGATCTGGATTGGTTCGCCGACGTG
This sequence comes from Rosa chinensis, assembly GCF_002994745.2. Taxonomy (NCBI): domain Eukaryota; kingdom Viridiplantae; phylum Streptophyta; class Magnoliopsida; order Rosales; family Rosaceae; genus Rosa; species Rosa chinensis. The sequence goes on from NC_037088.1 coordinate 40,349,291, forward strand.
GCGCTACCGATGCAGTAGGATACGATAGTCATTAAAAAGGAAAAAGAAAAAACAAAAAAAGAAAATAAAAAGGAAAAAAGAAATTAAAAACGAAAAAAGAAAAATAAAAAAAGGAAAAGGAAAAAAGAAATTAAAAAGGAAAAAGAAAAAAGAAAAAAAAAAGGCCGCCGGCTTGTAGAACAAGAATTGGGGTTTCGGGTCGATCTGGATTGGTTCGCCGACGTGGCGCTACCGATGCAGCAGGATACGATGGTCATTAAAAAGGAAAAAGAAAAAAGGAAAAAAAAAGAAATTAAAAACGAAAAATGAAAAATAAGAGAGGAAAAAGGAAATTAAAAAGGAAAAAAGAAAAAGAAATAACAAAGGGGTATACTGGACATTTCACCTAAGACTAACTCTTAATTTGACGTGGGAGGGACCTACTGGAGGGAAATTGTGAGGTCAGGGAGTTTTTAGATTAAATTTGAATGTTAGGGACTGAAACGATGAGAGGGACAAAGTACAGAGACTAAACATAATTTAATCCTTGAATAAAAGTTGCAATTTCTTTATCGTTTGTTTCTCTGTTGCTTATGTGAGATTGCTTAATTGATTTTGGATTATAGAAAATTTTTATATGTATGTGTTCTTTGGTGGCCAACTTAGGATATATGCATGTAATTGGAGCTAGATTTAGGTAAACAATTCACCTAATAGACTTGTGAACCTATTTCATAAGTAGCTAGTAAAGGCTTTGAACAAAAGTCGCAATTAATTAAGAAGGATTGCAAATAGATGAAATTTTTCATACTAAGTTGTGCACTTTGGTTGACATTCTTTTTTTGTTCTTCATGCATTGAATGTGTTCTTTATTAGCTAGCTTTCTAGACTATGATTACATGTTCAATATGTTTAATTTAGGTGCTTTCATTTAGAACAAATATTCAAGCAAAGTAAAATATGAGAAATCGTTTGCTTATATACTAACGTTTCACATGGTCAACTTCTTTCTCATGACATAGATAACCAACTATAAGAATTGTAACCGGATTTCTTGCATATGGTTGTGGTTTTGATCTTTGTTCCTTGCGTTCCACCCTTATATGTGTGTTTTTACATTTTCTTTATTTTCTTTATTTTAATTTTAATTGTATAATCCTAAAACCCCATTATTTATGTTTACCTGTATATATTTCTATTCTTTATTTTATTTTTGTAAATAATACTTTCTACTTATATTAATTCTTTATTTATTTACGCAATTACAAGTGTACCCTCAATCCCCTGCTTGAACGATCCATACTTATTCTCTACTGACAACTGTATTTTGCAGGGTTAAATTGTGTGCTAATTGTACCACATCAGTGAGTTACGTCCTCAAGTTGAATGGTGTAATTTGCTTTCTCAAGTTGAATGGGTGGATTTCTCGTGACTTGTGTGAGTTGCTTCCTTGATTTGAATGGGTGGTTTCTTGTTTTTAGCATGAGTTTCTTGGGAGTGATTTCAATGTGGTCTCCTAAACTAAACGATATGCTGAGATACTTTGATTTTGGATAGTGTGATTTTTTTAAATTCACCATTGAGCGTTAAAATAATTTCAAACATTACTTGATGTGGTTTTGTTCTGAATTATGATTGTGAAATTCAATGCTGAATTGAAGTCAGAGCAAATAGCTTTTAGTCACGAGTAGACTTGCTGATGAGTGCTCTTGAATGATGAGAAATTGATAGTTAATGATGTGATTTATGCTTATTGATTGATTAGGTTGAGATGACTTAAGCATGTTTTTGTTTGGTCGTTTGAGTTTACTTACACAAGCTTTTAAGAGCTGATTGGGTTTGTTGTTGCAAGCCGCTTACCGGGTTTGTTGTTGCAACCTGGTGCAATATTAAATGGTGTAGGGGTATATCCTACAGGTTAAGGTGAGCATGGTTGAAGCAGTAGAGCTTCCTTGCTGTTGCAATGGTCGGTTTAATAACCTAACTGTGTTATGCACTTGTTAGTATTCGCTGTGTAATTAGTGTAGTGTGTGCGTTTACTTATTAAATTGATGTTTCAGTTTAATTTGTAAACTTTGTATAATGTAATGTAATATATGACTCTAAAGAACGAGTCTGTATTCGTATTATGGGTTCAGGACAATGTTGGTAGCCTTTGTTTAAAGAAATTCTTTTACAAGTATTTAGTGTTGATGTCCGAACCATCACGCCTGTATTTGTGTTCAATTTAATTGTATAATAATTTGTGATTGAAAATTGGGGCGTGACAAAACCCATCACCGTCTTGATCAAAATAAATAGACAGTGATCGCTAACTAAAAATAATAAAGTAGGCAAGCATAAATAGTAATTGTATATGCAAAATAAGAAGTATTTAGATAATTACTACTTATCTAACTTGAGATAGGGAAAGACGAAAATACCCTTGAAAAATGGATGAGTTAACGGTATTATTGACGAAGGGTATGCAAGTATGTCGGTGACTGATTCTGAGATACGAATGTGATACTTTAGAAGTTTAGGTAGCAAAGTGTCGAATAATGCAAACTTCATGGACTATTTGTGATAAACTCAAATAAGTATGTAAAACTAAAAACACAAAAAGCCCAAAAAAATGAAATATGTTTGTGTTTAAGAGACAATTAAAGTATAAAATAAAAATACGTTTTCAAAATGATATTCTTTTGTTTTTGTTTGCAATGGTGAGATATAGTTCTAAAAAAAATAGAGTGCAACCTCAATTTAATCTATATATGAAAGTGTTACATGATAATGAGTCATTCTCACTTAAGTGACAGTTTTTGAGAGATTGTAAGAGATAAGTGAATCCCGCTAAAAATAAATGCACAATTTTAAATTATTATAATTTAAGGTTTTTAACTTAATACATGTAGATAAGTTCAATTTATCATTCACAGTTCCATAAAGTTATCCTTTAGATGAGTCAAACAAATGAAAACAGCAAATAAAATTGAAAGATATTAATTCCAAAGAAGCTACATGTAAGCACACATTTTTCGTATGTGTTTTATTCCTGGTAGAATAAAGTCTTGACAAACTAATTTGGTAATTTTTTTTTCAATGAAAACAAATTACATACAACTAAACGGAATCACCCCTTTTACAGCCAAGACCCGATATCTATATACAAGGCATTTCGAACTTGAGCAGGTAAAATGGAAGTCCAAGATGCATGATGAGTTGTATGTCCAATATGAGCAAAAGCATCAGCCAGAAAGCTTGCCTCCCTCCTTACATGCAGAAACTGAATTTGACGAAAAGATTTCGCCAGCTCTTTGATATATGCTATTAAGGTTCTGATGTTCCAAGGAATACTTGTTTTACCATTGACACAATCTAGAATTAATGTTGAATCTTCTTCCACTTGAATTTTGAAGACTAACACGAAGAGCTCTTGCTTCTGCTATCATACTATCTGTATTTCCAATGTATCTAGTAGAAGCTAGTATAGGAATTCTCTGTTCATTCCTTATTACAAAAGCTGAAGCTGTTAAACTATTTTTAATAACACAACCATCAAAATTAATTTACACAAAAGAAGGATCAGGATGTTTCCATATAATGATATTTGAATGTTTTTTTTTTTTTTGGGTTTAGGAGCAATGTTAATTTTATGATACTATTTTAGCATAGAAGAAGAGCTAGCTAAAAGCTATTTGATTTAGAGTACTAGAATGTTGTCTCTACACTAAATGATTTCTTGCATACCAAATATTATAACAAGTAGACGGGTCATAGTTGTTAAACCTTCTCAATTACACAAGCAAAACTAACCCAACAAGGACGATGGCACATCTACTTCTCCCTCGTGAAACCCTAGCGGCCCCAAACAGTGACGCTGAGCATCATGACAGCAGTCATTGCCACCCTCGCATGGAGCGCCGAGCTCGCCTCGAGATTGGCTCCCCCCTCCTACTGCTTATCTTTTATTTTTTTCATTCCTTGGCTCCAACTTCAATTGGATCCCTTAGATTCCTTGCGACAACTCTGCCGCTGATAGAAACTGCTTCTGCTGGAGTGTGTCTGTCCTCTTGGACTGATGATAGCGGGACAAACTTTGGTTGCTCTCGGTGGCCTCTTGGCAGGTTGGTTTGGCAGCGGATGACAACCGAGGGCGGAATCATTCCGTCTCTTCTTGCTCTGATACCAGACGGTGTTTGGAAGAGGTTGGCTACGGTGCTTGGTCTTCGAGCGTTGAGTGGTGGTGGCCCTATGCGAGCGAAGCTTTCTAGTGGATGTGTTGGGTACAATTTTGGTCTTCTGGAGCAGTCAGGGCTGGTGGTGTCGTTGAAACTTTCACGGTTCAGGTATATGGCAGGTGGTGTTAGAAATTAAACCAAGCCCATTACAATTTACTTAGTAATCTTTGAGTTACATCTGAAGTCTTCTAGTTTGTGAACCTTTCATATTCTGAGGTAGTTGGTAGTTGTGCTTTAATTAGGGCTGGGCATGAGCCGAGACGGGCCGGTTACTGACTGATACTGATCCCGGTACCGAAAATATTATTCAGGACGGGACGGGACAATGTTTTTTCAAAGTTGGTACCGAAGGTACCGAAACCGAATGGGATCGGGTCAGAACCGGGCCCAATTCGGGATACCCGAATCCTTTTTTCTTTGTTTTCCCCACGCTTAAAGCTTAACAGCTATGCAAAATTTCCAGATTTCAATCATTCCAGCAAATTGCAGATTATGACAGGAAACAAATGCAATGTGCAACACAGCAAATAGCCAATTCAATAGACCAACAATAAGTTCAATAAATGAATAAACACATAAACCAATTCATGAATTCAACAATAAGTTCAGTAGGTCTTAAACAAGAAATTTAAAGTCTGAAATACGAAATTTTGAAGTATTAAACACATTTGAAGTATGAACAACAGTAAAAGCTAAAAGCCTAAAACTGAAGAAGAAAAAAGACCAAATGTCCATGAACTTGCCGAGCGGTGAGTAGTAGATCTTGTTGAGGGCCACCATGAGGAACAAGAACTGGACGGTCTGGATAGGCAGGGTCAGGTCGAAGTCAAAGAGCGCCGCCTTCTCAATCTCAGCGGCAAGGGACAGCGGGGCTACGGAGAGGGAGGTGGCGGCGATTAGGGAGAGGGATTTGAGGGATTAGAGGGGGTGAGTTTTGGTGAGCTTGGGGATGGAGATTTGGACGCGGCGAGCTTGGGCTTGGAAATGGGGGAAGGGGCTGAGGAGGAGATTGGGACTTTGGAGGAGGCCATTATCATGTTGGCCATGGCGAGATGAGAGCTTGAGCAGCTTCTTCTTCTTCTTCTTCAATAGAGGGATTAGATTTGGCTGAGTTTGTTTTGATATTATGGATTTTTTTTAGGGTGTGTGTAATCTGCGTGAGTGGAAATGTTGGAGAGGGGGTTATGGTTTCTATAGAGAAATAGAGAATTGGGGATAATGGAGAGAATAAGAGAATGACTGAATGAGAGAGAATGGGGGACATCAGGTTTAGGTGTTTAGGGCTGAAAGATCAAGTGTGGTAGAGTATATGTGAAACCTTAGACTTGACTACATGGACCAATTACACTCAGCCACATTGAATAAATAATGCAAGATTTTATTTATGTAATAATTCGGTACGGGCCGGGCCCTAACGGGATTTCTTGGGCTGGTACCGATCCCGGGCCCGTTTCTCTGGGGACAGTACGGGACGGGCCCAAACAGGAAATTTTTTATTTCAATCCCAGCCCGTCCCGACACTTTTAGGGACGGTTTCGGTACGGTATCGGGCTTTCTGTTTTGGGTGCCCAGCCCTAGTTTTAATATTCCATTCTAGAGGAGACATTGATTTGAAGATTTATGAAAAGATTGCACATGCTGCTAGAGCGAAGGAGGCTTGGGATTGTCTCATGAATAGCTATGTGGGACAAGATAAGGTGAAAAAGGTTTGGCTCCAGACTTTATGGCGGCAGTTTGAGCTTCTTCAGATAGAGAAAAGGGAGAGCATCTCTGATTACTTCTCACGCAGCTTAGCAATTGTGAATCAAATGAAAGCCAACGGAGAGATTATAGCAGATCTGCAAGTTGTGGAAGAAATTCTTTGGACTTTGACAGAGCGGTTTGCAGGTAAAGTCACAGCAATAGAGGAGTCAAGAGATCTCATTACCGTGATGGTGGATGAACTTATGAGTTCTCTCCAAGCCTATGGGCAGAGGCTAAATGAGAAGTCAGAGGTTGCAATAGAAGAAGCATTAGAGTCTCAATTGAATTTGAAGAAGGAGAGAAATTTGATGCACTGCAGTGAATGAGGTTACCGTGGTGAGGGAGGCTACCGCCGTGAAACAAGAAACCAGAATTCAAGCTATAAGAGAGGATCGAATCACCGATTTGGAGCAAGAAGAGGAAGAGGAAAAGGCTACAATTAAAGCCAACCACGTGATAAGTCTAGGATTCAGTGTTTTAATTGCAGGGAGTATGTCCACTACAAAACAGAGTGCAATCAGAGAAGGAGGTCAGAGAGTCATGAGTTCCATACCAAGATTGTAGAGAATGATGTTGATAATGAAGAGAATATGCTGCTGGCTTTTAATTCTGTGAATGGTTGAGAAAAAACCAAGTGGTTATTGGATACAGGATGTAGCAACCATATGTGTGGCCATAAGGACTTGTTCACTGAACTAAACGAGTCCATATCATCAGAGATCACATTTTCCAATGCAGCAAAGATGCCGGCGAATGGAAAAGCCAAAGTGTGTATCAAGTTGAAAGAAAGGCAGAACAATAACATATCTGATGTGTATTATGTACCTGGTCTTTGCCACAATTTGCTAAGTGTGGGTTAGCTGTCTGAGAAGGAATATGATACGAGGATCTACAGAGGAGTCTTCACCATTAAAGACCCACAGCAAAGGCTAACAGCTAAGGTAAACATGACCCCAAATTGTCTATTTCCTTTATATGCTGATTGTGAGAATTTACCTTGATTTAGCTCTTCTACTGCTGGAGATAATTGGTTATGGCATATGCATTTTGGGCATTTAAATTTCAATAGCCTAAACTTGCTTGCTCGGAAGAATTTAGTCTCTGGTTTGCTTGCTTGCTCGGAAGAATTTAGTCTTTGGTTTGCCTCCAATTTCTGTTCCAAATCTAGTATCTGAGACTTGTGTGATTGGGAAGAAGCACAGAGATCCTTTTCCTAAAGGGAAGGTCTATAAAGCAAAAATACCGCTAGAAATTATTCATTATGATTTGTACAGTGTTGAAGTCCCTTCTTATGGTGGTGGAAAGTACTTTGTCACTTTCATTGACAATTTCAGTAGGATAAATTGGAGACCTGTGATACATTCAAGAGCTTTAAAGCTTATGTTGAAAAACAGAGTATGGAGAAAATCAAGGTGATGAGAACTAATAGAGGGCAGGAATATATTGTGTGTGATGATTTCTTGCAGAAGAATGGAATTAAGCATCAATTGACAGCCCGGTACACACAGCAGCAAAATGGTGCAGCGGAGAGAAAGAACAGAACCATCATGGATATGGTAAGGTGTATGCTGAAACTTAAGAATTTGCCAAAGTATTTATGGGCGGAAGCCGTTGCTTGTGCAGTATATATTTTGAATAGATCTCCCAGCAATAGTGTTGACGGAAAAACTCCTTATGAAGTATGGAGTGGAAGGAGGCCAAATATCCAACATATGAGGGTGTTTGGATGCATTGCATATGCACATGTACCTGATCATATTCGAAAGAAGCTTGATGACAAGGCCGAAAAATGTATCTTTATTGGCTACAGCAATGTTACAAAGGGGCACAAGCTTTATAATCCCAAGACGGAGAAAGTGATTGTCAACTGTGATGTTATCTTTGATGAGTAGAACAAGTGGGATTGGTCTTCAAAAGCAAGCACACTAGGAGCGTTTATTCCAATCGATGATGAATTTCAAGTCCAGCAAGAAGTTGTCCCAACAGTTCAATCTTTAGGAGTTACTACCATTCAAATCCCCGCAGCATAATCTTCACTTCAAATCCCTGCAGCTCAAACATCTCATGAAGAAGAATCTTGTCGCCCTCGACGTAATCACCAATTGCCAGCACATCTCCAAGACTATCACATCAGTAATGACAATGAAGCATCTGATGAAGAAATTGTGAATTTTGCTCTTTATGCTGATTTTGATCCCCTCATATTTGATGAAGCCTGCCTGCATCAACATTGGTTGAAGGAAATGGATGAAGAAATACATTCCATTGAGAAAAATGATATGTGGGAGCTGACTTTTCTTCCTGAGGGGAAAAACACCCATTGGAGTGAAGTGGGTATACTAGACAAAGTACAAGCCAGATGGAGAGGTAGATCGTTTCAAGGCGAGGTTGGTGGCGAAAGGCTACAAATAAAAGCCAGGTATTGATTATCTTGAAGTTTTTGCTCTAGTTGCTAGACTTGATACTGTGAGAATGATTGTTGCTCTTGCTGCTCAAAATTCTTGGAAAATATTCCAAATGGATGTTAAGTCTGCCTTTTTGAATGGAAATCTTGAAGAAGAGGTGTATGTTGAGCAGCCTACAGGATATGTAAAGGAAGGCCAAGCTGACATGGTCTATAAGTTGAAAAGGGCTTTATATGGCCTTAAGCAAGCATTGCGGGCATGGTACACTAGAATTGGTTCTTATTTTATGGAGCATGATTTTCTCATGTGTCCTTATGAGCTCATCTTGTATGTCAAAACTAACCAACAAGGAGAAGTAGTCATTATGTGTTTGTATGTAAATGATATCATAATTACCCACAGCAACACAAAGTTGATAGCTGAATTCAGGGAGGCCTTGACTTCTCAATTTGAGATGCCTGACAGGGAATCTTGGTATTGAGGTGTTGCAAACTGAGCAGGGAATCTTTATTTCATAGAGGAAGTATGCAAGATATGTTCTCAAAAGGTTCAAGATGGAATCTTGCAATCCAGCCCTCACTCCAGTTCAAAAAAGATTAAAGTTGGAAAAAGATGGCCCTGGAGAACTTTGAATCCTACTCGCTACAAGCAGTTGGTTGGAAGTTTGCATTATCTGACTACCACCAGACCAGATATTACATTTGGTGTTGGACTTATTAGCAGATTTATGGAATCACCGCGGCAATCTAATTTGATGGCAACAAAAAGGATCTTGAAGTATATCAAAGGCACTCAAGGTGTTGGTGTCTTTTACTCTGCAAACTGTCCAATTGAGTTTGTTGGTTATACATATAGTGATTGGGGTGGTGATTCTGAGGATGCAAAAAGCACTTCAGGATATGCTTTTCATATTGGTTCTGGAGTTTTCTCTTGGTCATCGAAGAAGCAACAAGTGGTGACTCTTTCTACTGCCGTAGCAGAATACACTGCACCAACTAGTTGTGCTACTCAAGCAGTATGGCTGCGTCGAATGCTTAGCTTCCTACAATAAGAACAAGAATTTCCTACAAAGATCTTTTGTGACAACAAGGCATCAATTGCACTGTCAAAGAATCCAGTGTTTCATGGAAGAACCAAGCATATTCATGTGAAGTTTCATTATATTCGTGACTTGGTGAATGAGAAATAGGTTGAAGTTCACTTTTGTCGATCCAAAGATCAAGCTGCTAATATTTTTACAAAGCCTCTTAAAGCAGATGTCTTTATGAAGCTGAAGAGGATGATGGGAATGAAGAAGCACAATGAGCTTAGTTTAAAGGAGGCTGTTGGAAATTAAACCAAGCCCATTATCATTTACCAAGCCCATTACAATTTACTTAGTAATCTTTGAGTTACCTCTGAAGTCTTCTAGTTTGTGAACCTTTCATATTCTGAGGTAGTTGGTAGTTGTGTTTTAATATTTCATTCTAGAGACTTCATGTAGTATCTTAGTATTTTGTGTAAGTCAGTAACTCTCTTTAAATAGGAGAGTTTGTTTTGTTGAAGAGCTGTAGCAGTGATTGAGATATCAATAAAGTTCTCTTCCTCAGTTTTCTCTCTTGGTTAGTTAGTCTTGTGAGAGTTATTTGTGTTTCCATCTACTGCGGTGAACATCTTCTCCGCAGCTATTTATTGCTGTTATTCCTGGGATTCTGCAGGTGGTGCAACAGGGATCTTATTTCGACTGTGGAGGCGCAATCGAGGTTTACCGAGATTTCAAGCGAAGTAAGGGGCCGAAGTGGGACGGCGTTGTAGATCTGGCGAATCCCATCAATTACTGATCTTGGGCTTTGTCATCGGGCCACGTTGCATCTAGGGTTTGGTTATTGGGCTTGGGCCCTTCCTTGAGCTTTAGACTTATTTTTTGGGCTCTTGCTGTTATGGCTATTGATGGTGTCTCTGGATTTAAGATTGCGAGCTCCAATCCTTCTGAAGGGAAGGAGTTTGTAGTTGCCTAGTTATCTAGTTAGTTTTTTCTTAGTCTATGCTATTAGAAGCTTCTCTAGAAGCCGTTATAAAAGTATTTGGTGTTAGTGTACCACAATTACGTGCTTGGCATCTAGGGCCAAATAGAATAGATTGCCTACGAAGTGATGTGTTTTTTGTTAGCATAGACTACTTTGCGCTATCATTGTCCAAACAGAGTAGTCCATCTTTTTGTACTATTGTAATCTATAAACAAGGGTCATACTTTTGGTATGAACTCTTAATTTCAATATATATATATATATATATATATATATATATATATATATATATATATATAACAAGTAGTAAAAATAGTTTCTCACATTCTGTTTTTATCTTTGGATTTTGTAGCATTGATATCATTAAACTAATTTAGTAAGGGGTCACTCTAATTACTATAAATATTTGGGGAAAAGAAAAACCATACCTGTTGAGCAACCTGACAATTCAGAAAAAGATGATCAGTACATTCTTGTTGTTCATTACATAAAGGACAGCTTTAATCAATATGTGAATTGGAATAAATGTTATCTCTGGTTTTTAAGCGTTTTCTAATAAGTTGCCAGCTGAGAACTTTAATTTTTTGGGGGTACGTTACGTCTCCTCATATAATTTAAAAACTTTAATTAAGAATGATCGAGGTATCTGATGATCAGATTGTTTATCAGAAGCTAATTCAATAGTAAAATTTCCATTTTTTTTTTAAAAGTGAATTCATTGAAACTTTTAACGATTACAATCGTTTAGAATGGCATCCCGAAAAACCTTGAGAGCAGACACAAGCCACAAACAGCTTGAAGCTAGAGCAAAGCTAGAACAAACCAGAAAGCGTACTACACCAACGTGTTGTTTATGTACAATACAATACTGCTCTGAATCACTTATATAAAAACAAGCAAAAAACTGAAGCTAAATTTCCAAGCTCCTCAAGATAATTACTAACAATGAGACCATTGCCACGACCTTGAGATTTGGAGTCCAAACCATCAGAATTTGCAATCCGGGCGTGCAAGAGATTGGGAGACCAATCAAAACTATATTCGTCCCAACACAAGTAACACTGTTCGTGAGGCACACAATTGTGGTACTCACAGTAATATTGTATTGGGATCCCTTATAGAATGTAGAGATAAGCCATCTACCGGCACATAAACACAGTACACCCGAAATAATACTGATAACCAAGATACCAAGCAAAGCCCCTCCTAAGTCCCAAATTCAACTGGTCAAGCCAAACTGAGGTATACCTTGGCCCCAAAAGAAACCCAGCCGTGCACTCCAACTTTCTGATTTGGACACCCAGATGTCGGGCATCCAGGCACCACTGAACAAATCTGGCCAGATCTGTAACACCGGCGCCAAGCAATCTGCCGCCACTTGTAGCGTCGTCTCCAGAAGAAGTGTCGCCACCATCAGAAGCATTGTCTGCCACCGAAGGTGCCCAATCACCATCAGAAATCTATTCCATCTAAATACCAATGCAAATCCGCACCGACATCTATTAATAACCGATTCCCAAGAGTCAGCACCGGGTGCAACCCTTGCCTAGGTGTCGAACACCGCTAGTAACCTTCAACAGCGTAGCAAACAATGCGGCTAGGGAGAAACCCTAGTACAGCTTTTTTTTCTTCTTATACTAGTTTAAAAGAAAATGTTAATAGTAAAATTTCCATTATTAGTAGGACCGCAAACAAATTCATCAGGGTAATTTGTGTAAGGTAAAACAATGACAATAATTTTTCTAACAATATATATATTAAAAGGAAGTACACTTTTTATTTTTTCTTCATTCCATTGATTGTTAGATATATAGTCAGCTAGCATTTCAGAAGTATTGATAGAATGTATATCAGAAGGTTGTCTATAGTTTAATTTGGTGATGTTTAGTTTTTGACTTACTCCTCCTTTTAAAATTAATTTCTTGTATATCAGTACGAAACCCACAAAAACTTTCACATTTAAGAATTCAATATAACATTTGATGGGGCTCCTATCCCCCTTTTAAAAAAAAACAAAAGAAAAGAAAAAAAGAATTCAATACTCTCTGCAATAAGCTTCAGTTAACTAAAAAAAAATTATTTGCTTTCTTAATCATTTTCAAAAATATAATAGAGCTGTTTTTTCAAAATTCTTGGTAGATGAGCTCACCATAGGTTGCTCATCTTGTACCATTTTCATTATTCACATTTTCACATGGTTGTTCATACGGTTATAATTTAGGGGCCGTGACCACTTACCTAATTTTAAACTAAAAATTGCCCACTTACTCCAGCAAGAGATTTTTAACCCCATTTACCCAATCTAAATATGAATGACAATGTTACCCTCATTTGAATTAACAAACCCTCAGACAGTCTCTCTCTCTCTCTCTCTCTCTCTCTCTCTCTCTCTCTCTCTCTCTCTCTCTCTCTCTCTCTCTCTCTCTCTCTCTCTCTCTCTCTCTCTCTCTTCATTCCTCGACCGAGTCGATTCAGCGAGTCTCAACCTCTCACTCTCTCCCTCTCTCTCTCTTCCTTCCTCGACCGAGTCGATTCCGCGAGTCGCAACCAGTGGACAACAACAACCATTACTGCCGGACGAGGAATTGACAGTGATTGCCGAGGCAGTTGGAGATGAAGATCTCGGCGTCCCTCCACCATCTCTGCCGAGCGAGGAATGGACGGTGATTGGATATCTGGGTTGGGGATGATGATCAAGAAGCAGGTTTCGGTCTGGGCTACCGGCGCAAGGAACGCAGAACGCAAAACGGTGGTCGTCAGCGCTAAGTCGCTGGGGAAGAGAGATGACAATCACTCGCGGGGATCATTTACCGATCCGACTCCGATCCAAGGCCCATTGCCACAACTCAGCCCCAACGCCGATCCAACTCAGCCCCGACGCAGGTCTCACACTCTGGTGGGTGCCCAGAGAAATAAATTTTTTTTTTTTGGTATACTTTGAGCTCCGATGGGGAAGGAAAAAAAAGAAAAAAAAAAAGAGCGTGTACAATTGAACATATAAATTGATCAATTGTGTATGTAGTGTATTCATTTTGGTTTTGAGAGTTTATGCAATTCACTTGAGGGCAATAATATTATTATTGGAGGGTAATAATATGATTATTGAGAGGCAATAATATGAGTATTGGGGGGCAATAATATGCATATAAATTGATCAATTGTGTCTGTAGTGTATTCATTTTGGTTTTGGGAGCTTATATTTTTTCACTGGACGGCAATAATATGATTTTGGGAGGCAATAATATGATTATTGGAAGGAAATAATATGAGTATTGGGGGGCAATAATATGGTTACTGGGTATTAATAAATTCAGACGCCGGAATCCGGTCACCAGTCCGGTAGCCGGATTCCGGATTCAGGTCATCGGTCGCCGGAGTCCCGTCACTGGTGTCTGGAGTCCGGTCACCGGTCGCCGGAGACCGCGGCCGGCCATTGGTCACTAGAGCACAGCAAGGTGGAGGATGATTTCTCTCTCTAAGTGAGAAAGAAGGAGAGGGCAAAAAAGTCTCAAAAATAAATAAAAAGAATGAAAAAAGAATTAATTGGGTATTAGGGAAATAATCTCTAAGAGTGTTTTGGGTAAATTGGGTTAAAAAACAGTTGGTGGAGCAAGTGGGCAATTTTTAAGCTGAAATTGGGTAAATGATCATTTCTCCTATAATTTATTGTACTTGCTAACTTCGCATCACTCACATCATGTATATAAATAAATTGGCCCCTGTTGTTGAACGTCATCAAGATAAACTTTTTAAGTTTTTTTATGTGGTATTATCTGTTAGATGTAGCATTATTATGTATAGGAAGAAAATGCATCTAATGATGGCGTACGTTTCCATAATATCAACACCAAAAAAGAAAAATTCATAATGATTTTGATGTTGTGGAGAAACTGAAATTGAGAGGAAATCGCTGTGTATTCTCATTGATAATAGGGGTCTCTTTATATAGAGGATTACAATGCATAGAATCTTAATCATACAAGGAAAGTAATCGTACATTGAATAGGAATCTAAATCCTTCTAATTTAACCCTATTACCACTAGAGCAAGTAATCTAGGGTTTGGGCCAAACACAAATTAGGGTTTACTTGAACACTCCCCCTTGTGTTGCCCAAACGCGGTGCTTCTCTCGTTGCCTCGTTAAAAACCTTGCAGATTAACAAAAACCCAGGGGGACAAAAATAACCTCGGTCAAAGGGGAAAAAGAGCACAACACACCCTTCACGTTTCGAGATGAACATGTAGACATCTCCCCCTGATGTTTGGATCTCCCCCTGATGACTACGATCATGAGAGTTCAGATAATTTCCGCAAGCCAATTCTTGCCACATGTTTCTCGAAAGTGGATTTGGGCAATGACTTAGTACACAAGTCTGCCACATTATCCTCAGATCAAACCTAGTTCACTTTGGTATTTGAGGAGAGTCTGTTGTTGCTGATTATGCTTGGTGTTGTCACTTTTGATGTAGCCTTGCTTCATTTGTTCAAAACGAACAACATTATCCTAAATGCTCGTAGGCTCATCTTGTGGTAGACTTCAAACCACAATTGTTCGAACATGCGTGATTATGGATCCAATCCATAAACATTCACGAACCACTTCGTGAAGAGCAATAATCTCTGCATGGTTCGAAGATATAGCGACTATGGTCTATTCTGTAGACCTCCAAGATATTACGGTCTTTTCTCATGGTGAACACTTAACCAGTTTGGGAGCGACCTTTGTGTGGGTCAGAGAGGTACCCAGCATCAGCAAAACCTTCCAAAACACTTATATCATTTTGGGATGGGGATAGAGAACGCAGGCCAGCGTTGGCGGCGTTTCTGGAGTGTGATGGGTCTGAATCCATCTTCTCTCTGTAGGGATAGAACAAGCCCATATCAATCGTACATCTCAAGTACTGAAAGATATTTTTTACACCAATAAAAATGGCATCGCGTTGGCGCAGAGCTATATCTTAGCTAACAAGTTCACTGCAAACTAGATGTCTGGTCCTGTGCATTGAGCTAAGTATAATAATGCGCCTATTGTACTCAAGTAAGGCACTTCTGCCTCTAGCACATCTTCGTCATCATCCTTCAGACGAAGAGGATCCTTTTAAGGATCAAGACTAAGGACGATCATGGGGGTGCTTGAAGGTTTGACCTTGTTAAAATGCCTAAGCATCTATCAACACGATGCTCAAGTTCCAAACCGAGACATAATCATGTTCTCCCAAAATCCTCCATCTCAAACTCGGATTTGAAGTGTTCAGCGGTTTCCCTTAACTCTTTAAGGGCATCTAATGAAGATCATGTCCAACATGAACCGCGATGGAATCCGAAAATTGTTATGGAAACGCGTGGGCATATCCCTTTCCAATCAAGTAGTCATTTTAGCGAGCGTTTCAACCTCTTTGTAAACGCGCTCCGTGGTCTAGAGCCACTTGACTTGGGTAAATGAAGTTCACCATGAACCTTCATGTATATTCCGTATCTAGATCCCTATAGAGATACGTAGTGACCACATTTGTAAGCTGCATGTTCAGTTATTCGGAAACTACCAAACTGACAGGGTAGTAGAGTGCAATGACATCCATTAAGAGAAAATATGTCTCATCATAGTCGATTCCAGGGAGTTTTGTGAGAAGCCTTGCTCCATAAGGCGAGATTTCCATCTCTTTTTCTCATCACGCTTTCTAACGAAGACCCATTAGTCAATAGGTTTTATGTTAGGAGGTGTTGGCATCACTGGCTAGAAAACCTTCCTCTTCGTTAGAGAATCCAACTTAACATGGATCACATCTTTCCATTTAGGCCAAATCTCTCTACGTTGGCATTCATTCATCAACGGAGCATGGTTTGATATCATCGGACTCAACAAACTCATATGCAACGAAATGCGCGACTACATCATCAATTATGAGAGAGTTTCTATCCCACGTCTCATGTACACTAGTGTAATTTTCATAGAGCTCTATATTCTCATGAATAGGTTCTGAAGTTGAGACGTCCCCCAACGATAACCATAACCCGGAAGATTCTCATGAGACGGATTTTGAGTGTCGATGATCAAAGGATTGGAGTGTGCCAAAGCATCCTTCGAACCTACGGGCCTCCCACGCATCCTAGCTGGGGCCATCGACTCTCTTTGGAGTTGGCACCATGCCTACCTCCGTGTATGGTGGCGCTACGTCGTCTCATAGGGACGTCCTTCCTTGCAGGTGTCACGCCCCTGATTTTACACACATGAAAATCGATATATATAATCCCATAATTATACATGCGTGAACGTTCAGTCATCAATACCAAATACCTGGAATCTTTTTCCCTTTAAACCAAGTACATACTGATGCCCTGAACCCTCAAAGTTAATATACACTCGCTCCATGGAGTTATATATTACACAAACTTACGAATTAAATTGTCAACAACAAAATAAAATGTAAATGCTGCTCAGAGTAACTATACAACGGAAGTCCTTATCAAAGGTAAAGTCACAAAGATGGCTTCCTATAGTAAAGTTGCTAGCTCGCTGCCTCAACCTCGATTATCCTAACCTGCAGGATTAACCCCTACACCGTTGGAATGGTGCACCGGGTTGCCACACAACAAACACGGTAAGCTTTTGCAAGCCCGTATGAGTAACTCAAAACGCACATGCACAACTTCACGCCAAAAACGAGGAAAACCTTTCAACTCGCGAATAAAGAAAACATACCATGCTTCCAAAAACAATACTCTTTTCCCAAAAGAAACAACGAAAGTCACACCGTGACAAAATCATATAAATCGTTAACCTAACAATTCAAATATGATAAATCGATCCAACCTAGATAAAACAATAATTAGGTCCAACCTGGACAAAACAGCAAATAGGTCCAACCTGGACAAAGCATCAACACAATTAAATCATACCTATCATTAACCTAACAAGTAGAATATGATAAATCGATCCAACCTGGATAAAACAATAATTAAGTCCAACCTGGACAAAACAGCAAATAGGTCCAACCTGGACAAAATATGTACCCAGGAGTCTTAAGTAACCTACTTAGATCCATGAGGTACGGTGGCAAACAGACTAGAGCTCTAACTGAATCGTAACCTGTCACCCGGCCAAGGTTCAACCTTACGATATAATATTGCCATGAGGATGCAACCTGCAACCCCAGATCCTTAGGCCAACCTGACCCTCAGATCAAAACGTCAAATCAAATCAAAAGGAGAAATCACAACCTGTGACTCTCAAATCCTCAAACCACCGGTCGTCAGATCAAAACGTTAAATCAAATCAAAAGGAGAAATCACAACCTGCGACTCTCAAATCCTCAGACCACCGGTCGTCAGATCAAAACGTTAAATCAAATCAAAAGGAGAAATCACAACATGTGACTCTCAAATCCTCAAACACTTTTCAAAACAATAGAAATACCATTTCCCACCATTGGTTTTCCAAAAGCCACAACCCAAAACAATAAAAAGCATCATTTCATGCATATTGTTTCAAAATCCACAAACCACCAAAACATATATATTTCACGTAAATATATATATACGTAGTCATCCGCTCAGGAATGCCTACTAATACCAACTATAGTTTGCAGTTAACTAAATAACTCTCAAAACGATAAAGGTAAGCCCGTTTGTGAATGAACTTCGTGAGATTACTCACCTCAGAATCCCGCTGCGTCTTCTATACAGAACCGAACTAATACTATCACCAACAACTCGTCCAATTCACCCTTAGAAGCACCTAATCACCAATGATCTCAAATCAGTAACGATTCACATTTGATTTAAGTCCGAAACCCTTGTTTTGAACTAAAATCCCCAAAGTGGCTCCAATCGAGGCGAAACCACATCCGAGACCTCCCAAAGTCTCCGGAATACGTCCACGATCGATGTGACCGAACCACAAGTCGATCGGACGCTCGAATCCTCACGAATAGAAAAATCGATCGGTACGAAACTGCAAAAATCATAACAATTCCAAACGAACTCCAAAACTTGCATATTATATATCGAAACACTCGTATCAACGAGTAGAACATATATAATACCAAAAACAGTTCCTTAAGTGGCCGGAACACCGCTGGAACGCAACCACAGGCGGTGGCGCACCGCCGCAGGCCAAAACTCAATATTTCACAAAACTCCCAACATCAAAGTTCTTCATCTAAGCATGCTTGTGAACTCTCATAACTAGCTTGAAGTCAGAAAACTAGCATAAGGGGTCGAAAATTACCTCACAAGCCGTGAACAGTAATCCACACTGAGTTGAACAAGGTTTCACGTGAATCGATCCAAACAACCACCAAGGATCGATCGAGGAGGCTGCTCTGAACTCAACCAAGAAGACTCGAAGCCTTGCCCACGTCGGAACAAGGATTTCCTACCGGGTCCGAAATCCACAAACTGTACTGCCTTGCAGCGCCGCCGTGGAGGAGAATCGGTGCTAGAGGACACCAGAGGGACGACCAGACGGAGGATACGATCCTAACTGGAAAGTTTCGTCGCCGGAGACAGCTGCAGTTCGCCGGAAAAGTCAGGTCGGGTCGGGTCAGCCGGATATCTTCGATTCTGAAGGTAGCAGCCGAGAGAGAAGAGAGAGAAAGGAATGGTTTCCGGAAAAGGAAATAAGTGAAAATAGTAAGTTTCTCCTTCGGGAAACTTCTATTTATACCAAAATGGAAATTCTTTCCAATAGCCATAACTTTCTCATACAAACTCCGATTCTCGCGTTCCACATGTTCACAAACTCGTATCGACGCGCTCTACAACTTTCGTGAATGAAGTTTTCAGAGAATCCCAACGAATAAAAAGTCAACCTTTGCAACCCCCCCTAAAGTCATACTTTCCGAATAAAAATTCATCCGAAACACTTCCGCTCCATCCACGAGCCACGAAACCGTCCAATAACCATAATTTAGATTCCAGAAAATCCTCGGAAAATAAATACGAATTTCTGGGGCATCACAGCAGGCTTGTTTGCAGCATATTTGTGTGATCTCGTCACTTTAACAGGGATCGAGATGAGGATTAGTGGGGACAGACCACTACAATTCCTGTCGTTCCTGCTGAACATCCGTGTTCTTATCTCCCCCTAATGACAAGAAGACTGTCTCATCAAAGTGACAACCCACAAATCCAGCGGTAATGAGATCGCCTTGCAAGGGCATTAAGTAGCGGACAATTGTTGGAGTCTCAAATAGAACATAGTTGCCCATTCTTCTGTGAGGACCCATCATAGAGCATTGTGGCGGTGCAATTGGCACATAAATGGCTCACTTAAATATGCATAAGTACGATACTTGTACCCAGTCACTAGATGTAACACAGAGGTACATTGAGTGGCGGTGGGTCGTAGACGAATTAGCATAGCTGCATGCGATATTGCATCACCCCAAGTGGATATAAGGAGATTGATGTGCATTACCAATGTCCGAACTACCATCGTAGTCGTTTCCGCAAGACCATTTGGGTGTGTACATGGGAATGTGTTGTCCAACATCAGTCCCATTACAATATCCATCGAAAGTCTTTCGATGTAAACTCTCTAGCATAGTCAAATCCATTTGACTGAATAGGATGATTTGGGGAGTAAGCCGGTTGTCATATGATATGTGCTAGGAGTGTAGCATAAGCAGCATCATGAAATATTTAAGCATCCGCAAGTTGGTTGAATCAATCCACAGAATCCCCATGGATTCTATGTAAGTATGTTCATTTCCTTTGCATAGGACGGTCTTAGTCCTAATTTCCCTAAGGAACGGGCTTTGTAAAACGAGCGAGAGGCTTTAGAAGCAACCAATAAGTATTTTGGTTAGGCCTGAGCATCTGAAACGCTATTTGAAGCAAGTTGGTGATTGCAGCATCACATGGGGCGCCATCACCATGATGGACGCTATCCATGGCGTTATGGATAGGGACTGTGCCAGCCCTAGGCTGGTGGTGGACGGAGGCGGTGCCCTAGGCAGCTACGTCGGTCACACTTAGTCCAAAAATCAACTTTTGATTCATGCTTCGTTTCGCTCGAAAGAAATGATGTCCATGTGAAGTCTTTAGTAGAGGGATCATCATATCATTACCAGGATGACCTATCATGTCGTGACAAAACCAATATGTGTCTAAATCCAAGAGATCTTCTCTCGTAACTTTATTGGATTTAATAGCTCAAATAGTGACATAAAGTCCACTAAAGAGACACATAAACTTCTCTAAGATGCGCATTTATTCGCAATCATTAGAGGTATTGCAAAGGAACTCATTTCCGTTCTCTACATGCATTTTCGTATGGAATCCGTTGGCTATCCATAGGTGTGATTCGCCCTAGGAGCATAGAGAGTTTTTGTGACAGTAATTAAGATGCCATTTGGCAAGTGGAATTTGGGCTATTCCATGTCCTTGAATTAATACTGATGGCCCAACCATTGTAGTCACAAAAGTTATATGCTCAGAATCAAAATGGAGTCATAATGAAAAGAACTCAAAATTTTATTCATAAGCCAGCGGAGTTACATCATTGTGTCTTTGACCAAAGAAAATCTAATCCAAAGTGCTAGCTAATGCAAAACAATGGTAGTCGTCTAACTTCTTTCGGTAATTCCAAAATAAATGTGACCAGGTGAGTAGAGAGATGTCAATGGAGCAAGGCTCGCTTAAGTACCACTAATATCATAACCTTCCTAGACATCACACTTACTGTGGGTGAGCCTACTTTGAAGAAATAATAAACCATTGGCATCTACTACAAAAATATATGGCAATTGCCTATTATATCTCTTGGAAAATAAAAGACTTAATCAAAATCGCCAGTCTCTAGATCTTGGCCTTTGAAGTCTTCAACCCTTAGAGCGAGATCGTCATCTTGATTTTCTTGCTCCATGTAATTTGCTTCCCTTGCTTCACGATACGTCTTGTACGCGTTAGCAACATTCTGGGGTGCATTACATGATTTAGCCCAATGTTCGGACGCTCCACACCAAAGACAAGCATCATCATGGTCAGGCTCCCTTGATCGAGGTGCGCCTAGGGCGTGTTGAGGACGGCTATGATCCTTAGTGGCGCCACCACCATAGCCGGAGGCTCTACCTCTCTCTCTTCACACGTTGACCTCTACGGTTCCGCCATGCCTATCTTGGCGATTTCCTTCCTCTTTGGGGCGAGAATATGGACCAGAACGTCCAGAATAATCCCTTTCCTTAGGGTTTCGCTCCTAGCACCCTCCCTTAGGGGCGCGACTATAACTAGACTCCGAAATTGTCTTTTCTCCCACGGGTCTAGAGTTATAGTTCTTCACAAGTATGTTGTCGTGCTTTTCAGCTACGTTCATGGTTCCAATAAGCTCATGAAATCTTGTGATGTGTCCAGCATTGACTTCAATTTGATAGTTCTTGGCTATCATCAATGCAGAGACGGGGAAGGTAGAGAGAGTCTTCTCGATCAACATCGTATCAGTGATTTTCTGCCCACAGAAATCCATCAAAGACTTGATACGAAGTGCTTCCGAATTGTAGTCAAGTACAGACTTGAAATCACAAAAGCGGAGGCTATGCCATCTCACTTCTAAATCAGGAAGCAGGGAGTCACGAACGTTGCCAAAACGCTACTCGAGTTCTACCCATAGTTTTCTAGGGTCTTCCTCATTGAGGTACTCATTTTGGAGCGCGTTATTCATGTGCCTTGTCATGAGAATTATGGCTTTAGCTTCATTGGCCTCTCTCGTAGCTCTATTCGCTTCAAAAGCGGTAGCTTGTTGAGAAGTAAGCACGTTCTGAAAGAGCCACCTCCCTTTCTCTCTACTAGGGTTAGGGTTAGGGTTCTTTGCTTCTCTCTTTCAACGTAACCATGAGTTCCGTTGATGCCATGGCCACAAGGCTAGCTTCATCTCTCGCGATTGCTGAAGGAAAGAAACAGATAGACCTCCATCCTACGCAAGGTCAGGGTTTGCGTCAGTCGGAGGTTTTCATGGTGGGGAAGTTGCTCACTGCTCAGGATTATAAGATCCGATCCTTCCTTGGGATGTTCCACAATGCATGGCGGATAAATGGATCCTTGCGTGTGGAGGAGACGGAGGGTCAGAGGGTTCTTTTCACTTTGTCTGATCCTTCGGATCGAGTTCGTATCTGGAAGGGCGCCCCGTGGGGGTACAATCATGCACCGGTGGCGCTGGCATGTTATGATGGTGTGACGCCCGTGGAAAAGGTTCCTCTGACCATGGCCTCATACTGGATAACACTGCAAGGTATTCCTCCTGCGTTTCGGTCTGAAAGAGTGATGACTATGATTGGTTACACACTTGGGGATTTTCAGGAGATTGATAAGATGGGAAAGAAGGCCGGAAAGCTTCGCATTCGGGTGGAAATCCCGCTGAAAAAGCCGCTGCCATTTAAACGATGGTATTGGGTGGAAGACGAGGTTGAATTCCTCTGCAAATTCAAGTATGACAAACTGTTTGGCCGGTGCTCCATCTGTGGATTGGTGACACATGTAGGCTTGCCTTGCTCGGGGCCGGCGTTGGAGGAGGATGATGACGGGGATGAGAGGACGGTGTTGGGATCGCAAACTACACATGCACCGCCGGTGACTTTGATTGGAGGTATGCAGTTGCAGCTGGGAGCTTCAGCTTCAAGTTCGGGGACGAAAGGAGGCAGCAGCTCGGTTTTGAATGTTAGGGTTTTGATTCATGGAAAAACCCTAGTTTTTAAGACCCCTATCCCTCAGCCGGTTGTGGAACCTCCTCTGAGATCTTTCTTGCACAACCTCGGCGACAAGTGGTGATCCGAGAGCTCCAGGAAACTGCTATGACACCAGAGAGAATTACCGGTAAGCGTAGAGGTCGATCTGAGGAGGGAGTGACTATCTCCCCCAAGAAGTTAAAGCTTAGCTTGGCTGTAGGCAAGCGTAATCTGCATTTGGAGTCGGAAAACCTAGGGTTGGTCTCTTTGCCGGAGGAGGGTAATTCTTGTAGTGGAAAGAGGAAGCGAGGTTGTCCGGTTGGCAGTAGGAATAAGCTGCCATCTGGGGAGAAAATGAAAGGTGCAGCAAATGAGATTGGGCAAGTGCAGAAGGCTCCCAAGACGAATAAGGTGAAGACTACATCTGCTGGTATGAACTCCAACTCAAAAGGGAAGGAGCTAGTTATTTATTAATTTTATTTCAGTTGGGTATGAGCCTGTGTGAGAAGGGACAAGCTTCTATGAGTCTTCTATGACGTTTCTAGTTTTTAGTTTGTACCACAATTGCGTGATTGGCAAGCTAGGGCTAGTTGAATGATTTCCTTTCCGTATGAGGCGAGGTTTGTCTTTTTCTTGTTTAGGCTAGCTTAAATGTGAACGTCCCAGAGATTCTTAAGAGTTTGCTTTAGTTTAGATAGGTAGTTCGGATTTTCTTGCCGGATGGCTTATGTAAACTTTGTAGACTTTAGCTTTTGGCAGTTGATCTAATGCATTCAACTTCTATTTCAAAAAAAAAGTAAGCACGTTCTGACTTGGCTCTTAGATCGTACTCAGGATCCCATCAGCTTTAAGATGCTGGCGAACATCACGGACCCACTTGTGGTATCCTGCGCCTGTTGTCTCTAGTGGAGCAAAGCTCAACTTGTTCAGGTTACTCATCCTGAAAAACAACAAAAGATTAGGGTTAGTTTCAGAGCGAAAAAGGCTACCACAAAAAGGATAAAAATTTCTGAGCGTAGTCGCTTCCAAGAAATTAGGAATTTCTGAGCGTAGTCGCTTCCAAGAAATTGGATTCCAAGAGGGGTTGGATTAGATCGAAACAATGATGTTTGCGGTCGATCGTTTTATCTCAACAAACTCTAAGTTTGGAGGACTCTACAAGCTCCAAGCTTGGAGTGAGCACGAAGCCCCACAGTTCGGCTTAATTTGGTCTCCCTTATGATAAAGAAAGAGGGGTAGAAGAAGGGATGTTGGAAGTCCCTGAGAAAAACAAGAGGAAAGTAATTAAAACTTCAAAAAACGGGAATTTTTAGAAAAGTTTACCTTGAAAAATTGCAGGAAATCTTGACCGGAAAAGTTGGCCGGAAAAATGTCGAAGGAAAAGTTGACGGAAAAGTCACCGGAAAGTGGCCGGAAAAGTCAACGGAAAGTCATCTGAAAGTTGCTGGAAAAGTCGCCGGAAAAAGGTTGATCGGCGTTGACCGGAGGTGCTGACGTGGCTGCCAGGTGCTGACGTGGCAGACTGACTGGATGCTGACGTGGCTGATGACGCAGGGCTGGCGTCAGTGGGCTTCAGGCTGCTTGGCTTCTGTCTTTGGGCCGAGATCAGTTGTGCTTCTCGGCCTAGGGTTATTCTTTCCTTTTGGGCCGAAGCTTTGCGCTGCTGGGATGGGTTAACTGAGGTAGGCAGCGGTTGGGCGGTGCAGTCACTTCAGGCGGCTGGTTAGGCAGTTTCCAGGCAGGTTCCGGTGATGGTTTTTCCGGTTCCCGGAATCTGGGGAAGAGGTGCAGCTACTGACAAAAGATGGTAGTGGAAGGTGGACTGGAAGATGGCAAACCGGGCAGGAGATCTCAAATTCTTCTTGGGAGGCCGGTTTGGTCTCTTCAGGTGGCCGGTTTAGGTCGATTCCTGCCGGTTCTAGGCTCCTGGAGGAGAAAACTTCAAGGTGGGCGGCGGTGGTTCCTGGGATTTGAAGGCTACGAATATATGGTTTCAGGGTTAGGGCTTCGTGCTGATAACGTGTTGTGGAGAAACTGAAATTGAGAGGAAATAGCTGTGTATTCTCATTGATAATAGGGGCCTCTTTGTATAGAGGATTACAATGCATAGAATCTCAATCATACAAGGAAAGTAATCGTACATTGAATAGGAATCTAAATCCTTCTAATTTAACCCTATTACCACTAGAGCAAGTAACCTAGGGTTTGGGCCAAACACAAATTAGGGTTTACTTGAGATTTGGAGTCCAAACCATCAGAATTTGCAATCCGGGCGTGCAAGAGATTGGGAGACCAATCAAAACTATATTCGTCCCAACACAAGTAACACTGTTTGTGAGGTACACAATCGTGGTACTCACAGTAATATTGTATTGAGATCCCTTATAGAATGTAGAGATGAGCCATCTACCAGCACATAAACACAGTACACCCGAAATAATACTGATAACCACGATACCATGCGAAGCCCCTCCTAAGTCCCAAATACAAATGGTCAAGCCTAATTGAGGTATACCTTGGCCCCAAAAGAAACCCAGCCGTGCACTCCAACTTTCTGATTTGGACACCTAGATGTCGGGCACCCAGGCACCACTGAACAAATCCGGCCAGATTTGTAACACCGGCGCCAAGCAATCTGCCGCCACTTGTAGCGTCGTCTCCAGAAGAAGTGCCGTCGCCATAAGACCTGTCGCCACCATCAGAAGCATTGTCTGCCACCGAAGGTGCCCAATCACCATCAGAAATCTATTCCATCTAAATACCAATGCAAATCCGCACCGACCTCTATTAATAACCTCGTCTTCCACACTTAGCTTCGCCAGAAAACGACTCCCAAGGGTCAGCACCGGGCGCGACCCTTGCCTAGGTGTCGAACACCGCTAGTAACCTTCAACGGCGCAGCAAACAACGCGGCTAGGGAGAAACCCTAGTACAGCTTTTTTTTCTTCTTATACTAGTTTAAAAGAAAATGTTAATAGTAAAATTTCCATTATTAGTAGGACCGCAACCAAATTCATCAGGGTAATTTGTGTAAGGTAAAACAATGACAATAATTTTTCTAACAATATATATATTAAAAGAAAGTACACTTTTTATTTTTTCTTCATTCCATTGATTGTTAGATATATAGTCGGCTAGCATTTCAGAAGTATTGATAGAATGTATATCAGAAGGTTGTCTATAGTTTAATTTGGTGATGTTTAGTTTTTGACTTGCTCCCCCTTTTAAAATTAATTTCTTGTATATCAGTACGAAACCACAAAAACTTTCACATTTAAGAATTCAATATAACATTTGATGGGACTCCTATCCCCCTTTTTAAAAAAAACGAAAGGAAAAGAAAAAAAAGAATTCAATACTCTCTGCAATAAGCTTCAGTTAACTAAAAAAAAATTATTTGCTTTCTTAATCATTTTCAAAAATATAATAGAGCTGCTTTTTCAAGATTCTTGGTAGATGAGCTCACCATAGGCTGCTCATCTTGTACCATTTTCATTATTCACAATTTCACATGGTTGTTCATACGGTTATAATTTATTGTACTTGCTAACTTCGCATCACTCACATCATGTATATAAATAAATTGGCCCCTGTTGTTGAACGTCATCAAGATAAACTCTTTTAGTTTTTTTTTATGTGGTATTATCTGTTAGATGTAGCATTATTATGTATAGGAAGAAAATGCATCTAATGATGGCGTACGTTTCCATAATATCAACACCAAAAAAGAAAAATTCATAATGATTTTGAAGAGTTTTCAAAACGCAACTTTAGTCTGTAACCACTAAGGCACTAACGTACTAACCAAAGAAGGATATGGCTCTTGGTCTGCCCAAGTGGTCCTCATTTTTTATCTAGGGCCGTAGTGGTCCTCCTTTTTTACTTAGGTAACATGATAACTATAAGTGGTTTTATAGTGTTTTTTTTTTCTTTTTGTTTTTCCTTAAATGTGTTTACTTGATCTTGTTTTATAAATTACACTAGTTAAACTTTATTCATGTTAACGACTCTTTATTAATTGATGAGTTACTAAATTATTTAGTAATAGTTTTTCTATATGAAAGAAATATTACCGTTTGATGTCGAAAAGTTTCAGATCAATAATTTCTTGTTGTTTATCATAGAGAGAATAATGAATAATTCATCAGGTTCCGAACCAAACCAAAGAACCAAACCAAACAAAGTATAATAAAGGACGTCAGGTCAGGGGTCAGGACGTGCAAATATTTAAAACCTAAACATAATAATAATAATAAAAAAAAACAAGAAAAAACAATTCATTTGAGCATACAAAACATGTGACAAAAACAAGCCTGACCCGCACAGCATGGTAATGGTGTTTCTCAGCAACTGCCCTACCAATATAACAAAAGGTCGATAAGCTTCCCAAAGCTTCAGGTATATATGGAAGGCCTGATACTCCCCATTAACACACAGCTTCAAAATCCACTCTTAAGACTTCCAAAACTCACAGCTTCAAAATAGAGTGAAGTCTCAATACAACCCAGAAGATTTCAAAAAACATGTCCATAGAAACCGAAAGCTTCTCGAACTCAGACTGGGCTCTCTTGGAGTCGATCCGTCAGCATCTTCTTGACGACGATTTCGATACCCAGTTGGGTTTTTTCGCAGATTCTCCTGCTCAACGTACTTCCAGCTCTAACAGCACTGAGATATCGAACAGTGATGCGGAGATAGTGGGGCGGAACCAAGCATTCACTAGCGAATTTGAGGAGGTGGCGGCGGAGCGTGAACACCACGCGCCATCGGCACCGAGGCATTTTAGGGGAGTGAGGAGGCGGCCGTGGGGAAAGTACGCGGCGGAGATAAGGGACCCGAAGAAGAACGGGATGAGAGTGTGGCTCGGAACCTACGAGACGGCGGAGCATGCCGGATTGGCTTACGACCGAGCCGCTTTCAAAATGCGTGGCTCCAAAGCTAAGCTTAACTTTCCTCACTTGATTGGCGCGCATGATATGGAGGTGGGCCGTGTGTTTCCCAAGCGTGCCTCGCCGGAGCCGGCATCTCCGTCCTCCACGACGTCGTCTGAAGATGGCTCGCCGAAGCCAAAGAGGAGGAGGGGTGGAGGGGACTCGGCTGCGGCGAAAGCCAAGTTGGATGAAGCTGCTCGAGAGTTTCAACTGTTCCAAGTGGACTCATTCACATTTGGCAACGAATTATTGGTTGAGGATATGGTGCTCTTGTCACCATCTGAATGCTCAGACATTCTTTCTTTTTTGTAGTGATTTTTCCGGCGAACGAAAATGTAAATTTGCATTATGAGTATTAGCTTCTTCAGATTTAGATCATTTTTGGTACAACTTCTCAAGATTTATTTTACCATATGAAGTATCTAAAAACTCAAAGTCGAAAACAAATTAAAAATGTTTGTCAGAGAGGTTAAAATGCAAGACTACAAACTTAAAATAAGTCTACAAAATCAATTTTTTTTTCCCTGGGAGCAAGATGTTTTCTCACTTCATGCATCGACAACAATAATCTAAAAATGCCAAAATGCTTTCTGGTGCTAAGGTATGTGACAAATAGAGACTAAAGGCGACTCCGCAATAGGTTGACGAGTCAAACGCAACTGGTGCTAAGGTATGTCGTGGCCGGACGGAGGAGTTTCGATCGAGTAGCGATGCAGGATCGACAGCTCTGGATTCTTAAGTTCTTCTCATCCATTTGATCCAGTCTCTGGATATACAACAAATTTGCAAATCCATAAAAATTTGCTTCATCATTGATTTTTAATATATGTTAGAATTGAATGTGGAAACACTAGTTTTTTATTTGAA
Organism: Rosa chinensis; assembly: GCF_002994745.2. Taxonomy (NCBI): domain Eukaryota; kingdom Viridiplantae; phylum Streptophyta; class Magnoliopsida; order Rosales; family Rosaceae; genus Rosa; species Rosa chinensis. Next base: position 40,378,101 of record NC_037088.1, read on the forward strand.
CATTATTCATAAACATTGAAGATGAAGAACATTCGAAACTAGTATTACATTAGATTTTTATTGATGAACCTTTTTTTTTTTTTAAAGCAAATAAGGACTAGCCGCGCGATATTAATTTCTTGGTCTTGGACAATTTAGAGACCAAGTCCCACTTATTACATAAACTTGTATAAGAGCTAGAACACATACTATGAAGTGATGAGACATTATAATGACATTAAATATGAGAAATTGCAAATTCGGAACTAACACCACACTATTATGATGTGGATCTCCAAATGGATAGCCTCATCTTCATCAAATCTCATATTTGGTGTGGTTTCTGGATTCACTATGTTCATAGACCATGTATTCTTTGGTATGAGCTTTTGATCAGTTACTGTTGCATGGATTATTGTTGTAAATTGGATAGTTTGGTTCTGATTTTCGGCCACCTCCTCATTGAGACTTTTTTTTGTTATCAATCTCATCCAATATTTGTTTGATAAGCCACCCACGATCATCCATATCCATCATGCTTAGATTCTGGAATTAGGGAGTTCCCGTGGTGAGACTTTGGAACATGACGAATCTCAATTCCTTCTCATGATTTTGCCTTCTCACTTTGTTTAACTGCTTAATTATCAGATTTAGAGATCATCCCCCCTCATATAGCTTTCTTGACTCAACATCTTCCTACTCTTCTCAGTCATAAGCATATTCTTGAACTGTTTTAAAACTTTTTCAACACTAGAAGTAGAAGGCCAAACCTCGGGTTGAGAATCAAATGAGCTATAAACAATAGCACATGCATCAATTCCACAGAGAGTGTTCAATTCACTCAACTTCTTCATCATACCCATTTTTCTTCTTCTTCTTCTTCTTCTTCTTTTTCTGTAGTTTTTCTGGTTGAATTGTTGGTGATGTAGGCCCTTCTCACAGATAAAACAAAAACAAGGGATTCAAGATGGTTTCTTTCCCTCAACATGCCCCGATATATTTACGATACATAATCATACTTGACAGTTAGGACTGAAAAAGGCAAGTTAGTGAGAGTGTTATCAGTAAAAATTCATCCTACGAATCTAACCCTGAGAGGAATCTTTATTGTCTAATTTACTGTGTATAAATGAGAATTTGACATATATGGTAATTACATAAAAGTAGTTGGTAAGATAACATGACACGTATAATTGGTAGGATTCCGGCCATTAGCGAATTTTTTTTTTTTAATATGAATATATGATATACAGAGTTTACTAATTTGAACGAATTGTAATTTTTATTTAATATTAAAATTACTTTTTGTAAATTTGGAAATGTTATCTATCTCTTATAGTGAAATTTGTAGGACCATAATTGTACCAAATTTTATATTTAAAATGACTGAAAAATCATCATGAGGTGGACTATGGCACATAACCAGCCCTTTTTTTTTTTTTTTTTTTATTCCTTGGATTGGCTACTTGCTAGCCCTCACTTTCTTAGCCTCAATCAGTATGTAGTCTCCGAAACCAGAATTACTTGGTATGGATTTTGTGTCGACCTAGCTAGTCCTGATAGGGGACGGAGGAGTTGAGCCCACTCCTAGGATTCCACCATCTAGGGGTGCTAGGATGAAGACTTGTTGTCATGGACAGAGTTTTTTGGTAGAGCTCGGCAACATAATCATTCACTCAGCCTTCGATGGCAGCGTAGGTAGCGGGAGACGATAGATATGAAGAGAGTTTTGACTTGGGTGTTTGAGTAGTTTTTTACTGTTTTTTGCTGGTCTGGGCTTCCACTTTTAGACCAATCTTGTCCTTTGTTTATCAACGCCCTTTTCAGCTGTCATTGTACTTCATTCGGAATGCTGGGTTTCATACTACTTTCATACCTTTATCAATGCACATTCAATTTCCTGATTAAAAGAAATAATAATAAAATATAGAGTCAAATTTTTTCATAATTAGACTAAATGTTCAAAAGATGTCAAATGATAATGAAAACTGCAAATAAATTCCAAAAAAATAATTCTGAAGAAGCTGCAAATTAAGGTGTAAACAGGCATAAGTTAAAGTATATTTTTACCACGTGTTTTCTCTACGGTAGAATAACGTCCTGACAAATTAATTTGGCAACGCTTAGTTTTTTAATTATTCTTATTTATTAATTTATTTTGTTGTATATATATGTAAACCCCTTGAACCCTTTATAATTAAAAAAAATTCATTATGTATCTTTTGCAATAAGCATAAAAGAACTCAGATTTTAATTTCTATTTCTGGTAGAATAATGTCTGACAAAGTAATTTGGCGACGCTTAGTTTTTGAGTTATTCTAATTTTTTAATTTATATTTTTGTATATATATGCAAAACCCCTTGAACTTATTATAATTTAAAAATTCATTATGTATCTTTTACAATAAGCACAAACAAACTCAGATTTCAATTCTAAATGAAACAATATTTTCTTTCTTAAACATCAAAACTGAAAAAGAAATGCTAGCTTTTTCAAGATTCATGCATGGTAGTTGAGGCTCACCATGGCTGCTCTCGTCTTCCACCTTTTTTTCTTTTCCTTTTTTTGGAAGGCGTCTTCCACCATTTTAATCAATAGAATCTTTTTATTTTAATGACATAACAAAAATATTGCCAATAATCACATGGTTGTTCATACCATTATAATTTATTGTGTGCATCACTCAATCCATCATGTAAACAAATTGGCACAATGCATGCGTTGTTGAACGTCATCAAGATAAACTTTTCTATGTGCCTTAGATGCGTGTAGCATTATTGTTCATAGGAAGAAAATGTATCCAATGAAAGAATCTGTAGGCATACATTTAAAAAATAATTTCGAAGATATTGAAAAACCATTAAGGATCAAATGTTTTTCTGTACCAGAGAAGGTGATAACTCTACGTTTTTGGCCCTAGTTGGTAAGACGATAAGGAGGACATGGTTTCTTTGGTATATGTGCCTTTGTCTTCCAATACACAACTTGCTAGCCGAATTTCACTCCTCGCCCTTGCGGCCTTCACGTACATTTCCTTTTCTATAACAGAATGTCCAAGACTCGAAGGCGATGTTGATGTCAATGCAAGTTGAGGTCTATGAGTAGTTTTAGGTAATGAAAATGGTGAACTTCTAATAGCGCGCTTATTCTAAAGGAGTATCGGGCCACTTAAGTGTTAAAGTGGGTTTATAGACTCTTTATTAGGCACAAATTAATCATTTTGGAATTGAATGAGTAACTGGTGGTTAATGATCATAATTTAATTATTTGTACTTATATTCTAGAAACTGCAATCCGGCAGTGTATTAGCCTGGAATGCACTTATGTATCATGCATTTCAATAATGAGTTGAGGATGGGCCACAAAAGTATCCAATGTACTAATATCTAATGTAAACATCTCAATTGCATAATGATATGCAATTTATGTTGTCAAAAAAAAAAGAAGCAATTGTATTCAAGGTCTAATTATCTGTTAACGACTTTTGTTTTATGCCATCAATTGATGAGTTGCTTATATCTTATATGCTTCTAGATGAAAAGAAAAAAAAAATTCGGATCAATAATTCTCTTATTGTTTTAGTTTATGATATATGTTCATCAATCTGAAGAATCTAACGTCAAAGAACCAAACCAAACAAATACAATAGGGGACGTGCTAAAATAAAAAAATTAATAAAAAAATTTGTTTGTAGCATTTAAAACGTGACAAAAATAAGCCTCAAACGCAGAGCAGTACAGGTGGAGTTTCTTAGAAACAACAACCCTAACAGGGTAACAAAGCTTCACGGATATATATAGAAAGCCTGATAATCCCCAACACACAAGTTCAAAACTACTCGGGACTTCCTAAACTCACAGCACAGCTAGTCAACTACAACATATATTCAAGACCTTCATACAACGTCCCAGATTTCAAAAACAAAAGAAAATGTCCACAGAAACAAGCTTCTCAAACTCAGACTGGGCTCTCTTGGAATCGATCCGCCAGCATCTTCTCGAAGACGATTTCGATACCCAGTCGGCATTTTCCACTGACTCTCCAGCTCAAAATACTTCCAGCTCTAACTGCACTGAGATATCGAACAGTGATGCGGAGATAGTGGAGCAGAACCAAGCATTCACTAGTGAATTTGAGGCGGAGGTGGCGGCGCGTGAACACCACACACCATCGGGTCAGAGGCATTTTAGAGGAGTGAGGAGGCGGCCGTGGGGAAAGTACGCGGCGGAGATAAGGGACCCGAAAAAGAACGGGACGAGAGTGTGGCTCGGGACCTACGAGAAGGCGGAGGACGCAGGATTGGCTTACGACCGAGCCGCTTTCAAAATGCGTGGCTCCAAAGCTAAGCTTAATTTTCCTCACTTGATTGGCATGCATGATGTGGAGGTGGGCCGTGTGCTTCCCAAGCGTGCCTCGCCGGAGCCGTCATCTCCGTCCTCCACGACGTCGACTGAAGATGGCTCGCCGAAGCCAAAGGGGTGGAGTGGGCTTGGCTGCGGCGGAAGCCCAGTTGGAGGAAGCTGCTCAAGAGTTTCATGTGTTCCAAGTGGACTCATTCACATTTTGCAACGAACTATTGGTTGAGGATATGGCGCTCTTGTCACCATCTGAATGCTCAGACATTCTTTCTTTTTTGGAGTGATTTTTCCGGCGAACAAAAATGTAAATTTTGCATTATAGGTATTAGCTTCTTCAGATTTAGATCATTTTTGGTACAATTTCTCAAGATTTATTTTACCATATAAAGTATCTAAAATCTCAAAAGCCGAAAACAAATTAACAATATTTGTGAGAGAGGTTATTGAAGAAAAACAGACACAAACTTGTGGAAGCTTTTCTGGTATATTACTTCATTAAAGAAAAAGTGATTACAAAGCTTTATTCTATATAGACACAAAGAAGAGTGAGGAAACAGACTTCCATCACCCTTAAAACACTCTTTTAAGGAGAGCTTTACCTTATTTAAGGAACAACCCAACCATAATTATCTAGCAATTCTAACAATTGAAGTAACGTATTAATAGTGAAAGATAATGCAACCATACTACTAATAGTTATAGTACAAATCTATAAACTTAAAATAAGTACACCACGATCTCCGTGTTCCTTGCTGGTAGATTTGCAGGCCAAGACCAAACAATAGTTTCGCTGTCTCGTTTAGCTACCTAGCTTCTCAGTCTAGCTTCGCCGCGTTGTTTCTCCGTCTCGCTTCTTCGCCTCGCTTCACCGTCTCTCTTCTCCCTCTCGCTTCGCCACCTAGCTTTGTCAGAGCCCTAAATTTATTAATTTAGAGAGAATTTTGATTTTAGGACGGTTTTGATTTTGGGAGAAATGGCTTATACCAGTGTTAGTGGCATGTTGAACAATTTGTTTAAAATTCGAGTGCTCTTTCTCTCATCAGGTTTATGATGGGCTAACAACCCGTTAGTATTGCTAGCCGCATGGGCTCCGAAAAAGTGGAGTTTGCTCTTGGTAAAATATAGTGATTATTTGTAGTTATTGGTATTTGCCTCAAAATAAATTCCTTCCACCGCAAAGAAAAAAAACAACTCAAGTAGCAAGTACTGCCTCCTGCCCACTTAAGAGTGCAAATTTAGCTAGAATATCAGCCACAGCATCAACTATTCTATCCACTTGTTAAATATTGTAATACTCCCTCCGATTACAATTTAGGGAGTGTAAATTTCAAATTATTTATTATTATTATTTTTTATTTTTACGTTGGAGAACAATCGAACCATTCGTCTAGCTTAATTATAACCTAATTTCCTAACTCCCCACACCTCTTGGGCTAGCCTAATTATCTGCAATTGAATGAAGTTGTTACAAACAATTTCCAATAAAAAATGAATTTATAATTTTTTTTATTTGTCAGATAAATGATGTAATTATTTTTCCCTCAACGTTCCAAATCTAACCCAATATAATAGAGGACGTGCTAAAATAAAATAAAAATAATAAAGAATATTGTTGCAGCATCAAAAACATGTGACGATATGAAGCCTCATCATACCAATGAAGTCTCAAAGAAGCAACTGTGCCCATTTTAATGACATAGTTTGCAAGCAATGCCGATAAGCCTCCATCCCACTTCCCTATCTATAAATAGCAAAGGCAAATTAGTCTCATATATTCACAACTTCCAAAACACGGAGACTTCCACAAATCACAGCTACTCCTTATTTCAAAACATGTCCACAGAAACTGAAAGCTTCTCAAACTCGAACTGGGCTCTCTTGGAATCCATCCGCCAACATCTTCTAGACGACGATTTTGAATTTGATACCCAGTCGGCATTTTTTGCAAACTCTCCTGCTCAAAGTACTTCAAGCTCTAGCAGAATTGAAATATCGAGCAACGACTTGGAGATCGTGGAGGAGCCGAACCAAGTGTTCACGTGTAAACTGGAGGTGGAGGTGGCGGTGGCGGAGCGTGAACACAACACGCCGTCGAGGGAGAGGCATAATTTTAGGGGCGTGAGGAGGCGGCCATGGGGAAAGTACTCGGCGGAGATAAGGGACCCGAAAAAGAACGGGACCAGAGTGTGGCTCGGTACCTATGAGAGGGCGGAGGACGCAGGCTTGGCTTACGACCGAGCTGCTTTCAAAATGCGTGGCTCCAAAGCTAAGCTTAACTTTCCTCACTTGATTGGCACGCATGATATGGAAGTGGGCCGTGTCCTTCCCAAGCGTGCGTCGCCGGAGCTGTCATCTCCGTCGTCAGAAGATGGCTCGCCGAAGCCTAAGAGGAGGAGGAGTGGAGTGGACTCGACAGCCGCGAAAGCCAAGTTGGGTGAAGCTGCTTAAGAGTTTCATGTGTTCCAAGTGGACTCGTTCACATTTGGCGACGAAGATATGGTGCTGTTGTCGCCATCTGAATGCTCGGACATTCTTTCCTTTTTATAGAGATCGATTTTTCCGGCAAACGAAGATGTAAATATTGCGTTATGAGTATTAGCTTGTTCAGGTCTATTTCATTTTCCAGTAAAACTTTTCCAGATCTAGTAGCTTGATGAACACGCGCGCGCGCGCACACACGTGGGGGACAAAGTGATTGGAAAATCTATGATCTAGATAAGAGCAGATAGTTGATCTAGCAGGGAAATTAATATATAATACTAAAGAACTCGAATTGTTGCATCAATCACATGCACCAGGGTAAGAGCTCTTGGGACTTGTGCTTTGGGGTACTTGCTGTTCTAGGGCTTCTAGCCTTCAATCGATTATTGAATCACTTCTTATTATATGATAATTAATTTCTCACTTTACCGTACATAATTATAGCATTAAAAATAAACGTCAACAAATGTATGTAAAAACAGATTAAGGATTAAGCCAAGGAAATAGCACTGGACATTTGTTGAATGTAATTCAATTACAGTAATCAACCTTCAATATTGTTGTTCAAGAAGATCAAAATGATGATGATCAACTTATCAGAAGTTTCTAATGCATAAAGCAAGGAGGATAAATCCTACAAATATGGATATAGCAGACCATCCGTCACGGCTAACCACGTACTTCCTTCGACCATGGATCAGTAGGCGGTAGGCAAGTTCGCAATCCGGACAATAGTGATTCTCTCCTAGCCATGTTTCTATGCACTCTAGATGAAACTGATGTGAGCAAGGCACGACAGCCACCTTTGATCCCACAGTATACTCTTCCGAACAAATGCTGCAACTCTTATATGATAGAGGTACGGGGTCGTCCACGGTGGAGCTTTTCCTTTTCTTTTCCGGTCGACATTGTCCCTCCTCAATCTGATCATGGCAATCAGCACATCTAACCCTACCGATCCGTAGCTTCTGGACCATGGAGTCTGCCATTGTTTCTGATTCCGATTACCTCAAGTCCCGCTGAAAAAGCTCAGGGACAGTTCAGAATGTATAGCTATAGCTAGCAGTAGTATCCTGAGGAAATATTTTGGTGAAAATGTTTTGGGGGAGAGACTAACAACTATATAGTGATGGCCGCGTCCTAATTGGTAATTACCTAGTGTGAGTCGGATTTGTATTTCACGATGGTGGAGTATGTAATCCTTTTCGTTATAGGAAATCGACTCAATTTGGGATTAGGACAACATACACTATTGACTAATTCCTAACTCCATTCTGGACCATGGAGTCTGCCATTGTTTCTGATTCCGATGACCTCAAATCACACCGAAAAAGCTGAGGGAGAGTTCAGAATGTATAGCTATAGCTAGCAGTAGTATCTTGAGGAAATATTTTAGTGAAAATGTTTAGGGGAGAGCTAACAACTGTATAGTTAACAAGACCCGAACCGAATTTTACTCTGAGACCCAAAATAGGCTCATGGGGCCTACCTTAGAAGAAATTCTACCAAAAATTTGGCGGAACTTCAGCTAAAAGTGGACTACCCAAAACCTGTGAAAACGTTCTAACACTCCTTAATAATCTTTATCTCCTGGAACCTACCTGCTCCCCATAATTCATAACCGACTCCCCAACAAGAAACATAAAACCAAACTGAAATTCAAGACTCAAATCAAATTATATATCTTTCATACTAATACAACTGAAAGATGATCATCAGAGCAATCTAGACAAATGAACTGGAATAGAGTACAAGTAGGTTAACATGTAACCTACAATTAAAGAAGATGGAAGCGGTGGTCACTATGCCTTGACTCCTACGCAAGCTCCACCTCAACTACTCTGTATACTAGCCACGAGAAACCGAAAAACCTAGGGAAAACCATTTAAAAACCGTTAGAGTGAGTGGACGAAAATAAGTAATTGTACATAAAGTAAAACAAATATCTAATGCTTTCTCAAATTTACTTTCATAAAAACCAAGCATGCAGTAAGGATTCGTGGAGATACTTTTAATTAATCTTTGGTATTGAAATCTCAACTCGAAATGGAAATCACGTCGAAAACCGTCTCAAAATCTCATTAAAATACTCATATGCTGATATATCTCAAAAAAATCATTCAGAAATCTCAGAAATATACTGATATCTCCAATCATACTGGAAATATCAACTCTAAACTCTTGGAAATCCCGTAAAAACTCATATCGTAAAATAGGCGATGACTAGAGGCAACTGCTGACTAGTCATCTCATGCCACCTAGAGGGTACTGCTGACCAGATGACGCATTAGAGGGTACTGCCGACCGGAAATATATTCTGAAGGGTACTGCCGACCAAAATATTGTTTGGAGGGTACTGTCGACCAAATTATTACCTGGAGGATATTGCCAACTAGGTAATGCATGCATGCTCTAACGTATTCACCTCCTCAAATAAACTAAACTCAATCTCATTAAAATATTAAAATCATGAAATCTCGATAACTGGTTTATACTCAAATATTTGAATATCAATAATTATCATATCGCAGTTAACTCATAAACTTGAAGTATTTAAATCTCCATGTTTCTCTCAATAACTCGATACTCAGAATGCTAAAAAATAAATGAATGCTTTTGGAAATGAAACTCAATATTAACTCAGGAGATCATCAATAAATCATTGAAAACATAAATCAAGAAATCAAAGCTCATACAACTCAATTTCTCAATAAGCCATACAAACATAAAATATCAAAGACTCAAATCATAAATAAATCTCATAATAAATAAATGCCCAAAAGTAATACACTGCATGCATAATTTATTTTGAAAGCAAATGTCCACTCATAGATTTGTAGCTACGATTGCCGTCCAATGTTTTCTTCCTCGAACTCGATCTATACGTTGTCCTGAACAAATTGATATTATGAATAATACATTTTCAGACCTGAAATTAAATTGATGATAAGAATAATGGAAACCTAAAAATGATAATTCGTCGAAAGCTCAAATTCATATCGGAACAAGCTCAAAATTCATAGGCTACTTTGATTAAATAATTATAACAACTATAAAAAATTGGTTGATCCAACGGTCGGATCTTCCCAAATCAAAACCTGAATTTCTGAAACTTCAGAAATTATGATAATTTCTAAAACATGCACCAATCGCTACAAAGTTCATATCAACATGTCTATAATGCTACTCTCTACCTAACAAACTAAAACAGAAGGTCTGAAATGGCCGGACGCGCCCCCACTAGCCGCCACCTCTCACCCCAAATTGGATCACCAAACTTAATAACAAAATGTTCCTTATAACATCCCCAACAACTTTCTCAACTACAACATTAATCAATTTCAAGTCTACAAGCCGGATTTGCCCCGAAAACTTGAAATCCCTAATTTTTCTTCCGATCTTTGATTCTCCTTCCTCCGATCGAATTGGAGCTGGTAGCTAGGTGGGTTTGAACCACGAAGAAGAGAGCTTCAAGATATGGGTGGTGCCGCAGCCGGAGGTGGCCAAAAAACGGCGATCAAACACGATGGCCGAACTGGGGTTTTAGCTTCAAAACTCTTCCTCCAGTGCAATCAGAGTTAATGGTGGTCGGAGGATGGGTCGGCGTGAAGTGCCGCATCGAACACGACCAGTCCGGTGGTCTGGGTTGCCGGAACGATGGAGAACTTATTGGGTTTTCGAATCCAGGTTGGGTTGTAATTCGAGTTTGGGAGAGAGAGAGAGAGAGAGAGAGAGAGAGAGCTGTTCGGCCAAAGTGGAAAGTTTCCCAAAACAACTTGCTATTTATAGAAATTTTCCTGGAATCTCATACGAACTTCGATTTTCGAGTGCCACGTGTCCATTAACTCGATTTAATGTGTTCTACAACTTTCTAGAAAAACCTCAAAAAGTAGGCCAAAGAAATGTCAAACATAGAGATTCCTTAGAGTTTGAAACGAAGGTAAAAAGTAAAGATAACTATCGTTTGCCATCCGATTGACAAGTAAACAAGCAAATTTGGATACGGGGTGTAATAAGAGTGATGGCAGCGTCCTAATTGGTAAGGGAAAGCCTAGTGCGAGTCGGATTGTATTTCACGATTGTTAAGTATGTACTCCTTTTCGTTATAGGAAATCGACTCCATTTGGGATTAGGACAAACTATTGACTAATTCCTTATATAATTTAGTAAATAAATTGCCAAAGGTTGATTAGTTCCATTTCACATTTTCACAAGAAGTATTTTCTTTTTTTAATAAATAGAGGAATAGCCGGGAGCATCCCGGCTCATCTCGTAGGAAATTTTATTCGGAAGGAGGAAAAAAAAAGAGGTTAGTTGTACTTTATCTACGAGTACATAGTTGTGTACACCTAAATTGAAGTTGCAATTCCCGGATAACTCTATACTTGTGATGAGCGGGAATTGGGTGGAGGCGTGAGTGGTTTACCAGTTTGCCAGCTGTGGCAGTATTGTATTAGGGTAACGAGGTTAGTAGTTACCCAGTCTTATTTGGTGTAGACATGAATCGTTTACTGAAATGCCAAGTATGGCAGTGTTACGGGGGGAGTAAAGAGACTTTTACTTACCTAGGCTTGTCGATATAAGAAAAGCCTTGTGGTTAAAGAAGAATGTAATTGATCGGAGTGAAGTGTTTCAAAAATAAAGTTGTTATAGTGTGGGACTGGTTAAAAGGTCCAGATGTTGTATTAGTTAATACGTGTTGTTGAATGTTGTTCTTGTTTCGAACTTAAAATGTCATTTGAAGAAGAAATCCCGAAGAGTTCGGATCACCTCAAGAAGATCATGTCGAGCGTAACTTGTTGATACCCCTTCTACCTGAGGTGCGAGTTTTGAAAAATTGGATCTTCAGCTACTTCATCCACTGAACAGAGAAAAAAAAAGGAGGAAAAATTACAAGAGTCAGCAAGGTACATATAAACTTCCAAAATCTTACAAGCCAGTGGAACCCGACTAGTTAATAGGCTGTACATTTTGAACTGAGATGAACTTTCCAGCTGTATGGATCTAGTATAATATACTTCAGCAATCAGCACCACAATCTTTGTCTTTTTTGGTCGAACTCTTTTCTCTTGTTTACCGAATATATGATATATTATTATTATCAAAGTATAGCTTCTAGATTCCCAAAAATAGCTCATCAATAATTTAAAAATGAACCAAAAACACACTGCTAAAGTACTAATCCTTAAACTAATCACACGGACAAACATATACAATGAGATATATAAGTCTCGTGTAGTCATATTAGTCCCTCTTTAAACTTAGAGGGAGCTTCTTAATCTAGTTGATTTTTTGTTTTTTTAAGTAGAAGCGTTAATAAACAAACAAAAGAGTATAATGAAGGAACGTTCGCATGACTCACATACGAAATACGTTGGGAATCAATGAAGACCAGATCGATGATGATGATAATAATAATAATAATAATAATAATAATGATCTACATGCATGCATTTCTTCCACATGTTACTTGGAGAAACTCCCACTGCACTTGAGAATTGAGACCAGCATGGGACATATTTGACGAGGAAAATAAAACCAATTCATTATTATTACGGGTCAAAATAGTGTCGAAACAGGACGAAAGGAAAAATTCCATGACATGTAAACGGAATCGAAATTAAGTTCTTACCGACCGTACTATATATAGATATTCATTTCAACCCTTTCTATGTATTCGCCAAAATTGAATCTTTTATTGTGGACTCATCTCCAGATCTCCTACCAAATAGAACCCTTGATGGAAAGAACAATGACTTGATGCGAAAGGCCGTAAATGAAGAAAAAAAAAAGTCGGTTGCAATAACCTATGTCTTTTATGTTAGATTTTTTATGTGTGCGCGTGTGTTTTTTTTTTTTTATACGGAAAATCGAATATTCGATTCAATTTGTCAACGTTGAACAGTCTTTGAAATGTTGGCTTAGCTAATTAACTCAACTCCAACGTTTTAATGACTTAACTCACCTCAAGTACAAAGTAGATGAATTTTCGTCTAGCTAAGTACATACTGGCTGAAAAATGTAAACCCTTTCACAACTCACATCAGCCCATCATTCAATGTCAAATTTCTTCTTTGTTATTATTTTTACATTTATTATTATTATTATTACTACTACTACTACATGACTAAAAGTAATTAAAATATATAAACAATAGCACTGGTGATAGAAGCTTTCATCTTGAATAATTTGGAGACGTACAGTAGAGATATTTGACATTTTGGGTTTGTTTTTGTTTTTATTATTTTATTTTTATTTTTTTCATTTTTTGTCACATATGAGTTTGCCGTCAAATTTAAGCATCATATGGTCAAATGGTTGAAAATTCTACCATGGCGTATGATATTCATCTGGCTTTTTCCACTGATAGACTGAAAAACGTGGTGCATATTCATAATATGGAATTACATATATAATGTTTCTAATGTGGAATGTGTTACCTCTCAATACCATCAACACGACTATCGAGCTAAAAGCATCTCCAGATTCAGCAGTATAGTGTAAATCATGCAGGCAGGTTTGGCAATCCCTTTTCTTTGTTTTCTTTTCCTTTTTTTGGGTAGTACTTTTCGTTTCTCTACTGGCATCCACTGGCTTCTTGAAATGAAATGTGTTGGGCTATCTTAAAAAATGTACAAAAAAAAACGTAATTTTTTTTTCATCAAAAACACAGACAAGCATTGTTAAGAGACATTAAGCATTACCAGACCCCAAAATAAACCGTGTCCTAACAAGGGAAAATAGAGACTAAGAGCATAAAGGGCAATAAGAGTAATTAAACATTCCGGCCCAAAACTAGTCAGCCGAACCTGATCCATCTTACTTTCTTACAACAAAAGCAAGATGATTTTACCTCCCCTATAACTAAATCTTTGGAATGGAAGCTGGATGGAGCAGAGTTAGGCTTTGTTTATTCCAAGAAAATAACATAAATTCAATCATCCAAAAGTACTTCTATTCATACCTCCACATTTGGTACATAGGCCTCCATAAATTTTTGTAAAAATTTATATTCCATTTTACCCTTGTATAAAACTGAAACATAAAAAGCACCACAACTTACTTAACTCTATCTTCTTCTCCCTAATTCTCTCTCTCTTATTGTTTCTCCCTACTTTTTCTCGATCTTTTTGTTTCTTCTCTCTCATTCTGTCTCAGTGTCTCTATTGTGATTGATGGGAACTTGGGAAGCTAGTAGTTAATTAACTATGGCAATAGTGTTTCCAAGATTTGCAGACTTGAATGATATATAGTATTGCAATTGTTAAAACAACATACCAGAATAATGAGAATATCGTATGAAACTTAGCTAATAAACTAGAGGACGATAGAAATATCAAATCAAAACACAAGTTAAACGACAGCATAGAATTAAAACAAGCAAGGTTACAAATCAACTTTTACGGCGGAACTTGAAATCTTATATTCCCAAACCTAAGACCAAAATCCTGCCCTTGAAATCTCCCCACCCACCAAAATTAATTAGCAAAATAACCCATCAACTAGAGAGAAAGACGAGGAAGAAGAAGGAAGACTACGGGCTTGGTTCCAGTTTTTTACTTCTTTTATACTCTTTTTTTTTTTTTGTCTTCCGTTCTCCACAGGGACAAAATGGGGTAAAAAAATTTACAAAAATTTAGAGAGGTCCATATACCAAATGTGGAGTTATGAATAAAAGCAGTCATCATCCAAATGAGAAAGAAGTCATGAAAAAGCTCATGAACTGGACAATCTCGTGAAATAATCCCACTTTTTTAAAAAAAAAACTTGTAAATGATATGAATGCAAGTTTTTTCTTCGTACCCAGCATTAAGCGATCAGGCATCGCAGCTCCTACTGGTGTTATTGGTTGTGTTGCATTAACTCTAGTTAACTTTCTATCGGCTTTTGCTTTAATAAATGAATAGATAAAAGATACCTGACCAAGATTAGAATGCAGTACAAAGTGATATTCCATCACAAAATCTAGTATTACAGTTGTGGAATCTGGCTTCATACTTTGACACTTCAATTGCAATAATAACGGGTTTGAGACAGGGTAAATAGTATATAATCCTAAATCAGAAAAAGTTTAATTTCTGAGATTATAGTCACCAAAGAGGACAAATCAACAGGTCTGGGAACACCATGAACAAAAGACTAGGCTATTAACACTCGCCTAAACACTTCCTTTTACAACCTCTCAACTCTCATCTATATATCGGATGCCGTCTCCTGCAAAAGTCAAACAGTACAGTGAAGGCAAGTCACATTCATGAACAAAGGAAAGAATTAGATATTCAAGGTACTAGTTTTGGCAGTAAAGTTAGATCTCCAGTGTTTGTTGCACGGAGCATGGCAATCATCTCCCCTTGATAATAGCTTTTTTTTCCCTTATTTATCAACAAGGGAAGGATGCACCAAATTTGGGACCTCTTCCAACCTTGAGAAGAGAAATGAACTAACAATAAAGTTGAAAGCTGGGTATGAGTGAATGAGAGAGAGTGCAATTTATTGGATAAGGCATGTTCCCATTTGTAGAAGAAATAAGTTAGAGAGCTTCAGACCAAAAAAAAAAGTTAAAGAGAGCTGGAAGGTGGATTGCATTACCTCTTTGGTCGACTTCGGTCTTCCTCATAGTCCATCACTCCACCAGGTTCGGAGTAGATCTCCTCATGCCCCCGGAAGTCACTGTCGGCCTGCTTACAGGGTGGAACTTCTGCCACAAAGTAAGTAAGACACATCGACAACCATATCCCAATATTTGTACAAAAGACTTGCATGTGGAGTGGGAATAAAAAACAGACTCATTAAGTGATTACCGCTGTACATTCAAATCACCAAAATAGTTTTCTCCCTGAACTCTCACAGCTATGAACAAAATAGATAGCCAGAAAAAGGCACACATTTGCAAAATGCAGTTCTTCTTGATAAACCTTTCAACAGAAACCACTCCAAAGCGAACATAATGTTTTTCTTAACCTCTCTTCCCCCTCCCTCACCATACAAACAAACTGACATATGCATGCACACATGAGTGAGCATGCTGCAAATTGCAAAATAAATGGCAGTTTGCCATAGCTTCTGAAATTTTTAATGAGTTAATTATCCTCAAACCATAGCTTCTAAAATAAATATATTGTAAATAGCAAAGCATTTAAACGAGGTATCCTGCGAGTACAGGAAACAGAACCAACACCTAAACCCCACTCGGCCCTTCTCTCTCACACTGTTTCCTCTACCTTCCTCTATTTGTTCCACTTTGATTTGTTTGCCCCCTTTCTGATATGTTCATTCAGCTTTAAATAACTCATAACAAAAGCATTGATGTGCACACTTGATGTAGATATATACAGCAACTTCAATAAAATCCTCAAATGCAACTTGTACACTTGTTAAAAAGGATAACTGCAGAAGCAATTTTAAAATAAAACTGGATTAAACTGACCTTCATAGAATATGCTCTCTTTACATCTTCCACCTTGTCTTCAATTTCCTTTTTGTGCTGCTTGTTCAGTTCAGTCATTTTATCTGCCCAGCTCATCTTCTCTTGAATTGAGATAAGAAGGTTGTCTGACGTAACCAACCTATGTTTTCAATCATAAAGCAATTAAGTGTCCTATATTTACATGTGAAGAAGATACTTTACAAATGATAGATGCAACAGAAAAACACCCAAATACTCAGGGCCACGGGATTTGTCAACATGAATGCACTACCACATTGACAGTGGCAGCAGTTCATTTTCCTGAACTTTTCAGTTGACAAAAACAGGGCTAATCTAGTGCCAAATGAAGGCAGTTAGAAAAATGGTATGCGAAGCACCATACATGCGATTGACACCTTATTTGTTATGAAATTTTCTTGCAGTGCAATTAGGGCCAGACACTGCTGTTTTCAGAATATTTTTGTTACACATTCATAATGGACACCAATCCTTGATAAGCAGTTGTTCTACAAAGGTATACCGACATACAACGTAATAAAGCTAGAGTAACTATACTACTGCCTTTAAAAGCAGAGATGTTACCAGTTTGATAGTGTTTGGATCATACTCCCAAGTTGCTCAGGTCTCGGATCTCTCCCTGCAGCAAATTGGACCTGCACTTTCCAAGAAAACAAATTAGATACTTCATCATGTAACAGAACAGAACAAAACAAAAAGGAGGGAAGTAGGGGGGAGTGGGAACAAAAACAAGGAGAAAGAAATCTGCAAGCAACACATATCTCCAACCTCAAAGCATTTTCTTAACTGGTCCAACTTTCCTCTTACTATGCCCTGAAAGAAATCAACCAATGTAATAATCAGCGCACTTCGCCTTCATGTTTCACTCCACTTTTTAGACAAATTAATTGAAATCTCCAAAAATGATCACCCTTCACCCCAAGGGAAAGCAAATGCGCATCTATATACCATCTGCATAACAATATGTTATGTTTAAAAGGTTATCTTCAATACCAAGTAAGAGTGTAATTCAAGTTATCTTTTCATAAGTTATGAGATCCATTGATTCCAATCCATCACTTGAGTGATTTAATCAAGTTTACATCCCAAATATCTAGAAGACCAAATTTATTCCTGCTATCAGAACAGAATCTTATATTGCTTTTTCTTGATATGTTCTGTTTGTTTCACATCCATTAAAATACAATTCAGTATGGTAGGGTGAAAACTTGACGTAGAAGGATGAAAGAACAATTACCGCATACATGCACTCATTAATGAGAAAATCTTCGAGTTCACGTACATTTGCAACATCTAACTCCTGCATTAGCTGATCATATGGTAGTATCTGGAAAAGCCCTCAAGAATATTTTAGGAAACCATATGCAGAAGGCAATATGAGACACCTGCACCTGAACAAGCTAAAATAGAATATCTAGCAGATAGGGAGTACCTGAACAAGCTAAAATAGAATATCTAGCAGATAGGGAGTTAGAACAACCCCCCCCCCCCCCCCCCCCCCCCCCCCCAAAAAAAAGAAAAAGAAAAAAAAAGAGAAAACCCAAAAGATTTGGGGCTAATCCGAAAGAAATCAAAACATGCACGATGCATCAGATAAGATTTGAAGGAAGAGATGAGATGAGATAATATACTTTGAAGAGGAAAAGGATAAATTTCAATATCCGGTTCATCACTTTATTAAAACCAAGTTACATAAGTGTTTCTTCAACACACTGCCTACGAAAAACGATCTCAAAATATAGCAACCACTAGAGTTGGGCATGAGATGACTATGACATCCAAAAACCACTACTGTTCATGGTTAGGACCTAATAAGTCTCAGACATTCAAAATCAACAAAATAACTTTCATATCATCTAACTCTCCAGTTTCAACGGCGATACAATCTAAATGCTTTGCATTTCAAACAGTAGTGCTAATGATAACTATATAAGTTTGCTCCAAGTACAGCTAAGAATGGAACTTGCCTAAAGTAGGTTAACTTGCCTTTCAAATTTTTGTTTCTTTTACCTTTACTTTCAATAATGACATTTTTAAGCATATGTAAGATTAAGTACAGAAGTACAGGCTTCCAATAATCATATTCAAAACTATATAGCAATAACAACTTTGTGCAATTAGAGAAGTAAATCACCCACAACTTACGACAAAAAAAGAAAAGAAAAAAGGAGTATGGATAAGAATCTTGCCTTGTTTGTCTCAGCCAGTGTAAGAACAGTTAACTGCCTTAGCTTTAGTGCTTGATCAGGGACCAATTGTGGAAGACGACCGGCATTACCTATGATTCAACATTGTCTCAGTTTCTGATATCCCATCACAATATGCTAGGAAGAAGCACAAAGTAATAAATAATAACAGAAATGGAAGATAAATAGTTCTCTATGCATTTCCAAAGAAAAACGAACTATACAACTAATCATGTTACAGTATTCAACACAGTGATTTCTAAAATCATGAGTTCGGTTGCCACTAAATATGATCAAAAATTGGAATTGTAAACAAAAAATAAAATAAAAACAGAGCCACTGTCCTAATGGGAAACTGTCATTAGGACGAAGCACAGACCCACAAAATGAAGCATGGTTTGCACACTTACTCTTGTAATCACTCCATGTGCCGTGAGCAAACAGACGAAGCACATCCAGGTACACAGCATTCTCTGTTCCTTCAAGCTGCACCAAAAAATCCAGTGTTATAAGAACAAATGCATATAATGATACACATAACTCCACTAACAAGAAACAATCCAAACTCTCTTAGGCTACACAAGAATTTGAATTTGATTTCGACACAGAACTTCATATCAATGACCTAATCCTAACAAAACAAAACAAAACTATTCCATCAACCAAATAAAAACTAGTCTCAGAATTTCTCCGCATCATATTCTACCACATCCATTGGCAGCCATTATACAGAAAAATCTTCCAATCATAGCATTCAAAATCTTCCGATCAATTTCAGTTCTAAGTAAACGTTGAACAAAGCAAAAACCGAAAGAGAAATCGAGAAAAGAAAAATCGAGAACCTGAAGAAGATTAGGGAGGGCGAGAATCTCGGAGAAGGCGAAGAGGGAAGGGTGGGAGGTGGCGTCGGAGACGACGGAGGAGAGGGCGGAGCCGGTGAGAGAGGAGGCTTGCTTGACGAAGTGATCGATCAGCTCCTCTTGCTTTTGCTCGATGTCCATCTCTGCAACACGGAGCTAGGGTTTTTGGTGGGTTTGGTCTGGGGATTTGGGGGAAGAGATTGACGAGTGTGGGAATTGGAAGGAGTGGCCTTCCCTTTTAGTATTTGATTGTGAGGAACCACCCCAGCAAAAGCTCCGCATAGACTGATTTCTATTTTTCTATTTCAACCCAAAAATAATTTCCATTTTTAAATTTTTTTCTTTCTTTTTACATTTCTTGTTTTATCTTTCTTTTTACTCTTCCTATTTTACCACTGCTATTTACCACCTCCAAATTTTGTTAAAAGAAATCTGACACCGTTCACAAGTTATATGTGAAAGCTTCATTTTCCGATAAAGAGATAACTCTGATAACTCCGTAAATTATTGTATGTTTTTTCAGTGTGGTGCATTCGAAAGATGTCATTACCTTTCTCATCTGATTATCCCCAATTCAAAACTAGTTCTTTAAGAAATTTCTTGTCCCTTAAAATGTTGGCCTCCAAACTGCTGCCATGAACAATATTACCAAGGCCCGCAAATTTTGAAGCTTCTTCAACTCTAGAATGTTAGGCTCTGCGGTATGTTTGTCTAGCACAAACTTGCTCGTGAATTTTTTTGTAATAATAGTCAAATTTTTCATACATAAAACATTCAATTACTCACCATTCCTCTCTAAGTCCATATTCGTTCACTGCAACTCCTTTCATAGGGCATACAAATTGTACATGTTTTACAACGAATGAATAGGATCTGTTGTACCAAAGAATGAGACAGTATGTAGTAGGATAACTCTCTGTGAGTTGGAAATCATGAAGCACCAAAAAAGGCAGAGGCAGAGGCAGAGAGGTTGAGATACCTAAGCCTTGTAAAGTTCCTAATGGCAGTAGGAATTTGGGAGTAATTGAAGTAATTATCAGAGAGGTCCAGCTTCTGAAGATGAACTAGACGAAAGAGGCGGTTGCTGGAGTTGACAGAGCCATAGAGACAACTGCTACTAAGATGAAGGCCAATGATATGACCAGTCTCTTCATCACATTCGACATCCTCCGATAAGCAGCAGCTGCTATTTTCTCCTTCAGGTTTCCATGATGAAGTCTTTGGATGAGCACCATTATAGATAAAGCTCTGCTTGAATTGCACCATGGCAAGAATATGACTGCAAAGAGGAAAATCAGTCAGCCATCACAACATAAAGAAGTAACAGAACTAGTTTCAAACGCATAGACAAGAGAAACCCAATATAGGATATATGTTTTGAAACTTTTTGAGTATTGAATATACGGAAAATTCTTCAATGGAAGTAAATGTAGGAGGGTTTTATACGCTTGAATGGGGTGAGATCAAGTCCTTGTAATTGAGTCAAGCCTATCAACAAAGAAGATCAAGAGTATATATTTAATTTACACTCCACATTAAATATTAGTTATGGTTAAAGTCGACAACATATGTCAGTAGATAAAGACACGCAACCACTCATATAATCATCACTTGGCAGAAAAGTAGCACAACCTAATCTGTTCTACGTTTGTTTGCCAAAAAATTTAACTGTTCTGTTTTGTTGCTGCAGTATATATGCTAAAGAGTTCCATTTCTTCTTCAGCATTAAAGAGTTCCATTTCTTCTTCAGCATTCATTTCCATATGAAAGGCACATATCTAGTATAAAACTTGCAATATAACAAACAATGGAAAAGAAAAGCAAACCCATATCCTACCTCTAATCCGGTTAACCAAGATAGTCGCAAAAGGAGATTGTATCAGCACATTCCGTTTTTGTAATGCTGAGTTGAAATTACTACAAGAGGTTGGTCTACCACTGCAATGGTCTATTCTACCAATTGATGTACCGATGCACTAATATACTGAAAACTCTCCTAAATTTAGTTGGAGGCATTGCAAAATCTCATTTTCATTTGACTAAAACTCTGCTCTGTAGTTTATTCATATATACACACATAATGTACTTCGCAGAATTTTCTTCCACATTTCACCTACACATGCTATAATTGCTACTTGCATCAGCTCATAATCATAGTTATTATAGAATATAGATTATCCAAAACCTTAATTAACAATTGGTTTTCATCCTTTGCATTCAATTTTTATGTGCTATAGGTGTCATCTTTCTAATTGCAATTATCAAAGATAAAATATAAAAGTAATCCATCGAATCAGCAATTAAAAACATAATCCAGTTACTAAGTGGTGGTTGAGGACTGTATACCAGGTTATCCTCCTTGTGACTGAAACAGACTTCTCCAAAATCAGAAAATGACTTCCTCTCTCTGCCTTCATTTTCTGCATCTCACACCAAACCACACCAAGTCTTATTAGCATTTTGCTATAACCAAAAATAAAACTTTATGCTCTTGACAACTTAGGAATTTTCTGCCCAAATCCAAAAGCCAAATTGCTTTTTCATTGGAATAATAAAGAAACCATTCACCAAAAAAAAAAAATTAAATAAATAAAGTAATAAAGAAACCTTTCAAACCAATTTTGAATTAGAATCTTACCCAGCCAAAATTCCACTCCTCTTCAACCTCCAATTAGGGCTCTGCAATCTCAATCGGACAATTCCGTCAAGGTTTGTCCTTTTCTAATATCAAGGTAGTCAGCAAAATTGTGTTTTCTAGAAAGTCTTTGATGAAAGACCGAGTCAGTTCAACTAGAACGAAGTGAAGAGAGATCAGAAGAGTGCAAGTATTGACTAACCCAAAATTGGCTCTCATCTCTCTGTGATTTTCATTCTACTTGGAAATAGTGTGAACAGTCTGCAACTTCAAATAAGAAGAGAAGCTGTGCAGAAATAGAAGCAGCAAATCAGCAATTGCCTACAAGAGTGAAGAGGTGAGTAAAGCTAAATCAACTGAGAAAGAATTTGAGAATTACGCTTACAACTCAGACGTCAAGACATGACAATATTGGTCCTGCGAGCAATCTTAACCTTGGCCTATCTATCTGTCTTAACATATCAAGAAATGTTGCTCACTTTCCACGAAACTGCTGCATATCAAGAAACAGGGCAGAAAGAAGACACATTAATTTTCCAGCTTTTCAAAGTATCAATTGACAACAACATATATATTGCCAGTATCAACAGACTGAATCGGGAAGAGCAAAGACCAGAATTGGGATGTGCGACATACCTTAAGAAATTGGAAATGGTCTGTTTCTCCTTCATATGGCATGTCCTTGTCAAACCCATCGATCATGAGTTCAAGCAAGACCCTAGAACTGTGGAATCAACAATGAGTTCAAACAATAGGATCTTACACGCAAAATATGCAAGCCCTCTGAGACATGGCCAAATTGATCAGAATGCAACCCCTCTGTCGTTGTCATCTCGTTACCAAATTGATATGCGCTTGATGTGAGCAATCTTGGGCCAATCTTCACCCGTCTCTCTTTGGCACCCATTGATAAATGGATCAGAAAGAGAAGCGGGTAGTCCACTATCTGGCAAGCACTGCGGAGCAGGGCAACGCCAAATCTCCAATCGAGAAAGAGAAGTAGGTAGCCCACTATCTGGCAAGCACCGGAGTGCAGGGCAATAAGCTATAACCAATTTTTGAAGAGAGTTGAGATGGCCAAACCACTTGGCCCCGTCGATAATCTCACAATTCAGACGGAAGATCAGGAGATGTGTGAGAGTGCTGGGAACATCCCCTCCTCTCTTGACAATCTTTCAAGAGAGGTGAGTGTTCGGAGACCCTTGTTCAGATTCTGCATTCACTTTTCTACGATGATGATAAGTGATTTTAACTTTGACGGGAATCCATCTTTGCATTCCAAATCTAGGCAATCTATCACTTCCAAAGACTCGAGAGATGGGAGACTGTCTGGCGCTAATCTCCCGGTAAGATTGGGACAGTGAAATACTTGAAGTTCAACAAGATTAGGAAAAACCGCACCTTCATTATTGTCACCTCCAACATAAGACCATTCTTGCCACCCACTCATATTGTAGAATTGTAAAGCCCGTAGGGACCTAAATGGTGTATTCACACAAGTAATAGTGTTGCCGTCACCATAATAGAATTCAGAACCTATGGACACCACTCCATCTAACCCATTGATATGAAGCTCTTTGAGGGAAGGTAGCTGTCCCAATGGTGGCAAGGAGATACAATTCGCACAGTCATGAAATTCAAGATAAACAAGAGCAGAGGAAGAATAAAATCCTGACCAACCTGGAAACATTTTGCCTCCATAACCTTGAATTGTAAGCCTTTCCAGGTTCAGGTGAGGTTGGAGCTTCTCAAGCACTTCTCTTTCTTCTACAGTATTGCCTTTTTCACTCCAATACCGTAGTCCTCTCCAATCCAAAACCAGTTCCTTAAGAAACTTCTTGTCCCTCAGTATGTAGGCCTCCAAACCGCTGCTATGCACAAGCCCTGAGATACAAAGTCTTCCACGCAATTTTTCAAGCTTCTTTAACTCTGGCAAATTATCCCCCGCAGTGTGTTTGTCTAGCACAAACTTCGGTAGCATCTGGAGCTCTTTCAACTTACCCATTTGTGGTGGCATCTTTTTTAACTTTATCTCTGTAATATCCAGATGGCTCAAGTTGATCAATCTTCCCAAGCAGGGTGCCAGCTCAGTAAGGCGGCCACAGTTTGACAACAACAATACTTGCAAGTTATACAAAGTACAAATTGTATCAGGTAACTTTTCGATGTAACTGTGAGACAAGTCCAAGTGCTTAAGATGTTTCAAGTTGCTAATTGAATCAGGCAATTCCTTTTCAGTGAACCATGATAACTTGAGCATTCTTAAACATTGAAACTTTGGCAATAGCTCATCTAATCCTTTGCCAAAAAGTTCGTTCATCAGAAAGGTACGCAAATATTTAGCTTGCTGTAAATCCTCACATATCTTAATGTCATCACCATAATTTGTCATATATGAAAAATGACGAGTCTTGCTCAAAATGTTGGGTGAATCAGTGCGCTTCCACCTAAGACAAAATTCTCCGGATACAAAGCTTGCTAAATCATTGATAAGGTCATGCATGATGAAAGTAGTTTCATAGAGACTTGATGAAAGCTGAAAAAATGACCTGGAGATTAGATCATTGAAGTAGTCTTGTCCAATTTCTTCTGCTGTTTTGTTTTGTTTAGGTTGTAAGAGATCTTCAGCCTTCCACAAGTAAACCAATTCTGATGTTCTGAACTCATAGTTCTTAGAAAATATCGAACAATGTGCAAAACAACGCTTGAGATGTGAAGGCAGATTCATATAGCTCAACCAAAGAGATGGCAGAATCTCACTTTCCAGAGGCAACTCCACATATCACTGTTCAATATACTTTCCCATTCCTCCACTAACAATTTAGAACATAAGAGACCCCCAAGGGACTTAATAGCCAAAGGAAGACCATTGCACTTTTGAACAATTTGTCTACCGATTTCTTTAAGATGTGAGTGTGCACCAACACCTGCATTTTTGAAGGCATGTTTTTTGAATAACGACCAGCTATCTTCCTCAGACATTAGCATGAGACGGTGAGCTTCAAGGTTACCCATCATACGTGCAACATTTTCATCGCGTGTTGTGACAATAATCTTGCTTCCAAGTGCTCCAAACTCAAGGGGACGCATTAAGAATTCCAACTGGTTATAATTCTTGTTCCAGATGTCATCAAGAACAAAGAAGAACCTTCTTCCCACCAAAGTTTCCTGCAACTTTGACTGAAGCAGATCTAGGTTTGTGATTTCACAAGCTTCTGATGAGGGACTCATAAATGTGTTTTGAGATCCTAAAAACATCAAATTCTTTTGAAACGCAAACCCATGCTTGAATGTCAAAATGTTGCTTGACTCTAACATCGTTGTACAGAAACTGGGCAAGGGTGGTCTTTCCAATCCCACCCATACCCACAATAGGAATCACACCTATTTCATTGCCAGTCTCATCATCTGATAGCAATAATTTAACCAATGTTTCTTTCTCTTCATCTCTTCCATATACAGACTTTTCTACCAAAGAAGTTGACGGTATTGTTTGTGATACCTTGTATCCAGCACTTGCTTCCATACCCAAGGCATCTCTTCTCCGCTCCGTAATGGAGTCTAGTCTGTTAAGAACTTCCTCTACCCTCGGGTATATTAATGCTGGGTCAAAAGCATGAGATGGAGTAGAGATGAGTTCTTGTACCTTACTCGTGCTACTCCCACATTCGTGTTCTATCTTTTGCCTCAACGCTTCTGTTTTGATCTCCTGCAACAGGTCCTCAGCATCATAGACAACCTCTTTAAGCTTATGGAGCCATGGCTTCACAGTTGTTGGGAATTTCAGTTGCTTCCCCTCGGCATCATCAAGAATAGGGTCAACAGATAACAGCTTCTCCTCTAATTCCTTCTGGACATGGCTTAGGGGCACACGGCCTATCCGGTGCTGGATCACTTTAACAATATTTTGGATAAACTGAGACTCGTGCCTACAAATTGCAATCAAAACAAAAATATATCTTACAAGCTAGCCAGCTATGCATGTATATACAGTTGTTAGTAATTACTCAAGGCTTTAGTTTTGATAAATCTACGTACCCATCAGCTTCATTTTGTAGAACCATTCCTCCTAGATCTGCAACTTCTTTAAGCGCTGCCCTCCATATTCTCATTTTACTCGACGACTGAGTTTTCTTGTGTCTAGTAAGTGCTTTTGCAACACTTCCAGTCTGCTTCCTCACTTGAGATGGATCAATGTCGTAGAAGACAGGTAAAACGACATGCTTGGAGGTCCTCTTGTGTTCAAGGATCATAACAAGCTCGTCGAGGCACCATTTGGAAGAGGCATAGTCTTTCGAAAACACAATGACAGAACTTCGTGATTGTTGAATGGCTTTCTCTAGTTCTTCCTTGATATTTTCCCCTTTCTCGAGTCGGTCATCCCGGAAAGTATCAAATCGTGCGTTGACAAGGGCTGTGTGGAGGTGATCCGTGAAGTTCTTTCGAGTGTCCTCACCTCTAAAGCTCAAGAATACGTCATAGCTAAATGGATAAGGAGAGGTAGTATATTTGGAAAGGGAGGCCTTGTGACCTCGGAACTGAGCCATGGATGAACCAACAAATCAAAATCTCAGAGTTATGGTACGTGGTTAATTTTTCAGTTGAGTGGGAACTGGGTTTTTTAGATCAGCTGAAAAACTTGGTATCCATGGACCATGATTAGCTGGAAACGTGTAAATAATTATAATTAATATTTAATAAGGAATCAGATGGAGATGAGAACACGGGATTTTTTTTTTTGATGACAGAACACGGGATTGAACCACTTAATATAATAAGGTTAGCAACATGTTTCTCCGATCTGTCCCAATTTTCTTTTATTAAATGGAGACCTAAACGTCTGCAAGGAAACAACAAAGAAAGAGAACAAAGTAAATATATATTCATGTTATTAGCAGTTGCCAGTTCTTACAGAGAAGCCTTATTAGCTGTGAAGTAGTCAAGCATGTTTACCGTGAAATCATTAAGGTTGCTGATGTTCTTTCCAAAATTTATCTGGAAGCACCACGAAGTGCAACCTCCCCCATGAGGAATATTGATGATCAATAGTTTTATGATGATAGTTTTGGCTCTGTTTTTTTTTTTTTTTTTTTTTTTTTTTTTTTTTTTTTTTTTTCAGGGCATTGGCCCCAAATTATACAGAAAAGAGTGCGTGAAATATAGACCATTTTCAAAAAAGAATAAAATATAGTCAGAATAAAAAAGATTAATAATAATATCTAGCCCACAAGTTCTCAAACAATGACGTGTTGTAACCCAATGAAGACTTCATCCTTTTTCCTAGAATTACAACTTAATGCATATATTTTTTTTTTTAGAAGAAAATTTCTTTATTCAATCAAATGAAAACCAAACTACAAACGGCGGGAATGACCGGTGGTGGACAAGAACTCCCCACTCTCCTCCCTACTAACCGAACAAGTTATGGGTCTATCATTATCAATGACATCCATGAGCCAACTGGGCCCAACCCCTAACTAACTATACCTCCCGTTACCTCGAGCTACAACACCTGCCACTTCATGAGCCAGCCATATTAGCCACCCGTACCACATGATGGATCCCTTGAATCTCCAAAGCACCCAACAGCATGCGGATCCTTTCTACTAGCAATCCCTCATCAGCAAGACATTCTTTAGAGCCATTAACTAACCTTACAGCCTCCAGACAATCCATTTCCACCCGTAGGTCTCTCCACCCACGCACTACTGCCCATTCCAAACCTTTTAGAACACATAAAAGCTCCGCAGCTCGTGGTTTTAACCTCCCAGAGATCCCCTCACCCATAGCTTCCACAAGCCTTCCTTCACTATTTCGACAAATCCAACCAATACCAACTTGGCCCCCAATTGCCATTGTTGATGTCATAATTTGGTTTGCCAAATACTTTTGACTTTTCAACCCACTCCACGTAGGACGCGTTGAAATGTCAAAGAGTCCACGCAAGACTCCGACCTTTCAACGCACTTAAATCTTTCGTCAAGAAAGAAAAGATAATCCTAAGACGGAAATAACCATGGCTAGTGAGATGTTTCACTTTGGTACTCCAAGTCTTCAACCTTAGATCTCCACCTCTTAAGTCCTGGATGGTCACCATATGATTGATTCACCATCTTGGATGGCAAGACAAAAGCATATCATGACCTCACTATCAGGGAAACATAATCCAAAGGAATCAAGAGACTCAACCCCAAGAACAAGAGTTTGACCTCCAAGCTTAAAACCCTCGACCTCTAAGGATCATGACCATGAGCTCCAAGGCTAAAGCATCGACCTCTAGGTTCACAATTAGTAGTTATCATGAAGAGACATGTAGCACCAATTAAGGCCAAATCTCACCAACCATGCCAAGTGTCGAATTCTGACATGAAGCATGGCTCTTAGGCATGGCGTAAGAGTAATTCAAGGAAAAGGGAAGCTTGGATAGGCGACACCCGTCTCTTAACCCTTCACCAACCAAATCAGACCACAACGTGGTGACACGTGTCATCGAATATGTCAAACTCATACCTTGGAGTGTCAGTAAGCAGGAATTACAGGCTAACACCCCGATTTTAGGGAATAGCCCATACCGTCCCTTTCCACCTCAACTACTCCTTCTCCTATAAATATCAATCCTTCACAAGCAGAAGGGGGCACTTCAACTCTCTCTTCTCTCCCAAAGCTATGCCAAAATGCATAGTCTCTTCTCTCTCTTTCTCTATTGACATGTCAACTTCATTCTTATGTCAAAATGCTTAAGCATTATTCTTTCTTCTCCAATCTCCATAAATGTTCAAGCACACTTATCTAACTTAGGCATCGGAGTGTGTTTGGCCGGCCTTAGGCTGGTCCTCTGGTAACCTTCCATCCCTTCACATTTGCAGGTCCTTTCCATAGAGGTCCGCCAACTCGAGGCAGTGGATGCCCAACATAAGGTGAAGGAAGTCTGAGGCGAGGCTACCAGTTTCACCCAACCAAGGAGTGTGGAGGCCCAACACCAGGTGAAGGAAGTCTGAGGCGAGGCTATCAGCTTCACCCAACAAGAGAGCTGTTATGATGAACCTCCTCCAACTTCAAGTGGTGGACGTCCAACGTCGTGAAGAAGACGATATAAGCCCGAGCTAGACTATCAGTTTCGCTCAACAACGGAGTATGGAGGCCCAACACCAGGTGAAGAAAGTCTGAGGCGAGGCTACCAATTTCACCCAACCAAGGAGTGTGGAGGCCCAACACCAGGTGAAGGAAGTCCGAGGCGAGGCTATCAGTTTCACCCAACCAAGGAGAGTGGAGGCCCAACATAAGGTGAAGGACAGCGGTGTTCACCTGGTCAGTTGCTGACCAAAAAAATTATGCTCAACAATCCTTAGATTTACATCCAAGGGTGGAAAACAAAACACCTCAACTTACTAATAATTCTCTCTGCCTTTGGATTTACATCCAAGGGTGGTTGAACATTATTTTCTTGGTCAATAACTGACCAGGTGAACATTTTCGAGGTGAAGGAACCCCGTGACGTCAGGTGAAGGGAGCCCGAGACCAAACTATCAGCTTCACCCAACAAGAGAGCTGTTATGATGAACCTCCTCCAACTTCAAGTGGTGGACGTCCAACATCATGAAGAAGACGATATAAGCCTAAGGCGAATTTATCAGTTTCATCCTACAAGGGAGTAGACAACAAACGGTCATACTTCCATCTATTCTCAAGAAGGAATGATCAAGGCCTTCCCGCCTCACTCAAGAAGAAAAGAGCGGTGTCCAAGGCCAAGTGTCCAATCTTACTCAAGGAGGTCGAAGGAAGAGGACCATCGAGGTCTTACTTCAGTAGTTTAGTTTCAAGAGGTAGACGACCAAGACTAGGCATAGGACCACCAGGGCATACCTTCAGTCACAAGTAGACGACCAAGGCTACTCACGTAGTCAAACTAATCGAAGGAAAAGATAGGCTCACTTGAAGAAAACAACCCCACCACTTTTACACTTGGATTTCAACGGAACATCCATTGACTCGTTGATGCTGAAATTGGCATCAACAGCCATCACATATGCATCACAATTAAGCTTTAGAAAGCCATGCATGGGTGGAGCCCACTTGCCTCTACTTTCTACCTCATTTTCATGCATGCCCAGCTAACCATTATTATGATTAGTCTCCTGTATAATGCCAGCCCAAATGGAAGCTCCAATATCATATATAATCTGTGCAGGTCGTGCCAACTCCCCAAATTGAACAGGATTTCTCTCCTTCCAGTTACACCATAATAACACGACTAGAAACTTGATCTCATCCACAGTTAATTGTCTCATTGCATCCTTCAGGAAGCTAGAAAAATTATCCCACATACCTTGGCTCAACTTTGTGTAGAAACTCGCCTTTTCCAACACCGCAACGCTCACTGGATAGAGAAAGGTTGCGTGTAAAGGTGTTTCAGAAGATTGTTGACACCGCGAGCACATAGGATCCATTGTAATTCTCCTCAAGAACAATGCACTCTTACAAGGCATGTAACCTGTAGAACATCTCCACAGAAAATGTGACATCTTTGGAGGTATTTTAAGTTTCCAAAGATGCCGCCAGTAGTCCGTAGGAGCTGGTATAGCACCTTGGTCACTGCTTCTCTCCCTCCGCTCCTTCAACGCTAGCCAATAACCACTTTTTACTGAATATTTTCCATGTTTATTCTGGTTCCAAATCAACTTATCACACCCACCAAGTGAACCATCCCTCATGAGGAATATTGATGATCAATAGATTTATGATGATAGTTTCTGCTCTGTTTTTATTTTTATTTTTTAGAGGGCATTTTGGCCCCAAATTATACAGAAAAGAGTGAGTAAAATATAGACCATTTTCAAAAAAGAATAAAATATAGTCAGAATAAAAAGATTAATAATAATATCCAGCCCCCAAGTTCTCAAACAATGACGTGTAGTAACCCAATGAACTTGCCAAACACAAGCTTCATTCGTTTTCCTAGAATTACAACTTGATGTATATTTTGATATCTTGATTTTTAAAACTACCTTTTTGATACTTGAACTAATGTTTCGTTAGTCATTTTAGTACTTCCGTCTGTTCTATCGTTCAAAATGCTTTCATGATGTGCGTATATGACACTAATTTGATGACTATGATATAGAAAAAAGGTAAATATTTAATTGCTACGTAGATATGAAATATCAAATTTAAAAGAAACAACAAACTCCCAAAAAAAAAAAAAATCAACCACTGTTATTTGCTCTTCCTTGTTCCTCTGAACTCTCTCAGCCTTTACAAGCCAGAATCTGGGGATTTTCCAGGTCATGGACTCGTGATATTATTCAATCTTAATCAAATCAAGTTGAGCTGGCGACCTTAATAGATACCTATTAAAATAGCGAACAAAAATTTTAACCTCCCATTTCACGTGGTGTGACGAGGTCCACGGATCACAAAATAGTCCAAGATGGAGGGCCAACAACCATTGTTTTTTTGTTAATAAAAGACGAACAACCGCTAATATCCTGACGTCCTTGGTCTTTAAAAACTCACAAGGAATTGCCATGTTTTCGTATTAATTATGAAACTCTTAATATTTACGGTCCTTGGTCCATGATCAACGATTGGGATAATTACAGTACCATTACTGTTATATCTTCTATTGCAGATACAGCTATTGCAAACTGCGCAATGCTTTTCTGTACTATTTCTATGTGTGCTCCTCGAAAGTTGAGGCCATTATTAGTAATCTTGCCATCGCTGCAAAAGTTTACCCAGCAATGTATGGGGCTGTAGGTAGATCATCGAAGTAGCACCAAAACGTAGTGATGTAAACACCTCTCGTGTCCTAATAAGTCCAAGAGTTGATACAGTCCGCAAAAGAACTTCCTTGCTGACATGTAGAATTTTTGCATATCAAAGACCAAAGAACACAGTTCAAATCAATTGGCATTGCAATGATTTATTGTTTGATCGGTAGGAAATATATGTGACACTAGACTACCTCGGAACCGGAAAAGATTTTACATGTTCAGTTAGGGAAGTTCAATTCAATGGAATTGCAATACTAACGTTGCCCATGTTGTCTTCTGCACACACATATACCCAAAACTGAGAATTTGGCCAATGGATTAAATGCTCCAGAGGCAACATACAGAGCAGTGAAACAAGCTTTCATGACATTCTTCAATTTCAAATCCTATACAAAATGACTTCAATATATGGCAGTAAAGCACCTTTCGTTGCAGGTTGGAAGCATTGCATAACATCCACAGAGCTAGGGTGGGGAAACACTAGAAGCTTTGACCAGGAGAGGATCCAGAAATTGGCACATGCAGATCTAAAGTAAGAACTTCATTTTAGTACCAACATTGTCCATCTGCAACTGAAGATTAGGAAGGATTAGCAAATAACTGCATACATGAAAGAAAGAGAGCACACTGGCCAAGTTACACGACACTAAACCAATAGCTCTTAAACAATGTCATTTGAAACATCAAAATATCTGTTAAAATATCTAAACTCTAGATGTTTTCCAGTTGATCATCAGTCATTAGACCTTGCTTAGCTACTGCTCCCCTCACTGAACTCTACACACAGAGACTCACTATATGGATAGCATTGACAAAGCAGTAGAGTTTTCATAAAACCATGAGTTCTAAGACCATTTCAGTTATTATACAAGAAAAAAGAAAGTGACACGGGTATGTCCGAATGTAGCCAATCATCAGAGCCAAGTAGCCTATTATCTATGGAACTCTCAATCACTAGTGATCACTACAACCTGGGAACTTCCTTTCTGCTCTTTCCAAGTCTGGCCCTCTAGAAGATGAAGCTTTCATCAGTTAATTAGCACTCGCCCAAGGCATATAAATCCCACCAAGGAAGTTACCAACCACAGCTGGTTAACTATGTCCTGAAAGAAATCAACCAATGTAATAATCAGCGCACTTCTCCTTCACGTTTCACTCCACTTTTTAGACAAATTAATTGAAACCTCCAAAAATGATCACCCTTCTCCCCAAGGAAAAGAAAATGCGCATTTATATACCATCCATGTAACAATATGTTATGTTTAAAAGATTATCTACAATACCAAGTAAGAGTGTAATTCAAGTTATCTTTTCGTAAGTTATTAGATCCACCGACTCAATCCATCACTTGAGTAATTTAATCATGTTCACATCCCAAATATCTAGAAGACCATACTTATTGCTGCTATCAGAACAGAAACTTATATTGCTTTTTCTTGATATATTCTGTTTGTTTCACATCCATTACAATACGATTCAGTATGGTAGGGTGAAAACCTGAGGTAGAAGGATGAAAGAACAATTACCGCATGCATGCACTCATTAATGAGAAAATCTTCAAGTTCATGTACATTTGCAACATCTAACTCCTGAATTAGCTGATTATATGGTAGTATCTGGAAAAGCTCTCAAGAATATTTTAGGAAACAATATGCAGAAGGCAATATGAGACACCTGAACAAGCTAAAATAGAATATTAGTAGATAGGGAGTTAGAACGAACCCCCCCTGCCCCCAACCCGAAAAAAAATAAGGGCCGATCCGAAAGAAATCAAAACATGCATGATGCATCAGATAAGATTTGAAGGAAGAGATAAGATGAGAAAAGGATAAATTTCAATATCCGGTTTATCAGTACTTTATAAAACTACTAAGTTACATAAGTGTTTCTCCAACACAGTGCCTATGAAAATCAATCTCATAATATAGCAACTACTAGAGTCGGGCATCAGATGACTAAGACATCCAAAACCCACTATTGTTCATGGTTAGGACCTAATAAGTTTCAGACGTTCAAAATCACCAAAATAACTTTCATATCATCTAACTCTCCAGTATTTCAACAGGGATACAATCTGAATGCATTGCATTTCAAACAGTAGTGCTAATGATAAGTTGATAACTATATAAGTTTGCTCCAAGTACAGCTAAGAATGGAACTTGCCTAAAGTAGGTTAAATTGTCTTTCAATTTTTGGTTTCCTTTACATTTACTTTCAATAATGACATTTTTAAGCATATATAAGATTAAGTACGGAAGTACAGGCTTCCAGTAATTACATTCAAAACTATATAGCAAAACAACTTTGTGCAATTAGAGAAGTAAATCATCCACAACTTATGGGAAAGAAAAAGAAAAAAAGAAGAAGAGAAATATGGATAAGAATTGTGCCTTGTTTGTCACAGCCAGTGTAAGCACAGTTAACTGCCTTAGCTTTAGTGCTTGATCAGGAACCAATTGTGGAAGACGACCAGCATTACCTATGATTTAACATTGTCTCAATTTCTGATATCCCATCACAATATGCTAGGAAGAAGCTTGAATAAATAAATAATAACAGAAATGGAAGAGAAATAGTTCTCTAGGCATTTCAAAGGAAAAGGGAACTACACAACTAATCATGTTACAGTATTCAACACAGTGACTTCTTTAATCGTGAGTTCAGTTGCCAGCTGGTGGATATCACGGCCTTGAATAGATGATGAATTTTTTATGCTCCTTATTTCAGTATATTGATATACACAACCAAGGGTGAAAAGAATGTAAGGTGAACCACCTATTTGCATCCTACCTATATCTCTCACCTTATGTGGCAGCTCATGTATAATAGAAACCACCCTATCAGAATGTTCCACCAAATGATGTGGTTACGTCACATGAATAGCTACATAAGGTGTGAAGTACTGTTTAAGGTTTAGAGCTTAGTACAAGAAAATCAAAGTAATAAAGCCAACTGCCACAGAATAAAGCAGAGCATCGACCCACAAAATGAAGCATGGTTTGCATACTTACTCTTGTAATCACTCCATGTGCCGTGTGCAAACAGACGAAGCACATCCAGGTACACAGCATTCTCTGTTCCTTCAAGCTGCACAAAATCCAGTGACATAAGAACAAATGCCTATAATGATACACATAATAAGAAACTCCAATAACAAGAAACAATCCAAACTCTCTAAGGCTACACAAGAATTTGAATTCGATTTCGACACTAAACTTCATATCAATGACCTAATCCTAACAAATCAAACAAACCATTCCATCAACCAAACAAAAACTAGTCTCAGAATTTTCTACCACATCAATTGGAAACCATTATACAGAAAAATCTTCCAATCATAGCAATCAAAATCTTCCAATCAATTTGAGTTTCTAAGTAAACGTTGAACAAATAAAAAACCGAAAAAGAAATCGAGGAAAGAAAAATCGAGAACCTGAAGAAGATTAGGGAGCGCGAGAATCTCAGAGAAGGCGAAGAGGGAAGGGTGGGAGGTGGCCTCAGTGACGACGGAGGAGGCGGCGGAGCCGCTGAGAGAGGAGGCTTGCTTGACACGGTGATCAATCAGCTACTCTTGCTTTTGCTTGATGTCCATGTCTGCACGACGGAGCAAGTATAAATATATAAACAGTTCCAAACTATGAACACCAACTAAATACAAATGAAAAAAAAAAATATATGTATATATATATATATATAGTAAACTATGAGAAATAAAAGAGATGATGTTGTTCAAGCTATCACACACTCTCACAGATGATGTTGCACAAGTACTGCAATCACTGTGGTTGCTTACCATTCATCAACTTAACGGTAAACTTAAAATTACACAACAGAAAATACAGAGCAGGGCAAAAGAAAACTAGGAAAGTACAAATGCATAACCTTAAAATAGCCCCTCAGCGATTTTTGCATCCTGACCTCTCCCTTCTGATCTTTTTGATTAGTCTGATCAACATTCCAACTATATAAACAAGATTAGTCTGATCAACATTCCAACTATATATCTCAAGAAACAACTCATGCTTTTGAAACATTGCCATATCCCTCGCCAATGCAATTTTCCAATCGAATTCAATTTCAGAGCATGGATCGTTTCCTTCAACATTTGAGGGTGGAAGTTCAGCCGGAGCATTATAATCTCCACATTATCTTCTACATGACAGTGATACCAACGACTGTTTGTTACTCATTATTCAACTCTGTTCATCATATTCATGAGCATTGTTGTCATCATCAAGTGGGGCATGCGAGCAATCTTTCCTTGCAAAGGATGTGCATTAAGTTGAAGATAAAAAAAGAGAACCAAATCGCCAACTATCTAGCAAGCACTGGAGCTCAAAGCAAGATATAATCTTCAAGGTTTGGAAAGAGTTGAGATGCGCAAACCACTTGGCGCCATCCATGGTATTGAGATTCAGCCATTAGATACTGAGAGCATTGAGAGAACTGGGCAACATCTGCTCCTCCAGAAAGGAATCTACTTTTTAACATTCGTAGAAGTTAAAGTCAATTGACAAAAGGACAAAATTCAGTCTAGCCCTTGAGAAATGAAGCTTCAACAGGTATCTCTCCATTAAGGCATAGAAATCCCACCAAGCAGTAAACTACTCATGCCTAGTTACTGAGATGAACATTATGTTTAATGAGATGCTGCATGTAAAGTACAGATAACAAAGGG
Organism: Rosa chinensis; assembly: GCF_002994745.2. Lineage (NCBI taxonomy): Eukaryota > Viridiplantae > Streptophyta > Magnoliopsida > Rosales > Rosaceae > Rosa > Rosa chinensis. The sequence goes on from NC_037088.1 coordinate 40,414,497, forward strand.
AGGATACATTAGCCAGCTATCCAAAAGCATGAATCCCTGGCCTAAGGCTAAAGATCAATTATATAGGTGCCTCACCAGTACTCTAGCTACATGTTGTTAACAAACTCATCAATTTACTATTATGGAAGGGAAAGGATCATATTCTTATCAATGAAGGAACAAAAGTTTATAGCCACGACCTCTAAGGTCATTAGTTCTTGGATATCAGATTCTATAGAAAAGGACTTCAAAAGTAGGGAAGTAAAGCACAACAAGGAAGGATAATAACTTTACGAGCAGCATTACATATAGTTCAACCAGGGAGATGATATCAGAGATTACACCGGCAATGGATTCCAATATCATATCTGAATGTTAAGCTCTCCTGATCGTGGAACCAAGCTCAAAACACTTATAGTTCCAATATTCATCATATAGGCTATGGAATACATGTACTGATAAACAAAAGGGATATTGTAGAAGACATACCTGATTACAAAAAATGCAATCCATATGTATGTTGATCACATTCCCATTGATAGTTATGACATGGATGTGATAAGTCTTAATCCAATCTCGTTGGCTATTTATTTGGCACCATTTTTCCAGCAAAAGACTTGCATAGATACATACATCAGAAGGTAAATTGGGGAGCCCTCTATGTCGGAAGCACTGGAGAGCAGAGCAATACTCAATCTCCAAGGCTTTAAGATAAGAGGGTAGCCCGGTATCTGGCAAGCCCTGGAGGTCAGAGCAACCTGAAATCTTCAGGGTTTCAAGAGAGTTGAGATGCACAGACCACTTGGCACCGTCCATAGTCTTAAGATTCAGACAGTAGATCTCTAGATAAGTGAGTGCTGGGCAACAGCCTCTCCTTCAGAAAGGAATCTAGCATTTCTTCACATTCATTCAAGTCAAATTCAAAGTCAAGTGACAATCTTTCAAAAGAGGCAAAATTTGGAGACCCTTCTTCACATTCTCCATATTATTTTCATTGAGCTCTTTACGTCTTTTTCTCACTATTCTTTTAGTTTTTCATAGAGCAGTAATTCGAACCTGGGACTAGACCCCTAGTTGAAGTAAAAAAAAAAAACCAGCAAACTGAAATAACACTAAGAGCATCCAAAAGTTGGGCGTAGCCCAGTTTTCCAATGCAGAATCTTTATTCAGTATGGTGCATGAATAAGAAATACCACTAAACTGAAGGAGGGAAAGTTGAACAGTTTCATTTTCTTTTCTCTGCATTCATTTCTTATGTGGAAGAATAAGGAAATGTCAGAATATCATCTTCCTAATTGCAATTATCAAAGACAAAAAAAGAGAAGTAATCCATCGAATCAACAATTGAAAAATAATCGAGTCACTAAGGGGTAGTTGAGGATTGCATACCAGGTTATCTTCCTTGAGACTGAGACAGACTTCCTCTCAGTCTGTCTAGGGTTTGTCATTTTCTGTCAGGGTTGCAATCTCAATCGGACGATTCTGTCAGGGTTTGTCATTTTCTAATTTCATGGCAACATTGGGTGTTTTTCCCTTTGTATATCCATTTTCTTAAACGCTCTCACAGTTAAGGGCCCAAACATTTTTTAAAAAAAAGAAAAAGATAGGGCTTGGACATGGGCTTTAATTACCAAGCAGTACAGAAACATCTGGTTTATTAGTTTTCATATGAAACCAAACAAGTCCAACTTGAGGACTTAGAACTGATTAGTGATTACATTGCAAGTATAGTTTTTAGGATACACTCTGTGAAAAGTTTGTACAAACCTTGTTGAAAATGTTCCATAAATGATGGAAAATTTGATTAACAAGCAATAGAAACAAGAGTCCAGTAGTGTCTCTTTATAGCTAATAGAAAGATGCTACTAACTGGAATGTGCTACTACATCTGCTCCTTTGAAGTTGAAGCCTTTGACAAATAGTTCCTCCAGCATCCTTGCAAATAGTTGCTCCAGCTATGTGAGAGGCCGAAGGTTAATTATTGAAATAAAACAAACAGCATAGACACCTATCGTGGACCTCCATATTAGCAGACATGCTGCATGTAAAGAACAGAGAAGAAAGCTCAAATCAATCGGCATTACAATGCTATTATGTATTAGTAAGAAATATATGCAACAGTTGATCGACCTGGAAGCTGGAAAAAATCTTACAGGTCCAGTTAGGGGAGTTCTAATTAATGAAGTTGCAACAATGTTGGTCCTCATGTCATCTTTTGCACGCCCGCACACAGCATCGAGATTTCATTTGATGAATTTATAGCTCCTAAGATAATAGAGAAGTGCCACAAGCTTTAAGGTCACTCTTCAATTTCAGATTATATATAAATAAAAATGATCACTTCAAATCTATAGTAAGTAAAACACCTTCAGACTTTCAGAGGCAGGCTGGCAGGATTGCGCGCTTAACATCTAGAGAGCTCAAGAAACACTAGAAGCTTTGATTAGAAGAGGTTCCAGAGGTTGGCACATGCAAATGGAAAATAGAATTCAATACTAGAACCCACTTTGTTTATCTGCAGCCGACATTAGGAAGGATTAGCATACAGAATTCACAACCTATATAATGAAACAGAACACACTGGCCAAGTTACGAGAAACTAATCCAATAGCTATTAGATAATGGCATTCATACATCCATATGTTTGTAGAAAAGCTCTGAAATCGAAGATGTTTCACTATCAATCAGCCATGAGACCTTTATTAGCTCCCAACACTCTACTCCAGTACAAACATCTAGAGATCCAATATATGGATAAGGACTAGTTTGGGATTGCTGTGACTTTTAAAAAAAACTACTGCTGTACTGTGAAAATAATCAGCTGTGAATTAAAACAGTTTCGTGTTTGGTAAATAATATTTTTAAAAGTGCTGTCAGTACATAAAACAATTGCAGAGTGTGTTTTGATCTATAACATCTTCTAAAAGCAATCTCTAGGCTGCTTCTAAAATCTACTGTCAGTGACCTATAATTTTCAATTAAAACTGTTTTTTATTTATTTACCAAACACAATAAAATCTAAAATTTTGAATAAAAACTTATTTTTTTTAAAAAAAAAAACCAATCTCAAACGGAACCTTAACAGTGACAGACAGGGAAGCGGGAGAGCTTGCAGAAAAGCACCTCAGATGAAATTCAATGACTATGATATTGCATACAACATCTAGGCCAATCTACGCATTTTACAACACTCTCCGTTGTACTTGCAAAGGCCATCGCAATTATTACACAAGAAAATACTATCCGTCCCAAGTATTGTATTATATATAAAACTCTCGATCACTACAAACAAGGACCTTCCTTTCTCATATTTCCAAGTCTAGCCCACCAAAGATAAAGCTTTTATCCTACTTCAAGTATAGAAGTCCCACCATGGATAAATTATAATAACTCTCACAGTTGGTTGCTGAGATGAGCGGTCCGGATACTGAGACAGTGAGATGGTGCATATATTGAGAGCAAAGAAGATATATTACCCAGCTTTTCCAAATTATAAAAATTCGAGGCCTGAGAGCAAAGAAGATATATTACCCAGCTTTTCTATTCGAGGCCTAAGGGTAAAGACCAACTGGAACTAAAATGCGATTATTTATTTATTCATATTTTAGACAATGTCCAATTTCAAAGTCTTTTTTTGTTTTTTTTTTTTGGTGGTTGACATGAATTAATCAGCACTCTAAGGCTGTGTTTGTTTCCTGGGACTGGACTGGACTGGACTACCTTATGTAATAAAATTAGACTTATCCCACGTTTGGCACACACAATGACTCATTTAAATGAGATAACAGAGTCCCTGCATCAGCTCCGCACCTTCTTACACAGACCCCCCAAAAATCACCGGACTGTGGAAGGTAGGGCTTCAACAACGCTCATTAGTCTGTCCTCTCTTTCGCGCGAAGCCACATCTCTCCATCTCTTTCACGCGAAGCCTCGTCTCTCCACTCTCGATCGCGCTTCATCCTGCTTGAACTACTCTTCCAGGTTCAATTTCTTGTCTCTCTGATGCTCCTTTTGCTTTGATTCTGATTCCCTCTTCCCTTCAATTTCTACTGTGATTTGTTAAATTAAAGACTATGGATTGATTTTCTATTAACAATTGTTTATGGGTTGTAACAATTGGTGTCTAGGTAGCTTGATTTGCTAAGAGAATTGATCAATTTCAAGACTGGGTTTTTTTCTTTTCTTTTAACAACGTCTGTGTTTTTACCATGAAGTCTGGATTCCAGCTACTGAAGGAGTCTTGAAGGACTTGGTCAAGAAAAGGGGTCTGGATTCCAAGTTCAAGATTGACTCTGCTGGCACCATTAATTACCATGAGGTAGAGGGACGAAGAAGAAGATGGCCATGGATGGCAGCAATGCAGCAGCAACGGAGGAATTGGCCGTAGGTTGCTTCGTCTCCATCAAGACCACCTTGGGGGACGACTTCCAGGGCCAGGTCATCACCTTCGACCGCCCCTCCAACATCCTCATCCTTCAAGAGGGTTTGAAAGGAGGGCCTAAGCGGAACATCAGGCTACTCAAGGCCAACTATATCAATGAGTTGAGCTATTTGGGTCAAGCTGAAGACCCACTTGACATTAAGAACTGTTACCTTGATCTTAATAGTCTCAGAGCCAGAGATACTCAGGTAGTTTACTTGCTACCCAATTTGGAGTTTTGTTGAATACTTGTTAATCCAAGTGTTTAGAGGATGTTAAGTCATGAAGAACCCAATTGTGAATTTAGTTGAATAATGTAGTGTTTGGTGTGTTTAATTGCAGACAAGCAGAGGCAGAGTGTGAGAGGATCGGAGTTAGTGTCACCAGCCAGGCTCAGAACATTTTCGATGCCTTGTCTAAGACGTGAGTGCTTTGCTCTTTCTTCTTAAGTTAGTTTGGAGCTAAACATATGATGTAATGCTCATTGCTAGTGTTAAATAAGCTGCATTTTTGGATTCATGGTCATTCAATTTAGTAATGCTCTGATACTTGTTTTCGTGCAAAATGCAAGCAATTGTTTGTGGAGGGCAGATTTGGTTGAACTTTGTAATGAGGTGTTGCTCTAATGTTTTGTTTCTAAAGTAGCTTAAGGGTTAAAGTTTCTGGGGTTTTAGGCTGTCTGTAGAACTATGGAGTCACTGATGGATGCAAAATCAAAACTTTCTAACTTTCAAGACATAAATCATAATAAAGTTAGCTCTAGATTGTGACTTGTGAAATTTGTAATTCGTAAGTTTGTAGAAGTTATGTTGTCTGGACTGATTGTCATGGTGGTGATCAGGCTTCCAGTACGCTGGGACAAGACTGTCATAGTTGTGATGAATGAGGTTCGTGTGAGCAGTCCATATCTTCCCTAGTCTGTCAGTGGAGGAACTCCTGCTGCCAATGATCGGGTGAAGAAAGTGCTTGAGTTGGAGAAGACTTTTCCCTCAAGGGATAAGTCATTGTGGGTATGTTTGTGTACTCGGCCTTCTCTGAGGGGAGCATTATCTTTTTTTTTTAAGACATGTGCAGCTCAAGATAAATTGTTTAATCATGGTGGTAAAATTGATTAAATGCAAGTACGGTGGTGTGGTGGTCTTGCTGTCAAGACGTAAGACCAAGCATGAAGTGTTGTAGTATGGTTTTGCTTTTTAAGCTTGGAGATCATAATTTATTTGCATGACAACTTTGTTTTCTGAGCATGAACTCGAAAAGAGTAGTTTATTTGCAAATGTGGGAGACATGCTTTTTAAGCATGAACTCGAAGAACAAGAATGAAAGATTGTTTAATTGCATTGTGGTGGTCTTTCTTGGTGATTTCTTCCTCGTATAAATACAGGTTCTGTGGTTCTTGTTGCTATTGAGTATAGTTTGATTTTCAATCCTTTGGTTGTAAAAAAGTTGGTCCAATATTTTTAGTCCAATACACAAACAAACATGGAATAGGACTATTTTGACTATTCCGCTCTTTAGTCCTAAGCAGTACCAAACATGGGTCTTGTATTAGCATAGCATATCCTAAGCTAGAAGAGTCCTAGACTACTATAAAAAATAAGGTGGGGGGTAATAGTCCCACGTAACAAACACAACCTACATACATGCCTTTAACAAAACTTATCGAGTGATATGCCAGTACGGACAGTTCTTATCAATCAAAGTGCAACACTGTTTGATCATGTGTTGTCTGTTGCCATGGACACCAAGTTTGAGGTAATTAATTCTCGATTTTGCAAATACGACAGAAGAACTGAATTATGGAAGCACAAAGAACCACAAGGAACTTTGTAGCCAAAAAAAATAAAAAATAAAAATAAAAAGCACCACAAGGAAGTAAAATTACCTTCAGTGGCAGCACTGCAACTGGGACTATCAGGACATCGCATGGCTTAGTTCACCTCTCTCTCTATCTTTTCCAAAATGCACGGCCTAAGGCCAAACATCAAATGGAACATAGAGATAAGCAATAACCTTTAGTTAAGACCATTAATTCTTGAATTCCACATTCGAAACAAAAGTGAAAATACCTTTAGTGGTAACGCTGCATATAATTGCAACGTACAACTTTCACAGAGCTGATATACACTGGCAAAGGAAAACAGAAAAACCATTACTATCAGCTCGATCCTGAAGCTGCGGTCAGACGAGAATCTAGAAGTTACATGCAAAAAAAAGAGCACACTCGAGACTACTAAAGATATTTATGATCGAGTAAACTATAACTGTACACTCAATTGCTTATTTTACTTTATGGTTCCACACTGTGTGGCATAGTTTTTATAGTCTTTCAATGAGGAAATGGAAGACACTATTGTGGACTCCAATTCAAACATTGTTGTAGAAATTCATCACACCCCAATGTTGTGTAACAATGAAAAAGATCAAAAGATGCATAGATGTATTAGGTGGTAAAGTTATGCTAGATTAATTAGCTTGAGTTTTAAGTTTTTGTGGTACTAGCTTATTTACCTCGATCGACTCTCCCACATTTTGTGTGGCAGGCTTGTGAAGACTAAATTGAAAGAGCAACTTTAAAAGCCTTCTAGAAAGTCTCTGATGAAAGACCAAGTCAGTTCAACTAGAACGAACTGAAGAGAGATCAGAAGACTGCAAGTATTGACTGACCCAAAATTGGCTCTCATCTCTCTGTGATTTGCATTCTGCTTGGAAACAGTGTGAATGAGTGGAGGAGATAAAGAACAGTCTGCAAGTTCAGATAAGAAGAGAAGCTGTGCAAAAATAGAAGCAGTAAATCAGAAATTGCCTACTAGAGTGAAAAGGTGAATGAACCTAATCAACTGAGAGAGAATTTGATAATTACGCTTATAACTCAGACATCAAGACAAGGCAATATTGGTCCTGCGAGCAATCTTAACCTTGGCCTATCTCTGTCTTAACATATCAAGAAATTTTGCCCACTTTCCACGAAACTGCTGCATATCAAGAAACAGGGCAGAAAGTACACACAAGATTACCCAGCTTTTCAAAGTATCAATTGACAACAACATATATATTCCCAGTATCAATAGACTAAATTGGGAAGGGCAAATACCAGAATTGAGATGTGCAACATATGGCATGTCGTTGTCAAACCCATCGATCATCAGATCAAGCAAGACCCAAGAACTGTGGAATCAACAACGAGTTCAAACAATAGGATCTTACACGCAGAATATGCAAGCCCTCTGAGACATGGCCAAGTTGATCAGAATGCAACCCCTCTGTCGTTGTCAGATCATTACAAACCGATAAATATGCTCTTGATGTGAGCAATCTTGGGCCAATATTCACCGTTTCCTCTTCGGCACCGTTTCTGAAGCAAAGGACATCCACTGATTTGTAGATAAGTAATAGAAGAGGGTAGCCCACTATCTGGCAAGCACCGGAGCGCAGGGCATTTAAATATATTTAATTTTCGAAGAGAGTTGAGATGGCCAAACCACTTGGCGCCGTCGATGGTCTCACAATTCAGACGGCCGATACTGAGATATGTAAGAGTGCTGGGAAACATCCCCTCCTGCTCCTCCGCAAACCAATCTACATTTTCGTCGCAGTCAAAATCAAGTGACAATCTTTCAAGAGAGGTGAGTGTTCGGAGACTCTTGTTCAGATTCTGCATACTCTTTGCATTCACTTTTTTACAGTCGATGATTTCAAGTGATGTCAACTTTGACGGGAATCCATCTTCCGGAAAACATTCGAATTCTGGGCAATCCCATACCCTCAAAAACTCAAGAGATGAGAGACTGTCTGACGCTAATCTCCCGGTAAGATTGGGACAGTTTGATACTTCAAGTTGAAAAAGATTAGGAAAAACCCCACCTTCATTATTGTCACCTCCAACATAAGACCATTCTTGCCACCCACTCATATTGTAGAATTGTAAATACTGTAGAGATCTAAATGGTTTATTGACACGAGTAGTAGTATTGCCGTCACCATAATAGAATTCAGAACCTATGGACACCACTCCATGTAACCCAGAAATATCAAGCTCTCTGAGGGAAGGTAGCTGTCCCAATGGTGGCAAGGAGATACAGTTCACACAATTTTCAAGTATAAGATAAACAAGAGCAGAGGAAGAATAATATCCTGACCAACCTGGAAACATTTCGCCTCCATAACCTTTAATTGTAAGCCTCCCCAGGTTCAGGTGAGGTTGGAGCTTCTCAAGCACTTCTCTTTCTTCTACAGTATTATTGCCTTCTTCACTTGAATCCCTTCCTCTCCAATCCAAAACCAGTTCCTTAAGATACGTCTTGTCCCTCAGCATGTAGGCCTCCAAACCGCTGCTATGCACAAGCCCTGAGATACGAAGTGTTCCACGCAATTTTTCAAGCTTCTTTAACTCCGCCAAATTATCCCCAGTGTGTTCGTCTAGCACAAACTCTGGTAGCATCTGGAGGTCTTTCAACTTACCCATTTGTGGTGGCATCTTTTTTAACTTTGTCTGTGTAATATCCAGATGGCTCAAATTGATCAATCTTCCCAAGTTGTCTGGCAGTTCAGTAAGAATTCGACACTTGCGCAACAATATTGCTTGCAAATTATACAGAGTACAAATTGTATCAGGTAACTTTCTAATGGGAGTTTCAGACATGTCCAAGTGCCTTAGATGTTTCATGTTGTTAATCGAATCAGGCAATTCCTTAATATCATACAATGATAAATTCAACACTCTTAAACATTGTAGTTTTGGCAATACCTCAAATAGTACTTCTTGGAATTTCTCTTTATTGAATGTCCCCAGATAGCATGCATATTCAGGTACAGGTAGAAGAGTGCGCAAATATTTAGCTTGACTTATAGCCTCAAGTTTTGCAAAGCTATCACCATGTTTCTCCATATATGAGAAATGACGAGTCTTCCTCAAAATGTTGGGTGATTCACTATTCTCCCACCTAACAGAAAATTCTCCAGATACAAAATTTGCTAAATCATAAATAAGGTCATGCATGATGAAGTGTGCAGAACTTGATGACCGTTGGAAAAATGACCTTGAGATTAGATCATTAAAGTACTCTTCCCCAACTTCTTCTATCATTTTGTTCTTTTTGGGTTGCAAGAGACCCTGGGCCTTCCACAATAAAACCAGCTCTAATTTTTGAAGTCGATAACTCTTGGGAAATATCGCACAGTAGCTAAAACAAAGCTTGAGATGTGGAGGCAAATACAGATAGCTCAACCAAAGAGATGGCAGAATGTCAGTCTCCTCCTGTGTCAATACCCACATGTCACTGTCCAATATGCTTTCCCATTCCTCGGAAAATAGTTTAGAACATAAGAGACCCCCAAGGGATTTAATGGCCAAAGGAAGACCATTGCACTTTCTTACAATTTGTCTTCCTATTTCTTCAAGCTGCGAGTGTCCAGTAACTCCTCTACTTTTGAAGGCATGTTTTTCAAATAACAACCAGCTTTCTTCCTCAGATATTGGCATTAGATAGTCAGGTTGAGGTGAAAGAGTACCCATCATACTTGCAACATCCTCATTGCGTGTTGTGACAATAATCTTACTTCCATGTGCTCCAAATTTAAAGGGAAGCCTTAAGAAATCCCACCGATTATAATTCTTGTTCCAGATGTCATCGAGAACAACTAAAAACTTTTTTCCCACCAAAGCTTCCTTCAACTTTGACTGAAGCAGATTCAGAGTAAGGATTTGGCAAGCATCTGAAGTGAGTGACTCATAAATCTGTTGATAGATCCTAAGGACATCAAATTCTTCCGAAACACATGCCCATGCGTGGAGGTCAAAATGCTCTTTAACTCTGACATCGTTGTATAGAAGCTGGGCAAGGGTGGTCTTTCCGATTCCACCCATGCCCACAATAGGAATTACACTTAGCTTCTCATCATCTGATAGCAATAACTTAGTGAAGGTATCCTTCTCGTCATCTCTTCCATACACACTGGAGTCGTCTACCAAACAAGTTGAAGGTATTGTTTGTGACACTCGGTGTTCAGCAATTGCTTCCGAACCCAGGACATCTTTTCGCTGCTTCATAATGAAGTCTAGTTTGTTACAAACTTCCTCTACCCTGGAGTTCATTAATGCTGAGTCAAAAGCATGAGATGGAGGAGTATAAATAAGCTCCTGTACCTTACTCAAGCTACTTTCCAATTCGGGCTCCATCTTTTGCCTTAACACTTCTGTGTTGATCTCCTGCAACAGATCGTCTGCATCATAGACAGATTCTTTAAGATCACTGAGCCAGTCCTTCACAGCTGGGTTATTAAGTTGCTTCCCCTCGCTGTCATCCAGAACAGTGTTACTAAATGACAACTTCTTCATTAATACCTCCTTGATGACGCTCAGGGGCAAACGACCTAGCTTGTCTTGAATCACTTTAACTATACTCTGGATGAACTTTGATTCGTGCCTAGAAATTAAATTGCAAAACAGAAATATATGAGTTTTAGGTAGTCTACAAAATCTGATATCTATATAATGAGATAACAGTTACTGATATATTTTATTTGGACCTTCTAATCAAACAAAAGCTTCAATCACATACCCATCAGCTTGGTTCTGTAGCACCATGCCTGCTAGATCAGCCACTTCTGTAAGTGCTGCCCGACATTCATTTAACTTCTCCGAAGACTGATTTCCCTGGTATTTAGGAATTTTTGCAAGATTTTCTGCCTGCTTCCTCACATGAGATGGATCGACATCGTAGAAGACTGGTATAATGTGATGACCGCAGGAGATTCTCTTGCGTTCAAGGATTGTCACAAGCTCATGAAGACACCACCTGGAAGATGCATAGTCTTTTGAAAGCACAATAACAGAACTTCGTGATTGTTGGACTGCTTTCTCTAGATTTTCCTTGACACTTTCTCCCTTCTCAAGTTCAGGGTCATCTCGGAAAGTATGAAATCCAGCGTTGAGAAGGGCCGTATAGAGGTGATCTGTAAAAGTCTTGCGAGTATCCTTGCCTCTAAAACTCAAGAACACGTCATAACTAGTTCCAGAAGGAGAAGTAGCATATTTAGAAGAGGAGGTTTCTGTACCTCTGAAAAGAACCATGAATAATGAACAAACAAATTTTCAGACTGCAGCCTCTCAAACGCTTATACTCTTTCCAGATTTTCTATACGGGTGGAAACTTGTGACACTTCCAAGCAAGTAAAACAGCTGAAATAAACAAAGACGGTTCTGCTGCCATATACAAACAGCAGCCGTCTCTATTTGGCATCCATAGATGAGACAAAAGATGCTATTTGGATTGATCCCCTCAGCAATCCTCTGTATATCAGAAAATATGGTTCTATGTTTTTCCCAATGTATATTATTACCCCAAATCGACTAGCAAAAATTTTAACATGGTTTTCTCAAGCCCTGACGTTGTTGAGAGTTAATACTCTTAAGTCAGCAAGGTTCATTTACCAAGTTTTCTCATCAGATTGCAATGCCACGTGTCACAAATCTGGAGGTTCAGTTAGCAAGGTTGTTAGAAGAAATGTGTAGCTGAGCTGGGTAGAGAGAGATATATAAGGCTTTGTGCATTTTCTTCTTTTTAGGATTTATTTTTTCACTCTCTCTGATGGTATCTTTGACTTCTGTAATTTTTCAATTCTGTTAATGGATTCAACTTCAAGCTTTCTTATCATGGTATCAGAGCCAGTACGCTCGCGCAATTGTTTCGATTATGAGGTTCTGTGGCTCATTTCGATTTGGTGGCTCGCTCAAATTAGGGTTCGTTCGATTTGGGGCTTTTTCTTCTTCTCGCTTCGTGCTTCCGCTTCATCTTGATCTGCGCTTTCCTCATGGTTATGGTAATTTCGTTCTACCAATGCTTGTAGTTGTTTGGTTCTTATGAATCTTGATCTGTTATTGTACGCTTCTACTGCGTTTGATATATTGCTTGACTGGTAAATCCCCAAAAGGGTAGCCCAGCTTTATCTGCTTGACTGGTAAATCCCCCAAAAGGGTAGCCCAGCTCTCCATTTCTTGGTGAATCTCTGTTATTGTTCCTACTTGATTGGTAAATCCCTCAAAAGGGTAGCCCAACTTTATCTGCTTGACTGGTAAATCCCCCAAAAGGGTAGTCCAACTTTATCTGCTTGATTGGTAAATCCCTCAAAAGGGTAACCCAGCTTTATCTGCTTGACTGGTAAATCCCCCAAAAGGGTAGCCCAGCTCTCCATTTCTTGGTGAATCTCTGTTATTGTTCCTACCAGTGCTCTATTGTTTTTTTTCGATCTGCGCAAGATTCATTATTTTCTAGTCAATTCATCATGGCTGTGGTTCAATCTCCTATTCACTCCTTATTGAGTATGATAACTGTTCGTCTTGAAGATGGTAATTACATTACTTGGAGTTTTCAGCTTCAATCATTGCTTGAGGGCAATGACTTGTTTGGATTTCTTGACGGGACTAATGTTTGTCCTCCTCAATTTGTCTTCACTGAGAAAGATGGAGTAACTACTACTCTGACTCCAGCTTTTAGAGACTGGAAAAAGACTGATAGAGCCTTAATCAGTTTGATCATTGCTACACTTTCTCCAGAAGCAATGGAGTATGTTGTGGGTTGTAAGTCATCACATGAGGCTTGGGATAAACTTCACATGCGTTATTCTACTGTTTCTATGTCTAGTGTGATGCAATTAAAGACCTCTTTTCAAACTCTACAAAAGGGTTCTGACACCATTGAGCGTTTTCTCTTGCGAATTAGCAAGGCTAGAGATGAATTACTCAGTTTAGGAGTTAAAGTTCCAGAGGAAGATATGGTTGTTGTTGCTCTTAATGGCCTTCCTGTAGCGTATGATATGATTATGACTGTGTTGAAAGCAAGGGAAACTCGTATTACCCCTCAAGACTTGCGCAATCAACTTCTTGGTGCCGAGAGAGATATTGAAAATAGGTCGTTATCTTTGACCTCTCTTACTGCTATGGTTGCTAATACTTCACTTGCTGCAAATTCTGGGAGCAATTTTCTCATCAACAATGCAGGAGCTAGTTCTAGTACTCAAAACTCTCAGAGTTACAATGGCAATGTTGGTTTTGCAGACAATGGTGGCCATGGTCAGTCTTCTAATGGACATGATACTAATCAGATCAACAATGGTAATGCAAATGGTTATCATGGAAATGGAAATGGGCAGATGTATAATGCCAACAGAAATAGTTACAGTGGAAATGGCAATGGAAATTCTAGATCTAACTACAACTACAACCACAACAATGGTAACGGAAATGGGTACAACAAGATTTGGAACAACAATGGTGGAGGCAGGTACACTTGGAACAATAACAATGGTGGTGGAAGCAACTGGGTTAATTTCAGCAATAACGATGGTGACAGGGACAATAATGGTACAAGAAATCAGGGTGCCTCACCAGAATGCCAAATCTGCAAGAAGAGAGGTCACATTGCTACTACCTGTAATTGGAGAAATACAGAAAATTCATCTTCATCTACTGATTTTGCATATCATGGACAACCACCACCAGATTCCATTATTGCCATGCCTGGAAACTGATTATCACTTTGTTCAACTCAGACTGCAGGTATTATGACAAAGGGACTTCATGGCCCTCAGTTCAACTCTCACTCTGGCAAACTCAGACTGGGAAGACCCAGCTGCGTTTGAGGGGAGATGTTGAGAGTTAATACTCTTAAGTCAGCAAGGTTCATTTACCAAGTTTTCTCATCAGATTGCAATGCCACGTGTCACAAATCTGGAGGTTCAGTTAGCAAGGTTGTTAGAAGAAATGTGTAGCTGAGCTGGGTAGAGAGAGATATATAAGGCTTTGTGCATTTTCTTCTTTTTAGGATTTATTTTTTCACTCTCTCTGATGGTATCTTTGACTTCTGTAATTTTTCAATTCTGTTAATGGATTCAACTTCAAGCTTTCTTATCATGAGGTATTATGACAAAGGGACTTCATGGCCCTCAGTTCAACTCTCACTCTGGCAAACTCAGACTGGGAAGAGTAAACTACATATACCCCCTTGATAGGATTTCAAAACACAAAAAACTCCACAACATTTGGTTTTGAACATTTAAAGACAAAAGTTTACACTTAAGGACAATATGCTCTCCACTTGCCACATGTCATGAGTTAATTTACTTTTTTACCCTTAACTACATATTTTGACTTGTAATCCCTTTATAAGGATTAAATCTTACAAATAAGGACAATCTGCTCTCCACTTGCCACATGTCATGAGTTAATTTACTTTTTTACCCTTAACTACTAATTTTGACTTCTAATCCCTTTATATTACTCTTTTTTTCTGAGAATAACCCTTTTATGTTACTTTTTTTTTCCCCTTAACTACTCATTTTGACTTCTAATCCCTTTATATTACTTTTTTTTCTTTTTCTGAGAATAATCCATTTATGTTACTTTTTTTTTTTTCTGAGAATAATCTGTTTATATTACTTTTTTTTTCTTCTGAGAATAATCCATTTATGTTACTTCTCAAAAGCAAAAAAAAAAAAAAAATCTTTCTTTTACACGTTGCTAAGAGAAAGAATCTCATACCTCACTCTCCTACTACTCTCATCTCATCGCCTAATCGTACTATTACACTCGTCCAATCCTGCTACTGCACTCGCAGCACTCATACTTGTCAAGTTCTGCTACTGCACTTGTACTCGTGTCCAGTTCTGCTACTCATGTTCTGCTACTGCACTCGTCACTGAAAATCCTGCTACTGCACTCGCTGCACTCATACTCCGTCTAGTTCTACTATTGCCCTTATACTCATGTTCTGCTACTGCATTCGTCATCGCCTAATGTCTAGTTCTGCTACTGCCCTCGTACTCGTGTTCTGCTACTGCACTCCTCATTGCCTAATCCTGCTACTGCACTCGCTGCACTCATACTCCGTCTAGTTCTGCTACTGCCCTCATACTCGTGTTCTGCTACTATACTCGTCATCGCCTAACGTCTAGTTCTGCTACTGCACTCGTGAGAATAATCTTTTTATGTTAATTTTTTTCCCTGAGAATAACCCATTTATATTAGTTTTTTTTTTTAAGAATAATTTGTTTACGTTACCCTTTTTTTTTTTTTTTTTTTTTGAGAATAATCCCTTTATGACACTTCACAAAACCTCACTCTCCTACTACTCTCATCTCATCGCTTAATCTTACTATTGCACTTGTCCAATCTTGCTACTGCCCACGCTGCACTCATACTCGTCTAGTTCTGCTACTGCACTCTTACTCGTGTTATGCTACTGCACTTGTCATCGCTAATCCTGCATTCCTACTACTGCATTTGTCCAATCCTGCTACTGCACTCATACTCGTCCAGTTCTGCTACTGCACTCGTCATCCCCTAATCCTGCTACTGCACTCTCTACAGTCATGCTCATCCAGTTCTGCTACTGCCTTCGTACTCGTGTTCTGCTACTGCACTCGTCATCGCCTAATCCTGCTACTGCACTCGCTGCACTCATACTCGTCCAGTTCTGCTACTGCACTCGTCATCTCCTATTCCTACTACTGTACTCGTCCAATCCTACTACTGCACTCATCCTCGTCAAGTTCTGAGACTCGTGTTCTGCTACTGCACTCGTCATTGCGTAATCCTGCTACTGTACTCATACTCGTCCAATCCTGCTACTGCACTTGTACTCATGTTCTGTTACTGCACTCGTCATCGCCTCATCCTGCTACTGCACTCGTCATCGCCTCATCCTGCTACTGCACTCATCCAATCCTGCTACTACACTTGCTGCAGTCATGCTCATCCAATTTTGCTACTGCCCTTATACTTGTGTTCTACTACTGCACTCGTCATTGCCTACATTATCTTCTTTCTTGCCCTTTTTGTTTTTGTTTTTCTTTGCTTCCAAGTACTTGAACACAAAAGGCTGGTCATTAATCCATAGACGATGGATAACATGCTTGACCTGATCAATGCAATGATGCAATAGCCTAACAAAACTGCAACCTTTTCACTTTTGCACGCTATTCTCATTAACACACCACCCAAATTCAACATTTGAAAATGGGATACAAAAATAAGTACTTTTTCTTGCGCTCCTTTCTTTTCAAACGGCCTCCCGATTGCTCGAGTGCTTCTGCTTCAAATCGAAGGTCAAGCACTTGCTTTTGCTTTCTTTTCTTCTTTTTCTTCTCATCCGAATGTTGAGGTGCAACATTCCCAGCATGATCCCCATCTTCCATACCAGTTTCTTCTACCCCCACTTCATCCTTTTCCTTCTTCTATTTAAATAACCATTGTATCATCCATATGCAACAATGGAATTGAATTGAATTACAGTTTTTACCCAAAATATAGCTTCAAATTTCAATCAAACCCTCCAAACCACACCAAACCCAAAACCCAAAAATTTAAATACAAGAACAAAACACAAGCAATCAAGAACTAATACAGCAGCAAATACTTCACACTTACTACAAAACTAACGTTCCAATTTGGTGTTTCGATTATGAGTTGGAAAGATATCTGTCAATATATGATATGGTAAGATAAAGGGTGTCTGAAACAAACTTGTATTCCTCCACAACCTCCACCAACCAATCCACCAGGACTTCTCACATTTGTTCTGAAATACAATTCTGCACCTTCTCCAGGTAACCACATAAAGGTCTATTCTTCCCCTCCACCTGAATCACACACCACCATTAGCTTCACCTTAAACACCACTATGCTACCAAAATTGTTTGCATAGACAGAAATCAAAAATCTGATAAAGAAAAGTTCAAACTCATTTCGACTATTTGAGCTAAGCTTCTTCTGCTTTCAATGACCAAAACTATCACTAATCATAAATAACCATATCCATGTTAAGTGAACTAATGAAAGCAAAAATCTGCCATCCGGATTTGGTATATCTGAAACTGGATCCTTAATTATGCATCATTTCCCAGATAAAATTTGAACACGAAAAACAATGATTCTAATATTATGAAAACCAAATTCTGATCCATTCCAGAACGCTAGTGCCAAATGCAAAATCCAAATCACCAAATTCTAAATCTCAACCACAAAATCCATATACCCAATTGAGAATTTGAAATACTATCAAACTCCAAATCAGAAAACTACCTCCAATTTATGAAGATGCTTATACATAGAAAAAGAGTGAGCACATTTGACCAGATCAATCGAGCTTACACCTATCTCCGTCTTGAGTCCCTCTTCTTCTCCTTTTGCGACTCAATTTTCTGTTTCTTTGGTGCCGATTTCAGAACCGAAACGAGATCCAGCGAGTTGGTGATCTCTCCTAATACGGGTCGCTGCTTCTTGGACGCCGGAGCTTTCAGAGCCTCCTCGGCTGAGGCTCGCTTCTTCGTCAAGCGCGTGGTGTAGACACTGAAGCAGAGACCATGCTCCTGGAATACCCAGATTGAGGGTTCTTGGCATGGCGGAAATTGAATTCCCAGAAACTGACTGAAGATTCAAGCTTCACTCCATCGCCGTCCGTCATCGAACGGGAAAGCTAAGACCAGAATTAGATCGGCGCTGAGGAGACGAACCAGAGGCCGGTGGTTTGCCGTCATTTGGTCGCCGGAAACGGAAATTTCGGTCGGGTCTTCTTCGGGTCGCTGGGTCTCGAGAATGGTCGAGTGCTTCTCTGTTTTGGGGTGTTAGAATTGGGTCAGTGGCATACGCGTAAATATTTCATCAAACTGAGTATTTTGGTCATTTTCCATTAAAATTGGGAGTCAGGCTTGTATCATTTGGCTTTTGGGCCTGGACTCATGTCCTTATTTGTATAAATCTTTTTTAGAGTGGGTTTTATGTGTTTACATCTTTGGTCATGTGCTACTATGTAATTTTCTATAAATCCAATGCATTTTGTCAGCTTTCCCTTTTTCTTTCTCCAAATTTGTTATCGGCAGAGACCAATCATATATGAGCCAAACAATACAAAGGATTAGCATTTATATAGTTACTAGAAAAGGCAACCGCGCGATGCCACGGGAATTGGATTTGTTTGTTGTTAACAATTTTTTATGTAGTTCTTAGTCGTTAAACAATTATTTTTGTAATTCTGATAAAAAATGTAATAGATCATAGTTACATAAGTTTGAGAAGTACAATTTTAGAAACAAAGTTTCTATAGTGCAAGTTTTAATAAGTTGTTTGAATAGATTACACATTTGCGAGAACTACAATTACAGAGATATAATTAATGAAACTCTTCCATTTTTAAGATTTTAAAAAAAAATCTACTTTAGGTATCATTTGTAGAAATTTACAAATACAAAACAGAATTGTTCTCTCACAAAAAAAAAAAAAATTAAAAAAAGAAAAGATATGGCAAAATTGAAAAAAAAAAAAGGATTAATTTCAGTTTACCCCCCTGAGGTTTAGGGGTGTCATCATTTCACCCCCTCAACTTTCAATTTTGAATTTTTACCCCCTAAACTTTTCAATTTCAATCAGCCGTATCCAATTTCTACTATTCTGTCCAAATTGGACGTTAAGTTTGACCCTTGAGGGCTAAAATGGTCATTTCAACATTTTTTTAAAAAATTTCTGTTTTTTAGTTTTTTTTTTTAAATAATTTTTTTTCTGTTTTTTTTTTTTTTTTTTTTTTTTTTTGTCTTCAACCTATACACCACAAGTTATAATAGGTTTATAAAAACAAAAAAAATACTCTAGGTGGTTGAAAGTCGCTCGTTGGTTTACGATCTTTGTGATATATCTCCGATAAAGTGAAGAATTTTAGGATATATCCTCAATAAAGTGAAGAAATATTTGTAAAAAATAATTTTACACTTTATCTGTAAATAAATATCTGTATATCCCTTCATCTCAAAAAAAAAAAAAATATCTGTATATCTCCAATAAAGTGAAGAAATATCTGTGTAAAATCATTTTTGGTCTACGATATTTGTGATATTTGTCCAATAAATTGAAGGAATTTAGGATATATCCCCAATAAAGTGAAGAAATATCTGTGTAAAATCATTTTTTACAGATATTTATTTACAGATAAAGTGTAAAATTAATTTTTACAGATATTTCTTCACTTTATTGGGGATATATCCTAAATTCTTCATTTTATCGGAGCTATGTCACAAATATCGTAGATCAGCGAGCATCTTTCAACCACCTAGAGTATTTTTTTTGTTTTTATAAACCTATTATAACTTGTGGTGTATAGGTTGAAGACAAAATAAAAAAAATAAAAATAAAAACTAAGAAACATAAAAAATAAATAAAATTAAATTAAAAAAAAAAGAATTTTTTTTTATTTTTATGTTGAAATGACCATTTTAGCCCTCAAGGGTCAAACTTAACGTCCAATTTGGACGGAATAGTAGAAATTGGACACGGCTGATTGAAATTGGAAAGTTTAGGGGGTAAAAATTCAAAATTGAAAGTAGAGGGGGTGAAATGATGACACTCCCAAACCTCAGGGGGGTAAACTGAAATTAATCCAAAAAAAAAGACAGATTGTAATTTTAGTTAAACATTGGGGGCAAAACCGTCATTCCACTGTTACATGAACAGTGATGAACAGTGGATCCATCTTCAGTAATACTAGAAATGTTTCCCGCGCGTTGCTGCGGGTAGAATTTTTACGCGATGATTACTTAGTTGCAGATTTCGTTCGTGAGTATAGTTTGATTAACAAAGATGAATAAGATCTTTAAATGAAGCGAGGAATATGTAAAATTAAGTGATCCGAAAATTGTACTTGCAGAGTGTAAGTTACATATTATCTTTTTCTTGTTTTCCATTTATATTATGTACTGTAGCCTAGGAGATACTCAAATCAGATTTTAATAGCTTAGTACGATAATTGACCATTTAGTATGACATTAAGAAGTAAACCAAAATCCCAGACATAATCATTAATAGAAGATACAAAAAGTAGGCTAAAGCAATTGAAAACCATTGTGACATGCAGCCTGATACATCCTTTGAATCCTTATGGGATGCTCACTGCCAATAGCCACATTTCCAACCATCACTGTTCTTATGGATTCAAACTACATTTGTCCAATTAAAGACAAACAAAAATTTCGAACAAAATGAAAGAAACCCATAGAGGTAGAATGAAAAACATAGTTATGCTGATATCTACTACCATAACATGTTATCTGCAGCAACCACTACCTAATATCTCATTCAACTGATGCGAACATATCAGCCATTATTAGCCAAGGTGAGGCTTAGTTCATCAAATCTACTTTTCGGAAATCAATAGTTTTGGGAGTTACCATTTAGTTTTATTTAGACAAATATCCAATGAAAGCAACATCTTTTCTTATGCCATAAAAATGACCAATGGTAGACTTACAATTGTTTAAGCATAATGTATTTGAGAGAGATTGATGAGAGAGATGTGTTCTTATTATTGAGAATAGGAGCCCTATATATAGGGATTACAAAGTGCTAGTTCTAATGTTACAAGGAATACCAATCCGTGTAGGATTGGGAAATCTAGAACCTTCTCTCCTATTGCTACTCCTAGTTTGATAAGGCACACTAAATCGATATTCCTTCAACACTCCCCCTTGTGCCGCTTCAAACTTGGTGGTGACGCTTCATCCGTTGCCTCGTTAAAAACCTTGCCAGGTAACAAAAAACCCTGTGGGATAAAAATAACCCTGGTCGAAGGACAAAAAGAGCACAACACGTCCTTCACTCTTCGAGATCGAACATGTAGACATCATAACTCCCCCTGATGTCGATATCTCCCCCTGATTGCTATAATCGTGGGAGTTCGGATAACTTTCTCAATCCGATGCTCTTCACATGTTTCTCGAAGGTGGATTTAGCTAACGACTTAGTGAATAAGTCCGCTACATTATCCTCTGATCGGATTTGATTCACTTCAATCTTTAGAAGTGATTGTTGTTGCTGATTATAAAAGAACTTAGGCGATATATGCTTGGTGTTGTCGCCCTTGATGAAACCTAACTTCATTTGTTCAATACAAGCTGCATTATCCTCATAAATGCATGTAGGTTCATTTGTGGTAGACTTCAAACCACAACTTCCTTGAATGTGTCGAATTACAGACCTTAGCCATACACATTCACGTACAGCTTCATGTAGAGCAATAATCTCTGCATGATTTGAGGAAGTAGCAACAAGGGTCTGTTTTGTAGACCTCCAAGATATCGCAGTGCTTCCCATGGTAAAGACATAACCAGTTTGGGAGCGACCTTTGTGAGGGTCAGAGAGGTACCCTGCATCAGCAAAACCCATCAAGACATCATTGTCGTTTTGATGGAGGGAGATAGGAGAACGCCGGCCACCATGAGCGGTGGCGGCGCCGGCGGCGGCAACATGGCCGGCGGCCATTCCATGGACGGGGGCGTTTTGCCTTTTGGGGTCCAATCCCAATTTTCCGTCATTCCTTTTCTCTCTGTAGGGATAGAATAGGCCCATATCAATCGTACCTCTTAGGTATCGAAAGATTGTCTTTATACCAATCCAATGGCGGCGTGTTGGCGCAGAGCTATGTCGAGCTAACAAGTTCACTGCGAATGAGATATCCGGTCTTGTGCATTGAGCTAAGTACAATAATGCGCCTATTGCACTCAAATAGGGCACCTCGGCCTCTAATGGTTCTTCGTCCTCATCCCTTGGACGAAACGGATCTTTTCCGGGCTCAAGACTACGGCCGATCATGGGAGTACTCGTAGGCTTTGCTTTATCTTCATTAAAGCGCCTTAGGATTTTCTGAGTATATGCAGACTGATAGATCAAGATTCCATCACTACGGTGCTCGAGTTCTAAACCGAGACAAAACCGTGTTTTCCCAAGATCTCAAATTCGGATTTCAAGTATTTAGCAGTTTCCTTCAACTCATCTAGAGTTCCAATTAGGTTCATGTCATCGACATAAACTGCTACGATTGCAAATCCGGAACTTGTTCTTTTAATGAACACGCATGGGCATATTTCATTGTTAATATATCCCTTCCCAATCAAGTAGTCACTTAGACGGTTATACCACATCCGTCCGGATTGTTTTAATCCATATAGTGAGCGTTTTAATCTTATTGAAAACGCGCTCCGTGGTTTAGAGCCACTTGATTTGGGTAATTGAAGTCCATCTGGAACCTTCATATATATCTCTGAATCTAGATCCCCATAGAGATATGCTGTAACCACATCCATAAGCTGCATGTCAAGTTTTTCGGAAACTACCAAACTGACAAGGTAGCGGAACGTTATAACGTCCATTACGGGAGAATATGTCTCCTCGTAGTCAATTCCAGGGCGTTGTGAGAAACCTTGCGCCACAAGGCGGGCTTTGTATCTAACAACCTCGTTTTTCTCATTACGCTTTCTAACAAAGACCCATTTATGGCCAACAGGCTTTACACTTGGGGGTGTCTGCGTTACAGGCCCAAATACCTGTCTCTTTGTTAGTGAATCCAATTCAACCTGGATTGCATCTTTCCATTTAGGCCAATCCGCTCTTTGTTGACATTCTTCAACAGAGCGAGGTTCGATATCATCATATTCTATAATTCCTTTTGCAATATGATATGCAAATGCATCATCAATCGCCATAGAATTTCTATCCATCATCTCATGTACACTAGTGTAATTTATGGAGATCTCTCTATTCTCTAGAGTTGGTTCTGACATTGGAGCGTCCCCCAATGATGTCTCTTGGACATAACCATAATCCGGAATATTCTCATGAGATGGATTATTTACATCGATGATTAATGGATTATTTTGTGCCGAACTCGCTTTCTTTCTTGGGCGAGAATCCATCGAACCTATGGGCCTCCCGCGCTTCTTGGCGGGAGCCGTGGGCCTAGCCACAACGTCACCATCATTGAGAGATGGGACGTTGGCGCCATGCTCATGCATTCTTGAGTTGGCGTCATGTCCTCTACTTTTAGGGACATCAATCCTTGCAGGCACGTTTGCAGCAGGTATGTGTGATCTCGTCACTTTAGCGATATCAGAAAACGCATCAGGCATCGAATCTGCTACGTTCTGAAGATCGAGAATTCTCCGCACTTCAATTTCTGACTGTGCGGTTCGGGGATCAAGATGAGACAGAGTGGGGACAGACCACGACAATTCCTGTCGTTCCTGTTGAACATTGATGTTCTTATCTCCCCCTAACGACGGGAAGACTGTCTCATCGAAGTGACAATCCGCAAATCTAGCGGTAAAGAGATCGCCTATCAAGGGTTCTATGTAGCGGATAATCGTTGGAGAATCATATCCAACATAAAGGCCTAATCGTCTTTGAGGACCCATTTTGGTACGCTGTGGCGGCGCAATAGGCACATAGACTGCACACCCAAATATGCGTAAGTGTGAGACATCAGGCTCATACCCAGTAACCATCTGGGACGCAGAGAAGGGTTGAGTGGCAGTGGGCCTCAGACGAATAAGCACAGCTGCATGCAATATTGCATAGCCCCAAGCAGAAATAGGGAGATTGGTGCGCATCACCAATGCTCGAGCAACCATTTGTAGTCGTTTAATGGTGGCTTCTGCGAGACCATTTTGGGTATGAACATGAGGAACAGGATGTTCAACATCAATCCCAATGGACATGCAATAATCATCAAAAGTCTTTGATGTAAACTCCCCAGCATTGTCTAATCTTATAGACTTAATGGGATGATCAGGGTGGTGAGCCCGTAACTTAATTATTTGTGCTAGGAGTTTAACAAATGCAGCGTTCCTTGTGGACAATAGCATGACATGTGACCAGCGTGTCGATGCATCAACCAACACCATAAAATATCTAAATGGTCCGCATGGTGGTTGAATAGGTCCACAAATATCACCTTGGATTCTTTGCAAGAATGGTATATTTTCTTTGGTGTCCTTTGCATAGGATGGTCTCGATCCTAACTTTGCTAAAGAGCAGGCTTTGCAGAACGAATGATGGGATTTGGAAACAACCAATGAGGATTTTGGTTGAGCCATGAAGTCACAATGGACCTTAGAAGTAAAAATGGGAGTCAAGGGAGCAGGGGTGGCGTCAAAGCCACCCTTGGGCCGCAGGGGGATGGCGGCGCCGACCGGGGATGGCCGGACTTGAGGGGGAAAGGCGCCGTGAGGCGCAGGTGCTCCTCCTTGATCCAAATTTTGAGTTTTACTTCCTTTCGTTCTGAAAAAGGGATGTCCGTGTGAAGTCTTTAATATACGGATCATCATGTCACGACCTGGGTGTCCCAAACGGTCGTGCCAAAGCCTATACGTGTCGGAATCCCATAAATCATCTCTCATGACATGGTTGGATTCAATGACTCGAATAGTGGTTGCATACAACCCACTAGAGCGACACATAAGTTTCTCTAATACTCGTTTATTTCCGTAGTCATTAGAGGTGATGCAAAGGAACTCTTGTCCATTCTCACAATGCGTTTCCGCATGAAAACCATTGGCTCTTATATCTTTAAAATAATAAAGTTCGAAAAACATGTCTACGACATGAGATAAAATAAATCGATACTTTATTAATAATATCCAATGATGACACCAAAGTTTCGTGACCATAATCTAATCCAATATAAAAATCAAATCGTAGACAAATCGTAGTCACTCTATCCATTCGATAATTTCAATTTAGTTGTGACCAGGTAAGGTAAGGCGAGATTTTGGTGGAGCGTTGCTCACTTTTAAAACCGTTCTCTCAGATCAAACCTTGCCTAGACATCACAAGTACTCTTGAGTACGCCTAGAGGGAAAGAGTTAATACAATAAGTCATTTTATTGATTTAAGGCATAATTGCCATGACATAATTCTTGGAAAAATAAAAGACTATAAATAAAAATCTGCGGTATTTTGTCTTCATCGCCAGATTTAAAGTCTTTGTGAACTCGAAGTCTTGATCACCATGATGCGACTACCTTCGTAGGTACATTGCAAATTCAGGTCCATTGATCAGACGTTCCATATCAGAAATAGACACCATAAAGAGGATTCTCCCTTGATTGAGGCGCATTGGCGCAATATGCATAGTCCCTAGGACTGGTGGCGTTGGAAAGTGGTGCCCATGGCCAACGTTGGTTCCATGGTTTCCAACCCTATTTCCCTCAAAATCACGCCTCCTACGGTCGTGGGATTGTCGCCTTGAGCGATTACCTTCTTGAGCATTTCGATCGTATGGATCATGACGTCGATGGCGACTTTCTCTAGCCATAGGACGATGCTCTTGATAGCTATCTTGAAGCCTATCAATTTCTCTTTTCACAAGTTCATTGCCATGTCTTTCAGCAGTGGCCATAGCTGCAATAAGCTGTTGGAAACTTGTGATCCGTCTTGCATTTACATGAGTCCGGAATAAGTCAGAGGACCTCATAGCATAGACGGGGAAGGTATTGAGGGTTTTCTCAATCAATTGGTCTTCTGTGATTGTTTTTCCACAGAGACGCATCATTGCTCTGATGCTGAGAGCTTCCGAATAAAATTGCATGACAGTGTCAAATTCAGAAAAGCGAAGATGTTTCCATTCTGCTTCTGTATTCGGAAGTATGGAGTCACGAACATTGCCATATCGTTCGCGAAGCGCATGCCAAAGCTTTATGGCGCTATCCTCATTTATGAACTCAAACTGTAGGTCACTATCCATGTGACGTTTCATGAAGGCAAGTGCCTTGGAATTATCTTTCTCAGTTTGAGGGTCTGGAGCTGTTTCTATAGGACAAAGCTCTTGGATTGTATGCAATAAATCACGGGCAATGAGGTGGATCTCGACATCAGTGACCCAAATTAAGTACCTTTTGCCTGCATAATCCAATGGAACAAAATCGAGTTTGTTTGTGTTTGACATCCAGAAAGATGAAACAAAAATAAGTTAGTTTCGGAGTCAATGCTTCCACGAAAACTAAATAAGATTTCCGAGCTATGCTACCAAGAAATCGATTTCCAAGAATAATTGGATTAGACCGAAACAATGATGTTTATATGGTCGTTAATCGATGCTTACGGACGCTCTTAGTCCGAAGTCTTACGAACGCTCTTAGTTCGTAAATTGCGTGAATCCCCACGATTCCGCTTTTCAATAATCGAACCCACGTTATAAGAAAGGTGGGATGTAGAAGAAGGGAGGTTTTCAAGTCCCCGAGAAAAGAAGAAATATTTAAATTTCGAATTATAGGAACTTCAAAACTTACTCTTTTGAATACTTACTTGTTGAAAATTCGGAGCAGATTCTGTTCTGAGCAGCTTGTACTTCGATTGGTGTACAGATCTCAATATAACTCCGATAAGGCTGAAATTCGGAGGTTAGATGGAAGAGACAGAGACGAACAACTTTGATGAAGAAAGTTTTTCGATCTGAGCTTCTGAACTAGACGTTTCGAGGCTTGCAAGAAGACGGATGTGCACAGGAACGGGAAAAAGATGCAGTGGGTGTGCGTTGGCTTGTTTGCGCAGCAGGGATGCTTCGGTGGCAGCAGGCTGGAACGCAGGGCTGCAGGGAGGGGGCAGCAGGGGCTGCTGTGCAAGGTTGCAAGCACACGGGCGCTCGGGCTGCAGCGAAGGCTCGGCTAGCTCGGGCTAGGGGCTGCTTTGTGAATGAGTTTTGGTTTTCTGTTTTGTGGTTAGAGTCGTGCTGATAACGTGTTTAAGCATAATGTATTTGAGAGAGATTGATGAGAGAGATGTGTTCTTATTATTGAGAATAGGAGCCCTATATATAGGGATTACAAAGTGCTAGTTCTAATGTTACAAGGAATACCAATCCGTGTAGGATTGGGAAATCTAGAACCTTCTCTCCTATTGCTACTCCTAGTTTGATAAGGCACACTAAATCGATATTCCTTCAACAACAATCAATTTGTGATAACTATAATTATTTCTCATTCAGCATTTGAAGCTGACCTAAGCAAACATATTAATCACTACATATCTGCTTTCCCTTTCCTCCAAATTATCAGCTACTAAAACAGTTTGAAGTATTAAAACATAGCAACATGCATTAAAGCAATGACAAAATAACTTTGGCTTCCCCAGTGACATTAACATTTATTAATAAAGGGCAATGAGTTGAGGAAAGACTCGCACTGAGCAGGCACGCAGTCTCATGAGAGTACGGATCCTTGAACGTCACAAAGGCAGTACATGCACATTCACTGGATCTGTAATTTTTCAAACCAAACAACAAAAATATGATTCACCGGAAATAAAAAAATAAGGTAAAATTATGAGCTCTCGCACAAATTGCTCATCTATACCTGACCATTTCAATGCTCTCAATTGAGCAAGAGAAGGAGAAAAAATGAAGAATCATAGACATCCCTCTCGGTTGCTCGAGGAGACAGACCCATCAGTTCTACGGCAAATCCACCGTGATTAAAAAACCTAAGTAGTGAATTTCCCAGATTAGTTAAGGAAGCAGATTTTTGAACCAAACTAGTTACAATAGAAATTGAATTCGGTGATAATCGCAAACACACACGAAAGATTAACAAAAAGGAACTACGCACCTCATACTTTGTAGATCAAGAAGGAGGAAGAGGTTGTTTCCCGTTGTCTTGATACCGTGACTTTGGACTTTCAGTAGATCAGGCGATCTCCTTTAATATATATATAGAATAGAATATCTTACTGCATCTTCCGTACAGGTGTCCATCACTACATGATGCCCGCCCAAATCAAAAGCTTGAACTTGATTTTCCAAATGCTTAACTTTTCAGATGTCAGATACTGAGTTGGTTGGTGCTGAACTAATCTCTGCAATCAATACCCAGAATTAGAAAATCAAATACTCCTCTTAAGCTCAATTCCTATTCAATCATTTTCAGTTTATACTCTGATCCTACCTATTCTCTCTGAAACAGAGGTTCTATAACATGAGAAAATCATAAGGTAAAAAGATTCAAGTGAAGCTCAAATCTTTTAATCAATTCTATGCTTATGGTTGAACACAGCACAGAAATTTTATAACAACTCTCAATATCAAAATCAAAACCAGAAGTTCAATATTTCAATCAAAATCGAAATTACCTGAACTTACCCCAAAAACTAAGTATCGATCACAACCCTATACCCAAATCCCTCATCTTCTCCTTGGCTCAAAACGCAGAGTTATCCAAAACGCAGGTCCTCTTCCTCCTCCCAGCAAAACCGAACAATACCTCTACAAAATGGAAACCCAATTCAATTCAAAACCAACCACAACAAAAAGCCCCAGTCAAAACTATAAACCAAAGACACAAATCAAAAACCTTTGGGTTGATTTAGACCGCAGAGGTCCAAGACGCAGATCTTCTTCCTTTTCAATGCAAAACGGAATCATCAGTCTCTCTGATCTATTTCGCGCTCTCTCTCTCTCTGTTTCGACTCTGCTTTCTCTCGAATCCACGAACGAAATCTACACAGTTGACTTATAAAGGATGGCATCCCGTAAATGAGAGAAACAGAAGGGCAAAAACGCCATTTCATGTTAAATGAACAGTTGAATGAACAGTTCTAGGAACAGTAATTCGGCTTTAGATGTATGTATAATATCACCGGCTAATCCCAAGCTCTAAGATGAATGGCACATAAGAATTAGTATTGAACAACACCTTGTTTAGCTCGCTCAGTGGACTTCCGTTCAAACATTTAGAATGTATAATGACATAGAACCATACTTTGCAGAGAAGTACCAAACAGGGAATAGGACAATGACGGCAACAAGGAGTATAATTCATAGACTAATGGAAAATGACCATTATGTGCTTAATTAGATCAATCACGAGTACTCTACGTGTAATTAACGAAACTTATCTATACTATTATTAAGAGAAGAGAGTTTGTTAGCCAAAACAGAAAAAATGTACCAAAATGACCCTGAAATATTAAAAAACTATACAACTCATAAAACATATAGGGGTGATACAGTCAAATGACAAAATAAATAAAAATAAAATAAATAAATAAAAAATAAAGATGAAAATGAGAAACAGATAATTAAACTACCCATTTCTATCATTCCATAAAAAACTACCCACTCCTATAAATAACTTCCCACTTCCTATTAAAAAAAAAAAAATCAATTTTCACACACAGTGTGTGATGCCATCTAGTATATAGAAAAGAAAGGGAAAAAAAAAAAAACCAGCAATGCAACAAAAATCGACTGATATAACAAAAGAACACAACCATTGTTCAATTCAGATTATACACAAAGTACTTCAAAAGTTTTACATACAATTGAAAGTACCTTTAGTGGTAGCATTACATGCATCAATTGTCACATCCAGAGAGTTGACACCAACAATATCAACAGCTTGACCCTGAAGCTTCGCTTAGAAGTAGGCCTCATCAAAAAGCCCGCAGATCAAGTGGGCCGATGGAGTCCCGCTGGCCCGGCCCGACCAGTCAAAAAGTCCGCCATAGGCCCGGCCTAGTAGGTAGAGGGCCGGGCTTGGTTTAGGGGTATGAAACCCGGCCCGGCCCATAGGCTGGCCAGCTAAAAGCCCGCTAGGCCCGGCCCGTAAAAGCCCGCAAACAAAAAATATTATATAAATAACATAGAAACTGTTGTGCAGAACACCCAACTTTGATAAATTACTAGAAACTGGTCGGATAGAATTAGGAGCTGTACCCTATATGCACGGAAAGCCTCATGTGTCTAGTTTCTAAAGAATTTTACGGTTTGCTATTCCAACTTTTCCAGAAGGAGTTATGGCAATTTAAGTGAAGGCAGTTCAGGTTGAATGAGAATCTGCAACACAGAAACTGTTGTGCAGAACACCTAACTTCACTGAATTATTGGGAACTTCTCAATGGAACTAAGAGCTATACCTTATATGTATAGAAATCCCCATGTGTCTAGTTTTTGAAGAATTTTATGGTTTGCGATTCTGACTTTTCTAGAAGGAGTTATGGCAATTTAAGTGAAGGCAGTTCTGCTTGGACGGGAATCTGCAACATCTTTTACAAGTTCATGTCTAGAACCGAACTTTGCTGAATTACTGGGAATTGCTCGGATAGAATTAGGAGTTGTACCCTATATGCACAGAAAGCCCCATGTGTTTGGTTTATGAAGAATTTTACGGTTTGCAATTCTGACTTTTCTAGAAAGAATTATGGCAATTTAAGTGAAGGCAGTTCAGCTTGGACGGGAATCTGCAACATCTTTTACAAGTTCATGTCTAGAAGGCCCAGCACATATATTTGGAAATCTTCAGTGTGCCACATCATCATTATATGTGTGTGTGCTCTTTGTGTGAGTGTGAATTTGTTGTAATTTGGCTTATGGTGAAATTGGACGTTCTCATACTTTTATATAGAATATGTGCATATATATTCTACATGTCATGACTACGGTTGACTGATTCGATCGGATTCAAAAATATGGTGAAATTAGCTAAATTTTTTACCACACTGATAATTTATTATAATAATATCATCCAATGGTCGGTTTTTTTTTTTTTTTGAGAGAAATTCCATTTTATTTGAATTGATAGAGGTTGCCCTTTGGAGTGTATGATATATAAATATAGGTTTATAAGAGTAACTAAGTTTGACCTAGTTGATCGAATTCGAAACGAGAACCAAATTGGATGGATTTTCTACAACCACCATAAAACATTACAATCTCTCCATCGAGCGGTTGGTTTCTCCGAATTCATTTTTTATTTCATGGTTGTTTTAGAATGAATCTCAACAATTTAAATGCAATGTATAAGTCAATACAACTTTAGGAGGCAAATTGGTATAGGCCAACGCCTTTGTAATTAAAATTGAAGTTTTTATCTTATGTTCACTCACATCCATCGATTGAATATTTTACAGACGTGATGTGAAAAAATAAGCACGTTTCGTGGTCTTCATACCATCAGTCAACTAGGAAAACATACAAGTGACGACAGTTGACCAATTTGATCGGATTCAAAATTAAGGTGAAATTGGCTAAATTTTTTACTACACTCATAATTTATTGTAATAATCATATCCAACGGTTGGTTTTTCCATTTTCTTTGAATTGATAGAGGTTGCTCTTTAGAGTGTATATGATATAAACATAGGTTTATAAGAGTAACTAAGTTTGACCTAGTTAATCGAATTTGAAATGAGAACCAAATTCGCTGAAATTTTTACAACCACCATAAAACATTACAATCTCTCCATCGAGTGGTTAGTTTCTCCAAATTCATTTTCCACTTCATATTTGCTTTATAATGAACCTCAACAATTTAAATGCAATGTATAAGTTATACAACTTTAGGAGGCAAATTGGTATAGACTAACGTATTTGTAATTAAAATTGAAAATTTTATTTTATGTCCATCCATCGATGAAATATTTACAAACGTGATGTAAAAAAATAAGCACGTTTTGCGTTCGTCACGCCATCAGTCACCCAAAAAAACATACAAATGACTACGGTTGACCAATCCGATCGGGTTCGAAACTATGGTGAAATTGACTAAATTTTTAACCACACGCATAATTTATTGTAATAATCACATCCAACGGTCGGTTTTCCCATTTTCTTTGAATTGATAGATGTTGCTCTTTGAAATGTATGATATATAAATATAGATTTATAAAAAATTTGTGTCTTTAAATATTTATTATAAATAAAGCCCACAAGGCCCGTCCCAAAAAAGCCTGCAAGGCCCTGCCCGGCCAGGCCCAAAAAAGCCTGCAAGGCCCACTTTATATGAACGGGCTTGGATCCTTCGATTTACAATAAAGCCCGGCCCAGAATTATTTAAAAAAATAATAAGGTCCGGCCCAAGCCGGCTATGAATGGGCTGGGCCTGCCATTATTTAAAAATATAGTAAGGCCCGGCCCAAGCCTGTCTGGCTCCGCCTGTTGACGAGGCCTAATTACAAGTGTCCAAAAATTGCCAACTGCAAAAAATAAAGTAGATTCAAGATTAATACTAAATAATAACCGACTGGATTGTTAGTTTTATTTTGGCTAGGCACCACGAATTGGCTCAAAATTATTAGCACCTAACAATTTTTACCAAATACAAATGTGCAGGTTTCCGGGATGACTGGAAACAATGGCTTTGGGGTTCCATTTCCTCATTCAAATAGTTAATAACCGAATTTGGTCTTTGCAAAAGGTAAACAATTTCAAATGAAACACAAAATAGGAAAAGCAAACACCAAACAGAGAAAGCTGAAGCATTTCATTCCCTACACCAAAGTAATCTTTCTAAACTTGCACTACCAACTCTCTATCCTAAAGATTGAAAATTCTATCAAGTAAAGTATGTCTAAAGGTCTTAACAGCAAATTTGACTTCATCTTCTTTAGACTGAAACAACTTCTCTAAAAAGACTTTATTTCTCCATCACATAGGGAATTAGGTTTTTCTGTATAAATCCAAAAATCGAACCCCCCCCCCCCCCCCAAAAAAAAAAAAATCTCTTCGACTCCTAAATAACAATTAAAAATAAATAAATTGCTCTATCGAAATATGAAATAAAGAAGAGGCCTTTATTAACTTAGTTACAGAGCTTACCCAATTGGGCGAGAATCCATCGAAACTTTAGGCCTCCCACGCTTCCTGCAGGAACCATGGGCCTAGCCACAATGTCACCATAGGGTGGGACGTTGGCGCCATGCTCAAGTTCCCTTGAGATGGCGTCATGTCCTCTAGTTTTAGGGACATCAATCCTTGCAGGCACGTTTGCAGCAACTATGTGTGATCTCGTCACATTTGCGATATCAGAAAACGCATCAGGCATCGATTCTGCTACGTTCTGAAGATCGAGAATTCTCCGCACTTCAATTTCAGACTGTGCAGTTAGGGGATCAAGATGTGACAAGGTGGGGACAGACCACGACAATTTCTGTCATTCCTGTTGAACATTTATGTTCTTATCTCCCCCTAACGACGGGAAGACTGTCTCATCAAAGTGACAATCCGCAAATCTAGCGGTAAAGAGATCGCCTATCAAGGGTTCTAAGTAGCGGATAATAGTTGAATAATCATATCCAACATAAATGCCTAATCGTCTTTGAGGACCCATTTTTGGTGTACTGTGGCGGCGCAATTGGCACATAAACTGCACACTCAAATATGCGTAAGTGTGAGACATCAGGCTCATACCTATTTGGACCCAAAATGAGCATTTTGGCCTGACAAGGCATGTGTTGGAGAAATTGAGCCAATGCCAGTGGCTCAAGCTATATATTGTCGACAAGTTCGAAATATATATTTAGAGGCTAAATAAAGCCTACTATGGAAGCATGAAAAGTCAACTTTAGCACATTTTCCTACTTCGGCTAGGAGAAACCGAGCTAAACAAGGAAGGAGGGGAGGCAGACTAACCAAATGAAATCTAAATGAGCTGAAACTTTCCAGATTCATTCTAGACAGCCCAAGGATCATTTCTTATGAATAGTACCAGAGCTATTTTTGAGTGGAAGGCCTTCAAACAATCAGTCCAATTTTCTACAGAAGCAAAACTGGAAAACTGGACCTGTAAGAGGTCCAGCAGCATTTCCGGCCCAACCACATGGAAATAAATTCTGAAATTTTACCACAGTAATATACACTCATGGTGGATAATTTCATATGAAGAAGTCGAAGGCTCATTATGAAGTCTTGTTAGAGAAATAATTAAAGGAATAAAGGGGCAGAAACTGACCTAAAACCAGCTCAATATTCACATGTTCATGTTTCCTACCCACATGAAGAAAGCTAGATGCTTTTCTCTTTTTCCTTGGATATATTTTTCTTCTACAATCTCTTTAATAGATCATCATCACTTCCATGTTTCTGCACGTTCATGCTTTGCTTTCATTTCATCATTTCTCTATCTTTTCCATATTTTACAAATCACTTTCATACTCCACTTTCATTATTTTTCTTCCACTCATCATTTCACTCTTTTTTTTCTTCCCTATATAAACACCTTCTCCTCTCATTCTCAAAGACACATTCACAACAACAACATCTCTAAGATGATCTAAGTTCTCTCTAGAGCAACTCCTCTCCTTCTCTTTCTCTTACTGGTGATCACACTCCTAGTCCTAGCATTCCCAGAAGCCGACTTTCAGTGCCACCAAACCCTCTGTCAACGTACTTCGGTCCTAGTCTCCTCGGGAGCCGACGGTAGTGCCGCGACCACAACGGTTACAGAACCAGCCAAGCAAGGGTAACGCCCTAGCAACCCAGCCAAGCTAAAGTCACACTTTAGCAAGTTCTCAATACTTCCCGGTGATTTCGCTCTGCTCAATCTGCAATATTGAGTATCGACTTGTGAACAAGAAGAAACTTCAGCAAAGTCCTCACCACGAGGCACAAAGAATCCCACGACGAGGTTGGTGCTCTCCTCGTCCACAATCGCTCGACAGAAGTCAGGTCAAGGGACACCCTCGACGACCGCACCCGACGGTGCTGGCACGCCCGCGCAGAAAAGAGACTGTTGACCAGCTGCAACAAAATTGGAGCTAAACATTTTGGCACGCCCAGTGGGACTACATCAGAAGTTTTTTCTCTTGAAGCACATTCAACCACCGGGCTTCAAAACAAACATTTTGGCACACCCTGTGGGACTACACTAGAGTCTTTTTGCATTTGTTCGCCATCATTGAGATGCCAAGGGAAAATCTTTACCAAAAGAAATTCCTAAATTGAATAGATGGTCAATGTTGCCACCACTGGCGATACTGCCATTAATGATGAGTTTATGCCTATTCCCATCCCAGAGGGGGCAAGCATTGAGGAACAGCTCGCGATCATCATGGCCAACAGCGAGAGGCATAAAGAAAAGCGAGCCAGGGACATGGCCAGTTTGATCGCAAAAACAAAGCAGAGGTTTCGGGATTGGGACCTACAAATTGAGCAGAACGCTCGAGAAGTTGGAGAACAATTCCATAAGCCTTTCTTGAGCAGCGACAAACAGACCACTCAACATGCCGCGAACATCACATCTGAGTTCACGACCTTGGGCAAAGAAGGTTCTAGCTTGGCTACTCAAGTCAGTTCGCATCAAGACAAATTGGAACATCAAGAAGCTGCTCGCGAAGAGGTCATTTCTGAGACTAACTTGCCTATAGGTGGCAATCAACCTAAGGGTCTCACTGGTGAGTCACAGCCTTACACAGAGGCTGTGCATGGAAAAAGTCATCAACAAGATTGTTCTTCTGACAATACAATTGTCTCTGAACAAATATCTGATTTCTCCACTGATCAAGCCAAATATGTGGCTACTGATCAGATGCATGGGGGGCAAGATATGACCCATGATCATCCCTTTGATCAAGAGAAGTGGGCGACAGTTGGCGACAAAGCCGATCTTGGGACACCGTCATCTCCCAAATTACAATTGAAGATCATGCCTCGTCAACTAACAAAGATACTTGGGGGGCAAGATTACCTCTCTCACGAGCCAAATTCCTCCAAATTCTTTAACGCCAAGTATCTTTGTTCTTTTCCTACAAGCTCTCACAGGAGGGATTTTTACCCTACAAATTTTGATACATCGGAGCGTGGAATGAAGCATAGATGGCCTCCCCCATGGTCTTCTAGAGGTTAGCCAAACGTGTCATTGCTAGCTCCTTGCTTTTTTGTTAATTTCCTATCAGTTTTCAGTTGTTTTTTACCTTTATTTTCATAGTTAAAAAAAAAAAAAAAAAAATTGAATTTGGTAAGGGGTTGTGAATCATAATGGAATAGGTGAAGTCTCTTTTGTTAATATTGGTCTAAACTCCTTATTGGTGCCTAGTTCGATCAGGTCCCTTAAGGTCAAGGGTGACTTTTATTAACACTTGTTGAACTGTCTTCACACTTATGACCTTTCTCATCTTAGTAAGTATAGCCTATGTGAAATGGTGTCTAGAAAGGGGACAACGTTCATGACAGGTTCTTGAATCCAGAAGTGCGTGCAAATGGGCCTAAACCACTATATGTGGGAGTAGCTCATGCCAAAATGGATTCTGCCTCTCTTGTTCGCCCTCCCCCACCTGGCCATTTCAGTAAGGTTGCCCAAAGGATTTGAAAAGAAAATTTGTGTCTAGGCGACTATACTTGGGCCGCATGTCTAAACCTTGATTCACATTGTCTTATTGAATTTAGCTACTTATAAAAAAAAATATATAATAATAATAATAATAATAATAATAATAATAATAATAATAATAATAATAATAATAATAATAATAATAATAATAATAATAATAATAATAATAATAAAGGGTCATAAATACAACTCTTAGGGAACAATTCTTGTGTTCCGACACTCGCGAAGCCCATTCATGAAGGCCTGTTTTTGAGGCCCATAATCATTTCTTCGCTATGCCTAGCAACACTAGGGGGGCAACACTATACAATACTAAGCTCATTTAGTTTAAAAAAAAAAAAAAAAAAAAAGTCATAAATACAACTCTTCGGGGGCAATTCTAAGTGTCCCTACACTCGCGAAGCTACTAAGCCGAGTCAGCGGCTCAGGAAACTTTTTCCAGCTTTGCCCTCATAGGAAAGGCTGAGCTCAAGGGAAATGTAAGAGCCACCACCGTGACCACCACCTCCGTCGGAAATAGTCTTCATGTTGCCAAAGATGTCCTCACTGTGCATGGGAAACAGTGGAAGGGTTTTAACCTCCTGGTGATCTTCTCCTCGTTGTTCCATGATGGATCCACTAACATCAGCAGAACTAGTTGACCCAAAATTGAGATTAATGGATCCACCAACAAGCCCTGATCTTTGCTTGGGAACTTGAACATCTGAAGTGAGATTCTTCTTTTTCAGCTTCTCCCGAGCCCTTTGATTCTGGAACCAATAAAAGACGTTCTTGTTCTCGATCTGTCCGTACCATTTTAGCTGGAGAGTGATCCTCTGAACCTGCTCTACAGTGGGGGACTTAACTCCCTTGTCATCGTAAAGCTCCTTGAGGATTCTTATCTGATCTGTAGTAGGAAGCCACCTGGTGTTACTCTGCTTGCAATGCATGTTAGGACTACTCTCGGCGGCTTTGTTGCTTCCTTCATCCTCGGTTGGATGACGGTTTTGTGGTTCCATTGATGATGGATTAAAGAGAATGTGAGAATGGAAGAGTGATGATGATAAGTAATTAAGAAAGATTGATGTTGATGAAACGATTTTGGGATTGGAAATTTGGGTTTACAATATGGAGGAAGATATAGGCATCCAAATGTCCGCTCTTGGATGGACGGTCAAAGAGAAGAGTCAAGTGTCAGTAAAGCGTGATTAAAGTTGCCCTAAATTTCGGAAAAGAAGGAATTATTGGCGCGTGAGGGAACCGAACGGTTTTCGAGGATGTAACTATTCCATTTTCAATATTATCTTCTCACGGTGGAGTTTTCAACAGCTAATGCGAATTGAGTTGGGGCCAGCAAGTGGATCCAAAAGAAAATATTTTCTCAAAACCCTCGTCGCGAGGCTCTTTTTGACGCGGAACGTATTTTAAAAGTTCATATTATTTTTAATATGCAACTAGGGGGCCTATATTTAGGGCCTTGCGAGACACAATTATTGGCTTCTCACGGATATTTGAATATCAGGATAAGAAAATATTATTGTATTCATAAAGTGGATTTGCAGCCAAAAGCAGTACATTCATTACAAAGCCAAAAGTGGCTAGAATACAAAACAGGAATCTTCAGATATCTTCTGAATCTGTTCTCAAGTGGAAGCAGCTATGGAATCCAACGTCGGGTTGAGCCGCGCCATTATCTCAAGGAGGGCAGACTTCAGGGAAGGAAAAAGAGGAGTACCGGAGCCCCCGCGCCCCCTTTACATGGAAACGGCAGAGGAATACAACATAGGCTTGGCCAACGCCAGTATCCATGAGAAGGGGAGACACCTGTAAAAGAAAATGGAGCCTCTAAGCCCCCTCAATTGGAAGCAGCTATGGAATCCAACGCCGGGTTGAGCCGCGCCATTATCTCCTGGAGGGGCAGAGAGTGAAGGAACCGAATATCAGCTTGAGTCTCTGCACCCCCTCTAGCCTTAGTAACCACCATTAGCTGGACGTGAAGTACAGGAACAGCCATTCTGTAGCTTGAACCCATTCCTTCAAAGAGTCCATCCCTTCTCATCCCTCCAAGATTCTATCAAGAAGAGAAAGGGGGAGAAGGAGGTGAGAACCAAGCCCCTTCCATCTAGAGGGCACAACACGAGCCGGGTCCAGAAGGAAGGAAACAGAGGAGGAAAGACGAACCTCAATTTAGCTTCCCTCCCTTCCCCGATTTGCTCCAAGTGGGGGATCCTAATAAAGATGATCTCGCATGATCGTGGATCTCACACTCGGAGCCCCCTCGTGTTTCTAAACCAATCTGAAGTCTGGCATTGTTGTTGCAA
Source organism: Rosa chinensis (assembly GCF_002994745.2). NCBI lineage: Eukaryota > Viridiplantae > Streptophyta > Magnoliopsida > Rosales > Rosaceae > Rosa > Rosa chinensis. The sequence goes on from NC_037088.1 coordinate 40,453,101, forward strand.
GATTTCAGAAAGGAGAAACAAGGGGTTGCCTAAGATTACGCCATAAGGCCTAACCCAGGCTTAAGATTACGCCATAAAACCTAAAATTTAGAGGCTAAAGGTCATTTCATGAGGGGAAGATTTGTGAAGAAGGAGAAAGAGAAGCAAGGACTGAAAGGCCATTTCTTGAATGTTTCAGAAAATTTGTTGTGAGTATTCCTTGCTCAAAATACAACTATTTAAAGGGACTTCAGGAAAATCTCCACCCTTGGATGGATGGTTAAAGAGTCAAACCGATGTCAGTAAATCGAGATTAGTGATTCCAAATCTCGGGAAAAAAGGGACTGGTAGCATGTGAGGAGCGGTTTTTGAGGAGTTAGCTATTAAAAGAAGGGATTATTGGCATTTGAGGAGACCGACCGGTTTATGAGGGGGCCTACAAAGATTGGCCTGCAAAGCTCAATTTCAAACAAAGTTCCTCCACGTGGCGTTTCACCTCAATAGCACCAGCTTCGGCTCAATAGCACCAGCTTCGGCCTGAGTGGCCCGATCTCTGATATGGGCCAGGTTGCGGCCCATTTCTTCAGAAGCAGCCAAAGGTTCATCGAGTTGAGCTTTTTCTGCAACAATCTCATTCTCAACAAAGGCTAAACGGGCTTGGAGATCCTCGATCCGAAGTTTGAAGTCGGACCTTTGGATTTGTAGTTCCCGCAGGCGGATGGCTCGCTCATTTAAAATACCGCGGGGGATGTCCATTTCTTGGGAAAGACTATTCAAAGTCTCTTGAGCATCCCGAGCCTGGGTGTTCGCGGCCGATTGACGTCGGCGGGCCATATCAAGTTCATTCAACAGATCATTAATAGCACTAAATTGCTGCAGGGTCAATACCTTCTCCTGGCAAAGATACCTTAGGGCTTCTAAGACTCGCGGGAGAATGTCAGTCTCTAATACCTGAGGACCCAGATGTTCGCGAAGCACCATTTTAGCCTCATCCACAGCAGAAGGAGGAGTTACCTCCAACACCCTCATCAATCTCTCAAATCTGGTAGGAGGAGGAGGCGGCAGAGGCGCTACAGGATCACGAACCACCAATGCAGAAGGATGGACAGCTTCCTCAGTTTCTTCATCTTCAACAGGTTGGTCTGTCCCTTCAGCCTCAGGAGAATCTGGAAACTCAACTCACGGCTCACCATGGGTAAGTGGAGCAGATTCAAGCACAGAGCCCTCAGCTTCGACGGTTGTCTCATTTGTTTGCGAGACTTGGGGGGCACCACCACCGTTAGTATCATTTTCCATCTCTGGGGCGACTGTCCCGTCGATAAGACCAGCAGGATTTGCAGCCACCTCCTCGGTACAAACAGAATCCTAGTCAGGTTCAGAAATGTCAGAGAGCAGGGTTGGATCTAAAGGGAAATGGAAAGTATTGGACAAACAGTGGCTTACCTCTCGAGCTGTCGGGTCGATATCTGGTACGTGGTCACCAAGAGGAAGAGGCCCCGCCTCAATCACCTCTTGAACCTCTAGTGCCACGAGAATCTCTGTCGTCATCAGTTCCTCATAAGCAGCAGAAGTCTCAGAGTGGCTTTCCACGCTTTCATCCTCCGAGGAGTCGTCATCAGAGATCGTTATTAAAATGGTAGGACCTTGCAGATGCTCTGTAGTGGGAGATGGGAGAGGTGCCGCAGGGTTAGTTGATGCTTGAACTAGCGAGATAATTGGCTCTTCTGCAGTGGCTGAGGGTCCAGCCTCGCTCAGGCGAGAGGGATCAATGGTCCTTTGACGGACCTGTCAAAAGATACATAGTGAAAATGCTGCCCAGATTTCAAAATTTAAATAGGATAAGACGGGGTCGGAGTTTACCAGTCGCATTCCCAGAGGTTCATCATCTTCAAAATTCTCTTTGACGAATTGAGCTCGATCGCGTTTGCAAGCAAATACAGCAGTGGCCTGTACGAGAAAAGAGTCATAACTCAAGAGGGGGGGGGGGGGGAAGCACCAAATATACAAGTTTGGGATCGTTCTTAACCAAATTACCTCAGCAGGATCTTCATCATGCGAAGACTCTCCCTCAGAAGTCTCCTCTGCTATTGCCTTTTGTTTCTCGGCCTGAACAGAGGCTGTCCTGCTCTGGGTAGTTTGCTGCAAAACACACTCAGGAATAAGAGTGGGAAAATCAACACAAGGAAATGGAATGGTGAAGAAAGACAAAAACTTACTATTGCCCTAGGCTCGTGGATTTGTATCCCTGGACGCAATGAGCGAGAAGGTAGAATAGGTCGCGGGGGTTGTTCTACAGGTTTGGAGAACCGCTCAAGAATCTCGCGGTCCTCCGGACCAGGGCTACTCATGCCACGAAAGATCAGGACGAAGAGTTCGTCATGTGGCAGGTCCCAACAGTTCACTGACACTTCTTTCCACCAATCAGCATAGTCATCATCGACATCGTTGAGGGGGTATAGCGCTCTGACCCAAGGGGGAATCACTATCAAAGTAAACTGACTCTGAAAGGGGGCAGACCCAGGTGGCGTTAATCTCCGCCAAGAAGTGTAGTAATTGGCAGAATCAACCAGAGGCCAGGGTACCAACTGGGCCAACCCAAATTGGCGAGCAAAGTGGTTAGGGGCGTAGAGCTCGTAACTTACGCGATCAGTGGCAAGACGAATATCCAAGCAGGAGATGGCGCGACGAAGGGCCAGGAGGGCTCTTTCACTATGATCCCGTCCACTGGGCAGAAAGCCATCATCAAGGGGAGGAGGGAAACGCCTAGAAAGGACTATTTTTGGGTCCGGCATCTCTCCCAGCAAGTACAAATAAATAAAACACTCGGAGTAGGGTGGAGCTCGATACCTTACATTGTGGCAAAGCCAGTTCCCCAAAAGGGAATCAACTGGAGGTTCCTTTGGAATATCACCGCGACGGAAGAGAGTGAAATAAATCTGCAGCCAAAAGGCAAGGATCCAGAAGGGACCACTAATGTCGGTATCAAATGGGCGCATTACGGCTCTATAAAGGGAGCGATATAATGCACCCAATACAGGTTGCCCATGGCCAATGCAAATACCATTGTAGAGAGCAGTGGCCAGAGAATTCCAGGGCCCAGTAGGTTTGTTGGAAGAAGTGCAAAAGATAAATTTGCAAAGCCAGAATTCCAGGAATGCGATACCTCCTGTATGGTCTCGCTGGGTGCAGTAATAGTCGCGCCAGAATGGGTAGGATTTGCTGTAATGCCCTCGACCAGCCATATCCATTCTCAAAGGAAATTGAATGCCATCAAATTGACCATGCACATAGGGGTCAAAATCAATAGGCAACCCCGTGATGGTAAGAACATCCAGCAAAGTTATGCTCATTTGCCCAAACCGGAAATCGAATGTATTGCTGGAGGTGTTCCAGAAGCAAAGAGCGGCGGCTAGCGGTCCAGGGCTAGTATTATAGGGCAGACAGAAGCATAAATCGATGGTTTGGGTGATACCCACCGCGTCCCATCGGGCCAAATCTCTCGCTCGGACCTCCTGATACCAAACCTTTTCCTCGGGAGTGACAGTAGGCCAGAAGCCCACTTTCCTTCTTGGTCCCTAACTGCTAAAATCACCAGGCACTTGCTGAAGAGCCGCTATGGGACGGCGGATGGGAAGCCCATAATAGGCCATAACATCATCTGGCAAACGATCGCGAGGTGTGGGACCCAGACTCGCTTGACTATCACCGCCACCAAAGCCCATCAGTCGGCTTCTCTCCTCTCCGGTCTGACGTCTACATCGAATACTCATGTTAGTCCGCCAGTTGAATGCGGCTTTCTCAGTGATTTCATCTGCCTGATCGATAACGAATGGTTTCTTGGATGCCATTTCTAGGTCGCAAGGATTACTTCTCCATTACACCTCGATTTATAGCTCAGATATTTTGGAGATTAATTATTAGTTGGGCCAGTGAGTGGCCCTGGTTGATAATTAATGAGTCATTATTTCATCTTGAGAATCGCATCTAAGGCGACAGTGAAGATATTTCTCCATTACACCTCGATTTATAGCTCAGATATTTTGGAGATTAATTTATTAGTTGGGCCAGTGAGTGGCCCTGGTTGATAATTAATGAGTCATTATTTCATCTTGAGAATCGCATTTAAGGCGACAGTGAAGATATTCCACCTTTTCTTACCACGGCAGGGCCAGCATAGCGGCCTGATGTTTTTTAATTAAAACATGATTAAAACCGATGCGGTTTTAGATGCTAAAGTTGCAGCAAGTATGGTGGTTTCACTTGGTCACACGTCATGATGTCGATAGCCATGATCCAATCATCCTCTTCGGCATAAGACTCGCGAAGGATTAAATGACAGCAAACAGTTTGCTATTTTGCATCTTATGTCGCCAAGTACTATAGGCTTTGATCAAGCCAGGAAAGCGGCTACAACCCCTACATTTGAGAAAATCAATAGAGAGCCAGCAAACAAGGCAGATACTTGTTGCTATACACATGGCGAAGCAACCACCAAGGAAGAGAAGGATCCTCATTCGCGATCAAAAGCAGTCTCCTTCGCATGAGGGGCACACTAAAGTTCTGATCTCCTACAACCTGCCCAAGTTCACCAATTCACTACATACCAAACATCAGATACATAGGGGCAATAAAGTTGGCAAAGGAAGCGTCAGTTCATGACAAAGGCAATTCAGTAGTGGCATTCAAGCTTTATGGCCTATTTAGAGGCCTATATGAAATCAGTCAAGCAATTTCAAGCCAATAAAAGTGGCTTTGGAACAACGACTTTGAAGCAACAACATTATAAGAGTGGTACTGATTCAAGACCTCTTCAGTCAAGACGAAGACCTTTTGACTTCGAGGTCTGGGGGGCAATGTTTGGACCCAAAATGAGCATTTTGGCCTGACAAGGCATGTGTTGGAGAAATTGAGCCAATGCCAGTGGCTCAAGCTATATATTGTCGACAAGTTCGAAATATATATTTAGAGGCTAAATAAAGCCTACTATGGAAGCATGAAAAGTCAACTTTAGCACATTTTCCTACTTCGGCTAGGAGAAACCGAGCTAAACAAGGAAGGAGGGGAGGCAGACTAACCAAATGAAATCTAAATGAGCTGAAACTTTCCAGATTCATTCTAGACAGCCCAAGGATCATTTCTTATGAATAGTACCAGAGCTATTTTTGAGTGGAAGGCCTTCAAACAATTAGTCCAATTTTCTACAGAAGCAAAACTTGAAAACTGGACCTGTAAGAGGTCCAGCAGCATTTCCGGCCCAACCACATGGAAATAAATTCTGAAATTTTACCACAGTAATCTACACTCATGGTGGATAATTTCATATGAAGAAGTCGAAGGCTCATTATGAAGTCTTGTTGGAGAAATAATTGAAGGAATAAAGGGGCAGAAACTGACCTAAAACCAGCTCAATATTCACATGTTCATGTTTCCTACCCACATGAAGAAAGCTAGATGCTTTTCTCTTTTTCCTTGGATATATTTTTCTTCTACAATCTCTTTAATAGATCATCATCACTTCCATGTTTCTGCACCTTCATGCTTTGCTTTCATTTCATCATTTCTCTATCTTTTCCATATTTTACAAATCACTTTCATACTCCACTTTCATTATTTTTCTTCCACTCATCATTTCACTCTTTTTTTTATTCCCTATATAAACACCTTCTCCTCTCATTCTCAAAGACACATTCACAACAACAACATCTCTAAGATGATCTAAGTTCTCTCTAGAGCAACTCCTCTCCTTCTCTTTCTCTTACTGGTGATCACACTCCTAGTCCTAGTCTTCCCAGAAGCCGACTTTCAGTGCCACCAAACCCTCTGTCAAAGTACTTCGGTCCTAGTCTCCTCGGGAGCCGACGGTAGTGCCGCGACCACAACGGTTACAGAACCAGCCAAGCAAGGGTAACGCCCTAGCAACCCAGCCAAGCTAAAGTCACGCTTTAGCAAGTTCTCAATACTTCCCCGTGATTTCGCTCTGCTCAATCTGCAATATTGAGTATCGACTTGTGAACAAGAAGAAACTTCAGCAAAGTCCTCACCACAAGGCACAAAGAATCCCACGACGAGGTTGGTGCTCTCCTCGTCCACAATCGCTCGACAGAAGTCAGGTCAAGGGACACCCCCGACGACCGCACCCGACGGTGCTGGCACGCCTGCGCAGAAAAGAGACTGTTGACCAGCTGCAACAAAATTGGAGCCAAACAATACCCAATCACCATCTGGGACGTAGAAAATGGTTGAGTGGCAGTGGACCTCAAACGAATAAGCACAGCTGCATACAATATTGCATAGCCCCAAGCAGAAATAGGGAGATTGGTGCGCATTATCAATGCTCTAGCAACCATTTGTAGTCGTTTAATGGCAGCTTATGCGAGACCATTTTGGGTGAGAACATGAGAAACTGGATGTTCAACTTCAATCCTAATGGACATGCAATAATCATCAAAAGTTTTTGATGTAAATTCCCCAGCATTGTCTAGTCATATAGACTTAATAGGATGATCAGGGTGGTGAGCCCTTAACTTAATAATTTGTGTGAGGAGTTTAGCAAATGCAGCGTTCTTGGTGGACAAAAGTATGACATGTGACCAGCGTGTCGATACATCAACCAACAGCTTAAAATATCTAAATGGTCCGCAAGGTGGTTGAATAGGTCCACAAATATCACCTTGGATTCTTTGCAAGAATGGTATGTTTTCTTTGGTGTCCTTTGTATAGGATGGTCTCGATCCTAATTTTGCTAAAGAGTAGGCTTTCCAGAACGAATGATAGGCTATAGAAGCAACTAATGAGGATTTTGGTTGAGCCATGATGTCCCAAATGGTCATGCCAAAGCCTATATGTGTTAGAATCCCATAAATCATCTCTCATAACTTGATTGGATTTAATGATTCGAATAGTGGTTGCATACAACCCACTTGATCGACACATAAGTTTCTCTAAGACTCTTTTAAGTCCGTAGTCATTAGAGGTGATGCAAAGGAACTCTTGTCCATTCTCACAATGTGTTTCCACATGAAAACCATTTGCTCTTATATCTTTAAAGCAATAAAGTTCAAAAAATATGTCCACGACATGAGATCAAATAAATCGATACTTTATTAATAAAACAGCCAATGATTACATCAAAGTTTCTTGACCAAAATCTAATCCAAAAATAAAAATCAAATATAGACAAATTGTAGTCACTCAATCCGTTTGGTAACTCCAATTTGGTTGTGACCAGGTAAGGTAAGGTGAGATTTTGGTGGAGCAATGCTCACTTTTAAAACCGTTCTCTCAGTTCAAACCTTTCTTAGACATCACAATTAATCTTGGACGAGCCTAGTGAGAAAAGTTAATACAAAATATCATTGATTGATTTGAGGCATATTTGTCATCATATAATTCTTGGAAAATAAAAGACTATTCTAAATAAAAATCTGCAGTATTCTGTCTTCATCGCCAGATTTAAAGTCTTTTTGAACTCGATGTCTTGATCACCATGATGCGGCTGCCTTCTTAGGTACATTGCAAATTCAGGTCCATTGATTAGACGTTCCATATCAGAAATGGACACCATGAAAAGGATTCTCCCTTGATTGAGGCACATTAGCGCAATGTGCATGGTCCCTAGGACCGGTGGCGTTGGAAACTGATGACCATGGCCAACGTTGGCTCCATGGTTTCTAACCCTTCGTCCCTCAAAGTCACGCCTCCTACAGTCGTGTGATTGTCGCCTTGGACGATTACCTTCATGAGCATTTTGATCGTATGGATCATGACGTCGATGACTACTTTATCTAGCCATAGGACGATGCTCTTGCTGGGCTATCTTGAAGCCTATCAAATTCTCTTTTCACAAGCTCGTTGCCATGTCTTTCAGCAGTGGCCATAGCTTCAATAAGTTGTTGACAACTTGTGATCCGTCTTGCATTTATATGAATCCGAAATAAATCAGAGGACCTCATAGCATAGACAGGGAAGTTAATGAGGGTTTTCTCAATCAATTGGTCTTCTGTGATCGTCTTTCCACAGAGACGCATCGTTGTTTTGATGCGATGAGCTTTTGAATAAAATTGCATGACTATGTCAAATTCAGAGAAGCGAATATCATTCCATTCTGCTTCTAGATTCGGAAGGATGGAGTCACGAACATTGCCATATCGTTCAGGAAGCTCTTACCAAAGCTTTATAGCGCTATCCTCATTACTGGAGGTCACCATCCATGTGACGTTTAATTAGGACAAGTGCCCTGGAGTTATCGATCTTAGTTTGAGGGTCTTGAGCCATTCCATTAGAACAAAGCTCTTGGATTGTATGCAACAAATCTCGGGCAGTAAGGTGGATCTTGATGTGAATGGCCCATTCTAAATACCTTTTGCCTGCATAATCCAATGGAACAAAATTGAGTTTGTTCACGTTCAACATCCTGAAAGATGGAAACAAGAACAAGTTAGTTTCGGAGTCAATGCTTCCACGAAAACTAGTAATAAGATTTCCGAGCTATGCTACCAAGAAATCAATTTCCAAGAATATTTGGATTAGACCGAACGATGATGTTTATATGGTCATAAATCGATGCTTATGGACGCTCTTAGTCCAAAGCTTTATGAACACTCTTAATCCGTAATATTTCGATGCTCACGAACACTCTTAGTTCGTGGTTTACGAACGCTCTTAGTTCGTATAGCGTGAATCCCCAAGGTTCTGCTTTTTAAAGAATCGAACCCACGTTATAAGAAAGGTGAGATGTAGAAGAAGGGAGGTTGCAAGTCCCCGAGAAAAAGAAGAAGAAAGTAAATTTCAGAAAGCAGAAACTTTAATATTAAAACTTACTTGTTAATTTGGAGCTTGAAACCTTGCAATATATTGTAAACTTGAACTTGGAAGTTTGGTAATTGGTAGGATAACCTTAGGTGGCTCGGTGGCTTGTAGGTTGCGGCCTTGTAGTTGTTTGCCGAAGGTTGAGAGGCTGAGTGCAGCCTCTTGGTGCCGGAGGATGATTGCGGTGTGGGGAATGCGTGCGGCGCGGATGAGGGGAGGCATGCGGCAGGCACGGTGGCTGCAGGGGCAATAGGTGTGCGGTACGTAGGACTGCAGGGGTAGCAGATGGTAGGGCTAGCGTGGGCTAGGTGCAAGCAAAGTTCACGATGAAGAGTTTTGGTTTTGTGGTTAGGGCTCGTGCTTATAACGTGTTTAAGAATGAGAGATTTGAGAGAGATTGATGAGAGAATTGTGTATTCCATCATTGAGAATAGGAGCCCTATATATGGGGATTACAAAGTACATGTTCTAATGACACAAGGAAAACTATTCCGAATAGGACTAGGAATTCTAGAAACTTCTCTCTTATCACAATCATAGAACTAATCCTAGTTTGATAAGGCACACAAAAGTCGATTTCCTTCATATATAAGCACTGGCGTAACTCCATAATATAAATGTTATCCTGGCTGGTAATTTTGTTCTACACTCTTAGGTTCTTAGCTGTATATGGAAGTCCAAAATGTTATGAATTGCTATTTATAGACGAGTAAGAGAAGTTTTCTAAATAATCAATTCGCTAAAATACCAACTTTCTAACATCTAACACTAGTCCAGATCTTTACAAATAAAAGACAAAACACCACTAGTCCAGACTGACCGCTATGCTTGCTCAAAAGTCAAGAGCATTCATAAATTTGGACTTTAGTTGGACCATTAATAACAATAAAGACATGCAACTAGAATTTTATTTTTGTGACTTGCAGAGCAGGCAAGAACTATCAAGTCATTAACAGGGTCTCTTAACTTGATCCAGTGTGTTGTTGGTTGTTGTGGTCTGTGTGGTTGTACGTAGTTTAGTTTTCATCTTGTGATATTGGTCCCAGAAAAGAAGGCCGCATGTAGTTTAGTTAAGCAAGTGGCGTAGTAATTAAACTTGTTGACTACTCTTAAGTATTGTTCTCTGGAACTTCATTACATTTTGATGAAGACATGTATGTAACCAAATAATAATCAGTGCATCCCTGAACATCGTTGGTCGATCTGTGTGGTTGTAAATTATGTGTACATCGGTTAATTTTGGTCAGATTTATTGTTTTACAATTTGCATTCTGATGTTAATTTTAACTAGTAGAATGAATAATCATGCTTCAGAGGCTGTAAATCTAGAGGGTAATATGTTTGTCAATCATATTAACTGATCGATCTATCTTTTTGGTAGCCATAGCTTGTTCATTATATAGCCAAATCGTTTACTGCCGGTACAGTACGTAGTATTTGTTATCTCATTCACACAAAATTATACAAAGAAATGTTCTGCAAATCCATATAGCTCTCTCTGGTCTTAATATAGCTTGTAGTTGGCCTACACTGTCACCTATATATTAAGCATCAATGTAAATCATTTGAATCAAGAGGAGAGTTAATAGGTTTGAGTGTATTGGGGATTTGGGTAGAGAGAGTTGTTCATAAACTCTAATTGTATGTTTCTCCAAATTGATCATAGTGGAATATCTTGTCAGCTCCGAAAGTGGATGTAGCTCAATCACAACGATTGAGTGAACCGCTCTAAATCTTAATGTTCTTTGTGGTTTGTTTATTGGTTGCTTTCTTTTACTTTGTTTGTACGTTACTCTAGAATTCATATCAATACCAATTTGTTACGCTTCCGCACAACACCGCATCCACTTGGATAGTTGACCATACAATTTATTTTTGGTAAGGTCCAACCACCTCAAGTTTTGTTGATGTCTTAGAAAATTTGGAAACTGTACTAAAAATGTAATCAGACAACACGCATCAAACGACAAAATGCTTATTTTCTGTTGTGTGATTTTTTTAAATGACATATAAATTAATGTATTGTCTGAATACACATGAAAACCGTGCTTGTTTCATTTTAGATATATGATCACATTCAGACAACACTTATAAGTGTCTAAAATATGGAGATATTTCTTCTCTAACTATAGCAGAAAATTTGAAATTCCCTCCAACTACATTATGTCATTTTTCTCTAAAAGTGCCCAAACTTTTAGCTGTAGTGAATGGGGATGATGACATTCAGACAGCATATTTAAGAAAATTATGTCGTTTTAAATTGGGAAGTTAAATTTTTTTTTTTTTTTCCTCTGGGCATCACAACTGAGCTTCGTCGAAATTGATGGCACCGAGTTGAAGGACCGGCACATAAACGTCATTTCAAATCTGGATCTGGAGATGGGTCGGGATTTAGGGCTCATCTAGTTGGGAAAATCGATTTCACTATTCTCTTCTGGTCATCTGAAGTTTGGGTTCATGGAAGGGACGGCGCGTCGGAACGGAACCATAGGCGGGGATCTTTTAACGATGACTGGGAGTCTGATGACTCAAATAGTGTCCGACATGGTGACTGCCATCGTCATCCCAGTCCACAGCTCCGAGAAAGCTTAGGTGAGGGACGGTAAGTAAGATTCAAGAATTTGGGGATTTCTTTTATGTTTAGGGTTACAATTTTCAATTCAATGACTCCATTTTGTTTCAAAGGAAGGTTGGATTAGAGGTTATGTGGTTTGTAGGCATAGGAGAGGGAATCGTTATCTCTCCTCACCGGGTACTACTGCCCTCTCCAACTTTGTCAAATTTCATTTTGAACCTCATCATTTTCGAACAATTACTTCATTTGATTTCAATTTCGGACTTGTGTTTCATAGGCTCGCTGTTTGTAATTGTTCCATCCTGCATCTTGTTTTCATAAGCGTATATTATTTGGGTTGTGACATTCATGGAAATTGTCTACTTTTGATGCAGTTTGTCATGGAAGCTTGGAGAATAATGAATGAGAGAGAGATTAGTCTGAATAGCATTTGCTCCTCGCTTATGGTGCAAGCTCTACACCTCTATGTAATTGAGGATACTTGGAGGAGGCATGATTTATACTATAAGAGCAAGTTCACCCTTAGGTCACCAGGTCACCTACTATTAACTGTTTTTTAGTGTATATTTTCATTCTCTGGGTCACAAAATACACTGTGTCCGTGACCCAGGGCACGAAATACACTGTGCAGATCACCATGGTGACCCAAAACACTGTACAGGATGACCCAGGGCACGAAATACACTGTGCCCGTGACCCAAAGGGTGAAATTAACACTAAAAAGTAGTGAATAATTGGTGATTTGGTGACCCAATGGGTGAACTTGCTCTAAAACTAGACAGCATTATCTAGTTAGCCGAGTCAGTTGGTAATAGTAAAGTTATCTTGTATGAATGCTCTAATACGTACTATAGTAATCGAACGATCAGTGCCACCATATTTACACCAGCTTTCACTGTCAACCTTTGCTATGATGTTTTGTAAGGGGATCAAAAGATCAGTTTCAATTTCTAACGCAGGCCCCGATGATGGTATATGAGTTTCCAATGGATAAGTGCGGAAATAATATTTGATTTCCCCTAGATAATGAGAAAGATGTTGTTTTATTTATGAATTTGTTTTTGGTGACGCTTGTGTGATGCTACTTTTGAATTTTTGAAATGCCTAGATTTAATTTTAAAAATTTATTTTCACATCAATTTAGGAATGGGAGATTAAAAAAAAAAAAAACTCATGTTATTTGTACTGTTTAATCCCAATGTTGATGCTTCTGAATAACCATAGGCTATCTTTTCTTTCCCTCGATGATAGTGATATGACTAGCTGTCCATGTACATCTTAATCATAAATCTCTAGATATTGAAATAGCTGTTCGTTCCTGTTGTGTTTTGTGTACAGGTGTGCAAAACAAGATTGTTTATGAGGCGATATGACGTCATTGATGTTATTGTAACTAACGAGAGAACATCTTTTTTATATTTAGTATAATGTTTGAAGAGTAATAACTTGCTACTTTCCTTGATTCATTGTTCAATTTCTCTGTCACCTTGTGCTCCACTGCTCCTTGCTCTCCTATACTGGTCTCATTCTAACAAAAGATAGGCATAATCTTACTTTAACAATCTGTTGATTCAAAACCATCCCATCCCATCCCATCCCATCCCAGTATTTTAAAATCAATATTATATCTTCAATTGATGTTTCCCTTTCAGGTCAATTGCTCACAATGCATTCTCCGCGCCCATTCCCAAGGAATATGCTGCAAGACATAAACTATCGCGGAACTAACATCAACTATTTAGTCTATCTTGTGTGAAAGCATCAATCAAGTTACAGATTGTGGAAAAATGAGAAAACTGATAACAATAAAAATGCATTAGAATCTATAGAAACTTGGTACAATTGTTTTTCAGTTGTGAAATAAATCTACTCATTGCCAAACTGCCTGAGTGGTGACAACTAATGCATGATCCTAGGGGCTGAAACATGTCTAAAACTTAGAAATATATCCATTGGAATCTGAAACATAATCAAAATATGTGAATTCTTAGAAAATATGGGAATTCTTTGATGTTACAGGATCCTAAATTTAGAAAGCGTTGTTCAATGGCTTTCTTTAGCTTTTCCTTGATATTTTCCCCCTTCTCAAGTTCAGGGTTATCCTGGAAAGTACGGAATCCGGCATTAACTAGGGCTGTATAGAGGTGATCTGCAAAAGTCCTGCGAGTGTCTTCTCATCAGAAGCTCAAGAACACGTCATGACGAAATCGAGAAGCAGACGTAGTGGGAAAGGAGGCTCCTTGAGCTCTAACAAGAGCCATCGTGATTGAAGGAATGAACAAAACTTTCTGATTCCTCAACCAAGTAGAAAAGAAGGCTCGATTGATTCTCTGCCTTCATTTCCTGCATCTCACACCAAATCAGCCTCTGTTTCGCATTTGCAAATTGCAATAATAAAAAATCAAACTTTATGCTCATTGGGATAATGGCTCTTACCAATTTAGGATTTTTTCGCCCAAATCCAAAAGTCCAATCACTCAACTCCTCACGCATGAACCTGAAAAGTTGACCAAAAATTGTATCCAAGTAATCTAGATAAAGAAGAAACCTTTAAATAAATGTTGTATCTGGGAGCTTTACCCGCCAAGAATCCACTCCTCTTCAACCTCCAATTAGGGCTCTGTAATCCCAAACAGACCATTCCGTCAAGGTTTGTCATTTCCATAAGGGCCCAAACATTGAAAATAGGGCGTGGACATGGGCTCCACCAAACTGTGCAGGAACATCTTAGCCCAACTATTGGTTTTCGTATTACAACCAAATGAGTCCAACCTTTGGACTCATGGTTTTCGATGATGATTGGTTTGGTTGAAACTGATTACATGCGAGTATAATTTCAGGACACACTCCAGGAATGTGTGTCCTGCTGTGAGTTTACCAAAACAGTGCCGCTACATTCTCTTAAGTTTTCTACTTATAGTTAGCAAAAAATTGTCCCGGAAATTTGATGAACACTCTGCTGTGTGCAGAAGAATGCTTCATATGTAATGTACCTACTTAAAAAGTCTGTACAATGTTGAAAATGTTCCACCAATGATGGAAAATTGATTAACAAGCAGAAGAAACAAGAGTCCACTAGTGTCTATCTATAACTAATAGAAAGATGCTACAAACTGGAAACTGCCTCTTTGTACTGCTGCAATGTCTGCTCCTCTGAAATTAAAGCCTTTTTGACAAACTCCCAACATCGATGCAAATAGTTCCTCCAGCTAAGTAAGATATATATGCAATAATTGATTGACCCGGAAGCTGGAAAAAATCTTACAGGTCCAGTTAGGGGAGACTGTTGGTGCTCATGTTATCGTTTGCAAGCCCACAAGCAGCACTGACATTTCAGTTGATGAATTTATAGCACCTGAGATAATAGAGAAGTGCGACATTAAGGTCATAGATTTAAAATAAAATAAAAATTAAAATAAAAAATCACTTCAAATCTATGGAAGTAAACCACCTTCAGACTTTCAGAGGCAGGCTGGCAGCATTGCATAAGATCAAGAGTCTAGAAGCTTTGATTACAAGTGGTTCCAAAAGGTTGGCACATGCAAATGGAAAATAGAAATTCAGTACAAGTACGCACTTTGTCCATCTGCAGCCAACGTTAGGAAGAATTAGCATACAGAATTCACAGCATATATAAAATGAAACAGAGCATAATGGCCAAGTTACAAGAAACTAATCCAATAGCTCTTAACTAATGGCATTCATACATCCAAATTTTTGTAGAAAACCTCTGAAATAGAAGATGCTTCACTGTCAATCAGCCATGAGAACTTTCTTAGCCCCAACACTAAACACTTCAGTCTAAACATAGAAACCCAATGTATGGATAACAATGACAGGAAATCAGTAGAGTTTGTGGACCAATTGGAACTAGAATGCGATTATTTATTTGTATTTAACACAATGTCCTTTTCTTTTTTTTAACATGAATTAATCAGCACCCTAAATACATGCCTTGAATAAAACTTATCAATGGACTGATATGGAAGGGAAAGGATCTTTCAGGCAAGTAAGCACAGTTCATATCAATCAAAGTGCTATTTTGGTCATGTGTTGTGTGTTGCCATATATGGACATCAAGTTTCTTTGCTGATTAATGTAATTCCACTGGTATAATAGAGGAGCCACAATGTTTTGAGGCAACTGATTCTCCATTTTCATATACTGCAAAAGTACGGAAGGAAAGAACCATAAGGAAGTTTGTAACCAACGAAAAAAAAAAAAAATTACCTTCAGTGGCAGCACTGTAACTGGGAGTAATTCACATCTCTCTCTTCATCTTTCCAAAATGCAGGGCCTAAGGCTAAAGATCAAATGAAACAAGCAATGACCTGTAATTAAGACCATTAATTCTTCATTTCCATATTTTTCCCAAAAAGAAGAGTGATGGAAAGGCTATTTTTCCCAAAAAGAATAGTGATGGAAAGATTAACTAATAAGCAGTGGAAATTTACCAAAAAAAAAAGCCAACATTACATATGTAAGCATGCATATAATTGTATTTGCATCATCACCTCATAAATCATCAATGTATAACATATCAGTACATGTAAATGGAAGTAGAAATGTAATATTGGCAGATAAGCTTTTAACAAGCACATGCTTAATTCATTTTTAAGACCATGTTTAATTTTCTTTGACAGGAATTAATCAGCACCAAGTACATGCTTTTAACAACTTAGCAATTGACAGATATGGATGGGAAAGGATCTTACATGTCAGTAAGGACAGTTCTTATCATTCAAGGTGCAATTCTGTTTGGTCATGTGCTATCTTTTGCCACAGAGACCAAGTGTCTTTGATGATTAATGTAATGCTCCTGATATAATAGAGAAAGCCATAAGCTTTAAGGTAGTTAATTCTCCATTTCAGATTCAATACAAAAGTATGGAAGCAAAGCACAACAAGGAAGTAAAATTACCTTCAGTTTCAACACTGCCTCTGAGACTATCAGGACATCACACATCTAAATTAACCTTTCTCTTTCCACCTTTTCCAAATTGCAGGGCTGAAGGCTAAAGATCAATATAGAGATAAGCCAAACCCTTTAATTACGATTAATTCTTCAATTCCATATTCAATACAAATGTAAAATACCTTTAGTGGTAGCGCTGCATATATTTACTGTAAACTTGTAACATCTAGAGAACTGATATACACTGGCAAAAGAAACAGAAAAACATCACTATCAGGTCAACCCTGAAGGTGTGGTCAGAAGAGAATCCAGAAGATGTTACATGAAAAAATAAAGTAGACTCTAGATTAGTTATTATATAAATCAGTAGTAAACTGCATCTGTATACTGAATTCCTCAGCTTACGTTCTAGTTCCACATTGTGTGGAATACAATTTATATCTTTCAATGAGAAAATGGAAGACAGAACAATGGAATCCAGTACGTTCAAACATTTGTCAGAAATTCAATACACACGCACATATGTGTTACAATGAAAAAGATTTAACGATGCATAGAATGTTGTAACTATGCCAAAGTCAGAGACGACCCTCCTTAACATTCTGCAAATCATTTGCAACAGTTTTTTCTTCATTTACCTCGATTGACTCTGCCACATTTTGTGTGGCAGGGTTGTGAAGATTAAATTGAAAGAGCAACTTTAAAAGCTTTCTAGAAAGTCTTTGACGAAAGACCAAGTCAGTTCAACTAGAACGAACTGAAGAGAGATCAGAAGAGTGCAAGTATTGACCCAAAGTCGAAGCAGTAAATCAGAAATTGCCTACTAGAGTGAAGAGGTGAGTAAAGCTAATCAACTGAGAGAGAATTTGATAATTATGCTTACAACTCAGACATCAAGACATGGCAATCAATATTGGTCCTGCGAGCAATCTTAACCTCAGCCTATCTCTGTCTTAACATATCACGAAATTTTGCTCACTTTCCACGAAACTGCTGCATATCAAGAAACAGGGCAGAAAGAAGACACATTACCCAGCTTTTCAAAGTAACATATATATTCCCAGGGGTAAATTCCTCCTATGGTACCTGAGGTATTGCTTCTTGGACAGTTTGATACCCGATGTATTAAAGGGGACAGTTTGGTATCTGAAGTTAGACTCAGGGGGGTGTATTGTATATGGAATTAGTGGAACTTTTAAAGAAATCTATGGAATTTAAAAGTCTGGGTGTATTCAATATAGACTTTTAATAGTCCATGAAAGTCTTGAGGTATTCAATTAGGATTTTTAAAGACTTCATGAATTCCACCAAAATCTAGGGGTATTCAATTAGGACTTTTAAAAATGAATAAAAGTACAGAAGTATTCAAAATATCATTCATACTTATGGAATTAGAAAATAATTGATAATCATGGACTTTGTAGTGTTAACTATACATACCAAACTCCAATAATTTTCCAGCCTCCAGACCAAAGATTTCAAAAAGTCTATCAAAGTTTCCTCTTAAAAAAAAAGAAAAAAAGGTCTATCATAGTTATTCTCTCTACGCACGAAGAAGTTTGTCCTTCATCATCTCTCTTTCTTAATTTTTTGTCTTTTCTATAATTTTTATGATATCAACCTTTTTTTATACCCAACATGTTCATTGTAGTTGTTGAATGTGATTTTTTTTTTTTTTCAATTGTGATACTTTGAATCCTAATAGCAATAAAAATGATTTATGAAACCCTAATAAAACTCAAATATTGTGGTCTAACCCTAAGACCTTGAACCATACTAAATTTTATTTTATTAATTAATTATTCTCATTAATTTGAATTTATATTATGGTTCAAAAAAAGGTTGAATAATTGAATTTCAATTGATTGACTATAGATCAAGACATTGACCGATATTGCTACAATATATGTTAATTAGCGAAAACAAAATTGATGAGAATAATTAACCATAAACATCAAGTGATCTATATTGTATATTTATGTTGTTGGGAGATTAGAAATGAGAACAAACTTGCTAGACAAACTAACAATCATTTATTTGAGTCAATTTCTATTAGAAGATACTAGAGCATTGAAGAGATAACAAGTAATTATTTTGTTTTGTGTTTGGGCTGCATTTGCTTTTAATTTTTTTTTTTTTATATTTTGTACATCCTAGGAAATCTGTAGAAGTCATTCATAATAAAGTATATAGATTTTCATGAATCAATAAAAGTCTGTTGCTAAAATCAATGGTTTTAAGAAATCCATAACAGTCTATCAACTTTTTAAAGAGTCTGTGGACTTTTCAAAAAGTCTATCATTTAAAAAAAGTCTACACAAATCCAAATACAATACACCCCCCTGTTTGACACTTTGGTACTTCTGTTAATTTTTCTGTTAAATATAAGGATAAAATTGACATTTAGAATATATGTATAAAAACATAATAAAAAAACATGAGTTTGTGGGTTGATTGCCGTTCTTCATAATTTTATAGGTACGAATTAATGTTTATGAGTTATGTTGAAGGTGAAATATTCGAATTTTATGTTAAAGAAATATAATAATCAGATATTTTTTTTGTACTATTCTCTATAAATCCACTAATTTTTCCTCCTCTTCATAAACACAATGCGATGATATTATTTGGTATTATTTTAGGTCTTCATCATTTTTTGGGTCATTTAGGAGAAAATGAAAATGAATTAATACTTTTGGATTATATTAAAGTTGACATAATTGAATTTTATGTTTAAAAAAATTTAGTTGTACGAGACTAGTTTCAATGGAGTACTCTCATAGGTGTTCACTATATGATTACTATAGAGTAAACATAAAATTCGAATATTTTACCTTCAACATAACCCATAAGCATTAATTCATACCTATAAAATTATAAAGAAAATCAACCCACAAACTCATGTTTTTTTTATTATGCTTTATACATATATTCTAAATGTCAATTTTATCTTTACATTTAAAAGAAAAATTAACAGAAGTACCAAAGTGTCAAACGAAGTCTAACTTCAAGTACCAAACTGTCCCTTTTAATACATCAGGTATTAAACTGTCCAAGTAGCAATACCTCAGCTACCATAGGAGGAATTTACCCATATTCCCAGTATCAATAGACTGAATTGGGAAGGGCAAAGACCAGAAATTGGGATGTGCGACATACCGTAGGAAATGGAAATGGTCTGTTTCTCCTTCATATGGCATGTCGTTGTCAAACCCATCGATCATGAGTTCAAGCAAGACCCTAGAATGAGTTCAAACAATAGGATCTTACACGCAGAATATGCAAGCCCTCTGGGACATTGCCAAATTGATCAGAACGCAAGCCCTCTGTCGCTGTCATATCGGAAACCAATTGATCTCTGTGTGCTTGATGTGAGCAATCTTGGGCTAATCTTCACCCATCTCTCTTTGGCACCGTTTCTCAAGCAAAGGGCATCCATGAATATTTAGATGAGAAAGAGAAGTGGGTAGTCCACTATCTGGCAAGCACTGCAGAGCTGGGCAAAACCAAATCTGCAAGTGTTGAAGAGAAGTGGGTAGCCCACTATCTGGCAAGTACCGGAGCGCAGGGCAATTCCATATAATTTCAAGAGTTGAGATGGCCAAACCACTTGGCGTCGTGGATCGTCGCAGTCAAACCGCAGATCTTGAGATGAGTGAGATTGTTGGGAAACAGCCCCAGCCCTACTTTTTCGTCCCAGCCCTCCGCAAACAAATCTACTTTTTCGTCCCAGTGACAATCTTTCAAGAGAGGTGAGTGTTCGGAGACCCTTATTCATATTCTGCATTTTCTTTGCATTCAATTTTTTACAATCGCTGATGACAAGTGATTTTAACTTTGACGGGAATCCATCTCCTGGAAAACATTCCAATTGTGGGCAATCTTCTACCGACAAAGACACAAGAGATGGGACACTATCTGACGCTAATCTCCCGGTAAGATTGGGACACCATATGATAGATCAAGTTCAACAAGATTAGGAAAAATCCCACCTTCATTATTGTCACCTCCAACATAAGCCCATTCTTTCAATCCACTCATACTGTTGAATTCTAAAGACCATAGAGATCTAAATGTTTTATTCGCACAAGTAGTAGTATCGCCGTCACCATAATAGAATTCAGAACTTATAGACACCACTTCATTTAACCCTTCAATATGAAGCTCTCTGAGGGAAGGTAACTGTCCCAATGGTGGCAAGCAGATACAATTCGCACAATATTCAAGTTTAAGATAAACAAGAGCAGAGGAAGAATAATATTCTGACCAACCTGGAAACATTTTGCCTCCATAACCTTTAATAGCAAGCCTTTCCAGGTTCAGGTGAGGTTGGAGCTTCTCAATCACTTTTCTTTGTTCTACAGTATTATTGCCTTCTTCACTCCAAGCTTTTCCTCTCCAATCCAATTCCAGTTCCTTAAGGAACTTCTTGTCCCTCAGTATGTAGGCCTCCAAACCCCTGCTATGCACAAGCCCTGATATTCTAAGACTTCCATGCAAATTTTCAAGCTTCTTTAACTCCGGTAAATTATCCCCAGCAGTTTGTTTGTCCAGCACAAACTTTGGTAGCATCTGGAGGTCTTTCAACTTACCCATTTGTGGTGGCATCTTTTTTAACTTTGTCTCTGTAATATCCAGATGGCTCAAGTTGATCAATCTTCCCAAGTTGGCTGGCAGTTCAGTAAGGCCTCGACAGTGTGACAACAACAATGCTTGCAAGTTATACATAGTACAAATTGTATCTGGTAACTTTCTGATGGGAGTCCAAGACAAGTCCAAGTGCTTAAGATGTTTCAAGTTGTTAATTGAATCAGGCAATTCCTTAATATCGTACCTTGATAACTTGAGCATTCTTAAACATTGAAACTTTGGCAATGCCTTATAGAGTCGTTTGCACAACTGTCCCCACAAATAAGATGGTACTAATGGTAGAAAGGTGTGCAAACATTTAGCTTGCTGTAAAGCCTCAAACATCTCTAGGCTATCAGCCTCATCATGATATTCTTCCATATATGAAAAGTGACGAGTCTTGCTCAAATTGTTGGGTGAATCATTGCCCTCCCACCTAAAGCAAAATTCTCCTGATACAAAGCTTGCTAAATCATTGATAAGGTCATGCATGAAATATTGATATGAACTTGATGAAACTTGAAAAAATGACATTGAGATTAGATCATTGAAGTAATCTTGTCCGATTTCTTCTGCTGTTTTGTTTTGTTTAGGTTGCAATAGATCTTCAGCCTTCCACAAGTAAACCACTTCTGATGTTTCGAACATATAGTTCTTGGGAAATATCGAACAATATGCAAAACAATGTTTGAGTTGTGAAGGCAGGTACATATAGCTCAACCAAAGAGAACGGAAAATGTCACACTCCAAAGGCAACTCCCACATGTCACTGTTCAATATAGTTTCCCATTCACCCACATCTAATTTAGAATATAAGAGACCCGCAAGCAACTTAATAGCCAAAGGAAGACCCTTGCACTTTCGAACAATTTGTCTACCGATTTCTCCAAGATGTGTCCGCGCGCCAACACCTGCATTTTTGAAGGCATGTTTTTCAAATAATTGCCAGCCATCTTCCTCAGGCATTGGCATGAGACAGTGAGCTTCAAGAGTACACACCATACGTGCAACATATTGATTGCGTGTTGTGACAATAATCTTACTTCCTTGTGCTCCAAATTGAAAAGGACGCCTTAAGACCTCCCATTCAGTATAATTCTTGTTCCAAATGTCATCAAGAACCAAGAAAAACTTTTTCCCCATCAATTCATCCTTCAGTTTTGACTGAAGCAGATTTAAATTCAAGATGAAGCAAGCGTCTGAAGTAAGGGACTCATAAATTTGTTGTGAGATCAAAAGAACATCAAATTTTTCAGAAACACAAGCCCATGCTTGGATGTCAAAATGTTGTGCAACTCTAACATCATTGTACAAAAGCTGGGCACGGGTGGTCTTTCCAATCCCACCCATACCCACAATAGGAATCACACTCATCTTATCACCACTCTCATCATTTGATAGCAGCAATTTAGTAAGTGTCTCTTTCTCTTCATCTCTGCCACACACACCGGAGTCTTCAACCAAAGAAGTTGACGCTATTGTCTGTGATACCCTGTATCCAGCACTTGCTTCCATCTCGAAGACATTTCTTCTCCGCTCCATAAGAGTGTCTAGTCTGTTAAGAACTTCCTCTACCTTGGGGTATATTAAAGCTGGGTCAAAAGCATGAGATGGAGGAGTAGGGATGAGCTCTTGTACCTTACTCGTGCTACTCCCACATTCGTGTTCTATCTTTTGCCTCAAGGCTTCTGTTTTGATCTCTTGCAACAAGTCCGCAGCATCATAGACAGCCTCTTTAAGCTTATGGAGCCATGGCTTCACAGTTGTTGGGAATTTCAGTTGCTTCCCCTCGGCGTCATCAAGAACAGGGTTAACAGATAAAAGCTTCTCCTCTAATTCCTTCTGGACATTGCTTAAGGGCACACGACCTATCCTGTCTTGGATCACTTTAACAATGTTTTGGATAAACTTTGACTCGTGCCTACAAATTGCAATCAAAACAAAAATATATCTTACAAGCTAGCCAGCTATGAATCAGATATGCGAATAAAAGCAACAATCCCATGACATGTATATACAGTTCTTAGTAATTACTCAAGGCTTTAGTTTTGATGAATCTGCATACCCATCAGCTTCATTTTGTAGAACCATTCCTCCTAGATCTGCAACTTCTTTAAGCGCTGCCCTCCATACTCTCATTTTGCTCGACGATTGAGTTTTCTTGTGTCTAGTAAGTGCTTTTGCAACACTTCCAGTCTGCTTCCTCACTTGGGATGGATCAATGTCGTAGAAGACAGGTAAAACGACATGCTTGGAGGTCCTCTTGCGTTCAAGGATCATAACAAGCTCGTCGAGGCACCATTTGGAAGAGGCATAGTCTTTCGAAAACACAATGACAGAACTTCGTGATTGTTGAATGGCTTTCTCTAGTTCTTCCTTGATATTTTCCCCTTTCTCGAGTCGGTCATCCCGGAAAGTATCAAATCGGGCGTTGTCAAGGGCTGTGTGGAGGTGATCCGAAAAGTTCTTTCGAGTGTCCTCACCACTAAAGCTCAAGAAGACGTCATAGCTAAATGGGTAAGGAGAGGTGGTATATTTGGATAGGGAGGCCTTGTGACCTCGGAACAGAGCCATGGATGAAGCAACAGATCAAAATCTGAGAGTTATTTCAGAAGGATATCTCTGCACTAGTCTGTTATTTCAGGTCAATTGTTTTCCAGTTTTTGGGTCAGAAATCATGAGCATCAACCACTTGGTGCAAAAGAGAATGATAATAGAATGGTATAATAATGAATCATAAGAAATAAACAAGAATCTAGAACCAAAAAAAAAGAAAAAGAAAAGGCTCAGCAGCACGAGCTTTGTCGCTGGCCTATTAGGACTGCCATCGCTAATCACGGCACCTTCACAACTATTTGCCTCGTTGAATAACAATTTGATTGTATGAGATTGTGATTGACGACAGCAAAGCCCAGCCGATCTACTTCACTGGCAACAACGCGGGTTGGAAATTCGCCTTGTTTTGATACATCTGACCCTTTGTTCTTATTCCTATGGTAGCTCTGCTTCGTTTCCAGCTTTATGGTTTCTGAAGACTTCAACGAGTCAGACTTACCAAGTCTTCTAAAAAGAATTTTGCTGGAATGTGTTTCTTCTATTCAACCATGTGTAATATATACAGCAATTACAATAAAGAGTCTCCACAAAGCAAGGGAACTAATAAGGTAAACTATCCTAGATAATTGATGCTGATAGATACAGAATGAATGCAAAAAGATATTGACAGTAGAAAGATATTGACAGCTATACTAACAGATTCTACTAAACTTTCTAACACTCCCCCTCAAGTTGGAGAGTGGATGTCTTGCACTCCCAACTTGCGAATCATTGGTATGAAGATCTCCTTGCCAAGAGCTTTGGTCAAAATGTCAGCAAGCTGATTTGCAGAACTAACAAACCTTGTCTCCACCGAACCATCTTGAATCTTGTCCCTGATATAATGGCAATCCATTTCTATATGCCTTGTACGTTCATGAAACACTGGATTTGCTGTGATGTGTAATGCAGCCTTATTATCACAATACAACAATGCAGTCTCTTGATGCAAAACCCCCAAGTCTCTAAGTAAATAACGAAACCATGTCAATTCACAACAAGCTCCTGTCATTGCACGATACTCTGCTTCAGCTGAAGAAAGGGAGACTGTTTTCTGGCGCTTTGACCGCCATGAAATCAAAGAAGGACCTAAGAACACACAGTACCCTGTAGTAGACCTTCTCGTAAGTGGGCAACCTGCCCAATCCTTGTCACAGAATACTCGCAGCCGCAGATCACTGGTTGAGGAGAAGAATAAGCCTTGACCAGGAGCAGATTTAAGATAGCGCACAACTCGTAAAGCTGCCACCCAATGTGCCTTTCGAGGCTGATGTATAAACCTGCTCAATATACGGTCAGAGTACGTAATATCTGGCCTTGAAACTGTGAGGTATATCAACCTTCCAACTAAACGCCTATATCGCCCTGGATCTTTGAGTGGCTCACTTTTATCAGATAATTTTAACCCACGTTCCATGGGTGTATCAATGGGAGCAACCCCTAATAACCCTGCATCCTTAATGATTTCCAACGCATATTTGGGTTGAGAAATAAAAATGCCTTTCCTAGATGCAGAAATCTCAATACCAAGGAAATATTTCAAGTTACCAAGGTCTTCAAGGCGAAATTTATTATGCAAGAACTTCTTGATATCAGCTATACTCATAGGATCATTGCCAGTAATTAGAATGTCGTCAACATATATCAAAAGGGCAGTAAAAGACTTGCCTTGCTTTTTGATGAAGAGTGAGTAATTAGCTCGAGATTGTACAAAACCAGCTAAACGAATAGCTTGGGCGAATTTAGAAAACCACTGCCTTGAAACCTGTTTCAAACCATACAAAGATTTATGTAACCGACAAACCAAAGGCCCCTCCCCCTGTCGCCAAAGCCCTGGCGGCGGAGACATGTAAATTTCTTCATTGAGGTCACCATGAAGGAAGGCATTGTTGACGTCTAACTGATGGAGTGACCAACCACGAGAAGCAGCCAAGGCAAGTAAGCAACGAACTGAAATGATCTTGGCAGTAGGAGAGAATGTGTATTGATAATCAACACCCTCACTACAACAAATCTAGGCATTAGTGACCAAATCTTAGTGACCAACTTGTAATTGGTCATTAATAGAATAGTATTAGTGACTAAAATTAGTGAGTGGTCACTAAAGTAGTTGGCGGCATAAATTTTCAGATTCCCGCCTAATCATTAATTATTACTGACCAAATGTATAATTAATAGTGACCAACTTGGGTTTGGCCACTACAAGTTTGATTACATTTGAACAAATACGTTGTCGTTTTAGGGTTAGTGACCAACTATTTTTTTTTTTTAATGAATTTTCAAGCGGCAAAGTTTTATAGCCCGATAAATTTCCCTGCACTCTTCTCTCCAAATTCTGAATTGAAAGCTGCATCGTGTTCTTCTCTCCGTCGGGTTGGGTAGTTTGAATCAACGACTCCATCGGTTATCGACTCCAACTCCGTCGGTTATCGACTCCGACTCCGACTCCGACTCATATCGACTTCTCCTCTGTTCCTATTGGCTTCTTCTTCTTCTCCAACGAATTACTTGATTGTAAGTATCTCTTTCGTGATTGAGAGGCTTGTTGAACTGATTCCACTTCATGATTGAGCTATTTGGCTTTAGGTTTTGTTTATTTGGCAATCAAATTGATTTTGGGGTTTGAATAGAGAGGTTTCATGAAAAGATTTGGTACTAGAGTTAATTTTAGGGTTATTAGTGTTTCGGTTTTGATATTTCTGAAGTGGTTTCAAGATGCTATGTACCTCTTATAAGATAACTATTGCTATTTGATATGTTTAAATATGAAAGAGGCTTTTGCGGAGAATTCATAAACACGTTTCTTGGCATGGAGTAAATGACAACATATTAATTTTGAAAACTATTGCTACTGTTTCTTTTGAAGTAAATGAAGAATCCTCAAATTTTAGTAGGTATTTGGTTATTCTATGCTAAGAAAATGAAGGAAAACTGCCCTGTGTTTCCACTCTCAATCCTGATAATGCTTATAGGATTGGTTGACTTGGCAAGGTGTTGGAAATGAATGAAAGTAGGCAAATTTTGTGGATCCCGATTCTTTGCAATTAGAAATTTGCTACATTTCAACTATATTTAGAGAAACTTTCATGTATCTCGAAATTGATTTTCTCTTTTCCTTTCCAGAGGGACCCTTGGACTCATGGAAAGTGAGCAACACAACTAAGTTGTAATGACATGCTATAGTAGAGACATTGCTACACAGGTGACATGCTAACATGTTTATTTGGATTCTCATTTTTCTGGTTTAGTCTTGTTTGGCATTGAAAACCTCACAGACCTATTGAAATGTAAAACAAAGTGTGTTTGTAACTTCATATCACCTAGTACACCATAACTATTTGCTAAACTTATTGAAGCCATATCCCAACCTTGTGTGAGGTGATGTTCTAGAGCTAGATTTGTTTCTCTCTCTTTTTTATATAAGATGTTTGGTCCTTCTGTTAGTATAGTTCGACATTGCTAGCATTTATGGGATATGTGATGTATAAACATATGGACATGGAGCCATTTTAGCGGATTAGAAAATGACCATATGTTCTAGTAATCATAAGGCCTTTACTTTTCTTCATTTCTCTGTTTCGGTTACCAACTAAAGAGACAAAACTTGGTCATATTGATACGTTTCTTTCTGACATAATATGTATCCATATCTCTCATTGTTCATTTTCTTTAACACTCTTCAATGCTGTGATATATCTCATATCATTCAGTAACATCTTATTTGGTATCTATCCTCTGCGGTTTGTTGTTCTTCTAGTATATTCGATTGGTGGAACAGTGATCAGTGTCTTTATTGGAAGGGTAAGTTATCTGTAACTCATCTAGCAAAAATTTGTTTCCATCGGTATGTAATGGTATCTCTGGCAATAAGAGATGATGCCAACTTGATTTGATGAAACTATGTTATCTTTGTTTTCATGGTTTGGTGACATTAAATTTCTTGCAAGAGAAAACGGAAGCAGATTTTCATTATGGACTTGTGCGCGTTTGAGAAAATGCTGAATCGATAGCTTTCTATAGTGGTGAAGCCAAAGAAATGCAACATTTGCTTCAATGCTTCAAAAGTGCTTTTGAGAATCTGACTGTATGAACAATTATAAATTTCTTCTGCTTTCACTTTAGTTTGCGTTGCATGCAATCTGTGACTTTACATTGACAACCTTTTTTTCTCTGAATCCTGAAATTAGTTGATGCAATAATTTGTGCATTTGAGTAGTTACTTTAAACTGCAAGATTTTTTTTCTTTTCTTTTCTCCGTTTTTTCTGTTATTGTAATAACACTGTATGCTAGTCATTCCCTTTTGCAGTTTCCTGGATAAAAGAATTATTGATGGTACATTTGATATCCACAAAGAGTCTTTATTTTATTGTGTCTCTTATATGATTCCTTGTCTTAAGTCAAAATTGGATTCACAAAATAACCATTCCTATGTCAGTCTACTTCTGAACACATCGAAAAATACGTGATCAGCTGTGGTTAATTTGCATCATTTTTTCCTACCATGATCTTTTATTTCAATTAAGTAGTTTTACTGATGTAAAAGTTTCTACACGTAGATTTGTTATGTTGTCCATTTTAGATGTGTATGAACGTCATATTCCTATGTTACCTTGCAGCAATTGTTGATAGCTTCCAGAAATCTTGAGTTTTTCACCAGTGGATACTGCTATCTTATTCAAATTCTTCCTGCTGCTGCCGTTGCTCCTATGTACTTCTCTAGAAAAATTGAGCTTGGTGTCATTAATCAGTCAGTATCGGCTTTTAATCATATCCTGGGGGACTTCTCCCTCACCGTGTACCAATTTCAGTCTATAAGTGCATTTTCAGCAGTAATTGATCGACTTGGTACGGTCTCTGTATCCTTCTCTCCTCCTCTGCTATAGCTTTGGTGTGTTTTATATCTCTAAAGTCTGTCCAGATTAAACTTTATCAGGAAGCTGGCTAATTCGGTTGATGCACCCCCGTTTTTTCTTCTGTCTAACCTATTATTCTCCAGAAATTTACTTATGACTGCAATATTGTTTTTCACTGCAATGCATACTGTACTGGTTCTACATAAGATCTGTTTAATGTTTTCGTACTCAACTTTTTACCACCTAATAATATTCAACTCATGCAGATGAATTTGATGATTATTTGGATATCAGCTCTCAACGCCATCTGACCCTGCAGAAGGGATAAGTCTTACGTATAGTAATGTTAAAACTTTAGCTGAACTGAAGCCAAATGGATGCATACCCATAGATAAGCAACAAAAGCTACTGGACATAGAGAATTTGACTGTGCAAACACCAAGTAGCACTACATTGATTAGGGATTTATCATTGGTAATCAACAATAATGAGAATCTATTGGTTAGTAAGTCCATTTTATGCTGAAACTTTAATCAATTCACTAGATAAAATGATGATCCAGTAGAAGCTAAACATGTGAACGTGTTAACAGGTGACAGGACCTAGCGGGAGTGGTAAGACTTATTTGTTAAGAATTTTGGCTGGTCTTTGGAGTGCTGGAAGAGGAAAGATCACATTCTATGTGGAAGATGAAGAAGAGCTTGTACCATCCAATTCTCCAGGTGTAGGTCCTCTTGGTACTGCTAATGATAAATATGGGGAACATGAAAGACCCTCAAATAGGAGTTATAAGGGCATATTTTTCGTTCCTGTGAAGCGGAAAGACGAGCAATGCAGCTTGCAAATGAATTGATGGCTGTGAAGTCTACTACAGCTCAGCAAAATGAGGAGTTAGAGACGGTCAAAGCTGGTGCAGCTCAACAAAATGAAGAGTTAGAGGCAGTGAAGGTTAGAGCCGCTCAACAAAATGAAGAGCTGGAGGTACTAAAGGCAAGACAAAATCAGACTGACACACTTTTACTCAAATTGATGGCGTAGTTGTCCTCCCAAAAATGAAGGTATGCATACATATTCACTTGTGCTATTGCAATTGCATAATATCATAGAAACATAATTTTACTGTAATATACTAAGTACTGGGCATTTCTTTTACTTTGTCTCTGTTATGATATTATCTTATTTAGCTTCCATCAATATCTCAGTTCCATTGCCGACATGTTGTTGCAAAATCAAGATTGATAGGTTTTAGCGAAGTTGTTACATAGAAGATTTGTATCTGGATATGACTGATGCATATTTTGCCATTGCTACCTTCAGATTGTGTTTTGCCCATGTGCTCTTGTTAATTAATTTAGATATACACAATATGTACAGGTGCAACATTGAAAAAATTGGCAGATGAAAAGGGCATCAAGCAACATACATATCATTGAAGGCTTATTGAACTTCTAGAAAGACTTGTATGTATTTCTTTTTATTTTGAAATGGCTATCAAGGATGGATATTGATATTTGTATATTTTGGATTTAGAAAGTTAGTATTTCAAGATGGAGGTTGATGTTTATTATTGGACTGATATAATCAACCCTTGTTAAGCAGCAGTTTTACAGTACATTTTCATATGGTGGTTTTGGAATATGCAAGGCTACTATGAGCCGTTTATTGCATAAAGAATTGACCATTGTTCACATATTTGATTTGTAGTGACATTGAATGACCAGATTTGTTATAGTTAATAATACCAATAGAACAACCAAGAATAAATGCCAATTTAGTTACCAAATTACCAGTGACCTAGAAATATGGTCACTAGAACCATGCGAGGGCATGGCTCTCAATGATTAGATTTTGCAATTTAGTGACTATTGGTAATAGAATTTAGTGATAAACATGTAGGTCACTAAAAGCCATTATTATTTGTGACCATAAGACCATGGTCACTAAAGACCTGTTGAATTAGTGACCATAAAATCGTGGTCACTAAAGACATTTCGATTTAATGACCATAAAATCTTGGTCACTAAAGAAATTTTGAATTAGTGACCAACTTACAATTGTTGGTCACTAAATAGAATTAGTGAGGGACCTATAGTGACCACCCAAATTTGGTCACTAACCAGATTTAGTGACCAAATTTCCTAGTTTTAGTGACCACTGTCATGGCCACTAATTCCCAGATTTGTTGTAATGCCTCTAACTGGGTGAAGCCTTTCACCACTAACCGTGCTTTGTACCTCTCGATAAAGCCATCTGACTTGTGCTTGATTTTGTAGACCCAACGTCAACCAATGGGGGTCTTGCCGGCGGGATGAGAAGTGAGCGACCAAGTGCCATTAGCCTGTAATGCTTCCAATTCAGAATCCATAGCAGCACGCCACTGTGGAAGAGCAACGGCCTCCGAATAAGACTGAGGTTCTGTGACAACACTAACTTGAGTAATAAACGACCGATAGGCAAGCCCATATCGGTGATACGAAACATAATGGGTTAGGGATAGCGGGTACCGTTCGTCGGACTTGGGACGAGGGAGAGCGATTGGTCGGAGCAAACATGGGAGCAGACATAATCATTGAGCTTGACAGGAGGGGCAGTTGGACGGCCGGAGCTACGTATATGAATGGGAGGGGGTTCGAGAGCGGGTGCGGGGATGGGTTCCAGAACAGGGTCGGGGTCAGATGACGGCGGCGAATCGAGAAGAGGGTGTCGTGGCTGAGCAGGAACCTGGTGCGGTGGGGATTCCGGTGTGGAAGACGAGGAAGCGAGAGGAAGAGAAGGTGAAGTCGTGGGAGTTGGTGGTGCGTGGGTAGGAGGACGGCGAGGATGGGGGGGGCGAGGGGAAAGCGGCGGCGCGGGAGGAAGGGACGAAGGGGAGGACGGATCGGGAACTAGATTAGGAGAGGAAGGAGAGGCTGAATGGGATGGACGATAGGCAAAGCTGAAATCAAGGAGATCAGGTTCTGGGTCATGGGTCAGGACAGGGATTGGGCCTAAGGTGTGGGCCAATGGAGTGGTGGGCATGGTGGAGCTGGGCTGAATAGAAGCATAGGGAAAAATAGCTTTATGGAATTTGACATCTCGGCTAGTAAAAACCTTTTTGGTCGATAAAGCAAATAATTTGAAAGCTTTTTGACCGATGGGATAACCAATGAAGATAGAAGGTATAGCACAGTGGTCGAATTTGTGAGAAGTGTGAACATTGGTGGCATAGGCTAAACATCCAAAAACCCGGAGATGAGAAAAAGAAGGGGGTTTTGAGTAAAGAAGTTCGAACGGAGTTTTGTGGGAAAGGATTGGTGAAGGTAACCAATTGATAATGTGGACAGCTGTGAGAGCACACTCTCCCCAAAATTGGGTAGGGAGATGAGCTTGAAACTTTAAATCGTGAGCCACTTGGAGGATATGGCGATGTTTGCGTTCCACAACCCCATTTTGTTGAGGCGTGTAAACACAAGAATGTTGGAAAACGACACCATTATCATGAAAGAAAGAATGAAGTGAGAGAAATTCGCCACCATTGTCACTACGAAAAGTTTTAATGCGAGATTCAAATTGAGTGAAGGCGTAGCTAAAGAAGCGTTTTAAGAGAGGTTGTGCTTCATCTTTGTGTCACATCAAAAAAATTCAAGTGAAACGTGTATAATCATCAACAATAGTAAGAAAATAATCGGCACCAGAAAGAGAAGGATGTCGATATCGACCCCAAATATCACAATGAATAATCTCAAAAGGTCTTGTAGAAGATATAGTACTAGGATTGAATGGTAAATGACTCTACTTAGCCAAGGGACATATGTGGCAAGCTTTATTTGACTGAATGGAAAAATTCAAAAAGTTTTTAGCAATGAAACTCAAACAAGAGGATGATACATGGCCTAAGAGATTATGCCAGAGCTCAGTGGATGAGGTGGTAAGGTTGCAGAGTGGTCGATTTGTGGATGAGGAAGAGTTGGGGATTGACTTCTCTGACGCTAGTTCCACTAGGTAGTACAGCCCGCCATGTTGTTTACCCAAACCAATCGTCCTCTTCGTAGCCAGATCCTGCAAAATACACCAGTAAGGGAAAAACGTCACTGAACAATTCAGACCTCTTGTCAGACGACTAACCGACATTAAATCAACTTTGAATGTAGGCACAGATAACACATCATGTAGATAATAGATGGTATTCAGAGGCAAAGATCCTTTCGCAACAATATTCACTTTTTCTCCACTAGGCAATAATACGGGCGGTAACGAACAATTTTTATTCTTATGCAATAATTGAGATGATGAAGTAATATGATCTGTCACCCAGCTGTCAATGATCCAATTGCGGGAAGCGACTTTAGACAAACTTGGTTTTGTTACCGCATTTGCTTTGGAGGTAGAGCCTTCATTCAGTTTGTTGAGAAAAGATAATAACTGTTTGAGTTGGGCTTCTGACAATGAGACTGCAGGTCTTTCTTCTTCATTCTCTAACACTTCAGAAACTTGATTAGCCAAAGGAGTTCCTCTAAAACTATTCGTGTTTGGGTCAGAATTCTGTTTTGCTTTAGGATGGCCTGGTGGATAGCCAATCAGCTTATAACAAGTTTGGACCCAGTGGCCCATATCTCCATAATAGGTACATTCAGGTCTGCCTCTACCTAATCCGTGGCGCTTATCTGAGTCAAAACGGCGTCTTGCATTTGAGGAGGAGTGATCTGGGAAGGAGCGATCTGGACGAGCGTCCTGCTGTGAATAGGAGCGATCGGATCGCTCGAACTTTCCTCCTCTAGCCGAACTGGAATTGGGCTTGTTACCGTTCTGTATTGCCATGGCTGCGCTAGAACCGAAATCCACTGATGACTGCGAAACGCTGAGTAGCCGCTGTTTTTCTTCTTGAGAAACAGCGGAATATGCTTGACGAACACTTGGAAGAGGATTCATCAAAAGAATTTATCCTCGAGTTGCACTGTAAGTCTTATTCAAACCCATTAAGAATTGCATCAATTTCTGTTGATCTGCCTGTGCTCCATGTGCTGCGTCTGAATATGTGGATAATTCATCCCATGAGCTTTTCAATTTTGTATAGTAAGCTGAGACAGAGAGTTGCTCTTGTCAAAGACAAGCAATATCTCGCTGAATCTCAAAGATGCAAGGTGCATTGCTTTGAGAGAATCGCTCATAAAGGTCCTCCCAAACCTCATGAGCAGTAGGATAATAGATAACACTGTCTGCAATTTCTGGATTGAGAGTATTGACTATCCAGGAGTGTACCATGTCATTACACCGCGACCGAGTCGCATAACCTTCGGGATTAGCTGCTTTCGAAGGAGCCTCGATTGAGCCGTCGATAAAACCGAGTTTGTTCTTGGAGTTTAAAGCTAGGGTCATAGCCCTTTTCCAACCGGAGTAGTTGTCTCCATTCAAGGATTTGGAAACTAGAACCAATCCGGGATGATCTGAGTGATGAGTGAAATAAGAATTTGAGATGTCTGTTTTTGAAAAATCTGATGCAGTCTCTGATTTGGATGAATCAGAGTTGGCAGCTGACTTGTCGGAAGCATCATCGATGACCATGGTGGCTGTAAATCAAAGGAGGTGTTACACGAGATATTAGGGAAGAGTCAGGATCTCAACCCTGCTCTGATACCATGAAAAGAATGAATTGGGAAGAGAATTTGCTGGAATGTGTTTCTTCTAATCAACTGTGTGTAATATATACAGCAATTACAATAAAGAGTCTCCACAAAGAAAGGGAACTAATAAGGTAAACTATCCTAGATAATTGATGCT
The DNA here is from genome assembly GCF_002994745.2 of Rosa chinensis. NCBI lineage: Eukaryota > Viridiplantae > Streptophyta > Magnoliopsida > Rosales > Rosaceae > Rosa > Rosa chinensis. The sequence continues at coordinate 40,487,213 of NC_037088.1, forward strand.
GATAGATACAGAATGAATGCAAAAAGATATTGACAACAGAAAGATATTGACAGCTATACTAACAGATTCTGCTAAACTTTCTAACATCGTCCCACCTTATCTCCTTACCAAGTCTTCCAACCTTATTTCCTCGATGCACATGCCTTTCTCCTTCTCCCTTAAAAGCCCCTGTGGTAACTTAATCAATCACACTTCCATCTTCCCTGTCGTATGCGAGTTGATGGGGACAATTTCACGACTGACCGCACGGTCTCTCTTAGTCTACAAAAGTTTTGGTTCATTCCAGACAAAAGTTTTGTAAAGGAACTTATTTACAAGGGAAGACCAAATGTGTCCAACTTCTGTACTTTTGGTTTTGTATAGATAGGCTATGCTCCCATGGATGTTCTGTAGCCGTTTTTTTTTTTTTTGAGAATGGGCTTTCATAGAAAGTCACCTGCTTAAGTGTCTGAACAAATTTTGTGAATGTATTGCCATTAATGATGGAAAATTAACTTACAAGCAGTAGAAATTCACCAATATAAGTCAAGATTGCACATAAGCAGGAAACAATCATATTAGCATCAACTCATAATCATCAATAGAGATAATCTGAAATCTTAAAAATTGGTATTCATCCAAATCCTATGGACCAATTACACACAATACTTAATGATTTTAATAGAAAGTATTACCATAATAGTTCACTACATATATGGACGAAATAAAGCATGTGTTATTTTAAGTATAAATATCTTTAGTGGAAGCACCATACTGTTGTAAACTTGTAACATCTTCAGAGCTGATATCACGCTTGCAACAAAAGACATGTAAACGTCACTACCAGGGTAGCTTGACCCTGAAACCGTGGTCAGAAGAGAATCCTTACAAGTGAAAGGAAATTAGATTCAAGATAGCAAAGATATTAATGAATGACTAGACTTTATTAGCTGGTTTTACTTCTATTTCCACACTATCGATCTAGTATACAAATTATCACATTTCAATCACTGTGGACTCAAGTTCAAACATTTAATAGCTGCTTTGTAATGAAGTCTAGTTTGTTAAAAACTTCCTCTACGCTGGAGTTCATTAATGCTGAGTCGAAAGCATGAGATGGAGGAGTATAAATGAGCTCTTGTACCTTACTCGAGCAACTTTCCAATTCCGGCTCCATCTTTTGCCTTGACATTTCTGTGTTGATCTCCCGCAACAGGTCGTCTGTATCATAGACAGATTCTTTAAGATCACTGAGCCAGGCCTTTACAGTTGGGTTATTGATTAAGTTGCTTCCCCTCGCTGTCATCCAGAACAGTGTTACTAAATGACAACTTCTTCATTAATACCTCCTTGACGACGCTCAAGGGCAAACAACCTAGCTTGTCTTGAATCACTTTTAACTGTACTCTGGATGAACTTTGATTCTTGCCTATAAATTAAATTGCGAAACAGAAATATATGAGTCTTCAAATCTGATATTAATATAATGAGAAAAAAGTTATGGATATATTTTATTTGGACCTTCTAATCAAACAAAAGCTTCGATCACATACCTATCAGCTTGGTTTTGTAGCACCATGCTTGCTAAATCAGCCACTTCTGTAAGTGCTGCCCGCCATTCATTTAACTTCTCCGAAGACTGATTTCATTGGTATTTAGGAATTTTTGCAAGATTTTCTGCCTGCTTCCTCACATGAGATGGATGAAGACTGGTAAAATGTGATGACTGTAGGAGGTTCTCTAGAGTTCAAGGATCGTCACAAGCTGGTGAAAGCACCACCTGGAAGATGCATAGTCTTTTGAAAGCACAATAACAGAACTTCGTGATTGTTGAACTGCTTTCTCTAGATTTTCCTTGACACTTTCTCCCTTCTCAAGTTCAGGGTCATCTCGGAAAGTACAAAGTCCAGCGTTGACAAAGGCCGTATAGAGGTGATCTGTAAAAGTCTTGCAAGTGTCCTCGCCTCTGATACTCAAGAACATGTCATAACTAGTCCAGAAGGAGAAGTAGCATATTTAGAAGAGGAGGTTTCTGTACCCCTGAAAAGAGCCATGAACAATGAACAAACAAATTTTCAGCCTACATCCACTCAAATGCTTATACTCTTTCCATAATTTCTAAGTGGCTGGAAAGTTGTGACACTTTCAAAAAAGTAAAGCAGTTGATTTAAACTAAGATGGTCAAATCTGCTGCCAAATACAAAAAACAGCAGTCTCTATTTGGCATCTATTGATGAGACAAAAGATGCTACTTGGATTGGTCCCCTCAGCAATCCTCTGTCTATCAGAAATTAAATATGAATTATATGTTTTTCCAATGAGTGTTATTACCACAAATCAACTAGCAAAATTTTTAACATCGTTTTCTCAAGCCCTGACATTAAGTCCAATGCATTTAATCAGCTTTCCCTTTTTATTTCTCCAAATTTGTTCTCGGCAGAGAAAATCATGAGCCAAACAATAGGAAGGATTAGAATTTATTTAGTTATATCACCGGCTGATCCCAAGCTCTAAGGTGAATGGCACATAAGAATTAGTATTGAACAACACCTTGTTTAGGTCCCTCAGTAGACTTCTGTTGAAACATTTAGAATGGATAATGACACAGAAGCATACTTTGCAGAGAAGTTCCATTATCTGAGCATGTTTAATTAAGTCATAAGTGTTACAAGCTTCTAAGCATGGCATAGTTTGTTTAAGGGAGTGTCATGTTAAATTGATTTAAGCATGGCATATGTATAGCAAGTACTTGTCGTAAAGTTGGTAATAACATTTTTGCATTGAAACATGCTTAGATATCATTGAGATTGATAAGTGAGGCATGGAGTATCTAGCATGTAAGGTCTAGAAGGCGTTGCTAGATCTACGAAATGTTGTAGGCATGCTTAAGAGTTATAAAAGCATGGCATTGGCATGGCACTAGCTCAAATTGAAAGAACGTAAAGAAAGTATCTTCGTTACTTATCTTATGCCGATTTAGAGTGAGTTGGAGTTAGAATTGATATAAGTACCAAATCATGTTGGAGTTGTCCAAGCATGACGCTCCATTGCTTTGGAGGAACACCATGGTAGATGACCAACGTTTTCATTGACTGATTGAAATGGTGTCCGATATGCCTCCCTAACAAAATAAACAATTAGCATATAATTTTTGGAAGACAAGCATTAAGTGCATTGACCGGAGACCAATAGTAGTCCATTCGATGGGTGCAATGCAATTTATATTAATGGTAAATTAATATATTTTGATTATTGGCATAGTAGCCAATATTGATTGGCCTAAGTTGTTTGTGAAACAGACTTAAGGCTTACTGAAAAGTAAAGGCATGGCAATAGTAAATGTCAATTTTGATAAGGACAAATGCAAATAAGCTAATGACTTATCAAATATGTACATGGAAATGTGCAGCGAGCAATGTATGTACATGTGATTAGCTAACGTAGCTAGGTGGTCCAATTGAGGTGAGGTGTAGGCATGCATATTTCTAGAACACTAGAATTCAAAACGTATTGCCGCATGACCAAGTACTAGTCAAAAAGTGTGCTAATGCTTAGTATTAATGGATGATGGAAGCATATATACCATGGAGTTTATACATGCTTTAGGGATAAGGGACTTCATCTACATATGGGTGCCCGGTGTAGCATATGTCTGCCTTTACTGGCAATGTATGTGTATATATGTTATCATGCACTTTTGAAATGAAGTGAGGTCACCTAATTAAGTTGAAAGTGTAATTTGTGCTGACTCGTTTGTTTACATATACCCTAGATAACCACATAAGACAAAGTAGACCTTAATAATGGTAGATCATGTAAAGCACTCATAGACATGTGTTGTGCCCTATGTTTGTCAAACTTATTGATAAGAGGCAAGAGTTTAGCAGCCTTAATTAGTGTATCATGCTATTGATAAGTGACACCAAAGCAAGAGTTCTGCCTCGTGAATTCTGCTATTTGTAAGTATTGGAGCATATTGCTTGGTTGCTTACTCAGAATGTCCAGACATATAAACAGCCCCGGGAGTAAGACAACGTAATTTAACTCAAGCATGGCATCAGTGTGCATGACATATACCATAACATGGCATCAGTGTGCATGACATATGGGACGCAGAAGCTGAGGTAGTACTTATTAGATAACTTGATATCTATGCATACTTGGTTTGGACAGCCAGTTTCAATATATGGGTATGTGTCGAAGAGCTAGTGGCGATGCCACATGCGACCAATGACAAGGTAGCAGAATGCACTGAAGTATGTGATAAGCATAGTCCAACAGCAAAGCTTAATCTCTCCAAGACTCCTGAACATAGTGCAACACTGTCCACCAAGTCTGCTGTCCGTGATATTGGAGTCTCCAAGATAGAATTTATATCTTGTGATATACATGAGTTTATCTTTCTGTTACTCGTTGATAGCTCATTTAGATTCACTCTGTAATTATCTAGTTTGTTAGACAAGAGTCCAATTCCTTGTATATGTTTATCTTCCATTGTACAGACCTCTATATATAGAGCCATGTAACCTGATTATCAATATAATGAAATCATTCTGGCTCCATTGTCTTTTATGGTACCAGAGACCTAAAGTCTAATCGACAAATACTTTTTCTTTTCTTTTCTCTGATCCTGTTCGAGTTCAATGGGTTCCACAGCTGGTGCTACGTCATCTTCCTCATCCACTATTACTTAGAATGTCTCCAGCATGCTGTCTATCAAGCTGGACCGTTCAAACTATCCTTTGTGGATTGCTCAGATGGTCCCAACATTGAAGAGTCGCAACTTCATGGGGTTTGTGGCTGGCTCTTCCTCCTGCCCTCCGTGTTTCTTGAAGGACAAGGAAGGCAAGCTCACCGACACTGTCAATCCTGAATATGATGCTTGGATCCAACAAGACCAGCTCATCCTCAGTTGGATCAATATCTCGCTGACTCCGACAGTCCTGTCAACAGTTGCTCGCTCAACGTCAGCTCGTACTACATGAGTGGCCTTAGAGAAGCGCTATGCTTCTTCCTCGTAAAACTGCATCCTTCAGTTGCGTGGTGAATTGCTGAAAACAATGAGGGGAGATCTCTCAATTTCTGATTACCTTGATAAGTTGAATTCTATTGTTGATAGTCTTGCCTTAGCCGGTAGTCCAATTGATGATAATGATCTTGTCTCTATTGTGATGAATAATGTTGGACCTGCCTTTGAGATGACTGTCAGCTCTGCTCAGGCACGTGATGCTCCCATCTCTTATGAGGCCTTGGAGGCTTTATTGTTGAGTGCTGAACGTCGAATGGCAAAGCAATCTCTTTCTGCTACTGTTAATACCGGTACCACTGCATTCCTTGCTTCTCGACCTCATGGATCTTTCCGAGGTCGTGGATTTCCTAGCAATGGTCGTGGCGGCCGTGGTTGGTCTCAAGGTAATGGACGAGGACGTTCCTCATTTTCCCCATTGTCTTTTAGTATGAATCTACGTGGTTTTGTGCATTAGCCATATATGCGGTCATTTATATGATAATCAATACCACAGATGAGTGAGAAGCATGAAAGAACTTATCTGGGCTTGGTGATTCATCGATACCATGGTCTAGTTTGGGAGCATAAGCTTCAGATAATTGAATGGGTTGGTTTAAGCCCATTTGCAAGCACTTCTGGATTCAAAAACCCGTCATGAACGTTGTCTCCTTCCTAGACTCCATTCCACATAGGCTATACTTACTGAGATGAAAAAGTTCATAAGTGTGAAGACAGTTCAACAAGTGTTAATAAAGGCTGCCCTCAACCTTAAGGGACCTGAACTAGGTACCAATAAGAGATTTAGACCAATATTAACAAAAGAGACTTCACATATTCCTCTCAATTTACTACCTACAATTAAATTTCGTGTTCAATAATATAAATAATATTTAAACTAAGTTTCAAACAATTTATATACAACAATTATAAACAAAAACAAGTGATTTTTCAATTCCCCGACAACGGTGCCAAAAATTGACGTGCTAAAATTGACGCGCTAAAAAGCAAGCGCGCAATTTAACCTTGTAAGTCATCGTTAGTATATAGTAAATAGGGATCGTTCTAGCCGGGGATTGAGGGTACACCTGTAATTGTGTAAACAAATAAAGAATTAAAATAATAAAGTATTATTTTTGTATCGTTCTAGCCGGGGATTGAGGGTACACCTGTAATTGTGTAAACAAATAAAGAATTAAAATAATAAAGTATTATTTACAAAAATAATATAAAGAATAGAAATATATACAAATAACTAAACAAAAGGGGGGTTTAAGAATTAGGGTTTCGAAAATTAAACTAAATAAAATAAAGAGAATGTAAAAACACATTTACAAGGGTGGAACTCAAGGAACAAAGATCAAAACCACAACCACATGAATGAAATCCAATTACAACTCCTATAGTTGATTATTTATGTCATGAGAAATAAGTTGACCATGTGAAACGTTAATAAGCAAACGATTTCCCATATTTTAATTTCCTTCAATATTTAATCTAAGTGAAAGCACCTAAATTAAACCTATTGAACATGCAATCATAGACTAGAAAGCTAGCTAATCAAGAACACATTCAACGCATGAAGAACAAAGAAAGGATGTCAACCAAAGTGCACAACCTAGTATGAAAAAGTTCATCTATTTGCAATCCTCCTTAATTGATTTCGACTTTTGTCCAAAGCCTTCACTACTTAAATCTAGCTCCAATTACATGCATATATCCTAAGTTGATCACCAAAGAACATAAACATGCAAAAGTTTTTTGTAATCCAAAATCAATCAAGCAATCTCACATAAGTAACATATAAATCAACATATAGAAATCACAACCTTATTTCAAAACATATAAACAGGTTTTAAACTTTGCCTTTAACATTATTTGTTAACTAGAATTCATAGTTCTACAAATCGAAACAAAGAAAACCAAATGAGGTTACAAGGAAAAAGATTGAATTACACCGTGAATGGAGTGGATGATGGAGAGCTTGAGACGTTGATCTTGAATCTTGAAAGCAAGGCTTCATTATCACGGCACAAGGTGGAACGATGGCTGCTAGGATTGCTCACGGCTTCTTCTTCTTCTCCTCTTTGCTTGAAAATGCAGAACTAGAAGACTAGAGAATGAAAAGGAAAATGGAGAGGAGATGGAGAGACAAAGAAGATGAAATGGGTGAAGGAAGAGATGTATTTATTTTCTCACAAAAGAGGGTATTTATAGGAATACATTGTAGTGTGAATGCCATGGTAAGAAGTCCATTATAGTGGCTTCAATGATCATAGCTGCATGAAAGCTGCCATGCTTGTTGCTTTGCCATATACTTTATGCCACACAAGTCTTCATCTTCTTTTATACACTCAAGTACCTTATCTATATACTCAAGTACCTATCTATACACTCTATACACTCAAGTACCTATTACATGATATAGATATTTATACTATAATATATTTATACTATAATAGTCTGAATGTTCTTTCCAAATGGTACCCAAGTTTGAAAACAAACTAAGCTAGATGATGTAGAAACCAAATTGAGTTACTTTGACACAAAACAGATTTCCGGCAGACTTGACCTCAGTGCACTAAAACAGTCATAACTTCTTCTAGAAAATAGATATCGACGAGCTGTAAAATGTTCTGGAAACTAGACATCCGTAGCTTTCCAAATATATAAAGATCATAATTTTCTGAGCTCTGAGAGATTTTTGACACTCCGTTGAAGTTGACTGATCTGTAGTGGCAGTTTTCCAAATCTGTAATGGATTTGATTTTTAAAGCACAATTTGTGTCCAATTCGTTAATGATCTTCTTGAGACTTCTAAATGCTTCCACATGTCTTCCAAGCCTTGTTTGAAGTAGAAACGTCAAGAACCTTCAAGAATCTTCATTTCTTTCCATTTTCTTGCTTCCTACAACTCATTTTCTTCGTTTGTAGCTCAAATGTACCTAAGAACATTAAACTAAGTTAATATGATTAAGTTAAAGGAAATAACATAGCAAAATGTGAGTAGAAAAACACATAAAACGTCGCATATAATGCTCCTATCATGGGTCTTTGCGGGAGAGCAAATATGGTGCCCAGAGAAGATAGACTGAACTTGGGTGCCCAGAGTAGATGACGATCTTGGCTTGGTGTGCGATGGTGGTGGCCGGCTTTCAGCAAAGTGAGAGAGATGGCCCAAGACTTGGTCTGAAATTGATAGGAAAATTGAAGACAATTACAAGATAACGCCCAAACTGCTCATTCAATTTGATCATAACCTGCAACCAATGGGTGAATGCCAAAGATGGAGGGTGTGCAGAGGAGATTTTGGTGTGCGGTGCGCTAAGATTGTGTAGAGCAGTGTATGGCCAGCGGTGATTTGGAACTCAGCGGAGGGCTTGAAGTTCAGCGGAGTTTTGGCTTGCTAGCGGTTGGCAGTAGCGGTGAAGTTCAGCTGTGCTGCCCAGCAGAGCTTTGGCCAGCGATAGTGAGGCTTGTTGACGTCGACAGCTAGCGGAGGTGGCCTAGCGGTGTGTCATGCCCCGAATTTCGAATAAAGAAATTCGAATCCGAAACACGAAACGCGAAACGCGAAACTTAAGAAGCACAAGAAAACACTTAGAAAATTCTTCATTAAAATTAAGTACTAAACCAAACCGAGCTCACCAACATCAATACGAACTCGCTCTTTAGAGTCACATATTAATCACAAAGAGTTTACAAATTAAATTAAATGATAATTCAATAAGTAAACACACTCACTACACAGCGGAAGAATAAAACTAACGTGCACTTCAACGTCCAAGCTACAACAGCCACTAACCCTCAGCTTCGATGACTGTTATTCTGACCTGCACAATAAACCCTACACCATGGAATAGTGCACCGGGTTGAAACAACAAACCCTGTAAGCTTTTTAAGCTCGTGTGAGTAAACTCAAATAAAGTGACTCACATCACACATGCTTATAATTTCTCAACTCGTGAGATAATTAAAGCAACAACATTTACCTCCATAAACACAACCAAACATCTAATCACACTAGATAAAAATTAGTAACCCCTGCATAGAAATTTAGTTCAAGAGATCACCAAATTCACATCATTCAAATCATAACAACTCCTGCATACAACTTAATTCAGGAGATTACAATAAAACCAATCAATTTAGAAAACAATAATCCCTGCATATAATTTAGTTCAGGAGATTATGAAAACAAACAATTGAATCAATCACTATAATTCATATTATCTCAACTCACTCAAAATATGAAAATCAAGTCCCTCTTGGACAATAAAAGAAAGAAACCACTTGAAACTCTCTTTTATAAATATGTACTCAAGAGCACGATGACACAAAGTCATCCCCCAAGCAGTACGATGTACTCAAGAGCGCGATAAAGCAAGTTATCCCCCAAGCAGTACATTGGCAGACAGACTAGAGCTCTAACTGAATCGTTGCCTGTCACCTTGGCCAAGGTTCAAGCATACGATATAATTGCCTCGATCACCAATGTGATAAAAGGTCCTCAGACCAAAAATTTAAAAGTCCACATGACTCAAAATGTTACACTCAACCCAAGATACTCTTTAACACAATCACATCAATCAATCACATGATACATTGCATTTCCGAAAAGAGTAAATGCTCAGAATAATAATCCAAATAATTCACAAATCATACGCATATCACCACGCGATGCCATCAACATATCTATATTCCACGTAAATATATATATACGTAGTCATTCACGCAGGAATGGTTACTAATACAAACTATAGTTCATACGTATTAAAACCAAGAAATTCATTTTATACTTAAATTCATTTTTTTACTTGTGAGCCGTAGCCCTATGAACCGTAGTCGATCAAGTTCATATTATTTCAAACAAAACTTTATTTTTGAAAATGAATTACAATTATCAATCAAAGCCGACAATTAAATAATTCGGTTCGTAAATGAACCACGTGAGATTTACTCACCTCTAACTCCTGCTGCATCTTCATACACCATACAAGATACATAAGCGCCACAATTCGTCTAAACAACTTTGTCAAATACCTAATAAAATATGACCTCAATTTAGTACACGAAACACAAAAACAATTAATTCCCGAAACTCCCGAATTAATCCAAAAATCCACAAGTAACGTCAATCGAGGCCAAACTTCATCCGAGACCACTCGAGGTCTCCGGAATACTTCTACGATCAATGTATCAAAGTTACAAGTCGATTGGGCAGCCGAATCCTCACGGATCGAACATTGATAGAACCGAAAACCCTAAAACGCTAATATTCATACTTAATCATGCGATCTCCAAAATTAAGGGATGATCAACTTTCATACTTGGAGCTAAGCGAGATTCGGTCTACATCGTCCTAGATCAAGGTTGGAAGTTGGATTAATCTCGACCCTCTGATCACGTTTCCAGATTCAACCAGAGCAGTTGAAAGCTTCACACCTTGATCTTTTGCTCCACACTCCAAATCGTGATGTAAGGCCTATATGGGGATGATCACAACGAAGAGCAGATCACGAAAATGGAAAGAATCGACCCGTGCAACACCGGAAGGCCAAGATCCTGCCGGGTCAGGTTTGGTGCTCGGGGAGGGCTTCGATCCAGCCCTGCGTGCGGTGGGGGGGCAAGGCGATGGCAGGGACAGTCTAGACGGCTGGAGGCAAGCACGGGGAGGACCTGGTCACCGCTGGAGGACGCATGATGGCGCCTCTGGCATCAGGTCTAGTCGAGCGGGTCTGCCGCGTGGGAAAGGAGAGAGAACGAAGAGAATGGGGGAGAAAAATAGGAAATAGCAAAATTTTGGGATTTTATGAAATATCCCGGAAATTTCTATATTATATAAATTTCTCAACTTTCAATCGTCAATAACTTTCTCATACAAACTCCGATTTTCACATTCCATATATGCACGGACTCGTATAGACAAGCTCTACAACTTTGATGAAGAAAGTTTTCATAGAATTCTAACGTATAATAAGTTAAACTTCGTAACCTCCCTAAAATGTGCGTTTCAAATAATTTAATCGTCCAAAACAATTTCGCTCTATACTCGAACCACGAAATCGTATCAACGAACTCTTTAATAATTTTCGAAGCATTTAGGAATTAATTACGAATTTTCGGGGTATTACACGGTGTAGGGAACGGAGAAGCTGACGAGCGTGGGAAGGAACGCCGATGGTGGCATGATTGTGTGTTGACAGAGCTGTGGTTGGTGTGCTGGCAGTACAAGGATGATGCGCTAATGTAGCTGGCGTTGGTTGCCACTAAGGCTTGCCGCTGGAGATAGAGTTTGCCGCTGAAGATTTGCCACTAGTGCTAGTGTTTGCCTTGAGTTGCAGCGGTGACCGTAAGGATTGCAGGGGTGCCCAGAGTAAATTGGGCAATTTTGTTTTTTAGTTGGCGTTGACCATTCCTGATCAGCGTTGACCGAGAGTTGACTTGATGCTATGGAGGAATGAAGTTGTGGCGGACAAACTCTCTGGGTGTCCAGAGTAAATTTTTTTTTTTTTTTTTTTTTTTGGTATGCTTGCTTTAGGCAAGGCTTGCACTGGGCACTGAGGCCGATCATTATCTGAGGAGATTGATAATCAAAGAAGAATTGAGTAGCTCAAAGAAGAAATAGAAGAATTTTCTTTGAGCTCCGTTAGCATAGAAAATGACGAAGCCTTTTTGTTGGCTTCCCACAAACGGCGCCAATATTAATGTTAGAAATCGAAGGCTCTAATTAACGTAGAGAATGAGAGAGAAGAGAGAGAAAGAGGGACACACGATGTACAGTGGTTCATCTCTCACCTTAGCAGGAAACTACTTCCACTTCAATATTGCACTATATATGTTTGGGCCTTGCACCCCAATGTGATAACAAAAGATGTTGTAATGGGATGTTAAGTAAGTGGGAAGGAGTCTCCTTTTATAGGGAAGGGAGGCTCCTTCCTTTACATTTTCTTCAATGTGGGACAAGAAGTCCCCATTCTAGTCTAGAAAACCATATTGTGAAGACAACTTGGCAAGGCCGGGAAGGTGGCTTCCCGGCGAGGTTTTAGCCTCTTCTGACTATCACGGTGTAGCTTGGACGTCGGGCTACGAGTTGCATATCACGGTTGGGTCCCACCATGGCTTGTGGGCTCACTAAGAGGATGTTACTTATGTTTGTTGATATAGCAAGTCCTCCATATTAGTGGAGGTATGTACAATTTTCTCATCTAAATTTTGTTTTGGTAAAACATTGCAATAGGATACTCTTCAAATTTGTAAAAGTTCTCTCATCTGTTTCATTCCAATCCAAAAACAAGTCACCTTAAACAAACACCACCTATAAACTAAGATTCTGCTTTTATTATTATTTTTTATTATTATTATTTTTAAAGGGGTTTGAAACCCACCCAAGCTGGGAGGCTCATCCCCACGCTTGACTTATTATATTAAAATTAGAATTGTGCAAAGAGGGGGACATAACACCTTGGCCTCTAGCACTAGTACATAAATCCTTGTAGAGGACATCATGGATAATCACAGAAGCCTCCTCTAACCAAATATCATCTAGATAATTAAGATTAGCAAGGTGCACTAATCTATGGGCTACACCATTTGCTTCACGAAAAATATGCTTAATCTGAATAGAGTGAAAATATGTCAAATATGACTTACAATCATCGATAATACGCCCTATGTCAGATCGATAACGCAGCCACCATGAGTGAGCAACCACTCTCAAGGTCGAAAGTATCCCAATATTGATCAATTGCCATAAGAACTCTAGCCCTACAAGCCTCTGCCTCCATATGAGTAGCAGAGATAACATGAGGGAAATAACGCGCCATAGCTGCAATACAACTGCCATCCTCATCTCGGACCACGATTCCAATACCACCATCACCGAAATCTAGCCTATAGCTCCCATCCACGTTTATTTTCAGACGCCCAGTTGGGGGGAGCTGCCACCTAGCCTTGATTCTTGTCTTCTTAGTCAACCCAGCCACATGAAACTTCTGATAATCTAGTAATAATTGAGAAGCCCATTGCCCTGCTTTGCATGCATTAAAGCATGCACCCTTCCAAATAGCATTGTTCCTCTCCATCCATATGACCCATAGGTACATGAAGAAAGTCTCACGTTGACTACCATGCAAAGCATCAAAGACATTCTTCCAAACAACTCCCAGGCACATCTTTCACATTCAAGCCCAAGGGGCGAAGCAACCAAAGGTCCCCAGTGACTCACAATCTCTAAACAAGTGGATGCCATCTTCAATAGCATTGAAACAAAAGGTACACTTCATATTAGGGAGATCAATACATCTAGCAATTGCCACTTTTGTAAGGAGAATACCTTTCACCACTCTCCAGATGAAAGAACAGACCTTAGGAGGAATGCATGCATGCCAAACACCTTTCCAGTACGTCCTATTAACTCCACAAGACCCATTAGATCCAGACGCCTTCAATTCACGTTCAGCTGCCCTTCTAGCTACATGATACCCATTACGGACAGTATAATAGCCCTTCTTATCGTAGTGCCATACAAGTCTGTCTTCCGATGCACGCAAACTAAGAGGTATACGTCCAATTATCTCAACCTCTGATGGTGTAAAAAGGGCCTGAAGTAGTTCCACATTCCACTCGTGCATATCCACATCAATCAAATCCGCAACTCGTAAATGTTCCAAACCTTCAGGTGGTCTAGAGAATAGAGATAGGCTTGAAACTGTAGGGGAGTGGTACCCAAGGATCCGCCCATACTGCAATGTTCCGACCATCCCCAACTTGAAAACGCAACCCTTCTTTCAACAACTCTCGTCCATGGAGAATACTCCGCCAAGCATATGAAGCCCCATTAGGTATCCCGGCATCCAAAAAACCACAACTTGGGAAGTATTTAGACTTAAAGAGAGAAGCAAATAGAGAAGTAGGGTTATGTAGTATCCGCCAACCTTGTTTAGCAAGTAACGCTTGGTTGAAGTGAATCATATTGCGAAACCCTAAACCTCCCTCATCTTTAGGAACACAAAGTTTCTCCCAAGCAAGCCAGTGTATTTTTTTCTCATTCAATTTGTCACCCCACCAAAATTTTTCCATTAGACTGCATTTCAATACACAAGTGTTTCGGTAGCTCAAAACAACTCATGACATAGGTAGGAATAGACTGCACAACAGCTTTAATCATAATTTCCTTACCAGCTTTATTATTTCTTTTTTGTTTTGTTCAGGTATACTGTATTACTGTAATATTGATTGCAACATGTTCTGCAATAAATATTCTGCTTTTTTCCATCTGCAATCCTCATTCACTCTATATGTACAAAGAAATGTTCTGCACATTCATAACTCTGTCTTATTTTTATTTTTTTCGCTTCTCACTGGTTGGGTCTTTTGCTTTTCTTTTTTATACAATACTTATACCCATTCCATCACCGTCATAAACATGCCCTTACCATCACCTCATAATCCAAGACCTAAACAATTCATATATACTTGTTTCTAGTAGGAAAAAAATTTCATTACTAGAACTGTAGAAGCATAAGATAAAATGAATTGAAGAATGAATGTTGTTGAACATATACAAGCAGGCAACAATGATGAATTGATATGTGCATCACTTCAACATAACTATCATATATCAGTGTTATACATCCATATATTGACTACAGTGGAGAAAGACATAATAAATGGTAAAAGAAAGAAAAACACACAGAGAAAATAGGCAAATAATGTTGGCGTGAGTCATACCGTGTATCATTAGGGTTGTGTATCTTGTGTATTATTAGGAATATTTTCTTTTATGTTGTTTCCTAATATGACACGTTGTATCTTGTATATATGCTCCATTCTTGGAGAAGAATAATACATCATCAGAAAAACCCCAAATCCCTTTGTGTCTTTGTTCCGTTTGACTTGGTATCAGAGCCGAGATCCAGTTGGACTCAGTTATGCTATTCGGCTTCCACTGCAAGAAAATTTGTTCGTTTTTGATCTTTTGTCTCTGGTCCTTTCGGGTTCGTTTGCTGGCTTTTTTGGTTGATTGGTTCAATATTGTTGGTTGTCCTTTTTGTGGGAATTAGCCGCTGTCCTTTGGTTCTTGGTTTGTGACTTTGGGGCCCTTTACTTTGACTTGATTGCTGGTTGTCCTCTTTACTTTATTAATTAGCTGCTGGACACTTTTGGTTTCTTGGATAAGAGCTTCTTTGAATATTCATTGATCAACCTTTGTCGTATTGTTCCAACTTTATTTAGTATTTAAGGAAGAAAGAAGATGGTGGACTTGAAGATCACTGACGGGGAAAGTGGAGAATCCCAGGAGTCTGAAGCAACAAGTTCTGTGGCAAGTGAAGTTGTAATTGTTCAAAATGTCACAGATAATTCGAGTTTTGGTGTCAAACTCGATGGTACGTACCAATTATCAGTTATAGCAGAGACTTATGAAGATCCATATTCAGGGGATTGGAAAGTGGAGTTATGTTATCGGTAGTGCAGTAAGACCTGCTGCAGGTCCAAAAGTTGATGAATGGGATACGACAAATAATAATGTGATGGGAATTCTTCTCAAAGCTATGACTCCGGAGGTAATGAGATTATTTGCTAACTATGATTCTCCCAAATCAATTTGGGATTCTGTTGCTGCTACATATTATGATGGGAGTGATTTTGCTCGTGTTCATTAATTGAATGTCAAAGCTTTTAAAATAACTCAAAGTGGACAGCCTGTTGCAACCTTTTATGCGAATTTGAAGACAATTTGGCAGGAGCTTGATCAGAGAAACCCTAATCCTATGACTTGTGCAGCTGATATTAATTCCTATCGGAATGAGCAGGACAAGATGCGCGTCCATATTTTTCTTGCTGGCTTGGACCCTCACTTTGAAGGGGCAAAGAATGAGTTATTGCGTCTTGCAACTCCACCTACGTTGGAGCAAGCTTTTGCTTATATAAGAAGAGATGAAGGTAACAAGGCTGCCGCTCAGAACCTTCATACTGAAATTTCTAGTTTAGCAATCCATGCTACACCTCCATCTCAACCTCAGACTGGGAACTCTACCCTAATTCCATCTCAGAACCAGTATCAACCACGGACTCAGGGATATTAGCAGAATCAAAATTATAACCAAATGACTTGCAACTATTGCAAAGAAGCTGGACATGCATTTCAAGAATCAATGCCCTAAGTTGCGAAGGTTTAATTACAACAACTCTGGTTGGAGAGGAGGCAATAATACTGGAGGTCGTGCAGGACATGGTGGTGGTCAAAGAGGCAAAGTTGCCGTCCAATTAGTGCCAGAACCTGACTTCTACAGCATTGAGGGACAAGATCCCTCAAAGGGTAATGTTTTATTCACTAAGGAAACTCGAGGTAAAATTGGTGTTGCTTTACATGTTTCTAACTTTACTGGTAGTGATACATGGATAATTGATTCTGGTGCGTCTGACCATATGACCTATGATAAGTCCTTCTTTATGTCTATGTCATCCCCTTCTATATCTCATGTTTCTAATGCGAATGGTGCATCTTTTCCAGTCTTAGGTATTGGGTCTGTTTAGGTTACACCATCCATTGTATTGCATGATGTGCTTTATGTACCTTCGTTGTCTCATCATCTTTTAACTGTCTCCCAGTTAGGGTCACAAAATAAGTGCTCTGTAACCTTTTACCCAATGTATGTTATTTTCCAGAATCTGTGCACCAGGGTGATCATGGGCAAGGGAGACCTGAGGGGAAGACTGTTCCACTTGGATTGCATGTACGCAGAACCAACACATGCGATGAAACCACCTTTGGCCCTGACATTGAATTCTGACCGATTGAATGAGCTATGGTTATGGCACCAGCGGTTGGGTCATCCATCTTTTGGAGTTATGAAGAAGTCCATGCCTTCATTGTTTTTGGGAGTTAGTGAGTCTAGCCTGCATTGTGAAACTTGTGCTTTGGCTAAGAGTCATAGGTCTAGTTATCCTTCAAGTTTTCATTCTAATATTATGCCTTTTGAGTTAATTCATCCAGATGTGTGGGGTCCTTCTAAACATTCTACCCTTTCTGAAATGCAATATTTCGTGTTATTGATTGATGACTTTACTTGATTATCTTGGGCTGTTTTATTTAAGTCCAAAGATTATGTTTTCTCTGCTTTTACAGCTTTCCATAAACTTGTTTGTACTCAATATGATGCTCATGTTAAGGTTTTTCGTTCCGATAATGGGGGAGAGTTTGTCAATCATTCTTTTCATGATTATTTCCAACAGCATGGCATAATACATCAAACCTCATGTCCACAAACTCCTGAGCAAAATGGGGTGTCTGAACGAAAAAATCGTCATCTTTTGGATATGTCTCGGTCTCTTCTACTTAGTGCTAATATGCCTAAGTATCTTTGGGGAGAGGCCGTTTTATGTGCTTCTCATCTTATTAATCGTCCTTCGTCTGCCCCTCTTCAAGGTCGTGTCCCACTTGAGGTTCTATCTCACTATGTTTCTATTCCATCGTCTAACACCCTTCTTGCTCGTGTCTTTGGTTGTGTTGCTTATGTTCATCTGTATAAGAATCAAAGGTCAAAATTGGATGCTAGAGCCCTTAAATGTGTATTTGTGGGGTATGGTTCTCATCAGAAAGGCTACAAATGTTATCATCCCCAATCCCAAAAATTTTATGTCACCATGGATGTTACGTTTAATGAAGATGAGTGTTATTTTTTACCTCCTGTGACTCATCATTAGGGGGAGACGCCTTGTTATTATGAAGATTTGTTCAGTGGGCAAGATGGGAGACCCGAGTTCTCTAGTCTAGAGTATTTGGGAACTGAACATGACAGAGAAGACAGTTGCCCATTTGACAGAGGGGATGGCTGCCCACTGATTGGTCCCAGCTTCACCAAACGCGGAACACAGCTGGATCGGGGGCCCAGTACACCGACCCACAACGGGTCTGAGTTGGACCTCGCGCCGGAGATGGGGACCGGAACCTGGGTAATCCGCTCTGGAGACGCGCATCTGGACCTGGTATCCGGTCGGCTGCAGGAGACGACGATGCAGCTCTTGGTATCGGGTTGCCTGCCGGAGACGAAGGAGCGACACCTGGTATCTGGTCGCCTGTCAGAGACGAAGGAGCTGCAACTCCTGGTATCGATGGGCATCGGTGGGCTGGCTCGTTGGCCGGAAAAGAAGTCCCAGATCCTGTCCAGTCTGCCGGTGCTGCAGCTGCAGCTACAGATACAGACAATTCAAGTTCCCCTTTCCCTAAAACTACCGATTTAGTCGTTGCAGATCCAAGTATTCTTGATTCAGTCGTTTTCAACAGTCTCCCCTCTCCATCAGAGGTCTTCCATGCTCCGTCATCCTCCGAGGTACGTTCTTCTTCTTGTTTGTCTAATCCGTCTTCTGAACACTATGAACCCACTCTAAATGCCAAAGCTAAGTACCATATTGCTAATTATGTGTCGACCCATCAGCTGTCTAAACCGCATGTTGCCTTTGTGAATCAATTATCTTCTGTGTCTCTTCCTAGTAAAGTGTAGGATGCAATGAGAGAAAAGAAGTGGATGCAAGCAATGGTAGTCGAAATGGATGCTCTTGAGAAGAATTGTACGTGGGAATTAATGTCATTACCACCTGGGAAGAAAACAGTTGGTTGTAGGTGGGTGTATACCGTGAAACACAATTCGGATGGATCGGTGGACAGGTACAAGGCTAGATTAGTAGCTAAAGGCTATACTCAGAAGTACGGGGTGGATTATGATGAGACGTTTGCACCTGTGGCCAAAATTAATACAATTCGGGTACTTCTTTCGTTAGCTGCTAATCTTGATTGGCCTTTGCGACAGTTTGATGTTAAGAATGCATTCTTGCATGGTGATCTGCATGAAGAGGTTTATATGGATTTGCCTCCTGGCTATGGTACTTCTTCTAAAGAGCAAGTGGTGTGCAAATTGAAGAAGTCTCTTTATGGTCTGAAGCAGTCTCCGAGAGCTTGGTTTGGCCGGTTTACCAAGTTCATGAAGAAAATTGGGTACCGGCAGAGCAATTCCGACCACACCTTGTTCCTTAAACATCAGTATGGTAAAGTGACTACCTTGATTATTTATGTTGATGACATGGTTGTGACAGGTGATGACTAAGAGGAGATTCAAAGGTTACAAGGTCAGTTATCTTCTGAATTTGAGATGAAAGATTTGGGAAACTTGAAATATTTCTTAGGAATTGAAGTTGCTCGTGGGAAGGATTGTATTGTGTTGAGTCAAAGGAAGTATGTCCTAGACTTGCTGGCAGAAACAGGTATGCTTGACTGTCAACCTGCTGATACTCCTATCGAGCAGAACCATCGATTAGCAGAATATTTAGATCAAGTACCTACAAATAAAGCGAGATACCAGAGGTTAGTCGGACGGTTAATTTATTTATCTCACACTAGACCAGATTTAGCTTATGCAGTTAGCGTGGTGAGTCAGTTTATGCATAATCCCAGTGAGGCTCATATGAGTGCTGTATTTTGTATTTTGCGGTATTTAAAGTTTGCTCCAGGGAAGGGGTTAATTTTTTCAAAATACAGTCACCTAGATATTTCTGGATACACAGATGCAGATTGGGCAGGTAATATTACAGATCGCAGATCTACTTCGGGCTACTTCACATTTGTAGGTGGTAACTTGGTTACGTGGAAGAGCAAGAAACAAAAGGTGGTAGCTCGTTCTAGTGCAGAAGCAGAGTATAGAGGAATGGCCCGAGGACTTTATGAGATGTTGTAGTTGAGAAATTTGTTGAGAGATTTAGGGTTCAAGCAGAAAAAGGCTATGCTGCTTTATTGTGATAATAAGGCTGCGATTGAAATTGCTCACAATCCTGTTCAGCATGATCGTACGAAACATGTGGAGGTAGATCGACATTTCATTAAAGAAAACCTTGATAGAAAGGTCATTTTGTTTCCTTTCGTTCCTACTGAAGAGCAGTTGGCAGATATTCTCACAAAAGCTCTCTCAAGTAAAGCCTTTTATGACTCACTCGACAAGTTGGGCATCCGTGACTTGTATGCACCAACTTGAGGGGGAGTGTTGGCGTGAGTCATACCGTGTATCATTAGGGTTGTGTATCTTGTGTATTATTAGGATTTCTTTTATTTTGTTTCCTAATAGGACACGTTGTATCTTGTATATATGCTCCATTCTTGGAGAAGAATAATACATCATCAGAAAAACCCCAAATCCCTTTGTTTCTTTGTTCCGTTTGACTAATAATAGATGCATAACCTTATGAACTCAACTTATGGGCCTTCTCCTCAATACTTTGATCAATTTTGCAACTATCTCAATAATCCACTCATGCCTCCTTGTGATCACAGTGTCCGCAAGAACCACTCCAACAACCAATCCACTCGCAAACCCGGCCAAAACAAATTTCCAATCAACTTCAATCCCAAAGTCTGAATCATTTTCTTCAAAAGTAGCAGTTGGTGGCAGAGGAGTCTTAGGATTGATTCCACATTTCTTTGGCAATGCATCTCCACACAACCCAGGGTTTCCCTCATATGAAGTGTGGTCGAATGTAGTAAACTGTCTTTCATGTGGTATAGGACCTGTGAGATTGTTGTGTGAAACATTGAATTCAGCAAGGAATGTAAGCTGTGTGAATTGATGAGGAATCCCTCCACATAGCTTGTTTTGTGAAAGGTCCAGTGATTCAAGCAATGCTAAGTTGCCCAATATTGATGGGATGTAACCAGTGAAAATGTTGTGGGAAATATTTAGAAAGCGAAGCCCTTTCAGCTTCCACATGAATTCAGGAATCGTGCCTTCAAATTTGTTGCTTGAGATGTCAACCACTCCGAGATCTTCTTGAACCTTCTCGTAGTATCTGTCAACACCTTTATTTGTCATGGTGTTTGAGTACTCATATGTGAAAGGCTGCACATAAGCACTGACTTTAAGATTCGAGTATGTTTCCATATATGTGGAGTAGCTTGCAGTTATGCCTCTCATAGCATTCCCAGAAAAGATGAACTCAAATGGAAACTTGCCACTGAAATTATTGTGAGACAGATCAAGAATGCGCAACTCGGGGAAACAAAGGTTCTTCTTCGGTTTCCCAATGACACCGTAGAACCCATTGTGGCGCATTGCTAGAAGTTTTAACTCTGGTAAATTCCCCAACCAAAAGGGGAAAACATCATTGAATTGATTGTCTGAGAGAACAATAAACTCAAGCATCACACAATTCGCCAATGACCTCGGTAATCTACCTTGAAGTTTGTTCTCACTAACATCAATCATCCTCAAATTACTTCTCTTGGTGTATGTTTGTGGGAGAATGCCTTGAAAAGAGTTGTTTCTAAGGTTTAAAACTTTTAAATCATCACTGAAGTTTCTGAGACACTCTGGAAGCACGCCACTCAATTTGTTATTTGACAAATCAAGGTATTGGAGAATACTCAGATTGCAAATCAAAGGTGATATTTCTCCAACTAATTTATTGTCAAAAATTGTATAAAATATGATGTTTGATGGGGGTATGGGTACTGGTCCATCTAACTATGTTAGAATAAAGCCTTAAAACTTGTAGGTTAACCGAGGGAAAGAAAACGGGGGATGGTTGGTCAAAGCCTGAAAGGAAGTTGTAAGAAAGGTCCAAGAACTCCAAACTTTGTGTGCTTGTGTTCCACATCCATTTGGGTACTTGACCATGCAATGTATTTCTGGAAAGGTCCAACCAATGCAAGTTTTGTTGATATCTTAGAAAATATGAGAATTCTTTTATGTTACAGGTGTAAACACGAAAAATCCTGCAACGAATGAAAGGACACGTGTACAAAATAATATATTTTTATTAATGAATTTGCAGGTTACAATCTCTGTAGATGCTCTTTCATAAGATTCTCCTCTGATTTGATCTCTGACGTTGATTTAATCCAAGGGTGGCGAGCACTTGATCTTGAATCAAACGGTTGCAATGTGGACTTCCTGCTATGTTGACAATTTGAGGAAGATGATTGACCAAGGGCGGCAGAAGCTTGATCTTGATCGAATTTAGGCCACGAGTGGTGTCACGTGATGATTGTTCTTCGGTTTTGGTAGGGGATGAACCAGCACGTGTGTTTGGTGCTTGTTGATTCTCCACGAGCTTGATGAAGAACTTGTAGAGGATTTACTTTGTTGAAGACAACTTGAAGACGACGGATGATCAAAGGGTTGTAGAGGCTTGAACTTGATCAGATTTGAACCATGAGCGGTGTCACGTGGCGAGTATGGCTTTTGATGGTGGATGAATCAGCACGTGTGTTTGGTGCTTGTTGATCCTCCGCGTGTTTGACGACTTCCGAGCTTGTAGGTGATTTCCCCTGCTTGTCTGAAGTCAGCGAGCTGAAGAGATCGGCTATTTGGCAGCTTAATGGTTCTTCACGAGCTTGGGAGACTTCTGAGCTTTGGAAAGGTTTCTTCCGTCTGCTTGCGTCCCTCTGTCTGTCGTCGTCCTCGATGGTGTACTTGGCTCAAGGGCGATTGACGCTTGATCTTGAGTCGTATGATGGCCACGAGGGTTGACACGTGACGAGTGCTTTGACTTGAGGTTGGTGATGAACCGGCTATTTGGCAGCTTGAAGGCTCTTCACGCGTTTGAAGACTTATGAACTTTGGGAGTGATTTTTTCTCTCCGGCTCAAGTCCTTCACACGATTTGAGAGGGGGTATTTATAGTATCGGCGTCTCGATGACATAGCATTAATCACATTCCGTAATTGTGTAATTAAATCAATCAGTTTTAATTGATTGATTTAATTATCTTTTATTTAAGGAATATGTCAATCAATTTCGATTTGATTTAATGCCCAATTTCAATCAGAATTAAACAATCTAATCTGATTGATATTTGAATTTAATACTTGATTTCAATCAGAATTAAACAATTTAATCTGATCGATATTTGTATTTAATACTTGATTTTCATCGAGATCAATCAGTTGAATACGATTGATCCGCTTTAAATGCTTGACTCGAGCAACAATCAATCAGCGATAATTTGAAGCTTCCACGTCATTCAATCAATGGATCACTCGTGTTTTGACATGTGTCATCCTCGAAGCTCACATAATTTTGGTGACATATGAGCCACGTGTGCCTTTTGTAGGACCCATGTGTCATCTAAGCTTGTTTAGTCAAAATTTCAAAGATTGACCGATTTATTTAATGAATTTTATTTTCATTAAATTTCTTGTGTCTACAAATGTCCCCACGTACTTCAAGGTGCGCCGTAAACATGTGGTTGTCACGTGCTTGAGGTGTGACTTGAAGTTGCTTTTTTTCGCTGCGCAATATGAAGACCTAGCCATGAATGAAGCAAGCTTGTAGAACTCCAAAGCTGTAGAGATTCACTTGGAATCTTGATTTAATTTCGTAGAGATTCTCCCAAAATCTTGATTTAATTTTTGTAGAAATTCCCTTGCAATCAGAATTTAATTTTGTAAATATGGCAAGGACCCCAAATGGGCAGGTAACAGACCCTATGATATAAGATTTTTTTTTTTTTTTGTTTAAATATTTATGGCATAAATCCTTGATTTTTCTGAATAAAATATTTATTCACAAAATTTCTGCACTCAAAATATTATTGCCATATATAGCAGAAAATTTAGGATTTCTACCATATTTTCCTAGTCTCAGCTAGGAAATTAATGAAGTGAGAAACCCTAGCCTTTTAACATAAAAAGACAGCCTCCTTGTATTCTGAACACAAACGACTTGGCTGCTAGCTCTCAACTTTCTTGCTTTTGTTGCCGTTTATCTTTGGTGTTGCAGAAGATCATCAAGCAAAGGTTTTTTGTCTCTACTCGTTTCTTCATTATTAATTGATATGGCTGTGGCATTGCGTTGACTTTGCTTATTTTTATTTTTTTTGTTTACTGACAGGGTTCGCTGCACTTGGTCGTTACCACATAGCGGAGACGAAGGTATGGCTCTCAATCTGACAATATACATATAAATCATGCTATATTCAATGACTAAGGTACTGCTTTCTGATGAATGATATATATATATATATATATATATATATATAAATCAGAGAGTTCTGGAATACGCATGCTGCAACTTACAGCCGGTCAAACCAGTGTACGTGGAGCACCACAATCCCACAACTTTTCAAACCTTGGGGCATGGTGTAATTTCACAATAACGGAACGTTAATCGTAAAATTTTGAACCGTTACGGTAAAAGATGGGAGAGGGGAGATTGTAGACAATTCACAGAATAATCCACTCTTGTTGAATAAGTCACCACGTATCACAAAACGAACACCAACAGCAACGCCCAAACAAGGAATTTGATGAAGACAATGGAGCATAGCGAAAGGGAAACACTTGAATTGAAAAAATAAGGCCAAGAAGCCTCAGAAACAGGGCATCGCCTGAGCAAAAGCGCGAAGGGAGGAGCTTCTCTCCACCGGCTCTCACGAGAGGAGAGAGGAAACCCAGAGCGAGAGGAAGGGGAATAACGGAGCCCCCTGTTTCATTATAGCCTTTGTAGAAACGATATCAAGATTCAATAGTGTCAAGGTCGCCGTCCAAGGCATAGCCGTTACAGAAACCATACCAATATCGATGGTGTAAGGGTTGAGGAGATGCTGTAAGATCTCCGGTTAGATTTCCCCTCATCTTGGGCGGTAAGTGCTTGTTAAAATTTCAATTATTTTTTATATCTGATATTGCTGTGATTTTTTTTGGACGGTTATCGAGTTTGGTCTCTAATTGAAACTTGAAAGACATCAGGTTGAACTGGTATCTGGTAATCAACCAGGTTTCTATGAGTAGAGTATGCATCAATATTTGTGTATTTAAGATGTTATACTCTTGCTGTGTTAGTCTGGGGCATGGAAAGTTGTGTGTTTTTGCCTTCATTGTTGCTTTTCTTCACTCTTCTGTTTGATTTTGATATTGGTTTAGCTGGGTCATAAAAATTTTCTTGTATTGTCGTAATGCTAGTTTTGCTAGAATTTGTAGCTTCTTTTGTTGTGCTGTTGTTGTAAATTGTAGTTCATTTTGGTTTTTTTGGTTTAATTGTGTAATTCTTGCCTAAGAAGGAAGTCTAACTGATGGCTTTTCTCTTCTTTTGTCCATTTTGTAGAACTTAGGGCTTCTGTTGCCAATGATTCTGTTAGCATATCAATCCGTCAAAACTGGTCTATATATATCATCCTATAAATTAACTTCTAAATGTTAGTATATTCTCCAAAGGAGTTTATCATAGTTTCTTGCTCCTGTAGAAATTTTTGGCTTTTGTTATTGGCTTATAGCAGATGAGTAATATGAATAATGTACGTCTCTAACTGAAAGCACTACCACCATATTTGAGGTCTCAGAAGAACATTGCAGCTCAATTTTAGTCATTGCTGATTTTTCAAGCTATGCTACGATTTTAAAATCGCATACATCGATCTTCGCTCACAGTTTCCTTAAAACTATTAGTAGCATCAGATGTGAGATTGGCATGAGTCCCAACAAATTAGAAATATCATGAATAATAAATATATGGCATCACTTCTTTGATTTGTAGACATGAAAATGAAAGAGATGTAAAATTATTGGTGAAGGTGAAGGAGGCGTGCAAATTTCCAAAATATTGATGATTGAGATTTGATAGTCTGACACTGTCCATTTTATAGAACAGGACAATGTGGTTTTTGGTACAAGTTAATTACAATGTGGTTTTAGAATTTGTTACTAACGATGCAATCATATGTACATGTTTATGCTCTCTTGCAGTTTCTTTTTGGGCTTGACTCTTGTTTTCCCTAAGCAACTATTATGTAATCGGTTCTGATGAGACTGATGAACTCTATAATATACATCCATCTGCACGTTTTGGTATTGTATGATCTATTGTCTGGAAGTTGTAACTATCTTATATTTTCCAAAAATCCTTAAACTTCTGTTAATTTCGTACCCCACAAGATTGTAAAATAAAGTACTAACGTGACTGTGACTAAATTTTATAACTTTGAGCATTGGTTTCCGTCTGATGTGAAATCCTATCTACCAAATTTCTTCATTTATACACAACAGGTTGATTTCTGTGGTTCAAGAAAGCATTTAAATTTGGGTCTTTGTATATGTTGAAACTGTCTGTTGTGTTGTTTGCTGCCTAAATCTGTCATAGTTTCATGTGTGCGATGTATGCAGAAGTTACATTTCATGTTTCTCTGTACATACATACATACATACATACATACATACATACATATATATATATATATATATGTATATATATATATATTTAGATACAGATGTATATGACGTATAATGGTCATTAACTTTTCTATCAGATCATCACCAAGGCAACAGCTGATAGCACGCTTTAGTGACTTCACACACGAGCTTGGCTGGGATACTGAGCCTCTTTTCCCCCTCCCAAATGAAGATGCTACAAAAATAGAGTACTTCCTTTC
The DNA here is from genome assembly GCF_002994745.2 of Rosa chinensis. Taxonomy (NCBI): domain Eukaryota; kingdom Viridiplantae; phylum Streptophyta; class Magnoliopsida; order Rosales; family Rosaceae; genus Rosa; species Rosa chinensis. The sequence goes on from NC_037088.1 coordinate 40,513,607, forward strand.
TCTCTCCCTCTTCCTCTCTGCATCTCTCTCTCTCTGGGGTTGTACGTTCTTAATAGATATTTCTGGGGATTGCTAATCTTCTATTTTAATGTCCATATTTCTTCTCCTGTATCTTGAGTGTGTAAAATTATTTGAAGACTCATTGTATTAATTACATGGTTATCCAATCAAATGAAACACAAACTTATTTCACTGAGCTTCTTTAGTAGATTTTTTTTAGTGTCTTAGCGGTGATCAATTTTATTTCTGGGCTGTCATCTATCTCTTTATTAGAGTTTTATTACTTGATATGATAAGTACAAAATGTGATATGTTCAGCACTGATAACGATAGAATGTGGCCTTGAGCAATAGGAAAAGGCTAAAATACACTTTTACTTACTTTACACATGTAGGCAAACACCTTTTTTTTTTTGGGAGAATGCCATTAACGGTTCTTTTAATGGAATGTCTTAACAGAATTGAGATTTTGTAGATGGGATATTTATTTGAAATGATCCAAAGTTCGGGTATTTTTTTGTTTTTGATTTCCCTTACATGATCTATGCTTAGTTTTGGGGACAGTTCCATTTTACCTTTAATCCGTCTAGCTTTAACAATGTCGTACCTTCACTTTTAACATCAATTCTACTGTTAACTATTGTGTGATATACCTTATGCAAACCCCATCTTGCTGAAACCACAACCATAAAGTTTGTACTGCTGCAACATGTTCTATCCATTTGTTGTTGGCATATTATTACTGTAAATTATTTCGGATATTGTAGCAGCAAAACTGCACTTTTTTGACAGCAGCAAATTACACTGTTATTATTGATTTGAAACTGAAATGACCTTGAATGCAGGTTAATATGGAGATCAATGAAGCAGGTCTACGCTACACTGACCATCGGTACCACAACTCGTTACCATCAGACGAAGAAGTATCTGATGATGATTGCTTGTTACGAATTGGGGAAGATAAGGAAGGGTTATTTTGTGATGGAGGAGAGAAAGGGCTTGGTCAAACATCTGAAATTGGTAATGATAAATGTTATATGATGGATATGGAGACGTTAGAAGGAACGAATGTAGGTGAGTGTGTACACTTAATGTGCATTAATAGTTTAATACCTGTGTGTGCAACTCCTCGAACTTTAATTAGACAGAACTCATGCTCTTCTTGAAGAAGATAATTAAGCTACCTATTAGAACAGAAATGAAAATTTCAGGTCAAAGAAGTCGATCTAACCAAGCTCATGTACAGCTTGACTGTCATATAATTACACGTGAATTTTACGTACCATCATGCTAGAAATGTGAGACTGCAGTCAATCACATCTTCCAAAAGTGATTGGTCACATTTGATCAATAACTTCAATGTGCCAATTAAACCATCAACATGTGGGCTGTGTTAACGAAACTATCAAAATGCCGCGGAAGTTCGAAGTGCCTATATGCCTCCTGCTATGTCGATCACAGTCCAAAAATTGTGAGAAAAACATCCAAAACGAGCATCCACAAAGACCTCGGTATTCCACCCTCACTTCATCATCCGCGACATACTTCCTATTTCAACCCTTATCAATCAGACTCGGGAGATTTTAAAACTGAGATTTCTCCCAACTCACCTCCCACATCATCAGCAACTAAGCCCATCTTGCTTCCTCCACTAGGTCCCCCATCACCATACATTCCAAATATATCAACCAAGGTTGGTGAGTCGCACAAATCAGATGCATCCCATTTTGAAAATGGCTTGGTTATATTGAGTTTTCCCTTTTCACAAACCTCCTCTTTGTCATGTTCAACACCATAACTTCCCATGTTGCCTTCCCATGTTCCCATGTTGTCATGTTCAACACCATAACCATCCTAAAAAGCTGGCTGTACGCAACTACGTCCATGTAGAATAGCTGGAGAAATACAATACAACCTGATACCAGCAAACACCTCCTACTCTGATAGGATGACACCCCTTCAACTAACTTCATAAAGAAATAACTCGCCCATTTCTTTGAATGTATAGTACTTGGCTCCCTCAACGGTAGCAGGTACCTCGGATCAACATGGTCATCTCCGGTTGGGCACAACAGAGTTCCAATGGCATACAAGCAGAAGGAAATTTTGAATATGTCATTAGCACTTTCGGTCTCTAAAACCAAACTCCTCAAGCGGTCAATACTGATTTCACTATCACTTCCACATATCATGCTCTTCAGTTGCACAATATCTGCATCATTCAAGCAACCAGCTAGGTCTACTTCACAACTTCCATCCCTCACATTCATTACCCACTTAAAATATTCATGGCTGATCATCAAGTGCCTCCCATGAATCTTCATGCACGAGCTGCCTACATCAAAATTGTCGACCAACATTTGGCAAAGGTGGAGGTTCAATTTGCTGCACCGAAACATGAAAATATTACCAAATCCCATATCACTGATTGCTAAAACCTTTTCATTTGACAGCTTTCCAACAGTCCGTTTGAACTCTTTTGCCCGGCCGGCCACTCTAATTCTAATGGGAACTTCACCAGAACTGTTATGAAAGCTTCCATTCTTTCCATCTTCTTGGCAATCACCTCTAATGGTAATTTCAGTGTCACCGGTCTGTTCCTGAAACATAATTGTAATTGTCATTGTCAACTTCCCACTTTGTCAGGCTTATTCTATTATCATTCCATGAACTATTTTTAATGATATTAAACAAATGACTCGAACGTTGTACCTCATTAACCGCCGATGCTAATTTCTTCATGCGTTTTTTAGGGTTTTTCAATGGACTTGACCTTTATTCACAATCAACTACATCAATTACCATTACATATGACCGCATATTTTTTTAATATAAACAATGTGCTATGACATAAACTACTTACTCGTCTGAACTGCATGAACTTCCACTTTTGCTTGGGGTCGCATCACGAACTCTTTTATACATGTCTGTTGTCTATCTCTCTCTTTTCCATGCCTCTTCCATCCACCTGTTTGCTTGTTGCTACCGTTTACGGCAACAATTCACCTGTTTTACGTTCGGATCAGACCACACATAAGGTTACATACAGAAGATGAACAAATTAATACTACCAAACTGCTAAAAATACCGTAGTAACCCCGACTCCTTTTGCCCATCTCGCAATAACACAAGAAGCTTTTCTGAGAAGTAAATGGAAATGCTAATAAGCCAAGTACTTATCAATAATTTCAATCAGTGCTCACACACTATCATTTTAGGCAATCACATCATGAATTGCAGGAATCTTAGAGCAATAAAGGACCACAAACAAATCATAGTCCACTGAAATTCAACAAAACTAACAATCTTCAATACTAAAAGGAGGGCATATACTTCAACCATTTGCTTCCACTCCATTATACATTGCCAGCACTTGTAATTGCCTGGTACCGTCCTCAACCTCTATTGCATAACCCTTTTTGAAACTAAAAATCATCTTCTTTAAAGGAATATCTACAACACTCTCTACTAATTCTTTTACAAATCTATCAAACTGAAATTGGGCTACAAAGGATGCCATGCCTATACCAAATGGCAAATTCCCAGTACAAGTTTTAACAATACTATGATTCCACACTACCAAGACCCCAATTCAACACAAGCCCAAAGACTCAATCTTTCATTTTGCTCACTTGTCCAATCATCACCAATTTCTCATAAAACACAAAAAAAAGATAGAGAAGCATTTTACCCAGAAACCAAGGCCACCTCACAAGACGTCAGGAGCTTCTTCGGCCAAGTACCTAAACTGCTCCGGCATGGTACTCTCCCCTCTACTTTCCTCCTCAGCTTCATCAACGCCATCCTCTTTTGCACTCACACGGCCCTTAACTTCCTTTCAAACAAAAACCCAATTGCTTTCCCAGAAAACCCACGAAATGGGCTTGGTTTGTGTTCAAAGATTGGATTTTGGTTAAAGAGCGAAAGGGAATGGTTTGGTTATGAAGTCGAGTGGTGAGAGAAGAGAAAGAACAGAAGTGATTTTGGGTCTGAGAAAAGACGGGTTTGGAGAGAAAAGGATGGGATTAACTTTGTGGTGGCTGATACGAGGAGGCTGTAAAACATGTTTTACTCTAACGGCACCGTCAACTGTGAAATTACCTTCAGCCCCTACTTTAACCCACCCAGTGGTTTTCCTCTCGCCATGTCAACCCCTGTCAGTGGCTGTAAGTTACATGCTGCGTATTCTAGCCTCCTCCAAACTCTGACAATATATATATATATATATATATATATATATGTGTGTGTGTGTGTGTGTGTGTGAGCATGCATGTGCAGATCATAGAATGATTTTTTTTTTTTTTCTCTTTTGTCTCTCTTCACGTCGCACATGCAAATGCAAAGGCATGATTAATATTAATCATCCACGTTCACATGCTCCACGCCCTCTTTGTTTTTTGATACCGCACAGTATATGTATACCCTGACAATTGCTTTAAATATTTTTTTTTTATACCGCACAGTATATGTATACCCTGACAATTGCTTTAAATATTTTTTTTTTTGGTCCTTTGTTCAGAATTGATGTGACAATTGGAGAACCCCAATTCTGCTTTCTTTATTTACTGCTTTCTGCTGCTAATTTATTGCCTTGGACTCCGTAAATCATCAAGCTGAGGTATGACTTTCTGTACCTTTTTTTTCTCAATCATGCCTTAATTGTCTAACTTCTTTTAACGATGCATATACTTGTACGTGCAATTCAAAGCATGATTGGTCTGAGTTTAAACTGCAAAGCATGACTATTTTCTTCTTAATCACATTCTGTCGTATGCTGCCCCACACTTCTTTTTTTCTCATGACGTCACCTTTTTTTTTTAACGTCGCACAGTTTTATATATATTTCAATATATATATATATATATATATATATATATATATTCAGGGTTTTGAAGAACGCAGATGACCTAAGTACTTAGATTTTTCCACCTCTTGATTGTGGGAAAATCTACTCAAAGCAGTTAGGCTTTGCGTGTTTGTCAATGCCAAGGAGAAGAACGTGAACGTCCTAAACGCTTGGATTCCTCCACTTTTGTGCGTGGTAGGGTCCACTAAAAGCGGTTAGGCTTCGCGTATTTGGTGACTCACGGAGAGAAGAACGCGGACATCCTAAACGCTTGGATTCCTCCACTTTTGTGCGTGGTAGGGTCCACTAAAAGCGGTTAGGCTTTGCGTACATCTTCAGGCACTCGCGATCGCGCTTCCCGTCCTTTTGTGGCCATGGCTTTCTTCAAGTGCTTCAAGAAAGGGACAGTCACCATCCTCGACGATCCGGAGGACACTCAAAGTGATGGCACTACTGTCACGCCCCGAATTTTGAATAACAAATTCATAATCCGAAACATGAATAATAACCAATACAAATAACGTCCTGAATTTTTTTTTTTTTAACCAGTGTCTCACAAAACATAAAACAAACCTCGCAGCAAACTATCTCTCGAGTCAAATAATACAAAACCACCATAAATAAAAGTTACGCTCAAAGGAGTCTATAAAACACACCAAAATAGACTAAGTGTTGATGTCAACCCCGCAGCCCTACTCAGCTCGCTCTCCACCTTGATTAACCTGATCTGCAGGATTATCCGCTACACCGTTTGAATAGTGTACCGGGATTGCAACAACACAAAACCCGGTAAGCTTTTTGCAAAGCTCGTGAGTAAATAAGAAATGAACGATTGATTTAATTAAATCATAAGTCCTTTAAATAACTCAAGTAAACATCCAACAATCTCAACATCCACAAGGAAATATCAATCCAACACACAGGAAACAACATGGAACACATTTCCACAATCACCATGTCACAACTCTCGCCACTTTGGCACCTAATCACAACTATTCTAACAATTTAATCACCAACCCAACTCACGTGGCAAAGTACTCACAATGCAATAACCTAGTTATCACCATGACCGTACTCCCACAACAGACTAGAGCTCTAACTGCATCGTAACTTGTCACCACCGTTGGGGTTCAGCCTTACGATACCTTTACACCAACTGAATCGTAACCTGTCACCACCGTTGGGGTTCAGCCTTACGCTAACTGAATCGTAACCTGTCACCTGGCCGAGGTTCAGCCTTACGATACAGTGCACCCAGGTTACCACTGTAACCTTCGGACTTCAGACCTTTCGGCCCTCAGAACAAACCCAGGTTTACCACAGAAACCTTCCGACTCACAATTGTCACAACACAACTCACAAACATTCTTTCAACAATATAAATCATCAAAAACCACATTTTTCAATGTCACACCATTCCGTATAAAATCACGTAAATATATATATACGTAATCATCCACTCAGGAATGACCACTAATACCAACTATAGTTCACACGTAATAAAACCAAGAAATTCATTTTCTTATATACTTTAAATCTCATTTTCCTAAAATCATTTTCTGACACATAACAATTAATTGTGCAGTAAGGAAATTCGGTTCGTAAATGAACCATGTGAGATTTACTCACCTCTAATCCCGCTGCGTCTTCTTAACAGCTCGAAATATGAATCACAAATCGTCTGCCAAATCAAACCGTCAAACACCTCAACAGTCCGGATTGACCGGAATTTTTCCAGAAACCGGCGAGCTCCAGTTCAACGTAAAAACTTCCACCACTCGCCTCGATCCCTTCTGGATACTTGTTCAGAAACTCAAGGTGAGTTCACCAGGCCAAGAATCACAAGGAATAGTGGTCTGTAACTCGAGATATCCGGATCGAAAGGTTGTTTTTCGATCTTGAAGGATTGAGCTCCGACGAACGTGAAATCGATCTACCCAGGTCCGGTCCTTCTTGGTGCTTGTTCAGGAAGTTGAGGCGAGTCCAACGAGCCAAAAATTAAGAGATTTGGTGGCCTGTAGCTCGAGATATCAAGCTCGACTCGAAATCGGCTCAAAACGGAGCCGAGTCCACCGCCGCCGCTTCGGGCCGTGTTGCGGCACAAGGATGCCACTGGCAGCTGCGCAAGGTCGAGGCAAAGCTAATAGAGGTGGTCCGACGTCTTGAGGTGGCCTGAGGAAGGAGAGATCGGCCGGTGAAAAGTTGCTCTGTTTTGAGCTCATTTCGGCCGAGAGAGAGAGGAGAAAGAGAAGTCGGCTGCCCAAAAATAGAAACCCTAATTCTGGCAACTTTCCATTTATATATATACCCAATTTGGCAACTTTTCCTAATGCTATAACTTCTTCATACGAACTCTGATTCTTGCGTTCCGCATATGCACGAACTCGTATCGACGGGCTCTACAACTTTAGTGAAGGAAGTTTTCCCAAATTCCATACGTACAAAAAGTCGACTTCGTAACCCCCCCCCCCCTAAAATGTGCATTTCAATTAATTATTCGCCCGAAATACTTCCTCTCCATCCACTAGTCACGAAACCATCCGATAATCACTAAATTAAATTCCAGAAAAACCTCGGAAAATAGTTATGAATTTCCGGGGTATCACAACCACTCTGCAGGTGTATCCATCGTTGACTGGGCCTCAAGCAATCGATATCCCTCCTTATGACCCTTCAACTCACATCCTCCAGTGGACTCATGTGGCACCTCGCTAGCTACCGAAGGAAGAATGTGAACGTCCTAAATGATTGGATTCCTCCATCTTTTGGGCATGGGAGAATCCGCTTCAAGCAGTTAAGCTTTGCATATTCGTCGATAGCTAAAGAAGGCGTGAACTTCCAAAAATTGTGCGGAGTCATGCTCTCGGTAGATATTTAATATTTGAGTTCTTCACGTGCATCTCTTCTTTGAATTGGTGGACACCTCCAAATGCTTGAGTCATTGAATCGAATCGTCATCTTGACACATCTCTTAGCAGACCCATCTTCTTGCTTTGGTATGACTGGACTCGAAGTAATTTTCCAAGCTGCCTACGTACTCCTTCCAAAGAAAGAGATCAAGTCATCACGTAGTTCAAGGATTTATGGATGATATGAATTTTTTTTTTCTTTTTTTTTGCTTGAGCCTCCCTTTCGGGTTTTCAACTCAACGAACTTTTTTTTGTTTTTTTTGTGCCATGTGCAGTTTAAGCTCGTGCTGGCTAGGAGCGTCTTTTTTGTGCCATGTGCAGTTTAAGCTCGTGCTGGCTAGGAGCGTCTTTTTTGTGCCATGTGCAGTTTAAGCTCGTGCTGGCTAGGAGCATCTTTTTTTTTTGTGTGTGCCATGTGCAGTTTAAGCTTGTGCTGGCTAGGAGCGTCTTTTTTGTGCCATGTGCAGTTTAAGCTCGTGCTGGCTAGGAGCATCTTTTTTGTGCCATGTGCAGTTTAAGCTCGTGCTAGCTAGGAGCATCTTTTTTTGTGTGCTCTAAGGAAATTTAGGCAAATAGCATGCCCCCAGCAAAGGCGTGGACGACACTACTTCGAGTTGATCAAAGATGATGGCAGCATGATTTGATTGAGCCACGTCATCCTCAATGTCTAAACAGATTTTTCCTTGTTGTGCGAGCTTCATGATGAGGTCTTTCAACACAAAGCACTTCTCCGTCGGGTGACCAACGACACGGTGGTATTTGCAATACTTTGGTTCATTGATGCGATGCATCTCTTCCGGACGTTTGCAGTCTGGCAGTTTAATTACTTTCTTTTGAAGCAAATCTTCCAACATGTCAGCAACATCGGAATCTGGAAAAGGATAACTTTTAGCTTCTAGCTCTTTAAGAGTGCGCCGCCTTGTTTGATCATGAGTCAGCTCCAACTTGTTTTGGTTATTTGATTTGATTCGTGCTGTGATCTTGACAGGAGTTGTGATCGCCAAAGACTCCATGACATGTTTCTGATTATGTGGTTCAACGATTTCACCTTTTCTTCGACCATGACTAGCGATGCTAAGTTCCATGTCATGAGCTCGAGTGGCAAGTCCTTCAAAGGTGCGAGGCTTTATCCCTTGAAGGATGTACAGTAAGTCCCAATGCATGCCTTGAATACACATTTCTACTGCTGACAACTCTGAAAGTCGGTCCTTGCAATCGAGGCTTAACGCACGCCAACGGTTGATGAATTCTATGGCTGGCTCGTCATTCCATTGCTTAGTGTTGGTGAGTTCTAACATACTTACAATGCGACGTGTACTGAAGAAGCGATTCAAGAACTCTTTTTCCATTTGCTCCCAGCTATCAATGGATTCAGACTCCAATTCTGTAAACCATTCGAATGCTGTTCCTTGGAGTGAGCGAACGAATTGTTTCACAAGATAGTCGCCATCTGTGCCAGCGCTATTGCATGTCTCGATGAAATGCGCAATGTGTTGCTTGGGGTTACCTTTGCCATCGAATTGTTGAAACTTGGGAGGTTGGTACCCAGTTGGCATCCTCAAATTGTGAAGTCGCTTCGTATAAGGTTTGGAGTATGTAAGCGTATCTTGAGAGGGACCGCCATATTGAGCTCTGATTGTGTTGGCAATCATGTCCTGAAGTTGCTGAATTGACCATGAAGCTAGGATGGAATTTGATTCTTCTTTTTGTTCAGAAAATGATCTGTCAGATGAGTCTTTCTTATGACCACGCGGACCTTTTTCTGAGTCATCGCCACGTTGAGTTTCTAACTTCTCCATGAGCGCAGCAATTTCCATATCCTTCTCTTCAATAGTTTTCTGTAACTTCTCAACTGCTTCAGCCAATTGGGCTATTTGAGTCGTCTGTTCTTCCACGGTGGTGACCCCTACTACCATGACTTGCATAGCAAAAGAGGAATCTTCCCATGTCTCTTCCGTTTGGTTATCAAAAGACGAACTGGGGCGTAGGTGTGTACGCTGATCAACACTAGCAGTATGCAAAGAAGAATGTTCCCTTGAGTCGCTTGAGCTTGCTGACCATCTTTTCTTAGTGAGGTTCGCCCCCATTGTTGTTGAAGTCCTGATCGGCTGACGTGACCGAGATGGATGAGTTATGAATGTCGCGAGTTGAGATGGCTCACCTCGAGCGATATGATTATTAAGGTTTCTACTCATTTTTTGAGTAGTCACCTTATTGGTCTTGTTTGTTGATTTGAGTTGAATCATCTTTGAAGCCATATGTTGAGGATGACGACTTGAGATTGTCAAAGAAAGAGATGAGAGGCAGAGATGGTCCCACTGGGCGTGCCAAATTTGTACACACGAAAAATCCTGCAACGAATGAAAGAAGGACACGTGTACAAAATAACATATTTTTATTAATGAATTTGCGGGTTACAATCTCTATAGATGCTCTTTCACAAGATTCTCCTCTGATTCGATCTCTGACGTTGATTTAATCCAAGGGTGGCGAGCACTTGATCTTGAATCAAACGGTTGCAATGTGGACTTCCTGCTATGTTGACGATTTGAGGAAGATGATTGACCAAGGGCTGTAGAAGCTTGATCTTGATCGGATTTAGGCCACGAGTGGTGTCACGTGATGATTGTTCTTCGGTTTTGGTAGGGGATGAACCAGCACGTGTGTTTGGTGCTTGTTGATTTTCCACGAGCTTGATGAAGAACTTGTAGAGGATTTACTTTGTTGAAGACAACTTGAAGACGACGGATGATCAAGGGGCTGTAGAGGCTTGAACTTGATCAGATTTGAACCATGAGCGGTGTCACGTGGCGAGTATGGCTTTTGATGGTGGATGAATCAGCACGTGTGTTTGGTGCTTGTTGATCCTCCGCGTGTTTGACGACTTCCGAGCTTGTAGGTGATTTCCCCTGCTTGTCTGAAGTCAGCGAGCTGAAGAGACCGGCTATTTGGCAGCTTGATGGTTCTTCACGAGCTTGGGAGACTTCTGAGCTTTGGAGAGGTTTCTTCCGTCTGCTTGCGTCCCTCTGTCTGTCGTCGTCCTCGATGGTGTACTTGGCTCAAAGGCGATTGACGCTTGATCTTGAGTCGTATGATGGCCACGAGAGTTGACACGTGACGAGTGCTTTGACTTGAGGTTGGTGATGAACCAGCTATTTGGCAGCTTGAAGGCTCTTCACGCGTTTGAAGACTTATGAACTTTGGGAGTGATTTTTTCTCTCCGGCTCAAGTCCTTCACACGATTTGAGAGGGGGTATTTATAGTATCGGCGTCTCGATGACATAGCATTAATCACATTCCGTAATTGTGTAATTAAATCAATCAGTTTTAATTGATTGATTTAATTATCTTTTATTTAAGGAATATGTCAATCAATTTCGATTTGATTTAATGCCCGATTTCAATCAAAATTAAACAATCTAATCTGATTGATATTTGAATTTAATACTTGATTTCAATCATAATTAAACAATTTAATCTGATCGATATTTGTATTTAATACTTGATTTTCATCGAGATCAATCAGTTGAATACGACTGATCCGCTTTAAATGCTTGACTCGAGCAACAATCAATCAGCGATAATTTGAAGCTTCCACGTCATTCAATCAATGGATCACTCGTGTTTTGACATGTGTCATCCTCGAAGCTCACATAATTTTGGTGACATATGAGCCACGTGTGCCTTTTTTAGGACCCATGTGCCAACTAAGCTTGTTTAGTCAAAATTTCAAAGATTGACCGATTTATTTAATGAATTTTATTTTCATTAAATTTCTTGTGTCTACAACAGGATCCCAATCCTAGTGTCCTAAACATTGGAAGTACAGTTGCATCAATAGTTTTGGACTCAGTGATCACTTCCAGTTTGTTACCACCTAGTTGGAGAAAGGTCACATTTTGTACCTTGAAAATGTCTACCTGACCGGTCAGGTCATTTCCATCTAGAGAAAGGGCCTTGAGATCCATAAGATTGAATAATGATTCTGGAATTGAACTATGAAATTTATTCACTCCAAGATCTAGATAAGCTAGACTGCTAAGGTTACCTAGCCAAGATGGGATTGGACCAGTTAGTTGATTACAAGGAAGATAAAGAAAAGTGAGCTGTGTGAGGTTCCCTAGAGAAGATGGGATGTTACCAATTAAATTGGTTCCTTCAAGACGCAATTGAGTAAGTTTTGTTAGCTTACCAACCCAGGACAAAGTACTTCCATTGAAATTGTTATTTTCATCAAGCGACAAGTATGTCAGTTCAGTAAGGTTTGCCAATGAATCAGAAAATGGACCATTAAGGAAGTTATCAGAAAGGTCCAAGGATGACAACTTGGACAAGTGTGAAACTTCCAATGGGACTTGACCAAAAAACACAGAGCCAGAGAGGTCGAGATACCTGAGCCTTGGAAAATTTCTAATGGTAGTAGGAATTTGAGAGTAATTGAAGTCATTATCAGCGAGATTCAGCTTCTGAAGATGAACAAGACGGAAGAGGGTGCTGCTGGAGTTGATAGAGCCAAAGAGAAGACTGCTACTAAGATCAAGGCCAATCACATGACCGGTCCCTTCATCACATTCAACACCCTCCCATGAGCAGCAGCTGCTATTTCCTCCTTCGGGTTTCCATGATGAAGTCTTTGAATGAGCGCCATCATGAAGTGAAGCATTTATGTTAATAAAAAAGCTATGCTTGAATTGAAGCAAGGCATAGCTCTCCTCATCCGAGCAAGATGCCTGCTTCTGCAAAGACTTGGTTATGCCAAAAGATGAACCAGCAAAACTACTAATACTGAAACCATGCGAATATTGGCCTGCAATAACCCCATAATGTGTTTCGATAACTAATTTTGGTGTGCAATAGTCTTAGCAAGATTAAGCACATCCAATGCACCAAATGATAGTGAGAGAGCTATAATTTATAAACTGGCATGGCATCCATACAGTTAGCAATAATATAAATGTCGAGAACAACTTTCGTACAAGACGGTCATGGGGGAACAATGCACTGCATAATAGAGCTTATCCAGCTGCCGTTCTTAAAAGTCAAGTCATCCTCCAGTTACCTAATATCTCTAGGGCATTCAACATCAGTCTGATTTTTTGTCGAACACTACAGACACACTAATTGCGATAAAGACATTGCAACCAAAATCATCCCACAAAAGTTTTAAATTTATTTGCAACATACAAGTCAAAACTTTATGTAGATGTTGATTGCAGCGGTCGTTAGAATGTGTGACCATTCAAAGAAACAAGTTAGATTTGACAACATTGATTAGCTCAAGTAGTTTTCTAGCTATTTCAAATGCTCCATGATCGAAATGAGAAATTTACCTCTAAGCAAGTTCGAATTTCAGCAAATCTTTGATATGAAATTGTAACCCAAAATCATCTTCTGATATTCATCCTCTACAATTAATGCAAATAATGCTCACTAATTACCCTCCAACTATTATATACGGCTATGCTGTTTGGGCTATTCATTTTTCAGACTTCTCTGCGTCTCTTTAACTGTGGTTCTCTCCAGTGGGCACCCAAAACAGAACTTCATAGTTAGGTTTTGTTATGATGTGAGTCATGTGACTATATGAGCGTGTTATATTCTCAGACAGAATGATGTCTAAACATTTCCAGTGGGGTATTCCTATATTCTCATATTCTGGATGTATTTTGAAGCAATTCAACAAATTTAGTTGAAGTGCAAATGTATTAAGTTTTTACACAACATTCTGATGATAAGTTTTCGATTTTATGAAACACCAAGTGAATTCATAATTAGCATAGATGATATGAGACGCTTAGTGCATCTTTTTCTTGAACTTTAGCTTTCAAGGATGGATTAACATGAGGGATACTTACAATGTTCTTCAAATTCAAAAGGTAAAAGAGTTCATGTTGTGCATTCTCTTCTCTTTATCTCCATGTAAAAGGTAGCACGACCAAGTCAAATTGAGGCTTGACTTACAAGTGAAGTCGAAGTTATTATGTAGGGAAAATTTTGCAAACAGTACACTAAGTAAATGCCACTAATAATTTCGATACATAAAGTTTCAAACCGAAGATTTTGGTACATGGACTTTTGAGCCCGACCCACTATGTAGACATGACGTCAATGATGCCGTTAACTCTTATGTTATTGTTCATTTATTAAAGGGTAATTTAGTACTCTCATACTCTTATTCATTTTTTTGGTGTAAAAAAAGAAGGAAAAACTGTTGTAAATGATAATGAATATTCATGTAATAGGTATTACTTAATGTATGCGATTGACATACTCATAATGTATACGATTGACATACTTGTAATGTGCGCGATTGACATACGTGTAATGTGCGATTGATATACGTGTAATGTGCGATTGACAGACTCGTAATGTGCGATTGATTAGTATAGCTATTATGTATTGCCTTTTGTTTACATGATGTAACCCTATATAAATCTCATGGTGAGATGAATACAATACAATACAATTTTTCCAATTCTCTACAACACGTTATCAGCACGAGTTCTAATCACAAACCAAAAACCCGAAAATCTTCTTCATCACCGCAGCTCCTAGCCCACACTAGCCTCACCTGCGCACCTGCCCCTGCAGCACCTACGCGCCCCTGCGCACATATCCCTGCTACCCCTACAGCACCACTGCACGTCTGCTGCCCCTGCAGCACCGACACACACCAACTACATCCTTCTCCTTTCATGTGCACGTCCGTCTGCTTGCAAGCCCCGAAACTTCTAGTTCAAAATCTCAGATCAAAATCCTATCTTCATCAAAGTTGTTCGTCTCTGTCTATTCCATCTGACCTCTGAATTTCAGCCTAATCGGAGTTATTTTGAGACCTGTACACTAATCGAAGTGTAAGCTGTTCAGAAGAGAATCCGCTCCGAATTTCAACAACCCACTGCCAAGCTCGCTACCTACTGCTGCCGAACCAGTCGCACTCCTCCCTGCTGTACCTTCCTGCTGCAGTTTATTAAAACACGCCTGCTCCAACACGCGCTTGTCTTCAAGCCAAGAACAATCACGTAAGTTTTTTTTTATAATTAAGGTTGCTGCTTTATTGTATTTTAAATTCTTTTATTTATTGTAGAATTGTGAAATATATGAACATTTAATTTTGAGTATTTAATAAAGCGGAATTGTGGAGATTCACGCTTAACGAACTAAGAGCGTTCATATGAACTAAGAGTGTTCATAATATTCGGACTAAAAGCGTCCGCAAACATCAAATTGTGACCATATTAAACATCATTGTTCGGTCTAATCCAAATATTCTTGGAAATCAATTTCTTGGTAGCATTAAGGCTCGGAATTCTTATATTAGTTGTCGTGGAAGTTTTTACTCCAAAACTAATATATATTGAATGTCGAATGCAAACGTGCAAAAACTCGACTTCACTAAACCAGATTCAAATGACATTTGTTATCACCGATGGGTGAATGACGTCAAGAATCACCTCACTACTAAAGAGATTCTGTGGACAAGAGCTCACAAACTAAAGATTAATTGAGAAAAATCCTCTCAACCTTCCCGGTCTCAGCATTAATGATTGCCAAGCAATAGGTTTGTGTGCAATGCTAGATGGATTATGAGGTTTCATCAACTTATGTCAGTTACTGAGAAAACTAACAACATACTCGTGAAAAACTATAATTCAAAGGCCCGTTGGAACTAAGAGCGTTCACGAGGCGAATTATAATAGAGCACCTAAAGAAGGGCGCAAGGAGCAGAACCCTAAAAATTAGGGGCCAACGAAATGGACCTGTGGGTTCATACAACCGCCCTACAAAGGAAGGAAAACCGTGAGATTGATAAGCAGACACGTGGCAACATTGGCCAACGTGGGAGAGGCAAAACAGGCGCCGCCGGAGTGGTGGTGTTGCCACCAACGTCGATGGAGGATATCCAAATGCACAAGGTGCATCTCAATTAATGGGTGAGGTAATGCTATAGATGCGGATCTTTAAAGTATTGGTTTAAGCATTAGAATATGAGTGGAAAAACAAAGCTGCACAATACAAGTGTATAAAGCTATGAGAGAGCATGAGGCTTGTCTCGCAGCTGAAGGAGATGATGGAAATGACAATGACGTCAATCTCATCATTACAGACTTCAAATCTAGCGAGGAAAACAACCATGTTGATGCCGCAGATTTTGATTAAATAGTCTTTATTTTCCAAGAATTTTGTAATGGCAATATGCCTTAGTCAATAAATGACAATTGTATTAACTCTTTCTCATGTGGCGCACCCAATGAAATATGCTGTATTAAAAGACTTCACACGTACATCCATTTTCAGAATGAAGAAAAGTAAGAACCAACAATGGTTCGAGGAGCTGCACATGCGCCTCATAGCGCCATGATTGTGCAAGACCTGCCACACATGGCCGGCGCCACCTACCCCCATTTTTTAAATACATGGCATTGACGCAGTAAACCCTAATTCAACTCCTCCCTCTACTTCTCAAGTCCATGTTATATTGTGGCTTAACCAAAACCTTCATTGGTTGATTATAAGGCCCATGTTTCGTTCTGTAAACCCTGTTCTTTAGGATTGAGACCATCATATGCAAATGAGATTAAGGAAATAATTCCATTCTTACAAAGAATCTAAGGGAATTCTGTGGATTTGATCAACCAACTTGCGGACCGTATAGATGTTTTATGGTGTTGGTTGATATGCAAACACGCTGGTCATGTGCTGTGCCATTATCCACTCGTAATGCTGCTTATACTACACTTCTAGCACATGACATATGGCTACGGGCTCACTACCCAGATCATCTCATTCAGTCAATTTGACTTGATGATAATCCTAGAGAGTTTACATTGAAAATTTTCGATGACTATTGCATATCATTGGGTATTGAAATCAAGTATCATATTCCCATGTACACACCCAATTGGTTTGGCGGAAAAGCCACCATTAAAAGACTACGATGGTAGCCCGGACTCTGGTAATGCGCACCAATATTTCTGCTTGGGTTATGTAATATCGCATGCAGCTATGCTCATTCGTCTATGACTCATAGCAGCCACTCAACTTTTATTTGTGTTACAAGTTCGAGTCTAAATATCTCGTACTTATGCATATTTGAGTGTGCGGTTTATGTGCCAATTGCGCCGCCACAGCGCATCAACATGAGTCATTGCAATGAATGCATATATATATTTGTGTTGGACTAAGCCTCCAACTATAAGTCCGCTACGTAGAACCCTTGACAGGCGATCTCTATTTCGCTGGATTTGCAAATTGTCACTTTGATGAGACAGTCTTCCAGTCATTAGGGGGAGATTAGAACGTACATGTTTAACAGAAACGACAGGAATTGTCATGGTCTATCCCCACTATGTCTCATCTTGATCCCCTAAAAGTGACGAGATTACATATACCTACTGCAAACATGCCTGCAAGGATTGATGTCCCCACAAGAGGACATGGTGCCACCCAGAGAAGATGGGTACGGCACCACCACCATGGATGGTGGTATGGTGACGCCACAAGGTGGCATAATGGCGTCATAGGCCATGGGTTCCGCTAGAGAGCGTAGGAGACTTATAGGTTTGATGGATTCTCGCTCGAAGAAGAGAGCGAGTTTGGCACAACTTGATCCATTGATCATTGATACTCAAAATCAGTCTCATGAGAATATTTTGGATTGTGGTTATGTCCAATAGACATCGTTGGGGGACGCCTCAATGTTAGAACCAATTCCTGAGAATATAGAGATCTCTACTAACAACACTAGTGTACATGAGGATGTGGAATTGTTGAGACCAATGACATCGAACCTTACTCCGTTGAAGAATGCCAACGTAGAGAAAATTGGCCTAAATGGAAATTATGATATCCAGATTGAATTGGATTCACTAACAAAGAGACAGGTATTTGGGCCTATAACGCTAACACCCCCAAATATAAGGCCTGTTGGCCATAAATGGGTCTTTGTTAGAAAGCGTAATGAGAAAAATGAGGGTGTTAGATACAAAACCCGCCTTATGGCACATGGTTTCTCACAACGCCCTGGAATCGACTACGAGGAGACATATTCTCCCATAATGGACGTTATAACGTTCCGCTACCTTGTCAATTTGGTAGTTTCAGAAAAACTTGACATGCAGCTTATGGATATGGTTACAGCATATCTCTATAGGAATCTAGATTCAGAGATATATATATATATATATATATATATATATATATAAATATGAAGGTTCCAGATGGACTTCAATTACCCAAGTCAAGTGGCTCTAAACCACGGAGCGCTTTTTCAATAAGATTGAGATGCTCACTATATGGATTGAAACAATCCGGACGGATATGGTATAACCGTCTAAGTGACTACTTAATTGGGAAGGGATATGAAAGCAATGAAATATGCCCATGCGTGTTTATAAAAAGGACAAGTTCCGGATTTGCAATTGTAGCAATTTATGTCGATGACATGAACCTAATTGGAACTCTAGATGAGTTAAAGGAAATTGCTAAGTACTTGAAATCCAAATTTGAGATGAAAGATCTTGGGAAAACACGGTTTTGCCTCGGACTAGAACTCGAGCACCGTAGTGATGGGATTATGATCCATCAGTCAGCATATACTCAAAAATTATTAAGGCGCTTTAATGAAGATAAAGCAAAGCCTGTGAGTACTCCCATGATCGGTCGTAGTCTCGAGCCTGAAAAAGATCTGTTTCATCCAAGGGATGAGGACGAAGACTTATTAGAGGCTAAAGTGCCCTATCTAAGTGCAATAGGCGCATTATTGTACTTAGATCAATGCACAAGACCAGACATCTTATTCGCAGTGAACTTGTTAGCTCGACACAGTTATGCACCAACACGCCGCCATTGGATTGGCATAAAGACAATTTTCGATACTTGAGAGGTACGATTGATATGGGCTTGTTCTATCCCTACAGAGAGAAAAGAAATAACGGAAGTGTGGGATCGGACTCCACAAGGCAAAACGCCACCTTCCGGGCTCCTCCTCCTCTCCATCAAAATGACAACGATGTCTTGATGGGTTTTGCTGATGCAGGGTATCTCTCTGACCCTCACAAAGGTCACTCCCTAACGGGTTATGTCTTTACCATGGGAAGCACTGCGATATCTTGGAGGTCTACAAAGCAAACCCTTGTTGTTACTTCCTCAAATCATGCAGAGATTATCGCTCTACATGAAGCCGTGCGAAAATGTATATGGCTAAGGTCTGTAGTTAGACACATTCAAGGAACTTGTGGTTTGAAGTCTACCACAGATGAATCTACATGCATTTATAAAGATAATGCAGCTTGTATTGAGCAAATGAAGTTAGGTTTCATCAAGGGCGACAACACCAAGAATATATCGCCTAAGTTCTTTTACAATCAGCAACAACAAACACTTCTAAATATTGAAGTGAATCAAATCCGTTCAGAGGATAATGTAGCGCACTTGTTTACCAAGTCGTTACCTAAATCCACCTTCGAGAAACATGTGAAAAGCATCAGATTAAGAAAGTTATCCGAACTCCCATAATTGTAGAAATCAGGGGGAGATTTTGACATCAGGGAAAGATATGATGTCTACATGTTCGATCTCGAAGAGTGAAGGACATGTTGTGCTCTTTTTTCCCTTCGACCAAGGTTATTTTTGTCCCACAAGGTTTTTGTTACCTGGCAAGGTTTTTAGTGAGGCAACGATCAAAGCGTCATCACCGAGTTTGAGCGGCACAAGGGGGAGTGTTGAAGGATGTCGACTACTCCACATTCACGGGCGTTGAGCTCTTTTTCTCCTTCGACCAAGGTTGTTTTTTCCCGGTTTTTTATTACTTGGCAAGGTTTTTGACAAGGCAACTTAGAAGCGCATAGCAGAGGCAACACTATTGACATGGAATATCCAAGGGGGAGTGTTGTAAATGATAATGAATATTCATGCAATAGGTATTGCTTAATATATGCGATTGACATACTCGTAATGTATGCTATAGACATATGTGTAATGTGCGATTGACATACGTGTAATGTGTGATTGACAGACTCGTAATGTGCGATTGATTAGTATAGTTATTATGTATTGCCTTTTGTATACATGATGTAACCCTATATAAACCTCATGGTGAGATGAATACAATACAATACAATTTTTCCAATTCTCTACAACAAAAACATATCTCTCTAGCTCTCTCTCTCTCCCCCCCCCCCCCACCCAACACCCAAACCTAGAAAGCTCAATCCCGACACCCAAACCCAGAAAGCTCAATCTCGGTGACCACTGCATGTCCTCCACATTCCAAATCCCAATCCTCTCTCTCTCTCTGATTCTCTCACCCCCAATGGCGTCACCCACTCCCGGCTCCTCCAGTCCATGAACTCTGCCACCAAAGTCACCGGCGACCACCGCTCTGCCCTGCTCCAAGTCATAGGCATAGTCCCCTCCCTCGCCAACTCCGACGACCTCTGGCCCAACCAAGGCTTCTACGTCCAGCTCTCCGACTCCTTCAACTCCACCTACGTCTCCCTCTTTGAGAAAGCCACCGATCTCATCCTCGCCAACCGCCTCCAGCTCGGCCAGTTCGTCTACGTCGACCGCTTTGATTTTGACTCTTCGGTGCTGCGCATCACCGGAATCAGCCCCATCGCTGGCCGCCACCCCTTCGTCGGTTCGCCGGAGCCTCTGGTGGCAGATTTCTCCAGGGAGAAGATTGTCTGTTGGGGGAGTGAAGGACTCTACTGCAAGGAAGAAAATGGCTACAATTGTTGCCGGAATTTCGAAGATTTCGGATTCAATCGGGATGTGCCGGAGTAAGAGAGAGAGATAGAGTTGGGTGGCCAGAGTAAGAAATAGATAGAGACCAATTTGCCCCTAAAAATATGCCAGTTGGCAGAGATCTCACGGCGTCATTGAAGTCGTGTACGGAAAGTGGGTCGGTCTTCAAATTCCGTGTACCAAAATATTTGGTTTGGAACTTTATGTATAGAAATTATTAGTGGCATTTACTTCGTGTATTGTTTGCAAAAATTTTCCCTATTATGTATGAATATAAGTTGACTGATTGTTCTTCATATATACATCAAGTTACATCCACATATTGAAGAGTGCGTATAAATGCAATTGACAAGTAGCGTATAAATGCAATTGACAAGTAGGTAGCACTTTCGTACCTAGTACCCACATTACCAGTTGATTAGTGTTAAGTGTTAATGATAAGCACTAAAATGAACATGATGAAAATTAAATTGTTAAACGAATTTGAGTTACTAATGTTTACGCACAAGTATCTTCCATTTCTTAACCCGTACATATTTGAATGCACCTAGTAATGTTGTCTAGCAATTATTACTCACAGATAGTGTTTGTTTTACTAGGCACCTTGAAAAATTGTAAATACGACATATCAAAAAAATTAACCTGATAATCAAATTTAGTAAGTCAATTTCAAAATAAAAAATTTGATGGCATAAGGTGTATTGCTATGTGTAATTTTCAAACAGTAGCATTAGTCAACATTATTTTAAAATAAAAATACAAAACAAATATAGAAAACTGTTGTAAGTATTATTATCTATGTGGTTGTCTACGTAAATACTCATTAGTTATGTACTTTGATGTAAACTCTACCTCTATATAAAGGAGGCTAATGAGACTGAATGAGAACACTTCTACTTCCTCCAAATTATTCTCTCTTTATCTTTTCTCTACTTTATAACACGTTATCAGCACGCTCTGTTTTAAAAGAATTATTTCTTATAACTCTATGATGATCAAAGTATTCTTGGTGCAACTTTGTTGCTTCTAAGTTCTAACCATGATTCGTGATCTACGAGTTTATCTTAGATTCAAGTTGCTTTTATTTTTACTGATATAATTGTTACTATTCCATCTCTCTAAACATTGGACGGCATATATATGGTTATATAATCATACAAGGGCCATTGTTTGTTTTATATACATACAATTGTTTCTTATATAGTATAATTACAATTATCTTAATATATGTTTACTTACTTCCAGCACCATGACGTTTCATCTTTTTTGTTTTTGTATTTGAGTATGATACCTCTTTCATAAGTCTTGTCATGCTTATAGATAATATATCTCGATAACTATTCAAAACAGATTTTTTTTTTTCTTTATCATAGATATATGCTTTGTTACAGCTAGGCCATCGTTCACATATGCAAGACTTGCAGTGAGGAAATAAATTTTTTTGGTCTGTATCATGCAAAACAATTTATTTCCTTTGGTCTGCAAGCCGTATGGGTGAGCTTCACTTATCAAACAAGGTAAATGTTTGGCCTCTATTTTGTTGATTTATTGTTTGATCTGGCCACCTTATTCTGTAATCAAAATTGATCGAGACCTAATGTATCTTGATCTGATTACAAGATGACTTGATCGATGTTCCTCAAGGATTATATAGTGAAATATAGCAGAGGGCCAGAAGATCCTTAGAGGGATACAATGAAAAATTATGACATGGAGTTCCTCACAACTTATGCAATTAACGAGGGCCAGAAGATCCTCGACGTAATATATGAACTCACATATTTTTTATCCCCAATAATTATAAGAGGCCGGAAGTTCCTCAAAATTTTTTGGTATTGGAGTTCCCTCCTCTATATGATAATGTGAATTTGAAGTTCAATTTTGAACATTTGGCCAAAGCTAGACGCTACGTTCTCCACAAGATAAAATTATGTTCTTGTGTGATTAGAGGAGCGAAGAAAGATTATCATTTTGTGAAGTTGAGCATACCATAAGTTCTGTGTGTTTTCTTCATTCACGGAATCAGAAGTTTCTAATGTAAAATATATTCCATTTATTTATTTATTTTTCTTCCCTGCAATTTTCCTATTCTGTTATGTACTTTCATTACAGTACTTATCCTTTAAATTTTTTTCATTATTCATATGGGCCAGCAGCCCTATATTTCGAACATATGAATTTCGAGTGTAACATTTTTGAACCAGAAGTTCAAAATTCCACAGTAGAACCCGAAGTTCTAACAATAAAAACTTGAACTTGAAGTTTCAAGTACAAAATAAAAGTTAGTTAAAAAGTGAACTTAAAACTTCACTTTATTTACCTCGAGCCTAAAGTTTCAAGCACTAAATTTATTTGAACGTGAAGTAGAGCATACGAAACTTAGAACCTGCAGTTCTAATAGTAAAAATTCGAACCTAAAGCTTAGATTACACATGATTTCTTTTAACTTAAATTATGTCCACTTCGAACCAGAAGTTTCGAGTGAATTTTAGTATGTTAATTAATACAATTTTTTTTTCATGCTTATCTAAAGCTTTCTCACTGTTATCTTATAAGTGTACAAGAAGTTCACTCTACCTTAGAACCTGGAGTTCTAATTGTGCAGACTCGAGCCATAACTTTCGAGTGAATATATAGACAATTTATCATAAAATTTTAAACTGGGTCAACCTCAAACATGAAGATTTGAGGAGATTATTTTGACATCAATTTATAAGTAAGCTTATATTCAACTATTGGTTATTTAGTTAACTAACAAGTACAACGAGTATATCCTTTGAATTCAGGTATGTCACTTTTTTTTATTAATATCTTCTTCTTTTTTTTCCTCATCATAAGTTTTGAGAAAGTGATCCACTAAAACAAATTCGTGATTATGAGTTTTGTAATTAAAAGAGATCGAAACCTGAAGTTCCTTGATCCTTAATTACATGAGGACCTGAAGTTCCTCAATGATCATACTCACTAGATGACCATCTAAAATCTCTCATTTATAAGTTATGCTCATGAAGCTAATATAATAATGGGATAAATATTGTTTAGTACCCTGTGGTATATGCTAAACCTCGATTCAGTCCCTCGACTTTCAAGTTCATCAAAAACACCCCCACAATATCATTTTCTCGTCCAATAGGTCCCTCCGACTCAATTCCGTCAATTTCCGACGTTAAGTGCTGACATGACATTTCCAACTGATCAAAAGTGGGGCCCACACGGAAGTGAAATTCCCAAACTGACCCTAGCCAATAGAATATGGGAAAATCCAAAATAAATTCCAGACTTGAGGTTGTGGAGACTCAAACTCCCCCCAACACACATGAAAATGAAAGCCCCAACCACCAGACCACTTGCATGTTATTGATATATTGCAAACAAAAATAATATATCTAATAATAGTTTTTTTTAAATAAAAAAAAAAACTCCACCCACCTCTCTCCTCCTCTTCTCTTCTCTTCTTCTTCCTCTTCCGCCATTGAAGCAAAAATAAGCTCCTCCCTTGCTCCTCATATAAATAACTCCTCCATTGCATTCAATAAATTTCCAACACAATGCAAAGAATCAAGCTTTAACACACACAACATCATATATATATAGAGAATGATCCTAGCTAAACAATACCAATCAAGTTATCAACTTTATTGAAGAAAACAGAAATGAATACAGAGAGAGAGAGAGAGAGAGAGAGAGAGAGAGAGAGAATTAAGGGAGCTTCTTGGCGGTTCGAGGCCGGACCACGAACTGAACGGAGGGGGAGGACAAGTTTCTAAAATCAGGGCACAACCCAGAAAGCTGTTCAGTCCTTGAAGCAGAACCCAGAAAGGGTTTGGATGTGAGAGACGAAGAAGCCATTGAATTGAGCTCACAAAATCTCAGCTCACCCACAACAACCAAAGTTGAATTTCAATGAAGAGCTTCTTCTTCTTGAGGTTAAATTTCAATTCTTGTTTTTTGCTTCAATTCTTGTTTAAAATCTTTTTCATGGCAGAAGAGGAAGAAGAAGAGGAGAGAGGTGGATGGAGAAGGATGATGACAGTGCTTTTAAAAAAAAAATACTAGATATATGTTATTTTTGTTTGCAATATATCAATATTATGGCCTGGTGGTTGGGGCTTTCGTTTGTATATATGTTGGGGGAGTTGGAGTCTCCCCAACCTGAAGTCCGGAATTTATTTTGGATTTTTTCATTTTCTGTTGGCCAGGGTCAGTTTGGAAATTTCACTTCCGTGTGGGCCCCACTTTTGATAAGTTGGAAATGCCATGTCAACACTTAACGTCTAAAATTGACGTAATTGAGTCGGAGGGACCTATTAGACGAGAAGATGATATTGTGTGGGTGTTTTTGATGAAATTGAAAGTCGAGGGACTGAATCGATGTTTAGCCCATACCATAGGGTACTAAATACCTATAATAATTAATCTCAAATCTTATATTTCTGATTAATGGCTCTAGAAGAGCACATAATATTATCATCAAAGATGTATAATCTAGCCCTCTCATGGTCTCATTCTATTGTTAGAAAGTCGATTTACATGGCTATACCATGAAATGCCACCAGAAGTGGATCATGGCAAGAGAGAAATCATGAGTCAATGTAAATACTGCCCTAACATCCACACATGTGAGGAAATTAAGAATTGGGCATTCAAGGCCCCGGTGCCCAACTCAAACGGAGAGGCCTAGCCTGATCCTGATTTGAGGTGTGTCTATAATATACTGTATGATGGATCCTTATCAAGCCATTTTTCAAAAAGGCATTGGTAATATTAAATTGCATTGGCTAATAAGAACATTGAGATTATCACACATCCCTGATGTCTTTTGCTTACAATAAGCAAATTGAAAGCATTATTGTGTTATTTCACTAATTCATTGTAACCTCTTGAGTTTCCATTGAAACTAAATGTTTCTTAATCTGATTATCTTAGAATGTCATGTTCCTCAAGAAGTTGTTACAAAATGGAAAAAAATCAAAATCTCAAGTTTCATGGATCTCCGATTATATGAGGGCATGAAGTTCCATCTCTTTATGACTATAAATATATATGTGACAGAGAACTTGAGGTTCTCCACATGATAAAGTTACTCTATTACTATGGATTATAGTCCTCAACTTGAAATTTTGAGTATATCATTTTGGCCAACAGTTCAAAATGAATTTGGTCCATTCCAATTACCAGTATTTCACAATTAATGTTTACTGAAGCTAAGGTAACACCCATATCAAGAGTTGTCGATCTCGATCTATGACTCCGAATGAGCTACTATTCATGTTACCAAATTTGAAGTATTGACGCACTAAGTACCTTCAATATGGTTGGAGAAGATTTTTTTTTGCTATCTAATATATCATGTGTCAAATTTTTACAGTAAATTGAGACATATATATAATGTCATGAACCAGAAGTTCATTGAACCAAATACACTATTTGACATGATCGATTACGTCATCTTTTGTCTACCATGTTGCGTGGAATCACTTACAAGTTTGATGACTACTAATCTTACTCATAAGCAAATTGTTTATTTACCGCATATTTGCGAGTTGTCACTTTAATGAGACAATCCTTCTAAAATGAGGGGGAGAAAAATTGTTCCTGAAGAACGATATGAATTGGTATGAGATATTTATCCATCATCTCATTTTGACTTCGAGAAATATCTAAACTAGTGAATTGGCAAAAGAAAGTGACAAAATCATATGTTAAATGCAAAGGCATTTGCATGGGTTAAAGTCCCAAAAACCAACCATACTATCACAAACAATCTAGACCTCATTTGGTTTGTGGTATGCATGTATGCAAATGACATGGTTCTCCTGAAAAGAATGTCATGAAACAATGTCAAAGCACCTAATATGGCTACACATACAAAGGTTGCAAGTAAGCCATTAGGGAATGATGTATTGGTGATATAATAATACATCAATATGGTTAATGCTCATGAATTAAATGTTTTTGACCTAAAAGTTGGTTTGGGTTCTCCACCAACCAATGAAGATCTTTACTCCAAAGAAAGTGATAACATTTGAACGCATCTTTTGTGCATGGTCATAATAAGATAGTCTTCCCGCCGTTAGGGGGAGGAAAGATACTGTCATTTGAATAACGGCATGAATTTGTGTGGAATATATCCACCAGGTCTAAAGTTTTAAGCTCCCAGAAAGGGAAGATTATACAAACCCTATAATGCTTTACATGAGATTATAAGTAAAAGGATTCACATTCTCTACGTGATTCATCTATGAGAGATGATTGTCCTAGAAGTGACAATGTATGCCCTAAAAGTGGCATGGATACCCAATATCAATAAGCTTATTACAGCTAATGCATGCATATAAGAATGTGTGGGATCTATGATTAATTATCATCAATATGATAATTTACAAATGGTAGCTACCAAATAAAATTCATTAAGGGCTGTATTGATGTATACCACGTTTCATTATGAATGTCGACAAAGTATATTATTGGCCAAATTGGAAAGAGGCAATTCCACTAAAATTGAATATTTGAAACGTGAAGAAATACTTGGACCTTAAACCCTACATGGTACAAAAGAGTATTTATCAAAAGTGAAGATAAATCACTATGACACTGTAACGTCCCGAACCTAAATTCACCGGTTTACTAGTCATTGGGACGGTAAACGACCTTTACTTTCACTTTTACTTTTGGTTTAGTACTTTTAGTGGCCCTAAAAGTTGACTTTTTGTTCGGGTCAAAATTTGAGAAAATGTTCTTCATGGAAGTTGTAGAGGACGTTAAACCGAGCGCGTGCATATATAGTACGTAAAAATCGGAGCTCGTATGCGAAAGTTATGAGCGAAATAAGGAAGTTACTGTTCATGGTAAAATTTTGATTAAAATAGAAATTTACCCAGGATAGGTTTCCATTTCCGGAAACCCACCCCAGCTCTTTCTCTCTCCTCCCCCCCCCCCGAGCTCTCTCTTCTCCGGTTCGACCCTTTCCTTTCTCCCTCCGATTTCCGGCGGTTCCGGCCACCAACCGGCGTGCCACCGGTCACCAGAGGAGCGCCTCCTCCCTCCGAGCACCCTAGCAACCTTGGTTTTCCACGATTTGGCCGGAAAACCACGGATCGAAGGAAAAACCCCTTCGGCTGCAGTTTGGAACTTTTGCCGATTTCCGGCGATTCCGGCCACCTTCGGTCCCCATTTTTCCGTCGAAGGTTCGGTTTTCATCACTGATCATTTCCCCTATGGCCTTGTATCACGATTTATTGTGTAGATGCCGAATCGACGAATTGAAATTCTAGGGTTCTTGAGGATTTCTGGGTTTTTGTTCATTGATCGATTTCGGCCGTTTTTAATTGTTATTTGGGAATGTTGTAGTTGAGAAGTTGAATCAGTGAGTTGAGAAGGTGCTACTGCCAAATTTTGGTAGCCATCGGAGATGGTGGCGGCGGCGCCGCCACTGTGGGCGGCGGTAGCGGCTGCTAGGGTAGTTTATAAATTTCAATTTTTAGCTAGTTAAATTCTATAATTATCATAGAGCTTATATATGAAGTTTGGTGAATTTTGGAGGAGTTTGGAATTGTTTGTGAATTTTCGAAGTTTGGAGTTTTGTGGTGGAATTATGGGAAATCCGGCCGTCGGATTTCCCTCGTTTTCATTATGGAATATGTAAATTGAGGAATTAGAATTGTGGAAGAGATTTGGGTTGAATTTGAGAAGTATTGGAGATAGGGATTTTCGGATTTCGTTTAAGTTCGTAATTATTTTATCGGATTGCCGTTTACGGAAATATAATTGTGTACAGGGCAATATCGCGAGCTACGGTTAGATGAAGGAACTCGTTTGCGTGGTTGCCCAATAGTACTGTGAGTGGACTTTTATTTTTAAATATTGATGCATGCAATTATTTTCTTAAATAATGCTCTAGTTTTAATCATATTACTTATTGAGCAAATGATTTGATTTTCGGAAATTCGATCTCGGTTTATCTCGTGGATTTGCTCTTGATAATGAGTTTCAAAGGTTGATTATGATTTATAATATTATTTGACAAATTGCTTATTTCCGAGGTAATTTTCCGAAATTAAGTATATTTCTAAATGCCGATTTAAGTTCTTGGAAGGTTCTCGAGATGAGTTTCGATGGAGTTGGATTTTCTCATTTATTTATTGACCTTTGGTTTTGGCATCGGAAGTGCCTAATTAAGGATTTTGGATTTGGTTGGTTTCTTGGAGATTTTGAGAGATTTTTTTTGGAAATGGGATTTGCTTATATTAATTTCCGGTTTCGGTTATGGATATAAGAATATTTTGGGCGTGTGGGACACGCCGTCGATTTATTCCTATTTCTCACTTATCCATTTTGAGATTGAGAGTAATCTTGGCGTGCGGGGTCACGTCGTTGAATACATGGTTTCTATATCGCGAGAAATATGGGGAAGCTACATGGATTTACTGGTTTTCGATGATTTTTCCTCACCATACGCGGGTTATGTTATTAGGTCTCCTCCTCACTGACTTTGTGTTGGTGAGTGGCAGTTGAGGTAGCTTGTTCTCCTCCTCACCTACTTTGTGTTGGTGAGTGGCAGTAGAGGTGATTTATTCTCCTCCTCACGTGGGTGGCAGTCGAGGTCATTTGGTCTCCTCCTCGCACAATCTATGTGTGAGTGGAAGTTGAGGTTATTAGTTCTCCTCCTCGCACAATCTATGTGTGAGTGGCAGTTGAGGGTAGGTAGAGCCTGAGAGGCTCCATTTCCCGTATGGTGATATCTCTTCCTTATATCTTACCATTTCTCGACTAGTGGGGCCTAGTCTGATTTCCGTGTAACCAGCGGGGCTGGTTTTATCCTGTCGAGTATCGGAGTTTCTATCTTTCCTCTCGGATGTTTGTGACTAGCGGGGCTAATCGGTTTTTCTTGAGCAGGGCTTCTCGTGAATTGTTTTCTGAATCGTTACATGCATCGAGAGTTTTTAAGGAAATATATATATGGGAAAGTATAAAATCCACTTGGTTTAAAAATTGTTTATTTTTGTCCACTCACGCTAACGTATTTTATGTACTTTCCCCTGGGCCCTTCGGTTTCAAATGCCCAGTTTGCAGGCGAATTGGTTGAGGTTGGGCGTACACGGAGTTGAGGCATAGTCAACAGCATGGCTTCCGCATCTGTCGTTGAATTAGGTTTTCCTCTTATACCTTTCTGTTAGAATTGCTCTGATTACCTATGGGATTTATGATATTTGAGTTGGGATGCGTGTTTTGTGAATTGGAGACTGATGTTGATTTGGGGAGCAGGGTGGCTCCAGGAGCATAAGGATGAATCGATTGAGGAGTGTAAAAGTTTTCTACAGGTTTGGGTAGCCCATTTTAGGGGAAGTTCCGCCAAACTTTTGGTAGAATTTCTTCTAAGGTGGGCCCCGCAGGGTCACTTCGGATTTCAAGGTGAAATCCGGGGCGGGTCCTGTCAGACACAATGTCTATTTATAGAGACACGAGATTATGATCATCTTCCTTTATACGAATGACAATTTTCTATAAGTACAGTGTTACATATAGCTATTATATTGACGAGAGAATTATGGCACATTGTCATCATATATTATGAAGATCTTAAAGACACATTGCTAAATGCAAAATCTCAAAAGTAAAGTGTTTTGCTTATCAAATCCTTGAAGGATTCAAAATGCAAGACCATGACTGGTTGAAAGAGCCTGAAGCTCACTTATGGAATCAATGAGTCTTAAGCTAGCTCATATGTACTCATTTCATTATAGTTAACGCGACCCAAATTGCCTCGATGAGTACTATGACAAAACTACAAAATCGAATTCGAACTATGATTATAGTGTTGCAACATATTCTAACTTTCATAAAGTTTTGAATTTCTTAGAGCTCTTGAAGAGCTTATATGAGACATATCAATACATAAAGATATTGATATTTATGGCTAGGTATGCCATGGTGATTTTTCAATGTTTTAAACTATACAAAGTGAAATGTGTCAATTTCTTTATATTGTCTAGCTTTGTTAGTATTGCTTTAACTTTCCAGGTATGAAAATTTGTGATAAGCCCCTATATGCAAAGCACACATGGTCTCACCTCAATGATAGACATATCAAACCACTTTACTTGGTACATGTAGTGTATCACATACATAATTGAGGCTTGCAACAATCAGGGAGAGGGGGAGCATCCGGAAGTATGCTACCTAAGACATATGAGTGTTGTGCTCTTTTTGTCCTTCGACCAGGGTTATTTTTGTTCCACTGAGTTTTTGTTACCTAGCAAGGTTTTTAACGAGGCTACAATAAGCGCGTCCAATACCATCATTCATTGGTGAACATCCAAGGGAGAGTGTTGTAAATATTATTATCTATGTGGCTGTCCACGTAAATATTGCTCATTAATTATGTATTTTGATGTAAACTCTACCTCTATATAAAGGACGCTAATGAGACTGAATGAGAACAGAAATTATTCTCTCTTTATCTTTTCTCTACTTTATAACAGAAATGTTTTTAATTTTTTTGATAATGACTTTTAAACTTTTTCTAAGAACGAGAAAAGCATCTAAGTGGGAGGCATAGCAACCAAACGAACCAGCAAAACAAAATAGGGAAATAAAAACGTTGCATTTCCTTTTCAAAAAAAAAGAAGTTGCGTCTCAGAAATGATGGCGTAGCCAGTGACTGATTGGCAGAGCAAGAAGGAAGCAGTTCAGGCCACAAATCGGCCAGCAAACTGTACTCCCTCTTACCCTTTCCTCTTTCACAAATTCATATAGCTCTGTTCTTAAAATTGATAAAGTTCTCTTACTAATGAGTAAGTATGCACTTTTGAAGTTTGATTATTTTTTTATCTCTCTCTTATATATGATTGAAATATTCGCACCATTATTTAAAAAGGAAAATGACAACTCCATTAATAATGAGTACAACTAGAAAAAAAAGACATCAGTGAAAATTAACAAAAATAATACGTAGGAAATGCCATAAGACAATGTAAAGTAAACTTGGCTAGAATACAACTAGATGCAACAAAATAGAAATTAGGCAATATAAAAAATTACCTAACATAATAAAACAATCTTCCATCAATATAATCAATGATGTGATACCAACGTAAATAAATATGCTGTGTTGTAAATATTATTATCTATGTGGATGTCTATGTAAATACTCATTAGTTATGTACTTTGTTGTAAACCCTACCTCTATATAAAGGAGGCTAATGAGACTGAATGATATACTTCTACTTCCTTCCAACTTATCTCTCTTTATCTTTCCTCCACTTTATAATACGTTATCAGCACGTTTTGCTCTTCTTAAATTTTTTTTCAACTCTGTGATGATCAAATTGTTATTTGGTGCAACGATATTGTTTATTTTTACCAATAATTTTGATCTATGAGTTTCTTTTCTTGCCAATACTAATTCTTTTCTATTGCAATGATTGCAGTAGAACGATTTATTTATTTATATATATATATATATATATATATATATATATATATATATATTTGTCAGTGCCTTGATATCACCCACGTTCATAAATGGGAATGGTTGAAGAGTCAGAGTTTAATTTTGCCTAAAAGTCTTAAACTAAGCACGCAAATCCAACTTCGTTTTCATTGTGTAAATATGACTGTTTTTTTTATATTCTTATCCTTGCTTCTTCTATCTAAACCAAAGCCCGTTTATGCTTCATGTTTTGTTTTCTTGTAGCATTTATGAATTATGCAAACAAATTGGATTATATTATAAACGAATATGCTTTGTTTCACAGGCATGCTTTGACGGGTTTTTCTGTTCTTATTCGTAATCCATTTGATTATATCCAGTTCATGTTTTACAAGCCAATGCATTTGTTGCTTTCTCATGATCTACATGTCCAATTTGAGAAGAGATCAGAGACCTCGACCCGTTTCTCCAAGCCCGACGACCCCGCGACTGAACCCGACCGGAACTTCCTCTTCCGGCGACAATACGAGGACGCACCGGTCATGCTCGATGCGCCTCGTCGTCGTGTTTCAGCCTATGGTCACGGATTGTCCATGCATGGAGCGAGGAGAGAGATTGGAAGCTCGAAAAGTTTGGGTCTTTGGCAGATTTCGACATTTTCCGATGACTCAAGCCGTTATCGGCGACACTTGAGATATTGTTCACGGCGGCTATCCTAGTGCCTCTGGTTTCATCCCCGATCTCCTAGAGCATGGATTGGCACTTGAATTGGTGAGTTTGGGGTTAAATTTCGAGGAGTTGCAAATTGAGGAATTCGGGGGGTATGCTGTGTTCTTCATCGAATGCAGACTTGCAAATGGGGTTCCGATCTTGATCTGGTTTAATCACATGAGAAAGGTTTAGCATTTATTGGTTCAGGGCTTCAGGCAAGGCTGGTAAGTTACTTCAATGCCGGGTAAATTTTGATTAGTTATAATTATATGTGAGTACATCCCTGATTGGCACTTGAACTCTAGTCTGGGAATATGTGATTAGTTATAATTATTTGTAAGTTACTTTTAGTTATAATTATGCTTCACAAATGTTATCCCATGGTCCGATCGAGCATACATTTTTATGTTCGAAGAAAGAGGGAGGTTTTTTTTGGATATATACGGATGTATCTCCATGTATTGGCAAGCATATATCAATGATAATTATTGCACCCCAGATCAAGACCTGAAGTCTTTGGATCTGATTGCATGAAGACCTGAAGCTCTTCCGAAAACTATATAATATAAACTGCGATATGAAGTTTCTCAAAGCCTATACAATTAATGAGGGCCGGAAGTTCCTCAGAAGTTAAACAATGATCAAACCTATATGTTGTGATCCCTAGTCATATGGGGACCTGAAGTTCCTCAAGGGTCATGAAATGTAAATTGGAAAATTGTGACTGAAGCTCCTCAGAACTTATGCAATTAGGAGGGCCATAAGATCCTCAGAGCTATATAATCAAGTATATGAACTCAAATGTTTGTCAATCCCCAATTATAAGAGGGCCTGAAGTTCCTCCGATTATTTTTTGATGTTGGGGTTTCCTTCCCCCTTATGACTATTTTTGAATTTGGAATTCAAACCACCTTTAGAACCTGCAGTTCAAAGTTGGACAATCAATCGAAGCCAGAAGCTTCTGACTAGCATTTAGATCAGAGAACTTGGTTCTCATATTGTCTTTTGTTAGATGAGATACAAGATTATCATGTATTATGAAGTTAACCGGACCAGAAGTTCTGTATATTCCTTCATTTAATGGAACCAGAAGTTTCCACAGTTAACTTTATTGCATAATTTATCTATTTATTTTCCCTGCAATTTTCCTATTTTGTTATGTACTTTCATTACAGTACTTATCTTTTAAATTAATTTTTTGTTACTTATACGGACCAGCAGTCCTTTACCTCGAACATATGAATTTTGAGTGTACTATTTTTGAACCAAAAGTTCAAAATTTCATAATAGAACCTGAAGTTCTAACAGTAAAACTCAAACCTGAAGCTTTGAGTATAAAATATAAATTAGTTAAAAGTGAACTTGAAGCTTCACTTTAGTCACCTCGAGCCTGAAGTTTCGAGCATCAAATTTATTTGAACCCGAAGTTCAAATTACGAAATTTTAGAACATGCAATTCATAATATATATATATATATATATTTATATATTCGAACCTGAAGCTTCGATTACACATACAATTCATTCATAGTTTATTTGACTTTATTTCAACTCGAAGTAGAAGTTTCGAGTAAATTTTCATATGTCGATTGATACATTATTCTTTATGACTACAGATTTATATGTGATGCAGAACTTGAGGTTCTCCACATGATAAAGTTAATTGTTCTTATGGATTGTAGTCTTTAACTCGAAATTTTGAGTATATCATTTTGGCCAGCAGTTCAAAATAAATTTCGTCCATTGCAATTGTTGATATTTCACAATTGATGTTTACTAAAGTTAAGGTAACACTCATATCAGGAGTTGTAGATCTTGATTTATAGCTCCAAATGAGCTCTATCATGTTACCGAATTTGAAATATTGTTGCATTAATTGCTTACTATATGGTTGGAGAAGACTTTATGCCATCGGATATATACTGTATCGAATTTTTTGCAGTAAATTAAGGCATATGATGTCATGAACCTGAAGTTCCTTGAACCAAATACACTATTTTGGCATGACCGGTTACATCATCTTTTGTCTACCATGTTGCATGGAATCACTTACAAGTTTGATGATTGCTAATCTTACTCACAAGCAAATTGTTTATTTACATATTTGCGAGTTGTCACTTTAATGAGACAATCCTCCTGCAATTAGGAGGAGAAATATTGTTCTTGAAGAACGATATGAATTGGTGTGAGATATTTATCCACCGTCTCATTTTGACTTTGAGAAATATCAAAACTAGTGAATTGATAAAAGAAAGTGACAAAATTTATATGCTAAATGCAAAGGCATCTGCTTGGGTTAAAGTCCCTGAGACCAACCATATTAATACAAACAATGTAGACTCCATTTGATTTGTGGGATGCAAGTGTATCCAATTGACATGGTTCTCCTGAAGAGAATGTCATTAAACAATATCACAGTTCCTAATATGGCTACACATACAAAGGGTGTAGATACGCCATTAGGAAATGATATCTTGGTGATACAATAATAAATCAATATGGTTGATGCTAATGAACAAAGCATGTTTTGACCTAAAATTTGGTTTGGGTTCGCCACCAACCAATGAAGATCTTCACTCCAAAGAAAGTGATAGATTTTTGAATGCATCTTTTGAGCATGGT
This sequence comes from Rosa chinensis, assembly GCF_002994745.2. Classification (NCBI taxonomy): domain Eukaryota; kingdom Viridiplantae; phylum Streptophyta; class Magnoliopsida; order Rosales; family Rosaceae; genus Rosa; species Rosa chinensis. The sequence continues at coordinate 40,548,872 of NC_037088.1, forward strand.
CATAATAAGACAGTCTTCCCGCCGTTAGGGGGAGGAAAGACTACTGTCATTTGAATAACGGCGTGAATTAGTGTGGATTATATCCACCAAGTCTAAAGTTTTAAACTCCCAAAAAGGGAAGATCATACAAGCCTTATAGTGCTCAACACGAGATTATAAGTAAAAAGATCCACATTCGCTACATGACTCATCTATGAGAGATGATTGTCCTAGAAGTGACAATATATGCCCCAGAAGTGGCATGTGTACCCAATATCAATAAGCTTATTATAGCTAATGCATGCATATAAGAATGTGTGGGATCTATGATTAATGATCATCGATGATAATTTACATTTGGTAGCTACCAAAATTCTTGAAAGACTGTATGAACGCTATACCACGTTTCACCATGAATGTCGACAAAGTATATTACTGGCCAAATTGGAAAGAGGCAATTCCAATGAAATTGAATATTTGAAACGTGATGAAATACTTGGACCTTTAACCCTACAAGTTACAAAAGGGTATTTATTGAAGTGAAGATAAATCACTATGACACAATGTCTATTTATAGAGACATGAGATTATGAATATCTTCCCTTATACCAATGACAATTTTCTATAAGTACAGTGTTACATATAGCTGTTATATTGACGAGAGATTTATGGCATGTTGTCATCGTATATTATGAAGATCTTAAAGATACATTGCTAAAAGCAAAATCCCATAAGTAAAGTATCATTATAAGCCTATTGCTTATCAAATCCTTGAAGGATTCAAATGCAAGTCCATGAATGATTGAAAGAGCCTGAAGCTCACTCGTGGAATCAAAGAGTCTAAAGCTGGCTCATATGTACTCATTTCGTTCTAGTCAACGTAATCCAAATTGCCTTAATGAGTACTATGACGAGACTACTATCGAATTCGAATTATGATTATAACGTTGCAACATATTCTAACTTTCGCAAAGTTATGAATTATTTAGAGCTCTTGAAGAGCTTATGAGACATATCAATACACAAAGATATTGATGAGTATGGCTAGGTATGCCATGATGATTTTTCAATGTTTTAAACTATACAAAGTTAAATGTGTCAATTTCTTTATATTGTTTAGCTCTTACTTTGTGTATGTATTTGAGCATATGAGATTGTTTCTAACCTTATCATATGAGGTAAGGCTTATTGAAAATCGTCTAGTTTTGTTGGTATTCCTTAACCTTTGCAGGTATGAAATTTTGTGATGAGCCCCTATATGCAAAGCACACATGGTCTCACTTCAGTGATAGACACATCAATCTACTATATATTGTACATGTAGCTTATCGCATACATAAATGAGGCTTGCAGCAGTCAGGGAGAGATTCTCATAAGGGGGAGCATCCAGAAGCATGCTACCTAAGACATATGCGCGTTGTGCTCTTTTTGTCCTTCCACCAGGGTTATTTTTGTCCCACTGGGTTTTTGTTACCTGGCAAGGTTTTTTAACGAGGCAACAATAAGCGCGTCCTATACCATCATTCAATGATGGACATCCAAGGGGGAGTGTTGTAAATATTATTATCTATGTGGATGTCCATGTAAATACTCATTAGTTATGTACTTTGTTGTAAACCCTACCTCTATATAAAGGAGGCTAATGAGACTGAATGATATACTTCTACTTCCTCCCAACTTTTCTCTCTTTATCTTTCCTCCACTTTATAACATGCTGGACTATCCTCCACCGACATATCCAGCAACCTGGGGTTACGGGTTACCTGGCTTGGGGTCACGAGCCAGAAACCGGATCCGGGTCCCAAATATGGATCATAACTCGAGGCCCACGTGATCTGGACGCCCAGGCCTTCATCCGTCAAACCTCGCCGTCGTTTACCGCTTGTGCTGGAATGCTTTACCAGTTTACCCCCATCACTTGCAAAACCCGCAAGTAAGCCACCATGGTCGTCGACACCTAGCCAAGCCTCGCGTCTACAACCACCATCCGCTGTAGAAGGGAGAGGCACCATGGGTAACTACTGAAAACTCCATCGGGGATGGAGAAAAATGCATTGGAAAGTTTCAGCTTCATACAGATGAATCTGCAACAGAGGCAAAGAAAAGCACGGCGGCGGTGGAGGACAATTAGATTTACAGCAATCTTTATAAGTATCAAGTAAGTTCTGACCTTAACGATTATTAAGTCAAAAACTGTCAACCTTTCTACCATTGGTTTTTGAATATTAGTTTCAATCTCCATTTTCGTTTATGTACGTTTAAAGAAATTCCCAGCTCTGCTTTCAGTTTTAGACTACACTAACCACACAGAGTCTAGTATTGTTCTATTCTGGTTTGAGGCACTGCAAGTGGCCTACTGGTTCTTGCCTAGTTGGGTGTGCTCCCCAACCTAGGTTCGAACCCCGAATCTGTCAAAGTAGCCAAACACTGTACTGCAATGCACAGTTGGAGCATTTCACATGCGCCGAGGAGGCCTTTGGATTCTCTTGACAAAGTCCAAAAAAAAAAAGTTTCAACTGCATATTTGCATTGGATTAACATCTTGTGTGCTTAAATGTTTTCTATATATAACAATAAGAAGTTCGACAAATTTAGGGAACATGTTACCACAGCAACAGGAACCTATAAATAGGAAATTGAGATTACATGCACACGATAATGAACACAGCAACATTTTGAAACATTTATTCAAAGCGCTAGGTGAATATAATGGAAAGAAACAAACAGAGAACATGATACAAATCATACAATACCAACTGCACAACCTTATATTTGACTCATCGATTAGTACATCCTCTGCCTTCTGATCCTTTTCATTTGTCTGATCATCGTCCCAACTATGTCAAGAAACAACTCACGCCTCCGTGTGATCGCCACGTCTGCAAGTACCACTCCCACCAGCAACCCACTTCCAAATCCGGCCAACACAAATTTCCAGTCAAATTCAAAAGCAGATCCCGAAACATTTTCTTCAATGCTGCTTGAAGGTGGTAGATGAGGTGGGGCATTAGAGTCCCCACATCTCTTTGTCAAAGGGTCTCCACACAATCCCGGGTTTCCCTCGAATGAAGTGTTCTCGAATGTATGAAATTGGTGCCCTTGCGGTATAGAACCAGTGAGATTGTTGCAGGAGACATTAAAATACGCAAGAGATGTAAGCTGTGCTAGTTGCTGAGGAATCTCTCCTGAGAGCTGGTTCTGTGAAAGGTCCAATGCTTCAACCAATGTCAAATTTTTGAAGAATGATGGGATGCTGCCGTTGAAGATGTTATTGGAAATATTGACAAAGCGAAGCCCCTTCAAGTTCCCAATAAATTCTGGAATTTTTCCATGGAAATTATTGCTTGAGATATCAATCACCCCGAGGTCTTCTTGAATATTCTCGTAGTATCTCTCGACACCTTTGTTTGAGATCGTGACTTCGAACTGATAAGAAAATAATTGTGCATGACCGATATTAAGATATGAGCTCGCCTCCATATATGTGGGTTGGCTTAGAACTATACCTCTCATGGCATTGCCAGAAAAGATGTATTCAGAGGGAAACTCTCCTCTGAATTTATTGCAAGACAGGTCAAGAATGCGCAACTCAGAAAAATGAAGATTTTCTTTGGTATTTTCAATCACACCATAGAACTCATTGTGGTGCATCGCCAAGAGTTTCAGCTGAGGGAGACTGCCCAACCAAAAGGGGAAAACATCACTGAATTTATTCACTGACAGAACAAGAGACTCAAGCTTCACACAATTCGCCAGTGACCTCGGTATTTTCCCAAGCAATTGGTTATAACTGACATCAAGCATCTTCAAGTTGCTTGTGTTGCTGTATGTTTGAGGAAGAATGCCGTGCAAAGAGTTGCTTCGAAGATTTAAAGCTTGTAGATCATTGCTGAAGTTACCAAGACACGGCAGAATGGTGCCACTCAACTTGTTACTTGACAAATCAAGGTATTGAAGGGTACTTAGATTGCACATTAATGGTGAAAGTTCCCCGGTGAGTTTGTTGCCGTCGAGTGAATAATAGATGATGTGCTTTGGAGGTATGGGAGGTGATCCACCTAGCAAATTATGTCCAACAAATAAAACTTGTAGGTTAACCCAAGGAAGGACAACATTTGGTTGGCCAAAGCCCGAAAGGAAGTTGTAAGAAAGGGCCAAGAACCCCAAACTTTGTGTGCTTGTGTTCCACATCCATTTGGGTACTTGACCATGCAATGTATTTCTGGAAAGGTCCAACCACTGCAAGTTTTGTTGATATCTTAGAAAATATGGGAACTCTTTTATGCCGCAGGATCCCAATCCTAGTGTCTTAAACATTGGAAGTATAGTTGCATCTATAGTTCTGGAATCAGTGATCACTTCCAGTTTGTTACCACCTAGTTGGAGAACGGTCATATTTTGTACCTTGAAAATGTCTACCTGACCGGTCAGGCCATTTTCATCTAGATAAAGGGTCTTGAGATCCGTAAGATTGAATAATGGTTCTGGAATTGAACTATGGAATTTATTCACTCCAAGATCTAGATAAGCTAGACTGCCAAGGTTACGTAGCGAAGATGGGATTGGACCAGTTAGCTGATTGTAAGGAAGAGCAAGAAAAGTGAGCTGTGTGAGGTTCCCTAGAGAAGATGGGATGTTACCAATTAAATTGGTTCCTTCAAGACGCAATTGAGTAAGTTTTGTTAGCTTACCAACCCAGGACAAAGTACTTCCTTTGAAATTGTTATTTTCAAGCGACAAGTATGTCAGTTCAGTAAGGTTTGCTAATGAATCAGAAAATGGACCATTAAGGAAGTTATCAGAAAGGTCCAGGGATGACAACTTGGACAAGTGTGAAACTTCCAATGGGACTTGACCAAAAAACACAGAGCCAGAGAGGTCGAGATACCTGAGCCTTGGAAAATTTCTAATGTTAGTAGGAATTTGAGAGTAATTGAAGTGATTATCAGAGAGATTCAGCCTCTGAAGATGAACAAGACGGAAGAGGGTGCTGCTGGAGTTGATAGAGCCAAAGAGAAGACTGCTACTAAGATCAAGGCCAATCACATGACCCGTCCCTTCATCACATTCAACACCCTCCCATGAGCAGCAGCTGCTATTTCCTCCTTCGGGTTTCCATGATGAAGTCTTTGAATGAGCGCCATCGTGAAGTGAAGCATCTATGTTAATAAAAAAGCTATGCTTGAATTGAAGCAAGGCATAGCTCTCCTCATCCGAGCAAGATGCCTGCTTCTGCAAAGACTCGGCAATAACCAAAAGATGAACCAGCAAAACTACTAATACTGAAACCATGCGAATATTGGCCTGCAATATCCCCATAATGTGTTTCGATAACTAATTTTGGTGTGCAATAGTCTTCGCAAGATTAAGCACATCAAATGCACCAAATGAAAATGAGAGAGCTATAATTTATAAACTGGCATGGCATCCATACAGTTGGCAAGACGGTGACGGGGAAACAATACATTGCATAATAGAGCTAATCCAGGTGTCCGTTCTTAAAGTCAAGTCACCCTCCAATTACCTAACATCTAGGGCATTCAAAATCAGTCTGATTTTTTTACGAACACTACAGACACATTAATTGCGATAAAGACATTGGAACCAAAATCATGACAGAAGAATTTTAAATTCATTTGCAACATGCAAGTCAAAAGTTTATATAGATGTTGATTGCAGCGGTCTTTAGAATGTGTAAACCATTCAAAGCAACAAGTTGGATTTGACAACATTGATTAGCTCAAGTCAAAAGTGAAGTCGAAGTTATTATGTATGAATATAAGATGACTGATGATTCTTCGGATAGACATCAAGTTACATCCACATATTGAAGAATTTGCATTTATGCAATTGACAAGTAGGTAGTGTTATAAACCATATACATGCTCACAACATATGCACACAATCATAAAAGGATTAAGGCTTACCTTCAGCAATCACTGGCATGGATTCCATCTTATGCAGCTGCAAACACGATCACTGAATATGGTCTTCTGTTACTTACCAACTAGCTTCTCAATGGACAGAACAATATGCAAAACGTCGGTAGTTATCAGGGACCAATTCATCTGTATATATATGAGACTTAAACCTCAAGAAACTTCCCATTAAAGCATTCCTTGTTGATTTAGGTTTCACTGTTAGATTCCTAATGTATCACAACTTGTAGCCTTTCTTGTAGACTAAGCAATGGATTACTATCCTTAATGAATTGATACACTACTTCATTAAGTCACTAGTATTGATTTACTGTTTGTATCCATGTTAAACTAGGATTGATATTAAGCTAATCATCAATTACTTTATGATGATATGTGTTATGTCCATATTTGATCTTACAATCTCCCCCTTGGACTCACACATATCATGCTCGATGATTTGCACCAGAGAACATCAAAACCTACTTAACTTACTGAAGTGCGCGCCAGATAACAAACTCAAATCGAAAATCCATTCCAACATGGTCAGATCACAGTTACTTATGCAGAGCAAGAAACAGTATACATTTTAACAAAAATGCAGAGTTTCAAAACCACAAACACAAGCTTCTGCAATCCACATATGTTCAACCAGAAGTGATACAATATATGTTAATGTGTATCAACAAGTAAACATATATTAGGTCCTACTTTATGTTTCTAAAACCAGAAACTCAAGCAAATTTACTGAACACTGATGGCTTAAAAATATTGCTTGAACCTTAACACCATGCTTCACATGATTTAAGCCATCTGATAGCAAGTATAACTTTAAACACAAAATCGATAACTTTCAGAACATTCAACAAAAACTGCAGTAATAACCAAAATCTGAAAACACCTCAAAATTTATTAATAATAAAATCTGTCATTACAAACAAGTTGTGATAAACAAAATAAAAGATCACAACTAAAACACAAGAACTCAAAAAAAAACTTTAGAATTTTAAATGCTCCAACTGGACTAACTCTTTACTGAACCTAAGCATCTAAATTAGCTAAAATTCCAATGCTTGCTGTATGCTTCTGGAATGCTGCTACTGACAATGCCTTGGTGAAAGGATCTGCTAGCTGTGAATTTGTGTCAATACTCAAAACAGCTATTTCACCATGCTTTACTCTTTCTCTAACACTGTAATACTTTAGATCAATATGCTTGGAATTATTTGACCTTTTACTGTTCTTGCTAAAGAAAACTGCAGCCTCATTGTCACAATAAATCACAAGTGTGCCAGCCACAATGTGACTCAATACTTTGGTCTGCATGAGAAAATTCCTAATCCAAAGTCCTTCACACAAAGTTTCATATACTGCAATAAATTCGGCTTGCATAGTAGAAGTTGAAACAAGTGTTTGTTTCATGGTTTTCCAAGCAATAGCACCTCCTGCAAGCATGAACACATATCCACAAGTCGACTTCTTGGAGTCTGGATAATTCCCTGCAAAATCCGAGTCTGAGAATCCAATGAGTTTCAGATCCTCCACTTGCCTATAAACTAGCATGTGGCTTTTAGTTCTCTGCAGGTATCTCAACACTTTCTTCCCAGCTACCCAATGTTCATGACCTGGATTAGATTGGAATCTTGACAAAATCCCTACTGCAAAAGACAAGTCTGGCCTAGTGCAGACTTGTGCATACATGAGACTTCCTATAAGTCTGGCATAAGGCTTTGACTCCATATTTTCTTTCTCAACATCACTATTGGGACTTTGCTTCTTGGTTAACTTATCTCCTTTGGACATGGGAACTTCTCCAGCTGCACACTTCTCCATACCAAATCTCTTTAAAATTTTGGTAACATAATTCTGTTGAGACAAACCAAGTAGTCTCTGTGCTCTATCTCTTTTAATTTCAATGCCTAGTACATAGGATGCTTCTCCTAAGTCTTTCATGTCAAAATTCTTTGACAGAAAACTCTTGGTATCTTTAAGCAGTTTAATGTTACTGCTAGCCAAAAGTATATCATCCACATAGAGTACCAGAAAAATAAAATTGTTCCCAACTCTCTTCAAATAAACACACTCATCAACAAGATTTTCTGTAAATCCAAAAGTAGAAATCACATAATCAAATTTCTTGTACCACTGTCTAGAAGCTTGTTTTAGGCCATAAATTGATTTTCTTAACTTACACACTAAGTTTTCACTTCCAGCTTGTACAAACCCTTCTGGCTGCCTCATATAAATCACTTCATCTAGTTCACCATTCAAGAAAGCCGTTTTAACATCCATCTGGTGCAGCTCCATATCAAAATGAGCCACCAAAGCCATGATTATCCTAAACAAGTCTTTTGTAGAAACTGGAGAAAAAGTCTCAGTAAAATCAATGCCCTCCTTCTGTGTAAAACCTTTGGCAACTAATCTTGCTTTATGTCTCTCTACATTGCCATTTGCATCTCTTTTGGTTTTGAAAACCCATTTACAACCTATAGGCTTCTGGTTGGGGTCAGGTTCAACTAATTCCCAAACTGCATTTTGACTCATGGAATTAATTTCTGCTTCCATTGCTTGCTGGCATTGATGAGATTCACTACTTTCAATGGCCTGATTAAATGTAGTTGGATCATTGTCCTCTGCACAGTTCATTTCAATTTCTGCTTCTTGCAGATAAACAATGTAGTCACTCTCTTCCCCCCCCCATAAGTTGGTTTTCTTGCTCTCTGTGATTTTCTAGGCTGAGCCACTGGAGGATGGTGAGGTTCAGTTACGTGGTCAGTTACTTGACCAGGGACAGTTACATGGTCAGTGACTTGGTTAGTGACATGGTCAGTGACTTGACCAGGTATAGTTACTTGGTCAGTGACATGGTCAGTTACTCGACCAGGTACAGTTACTTGGTCAGTGACATGGTCAGTTACGTGACCAGTGACATGATCAGTTACATCTTGTTCTAAAGGCAATGCTACACTTACATTCTCATCTGACACAATTTCCTCAAAATCTGAGGTTAAATCCTCAAGGTTTGTATTGTGAACTTTTTCACTTAGAAACTTTACTTGATGTGTTTTAAAAATTCTAGGTGAATGATGAGCAGAATATAATTTATAGCCTTTAGATTTATCTGGATAACCTATAAAATAGCAACTAACAGTTTTGGGGTCAAGTTTATTCAAGCTTGGATTATAAATCCTAGCTTCTGCATGACATCCCCAAACATGACAGTGATGAAGACTAGGTTTCCTGCCACACCAAAGCTCAAAAGCAATATTTTCTATGGCTTTGCTAGGTGTCCTGTTGCAAATATAATTTGCAGTTTTTAAAGCCTCACCCCACAGAAATTTAGGCAAACCAGTTGTACACATCATACATCTAACCATGTTCAAAAGAGTCCTATTCTTTCTCTCTGCAACACCATTTTGTTGTGGATTATAGGGTGTTGTGTATTGAGCTTTAATTCCATTGTCTTGCAAAAACAAGGCAAATGGACCCTTTTGTTGACTGGATTCAGTGTACTTTCCATAGAACTCTCCCCCTCTATCTGACCTCACTGTTTTGATTTTCTTTTCTAGTTGATTTTCTACCTCAGACTTAAAGATTTGAAAGGCTTTCAATGCTTGTGCCTTTTCTGAAAGTAGATAAATATAACTGTATCTAGAAAAGTCATCAATGAATGTGATAAAATACACATTCCCACAGATAGTTTGATGCCTAAATGGTCCACATATATCAGTGTGTATGAGTTCTAATAAATTTTTGCTTCTATATGCAGTCTTCTTTCTAGTATTAGTTATTTTTCCCTTAAAGCATTCAACACAGTCTGTTAGATCAGAAAAATCAAGTTCATTTAGGATGTTGTTTTTCACCAAAATTTTCAGTCTCTCTTTTGAAACATGGCCGAGTCTTCTATGCCATAAAAATGCAGACTTTTCATTTAGTTTGGTTCTTTTAACACCTGTTAAAGTGCTAGTACTGTTTGTGTTATTTCAACAAGTAAAATTTCTTGTTGGGCCATTGCACAATTTAACTGTAAATAATCATTCATAATAACACCAGAACCAATTTGAACAGAATTTTTAGAAATAAGAATTCCATTACTATCCATAACAAGTCTACAACCAGATTTTACTAAAAGAGAAACTGAAACCAAATTCCTTCTCATGGAAGGTACATAAAAAACATTGTCCAAAACTAATAATTTTCCTAATCCTAAATCGAGCTTTAAGGTTCCAATAGCCTTGACTGCCACTCTCATGCCATTGCCTACACACAGGTTCACTTCATCACTTTTTGGGATTCTCCTCCTTATGAATCCCTGCAAAGAATTAGTAATATGAATAGGTGAGCCTGAATCTATCCACCAAGACTGTGGTTCAACATTTATAAGATTAATTTCTAAAGAAAAAACTGTATTAGAAAAAATCTTACCCTTTTGGCTAACCAATTTTTATAGCCAGTGCAGTCCTTTTTCATGTGTCCTACTCTTTTGCAAAAGTAGCACTTGAACCTAAATGGCCTATTTTCCTTGGTCACTGCAGCTGTTGAACTCTTAGTTATGGCTTTGATAGGCTTGAGCTTATTTTGGGGCTTTTTCCTTTTAGGCTTCTCAATGAGGTTAATGGTTGTAGCAGGTTCCTTTTCTTCCTTAATCCTAGATTCTTCATCCACACAGATGGATATAAGTTCATCTAGAGTCCAGTTTCCCTTTTGAGAGTTGTAACTGGTCCTAAGATGACTAAAACTGTTAGGCAAGGAATGTAGTGCATAATGCACTACCTGCTCATTTATATTGATCATCTTCATAATATGCTCTCTAACTCCCCCTGAACCCATGTACTTTAAATCATGAAACTCCTTGGTTAGCCTAGCAGTTTCTGCTTTTTCACTTTATTTAAACTTAGCACCTATGAGTTCCAGAAAATCTGATGCTAGCTCAGGTTCCTCTATACTTCCTCTGACAGTCTTGGACATAGAGGTACGAATGAGGTTCTTAGCCATTCTATTGGATCTATGCCACTTCTTGTAAAGATCAGTTTCCTTCTTAGTGCTCTTTTCAGTTAACTCTTCAGGTTTGTCCTCAGTGAAGCAATAGTCTATGTTCTCATGCATTCCCATATAGTTCTCTATAGAATCTAGCCAAACTCTATAGTTGGTTCCAGTTAACATCAAGACACTGTTCAAGTTCATGTAAGAGTTACCTAAGGAGCAAAACAAAAATTCGTGTGAGTTCTCAATTTGTAAAGAAAATAACTTTAAGTTTTCTGTGTTTTATTAAGCTTTAAGCAACCTAAACAAAAACATACAGAAAACCTAAACAAACCATACTTGCATTCATGTCAGTCCATAACAAAAACAATGTTAAGCAACACTTTTGAGCAGAAGCATAACATCCTGGAGTTCTTTATCAATATGCCATGTTCAATGAAAACAAGTTATCCAAAGAAATTTATCCACATCTTTAGACAGAAGAAAAATTTCTAAGTATCCGTATTTATTTTCATCAAGCATGCATATTACTGTTTTGTATTCTAAAACCATACTTGACCACTTCTTTGGAAGATAAAACTGAAACATAGTTTTAAAACACAAAACACAATTTCAGTTTTGTTACTCGCTCAGTTACATGGTCAGTGACCTGACCAGTTACATGGTCAGTGACCTGACCAGTTACATGGTTAGTGACCTGATCATTGTTTTCTGCCAACATCAATGAAGAATGCTTTGTGCATCATAATCACTTATGCCAACAGAAAACCACAAAACTCATGAGCTTTTAACTTTATATTCTACCCAGATTCATCCTTGTAAGAAAATTAAGCTCTCGTATCTGTCAATTTTAATAATGTGTAAACAAATTCTGGGAGATTTTTGTTCTTCATGCAATTTTACACAATCACATATACAATACCATATCATCAATCAATTCATCATGCATATTCAAGCACAATCAAAATTGTTTCGATTCCAAATAACCATAGAACAATCAAGAAATTGTAAATTTCATCCGGTCACCATCTACTCTAACCTAACGCACGCCGGGAATGCAACTAGTGTTCTTGAGCACAATCAAAAACTCAATTATCATGCTATGAATCGAAATCAATTTCACAGAAAAACCTGTTTTTGCTTTTTCCCCAATTTGCTGCTAAAAATCACAGCGAAAGCGTGAATTTGATAATTAACCAGATGCAGCAATCGACTTAAGTAACTTACTTTGATCAGTTACATGACCAGTTACATGGTCAGTGACCTGGTCAGTTACTTGACCCGTAAAGCAAAAACCCTTTTTTTTTTCTTTTTTTTTTTGTATTTGTTTTGCAAAACCCTAAAACGATTTTGATATATGTGAGCCTATGCTCTGATACCAATTGTTATAAACCATATACATGCTCACAACATATGCACACAATCATAAAAGGATTAAGGCTTACCTTCAGCAATCACTGGCATGGATTCCATCTTATGCAGCTGCAAACACGATCACTGAATATGGTCTTCTGTTACTTACCAACTAGCTTCTCAATGGACAGAACAATATGCAAAACGTCGGTAGTTATCAGGGACCAATTCATCTGTATATATATGAGACTTAAACCTCAAGAAGCTTCCCATTAAAGCATTCCTTGTCGATTTAGGTTTCACTGTTAGATTCCTAATGTATCACAACTTGTAGCCTTTCTTGTAGACTCAGCAATGGATTACTATCCTTAATGAATTGATACACTACTTCATTAAGTCACTAGTATTGATTTACTGTTTGTATTCATGTTAAACTAGGATTGATATTAAGCTAATCATCAATTACTTTATGATGATATGTGTTATGTCCATATTTGATCTTACAGGTAGCACTTTCGTATCCACATTACCAGTTGATTAGTTGTTAGTGCAATGTTTAATTGATTGGTATTTCCTAAGCACAACAACCAAGAGTCATGTTTTCATGTAATAACTTTATATTCTTGGATCCTTAGAAGAATGGAATGCTTCAAGCTTCATGCACAACTCTCATCAATCAGGTATGTCTTGCATACATGTGCATGCTTGTAAAGTGGTTAGGACTGAACTTGCCTTTGAATCTTATTATAGGATGCGATCCTCTTTGCAATCCTATTGTACTGATCTGCATTGTTTAAGATGGTTTAATCAAAAGCATTCAAACTTTCTTAAATTGGTTTATGGGCTTTTCTAAATGATGATTCTATTTTAATCCATGCTTTTTAAAGGAAGTCATAAAGCCCATGTATATCAGAAACCCTAGCTCGTCCTCTCTTATATATATGTTTCTCTTAGGGTTGTTCAAGTGGTGGAACAGGTCAGAATATTTGGTCTTTGCCTTCTTAAGAGTTTTCTGCCTTTATCTTCAGAAAGTATTGAGCTAAAGTTTCATGTGAGAATCCTTCATAAGCTGTTCCTTGTTTAGCTTTTGAAGGATTATCAAATCCCAAGCTTTTTCTGTCAAAAAAGTTTTCTGGTTTTATGCTTCATGTGTGTTGGTAGTTCATGCATGATTTGTGCCTTGAGGTGATTGACAACCGAGGTGAGAGTTGTGCCATCTCAAGATTGACAAAGGAGAACAAGTTCGCTGATCTGAAAGTAGCAAAGACGAGAAGACACCGCTGCCCACTAGATTGGTTCTAGTAGATGAGTTGTGTAAGATCTTTATGTACTTTCCTATTCATATAGTGGATTGTTCACCGGCATAGTGCCCGCAGTTGTTTACCTCTTTGGAGGGTTTTACTGCGTCAACAGATCTGGTGTTATGTGTGATGATTTTACTTTGGATGGTTTGGCAAATTGAATAAATCATAACGTCATCAAAGATCTGCAATTTCAATTAGGATTCAAATTCAACTGCAATCCTATATTAGGATGCGAACAGGTCTGCACTCCTAAGATTGATTTCTAAAGTTGTTGACATATTGATCAATTCTGTTAATTGGGAAATACATACATCCATTCTGTAATTTCATTAGTCTTTAGTGTTAATGATAGGCACTAAAATGAAAATGATGAAATCATTTTCTTTTTTCACTCTACCTACATATTAATTCAATATTAAAAGGGTGGTGCTATTCACACACCAGTTTTTTCTATTCACACACCCCTTCTAATTTTCTATTACTTTAATTCAATTTTTTTTTATAAATTACCCTAACTACCCTCCCCTATAAATATGTTTCTTTTTCTTTTTTCTTTTTTCTATTTGGCAATTCAATCATGAATCAAACATCATTATAAAATAAATCAATTTTTTTTTACCTATAAATGAAGGAAAAATAATACATTTATTAAGTGGAATGACCTGTATTATTAGACAAAAAATATACTTCCCAGGTCTTCACCCAACTAAATCCAAATTGTAAAGTTTGTCCTCATACTTTGCAAAATACAAAACTCAATGCTTGTTTGTTTATGACTCTTAATCCAGGTGCATCATCCTCAAATAAAAAGAAATTAAAAAAATGGAACCAGCATTTTATCCACTTCAGCGGTTCAGCCACAAGCTTCCACACTGCAGTTGATGATGTACACAAAATTTGGAGATGCTCTACATAATATTGAATGCAATGAGTTGCAATCTTCGTGTGGAGACAGAATTATGTTCTACTAGCATAATATAGTAGAATAAATCATGTTTATAACAAGGTTCTAAAAAATGCTAGACGCTAGTCGGGCGGTGACCCAAGGACTAGCGCCTAGGGGCCTAGGCGGGGACTAGGCGGTTTTTTTTTTTTAATTTTTAAATTATTTTAATGACATATAATAATATAAATGACAATATTTAAAGTCTAAAAATTAATTATAAATATAAAAATAGTCCAAATATAGAATAAATTAGGGTTTATGACCGCCTAGGCTGCGCCTAGAACCGCCTAGCCCGCCTAGTAGCCCAGCGCCTAAGGGAAACGCCTAGGCCAAAATCGGAGCGGTTCCTTGCCGCCTAGCGCCTAGGCGCCGCCTAGGCCGTTTTTTAGAACATTAGTTTATAATCATAAGGCCATCATTATTAGGCTGTTGTAAAGTTCTATAGTTGCTCAATGAATTCAAATACACCAAATGATTTCAGTTAGAATCTTACTAGGAATAATGGATTCAAAGGGGCTCGAATGATCAATGAACTCATATTTTTTTTCCATGTCTCCATTACAAATCAAATGTAAAATTTTCTCAAAAGATGGGTCTAAAGTTTCTTGTTCTACCATGATTAAACTTCAAAACATCATATCAGAGAGATAGAATGATTATGCTTGAGAAGTTTTTGATGAAAAAGAAAATAGGGAATCGAAAAGAGTTTTGAAGTCTTCTGAGTCTGCGGGAAAATAAAGGTTTAGGATTTGAGGATGATTGACTTGCCAAATAGAAAAAAGAAAAAAGAAACATAATTATAAGGAAGGATAGTTAGGGTAATTTTTAAAAGAAAATTGAATTAAAGTAATAGAAAAATAGAGGAGATGTGTGAATAGAGAAAAATGGTGTGTGAATAGCACCACCCTATTAAATTTACTTATCTAACTCATTTCTTTTTTCAGAAATATCCTTACATAACATATTTGATTAAAAAATAATTTTTTTTATAGAAAATATCTCATTTAATTTATACCAATAAAAGAACTAAAATATATTATATTTTCTAAACAAAATCATAATCTGATTTATTTTCATTTTCTAGTTTGCTCTTTTAATTTTAATGTTTGTCTATTTCAATCCATGTCAAAAGATTAGTAAGTTAAGCCCAGTACCATTTGGTCTAGTGGCATAAGTCTCCCCTTTGTAAGTAGGAGGTCGTGAGTTCGATTCACAATAGGCTAGTTGCTGTATATGAGTTGTTGATTTGATAAAAAAAAAAAAATTAGTAAGTTAAAAACTTTGAGATCCAATGAGAATTTAATAGCCATTGTATTTAATTAATTGGTTATGCATTTAGTTTTCTTAACAAATATGGAGTTTTTGTAATTTGATAATATAGTTTTTTGATTATTTTATTTTATTTTATTTTTTAAATAAATGTTCATTGCATTAGATGACCAGCCAAAAAACCAGAATCTACAAACACTTAAAAGACAGAAAAACAAGCTCTTATCTAAGCACTGTAAACTCATTACAAGTCAATTTGAGCCCGCTATTAAAGCCAACCCATAAACAAAGAACTCTGTGTCTTCTGAGGAAAAATCATAAACAACTCTGTGTCTTCTGAGGAAAAATCATCTTTTAGTCCTCCATATGCCAGGCACGCAATTGTGGTACGAAAGGGAAGTTACTTCCCAGCAAACAAATAGGAGTCAAATCCTCATCTATAAGCCGTTTTCTCCAGTCCAACTCAAGATAACTACCAATTCCGCAGAACCATGATCTGAATTATGACTGGCATTTTAAATACCGTAAAAAATCCCAATATAGCCCAAGTATGTCATATCTCAGCCTAGGCCCACCCTCATCATTAAGTGATAAATGAGGGTGGCAAGGCACCCTCAGTGAAGGCCCAGGAAATAGAGCCCAGCAGCCCAAGTTGGAGCTCAGGCCCAAACCCAAACCCAAGCAAATTCGGTAGAAACCCCAATTGTCCTCTGCCATGCCATAGTCGCATCCGTCCAACTTTCCTGCAGCTGACCCTTCCAGCCGGACATCAGATCGTTGACGCCGCCTCTCTGCAGCTAATCACTGACCAGAGAACACCGGCCAAAACCCACCTGCAAGACCAGAACCCGAATAAGCTATCTCGACTCTGTTGCTAGTTTCCCTGCTGCACAGCCTGTTGTCGGACTGACGACACAGGCACCGAAACAATCACATTGCCGCACTCAACCCTCGCTGGCAAACAAAAGACCTTTGCCGACGAACAACAGCCAAAACAAACTTGCTATCTTCGCCCAAAACAAACTTGCTATCTTCGCAGGCGAAGATAGCCAAAGCAACCCAGAAAAACTTGATCCCGCTCCATGCACCGATGGGGGCACCTAGGAACAACCTCGTTCGGCCTAGACCGGTGACGGACTACAGTCCAACGCCGCCGATTTGCACGAAATCCTATGCTAGGGTTTCAATTGGAGTTTTCGATAATTTAAATGTTTGTAGGGTGAACTAAAAAAATGATAGGTGGCAATAGCCACACCCAAATTAAATTGTTAAACGATTTTGAGTTACTAATGTTTACGCACAAGTATCTTCCATTTCTTGACCCGTACATATTTGAATGCACCTAGCAATGTTGTCTAGCAATTATCACTCATAGATAGTGTTGTTTGTTTTACTACACACCTTGCAAAACTGAAAATACGACCTATAAAAAAAAGGGTTAATGCTCATACACCCTGATTCTATCAAAATACTTCCCAAAAACCCCAACAAATTACTTTTGTTCCTCTCCACCCAGACTCCTGTCCCTTTCTTTCTTCCTCACCCAACTTATCATTTTTCTCTACCATTAGTACCCTTATGTTGACTCTTTGCATAGTTTATAATATTTTTTATATTAATTTCTTTTTTACATTAGATGAAACGTGATGGGCCCATTCTTAAAGTTATTTGTTTAAATAGAAGCATGATAAAATCCATCCTCTATTTTCAAAGGTAAACAGTAATGGTTAGATCCGCACATCACTGGTATCAGAGCTTGTAAAATAGCTCAAAGGAGAACCCCTCCTAAATGGGGATAATGTCAGAATTGTTATTAGAGAAATTAAATTCTCTATTAAATTCCTCTGATGAGAAATATCAGAGGCTGTTACTAGAATTATCTAGATGTCAAACTCATCTAGAAAAATTACCTGCTATAATCCACCAATTGGAAAGATTGGAAAACAAACTGGATTATATCAAGGAACTTCCAAAAACGGAAGAAGAAAAGCTGACAGTTGTCAGTAGAAAAATCAATGAACAACAAAAAACGCTGGATTTTATGAAAAATATACTGAAGGACAAGAAAGTGCCTACAGTAAAAACAAAGAAAACTAATGGATTCAAACCATTAGAGAAACCAGATACAAATCTTGTTCCAAACATGATTTTTCTGGAACCATCTACTAGTTCTACTAGTATTCGATATGAAAAGCCGAAAGAAACTCGAGATGTCAAAATGATGAGCATCTTCAGAAAAAAGAAAGGAGTACAACTCCTAAATGCTGAAGAATTCAATGAAATCGAGCATGAGGTAAAAAATGCTTCAATTCCAAAGCTAGATTTCAAACAAATCTACAAAAGGGGAACGTTTGACCTGATGGAGAGCCATCATTTCAAATTACTTGAATTCACAACCCCCTCCACAACAGGAGAAACAGATCTACTACTGATCACTCCTGCTAAAGTTGCCCGAGCAAGATCAAAAAATTATCAATTTATGCATATTGGAGCAGTCCAAGTAGGCATAAAACTCTTGGCTCGAGAAGGCATAAACTGTTCAGTTCTATGTGTCTTATAAGACAATAGACTAACAGATTTTCAGGCTAGTCTTTTGGGAACCCTTGAAGCATCTCTATGCAATCAAGTGGCTTATTTCAACTGTTTCCCAAACTTCTCAACCAGCTTGAAAGATGCAGCTCACTGTCTGAGACTGAGAGTCAAGACAGATGGCATATCTATGAAAAATGATATGCAAGAATTGGCAATAGTATACAGAATATACTATAAACTGATGAGCACTACAGTAGAGCCAAAGACAAGGATATCCAATATCCCTGGTCTTACTAGTGGATTCCTCACCAGTCAAAAGAACCATTCACAACAAATCCACAAGGTTACTTGGAATGAAGTAACTTTCCCTGTTGAATGGAAATTATCAGGTCCAAAGCTACCAGCAGAAAGTGCAAAAGCAAAAATTTATGAAAGTAGAAAGACTGGAGAAATCAGTCTCAATTTCGACAATCACAGAAAAAGTGATGTCGGTCCTGATAACCTCAGGATAAACAAGAATCTTCTCAGAAGAAGCTACAGCACTAGAGAAGCTAGTGTAAGTGGTACAAAACCCACTGTTGAAGAACCAATATCTAAAGAAGAATTGGAAGCTGATCTAAACAGATCAGTAAACATGTTTAGAGCACAAAAGCCCTATGATCTTTATGAAGAAGCTGAGAATTGTGAAAATCCTGAACGATTAGAAAAACTAATC
This sequence comes from Rosa chinensis, assembly GCF_002994745.2. Lineage (NCBI taxonomy): Eukaryota > Viridiplantae > Streptophyta > Magnoliopsida > Rosales > Rosaceae > Rosa > Rosa chinensis. The sequence goes on from NC_037088.1 coordinate 40,567,871, forward strand.
GAAGAAATGAAAGAATTCAAAATCAGAAAGACAAGAAAAGTCTTTCCTTATCAAGATATTGAAATGGAAGAAGGAGAAAGCTCCAGAACTTTCATTAGCAGAGAAAAAGGGAAAGTAAAACTCCCATTACAGAAAGCCCCTACGGGTAAAAAAGGGGAAAGAAATTCCCAAAGATTTGTCCCAGAAGACAATCTGCCTAGAGTTCCTATCACGAACTATGGCATCTGGTTAAATCTGGACAAGAGTCTAGATAAAAGAAAAACCATTGACCAATGGGTAGATAGCCTGATGATGGCTTCTGCACTTACCCTTGGAAAATTTGAAGCACCAGATTTGCAGGTGTACTATGAAACTACTCTTACTGGAGTAGCAAAAAAGTACTACCTATCTTTCAAAGAAACTGTCAGAGGAAGAGACTGGCTTGAAGAAATCAAAAATTCAAAGTCTCCGTATGATTTTGCAGTACCCCTGTATGATCAGTTCTGTGGAGATCTCTCAAATCTGAGTGAAAAGGTTAAAGAAACGGCCAAATCTAATATCTATGCTCTCAAAATCTGTGACATGAGATATTTCGAAGAATACTTGAATGAATTTCAAGAATATTACTGTACAATTGGTGAACTAGAGAATACTGATCTAGTTAATCTGTTGCACAGAAAACTCCCCGAACCATGGAGAACAGATGTGAGAGAAAGCATAGCTGAAAAACCAATTGAAAGATTTTCAGTTGGAGGAATTGCCGACAGAATCCGGCAATTACTAAAAGAGCAATGCAAAGCCAATCTTAGAGCTAAGATGGCCAAGAAACAACTCAAAGGAGTTGAGAATTTCTGCTATGGAATACTGGATATGCCCACAAATTGGGGATGTCATGAATCCAAATTCCACAGAAAAAAGAAAGAAAAATATTACTCTAAAAAATTCAAAAAGAGTAATCAGAAAAAAGATTGGAAATTCAAGAGAAGTTCCAATTATAAGAAACAACAGGATGAAGATCCTAAAAAGAAATTCTTCAAGAAAAACAAGAATACTCATCAGCATAAACAACCTAGCAAGAAAGCTTGCAGATGTTGGTTATGTAAAGCTGAAGGGCACTATGCCAATGAATGCCCGAAAAAAGATAAAAGATCTACTAAGGCTCTCTGAATATGAGCAAATAGTAGAAATAGCAAACATGAAAGGCTACGAAATAGCCTATTCTGATGATGAAGAGGACGACATGTCACTTTACTTTGCCTGGTCTGAAGAAGAAACTTCATCTGAGTCTGATTCTGAAGTAGAGTACTTCGAATCCAGACAAATGAATGTCTTAAAGATAAAAAACTGGGAAGAAAGCAAGACAGAATCTTTCATGTCTTCTTATCAGGTGAACCCTGGTACATTCGTTTGTGACTACTGCCTATGTCACGAAAAGAATGGTCTTCCTATGTTTTGTGAAGAGTCTAAGAAGACTTATCACAAAGAGTGCTTCATAGCTGAAGCAAGAAGAAAAACCAAAATTGGTCTTGTCAGCCAATTGGTTGAACAAGAATATGAAGAATATTTCTCTGAGAAAAAAGAGAAAGAAGTAGAAACTCTGTTCCGAGAAATCATGGAACCATCTTCCTCATAAATAAAGGAAGAAATCATCGGTGAAGAAAAAATCGATGAAAATATTGAACTGGTTGAAACACCAGAAATTGTTCCAGAAGAATGTAAACCATTCATTCCACAGGAACAAGCTCAAGAAAATGAGCTTCAACAATCGAAAGTCGTCTCTACTAGTATATACAGCAACTACATAGAGATTGGACTGAAATTTCCTGATCATAAAAAGTATCATCTACATGCCTTTGTAGATAATGGATCAGGATTTACTGTTGCAAAAAGATTTGCAATTCCAGATGAACTCTGGAAAGAAGAAAAGAAAAGAACCACTACTGGTGTTACATTTGATGGAAGCCATCTCACCATGAAAAAAGTAGCAAAAAAGTAGCAAAAAATGTTCATATCACCATTGATGGAGGAACATTTATCATCCAGAATGTTTGACAATCTGAAGGCCAAGGATCTGATTTCTTGTTGGGAAACGATTTTATTCTCCAACAAAGATTCATTCAGGATGAAGAAGCGATAGGCTTCAGAAAAGGAGAAATGGTGTTCTGGGCAGACCGACTTACACAAGCAAAAAGTGTAGTAGGTTCTGGTTTTACTACTCAGTATCAGAGATCGCAACAGAATAGTGGTGATCTTACCCCCTACAAACCAAAATTCGAGCCCATTCTCCAAATCAAACAACAAGAAGAATTACTTGTTGAAGAATCTTCTGAAGAAGAAGAAGAAACTAGTGAAGATAAAGAAGCTAGTTTCATTCATGAGCATAACCTCAAGCATTTTCAGAATAAGCTTGAGTCTCAGAAAATTCCCACTCTTGAAAAAATCAAGAAACTACTCTAACAGAATATCGATGTAGATCCTCATAAGTTTTGGGAAAAAGACCCAGTGGTCTGTGAATTGAGATTACATGATATGAATGCCATCTGTCATGTCAAAGCCATTCCTCAGTACAAAGAGGAAGATCAAAAAGAATTCAGAAAAGATATTGAAGATCTCCTGAACAAGAGATTAATTCAACCTTCCACTAGCCCTCATCATGCTCCAGCATTCTACATGAGAAATCATGCAGAAAATATCAGAGGAAAAGCTAGAATGGTAATTGACTACAGAGATGTCAACAAGAAGACTGTCAAATACGGTTATCAAATTGCTCAAGTAAGAGTATTGATCAACCAGCTCAGAGGAGCTAAAGTCTTTTCGAAATTCGATGCAAAGTTAGGTTTCTGGCAGGTCAAAATGCATCCTGAGAGTATTCCTCTCACTGCATTTGGAACACCACAAGGTCATTACGAATGGCTGGTAATGCCTTTTGGTCTAAAGCAAGCTCCCTCAATCTTCCAAAGAAAGATGGACAACATCTTCAAACATGTTGCGGAGTTCTGCGTCGTCTATATAGATAACATTCTAGTTTTCTCCAAAAACATAGAAGAACACATGAAACACCTCCACGAGGTTGTAAAGCTGATAGTTCAGCATGGAATTATCCTAGGTGAAAAGAAAATCTTCTTTATCCTCAATGAAGTTGATTTCCTAGGAATAAACATCAAGAATAGAGTGATAAAACTCCAACCACATATTCTTGAAAAGATCTGGAAATTCCCATATAGAATTCCTGATGCTAAGAATCTAGAGAGATTCCTTGGTGTCATAAATTATGGGAGAGATTTCATCCCTAAAATCTCAGGGTTAACAGCAATGTTATCTCCTAAGACAAGTTCCAAAAGAAAGTGGAACTTCACAGAAGATGATGAAAAAATTGTGAAGCAGATAAAAAATCTCTGCAAAAACCTCCCTCCTCTTCAATAACCAGAAGAGAATGATGAAATTATCCTCCAAACAGATGCGAGTGATAATTATTGGTCCGGTGTGGTTCTGGCAAAAACGCCTGGAACTAACATTGAAAAGATCTGCAAATTTTGTAGTGGCAAGTTCAGCCCTGCAGAACTGAATTATCCCACAGGGGAAAAAGAAATTTTGGCTATCAAGAAAACAATTTTAAATTCTCCAGCTTTTCTTGGAAAACCCTTTACTGTCCGCACCGATTGTGCCAGAGTAAAGAATTTCAAAAATTTCAAACTTGATAAAGCTGCAGATAGAGGAAGATTAGCAAACTGGCAATTATTTCTTAACCAATATGATTATAATGTTGAATTAATTGCAGAAAACAAGAATTATCTTCCAGACGCATTGACCAGAGAAATGGCAATGTTTAGCCAAAGAGAAGACGACGAAGGTCGTAATCCCAGAAGCAGAAGAACTGGGAAAGAACAGGAACCCGAAGAGGATCCTAAAGAAACCAAAGAAAAAATCCTTAAAAGGTTTCTGCTAAGCTTGAAAGGCTTGGCGTCAACTGATCAATCCCAGGGTAAAGGATTGGCTAGCCCGTCTCAAACGGCAGACGGTAAAGGCTCATCAAGACCGTTGACGGCTGCTGCTTTGCCAAAAAGCAGACCAACTCCAACTGGAGTTATAAATGTTTTTAATTATGAATTAAGAACTTTTGATACTCCTGTGTTCAGAACTGGCAGGAGACTAGCTTATCACCAGAAGGCAATTCTAGATAATCTTTTATTCGCCTTTCAAGAAAGAAGCAGTGGTCTGATGTTCCCAGCTCTCTTTGCATTAGCTGAAGAACTCTACGAAAATGGTAGGCCACAGTTTGAAGAAATGCATACACAGCAGAGTGCTGTAAGAAAAGAAAAAATTCACTTCCTTGAAAGTCCTGAAAGTGCTAGGGTCCCTATCATGGCACTCAATGAATCAGACTGGCATGAATTTCACAGTCTGATAGGAAGTCATAATTCTGAAGACCGAGTTCCTCCAACTCTCTTTATCATTGCAGGACCATATGTTGGAAGATACTTAGTCAATGTTCAGAGTGAACATCCTCAAGAACACAAGCTCTGGCTTGTTGAAAATGGTTTTGTCCATAATCTGTGGACTAAAACAAACGATGATCTGAAAGGTTTGCTGCCTATCATTGTCAGCACAGTCAAAAACATTAGAAAGAATGACTGTATACTTCGTCTGAAGTTCAGATCCACACCTCCAGAATAGATCCAGAAGGCAAATGGCGAGGTTGAGTATATTTCTCCATATCATTATGTGAGAATTATCCAAAGGAAATATCTGCAACCTGCCTGTGTCGGGTACAATGGTCAACCAAATTCAAGCAACCCATGGATGAAGGCCATGACCCTGGAATACATTAAGAAGATCATCTCTGAAGATGTCCACAATACCTTCCTGGCAGCAGGAGAGAAAACTATTATCACTGCTTACGATCATCCTGACTTATTATCTCTCACAAGAAAAGAGATAGATTCGACAATGGCATGCATGCACTGGGTGGAAAAACTTGAAACTGACAACCACTACAAGATGTATGTTGATACAGACGTCGAAGATAACGCAACAACGGTCAGAATGGCTCAGACATATAACAACTCCTTTGTCTTTGGCCATCATTCAGAAACAGATGAGAATATGTGAAGTGGTCAAGGGTGAAGAAGAATAGCACCAAAATAGCAATTGTTGCCTTTAAGACTCCTGCTTAAAGCAAACTTTTGCTTTTTCCAAAAGTGAAGTAAGAAACATTTCACCTCTCACCTACCCAGACTTTTGGCTTTTCCTGTAAGACCTCCACCAGCAGGAGCACTCAAAAATGCAGAAGTTCACGGAGTTGTTCTGTACATTTTTAGATTTTGAATTCTAGTTTGAGTTCCGCTCCCTATAAAAAGAGCCTTAAGTTCCATTTGTAAGGCATCGAAAATTGAGTAGAAGAGTCTTCTCTCAAGAAGTAAGAAAGCCATAGTAGCAGTGTGCTTTTTCTTCCAGTTCAGTTTGCAGTAGTGTGTTTTCATTACAAGTAAGTACCTGTTCTCATTCTTATAGATAGCTAAACAGCCTTTCGCTGTTTACCTGAAGATGAGGCTCTGGATTTCTAGCATGTATTTCTATTTTGAATAAATAAAATAAAGAATTACCCACCCATTTTGTCAAAATTAGCAAAATTAAATATCCTTAGCTATCACTATCTGTTCTATAGTTTTGCTTTCTATCCGTAGCTATCATAATCCATTTCCTATCTGTAGTATGAAGTTCTTAATGTTTTGCATACCAGAAAAAACCAGTTTTAGAACTAAGATTAAGACAAGCAGCAGTGATTCCGCCTGTTAAAGTATCCGCTAGGCAGGGAGCCGTTAGGAGAAAAACTTGGGCATGTTGAAGGCTAGTCTTGTTTTCAATTTTTGTTTTTAAATAAAGTTTCTAAGGCAGACAAAAGAGCTAGAAGCTTAAGACAGCATAGGATACTACCCATTTTTAGTCTTTTCCTAAGCAAATAGTAAGATACGAAAAGGTTGGTGCATTTGGGCACAATACATAGAATTTTTGGGCATACGGGAAATATCCCTAAAAAAATTAACTTGATAATCAAAATTAGTAACTCAATTTCAAAATCAAAAGTTTGAGGGTTTGTTATGTGTAATTTTCAAAGAGTAAATGAGTCAACATTATTTTAAAATAAAAATACAAAACAAAAATTCTCTTTTTTTTATATTTTTTCTAGGGTTATTATCACAAATGGTACCTGAACTTATCCTCTATTTTATCAATGGTACCTGAACTTCAATTTTGATCACAACCAGTACCTGAACTTTTCGATTTCATTTTAAATGGTACCTAAGGCCACCTTAAATCACTATTTCGGCCAAAAAAGTCAAATCTAAAAAAATAAAAAAACAAGTTTAAGGCAAGTCTATTACCAAAAAATCATCACTATATATGTTCGCAACTCTCGAAATCATGAAAAATCATCACTATGATCACCTCCAATGCCGTTTTTAGTCGGAATAGTGATCGGAAGTGACTCTAGGTACCATTTAAAATAAAATCCAAAAGTTTGGGTACTGATTGTGATCAATATTTAAATTCAGGTACCATCGATAAGATTGAGGTATACTTCATGTACAATTTGTGATAATAACCTCTTTTTTTTTTTTTTCTAAGTGGCAGGTATAGAAACCAAACGAACCCGCAAAACAAAAGAGGGAAAGAAAAACCTTGCATCTCAGAATCGATGGCGAAGCCAGTGGCTGATTGGCAGAGCAACAAGGAAGCAGTTCAGGCCACTAACGACGACGCTTCCGCCAGCAAACTGTACTCCCAGATTTTCTTCTTTCTCTATTCTATTATATTTTTGCATATATTTTCGCTTCAAAAACCCAACAGAAGATTATGTTCTGGTTGAATCGTATATTCATTTTCACTCACCTTCTTTTTGGGTTCGACGAAAAACCCAAAGAATTGAACTTTACAAGTTTGGTGGTGCTGAGTTCAGATACAAAGTTGCTAACTTTGAACTGTATTTGCTGTGATTAAGGTCCTGCGTGAAAAAGGGTTACATGAAAGACGATTATGTCCATTTGTTTGTGAGAAGACCTGTCAGAAGATCACCCATTATTAACCGCGGTATGATTTTTTATTTTGTTGTTGTGATAAGAGTTCAGAGCTCTGGATTTAAACATTGGTCAAGAGTTTTGATTTCTTGGTTGGTTTTGTTGTGTTTAAATGATGAAGGTTACTTTGCCCGCTGGGCTGCGCTTCGCAAGCTTATGAATCAGTTTCTTGATACTGAAGTCGGCGAAAAGGGTGGGTTGAAGAAGCAGATACTATCACTTGGAGCTGGCTTTGATACCACATATTTCCAGTTGCAGGTGCCTTTGTTTTCATGGTTTGTGTCTTGATTCATTTAGTAATTGAGATGCATTGGAGTTGCATTGGCATATCCATTTGCATGGTTTGGCTTTGTAATTGTGAAATAGGGTGAACCCTTTTTAAGGTAGTTTCGGGGATTAGGATATACCAAACTGTTGTATGGTTAACTTTCATAGTTTACTGTTGTCGGTTTTCTTTGTTCTGTCTGTCAAGGTGTTGATAACAGAGTATATATGTGACATTTTTGTTGTTGTCGGGTACTGACATTTTTTTGCTTTTGTTTTACTTGACCTCTTTGTTGACAGGATGAAGGGAGAGCACCATATTTATATGTGGAGTTGGATTTTAAGGAGGTACAAATTATAAACCATTAACTATTGTGTGGGTACTGTTGGCAGCACACTGACTGTGCTGTGTGGATGCAGTGTGCTAAGTTACATTAAAAGTTTTAAGAGTCAATACTCTGTGGATGAACTCATGCTAACCAAGCCTCTGATTTGGCTTAGTTAGCATTTAAGTCATCTAGTACCAAGAAATGTTGTCCTCCATCCTGTGTGTTTAAGTTGCACCTATGTCACAGAAGAAGCTTGAGTTATATGGTCTTTCTTGGTAGGTTACTAGAAAGAAGGCAACAATTATTGAAACCTGCAGTCAAATGGGGGACAAAATTAGTGCAACAGCATCAATATCTCGAGGTCAGTACTCCTTTGTTGCTGGTGCTATGAATCTATCGTTGAGTGCTTTTGAATAGACTACATATGTTCGGACTGCTCTTGAAGACTTGTTAAGTACGTACCTGAATTGGGAATAGCTGCAACATTCATGCATGACTTGGATCCATATCATCAGGATCGTTTTATTTGATAGTTTTCAAAAGAAAAATACTTTTCTTCGTAGTTATGTACAGATTTGAACTCCTCTTAGTACACCATTTTTGCATTTTTACTTTTGTAGAGAGAGGAGAAGTGCTCAGTGACTGCTATAAGCTACTTCCAGTTGATTTGCGCGACATACATCAATTAAACGAGGTCATAGCTTTGGCTGGTATGGATCCCAGGTATGTGCTTAGAGGCAATTTTCTTCCTTTGTTGATTTGGATTTCATCACTGTCTTTGAACATTCTATGGATCTTTGAGCTATTAATGTCTTTTTTTATGGCATATCATGATCCTTCCATTTCAAAATAATAACTATTGTATCCTCGTTAAAAGACTGATGCTTTGTGTCACTCAGACTCTGTTATTAATACTAACACAAAGTGTTGTATTATAAAAATACTCGTCTACACTTCTGAATTATCTAAATTTACTGTTGAAATTGTTGGTTACTCCATCTGGGATACCTAAAAAACCTGTTGGTTTCTATAAACAAAAATAAAATTATAAGGCCTGCTGATGTTTTGAGCACAGAGAGTGGGAGAAATAAGTAGGAAACAATTTTTCCTTGTATAAATGAGATAAATAATTTTAAGTTTGGAATTTGCTAATAAAGAGACAAGCAAGATTGCAAGGAAGAACGAATGTATACTACATTCGAGCAAGCTCATGCTAGAGGGCCTGTACTAATTTTTTTTTTGTTGGCCTTCTTTGGTCTAGTGAAAGCCTTGGGACCTGCAGTATAGTAACGATTTCAATCAATCTTCTTCTTTTTGTTGTTATTTTCTTCAGTCTCCCCTAATATAATTTGGAAAGTCATGATATTTTAATTTGTTATTTAGATTCTTTCATGATTGATTTATTGATTTTATTCTGATATTATTATCAGCCTGCCAACTTTTATAATTGCAGAATGCGTTTTGATATACATTGATCCAGAATCCAGTCGTGCCATAGTTAGCTGGGCATCAAAAACATTTTCAACAGCAATTTTTTTCTTATATGAGCAGGTAACATGCCTCTTCAACTTATAAAGTCTTTATAATTTGATCTTTGTTGCTTGTTTTGATTTGTGATTCAGTACAATAGAGCAATGGTTTTATATAAGTTTCTTATATATATGGTTTTGTTTACACCTCATTGTGGTGCCTCAACAGATTCATCCAGATGATGCTTTTGGGCAGCAGATGATCAGAAACTTGGAGGTCAGTGATACTTCTCCTTTTCTTTAATTTTCTTGTTTATATTCTGAATAATACGGCATGTATCTTTAAAATGTGTATTCAATTTAGTCCTTGGCATATCTATCTCTTTTTGTTATTTCAGTTTTCAGTTCACTAGTGAGAGGTAACAAACTTAATGAAAAAGAAAAAGAAATTAAAGAAGAGCAGTGGGGTGGAAAATTGTTCATAGAGAAGGAAATGAACCAAAATGAACATAACAAAAGATCACAACAAATTAATTGTAAAATTGTTTTGGTTTTCAAATTAATGTTATATTCATCTTGATCCACAAAATATAATTATAGATGCTGATGCAAATTTTTTGGTTTTCCTTAGAAACTACATTGTCTGTATAAGATACTATAGGACTATAGAAGTACCAGTACCTGAGCTAGCACTCTGGTAACTGGTTGAAAACAAAAGAGTGGATTTCCAATCCCTAGATAGATGTAACAAGACTACATGTTTCCATGGAGAGCCAGGGCATCGCTTATTAACATTGCTCTATTGCCAGTTGGCCAAAACCCATGGATTGGAAATATTTTGACTGGAATTGTTTTGGCCAGACTACATGTTTCCATGCTTTTTGTTTCCGCAGATGAAGTCTATCTTTCTTTCTTCTCCAATTTTTTTTTTCATTTTCTCTATATCTTTCTTTCTTTCTTTCTGCTTGCATGTTGTTTCACATAAGCATTGCATGAGAAGTAGGAGGACACCTCTGCTTTTTATTTTACAATCAAACTCATGTAACAAGTGATAAATGGAATACATTTTGAAACACTTGGAAGACAGGCTACCTGCCTATACCTTATCGTTCCTGAAACAATTCACATCTTCTGATTCATGCTTAATTTTATCTGTTTTTTACTTTGGGCAAAGCTATGCTGCTTAATAAAATCTCATGTTACCGGAATAAAGACTTGAAGTGAGCATTTTTGTGTTCTGATTTTCAGAGTCGAGGTTGTTCGCTCTTGGGAATACATGATACGCCAACATTGCAGGCAAAGGAAAGACTTTTTCTTGATCGAGGATGGCAGGTATATATTTAACAGTGTCTTTTGGACCATGAAGTATATGATGACACACCAGTACTTTTTATTTTCTGGGGTAGAGAGGCAATTTACAACAGTGAATTATGGAGCAGTAATGTAGATGCAGAAACTAGATGTGCACAAATAAAAATGGATTTTTTTTTTTTTTTTTTGCCGTAGGTTACTGAAATCATTCAAGTAAAATTTATGTTCAAATTATGGCATGTATTGAAGAGTGCCCCTTATATATTTAAAGTTCAAGACATCTTGGTTGTTGATTATTGTTCAGCTTCCTTTCAAAATGAAATTTGTTAATTTTATATTTGGGGTTTCTTTTATTTGCATAATTTCCTCTTTTATTTCTATCTCACTCAATGATGTCATCTTTATTTTAATATTGTGATTTTTTATGTGTGGGGTTTCAGAGAGCTGTTGCTTGGGACATGCTGAGAGTATATAGTAGTTTTGTTGAAGCTCAAGAAAAACGCAGGTATGTAGGATCTACATCTTGGAATATTTTGAGTAGTTTATCCATCTTTGCAATGGCATAGTTCACTTCATTTTCTTGGGGATGAGAGCGAGGGGATATAGACTATGTTCTACCAGTTATGTGAGTGTAGGAATCTGGGAAATAAAGGACCTGGGTGATAAATATTGCTATCAGAGTGTTGCATCTAGTGTCTGTGTTTCATGAAGTATACAGTTTTATCCTTGGTCCTTCTGTAAAAAACTTAAAAAGGAACAAAAGAAGTTCTGTCCTTAGCAGAAGATATTGAGAATTCTGGTAAGAACTTAAACTGTGGTTCAGGGAATGAATGTTAGAAAAGGGGTAGCTGCCTTTGCTGGTTCTTACTTTACAGAAAATGAGAACCCACTGGACTTCTCTGGAAGCCCTTTCCTGATTTTAGGTTTTTTCTTATTTTTATTGCAGTTTAGATTCCCTAGATCATATATGGTTGTGATATTGTGGTACCATTTCTGCTTTTTGAGGTTCTAAAGCTTCTTTGTAGAATATGAAGGGTCCTTTTCCTTTCCATTTTTGTGCTCTTTCTCTTTCCATCAACTTTTTATCTGGCAAGCTCACTATCATCTCTGAAACATTCTTGACAAGATTCTCATATTTGATGTCTTGTTCATTAGGATTGAACGATTGGAATTGTTTGATGAATTTGAAGAATGGCACATGATGCAGGCAAGTCAACTCCTCCTTTCTGTTGTAAAATAAAAATAGTGCTAGGATTTATTTGGTAAAAAAATTTATTCCACAAGGATTTACAGTGGTGGTCCTAGATTAGTCAAGTTGGTTTCCTCTGTTTTTGTGCATATGCTTAAGCACATATCAGCATATACACACGCTGGCCCATGGTTCATGGACCGCAGCGAGTCCTGGTTACCTAGGGTGTGAATGGTCACAAGCAACCATCGGTCATATCGTTTGGAGGCTGAACCATGTCAATCATTCTGTTGTACTGGAAACTGCTGATTTATTTGGGATCACCCCTATCGCTCCCCTTATTTGGGAGGTAGTGGTTAGTTGGGAGGCAAACATAGGTTTATTGCCAATTGTTCACTAATTTGGATGGGTATATCATTCTTTATTCTGAAGTTTTGCCCCACACTGCTGATTTTCAGGAGCACTACTGTGTGGCTTATGCAATCAATGATGCCATGGTATGTCCATATTTGACTGGAAAACTGCGATGCATCTGCACTTCATCACATATATGTATTTTTATGCACATCATGTTGTTAATTTCCATCAGGAATCAATAACGTAACTTATTCATCTCTTCTAATATGAGAGAGATTAGGACCCAAATTTTCATGTGGCTTGATGGTGGAGAAATGTCGGCTGTGGTTAATAGCTGAAGCTTAATCTTTTAAAGTTTCTCTTGACTGTTCCAAAAGTTCTACATAAAAACTTAAAAGCCGCTTCTTTATTTTTTCTGAAAGGGGAGTGTGATAATATTATCATGTAGCCCTATGATGGTTTCTCTAACATATTGCTTGTTCTCTTGGTTATAATTCTAATACTTTTGACACCATTATTCAGAATCTTTTTGAGGATTTCGGGTTCCCTAAAGAGCAGCAGAAGCACGAGCCCATCCCCTCCTCATCAGCATCACCATGAAAGCATGATACTTGAGCAAGACCGCAACCATGAATCCATGATGATGTTCCCAAGTTTGGTTAAACATTATATCAGATAAGCACTTCTGATTCAGGTAAACAATCAAGGGGACTCTCAAGTCTTGTTTTGGCTATAGTATTCAAAAGAATGGTGACCATCTGTGACATTCTATGTGCGGATGATGTTTATGGCTTAAAGAGAAAGATCCTTTCCTTTCTGTGCTAGCTGTTTGGCAAAGGAAAAAGACTTGGTGGGTCCACCAAAGCACCAAATATCTGTAGTCTTATTGGCTTGTAGGGTTTGGGTCATGTGAGGAGGGGATAATGTGCATGGTTTGGTTCTTTCCTACTGTATTCTCTATTCTTTTCTCTATTCTTGTTTTCTTCTTTCTTGGATGATGATCATGACATTAGTGTGTACTACGGAAGATAGTGGAAAATCGATTCACATATTGTTGATACTATTATCTTCTTTCTTTCTAAAATTTGGCCTTAAAATTGATTTAATGGGCGAGTATGAAATGAAAAATTATGAACATTGTATATTTGATTGTGTATATGTTCCTACATAAAATAAAGATTATTTTGGATTATGAGTTTCTCGGTAGCTTTCTTATACAAGTTGATTTTACAGTGTAACAATGGTGAAAGTCCCGAGTCATTACATGCTGTTAAAAAATCAAATGAACACAATAATTTAGTTAGGCACTGTAATAACCATATGATAATCAAAGAGTTGAATGATTTCTAATTTCTGCTGCTTTTTTCTAAGAATTATTCTTGAAAGCGAGATCTCATCAAAGTAACTTTCTTCTTGGTGGAAAAGAAAAATGTTCTTAAATCTAGAAACTGTACCTCAGGAGCATCCCATTTGTATTTACCATTTAGTGATTATGATTTTGCCTCAAGAAGTCAGAGAAAGAATTAATGACAAGATTGGGCAATGTCGATAATTTATTCGCAAACGAGGGCTAGAAATCCAAAAATGAAAAACAATTCCCCATTAGTCACAACATAAAAATACCGTCTTTATTTTCCTTCATTCTGTCCTTGAGGCATTCAGTGGGGTTCTCAAAGTAGTGTTGTTCGAAACCCAGTATGTGTCCAACATGAACGAGTCCGTCGGTAGGTATGTTACATTATGATCACACGACTTCAGTCTTCCAATCAAATAACTCTGCAAATTGATATGAGGCAATGAACAGGGTAAAGGCACCCCACCGGCCTTTGAGCGTAGGAGTGTAGGACTAGAGGAGAGGCTCCCACTTTCTTTATCAAACAGTTGCAATCTTTGGATTTACTAATATTATTCACTCTATTCTTTATCAAACAGTTGCAATCTTTGGCCCTTATATCACTCTATTCTGTTCAACTTTCTAGCTTCCCTCCTTGGATATATATCAATTTTGACACCCTAATTTAAGGAAGACAAACCATTTATGTCCTTTTTCTGGTAAAGGGATGGCTATTTTATTGTTGTTTGTTACAGCTTGCAAACATCCAGAGCCATCCACAGGCCTTTGTTTATTTGTTTAGCCACCAACTGGTTTAGAAAGTCTGAGAAAATCTTTTACGGATTACGTACTTGGTTGCAGCTTATCTAATTAGAGCATTGGCTGATTCAATTCTCTACTGTCTGCTTACATGCGCCTAGCTGGGCTATTCTAGACCCTAGATAGTGAATTTTAAAATGCGAGCAGGATAAACATATTTTTGTAGAAATGTTTATTTGATCGCCAGTTACTATGAATTTTATAGCTATTTATCCCAAAAGTGTTGTACGCATTCTAATCTCAGTTATTAAATTTAAACCCAATAGTAGGTGATTATGAAATTTTTGATCACCAGATGACTAAGTAACGCTACTCATGTTTCTTGTTGGTATTTTGTTTTAGAACACTTTTTTTTTTTTTTTTTTTAGGGCAACGGAAGACTAATCCATTGATAGAAATCATGACGACCTCGCTCGGTCAAGCATGAAGGGTACAAACACCCCTCATATTATAATACATGCTCATAAGAGTACTAAAACCAAAAGGAAATCCAAAAAAACTAAGATTCCAAAAAGAAAACTACTAGCCAAAGCAATAAAAACTACGAAGACCTACGCCATCTAGCGTGAGACACTTCCTCGATCACTTTGACGCCTAAGACCCTTCTAGTGTACGTCGCCATCACCAAGCAAGACACATCACACCCTAGATGACCCAGGAATCACCTCCAACCTAGACTGGGAAATGGGCACTGAATCCTGCCCATCCTGCACCCCATGTATACCATCAGCCCCTTCAGCAACAGACCCCGACATCATGGCTACAGAACCACCACAAATGGACGCTGCCTTCGAGGTTTTTACCTTGTTGCGTTGTCCCCGGGGCCTACCCTTCTTCTTGTAGACCTTGGGAGCCTGAGTCACCGTCACTTCAACCAGACCTTCTGGAGAAAGTTCGAAGCCCAGATTTTCTGGCTGCAGGTTAGCCGGAACAATATCCAAGCTATGTTTAGCACGCTTGCCTTCCTCTGAAGCCTCCTCCTCCCTGGGACGACGTACCCCTACCACCGGTGTAGAAGCAGAAGTGCCCTCAGTCCCAGAGCTCGTAACAAGTTCCGGGAGCGACCGAATATGCACGGATTTCTTCTTCATCAAGCTAGGAACCCTGAAAGCAGAGAGAAGTGAAGGATAAATAGTGGGTTGGGTGTTTACCCTAAAGACAATGGCTGGAATAATCGACCCCATCGCTGGCTGTGACCCTGTCTCCACCACAGTATCAGTCTCCGAGTCCTCCTCCCTAGGGCATCGCTGCCCGCCATGATTGAGCAGAGAACAAGAGCGACACCGACCTAGGAGCCTTTCATACTTAAAACGAAGGGTTAGGACGTCAATAGGAGAAACCCTAACCCTGCGATCTAGCCTTACCGGATCGTTGATGGAGAGAACAAGCCGGACACGAGCTTCACTCCTGCGTAGCGCCAACCGGTCCACCTCCAGAACCTCTCCAATGGTCCCCCCAACCAACCGGACGGTAGGTTCCTTCAAAATACCGGGGAGGGATGCCCTGCAGTGTAACCCAGATCTAAACAAAATCCAGCTTCACGCCAGAGATCTCTGAGAAGCCATCATAGTCGTTCAGAAGGATCATAACGCGCTGAAAGCCCCACGGACCACCCTTCTTCACACGAGCAACATCCCTTTCATGAGTGAACGTAAACAGAAACCGTTCACCCCATGGTTGGACCTCCACTGTCCCCGACAGCCTCCACATCGACCGCACAGCACTCCTGAAAGACTCCATCACCACTGCCCTACAAGTGTTCAATCTGCCCACCAAGTAAAATTTGCGAGCCAAAAATTCCTTCCCTAGAACCCTGAGATTCCCCAAGTCCACTGGTTCTTCTCCTGCTCTGAGTGACAGTTTGGTCGCTAGCCTGGCCGTCATGGATGCGATAGCAGCAGCCATGAAGTTTGGTCACCGCACAACTCAAAAATACTCAAAAAACCCTAACCCTAGCAGAGAGAGAGAGGGGGAGCAAAAGTCGCGGTATACCATTATTTAGAACACTTAATATGTCATTATCTTAAGAAAGAAGAAATGTGGATAGACGTTTTGAGAGTGCCATAACTTTTCCATACGTACAGCTATGGGTTTGAACCCCTAAAAACAAAATTTTAGATATCTTAGTAGCAACTGAAATATTTGTCGTCATTTTCATAATTTCACCATGCCGATATCTAAGTGACATTCACAGTAAATTTGTGACTAAATTATCAGATTTATATTTACTAATATTATTCTAATTTTCTCTTACATATTCGTAAATCTGGAGTACCAAAGTTTTCACCTTTCCAAAATTTGAAACATCGCCTAAAGTACATGTCTATTAGCAACCAGAGCTTCTTGCTTCTCAAAGATTGTAGAGTTCGGTAGGAGAACTAGTTTCGAGCTTAGGTCTGTGAACCGGTTTTGAGGAATTCCTGGGTGTTCGAAAAGGTGGTATGGTATCTTTTTGAGGAGGCAAATTAGGGTTTCATATTAGACATGAACATAAATTTTAGACCTAAACCAAATTAGAATCAATTTGAACTTCATAGATTTCTAACAATTAAATAAAAACAACTAAAGATGAAGAATATCTTGAAAGGAACATTTATGTAGTTCATGGAGAATCAGATACTCTCCTAAACAAACCCAGACTGGGAGGATCCAGTAAAAACTAGGTATCAAACTTTCAACACGGCCGTTAGGTTTCAGCTTTTCTTTCCTCTTTTGATTTCACAACATTTCAGATTAAATGTGGGGGTTGGAAACACAGAAAGAGGAACTTTCACACCGTTCAGTTTCAAATTTTACAGCAAAAGTCTAAAGCTCCCATATACTTGTTGGAACTTGTGGGACTCTAGTCCCACATGGAAGAAAGTTTGAAAGATCATGACCTTTTTAAGGACACACCCATGTATAGAATTAAATGGGCAACAAGTCAAAGAGTGGGATTCGGTGGGCTTTCCTATTGGGCTTCCATAGGAATATGGAGATATATATATATATATATATATATATTAAGTCAAAGATGGGCCTTGGGCCTTGGGGCTCTTGGGCTCGGTTTGACTAAATATGATATTCTTTTTTGCTTTACTGTTTTGAATTTCGGATATAATCGAACAGTTGCAGCGGATTGAATTGAACAACGTCAAACAACTGCCGACGCAACCGACGTAACTCCTCGTCTTGGGTTCTATATGAGGACGACCTTCGGTCGTCATTGATCAATCAATCTTCTTCTTCCTCCTCCAAAAAGTTATTCTGAGAAACATAAAGTAGAATTCGTCAGGGTCAAGTTCTTGTGCAAGAACTTGTACCAGATAGTTGTATCCTCTAGATAGACGTCCGAATCTACAGCACAAGTAGGGGCGAATTTCTGTCTTAGGTCACTGCACTGCAGGCCTCTATCTGATCAAGTTAGTAAATTCAATTTCGAATTAAAGTTTTTTGATTTCTATTAATTATTTGCTATTATATATTCAATTTGTGTTCTATATTAGATTATATACACTGCTACCATTCGTAGATACTGATTGGTTGTAACAATCTAAGACAGAAATTCTTCGCAATGGATCAATCTGTATCTACCATGAAGAATCATGTGGAGAAACCTGAGAAATTCAAGGGCTCTGACTTCAAACGCTGGCAACAGAAGATGTTGTTTTACTTGACAACTCTTCATGTGGCAAATGTTCTCACAACCGAGGCTCCCAAGGCTTTACCGGAAGGAGAAGGAGATGATGTTCCAACTGATGCTCAAAAGGCCGAAAATCAAAGGGCTATAGAGTCCTGGGCAAGTAATGAGTTTCTGTGCAGGAATTACATCCTCAATGCCTTAGACGATTCCTTGTATGATATTTATTCGTCATTCAAAACAGCAAAGGAATTGTGGGAGTCATTGGACAACAAGTACAAGACTGAAGTTGCTTGTTCAAAGAAGTTTGTCATTGGCAAGTTTCTGAACTACAAGATGGTTGATGCCAAATCTGTTGTCAAGCAAGTGGAGGAACTCCAAGTCATTGTTCATGAGTTAGATGAAGAAGGTATGGGACTGAACTCGAATTTTCTTGTTGGTTCTGTTATTGAAAAGTTACCTCCTTCATGGAAAGATTTCAAAGTATATCTGAAACATCTAACTGAGGACATGAATTTTGAGCAATTGGTTCTGAAACTTCGTGTTGAAGAGGATCACCGGAAGAATGAAAGGGCTGATGCTACTTCTATGGAGCCAAACGCAAACATGATTGGAGGAAGTCCAAAGGCCAAGTTTCAGAAAAACAAAGGCAAGAATGTTGCTGCCAAACCAAGTCTTGCTGCTGCCAAGAAGTCACTCGCCCCACAAAAGACCAAAGTTTTCAAAAAACCACAAACTGGTGGATGTTGGGTGTGTGGCAAACCAGGGCATAGAGCAAAAGAATGTCACTTCAAAAAAGATCAAGGAGGTGGTGGTTCTGGAAATTCCAACAAACAAGCAAACCTTGCTGAAACTGAAAATCAATTCATTGGAGTGGTTTCTGCAGCAAATCTGGTAACTAATTCAACTGATTGGTGGATTGATACCGGTGCTTCAATGCACGTATGCTCTGCAAGGGAGATATTCACTTCATACCAGCCAATCAAGGAAGGCGAACCTTTGTTCATGGGGAATGCCACAACTGCCAAAGTTGAAGGAAAAGGGAAGGTGATTCTGAAATTCACTTCTGGAAAAGAACTTGTACTTACTAATGTACTTCATGTGCCTGAAATATGTAAGAACCTAGTGTCTGGTCCTGTTCTAAGCAACGAGGGATTCAAACTAGTGTTCGAATCTGACAAATTTGTACTCACCAAGGGTGGGGTGTATGTAGGAAAGGGTTACCTTAGTGAAGGGCTCTTTAAACTAAATGCTGTACCTACTATGGTTGCTGCTATTAATAATAATAATGCAGGCACTAGCGCTGCTTCTATGTACATGGTTGAGTCTTCTTCCTTATGGCATTCTAGATTAGGCCATGTTAATTTTCGTTCTTTACAAAGAATGTTAAATTTAGGCATGCTGCCAAAGTGTTCAATGAATAAAATGACTAAGTGTGAAATCTGCATTGAATCAAAATATGCAGGTCACTCTCACAAATCTGTAGAGAAATCCAATGAAGTACTTGGTTTAATCCATAGTGATTTGTGTGATTTTAAATCAACTCCAACTCGTGGGGGAAAGAATTATTATATATCATTCATAGATGATTGCAGTAAATATTGTTATGTATATTTGATACATAGCAAAGATGAGGCTTTAAATATGTTCAAAACATATAAAGCTGAAGTTGAAAATCAACTTGGGAAAAGAATAAAAATTCTAAGATCTGATAGAGGTGGAGAATATGAATCCAAAGACTTTGCAGAATTTTGTTCCTCTCATGGCATTGTGCATCAAACTACAGCTCCATATACTCCACAACAAAATGGAGTAGCCGAACGAAAGAATAGAACCTTGAAGAATATGATAAATTCAATGTTAATTAGTTCGGGAGCACCACATAATCTATGGGGAGAGGCTTTGCTTACTGCAAATATGATATTAAATAGGATTCCTCATAAACTAAGTGATCAATCTCCTTATGAACTATGGAAAGGAAGATTGCCTACTTATAAAACTATGAAAGTGTGGGGTTGTCTTGCTAAAGTTCAAGTTCCCTTTCCGAAGAGAACTAAACTTGGACCAAAAACAATAGATTGCATATATATTGGCCATGCCAATAATAGTGCTGCCTATAGATTTTTGGTTTACAAATCCGATATTGCTGATATAAGCATAAACACAATAATAGAATCTGCTGAAGCAGAATTTTTTGAAGACAATTTTCCTTACAAGGATAGAACAAATCCAAGGAAAAGAACGTATGAAGATAATACGCTGCCTCAAAGTGAGTTAAACAAAAATACTGAAATTGGGGAAAATGATACTTCTACTGTTCAAGAAGAAATTCTAGAACCAAGGAGAAGTAAACGTGGAAAGATTGCTAAAGAGTTTGGACCCGAATTTATGACCTTTAATCTTGAAGGAGAACCTCAAACATATAAGGGTGCCATGGAATCCTCGGAAGCACCTTATTGGAAAGAGGCTATTCAAAATGAAGTGGAATCCATTATACAAAATAATACTTGGACATTGGTTGATTTGCCTCCTGGACATAAACCAATAGGCCATAAATGGATTTTTAAAAGAAAGATGAGACCTGATGGTACAATAGAAAAATACAAAGCTCGTATAGTAGCTAAAGGGTATCGTCAAAAAGAAGGTGTAGATTTTTTCGACACTTATTCGCCGGTGACAAGAATTACGTCCATACGAACTCTAATTGCTATAGCAGCTGTACACAATTTGGAAATACACCAAATGGATGTGAAAACCGCATTTCTAAATGGCGAACTAGATGAAGAAATCTACATGGAACAACCTGAAGGGTTTATTGTTAAAGGTCAAGAAAATAAAGTTTGTAAATTAGTTAAGTCACTTTACGGACTTAAACAAGCTCCCAAGCAATGGCATGAGAAATTTGATAATACACTATTATCAAATGGATTCAACATTAATGAATGTGACAAATGTGTCTATGTCAAAGAATGCAAAAACGCATTTGTCATTGTATGCTTATATGTGGACGACATGCTCATTATGGGAACGAGTAAGGATGTAATAAATCAAACAAAGAAAATGTTGCATTCCTCATTTGATATGAAAGATATGGGAATTGCGGACGTGATTCTTGGTATTCGAATTCAAAGGAATTCGGATGGTTACATACTTACTCAATCTCATTATGTAGAAACAGTCCTTAGAAAATTTGGACACTATGATGATAGACCGGTGGTTACTCCATTTGATCCTTCTAGTCATCTTAAGAAAAATCAAGATGATAGTGTGTCTCAATTGGAATATACACAAGTTCTTGGCAGTTTAATGTACATAATGAATTGTACAAGACCGGATTTGGCATATAGTGTAAGTCGACTTAGTAGATACTCAAGCAATCCGGGAAAAGAACATTGGATTGCCTTAGTGAGAGTCTTACGATATCTAAAGCATACAATAGACTATGGGTTACATTATACCAAATATCCTCCCGTAATAGAAGGGTATTGTGATGCAAATTGGATTTCCAATAATTCGGAAAGTAAGTCCACAAGTGGATACGTATTTACACTTGGAGGTGCAGCCGTATCTTGGAAATCATCAAAACAAACTGTGAATACACGCTCAACTATGGAAGCAGAATTTGTAGCCTTAGACAAAGCCGCCGAAGAAGCGGAATGGCTCAAAAATTTCCTAGAAGGTATTCCATTGTGGCCAAAGCCTGTTACGGCCATTTGCATACATTGTGATAGCATGGCTGCTCTTACAAGAGCAAAGAACCAAATCTACAATGGCAAATCGAGGCATATAAGGCGACGTCACAAAACAATTAGAGACTTGCTCAAGAATGGAATTATTTCCATTGACTATGTAAAGTCAAAGGAGAATATAGCGGATCCTTTGACTAAAGGCCTTAATAGAGAGCAAGTCCTATATACATCGAGGGGAATGGGCTTAAAGCCAATACAATGAGTCAATACTTGGCGGAAACCTAACCTAGCAACATTGGAGATCCCATGGTCTAGGTTCAATAGGCAAACTAGTTGGGGAAGACTCAAGATGTTTAACACACACATATATGCTCATTCCTAAGATGAAACATAGTGTGTTTTCCGTTGACGATTGAGGGATGAATATTAATATATATTCTTAATAATGCTAATATCTTTTAAGTGGGATAGTACGGACTATTCTTAATTAGCATTACCTATATGAGACTGATGTGGGGTCGCATCTATGAGAACCGACATGGCTAAGTTCTCTAAAACTCTCATGAAGTAAGGAGTTGTTCAGGACCAAAATGAACACAACCGTAAGAATTTGAACTATGTCTAGATATGATATGTGTGATACTTGTTGTCTCGGTTTACTACAAAATGTGAATAGTTCAAGACTTGAGTTTACTACTTCACAAAGTAAATCCGATAAGTATTCACTACGAAAGGTTCAAGTCCAAAAGACACCTTTTCCGATGCATATCCTATCAAAGTTCTCCGAAATAACGCTGAGTTCCTAATTCGATCTCTTATTTTCTATTCAAATGTGGGGTATTGTTAGGGTTTGAATAGAAAATGTGGGGTATTGTTGGAACTTGTGGGACTCTAGTCCCACATGGAAGAAAGTTTGAAAGATCATGACCTTTTTAAGGACACACCCATGTATAGAATTAAATGGGCAACAAGTCAAAGAGTGGGATTCGGTGGGCTTTCCTATTGGGCTTCCATAGGAATATGGAGATATATATATATATATATATATATATATTAAGTCAAAGATGGGCCTTGGGCCTTGGGGCTCTTGGGCTCGGTTTGACTAAATATGATATTCTTTTTTGCTTTACTGTTTTGAATTTCGGATATAATCGAACAGTTGCAGCGGATTGAATTGAACAACGTCAAACAACTGCCGACGCAACCGACGTAACTCCTCGTCTTGGGTTCTATATGAGGACGACCTTCGGTCGTCATTGATCAATCAATCTTCTTCTTCCTCCTCCAAAAAGTTATTCTGAGAAACATAAAGTAGAATTCGTCAGGGTCAAGTTCTTGTGCAAGAACTTGTACCAGATAGTTGTATCCTCTAGATAGACGTCCGAATCTACAGCACAAGTAGGGGCGAATTTCTGTCTTAGGTCACTGCACTGCAGGCCTCTATCTGATCAAGTTAGTAAATTCAATTTCGAATTAAAGTTTTTTGATTTCTATTAATTATTTGCTATTATATATTCAATTTGTGTTCTATATTAGATTATATACACTGCTACCATTCGTAGATACTGATTGGTTGTAACACTTTCCTCATCAGAAATGGTTCTCAAAGAAAAAAGGGTATGAATGCATGTGGTCTGGGTTAAGATGGTTGGGTCCAGTGAGACCATGAAGAAAGTTGGGAGAAAAAATCCTTTCACAGTTTTCAATCACTCGACCAGTCAAGTTCTTTGTTTTTGCTCTATAATGTCTATTGCCTTTGCTTTTGTCTCTTAAAAGCTTCCCACTTACTGGAGAATATCTATGTTATATGCTTCACGACTCTACTGCTATTTGATTCTATGCAATTTGCAATGTTTTGCTTTGTGAAAAGAATATGAGACAATGAGTGTGTGATACAAAAAAGATGGGAAGAGCCCAAGACTTGAAAATTTTTGATCATGATAGAGTGACCCCAGGATGATGATTGAGTGGTTGAATGTGTATCAACAACCTTGAATGCACCTACCAATTTGTTACTTGCTTGGCAAATGGCCTAACAATAATTTGGGTGGAAGCGATCATTTTACGTGACACGTTCAACCCATTAACAAAAACAGTACTTTTTTTTTTTTTTAAATCAGGAGTGAGGTAACAAGTCACCTCGATTACGTTAGCGAGTTAGTAACACACCCACTCCGTCAGTATTCAGACCGAGATTCACGAGAGTATCCTAGCAAAACCAGACTAATTTCCCGCCGTAGGCGCACGAACCCAAAGGCCCCTCAAACCTATTGGCCACAAATTGGTGGGAGTTGGGATTCGAACCCTAAACATGAGGGTTCCATACTAGGCAGCTCGACCAATACCCTTTATAATTTTTTATTTTTTATTTCACACCATGTGGTTAAAAACAATACTCTTTATTTATTTTTTATTTTTTATTTACAGTACCCCTCATATTATTAAGATCCCAAAAAAATATCAAAATCGATAGTAGCAATTCATTGGCCGTTGTATGGATTACGTGCGAAACAAATTAGTTTCCCTTCAAAAGCACAAGAATTGAAAAATGTTGATCATGATAGAATGCCCCAAGATGATGATAGTATTGTTGAAAGCGCATTAACAAATCTCAAATGTATCTATCAATTTGTTTGGTAAATGACCTAACAACAATGCTATCTTCTCCCTTCCAAATCATAAAATCTTAGGTGAGGGAGATCGTTACACGTGATGAGTCCATCTCATCAATTAAAATACATTGCTTCATGTCTCACCTCTATTGACACTTCATTAGTCGATCCGACAGATAATGAGTTTAACAGAAGAGTTTTGCCTTCCAAATTTTCAACTCCTTATAATTGTTTTGTAGCATTGTTTTTGACTTATTTTGCTACCATCAATTATTTCATCATTTGAAGTGTGAATTTTAGTGACTCTTTTAGGTTTAGGTAGAATTATATTGTCTTTATACCCCAACATATTTAGCCAGGTGCATTGGTTCTCAAAGTTGCTTGTGTAATGAAACAGTGTTTTGCTTGAATTGTAGCAAACAATTTGCCAAGAAAGTGAAAAGACCTGGATGGCTAGACTAGTGCTTGAGATGCTCTCTCTTGAAACTTTTATAAATAAAGAACCGTACCAAAGAAATAGTTTGATTTATGAATTTGCAATAAAGGTAATGGGATGTTTCCCCATCTAAGATGAGTAGAAATTATTGTAGATCAGGACTGTCCAAAACTGTCGCACTTTCATTGATGAAAAAACAAAGAGATGGGATATAAATGAGCACAGAGCTATTCACTATAGTGGGGGAAATAGTTTGACTATCAGCTCAAAAATCAGTTGTTTGCTGAAAAAACAAAAAGACCAAAAATTAGAAGCATACTGCAATTTGAGATTTTTGAGCTAAAAGCAAGCTATTGAAAACCACTACTAAAGATAAAGAGAAAATGATAACAAAGTAATTTGGACTCAAATATCATTAAAAAAAATAAAGAGAATATGTGTGACTTAGAATTACATTCATAAACTTGATTATTTGAAATTGTGTACCTTTGAGACTTCCGATTTTGTGATTGCTTTGAACAGTGTGTTAATAGTTTGATTTTCATTTGAGTTAGGCCAACTTGTAAGATTATTAGTGCACGTATTTAACCATCTATTGAAGGGTTGTCAACGAGAATACTTTTTAGGTGTTTTGTTGGAACAATATATATGAGCACAAAATATGTCGGGATCCAATTTTTGTTCTTTGAGTGGAAGAAGGCAAGCTTTATTTTTATTGATAATAAAAATAAACTACAAGAAGCCAAACAACAAGGAGCAAAGTGTAGCGGGTAACATTCTTTTCACAAAAATTATAGTTTGATGATACTGTAAAACCATACCCTCTCATATGTTCATACACAACAAATAATTTTAGGACAAAAGCTGTCCCTCTGGATTCTCAGTAGTGACATGCCTCCTAGAATGCCAAATACACCAACTTCCGACTACCATAACCAATTTAGCAGGAGTAGCCGACAAGGTGCTTCAATCGAGCCAATGAAAAGAACCAAAGAGAGAACTCGACCCATATCTCATACGGTCCATCTACGAATCTACACAGTGCCAACCACCGAGTGACCAAATCTTGTTAGAAGGATAAAACCCTGTGCTAGAGTTTGCCACCACTTTGAGAGAGAATATGTTAGTTTTGAATTTTGGATCGAATGTTAGTTGCCAAACTTGAAATCCCTTTTCAATTTATAGAACACTACCAAAACGTTTGGAACTATTACCTTTATAAGGGATATAATTTGAAAGCTAGCAGAAAACAGCTTTGCACTTCACAGTTAATTAAAGCACACCGTTTGAAGAAAATAATTGATGTTACAAAGTTTTTCTTGGATTAGAGAGTTAATAATTTAAGCTTAGTGACAAAGTCCAACACCAAGAACACACTCATTTGGACCCAATAATCAACTGAATGGGCCCACACAATTTGGGGATGATCTACCCTGTCCTCATCTTTCTGTCCCCAACTAAATTAATCCCACAACATAAAACACCATTAACCCTGTCATCAAAACAAAAAAACACCATTACCGCAATTACAATTTAAAATAAAATTTACCACTCTCACTTACCTAAAATGCTTTGACCTGCACATTTTTTTTCCACCCATGAATTTTCTTTTACTATAATAAATAACTGATTTTTTTTTTGTACTTATCAAAATCATACATTAATGTGAACAAATTAATAAAATAAAATTATAAAATCAGGTCATATCAATGATGTAATTTTGTAAATGTATCTGCTATCATTTTTTTTTTTTCCGATGTGAAGTATTTGTTAATTTTGTGAATGTATATGCTACATTTTAATATGAACATGTTGAAAGAACCAAAGGTATTATAAAATATCATGTATGCATGTGTTTTAATTTCTCTTTGGTTAAGCATCTTTAAGAGTCTTCAGAGGGTATAGTTATAAGTATGGACAACAGTACAAAGACTATAAGACTGTAATAGTCGCATCATAAGTAATTGAAAAGATTAGCTGAAAATTAAAAATGATCTCTTCACGCAGAATTTAGAGAAGAATTGAAAGTGGAAGATGAAAATATTGTTACTCATCTGGTCAATTTAGTACGTTCTCAAGTTCTCTGTTTTTTTTTTTTTCTTTTTTTGTGTGGAATAGAAAGATAGTTTGTCATTCAAGCCTCATGATCAAAAACCACGATCAATCAGAGTTACAAATCACATCAAATCAACTCAATCAAGAAAATTTTTCGGATGTGGTGGAATTGAAAGGGATAAGATAAACTCATCTAAACAATACACCATTATAAGAAAAATGAGGAAAGCCCGAACTAGAATGTTGACATGTTGAATCTATAGTGCTAAATAAAGTGTATCAATGGAACTTTTGCAACCCCTTTAGGAAAGATGATCTCAAACAAAACAAGCGGTTTGCTTAATATTTAGGTAATATTTCCTTCAATCACATTCTAGCAAATTTAATTGTTGAATCACTTGGTATTCGCTCTGCTCTAGTTGCTCTTGGAATCATTGTCTCACTCCTAAAGCTGCTTGTGCTTCTAATTTAGACAATATTAGTGTTGGCCCCTGAGGTTTCTCCTTGTGATTATTCTGTTAAATTAGTTTCTTCTTCCATAAAAAATGTGTTGAAATATGAGGGTGTTCAAAAGAAATCTAAACTTACTCGTTAATACCTTCGAATGTTGTACTTATATGTATTTGGAAGAGCTTTTATTTATGAGATTATTCGTATACATAAGGAAAAATTACACAAATAGTCACTGAATTACACCTCATTCTATAGTTTGGTCATTAATTTCTCAAAAATATCATTATCAAATTTAACTTTGCAATTCACTTTAGTCATTGCCGTCAAATATGTAATTAAACACAGTTAAACACTTACCAAAATATCCTCCAAATAGTGGATATCTACTAGTCTTTAACAGAAAAGATTGACGAAATGACTAAAATCAAATATGGTATCGAAGTTGAGTGACTAAAATTTAACTATCGAATAAGCATTTGTGTAATTCTGCGTATGAGCATTTGTGTAATTCTGCGTAAATTTAATCTAAGAAGGGTTTATGCCCCCAAAAAAGAACATCAAATCTCTTTGAGTAGCTTTTAAGTAAACTTGGTTTCCTTTTTTAGATAGCAAGTAAACTATTTCATAATTATAACAACTAATCTGCTAATCATCCTTCACCACTTCGATTAACCCAAAAGACAGTAAATCATTGTTTTTTGTTTAGGAAGAAATCACACATACACACATTTAACAAATATATATATATAAAGAAAACAACATGCATAATTCCCACATATTCTTTAATCCCATCTTCAAATGAGAATTTCATGATATGCATACACCATATTTCGATTCTTTCACCGTTAAAAATAAAGAATAAAGAGCTAAAAATTTAAAAAAAGGTGATTTTTTTTTTTTTTTTTTTAGTTAAAGTAAGTGACGCTCTAAGATACCCCAGAAATTGCCTTTTCAGAAAAAATCAAATTTCAAAATAAAGAAACCTTTTTTGTCTAAATAATTTTTAAAAAAAAAACTAAAAAAAAAGTTAAAAAAAAAAATCCCACAACACTCACCCAACAGCCAACAGACGACAAAAGCTTAACTACTATAACTTCTTCTTCCTTCTTCCTTCTTCCTCCTCTCACTCTCACTCCCACTCCCACTCCCACTCCCTCCATTTAAAACCCACCACACTTCAAAAACCCACTTCAAAATTTGTCATCTTTCCTCATTCTTCCCATTATGGGCTGCACGGCGTCCAAATTGGACAACGAGGACACTGTGCGGCGGTGCAAGGACCGGCGCCGTTTAATGAAAGACGCCGTCTTCGCCCGCCACCACCTCGCCGCCGCCCACGCCGACTACTGCCGCTCCCTCCGCCTCACCGGCTCCGCCCTCGTCTCCTTCGCCAACTTCGAACCCCTCTCCATCTCCGACCAAACCCCGCCGTCTTCCTCCACCCTACTACCACCACTTCCAACCCCTCTCCTCCTCCTCCTCCCTCCTCCAATCCCCTCCACCCACGTGTCCCGCCCTCCCAGCTCCCTCCTCCCTCCACCCCCGCCGCCGCCTCCGCCGCTCTCCCCACCATCGCCAGCTCCAAGCTCCCCCACATCCTCTCCGACTCCTCCCTCTCCTCCTCCCGCCGCCACCGCCGCCGGAGACAGCCTCCGCCGGGGCCGAAGCTCCCGCACATACTCTCCGACACCAGCCCCTCCTCCACTCCCCGAAGCCAGAACTCCAACTTCACCGGCGGCGGGTTTCCGACGGCCTTTCAGGCGAACTCGACGTACTCCAGCACGCCGTCGCAGGCCTCCTCCGTGTGGAATTGGGAGAATTTCTACCCTCCGTCGCCGCCGGACTCCGAATTCTTCAACCAGAGAGAGCAGGAGTCCAAACAATCCCACCACCTCGACGATTCCGACGACGACGACAACACCGAGCCGGAAACCGAAACCGAGGCATCGGAATACAATTACTTCCACAACATGCCCAAATCCCAACCCACCGCCCGCCAAAACCACTCGTATTCTCAGTCGGAGAAGTACGCCCAGTCCGAAACCGAGAGATCAGAGTACGATTTCTTCGTCCCCAACCGTAACCCTAAAGCTCCGGCCAAGACTCAGTCGGAGAAGTACGCTCAGTCGGAGAGAGAAGAGGTCCACTGCAGCGAGTGGGGCGATCACGATCGCTACAGCACCACGAGCTCGTCTGAAAACGAAGACGACGACAGGGATTCGAGATCCGAGATGGGGACCCGGTCCAATTTCGACCCGTCGGTTCGGGCCGAGTCGGTCGCGGGCTCGGTGCCGCCGGCCCAGACGATGCCGAAGTACGCGCCGAGCATGAGGTCGGAGGGGTCGGAAGGGAGTACTTACCGGAGCAGTGAAATCTCGAACATGAAAATGGTGGTGAGGCATAAAGACTTGAAGGAGATTGTGCAGGCGATCAAGGAGAATTTCGATAACGCCGCGGCGGCCGGAGACCAGGTTTCCGAGATGCTCGAGTCCAACCGGGCCCAGCTTGATCGGAGCTTCAAGCAGCTCAAGAGTAAGTTTTTCTTTTACTTTTTTTTTTCTTTTATAATTAAATTACAAAATTAACCAAAAATAAATTAATGGTTGTGATTTTTGGGTTTTACAGAGAAAGTGTATCACTCAAGTAGTGTGCTTAGCACATTGAGCTCGACTTGGTCGTCGAAGCCGCCGCTAGCGGTGAAGTACCAGCTGGACGCGGAAGTGCTCAATGCACAGGGCGGTCCGAAGAGTCTATGTTCCACCTTCGAGCGGCTTTTGGCTTGGGAGAAGAAGCTCTATCAGGAAGTCAAGGTTTTTTTACTTCCAATTCCGATTTTGTAACTAATTTCTGATTTTCATAGTTAATTGAAATGACTTAGTTTAGTTTTGTTAGGGGAATACTTGTATAGTAAAATACTAGTTAAGATTAGAGTTAAGACAAAAGGGTAGCCATCAATGACAGAGTTGTGTTGATGCTTTGATCCACCGCAGTTTTTGACTTTATGGACGAAAATGTCCATGCATTGCGCTGGGCATAAAATAAGCCAACCTTTTGCTGGGTGCATCTTTTGTGATATAGTTTCTGATTTGGACGGTTGTCTTGCCCCAAGATGTAGCATATTTGGCTGTGAATGTGTAATGGCTTGTGAAAATGACTGATATACCATTGACAGCACCATGTGAGATTGACAAGGACTTCCTTCATTAGTCTTCTAATCTAATCAAAATGAGTCATATGGACTGTATGTGTGGACCGGCCTGTCGTGTGAGGCTACTAGCTAGACTCCTTTGCTAAAGTTGACGCACTTTTTTTTTTTTTTTCTTTGCTACCTGGAAAAGAAATTAGCTGCATTTATTGGCTGGCAAAGAGTGACATCTTTGCTAGTGTAGCCTTTTTTTTGTTTTTGTTTGCTTGGTCGACTAGAAAAGCTTCTTTATGCTTGGAGATGCCTTTTCTGGGTTTTTATGAAGAGATTTGTATTAGTATTTGAAATCTTATTACTTTTTGGCTATGGTTTGTCAAAGTGTTCTCCTTTTAACACGAAATAAGTTAAAGAGCGTTCTTTATCTTAAATTTTGTTATATGACATTTATTTGGATGTGCTTTTAACTATTCATGTCTTTTAGTGCCTGCTGGTGCTACTGTGAGTGCTTGTGCTCATATGTGGTTCAAACTGACCGAACAAATTGCTAATGGATTTCAGGCTAGAGAAAGTGTCAAGATTGAACATGAGAAGAAGTTATCTTCACTACAAAATCAGGAGTACAAGGGAGAGGACGAAATCAAGGTAGACAAGACCAAGGCGTCAATAAAGAGGCTGCAATCACTAATTATTGTCACATCTCAGGCCGTCTCAACCACCTCAACTGCCATCATTGATCTTAGAGACTCTGATCTTGTTCCTCAGCTTGTTGAGCTGTGCCATGGGTAAGTCTACTCTGTTTTCATTAACTTGGATTTTGATATAAACGCTCCTTTTCGTGCACAAACCATGAAACATATTGGAAGTCATCCCATATATTAAAACATCAAGATCCATCTTAAGAGTGGTCCTTTTCTCTAGGGATCCATCTTGAATGGGGTCTTGACAAATGACCGGTTTGATTCATTAGATTACATTGTGAGGTAGTCCCATTTGTGATCCCTTTTGGTTCTATTAAAAGGAATGCCTCTTAAAAGAGCCTCATGGTTAAAACATATATTCGGTTGGTCTACTCAATTTAGCACATTTGATATTCTCTCGTGTGAAAACAGCTAGATAGATAACTGTCCTTTTGACTTGGTAGTTGCAAACATTATGAGTCATTGCTCCGCCGTGCCACATGGGTCTCTCCTTCAGGAACCACATGTGCCTTGTTGTACTGGACTGACCAATTGCTGGGTATCTCTTATAATTACATACTGGCCCCCAAAAACTTCTTTCCGGTGGTCATGTTTCCTTTCCCCTAATCTGCAGACCCATTTTGGGACAGTTATTGTATGTCAAGTTAGGTGCGTTGGACTTTAACTATGATATGGCCCACAGTTGTCTGTTCTGGATCCAGGGATTACCCAAGTTTCAAGGTTTCGTTGTATGCAATTGGTGTCATATCTACTGGTGCTTGAATTTTGATGACTTAAAGAACCAAAAGTCCTACATACTGCCAGTGTACACTGTTGTATCCATATTTTTTCCTTGTGGGGCCATTGGCCTTGATGCTTAGAGCTAGTAATAGTTATCTGGAACTCAAGCACAAATTATCTGAAAGAGTCCTAAGAATATTACAATGATTGGCCATAAATAAGTAATAAATGATATCATAATCAATTTGCTGGTGCAGAGACAATTAAGGGCTACTTGAACTACCTTGGCTAATCTGGAGTGGTTTTGTAATTGGGTTTTAATGACAAGAATCAAACTATAGCCCAGAAAGGATGATAAGACAGATGTGCTTCTAGTCTTAGTTCTGCATTTACTTTCCTAGCTTGAGGTGGTCATAGTTATTGCTCTGTGCAGCCTGCAGGTTGTGTTTTTTTTTTTTTTAACTTAACAGGCTAAATGAAGTGCATGTGGTAGGTAGAACTTATGTGTTAGCTTTTTTGCTTACTAAAGCTCCAGTCTTCCTCATTTAAAAAGTCTTTCTTTTTTGGTACAGTACATTAGTTTTTCTTTCCAGTAACAATTGGGACAATCCAAGATTCTAAGGTAGAATTGAATGTTATTACTTTCATTAGATAAATTCATGAACCCTTATTGGCACCATCTTCCGATGCATTTCCATCATTTATGTGGAATTATAGGATAAACTAGTTTGAATCTTTTGACGAAACTGTTTTGTGTACTGCTGGTTCTACACTTAGTAGGGCTTAGCTTAGTAGTCTGCATTTGAAATGTATATTTATGTGTCTGATGTACCAAATGCAGGTTTATGTACATGTGGAAATCAATGCACCAGTACCATGAAGTCCAGAACAACATTGTACAGCAAGTTAGGGGACTTGTGAACCGGTCATCCAAGGGTGACGCAACCTCCGAACTGCACCGCCAGGCGACTCGTGACTTGGAATCAGCTGTTTCTGCCTGGCACTCCAGCTTTTGCCGCTTAATAAAGTTCAAGCGGGACTTTATCCAGTCTGTTCATGGTTGGTTCAAGCTCAGCCTTCTTCCTGTTAACAATGACACCTTCACCGGCAACAATGAGCCTTCTGATGTATATTTCTTCTGCGACGAGTGGAAGCATGCACTTGACCGTGTCCCTGACACAGTGGCTTCAGAGGCTATCAAGAGCTTCATCAATGTTGTCCACGTAATCTCCATAAAACAAAGTGAAGAGCTGAAGATCAAAAAAAGAACTGAAGCTGCATCCAAGGAGCTTGAAAAGAAGGCTTCTTCTGTGCGGAACATTGAGAAGAAGTTCTATAATTCCTACTCCATGGTTGGTATTGGACTTCCTGATTCAGGGCCTGATAACGGGCAAGGTTTGGATGCTCGTGACCCGCTTGCTGAAAAGAAATCTGAACTTGCAACCTCCCAGAGGCGGGTTGAAGAAGAAATGAGTAGGCATTCAAAGGCAGTGGAGGTGACTAGAGCAATGACTCTAAACAACCTTCAAACAGGGTTGCCAGGGGTTTTTCAAGCACTGACCAGTTTTTCTGGGTTATTTACAGAGGCACTCAATTCAGTTTGTACTCGTTCCTACTCCATCAATAATGGATCATAGTTATCGTGCCTGTGGTTTTGTGGTAAGTTGGAAGTTAAATTATAGAGCTGGGATTTTTTGGCTGGGGCTCATATTGTTAGTAGTATTCTTTTTGGGGGGTTTCAACATGTATATATATGGAGTTTTGTGATTTTTGCAAATCCTTTTTGCAATTGGAAGGAAGGAAAATGTCTAAAGCTTCTGTACAGGAAACTGCTCAGATTGTTGAAACCCGAGCTTCGCTGTTTTTCAGCATTACCAATAAATATACGTGCTTTTCTTCTCTCTTTGTTCTTTCTTAATTTCTTTCATCTCTTCCCCCTTGAGTTTGTATGTTCTTCTGTATTTCCTTGTTTTAAAATCAGACATAAGTCATAACTGAGATTCTTCTGTAGCTGTTGATTATATAATCCAGATAAGATTCAGGAGAGAGCATCCAATCTGTTTCCAAATCCAGACAGTTGACTTGGCCGGCTGCAATCTAGGATCTAGCATTGCATATCTTGGATCCAAGCTAATAGAGAGTGACACTAATCAAACCATGGTTCACTACTTCACCGTAGGTCTGTACTTTTTGGTAGTTAGAAATTGATGCTTCTTCTTTTTGGGTTACAAAGGAGTATCGAGAGGTGATTCGGACTTTGAATCTAAATTCGAGTAAACTCTTGCCAAAAACACCTGCAGTAATTTTTTTAAAAAAAAAATTTATGAGAAATGTGCTCTTGTGAAAAAATGATTATATATTGTTTTATAGTCTCATTAGTCGTACAAACACAAAAAACTCAATGAAACTCGAAAAAATAAATGTCATATATCATAACTTTGTCAATTTATACTTGGGCTCAATAGTAATAAATCTGAAGTATGACATACTTTCAAGTTTGAAGCATATGAGAAAAAGATCAGATATTATTATATCATCAACAACAAAATGGATGGATCATCAAAAGATAAACGTAGCCCATGTGTTGTGGTCCTCTAGATACTGTTCAATTATTTCAAGAACTTTTAAAATTGAAGGCCAAGTAATTTTCATCTTTAGGGTAGGGCACCTTTCCTACATTCCCTCTATGGTGTTTTACTTGGTCTTCAAACCTTTCATTTTCTTTTCTGTTTTTACAATATACTTTTACTTTTCCCTTGGCAGACTGGTGTCTTAGCGAAGCTAATCGGTGGATGGTGACCGAGGGCCAAGTTGAGTGCTGGTTCTTGGCTCTTCTTTTCGGCTTTGGTGGTGTGGAGAAGCTGAGGATCTCTTTGCACCGCCCTGGTTTAGGGATGGGCTTGGGCTCATCAACAAAGGGGCTTGGGTTCGGAATTGGTCCTAAGCTTGAGTTGTTTTAATGCTTTTTGTGGGTTTCTCCATTTAGTTTAATACATCGAGGTCTTGTTTTATCTTTTGATTTAAAGGTGATAAAGTCGAGTGAAATTATGTAAGAACAATTCTTAGGTTCACCTCTAGGGGTGAATGAGCAAATTCACCATCTCTTGCGATTAACGCATAATAACTTTATAATTTTTTAATCCAACTATTCATGTTGTATAACGTAATCTTTATATATGTAAAAAAATCAATCAAATTGAAGACCTTTTAGTTGCTCATTTCTATAAAATACATGGATGGTTCATTATAGTAGTAGTACGTGTTGTTAGATCCATCAATTTGTTTGATTCAATTAGATAACTAAACGATTTCCGATTCGATTGATTGTTTACAGAGATGATCTTTAAAGGATAATTTGAGATATAGACTGTTGGATTA
Source organism: Rosa chinensis (assembly GCF_002994745.2). NCBI lineage: Eukaryota > Viridiplantae > Streptophyta > Magnoliopsida > Rosales > Rosaceae > Rosa > Rosa chinensis. The sequence continues at coordinate 40,602,802 of NC_037088.1, forward strand.
TAAATTTATTAAGTAAAAATATGTTAATCGACAACGGAGGTGAATATGCTCATTCACCCTGGAGTGAACCTAAGAATTGTTTTTTATGTAATGAGTGGCATTTGTTCCATTCATTTGTACTAGGTCATAAAATTATGCATAAGTCAGTGTCTATGAAGGGCGGATTCATATGCTGTCAATGAAAATGACTGAGAGCTCTCTCTCTCCCCCAAAGGAGGGGGTTTATGCAGTGGTGCCTTCTCAAAGGAGGGGAACAAGCCTAACCTCGAATCTCTGTGCACCAACCTAGTTCCGACCAGGTTACTTTCTCGTGGTAAAGGGGAATGACCAGCTGTGGACGGAGCCGATGGTCACGTAGGGCGGCAACAATCTTGGTTCTTGGGTCATTATTTGGAGTGGGTTCAACTCTGAACCCTATTGCTGACAATTGGGTTGACCTTCTTCACTATTATTGGGCCGACTTTTGGGCCAAGCACTATGGTTTGGTTTGGCTGGACTATTAAGGAGGGTGCTTTGGCATCCAAGGACTCTGGGAAGTCCAACTCTACGGGGGAAGTAGGTTGTTCTTGCTTAGTAGATCGAGTTTGTCTAGTCTATTTTAGCCGAAGTTTTTCGACATGTCTTCTTGGAAATGTTACATATATCTTGTTGTAAATGTCTGAGATTCAGCGGTAGCTAAACCTCGGTTAACGCTGGTCCGATGGGCGGACCGCTATTTGCGATATTCTCAGAGCTTCCGCTATCTGTCAAGTAAAATACAAAGGGCGTCAGAGGAATACCGCTTTGGGCGATTTTCTCTTCTCCGATGCCTAAATTAGTTAATGTATTTATATTGACAGAATAACAGTAGATAAGTAGTAAATGCATAATTAATGAGGAGAGATGAGTGGGTGGACCTTTTATAGGTGGGGAAAAGACTGATCTCTTCCTTATTTTCGATGTGGGACTGATATGCTTCAATTTTCAGATTCTGATGCTTCAGCGAGGCTGTCTTGAAGCACCATGTGGCGGCGCCTCAGAGGTGATCTGGGGGTGAGCCGGAGCTCAGGTAGTGGCCTGCTTGGTGGTGCTTCCGTAGGTCACACCGTTGGTGGTCGTTGGTCCCGCTGGCGGTAGTATGAGCGTGGCTTATTATAGCTAATTATGCTTTGGCAAATGCTCATGTAAGTACACTGGTATGATAATTGAGTGCACGGTGGGAGTAGATAACAACTTATATTTTTCCTTTAAAGGCGAAGTGCTTTTGTTAACTAATAGACTTTGTACTTTATTGTTTAAGAAGTTGTAGATTAACGTAGGCTAGATGCCTTTGTCGTGTATTGGTGTATCTGTGTATGTACTATTCCGACCATTTTAGTTGTTTTCTTAATATAATGAACCGTTTCACCGGTCAAAAAAAAAAAAATTCACGATTTGGTAAGATTCATTTTTCTTAGAAAGAAAAATTTCATGTTGTCAGGTGATTTCAATTATTACTTGTAAATTAGTAATGTAATTTCTTTCCATCTTTAAAAATAAAAATGATCACTGAATTAATTTTAGTCTTGTCTCATCTAACAAAAATTTTGAATCTGTTGAAGGAATATCGATTTAGTGTGCCTTATCAAACTAGGAGTAGCAATAGGAGAGAAGGTTCTAGATTTCCCAATCCTACACGGATTGGTATTCTTTGTAACATTAGAACTAGCACTTTGTAATCCCTATATATAGGGCTCCTATTCTCAATAATAATACACACAATTCTCTCATCAATCTCTCTCAATACCAATATACTTAAACACGTTATCAGCACGACTCTTACCACAAAACAGAAAACCAAAACTCATTCACAAAGCAGCCCCTAGCCCGAGCTAGCCGAGCCTTCGCTGCAGCCCGCGCGCCCGTGCGCTTGCAACCTTGCACAGCAGCCCCTGCTGCCCCCCTTCCTGCAGCCCTGCGTTCCAGCCTGCTGCCATCGAAGCATCACTGCTGCGCAAACAAGCCAACGCACACCCACTGCATCTTTTTCCTGTTCCTGTGCACATCCGTCTTCTTGCAAGCCTCGAAACGTCTAGTTCGGAAGCTCAGATAGAAAAACTTTCTTCATCAAAGTTGTTCGTCTCTGTCTCTTCCATCTAACCTCCGAATTTCAGCCTTATCGGAGTTATATTGAGATCTGTACACCAATCGAAGTACAAGCTGTTCAGAACAGAATCTGCTCCGAATTTTCAACAAGTAAGTATTCAAAAGAGTAAGTTTTGAAGTTCCTATAATTCGAAATTTAAATATTTCTTCTTTTCTCGGGGACTTGAAAACCTCCCTTCTTCTACATCCCACCTTTCTTATAACGTGGGTTCGATTCTTGAAAAGCGGAATCGTGGGGATTCACGCAATTTAACGAACTAAGAGCGTTCGTAAGACTTCAGACTAAGAGCGTCCGTAAGCATCGATTTAACGAACTAAGAGCGTTCGTAAGCTACGGACTAAGAGCGTTCGTGAGCATAGATTTTGACCATTTAAACATCACTGTTTCGGTCTAATCCAATTTTCTTGGAAATCGATTTCTTGGTAGCATAGCTCGGAAATCTTAATATTTAGTCGTCGTGGAAGTTTTAACTCCGAGACTAATATATTTCTTCTTCTTATTTCAGGATGTCAAGACTTGACTTTCCTATCCTTGACTCAACTGGCTCTGAATATCATAGTTGGGTCACGGATGTTGAGAATCATCTCACTTCAAAAGGGATCCTACCCGTAATTCAGGCACCAAATCCAGATCTCTTATTCGAGCGTACGGCTACGAATAATGCCACCGCCCTTATTTTGATAAGGCGCCACATGGATAAATCACTCCGATTGGAGTACATGGCAATCAAGGATGCTAGAGAATTATGGGTTGCGCTAGAGGAGCGTTTTGGTAATGTAAAGGATACCCTCCTCCCTGACTTGAAAGTTCAATGGAACAATCTACGATTTACTAATTTCAAGTCTGTAGCTGAATATAATTCAGAAGTTCTTCGCCTCAAAACCATGTTGGGGTTCTGTGGACAAACTGTCACAGAGCAAGAACCAATTGAGAAAACTCTCTCCACCTTCCCCGTCTCAGCTATTTTGCTATCAAAGCAATACCGAACTGAATTCAATACTGGACGGCTCACGAGGTTTCATCAGCTAATTAATATTATGTCTGTAGCTGAAAAGCATGATAATATCCTCGTGAAAAATTATAATTCAAGGCCTATCGGAACTAAGAGCGTTCATGAGGCGAATTATAATAATGTACCCAAAGGAGGGCGCAAGGAGCGGAACCCTAAGAATAAGGGACACAACGGACGTTCTGGTCCATATAACCGCCCTACAAAGGAAGGTACTCGTCAGAATGAAGGACGATCACGTGGCAATACATGGCAACGTGGGAGAGGAGGCCGTGGGGCTCCAGGACGTGGAGGAACCACCCAAGGCCGTGGGAATGGCGCCAACTCCTATAGGGGACGCCACCCAAGTGCAAACAATGCACCTCAATTAAAGGGAGGAAATCACAATGACATGTGTCATCGATGTGGATCTAGTGAGCACTGGTTCAAACAATGCAAAGCAAGCAAACAATTGGCTGCGCATTACAAGGCATTTAGAGACTTCAGAGAGCATGAAGCCAATTTTGCCGAAAATATAGAAGAAGATGGTGATGATGCCAACGTCAATCTCACCATAGCGGACTTCAAATCTGACAAAGAATTGCACAAGGATGCTGCAGATTTTGATTAGTATAGTCCTTTACTTTTCCAAGAATTATGTAATGGCAATTATGCCTTAAATCAATAAAATGACTTATTGTATTAACTCTTTCCCTCTAGGCGTACTCAAGAGTACTTGTGATGTCTAGGCAAGGTTTGATATGAGAGAACGGTTTTAAAAGTGAGCAACGCTCCACCAAAATCTCGCCTTACCTTACCTGGTCACAACTAAATTGAAATTACCGAACGGATAGAGTGACTACGATTTGTCTACGATTTGATTTTTATATTGGATTAGATTATGGTCACGAAACTTTGGTGTCATCATTGGATATTATTAATAAAGTATCGATTTATTTTATCTCATGTCGTAGACATGTTTTTTGAACTTTATTATTTCAAAGATATAAGAGCCAATGGTTTTCATGTGGAAACACATTGTGAGAATGGACAAGAGTTCCTTTGCATCACCTCTAATGACTACGGACATAAACGAGTATTAGAGAAACTTATGTGTCGCTCTAGTGGGTTGTATGCAACCACTATTCGAGTCATTGAATCCAACCATGTCATGAGAGATGATTTATGGGATTCCGACACGTATAGGCTTTGGCACGACCGTTTGGGACACCCAGGTCGTGACATGATGATCCGTATATTAAAGACTTCACACGGATATCCCTTTTTCAGAACAAAAGGAAGTAAAACTCGAAATTTGGATCGAGGAGGAGCACCTGCGCCTCACGGCGCCTTCCCCCTTCAAGTCCGGCCACCACTAGCCGCCGAGGGTGGCTTTGACGCCACCTCTGCTCCTCTGACTCAAAATTCTACTTCTAAAGTCCATTGTGACTTCATGGCTCAACCAAAATCCTCATTGGTTGTTTCTAGAGCCCATTATCCGTTCTGCAAAGCATGCTCTTTAGCAAAGTTAGGATCGAGACCATCCTATGCAAAGGACACCAAAGAAAATATACCATTCTTGCAAAGAATCCAAGGTGATATTTGTGGACCTATTCAACCATCATGCGGACCATTTCGATATTTTATGGTATTGGTTGATGCATCGACACGCTGGTCACATGTCATGCTATTGTCCACAAGGAATGCTGCATTTGCTAAACTCCTAGCACAAATAATTAAGTTACGGGCTCACCACCCTGATCATCCCATTAAGTCTATAAGATTAGACAATGCTGGGGAGTTTACATCAAAGACTTTTGATGATTATTGCATGTCCATTGGGATTGATGTTGAACATCCTGTTCCTCATGTTCATACCCAAAATGGTCTCGCAGAAGCCACCATTAAACGACTACAAATGGTTGCTCGAGCATTGGTGATGCGCACCAATCTCCCTATTTCTGCTTGGGGCTATGCAATATTGCATGCAGCTGTGCTTATTCGTCTGAGGCCCACTGCCACTCAACCCTTTTCTGCGTCCCAGATGGTGACTGGGTATGAGCCTAATGTCTCACACTTACGCATATTTGGGTGTGCAGTTTATGTGCCTCTTGCGCCGCCACAGCGCACCAAAATGGGTCCTCAACGACGATTAGGCATTTATGTTGGATATGATTCTCCAACCATTGTCCGCTATTTAGAACCCTTGACAGGCGATCTCTTTACCGCAAGATTTGCGGATTGTCACTTCGATGAGACAGTCTTCCCGTCGTTAGGGGGAGATAAGAACATAAATGTTCAACAGGAACGACAGGAATTGTCGTGGTCTGTCCCCACTCTGTCTCATCTTGATCCCCGAACCGCACAGTCTGAAATTGAAGTGCGGAGAATTCTCGATCTTCAGAACGTAGCAGAATCGATGCCTGATGCGTTTTCTGATATCGCTAAAGTGACGAGATCACACATACCTGCTGCAAATGTGCCTGCAAGGATTGATGTCCCTAAAATTAGAGGACATTATGCCACCTCAAGGGCACTTGAGCATGGCGCCAACGTCCACAGTGGTAGTGACGTTGTGGCTAGGCCCACGGCTCCTGCCAGGAAGCGCGGGAGGCCAATAGGTTCGATGGATTCTCGCCCAATAAAGAAAGCGAGTTTGGCACAAAATAATCCATTAATCATCGATGTAAATAATCCATCTCATGAGAATATTCCGGATTATAGTTATGTCCAAGAGACATCATTGGGGGACGCTCCAATGTCAGAACCAACTCCAGAGAATAGAGAGATCTCCATAAATTACACTAGTGTACATGAGATGATGGATAGAAATTCTATGGTGATTGATGATGCATTTGCATATCATATTGCAAAAGGAATTATAGAATTTGATGATATCGAACCTCGCTCTGTTGAAGAATGTCAACGAAGAGCGGATTGGCCTAAATGGAAAGATGCGATCCAGGTTGAATTGGATTCACTAACAAAGAGACAGGTATTTGGGCCTGTAACGCAGACACCCCAAATGTAAAGCCTGTTGGCCATAAATGGGTCTTTGTTAGAAAGCGTAATGAGAAAAATGAGGTGGTAAGATACAAAGCCCGCCTTGTGGCGCAAGGTTTCTCACAACGCCCTGGAATCGACTACGAGGAGACATATTCTCCCGTAATGGACGTGATAACGTTCCGCTACCTTGTCAGTTTGGTAGTTTCCGAAAAAACTTGACATGCAGCTTATGGATGTGGTTACAGCATATCTCTATGGGGCTCTAGATTCAGAGATATATATGAAGGTTCCAAATGGACTTCAATTACCCAAATCAAGTGGCTCTAAACCACGGAGCGCGTTTTCAATAAGATTAAAACGCTCACTATATGGATTAAAACAATCCGGACGGATGTGGTATAACCGTCTAAGTGACTACTTGATTGGGAAGGGATATATTAACAATGAAATATGCCCATGCGTGTTCATTAAAAGAACAAGTTCCTGATTTGCAATCGTAGCAGTTTATGTCGATGACATGAACCTAATTGGAACTCTAGATGAGTTGAAGGAAACTGCTAAATACTTGAAATCCGAATTTGAGATGAAAAATCTTGGGAAAACACGGTTTTGTCTCGGTTTAGAACTCGAGCACCGTAGTGATGGGATTTTGATCCATCAGTCTGCATATACTCAGAAAATTCTAAGGCGCTTTAATGAAGATAAAGCGAAGCCTACGAGTACTCCCATGATCGGCCGTAGTCTTGAGCCCGGAAAAGATCCGTTTCGTCCAAGGGATGAGGACGAAGAGCCATTAGAGGCCGAAGTGCCCTATTTGAGTGCAATAGGCGCATTATTGTACTTAGCTCAATGCACAAGACCGGATATCTCATTCGCAGTGAACTTGTTAGCTCAACATAGCTCTGCGCCAACACGCCGTCATTGGATTGGTGTAAAGACCATCTTTCGATACCTAAGAGGTACGATTGATATGGGCCTATTCTATCCCTACAGAGAGAAAATGAAGGACGGAAAGTTGGGATCGAACCCTAAAAGGAAAAACGCCCCCGTCCATGGAATGGCCGCCGGCCATGTTGCCGCCGTCTGCACCGCCTCCGCTCATGGTGGCCGGCGTCCTCCTATCTCCCTCCATCAAAACGACAATGATGTCTTGATGGGTTTTGCTGATGCAGGGTACTTCTCTGACCCTCACAAAGGTCGCTCCCAAACAGGTTATGTCTTTACCATGGGAAGCACTGCGATATCTTGGAGGTCTACAAAACAGACCCTTGTTGCTACTTCCTCGAATCATGCAGAGATTATTGCTCTACATGAAGCCGTTCGTGAATGTATATGGCTAAGGTCTGTAATTAGACATATTCAAGGAAGTTGTGGTTTGAAGTCTACCACAGATGAACCTACATGCATTTATGAGGATAATGCAGCTTGTATTGAGCAAATGAAGTTAGGTTTCATCAAGGGTGACAACACCAAGCATATATCGCCTAAGTTCTTTTATAATCAGCAACAACAATCACTTCTAAAGATTGAAGTGAATCAAATCCGGTCAGAGGATAATGTAGCAGACTTATTCACTAAGTCGTTACCTAAATCCACCTTCGAGAAACATGTGAAGAGCATCGGATTGAGAAAGTTATCCGAACTCCCACGATTGTAGCAATCAGGGGGAGATATCGACATCAGGGGGAGTTATGATGTCTACATGTTCGATCTCGAAGAGTGAAGGACGTGTTGTGCTCTTTTTGTCCTTTGACCAGGGTTATTTTTATCCCACAGGGTTTTTTGTTACCTGGCAAGGTTTTTAACGAGGCAACGGATAAAGCGTCACCACCAAGTTTGAAGCGGCACAAGGGGGAGTGTTGAAGGAATATCGATTTAGTGTGCCTTATCAAACTAGGAGTAGCAATAGGAGAGAAGGTTCTAGATTTCCCAATCCTACACGGATTGGTATTCCTTGTAACATTAGAACTAGCACTTTGTAATCCCTATATATAGGGCTCCTATTCTCAATAATAATACACACAATTCTCTCATCAATCTCTCTCAATACCAATATACTTAAACAGAATCTGCCGTTGTGCTACATATGTGCTGTTCCGACATTGGAGATTATTAATAAAATCTTCTCTCAAAAAAAAAAATAAAAAATGGAGCTGGAGTATTTATCCACAAGCATGCAAAGAACAAAATTGTGTAAACGAGAAAGACCGGCCGGTGTTCATTCTATATTAATATAGAGTTTGGTGTTCTTTGCCATTCAACACACACAGTATCGTGCCATCCCAGTCTGGGGCTGTAGGTCCCAACCTTTCGGCACTACGCACTTGGTTGCTTCATGTAATCATGTTAGTCCTCCAAACCAAAACCCAGAAGCAGAGGTATAAAACAGAACAGGAATTTCCATTTTTCAAGTGGACTGGTTTCTGAAGCCTACCATGAATATGATGCTTCTGTTCACATTTGCTAAAATACTGATGTAATAAACTTTTTGCAGACAGAATATAAAGGATAGAGGTAGAAGTTCTCTATAAATAACAATTAACGATATTAGATCCGACAAGATAATGAGATCTCTACTCAGATACACTGAATTTGGTACCATGCAAATAAGGACCAGGTGAAGCCTATCACTATATGAAGTTCACTAAACAGTTTTCCCCTCACAAGGGATTTAATTTAATGAGGTAGGGAGAGTTTAAGTTCACTAGCAGAACACAGTAAATCAGGCATACTCTCTTAGGATTAAATGACGATGGGTACATGATGAACTAATACAAGACAGTACATGATGAATCCTTTGATTCAAACTAAAAGAACTCGAAGTCTAGATATTTACCCCCGGACTTCACATCTGACCCTACCATCCTTTTACTGTTGCTTCCAACACCAATAGGGTCAACTGCGCCAAATTTCCCTGGCAGCTCAGGTTCCATTGGTCTCGGTACTTCTGGCGGTGTGCTGCATCGAATAAGAGCCCAGTTGACGCCTTCAAAGAAGGGATGCTGTTTGATCTCAGTTGCACCCCTTTTCACCCCAAGCCGGTGTTGTGGCTCCTTCACAAGCAATCCCCTGATTAGATCGCGGCCTGCATAACTAGTTGCTGGTGCCTCAGGGAATCTGAGTTGCTGTCCCACCACATTAAACAATGTAGCACGATTTCCTGAGCCTTTGAAGGGGGTTTTACCATACAGTAACTCATGCAGGAATATACCAAATGTCCACCAATCAACCGCACTACCATGGCCTTCTCCCTTAATGATTTCAGGGGCTAGGTATTCATGGGTTCCAACAAAGGACATAGACCGAGCTTGAGTGGGCTCCGCCACAAGCTCTGGAAGTGTATTGCTCAGAAATCCAGGCTCAGCTTTAGGTTTTCCAGTCTTCTTGTTTTTCTTAGGGAAGAGCCTGGGGATAAAGCAAGCAGGTTGAATGCATGCTGATGAGGGCTCAATACATGCAGGCTGGACGCAGAATGCACCCCCTGCTGCTCGCTTCGAAGGGTCAAAATCAGATGTTCTAATCAGAGTTGGTGAAACAGTGCATCTCAGGGAAAGGTCAAAGTCTGAGAGCATTATATGGCCATCATCACGGACAAGCACATTTTCAGGTTTTAAGTCCCTGTAGACAACTCCAAGCATGTGTAGATACTCTAGTGCCAACAGAACCTCCGCAGCATAGAATCTGCATACAAAGATAGGCAATGAATGAGCACGTGCCTGCCTACTTTATGTAGCAAAGAAGACTAGCTTAGGATACCAAATTGATAATGCAGTAGTATCTCATCTGCCAGACAAATACAAAACAGCACACAAGTAACAAACATGATACAATGATTTCACGCTTCCAGCAGTTAAAATACTCAATTTATACTTCATCTCATCCTGATAGATGAAGTAATTATAGAACCCAGAAAGTCCCCAAACCTCACTTTGTGAGCTCGAAAATTGGATTTCATCCCGAACTTTAGTGTCTTTAGGCAAATAACTAGATTAGTACCGAGAGGGGGTACGAACCCACTCATGCAATCAAACCATGGGCCTGACTGTTCCGACTAAATCTTTGTTGGTCGTTGGTCACCGTTAGTTATAAGGAGAAAATTGTGACAGCATGACATTGAGGTAGTTTGGCTTGACTACAATAAGTAAGCAAATACCCTTCTTTATGCATTTCGAATGCAGAGGACTCATGAGACTTAACAATTTGTTGAGCTCACTCAACAGTCTGTCTAAGTTAAAAGTTAACAAATAGTCACAAATATTTATACCAAGTCTTTATATTACTCATGGGGACTTTTTTTTGAGGAGCTATTTGATTCAGTTAAGGAATTGGGCTTACCATTACTAGCGTAAGGAACTGAGGAATATAAAGTTCAGACTTTATCAGTGTTCTCTGGCTTCACAGAAAGGTTTCTCCGATGCACTAACTACGCTTCATATTCTGATAGAAGTTCCAAGTGGGGAAAAAGGCAACATATCCAAACGAGTGTTCCAGCATTAAAATCATTGCTAGATCAAGGTAGAAATAAGTTATGAAAACTAAATGCACAAGGTATCTATAGTATGGATTAAAAAAAGGTCCAATCAAAGAATGTATACTTCTATACTATGGAATATCTAATACTCTGATATTCTGTTCAGTTTCTTATTCACATGATGTTTTTTAATGTTCATACATTCATCATTTTCTAAACACTATTTGGACTCAAAAGGCATACAACTAAGCTTCCATAGCTTAGAACTTCAAAATGATGTTCAACTTCTAGTTACTTAAAAAGTAAATCTAAAAGTATGGATTAAATATAGCCAGTGACTAACAGGTGGTGATACTTGCAATCCATACGACTGTACACTTTCATTTCCCTAAACTGGGAAATGAATCCAAATAGTATGATCATCATAGAGCAAGTCAGATTATGATTTTTCATAAAGAGACCGAGGTAATAACAAATAAAGGTGAACAACCTCAAGTGAATATGAAAATGGCCCAAAGAGAAACAGTTTCTAACTTTCAAACTAGACAGTTGAGAGAATGTTTCAGAAATAAAAATCTTACCTTGCAGCATACTCAGAGAAATGTTTTCCAGGTTGCCGTTGCCTCAGAGTGTGCAGATCACCACCTGGACAATATTCCATGACCAAACAGGAGAATCTGTCGGTCTCAAAATGTGTATATAAGGTTGGAAGGAATGGATGATCCAGGAGTTGCAATATCTCCCTCTCTGTCTGAGCCCTAGTTAACTTCTTCCTGCTTGCAAGGGATGCCTTGTCCATTACTTTCATTGCAAAATAACAACGGGTTCCACTAAGTTCTGAAAGATATACACTACCAATATCACCACAACCAAGGCGTTTAAGTAATTTAAAATGGCTCATACCCAAAATCCCATCCCTAGCTCGAATAGCAAGAATAGCTTTCCACCTAGGATCATTTCCTTTGTGGGGCTTGTTGGCACTCCCAGTAATGTTGCTCCAATTACTGTCATCACTAAGCCCACTACTATCACTTGCCCGGCTAACACTAGTTTTTGCACTCTCTAGTGACTCTCCTCTAACACTCCCTTTGGTACATTCAAAGGTCCTCCCAACACTGAGCATACCATCACTTGTCATTGCGTCACTTCTGTAAGTACTGGCACGGCTATTGACAATGCTCATAGCAGTGACAACACCAGTACTGTCAATACTACTTAGCGGACTTACATTGCCACTAGGAGGCAAAGAAGCATCCCAAACACACTCCTTCTCCTCAGAATCTGGAGGAAGGAGTGAATTATCTGTATTTTGTGATGCACGATGAACCGCAAATGGTGGAGACAATGCATCTACGTCATTGGGTTCTTCAACCAAGCCTTCTGAAGGGGAAAGAGCAGTTGGGATTGGTTTCTTTGCAGGAACATGGAGTGAAAGATCTTCGAGGAAAGGGCCTTTTATGGATAAGCTCTTCATCAAGCACCCACGTTCAGTCTGATTCTGACTAACCGGAACATAAACTGTTTTCATTAAATCTGTATCAACAGGTTCTGGAGGGTGACTAACCCCAGAGAAAGAACTAGGACCCCCTTCATCGAATAATTCTCCATGTCCCTTGAATGTAACAGCCTCAGACATAAATACTTCCTCTTCTGGAAAAGAGGCCTTTCCATTTCGTATTCTTAAAGGTATAGGTGAGTCTGAATCTTGAGATTCTCGTGAATCAGATCTTCCATCTTTTAACAAAATAGACTGCAAGTTTGACGCAATTTCTTCTCTCACAAAAGCCAAGCGCCCATTGGGTAACTGACCCCTTTCTCTTATCGGTGCAACGTCTTCTCTTCCCAAACCAGTGCGCAAATTTGACAAGTGACCTCCTGCTCTTGTTGAAGTTGTACGACTGAATGAGATCTCACCTACCATGGGAAATTTCACAGGAAACGCCTTTGACTCTGGACCCCTCTCCATGTCCAATCACCATATATCATTGCATTGCGAAATCTTCTGATCAAAACTCTGCAAAATTAAACCACACTTTAGCTTTGACTGTACTTCACATTCATGTTCACATCTTAACTGCAGGGTAGTCCACAAACAGAAGCAGGATCCATCCTACTTCAACAATATACTTTTTTTTTTTTTTTGGAGAATAACAATAGACTACTTGAATAAAAGATAATACAAAACAATAAAGAATGAAGTAATATTTTGGGCACCCAGAAGCCTATCTCCTACAAGGACAACAAACTGAAATGCCTGGTGCTGTTTTGCCTCTTAATGCGAAAGACACACAAAATTTGATCCCAAGAAAAGAGAATCAGACGTCGAATGCCAACAGAGCAAACAAATTTGGAATGTTTATTAAGAATGTAGTTGCATAGCATCATATAAATCTCTTTCCCTCAATTCTCACTAACCCTTTCCAAATTATCCATGATTGACCCAAAACCACAAAATCTTTCATAAAACCCCAATCGTTGAAGCTTCCATACATCTCACCAGATCATATAAAACCAAGAATCAGTCCAACAACTACAAAAACAGAAAAATGGTAACCAAAAAAAGGCAAAACCCACAAGCTCAACAAAGCCTTCATTTCCAAGCAACTCTCTCCCATAAAACCCAGCATTTCTCCCCACACAAAAAATCAAGACAATACCAAAATTCACACACACGGAGACCAGACTAAGATCCCCAAAACCCAGCCCCAACTCCCAAAACGGCCAAAACAAAAAAGAAAATCACAGCAAAAAAAAAAAAAAACACAATGGAAGAGAAAATCCAGAACCACAGAAACGCACCGCAGCAAAACGAACTCGCAAAAACGACGCCGTACAGCTGCCGGCTTCCAATTTAGGGTTTCTCTCCCTCTTTTTATCTCTCTCAGCCTCTCTCTCCCTACTCTACACTGTCCTCTTTTTCCCAAACAAACAAAAAAAATATTAAAACGAAATGTTGACGGGGGTTAAGGTGCAAATTCCAGAAAAGCTCTCTTCTCTCTCGCTCTAGCTTTTCTCTCTCTAGAAGTCTGGTCTCTCTCTCTCTCTCTCTGAGAGAATTGAATTGAATTGAGAGAGAAGGAGAAGAAGGAAAGGATAGGAGAGAGCAGAAAAAAAGGTCGATTATGGTGATTTCTTTGTAAATAGGCAGCTTTTGCTTTTTTGTATGGGCTGCGCACTTTAGCTGGAGAGAGACTGAGGGTGGACCCCGGGGGGGCCGTAGGACCCGCGCGTGTTCCTTCTTTCCACTACACTTCTTCTTTTTTCAAAGACAGCGACGCGCTCTCTCGTCTTGCGCCCCTCTTCAATGTGACCGGAGGCCGAGTCATGAGACCAGTCAGAAAAGCGGCATCACCAGACGCGGGGATCAGCGCGTGCGGTGTTGGGGTTTGGTATTTTTGGGGATTTGGGGGGTTTTTATTTTACATTTTTCTTGGCTTGATGAATTTTTTGGTTTCTGGATTTTTTTTGTTTTTGTTTTTTTTCATCATAGAGAAGTTGAAGGATCAAGAAGCTAAGTAGGTTTTTATCATGTATAATTTTTCAGAAATAGAAATGCATAAATTGATATTCATCATATTCTTATATCTAATGAGTGCATAACCTATCACTAATGGTAAGAATTGTGAAGGTGCAACTAAGAAAAATTAGACTTGCCTTATACTTTAGAGAGAGTGATGGAAAATGAGGACATGATGGACTGATATCATATATCCTTAGACTGATTCAATGTGTATGGACAGAAGCAATTGATGTTACAATCAACTGTTTGATTGATTGATATATAGGGAGGGAAATTAAAGGTGCTATAATTTTTTTTTTTTTTCAAAGATTCCCTATTTTTATTTGATATTGCTTTTGAATTAGGTTGTTAACTTCTACTCCCGCGCGCCAAAAAGAGCTTTTGTTGTTAGATTCGAAAATTTGTGGTTGATGAGTTTTGCTTTATTTAAAGTTTTTAATCAATCTCTTTCACTCAATGACATTGATCAAGAACATATGTCGTTACTGAATCTTAGATTTAATTTTAACTAAGGGTGAGTGATCAGCCATAAGTTTCTTATTCACTTAGTTTTACCAGGTGAACAAACATGTATTTCATTTTTTTTTGTTTAACTACAGTATCATTTTGGAGAGAATATTCAATGCACGTGTTTTTTTTATTTAACTACAATATCATTTTGGAGAGAATATTGAATGCTTCGACATGCATTGCAACAACGGAAATGGATAGCTGAATAACATCAAATATATTTTTTTGTTATTAAAAAAATTGTTTATAAATATCAATGGTTGAAATCTGCTGGATATACTAGTTCACTTGCACAGCCGGTGCATAGAAAATTTTCCATCAATTTGAGTAATTTTTCTTATTAATTAATGTTTGTATTAAGAGGTTTAGATAATGAGAGCATTTATTTGTAGGGTTCGTCTATAGTACTATCAAAGTATCAATGTGCCAATACATTAAGTAAATTATTTTAATCAGAGGTAAACTAGCTCTATGCATTGGTAGACTAGTTTGGCACTCCATGCATTTATTTTATTTCTTCTGTTTTAGCTTTCTAGAATTGATGAAAATCATAGATTTTTTTATTCTATGTTTTCCAATTTCACCAGCATTGAGTACCTTGGCTTTTGGTTAACATCTAGCTAGGGATTAGGGTGCCGGATATGTTTCAATATTAGAAGGTTGCTTGAACAAGTGAGCTTAAAGGTGTTTATATAGTGAGCAGTGTTTATCAGATTTAGTATTTATCTGTTCCTCATATATAAATCGAGTATGAAAAACAGCGTCGTTTTGACTTTATTGTTTAATGGATATTTTTTAATTCTTAGAAAAAAATGTAGCGAATTTCACTAAATATTAACTTTCTCTTTTATAGAAAGACATAATGTTAAAAAAAAAATTTGGGCAAAAGTATTAATGATTTTTTTTTTTTTTGAAAGGGAATATGATACTTGGAGATTCCGTTTTAGTAGTCAGTCAATCTAAACACATCGAGAAGGACGCTT
Organism: Rosa chinensis; assembly: GCF_002994745.2. NCBI lineage: Eukaryota > Viridiplantae > Streptophyta > Magnoliopsida > Rosales > Rosaceae > Rosa > Rosa chinensis. Next base: position 40,618,405 of record NC_037088.1, read on the forward strand.
CAGCCAATTGAACAACCACTTTATGAGAGAGTCAAAAGAAAAAAAAAACCCAAGTCACATGCACCAAAATTTTAAAAAGAACAACACAAAAAGAATTAGAATGTGGCGCGTGATCCAAATCCAAACAAGAGAACAAAACTCAAAACTAATCAGCAACGTTGTTACCCAATTCACCTTTGCAGCTTGTCTTCAGGCTTTAATAAAACCTAAAGCTTCTCTCACACCAACAACGGTCAAGCTGAGTCATCGAAGTGATCGAACACAAAAACAAAACGGTCAAGCTGAATCTGCAGACTGAAGAAAACGACGAATCGTCATCGGCGTGCAGCTATATATTCATATATGGCGCCAAAACGATAACACTGGAGGCTCTGGACTCTGGACTCTGGAGCTGAATTATTCAATAATTGACAAAAAAGGCGTCGAGAACGGTTTCGGGGTTACGACCACTTACTGGAGAAGAATACAATACGAATGTGAAAACTGATACCAGTGCTTGGTCGATCGGAGAGACCCATCAGTGACTGCAATGACTGCTCTCCTGGACTGTCTCTTGTTACCTATCGTCCACGGCCTCCATTTGTTTTGCGTTTATTTTTATTCACCGCTTGTGTTTTAGATTAGTTACCGCAAATTTTGTGAGTTTTTCTCGCATCTTCTTTTAGTCTCTTTCGGACAATTTATCAAACTCGTAATTTTAGTCTCGTTGCATGTCTATACTGTAGCCTCTTTGAGAGATTTTAAGATTATCTTGTCCACACTCGTTTAAAGAAATCAACCAAACAAAACTTCGCCATTTGGGTTTCGTTTAGGTACATTAATCAATGTATCATGAAATATTAAGTAAACTAATTTAATACAATGGTAGGAAGAATTTAGTATAGTATGAGACAACTTTATAGTGCAGAGTTGGTCTACACTACATAAAACCTTTACCACTCTCTGAAGTTAATATATTGATATGGTAATGTATTTTTTTCCCTTCTTGTTAAGGACTAAACATGAAAGTGAAGAGTGAGTGTGATTGTCTTCCTATATATAGTATTGTACAAAATCTAAAAGTATCTTTACTCGATCTTATAAACTTCTATAGTCCATGTACACACACACACACACAAGATCCGGAACTAACGTATCTTCTAACATTTTTTCTGAATTTGTACAATTTTTCCTTGGTCCAAAATTCTTTGTCGAATCTGTTGAACCTACGCCATTACAAATGTCTTATAAGTCACAGTCCATCATGTTTATAATGTCCAACATATTGGATCCACCATCATTGATTTGTCACATCCATGGAGCATTGAAGGCTTTCATTTCTCTGGTTTCAAACTTTCAACTGAAAACAACAGTTCACACACGCCTGGAGAGATACTTCTGTCCACAAGAGTTTTCCATTTTCTGTCCATAGGCTTATTAGGAATATGGAGCTGCTTAATCTGAAAGGATTATGATGATTTGTCACTGAAGAAAAGGATCAAATTCATCATAACTACGCAAGACATAGAAGTGTGGCAACACTGTGATCAACTTCAATATTCAACACCCAGCTGGGCTACAAACTTTTAATAAAGGTCGACCACATGTTGAGAAATTAGGTTACCGAGTCACATTCGTTGATGTATGACTGATTGACTCCCTCTTCAATTTCTTTTTGTATGTTGAATCCAGCCTCAATTCTATGTGATATGCAAGAGTGATTGAAGGGATCATTTCATTGCCGAATGTAATAGCGTGGATAAAAACTTAATAGAGCAGTAAAATGATCATTTCATAATGACATAACGTACGTATATGTATAATCAAATACTTCCTAAAATACGTACTATTGGAAACAAGACTCAAGATATTATAAGATACTACATAGAAAATTGTATAAGAGAAAATATGAATATATGGATGATGTTGATCATGATTGGGCAAGTTGTCATGTGATTCACTGATCCCATAAAGCTTAAACATAGTGATCAAAATGATTAGCTCAATATTAAACTACTCAAATGCTAAAATTTCATACAAACACTAACCCAAAAAGAAGTGCTTTGTAATCTCCTGTGGGGCTTGCATTTGGTCCCTTGCTTTTTGAAAAGTTGGCAATTAGAGGTTTGAAAGTGTGGTTTTGGGCATTGGAATTAGGAAAAGGAGGATGAAGGCATTCAAAGTGCGTTTCTTTCATGATTCCATTCTCACTATCTTAAGTGCCTTTGGTCCACCGAAGACTTCTTTAACTAGAGTGTTCTCAGTTACATTGCCTTTGAATCCTGCACTAAACCAGGAGCATAGCTACCTTTTTGTTATTCTCTACTAGAACAGAGAGAGGATTAGGATCTGAATAACACATATTCAACATTTCAACTACAAAGATTCTAGAGAATTTTATGAGTTTTACTCAAAGTGTAGAATCCTTTTTAAGCGTTGAATATGAAGTTTCTATTCCTTGATCGATGTTCAATAATGTTGTTCACTAGGTACAAAGATTTGATTTCAATAAGAGCATTCCTTTCTCTTTCAATTTTTCATTCAATAATTGGAGTGAAAACTTAAGTTGTGGGAGCAGTACAGTACTTCAACTGTTAGAATAAGGCTCTCATAACGCTTTTTTATTTATTTATTCTATAGACGAAGCAATCTCATAAATTAATTATAAGAATTGTTCAAAAAGAAATATGTTTAAAGCCTAAATGATTGACACATATTAATATATTTCAAAGCCAATCCAATGTTACATGTTCGTGGAGAAGTAACTCTCTAAGGTTTGCAATTTTCTCCAAGTTTAGCTCTCTATCATTCATTCTATTGAAAATTATCTTATATACGTAACCATCACCTCATTTTAGACTCCCATGAGTGTAATACGGGAATCCCAAAATAAAAATGCAGTCTCATTTCCACACAACTTGAGACTACGGAATAGTTTTTCTTTTTTCTTTTTTATGTTACTGCGATTATGTGAAAAAGATAAAAAAAATAGTGTTCATGGTTTCCAAAGGTGAAAAGTTATATGCGTAAAGTTGAAATTGCCTTCTTGTTCATGGGAATAAAATCTAATTTTCTTAAAATAATTACAGCTCTTTCTTTTAGCTATAGGCTCCTTTAGACTTTTGGTCCATTCTAGCTAGGCTTCCAAGTTTTAACCTAGGTTGTACTTAAAAAAGCAAAGGCCAGACCTACGAAGAATGAAACAAAGAAAAGCAAAGCCCAGCTATTCAGTAGAGCCGAACCAGGATCCGACACCTTGTTCAAGATCATAAGATCGAATATTCCATCCATGGTGGAATATCATCCATTCTAATCCAGACAAAACGGGTCAAGTCCCACTGTACAAGTAACCCCCAGCAGCAATGGCCGTCACGTGATCCGCACATGATTTCATCCCCTTTCCTTCCCCTTCAATTTCTGCACCATTTCTGGCCTTGTGCACGAGTAAGATCACTTCCTAAGATTTTCTTTCACATGATGAAGAAGGCAGATGCATATCAACATGTTCTACATGCACAGCTTCAGTTACAAATGGTAACTATTCAAGGAGTTACCATAAACTCTTCACTGAATAAATTGCAGAAACCAGACCAAAGAAGAATGAGAAAGAATGAAGAGGAACAGATGGATAGTCCTAGTTACATTACCCTCCCTCATTCTACCCCTCTTGCTATTCATCATCTTCTTCAATGTCCAGTACTTTCTAAAGCCTCCACCACCAAATCCTTCCTCCAAATTATCCACCATGTACCCTAATCAAACCCAATTCAGCCTCATGATCGGGATCCTAACCCGGGCCGACAACTACGACCGCCGCCACTTCCTCCGCCTCATCTACGGCATCCAGTCATCTCCTCTCGCCACCATCCACGTCAAGTTCGTCTTCTGCAGCCTCACAAAACCCGAGCAGCGTGTCCTAATCGCCCTCGAAATGCTTCGTTTTGATGACATCCTCATTCTCAACTGCACTGAGAACATGAACAGCGGCAAAACCTACACGTACTTCTCCTCGCTCGCCCAACTCCTCCCTCGAAAATACGACTACGTAATGAAGGCAGACGACGACGTTTTCATCCGGCTCGAGCCGCTTGCCTTGTCGCTCAAGGCACTGCCTAGGGTGGATTTGTACTATGGATTTGTTATCCCTTGTGCTAGCATGAATCCCTTTGTGGAGTACATGTCCGGGATGGGGTTTTTGTTGTCGTGGGATTTGGTGGAGTGGATTGGAAGCTCTGAAATTCCCAAGGAGAGTGTGTTTGGTCCCGAGGACAAGTTGGTCGGAAAATGGTTGAAGATGGGAAACAAGGCGAAGAACAGGTTCAGTAATAAGCCGGCCATGTATGATTATCCGGGAACAAATGGGAGGTGCTCGCATGAGCTTATACCGGAGACGGTGGCTGTTCATAGGCTCAAGAGGTGGGATCAGTGGTTGCGTGTGCTTGAATATTTCAATGTAACCAAGGGATTAAATCTCTAGTTTTTAAAACCATTCATGTGATGTGAACTAATGTTTAAGTAGTTTGTAAATTCAATTGTATCACAACCATCCGGTGTAGCTCATAAAAAAAATTCAAAGGTTGAGAATTTCCGGGTTCGAATCCCGGCACTGGAATTCTTTTTATTTTAACTATTGCTTGGGCCTTAGGCATTGACCGAAAATTACAAAAACATTCATGTAATGTGGACTTATGTAAATAATTTGTAAATCCAATTGTATCACAACCATCCGGTGTAGCTCATAAAAAATTCAAAGGTTGAGAATTTCCGGGTTCGAATCCCGGCATCGGAACTCTTTTTTATTTCAACTATTGCTTGGACCTTGGGCATTGACCGAAAATTACAACTATCCAAAAAAAAATTTATGTGGATTAATGTTTAAGTAGATTGTAAATTCAATTATATCACAACCATCTGGTTTAGCTCATAAAAAATTCAAAGGTTGAGAATTTCCCGGTTCGATTCCTTGCACTGGAATTCCTTTTTTTTTTTTCCCAACTATTACTTGGGCCTTGGGCATTGATCGAAAATTACAAACTATTCAAAAAAAAAAAAAACCACTTATGTGATGTGGACTTATGTTTAAGTAGTTTGTAAATCCAATTATATCACAACTATCCAGTGTAGCTCATAAAAATTCAAAGGTTGAGAATTTCCGGGTTCAAATCCCGGCACTGGAATTATTTTTTGTTTCACCTATTGCTTGAGCTTTGGGCACTGACCAAAAATTATTCGGGCCAGGTTTGGCTCAAATTAACCAATTCCTTGGGCCTTTGGCATTGACTCAAAATTTATTCGTGCTGCTTTGCTCAAATTAACCAATTTTAAAACTCATGTCATTTGCGAGATTAGCTTTAACACATATTTTAAGCAAGCTGTGACTTGTTGGTTATTTGAAATATCTTAACATTGTGTTGGGCTTTGGGCAATGACAAAAAATTATTCGGGCCAGGTTTGATTTAAGTTACCTCTTCTTTTGATGACATATATTGTCATATTACTCCCTTTGGATTTATTCAATTGCTTGGGTCTTCGGCATTGACTGAAAATTTATTTTGTGCCGAGCTTCACTCAAATTAATCAATTTTAAAACTCATGGCCTTTGCGAGATTAGTTTTAACACATTTTAGGTGGAGTAGTGAAAAATTATACAAAAAATTAATACCAAAGGATGTGGCATCCTATGTGGCATATGTCCAATCATCACCCTCAATTAAATAATTTGCAGCATATTATCTATCTAATAATATTCATTTCAATAAAAGAACATTAAAGTAACTTCCTTATCTAAAAGGAAGACGTGATGATCAAACAAAGCACTCTATAACCCTGTAAATTTAACAGTTCACAGATGTATAGAAAGAGGTGGGTGATTATATATAGATACCTAGCCTTGAAAAATTAAACATTTTTTTTTTAGAAGAGAAAAAAAAATTAAACATAACTGAAACAAGTCATGTGACCTAACTAAGATGTTGCTCATCTTTAGATATTAAAAGCATCGACCTTCGATTCTTTAACTTTTGATTAAGGCACTTGAGGAAGGGTGCGGAAGATGCCGATGTAGCAAAGATTCTTGGCTTTCGATTGGAGGCCGGAGTAATAGTCAAGTGCCTTTACATGATTTGCCCTTCTTTGACAGTTTTATAGGATTCTTGTCTATAATTTTGTCCTCGTCTTTGCTTGTATTCATGATTTCATGGCTATAGGTATGGCGGGTCATCTTCACTGGGAAGGACTCTGGAGATGTTCTAGTAAAATAAAAACTTTAATTGTTGATTTTTATTTTAAATGAAAAGAATAAAATAGGAAGACATGCCGGAAATTATTAGGATTAAGATGACGATGTGGCACATGCCACCTCATTTGGTATAGGTTTTTTGTATAATATTTTGGGATCTTAAACATTTTCTTTTTAGGTGAGCTGTGACTTGTTGGTTATTTGAAATATTTTAACATTGTGTTGGGCTTTGGGCACTGACAACAAATTATTCGGGCTAGGTTTGGCTACCCAATTTTAAAACTCTTTTTTTTTTTTTAATAAACTTAAAACTCTTCTTTTGATGACATATATTGTCATATTACTCCCTTTGGATTTATTCAATTGCTTGGGCCTTCGGCATTGACCCAAAATTTATTCGTGCAAAGCTTTGCTCAAATTAATCAATTTTAAAACTCATGTCCTTTAATTTGCGAGATTAGCTTTAACACATATTTTAGGCGAGCAATGACTTGTTGGTTATTTGAAATATTTTAACATTGTGGAGGTTATAAGTTCAAATCTCATTAACATTATATACAGTAATCGGTGGTGAGGTGAAGAGAAAAATTAATATATTGAAATACACACACACATGAGAATATAGTATTTGAGTTATATTCACCTACTCAATAACTTTATTACACAATTGTATCTGAGTTATGTTCATCTACTCAATAAATTTGTTGAAACGTACATGAGAATACAGTATTTGAGTTCTGTTCACCTACTCAATAAGTTTATTACTCAATTATATGTGAGTTCTGTCTACCTACTCAATAAATTGTATTTGATAATAAGCTTATCAGTCAATTGTGTGCTCATCTACTTTGGATTACAATACCTGACTGCTCGGTTGTGCTCCTACCTTTAGATTTAAATCTCAATATCTGAGTTTTATTCACTAACTCATTTGCATCTAATGCTAGTTGATTACAACTAAGATATTTAAGCCTGAGATCAACCATATAAGCGAACAAAAACGTTTTAGAATCAATTGCTTGGGCCTTGGCATTAACCCAAAAGTAATCAGGCCACCCTTAGGCCCAAAACCTACCCACTTTCAAAGCCCATATCCTTTCCATCATTCGTGGAATGCTCCGCACACCGAACCGATTCCGTCGGGCGTCGACAAAGCAAAACAAACTGATTCCGTCGGGGGTCGACAAAGCAAAACAAAAAAGCAGACCTCCCCGATAACAATACACCGCCACGTGTCCCGAAGGTCAACGTCACCCCGAAACTGACTTCCCTGACTCCCAACTCGACTCTTCTTTCCCTCCCATTTAACACTGACGTAGACTCCGCACATAACTCCACCACCAAACCCCAACCGACGCTCCTTCCTTTTCCTCTCTCCCCTCCTCCTTTCGCTTTCGGACTCCCCCGACTCGACCCGACCCGCAATGGCCGTGGCCTCCGCCTCCCCCGACAGGATCCCAGTCACGCCCCAGCAGCAGCAGCAGCAGCACCCCGTCATCGAGCCCTCGCCGTCAAGATTCTCCACCGACTCCGACGCCGCCTCGTCCTCACCGCTCGTCTCCTGCTCCGCCGACACACCTGATCGCACCGATCCTTCCTTTGCTTCTCCCAACGCCGATCAGGTCCTCCCAATCTTCTTCTTCTTCTTCTTAATTCACTTTGTGCTTATTAGTGCTCTTGTTTTGTAAACTTCGTATTTGTAATTTGTGCTATCCCTGTTTGGAAATGTGTGCTTTCCAATCCAATTGGATTTTTATTGCTTTGTTTGACGTTGCATTCTAATTTAGTAAGAAGAGATTAGCTTAATTCTAGTGAATTCAGCACTTGCTGGAGAAGCGATTTTTAGTAAGCATTTTTTTGTTTGGTTAAAGTGCTTATGTGTTTGATTGCTCTGCTTTAATTTTACAGTCTGCTGCAAGATTGAAGAGTGAAGAGTATCGGCAGTTGTTTCGGCTTCCAGCTGAAGAAGTGAGTCAAAGAAATTTTTACTTTTAGTGCTTCCGTTTTCGATGAAGTAGATGGAGGAATATGCCTTTACATCTTTATCCAAATTGGTTTAATTGTTGAGTTTTCAGCTCATTTGGCAAATTATCATGAAGAAAATTTAATTGATGAATACTTTCATAGAGCAACTTATGGGTAGGAAGCCACAATATGAAATAGATTGGGAGTAATGTTTGGGCTGTTAAATGTTGGAGTGGTTGATGATAGAGGAGTTCAGATATCTGGTTGTCTTTGGATATCTTCACTTTATAGTTAAGGGCTAATTTATAATTGAAAGGAGTCATAGTGCTAATTCCATTATCATACCTGATTGTCTTTGGATTCTTTCTTGTGAGGAAAGAAAAGCTTGATAATCACAAGCAATATACACAAATTTGTAGGCTTTTAAACCATTTGTATGTCAAGTGGTTCTGTACAGATCTGTTGGCTTTCGGAACACACATACTTATATGTGTAGAGGAACAAGCCCTTACAATAGTACATAATGTACCCAACACATATTGATTCTAATATATCTAAATTTCTAATCCTGGAGGTTTTAGTGTGCTTATTAGTAAAAAGAAGTTGGGTTCTTCTTCTCTTTCTGTCTCACACGCCATCACACACGCACTGAGACAGCTACTTATAGAGTTGAGTATTACTTGCGTGCTATTGGAATATATTTTTGACATAATTTTCTCTCTCTCTTTTTTTTTACTACAGGCCCTCATCGAAGATTTCAATTGTGCATTCCAGGAGAATATACTTATTCAGGTGAATTTAATATATCTATAGGCTATTATTCTGAATTTAAGTTGTATGTCAGGAGTTGCAGTATCTATTCTTGTTAGTTATATCAGATGTGTTGCTTTGCCTTTTTTTTTTGCTTCAGCATTCTTTAAATTTTAGTCTGTTTGGTCGAAAGTTCAATTTTATATTTTCTCTTTAACTCTTGATTGAATTGGCATCAATGCTTCTAACTTATTATATGTCTCTTGTAGGGTCATATGTACCTGTTTGTTCATTATATTTGCTTTTACTCAAATATATTTGGATATGAGACAAAGGTATGATGTTTAGCTTATGTACAACCTCTATCAGATTAAATTTTGCAATTATTGTATTGAATAGTACAATTGTTCATTCACTCATACATGAGAGTAACCGAATATGCTATAACACAAAAGAAACCTTGATGTTAACCAACTACCTACCTAAAGTAAAATGAATACAGAAACTTACTTGCTCAGTGCTTTATAGTGAATATTTTGAAGAATCAGTGGGTTTTCTTAATTTCTCTGCTTTCTGTTGATGAGAAAGATAAAATATTAGTCTTTCCTTCCTTCTTTTCATCATTGTTGTTTATCTCCAATTAATTAAATAATAGATATAGGTGTTAAAAAGGTTCATAAAGAGCAGAACGATTCATAATGATACTAATTTAAGAACCTTTGGCACTCTTTGATATTAGACAGTCAATTTGTTATACATAGCAAAATATTTGGTCGAGGAAAGGAAATTTTTTATGGATCATGCCAGCTTGAAATTGAATCATAAAGCCACATGGAATTGATATTGTATGTTTTGATTTTTTAAGAAACAATTCTTGGATCACACTATTGATGAAACAATAAAAGTGGATAGGTGGTTTTTTTAGGGCAACTTTGTTCTCAAGACATTTCCTGAGGGATTTAGTCTAGGAGTTCCTGGCTTATGCCTGGAAATGAATACACCCGTTTCCCATGGATCCAGACAGTTACATAAATTGTTTTAGGAGCTTCAAATCTGATTCACTTTTTATGCCCAGTAGTTGCTATATATTTTATGATTTGACATTTGGTTCTGGACTTGGAAGAAATATTATCATGTACTAACTAGTAAATTCTACTTCAGAAAATAATCCCATTCCAGGAAGTCACATGCGTAAAAAGGGCGAAGACAGCAGGGATCTTTCCTAATGCAATAGAAATTTTTGTTGGAGACAAGAAGGTAGTGCTAAATCAGAAGTTTATATCCCTTTATACTTTATACTGGGTGATATCATGTAAACCCTGGCCTAAACCTTTATTGATGTCATTTCAGTATCAGCTTCCATGTCTTACATCACTTGTTGATTTGGCAGTACTTCTTTGCGTCCTTTCTGTCCCGTGATGAAGCTTACAGAATCATAAATGATGGTTGGGCGCCATATGTTGATGGTGCCAAAGTGACTACAGAACAACAGGTAGTGGTGATAAATGTAGTTTTATTTTAATGTATTCGTTCAAGCAACTGCTCTAGTGAATGATGTCATACTGTAACGAACAACAGGTAGTGGTTACTTTTTTCTTTTTCTTGAATTACTGTGATGAATGATTGCATGTTTATAATTGCATCAACTTACCTCATATGGTGCATGAAGGAAAACATGATACGAGTTTGATGCAAAGGACTGTACCCCAGTTGTGCCTGTATGTAAACCCTTCTTCCTTCTCCCTCTTATATGCATGTTTCCTTTTTCAGGAATCAATCACTGAGACTAAAAACCAAGAGAATGGAGTTGTAATTGAAAAAGTGGAGAGCTCCAATTGCTTAGTTAATGAATTGGATTCTACTGAAAGGTACTTCAGTATCATTAGCGTTTTGCGCTGATATCTGATTTTCTGTCACTCGACTCATCAATGTTTGTTGCATGTATGTGGGTCAGGAACACTGATACTCAAATTTCAAAGGATTCTGAGCTCCCACCCAAAGTCGAAGACGATTCTGTGTTGACATCGCTTCCAGAGCCCAAAGGTGTTATCGAAGAGGATATAGAACCAGTTCTGAATGGTGAACCTTCATCTTCAAGAGATACCTTGATATGGAAGGAAGAAGATTCTGATGCCCCAGACGGTACGTTTAGTCTGTAGTCTGGGATCATTGCTGATGTTGCTTCATTTGTCAAAGATGAGTTTGCATTTATCTTGGGGATCATTCATTTTTGGGTTGTGCTATGTGTCACTTGAGTGTAGATTGGCTAACACAAGGTCGGGGTTAGTTAACTAGATTTTATGCATGCATCACTTCCATAAGTATGAAAATTTGCAGTCTTTAGACGATGGTGTGTATATGAACACTTGATCAGTGCATGTATTTTAGATCGACACAATTGTTCATGCACAAGTTACTAGGATTTTAGTGGTAAAAAGGTAGGGGGATGAAGCTGGTCATGGGTTCAAGTTTTGCTAAATTGTGTGCATAGCATCGTACTGCATCTTTGGTAATTTAATAAATGCTCACTGATATTGTATTCAATATTTCTAGTTTATGTTATATAAATGTGAAATAAGCTGGTTATATGTGACATGCAGTTCCAGAATTTTATACAAAGGTTGCGGAGTCGCAGTTTCCGGTATTTCCTTTTCTTGTCTGAAATTAACTTGTATTATATTTATAATTTTTTTAAATTCATTGTATTTGCTGTGGGAAGTACATTCTTCTGCCTTGAAGTTTGACCTGATTATCCAACTGTTGATCTTTTAACCTTTAGCTTTTAGTGGGTACACAACATTTAACCTATTGGCCACTGTGGTAGCAGAATCCTTGCATCAACATCGTGCTTTAACTATTTTACCCTGAAAAGGAAAATGTTTTGACTTGGATTTCCAGTTTTACCATAAAAGCTTCTGTTGTTCTTGAGCACCATTTTCGAGTCCATCACTTGAAAATTTAGATCATATTTGGGTAAGGAAGGACAGTGACAAATCAGGTGTACCCACTCTACCAAACACCATGTCACTTGAAAATTTAGATCATATTTGGGTAAGGAAGGACAGTAACAAATCAGGTGTAACTTTAAACTCAACCAAACACCATATCATCACCCAAAAAAAACAAATTTATACAAAAAAGGTGATGAGAATGAAGTGAGTCATTGGAAAAAAAAATTGTTTAACTGCTCGAGGCATAAGGGTACATCACATATTTATCTAGGAGAGTCAGATTGACATGTGCAAGGGTAAATGTGTAAATTCTGAATCTAGAGGAGAGGTTTCTTTAATTAGAACAAAGGTTGAGGGAGGGCAATATATTTCAATCATTTGTAGTCTGTGACGTGTTTTTTCTTTCACTAACAATTCCACTTGTGAAAAGTATTTTGTATTTATGCTTATCTTTTGACATGCAGATAAAGGTTGAAGATTTCTTTAGTTTCTTTTACTCAGATGATGTGTTCATTGAATCATTCCATAACAGTTGTGGAGATAAAGGTTAATGTTTTGAACTTGATGAATTTCTTTTATTTAACTAGCACTCTTTCAAGATTCGTGGTGGCTACTTTTTGTAAGCTAATGGATGGAAGCTATTCTAATTCTTTTCTGTATTTTCTGCTTTTTGCTTATGTGATCCTTTTCAGAGTTCAGCTGCACTTCATGGAAGCCTCATGAAAAGTTTGGACATACCCGCGATGTTTCATTTCAGCATCCAATTAAAATCTACTTTGGTATGGTTGCATATCATGCTATATTTAAATTTCTTGGTGGATTATGTTTTATATTTCTGTTCGTTTTGGTATGAAAAATAATGTTTGTGTTGTCATAAAGGTGCAAAATTTGGTAGCTGTAAGGAGCTCCAGAAATTTCGAGTACACAGAAACAGGTTGATATGATGTTGTTTACTATATCATTTAAAATGTTTAAAGTGAAGTAATGAACTGGGCACCATGTCAATTTGGAATATCCAGAATTGATTTTGGCTGAGCCAGATTGCCTGCATGTTTTATGCTGAATTGGATTGTGATCTGTCTACTTTGCTTTTCTTTTTTTGTTCATTATCTTTTTTTGTTTTTCTCCCCTTAATCTACTAAGCATAGCAGCTTGTATAAAATAACATTACTTCATAGTTCAAATATTGCTCTAAAGGGTTTCTGTAATTTTTGTGGCACTTGTGACTTTTTACAGTCATTTAGTTATTGAGACATCACAAGAGATCAACGATGTGCCTTATGGAGATTATTTCCGGGTTGAGGTGATCCATTTTCTTCCACTTTATTTTTTAATGATGTTAACTTCCCTTTAAAATTTTTGCTATACTAGGTCTTTAAAAGTTATCTTAATAATTTATTGATTGTGATATTAAACATTTAGCTTTTGTAGATTTGGATAAAATAGAAATCATATATTTGTCAAACGTTTATTTGCACAATAACTGTAAATTACCTTTTGTTTTTATGTCTCTAATATTAGGGGCTTTGGAAGGTGGTGAGAGATACTGATGGATCAAAGGAATGCTGCAATTTGAAGATTTACTTGAATGTGGCATTTTCAAAAAGAACTGTTTGGAAAGGTGTTCTCTTGACCTCTTGTGCTTGCTTTTGAGTTATTGTTTATATTAGTCGACATGAAGCATGACATAAGGAATGACATTGATGAGAAGAACATAAGAAACATAAAAAATCCCAAAAAAGTATAACATAACCTGTCAAATGCAGTCAATGCACATATTCAAAATCCAATTTTATTAACTTATAGAGTAGTTGGATGTTGTACAAATAAAATATATGTTATGCCATGAATTTTAAGTTATACAATCTCTAGGTAAATGAAAGAGAAAATAATATAGAAAAAATAAAAGTTTATTAAGGTTATAAAGATATCTGATTGTGTGGGGAAGCAGAATTAAAATCTGTGAGATTATTCCGGTTCATGAGTAAGTTCTGATTCTTAAGAAAAATGATATGCAAGTTTAGTAGGTTTAACTTTCATTCATGAGTAAGTTTACAGAAGTCCTGATTACATATTAAGATGGAAAATGTAGTTTAGTAAGTTCTGATTATTCCGATTCATGAGTTCCTTGGGTTCACTAAGAAGTGGAATTAACATGTAAATCAACCCCACTTAAAAATCCTTGATCCAGATTAGAGCAATTGTGGATATTTCCCAACGGCAGTCCTTCCCTTCCCATTGCTTATGTCTCTGTATCATGAGTTCCCCCTTCCTGACCGCTAAACATGCCCGGAATATAAGACACCAGAAATGAATACCAATTAAAATCTACCAATACTATTTGAAGCTATTTATAGACTTCTGAGTTGAGCTTTCCCTAAATGTACGTGCCCATGAGCTTGAGTGGGGACCTTTAAGCTGTAGGTTTCCTTGAAGTTGCTGTATGAAGAATCCAAAGATGACTTTGATGGGCTAAATAGTACATAAGAGTTGGGGAGGGTTGGTTAATTTTTGTCAATCAGGACAGTCGAGATTCTTGTTTCTTATGTTTCTATGGTTAACCATGGTCATCGTATAATTTAAATGTTATTTTACCGAGTGTTACAGGTTAATAATTAGAGTCACTCATAAATGAATCTATGTTGTTATGTACATCTTTATGGGGTGTCATTTTATTTATATTAAATAGATATAGTTTTACAATGTAAATAACCTGTATAGAAAACTGTTGGCATGATGTAAAGCATGCATGTGTGTTAGCTAAACAGTCTTGACCTTGTCAGTTTAAGAAATTTAAGCTTGATCTGATGGGAAGTCCTGTATGTGGTCACAGGAAAGATAGTGCAGTCTACCTTGGAAGAATGTCGAGAGGTTTTTGCTACCTGGATAAACATGGTATCATCAATTCCTTTATTGAGTGATTTGTTGATGCAACCATGTTGAATTTGGTGTTTGTCATATTGTTAGTATTGACCTAAGAGTGTGTACGCGTGCAATGTCCTTTTCAGGCACATGAATTGTTGAAGACAAAGAACCTTGAGAAACAAGCAGGTTAGACTATTGTACATATACATAATTGAATGGTTTTCTCTATGATATCTGATTCCTTGGTATTGCAGATGATAATATAATCAATTCAATTGGTAGTGCAATTGTTTTCAGTTTACTTACTGGTTGGTTTATGACACTATTTTTATAAAGCAGAGAGTATTCACACGGTTAGCATGGTTCAGAAATGTGAAGTTCATCCTACAGAGGAAGCAGAGACGGTTCAGTCTTCTGAAAAGTTTTACGAGCCTAGTGATAGGATACAACAGATATCTGCATCCATAAACCCTAAGCACAAAGTTAGCAGTCTATTTCAAGAAAGTCCGAGTGATACTTACGCTCTTACCTCATGGTTGAGAGATTATATGATGAAATTTGGTTCATCCTTGAGGAATCAAAGCCATCTTCCATTGATCATAGTTATCATTGTTGCCGTGGTTTTCATAATGCAGGTATTTACTCCCTTTAACATATTATGTAATATCGATTCACATATTGGAATTTGCAATTACATGCCAAATGATGAGTTACCAAGATCATGTTTTTCATTGGAATTTCTGTTGTAGTCCCTAGGGAAATGCTGTTTATAGTCGTACAAATTTTGAAATTCTGTAAGTGAATTAGACGGACGTAGATTTCCAACTTGGGAAATATTATTTTGTTTGTTTTTAAATGGAGTGGTGTTGAGGCTCTATTTCTGAAGAAAAGCTGGGGGTTTCAATCTTGTGGTTTCCTCTAAATGTTTTTTGTCTTCTTTGATGTAGTTGAGCATACTTGCACTACTAGCTAGACCCCAACACATCCATGTGCACTCTCCTGTGGACTATACAAGTGTCGTGGGCAGTGGTGTTGGTGGGAGATCTTCTGAAGTTATTACTTGGCTGGAGAAGCGAGTTCACAACCTTAAAGACGAGATGAACTTGGTTGAAGCTCGGCTTGAGAGCATGCGACATGAACATGCTCTCCTAAAAGCTCAACTTGAAGATTTCAAGCATCTTATTAAGCGTAAATAATCGAACTGTAAATCCTCATTCTTTTGGTGATTTTATTTTATTCTATTTTTTTCCTCTGGTATTATTGAGAAATGTAAGTTGTTCAAGTTAGAAAATTAGAAAACTTGTTGTAACCTAGAATCAGTAAGCGTATAGAGAAATTTCTCATAGCCAATATTCGTCTAGGGGAATACAAATAACGGTTCTGAAATGCTAAGTAGTAATCACTTAGCAGCCACACGTATTGCCAAAAAATAGTAAGAATAAAGTTTTAAGATGCGATAACTAGTGATTTATTTTTATTTTTTTTATGGAGTTTTTATCCATTTACCCCATTTTTAGAGATATTTTTTCCACTTACTCCATTAAATTTTTTAAATTTCTTCTTATCCAAAACACTCTAAGGAGGTCTTCCCTAATAGCTCATTAAGATTTTTTTTTTGTTTTTTAATTTTTTTAATATCATTTTACCCTCACCCTTTTGAAACTTAGAGAGAGAGAGAGAGAAAATGGAAGAGAGAGAAATCATAGGAGACTTTGCCAGATCCTCGTCACCGGCCGTCGGAATCTGGCCAACTTTAGTCGGATTCCGGTAACTGGCCGTCAGAATCTGGCCAACTTTAGTCGGATTTCGGTAACCGGTCATCTATTGCCCCGATAGTCTATTGCCCCTCAATAGACGACTATCAGTCATGTATTGTCCCTCAATATACGACTATCAACCATGTATTGCCCCCCCAATAGACGTCTATTGAGAGGCAATAGAGGTTTATGCAACCTTGTCGGAAGTCACCAAAGAGGTTGTGGGAGATCTCATACGAGGCTGAAGAGGGTTATTGCCCCTTGAATAAACCTGTATTGCCTCCCAATAGACATCTATTGCCCATTAATAGAACTTTCGATCGTTGGAATTGGAACTAATCTCTATAAAATTAGACAAATAAAACTTTAATTAAGGGAAAAAAGAGGAGATTTTATCAATTCAAAACGTCTATTGTCCCCCAATATAGGCCTTTTACCACCATTTACCACCAAAAAAAAAAAGTCGAAGAGTTCTAAACGGCAGCCAAGCACAATCAACCCGAAATATACAGCAGACCCCAAAATTTCAATTTCTTCAATCTTGACTAAAACTCGAATTCATGTACATCATCATGTGCAACTCGACAAATAGAGCGACTATTATACTCTAATTGAAACTAAACGTAACCGGAAATCATCCAGAAGCTGCCAGAAAACCATTGTAGCCTTCGAACTTCATTCCTTCGTCATCGGTCATTGTTTCAACAAAAGAAGAGCACAGGGAGGTCAACGACATCAAGAGGAAGCTTCGGCTACCGGTGAAATGCCGAGAAATGGCAGGAATCAGAAAACCCGATCGGAAAAGTCGTCACCTTCTCTCCTTCGATTCTCCATCACCGTAGCTTTTCATGGAAAACTAATACCACAGAGACGTCGACAATGTCAAGCCGGTTCCAACGCAGGTGGTCCGCTGCCCCTCCTTGGCCGGATATAGGAGTACCGGCAGGGTCTTTCGTTGCTCTAAAACAGGTCTCGGCCCGCGCCATGAGAAAGGAACAGACGCCGGCCTCGTCCACTTCGGCTTCTCGAGGTCTCTGACTTCACGAGGACAATGGCAACTGCCGGGGAAGTGGAGTGGAGGCACTGAGAAATAAATCAGAGAGAGAGAGAGAGAGAGAGAGAGAGTGATATAATGTAATTTCTTAATTAACTTAAGGGCAAAATAGTCATTTTATATTAAATTGTGTAGGTGGGAACAAAAATAAGTTGTTGAGGCAAGTGAGATAATTTTAGCTTGTTTTGGTGTTTTGGGTCAATATCCCTTTTTTTTTATAGGGGTTGGGGGCGGGGGTGTGTAATGTCAATTTATGTGTTTATAAATCAATTAGTAGTGACCTCATTGTAAGTAATTGATCAGCAAACTTTGTTCAAGTAACCTTTGGATTTAGATGCAATAGTGGCAGAGTAGCTCACCTTTCTATTTCATTCGGTGAACACTACCATTCCATTAGATGTGTTCAATAAGTATGTTGGTTGATGTAGCCTGCCATGTCACAACATGGTGGCCTTAACAAGCTCCCTCCATTGCATCTTCAGCCGAGTGGCTTCGATCTCAAGCTACTTTCGGTGTTGGGTTAGCTAGTTATTGCTAGAAGGCATGCCACATGCTTCTCGCATACAGTAAAGTTGTCTATTTTGTAAAGACAATCAAACAGTTCTTGAAATTGTTGGGAGGGAAGCAAATAGGGCTTTGGGATGCTTCTTGGTTGGATGTCGAATTAAGGTTTAGGGTAAGCATGGTCACACTTAAAACTTTCTTAGAATATCAAAGTTGGTCAGTGGTGCACCTACAAAGAAATCCCGCACATTTGATTCTTTGCACCATACATGGCTCATCGAATATTTGACTCGTACACAAGTCAAATTTCTTGTTCCGTGTTTCAAGATGGACCGAAAGGAGATTCACATGTCATTACCAGGGCACGCAAATAGTGAAGCACGTCGAGACATTGCATGCTGCACATCATGATCGTGTCGACGACATCTCCACATGCACATTAGTAGCCCAAGTTTTGATTGAAGGTCAAG
Organism: Rosa chinensis; assembly: GCF_002994745.2. Lineage (NCBI taxonomy): Eukaryota > Viridiplantae > Streptophyta > Magnoliopsida > Rosales > Rosaceae > Rosa > Rosa chinensis. Next base: position 40,636,938 of record NC_037088.1, read on the forward strand.
AGCAATACTGTTGTGCAAATCGTTCTTCTAACTGGGGTATAGGGGCTAATTAAAGACTAACTGAACCGTCTAAAAGTTGGTTCCCTAAAAGGTTCCTTCAAGATAACTATAGCCCATATATGAACGACTTCTATCTGGTAAAGCCAATGATTAGAAGCATTGAGAGTGTTGCACCCTCGACCTATTCTTAAACTTCAAATTGGTAGGATGACATGGCAGTTTTGCCGAGCCCAGCCATGGAATCAAGAGCTCCAACTGGGCCATTTTTTGTAAACAAATTTACCGATGCAGGTTGAATGGGAAGTTAGGTTACAGTGCCCAAATATGCTCTAACTTAGAACCCAAAGGGAAAGGGTGTTGGTTGATTAAGATAGCAGGACGATGGTCATGGTAGTTAAAATTCGGTAAGGAGTTCGTAACAACTTACCTCCCACATTAACTAGTTAGAAAAATGGATGGTGCTAAGTGCGTGACATGTACCCGGCCGTCAAATGTCAAATCCCAATAAGTAGTAGAGGACGGCAGTCGTCGGAAAACCAGGAGCCTAGGTGGAGCAACCGTTGATGAAGATTTTGGTGGTAGTAGTAAATATTCAATGAGAACTTTGAAGGCCGAAGAGGGGAAAGACTCCATGTGAACAACATTTGCACATGTGTTAGCCGATCCCAAAAGACTAGCTAACCCCGAATGATAACACGTCTTGCGTGAACTTCAAAAAGAAATCGGGTCATAGTGGTCGATGGCAACATTAGGGGAGTTTTGAGGCGTCAACATGGCCTCAAAAAGAGTTATATTTTCTGTTTAAGAACTTGCCCGCCCTAAAAAGGGCTTAGCTTAGAGCAAGTGCACCCGTAGTCAAGAAAAGGCAAAGTCGAGAAGTCAAGAATTCGACCAGTCAAGTTACTATTCACTGCCACTGGACATAGGTTTACACCCGTTGTTTTTCTTGCCCGGTTAACACTGTTCATTATTATATAATTTTAGGGGAGTCTCGAAAATCGACTTTTTACACATACATAATTTGGGAAAACTTCCTTCATGAAAGTTATAGAGATCGTCGATACGATCTCGTGCATACATGGAACACAATATTCGGAGTTTGTATGAATTTATTATGAATTTTTGAAATCTGAAAATTTTTTATAAATAGCAAAAAAAAAAAAAATCTTTAAAGGATGAAAATTTTTCTTTTTTGCATTCCCCCCCCCCCCCCCCCCCCCCCCCCCCGTTCTCTCTCTCTCGCAGCTGCTCAGAAACAAAGACCCCATGGCCGAACAAGGACTTAATGTCTAACAAATCCTACTCTTGGTTTGTTTTATGAATCTTTCATCTCTTCCTTTTCACTTCCGTTCCTTAATCACAACCCTCATCCACTACAGTCGTCAAAAACACCTCCAAGACGGCAAAGCTGCACCAGACCTGTCGGGTTTCGTCCGACCCGACCCGGATTGTTCTCCGTTCTCCGGCGTCCTCCGGCCAAGGACCCGGCCCCCCCGAGGTCGCCTCACCTACTCCGGCCGCTCCGTGGCGTCAGCCCACGCAGACACTGCCCCAGGCCAAGATCGAAGCAACCCAGGCGGGTTTGCTTGCTGTTACTGCTTCAGTTCCACGATGGTGCTGCCCCCGAGGTCGGCTCACCTCTTCTCTCTCCTCCTCCTGTCACCCACGTTTGGGTGTGGGTCGAGCTGGCACAAGCCTTGGCTGGGCAAGGAAAATGTCATGGGTATGACTATTTTCTTGGCTGTAGTCAAGAGGGTGGGTTTTGCCCGGTCAAAAAACCAACGGTGCAAGTAGGGAAATTGAGAGCAAGGTCACCACATCAGATTTTTCTTGACTATGACTATGACTATGACCTCCGGTGGACTTGCTCTTAAGGTTATATTGCTTTGAAATATTTAAAATCTTTAAAAGTCAACAAACTCTGTTGAGCTCTACCAAAAGGTCGATGAAGTTTGTATAAATTCTAATCTATGACGCCTCAATCATTCTCACCCACTAGAGGTGTTTTTATGAGATAAAATTATGGCTAAGAGCATCTCAAGTGGAATTATTTTTGGCGGAGAGGAAATTCATCAATAAAAACGCGAAATCAAAATGATAGATTAAATGCTACAACCCCATAAGGGAGTACCAAACTCATTCTACTAATACCTCCGGACACACTAAACTCACTTCCAGTTCATTCATTGGCGGTCTAGTGCATAGAAGGTAGAAGGGTTGCCGTGTCTAAAATTACATGCCAAACTTAATTTCTCAAAGTATACATATGGAATATAAGTGATTCCCTTCCGATTTACTCATCGTTGTGTAGAAGGCAAAGCGTTGACATGTATAAGATCATTTTGAACATACGCACCCGCACATTATTGCACGCATTGGAGTCACGAGTTCACTACAGAGACATAAGCTTAATGGCCTAGACACCCAGCATTCTTTGAACTTAAATGTAAACTCCAAACCTTACCCTACCATTTACATAATTGATATATCCTTACAATTCCGGCGCCAAAAATAGAAATTTAAATCGTGAAAATCATGCCATCTCCGAGTAATAGATTAAGTGCTTGGATTGACAATGACCCAAATTTATAGTGTAGATGACCAAAGAGTAAGCTACAAGGTCACTAGGCCTTCAATTGTTTTGAAGACCACCGACCTCTAAAACCAAAGACCAATTGGGTTCTAGACTTGTTGTCGAAAGCTCTTCTTTTTCTTTTTGGTGTTTTGTGGTCATTCGCTGTTGTTCATTTTCTGAAATTCCTGCTTTGATACTCACAAGATTCTGAAATTGGAGTGGGGTAGAAGAATGAAAATGGGGGGCCAAAGGTGAAATGAAGGCTACTGCATGTGTGTATCTTTCTGGGGATTGAAAATGGGATAGGCTCCCTGGTTATGATTGATATTTGATTGGGTATGTTACACATTTTTCTTATTTTTTGTGTAGAATATAATCATATAGATGAAGATGATAAAGGCACCTCGTTTGATAGTGGAACGTACATCAGCAAATTGAGTCTTCAAAACTTCGAAAGTGTTGCACTCTTTCTAACGGTCCCATGTCCACATCAGTTGACTTGGGCTGATTTAAAATTTTGAATTTTGAATTTTCTAAATTAAATTGATTGGAACGAGCGGTGAATCCAAAGTTTAAAAATAGGGCGGGTTCAAGTTATTTTCTGAATCTAGGATAACTTGACATAGAGAGTTTAATGCAACGACAAGAAGCTGAGTTGATAATTAATAAACATTTAACTAAAGCATATAGACATATACTATATTGAGGGACAAAGATAAAAAAGAACCCAATTAAAACTAATATCAAATAAGTTACCGAAAAAAAAAATTATTTAGAGCTATTTTTTTATTCAATAAAAAGAAAACAGGAGAGAAGAACTTTGTGAAAACTAATGCCGAAATAGCTTGACTACCAATATTTTTTTTATTGACTACAAAAAGAAAAGAGGTTGACAATAATAAGAAGTGTTGTGAAATTAGAGTTAATTCGTTGCTTCTCTTTTTGTATTGGGAGAAATAATATTTTGAAAAAAAAAATGGTATGAGTTATATCTAAATAGAAAAGAAGATAAGAAGTAAAAAAAAAGCACTAGTTAAAGGAAGTTAAACTGAAAAGAAAAAATGAATTCAATAACGTAAGTCCAACAGGACAGTACCAAGTTTTGAACTTTGGTTACTTAATTTAAAATCAAGGTCCTTAGGCAATAGCGAAAGACCACACAATTATAAAAATTTAACACATAGTAGCAACATTATTTTGAAATTTTGGGTTTCTATAAGTAGATCCAGCAGTGATTTGAACTTGAAAATTAACGATTCCGATCAAATCCGCATCAATATGAATCAAAGAATACAATATTAAGTTCGTCAACAAAAGGGGGAAAAGAAATCTTGATATTGATAACATTTGACAAATGTTAGTAACAATGATCTCTTAAATTCCAAACTAAGTTACATGTTATGAAATCAAGTCAACTCTTTTACGTATGGGTGGACTATTTACTCATTGTTTTATGGCCAAATATGTTCAAGATTCAAAATGAAGCTATTGATTGTTGTTTCTCTAATCATAAATTTTCAAAGACAAATATTATGAAACCCGATCGGACCAATCACAGTTACAGAATTTTCAATGATGTTTAGTTCTGGATAGCTTATCCAACTGCGACACAGGCTACTTTACTAAGAGCAAAAGAATATCAAGGAAATAAAAAAGTAAGATGTTTACAAAAAGCTGCGCCCGCATGCTATATAATTATATATGGCATGATATAGGACTAAATAGGTAAAATCCAAGAACCTATGTTTTTGTTGAATAATAAGATTCCTAAATCTGATATTTGGAAGATGATTCAACTGTCTTAAATCCCTTGTTGGCCTACCAAGGATTAGGAACGAACAAATATGGGGATTCATAGAAAAACCAATAGTTTTGGTCTGAATTGTAAAAAAATAGCCGGAAAATAACGAATCTTCTACTCTTTGATTTGTTGCAATCGCATATCGTGGAGAAAATAGTGAAAAATATTAAGAATCGGGTAGGTTGGCCGAATAGGATGAGCCGATGAGGTTTAGACTAGTCCCATGTGCTGGGGTGGCCGGAACAGGTGGCCGTGGGTGGAAAAAGTTTCGATAGGTTGAGAAAGCACATCACTGCTCCCATTTTACTGATGTTAGTACATTTGGGTGACTGATGGATATAGTTGTGGTAGTATGCAACTACACATGCATGGAATCAAGCTGATGATAAAGCGGGCCTAATGACCCGGGCCTCATAGTTTCTGGTGTTGAATGATATAGTGTTGTTCCTAGTAAATCTTTTTTCGTAGGGACGGTATGTGACGGAAGCTAGCTAGTTTTCAAGCATTATTATCACGAGGTGGAGCAACATATGGAGCTTTAGTATTCAGGGGATGATGCAAAGGTTTGGTTTTTATAGCGTGCCAAAATAACTAGTTAATAGAGGGTCACTAATGGGGACGAAGTGGGATGCATAGTAACGAACTGAACAAATGCTGTGGATCCCTGAGAGTGAGTGAGTGTGTGTGTAGGCCCTTCTAGTGAGGGATCTTTTTTTTTGGTATTTTATAGGAATAGGGATTAGACCAACTATTCGATCATATTTTCACATTTTAACCGTTCAGTTTTTAGGTCTTAATGTATAGATTAGTCCTGCAAATTTTCAGCCAATTTGATGATCGTTAAGACATCCAAAACTGCAATTTACCATTATAAACACTAACGGTTCAGGTTTGACAGATTCTGTCCGTTCGTGTAGATTGCAGTTTTGGATGCCTTAACGATTACCAATTTGGCTGAAAATTTGCAGAAGTGATCTATACATTAGAACCTAAAAACTGAACGGTTAAGATATGAAAATATAATCTAAAAGTTGGTCTAATGCCTATCCCTATAAAAGACTAAAAAAAGGGATCCCTTAGTGGAAGCGCTATATATATATATATATAGTCCGTCTCAGGTGCGGACGGTACGGATTTCCTGTTTTCGACCACTTTCCGGCCACATTTTTACATCTTAACCGTTCAGTTTTTAGGTCCCAGTGTATAGATCACCTCTGCAAAATTTCAGCCAATTTGGTGATCGTTAAGGCATCCAAAACTGCAATTTACCATTACAAATATGAACGGTTCCGGTTCGACAGATTCGGTCCATTCGTGTAAAATGCAGTTTTGGATGCCTTAACAATCACCAAATTGGCTTAAATTTTACAGAGATGATCTATACACTAGGACCTAAAAACTGAACGGTTAAGATGTAAAAATGTGGCCTGAAAGTGGTCGAAAACAGGAAATCCGTACCCAATTTTCAGTACGGACGTCCGCACCTGAGAAAATTCCTATATATATATAGAGGAAGGATCTGAAGCGGACGTCTGCACTTCGCTAAAGTCCGGACGTCGACGCAGCAACCCCGCTCAAGCCGCGACAAAGGCTCGAATTGGGCCGGATGGAGGCCAGAGACATCCCAAACCGCTTCTGGGCAACGATCGAGGTCGGAGGAGATCAAGGTTGCAGGTTCTTGGCAACACCGCAACCACGTCGCCGGCGACTCCACCCGACTGTAGATCGGTCTATCCGACCCCTGGCCTCCTTTCGGCAAGCGGCACCACGCCGTCACGGCCTGAGCGGGGCTGCAGCGTCGACGTTCGAACTTTAGTGAAAGTGCGGACGTCCTCTTTGGAGTTTAGGGAAAGTGAGGCCTCACTCTAAAATTAACGTATGAGGTTGGAGTTTAGGTTACTTTTCAGTCTCATATCCACATCTTGACCGTTCAGTTTTTAGGTACTAATGTATAGATCATCTCTGCAAATTTTCAGCCAATTTGATAATTTTTAAGGTATCTAACTCACTTAAACCAATAGATGAACCGAATCTGTCAACCATGAACCGTACTAGCTTTAAGGTAGTTATCAATGCTTTAAAGACCATCAATTTGGCTGAAATTTTACAGAGATGATCTATACATCAGTACCTAAAAACTAAACGATCGAGATATGGATATGAGACCGAAAAGTGACCCTAAACTCCAACCTCACACTTTAATTTCAGAGTGAGGCCTCACTCTAGATAGGATCTGTGTGTGTGTGTGTGTGTGTGTGTGTATGTGGGCCCTTTCATTAAGGGATTCTTTTTTTTTTTTTGACCAATTTGAGAGATTAATTTTTATACCAACTTTTCTTAATCACATATCAATATCTCCACCATTCAATTTTTAGGTCTATATGAGTAGATTACTTATGTAAATTTTCAGCCAAATTGATGACCATTAAGGTATTGAACTAGATTAAATTAATGGATGAATCGAATTTGTCCAACCTGAATTGTTCGTGTTCATAATTGTAAATTGCAGATTGTGATTATCAATTTGGCTGAAAAATTATAGAAATAATCTACTCATATATACATAAAGAATGAACGGTTAAGATATGAATATATGATCGAAAAGTGGGTCTAATGAGTGATCTCTTAAAATAGCCAAAAAATGAAATTCCTCAATAGAAAATAAATAAAAATATAAAGTAAAAAGAAATCACATGGCTATAAACATGACAGAAAGAAACTTCCCACTATTTTTCCATTGAGAAACAATTTCCCACTATTTCATATCTCCCCACACAAATAGGGTGTGGGCCTGCTAGTATATATTGAAACAAAGCAAAAGGCCAATATATTGATCACAACCCAGAATGACCATTACATACTCTTCTGTTACCAATTAGGGGTAGACAAGAAGTTGTGCTAGTACCCACAGTGGTACGTAGAAACTACGGCGCTCATTTGACATTAAATACATTTGAAATAGCATGAATCTTCCTTCGGTACTACTCCAGAAGACCCACTAAAAGCACAAAAAGTGTATTGGTCCCTAAAAAACTTAGAGAATTACTGAAAGTAAACTAAGCTACTAACATAATGCAAGCCCAAAACAACCAAACCCAATTTAGTCAGACCCAAATGGGAACAGTCCAAGGACAACTTCACTCAAGCCTAAGCAAACCAGCCCAAGACGTCATCTTCGTCCCATTCCGCCACCCATCACCGCCACGTCCTGTGCTGCCATAGCCAACGTCGTTGCTGCATTCCGAAGGTCCGACAACCGTGAATCCCAAACGGCTGAAAACCGAGCAAAACTTGAGACACCATGCCCTGAGTTTTCCTAGAATCCAGTCCAATGTAGTCTATCTAAAGCCCTCATCGCTGTCATCGACCCCAGAATCATAGTAGGCCAATCGGTGGTGCAAATATACTTGGATAATCGTCTGCTTTGCCGAAAATGAAAATGGATTTTTGAACATAAATAAATTAGTCTAGCATTATCGAAATCAATATAACGATACATGAAGTAACTTTACAACAAGTTTATATAACATGAGAAAAAAATTGAGGAAGAGGTAGAATTAATCCACTAAAGCTAGCATAAAGCGTACATCAAATTTTATACCATAACTTATACCTTGTCTTATGATAAACAAACAGACTAGCAAAATACTTATTACTTGTATAAAACAAGATTTATTCATCCAGCATGCAGACTTGGATAAAATTCCTAACTATATAAAGTTCAGGGATGTAAAATGAGTGTGGTTTTAAAATAATCTTGAACACAATTATGTTAGACTATAAAAGAAAAGAAAATTTAATCTAAAGAACCCAACCTCATATAAGTTTAGTTACAAATTGGTCTAATAATATGAGTCTTTTATTTATGATTAAATACGGTTTACTCCATATACTTATAGGGTTTCATCATTTCAGTCCCTGGCCTTCGAATTTCACCTAAAACGTCCATGAACTCTCAATTTCCTCCTAATTGATCCATGCCGTCAAAATTTTCTGTTAAAGTTACCGAAAATGTCTATTATGCCCTCACTTACTTTGTTTTTTTCAAATTTATTTTTTCTCTCTCTTTTATTTCTTTTTTTCATTTCACCTCTTGAAGGTCTGTGAATTGGAACCATCTTGATGAGGAGATGAACAGAAAGAGGCGAGAGAGCCGGAAGAAGAAGAAGAGGTAAAAAGAAAAAAATAAATAAATAAATAAAAAAAGAGAGGAAGGGAAATGTATACATATATATATATATATAATTAAATGAGGGTATAATAAACTTTTTAGGGGAAGATAACGGAGTTTTTGACGGGTGCTTAACGGCAGGGACCAATTGGGAGGAAATTGAGAGTTCAATGACTTTTTAAGTGAAATTCGAAGGTCAGGGACTGAAACGATGAAACCTTATAAGTATAGGAGTAAGCAGTATTTAACCATTTTATTTATAAGTGACTCTTTCATAGTCGTTTATCGGTCATTGTATAATAAAAAAATAAAATAACAAAATACTTAAATCTGTTCGCATGCGTGAAGGTTTCTACTATGCTATAATTAACTCTCTGCTCTTTATCAAATTTCCTTAATCGTATCAAGTAGTTATCATTATCTCAGATGCGAAGTCTCGACTGCCCAGGTTCATTAGAAAAGTTGGAATGGAATTTGCATGTAGATCTTGAATATTGCCCATCCTAAACCAATTACTATGCTATAATTAACTCTCTGCTCCTTTACCAAATTTCCTTAATAGTATCAAGTAGTTATCATTATGTCAGATGCAAAGTCTCGACTGCCAGGTTCATTAGAAAAGTTGGCACGGAATTAGCATGTAGATCTTGAATATTGCCCATCCTAAACCAATTAATTACCTTCTTAATTGGCAAAATTATCGACCAATTTTGCTTTCTCCACAGTTTACTACGTACATAGACGCTATCTATTATTATCTCACTAAACTTCATTCAACATTCCACAATGACTGACGACGACGTGGATTAAGATAAAGCATGATCAAGTTAGAACTCGAAAGAATGGATGGTTAATGATATTGAAAAGAATCTGACTTTGTACGTAGTAATATTATGTTACTCTAAAGAAGATTAAACAATATATGATGGCCCAGAAATGATAGAAATTGTACCAAGCCAGTTCATGCACTCACAGAGTCGTAGATTCTTTTAGGCCTGGTCCAAACCAAGAAATCTTTTTAATTTCACTCTTTACGTCATGCAAATCATGATGGAGAAGGATTATGTGGATATCAATCAACTCAACCTAAACTACAAAACTGGAGCCGCCACGAGAAAAAGGCAAAGAAGTGATTGTGACATATGACATATCTATGGACTGGCCGAAGAATTAGAAAATTCAGATACATATGTTCCTCGTGTATTCGGTCATTCCAAATGTGTTGCTCCCTAAATTCCTATACTACCTCCAGATATCAAACAATACTGATCACACAAAGAATATAGTTCGTACCTCTCTTCATGCACTTTAAGTTCATTAACGTGTGGACTCCTTTGGGGACTTGGGGGTCTACGCTATATAGCCATATTGGATTGATTTTTTGTTTATTTTCTTTGGCGAGAGGATTATAGGCGAGTCGAACACCACAAATAGGTAATGTACTGTGCCTTGTACAATTTTAGGCTACTGTGCGTTTTAAAACTAGGGTAAGGTAACGTTCTTTTTTCTGACAATTATTTTTACAAGAACTGCCCACCAGATTGACATCATCAGTCTTCGATTTACGAAACAAGAATCGAAACCGTTGTATTAGTTTTTCAGTTGATGAAATTGATGGAGGACAACGAAATCGGCATAATGGGTGCAGATGATAACATGGGTTGATAGATCGTGTGCAGAACTTTTACATGATAGAAATTTAGCTCAAATGTTGGGAAACGACGGAGATCCTGTTCAAATGCGTGAGGTAGATCATCAATCACAAAAGTGCCAACAATTACGAGGACAAAGACGACTTTGCCCAATTTCAATCAACACCGCTGGTCTTGACATCTGAAATTAGCTACCAAACCAACCCGAACGTTATCGATCGTTTTGGTTGCTGCAATTTTTACCTTTTTATGGTTCCGGTTGCCGGCCAGAGTACTCAAACCAATCTTTCACGTCCATTCCTCCTTACACCATCTGAATTTCACGTGAGAAGTATAGGCAACACGTGCCATATATGTGTGTATCATGTGATTATTAATTTCAGTACGCCCCCGGCCGGAATAATCCAAATCTTAGGATTAAAAAGCTGAAAGTGACCACTCAATATATATCAAGACATCAAGTCCATGGTAAGTGCCAAGCAATAATTAGTAACGATAAAATCTGACCACTCAAAGTAATTTTAGTTGGAAGATCTAGCTACCTTTGACCTTCTACTTTTTTTTATGGGGTCACGTTCATCATTACTTGCGTACATTTTCAACTTCTTTTAATCCGGTTCATATCAATTTATCATCCAACTAAGAAGATATATTCTTTGTGCCAATGATGCCAATTATCATTGGTACTTGGCAATACAAAATCTTCTGTGAATCATTGTATGTGTTACTATTCTACCTCATTGAGTTGATGGATGATTTCTCACTCATCGTTTGGGAGCTTATCCTCCCAACCGGAACCAAAAAAAAAAAAAATTCTTCCTAATTGAAAGATTTCCTCACTGAAATGAAAGACCTGAGAATACATATGGTGCTAACTGCAGTTTGCCGATCATATGACTTTCCTAATTACATCGTAAACAAGCTAGTTTCTGAATACATCGAGCCATAGACCACTGGCCCCTCCCATATGAAGCTGTCAGAAATATTTTCAAGATTTCACCGTCATATACAAAAGTACCCATCGTCAGTATTGAGACGTGTTCTAATTCTATAGAACTTCTGCATTAGTGAAATATAAAACAACTCCTCAGCTCATTTTCTATAAATAATCCCACTCCTCTCCTCCTAAAATAAGGTATTATTAGCTGCCCTAACAACCGTAATATGCATAATTGTTATTAAGCTAACCAGAATATCAGAGAGTATACACATTAGTCAATCTGACAATATAGATTTTTTATTTTATTTTATTTTTATTTTTTTGCGCATGACAAACTGTTGGAAATATCTCCAGAGACACATGTACAAAATATTTGTCCTCAATACCATGACGAGTCCTAATTCTAAGACTTCCACAAGTGAAAAACCTAACACCTCATCAGCTCATTTTTCTGAAGTCCCCCCCCCACCCTAAAACCTAGCACCTCCTCAGCTCATTTTTCTAGAGTCCCCACAGTCCCCTCTCATCCTAAAATAAGGAATTATTTATTGCTCTAACAACCTTATCATGTTAAATTGTCACTTAACTGACTTGAACGTTAGAGAGTACACACATTAGTCAATTTGATGATATAGATTTTTTATTTTTTTGCTCATGACAAACTGTTGGAAATATCCCCAGAGACACATGTACAAAATATTTGTCCTCAATACCATGACGAGTCCTAATTCTAAGACTTATACAAGTGATAAACCTAACACCTCCTCAGCTCATTTTTCTGAAGTCCCCCCCACCCTAAAACCTAGCACCTCCTCAGCTCATTTTTCTAGAGTCTAGCTCCACAGTCCCCCTCTCATCCTAAAATAAGGTATTATTCGTTGTTCTAACAACCTTATCATGCTAAATTGTCACTTAACTGACTTGAACGTTGGAGAGTACACACATTAGTCAATCTGATGATATAGATTTTTTATTTTTTTGCACATGACAAACTGTTGGAAATATCCCCAGAGACACATGTACAAAATATTTGTCCTCAATACCATGACGAGTCCTAATTCTAAGACTTCCACAAGTGAAAAACCTAACACCTCCTCAGCTCATTTTTCTGAAGTCCCCCCCACCCTAAAACCTAGCACTTCCTCAGCTCATTTTTCTAGAGTCCCCACAATCTCCCTATCATCCTAAAATAAGGTATTATTCGTTGCTCTAACAACCTTATCATGCTAAATTGTCACTTAACTGACTTGAACGTTGGAGAGTACACACATTAGTCAATCTGATCATATAGATTTTTTTTATTTTTTTGCGCATGACAAACTATTAGAAATATCCCCAGAGACACATATACAAAATATTTGTCCTCAATACCATGACGAGTCCTAATTCTAAGACTTCCACAAGTGAAAAACCTAACACCAATCCTTAGCTCATTTTTCTGAAGTCCCCACCCCCCCCCCCCCCCCCCCCCCCCCCCCCCCCACCCTAAAATCTAGCACCTCCTCAGCTCATTTTTCTAGAGTCCCCACATGCAATCCCCCTCTCATACTAAAATAAGGTATTATTCGTTGCTCTAATAACCTTATCATGCTAAATTGTCACTTAACTGACTTGAACGTTGGAGAGTACACACATTAGTCAATCTGATCATATAGATTTTTTTTTGCGCATGATAAACTGTTGGAAATATCCTCAGAGACACATGTACAAAATATTTGTCCTCAATACCATGACGAGTCCTAATTCTAAGACTTCCACAAGTGAAAAACCTAACACCTCCTCAGCTCATTTTTCTGAAGTCTCCCCCCACCCTAAAACCTAGCACCTCCTCAGCTCATTTTTCTAGAGTCCCCACAGTCCCCCTCTCATCCTAAAATAAGGTATTATTCGTTGCTCTAACAACCTTATCATGCTAAATTGTCACTTAACTGACTTGAACGTTGGAGAGTACACACTTTAGTCAATCTGATGATATAGATTTTTTATTTTTTTGCGCATGACAAACTGTTGGAAATATCCCCAGAGACACATATACAAAATATTTGTCCTTAATACCATGACGATTCCTAATTCTAAGACTTTCCACAAGTGAAAAACCTAACACCTCCTCAGCTCATTTTTCTGAAGTCCCCCCCCACCCTAAAACCTAGCACTTCCTCAGCTCATTTTTCTAGAGTCCCCACAATCCCCCTCTCATCCTAAAATAAGGTATTATTCGTTGCTCTAACAACTTTATCATGCTAAATTGTCACTTAACTGACTTGAACGTTTGAGAGTACACACATTAGACAATCTGATCATATAGATTTTTTTAGTTTTTTGCGTATGACAAACTATTGGAAATATCCCCAGAGACACATGTACAAAATATTTGTCCTCAATACCATGACGAGTCCTAATTCTAAGACTTCCACAAGTGAAAAACCTAACACCGATCCTTAGATCATTTTTCTGAAGTCCCCCCCACCCTAAAACCTAGCACTAGAGCTGTCAATTCCGACACAACCCAAAAACACGACTCGAAACCCGCACGAAATAAAGCTGGTTGAACCCGCACGATTAAAAAGCGGGTTAGCCGTGGGTCAACCCGCCATGACCCATTTGATAAATGGATCGGCTACGGGTTAACCCGCCAACACGAAGTGAACCCGTATAACCCGATTATGCTATACTTCTTCTTGAAATTTTGGACGTTGGGAGTATTTGATTATAGGATTAGACAATTTGAAATATTTTTTTTAATTATTTATGAATATATATATATATATATAATTATTTATATTCTTAGTCTTGTGGAGTTTTTAGTGAATTTAATCAATTTATGTATTTTTTTAGTTAAATGGGTTGCATTGTTGACCCTTAAATGAGTTATTTTGTCTAACATGACGCGACCTATTTGTTAAATGGGTTAAGCGGGTTGGAAATGAGTAACTCATTTAATAAATAGGTTGAGTTTGGGTTTAAATTTTTGACGCGATTATTAAATGGGTTGGGTTTGGGTTTGTATATTGCGACACGACAAATACTTGACCCGACACGAACCCAACCCGACACGACCCATTGACAGCCCTACCTAGCACCTCCTCAGCTCATTTTTCTAGAGTCCCCACAATCCCCCTCTCATCCTAAAATAAGGTATTATTCGTTACTCTAATAACCTTATCATGCTAAATTGTCACTAAACTGACTTGAACATTGGAGAGTACACACATTAGTCAATCTGATCATATAGATTTTTTTTTTTTTTTTTTTTTGCGCATGACAAACTGTTGGAAATATCCCCAGAGACACATGTGCACACAAGTGAAAATCCAAACCCCTCCTCAGCTCATTAATGAAAAACTTAACAACTCCTTAGCTCATTTTCTATAAAGTGCCCCACCTCTCTCCTCCTAAAATAAGGTACATTTGCTGGTCTAACAACTTTATTATGGTTCTAAGACTTCCACAAGTGATAAACCTAACACCTCCTCATCTTATTTTTCTAAAGTCCCCCCCACCCCCAAAAAAAAAAAAAAAAGCCCTTAAACCTAACACCTCATTAGCTCATTTTCCTTGAGTCACCACCGCCCCCTCTCCTCCTAAAATAAGGTATTATTCGTTGCTCTAACAATCTTAATATGCTCAATTGTCACTTAGCTTACTTGAATGGTTGGAGAGTACACACAATAGTCAATCTGATCATATAGATTTTTTTTTTTTTTTTGCGCATGACAAACTGTTGGAAATATCCCCAAAGACACATGTACACAAGTGAAAAGTCTAACAGCTCCTCAGCTCATTTTTCTAAATTCCCAACACCCCCCCGCCCCCTCTCAAAACCTAACACCTCCTCAAATCATTTTTCTAGAGTCTCCACCGCCCCCCTCCTCCTAAAATAATGTGGTATTATTCGTTGCTCTAACAACCTTATTATGCTAAATTGTCACTCAACTGACTTGAATGTTAGAGAGTACACATATTAGTCAATCTGATCATATAGATTTTTTTTTTTTTTGCCCATGACAAACTATTGGAAATATCCCCAGACAGAAACACATGTACACAAGTGAAAAACCTAACACCTCCTCATCTCATTTTTCTAGAGTCTCTCCCCCTCCCCCATCGGCACATGCGCACAAAGAGAGAAATATTTCCAAGATTTCACAGTCATAGACAATAATATCTCTCGTCAGTATTGTAACGTATTCTAATTATATAGAACTTTCACATTAGTGAAAAACTTAAACTCCTCAGCTCATTGTCTATAAAGAGCTCCACCCCTCTCCTCCTAAAATAAGGTATTATTCGCTGCTCTAAAAATCTTATTATGCTAAACTGTCACTCAGCTTACTTGAATGTCGGAGAGTACACACATTAATCAATCTGATCATATAGATTTTTTTTTTTTTGCCCATGATAAACTGCTGGAAATATCCCCAGAGACATATGCACATGTACAAAATATTTGTCCTCAATACCATGACGTGTCTGAATTCTAAGACTTCCACAAGTGGAAAACCTAACACCTCCTTGGCTTATTTTTCTAAAGTCTCCCCCCTCAACCATAAAACCTAACACCTCTTTAACTCATTTTTCAAGAGTCCCCCCCCCCCCTCCTCTTAAATTAAGATATCATTCACTGCTCTAACAACCTTATTATGCTAAATTGTCGCTCAGTTGACGTGAATGTTGGACAATACACACATTAATCAATCTGATCATATAGAATTTTTTTGTTGCGCATGATAAATTGTTGGAAATATCCCTAGAGACATATGTACATGTATAAAATATTTCTCCTCAATACCATGACGTGTCATAATATGCAACTACTCTACGTAACCAGCTGTTAATTGCTTGCATAAATCCAACTATATGCCAATTAATAATTAAGCGTCCAATCGATATATGGGTCAAAGAATATGGACTTCAAATCATGAAAAAGTACTCGTTGGTGTGGTATGGGGTGGTGTGGTTGTATAGCTATATTAAATCCACCGTCCACCAATTATATGTAATAAGGCAAATTTAGTCTATGTTGATACCGACTAGTAGATAATTAGCTACCTTCCACATCTGCACCATGCATAAATAATTTTCTCATGCATGTAATATTTATATCAATTAGGGTTTAGGGGTTTTGTGAATTAGAGAGAGGATCATCTAGGGTCATAAAACTTCTCATATACTTAACTATGCAAAATTTATATGTATTTTCATGTATAAACTTATATGCTTTTATGAATTTTAACTTAACAATTATTTCATGCTTGAAAGGCTTACTCCTCGATCACCTTGCGAGACGTAAAACGCCTCCTTGCTTGATGCAATGACGGTCACGTGAAATAAAGAAAAGTCTCTGATTTAAAAATATAATAAATTACTCGTTTTAGGCATCCAAGTCCTAATGGCAATCCGATGGAGAATCTTAAAATCAAATTAAAAAGGAAACAAAAATCCTAAAAATAAAAAGAACATAAAACTTACTCAAAAATATTAAATTCCGAATTGGATATGAAAAAGATATCTTTTGGCCTAAACACACTAAAGTGAGTTTTGTAGCTCTCGTTATTCCCATTCAAAATAAAATATCATGCATCTCACTAAACACACATTTTGACAAAAAGTTGCTTCAATCTTATTCACACCTGAAGAGTCCAAAATCACATCTTCCTCTCACTAAACGTAAATTCAATTTTCCAATTACTTTTTTTGATTCTAGGCGGCTTCTTTATTTGTTTTTTTTCTTTTCCTAACTAAATCAGCCCCATTTTGTCCTCCATCATCATCTTGTGCTTTCACGAGTGAGAATAGCGACGATTCCGACGAAGACCTAAAGAAAAAAGACAGGAACCATTTGGCACAATTAATGATGCGTCTTCTTCGAAAATGAAGACTGATCGAGATCGATGATTATCACATCTAAGCTTAGTTAGCTCTACTTCATTTATGAGACGACGACAGTTAGGTAAAATTTAACTGTTGTATGTATGAACGCCTGTTTCTATGGAGGCCATCACTCTCATCAGAAGATCTTGATTTTCATATATTCTTATACAGTTTATCTGGAACTAGATTTTCTTTTGATTGTTTCAGAGGCATTCCAACTTTAAAGTTCAAACAAAGTTTGGTAGAGCGAAAGAGAGATTATGAAGACTGGAGAAACAATTGACTCTGATTCAAGCCGCAATTTGCCCTGGATGCAAATGGAACCGCGTCCGCACAGATGGAACAACACCATTGGATATGGTTGACTTATGAAAATGGAAAGCCTTATTCCACTGACTAACTGTGATGTGGGAAATTTAGGGTTAAGAGTTGAGAATACATTATTTTGGGGCATAGAGCTTGCTTAGAATTTCAGTTTAGCTTACCATGTTAAGAGTAATACTATCTTATTCTCAGCTATACTGACTCTACTCTTTAATCGGATTCTTTTATAAGTTTAGGGTAAACAAATTAATTTGATAAGTTATTTAAAATGAGTTTATATCAATGCTTCTACATTAACTAATTTATAATCCCAGCATTGAAAAGAAAAATTTATAACTTTGTATTAGTTTCTTTAACTAGAAAGAAAAATAAGAGAATTATTTTATCAGAGAATAATATACCAGAATATTGTGGACAAAGATCAATGCGTTTAGAGGACCACCGACTGTTTAGAGATCAATCAAATTACACCCACGCTTTACACAGACCACCGTCACTCGTCGCAGTCAGAAATCTCAAACGACCAATACTATATCTCTCCCATTCTCTCGGTGTCACTGTTATAACAGCGTGGTTGGCTACTCAGTGTACCACTTTCCGTTTTTCGTTTCATTGAAAAAGACTTCAAATTCCCTCTGTTTTGGTCATGTTGGGATTCAGGGTACTATCCCCGGCCCTGCCACGTTTGCCACCACTTTCATGCAGATCCACTGATATATGTGTGTACGTATTAGGATTTTCTACCCACAAAGTACTGGTGCGTTGTACGTACTCTGAAGTCTTTGATCGGAAAAAATAATAGCACAAAAAATGTTTGCGACTACTGTTTATTAGTTTTTTTTTCATTTTAAAAATGTGCAAGTCATGCGTGGGAGAGTCCTCTAAAAGTGGATGGATCAGTCCTCGTAGAGTCCTAGCTAGGTGCATGCATGAAACACTAGCTAGCTCGTTCTCTTCATTAGCTACTTCTTCTTTTTTGTTAGCTACTTCTAAGAGCAAGTGCACCCGTAGTCAAGAAAAGGCATAGTCGAGAAGTCAAGAATTCGACCAGTCAAGTTACTATTCACTGCCACTGGGCATGGGTTTACACCCATTGTTTTTCTTACCCGGTCAACACTGTTCATTATTATATAATTTTAGGGGGCCCTCGAAAATCGACTTTTTACACATACATAATTTGGGAAAACTTCCTTCATGAAAGTTATAAAGATCGTCGATACGATCTCGTGCATACATGGAACGCAATATTCAGAGTTCGTATGAATTTATTATGAATTTTTGAAATCTGAAAATTTTCTATAAATAGCAAAAAAAAAAAAAATTATATTTTGTTTCAAAGGACGAATTTTTTTCATTTTTTCATTTCCCCCCCCCTCCGGTTCTCTCTCTCGCAGCTGCACCAGACCCGTTGTTTTTCGTCCGACCCGACCCGGATTTTTCTCCGTCCTCCGGCGTCCTCCGGCCAAGGACCCGGCCCCCCCGAGGTCGCCTCACCTCGTCCTGCCGCTCTGTGGCGTCAAACCGCCCAGAAGCTTCCCCCAGGCTGAGATCGAAGCAACCCAGGCGGAGCATCACCTCGTCCCTCGTCCCTCGTCCCTCGTCCCTCGTCCCTCACGTCACCTCGTCCCTCACGTCAGCCACGATATGGCCTGGGCCTAGCTGGCATCTGGGTTTGGCCGGTCATGGAAATAGTCATGGGGATGACTATTTTCTTGGCTGTAGTCAAGAAAGGGTGAGTTTTGCCCAATCAAAAAACCAACGGTGGAAGGACCAAAATCCATCTCAAGGTCATGTAGTCATGTTTTTCTTGATTATGCCCAGTCAAGTTTAAACCAGTGGACATGCTCTAACATAGTACATATGGTCCTTTCAAAAAAAAAAAAAAAAGATAGTACATATGGTCCTTTTGACCATATATAATTAGGTACATTGTAATAATTTCCAGTACCATAGGTACGAAAATTCAAAAACTGGCTTGTTATTATGAAGGGTTTATAAGAGGACCAGTTACTCCAGGTGGTTTTCGATCTATCCACCAATTCTTCGTATTATAAACACACATTGGTCATTGATCATCGCCCTTGGTTAGTTCATGTATCATTAGTAATGGCCTTTTATGTTATCTCAAACTCGTGATATATATTTATATCCAACTTACTAATTGGTAACTGTTTCCAAGACGTGTCTGGTTTACAATATGTTGTTGTTGATCCTAATATTTGGGTTTGTGCTGGTCTTTAGTGGGTTTTCTTGGTCGGAGCTGATTTCACTACATGTCGAAGGAAAGGAACCTATGAATCATTTTTTTTCTTCTCATAATGAAAACGTTCTCAAATTTACTAACATACAGATTCAAAGAACGCAAAACATCACAATTAGACAAGTACTAATCTTACCTCCAGTTTCTTAGTGATGGGTTGCTGTTCTTCTCCACCCGCCCATCCTCAACCGCGGTTATTACCTCTATGTTTTCCTTGTGCGTTTAAAGCATGTCATCAAAAAAACGGCGCTTGCCCGCAGAGGGGGCGGGTACTCTGGTCATTTCGCAATAAACCGACTGAAAATGTTTGGTATGGACGGCACGGGGCCGCGGGCTAAAGCTTCACCACGTCAGCAACAAATACGATGCCCCCGGGTACGGGTCGGTGCAGTCAAAGACACCGCGTAAATATATGGCCGGTACGGAGGGCGTATAAGTCTTTCCACTCCAACGCACGTGATCACCTTCGTCAAGAAACAACAATCTTTGCCTTTTTAGGGTTACGTCAGGCGGAGCAATCGTGGCCGGTGGGTCTACTTATAAAATGAAACCACTGCTACCTCCTGCAGAGCACGGTAGTGCGGTTGTACTGTAGAGCTTGGAAGGACCCCAAAAACAAAACAAACAAAAACAAAAACCGAGAAAAAAATGGAAGGAAAAGAAAATCCGGGAAAACTTCTTTTTACTATTGTATCCGTATGTAACAGTGGAGTCAATGAAGTCTTATCTAAGGGTAGAACAGTCACTGAGAGCTTTTTAGTAATTAGTTTCTCTCGATTTTAATTACAGATTAGAATGACCATGCCCACGCCGCATCTCCGGATTTGGCGGGAAACACAGTTGTATGTACAATTGTCAGTTCTGAGGTGGTTTAGTGTACTCTACTCAACAACTTCTTTGCGGTGGATTTGCAAGGGCACTTTTCGCTGACGAAGTTTTCCACGAGGTGGAGGTAAGTTCCCAGATCGTGACATGTTGACATGTTCATAGCGCTCAGGTCCGGCGAGTTCTTGCTACTGAGTCTGAGCTCTTTCCCCACCTCGGAATAAACCCACTGTGTCTCCTCGACCCGCTTCTGAATCCAATTCTGGAATTCAGCAGCCATACGGACGAGGGGACTCCCCGCAACGTTCCGGGCTCGGTTGTCGTCGACCACGAAGCCCGGCACTTTGGTAATCAAATCTTCCTCGTTCACAATGCGTAAGACTTTGGCGCCTTTTTTCTCGAGATTGTGGCGGAAGCTACGGTTGCCAACTCTTGGACCGCCAAAGGATATGACCGTGGCGAGTGGTGCGCGGTTGAATGTGGATTTGATGTCGTACGCCGCCAGAGTTGCGAGCGCGGCGCCGAGGCTGTGGCCGGTGATGGTTAGGCTCAGCGGCTCGTCGCCGTAGGTTTGAAGCAACCTCCCAATCTCTTCACGTATCATTTGTTGCAAGCTTGGGACTAGGTCGGTTCCCGAAGTGTAAAGGCTCAAAAACCCACTCTCGACCATTGGTTCGGACCCCTCAGCTCCTCCTGTGTGAGCAGCTTTAGACCCACACGGGAGATGAGTTAGAGTGACTCGCAGATTTTCGAGCCACTCCAAACATGTGGCGGTGCCTCTTAAGGCAATGACAACATCGCGTCGTCCAAGTCTGGCGATTTCGTCTTTGTCTTTACACACCGCCACGTATCCAATCCAGCTGGATTGAGTGCCAACCCAGCTCGGTGCCCTTTCGATCCAGCGTGGCAGGTTAATGCCCGACGTGGCACGTAGATTCTTGGTGATCCGGTAACCTGTCCCCGGAAGTCCGGAGTTGTCAAAAACCGTACTTTTGGGATACTTGCAGGTTGCGTATGTAGGTGAATCCGGGTCAAAGTCAAATGCCTTGTAGGCTGTGTCGACGAAATTGCCGTACCGGATAATTTCCCGGCGCAGATTTCCGTCCAGTGGGTCGAGCAGTCCTTCCCAGTTCTTGACTCCTTGGTACTCCATCCAATTCTTTCGGACCGACCGAATAGTTGGTCTTATAGTAGTGGAGGTGGAGGTGGAGGTGGAGGCACTCATTGGGGAATTGAGATCAACTGGGACTGGGTTGAGCAATTGTTCCCACCTGGGGAAGTTATCAGTGAACTTGATTTGCTGGGTGGGCTTTACTGGTGATTGAGTGAGGGTGCAGCAGCTGATCATTGACTTGAGCTTCGGAGTAGAGAGCTGTGTGCAGGGAGTAGCACTTATGGGTTTGATCATGGAGAGCTTCATTCTCACTTTTGGGAAAGAGAGGGAGGGAAAGGACACAGAGACCCTCTCACTGAAAAGAGAGAAATAAAATTGATGATTAATTTGCAGCTGCTGCATTTAGAAGGGATTGGAGGGGCTTTTATAATTGCAAAAAGTGTACAGGGGAGAGAGATACAGGATGACCCAGAGAGAGAACATGGAAACTCAACCGGTTTGATTTGATATGAGGAAAAAAAAAAAGAGAGAAAAATTGAAGATGAAAAGTGTTTCACACCTGTACACAAGGAGAAGCTAGAGAGAGGGAGAGTACGATTAAAGTGGAAAAGAGAGAGGTAGACTACTTATCTACCAAAAGAAAAGGTAATAATTAGAGATGGGCTGGACCATAAGCATGTAAATACTGGGTAATTCTAAAATTACATCTATATATGTCTTACGTTCAAAATAATTTTATATTTTCCAATAAAAAAAATTATATTTACTTTCACACAAAATTTTATTTCATTTTCCGCTTTAAAAATTTATGATGTAAATATGTATGAAAAACATGTGTGTACTAGAGCCTTACTCATAGTCTCATATCTACAAGTAGGTAAAAATTATAACAAAATTTTTATTTCGATTTATTTCTCACACTTTATTGAGGACTTTATTTTTATTTATCTTAAGTATAAACAACTAAGCTAAGTTATAGATGGAAAGTTTAAAAATAAATAAATAAATACTATTAAATACCACATGTTCCAAGATCTGCAAATATCCGTGTACAACTCTATTCATTATTTAATTCCAGTTTATTTGTTGATCGTAATCTAACACCACTGTAAGCATACCAAATTTTTTTCTTTGAATTGCTAATCATTTACCCGAAAGGTTTATTCTATTGTGATTAACGGCTGCACGTCATTTCGATGGAAACATGAGTTCTGTTATCACATATGTTGTCTAAAAAAGAAAATTCGCACTCGAGAACATTTTATTATTTTCTGGTATGAGCCTAGTTAAGAGAGTTAGTTACTGGGAAAACAGAGGCTGTGACTCTGTGAGGCATAGCAACAGCAAAGAGATGGACGGTTCGATGATGATTGAGGAGAAATGGAAAGGTGGGTCAGACTTGGACCTCCTCTCTCAATTATAAGAAGTTAAAGACCCCTAGCTATATATTCTGGTGAATCGAAGACGAGCTAGCTAGTGAGTATGAAGTTCAGCTCAACTGGCCCGACCCGATTCGATCGCTCCGCTTGGTTTGGCGGTTAAAGGACATAAACATTTCACTCCAGGCACTGGAGTTTTGTTGTATCAAACCAAGCACTATACTGGAATTGAAGCAAATTTAACCTAAGAAATCAAAAACAACATGAGCCAGTTAATTGTACAACTTTAATGCGAAACTCATGCTTCAATTCCTCGGAAAAGAAATAAAACTCATGCTTCAATTGCAAGCATGTGCGCATTTCAGTGCTTCAATATATGCATGCCTCAATACAAATACGCCTAAACTCTACAAGTTTGCTTTTACCCAAAAAGAATAAAAAATATGTCTATAAGTTCTTTCTCCTTCTTTTCATCTTAACTATTTTTGTGTACGATTTAACCGCCATTGTGTTTTCCTTTTTGGTGTTTCTGTTTCGGGTAGCAGTCACATTTGTCTTTAACGTATTTCTCCAATTCCCTTCTTAAGGTGGTTAATGAACTTAATCCCGACAGGATTAAGGATAAGTAGTTTAAGTACACAGCTTAGGGATTTGTTGCTGCTTTTTGTCCGCTATAATGATAGAAAACATAGGACACTGAATTAATTGCAATGTCAATTAAATAGAAAAAATTAGGGTAATAAGAAAAAGAGTCAAACTATGAAATCTTGAAAGAAACAAACTCATAAATCAGTAAGATTAGACATGATTAACTATTATTTTGGACACGACAGATGGGAGCCACTACACCTAAATAGTTTCATATTTGATTAAGGTCACAGTACAAGAGACAAAAAATAAATTACATATCTCAAAACAACTCAAGGCCTGTGATCTATATCCGCAAACGTCTTCACGTAGCTGGAATAATAAGATGTGTATGATCGAAATTGTTTAACTCATACCGAGGAGAGCACTTCAAAGACATAATGTAGTTTTCTGCAAAGATGTCTGATCATGGCTTCTTGTAAGGCTGACACCAACGCCATGAATACTCAAATGGTACTCCGTATCACCTGCTGAGCACACTAGATTAGGGCAAAACACGAAAGGGACCCAAGAAGCCCTCCAACTCTGTTAGTCCTCCATAGAAGCATCAAGTTAAACCTCACAGTTAAGTTCTAAATCCGTATCGCCTAGTTGAGAGATACTAGATCTACTAGACCACCTAATCGGCTATGGATTATCTTAATGATAGTTGATCACAGAATTCATCCATAAAAATTACCTTGATGACCAGGTGAACAGGATTAGTTAATCGTACTTATAAAACTTGACCATGATAAGCCATATGTCCATAGTACGCATATGCTATGTGCCCTTAAATTTCACAGATGAAAGGCAATGGATTTGAAATCCAATTAAGTCTAATGGAACCATGACTATTTGGTATGTTTTTTAAGCCATAATATGTACGCTTAATGTCATACCTCTTTTTTAGCTCTTTTAGGTTAAGTGATCCTACCGAACTTGATTAATCTAAATATCTATCTTAATGGTTTATAACACTACACATCGGAGCAAAAGAAAACCATCGGTCCCATGCTATACCCTGAAACCCAATATTGCAAGGTTCAAATTGCACCAATCACATGGATTCACATGCTAAATATCCATTTTGCTCCTAGCTAGCTTATTAGTTTTAAATATCTTATAGAGTCATAGCGTAGATATATAATTGTCGACTTTCGCACTCTAAGTGGGTGTCATTTCTGTTATATAAAAGCCCTATACAGGCTATGCAAGTGCTATGCATGAGGTTAGCTAGGATTTTATTAAGGCGATCGAGTTGAACCAAAAGGTTCGTTAGAGTTGGCCCGAAGTGTTATGAGTCAAGGATTAGAATTATCAGTCAATTAGGATTCGATTCCTTGATGTCACTGAATGGAAAAACCAAACATGTGCAACTGGAGGACTTCCTGATCAACTACCATCCGTACTTATAGTTTGGCACTTTGGCACGTACATATATTCTTCTCTGCGACTGAATCTATATATTGCCTTTATCAACCATAATTTTTATTTTTGTTTCAGTAATCTTCCAAAGGGATATCAACCAAACAACAGATATCCAAATTAACCATGCCATATCCAAACTCAAAACCAGTTTTAGGATCGAGCTAGTAGTTTTGTAGTTTGGACAGAGATCTCTCTTGCTTCTACAGTATCTATAACAATCCTGCATGATCCTGCATACACAACTACTCCAACACCGCGCACATCGCTAACATCCTGTTTTGCACCATCTATATTTAACTTGTAAAAATCAAGAGGTGGAATAAAGTACAATAAAAAGAGATTAAAATCTGATTTGTTCATCACCTGCGCTCCCCTACTTCCATGATCACGATTCACATATATAGATCACCTCCCACGTGTCTCGTATATATATGTAGGATGCATGTGTGCGATATACCTCTAGTTTCTTGAGTCTATGCTCAACTGTGATTCAAAATGTTAAAATCAAGATCGATATTATAACTTCTTCTCTTTTAGATGCAGGCAATTTGATAACTTTTGGAAGACACCCAATATATATGTGCATTTCCACTTGCTCGCCAAGTGGCCATTGTGACAAACTGACAATAAAAATAATATAATCAAATAATTAACTGGATCTACGTGTCCTAGTTTTATGGAATACAACAGTTATGCCCTAATTTAATGCATCCCCACAAAACTTGATTACATTAATCCACTTTATCAGGAATGAAGTTCTTGGACCTATGTGAACATGATTGATCTTACGTTTGCATTTGAAAAATATCCTACGTACGTACTTGATTATTGGCATGATCAAGTTGGCAATTGGAGTGAGGAACTGAGGAAGGATTGCATGGCTTACGTACGTACGGTTTTATAACATATCATCAGAGGCACCGAAATATTTCTTCGATTTCCTTCACCAAATAATCGAACTGGTGTGATAATAGTCAATAGCCAACTAATTCATGAATCTATGTATCTGGCGGCGTCGATTTGGGGCCGCTGGTTCTTACTTCAACTCTTTAAACTTTAAAGAAATAAACGATCATTTTTTTCAAACTAAACGGTGTTAAATATGAGTACAGATATGCCAAATGAAACCCTAACACATTACTTTTGTTGTGAAAATTTAATCATTGAACTTAGCAATTTAAAAAGTAAGCTACCTTAAGGACCGGAATGTTCTTGTTCTTTTGTTTGTTATTTATCTAGATTAAACAGCAGCAAGCAGAAATACAGTCCAAAAATGAAGGATTTATATGATCGAATTTTCAGGTCATCTCTCAAGATCGCGTGATGTATGTCATTTAATGTTATACTATGTTTAATTTGTCTCTGTAAAAAACTATAAACTATTTAATTAGCATCATGGTCATTTTTGTATATATGTTTATTACTAATACTAATTTGGCTTTTTTGCTGTCATAGTTTGATGATATCGAAATGATTTCTATATCTTAATAGTCCCAAGTGATATATGTGCACGAGCAGAAGCCGTTAAAGTTTATAAATTATTGACGGTTTCTTATTATATTGAAGTACTGTTCTATTGCTCTCGGGCAAATCCAAATGCCCTAGTGATATATGATTTTTCCCCAAAAATGGCAAAGATGCTATAGATGAAGAGACATTTTGGTAGCAGAGTAGTGAGTAGTTCTAGCTGGAACTTAACGGAATATAGCATACATCATATATATATATATATATATATATATATACAGATCCTATCCAGAGCGAGGCATCGCTTTGAAATTTCAAAGCGAGGTTAGGGTTTAGGGTCACTTTTCGGTCGCATATCCACATCTCAACCGTTCAGTTTTTAGGTACTAATGTATAGATCATCTCTGCAAAATTTCAACGAAATTGATGGTCTTTAAGGTATCTAACTCGCTTAAACCAATGGACGAACTGAATCTGTCCAACCTGAACCGTACTAGCTTTAAGGCAGTTATCAATGCCTTAACGACCATCAATTTGGCTGAAATTTTGCAGAGATGATCTATGCATTAGTACCTAGAAACTGAACGGTTGAGATGTGGATATGCGACCGAAAAGTGACCCTAAACCCTAACCTCGCTCTGAAATTTCAGAGCGATGCCTCGCTCTGGATAGGATCTGGATAGGATATATATATATATATATATACAGATCCTATCCAGAGCGAGGCATCGCTTTGAAATTTCAGAGCGAGGTTAGGGTTTAGGGTCACTTTTCGGTCGCATATCCACATCTCAACCGTTCAGTTTCTAGGTACTAATGTATAGATCATCTCTGCAAAATTTCAGCGAAATTGATGGTCTTTAAGGTATCTAACTCGCTTAAACCAATGGACGAACTGAATCTGTCCAACCTGAACCGTACTAGCTTTAAGGCAGTTATCAATGCCTTAACGACCATCAATTTCGCTGAAATTTTGCAGAGATGATCTATGCATTAGTACCTAGAAACTGAACGGTTGAGATGTGGATATGCGACCGAAAAGTGACCCTAAACCCTAACCTCGCTCTGAAATTTCAAAGCGATGCCTCGCTCTAGATAAGATCTGTATATATATATATATATATATATATATATATATATATATATATATATATATATATATATATATATATATATATATATATATATATAGTCAACAACTTGAGGAAAGAACAGCCGTACTAAACTCCTGCCCTATTTATAAAGGCATTAATTATTGGATCGCACTGCCATGAATTTATATTTATGGGAAGTGGTAATTTTCTTTTCGTTTTTTGTATTGGTTCGTGAAGTGCTAGAAATTTTGATACCTCCATTCATGGTCTTTTATAGTGTAATATAATTCAATCTGTTCACTTTCTAATGTATATATTTTAATGAACAAGAGCGATTATGATTATAATACTACATTGTTTGTGGAAATTGTGGAAGTAAGTTCTCTCATGAGCTATAATCGCTTGCAATATATATGCTGAGCTGCATATGGCCTGCAATTCTGCATTTTTAATTTGCTGTTGAGATGTACTAAGAGCTTCTTTAGCAATGCTATCCATTTTTTAGTTAAATTTTAGCTAAAATAGCTAGAAAGTCATTTTGGCTACCCACTTTAGAAATACGTCTGTATCAATGCTCTCTATTTTAGCTAATTTTGAATTTATATTATTTTTTAAATGATGATAAAAGAGTTTAAATGTGTTTATAAATTACATAAAATAACTTAAAAGAAATGTTTTAAATTATAGAGAGCCTTATCTCGCTCTCTATATTTATGAGCGAGATAGCTAAAAGTTAAAATGAAGAGTCACTTAGGAGTCTGATGCAGCTGCTAAAATAGATAAAAAGCTAAACATACTCTCTAAAATAGCTAAGGAGCTAAAATAGAGAGTTTGCTAAAGATGCTCTAACTACCATGTTGAGAAATAAATTTTCGACTGATGTGCACTCTGCCCTGCTAAGCGAGGATTACAGGGAGGTAACTGCTTAGCTGAGTACCCTCATGAAGGAGTAATATGAGTTAGTAGCCAGAAAGATATCTCTCCTGAAAGAGTAAAAGGCCATATATCCTGGGAGGGAGTGACAGCTAGGTTTGCTTGTTAAACTTGAGTTTGTCGAAACCGTAGAAGCTTAAGTTTGCTTGTTAAACTTCAAACTTTAAATTTTCTTTATGTTATCGAACTCTCAATCCGAAATTGCAAGTAATCAATATAATGCATCACAGATAGCACTGTCTAACAATATGGACTTACATTATACATTTCCATTTATATAAATACACACACACAGAGCTTGCTTAATTGTGTATATATATGTGTGTATTATGGTGAAACAATAATATTATTACCGTTAAGAAAACAATATATCTTCACTTGGTCTTACTGGAAAACGATTCTCCTAGCTTTCAGTGTCCCTTATATTTCTACAAATGCACAAGCAAATTTTCTTGGTAACTGAACTCACAATGCATTCTTTTTTATGTTGACAACCAAGATGTGACTAATACACACACAATATAATCAAAGGTGGAGCTAGGATTTTAAAATGGAATGAGCTAATTAAAATATTTTAATAACATAAGAGCTAAGCTATTTTTTAATATTTAATTTTTTTTAACTAAAATTAAGGTATAAATTAATGTGTTTCCAAAAGTTAGGCGCAGCCCATGCATAGCTATAATATCTATAATATATATACACATGAAAATAAAAATGAAGAAAATTTATATATCCAGCTCATGGTTAACTATTAACTGGCTGAACTGAACAAACGCATGCAATGCATGAATTGCACGAGAATTTCCCTTGTCCTGTCTAAACCCTGAACCCCATATCCAATTACTGCATTATGTTCAGCCTTCAAGTAGGGGAGTTTTCACGGTTTGTTACTGACAAATACCTCATATAGAAATTTAGGAGTTAAGTTACGATCCAATCCTTCCTCAACATCGTTTTGCCTAGTTTGTTTGGAGTTTACATTAAACAGAATCCACTTAAGTTACTTGATCGTGGACCCATTGGAAACCCTAGCTATTAGACTAATTTTCCACGAGATATAATAGCCTGTTATTTAACCCTAGGAACTCTTTCACGCTTTGGTGCTAGCAAGAGGCACGTAGACATAAAATCATCTCAGTGGTATTCATTCTAATAAGGAAACATATCACGAGGCATAAGCGCCCAATACAAAGCCATATCAAACTAGCCAAAGCAAAACGCCGAGTGGAGCCAATTTGGTAGTGGAGCCAGCTAAGAACTAATCAAAAACTTCGAGACTATTTATATTATTGGATTTTAATAATGAGTTCGATAAATGTTGTACTCACCCTTTTTTCCTTCGACAAATTAACCATTTGTATCTCTCTATATAACTTGCATATTAAGAATGATGTGGGGTTTTGCAAACAGTAATTAGTATCAAGTACTCAGATTAGATACAGTCATCGACTCCACTTCCTTGAAAGCAGAGATTGACAAGTAATGGTAGAACTATAAAATTTTCTTGCAAGGCGAAGTTGCAAGCCAAATTTCTTTAATTTACGAGACGCTCAACACATCTTGTCCCTGCTAAAGGTTTTTCATGAACTTTAACTATGATACATGCTCCCTTGAAGAAAAGAGAAAATATCAAGTATAGAACTTGTCTATTTATATACTATCATATATTACATTACAGTGTAAGTATTTAGGAAGGTAGGATGTTTTAATTGCATAGACGTATTTGAACTTAGAATGCCCTCATCACCTTGAAAATTAACTGATAAATGTGAATGATGTCTACTTCTTTACCCTGTTCTGGAGTAGATGCTCTGACTTTAATATATCAAAACATCTAATTACAAGGTTGGAAGCAAAGAAAAAGAAATCTTATCTTAGATTTTCCAAACCCTACAACAAAGCCCACATGATGGAAACAATCGTGTATATACAGATATGTTTGTCTGTGTACTGAAAGATCTCGATCAGTCGCTAGCTGAAGGTTCAATTATTAATATTTTACGTGTAGAGTCCAAACGACCACAAGCAGCACAGAAAACGGTCAAAGACTCAAATGGAAATGAGATGCAGTAATATCAAGTGCAGTCTGCTCAGTGTCCACAAGTAGCATAATTCTGGTGCTCTTGCTTTCTCAGTTCCTTCTATATTGGGAAATCACAACATGACAAGAGCAAATTGGCCACTTTGTTTCCTTGCTTCTTTACTTCTTTTGTTTTCTTTTCTTTTTCGTTTTCTTTTCTTTTTGTCGGTACAGTGGGGAATAAAATCCCAGAAAAAGAAGAACAGGGAGAAAGAGAGAAAAAAAGAAAGAAAGAAGAAGCTAACTAGACACAGCTAGATACAACTCTTCTTGCCCTGGCAATACTTATACAATCAATATCATCAATGAGCCTAAGTCACCACAGCAGGCGAGGTTCTAAGGGAACTCAAAATTCTTCTTTATTAATCACTCCATGCTCTTTTGCAGCGTATAAAGATATAATTTGATGATTCTGATTTTCAAACCCTTTTGCTGATTCTTTCTCAAGGTTAAACAAAAAGTTTTGAGTTTACGTACAACAAAAAGTTAGTTTATGACAAAGAACGCAGATACGTAGTTGTGTCCAAAACTTCTACACCATGTTTTTTTTTTTTTTTTTTGAGTGGAAGAGGTCAATAGAACCAACCAAAGTCACCGGAAACGCTGCGCCTGCCGGCGAACCGCGTTCCGGATCGGACGAACCCAATCGCGGGGCGTTCGCGATCCGGATCGCCAAACAGAGCGAACTCGCGCCTTGGCGTCTTCGGCGGCTTTGAGGCTCTGAGCAGGGAGGACTAGTTTGGCTTTGGCGCAGCGCTTGGCTAACACTTGCGCCGTCTCGGCTCCGATCCTCCACACCTGTGATGATGGCCGTGATGGAGCGGAGATCGGGGCAGCTATTGGTGACTTGCTCAACGGTGCTCTTGAAGCCGTAACTGCTGGGGCCGACGGAGAGAAGGATGGACTGCTCGCCTCTGGCTTTTTTGGTGGGTGGATGCACGACATAATCAAATTGAGATCCAAGATTCAGATTGAGATCCAAGATAATCCAATAAAAAATAAATCAGCTTTCTTTATTATTATTATTTATTTTCTGTTATTATTAATTTACTTATTTATCCTCCTCAAGTTGAGTGTTTCTCATAGTATATTAATAAGGGTTATTTAGGTAAAATAAAAGTCATTCATTTATGGTATGGTTATCTATTTATTATTTTCTATAATTTTATTTAATATATGTAATTTATTTTAATTAAAATTAATTAATATATCTTAGCGTACCGCGTACCCTAAAGACTAGCGTACCGCGTATCCGTACCGCGTTCCCGTACCGCAACGTTCTGCGTTTCGTGTGACTTTGGAACCAACACACACACCCATGCAGTGTATCCCAGCATAGCCAGACTAATCACTGCACCGCAGACGCACGAACCATTGGGTGTTTTAACTAACCCAGGTCCCTCAAATCTCCTGGCCACGGGATGGAGCTGGGATTCGAATTCTAGACCTAGGGGTTCCAGACTAGGCAGCTCGACCAACACACCACACCACGTGGTTAACTTGTACACCATGTTAGTTAATGGTTAACCGTTTATAATGGATTATACAAAATCTGCCAGAACAGCAGAATCTAGTAAAAACAATCTGAATGGAGATCACCGCGATATAAGCATTTTAATTAAGGTGTAATAGCCATCAATGTAATTTCTATTGTGAGAGATCTTAATTGCTTGAGCCATTTGATTTTTTTGACTAAGTTGCCCTTACAGAACTAGCAAAATTGTTCTGCGGCGTGTCTAACAGTATATCTGTAACAGCTGAATCATAAACAAAAATATCTAGTTTGGGTATGGCCATATGGGCAAAGGAAAAAAAATCAAGAGTTAGCTGCAGCTAAATCTTCAATCATTTGAACTAAAAGCTCTATAGCTGGGTTCAGTATGAAAATTGTTGGCCTAAGTTTGAAATCGACAGTTTCCGGCAGTTATTAAAGGAAAAGAAAAAAAAAAAAAGTCAGAGAGCTAGATTGAAACATCGATCCAAAACAAAATCAAGTAGACAGATACCAATTCAAACCATAAAGGCACCATACATATATGGTGATAGGGTTTTCAGTAAAGGCATGGTGTACAGCAATTCAGGTGTCAATTTATTATAAGTGTTATTTATTGTTTATTTAAAACTTTTTTTCTAGTTAGTTGTCAGTTATTTTAAATAGTACATGTCATAATTCGACAATGTAGAAACATAGCATATGTATTAGATTAGACTGAAGATCATATTATTTACAATTATTTTCAACTCTGAAGAGTAAAAGAAAAATAATTGGGTAACTAATATATAAAGTACATGGCTTAATACATCATTAAGATACTAAAGACAAATGAAATCATGAAAATCCTTAAACTCTAGAGATACCAATCCGGCCCATTAAACAATTGTAGCTAGAGATTCATATATACAAATACCACAATTGTATGGACATCTGAGTACAAATTTGGGGCGTGTTCCACCGTACGTTTGGATTGATCGATATGGTTGAGATGGTCATCGATTCTTCTTTCCAGTGAAACTGATATCACGGGATATCCATCATAGACTTTTCTGATCTAACTTGTAGTGGGGTTGAGATGCTCTACGCCTTTTTAAAATAATTCACATACTTGAAATCGTGTTACTTTAGTTTATCATTTGCTCAGACGATTGATGCTCCGATATTCCCAATGTTTTAAGCTGGTAAGTTTTTGGAAGAGCCTCACTAAGGCGGCATAAATATTTATAAGTAGAATATAAATAATATAGAGATATTATCCATGGTTACTAATAATAATTCTTGATAATTAAGCTAATGGTAAAAAATATAAATAGCGACACACACAGGGAGGGCCGTTTCATTAAGAAATTCTTTTTTTTTTTTTGCCAATTTGAGGAATCGATTATTAGACAAATTTTTTAGTCACATATCAACATTTCCATCGTTAAGTTCTTAGGTCTCAATACTTAGATTACTTCTGCAAATTTTCAGCAAATTTGGTGACCATTAAGGTATCAAACAAGATTAAATTAATGGACGAACCAAATCTGTCCAACCTGAACCGTTCGTATTCATAATTAGTAAATCACTATTATGAACATCCAAATGATCATCAATTTAGTTGAAAATTTACATAGGTGATCGACTCACATAGACCTAACAATTAAATGGTGGAGATGTTGATAAGTGACCGAAAAGTTGGCTAAATAATCAATCCCTTATAATGGCCAAAAAAGGGATCTCTCATTAGAAGGGTCATATGTGTGTGTGTGGTGCCCTTCTAGTTTAGAATCAATTTTTTTAGTCATTTTATTATTTTAAGGGATCCCTTGTGGGACCTACTTTTTTATTACATTTCGGCATCTCGACTGTTTAGTTTTTAGGTCCTAATGTGTAGATCTATTCTGCATATTTTCAACCAAATTAATAATGGTTAAGATATTCATAACTATAATTTATTATTATAAGTATAAACAGTTCAGGTGGGACAGATTTGATTTGTGCATTGATTTAATCTAATTTGATACCTTAACGGTCATCAATTTGGCTAAAAATTTATAGAAATGATCTATTCATTGAGTCCTAAAAATTGAACGGTCAAGATGCCCATATGTGATGAAAAAATGAATCCCATAAAGGATTCTTTAAAATGATCAAAAAAATGAATCCCTTAGTGGAAGGGCCTAACACTATGAGAGAGAGAGAGAGAGAGAGAGAGAGAGAGAGGGGTTGGTTAGCCTTGCAAATGGATAAGGTGAAATTCAAGTCAATGAACTGACTTTGCAAATAGAGATGAGAGCCTCTCTTTTCCCACCGTGAAGAGACTTTCTTTGTCCTCCCCTTCTATTTCGATGATTGCGATTATGGATTACTCTCCCGTACTGAACTTTTGATGATGCTAGAGGTAGATTGGTAGCTCCAAGGTCACTGACGACTAGTATCGGTGGATTGATTTTACTTTGTCTTTTTCTCTCCATCTCCACTGATTTGCAGCAGTACTAGTTGACGCGTACACCTTCGTCATGCTTTTTGCGCTTTGTTGCTCCTTTCAGGAAAAAGCTTACATTTTCGGCACCTAGCTATGAAAATAAAGGGGTTTTGACCGGAGATGATTGTATGCACCGATAGTGTAAGTGCACTGACGGTTATTTTAATCTCTAAAAAAATAACAACCATTCATCTAATCCACTCCTTTATATATTTTAATATCAAAAAAATTACATCTATTCATATTGCAAGTACTCATGCACTGTCAGTGCATGAAATACACTCCCGTATTTTGACGGCAAAATTTCGCCTTCCACAGGCGCTCTTTTTAATACATTGTAAAGTATTCCTACAGAGCAACAAGTTAAGAGAACCCTAGTGTTGTATCTCCAAGGTTTTCATTCTTCAATGTGGCTGCAAGCCATTCACATGTAGACTACCTCATTATGATACTGTGATTAAATAATTTGGGGTTCATAATTAAAACCAAAAGACAATGGTTTGAGGAACTTTAATCCTTATAAATACAATTGCAAGGTTCTCAGTTTTCAATGTGAAATGCACATTCTCAATAATCAGTCTCTCGTTAGATGTTTTTGTGCAAGGTGCCTACCTTCCTCATAAAGGAAAAGAACCACCATACCCCAACGCTCAAAGCTGATTCCCTTTATTTTATCCTTCATGCTGGGTATTGCCACAGACCTAATTTGCTCAGACCGGTAGATTAGTACGTTTAACTTGATCTCAAATTAATATTAAACAGCAGCTGCCAATTTTTGTGCTACTTTGGGCACAGATAAAGGGTATTAAACCAACTACCATTTGCAACAAAAAATACATCACCCAACTAGACACAAGTTGTCGCAGAGACTTTTTCCTTTAAATTCTGTTATTACTAAGTTATTTAATTCCCATTCAATGTCCCATGCTACATTGTTCATACTCGTATGTATATGCAAATACAGATTTGTACGGACATACAGGTGCAATATAGCAGGAGAAATGGGGTGTGTGTACTGGCAATTATTTCATGCATCACCTGTCCATTTAATTGGATGCATGATTGAAGTTCGTCGATTTCTTTCGGTCAATGCGATTGTATATGTTTGGTGATTGAGGTCTGACCTTTAGGGCTTTTGTGTGGGTCTGGATGTTCTTTTAACAATAATTTAGATGCCACTGTCGATTTATTTATTCATTCCCTCTTGTGTATTGGTAATTGAATTGTTGAATACACACAAAGATTTTTTTTTTTTTCAGAGATCTTTTAAGATTGCTGTGACTTTGATCCACATCAGTTTTTTTATAAAAGCAAAGCAATCTCAAAATAGCCCTTTGTGAGACTCACTTTTTGTTCACATATCACTATGTTAATCGTTCAGTTCTTAACACTCCATGAATAGATCAATATTTATGCAAATTGTCAGCCAAATTGATGACCGTTAACGTAGCGAGCTAGATTAAATCAATGGACAAACCAAATCTGTCCAACCTAAACCGTCTGTGTTTATAGTTGTAAACCGTAGAGGATAGTTAGAGTAATTTGTAAAAAGAAATTGAATTAAAGTAATAGAAAAATAAAGGGAGTGTGTGAATAGAGAAAATAGTTGTGTCAATAACACCACCCTTAATCGGACTCACGCGCATGAAGGATTTTTTTATTTCCAGAAACCTAGATCGGGCTTCCGTCTTTTACACGTTGAGGATTCGACGATCACTTCGACTCCGGTTCAGCGACTCCATTCCGGTGGCGTTCGCTGTCCGAGACACCTTATCCACTTGAAGAGTGTGATACAATTTGGGTCGTCGTTTTACGTTGTGCCCGTTACTCATCTGCTATGTTGTTCATCTGCGACATTGTTAGAGATGGAAATTCTGGCCTGGAATTGCCATGGAATCAGCAATGATGCTGCAATGCAAGGTTTAAAGAAACTAATTCATCAACATCATCCATCTTTCATCTTCTTGAGCGAGACGAAGGTTTCAGATCCTACTTATATGAGAGACTTGAGATTGGAGATCATGTATCTCAACTATGAAATGGTGTTCAGCCGGGGGCAATTAGGTGGATTGGCATTATTCTGGAGCGATGGTATCGACGTCCGGTTCCGATCGAAGTTGAACCATCATATCAACATGGAAGTATGAGAGGGTGATGACTCTGGGATTGCATGGAGGCTGACTGGTCTCTACGGGCACCCTATGACAAAACCCAAACCAGATTTCACCTTAAAACCAGAACCAAGCCTGCAGGGCCCACCTTAGGAAAAGTTTTACAAAAAATTCGGCAGACCTTCCCCTAAAATGGACTATCCAAATTATACAAAACTTGGACATCAAACTTAAACTAATCTCACAACCATATGTACATTCCAAATATTTATATTCCAGGTATATTTTACATTTCGAGAGGTACTTCATCTTAAAACAACCAAATCCTCAAGTAATAGAGAAAATGTTACAAACAGTACCCGAACTAAGGCTCATTCTTAACTTCAGTACCCGACTATGCAAAACTATCACTTTGGTACCCCAAGTTTGAAGTCCGATCCAAGAATGGTACACGCCGTCCATCACGGCGTTAACTAGCTAACCACATGACATATTTTGAGGGCCCTCATGGTTTGCCACGTAGCAAAGACTTAACGCTGTGATGGACGGCCTGTACTATTCTTGGGTTGAGCTTCAAACTTGGGGTACCAAAGTGATAG
Source organism: Rosa chinensis (assembly GCF_002994745.2). NCBI lineage: Eukaryota > Viridiplantae > Streptophyta > Magnoliopsida > Rosales > Rosaceae > Rosa > Rosa chinensis. The sequence continues at coordinate 40,674,157 of NC_037088.1, forward strand.
TTTTGCATAGTCGGGTACTGAAGTTAGGAGTCGGCTTTAGTTTGGGCACTGTTTGTAAAATTTTCTCCAAGTAATAAATATCCTTCACTTTAAGTTGGGTTATCAGAGCAATTCTACGAAAATTAAGCCGATATCTTACATAGGTAGGTTAAGTGATAACCTACAATCAAAAATGGCAGTGGTGGATCCTATGCCTCGATTTCCTGAGCGCACGACCTCGGAAAAATCTGAAATCTAGGCAGTTGAAAACTGAAAGACCCAGGGAAAAGCATTGAAAATAAATTGCGTGAACAAAGTAATTTACTAAAATAAAGTAAATGCTTTCCCCATATAAAATACTAAAATAAAGTAATTTACTAAAATAAACTGAGTGAATGCTTTCACCATATCTTCTTCTTTAAATCCGGCATGCAGCACAATTTAAGAAACATTCTAAATCCACTTCTTTAAAACCACTCTTTCAGTGTAAAACGTTCGATGACTAGAGGGTGCTGCCGACTAGTCATCTCATGCCATCTAGGGGACTGCCGACCAGATGACGCATCGGAGGGTACTGCTGACCGAAATCTAGGAGGCGGTGGTTAAAGGGGACTGTCGACTAACCACAGATAGTTAGAGGTTTCTGTCGACTAACTATCTCATGCCATCTGGAGGGGATTGTCAACCAGATGACGTATCGAATAGTACTGTCGACCTGAATATAGTCTAGAGGGGACTGCCGACTACACTAATACCTGGAGGGTGCTGCCGACTAGGTAATGCATGCATACGACCATGATAGCCTCCTTATCACATCACGTACCAAAAATCTATTTTCTTCGAAAACCGTGAAGCGATAGTTAAACAAATAATTTAAACTTTAAAATAATTTCATAATTAAAATTCAATACTGCATGCAATATTTACTTAAAACAAACTCCACTTACTGGTAAGCCTCGGAGCTAAGCATGCTGCCTATCAGGATCCTCTTCACTCGAGGGCTCAATATTTCCTATACAAATTTGGCAGCGTATAAATAACAAAAAGCGAAAATAATTTAATATCGACGATTATTTCCACAAAATATCAATAACTCAATTTACTCGTAATTCCCCTAAACCCGGCTTTTCCATTTTAAGATTCTTAACGATTCAACAAATCTCAAATTCTCTTTAGCATGACTTGAATTTCGTCTAACGTTGTCTAATCCTCTTCCAATTTCTTAATCAAATCCCAAAATCACCACAACAAAAGACATTTAATAAACTCAAAGGCTAACACTTCCCGAATCAACATCTAAAGTCGAATTTTTCTAAAACGAAGTGTGGCCATAGTCTCCAAATCGCTAGGCATAATTTACAAACTAAAATCATGCATTTTTAGGGGCTGCATGCCCCACAAAGCGCCACCACCAGTGGCGGCGCGTGGGTTTCACGCGCCACCGCACCAACATCCAAACCCGGCCAAGCAACCCACAATAACATGACCTCCATAACAAGCCCAACAACATTTATACGTGCAACAACAACCAATTCCAAACAGATTGGCTGGAAATTGACCCGAAAACAATGAAATCCGATGAGCTACTGTTCACCCTTAATGTTCACCTTCGATTCTTCCTCCTCTGGTCAATTCAAGCTGCAAGAAGGTTAGCATGATGATCAGATCTCCCTAGTAACCAAAACCCCCAAGAATTCCTGTCAGAAACCCCCAGAAATCGGAGATCGAACTAGAAATTCTGGTGTGCTAACCTGGAGATTTCTCTTCGATTCCCTCAAAACAAAGCTACCCAACTTAAATTACTCACCTGATGATGGAAGAGGAGGAAGAAAGGAGTGATTTAAGACTGGCAGCGAGCCCTGTGGTGGTCTGACGACGGTGAAATCGACGGAAAGTGATTCCGGGTCCGAGCGACGAAAAATGGGGGCTGGGGTCGGGTTCTCCCGATTTTGGGTTGTCAAAAAAAATGCTCTCTCTCCTCTTTCCTAAAATGGAAACTCATTTAAAACCCAAAGCTAGGAATAGTAACTTCCCTTTTTCGATCATAACTATTCCGCGAACTCCGATTTTGGCAAACTACGTGTCCACGTACTCGGTTTAACGTATTTTACGTCTTCCACAAGAAATTTTCTTAAATTATCGGGTCAAAGAAAAAGTCAACTCTTCATCCTCTAAATGGTAAACGTAAACCTAAGAAGTAAAAACATCTGTTACTAATAATTTGTAACAAGTTAAGATTTTGGGTATGGAGTATGACAATCTCCCCACCTTATAAAATTTTGTCCTCGAAATTCGTACTTGTCAAGGAAACAGATATGGGTACTGCTGTCTCATTTGATCCTCCGGTTCTCAAGTGGCTTCTTCAACTCGATGATTTCTCCATAATACCTTAACCAAAAGTATGACCTTGTTCCGGAGTACCTGTTCACGACGGTCAAGGATCTGTATTGATTCTTCTTCATAAGTTAAATCCTCTCTGAGTAATGGGTTGAGCTGGTAACACATGTGAAGGATCAGCCACATACTTGCGAAGTATGGATACGTGGAAGACATCATGTATGGTAGACAACTGTAAGGGTAATGCCAAGCGATAAGCGACAAGACCAACTCACTCCACAATCTTATAAGGACCAATGTATCTTGGACTAAGTTTCCCACATTTACCGAATCTGACAACACATTTCCAAGAAGATAGCTTTAAGAATACCAAATCACCAACCTGTAACTCAAGATGCTTCCTGCGATTATCAACATAGCTTTTTTGCCTACTTTGTGCTGTTTTGAGCCTCTCCTTGATCACCTTGATTTTATCAGTTGTGATTTTGATAATTTCAAGGCCAACAAGTTGCCGTTCACCAACTTCATCCCAGCATAAGGGCGTTCTACACTATTTTCCGTATAAAGCCTCGTATGGAGCCATACCAATACTCGAATGATAACTGTTGTTATACGCAAACTCCATCAAGGCTAGGTGCTTATCTTAACTTCCTTTGAATTGTAGTGCCCTCACCATGTCCTCCAAAGTCTGAATAGTCCTCTCAGATTGTCCATCAGTTCGAGGGTGAAACGAAGTACTAAAATGCAATTTAGTTCCCATAAGTTTGTGCACTTAGCTCCAAAATTTTGATGTGAAACGGGAATTTACAATTAGAAACAATGGACACAGGTACACCATGAAGTTCACAATTTCATCCACATACAGTTTTGCTAACTTATCCAAACTAAATGTTTCTTTAACCGCTAATAAATTAGCGGACTTGGTGAGTTGATCCACAATTACCCAAATACCATCATTACCATCCTGAGTACGAGGTAATTTAATTATGAATGAAATCCATGGTAATATGCTCCCATTTCCATACCGAAATCGATAAAGGCTGCAACAAACCTGATGGTTTCTGCCTCTCTACTTTCACTTGCTGACACACTAAGCATCTACTCATATAAAGGCTGCAATTTCTCTTTTCATGTTTAGCCACCAATAATATTCCTTGAGAGTTTGGTACAATTTTTTACCACCAGGGTGCAAAGCATAAGCAGAACTATGGGCTTCATCGAGTATTTCTTGTTTGAGTGACTCATCATTTGGAACACATAGTCTCTTTCCAAACATCAGAGTTCCATCTCTTCTTATAGATAAACCTGGCTATGAGCCACTATGAACACCTCCTTTTGTCTGTTTAATTGCTGCACAATGAGATTGTGCCTTACACACTTTATCAATCAGAACTTGTCTCACATGAAAACTAGCCACCAGAGTACCGACTTTATCGACTGACAATTCAACCTTGTAGATCTTAGTTTAGATAAAAGCGAAATTTGAACAGTCCGCAAGTAAGACAATGTCACGGAGGGCTTCCTACTAAGTGCATCTGCCACCACATTAGCTTTGCCTGGATGATACTCAATAGTACAATCATAATCTTTAATCAATTCCATCCAACTCCTTTGTCTCAAATTTAGCTCATATTGTGAGAACTAGGCCTGGGCACTCAAAACCGAAGTCTCGGTCCCATCCTGAAACGGTCCCGAAATCCGCTGGTACGGGCCGGGATCAAAATATGAAATTTACTGTTTGGGCCCATCCCGTCCCAAACGGGCCCGGTACCGGTACTAGCTCAATGGATACCGGTTAGTCCCGTCCCATCCCATTTAAATTAATTAAATTAAATCTTTAATTTTTTTTATATTACTTGGCTGATTTTGATTGGGTAGTTTAGTCAAATATGTGGGAACATAGAGGACTGACCACACTTGATCCCCAATTTCTTTCAAATTTCCCTTCATACAGTAAGCATGATGAGATGAGAGTGTAATCATTTTTGGTTAAGCCTATACTTCTAATATAGACTCTACCACACCAAATTCTACTCAATCTCAATCTCTCATCTCTCTCAGACCCGAGTCTCCAGACTCTCTCTCTCTCCTCTCTTTCTCAGATGTCTCTTATCTCTCTCTTTTTCATTTTGATGAACCCAGAAAATGTAATTCTCAATTCAACCATCATTCCCTAATCACCTTCACCAATCCATCAACGATTTCTTTACGGTTTAATGAGGACTTTCATCACCATTAATTCACAAATCCAACCATAATCTCCCTCAATCTTTAGTCTTCCGTCGGTTCTGCAACCGTCAAAGCAGAGAAGAAAAAGAAGAGAGAAGGCGTAGATCTCGACCAAATGCATCTGGGTTCGATCATTTTTTCTTTTTTCTTTTTACAGCTTCAAATACCGAAACCGATCCCGTCCTATACCGAAACCGATCGGTTCGGGCCCAATCGGTTTCAACTCTGAAAATTGCCTTTCCCGATCCGTCCCGTACCGAAAAGAAAATTCGGGATTGGACTCGATTTCAGCTCAATCCCAGACCGTCCCGGCCCGTGCCCAGCCCTAGTGAGAACACATACTTGAGGCTTTTATGGTTTGTAAAGATCTGGCATTTGGCTCAATACAGATAATGTCTCCATAACTTGAGAGCAAAGACTATGGCTGCAAGTTCAAGGTCATGTGTTAGATAATTCAATTCATGTGGCCTTAACTGCCTAGAATCATAAGCAATCACATTACCATGCTGCATTAGGACACAACCCAAACCAATGTCTAGAAGTATCACTGTAAACCATATACTCCCCGCTGTCATCAGGCAAGGTAGAACTGGAGCATTAGTCAAACGACTCTTAAGTTCCTGGAAACTTCGCTCACACTCATCTGATCAATTAAACCTAACACCCTTTCTAGTTAGTCTTGTAAGAGGAGCTGCGATTCTTGAAAAATCTTGCACAAAATGTCGATAATAACTAGAAAGACCCAAGAAACTACGTATTTCCGTCACATTGGTAGGCCTTTCCCAATTCAACACCGCCTCTACTTTTTGGGGATCCACACTAACCCTTGTAGCTGAAATAACATGACCCAAGAATGTTACATGGTCGAGCCAAAACTCGCACTTGCGGAATTTAGCATACAACTGGTGCAGCCTTAGGGTCTCCAAAAAATACTCAAATGCTGCTAATGTAACTTATCGCTATTTGAGTAAACTAAAATGTCATCAATGAACATGATCACGAAACGGTCAAGATAGGGGCGGAACACCCTATTCATGAGATCCATGAAAGCAGCAGGTGCATTAGTAAATCCAAACAACATAACAAGGAACTCATAGTGATCGTAATGGGATCAGAAAGCAGTTTTGGCTACATCATCTTCCTTTATGCGTAATTGATGATATCCCGACCTTAAGTCAATCTTTGAAAAGACCTTGGCGCCCTTCAACTGATCAAACAAATCATCAATACGGGGCAAGGGATATTTATTCCTCACCGTGACCTTATTCAGCTTCCTATAATCGATACAAAGCCGTAAGGTACCATCCTTCTTTTTTAGAAACAACACAGGTGCACCCCAGAGAGACACACTAGGTCGTATAAATCCCTTATCAATTAACTCCTGTAATTGGGTGTTCAACTCCTTTAATTCTGCTGAAGCCATCCTGTAGGGTGCTTGAAAAATAGGTGTTGTACCAGGAAGTAAACCAATGGTAAAGTCTATCTCTCTTACAGGAGGCAATCCAGGCAACTCGTCTGGAAAGACATCTGGATAGTCACAAACAATTGGAATTTGACTGATATCCAAAACTCCCACATTTGTGTTCACCACATGTGCTAAGTAGGCCTGATAACCCTTATTTAACAATGTTTTAGCAGTTAAAGCTGATATTTGGTAAGATGGAAGAACCTTCCGTTCACCATAGAAAGTGACTATTAGTTTGCCCGAACTTCGGAACAGCACAGTCTTACGGAAACAATCCACCAAGGCATGGTGTGACCGCAGGAAATCCATCCCCAAGATCACATCAAACTCCACTAAACCAAAAGGAATCAAATTTGCCTCTAAATAAAGACCTTCCACCAAAACTCCACAAAAAGGGTAAACCCACTCTATTTAATGCATTTCTCCTGGTGGTAGCACAACATGCCATTCACCAGGAAAAAGGGACGAGGGCACATCAGCAAAGAATGCAAACCTTCTAGACATAAAGGAATGAGAGGCTCTAGGATGAATCAAAAGAAAAGTCGGTTGGCCAAAAACAAATAACATAACAATAATGATGTTTGGTGAAGTGCGACCCTCCTACTGGGTCATGGCATGAAGTCGAGCCTGAGTCACCGGACGTCCCCTCTGTCCTCGACCTTGTTGTGAGCTACCAACAAGGTCGAGTCGGTGTAAGTGCCCGTACTAGTAGCACCTTCAGTGGGCTGACTCATAGTCTGATCAGATGCAATAGCAAATCCCTAGCTCAACTGAGGGCAATCCCTCTTGTAGTGGCCCCACTGACCACACTAATAACAAGTCCCTACACCTGACTGGCCCTGTCCTGCCTGACATTGGCAAAAATGATATCTACCACAAGTCCCACACTAAAGGTAGTCTCTCTGAATCAGTTGTTTGTCGGAAACCCTACTAGAACTAGCGGTGCTGCCTTTGGACTGTCTTCTACTAAACTGACCAGGTCTCCTAAAACGTCCCCTGACTCTGTCAGGAATCAGAACCCGAGCTACTCGATCTATTGCCAGATGATGATGCAAAACCTGAACTAGAAGCAATCCTCTTGGACGGTCCCTGACTGGGACCACCAATCTTTAAAGGTCGGGAACCCTAGCCTCACATCTCATAGCAGCCTTAACAGCTAGTTTTTTTGTACTCTGGGTAATCATGATGCGCCAACCAATCTTGATAAATCGGTAGAAGACCCCCAATAAACTTCTCAACCTTCATCTTTTCTGTCGCCACCAGCTCAGGTGCATACCTAGACAAAGCGATGAAACTCTCTTGATATTGCATCACAATCATATCCTTATCCTGCTCCAACTTCATAAAATTACCTCGCAAACTATTCTGAGAGGCTTGATTATAGTACTGATTAGAGAACTCGGCCTGAACTGATCCCAGGTCATGGTAGTCGGGTCAAAACCCCTATTCCTGGTACCAAACCACCACATATAAGATCACCGTCTAAGAAATCAATGGCCAAAGGAACTCTCTTGGCAGCAGGATAACCTAATGACTCAAATACTCTCTCCATCCTGGTGATCCAATCCCCTGCTACGGACTCAATAGGAGTACTAGAGAAAGTATAAGCTCCATGGAGTCTGGCACGCTCAACAGTGAAATATGTAGTAGGATTTCGAAGTGTTGCTGCAAAGTGCTCAAACATGCTCCATAGTCTGTAACAATCTATGAGGAACTCGTTCATCATTACTCTCCTCGGTGGGTGAAGGGTCCTGACCTGCAAGAGGTCGGCGTCCACAACGCATCCTACTTGAAAATACCCCAAATTTAGCTATATAAGAGGTATTCATACCAAAAATATACACCTTACACACTTGATATGCACATCAGCACCGAAGAGTGTATGATGGGGAACCGTTGCAGTCAGGTCATCACTCGGAAGGTGCCAAGTACAATCAAGTATGCAAGGAGACTAAAACAAAATATCGACCACATGATCTAATAACCTAATGCTTTGATACCAAAATGACAGAACCTGAACTCAGGTCACCCGCGTGAAAATTTTTGGCACTGTTGCCGGGGATCGAACCCGGGTCACCCTCGTGACAGGTGGGAATACTTACCATTATACTGCAACGACGCCAAACAGTGTAGAAGCATTATACGCTCAAAGTGAGTGCCAATTTAAAACTAATGTAGGACGAGATTTTAGCCAATTAGCGTCTTCATATTAAGAAGAATGATTTGAATAATGGAAATTGGTATTCAAATAGGCTTCTTAATGATGGAATTAATCATAAATTACTCTTCTGGATATATCAAGATTCTCGAGCAAAATCTTAGTTGAGATTCCAAATACATATTTGCGTAATATTCTTTAATATCTAGGATTCTATTTCCGATTTTTATTTAATAAGATTTAATTAGGTTTCCTAGTTTTAGTCCATAATAAATTGTTCTTTATGTTTTCTAGTTGTATTAGGTTTATGCTATGTGCCCTATATAAGACACCTCTTAGATTGTAATTTTCATTCAAGTTATCAAAAAAAAAACCAAATATTAGAGAAGTTTCTCTATGTTTCTTACGGCTGTGCTCGTAATTGCTAGTGGATTCTAGTTCATCTCATATGACTTTCGACGCTTGATGGAGCCTCTTGCTATCGTGTTCACACTTCCCGCATCAAAAACCCTGCAGCAGATTATAGTTAAATGTAAGTAAGGTATCGTTCTAAGCCGAGGATTGGGGTATACTTCATGTCAAAAACGTTAAAACAAATTAGTATTAGTCACAAAATATGAAACGAAAATAAAACAAAGTGTGTGTGTGTGTGTGTGAAAATTACAAGATAAGGGGGATTTATAAAAGTTTATATTCTAATCTAACTATATAATACATGTGTTCGATCAAACCATGAATCAAAATAGATAAAAGGGGAAACGAAATATGCATGATGAAGTTAACAATCATTAACACGAAAACGAGAATTCTAATCATAAATCATGGATCAAAATATGCGAATGAAGAAATCAATCAAGAACAGAGATGAATGCATGCAAAGTTCTTTTTACTTTCCCTAGTTAAATTAACTAAATGAACGCACCATAGTTAACCCTATTAAATATGCAATGCTAGTGAGAGATCAAGTCATCAACAAAACATATTTAACGCATTAAACACTTAGAAAGTTTGATCGATTTAAGCCAAGAACATAAGTTAAAACGCCATACATGCATGCAAGACTCTTCATTGATTTACCTAAGGAATTATGGGTTTTCCACTTAGCAATTAAGACCTAGAACGCTAGCATATCTTAATTTGGATTCAATTACATGCTCAATATTCTAAGTTTGCAACCAAAGAACACAAAACACATAAAAGGTGGGTTATTCGGAAAAAATCAATGAACTTAAATCATCACATATAGAAATCGCAATTTTATAACTTTGAAAACCTAAAACCTAAAACATGCTTCATAGTATTCGAAAGCTACATATCTAAAATCAACAGTTCATCCAATCATGAAATCGCAAATCATATAACCAAAACAAGAATCGAAATCGAAATCGAAAATTTAGGATTTGAAATAGAAATTGTTTTACAAAGCAAAACCAAAAACATAAAAGGTGTTCATGGTTACACTTTTGAAATCTTCAAGAATGCAAGAAGCTTCAAAGGTGGTGGAATGGACGAGGATCATGGCAAGGATGCTTGAATGAAGATGAGATGGAGATGCTTCACGGTCTTGAACTTTGAAGAATGGAATGATTTCCGAAACTATTGAGAGGTGAAGGGGACGAGTTTGTGTGTTTTGATTCTGAATTTTGTGGTCTCTATAATGTCTCACAAAGGCTCTCTTATATAGTGCACGGCTAGCTTGGGTATCAAGGTCAAAATCTACTTCAATGACATCATTCAACCAATCAAAATATTCATTGAGAAGTAGAGAACAATCTTGAATCTTCATGAATATCTTCTTTGCCGAAGTTATCATGCATCCTCCCTCAAAATGGTCTTCATTCAACTCGTATGCAATCAGAAAACCTAAATCAATATTTATTCTCTTTATTTTCTTTTCCAAAATTCACATGAAGTAGATATTCTCCAAAACTCTCCCTTTTTGATGCATTGCTGAAATATTTTCTTCTTTTCCTTTATTTTTCACGGCAACAACAATAATTATGGGACAAGGACTCCTCCAAGATGTCATGGATACTTCTAGAGTCTCACATGCAAGTCGCATGCTTCAATCTTGGGCCAGGCTTCTCAACTTAGACATTTTCGAAGCCCATCTTCATTTGTGACCCAAACTTTGACATTCTAGAACATTCTTGTACAATCTTGAGTCATCTTGAAGCCACAGCATCTCCTAGCCTTCCTAGGTATCTTAGTATCATCAGGACTCCTAATGCAAATAGGTTTCCTTGTCCAACTGGGACTTTGTCATTTCTCTTTTTTGATCATCATTTCCACGAGCTTTTTCCTAGTTGACTCAGGATTCCTACTTCAACTGGGATTCCTTTTCCTAGTTGAACTGAGAAAACTTCATTTCTCTATTTCTTGATCATTTATGCGCTTTCTACTCCTTACCTTCCATTTCTAGACTCAAAAGTACCTAAAAACAAAAACTAAGTTAGAAATGATAGTGTTAAGGAAAATAGCTAAGTCCAATGTAGAGAGAATGACATTAAAAACATAGTAAATATTGCTCCTATTAAATGAAATCCTTCTGGGTGTGCATAAGCAATATTCCACTGGGCCTGGATGACAAGAAAACGACTATGAACATTGCATCTATCGCTGGTACATATCAAGACATTGATAAAAAACTGCTTGATTCAACTGGTAAGATTCGAGTTCATGTTGGCCACGAAATCTCCAAGCCTTTCTTTCCTAAGATACCCCTACAAATGGTGGGGTTATTGAAAAGATATCTTTCTATTATGAAAATCTGATAGGAAAATGTAGCAAGTGCAATCTGATTTACCATGCGTAGGGAGTTTGTCAAGCAGTCACAAATCACCAAACAAGAGTGTGGAAGCATCTGATGCATAGAGGCTGCAACTTCCAAAGTCGTTCATGGGGTTTGCTGAAAACAGGTTCGTGAATGGGACTTTTAAATTTCAAGGCATTCAAACACCCATACTGCCTTCTATAGCACACAATCTATTTAGCTCTGTTTATGGCAATAAGCCTTGGAAATCGGTTGTCATTAGAAGCTTAGGGGACTGATAGCAGATCCACCAGTAGTGATGACATTCTTGCTCTGATCCCAATTGAAGATGCACTAAAGAACTTGAAGAGAAGCAGGCTTGCGTCCCCATACTCTTCCCTAAAGAAACCAAAGTTTCTGCTTAATATGAATCAAGATGACTTGGTAAAGGAGGTAATGGCAAAGAAGGTAAGAGTGCCTCAGTTCCAACTAAATTTTCGGGTAAATCTCTTGGTTTAGTTGAAACTCCAGGAGGCATGGTTGTTCCAATGGTGGTGATAATGCCAAAAGAGCCCAAGAATGGGGCTGATAGTAATTAGTTGGTTACCAAGAAGAAAAGGGGTCATCCTTTGGGATCGAACAATAAGAATCCCTCCAAGACAAAGAAAGTTCCTGCTGAAGAGGTTTTGAATTTGCTCTATTCTGGAAAACCTCCTTGCCTTAGCTCTAAGGGCAAGGAGCAGATATAATTTTCAGTTTTATCTATTAATGCCTATTTACTATGTTACTTCATAGCTAGAATAGGCTTACTTTAATAAGTGAGCATGAGTTGTCGAATGAATGATCCTAGCCTATGTATCACCGTAGAGTTTCTACATCACAACTTCCTGTCTATCTGTAGATGGTAGCGGAATAATATGTAATGATTATTCTGGCCTTACCTTTATTATTAATGAAAAGTCCTGGAGACGCTTTAGTTCAGAAAAAAAAAAAAATAGTTGATAAGTATTTCTAATCTTATTTTCGGATCTGTAATGAAAGTGATACTTTTTTTTTTTTTTTTTTTATCAAAGAAGAACTTCATTAATGAAAATGAAGGGTACAATGAGGAATGGGAACAAAAGCTTCATAATGAACCTTTGCCCACTCTAGATTCCACAATTGAAATCCATACTGACACACTGATGGAGCCAAATTGGCTCCGACTCTAAACACAAAAGAGGTTGACTCAACTTCAAGGCTTCCTTGGCAAGGCGATGTGCAACTTTATTACAATCACGCTTGACAAATCGCCAACTACAAACTAGAAAAGACTTAATTAACTGCTTAACTTCATCAAGAATATGGCCTTCCAAACTCATGTCATCACTTGTATCATGCAAAGTATTCAGCACTGTCAGGGCATCACCTTCCAATTCCAGTTTCGTGAACCCTACATGTAACGCAAATCTGAGTCCATGTAGAAGTGCTAAAGCTTCCATAGCTCTTGGAGATAAATTTGTGACTTGGGGCACCGCCAAAGCTCCCCGTAACTTACCTTGTTGATCCCTAAATACAACGCCTATTCCACTAATACCATTCTTACTATCGGTAGCTCCGTCAAAATTCAGTTTCAAACAGTCCGGGTTTGGAGGTCTCCATGTGGCCAATTCAATTTTCTCAGCTCTTGCCTCCCTTGCTGCTCCTTCACTGCCCACTATGAACTTCTCCTTCTTGGCATTAACTGACTCAAACTGCATATGCCATTCCTCTGTCGCTATAACCAACTCTTCTGGCTTCAAACTCCTTTCTCCATGTCGGTGCAAATTACGATTTCTCTAGATCCACCAAATAATGAAACTAAATGACTCCAGATCACCACTACCAGCAATACTATTAACATGGGAAACTAGATCAATAAAAGAAGGCTCACCCCATGTTTTACACACTTCATTGAGAAAAGAAAGCTTCCACACACTTTTAGGGACTGGACAATCCCAAAACACATGGATCACCGATTCAATAGCTGCTCCACACTGCCAACACGTGTCATCTTGAGCTATTTTACATCTCTGTAAAACCTGACTGCAAGGCAGGTACCCATGCACAGCTCTCCAAAGCAATAGCTTAACTTTGTACGGTATCGTAAGTCCCCAAATTTTCTTCCATATAAACACCACCTTCGAAGAGCTACAACTTGCCATCTCATCACGCCTCTTTGTTTGCAGATCACGAGTAACCCAATAACAAGATTTCACGGTGAAAACACCATTCTTCATGAAGTGCCCAACTAACTTATCCTGTATCGTTCGCAATCCCATTGGCATACTTAAGATCATCTCCGCCTCATGATCAATAAATAATGATCTAATCAATAGAACATTCCACGCCTCAGTCTCCGTGAACAATTGATCCACCATCCAATTTGCTAGTATATTTATCGGGGACACCACCTTGAAACTTGTGGGACACGGTAACCAACGATCAGCACTGATACTAATCTGATTACCATTACCAATGCGCCACCTAGTTCCTCTGTCAAGAACCTGTTTTCCCCACATCAATCCTCTCCACACTGCTGATGGCATAGTCCCCAAAGTAGCATTCAAGAAACAAGTATTAGAAAAGTACTTGGCCTATAGCACTTCACTAACCAAAGATGTACAACCCCCAAAAATCCTCCAAACTATTTTAGCCAACATCGACTGATCGAAAGCTCTTAAGTCTCGAAAACCTAAACCACCATCTTCTTTTCTTCTACAGAGTCGCTCCCAATTACACCAATGGATACCACGAGCTCCTCCACCTTTTCCCCACCAGAATTGACTTACCTTAGATTGAAATTTCTTACACACACCAATTGGCAATTGGAACACACTCATTGAATAAGTGGGAATAGCTTGAGCAACTGCCTTGATTAATACAAGCTTACCCGCTTTTGAGAGGAACTTCCCTTGCCAACCCTGTAGCTGGATATCCAATCTTTCACTCAACTTTCGAAACACCTCTTTTTTATTTCTACCAATTGTAGTTGGAAGGCCCAGATACTTTTCATGAAACTCCACCACCGGAACATAAAGGAACTCTTGTAATTCAATTTTCCGCTGATCCGGAACGTTTAGACCAAAAGACAATGTTGATTTTTGAAAATTGATTCGCTGCCCTACAGCACTTTCATACAACAGCAAGCATTGTTTCAAGTGGATACAGTCCTGATGAGTAGCATTAACAAACAACAAACTGTCATCAGCAAACAAGAGATGAGATATAGAAGGTGCAGATGGGCCAACTCATACTTATTTTTAAGGGCTAAATACTGGTTACTACCCTGTGATTTAGGTCCAAAATCAATTCAGTCCCTGGACTTCTAATTTCATCAAAAACACCCATGCACTTTCAATTTTGATCTAATAGGTCCAATTTGTTAATATTTTGTTATGGGTTCAAGTTATAGTTGGATTATTTGTTGAAAAACTATTTATTTTTAATAGTAGGACTCACTCCTAAATTGACTATGCAAGCCACCTCGACACCACATCATAAAACATAGGCCATATATGAGCCACGTTAACAAGCTAAATAACTTAATTGTAGGAAACTAACAAATTGGACCTATTATATCAAATCTAAAAGTGCAGGGATGTTTTTGATGAAATTCTAGTTCATGAACTGAATTGATTTTGGACCCAAACTACAGGGTAGTAATATGTATTTAGCCCTATTTTTAATCATTATCCAATCCATTGTTTTCTTCTTATGTTCTTCTTTCTGTTCCAATTAATTGTACTAATTTAGCCTTTGCCTTCGTATTTAACTAAACGTAGGACGCTTATATTGGCAAACAGAACCATATATATTGTCACAAAGGTTTGATGGAAATCGATGCACAACTTCAAATGTAGTTCGGACCAATAATATTATGGATATTGTTAGGAAAAAACAATAAGCTGGCCCAAGACTAATCATAATAAAAGGCGAGAGGGGACACTTTTATTGTCTAAGAACCAATCATGAACTTTAAAAAAAAAAAAAAGAACCAATCATGAAGATATGATGGTAATCAAATCCATGCATGCAAGTAACGCCAACTTCTGGGATGTTCCATATGAAAATGCAGAACCTTTTACTCTTTTAGGTCTCGATCAGTTCTTTTCGATCATCTCCAACTTCTGGGATGTTCCATTTGAAAATGCAGAACCTTTTACTCTTTTAGGTCTCGATCAGTTCTTTTCACCTCGACCTGATTAGTAAAGGTACGATTCTAATCAAATCCATGCATGGAAGTAACCCATCTTTCTGGGACAAGATGGGTCTTTAAGATCTCAATATATTTTCCCTCAGATTACGACAACAGTGGTACTGAGTCTCAATGTTGTAAAGAGGCCATGACTACTTACTCAATTTCAGTTTCAAAATTGCTCATTTACTCTATTAAGAGTTTTTTAATTCCATTTACCCAATCTCACATCTATTGACAAGTTCGCCCTCATTTTTATTAATAAATTACACACTCTCTCTCTCTCTCTCTCTCTCTCTCTCTCTCTCTCTCTCTCTCTCTCTCTCTCTCTCTCTCTCTCTCTCTCTCTCTCTCTCTCTCTCTCTCTCTCTCTCTCTCTCTCTCCCCTCCTCGTTGGAGCATCGGACCTTAATGTCTTGACCTGTCTGATTTCGTCTTCCGGTGCAATCTTCCTGAACCTTCAGCCGACGTCGTTTTCTAGGAATGAGAGCTTATGTGGCGTTGTTTTCCATGAGCATCCGGCGTGATTATGTGGATGATGGCAGCGCAATTATGTCGATCACGGTGGCGATGATCAGGATAGGGCTGTTTGTCCTCGTTACCGGGACGAGGTGCTTCCACACGAGCTGCAACTGTCGAATGGAGGATAGGCCCGGCGCGATTATGTGGGTCATGGCCGGCGCGATTATGTGGATCATGGTGGCGGCGTTTAGGATAGGGCTGTTTGTCCTCGTCACCGAGACAAGGTGCTTCCACACGAGCCACATCAGTCGGATGGAGGATAGCCCCTAGATCATATCGTGGAAATTGATGGCCTTCCAACATTTGAATTTCACGGCGGAGGATTGGGTAGTCAACTTACGGTAGTGTTCTCTAATACTACATCTGGAAATTGGTATACTCAACCAGTAAATAGGGACACTGGGATGTTATATGGTGTCGCATTAGATATTGATTCAAACTCCATGTTCACACCAAATGCCAGTTGGTTCCAACAAGCCTTAAACAACATGAGTGGGTATTCGTGGCAATAAAAAAATTATTGGGAGGTAATAAAAATATTACTGGGGGGCAATAAAATATTTATTGGGGAAATAATAAGATTATTGGGGGGAAATAATATGCATATAAATTGATCAATTGTGCCTGTAGTGTATTCATTTTTGTTTTGAGAGTTTATGCATTTAACTGAGAGAGCAATAATATGATTATTGAGAGGCAATAATATGAGTATTGGGGATAATAATATGATTATTGGGGAGCAATAATATGGTTACTGGGTATTATTAGGGGGCAATAAATTCAAACGCCAGAATCCGGTCACCAGTCCGGTAGCCGGATTCCCGTCACCGGAGTCGGTGGCAGGCTACTGGTCACCGGAGTCCGGCAAGGTAACCGACGACTTCTCTCTCTAAGTGAGAAAGAAAGAGAGGCAAAAAAGTCCCAAAAATAAATAAAAAAAGAATTAATTGGGTAATAGGGAAATAATCTCTTAGAGTGTTTGAGGTAAATGGGGTTAAAAAACTCTTAGTGGAGCAAGTGGTCAATTTTTAAGCTGAAATTGGGTAACTGATAATTTCCCCTAATAAGTAATTACAAATAAAAAAGTAGTTTTAAGTATTTGACCCAAAAAAATAAATTACTTGGAACAATTTTTTTTTTTGACCCAGCATGTCTAGGGGCCGGCTAGACTAATCGAGATGGCTAGCTAGCCACCTTCTAACGCCTAGGCGGCTGCCTAGAAGGATTTTTTTTAGAACAATGTTTAGTTTATATTAGAATGATTGACCTAAAATTTAGTTTACTGTTACTCAGATAAGTCAGATTACGACAACAGAAACCCTAAACCTTTAATTTCTTTGAATGATTAGCCTGCAGTTTGTTTGACATCCATGATTTGTTATATATATATATAACTTTGCTCAGGTGCGGATATCCGCACCTGAGAAAAAAGGTACTGATTTCCAGTTCTGACCCACTTTTCGATCATATTATCCGCACCTGAGAAAAAAGGTACCGATTTCCAGTTTTGACCCACTTTTCGATCATATTTTCACATCTTAACCGTTCAGTTTTTAGGTCATAATATATAGATCACATATGCAAAATTTCAGCTAAATTGGTGATCATTCAAGCATCCAAAACTGCGATTTACACGAACGAACTGAATCGGCCGAACCGGAACCGTTCGTGTATATTGTTGTAAATTGCAGTTTTGGATGCCTTAACGATCACCAATTTGGCTGAAATTTTGCATAGGTTATATATACATTAGGACCTAAAAACTGAACGGTTAAAATGTGAAAATATGATCAAAAAGTAAGTCAAAACCTAAAATCCGTACCTAAGAAAAACTGCGGACGTCCGTAGTGGAGAAGCGTTGTGTGTATATATATATAAGTTAGCATTGTAATTCTGTGCACTAATTTTACAAATGCATCAGCATGTGGCTTGGGCCTTGTAGTTTTATAGCATCTTTCATTTGAAAAAGACGCTTTGTTATTATCATATTGAAAAGTAATGAATGAAAGTCCTTGCAAAACTCTCCATTGTTTCTTGTCGATTTTACTTTGATCAAAACATGGTCCTATGGCTGTGAGATTTCCCTGCCAATTAGTTAAAGTTATTCTTTTGTGATATTTGGATTAGAGTTGGTTCGATTGTGTTATTTGTTCGTCGTTGAGTTTTACCCTGTTATTTCCTGTTGATTGGAGTAAGAAATTGAGTGACTGAAACTTGCTTAATTCTTCTACCTTTTCTTATTTTGTCTAAAGATTGTAAACCCGGTATAGCTTTAGCTGTTGGGAAATTCTATAAATTACATGCATCTGTTCTATTTTCTATCTGGTATTGCTCGAGTTTCTAAAGAGCGTTGGCATTTGGTTAAATTCAAGTTAGTACGGAAATCGGTTTTCTAGGCTTTAGTATATATCTCTGTTCAGCTATATATATGATAATGTGATTCCATGTGTGATAGTCTGGAAATTTGATGATTCTACATGACATATTGTTAATTAACTTGAACTAACTGACGAAAACGAAAAGCATTCACATAATTGTGTCAAAAGGATATCACAATAGCAATATTCATATCTGCACCAAACTTAATTAGCGATAAAAATAATTCAACTTTTTTTTTTTTTTTTGGAGAATATCATGTCGATATATTAATAAACTCAGGTCAGAAAGGACCATTACATATTCTCCCTCTACCATCTCTGGGTAGATAAAGAGTTTGTGGTATGCCATATCGATATATAGATTAGATTCGATCATTTGACGATACCCATGCTCACTTATTCAAGAAAGCCTATAAACTATGTTACCAATGACAAGTAAATAGGCAAGTTCAAATGAAAATAAAACGAAATTTTCTCCTTGCCCTTGACACTAGGGCACAGAGGTTTGCTAGGGCAGATGACACTTAGCACTTCTTCAGCAGACACCTTCTTAGTCTTGGAGGGATTCTTGTTCTTTGATCCCAAAGGCCGTCCCTTCTTCTTCTTGGTTGGCTGTGTGTTCTCTTTTGAGATTAAACCTTCCTTTAGAATCAGAATTCCTCCTGGAACTTCAATCAAACCAAGAGATTTTGCAGAGAATTTAGTATAGAATTCCAGGACTTTCAGCTTCTCTAGGAGCTCAGATTTGCCCTCTGATGCTTCACCCTGCAGAACTTGAGTTTCTTTGGGGAAGAGAAAGGGGAAGTTGGCCTGCTGCGCTTCAAATCTATCGGCATCTCCTAAAAAGGAACTAGAGCTAGGGCATCCTTGCTAGTAACCTCAGTATGAGCACCTGCAGTTCGAGTCTTCAAACCTGTATTCCGAATAACAATTGGCTTTCGAGGCTTATTGCCATCAAAGGAGCCAAACATATTACGTGCTACAGGAGGTAATATTGGGGTTTGTACACCCTAAAATTTGAATGCTCCATTGACAAACCTATTATCAGCAAAACCCAAGAATGGTTTCGGCAATAGGAGGCGCAACTGCTCCGTCACCTCAGAAGACTTGCTCGGTGAAACCGCCTAACAAATCATGTTATATCAGATTGCATCTCTTGCATTTACCAATCAAGTTTTCGAAGAAGAAATCTATCTTAGCCACAACTCCAAGAGCAAGCTTTAGGATTTTTTTTTCTAGAGGAAAGGTTTGGAGATTTCATGTGTAACATGAACCCTAATCTTGCCAAAGTTGTCAAATAGCTTTTGATCTATCTCCTAGTAAGTCCCAGCAATGGAGGCCACATTCATGATAGTCTGCATCTCTTCCAGAGCCGGTGGAATATTATTGATTCTCACCCAAAAGTATAGGGTTTCCGGCGGTATAGATTGAGGTGCAACAAAACCATCATAGGCTTGTATGATCACTGGAGCTTTGTTGAAATACCCAGGCCCCCCCTCTAAGCACCTTATTTTGATCCTTACGACAATCAAAAGAGAAGATATACCGGTTTGGAGGCCGATCTTGTACCTTGAATGAGCCATCTAGCACCCAGATACGTCGAAGGTGACGCTGCAAATCCATACTATTGTATGCTTTCCTCGTCAACGGATGAGCTAGCAAGAAAGCTTGAGATCCTCCCTTGGTGGTTCTACCAGCCATGTGGGAGATATCAACAACATCGCCTTAGGCGAGAGCAAGAGTGGCAGCAAAAGTGGTTGTGACATCCTCAATGGAGGTCATTTTGCAGGAGGAGGACGAGGAGGAGGGTGCCATGCATGAGCAAGCGACACTAGGGTTTTTGCTTTTGGAGCGCGGCAGAGAGGCAACGCTAGGGTTTAAAATAATTAAACTTGGAACAAATAAACATATACAAAGACCTAATTAACACACACACACACACACATACACCCAAGCAGATTGCAGTGATCTACGCTAGGGTTATTATGGTGGCGGCCTCCTTGTTTGGGAATTGGGGTTGCAGACTTGCAGTTGGTCTTGCTTCTATGGTGGTTTCCAGCATCCATGACATGGTTCTCTAAGTTCTCTTTTCACCCATCTTTGGTGTCTCATGGTGGTTTGTATGTCCTAAGATCTATCTGAGATCTGCTATATTCGAGTTTCTTTCTCTCCCATCTCTACCAGCAAGGATGCTACACAGTCACTGTGGTTGATTCGATCTCCAGATATGCAAGGTTGTTGGTTTGGATAGTTTTGGTGGTTCTTGCGATGGTGTTGTGTGTTTTACCATCACCGGGGTCTCCAGATTTTGATTTGTTATTATTAGTTTTATTTGAATTTACGTATTTTTACTTTTGGTAAAGGGGAGACCCTCACATGCAGCACCTCGTATTACACCAAAGGAAGAAAATATTGGCATGTCTCCTTCGAGGTCTGGCTTTATTTTATTTTTATTTTTTTTTAGAATAAGAGATCTTTATTGATAACCAAAATTACATAACATGGGAATGACCGGTGGTGGACAAGAACTCCCCACTCTCCTCCCTAAAACCTAAACCAGTTACGGGTCCGTCATCCAGAATGACCTCCTTGAGCCGAAATGGTCCAACCCCTAACCACCTATATCGCCCAACTCCTCGGGCTACATAGAATCCCGAGAATCTTGATACTACCTCATAGACAACCGCCATAAAAACCAACGCCCTCTTCCACACCGTGTCCCAATGATACCAGACCACGTGCAATGAACGTTTGTTAGCACATTGACCATAAGATAAAACCGAAACTAAACCAACCCGTCCCCAAGAATGACACCAAATGCATGGCACCTCAATTTGACCTAACCCTAGCTCAAAAGAGTAGGGACATACTAATGACCAGAAAAGACTAACCAAAAATGAAACTCTAAAAAAGACCAAACCAAAGCTATTACAATCAACTTCCCTCTCTCCAATTTCCCCGCCGGCAGACCACCACCACAACCCTTCGAGCTCATCTCCCCAGAGATACCCAATCAATACCACAAGCCACACTGATACACCTGCTTGTCGTCGGCCGGATCCGGATCTGGAAACAAATCCACTCCAATTCAAACCACTGAGAACCAAGAAGGGAATCACATACATGAAAAACACTAGACTAGCTCTAGTTCCACTTTTTGATATTATGTCACTTTGTAAATGCTACGTTAGAAAATATTTCATATTACTTAGATAACGTTTGTTTATGTCGTATTAAAAATATGGTTGGTCATAATGTGTCATCTTTGTCCATTAATATAATATTGTTTTTAGCTAACAAAAAGCAATAAAAAAAATTAGAAAATATATATTTTAATTGTGTTGTCATACTAGTTCATATCCTTTGGTTTGCCTAGTTGAGTGGTAAATTAAGGATGGTGAATCAATAACGCTCCTAAGAAAAATTTTGGTCTTCTTTACGTGTACTTACTTGGAATAGAAAATAATCATGGATCGGAGACAACTAGAATAGGAGAAAAAATGAATCGGTATTGATTTCGGATGATTTGATTCCAAAATCCATCTCCCCCCTTCGTAATCAAATTCCTTAGTATTCAGGAATCGATTCCTGACGAGGTGAGACCTATACCCATTATGATTCTTTCATGTGTTAGTGAAAGCAGGACTAATTTTATCCGGAATAATTTTGATTCCTTTATATGTTAGTAAACGCATGAATATTTTTACTCCATAATCATTTTCTCTTATTCTAAGCAAGTAAACGTGCCCCAAACATGGACTTCTCTAATCTGAAAGTCATTGCTTTGTAAAAGCTTCTAGCCCTGGTGATACAAGAGCCTTTATTTTTTATTTTTTATTAAATATAAGAGGTTTGAAGTCCGCCCAAGATCACAAATCAAATATCTCTCATCTCTGGGATGTTCAATAATGCTCTCATGTATCAAACCTCCGGCACCAAAAATTATTGGATTAGTTTATTGTATTGAGGCATACCGCAAACAATGACTAATTTAACACCTCTAGACTCCACAGTTTTAATTACTCCATACCAATATAGAACTTTCGCTACCCTTTGGCTTCCTTTGAATTCGAAGGTATTGTTCTACGAAGAGCCAGATCTATTGAATGCCATTGCTTCCGTGAAGAGCGAGCTCTATACCATATTCGAGGTTTTGGGGAATTTTGTTTTCGTGAGGCTTGAAGAAGGAAAGGTTGTGCACGGAGTGAGAAGTCCTAGTTTTCATGAGGTTGAAAGAGTACGTGTACTATGAAGTTTATAACAAAGCAAAGAACTAATGTAGTCCATGAATAAAAATTTCCATTATAGTAAAATATACCGTATTACCATTATGTAGAGTTCAGCTGCGGCCCTAGTCCATACCCATGAACATTCTCCAATGCCTCTGCATCTTGCTAAATTGCTCATGGAAATTGCAC
The DNA here is from genome assembly GCF_002994745.2 of Rosa chinensis. Taxonomy (NCBI): domain Eukaryota; kingdom Viridiplantae; phylum Streptophyta; class Magnoliopsida; order Rosales; family Rosaceae; genus Rosa; species Rosa chinensis. The sequence goes on from NC_037088.1 coordinate 40,696,611, forward strand.
ACTTATGGTATTGTTTCACAGAATGATTTATACAAACTATTTTTGTAAAATGAAAACAGTAAATTGAGTTTTCAATTTTCAAGATTTTGAGAATGTGATTTTTTTAAAGTAGGTTCAAAACATAAAAAACTACAAAGTCGTATTCGAAATGCCAGCTTATTTCGAGATTGGAATCGCATCTCAAGAGGTCAAGAAATGGTCGTCATTACCCCATTAGTGATACAATCATCGGTTGGTTGGTGGTATCACTGATCAATAAGTGAGATAGTCAGTCAGTTGACGAGAAAACCGGTGATAGTGAAGTCGTTGTTGTATGCACTTTGTAGTTGGTCACTACTCACTAAGCTTAACTGTCAGCAGGTGAGTTGGCCAGTCAAGTGGTTGTGGAGTTGCTTATGAGATGGTGGTGGGATTTATCAGTTGATCGGTGAAGTCGTTGACCACCGGCGTCGTCGGTCGGCTGATCAATGAGATTGCTAATCAATATTGTAATAACCGCTAGGTTGGTGAGGTTGCCAATTATGTGATTGTGAAGTCGCTAGTGAGGTAGTGGTGGAGCTTGTCGGGCCAATGAGAGAGGAGGTTGACAGTCAGGTGGTTACGTAGTCACTGAAATTGAGTTATCCTGTAGAAGGGATGGTTGATTTTTTTTTTTTTTTTAATAAATCATTTTCCAAAAACACCCAAAACAATAATTTGTTGTTGTACAAAATGAAGACAAAAAAATGTATCAGGCATTTTGAGTTTTATAAATTCACTTGTTGCGGTCAAGTTGGTTCTCTCTCCTATTGATCATCTCCATACTCTTTATAGTATTGTGGCAAGTTGTCAAGAGTTCTTGAGCAGGGTTGGAATGTGTCCCTTACCTTCACTTGTTGCGGTCAAGTTGGTTCTCTCTCCTATTGATCATCTCCATACTCTTTATAGTATTGTGGCAAGTTGTCAAGAGTTCTTGAGCAGGGTTGGAATGTGTCCCTTACCCATGTTTACAGAGAGTGTAATTCAGTGGCTAATTTGTTAGCAAATATTGGGCATGGTTATGAGCCTGACTGCTAATTCTTTAGCTCCTCTCCTATTGATGTTGTGCCTCTTTTGGAAGCTGATCTATTGGGGTTGTCTAAGCCAAAATTAATTGTGATTTAGGTTTTTGTCCTTTGCCTTCTGGCATCCTTGTAATAAATAAAAAAAATCATTTTTGAAAAATAACATACCAACCGCGTTTCACACCAATTTTGTATCTCAACAAAAAACTGTTTCCCAAAAACATCACCAACCGCGCTATTTGATACCTTGAAATTCAAACTCAAACAGGCATTGAGCTTACAGACATGAGGATGACACCGATGATATAAGGTACATCAGAGATAGAATCATAGAAAAAGCTCCCCCAAGAACCATTTATACCAACTGCTCACTATGCCTTGTCACTTTCTTTTCTAATCCACTGTTTGGCAGGTCGTCTTGGATTACGTACTCTTTGCTCTCTTTGCTTCCTTGAGCTGGAAGTCCTTTGCTCATTGGTATTATGCCTCCCTGAGGAACCACCAGAATGCATGCCTGACGTGACTGGGGGTTCTCTCTGTTGCTCTTCAGGAGGTTCTTTGGCTGCCACAGAGTTAGAAGGTGCAACTGGTGGTGTAAGAAACATACCAGGTACGATAACAACATTTTTCTTAGGTTCAATTAAACCACCATTTTCTTGCTGTAACTTAAATATGGCCTCAAAGTTCTCTCTTCGGGCCTTCTCTGTATCAGACTGCAGGAATTTCTCACTGTCATCGTCTTCATTCTCATCCAAGCTCTGAATTTAACAGAAATCAATTAGTCATTTAACTTCAGTTACAAGAAATAAACAATATTTGACCTGTGTGGAAAAACTGAGTGTCTGTCGCAATTTAGAGTCCAAAGGCCAACTACGTACCAAGGAATTTATTGGAAACAAGAGCTTACTACAAAATTACCAGATGACCAAGTTACTAACAAAGAAGAAAACTTCAAGCCAAAGTTGACACGGAACTGCCTTCATACATGAGATCCAGTACTTTTCAAAGTATTTCAAGACTTCCAAAACAAATGGAATCATTTCTACATATGCATCAACTAGATCTAATAGAATCAATACATCAAGTTCTGAGACCAGCTCTTACAGTAACCGTGACCATACAAATATATTGACATTTTTTTCTTCGTGTGTCTAGATGGCTAGACGCAATTGAATTTAGAATAGGAATGACTAATGACGGAACCAACCTGATCAATGCTATTAACATAATATTTCTTAATCATGGGTGGGGCATCTTTACCACATTGTTACAATTAATGGATTGGGTATAAATGTAAAATACCAGTCAGTGAATATAATGCGACAATTTTCCTTGAATTGTAATACCAGACAACTCACTACTAGAATACTGAAATATTCATCTGCAAAACCTGTAATTTGTAGTTCATAGTAAGATGACATACAAATTGAGATAAATCATTGCCAACCAAATGAAGCACATGTTCTAAGTCCTGCGCATGAAAGCCTTTGCGACAAACTGGACAGTTTCCCATACTCTCTTCCACAGCTCCTGGTGTATCTAACAACAACAAAGTACTCAATTAAAAAGTTAAAACTAACATTATATCACAGAACTCAGACAACAATTCATTTCAGAAAATAAAAATCTACACATGAATGTCATCACACCAAATGTTTAGCTCGGCCATAACCATAGGACACATTGCAAGTTGTTCTATCCCATCTTGCAATTATTTGCCTTTTTGTTTTAAACAAAAACTTCAAAAGTAAGCCTATAATACGTGGCAAAACATAAAAGAAAAAATGACCATCGCAAGCAATTGCAGCAGCTCATAGAAATCTACGTAGTGAAAGAGCAATGCAAATGGGATCAAAAACATGCCACCAGCATTGCACGAGGCACCAATGTAGAAATTATCAGTATATCACAGTTCTTTCTTGGGAACAACTCACTAGTGCTTGTTTTTCAAAAGACCACCAAACAATAAAACGTTTGTACGTGTATTGGAACACCTACCTTCCAAATCAATTACTAGGTGACTTTTTCACTCAACTATTCAACTAAAGCTTAATGATAATGGGAGAGGCTCTCATACATGCCAAGCAAAAGTAAACAATAAACTCATACACGAAGAAAATTTTAATATTAGAAACAATCGCAACAGTCATCCTGTGCAATCAAGGTTTAGATATTGATAAAATATGAAAGTAATATGCTTATACATTCCATTTTTTCTGGCCATATCATCATGTTTCAATAGTTGTAAGCTTTTAATTTATTTTCAATCTTATCTTGGCATTGTTTTCTAAAATTTCATGAAGTTTTTAATCATATCTGCGGTTTGGTTTTGTAGAACCAACCAGTCTTACCAAAATTCCCAAATAAATCTCATGTAAATAAATTTATATTGCTAAATTGTCCCCTCAAACATCTGGTGATGAATTCAACCCACTAACAAATAACTGTGATCCAAGTATACCTTTGTGATCTCTGGTCTCTCTAATAGAACGCAGATGCGCACTTGATGAGGCGTTGGTTTTTGCTTCTGTTTGGATGCAACTCCACCACCTAATAATGCACTCACTGCCATATTTCAAAACAAAAGGGACATCAAAATTAAAAGAAGAACCGTTATCAAAACTAGATACCAATATAATAGAGTTGCACACATTTATTAAGAGAGACTGCTACCTGTGAAAGCAATGGAAACAAGACATCAACTTCATAAATGGCAAGACTTTACTCTGCTCCTCCTCTGGTACCAAAGGACACAAACACAGAGGACAATCGCCATCAGGGTGATTCATAGCTGAGAGCTTCTCCACTGCTTCCTGGACACATTCAATGAATCAGTCTCCTGCCTCGTTTCTCAACCTAACCACCTAACGTAAGAAGGTACAAATAATTTCTACGCCGCAGCTTTACTGTCATATTTAACAAAAACCTCTCGAATTGACACTTAAACATTCATGAATATCCAAAACTAACACAGCCTGCATTCATCCCTCCGCAAAAGGAAACAAGCAACGTTCCACATAGCAAGATTTTTGGTAATGACAAAAGCAGCAATTACCTCACAAACTGCCACAAGCATCAAACAAGACGATAGCTCGCGTGCTTTTTCTCTTATATAATTTGTAAGATGCTTTTGCCTTTCCTCATCCAGACCCTTTGAATCTATAACATAAATATGCGGCGGTTCCTCCGGATACTACCACCCAAGAAAACACCAAACTTAGCTCAAACAAAAAAAACTGATAAAGAATCAACTCATGAACTCAAAGAACTCTGCTTTTCATTATAATCTATACCTGAGAACCCGCTCGAATTTCAATAACAGCTTCCACAAACTACATCAAACAAAAACGTATGTACAAACAATAAGAGACTGCCCCCATTAAATTACAAAATTGATGGGAACTTTATCAAGTGAAAAATTGGACCTGTTGGGAAGCGACGTCGGCGGTGCGGGGTTTGATGTGGAGGTGGAGATGGGGAGGATAGGAATCGAGAAGGACGCAATCGTCGCCGTAGACTGCTTGCACGGCTTCGAGTTCTGCCGCTACGTCTTCTTCGTGGGCGGCCATTACAATCGTTGGAAGAGATTAGAGAGGTTGCTTCATCTTCTTACAAATGGGGATTCTCGCCCTGGTCTAGTAAAGGTTCGATTTTTGGTTGTGGGGTCTACTCCCTACCAGAGGCTTGGAGGTTGCCGCACACCTGATGGGGACGATGGCATTTTAGACCGGTTCAAAATAACTTGGGTACATGGTCAGTTTCGTCATTTCCTTCAACTCTGTAGTGTTGCTAGTCCATGCGCAAAGCCCAAACCCATGCGGCTGTTTTCCGTTCAATTCTGAATGAGATTCTGTTGACAAGTAAATTACTAAAATGCCCTTTGCAAAGTTTGAACAGGAAGCACATAAGAGGATTGAGCATTCTGTGACATATTCTACATATATGGACCTGAGGAACCTACCTAGGATTTTCCAAATGTGTGATTAAATGTGAAGAACATGCATATTCCTCTTGTTCAAATCTGCTTAATCATAATATATATATATATATATATATTTGACGTTGTGAAATATACAAAGAAACAGAGAAATAATACTATTACATTTCATCTTAGTTTTTTTGATAAACAACTTATTTATGTAATAATATCCCAAAAACTATTTAACATTTTATGGTATGAAACTTAAACAATATATCATTTATTTTATGGCTTTGCTACTATTCTCATACAAGTTGCTTTAAATTCCAAGTCTTCTCATGATGAAGAAGTTTCTCCAGCATGATTTCCTCATATGCTTGAGGCTCTCTTTGACTTCCTTTCCAATTTTGTAGCACATTCTCTGTCTAAACACTTCTGTCTTTGACTCCTTGGTTATCTGCAACTTATTGTATATAGTTTAGGATATACACGCTCCACAATCAAATTAGAAAACGATAAAGAAATGTATGTGAAGGTATGCATTTAGTTAAAGCTACTAATGTTCAGTAAGGTAGGTAAAATGAAATCTTACAAGGAACATTCATGTAAGCATTTTTCATGTAGTAACAAATGCACATTGCGTTCTCTTCTTCTATTACAGCAGCCTTCCTCTTTGCCATTGCGATTTACCTATGTATATGATATGTGAATATATGAGTATTGTTAAAAACTAAGATTATTGACCTTTAATATAATATCTTTATCAATAACCACTGCAAGTGGCATAGTGGTTCTTACCTAGTTGGGTGTGCTCCCCAACCTAGGTTTGAACCCCGAAGCTGTCAAAGTGATCAGGCATTGTGCTGCAATGCACAGTTGGAGCATTTCACATGAACCAAAGGGGTTTATCTTGGGCCTAGGAAGCCTTTGGGTTCCCCTTGACAAAGTCAAAAAAAAAGAATATCCGTATGCATACATACTAACCTTCAGTAGCTTACACATGAATCTCATATGTTATGTATTTACACTATAAGGAAATCATATAATGTAGCCCACATTCTCAAAGCAATGACAAACATAGATGCAAGAAATCAACAGCTTTAATGAAATTCTAAAGCTATTGAAACAAATCTCAATAGGCTACTGATCACCCTTGATAGGGTACTGACCAAAAGAACTTTGGTGTTGACCAAAGGAACTAGGATATTAAGTGCACACATGTTGTGTAAAAATTTGAACTCTTCCATTTCACCTAAGAAAAGAAAGGTACTGACCCTTAATACTACATTGCACTTTTAATGCTACTGACCCTCAACATATGTGGGTTTTACTCAAGCCAAATAGGTGGCCTGTTTGAACCAAGATATTAAGTGCACATATGTTACTGTAAAAATTTGAACTCTTCCATTTTATCAAGGAAAAGAAGGATACTGACCCTCAATACCCCATTGCACACATTGCACATTTTAATGCTACTGACCCTCAAAACTCAGGTTTTACTCACTCCAAACAGACTGTTGCTACTCAGTCCTCACTAGCTTTAACTATAATAGAAATTTTAATGCTACTGACCCTCAAAACTCAAGTTTTTGCTCTAGCCAAAACTCAGGTTTTGCTAACTGCAATTAAAACTTTAATGCTACTGACCTTCAAAACTATTCAATTAAGCTAAACAAACTACTGGTACTCAATCCTCACTAGCTTTAACTGTAATTGAAATTTTAATGCTACTGACCTTCAAAACTATTCAATCAAGCCAAACAAGCTACTGGTACTCAATCCTCACTAGCTTTAACTGCTTGAAATTTTAATGCTACTGACTTTCAAAACTATCCAATCAAGCCAAACAAGCTACTGGTACTCAATCCTCACTAGCTTTAACTCTAATTGAAACTTCAATGCTATTGACCCTCAAAACAAGCTATTGGTACTCAAATCTTACTAGCTTTAACTGCAATTGAAATTTTAATGCTACTGACCTTCAAAACTATTCAATCAAGCCAAAACTTAGGTTTTACTCAAACCAAACAGACTATTACTACTCACTCTTCACAATGCTTAACTGCAATTGAAAATTTTCACCATTTGTAAATAGTTTCATGCATCTTCTCATCAACCCTAACTGTACTGTATTAGAAAGTTAATTAGATCTCAAATCTAGTAACCTAGCAGCATAAATTCGTTTAGGACTAATTTCAGTTTACCCCGGGGGGTTTGGGGTTGTCATCATATTAGTCCCTCTAGTTTCAATTTAATCAGTAACACCCTTGTACTTTCCAAATTCATCAGCCGTGTCCAATTTTTGGACCTCCATCTAAATTGGACGTTAAATCTGACGTTGAGGGCCCACTGTAAGGGATAAAACAGTCATTTCATGACAAAAAAAAAGAACAAAAAATACCCCTTTTAGAGGATAATCCGACGTCGTTTGGCCTAAGCTCCACCATCCTCATCCTCCTCTTCGCAGCCCAACTCATCTTCCTCATCCTTTAGTATTCCTCTATAGATGATTCTATACCTTCTCCACCTTCTACACAGGTGCAGAACTCTCACAGCTTCTTCATCTTCGAGCTTAGAATCGTGGTCAACTATTCTCACCGCTAGCACGCACTATTTGGCCTCTCGCTGCAAACCCAGCACCTCACCTCTTCTCCACCATCATCTCCCTAATTGACTCTAGCCCACTCCTCTTCACAAATGATCGCTACACGCTCCTCTTCTTGCCCGGTGGTCTCCTCTCCAACTGACCCAGATAGCAAACCCGATGACCCGCGACTAGGTTCGATCGGAAATCAGTCCTCCAAGCACCTTTCCACGGTGGACCATTGACAATAGCTTCCTCTCCTCGGTGCTGACAACCCTGTGGCCTTATATTGTCCATGCATTGAACGAAGGAGGAGAATCGACGACCAGAAGCTTTGAGTTTTCTCTGGCAAGTTCTGCAAATTGCCGCAACTCCGGTCACCGGTAGAGCTGTATGTGGTATGAAAATTAATCCTCTTGTCGTGATCTACACTAGTATAATTAGTTCTTCAATTCGATCAAGTTTTGACAGATCAGTTTCTGGGTTTGTTTTGGATTCAGCGTCGTTGCTACCATCGCCAACGTTACCATGCATTACCGCCGTGCTAGGGTTCCTGAAACACTTGGATGTTGATTTTTAGTCTTAGAATCAGGGTTTGAGCCTTAATTGCGTTTAGTTTCAGAAATTAGAAGGTGGGATGCAACTCTGGGACTGATCGAGTTAAAGCAAGGCTCTGTCGTTCGAGGACATCAGTTCAATTTCCTACTCATTCCCAAGCTACACTTGGAATCAAGCTTGAAAACGGTGACCTGTTGTTGCTACGACAAAGGTATATTTATAGTTGTATTATCTGGAAATTTGTGGAAATTGAATGGATTGTGGTTGATTAAGTTGAAATCGAGTTCTCCCTGGTTATTGATTTTATCAGATTGCGTAGCTTAGTGGTTATTTGAATTAGGAAGAAAGTTTTGATGAATTGATGAATCTGTTATTGGTATTTGGATTGGAATTGGTTACTTGTATTACATTCTTAACAGAGTTGACGTTAAAAGAATGGTTGTGTAGAAGTGGTTGAAAATATGCATCGGGTGTCCATAGTAAATTTGATGGAATTACTATCTGTGAAAATGACCATTTTACCCCCTAAAGGGAGCCCACATAACGGATTTAACGTTCAATTTGGACGGAGGTCCAAAAATTGGACACAGCTGATGAATTTGGAGAGTACAAGGATATTACTAATTAAATTGAAACTAGAGGGACTAACATCATGATGACCCCAAACCTCAGGGGGTAAATTGAAATTTGTCCATTCGTTTAATTAGATCTCAAGTCTAGTAACCTAGCCGCATAAATTTGTTATTCTTTTTCTTTGGATTTCTCAGTAACCAAACCAAACCAAACAATCAATTAATAATCAGAGACTATATCTATTGAGTAATCAATTAATAATCAAAGACTATATCTATTGACCCTCAATAGATATAGTCTCTAATTATAGGTACCAAAAAATACATTGTGCAATAGTTTGGGTACCATTTGGAGTTTTTGCTTTCCAAAAAAGTACATGCCACGTAGGCAATTTTAACATAAAAGTTAACAGATGTACTATATTTGGTAGCGTCACAATACTTCATGTACCATTTGGAGTAAAAAAAATTGTAGGTACCAAAAAGTACCTTTCACAATAGTTCATGTACCATTTAGATTTTTTACTCCTAAAAGATTATGAGCCAATTTACCCAATTTAAAAGTAAAAAAAAAAAAAAAAATTGGCCTCCGAATAATTAAATTGAAGTCTTCGTCGGACTCCTAACTGGTTGGAGGTTCCCAAAGTGGTCGCTGGAGACTGTTATTACCCCCCAAACCAAACCAAACAATCAATTAATAATCAGAGACTATATCTATTAAGGAATCAATTAATAATCAGAGACTATATCTATTGACCCTCAATAGAAATAGTCTCTGATTATAGGTACCAAAAAATACATTGTGCAATAGTTTGGGTACCATTTGGAGCTTTTGCTTTCCAAAAAAGTACATGCCACGTAGGCAATTTTAACATAAATGTTAACAGATATACTATATTTGGTAGCGGCACAATACTTCATGTACCATTTGGAGTAAAAAAAATTGTAGGTACCAAAAAGTACCTTTCACAATAGTTCAGGTACCATTTAGATTTTTTACTCCTAAAAGATTATGAGCCAATTTACCCAATTTAGAAGTTTAAAAAAAAATAAAAATTGGCCTCCGAATAATTAAATTGAAGTCTTCGTCGGGCTCCTAACTGGTTGGAGGTTCCCAAAGTGGTCGCTGGAGACTGTTATTACCCCCCAATAAAACTCAATATATTTTTATTGGAGGACAATAAATAGTATTGAGTATTATTGGGGGACAATAAAACCGGATTCTTGTCATCGGTCTGGGGATTCCCAAAGAGGTCGCTGGAGACTTTTATTACTCCCTAATAAAACTCAATAAATTTTTATTGGAGGGCAATAAACAGTTTATTGAGTCCTCCAATAAACAGTTTATTGAGTATTATTGGGGGACAATAAAACCGGACTCCTGTCACTGGTCTGGGGATTCCCTAAGAGGTTGCCAGAGACTTTTCTTACCCCACAATAAAACCCAATAAATTTTTATTGGGGCAATAAAAAGTTTATTAGAGGGTAATAAAAAGTTTATTAGGGGGCAATAAAATCAGATGCTGAACTTTAGTCACCGGTCGCAGGACTCCGATCACAAGTACCTGATCGCCGGAGATCCTCAAAGAAGTGGTCAAAGATCTTATTGGTTACCGGGGAGGTCGCCAGAGACTTTTATTACCCCCCCCCCAAATAAAACCCAATAAATTTTTATTGATGGGCAATAAAACCGGAGGTTGCAAGAGGTCGTCAAAGACTTTTATTACCCCTCAATAAATTTTATTGGTGGCTAATACAACTAGACCTGGACTCCAGTCACTGGATTTCGATCTCCGATCACCAGTCGCAGGATTCTAGTCACCGGTCACTAGATTCTGACGACCGGTGACCGGATATCGGTGAAATTTTCGATGACTTCTCTCTCTCTAAGTGACAAAGAGAGAGGGAAAAATTGTACCAAAAATAAATTAAAAAGGTTTAATTTCAATTTAACTACTTCATCTTTAGGTCCAACTTCATGTTAGTCCCTGATCTTCTAATTTCATCAAGATTACCCCTGCACTCTCAATTTTAATCAGCTGTGTCCAATTTTTCAAGCTTCATCCAAAATTTCCGTTAAGTGATGACGTGTCAGGAGACTGACTGACTAAATTCCAATAATACCCTTGTGAAACCTTTTACCACTTTTTTCAACCAAAAGAATATTACATAAATGAATATATTTCTAGCATCTTCACTTGTTCTCTGCCCAAGACCAATAACACAAGCTCGACCAAAAATTTCGGCAATTTTGAATTAGCATACAGCTTCATCACCATTCTGATTTCTCAGTAATTCCAACTTGATCTACACATAGCCTTTTGCAGGAACGCATAAAACTGAAAATCTCATCTACCCAACAGTAAAATTCATTGATCCAGCAATAAAATCCCAAAACAATACATAAAGCACAAAACTTTACCCACAATTCTCCCAAAATCACAGAAAATGGAATTGATTCATAGATATTGCTTACCTCGACTATCAGCAAAATTAGAGTGATGGTGGATCCAGGTAGCCTCTAACATCTAATAAACCTCATGGACACTCTCCAAAGCCTTGAGAAAATGGTCATCATCTAATAAACCTGCAACAAATTAACACTGCCTTTTGGGCCTACCAGTTTCACCTTCTTCAAGCTTTTCCCAGTCGGCTCCACCACCACCGACGGTGGCGGAGTCGACAGGAACAATCGTTGGCCACCCAGTCATTCCTTAGCCAAAAAATCACCAAAATTTCCAATTACCAGATCTACCTAACCCATCATTCAAAATCCCCAAGATACGAATAAGATGAGATCAATCTTTATTTCACTCTACTTCAAGAGATCAATTCCAAGTTAAACACATGCAATTCCACCATCAGAGAATGCTGGGTCTTCAAAGAGTTTGTTGAGAATAGAACAATAGTCAAATCATAGAAATAGAGATGTGTCAGGAAGAGGACGAGGATGAGATTCATGAGAACCCATGAAATTTCCACTAGTAGAGTATAATCGGGTGGAGAACTCCCAAAGCTACAAAGCCATAACAAAATTGAAAATCAAAGCTATCCCTAACCTTGATTAGTACAACGCGAATTAAAACCCTAAGCCCTAACCACAGACGACAAAGACAGGCAGCAGCGAGAGAATTATCAACGCCGAGCAGAAGAAGAAGAAGAAGACGGTCTCCGGGTTTGGGAATCGGTCGCAGCATAGGTCTCCGGCGACTGTTGCGAATTTGAGACTGAGAATCTTGAGAGTGAGATTGGAGAGCTTGAAACCACCCAGAAAATTGGTATCTTTATGAAGAAGAACAATAGATTGAAATTGCAGAGGCGATAGTTCTTCGGGTCGGAAGATGACTCCTAATGGGTCGAACTCATTAGGTTGGGTTTGGATCCGTTTCTACAGATGGTGCGATTCCAGCCTCGAATTCAATCGAGTTATCTCCTCCTCGATTTCCTCATCTGTGAGAGATTTGAAGCCATCCCCCATATGATCGAGGTGGCTTAGGAATTTGGGGTTTGGGGTCAATGTGGTCAACAAAGACGCAGATGATAAAAAAAAAATAACAGGAGCAGATGAAATGCAAATTGTCTATTTTAACCCCTTTTTATGCATTTTGTCTCTTGCCACGTCATCACTTGACATAAATTTTGGATGGAGATTGTAGAATTGGACACGGCTGACTAAAATTGAAAGTGCAAGGGTAATCTTGATGAAATTAAAAGATCAGGGACTAACATGAAGTTGGACATAAAGTTGGAGTAAGAAACTAAAATTAATCCAATAAAAAACAATAAAAAAAATACTTAACTGGGTATTAGGGCAAAAGATATGTAATTTATTGGGTAAGCGAGAAATCTCATAAAATGTTTGGGTAAGTGTAGCTCAAATTTGAGTAAATTGATATTTTCCGTAAAGATAATTCCTGCTAGTCAAATGAAGCCTACAAAGAAGATGTCATTGAAGAGACCGAGCGACAAGGTTTTGGACCTTGTGATTGTTGGTGTGCCAGCCTCGTAATTTCTTCGAGCATCTGAACCTTGCATCAGTTGTCGTCAAGTATCGTGCTATTCTCATTGTGCGTGCCGTCAACGATCATAAAATATATGCCAGGAATGCTCAATCTTCATTCAAAGGCGACATTACGTTCTTTGTAGCCGTCTATCGTTTGGTATCGTCCAACAATATTTCAAACATTGTTGTCAAGTTTCTATTTCACTATCCTTTGTGTCGCAAACTTCCATCAGCTGTCGTTTACTATCGTCTGTATTCGTCCCTATGGCAACCCATTCGTCAAAATTATGAACTACCTTCCATTGTCGCTTCAACATGGGATCTAGTATGGGAACTATTTGTTTACTGTGGTCACTTATCATTAACTTGCATCACTATGTACGGACAGAATCAATACCCAATTATCAGCTGTATAAACATTCATTATTGGAGTAGCGGAACCTCGCACCAACTGTTGTTCCTCTATCAATCGTCAAATTTTTTAAACATCGCCACCATTCGTCAACCATCATCAACTATGACTCACCTATTTAATCACTATGGAGGGCTACATCTAAGGCATTTTGTCGTCTATTATAGTTCAAGATTGTTAACTATTGCGTCGTATTTTTGTCACGTTCTATTATTCAACTATGGGACTTTTTAATCACATATCGTTCACTATCGTCAATCATTGGTAGTTAACCATAGTTGATGGTACTTGACAAAATGTAAAAATTATTAAAGAATGAGCTTACCTCTTCAGTTAAAGTTGACACTGGTAGACGAATAGTTGATGATGATGGACAAAAGTTGATAGTGGTTGATGTCAAGTTCACAGTGGTTGACAAAAGATGACAACATTCAGGAGTTTTATGGTGGTCATTCAAAAATTAGCCAATTCGGTATTCATTTCCACCTTCATACACTTGTCAACCACTGTTTTATTCGTAACTATATTTATATACACAAATTCCTCAAAGGGCAACCCCATCGATTCATTTGAAAATGGGGAGACTGTCACGCCCCTGATTTTTACAACAATAAAAATCGATATATATAATCCCATAATTATACATGCGTGAATATTCAGTCATCAATACAAATACCTGGAACATCTTTCCCATAAAACAAGTACTTACTGATACACTGAATCATCCAAGATAACATACACTCGCTCCACAGAGTTATATATTATACAAATTTACGAATTAAATTGTCATCACAAAATAAAGCGTAAATGCTCCTCAGAGCTTACTACATAGCGGAAGTCATAACAATGGCAAAGCCAACAAAATTTGCTTCCTACCCGTTCAGCTGCCAACAAGCTGCCTCTGCTTCAGCCACGATTTTCCTGACCTGCAGGATTAACCCCTACACCAAAAGAATGGTGCACCGGGGTTGCCAAACAACAAACCCGGTAAGCTTCTTCAAGCTCGTATGAGTAACTCATGAACATCAATCAACAACTCACATCAATCTACTTAAGGAAACATGCAGCCATGAATCCTTCAAACATTCAATATCCTTTCCACAGAAAGGACAACATGAGTCACCGCTATGACCATATCCTATTTGCTAACTTAACCATCAAGTAGCAATTCAAGTCTCATCTAGACAATTAAAGAAGAATGCCATCTGAACTCTCCTTTAAGCCGCGAACCTATGAGTCTCAAGCAACCTCGACTGTTACTCCCATAAGCTATCATGGCAGATAAACTAGAACCCTATTGAAATTGTAATCACTCGTCCTAACCAGAACGTGATTACCTATTTCCTGCCTTGATCACCATCTGTGATCTATCACCATCTGTGATCTGTCACCATCTGAGACATATGATTTCAGACTCCGTCTAGTCAGGAAATCAACATCAAGGTCGCCATCTGCAACCTGTCACCATCTGTGACCTATAATCATTAGACCCCATCTGGTCTCAGCTCAACCATTGATCACCATCTGTGACTCATGATCTTCAGACCCCATCAGGTCATGAAGTCAAATATCAAGGTTACCATCTGCAACCTGTTACTATCTATGATCTATCACCATCTGTGACGTAAGATCTTCTTAGACCCTATCTGGTCTTAAGGTCAACGTTAAGTAAGTCGCATCTGACCTAAAAACGTTACAACACCTAGTTTCGGTTTTCCTAATCCCTGCTCACCATCTGTGACCCTTGATACTAAAACCAATACATCTAAAATGAGTCACGCTTGACTCAAAATGTAACATCAAGCTCAATACTTTCCAAACAATAGAAAACATCTTTTTCTATAATATCGTTTCCTGAAAAGTCGCATTTAACAATAATATGAACACCATCATGCATATTATTATTCATCACAATCATTCACAAGGATATATATATTTCATCTAAATATATATATATATATATATATATGTAGTCATTCGCTCAGGAATGCCCACTAATACCAACTATAGTTTGCAGTTAAATAATTAACTCCAAAACAATAATGGTATTTCTGTTCATAAAGGTCCTTGTGAGATTTACTCACCTTGAACTCCTGCTGCGTCTTCAATACAGAACCGAACCAAAACTATCACCAACCACTCGTCTGAATACTTCGTCAAGTACCTATTCACATATGGTTCCAACTTAGTAATGATTCACATTTGATTTAAGTTCGAAACCCCTGTTTTTGAACTAAAATCCCCAAAGTGGTGCCAATCGAGGCAAAACCACATCCGAGACCTCCCTAAGTCTTCGGAATACGTCCACGATCGATGTGACCAAACCACAAGTCGATCGGACGCTCGTATCCTCACGGATCGAATAAATTCACCGATATGAAACGGCAAAAATCAAAACAAATCCATTCGAACTCCAAAATTTGCATATTATATATCGAAACGCTCGTATCGACGAGTAAAAGACATATAATACCAGAAACAGTCCCATACATGGCTGGAACACCGCCGGAACGCCGCCACAGGCGGTGGCGCACCGCCGCCGGCCAAAACTCAAAATCTCTCAAAACTCCCAACATCAAAAAGCTTCATCTAAGCATGCTTGTGAACTTTCATAACTGGATCGAAGTCAGAAAACAAGCTTAAGGGATCGAAAACTACCTCACAAGCCGTGAATAGTAATCCAATCTGAGTTGATCGAATTTTCACGTGAATCGATCCAAACAACCACCAAGGATCGACCAGGGAGCTTGTTCTGAACTCAACCCAAGAAGCCTGAAGCCACGAGGTCGCCGGAGTTGTGTTTTCCGGCCGGGTCCGAAAACACAAGGCTGCACCACCTTGCAGCGCCGCCGTGGAGAAGAATCGGCGATAGAGAACACCAGAGGGACGACCAGACGGCGGAGGCGATCCTGTCTGGAAAGTTTCGTCGCCGGAGGTGGCCGCAGTTCGCCGGAAACGTCGGGTCGGAATGCCGGGTTCGGGTCGGGTCAGTCGAAAAACTTCGACTCTGAGGGCGCGGACGAGAGAGAAGAGAGAGAGGATAAAAACTTCCGGAAACGGAAATGAGGAATAATGAAAAAAAAACTGATTTTTCCTTTATATACCAAAATGGAAACTTCTTCCAATAGCCATAACTTCCTCATACGGACTCCGATTCACGCGTTCCGCATGTCCACGAACTCGTATCGACGCGCTCTACAACTTTCGTGAAGGAAGTTTTCCGAGAATCCCAACATATAAAAAGTCAAACTTCACACGACCCCCTAAACTGTGAAATTCAAATATTTATACGTACGAAAACCATTCCATTCCACATACAACCTACGAATAAAGCCTAATAAAAATTATTCGTACAACCAGTCCATTATTAATTACCAAAATTACAAAATGAAAATCCAGGTCATCACAGTCTACCCTCCTTAAAGGAATTTCGTCCCGAAATTCCCGCTTGCTCATCAACAAACAACTGTGGGTACTTCGCTCTCATATCTGACTCCAACTCCCAAGAAGCATCACCCTCGTCATGGTGACTCCACAATACCTTGACCAAGTCAACTTCTTTCCTTCGAAGTTGCTTTGTTGACCTATCCAAAATTCGAACAGGTTCAACAACAAAGGTCGTATCCGCATGCACCTCAATCGTACCATAATCAATCACATGTGACTCATCCTGAACATACTTCCTCAACATAGACACATGGAAAACATTATGCACGCCAGACATAATAGGAGGCAAGGCAAGCCTATAAGCCAAATCTCCTACCCTTTCCAGAATTTCAAAAGGTCCGACAAACCTTGGCGATAACTTCCCTTTCTTGCCAAATCTCACCACACCCTTCATGGGTGAGACCTTCAAGAACACATGATCACCCTCTTTAAACTCAACCTGTCTCCTTTTCAAATCTGCATAACTCTTCTGTCTACTCTGTGCTGTTCGAATCCTGTCCCTGATAACCGAAATCTTATCAGAGGTCTCCTGGACAATCTCAGGACCCAATAACACCTTATCTCCTGCCTCTGCCCAGCAGATCGGAGATCTACATGGCCTACCATACAGGGCCTCATATGGTGTCATGCCAATACTGGAGTGATAACTGTTGTTGTAGGAGAATTCAATCAACGGCAGATGATCCTCCCAGCTTCCCTTGAAGTCCAACACACAGGCTCTCAACATATCCTCCAACACCTGATTCACTCGCTCAGTCTGCCCATCAATCTGAGGGTGAAATGCCGTACTCATATCTAAATCAGTTCCCATGGCCTTTTGGAAACCGCTCCAAAATTTTGAAGTAAACCGAGTATCACGATCAGAAACAATTGACACAGGCACACCATGAAGTTTCACGATTACCTCGATGTAAAGCTCGCACAACATGTCAACCGAATACGTCATTGACACCGGAAGAAAGTGCGCTGATTTCGTCAAACGATCCACGATCACCCACACTGCATCGTGACTACGTTTGGACCTAGGCAGTCCAGTGACAAAATCCATCGAGATCTGCTCCCACTTCCATACGGGAATAGGTAATGGCTTCAACATACCTGCAGGTCTCTGATGCTCAGCCTTCACACGTTGGCAAGTAAGACACTTGGAAACATACTCTGCCACGTCCTTTTTCATTCCATTCCACCAGAATTGCCTTCGCAAATCCCGATACATCTTAGTGCTTCCAGGGTGCACAGTATACCGCGATCGATGCCCCTGACGAAGAATCTCTCCCCTGAGGTCAACACGATCCGGAACATACAACCTATGGTTCAATCTCAAACCACCATCTACTCCCACCGTCCACTCACCTGGAACATCAATGGGTACGTCTGCAGCTAACTCTGCCAACTTCGCGCGTGAGAACTCATCCTCTTTCTGACCTTGAATGATCCTGGAAATCAGGGCAGGCTGTACCGTGATGCTTCCAAGGAAACTTCCATTCTCAACTCTTGCTTGCACAAGGTCAAACTCAGATGCAGTCTCCAACATAAGCCATTCCTGAACCATAATAGAAGCAACAATACCTCTGGGCTTTCTACTCAAAGCATCCGCCACCACATTGGCCTTTCCTGGATGATACTCCAAGGTGAAATCATAGTCCTTTATGAGTTCCATCCACCTTCTCTGTCTCATGTTCAACTCCTTCTGAGAGAACAGATACTTTAAACTCTTATGATCCGAAAAGAGTTCGAACTTCTCCCCATACAAGTAATGCCTCCAAATCTTCAAGGCAAACACAACAGCAGCCAACTCCAAATCATGAGTGGGGTAATTACGCTCATGCACCTTCAACTGTCTAGAACCATAAGCGACAACACCTCCATGCTGCATCAATACACATCCCAACCCTTGATGAGACGCATCACTATAGATGACTAAACCGCCACCGCTTGTGGGAATAGTCAACACTGGGGCTGAGGTCAATCTAGCCTTCAACTCGTTGAATGCTCGTTCACATTCCTCAGTCCACACAAACTGGACATTCTTCCTTGTCAACTTGGTCAAAGCCGAAGCAATACTAGAAAATCCCTCAATGAATCTCAGATAATAACCTGCCAAACCCAGGAAACTACGTACCTCAATAACTGTAGTGGGTTGGCCCCAGTTCATCACTGCTTCCACCTTAGAAGGATCCACAGAGATTCCATCCTTCGAAATCACATGACCAAGGAACTTGATCTCCCTTTGCCAAAATTCGCACTTCTCGAATTTCGCAAACAATTCCTTTTCTCTCAAAAGTTGTAGCACAACCCGCAGATGCTGGTCATGGTCCTCCAACGTCTTGGAATAAACCAAAATATCATCCACGAACACTACCACAAACTTATCCAAGTACGGACTGAACATACGGTTCATCAAGTCCATAAAGGCTGCAGGCGCATTGGTTAAACCAAAAGGCATGACAACAAACTCAAAGTGTCCATACCTAGTCCTAAAAGCAGTCTTAGGAACATCATCATCTTTCACCCTCAACTGGTGATATCCGGATCTCAAATCGATCTTCGAGAATACAGCAGCTTCCTTAAGCTGGTCGAACAAGTCATCAATCCTAGGTAAAGGGTACCTATTCTTAATCGTCACCTTGTTCAACTGCCGATAATCCACACACAACCTTAGTGAACCATCCTTCTTCTTCGCAAACAACACAGGTGCACCCCAAGGAGAAGCACTAGGTCTAATGAACCCTTGCTCAAGTAAACCATCAATTTGCTCCTTCAACTCTTTAAGTTCAGTTGGTGCCATCCGAAATGGTGCCATAGATACAGGTGCAGTACCTGGTATCACATCGATAGCAAAATCCACTTCCCTCCTCGGAGGTAATCCTGGTATCTCCTGAAATACATCACTGTACTCGGAAACCACAGAAATCTCTGCCATAACCGCCGTACAACTCACTGACTCCACATGAGCTAAGAATCCTGCCCTTAAAGCAGTATCTGACCTAAGACACCGATAACGAAACACCGGCTGCCCAGGTATATGAAATGACACTACCATTTCAAAGCAATCAATCATAGCATGGTTTGGCCTCAGCCAATCAATACCCAAAATGACATCATACTTATGATCTGCTAATACAATCAAGGCCGCGGTAAACTCCTTACCACCAATCACAATTGGACAAGCATCACAAAACTTATCAAGCTCAAGGGAAACACCAAGTGGGGAAATAACACACAAGGATCTAGCAAGAGGCCTAGGAGTTAAACCTAACATATCAACCACAGAACTAGATATGAAAGAGTGGGACGCTCCCGTATCAAATAACACCCTAGCAAAGAAATCAAATAAGGATAAGGTACCTTCCACTCCGGCATTCTGCTGACCAATAGCAAACACCCTAGCATTTCCCGGAGGTAGATGCCTCTGCTGATTTCCTTGTCCCCTACGCTGCTGGGTACAATCCCTTGAGAAGTGCCCCGTCTGGCCACATGTGAAGCATGCCAAGTTCTTAGGTTTCGTGCAATCTCGAGCAACATGGCCCATCTCATTGCAATTGAAACACTTCGGGTTCGCCACTGGCCTATTAGGTGCAACCCTAGCAGGTGCAGCTGCAGCCCTAGCTGGTGCCTGCTGATTAGTCCTCTGTCTTTTCCAGAATCCACCTCGATTCCCAGATGCCTTACTGCTCCCCGCAGTTGCCTTTCCCTTTCTTTGGAAATCCCTCTCAGCCGATTCGTGTTCTTGGAGAGTCAAGTTCTCCTGCTCAATGGCCATAGCCTTAACGAAAATGAGCTCTACCGTCTTCAGTTCCAGAACAGCGACATCGCGCCGGATTGAAGCATTCAGTCCCCACTGAAACTTCATAGCTAAGCTCTCAGCATCCATATGCCTCACAAAGCGATACAACCTTGAGAACTCAGCTTCATACTCCCTCACACTCTTAGTCCCTTGGACTAACGAGATGAATTCCCTTTCCATCTGCTCCCTCACTGAAGGCGGAAAGTACTTTTTCCTGAACAGTTCCACAAACTCATTCCAGGTCATGGTGGACACGTCCATCACCCTCTGTGTGCCATTCCACCAAACCCGTGCATCGCCTTGGAGCATAAATGTGGAAATCTTCCTCTTCTCAATGTCGTCACAGACGACCATCTCGAAGTAGGTCTTCATATTCTCAATCCATTGGTCTGCCAACATGTGATCCGTACCTCCCTGAAATGGAACTCCTCCCAATCTCGAAATCTCCTTTGCCAACTTCGACAAACGAGTAGGATCTACAACATTAGCAACCTCCACCACAGGTGGAACAGGCAACTCAACATTTGATGCCTCCACATCATTCTCAAACATCTCCTCAACAGGAGGAGGAATCCCGCCTCTACCTCGGGCTCTACCTCTGCCTCTGGGTCTACCTCGACCCCTAGCTCTGCCTCCTCGAGGGTCCATCACCTAAGGAGTATAACAACATGTGGTTAATACATGTATAACTCTCAAACACAAGTATAAGTCAACGCTATGACTCAATCAACCACAATGCTACGTCAAGGATACAATTCCATCCCCTACGTAAATCTTGAGTTAGACTAAAGGTCATCATTCCTTAAAAGTCTTTAACTCATAGAAGCTACATCTAGCTCCTACACTTCCTTCCCTAAGTCGACACTACCCTGACGACTCACATCCTACCGTTCACTACATACCCAATGACTATATCAATACCGAAGAGCATATGATGGGGATCCGCTGCAGACGGGCCATCACTCGAGGAGTATTGATTGTGTCACCAAATATGTACCTTACGCTCTGATACCAATCTGTCACGCCCCTGATTTTTACAACAATAAAAATCGATATATATAATCCCATAATTATACATGCGTGAATATTCAGTCATCAATACAAATACCTGGAACATCTTTCCCATAAAACAAGTACTTACTGATACACTGAATCATCCAAGATAACATACACTCGCTCCACAGAGTTATATATTATACAAATTTACGAATTAAATTGTCATCACAAAATAAAGCGTAAATGCTCCTCAGAGCTTACTACATAGCGGAAGTCATAACAATGGCAAAGCCAACAAAATTTGCTTCCTACCCGTTCAGCTGCCAACAAGCTGCCTCTGCTTCAGCCACGATTTTCCTGACCTGCAGGATTAACCCCTACACCAAAAGAATGGTGCACCGGGGTTGCCAAACAACAAACCCGGTAAGCTTCTTCAAGCTCGTATGAGTAACTCATGAACATCAATCAACAACTCACATCAATCTACTTAAGGAAACATGCAGCCATGAATCCTTCAAACATTCAATATCCTTTCCACAGAAAGGACAACATGAGTCACCGCTATGACCATATCCTATTTGCTAACTTAACCATCAAGTAGCAATTCAAGTCTCATCTAGACAATTAAAGAAGAATGCCATCTGAACTCTCCTTTAAGCCGCGAACCTATGAGTCTCAAGCAACCTCGACTGTTACTCCCATAAGCTATCATGGCAGATAAACTAGAACCCTATTGAAATTGTAATCACTCGTCCTAACCAGAACGTGATTACCTATTTCCTGCCTTGATCACCATCTGTGATCTATCACCATCTGTGATCTGTCACCATCTGAGACATATGATTTCAGACTCCGTCTAGTCAGGAAATCAACATCAAGGTCGCCATCTGCAACCTGTCACCATCTGTGACCTATAATCATTAGACCCCATCTGGTCTCAGCTCAACCATTGATCACCATCTGTGACTCATGATCTTCAGACCCCATCAGGTCATGAAGTCAAACATCAAGGTTACCATCTGCAACCTGTTACTATCTATGATCTATCACCATCTGTGACGTAAGATCTTCTTAGACCCTATCTGGTCTTAAGGTCAACGTTAAGTAAGTCGCATCTGACCTAAAAACGTTACAACACCTAGTTTCGGTTTTCCTAATCCCTGCTCACCATCTGTGACCCTTGATACTAAAACCAATACATCTAAAATGAGTCACGCTTGACTCAAAATGTAACATCAAGCTCAATACTTTCCAAACAATAGAAAACATCTTTTTCTATAATATCGTTTCCTGAAAAGTCGCATTTAACAATAATATGAACACCATCATGCATATTATTATTCATCACAATCATTCACAAGGATATATATATTTCATCTAAATATATATATATATATATATATATGTAGTCATTCGCTCAGGAATGCCCACTAATACCAACTATAGTTTGCAGTTAAATAATTAACTCCAAAACAATAATGGTATTTCTGTTCATAAAGGTCCTTGTGAGATTTACTCACCTTGAACTCCTGCTGCGTCTTCAATACAGAACCGAACCAAAACTATCACCAACCACTCGTCTGAATACTTCGTCAAGTACCTATTCACATATGGTTCCAACTTAGTAATGATTCACATTTGATTTAAGTTCGAAACCCCTGTTTTTGAACTAAAATCCCCAAAGTGGTGCCAATCGAGGCAAAACCACATCCGAGACCTCCCTAAGTCTTCGGAATACGTCCACGATCGATGTGAACAAACCACAAGTCGATCGGACGCTCGTATCCTCACGGATCGAATAAATTCACCGATATGAAACGGCAAAAATCAAAACAAATCCATTCGAACTCCAAAATTTGCATATTATATATCGAAACGCTCGTATCGACGAGTAAAAGACATATAATACCAGAAACAGTCCCATACATGGCTGGAACACCGCCGGAACGCCGCCACAGGCGGTGGCGCACCGCCGCCGGCCAAAACTCAAAATCTCTCAAAACTCCCAACATCAAAAAGCTTCATCTAAGCATGCTTGTGAACTTTCATAACTGGATCGAAGTCAGAAAACAAGCTTAAGGGATCGAAAACTACCTCACAAGCCGTGAATAGTAATCCAATCTGAGTTGATCGAATTTTCACGTGAATCGATCCAAACAACCACCAAGGATCGACCAGGGAGCTTGTTCTGAACTCAACCCAAGAAGCCTGAAGCCACGAGGTCGCCGGAGTTGTGTTTTCCGGCCGGGTCCGAAAACACAAGGCTGCACCACCTTGCAGCGCCGCCGTGGAGAAGAATCGGCGATAGAGAACACCAGAGGGACGACCAGACGGCGGAGGCGATCCTGTCTGGAAAGTTTCGTCGCCGGAGGTGGCCGCAGTTCGCCGGAAACGTCGGGTCGGAATGCCGGGTTCGGGTCGGGTCAGTCGAAAAACTTCGACTCTGAGGGCGCGGACGAGAGAGAAGAGAGAGAGGATAAAAACTTCCGGAAACGGAAATGAGGAATAATGAAAAAAAAACTGATTTTTCCTTTATATACCAAAATGGAAACTTCTTCCAATAGCCATAACTTCCTCATACGGACTCCGATTCACGCGTTCCGCATGTCCACGAACTCGTATCGACGCGCTCTACAACTTTCGTGAAGGAAGTTTTCCGAGAATCCCAACATATAAAAAGTCAAACTTCACACGACCCCCTAAACTGTGAAATTCAAATATTTATACGTACGAAAACCATTCCATTCCACATACAACCTACGAATAAAGCCTAATAACAATTATTCGTACAACCAGTCCATTATTAATTACCAAAATTACAAAATGAAAATCCAGGTCATCACAGAGACCGACCGTTGGATGAGTTTATATGAATATTGTAAACATGTAAATGCAAATTTAACTCCCTTCGTCATACTTTTGAATTCATTTTGGCCTTATGAAACCCATTTATATCCTCTTGCACAGTGATATATACAATGTTTTGTCAACTATCGTCCACCATCGTCAACTAGTATGCAATAGATGAAAATCAATCTTCAACTCTCGTAATCTTTCGTGTAGTATCGTCAAGATTCATCACCAGGATCAGACTTTCGTCAACACTGTTAACTATCATTCAAGTGGAAAAACTGATGTTTTACCTATTATAATTTAGCAACCGTCATCGACATTTGTCAACCATTGTCACCACGTGTCCACAAACGTAACCTTTCGTCAATACCGTCATTCGAGAGATAAACTACTCCTTCAACTATCGTTACATTTCGTCTCAGATTCGTCAAATCTCGTCGTCCTCCTTAACGTTTCTTCAATATCATCAACTATCAATTCAATAACATATCTTCTCTTACGGTAACATTTCATCGACATCCGCTATGATTCTCTTTCTTTTGAATACTTTATTCATCAATTCTCATTATTTCAAATATTGCGACTACAAATATACAGAAAAGCCCAACATCACAAAACAAAATCACAAAAATGAAAGGTGATAAAACTGAAGATGCTAAGCAGGTCTTCTATATAGTAGAGAGAACATATAAGAATGCAGTGAAACCCATCTTCTGCTTTATTCTTCAAGATGGACCAACATTCATTTGTTGATGGACCACAACTGTATCTTCAAAGCGTTCCACTGATTCAGTGATCAATGTCACATTGGAAATGCAGGTATGTGATATCACCATCTCTACCCCAACAGGCTTGAGTATTGGCAAACAACTCTTCAATAGTTCCACATTTGGGTCTCATCGTTCCAAACCTCCTCAACTGTGGTAAAACCCATCCGTTGTAATTGTAGTTGCTGAGGCCTGCTAATCTTCTACTCCTGCCTTTGCTGGATTAAGTAACATAAGATCCATCATACAATAAACACACTTATTTTTTATGAAGCTCGAATACCATCTTCAACAATACTGGTTTTGTACTACTTGTCTCTTAGGAAAAAAAAACCCAGCACAAAACCAGAGCTACAACCTCGGTCAAAAATAAAGGAAAGAAGGATAGTCTAATTTCTCTACAACTTGTTGCAGGAGCAGGGCCGGCCTTGCTGTTGGGCAGCATTGGCGACCGCACGGGGCACAACAAAGAGGGGGGCACAAGATTTTTAAAATAAGATTTAATATATATATATATATATATATATATATAAGTAAGGAACATTAGACGCAATTATTCCAGCATCTTTGCTTCTTTCTTTTTCTAATTGCACGCACGATGCCATTATTCCAGCGTCTCTTACTCTATCCCAAACCTTGAAATCAAGCAAATTCTCTTTAAATTGGTTTCAATGGTTGTTCAATCCTTCAATTTCTTCTCATCATTTATCATCACCACTCTTTCTCCTCTCTATGCTTATGTTCTTCTATGGTGTTCATACGAATTCTTCGGGTTTCCATCAATGTAGGCTGAGGTACAAATCAAAATACGTATTAGGTGTTTTTCAATTTTGATTTTGGGTTACTTGATTTCTGGGTTCTGTTGATTGCTAATTCGTTTTCAATTTTCAATATTAGGTGCAATTGGAAGTTGGAGTTCCAAGTCGATCTTGAGCAGAAAAGGAAAAATAAGAAGGAGCAAAGTTGATTCTACATTTTATTGTTCTATGCTCAAGCTAGTATTTACATTCAAAGTTTAGTAGACTGATGTTTGGCTTCTCTTTGGAGATGTCAATTATTGAAAATTTCTTTTTTTCATTTCATTTTATTGATGTATATATATTTTTCGCCCAGGGCCTTGAAAAACTTAGGACCGGCCCTGTGCAGGAGGATCAGCGCCTAAAAGTGCAACTCACTGAACGTTCTTGAAAAAGGATCCAGCTCCTCTAAAGTGAGAGAACTGTGAATTTATTTAAAGGGTGCGGCTATTGCCACCCTACCATTTTCTTTGTTCACCCTACTTGCTCATTACACTCTACATTTTAATTTCCATTATTAGATTTACTTATTTAACCCATTTCTCTTTCCAAGAATATCCTTATATGACATATCCAATTAGAAAATAAATATTTTTAACGAAAATATCTCATTTAATTTATACTCATAAAAACAAAATAAAATTATTAAAGTTTCCTAATAAAATCATAATCTGATTTACTCCCATTTTTAAAAATTTTTCTTTCAATTTCATTGTTCTTTTTTTTTTTTTGATAAGGAATTTCAGTGGTCTCTATTTCAATCTATGTAAAAAGATTAGTAAATTTACAACTATGATCAATGAAGAAGAGATTGATTTTTTTCTTCGTGTTTTAAATTTTTACTTTCGGTGTTCACAAAGATTTTGATGAAGTTATAGGTAATATTTTTGTGAATTGAATAACGAATTAACGATGAGGAGGCAACAAAAAGACAAAAAAAATAGTAATAAATTCAAATTTGGGTTGAGAAGATAAAGATTAATGTTATTCAATGAGAAATTAAGTAGTCTTTCTATTTAATTAATTACTTATATATTTATTTTTTCTTACATATTTGGATTTTAGAAAATTAGTGTACTTATTAGTCATTTTACACTTGGGTAATATAGTCTTTCAATAATTCAAATGTTTGTAGGGTGAACTAAGAAAATTGTAGGGTGGTAATAGCCGCACCCTTATTCAAATTTCATAAAATCTACATCCTCCAAGTAATCCAATGGTAAAAAAAAATGCCACATTAGTTGGAATTAACTTTATGGTTTCCTTCTCAAACTGACGCTAACGGTGTCGTTGACTCTTCAATAAAAAACAATGCAGTCGTCCTCTATTAACCAAAACAAACGAAATTAATCCTGCTTTCATGAATTGAAACCAAATTCTGTATCTTCTTTCTAATTCTGTTCTCCTTTCTTTAATTGAAACGAAATTAAACGACTAAATCTTCTCATATTTGAATCTCACTGGCTATGTTGTCCACATATATATATATATATATATATATATATATATATATATGTATGGCTCTTTCATGTAATTTCGATTCGATTTGAGCTTTCCTTTAGACTTTCTCATATCAATAATTCAATACATCAACAGGCTAATAGATTATAGATTAATGTTGTTTTCTTTTTCTTGTAATTTTGTTATGCTCTATGCAATTTGGAGGATTTGCAGCAATGATTTCTATTTTTTTTTTTTTCATTTTGGTTGTGGAGGGATTTAGAAAAAAGAAAAGAAAAAGGAAGCAGGACAAAAGAATGAAATTTTGCCGTGGAACTTTTTTTTGTTTGTTTGATGGAATAAACGTATGTTTGAGAGGAAAAGCAATAAAAATCCTCTTAGTTGATGTGGCAATTTCTTTGACCATTAGATGACTCAAAGGGTGTGGAACTGTGGATTTTATGAAATTTAAATAAATTCACAACCCTCTCACTTTAGAGGAGCTGGATCCCTTGAAAAAAATATTAGGGACCGGAGAAGGGTGTGGGTGATTTAACTCATATAGGATACGATAATAAACCACCCTGCATATACAATGAATTTCACACTGCACACAACATTGTGAATACTCTATCCCTTCGATATCAGATGACACACCAATGGGGACAGTAACAGGTTGGTCTTTGTTGAAACGAGAAATAATCAGTAGGATATTTGACATTAACAAATCAAAATCATGAAGCAATTTAATTAAGTTCAATCCATAAAGATTCTGGTTTTTACAATAATAGCAATACGCATGTGCCGGATTAAGACATGACTAATGATTCTTCCACAAGTTCTTGCTCAATAAACGTTTTCACACCTGAAATGCCACGCTTACAAATTCCTTTCGCATCCCTTGTGAGAATTCAGTAATGATATATATAACGAGAGCCCAAATTCAAATATCTAAACTTTCACTTTGACATTGTAACCGCAAAACAGCTTGCCATCACTCTTCAGATTACATTCAACACTCGATAAAATAATACTCAACGTCCACAATGAATATAGAACTGCAACAACACATATAATAGCCAGAAAGAAAAACAAACCAGAAGGAGTGGTAAACTCATGAACTTATACACTTGCAGCGACACATGCGATCGCACAACTGGTCAACTAACGACACCAGAAGAAACACTAAACCATTAATGATTACCCCGAAGCGCACCCCAGAATGGATAATATATATGGAGACGCGATTACAACCCCGAAACTGACATCAAATATTAAATCGATCCCACTTGTTTGTTGATTATTGAACATTCTCCTACGTCCCCCCTTTCAATATTCATCCGTCCAACTCGCACGCTTCACATCTCTCTGCCGTACGATCGGTTTCTTGGGTAAGAGGGTTCGGCCGGTGATCGATTCATAGCCGCTTCATAAAAAAATCAAGCACTTCTCTCCAGTTTTTTTTAATCATTTTACGTGCAGCCCATGTGATGAACAGTTTGACGCTGCACGGTGCAGCAATGCACAATAGAAAAACCGTACTTAGAAAATAGAACAAGAAATGGGGGATCTCACTGAAAAGAAAAGGAAGGGCCGAAATTTCCACCAATTGCATTTGGAACCAAAAGCAAAAGGAGAGAGAGAAAGAAAGGAATTTGGAACCCAATTCCCACTCAACTGAGAAACCACCAAAATTTTGAGATTTCCCTGAGCAGAATTTTGTTGGTTCATCCATGGCTCTGTTCCGAGGTCACCACAAGGCCTCGCCTTCCAGATATACTACTTCTTCTTCTGGATTTGCTTATGACGTGTTCCTCAGCTTCAGAGGTGAAGACACCCGAAAGAACTTCACTGATCACCTCCACACGGCCCTTCTCAACGCCCGATTTCGAACTTTTCGGGATGACCCTGAACTCAAAAGAGGTGAAAATATCAAGGAGGAGCTTGAGAAAGCCATTCAACAGTCACGAAGCTCTGTGATTGTGTTTTCGAAAGACTACACCTCTTCCAGATGGTGTCTGGACGAGCTTGTCATCATCCTTCAACGCAAGAGGACCTCCGATCATGTCGTGTTACCGGTCTTCTACCACGTTGATCCATCCCATCTGAGGAACCAGACTGGAAGTGTTGCACAAGCATTTACTGAACACCAGAAAACTCAATCCCCTGAGAAGTTGAATGGATGGCGGGCAGCGCTTAAAGAAGTTGCAGATCTAGCAGGCATGGTTTTAGAAAATGAAGCTGACGGGTATGTAAATTCAGATCACAACTAAAGCCTTGAGTAATTCTAATTCTTTGAAATTGATAGGCTCATAGCCGGCTAGCTTGTATGATATATTTTTGTTTTGATTGCAATTTGTAGGCACGAGTCAAAGTTCATCCAAAAGATTGTTAGAGAGATTCAAGACAAGCTAGGTCGTGTGCCCCTGACCCATGTCCAGGAGGTGTTACAGAAGAAGTTGTCGTTTATTAACCCTGTTCTCAACGACGCGGAGGGGAAGCAACTGAACAACCCAACTGTGAAGGCATGGCTCAATGAGCTTACAGAAGCTGTCTATGATGCTGAGGACCTGTTGCAGGAGATCAAAACAGAAGCGCTGAGGCAAAAGATAGAACGCGAATATGGGAGTAGCACGAGTAAGGAACAAGAGCATAGCTCTACTCCTCCATCTCATGCTTTTGACTCAGCTTTAATATACCCCAAGGTAGAGGAAGTTCTTGAAAGACTAGACTTCATTATGGAGCAGAGAAGAGATGTCTGGGATATGGAAGCAAGTGCTGGATACAGGGTATCACAAACAATACCGTCAACTTCTTTGGTAGAAGACTCTGTGTATGGAAGAGATGAGGAGAAAGAAGGATTCATTAAATTATTGCTATCAGATGATGAGACTGGCAATAAAATAGGTGTGCTTCCTATCGTGGGTATGGGTGGAATCGGAAAAACCACCCTCGCCCAGTTTCTATACAACGATGTTAGAGTCAAGCAACATTTTCACATCCAAGCATGGGTTTGCGTTTCAAAAGAATTTGATATCCTTAGGATCTCGCAAAGCATTTATGAGTCCCTCACCTTAGAAGCTTGCATAATCAAGAACCTAGATCTGCTTCAATCAAAGTTGCAGGACATTTTGTTGGGGAAAAGATTCTTCTTTGTTCTTGATGACATCTGGAACAAGAATTATAGCCAGTTGGAATTCTTAACACGTCTCTTTCAGTCTGGAGCACATGGAAGCAAGATCATTGTCACAACACGCGATGAAGATGTTGCACGTAAGATGAGTAGGCTTGAAGCTCACCATCTCATGCCAATGTCTGAGCAAGATAGCTGGTCGTTATTTGAAAAACATGCCTTCAAAAATGCAGATGTTGGTGCACGCTCACGTCTTGAAGAAATCGGTAGACAAATTGTTCAAAAGTGCAACGGTCTTCCCTTGGCTATTAAGTCACTTGGGGGTCTCTTATGTTCTAAACTATCTCCTGAGGAATGGGAAAGCATATTGGATAGTGACATCTGGGAATTGACGCAGGAGGAGAGTGATGACATTCTACCATCTCTTTGGTTGAGCTATTTGGATTTGCCTCTACATCTCAAGCGTTGTTTTAGCTACTGTTCGATATTTCCCAAGAATTATCGACTTAAAAAATCAGAACTGCTTTTATTGTGGAATGCCCAAGGTTTCTTGCAACCCCAAAAGAAGAAATTGGTAGAACAAGTTGGGGAAGAGTACTTCAATGATCTAATCTCAAGGTCATTTTTCCAACGTTCATCAAGTTCCGAACACTTCATCATGCATGACCTTATCAAGGATTTAGCAAATTTTGTATCTGGAGAATTTTCTGTTAGGTGGGAGAATAGTGAATCACCCAACATTTTGAGGGAGACTCGTCATTTCTCATATATGGAGAAACACGGTGATAGCTTTGCCAGACTTGAGGCTATACATGAAGCTAAATATTTGCGCACTCTTCTACCTGTACCTCAATATGCATCCTATCTGGGGACATTCTATAGAGACAAATTCCAAAAAGTACTACATGAGGTATTGCCAAAACTACAATGTTTAAGAATGTTGAATTTATCACTGTATGATATTATGAAATTGCCTGATTCGATTGACAACTTGAAACATCTAAGGCACTTGGACATGTCTGAAACTCCCATTAGAAAGTTACCTAATAGTATTTGTACTTTGTATAATTTGCAAGCATTATTGTTGCGGGGGTGTCGAAATCTTGTGGAACTGCCAACCAAGTTGGGACGATTGATCAGCTTGAGGCATCTGGATATTAAATATACAAAGATAGAAAAGATGCCACCACATATGGGTAATTTCAAGGACCTGCAGATACTAACCGAGTTTGTGCTGGACAAATATACCGAAGGCCATAATGCTTTAGAGCTAAAGAAGCTTCAAAATTTGCGTGGAACACTTTGTATTTCAGGGCTTGAGAATGTTGTGGATGGCAGCGCTTTGGTAGCCAACATTGTGAGGGACAAGGAGTTTGTTACCGAATTAAATTTGAATTGGAAATATACAATTGAAAAAGGCGATATGGTAGAGGAAAGAGAAGTGCTTGAGCAGCTCCAACCTCACCTGAAACTGAAAAGGCTTACAATTAAAGATTATGGAGGCAAAATGTTTCCAGGTTGGTCAGAATATTATTCTTCCGAATCCTGTCATCTTGTTTATCTTGAACTTGTTGATTGTGTGAATTGTACCTCATTGCCACCATTGGGACAGCTACCTTACCTCAGAGAGCTTCATATTTCTGGGTTAGGTGAAGTGGTGTCCATAGGTTCTGAATTCTATTATGGTGACGGCAATACTAGTACTAGTGTGAAAAAACCATTTAGATGTCTACGGTTTTTAAAATTCGACAATATGTGGAGGTGGCAAGAATGGTGTTATGTTGTAACCAAAAGAGAAAATAAAGAATGTTGTGTTGGAGGTGACGATAATGAAGGTGGAGTTTTTCCTAATCTTGTGGAGCTTGTTCTATCATGGTGTCCAGATCTTATCGGGATATTAGCGGTTGACAGTTTCCCGATGCTGAAAGAGGTCGACTTGAATGGGATTAATTTATCACTAGACTCTAGACTCTTATCCGTGAATAAGTTGCGATTAGAGAACTGTGACAAATATTTTATCTATGAAGAAGGAGGTGGACTTGAGTGTCCAACTTTTCTCGATGGAGTGTTGCATGCACCCAACTTGACCAGTCTAGAGATAAAAGCATGTCGGAAACTCATTGCATGGCCGAAACAAATGCACTCCCTTGTCCCATCTCTTGTGTCTTTGTCGGTAGTAGATTGCGGAAGATTGGAATGTTTTCCGGAAGGGGGATTCCCGTCAAAGTTAAAATCACTTGTCATCATGGGCTGTACTGTGGATAAAAAGAGTGGGCAAAATCTGAACGAGGGTCTCCGGAGACTCACCTCTCTTGAAAAATTGAGACTTGACTTTGCGAGGGCAGAATATTGGTTTGCTGCGGAGGGGCTGTTGCCCAGCACTCTCACTCATCTCGAGATCTGGAATCTGAAGGGCGAGACCATTGACGGCGTCAAGTGGTTTGGCCATCTCAACTCTCTTCAACAATTGGTTATTTGCCACTGCTCTGCGCTCCGGTGCTTGCCAGATAGTGGGCTACCCACTTCTCTTCAACGCTTGCAGATTGTGCGTTGTCCTTGGCTTAAGGAGCGGTACCGAAGTATGAGTGGCGAACATTGGCGCAAGATTGCTCACATCCCCTTCATAATGATCGATGGGTTGAGAAAAGTCAGAAAACTGGATTGACTACGACATGCCATTTCCTACGGTGTGTCGCACTTCCCAATTTCTGGTCTTTGCTCTTGACATAGTAGAGAGAATATATATATGTCGTTGTCAGTTGATTCTTTGAAAAGCTGGGTAATGAGTCCTCTTTCTGCCCTGTTTCTTCATATGCAGCATCTTACAAAATGAGCACAAAAATTTTGAGGGTCTCAACTCTTGGACTTGATGGAGAACCATGTGTTAAGACAGAGATAGGCCAAGGTTAAGATTGCCATGTCTTAGTGCTGGAGAACCATCAGTTGATTTAGCTTTATTCACCTCTTAACTCTAGTAGCCAATTTCTGATTTACTGCTTCCATTTTTGTACAGATTCTCTTCTTATCTGAACTTGAAGAATGTTCTTTATCTCGTCCTGTTAAAGAGAATCAATCTCCTCCGTCGCCGCCGGCATCCTGTGATCCTCAGTCGCCGCCGGCATCCCGTGCTCCTCCGTCGCTGTCAGCTTCCCGTCCTCCTCAGTCCCCGCCGGCGCCTATTCTCCAGTACAGTCGGCGACGTCCTCTTTTTCCGACGACAGAATCCCTACCTCCTGTAGCTCAACCAGTGGCGGCGTCTCCTACCCCAGTTGCATCTTCCCTCGCCGGAACAGCCGGAACTCCAGCTCCAGTCGTTGCACCTCCTCCGGTCGTCGCCTCGGCCATCGACGCCGCCCAGTCTTCCAATCCAGTCCCAGTCACTCATCCTCCACCGGTTCATCCCATGACTACTCGACTTCGCGACGGAACTCGTCAGCTCAGACAACTCACTGATGGCACTGTCCGGTATCCTCTGCCTCGGGCTCTTCTCACCTTCCTTGAGACTGTTGAACCCACCTGCTACTCTCAGGCATCTCAGAAAGCCGAATGGCGTGCAGCCATGACAGAGGAGATCAATGCCCTGTTGAAGACCAACACATGGACTCTGGTGGCTTCCTCCCCAACACAGAATACGGTAGGCTGTAAGTGGGTGTTTAGGGTTAAGTGGAAGTCTGATGGTTCGATCGAGCGCTACAAGGCTCGGCTAGTAGCCAAGGGATTCCACCAGCAGCAAGGTATCGATTATGATGAAACCTTTAGCCCTGTGATTAAACCTGCAACTATTCGTACTGTGATTACACTTGCTGTGTCTCGCGGTTGGTCCCTCCGCCAATTGGATGTGAAGAATGCCTTTCTTCATGGCATTCTCAAGGAAGATGTCTATATGGTTCAGCCACCAGGTTTCATTGATCCGGCACGACCTTCCCATGTCTGCAAGCTCAACAAAGCCCTATACGGCCTGAAGCAGGCTCCCCGTGCCTGGTTTCATCGAATGAGTACTTTTCTATTATCTGTTGGTTTCGTTCAAAGTATTGCTGATTCCTCTCTGTTTATTTATCGTCAAGGGGTTCACACAATTTATTTCTTACTCTATGTTGATGATATTGTGGTGACGGGTAGCAGTAATCAGCTTCTCCAACGTTTTATTGATACTCTTGGGCATGGTTTTGACATCAAGGATTTAGGTCCTCTCCATTATTTCCTTGGTTTACAGGTCACTCCTCATTCTCATGGGATGCATATCAATCAAATTAAGTATGCACATGATCTTCTTTCCAAGCATGATCTCCTATTTCAGTAAGCCTGTGAGTACACCTATGTCCGCTAAGTCTGACCTCCATGCCACTGATGATGTAGTACTTGAGAACCCTACCACATTCCGTGAACTTGTTGGGTCCTTGCAATATCTCACCATCACACGCCCTGACATTGCCTTTGCAGTTAACACGATTTCACAATTTATGAGCCAGCCACGTGTTTCTCATCTTGTCGCTGTCAAGCGCATCCTTCGTTATGTCAAAGGCACTCTTGCTCATGGTTTACTGTTCACACCACAGCGTCAACCGGTTGCTCTATCTGCCTACTCTGATGCTGATTGGGCCGGCTGTCCCATTACTCGCCGCTCAACATCTGGCTATCTTGTGTACCTCGGTTCTAACCTCATATCTTGGTGTTCTAAAAAGCAGCCTACCATTGCTCGCTCTAGTGCCGAGTCCGAGTATCGCTCTCTTGCCCATGCCAGTGCCGAAACTACTTGGTTGGGATATTTACTATATGAGCTTGGTGCCCGGATTCAGTTCCCCATTTTGTTACATTGTGATAATCTAAGTGCAACTTATATGGCTTCCAATCCTGTTTTTCATGCACGCACCAAGCACATTGAGCTTGATTACCACTATGTTCGTGAAAAGGTTGCTCGTGGTAGTCATCGGGTTTGTTTCATTCCATCCAAGGATCAGCCGGCAGATTTGCTCACTAAGCCACTTCACAAGTCTCGTCATCTTCTCTTTTCCGGCAAACTTGTCCGTTCAGGACCGCCAAGTTTGAGGGGGGCTGTTAAAGAGAATCAATCTCCTCCTTCAATCACTCCCAGAATCTCCTCCATTGATTAGTTTGTCTACTGCTGCTTTACTACTTCCTAGGATTATGCATCAGTTTTGATTATGTTGTTAATGTAATACTTGTAACTGTCAAATACTCATAGCTATATAATACATAGAATGTAATAGCTTAAATCAATCAAGGAATATCAAATTCAACACCTCCACTCAATCACACAAACATAAGAGTATATTTAGAGTTACCGAGCAGAATGAAATCACAGAGAGATGAGAGCCAATTTTGAGTCAGGTACAATATTTGCAATCCGCCTCTGTTTCTGATCTGTCTTCAGTTTGTTTTAGTTGAACTGACTTGGTCTTTCATCAAAGACTTTCTAGAAAGCTTTTAAAGTTGCTGTTTCAATTCAGTCCTCACAACTTGATAAAGACCTGCCTCCAAAACATAATAATACGAGGTATATTAGATACCACAAAAACTTTACTCAAGCTAACTAATCTAGCCTAACTTCCACAGCTACTACAAAATTCTATGCATCATAATCTTTTCCAGCGTAACAAAGAATCCCAGCGTGAATTGATTTTCTAAAAAATGTTTGAGCTCAAGTCCACACTAGTGTGTCCTCAATTTTTTCATTGAAAGATTATAAGCTGTAGACAAAATGTGGAACTATATAATAAATTGAGAAATTGAGTATACAGATAAAGTTTAATCAATCATTAATATCTATATTAATCAGTCTACTTCAACTTTTGGATTGTCTTGCTTCAGGGTCAAGCTAGTAGTGATGTGTATGTGTTTATGTTGCCAGTGCGATATCAGCTCTCTAGATGTTACAAGTTTACAACTATGTGAAGAAGGATATCCAAGGACTCACCTCTCTTAGAAATTTTGTCACTTGACTTTGGCACTGATGGTGTGAAGAATTGCTAGATTCATTTCCAGAGAAGGGGAATTTATTCAGTACTCTCACTTATCTCAGACTCTACTTCTTAATCTTAAGAAAATGGACATTGTCAAGTGGTTTTGACATCTCAACTCGCTTGAAACTTTGAAGAGTCTGTATTACTGTGAGCTCGATTTCTTGCCACCTCACCTCTCTTTCTTCTTACACATCATTAGTGCGTGTGCTTTTCTTCTGTACCTCCATAACATACTATGAATGTGAAAAGATATGTTGTAGTCACAATGTCTTGAGTGGTCTCGTTTCCTTTAATCATAATCATCCAATAATGTGTCAGGTATTTCTTCTTCAATATAAATCTACTGCCTTTTCCTTGTAGTCCTTTATAAAACTATATGATGAAAATTGGAACCCTATAAATTGTGTGCTTGGATGCATGATCAGTAGTGATAAACATTCAATAGTGATATTGGAATCCTCATAACCTACCTAAATCTCCTATGCAGTTTAAACTTTCACGTAATGTTAAGATGTAGTAGCTTCCTTGATCCCGTAATACTCTTAAAATTATGAGCAAGTGTTAAAACACAATGAGGCTGCTTTTGACTGACTTTTTCATGTCAGTCAATTGTTGAACAGATTGTCATATAGAGGGAGAATTTATGTTTCGTTTACCACATTGTAATGCAGTTGATCCTTAGGCCCTTAAAAGCTGGCTAATGTAATATGTGTACCCTGTTTTTACATGCAGCATCTCAGTTCGAAAATATTTTGAGGTTAATTTTTGGGCCTCCTGGAACACACCTTCTCAGAGAGCGAACCAGAAAGGTTAGTTAAGCTCACATACCCAAAATATTTATGATGTGCAATGGCCTGATAGTCCTAGTTGTGATCGCAATTATCTAAATCTCTCTCATAAGGCAACTAAATGCGGTTCTGCCTGGAGGTATTTTTAATTGTGGTGCTTTGCTTCCATATTTTTGTATTACTTCTGTATTGAATTGCAAAATGAAGAATTAATTACCTTAAAGGTTGTGGCTCTTCTCTGTTATATCAGGAGCGTTACATTAATCAGCAAAGAAACTTGGTTTCGCGTGGCAAACAATAACACATGATCAAACAATGTTGCGCCTTGAATGATACTTCACTTACTCATGACCTGTAAGATTCTTTCCTTTCCATATCAGTCAATTGATAAGTACTGTTACGGGCATTTTTATTTGGACTGCTGATAAATTCATGTCAAAGAAAATCAGACATGGTCTTAAAATTAAATGAATAACAGTATTCTAGTTCCCATTGGACTTTACAGCTGTGAGAGGTAACTTCCTTGCTGGAATTTCTATGCCTTGAAGGAGGGATGACTGACAAGCTGTGGATCCTCTTCTGATCAAAGCTGCTAGAGTTTTTTTCCTGGGCTCTCCGGAGTTATACAATGCTGCCAGCCTGCAACTAAGGGTGCTTTACTACCTTAAATTTGAAGTCATTTTGCATATCATCTGAAATTGAAGAATGACCTTAAAGGTTGTGGCACTTCAATATTATCTGAAATTGAACAATGCCAATTGTTTTGAGCTTTCTCTGTTCTTTATATGCAGCATGTCACAGCAAGGAAATTCTTTGGCAGACTATCAACTCACTGACCCTTTAGGACATTCTGGAGGCCCACGGGAGGTGTCTACGTTGTTGTTACTTCATTTATTTACTTATAGGCCCTCAGATAGCCGGGCAAACTTTTCAAGGAGCAGACATAGAAATAGTACAAAGAGGCGTTTTGCAGTTTGCAGTATGTATTACCTCTATCTACACCGGAAGATACTAGTATTAAACAGTAGTATGGTACTAGACTACTAGATACATGAATTCAGCAGCAACTAGTTCTGCCTATTCTAGAAAAGTAGTAGATTATCAAACTTTATTGTTTTTGTATAAATGAATTGAGATATTTGATTTTTCTGCCCCTTACGTAGAAACTTTTGTAGTTATACAGATATATAGAACATTCCCATGCTTTCAGGACTTTTGGGGTGTTTCTTTTTCAAAAAGATAAGTAAAATACAATTGGACATAAACTTGTGGGAAAGTTATTTAAGGTGTGTTCCTTTGGGCTATTTAAAGATGATTATGAGGAACATAAAGTGAAGCCTACTTCAAAACCCAGTTTTAACCTTTGGTCTATTTATTTTGATTGCCAGAAGTAAAAACCACTCCGTTTCATCATTCCTTACCTGTCAACGTTGTTTAAAACTGGTTGTTTTAGTTCGGAGTCTGTATGTTTTGGTGAGGTTGTTTAATTCATTGCTAAGCTATTTTAGCTATTGCAAATGAGGCCAAGAATACTCTGTGCTGTTTGGTGAGGTTGCAGAGATGTGCAACTGAGCATGAATTTGTAAAGCAGGAGAGAACCAAATCATCCGTTAGAGATTACAGAGAGCTAAGTGGATATTGAAGAGGAGTGAAAGTTTTGAGGGTAAGCTCCTATTTACAAAATTGGTTTGAAGTTTTCTTATTTCAAAATTCCATGAAATTTCCCAAGTTGCTAAGAGCATCAAGTTTGATTTTTCATTTTTGATTATTGCAAATGCTAATAAGACGACTTGGTGTGGTGTGGTGTGAGATGCATAAACTGAAGGCAGAGAGAAAGAGTTGTTTTGGTCTCAGATAACCTGGTACACAGTGCTTACCTACCATTTATAAAGTTTTCAATAGCTGATTCGATGGATTAGAGTAAGGAGTGGGTTGAGTTTTCTATATTTTCTCGTCTATGATGATTGCAATTAGACTGATGATACCTTTCACATAAGAAATAAATGCACAGGCATGGCGTTTACTTTTCTCTTTTGTCTTTGATAATTGCAAATAGAATTAAATCGAAATTTGGAAAAGCCTGAAGAGAATTGTTGGCGGAAAACAGAGTAAATAACACTCCCAGAAAGAAGTATTTAGGTATTCAGAAACTTATTGATCATCCCTCACAATTGGGTCGTTGATATATCATGCAACAAATTTGAAGGGAAGATTCCTGAATTCATTGGGAACTTCAAAGGACTTTGCTTTCTTAATGTTTCCAACGACATTCTCACTGGTACCACCCCATTATCCTTGTGAAAGTTGACATTAAGCATTACACCTTTCAAATGACAGGCTTTCCGGAGAAATTCCTCAGCAACTAAAGCAGCTTACATCCCTCGCATATGTCAACGTCTCTGACAACAATCTCACAGGTTCCATACCGCAAGGGCGCCAATTTAATACGTTCGAGAGGACTTCATTTGAGGGAACCTGGGATTGTGTGGAGAACCATTGCCAAATAAATGTGAAAATGCCACTGCCACCCTTAAGCATAGATGGAGTTGAATTTGAATGGAAATTTGCATTAGTGGGATTTAGAAGTGGGTTAATGCTGGGAGTGGTACTTGCGAACATCACCATCACTCAAAAGCGTGAGCTGTTTCTTGAGATGGTTGGAATTTTGATCAGGCTAATCAAAAGGGAGAGGTCGGGAACTCGGGATGCAGAAATTGATAAGGCTGCTATGAGGTTATGGATTTGAGGTTCTTTCATTTTTTTCTTTTCTTTTTGTGTTTGTTTTGTTTCGTTGTTGCTTTCTTTCTCCTTCAGCCTTTCTATCTATATGGTTTGTTGATCGTGTATGAGCAACAACCAGAGTGATTACAAATAAAAGTTTCAGAATGTCATGTATACGTATGGTTTTGTTAATGCAAATGAGAGTCTGAATGTTTCATGAATTCTATAGCATGTACTTATAGAGTAAGTTGTACGTGCACTGATTCAAAGCATAAGATAAATACCAATTTGTTAAGGTTTTGGATGATCTATATTTATCTATGATAACGATGATTATGATAAGCTGATGCATATAACAGTTATAGCATATGTAATTGAACTGTGGAAGAAAAGTCTGCAAGTTGGTATATATGAATAATTTAATTACAGAGCAGAGTTTTAGTGAAAGGAAAATGGAAGTGAAATTTTCTAATACCTCTAACTAAATCTACGAAAATTTTCAGTATATAATGCATCGTTTTGTCAATGGCAACTAGATTGTTATAGTGATAGACCAACCCTCTCCGCTATATCTCTACAACGATTAGAATAACTTATTCTTAGTGCTTCACTGTCATAGTTATCCGAATATTGATTATGTATATGCTTGTAAACTCACATACTCTGGGAATATTAGACATGCTCTGTGGATAAGATAGAGTAAATAAAAGCAGGCCCCGAGCTTTTGTTCTCTGTTATTTATATGCAGCATCCCAGCAACGGAAATTTCTATTCTAGGAAAACTTTAGGATGCCGGAGAGGAATTATTATCTCATTTCCTCTTACCTAACTCAGCAAACAAGAGTCTAGTATAGTCTGTGAGGGAGGGATTACTGTCGAGTCTTCAACTTGCAAGAAGCTTACTTATAGCCCAAACCGGCAGTTCTATTGATATGTTTCCTCCTCCTTCTAACTTGCTATTTGTCTTCTAGTTGTAGTTTATATGGTTTTGTTAATAGATGTATCAGCAACATTCACTTAAGTCCTAGTAATATCAAAGTTATTTGGTTAATCTAGGGTAATGTTGTAGTTTGTTAGGCTCCTTGTTTAAGCGAGTTTCGATGTCTTAAGTGAATGGTGCATGATTCCTATTTCTGGGAAATTTGTAAGTGTCGTTCTGGCCTGTAATTATCAATGAAATCTTCATTTACTCAAAAAAAAAAAAATTTGGTTATTTAAACCTTAGTGCAAGACATATTTTTTTAGGGACCGTGACCACTTACCCAATTTTAGTCTAAAAATTGTCCACTTGCTCCGCTAAGAGTTTTTTAACCCCATTTATCCAATCTAATATTTGATGACAGTTTTGCCCTTAACTCAATTAATTAATTACATGTACATCTCCCTGTCTCTCTCCACTCTCCCTGATATGCTATTTCTCTCTCATCCCACATTCTCCGACCTCTCTCTCTCTCTCCCCGATCTGCTCTTTCTCTCTCATCCCCCATTCTCTGACCTCTCTCTCCCCGATCTGCTCTCTCTCTCTCTCTCTCTCTCTCTCTCTCTCTCTCTCTCTCTCTCTCTCTCTCTCTCTCTCTCTCTCTCTCTCTCTCTCTCTCTCTCACAAACCCATGGCTCCTCCTCCCTCGCTTCTCTCCCAGCGGCACCCCCACCTCGGGTGCCCAGCGCTGCATCAGGATCTTGGCAGATCTGAGCAGCTGGTGTCGCGGAGCTGGTTGCTGAGCCTGCCTCACACTCCGATGGGTGCCCAGAGCACTTTTTTTTTTTTGGTATACTGTGACCTTCCGGAATGGGGAATGGAAAAAAGAAAAAAAAAAGTGAACGTGTACAATTAAACATAATTGTAGTATATTTATTTTGGTTTTGAGAGTTTATGCAATTCACTTGAGGTCAATAATAAGATTATTGGAAGGTAATAATAAGATTATTGGAAGGTAATAATAAGATTATTGAGGGGCAATAAAATCTTTATTGGGGCAATAATAAAATTATTTATTTGGATAAACCTCCGAAAGCTTTCAAAATTCAAAACATCTTCATTTTTCACTAATTATTGATCCCCAATAAACTTGTTATTGGAGGGCAATAATATGATTACTGGGTATTATTGGGGGTAATAAAATCAGACGCTGGAATCCGGTTATCGGTCCGGTAGCCCGATTCGGGATTCTGGTCACCGATCGCCGGAGTCCCCGGCCTGCCACTGGTCACCAGAGTCCTGCAATGTGTCCAATGACTTCTCTCACTAAGTGACAAAGAAGGAGAGGGCAAAATTGTCCCAAAAATAAATAAAAAAGAATTAAAAAAAACTTAATTGGATATTAGGGAAATAATCTCGTAGAGTGTTTGGGTAAGTGGGCAATCTCTTAGAGTATTTGGGTAAGTGGGCAATTTTTAAGCTAAAATTGGGTAAATGATCATTTCATTTTTTTTTTACGCTTCTCAAATTGCTTAAACACGGACTCAATTTTAACGTAATCTAACACATGGTGAGTCATTGCGTAATATTTATCTCTCACGTATTACTGTTTTATCGATACCACATAAAAAAAAAAAAAAGGGAAAAGAATTGATTCGATGAGGATGATGAGGATTAGTGAAAGCACAATTGTTTTTTTTTTTCCCCAACCTAAACACCCGAAGAAAAAAGAAATGAAAAAAGGTTAAACCCCGTCTTAGTTCATGCCAGTCATCTCCTGATAAACCCAAAAACTGGGTAAGGCTCTCTGTAATTACGAGCCTCAAAACTCAGAGCGGGCCAGCCAGCCATGGCAATCCTCGCTCTCCCACTAGTCATCTCCGCTCTCAAGCCTCACACTTCCCGCCTCTACCTCCTCCGCCGCGCCGCCCCTTCTTCCCGCCTCCGCAACCCACTCAATTACTACCACCGCCACTTCACCAAAACCGCCGTCTCTGCTATCAGCACCACCTCTGCCGTTCCTCACCAATCCTCTACTGACCCACTTATTGAGCCCAGCAAAGCTTCAGTCCTCACTTTCCAACAAGCCATTCAGCGCCTCCAGGTCCACTCCTCAACCCAAACTCACTCCACTCTGTATGTATGTATGTATGTAGCAATGTATGCATGCTAATGTGTTTTTTGTGGTGTAGGAATATTGGGCTTCAGTTGGATGCGCCATTATGCAATGCAGCAACACAGAGGTAATGCTTAATTAGTGTTGTGCTTTTGTTTTTTCAGTTGTAATGAGATTGTATTAAACTATGTACCCTTTTAATTGTTGTGCTTCTTTGGATGTTTAGCATGTGTTTCGTGCTTTATTAGTCGCTTACTGTGGCTTTGGATGTTGATTAGGTTGGAGCTGGGACTATGAATCCCTTGACTTTCCTTAGGGTGCTTGGTCCAGAACCGTGGAATGTAGCGTAAGTATGCGTAAGTTTGTAAGTTTACTAGAGTCACTCGATTACATATTGATATCTGAAGCAGAGGTTTGTCGGAGACCGTCATTCTGTTCTACTGTTAGTTATTCTTATGTATGTTTACTTAAAATGGATGTCACATACACCGATCATCTGGTCTTTTGAGGCTCTTTGTTGTAACTGCCGATGGACTTTTTCGTGATAGGTATGCGGAGCCTAGTATCCG
Organism: Rosa chinensis; assembly: GCF_002994745.2. Taxonomy (NCBI): domain Eukaryota; kingdom Viridiplantae; phylum Streptophyta; class Magnoliopsida; order Rosales; family Rosaceae; genus Rosa; species Rosa chinensis. The sequence continues at coordinate 40,740,016 of NC_037088.1, forward strand.
ACCAGATGATAGTCGTTATGGGGAAAACCCAAATAGGCTCCAGAGACACACTCAATTTCAGGTTTAGTTTAATTTTGCAGTTATGTAATTTTGAAATGCATATGGCTGTATCGTTTTGGAACAAAGATTTTCTACAACCAGTTCTCATGGACATTTCATTTTCCATTTTATCTATCTCAGGTTATATTGAAGCCTGATCCTGGAAACTCGCAAGACCTTTTTATCCGCAGCTTATCAGCTTTAGGTATTCAATTCACACTGTTTCCTTAGTTATACAAACAGATCTTTACATGTATATGCATCATGCACACTCATATAGTTAAAAATTGTTCATGTATTGACAGTCTGTTCAACTGATTGCAAGTGGCCTCCAATAGTGCTAAGCATCACTCAAGTATTATCGCACATATCTATGTACCTAATTACTTAAATTTTGCGTGTGTTTTATATCAAGCATTGTTTAGTACCTCTTTCCATAAATCGAAGCTTCATTTTTCCCTAATTATGGGAGAATAAATGAGAATCATTACTTGGTTTTCTATAAAATAGGTTAAGAGCCTCTAATGTAACAGTCCATATTACCTTGAAATGGGGTGGGTTCTGTGCTTGTAAGCAGGGTAGGCTGCACCATCTCTTTTGGTTGGATGGCAAGTGCTGGGTATGTGAAACTGATATAAGAACAAACATAGTCTTTTATCTGCTGAGAGGGTTCCTCATTTAAGGGAGTCTACAGGGAGGACTGCCCAATGTATACTCTTTTTAAACTTGAATTGCCCATTTAGACTCCCCTCCTATTCTACTTACCGCGGAAAGGGAAGGAAAAAAAAATGGAATTACCAGTTATAAATCCAACAAGAATTGAATCTGATCTTTATCGTGATCAAAATAAGAAAGAGAACCCATCAGTGAGGTTTCAGTATAAGGTGAGGCTCATGATTTGCTCCCATGTGGTCTGGGGTTCAAACTCCTCAAGGTACCTCTCCAGCTATTCTGTGTATAATAAGGAACATAAAATAGAGAGAACTCATGCGCCATGAGATGCAATTCATTTTCATGAGAATTAATAATATTCCTCCATTTCAAAAGGAAAATAGTAAAAGCGAACAGATACAAGGATCATGATTAAATGAATTTATAGCATTTGTTTCCATTTGTTTCCTGTCTGATTTGAACCGATCTACTCTGCGATTAGCATTTGATGTTTGTATCCTTTACAGGTATTGATGTTCGTTCTCATGATATACGATTTGTGGAGGACAACTGGGAGAGTCCGGTAGTATTCTGTCATTAGCTGGTCACAAACAATCTTTCCATGTTAGTTTTATGCAGTTTCTGTTTGAACGTCTGAGTAAGATCCGATTTAACTTGTTGGTTAATTAGATTTCCTTCCAATTGATCAGTTATGAACATAAAAGTAAAATATATGTACTGCTTTCATTAGGAACACATTTGAGGATAAAATATACCATTTAGCTGATGTGATGTAATTTGCTTTTACAAAATTCTTTTAGGTGCTTGGAGCTTGGGGTCTGGGTTGGGAAATCTGGATGGATGGGATGGAAATTACACAGTTTACCTACTTTCAGCAGGTTCCTTCTCTACATTGATTTGAGTTTGATACTTTTTATTTTGGAGACATAGCTTGAGTTTTGTTCTCTCTCTCTCTCTAGGCTGGAAGTCTTCAATTGTCACCAGTATCTGTTGAAATCACCTATGGTCTTGAGCGAATCCTCATGTTGCTTCAGGTTAGTGTAGATAACTTATTTTATTTATTTTTCTATTCTATTTTCTTTCCCTTCTATCCTCTTAAATTTTCCTGACTAACTGGCAGGGAGTTGATCATTTTAAGAAAATTCAATATGCTGATGGAATTACATATGGGGAGCTATTCTTGGAGAATGAGTGAGGAAACTACTTAAACTACTGATTTTTTTTTTCCTGTTCGGTAGTTTTAATTCGGAGATTCAGTAAATTGTTTAGAACAGTTAATCCAAAGAAAAGATGTATACTGGTCAGCATTTTAACTTACAGCTTCAGTAATTGTGTTGCCATTCCTTGATCTGTGGTCATTGTGTCTGCGGGGGTTTAACTTTCTCTTTTTTTCTTTTCCAATTTAATTTTGTATTGGAGAAGAAAGGAGACTGGCATACTGAGCTGATTAGATATTCCCTGATTTCTCCTATATTTCTGTTACATCCTCCTATCCTTTCATGCATTTTTCTTTTTTTCAATTCATTCTCCCTTTGTATGTCTGTGCTGTCAGTGACTGTTATCAAACATATTTCATGTATAATTTCAGTAATATTGAATACAATTTCATTTCAGGAAGGAAATGAGTGCATACTATCTAGAGCATGCTGGTGTAAATCATATTCAAAAACAGTTTGATCTTTCTGAGGAGGAAGCTCGTTCCTTGCTTGCTTCAGGCCTAGCAATACCTGCGTATGGCAACTTTTTATTTCTCTTATTATTGATAACCATCCTTTTCTCCTTAGTGTAATTGTTAACTATGAACACCCTTTTTGATCATTACTCTTTAACCAGTCTCCTGTTAACTTGCTAGGTATGATCAACTTCTGAAAACATCACATGCTTTCAATATATTAGACTCTAGAGGCTTTGTTGGGGTAACAGAGCGTGCTCGTTACTTTGGTCGGATGCGTAGGTAAGACTACTTTCCCCCATAGCAAACAAATTTGGCTGATACCTTGGTACATGTACATTCAAAGTAAGTATGCTTGTTAAGAAAGAAAAATGCAGGGAATTTATTTCTGTTCTGAATTATTAGGGAGGAAATTGAGAAAAATAAGATATAATAAAAATACAGAAGTCACTTTTCTCTTTGCTCAGTAATTTGTGGTTCATGGGACATATCTTTTTGCATTCCCATATTTTTGCAAATCATCTGTGATTGCACACATCCTGTAAGCTGTCCACAAGCAGTGTAATATTTTGTCATAACTATGTTTTTTTTCCTGCCTTGTAGGCTCATCATAGTTCATAAATGAACCCTTTCTGTGGGTAGTTCCCTTAGGTTCTTAATGTATAAGCTTTGAACCGAAGTTCTAACATTATGGAAATATGGGGGTGAACTTGCCAAGAACCAAATGCTTGATATCTTATGTCCTCAGACTTTATTAGTCCGGCAGAGAGAATATTATACTCACAGTCATTACTTCAGGAATAATGTCTAGGGGGACAAATAGAATGTACAGCACAGAGATATTCATCTAACTACCCAACCTTATGATTTATGTTCTATGGAATGGTTAATGCTGGAACAAGAATACACCCTTTGGCACACCAATATATAAAATTTTCACTCTCTAGTTTTGGCTGTATGGTTATTACTAATTTTTGTCAATATTATTTTTATCAGTTTAGCTCGTCAGTGTGCACAACTTTGGTTAAAGACCAGGGAGTCCCTTGGTTATCCATTGGGTGTTGTTTCTGAAACTGCTAATCTTGTATGTCCTAAAGAGCTTGTGGAGGCAGCGGTCAAGAAGGTTAGTTCTTATATGAAAATCGTGACGTTATAGCTGTATAGTCTCCTATAATCTTATTTTATTGTAAAGCAATGAAGGCTCAACATGCACTTTCTAAGGTTTCTCTTTTTTGTTTCATAATTGAGTGGTTCCCAAATTTACTTGTCTAATATTGCCATTATATGGCACCAAAATTTTCGGATTTCTTTTTAGTTGATACTTATGGCTCTCTTAATGATTAACCATTGAGATCTTAAGCACACCAGGAGCCTTGATGCTTTGACATGCATTAACAAATCTAACTAAAGAAACATCAGATAGAGAGAGAAATAGTACAAACTCAGTGAACACCGAGCTCGATCAAGACGAAACAAGAATAGAAAAAAGAAATAAACAATCAACACATAACAGAATAATATTTGCAAAAGAAAAATCCCCAAACAGAAACACAACCCAGATAAAAGCTGCATAGGAGCCTAGGAAATTGGTGCTTCCCAGTTCACATTCAACAGAACAAAAGGCCAGTCTCCAAGTTCATAGGAACAGAGGCCCACAAAGATGCCCAAAAGTGACCCTATCCCATAAGAGATCCGTGTCTACGTCTACCAATATATAATCTCTCCATAAGACATCCTAGATTATACATATGTTCATATATACATTAATGGGCTCCTTAGCTTAGCAAATATTACTTGCAAACACACATGCATAAAGATAGAGACAGGTTGTTTTATTAACTCTTTTGTTATTTCCAGTTCGACTTTTTATCCTGGAAGTTTTGTAGTTGCATCATGTCTTTAACTTGCTGCTTCCAAACTGTGCAGCATGAATTTAATTCCTCTCCTAAGTTGGCCTGGTATTAATTTGATATATCTTTAGTGACTGGAGATCTGGTTGGATTGAACTTTTAGAAATTGTTGTGTATTCACCTATTCAAGGAGTATTTCAATTCACTTATCTAACAGAAAAGATATTTCTAATTATTGACCTCTTTTTGTTTGCTGACTTACATCCCAGGTGCATGATACTGCAAGGTCATTTGTTCTCGAAATTGGAATTGAAGAGATGCCACCTCAAGACGTAGTTGATGCAAGCCAGCAAGTATAATTATCTTTCATATGAAGCAAATTTTCTTTCTACATTCATTTCATTCTATTTATATTCAGTGGGTAATTTTATATGCCCTGTTAAAATAGTTGGTTGAAAACTTGAAATTGAGGAGGTGAGTTGGGTCTTAGGCTTTTTCATAACAAAAATATCTGTTAATTTGTTTATAGATCTTATCTTTTCTAGTTCGCCCAATTTAATGTAACACTTGTACATTCTTTCCTTTGTTTTGTGATTTGGTTTTGATGTATAGTTGACTAAATATCGTTATTTTCTTTTCCCTTGTGAGTTGTGAAGCTTTATTTACCTTTTCAAACTTGTGCGTTATTCATAATTCATATTTATTACACTCAAAGGTTTTGTCCTGCTGTTTCAGCCCAATGATTTTGTTTAATTCTCTTGTATTCTTTATATAAATCAGGAATTAAGTCATCAAAGAATCAGTGTCTCCTACATTGTGCTAGAATGGATCACAGTAGTATCTAGGGCTCTTGTTTTCTTAGGGTGGGTTGTGTGAATCCTAGTTGCTGTTGATGTATTTCTTTCATTTTATGCTGCTTTTCTTGTTTTGGAGGTCCACTTTCTTGTACTGTATCATTCTTTTCATCAATAAAAGCTGTTTCTTTTCACAAAAGTAGGTTGTCAAATAATAATAATAATAATCTGTTTCAATTCTCTGTCTCTCTCTCTCTCTCACACACACACACACACAGAGAATGAGAGCTCTCTCTCTCTCTCTCTGGCATTTTACAATTTATGTGCTTTTCCATATTAGGGATTTCTCTTACTGTGCTCAGCTGATCATTGCAGCTGAAAGATCTAATAGTGCAGTTACTAGCAAAGCAAAGACTGGGCCATGGTGAAGTGCAAGCTTTTGGCACACCTCGCAGACTTGTGGTATCATTATATATTATTTCCCTATGCACTGGCATTTCTAGATTTTATTCTTCTCAAGCATTTTTCATTTTAATGATGATTTTTTTTTTGTATGTCAATATGGTTGGCTGAATCTTGAACACTATCATGTATTGTTTAATATTTAAATAGTATTAAAAATTGATGATGTTCAGGATCTGGGTAAAGTTGATTGCTATAGGATTGTGAAACTAACAAATTCTTTATCTCCTTACATCTTCATATTCAAACTCAAATCCTTGATTTAGTCTTTCTCGAGCTCATTGAGTTTTAAACTCGTCTTATTATTACTCATGATGCCAACAAGCTAACTGGCAAAGCCAAGTGAGCATCTTGAATTCAAGTTAGTCAAACTTGAAACAATCTTTAGAATGTAGAGAGCTCATGGTTTCTTGAACTCAGAATGTTTGATCATGATTTCATGTGCATGTGTTCTCGTTCAACCTCCACTGCATGATCAAGGTCCTGTTAGTTTAAGATACTGTACTTCACAGTTTTTGGTTGGCCACCCCTTCTGCTTGGTGCTCTTTCTTCCTTTTGCTGTTTGAAAGTTTGAGCTATTTAAACCTCAGGAGCTGCCTTTTTTCTTTCTAGGTTGTTTCTTCTTTTGTTAATGGTGATTTTTATCTTACTCTCTATGGTTGCTCCTTCTATTCATAAATACATTTCATAACCATTCAGAATAAGTATTGTGTTTATAAATTTGTTGTAATGCAAGCTTCACATGGTAGATGTAAAAATTATTACTACAACCTTAATAGTGGGAACCAAAAATTAAGCATATTGGTGTTAGCGAATTCTTGTACTTATACTTCCGATGATTATGTTCTCACATTGGTATTTACTTCCACACTTCCAGGTTTGTGTTGAGAATCTCTGCACTAAACAAATGGAGAATGAGGTTGAGGTTCGAGGGCCTCCTGTTTCAAAATCATTTGATGATCAAGGAAATCCTACAAAGGTGATACTCTTTTTATCTTATTTATTTACTAATGTCATTGCTCGTGCATGCTAATGTCACATTGGAATTCTCTATACTCATGAAGTGTTATATGATAATAGATTTGTAAATATTGAACATGTTATTTCATGTCAGGCTGCCGAGGGTTTCTGCCGGAGATACTCTGTACCATTGAACTCATTATATCAAAAGACTGATGGTGAGTAGATGAACGCATGAAATACCTACATATGTTTTCAAGCTGTTATATAACTGACAAATTAATTTTTGTTGCTACATTCTAGATGTCCATTCATCACTAGGACTTTGTTATCTACTTTGCAGGGAAAACAGAATATATTTATGCTCGTGTAATAGAGTCTGCTCGACTTGCTTTGGAGGTTTGACTTCTCATCTTTTCCTTTTACTAGCAGTATTGCCGAACTTAGATTTCAAATTTCATGTACTTTTTGTTTTTGTTTTGTAATTTCAGTGATAATTTGTACTTGTGTTGTACTAGATGAACTCAACAATGCCCATGTTCTGTTTGTTGCTTATTTAAGTCAGAATCGAAATTGATTATCTATATATTTATATCATTTGTACCTTGATTCTGTAAACTATTTGCATCTGATGACAAAGATGAAATAAAAAGCAGCAAGAGTTGGTCATTTTTCTGTCATTTATGTTGAACCGGATATAACTGCTTTTTATTTGCATAGGAATCATGCTAAAGCATAGTTCCAAGCATTTTTGCGTATCTTTCTCTTGTATATTAGTCTTACGAATTTGAGTTAAAGACTGGATTCGCCTTTGTGCGGTGGACCTTTAGTTCACTGTGCTCATATTGTTCCCTGCATATAGAAAATTTTGTACACAGTTCTTACAGAATTATTTTCTATTTTCTTTTCATTAGGTGTTGTCTGAGGATTTGCCCAATGCGATTGCTAGAATATCATTTCCAAAATCAATGCGCTGGAACTCTCAGGTATGCTAAATTTGTGCTGAATTGATGTGGACTCTTGATATTGGTCTGGATGAGACAGAAAACTAGCCTGACCACCATGCTTCTTTGCCACTGATATCGTTATGTGTTCATTTATTTATCTATTGTACTATCAAAGTGGCTTTTTTTTGGGCATTCTCCTTTTCCAAAGAGCTCTCTTCCAGCATTAAGAAACATTTTATATCAGTGTACATTTTTTACCACATGATGTGCCAGTTGATGTGGGATTTAATCATTGCACAGTGCTAAACAGACCACATGATTTTAGACCGCTCTTTAAATGGCACATCATGTGGTTTAAATGTGGTACAAGAAAATGTGGTCTGTTAAGCATTATTCTTATTTAAATCTTCAATTTCTGATATCAGCACTTATAAGAGGAGCATGCTAATATGTATGGGAGTTCCATTTAGCTGATGTGTTATTTGTGTGCTTCTTGTTATTATCTAGGTTTTGTTTAGCAGACCTATTCGTTGGATTTTAGCACTCCATGGAGATGTAGTTGTGCCCTTTACTTTTGCTCAAGTTTTAAGGTAATCAGGCTGATGGCTGGACTCGTTTTGGATTACACTATTTTGCAACAGTATCACATGAAATGCATTCATAAAAGGTGGATATTATCTTATAGCTAAGAAATTATGAAGTTGAACTAAGAAATTTAGCACAAGGCTTGAACTATCCTATAGCTATAGGGAATGGGAGTCCTGAACTCCTTTGCTGTTCTTTAACCATTGACATTATTTCTGCTTCTAAAATTCTACTCACTCCTCATGGTAGTAGCCTGGTACTGACATGATTAACAATGTTCTTGTCAACTGCACTTCCTGTCATAACTTGAATGAACATTCTCTTTCTTGACCTTGTCCTTCCACGTTTAGCTGAAGGACAAATAAAATACATGTGCTTTTGATCTCAGATAATACTTTACAGCCACTGACACGGGCTGTTAGGCAAGTAGGATAGTATTATATTGAACTATTCTTGTGTACGTGTTTTGGTTGTTCCAAAGTCTCGTGCTGAACTGTTAAGCTTTTATGGGGATGGATGTCTAATCGTAGTCAGCCCTTAAAAAATGTGGAGATGACAGAGTGCCAGCCTGAAGTTTTAGTGTGGTCTCGCAACTGTCAAGCTGGGTCCCAAATGGGAATTTAATATAATTTCATGCCATTGTAAACTGATGGCATAATTCTGTGCGGTATAGCACTTTATTTTGATGTGTCTCCTGTCAGGAGAGTATAATTTGTTCAACGTAAATCCTGTTTAATGTAAATCAGTGTATTGTTTTCTTATGTTAGTATATTCATTTTACTCATAAAATAGTTGGCAAATGTGAATTTCTCAAATTTGTACCGTTGCGATTTTTCTTTATATAACAGACTTTACTTAATGGTTTTTTTTTTTTTCCTTTTTAAACTTTTCTGGATGCAGTGGAAACCTGTCTTATGGTCTTCGTAACACTCCTTCCGCTACTGTCACGGTATATGGTGAACTTAGAATATGTATCATGTCCCATTTTCATCATCATCTTCATTGTCTTTATTCTCAGAGTTGATTGTTGTCTGATTTGCATTAGTATGACACATGCATATAAATTTTGATCACAATCTTTTCTCCATCTTTAGAAAGATTGATCTAACAGGGTATTTTAGTTTGGGGTATAGACGTATAGTTTATTAGTCCAAATTATTATGGCGCTAAAATCCTTGTAAGAGGAACAAACAAATGACACAATTTCATGAAAATGACTTACTTTGGGATGCATAAGAAGAGCTCATATGTGATATCTCTTCGTTTTTCCTTTTCTTTTGCTCTCTAATTCTCCTGATTTTTCTTATATTCCCTAAAATTTCATTATTTTGAATGTTTCTGGAAGCTTAACATCCCCATCCCTGCCTGCGCCCCCCCCCCCCCCCCCCCCCCCCCACACACACACACACACACATCTCTTGGGCCTTTGCAAAAACATTATTAAGCTTTTCACTTTAGCTAACCTTTTCATTCGTAGGCCATCATTTAAGATAGGCCAATCCGTGGCAATCAACAGTGAATTTCTTTTCCTGTTCGGTTTCCTGGCTGATGATGCTCTATATATTCTTGTGGTTCATTGTCTCTCAGCATTGCACACTGTTCTTGGTATTGCTCTAAGGGCATTGTATTATAGTAATGTATAAACAATGTGAATCTGAAATTCTACCTTTGGGCTTGCAAATGCTAATGTATTACTCTGCTTAATATTTTCTATGTCTAAGAGGATAGAGTTTATGTAATTATAACTCCAGAAAGTTTCACAGGTTGAAACTGCGGAATCTTATGCTGGTGTAATGAGGAATGCGGGGATCAATATTGAAATGGAGGTATCATATATTAACTTTGCACCTTTTTCTTGTCTGGAAGAGCTCTCTCTCTCTCTCATGCACATAGGGATTAGACAGAGTATTAATAGTGGGAGCTTGTACTTTACTTACAGGAACGTAAGAAAAAAGTAATGGAGTGTTCTAATACATTAGCCAGAAGTGTAAATGGACAAGCATTTATTCCAGAGGGCTTGCTTAATGAGGTTGGTAAATGGTTGTCTTTGGTTGGTAGAGGTAAGCATGTTATCTAAATCTGCCAACATAAATTGTAGGTTGTAAATCTTGTTGAGGCACCTGTTCCAGTCCTTGGGGAGTTTAAAAGGTCCTTCTTAGAGCTTCCTAGTGATCTTCTCACTATGGTGAGCTGTTTAAATTCTATGGAGTATTTGTTAGTGTCTTTTCACCTGACAGCTGCATGCATGCATTCCGCATCTTGATGTATTTGATTTTTGTTTGTTTCAGATGTATTACTACTCTTCTCTTATAAAAATATTAAAATAATAATAATCATAATAAAAGGGGAAGGAGAAGTCCTTTTCTGGCATCTTTTGGTAAACACTGTTGTTCATAATTTGGTATAGAGATTGTGTTTTTTTTTTATAGTTAGCAATATCCCCCACAGGCTGTTTGATTCCAGAAACAAGTTTTATGTAGTTGTTTGTTCAGGTGTACTTTGGGGAAGAAAAGTACAGTCATATAGTGTTTAGTTGGCTTTACTATATACTACAAAAATTCATGAAATGGTTTGGCTCTAGCTTGCTTGTGTTGAGAGTGGACGAAAAGGAATACAGGATCAGCCTTATCACGTAAATTGGTAGAACTAAGTAGTAGCATGTTTTTTTAGAAGACATTGCTCATTCCACTCTCATGTGAGAAGGAATCGGCACTTCTCTTTTGTGTGACTATCTCAGGATTGAGCTATATATATATTTATGTTTATTTAACTGCTAATATTTTTGACCACTTTCTAACTTAATCAGTCTTCTTCTCATTTGTCAGTCCTTTGTGTCTTTTGGCCTTCCAGACTATATTGTTCTTTTGTTGCCTGTTAATCAAAAGTTGAAATATTCTTTAACTGGCAAGTACTCCATTAGTAACATCATGCTTTACTACGTCGCCAATTTTAAGAAACTATAGTGTCGTCTAAGGTTGTCACAGCTGAGTAACTCTGGACACCACATGTTGATGCCCAAAGTTTTGTTGTTGGACAAGAACAATGAATATCTGCACTTGCCCTTACATATTTTAGCTTGGAGCATAACCCAGTTTAATTGCTCAAAACTGTATGTGAAGCTTTGCAAATGATGGGGAATTTTTCATTAGGATGCTTGTCATTGAGAAGTTTTTCCAAGCAAAGGTAGAATTGGCTAGAAATGAATGCTAGCCTCAAGGTTCTGGTTTAATTAAATACTTGGCTGCGGAAACATGTCTAAGTTCTTGTGCAATTCTTTGGCTTGATTGAATAACATCACTTGATATTTTTCCAATATCTAAATAGTGACAGTGATGTAAAGTTTAATTTGTCTGTGCACAATGGTTGTTTAGATTTTTGCTTTTGTCTTTGTAAATATTTTGATTCTGTTAACTGTTATAAGCGATCCTGCAGGTTATGCAGAAGCATCAGAAGTACTTTTCTGTGAGGGATGAGAATGGAGGGCTGATGCCTTACTTCATTGCTGTGAGACATGCTTTCAGTCATATATGTGTTGTGAATTGTTACGTAATTTGTTGATTTCTTTGGCTGGTATTTATAATTTCGTTGGTGACATGGGGGGTTTGTCTTTTAGGTGGCAAATGGGACAATTGACGAGATGGTGGTTAGAAAAGGAAATGAAGCTGTATTGAGGTAAAGCATGGACCTTGCTAATTTTACGATCTTGGGTCCTTGTCTGCTGGATTTGCATGGTGTTTTTTTTTCCCTATTAGGAGTGAAAAGTAAATGTACAAAAAAACAGAAAGGTAAATTGAAAAACTTTATTCAATCAACAACAAGAATTTTCGGTCTTCTAGAGAAGCTTTCCTGGCTTCAAATGTTTATTGATTTGGATCTGGGATCGTGTACCTCTGTTCCCAACAGAAAAAAAGGAGGAACAAGAATTTTCAGTATTTGTTTTCGTTGAAATACCCCGTCAAGTGTAGATCACTTTCTCATCGATGGACCAAATTAAAGTTCTATTGGAAAACCATTCTTTATTTTAAAACTCAGTAAAAGTTCAATAGCCTACAAGATATTTTGTGAGCTAAACCAAAACAAAATTTTACTAAAATCATATGCAAAGGTATTGTGGAACATTTCAAAATCCAGAATGCGATTTCCTTTCTTCTATTCTTAAACCTAAGAATGAACTGTTCTTTTTTGGTAAATCTATTGGGCTACTGGTAAGCTGTCTGGAAAAAGAACAGAAATGTGAAAATGTATTCTGGTAGAGAATCCTATATGTTTGAGAGAGTGCTGAATCGTCACTTCTATTATTATGTGGCCACATTACCTTGCAATAGGAGGGGATTTCTGGCTAGACTCCAGTTTCCCTATTGAATTCAAGTTCTATGATTCTTTTACTAAGCTTGAAAAGTTGAGTGAGCATTTCATTATTCATGCAGAGCTCGCTATGAAGATGCTAAATTTTTCTATGAGATGGATACACGGAAAAGGTTTTCAGAATTTAGAAGTCAACTGAAAGGGATTCTTTTCCATGTAAGTCCTTTTATTGAACTCAATGGGGAACAGACCACAATTTCCCACATTTAAACATGATATGGCAGTTGATCTATGTGGTGTCCCTAGCACTGTCTGATGTAAATGCCACATCAACTGCCACACCATGTGGTTTAAGTATGGTTGTTGTCTAGTTAGCATTTTTCTTTGTATTGTTTAAGAAGTGATTATTTTACCTTGTATACGTCTTTGAACTAAGAATAAGACAGTTCCCAACTTTACTGTTAGCGCAATGTAGAAAAATGAGTTAATTTGTTGAATCTCTTGGTAGCTCTTTTATTTTGACATGTGAAACGATATAGGAGAAGTTAGGAACAATGCTGGAGAAGGTGCTGCGTCTTGAGAAAATGGTTGACAAACTGACTTTGGCCCTTGGAATGGATGACAGTACGAATAAAATAGTCCAGCATGCTGCATCCCTTGCTATGTCAGATCTTGCTACAGCAGTTGTCACAGAATTTACGTCTCTTTCAGGAGTAATGGCTCGTCATTATGCTCTAAGAGATGGCCATTCAGAGCAGGTTTGTTTCCACTCTGGGTAGTTATTTTTGTTCCGTGTGTGCCTATACTCAGTCTCTTGTAGGACTTTGGATGATAGTAAACTCAACTTGAGTTCTTCCTCAGAATTAACCATTCTCTTTTCTCTACTTTTGCTCGGTATGGCAGGTTGCAGAGGCTTTATTCGAGATTACACTTCCTAGATTTTCTGGAGATATTCTTCCTAAAACTGATGCAGGCATAGTTCTGTCAGTAGCCGACAGGTGATACTGATAACCATTATTAGTTTTGGCTGGGATTATAACTATAACTGTGGAGACATTTAAAAGCAGTGTATATTTGGCATTGTTTCACAATTCCATTTCTTTCTGGGTTTTGAAAATATCTGGAGAAGAAATATTGAAGGGGTGAAAGTCATGAGATACACCCCCCTCCCACCTGTAACATGATGACTAGTTGATTTCTCGAGAAAATTTTCAAAACAAAACCCAAATACAGATTATTATTGTTTTCCTCCCTCATTTATGCCTGAAATATTTTGCCTTTGCAATGATTCATCCCACCTATCCTTTCAGGTTATTTTGCATAAGCTTGCGTGTCTTACTCTACTTATTGCAAAATTCTAAAATGTGATGTTTCTTCCAGATTAGATAGCCTTGTCGGTTTATTTGCTGCTGGTTGTCAGCCCAGTTCTACTAATGACCCATTTGGCCTGCGACGAATCTCTTATGGTCTTGTAAGTTCTGTGATTATTGTGACACTTTGAGGCTCAGGCACTGCTAGCTAAGCTTAAATAATTGAAATTTGTTCCCTCCAGGTCCAGGTGTTGGTGGAAAAAGATAAGTATCTGGATTTACAACAAGCTTTGGAACTTGCAGCAGGTGTGCAACCCATGAAAGTGGATGCCCCTACTGTAAAAGATGTATGAAAACAAGTCCCTTTTCTAGATTCTATATATAGTGCCTCATTTTTTTTTTTTTGACGTTATTCACCACTTCAATCAAAATATTATTTTCACATGAAATTTTAAAAAGAAGCCATTATGAAGAGAGGTCCCTTTGTGTTATAACCTACCCGATGATGCAGAGAGGGTTCTTATGATTAAACTTGCCATCTAAAACTAATTATACGTTTGAGTTGGTGGTACCTTTCTTTTACTCATTTTTTTTTTTCATTCATCATACTTCCAATAATAATATAATCTCCTCTTCTTTCTTTTTTTTTTCTCTTGCTGTGTGCAAAACCCAAAACTGCACTTTCCACTTATTTGTGCCTACACTGCCTCTCTTTTTCTTTGTTGTTGTTATTGTACATTCCACTTATATGATGCGTATTTTTCCTTGTATAGGCACATCAATTCATTACTCGGAGATTAGAACAATATCTGGTATGTATAACATTTATTGGAGTTTATCATGTGACCACTCTTTTGTGTTTCCGACTATTTTGTTCTATTTATTTTTTTCTGAGTATTATGTATACGAGGGTTTTAGTTATAGAGAGGAAGGATATTGAGAGCTGTTAATTTGTTCATCCGAAAAACGTGTTATTTCCTTCTTTTTCTTTCCATTAGTTTATTCATTTATTTTGAATTGATGACACTATTTGCTTGCTTGTACGTCTAGGATAGGAAGCTTAGGGTTAGTAACTCCCAAACCCCAGTGTGCAAAAACTTTGAACTTTTGTCATGGTTCTCATGGATATCTTCAGGGTTTTTTTTTGGCATTGGGTAGCTGTGAAGATCTGCCACTATTCTTAACTTGTTGAACAGAAATAGAAATTTTTTGGCCTTTTGGTTTTTATTCACAGATTGGGATTGTGGGTTTCATATGGTATCCTCAGATACATTCTGTTTACAGGTTGATAAGGGAATAAGTTCAGAAGTGGTTCGATCAGTCCTTGCAGAGCGTGCAAACTTACCTTGTCTAGCAGCAAGGACTGCTTCTAAAGTAAGTTGCTTTATTTACCTCTGCTGATCCTGCTCTGAAGCAGTATGACAGTATGTCTACAGTTTGAGATCATGTCTCTTTTTTATTAATTGTAGATGGAAGCCTTGTCGAAAGGCGATCTTTTGCCAAAGGTTCTTGAAGCATATTCTCGTCCTACGAGAATTGTCCGAGGAAAGGATGTGGACCCTCATATTGAGGTACTCTTTTTCTCTTTTAATATTTCTGTCTTTTAAGGTGGTCTGCAAGGAGCCCAAGGTTTCAACATGCTGAACATAGTTTTTGTCTCTTCTTTTCATTTGATGACCCTGAAAGGATAGGAGTTTGCAGTTTCAGCTTGAAACTTGAACATGAATTGGGGTCTTGGGGCGTTTCACTTTGTTCAGAATATTGATTCTTTTATTTTGTGTGGAATCAAAAGAAATGATTGTTGCAATATTATTGAACTTATTTATCAAAGGTACACACACACACACACAAGGAATTATTTTAACTGTTTTATCCTGCCATATATATGCTGTTTTAACTAGTTTAACTTATTTCAACAGGTATGATTGTTGAAATAATTTCACTTATTTACCATAATTTATGTGTCGTATCAGTATCCATATCCATGTCCTTACATCATAGTGTTTTCTGGTTGGTTAACCATTATTAAACCACATGATGTGGCAGTTAAATATTGGTTAAATTCATTGATATTTTAACATTATCAAATGGTTGCTGCCACATCAATTACCATATCATGTGGTGTAAATATAGTACACCAAATTGTGGTATTTCTTTATTGCATGCTTTTGTCTTGCTCGGAAGGCTTTGAATTTATTAAAACCAATTCAATGGCACATTTTCATATTTATGTGAATTCCTCCCAAGCTTATATAGTTGCAATGGATTAAAAAAAAAAAAAAAGGTGGATGAGGCAGCCTTTGAGACAGATGAAGAGAGAGCTCTATGGATTTCATTCTTGTCGGTTAAAAACAAAATATGCCATGGTACTTTTTCCTATCGCCAATATTTTTCAAATGTGTTTTACAGTTGATTTTGACTTTGACAGCATATTAACTAACCAACCCTGAATATGTTTTTGTCTTCAAGGTATTGAGGTTGACGAGTTTGTCAAAATATCAGCACAGCTAGTACAACCACTTGACGATTTCTTTAATCATGTGTTTGTTATGGTGGTATGGTTCCTTTGCCCATTTTATCACTTTATCTTCACAGCTAGCATCTAAAATAGTAAGAACAGTAGTTGCCAAATACTCTGTTTCACAATGATGATATATTGTAGTTCTGTTGAGTCTGTCATTCAACTCTCAGTCATAATGGTGCACTTAATTTCTGAAAGAGAATAATTTGAACCTCAAGGACCATATAATTAAACCTGAAAAGAATTCCCTAACAAAATTATGCTTGCATAAAGGGCCCTTGCTCAGTTGCATAGAGCAACAGAACAAGTCTTCTGTTGTCAATCACTTTTGCATGGGTATAGAGTGGAGTTTAGACTCCTTACAGGCTTGGGCTGCGACAACATATGAGCCTACATTTGATATTAGTTAACTGCTAATTATTCACCAATGGATTTGAGGGAAAATGGAATGCCAATTTTTCTCTTATGTATGTGCAGGAAGATGAAAGAATTCGAAATAACAGGCTTGCTTTGCTGAAGAAAATTGCTGACCTTCCAAGAGGAGTAGCGGACCTATCAATGTTGCCCGGATTTTGAATTGTACGCGACATTGTTTTTTTTCTTTTTGCCAAAGGAAAAAGAAACTGACAAATCAGAACCCCTACAACCCCCACCCCAGTTCTTACTTAGTTCTTCATAGTAAAGGAATATCAATTGTTGCAATAGAGAAAAATATGTGGAGGAAGAACCAAGAAAAGGTACTACAGCGTACTAGCTTGTTTTGTTAGATTGCTAGGATTAAGAAATTAAAGAGTGGGTGGTTGTCATGCAAGTCCATTTTTGCAGTTGTGGACAACAAACTCTCCTTTATGTAAGAACTAGTAACTCAAGTTATGTAAGTTACTGACTTGTGTTTTAGAAACAGAGGGGAAGAAAGTTCTTGGAGTTACCTACATAGTACAGAGAGGAAAGGAGAGAACAGGGTGTGATTGTAATCATTCAGCGATTTGAAAAGTATGTTATTACAACAAAGTTTTGGCAAAAATTGGAAATAATTCTCCTAGTCCTAAGTTACTAACCTGGAAAACCTCTGTTAGTTACCCGTGATATCTGGGTCTATGTGCAAAACACATCAAACCAGACTTAAAAGTAATGATTTTCCTCGGATCTAGATTCATTGATAGTTAGTATAGGCTGAAGCACTTTATACATGCTAAGAGGATGTTTATGCTTTTGTTCAATTTAAATTCCCAACAACAGACTATAATTTCTTTGAATGCAAATCCATATAACTTAAAATCCACAACTTTCCAAATATGGATTTCTTTCAAGTGAAGTGATATGATGCACTGTAGCTTTCTTGTCAGTCAGAGTCAGACTGTCGATGACGGTAAGTAGCTGTGGTTGTTTTGTCCAGTTATTTCCCAAGAACTTTTTACTTTGTGGGACTCTATGAAGCGGAGATGGTCTAAATTAGAAGGGTTTCCTTTTTTTCGTTCACTATGAGCAAATTTGTTTAGTGTTTTGGTTAATCGAAGTGGTGAAGAGGAGTTGGAAATTATGTTAGGATTAGATTAGGTCGGGATACACTTCCTGCGGTGCCGAATAATTTTCTTTTTACAAAATTTTATCCTAAAATTTGGATTTCAAGTTCTTCTGAAAAATTTGGTTCACGTGGTCATACAAGAAAATGACTACTTAAGTACTTATCCATATAATAGAGAGGGAGAAAGAAAACGACAATGACGACTACAACTTTATATTCACTAATTCACCTCCACTATAGTCTATACTGCATAAAATTATCCAAACGTGGCCAATAATGCAAATTTGAGCCACTGACATGAAAGACTGAGATGCCACGTTGTTGCAACTTGTTCATTCTAGATAAGCCCTAAACCTTTCCACCAATGCACACAAAACCCCTACCAAAATTATCTTATATATAGTTTAGGTTTATTCATGTGAAAGAAAAATAAAAAAGGAATATATCGACCAACTTCAAGGAATTAGAGGTTACAGAAAAGTTTAAGGTGATTCTCGTTCGTAGACTATAAAACAAGCATCCTTATGAGCTACATTGTCTTCTCTTGGCTAAAAAATAATATCTCTTGTGCATGGTATATTAGATATGAATGGAGGAAGCATCCTGGTTTCTCAATCTTTGATACTAATTTTTCGATCATTTTTTTTAGACATGGAGCTGCTCTAGTCTAATCTGATCTTTTTTTTTTTTGGTTTTTTTTTATGTTGATTTTTCGATCATTGTCCTTTTTGTATTTTATATATCATTCTTTCGGTATCTTAATCCTTTGATGCTAAATATTGGATCATTATTCTCCCCTAAACTCTAAACCCTATAAAATAATAAAATTTTAACAAAAAAAGAAGAAGAGAGAATAATAAAGTTAGTAAAATGGTTCTTATATGTCATTGGCCCAATTTTCACGATGAGCTAAGTTCTCTTCGTCTTTGGAGCAAGTATTTAAATTAGACTCATTTTTTTATAGTTTGTGTGATGCATCACCTCAAGACTTTTGGATACAGTTTTTTGTATTTACTAGGACATCACTCTCGGGGGAGATTGGCTGTTCTAATTCATCTCATATGTTTAGGTTTATGTTTTGGAATATCGGCCCACATTCTTGATAAGTTAAATGCACAGGATGCTCCAATTATTGAGTTTAAAGTTACTATTATTTTTTCGATGTAACTATTGATTCCACGGTATGCTCTCTCTATCCGAGTTGTGTTATAGAGAAGTTGAAATTATTTAAGTGACGTATTTTTCTATCATACCAAAGACTTTTGTGTAATATTTAGTACGGGCGAGGTTTACATAATATTTTTTTTACAATCACAAGTGAGTGCATCCAGGATTAGTTCTGGAGCGTGAGCATATCACTCAGGATTTACAACCGAATTTGAAACCAAAATATTCCCTTAAATTGAAACAAAAGGCAAAGTAAGGTATATAAATAGATTGAAAATCAAAGTATATTCTCACAAAAATAAAAGGTAAAGTAAAGTATATAAATTGATTATTAATAATATTAAATTTGGAGAGACCACACGAACAAACCCAAACAATAAATTCAGCTTTTTTGTGATTAGGTTCCACTCCCACTCTCTCTCTCTCTCTCTCTGCTCGGCTCCTCTTGCGGCTAGGGTTTTTCTCTCTCTCCATCCCCCATCTCTCAAACCCCTAAAAGCATCGATCTTTCAGATCCGTTTCAATCCAGTAACTCGTAACCATGTCATGGAGGTCTCGGTGAGGTAGGGTCTCTCTCTCTCTGTCGTCTCTGACAGTAAAGAATCTCAGGGGAATTAGGTTTTCTGTGGTGGGTTTAATCAGAAAATGGCGACCATGAACCCGTTTGATTTGTTGGGCGACGATGATGCCGAGGACCCTTCGCTGCTGGTCGCGGCTCACCAGCAGAAGCTCGCTGCCGCACCCAAGAAAGCTCAGGCTCAGCCCAACAAGCCCGGTCTCGACGCCAAGCCCGCCAAGTTGCCTTCCAAGCCTGCCCCTCCTTCTCAGGCTGGTGAGCTTTTCATCTCTGCCCTCTTGCTTTGTATCTAGGTTTCTTTGTGTTCTTGGGTTTCTTGCGGTTATTCGGATTCTTTTGTATGCTGGGAGCTAATATATGGGTTCCCTTTTTGTTTGTTTGCTTACTTTGGTTGAAAATTTGGTGAAGATTTATTTAGTTGGTTTTTTTCAGTGTCATGAGTGTATTAGTCTCTTTGAGATTTGGCTTTTGGTGTTATGGTTTTCGATGAAAATGTCGGGTGGAGTTTGTTTTTGGTAAATGTGTGGATTAGTGGTGTAGAGTTCCAAAAATACATAATACATGAATTGGAAGGAGTATATATAATTGGTTTTGTGTGTGATTGTCTTGTGTTCATTTAAAAACCACATTTTGAGCTTCCCAGAAGCTCGTGAAGATAGATGACTGTCTTAATTTTTCTTACTCTTTTGTTACTTTGGCATATGGTTGATTATGGCATATGTCAGGAAAAGCCTTCTCCTGTGTTTATTATGGCAATTTGAATCTTTTGTTGTGGTACCGTGTTCACCTAAAGTTTTATTTAAAGTTTGTTCTTGTTACTAATTAGAGGTTGCTTCATCTTGTGCAGTGAGGGATTCAAAGGATGAAGCTGGTCGTGGAGGCCGTGGGGGTGGACGCGGATATGGCCGTGGCCGTGGCGGTGGTGGCTACAATCGTGATTCAGCCAATAATGAAAACAACAGTGGGTACAATCGTGAATCAGCCCCTGCTGGTCAGGGTGCTTTTGAGGATGCACCTCCCAAAAGGCGTTTCTCTGGTGGGGATGGTGATGGAAGGCCATCTGAAAGGCGTGGCTATGGGGGAGATGGAGAAGGGAGGACGACTGAAAGGCGTAGCTATGGTGGACCACGCGGTTCTTACCACGGTGGTCGCCGCGGTGGTTTTGGGAATGGGGAAGTTGGTGATGAGGAGCGCCCGCGGAGGATCCATGAACGTCGTAGTGGGACTGGACGCGGGTGAATATTAGTTTTTGCTGCCCATTTTAAAGTATGCTATGTCCGTAATATGTTTCTAGAGTTTAATATGTTTTCAACCTGTCTTATTCTGTGCACAGAAATGAACTCAAGCGTGAAGGTTCTGGTCGTGGAAACTGGGGATCACAAACTGATGAATTTCCTGAGTAGCTATTCTTGAATTACCTTTTTATTTATAATCTCTTCTTATGCCTCCTTTCCTTTGGTTTAAAATTTACTGTAGTTTTTGTTAGTTTGTGTTTAATGTTTGGTTATCATCTCTTCATATTTAGGGGGACTGAAGACGGAGTCAATGCAACTGAAAAAATTTTGGGCGAAGAAAAGCCTGTGGGAGAGGTAGATGCAGCAGATGACAGCAAAGAGACCCCTGCCAATGAACCTGAAGAAAAGGAACCTGAGGAGAAGGTGAGTTATAAAAGTCGTATGTCAAAATAAAATATATCCAAAAATTGCTATCTAGTGGTTTTGTTATTGGATAGTTAACTTTAATTTTAGAAATACTAAAAGCCTATGGTATACAGATACACTACTCTGCACCAGATTAATAGATTTATCATGGTACTAGTTAAAATGATAACTATTGTGAGAATTTCAGAATTGGATTGCATATTCATTAATGGGATCAGAATGCATGTATTTATACTGTCTATGAATTCTGTTGCTTGAGAGTTTTGCCTTCTCTGCTTAGCTGCAGATGTTTCTTGAAGGCACTGTTACAAAATTCATCTCAACTATGTATGGCGAATATGATGATGAACATTAACATTCTGATGTTAATATGCTAGGTCATAGTGACTGTCTGACCAAGCTATAGCTTTTTTGCCCCCTTTTTTTTTTAACCCAGGTTGTTTTTGTTATTATCATTCCTGAATAGGAAATGACACTTGAAGAGTATGAGAAGGTGCTTGAAGAGAAAAGGAAGGCCCTGCAGGCACTTAAGACTGAAGAAAGAAAGGTTGATACTAAGGAATTTGAATCACTGCAACAGCTTTCAAACAAGAAAGGGAATGATGATATCTTCATTAAATTGGTGAGTCTACTGATTCTTTTCAGATGTCTCTGTCTCCTTGTTCATTGTGTGGACCTGACATCAACCTATTACTTGTAAATGCTACCTGAATTTTTCTTTACAGGGATCTGACAAGGATAAGAAGAAAGAGTCTGCTGAGAAGGAAGAAAAAGCCAAAAAGGTACTACTGCTAATAATGTCTGTAATTGATACACTGTATTTGTTTGTTTTGATTCTCTGGACTTCTAGGAAGTCTTGTGAAGTGAGTGTGTTGTAGTTGCAAATGGGCTTTCTGAACAGCTTGCAAGCTTATATGTTTTGATTTTACTTGGTACCTATTTCATTAATGGTGTTTGTGCAATTTTTAAACATAGTAGTACTCTATTTGCTTTCATCCTATGCTGCCTGTCTCTTTCACCAATATTACTGCAATATGGATCTCTTATTTTTGCAACATTGGTGTTCATCCGATTGGTAATATGCTGTTAAGCTTTGTGTTATTGACTGATATCTTCTCATCTTGTGGTGTTTTCCTTTTTTTTTCCTGGTTGCTTCTGAACTGCTATTTCTTTATCTGTTTCAGTCTGTCAGCATCAATGAGTTCTTGAAGCCAGCAGAAGGAGAAAGGTTCTCTTACCCATCTCGTGGCCGTGGCCGTGGTCGTGGTTCCAGGGGAGGGTTTAGCAGCAACTACTCCCAAAGCAGTGTGGAAGCCCCACCAATTGAAGATCCTTCTCACTTCCCAACCTTGGGTGGCAAGTGAGATTGTGACGGGGACACCTACAGTCTCAATGACATTTGGTTCATTTCTTTCATCTGAAGCAGGAAATTGACTAGAATAATTGGATTTCCTGTCTTAATTTTTTTGTTAGAAAAATTTATGACTTAAATTGTAAATTTCAGTCGCGGTTCATATGTTCCCATGTAGTTTGATTTTCTTTTTTTCCCCCTTTATGCTTGTTTTTATGACATTTGGGTCATATGGAAGGGACTTATTTGTGACCAGGCGGACATCCTTTGATCAGTTTTAGTTAGACTAGTTTTCTCCTTTTAAATGGGCCCCTGTTTCACCTTTTTCCCCCTCGGAGATTGGGTTTGAAAACAGTCATATATCAGAAAATATATTCATCTGCTTGGGAAATGTTATGTGCTAGTGTTAATGACTTGCATGCCAATTTTTGTTGTATTATTGCTTGACTACCAACTAGTTTAGCTTTACTGTTCCTGTGTGCATACTATGATTCTGTTTAATGTGGTATCCAACCTAATCTGGGCTTCCTTTAGAGAAAAGGGAAACGTTAAAATTTTATTGAAAGAAGATTAGGGTAATGTAATTGATGGATTTATAGTTTAGTTGTATTCTAAATCTTTGTTGCCCAAGATTCAACAGTTGAATGAGGATGATTTGGTTGCAGCGGCCAGCAGGTAAACAAGATGAGCATATTTCATTAGATGAATGATAAACACCCACTCAGTTGTAGGAGATTTACATATCATTCCCCTGGTATGGGCGGATGGTAAGTAATATGAATTGTGCATCCACAACATCACTGCTCACCTATACCCCCGCGCGCTTGCTACTGCTCACCTATACAGTTACCCCCGCGCGCAAGGCCTATAGTAAGTCTCATTATTATAGGCAAATCACACAATTGTTGGGCATCTGAATTTAGAGTGCAATTGACATTATGCTAGGGCATCTGAATTCACCGCAAACATGGCAGTCACCCTACTTCTCGGACTTTATTCTGCAAAAGATTTAACAAGATTAAACGTTCAGTTTACTGAAATATTAGTACGTGGCAAAAATATTGGAACTCCAATGCAGAAAATTTACATATACAAAGCAAGTTTATTACCTCCTCGGTAAAGAGCCCTTGGAGACAAGCTTTCGCAAGACCTCCCACCTGAAGAGTCGAAAAAATGGTTGATTTCTAGGATATGTTGTACCTTTGGACGATCCACACCTCCTTCTCGTATGGACTGTATAAGTTGGCTCGAAAGAAACTCCAAGCTCAATGTTTGTAGATTAGTAAGGTGTTCAAGACCATGAGGCAATCTCTTTAATTCCATGCAGCTATTGAGTGTTAGGAACTGGAGATTTGGCATCACCCCCTTTTCCACTGTTATCTTACTCAATGAGGGGAATTTAAATAATTGCAAATTTGAAAGCTTCACAAAGCCTCTACTGAAACGTAACTCACTCCCGACATATGCATTAACAAGTGTAAGACTTCCCAAAAACGGCAGTCCTTCGATGTGAGATAATAAATCTTCCTCAAGTCTAGGCCAATGCAGATGCATGGATGTGAGGCTGTCGAGTGAAGAAAACCAATGTGGTACTTTTTCCAGTTTCCCAATGAAACAAAGCTTTCTAAGGTGAGGAGGAGGTGAAAACAGTGCATTATCAGCTCGAAGAAATTCTTCTTCATCCTTTACCATCAAGCTCAAATTGGTAAGGAGTTTCATCTTTTGGATTGAGTCACATAGGTCCATCTCATCTCTCTCAGTTAGGTTGGTTATGCCAATCCTTGTAAGCTGGGTCATGTTCCCGAGTAGTCTAATGATATTCCCTTCGGATTGAACTCTAGACAAAACTTGCAATTTCTTCAACTTGCTGATATTTGAAGTTGCTCTTGTCCCACTTACAATCTTGAAATCATTATAATCCTTATTATTATAATACATCATTAGGTGGCGCAAGTTTAGCAACTTAGAAAATCCTTTTGGAAGTGCCTCAATCTTTGTTTTCCTAATGTCCAAGAAGTGAAGGTTATGGAGATACCCTATGGATTTTGGAAGCTCCCTAATTGCAGTTCCTTTCAAATTCAAATATCTCAAGTTGAATAAGTACACTAGATCATTTGGCAGTTTATCAAGTGGCATATCCTCCACATCTAGAACCCTTAATAATTTAAATCCAGAAGGCAATGCGTTTGAGAAAGATAATGGTATTATGCCAGTGACAAACACAAGAAGGGTACGAAGCTTTGACATACCTATCCATGATTTGATTTCTGTTCCTTCAGTGCTTTGAATTGACAAACGCCGGGCTCCAATTTCTTCCATTACTGATTCTCTCCCATCATATACAACAAAAAACTTTTCTCTTGTTGACATTGATAGAGCAAGCTCCCGCATAAGATCATGCATCTTAAATGCCTTTGGCCTCCCAGTTTCATTCCTCCTTACAACTTGTAGCATGCTACGAACAATGAGTTCCATAAGATAGTTTTCTGTAGCTGCTTGCGGAGTGACCCCTTGGACATGTTGAACAAGTCCTTCAGATATCCACAACCTGAAGAGCCTTTTTCTTCGAATCAAATAATCTTCTGGGAAAAGAGAACAATACAAGAAACATTGCTTGAGTCGGAAAGGCAAATCATTGTAACTGAGCAACAAAATGCTCTTCACATTATCTAACAAGGGATTGTTAGTTAGATGCCAATTTAAGCTGTTGTAGACATCCCTCCACTCTGTGGTTGACTTTTTGGAAGACATAAGACCTCCTAAAGCAACAATTGCAAGAGGCAAACCTTTACACTTCTCCACAAGTTTTGAAGCTAACGGTTCAAGCTCCGGTGTACAAAATCTATTATGGTAAGTTGAGAATGCTTTCTTGCTGAAAAGCTCCCACGCCTCATTGTTGTCCAAGGGCTTAATAAGATGAACATGGCTTACCACTCCGAAAGAATAATGTGCTATGTCTTCTTTCCGAGTTGTAAGAAGGATCCGACTTCCAAGTCGTCTATCAGGGAGTGATATATTTATTTCTGTCCAAAGTTTAACATCCCACACGTCATCCAATACAACTAGGTACCTTTTACTCTCCAAGTAGTTCACGAGCTTCTCTAGCAATTCTCTGTAGCTCATGTCCTTCAGTTTTGCAGGTGCAGGAACCTTTTCTTTTCTTGATTGGTGGAACTCCTTGATCAAGCATCTAAATAAGTCTTCAATGGCATAGGTTCTGGAAACAGTAATCCACGCATAGCAGTCAAAATGTCTTTTCACACTTTCATTGGTGAAGGTCTTGGCAACTAGAGTTGTCTTTCCTGAACCTCCCATCCCGACCACAGAGACAATAGTTTGATGTTGCTCTTCATCCATCAGCCATCCCATTATTGTTTGCTTGTTGCCTTCAATGCCTACAAGTTCATCTTCCTTAATAAAAAGAGAAGACTCTGCTTGGTTCTGCACCCATTTGTCAACATCAATTGAACTTGTTGTCCCTTCTACACCACCAATAGCATATCTCTGATTCCTCTCTGGAATGGCTTTGATCATTTTAGTGGTTTTCTGCAATTTGTTGGCAATTTGACGTTTATACCAGAGACTCCTTGGAATGTGAATGATCTTGTGGAGCCACCTTGGAAATAGGCCACCAGTTTGCTTCTCATATATGTGGTACATGAATTCATCAATTATGTCCTCAACATCATAGGCCAAGTCTCTGACGCTTGCGACCCACGTTTCCTCTCCTTCGCTGTTTTCTTTCTTTCCATCAGCATCCTGCAGGAAAGATTTCATGCTAACCAGCTCCTGCTTGATCTCATCGATTTCATCACGAACACTGGATATGGATAATGCTTCATTCTCAACAATAGCTACAATTTTTCCAATCAACAAATCTGTCGTCGGCAAGGCCATATATCTGAAATTGATTTGGAAGGTAACTCCTCAATCATATTAGATCAGAAGCAGCTTTTCAAAAAACAAGACAGTCAGTGAGGAACTATTACTTGAGTGGAAATCAATATATGGAAGAGAGAGGCAGAACGAACAAGAATGAGGTTCCAAAACCGAAGATGAATAATAGGTATACATGAAGCGAGTAGAAATTTCTTATTTGACATAAAAAAATTCAGATATTTTAGTTGTTAATAATTGTCACTATCAGAATGTCATGACCATGAGTAGCTATATGGAATATACGCACTCTTTATGCTTTGGATCCTAGGCTTCTAGCATATTCCAAGCACCTACAGAGAGACATATATGAACGTAATATATTGAAGGATATTGTTCTGTGAAATCAATGTGACTGCTACAGTTTTAGTACAACAATGGAATATCCGGATATGTGGTATTGCACCCTTTAGCATGAATGTGACGAGAATTAGTTTAATCTGCATTGATCCTTCCTACCTCTCACGACGCTTCTTGTTTGGGCGAGGACAAATATATATATATATATATATAGAGGCCCGATCAGGAGCGGCCGTCCGCACTTCGCTAAAGTGCGGACGTCGATGCAGCAAGCGGCTTCCAGGCAGCGGCGGCAGCGCTGGGTTGGCTGGAGGGAGGTCGGCGGCGTTCGAGGTCGGAGGAGGTCAGGCTTACCGGTTTCTGGGCAGCCACCTCACCTGCAGTTGCAGGTTTTGTGCAGCATCGCAGAACCGTTGTAGGCGACTCCACCGGACCGCAGACCCCCTCCACACGACCCCCAGCTTCCCTCAAGCAAGCAGCGCCGCGCCGTCGCCTCTAGATCGAGGCCGGAGGAGCGACGTCCGCTCTTGAACGGCTCCGTGTGTGTGTGTGTGTATATATATTATACATATTCTATCCAGAGTGAGGCCTCACTCTGAAATTAACGTGTGAGCTTGGAGTTTAGGGTCATTTTTCGGTCTCATATCCACATCTCGACCGTTTAGTTTTTAGGTACTAATGTATATATCATCTCTACAAAATTTCAGCCAAATTGATGATCTTTAAGGTATCTAACTCACTTAAACCAATGGACGAAGTGAATCTGTTAACCCTGAACTGTACTAGCTTTAAGACAATTATCAATGCCTTAACAGATGATCTATACATTAGTACCTAAAAACTAAACGGTCGAGATGTACATATGAAACCGAAAAGTGACCATAAACTCCAACTTCACACGTTAATTTCAGAGTGAGGCCTCACTCTAGATAGGATGTGTGTGTGTGTGTGTGTGTGTGTGTAGTCTTGCTCTGCTAAGGAGGTCCTTAACTTAGCTTAAGGAACGGATTTCCATATTTTGACCACTTTTCAATCACATATTCACATCTTAACCGTTCAGTTTTTAGGTATATATGAGTAGATTATCTTTGCAAATTTTCAGTCAAATTGATGATCGTTAAAGCATCCAAAACTGCAAGTTACACGAACGAACCAAATCTGTCCAACTTGAACCCGTTCGTGTAAATTGTAGTTTTGGATCCTTAACGATCATCAATTTAGCTGAAAATTTGCAAAATTAATCTACTCATATATACCTAAAAACTGAACAGTTAAGGTGTGAATATACGATCGAAAATGGTCAAAATATGGAAATCCATTCCTTAAGCTAAGCTAAGGGTCTCCTTAGCATAGAAATATATATATATATATATATATATATATATATATATATATATATATATATATACAGGGCCCTTCTAATGAGGGATCCCTTTTTTTTTGTCTTTTATAGGGATAGGGCATTAGACTAACTTTTCGATCATATTTTCACATCTCAACCGTTCATTTTTAGGTCCTAATGTATAGATCACTTCTGCAAATTTCAGCCAATTTGATGATCGTTAAGGCATCCAAAACTACAATTTACCATTACAAACACGAACGGTTCCGGTTCAACAGATTCGGTCCGTTCGTGTAAATTGCAGTTTTGGATGCCTTAACGATCATCGATTTGGCTGAAAATTTACAAAAGTGATCTACACATTAGAACCTAAAAAATGAACGATTGAGATGCCGAAATATAATCGAAAAGTTTGTCTAATGTCTATCCCTATAAAAAAAACAAAAAAAGGTATCCCTTAGTGGAAGGACCCTGTATGTGTATATATATATGTGTGTGTGTGTGTGTGTTTTTATTTTTAACATATAGTTCTAAGCAGCTGCTTCCAGAAGAAATTGAAGAATTTCTTGGGAATCCTACAAGATCCCTTCATTTTTATTTTTTTTTGGTAATATCACTTGTTTTCACTTATATTGTGGCTATAAAAAATGAGACTATAAAAAAGAAAAGCTTTCTATTTCAATTAAAAATATGAATGACGGGAAAAAAAAAAGACTTACGAAAGTTTTATTAACATATTAATTGATCAAAATATCTAGTGTCACGCCCCTGATTTTACACACATGAAAATCGATATATATAACCCCATAATTATATATGCGTGAACGTCCAGTCATCAATACAAAATACCTGGAATCTTTTTCCCTTTAACTTACACAGATATTGATGCCCTGAACCCTCAAGGTTAATATACACTCGTCCATAGAGTTATATATTACACAAGCATACGAATTAAATTGTCAACAACAAAATAAAACGTAAATGCAGCTCAGAGTTAACTATACAACGGAAGTCCTTATCGACGGTAAAGTTACAAAAATGGCTTCCTACCGTAAAGCTGCAAAGGCGCTACCTCAGCTTCAGCCCCGATTATCCTAACCTGCAGGATTAACCCCTACACCGTTTGAATAGTGTACCGGGTTGCCACACAACAAACCCGGTAAGCTTTTGCAAGCCCGTATGAGTAACTCAAACCACACACAACTCACGCCAAAAATAAGGAAAACAACTCACGCTTTGATTCCTTAAAACACGAAATAAAGGAGAATAACTCACACTTTAATTTCCTTTCAAATCGAAATAAAAGAAAGCAACTCACACCTTGTTTCCTTTTAAAACGAAACATAGAAAACAACCCACACTTGAATTCTATCAATAAAACATAGAAAACAACTCGCACCTTGAATTCTATCAGTTGTACCATAAGCGTACCATAGAAAGCAACTCACACCTTGATTTCTATCAATAAAACATAGAAAACAACTCACACCTTGTTTCCTATCAAATGTACCATAATCGTACCATAGAAAGCAACTCACACCTTGATTTCTATCAAAACGTTAATAAGGAAAACAACTCACACCTTGTCCCCTTAAAAACCATTAATAAGGAAGCAACTCACACCTTGTTCCCTAAAAATACGTAATGTCATGAGTTGTAAATAACCAATTCCCGTTACCCCATGAATTACCTATATGGCAGACAGATTAGAGCTCTAACTGAAAAACGTAACCACTCGTCCGGCCAAAGACGTGGTCACTTGATATTCTGCCCAAGGTCTTAGACCTTCGATCCTCGGGCCGCACTGTCCCTTGGAGCAAAACATTAAAGGAGTCGCACAGGACCCAAAATGTTACACAAGTCGCAACGCTTTTGAAAACAATCGAAATCAACATTTCCATAATTATTGTTTTCCGAAAAGCCATAACACAAAACAATAAAAAGCATCAATTCATGCCTATTGTTTTCATACCCAAATCTCAACACTTTTCTCAAATCTCAACGCTTTTCAAAACAAAACGAAATCAATCATTTCCACAAATCATTTGTTTTCCAAAAGCCACACCCCAAAACAATAAAAAGCATCATTTCATGCATATTGTTTTCATAAATCCACAAACCACCCAAAACATATATATTTCACGTAAACATATATCTACTAATACATGAATACGTATGTATATATATACATCCCATAATATATATATATATACACACGTAATCATCTACTCAAAAGTGCCACTAATACCATCTATAGTTTGCAGTTAACTAAATAACTCTCAAAACAATAAGGGTATTCCCGTTCGTGAAATGAACTTCGTGAGATTACTCACCTTGAACTCCCGCTGCGTCTTCTATACAGAACCGAACCAAAACTATCACCAACAACTCGTCCAATTCACCTTTAGAAGCACCTAATCACCAATGACCTCAAATCAGTAACGATTCACAAACGATTTAAGTCCGAAACCCCTATTTTGAACTAAATCCCCAAAGTAACGCCAATCGAGGCGAAACCACATCCGAACCACCCAATGTCTCCGGAACACTTCTACGATCGATATGTCCAAACCACAAGTCGATCGGACGCTCGGATCCTCACAGATCGAAGCATCAAACGGTCCGAAACCGTAAAAATCACAATATATTCATACGATCTCCAAAAATTGCGTATTATATATCAAAACGCTCGTATCGACGAGTGGATGATATACAATACCAGAAACTAACCATTACATGGCCGGAAGGCCACCATAACGCCGCCACAGTCGGCGGTGCAACCACCACAACTACCACCGGCCAAAACTCAACACCACAACAATCAAGCCAACCAGAAATGTTCATCATGATGAGTAGAGCAACTTTCATACCTGGAGCTAAGCCTGGTTCGGCCTAGATCGTCCTAGATCAAGCTTGCAAGATCAGCCAATCGCAGCCGTCTGATCAAACCCCAGATTCGTTGTGCACCGTATATTTTCAAACCTAGATCTTTCACTCCACACGCAAAATCGTCCTACAAGGTGGTTATGAGGATGATCAGAAGGAGGAGGAGATTCTGAAACTGAGAACGATCGGCCGAGGAATCGCCGGAAACTGAGAAAATCCGACAGGATCCGAGTACGTCTACTGTAGCTCCTCCGATCTCCACTTTCCAATGGTCTCCGTCGCCGTCAAGCACCAGAGGGAGGTCGGCGAGATGGTGGCGATCACGTCTGCGTTGGTTTCGTCGCCGGCGGACGTCGGGAACGGCTGGAAAAGTCAGGTCGGGTCACCGGGTTTGGGTTGGGTCGCACGGAGGCTGAGGAGAGAGAACAGAGAGAAAAGGGTTTCCGAAAAAGGAAATATCAAAATTATGAAATTATTTTCGGAAATTCCCTATTTATACCAAAATGGAAACTTCTTCCAATGGCCATAACTTTTTCATACGAACTCCGATTCTCGCGTTCCACAAGTCCACGAACTCGTATCGACGCGCTCTACAACTTTCGTGAAGGAAGTTTTCGGAGAATCCCAACGTATAAAAAGTCAACCTTAGGCAACCCCCTTAAAACCATATTCTTCAATTAATTATTCACCCGAAACACTTCCGCTCCATCCACGAGCCACGAAACCATCCAATAACCATAATTTAGATTCCGGAAAATCCTCGGAAAATAAATACGAATTTCCGGGGCATCACATCTAGTAAGAAAATTATTTAAATGTGTATTTTCGTCAAACTACTCTTGAATATAGGTCATGTGCTCTGTACATGTCAGTTTTTAACGGAACATTAACGGAAGTTAGTGATAGGAACCATTTGAAATCAAATCAAAAAGTTCGGGTATTGGTTGTGATCAAGATTGAAGTCTAGATATCATCGATAAGATAGAGGATAAGTTCAGAAGTTCTATTTTTAATTGAACTTCTAATTTTATTAACATATTAATTGATCAAAATATCTAGTAATAAAATTATTTAAATAGGTATTTTCGTCAAACTACTGTTGAATATAGAACATGTGCTCTACACATGTAAGTTTTTAATGGAACATTAATTGAAGTTAGTGATAGGTACCATTTGAAATCAAATCAAAAAGTTCTGGTCTGGTTGTGATCAAAATTGAAGTTTAGGTATCATCGATAAGATAGATGATAAGTTCAGGTACCATTTGTGATAATAACCCAAAAATTAAATAAAAAAAGCCCACGTACCATATTTCAATCTACACCTAATAATTACCAAGTAGGATAAATTTTATACTTTTATATTTGAAAACTTACACAAGCTACCATTTATAAGTATATTACTTACGTTCAGCACATTCACTACAATTCTTTATTCTAGCTCTTGCATATATTGTAGTGTCATTATTATTACTAGAATTATGTATTTGTGGTCTTGAATTTCTGAATTCAAATGACATATATGGTTATTCAAATGAAGGTAGATGTAGAGGATGTAATGGTGAATTTGCTTTGAGATTCCAAACATTCTACCTCAGAGGTATATATGTTCTTCATGATGATATGAATTGTTGTTTTTGATAATTTTGGTGAGTTCTGTTAGATTTATGTCTAGGATACAATATTTTTCACATTAAGTTTGGATTGCTTTCTCAATTGAATTTGAGAGTTATTTTTTCTTTTACCCAATGAAGAATGACATTTTGTTTAGGGAAAAAAAAAGAAGATATATTCTTGTGATCAAAGGATCATACGATCATATTATGTCACCATGCTCAATTATTCAAAGAGGTTTTTTATTTAAAGTCCAATTTTTTAGGTGATAATTAGATGCAGTCTATTCACTTTTTTGTTTTAATTGCGGTCCTTTCACTATTTTCATTTGTCTATTTTCCCCTTTGAGGTAAATAAGGGAAACAAATTAAATCTCCTAATTTTTGCAGCTCTTACTCCAAATTTGAACTTTTGAATTTGAATTCAATATACCTAAAGTATCAAAACAACATGTAAAATATTTTCAAGCAAAAGAAAGCATATCATAACAATATAGAGTTTTTCTATTGGGACCTCCAAATTTTCTCACTTGACCTCTATCTCTTTTGAATTAATGAATTGCATATATATCATTTTATAAAATGACAGTTATAGATTGACAATAAATAATAAGCAACTAAATATTTTCTTTGTTTAGGGTTTGGTGGAGGATGGGAGTTTTTTTTTTCCCCGTTCCAGAGGTTTTGTTGATCGATGACTTTTACTTTCTTCAGAATGAATTATTATCCAAGTAGTAAGCAAGAGATAATTTATGAAAACTCCCGGAATAAGAATTGCAATGAAGAATTAGAATCTTAGACAGATCATGGTAGGTGGTGTTATTCACACACCCATTTTCTCTATTCGCACACCCCTCTATTTTTTTTATTACTTTAATTCAATTTTTTTTTTACAAATTACCATGACTACCCTTTCTTGCAATTCTATTTCTTTTTTCTTTTTAGTAAACCAATCATATTTTGTTAATTAAAGAAATTTCATTGATAATAGTGCATGCCAAGAAGGACATTACATACCCATGCGCTTACACATAACAATGGCCACACAAGAATTCATGGAGGAGCCACAGTGGTACATAGAATAGACCAATTATATTTGAACTTATCGCTCACTTATTTAAAGTGAGCTCATAACTATGAACTAATCTCGCATAGTAATAGGCTAGTTAAAACAAAACAAATTAAAAAATGGGTACAAAGACCCAATGCTCATGAATCAAATTATACAATAAATCAATTTTCTTTTATCTATATAAATGAAGGAAAAATATTACGTTCATTAAGTGGAATGAACTATATTATTACACAAGGAATATATTTCATAAGTAATTACGTTCATCAATCTAAATTGCAAAGTTTATCCTCGTACAAGTAGGAGGGGTAAGAATTGAAGCATACTTTACTCCTTTGTTGTCTCAGGGTCCAATATTGCACCTAGCTTATTTGAATTTCTCGTCTCTTATAGATTGGCAATAAGCCATTTTCAAACGCAATTTGCAAATTTGGGAAATTTTTAGGTACAACAAAAAAAAAATTTGGAGTATAGTTCAAAATTAATTGTTTGAACAAGACTTACCTGAGGAGCTAGACAAATGCAGACACATGCATAATCAATGGTATGAAACTCTTAAAATTGATTTATTGTATAATGATATTTGATTCATGATTGACTTGCTAAATAGAAAAAAGAAACATAATTACAAGGGAGGATAGTTAGGGTAATTTGTAAAAACAAATTGAATTAAAGTAATAGGAAAATAGAGGGGGTGCGTGAATAGAGAAAATGGGTGTGTGAATAGCATAAATATATGCTAGCTACCATTCATGCAATTTCAAAGCTTTACTATTATATATGTTGCTCCCTTACATATATATGAAGCCTGAATCAAAATTTTTTTTGTCAAATCGTGTGTTTTTGGTTCAATTAAATGAGAGATTTATGATTTTTTTATTCATGAACAAAAATTTAGATTTTTTTGTTTGGGTTTGTATGAAAAAAAAATTGAGGAATGGAGGTGTAATGAGTGAATTATAGGTATAATGAGTAACTTATTATTTTGAGAGTTTCTATTGGGACCTCCAAATATGCTCATTTGACCTCACTCTATTTTGAATTATTAAATGACATATATAAACTACTATAAAATGACTATTAAGGACAACAATTATACCAAAAAAATATTACATTTATTTTATGTAGACTTTCCGATTCAATAATATTAGATTGTATTCCTTATTATTTTCCTTATCTATTTTCATTTTCCAATTCCACTACATACTCATTAAAGCATTCATATATATTTAATAAGAATTAAATATTTATTCATATATATTTAATAAGAACGCATATTGGTGAGGAAAACAAAATAATTCCTCTTATGATTTATGACCTAAATATAAGTCAATCCATCATATTTGCAAAAAAAAAAAAAAAAAACTACAAAAAAAAAACTAAAAATATTTAAATAATTAATCATGTGGTACAAAAAATACTGAAAAAAAATAAACATTAAAAAAACGAATGATTTTTTTTTTTGAGAATAAAAACAAATGATTACTTCATTTTTTTATATTTTGCACAGCTAAAATAGAATTAAAAAAAAACATAATAGTTCATGGCATTTTCTTATTGATTAGACATTAATTTTTGAAACTCAAGTTTGATTAACAAATGTATATTTAGTTAAGATTTATAGAGTGATTAAATCATTGAAATGACTAAATTTTTTATTTTAAAGATAATAATTTGTTTGCAAATTATATGAGTGAGGTTATTTGAGGAAGTTTAGTGAGGTTTAGTGAGCAAATTTAGTATTTGAAAATTTGATAAGAGGTGTAAAAAGCATAGAGGTCAAGTGAGTAAATTTGGAGGTTCCAATAGAAAAACTCTATTATTTTGTGTGTGTATAATATAACTAAGGTTGCTTTAGGAATTTAAAAAGAGGTCTAGTGAGCAAACTCTTTTATTTAAAAGGAAAAATGAGGTGTAGAGAGTATGAGAGGTTAAGTGAGCAAATTTGGAGGTCTCAATAAAACTCTCAATAATATAACATACCTACATGAAAGAAAACAACTTTATCACATCATATCACTACTAATGAACCTACCAGTAAGTCAATAAGCCACAATATTTATAGCAATCCAAAATCACTCTCAATTGAACTTTACGATTAATTTTGTTTGTACCTAATCTAAAGGTAAACTTAACTCATTGACAATGCATTTTGTGTACCTACAATTAAGATACACATGATGCCCTCCCTTTAAAAAGCCTCATAAATATCTTACCTTTGTCTTACGCATATTAATGTGAAAAATAATCTATAGAGAAGTTAGAATATTACCAATAAAAGAAATACAAGCATGCATGCATGTTGTCTTAAAAACTCACTCAAAACCTGACATTTATAGTAGCTATATAAGCCTGAGATTAAAATTGCTACTTGGGTCTACAATGAAGGTAATCTACACTATAATTGGTTCTATAGTCGAGGTATGCAACAAAAGCCTAGATTGATTATAAAGTAAAGGTAAATTAATAATATTTAATCTAACATGAAGCACCTGCAATAAAACCAATACTTGAGTAATACAAGAGATGAGAGATTATTAGTACTTCTTTTTTCTCCCACATATATTCCACAACATACATCTACCATATAAGAACAATTTTCTTGACCCTCAAAAGGGTAAAAAAAAAAAAGTAGATCAAGAAGATGAGAGGAACTATATGGAAGGAGAAAATACAAAACTCAAAGTAATTATGTATTATATATAAGGAGACGTTCAAGAAACTTTCAATAATAATGAGTTGACAAAATCTTGAATGCACCATTATAATAAATTGTGATAAATAAAAAGCATCCTTCAAGGAGTTTAATATTAAGGGTAGAATATGATGACAAAATATATCATCAATACGCTATACTGAGTCAACATGCAAACAAAAGAAAGTAATCTGATGTGGCAGGTGAGTCACTAGCCCGCAATTAGCAAAAATATGTGTGGATTACAACTAATATATGACATCAATTTTGGATTTGAAAGGAATTAACTCTTATTCAAATGACTATAATTTAAAAAAGAAAATGCATGGAAAAAACCTCATCCCACTCCGACCCAAAATAACTGTCTTGATAAGCATTGATGCCTAAGACCCTTATGGTGTACATCTTCGCTTCCAACACAGCAACAACTTCAAACTAGGGAAATGTATAGGTATTGAGGCCAATCCCCAAAGATCCAACCCAAACCCAACCCAATTGAAAGAGAGAAAGAAGGAAAGATGGCTTAGCCCAGTGGCCTAATCCACTAGGTTGCATTGCTACAACTTAGAAAGACTAAGGCCCATAGGCCCAAACCTAACTCTCTTCACCTTTGCCACCTAGGTCATGTTGGAGCCGGACCCCTGAGAGAGTAGTCTGCAATCAGCCTTCCGGTGGCCCTCCAAGGAACGAAACAAGGACCTGCCTAGAGCCCTGTCAGGAGTAGCGTAGCTCGAAATTTCATCTAGGAGGGTCAAAAAATAAACAAGCTATTACATTGAAAGAAAGAAAAGTCGTTTACTAACACAATTGCTCATGTGAAATCTTTACATAGTTACTTTATACCTTGATAAATTACGTACATGACGAATGATACTGATTTGTTTGGCAATTAGATTGGTTTATTAGAGAATATTAATTGTGATTCCCTTTGCATAAATTGAAAGAGGAAAGCATCAAATAGTAAAAATAGAAATTAAATAGATAAGATTATGTATTTAATTAGGTCAAAAGATGAAGCTAATTAGCTGAAGAAGCATTCGATCTTTTCATTTCTTAGGAGGGCCGTTAAAGTATTATAAACATCTATATATATGGAAAGTTCAACCAATCAACATTTAGAATGAAAATTTGAGAAAGATCAGCTGACTCTGCTGGCCCTATACTCCCTATGCCCATGTCCACCAGGAAGACAAAAACATTGCCTACCGCCTAGAGAAAACGATCACTACCTATACAAATCAAATTACGTCGATGATCCCACGTGCTTTCTCAGAAGGATCAGGATCTGACGACACTTCACGCCAATGACTTCGATCCAAACTCCACGTAGTCGTCTCGAAACCAGTATAAGATTGAGTCTGATGCCAGCCCAAAACTAGTGCTGCTTACACAGGGAAGACAAACCCGGTCCTTCTACCTTAATCACCTGATGGAAACAGCACTGAAGAGCCCTATTGTTGTCAAAGAAGTTGCCACCGCCCTGCTGCATGAAACCATAGGTTTCAGTATTGCTAGTCAATGAAAAATGACATTGTTTGTTCTCTAATTTGATTTTATAATATAATTTCTCGACGACATAGTACTTTTAATCTACCTTTGTATTTGGTATAACTTTTGTGTCCCTCCTATATATCAAAATCTTTATTTTAAAGACCTCATGTTAAGGTAAGTTCGGTCTATAATTTTCAATATTTATATTCCTCTTAGTTTTGATATTTAAGTTTATTCTCCTTATTTTTATGATTTATTTACGTTATTTTAGTGTTCTTGTAGGTTTATTTTGTAGAGAGAGAAAAAAGTAGCTAAAATAAGCTAACTACAATTGAAAAGCAATTTGCAATCCGAAGTCTCAGAATTCTGTCTATGCAGAATATCTAACTTTGCCGAATTACTGGGAGATTCTCATATCAAATCAAACATTTTACGGATCTCGATTTTGATGCTTCTAAAGCCAGGTATGATTGTCTGAGTGAAGATAGGTCATAATAAAAAGTATGCTTGGGATTTTACAAATATTTGTGGAGAATTCAAATTCCACGACATAAGATCGTCAACCCTAATGCTTCAAGGAAGTTAATTTAAATGACGATTTAATGATGAACTTATTCTTACTTCTAGTGAAGATATTTCAAGTGTTTCCGATTCCAAATCAATAAAGGAAGTTGAACTCAAGCCCCTACAAGGAAACTTGAAGCCAAACATGTGTAGGAATCTTCTCTATATAAGGGAAAACGAATTTCACAAGAAAAGAGGACGTCTGAGGGAGCAGATTGAAGACGCCTAAGGAGCAAAGACGACTCATCCATCATTTCCTTCTTTTCCTTTCCATTCTTTTTATGTTTTTGTTATGCTTTATTTAGTTATATTTTACTAGACCTTTTTCTTGCTAGGATGATGCCCTATCATGATTGTTTATGTATTTTGATGTTTTATTGATGGATTTTTATACTTTTTATTTTTTTTTTATTTTTTTTTAATATGATGAATGGTTATCACTTACTGAATTATATGTTTTATGCTTAAGCTCTTTGATTGATCACCTTAGGGCTTTGCATCTAGTAGTTGGAAGACAAATTTGAAGCAGAGATGCAATATAATTTGAATTAACTTCTTTTTTTTAAGTGTGATAAATTACATTCTTACTTGAGAAAGAATAACGCTTTGCTTGATTCTCTAATGTTTCCTTGCATGTTAAATTTGTACTTGAGAAGGATAGACTACATAGCTAGGGTATAAGATCTTTACCCGAGAGGGAGAGCATCATACATTTAAGGAAAACTATGGTCTAGAGTGTTTGAGAAGGACTTAGATATAAAAATTATTATTTAAAGAAAGAAAAGAATCTGTTAATTGCATTGAAACATAAATATAATTGTTAGTGGTTGATTCTGAAACCTTAGATTCCATCATCATTGCTTTTCAACTTATAAAATTTATATTCAAAAACCTAAAATCCAGATCTTCTTTATCTTGATGGTCTATTTAATTTAGTGTTCTTAGTTTGGATTAATTGAGTGAGGAATTAAATTGATTATCAATCCTCAGTTCGAACGACCTCGTACTTAAACAACAGTTACTATGAATCGTTTTCATAGCTGCTCCCTTGAGGTTGCTTGCTGCATCTCTAAGTACTATTTCCACTCCACACTTTCCTTGCTTGACATCACGGGCTACATCTACATTCAGCCTCAAATTCGGATTAGAAGAATGACTTCATCTCACCTCACATGCATTTTGATGAGAATTCGTATTGTTTATCTTTCTTATTTGATAGATAAATAGTTTTTTTTTGTCCATTTACCCCAATTCTATGATTTTTTTTTCACTTACCCTATTAAATTTTTTTAATTCTTCCTTATCCCTAAAGACTCTAATAAGGTATTCCCTAATATCCAATTATGTTTTTTTTTTTTTGAGATATTTTACCCTTACCTCTTTGTTACATAGAGAGAGAGAGAGAGAGAGAGAGAGAGAAACCATAGGAGACTTCGTCGGAGTTCAGTCACCGGCCGCGGGACTTCTCTAAAAACCTCGCCGAATGTCCCCAAATAGGTCGTCGGAGATCTCATAGGTCGCTGGAAATGTTTATTACCCCTCAATAGAATTTTTAGTCGCCAGAATGGTAACTAATCTCCCTAGATTTAGACAAATAAAACTTTGATTGAAGAAAAAAAAAGATGAGATTACATCAATTCAAAACGTCTATTGCCCCCCAATAGAATTTTCAGTTGTCAGAATGGTAACTAATCTCCCTAGATTTAGACAAATAAAACTTTGATTAAAGAAAAAAATGAGGAGATTACATCAATTCAAAACGTCTATTGCCCCCCAATAGACCTTTAACACACTTCTATTGCCTAATATAACTTCTTCTTTTTTTCATTTTTTCTTCCCTTGTGGGCCTTCAGCCCCATTTTACCAAAAAAAAAAAAAAAACAAACAAACAAATGAAAGAGAGAGATTGATTTAGGCACCCAGAGAAAAGCTCTAGGCACCCAATCATCTTTATGCTCTGCCACAACCCGGGTCGAGCACCGGAGGCGTCTAGGAGGCTATTGGTGACGCCAAGGTGATGGCGAGGCATCCAAGAGGCCATCGACGACGTCGTTTGGTCGTCGTTGTCAGCGACGACGATTGGGCTGATAGGGCTGAGCTTGTGCCAGCTCACCGGCGAGCTGCAACCTAATCTGGGTAGGAACTAAACCCATGCCAGAGTTGGATATCAGGGAGTTGATCGACGTCGGCCGGAGGTGGAGATTAGAGAGTAGATCGACGCCTACCAGAGGTGGAGATTGGGGATTGGATCGACGCCGGCCAGAGAGAGAGAGAGAGAGAGAGTTTCATATCGTATAAGAGAGAGATCGTGGGCTATGAAGAAGAAAGGGGGGTAGAAGAAGGGAGGTTGCAAGTCCCCGAGAAAAACAATAAAAAAAAATTCAAAAAGGGAAACTTAAAGAACCTTTTAAAACATACCTAAAAAAGTGTCAAAATTTGCCTGAAAAATCGCCGGAATTGGGTCGCATGAGGTGGCCGGAGCTTGGCGGTGGTTGGCCGGAATTATTTGGTGGTGGGCTGCCATTCCTTTCCCTCTTTTCTTTTACTTCTTCTTTTCTCTCGGCCCAGGCCTGTTGAGGAAAGCAGGGCATTGACTTTTCGCTTCTAGGCCTTGACGTCTTCGGGCCCTTGTCATGTCAATAGGCCGCAGGCCTCTTTTTTTTTTTTTTTTGCTGCCTTCTTCTGGGGCCCACTCCTCCCTTTTTTTTTTTTTTTTTTTCTCTTTCTTCTTCTTCCGTGTCTTCTTCTTTTCTGGTAATGGGCCAGACCACGTTTCTTCCTCTTTTCTTTTATTCTTCTAGGCTGCGTCTCCCTCTTTTTTCTTTTTTTTTTGGCTGGCCGGGAACACTTTGACCGCTGGCGGTCCAGTCACTTTTTGGTCGGTTTCGGATGATCTGGTTTCCGTTCCAATAGCCGGGGGTCAGGGCCGTGATGGCGGCAAAGTTTGACAGTGGAAGGTGATCTGGAAGCTTGTGAACTATGCAGGGATCTTTTTCTCTTCTTGGGGAGGCCGGTTAGGTGCAATTCAGGCCTGTTCTGGTTGTTCTTAGGGCTGTCAATTTCGACCCGAT
Source organism: Rosa chinensis (assembly GCF_002994745.2). NCBI lineage: Eukaryota > Viridiplantae > Streptophyta > Magnoliopsida > Rosales > Rosaceae > Rosa > Rosa chinensis. Next base: position 40,781,383 of record NC_037088.1, read on the forward strand.
AACACGACTCGAAACCTGGACGAAATAAAGCGGGTCAATCGTGGGTTAACCCGCCATGACCCATTTAATAAATGGGTCGGCCACGGGTCAACCTGCCAACATGAAATGAACCTGTATAACCCGATTATGCTATACTTCTTCTTGAAATTTTGGACGTTGGGAGTATTTGATCATAGGATTAGACAATTTGAAATATTTTGCTTTATAATTATTGAATTTAATTATTTATAAATTATATATAATTATTTATATTCTTCATCTTGTGGAGTTTTTAATAAATTTAATCAATTTATGAATTTTTTTAGTTAAATGAGTCGCATTGTTAATCCTTAATGGATCATTTTGTCTAACATGACACGACCTATTTATTAAATGGGTTAAGTGGGTTAAAAACGGGTAACCGTTTAATAAATAGGTTGAGTTTTAGTTTAAATTTTTGACACGATTATTAAATGGGTTGGGTTTGGGTTTATATCTTGCGACACGACAAATATCTTGACCCGACACAAACCCAATCCGACACGACCCATTGACAGCCCTAGTTGTTCTACCACTCGTTCTGGACTTCTGGTGTGGAGGGCTTCACGGTGTGAGGTGGAGGCAGAAAAGGCTTCAAGGTTTTGTATCCGAATTTAGGGTTTTAGCTTCTTGAATCACGGTTTAGCTACTTGTTTCAGGGTTAGGGTTTTGTGCTAATAACGTGTTTAAGGATAACTGAATTGGGAGAGAATTGAGTCGTACTTTCATTGATAATAGGGGCCTCTTTATACAAAGGATTACAAGACATAGAATCAGAGTTGTACAAGGAAAGATAATTGTACAATTAATCGGATATCTATGAATATCTCCGAAAATATCTCTAATTCAAAACCTTATTACAACTAGGTCAAGTAACCTAGAGTTTGGGCTAGACACATATTCTAGATTTACTTTAACAATATATATATATATATATATATATATATATATATTTAAACAGACATACACATATAAAGGCCTACTCATCTAAGGAACAGTTTTTAAGGGACTATGAGAGACAAGTGAATTTGACGGCATAAAATAAATGTATAATTTTAATTTTGTTTAAGTAAATCCAAATTGTGTCTGGCCCAAACTCTAGGTTACTTGAATAAATGGTAATAGAGTTATTAACTAGAGATAATCTCGGAGAATCTTAGATATATCCATTCAATGTATAATTACCTTTCCTTGTACTATTCAGATTCTATGCATTGTATAAAGAGACCCCTATTATCAATGAGAATACACAACAATTTTCTCTCAATTCCTGTTTCTCTAAAACATGTTATCAGCACGAAGCCCTAACCCTAAAACCCTAAATTTATAGCCTTCCAACCTTAGCAACCACCGCCTCATATATTGAAGCCCTCAATCCCAAGATTCCAAAACTGGAGGTGGAACCACCAGAACTGGCTGGAAAAGCACCGAACCGGCCACTGAAAGTATTGATCCAGCCCTTCAAGAAGAAAACCGGCCGAAAAAGCACCGAACCGGCCACAGGAAGTATCGATCCAGCACTTCAAGAAGAAAAAAAGGGATCCCTGCACCAGTTCACCACCTTCCGGACCTCCGATTGCTACCAAATTTTTCCACCAGCAGCGCCTCGATCCCAGGATCCAGGAACCAGAAATAGAACTCTAAAAACTGCCGAACATGCAGGCAAAAAAACAGGCAGAAGAAAGAAAAAAAAAAGGAAAAGTAGGCAGCCCAAAAGCCCACTGCCACATCATCACTGGGACCCACTGCCACCTTAGCAGCCAGACCCACTGCCACCTTAGTAGCCAGACCCACTGCCACGTCAGTAGCCAGACCCCACTGCCACGTCAACAGCCGAACCCCACTGCCACGTCAGTAACCGGACCCACCGCCACGTCAGCACCAATCAACTCCGGTCAACGTTGGTTGATTGTTTCTGATCAACTTTCAGGCGACTTTTTCAGGTCAAATTTTCCGGCAACCTATTTCGAGGTATTTTTTTTACTAAAAGTTCTTAAATAAAATAAATGAATTAATTAAATAAATTATTTAAAAAAACAAAGTACTTCTGAATTGATCTCACCCCTTCTTTAATAATTTCAATTCTTCTTATTTGAGTAATAACTTAATTCTTCAATAAAATACTTCTTGTAGAAATATAACTAGCCCGTCGTTTTAACTTATGAAAAAGAATTCCATATTAATTCATGAATTATGATAATACGAGACATCTAAGTCATAGTTTTTGAAGTTTTTATTTCTTTTCTCTTCTTTTTTTTTGGGACTTGCAAACTCCCTTCTTCTATCCCCTTTTCTTCATCATAGGGGAGACCTAATTAAGCCGAACCGTGGGGGTTCATGCTCACTTCAAGCTTGGAGCTTGTTGAGATCTCCAAACTTAGAGTTTGTAGATAATTTATGATCGACCACTTAAGTCATTGTTTCAATCTAATCCAATACCTCTTGGAATTGAATTCCTTGGAAACGATTACGCTCAGAAATTCCTAATTTCTTGGAAGCGATTCCACTTAGGAATTTTATATGTTTTCGTGGTAGCTTTTTCGCTCCGAAACTAACCCTTTTTCTTGTTCTCTTTCAAGATGAGTAACCTGAACAAATTGAACTTTGCTCCATTGGGAACAACTGGCTCTGGATATCACAGGTGGGTTCGTGATGTCTGCCAGTATTTCAAGACCGATGGAATCCTGGATATGATTCTCGAGCGCAGCCAGTACATGCTAACTGTTAAGCAAGCTCAAGCTTTGGAAGCAAATAGAGCAGTCTTAGAGGCAAATAAGTCTAAAGCCATCATCCTAATGACTCGTGTTACACCCCATATCTGAGATACCCTTTTTACTGAGTTGCATGAAATTCCTTATGGTTACCGTTCGCGATTATAATTTTAACGTTTAGGGGGGGTTAAAAATTGACTTTTTGTGAGTTAATAATTTGAGAAAATTTCCTTCATGAAAGTTGTAGAGGGCGTTAAACCGAGCGCGTGCATATGTGGTACGTAAAAATCGGAGTTCGTATGCAAAAGTTATGAGTGAATTACGAAAATTACTGTTCATGGTAAAATTTGAATATATATGGAAAGTTACCCGGGTAGGTTTCCAAAACCGGAAACCCACCCCTCTTTCTCTCTCCTCTCCCCCGATTCTTCTCCCTTTCCCTTCGGGTTCTCCTCTTCCCCTTCGATTCTTCACTTTCCGGCCACCATTCGGCGTGCAACCGGTCACCACAGGGGCGCCTCAACCCGCTCTTGACACTAGTGACCTAGGATTTTGGAGTTTTGGCCGTGAAAGTCCGGATCGAAGCAAGGTTTGCTCCGGTTGCAGTTTTGGGATTTTGCCGATTTCCGGCCATTCCGGCCACCAGATTCACATCGAAGGTTTGGTTTTTGATGGAGATTATTTCCCCTAAGGTAGTTCATTCCAATTTGCATTGTAGAGGTCGAATTGACAATTTTTTCATTTCTAGGGTTCTTGAAGTTTCGGGGCTTTCCTTCACCGGCTTGATTCGACCACTTCGAGGTAAAATTGGATGATGTTGTAGTTAGGAAATTTGTTGGGCCTATTGTGTAGATGCTAGTGCCGGAATTTGGTGGTCATCGGAGGAAGTGGTTGCCGGCGCGTGGTCCCCACGCGCCGCCACTGTATGTAGCGCGTGGTGGTGTGTAGAGCTGTGTTTTAATTGCAGTTTTAATCCCATATACCCTATAACGATTGTAGAATGTAATGTATGAAGTTTGGTGGAAATTGGAGGAATTACGAATTGAGTTTAATTGATTAATTAACGATTTATGTGAATTCGATCGCCGGAATTCTTTCGAATTCACTCTAGAATTTATTTATCGATGAATGAATATGGATGGAGTATTAAGGATGGATGTTGTAGAGGGTTGAGGAGTCGGATGTTAGGAAGGGGGATGTTTTGAATTTCCAATTATATGTATCGTAAAGTTAAAGTTCCGTCCTGTGAATTATATATATTTATGATTGTTATTCGTACAGGACGAGAGGAGTCTCCATACGAGGAGAATCACGAGCGACGTCAGGATTGACCGCATATTGTGAGTGGACCTTTGATTTTAATTGATGCATGCAAATTAAATTCCGCAAGTTTTAAGTTATTGATTTATCAACTTAATTATCGAGCATTTTATTTTGGTTTGGATTATTGAATGTTTTATTGGTTTGAACTTTTGAATTAAGATTCGTTATGCTCGATTTGAGGATTTTGATTTATGCGGATTCGGAAATTTATACTATTGATTTTATATTTATATTCAGCTATTTGAGCTTTTTATGAGATTTACGAAATAAGAATTCGAGGAAGCAAAACTTTATACTTCTTTATACCCTACTTATATTGGAACTTGAGATGATCTTGGCGTGCGGGGTCACGTCTTTATACACTTGGATTCTTATTTCGTGAGATATGTGGGGAAACTATACAGATTTATTGGCTTTCGACGATCTTCTTCCTCACCATACGCGGGTCATGTGCTCAGGTTTCCTCCTCACTTACTTTGTGTTTGTGAGTGGCAGTTGAGGTAGCTTTCTCCTCCTCACGTGGGTGGTAGTCGAGGTGATATTCTCCTCCTCGCACAATCTATGTGTGAGTGGTAGTTGAGGTTATTAGTTCTCCTCCTCACACAATCTATGTGTGAGTGGCAGTTGAGGGTAGGTTGAGCCTGAGGGGTTCCATTCCCGTATGGTGAACCCATTTTTTCCCCATATTCTTTGTTGTTGTTCTTGACTAGCGGGGCTAGTCGGGTTTTCTTATTTGTTGCATGCATCGGGAGTTTTATGGATATAAATGTGGAAAAGTATAAAACCCTTTTTCTTTCAATTATTTATTTTTGTCCACTCACGCTAACGTTTTTGTATACTTTTCCCTGGGCCCTTCGGTTTCAAATGCCCAGATTGCAGTATTGTTGCTCGGTGTACGAGTGTGAGCCATAGTGACCGCACCTGCTTCCGCCATCACCTTCTGTAGGTTACCTGTTTAACCTACTGCACTCCTTGTCTATTTATATTCCTAGAATGCTCTGATTACTAAGGGATATGTGACCCAAACTTGTATAAATTATATTTGAGGTCGATGACCTAACTTTGGTGATTGTAGTAACTTTTACCTTTTGGAGATTATGTATGATGTTATTAACTTTGAGATGGGTTTGGTTGAATTTGGGAGCAGGGTGGCTCCAGGAGTTATGGTTGGATGATTAGAAGTGAATTTTGGTTTTCCGCAGGATTTTGGGTTATCCATTTTTAAGGGAGGTTATGCCGAAATTTTTGGTAAATCTCCTTTAAAGGTGGGTCCCGCAGGGCCACTTCGGATTCCAGGGTGGAATTCGGGGTGGGTCTTGTCAACTCGTCATATGGATGATTCGCTCCAGTACGAGTGTATGAATGAAGAAGACTCCAGAAGGCTGTGGGTCTCACTAGAAGAAAGATTTGTCAACGTCCGTGACTCCCTGCTTCCTGACCTAGAAGTGAGATGGCGCGGCATAGCCTCCGCTTTTGTGATTTTAAGTCAGTTATTGACTACAACTCGGAAGCACTTCGCATTAAATCCTTAATGGAATTCTATGGTAAAGAGATCACAAATGCGATGTTGATTGAGAAGACTCTCTCTATCTTCTCCATCTCTGCATTGATGGTTGCTAAGAACTATCAAAACGATGTTACTGCTGGATGAATCACAAGGTTTCATGAGCTCAATAGAACTATAAATATCGCTGAAAAGCATGACAACATCCTTGTGAAGAACTATAATTCGAGATCCGTGGAAATAGAGCATATTCTGGAATCAAATTATAGTCGCGCCCTTAAGAGAGGGCGCCAAGAGTGAAACCCTAATCTTAGGGATACTTCTAGACGTTCGGGTCCATATAATCGCTCTACTTTGGAAGGTAACCGCCAAAATAGAGGGAGGGAGGCAACGCCTCTGGCCATGTTGGTGGCTCCACCAACACTAAGGGTCATCCAAATGACGCTTTTAAAGCGCCTCAATCAATGGAGTTTGATCAAAGTGATGTATATTCTCGATGTGGAGTATCTGGTCATTGGGCACACATTTGTAGAGCTCGTGAAGAAATTGTCACAGCCTACAAAGCATATTGTGAAGCAAGAAAAGCTCACTATGTGGAACAAGAAGATCAAGATGATCTAGAGAGAAGGGTTGATGACTACAAATCTGGCTGGGATCAATAAATCGTCAATTTTGTTTATGTCTTTATTTTTCCAAGAGATGTAATAGGCAATTGCCATATACTTTATAGTAAATTTCGACTTCTTTTCATTATGACTCCATTTTGATTCTCAGCATATTACTTTGTGACTACGATGGCTGGGCCATCAATATTAATTCAAGGACATGGAATAGCCCAAGTTCCCCTGCCAAATGGTACCTTGATTATTGTCACAGAAACTCTCTACGCTCCTAGGGAAAATTGCACCTATGAATAGCCAACTGATTCCATACGAAAAGCGCATATAGAGAACGGAAATAATTTCCTTTGCAATACCTCTAATGATTGCGAATAAAGGTGCATCTTAGAGAAGTTTATGTGTCTCTCTAGTGGACTCTATGTCACTATTCGAGCTATTAAATCTAATAAAGTCATGAGAGAAGATCTCTTGGATTTAGACACATATTGGCTTTGTCACAACAAGATAGGTCATCTTGGTCCTGATATGATGATCCGTCTACTAAAGACTTCGCATGGACATCCATTCTCTCGAGTGAAACGAAGCATAAATTAAAAGTTGATTCTTGAACTAAGTTTGACTGCTGCTGTTGCCTCTGGCGCCGCCGCCGCCTTCCACCACCAGCCTAGGGATGGCACAGTCCCTATCCATGACGCCATGGATGGTGTCCATCATGATGATGGTGCCCTAGGTGATGCTGCAATCACCAACTTTGCTTCAAATAGCGTTTCAAACGCTCAGGCCCAACCAAAATCCTCATTGGTTGCTTTTAAAGCCTCTCGCTCGTTTTACAAAGCCTGTTCCTTAGGGAAATTAGGACAGAGACAGTCCTATGAAAAGGATATGAAAATACTCATTCTGTTCTTACATAGAATCCATGGGGATTCTATGGACTAATTCAACCAACATGCAGATGTTTAAATATCTTATGATGTTGGTTGACACGCAAACACGATGGTCACGTGTTGTGCTATTGTCCACTTGTAATGCTGCTTATGCTACACTCCTAGCACATATCATATGACAACGGGTTCACTCCCCGAATCATCCTATTCAGTCAATTGGATTTGATTATGCTAGATAATTTACATCGAAGACTTTCGATGGTTATTGCAATGGGACTGATGTTGGACATCATATTCTCATGTACACACCCAAATGGTCTCGCGGAAACGACTACGATGGTAGTCAGAACATTGGTAATGCGCATTAATCTCCTTATATCCGCTTGGGATGATGCAATATCGCATGCAACTATGCTAATTCGTCTACGACCCACCGCCACTCAATCTACCTCTGCGTTACAGCTAGTGATTGGGTACAAGTATCGTACTTACGCATATTTGAGTGTGTCATTTATGTGCCAATTGTGCCACCACAACTCTCTGTGATGGGTCCTTAAAGATGAATGGGCAACTACGTTGGATTTGATCAGTAATGGTCCGCCACTTAATGCCCTTGCAAGGCGATCTCCTTACCGCTAGATTTGCAGGCCGGTTGTCACTTTGATGAGATAGTCTTCCCATCATTAGGTAGAGATAAGAATACGAATGTTCAACAGGAACGATAGGAATTGTTATGGTCTGTCCCCACTATGTCTCATCTCAATCCCTATTAAAGTGACGAGATCACACAAATATGCTACAAACATGCCTGCAAGGATGAATGTCCCTACTAGAGGACGTAGCGCCACCCTACACGGAGGTAGGCATGGCGTCAACGCCAAAGAGAGTGGTACTTTGGCGTTATAGGTCATGGCCCCAGCTAGGATGCGTGGGAGGCCCGTGGGTTCGAAGGATACTTTGGCAAATTAAAATTCTTTGATCATCAAGACTCAAAATCTGTCTCATGAGAATCTTCCGGATTATAGTTATCGTTGGGGACGCCTCAACGTCAGAACCTATTCATGAGAATATAGAGCTTTATGAAAATTATACTAGTGTACATGAGACGTGGGATAGAAACTCCATCATAATTGATGATGTAGTCACGTATTTTGTTGCATATGAGTTTGTTGAGTCTGATGACATCGAACCACACTCCGTTGATGAATGAATGCCAACGTAGAGAAATCTGGCCTAAATAGAAAGATGCGATTCAGGTTAAGATGGATTCTCTAACGAAAATGAAGGTTTTTGAGCCAGTGATGCTAACACCTCCTAACATAAAACCTATTGACTAATGGGTCTTTATTAGAAAGCGTGATGATAAAAAGAGATGGTAATCTCGCCTTATGGTGCAAGGCTTCTCACAAAATACCCTGGAATCGACTACAATGAGACTTATTCTCTCATAATGGATGTCATTGCACTCCACTACCCTATCAGTTTGGTAGTTTTCGAATAACTGAACATGCAACTTACAAATGTGGTCACTAAGTATCTCTATGGAGATCTAGATATAGAATATATATATATATATATGAAAGTTCATGGTGAACTTCATTTACCCAAGTCAAGAGGCTCTAGACCACGGAGCGCGTTTACAATAAGGTTGAAACACTCACTAAAGTGACTACTTGATTAGGAAGAGATATGCCCTCACGTTTCCATAACAAGTTCCGGATTCTATCGCTGTTCATGTTGGACATGATCTTCATTAGAAGCCCTTAAAGAGTTAAGGGAAACCGCTGAACACTTGAAATCTGATTTTGAGATGAACGATTTTGGGAGAACACGAGTATGTCTCAGTTTGGAACTTGAGTATCGTGTTGATAGATGCTTAGGCATTTTGACAAGGTCAAAACTTCAAGCACCCCCATGATCGTCTGTAGTCTTGATCCTGAAAATGATCATTTTCGTTTGAAGGATGATGACGAAGATGTGCTAGAGGCAAAAGTGCCTTACTTGAGTACAATAGAAGCATTATTGTACTTAGCTCAATCAATAAGATCGGACATCTCATATGTTGTGAACTTGTTAGCTAGGTATAGCTGTGCACCAATGCGACACCATTGGATTGTTGGAAAAATATATCTTTCGATACTAGAGAGGTACGACTGATAAGGGATGCTTTATCCCTACAGAGAGATGGTGGATTCAGATCCATCACACACTAGGAATGCTGCTAACACTGGCCTCCTTCCTCTATCCCCATCCTAGAAAGACATGTGTTTTAGAAGGTTTTGCTGATATTGGGTATCTTTCTGACCCACACAAAAGTTATTCCCAAACTGGTTAAGTGTTCACCATATATGGGTAAAGACCGTGATATCTTGAAGGTCTATAGAACAGACCCTAGTCGCTATATCTTCTAACAATGCAGAGATCATTGCTCTTCACGCAGTGGTTCGTGAATGTATATGGATTGGATCCATAATTACGCATGTTCGAAAAATTGTGGTTTGAAGTCTGCCACATATGAGCCTACGAGCATTTAGGATAATGCTGCTTGTTTTGAACAAATGAAGCAAGACTATATCAAAAGCGACAACACCAAGGATAATCAGCAACAACAAACTCTCCTCAAGATCAAAGTGAACTAGATTTAATCTGAGGATAGTGTGGCAGGCTTGCTCACTAAGTCATTGCCTAAATTCCACTTTAGAGGAACATGTTGGTAGCATTGTTTGCGGAAGTTATCCGAACTCCCATGACTGTAGTCATCAGGGGGAGATGTCTACATGTATGGTCTCGAAATGTGAAAGGTGTGTTGTGCTCTTTTTCCCCTTCGACCGAGGTTATTTTTGTCCCACAAGGTTTTTGTTACTCAGCAAGGTTTTTAATGAGACAACGAGAGAAGCACCACTTTTAGGCGACGCAAGGGGGAGTGTTTAAGTAAATCCAAATTTTGTCTAGCCCAAACTCTAGGTTACTCGACCTAGTGGTAATAGGGTAATTAACTAGAGATAATCTCGGAGAATCTTAGAGATATTCATTCAATGTATGATTACCTTTCCTTATACGATTCAAATTCTATGCATTGTAATCCTCTACATAAAGAGGCCCCTTTTATCAATGAGAATACACAACAATTTTTCTCTCAATTCTCGTTTTTCTAAAACAAAATTGTTATAATTTCTGCTTTTATATTCAATACATATGGTTGAGGTGAGCAAATACACACACACACAAACACACATACACACACACACTCCTTGGATACTAGAAAATTATGAAAGGTAGTAAAGAGCCAATATGTTCCTTCACGTATGCCGATTTGATCCTGATTGGTGAAATAGCAAGATCCAAGTCAACAAAGGAAATTACTTGGCTAACCAGACTTGATTAGCTTAGGCTGACCTCAGCCAATAAAAGAATGACACATGGCCACTTAAAATATTATATATACATTTTAAGAAAGATCCCCTGTTATGTCTATTGTGTATGGCTCACAACCTTGTTTAAATTGCTGTTAATGCTCAAAGTCCGGCGGTAGCCGAACCTTAGTTCAACGAGGGTCCGGTGGGCGGACCGCTACTCTGAGGACTTGATGATCTTTGCTAGCTATCAAATGAAAGACAGGGTGTCAGAGGGAGACCGCGTTGGGCGGTCTTCACTTCTCCGATGCCTAAGTCAGTCGATGCATATAGACAGCTTAACAATAAATGAGTAGTAAATGCGTAAATAATGAGGAGAGATGAGAGAACCTTTTATAGATGAGGAGAAGGCTGATCTTCTCCTTGTTTTCGATGTGGGATTAATGTGCTTCGATTCCCAGCGTTAGGAGCTTCTGATGCCATCTTGGCATGGCGCGTGGCGGCGCGTCGGCGGTGATCTGGGGGAAATCCGAGGCTCGGGCTGTAGCTTGCTTGGCTGTGTATCCGTAGGTCGCTCCTTTGGTGGGAGTCTATATCTCTAGCGGTACCATGAGCGTAGCTCATTATAGCTAATTATGCTTGCAAATGCACATGTAGGTACAATTGCTATGTGTCAATCCCTTATCCCACAGCCAAAGCTGACCAGACCTGATTAGCCAAGTAATCTTCGTAAACAATAAGAATTGCAGCCTAGAATGATATCAGATTAATCTATTCATAACCTAACTACAAGGCCTCTCACGGTATATCGTCATTTTTCTGAAGACACCCTCCAATTTCTCCATTTTGAAACACTCAATGGACATGCACCGACTCTGTTAGACCAAAGCTCTAAGTCTCACCATTCCCTTTCCGGAATAGTACCATAGAGTCTCTCACGAATACTGTGCATATATCAAATTTCTAATTAAACCTTGTGCACGGCTTTGCATCATTTCAATTGTTCCAAAAACTTCCCACAGTGTTGAGGAAAAATTGCACACAATTTCACTCGTATTCATTTAGTGAACAGAGTTTTAATTATTTCGGGTTGACCCATTCAAGACAGAATGTGTCTCTTAATTACAATCCCTTGTTACAGGGAAACACCCTTTGATTCCATTTTTGAAGAAACCAATTGTGGATGTGTGTTTGTTTGTTTATTTTTGCGGCTGCACCTGGATGTCTGAATGGGTTGCCTATGTACCCTTGGAGAGGGATCAAGCCATTCATAGTTCAAGATTTCCAATGGGTGAATGACCCATTGGAGGGTATGGCTTTTTGGAATAGGAATAGTGTTTGGACGAATTTGGTGTAAGTGAACCAGAGATTCGATTTGTTTGGAAAGGTTGTGACATCCAAACACTATTAGGTCAGGACTGATGAGGTCAGGGATTCGGATGAACCAAGGAGTCATGGATTTTATTTGGAAAGGCTGTGACGTTTCCTGGTGTTTGGCAGAATTTGACTAATGAGGTCAGGGATTCGGATTGGATGAACCAGGGAGTCAGAGATTTTGTTTAGACTTGCGGTTGCATCTAGTGGGTCACTAGATTGCCTACATACCCTCGAGGAGGGATCAAACCGTTGTAGTTCTTGAGAATTTGTATTTCTAGTGTTGGGAGAATTTGACTGGAGTCAGTGATTCTATTTAGGACTGGCTGAATTTGACTGGTGGAGTCAAGGATTCTGTTTGGATTTGTGGTTGCATCTAGTGGGTTGCTAGATTGCCTACGTACCCATTGTGGGATCAAACCGACCGTAGTTCACAAGAATTTGTATTTCTGGTTTTGTACCAACATTTGTGTTCAACGGATGTATGTATTTTTTTTAATCCATCAAATGTATCTCTTTTACAGACATTCAGATTGTGGAGTGTCTGTTGATTTGATCCGAACCCAATGTACTGAGATTTGCAGTGGGCCTTGTGATTTGGAATGGGCTTTCGGCTGCAAATTAATCGGCCTCGAGCTTTCAAAGTAGACGGGCTCATTTTAACAAAGTGATTTGGACACCCACTGCTAAGAGTTAAGCTTTACACCTAGTCATCGCTTGTCATTTTGACGAGTCGGGTTTTCGATTCGGAACTCAAGATCTGAAGTGAACCTTTGTAGACTGGGCTTGCTCCCATTTCTTTTGTAGGAGGCCCAACAGATCGAGGTTTAGAGAATTTCATTTCTTTTTTCCTTTCACCGGGAACTCTTCACTTTTTTAAAATTCTGAGATTAATGATTGTATCAAACCATTGATTTATGTTGGTGTCCACTTTGCCATTAGTCTGCTTCTTTTCAATTTATGAGAAGCCCTGAATCCTAGCTAGTCCTTGTAGCGTCCTCACATTCTTGCCTTTTGTTTGATGAGATTAATAATTGCTACCACATAACCTATGAGTTTGATCTCATTTGTCATGGAAGACGCAATGATGTGTGGTGTATATGGCTAGCAACGTCAATTATTAACGTTTATATGATCATCTTTTGGCTTAGAAGTTCTCATTTTTGTGAAGGCTGTGAGTGAGTGATTTTGGAGTGGTGGCTTCTCAAGGGCATAATTATGCTTCAGGCTGGTTTAGGACAAAACTCATCATCTCCAGCTTGTCTTCTTCCACATGCTTGTTGCATCCACATCTCGGCTTAATTGAAGCATGTTTCGCTCTTAGCCAACAGCTGCTTGCACATGAATTTGGTGGGAGGCCATAATATTGTTTGAGCAAAACTGAGGTCGTGTCATTGGGAATATCAAATGGCAAAACCAACCACCATGTCAACGGACTTTCTAGCATTAAACGTAGCTGTTCGTGAACAACCATTGTTCAATGCAATGAGTTTCGGATCATTGAGGATGTTGGCTGTTCATGAACAACCTCCACTCTATTAATTTTGTTTTCTTGTTTGGAAAACGACCACAACAGCCCCATTGTCAAGGTAATTTTAGCATTGAAACGAGGTTGTTCATGAACAACCGTTTTGTTTCGATGCGTCAAGCATTGGAGCATTTGAGAGCAGCAGCGTCATTTTGACAGGTTTGGGAGGACTCTAATAATTGTGGTCATTCATGAACGACCTATTAGAGTCTTGGAGAAGGCCACTACAAGACATATGAGAATTAATTGGAGAGGCTCATATCATGGGGAAGGCAAACATATGCCTACAGCTTTCTGGTAGTGAAGCTTGGACCTTCCTTCTCTGTTTTCTTTTTCTTCTCTCTTTTTCTCTCTATGTGTCTCTCTCCCTCTCTCTATGTGCTGCATGTGCTCTCTGTATTTTTTTTTTCTCCCCTCTGTAGACTTTTTTTTGCTCGGTGTTTTCTGCCCCTCCTCTGCTTCGTTGCTATAGGGAGCCTTTTATAGGCTTTGAGAGGCTAACGATCATATCATAGCCTTTAGTTCAAATTTCAAAAGCTTTCTACCACCTCATTCAACAGATAAAGGTTTACTTCAACAGCTACAAATCCCAATTTTTACGTAGGATTGAAAACCGTTTATGACTTTTTCTCCTCACCTCTTTTTGTTTTGAGCTTGGACGCTCGTCCCATGTTCTTTGCTGCATTTTGCAGTGTTTGAACACAGCTAGGACTTTATCCTCTATACCAAACCTATATTTAAGGGTTTGTGTTACAAAACAATTTTTATTATTATTATTATTTAGATAATTAAGCAAACCCAATATTTTGAAAGCTACTGGACTCTCTCAATGTTGCATTGGACCCATTTTTGCATTTTAGGTTTATGAAATTTTTTTATCTCAATACACGGCCTACGTTACATCATCAAGTAAACAACACTTAGAGCAAGTTCACCCGTCACTATGCCAAAAAGGCCTTCAGACGACAGAACTGTTTTGTCGTCTGAACGAACCAAAATATGTCGTTTAGTACGGTGTCGTCTCTTGGGGGCATCAAACGACATAAGTGTTCTATCGTCTGATTTTTCAGACGACATAAAAAAATAAAAGTCTTGTGTTGTCTGATGAGTTTTGCATTTTGGGAACATTGTGATCTGTATCTTTAAAAGCATTCAAACAACAGTTTTGTATTGTCTGATAAACAAAACAACCACAGTCTTTTTTAAATACTATTGTGTGAAGCATATTTGCAAGACTTATTTGTGTGGTCTGAATACCCTTAAATAAGAAATATGAAGACTCGTATGTAGTGTCTTCTCTCATACAACAACAATTAAAGGTTGTGCTAATTTACTTTAAACGACAATTATATGTGGTCTTAAAGAGCATAAGAGGACAATAAGTGTTGTTCTAGAGTAGGTTTGTATGACATTTAAGTGTTGTGTGAAAGGCTTTGAAATTATACGTATGTGTTGTTGGGAAATGGTTTAGACAATAGATATCATATTCTTTCTGTTATGTCAGTCTCATTACGACAACAATTTACTGTCGTTTGAGATTATTTAGACAACAAATATTTGTGGTCTGAATATAAAAAGGACCACAAATATTAGGTCTTTTATATTGTCTGTGATCAAGTCCAACCACACTTATTTGTTGTTATACGCTTTAGCCAACACTTTCATCTAATTTATGTCGTCATTTTTCCATTTAGACTACAATTTTCTGTTGTCCCAATGCCAGAAAGACAATAAACTTCTAATTGATTTTTGTGTTGTTTTTGTGCAGCTGCAACCACACATTTTGGTGTGCTTTTGTTGCAGCTTGCAATTTGAAATAACACATATTAGTAGTCCCCTATTGCAATTGGTATGCATTCATTTGGAAATTAAAATTGCATATTCATGAAACCATAAAATCCACATCCAAAATCATTTATTGTAATTTTCATGAATCCATCATTGTCTCATGTACACAAACCTAATCATGAGCATCAGCCCAAAATGGCCCATATCTACTAATCTGGGTAACCAGTAAAATATATACATGCAGTAGTACAAGCTAATAAACTAGAAGCACTACACAATCCGAGCAACTAAGTAAACAACATAGTAAAATAGCTAGCAGTACTGCAAGTTTGACCCCAAGGTTTTATTGATCTTGAACTTGGGTAAACGGGAAAACTTTGACCCTGAACTGAAGCAAAACAGTAGCAGCGTGACACTACTGTGAGGATACCTTATTTAGCACATGGGTAGAGTTTGGAGCGTGACAAGTACCATGGTTATAGTTTCCATAGCTTCCAGGTGGAGTACTGAAGCTTGAAAATTTAATAGTAGAAATAGACTGCCCGTTTGTACACTCTAGGCTAAGTTTAGGCTTCTTTTGCTCTTTCAGTTTGCCTTGGTTCTTGGTCTGCCATTTCTCAACATGAGGGTGACTTTCAGAATATCAATCTTTGTAACATCACCAGCAACCTAGAATGACTTCATAACACGCTGAGTGATTAGAAGAGCATTTCCACATATGATATTCAATATGAAAACATGAAGTTATTGGTGCAAAGGTTTCTATAACTTAAGGACGTTAATTTTGTACCTGGAATATATCATCACCAAGATAAGCCTGGAACATTCATATAACAGCAGATCCCTTTTTATAGCTGATAGCATCGAATATTTCAAGAACTGAACGTGCGTGGTGTAGACCTGACATTATGTAGAACAGTATATTAATAGATGATGGATCAAAATTATCTATTTACAGGATCTGAAATATATAGGAGTGTTAAGCAGTGTTATAATTCAAGTGAAAATATATATTTTTTCCTTGCAGCATATGTAACGTCCCGAACCTGAATTTACCGGTTTACTAGTCATTTGGACGGTAAACAGCCTTTACTTTCACTTTTACTTTCGGTTTAGTACTTTTTGTGGCCCTAAAAGTTGACCTTTTGTTCGGGTCAAAATTTGAGGAAAGGTTCTTCATGGAAGTTGTAGAGGACGTTAAACCGAGCGCGTGCATATGTGGTGCGTAAAAATCGGACTTAGTATGCGAGAGTTATGGCCAAAAATGTGAAGTTACTGTTCATGGTAATTTTTGATTAAAATAGAAAGTTACCTAGGGTAGGTTTCCATTTCCGGAAACCCACCCTTCCCCTTTCTCTCTCCTCCCCCCCCGAGCTCTCTCTTCTCCGGTTCGACCCTTTCCTTCCTCCCTCCGATTTCCGGCGATTCCGGCCACCAACCGGCGTGCCACCGGTCACCAGAGGAGCGCTTCCTCCCTCCGAGCACCCCAGCAGCCTTGGTTTTCCACGATTTGGCCGGAAAACCACGGATCGAAGCCTAAACCACTCCGGCTGCAGTTTGGGACTTTTGCCGATTCCCGGCGATTCCGGCCACCTCCGGTCCCCATTTCTTCGTCGAAGGTTTGGTTTTTACCACTGATCATTTCCCCTATGGTCTTGTAACGCGATTTGAAGTGTAGAGGCCGGATCGAATTAGGGTTCTTGAAATTTTCTGGGTTTGTGTTCTTGGATTGATTTCGACTGTTTCTAGTTGTTATTTGGGAATGTTGTAGTTGAGAAGTTGAATCAGTGTGTTGAGTAGGTGCTGCTGCCAAAGTTTGGTGGCCATCGGAGCTGGTGGCGGTGGCGGCGGTGCCGCCACTGTGGGCGGCGGTAGCGGCGGCTAGGGAAGCTTTTTAATTTCATTTTCTGGCTAGTTAAATTCTATAATTATCATAGGGCATATATGTGAAGTTTGGTGAATTTTGGAGGAGTTTGGAATTGTTTGTGAATTTTCGAAGTTTGGAGTTTTGTGGTGGAATCATGGGACATCCGGCCGTCGGATTTCCCTCGTTTTCATTATTGGAATATGTAAATTGAGGAATTGGAATTGTGGAAGAGATTTGGGGTGAATTTGAGAAGTATTGGAGATAGAGATTTTCAGGTTTCGTTTAGGTTCGTAATTATTTTATCGAATTGCCGTTTACGGAAATTTAATTGTGTACAGGGCAATGTTGCGAGCTACGGCTAGATAAAGGAACTCGTTTGTGTGGTCACCCAATAGTACTGTGAGTGGACCTTTGATTTTAATTGATGCATGCAAATTAAATTCCGCATGTTTTAAGATATTGATTTATCAACTTATTTATCGAGCATTTTATTTTGTTTGGTTTATGATTGATTTATTGGTTTGAACATTTGAATTAAATTTCGTTATGCTCGATTTGAGGACTTTGACTCATGCGGATCAATTTATACTATTTATTTATTTCTACTCGACGATTTGAGATTATTAATGAGTTTCGAGGAAGTATAATTTTATACTTATTTATACCTTACTTATATTTGAACCTGAGTTGAGCTTGGCGTGCGGGGTCACGTCTTTATACATTTGGATTTTTACTTTGTGAAATAAGTGGGGAAATTATACAGTTTTGCTTGGCTTTCGACTATCTTCTTTTTCACCATACGCGGGTCATGTGTTTAGGTCTCCTCCTCACTTACTTTGTGTTTGTGGGTGGCAGTGACGTAGCTTTCTCCTCCTCACGTGGGTGGTAGTCGAGGTTATATTCTCCTCCTCGCACAATCTATGTGCGAATGGTAGTTGAGGTTATTAGTTCTCCTCCTCGCACAATCTATGTGCGAATGGCAGTCGAGGGTAGGTAGAGCCTGAGGGGCTCCATTCCCGTATGGTGAACCCATTTCCCCTATGTTCTTTGATTGTTGTTCTTAGCTAGCGGGGCTAGCTCGATTTTCATTTAACCAGCGGGGCTGGTCTTGTTTTCCTTGAGTATCGGAGTTCCAACTTTTTCTTTTAAATCATATGGGACTAGCGGGGCTAGTCGGTTTTTATGAGTGGAATTTCTCTTGTTTTGTTTTCGTTAATCATTGCATGCATCGGGAATTTCTAAAAGAAATAAATGTGGGAAAGTATAAAATCCATTTGGTTTATATTTGTTTATTTTTGTCCACTCACGCTAACGTTTTTATGTACTTTCCCCTGGGCCCTTCGTTTTCAAATGCCCAGTTTGCAGGCGTTATTAGTTGAGGTCGGGCGTACGTGGTTCGAGGCATAGTTGACGAATAGCTTCCGCACTTCTTTGTTTGGCTCTGATCTATTGTGGGTTACTGTTTTGGGTAGTCCACTTTAGGGGTGACTCGACCAGTTCTCGGTAGAGTTATCACTAAGGTGGGCCCCGCAGGGCCACCTCGGGTTCCAGGGTGGAATCCGGGGCGGGTCCTGTCAGTTGGTATCAGAGCATTAGGTTGTTAGGTTCTGTAGACTCGTTTCTATTCTGTTACCTTATATGCTTGGTGTTGCCTAGTACCTCTCGAGTGATGGCCCGACTGCAGCGGTTCCCCATCGTGTACTCTTCGGTGCTGTGGTATTCATCAAGTGTGTAAGGTACAAAGTTAGTTGGTTCTCTTCTGGTGCTATGCCTCTTGTACGCCGACCTCCTAGGGTTTTCTTTGCGTATTCGATTGGTTAATTACCTTGCGCCTATCCCCGGTGATGGTAGAGTAAAACTACTCTACAGTTTCGAGTTGTGCTACGAAATGTGATTTGAGGAAAATGTTATGGTTGTCTTTTCCTCGATGTCAACAATTTTGTTGGGGCATGGATTAGGGTGCGGAAACCAGAGTTCGAGTTTGTGTTTGAGTGTCTGTGATGAGTGACAATATTTTTGGGTTGTCTCTGCGTACTATAATTGCTTCGGAAATTGGATTGTTACGTGGCGGGACCACTTTCTGATCCGTGTGTTGTGTGGTTTGATACAAGATATTGGACGAGTGCTATTTGTTCTCCATCATGGATACCCTGGTGAATGGTGTTTTGTCGTCCTAGAAAACTGGTTGTTGTTTGAGTTTAATACGTGTAGAGGATTGCTTTGGAGGAATTGAGTAATCTTACTATTTTGGTGCCATTACTGGTGGTAATAGTTAAGTTATTGAGATATTTGTTCTGACGATGAAACGAGTTTCGAAAGATGTGTTACATGACGTGATCGGCTATGTAAGTGACATTCGGGGACGTGTATAGTTGTTACTTGTCCGTGTTAATTTCGAGGGCGAAATTTTTTTTAAGGAGGGGAGATTGTAACGTCCCGAACCTGAATTTACCGGTTTACTAGTCATTTGGACGGTAAACAGCCTTTACTTTCACTTTTACTTTCGGTTTAGTACTTTTTGTGGCCCTAAAAGTTGACCTTTTGTTCGGGTCAAAATTTGAGGAAAGGTTCTTCATGGAAGTTGTAGAGGACGTTAAACCGAGCGCGTGCATATGTGGTGCGTAAAAATCGGACTTAGTATGCGAGAGTTATGGCCAAAAATGTGAAGTTACTGTTCATGGTAATTTTTGATTAAAATAGAAAGTTACCTAGGGTAGGTTTCCATTTCCGGAAACCCACCCTTCCCCTTTCTCTCTCCTCCCCCCCGAGCTCTCTCTTCTCCGGTTCGACCCTTTCCTTCCTCCCTCCGATTTCCGGCGATTCCGGCCACCAACCGGCGTGCCACCGGTCACCAGAGGAGCGCTTCCTCCCTCCGAGCACCCCAGCAGCCTTGGTTTTCCACGATTTGGCCGGAAAACCACGGATCGAAGCCTAAACCACTCCGGCTGCAGTTTGGGACTTTTGCCGATTCCCGGCGATTCCGGCCACCTCCGGTCCCCATTTCTTCGTCGAAGGTTTGGTTTTTACCACTGATCATTTCCCCTATGGTCTTGTAACGCGATTTGAAGTGTAGAGGCCGGATCGAATTAGGGTTCTTGAAATTTTCTGGGTTTGTGTTCTTGGATTGATTTCGACTGTTTCTAGTTGTTATTTGGGAATGTTGTAGTTGAGAAGTTGAATCAGTGTGTTGAGTAGGTGCTGCTGCCAAAGTTTGGTGGCCATCGGAGCTGGTGGCGGTGGCGGCGGTGCCGCCACTGTGGGCGGCGGTAGCGGCGGCTAGGGAAGCTTTTTAATTTCATTTTCTGGCTAGTTAAATTCTATAATTATCATAGGGCATATATGTGAAGTTTGGTGAATTTTGGAGGAGTTTGGAATTGTTTGTGAATTTTCGAAGTTTGGAGTTTTGTGGTGGAATCATGGGACATCCGGCCGTCGGATTTCCCTCGTTTTCATTATTGGAATATGTAAATTGAGGAATTGGAATTGTGGAAGAGATTTGGGGTGAATTTGAGAAGTATTGGAGATAGAGATTTTCAGGTTTCGTTTAGGTTCGTAATTATTTTATCGAATTGCCGTTTACGGAAATTTAATTGTGTACAGGGCAATGTTGCGAGCTACGGCTAGATAAAGGAACTCGTTTGTGTGGTCACCCAATAGTACTGTGAGTGGACCTTTGATTTTAATTGATGCATGCAAATTAAATTCCGCATGTTTTAAGATATTGATTTATCAACTTATTTATCGAGCATTTTATTTTGTTTGGTTTATGATTGATTTATTGGTTTGAACATTTGAATTAAATTTCGTTATGCTCGATTTGAGGACTTTGACTCATGCGGATCAATTTATACTATTTATTTATTTCTACTCGACGATTTGAGATTATTAATGAGTTTCGAGGAAGTATAATTTTATACTTATTTATACCTTACTTATATTTGAACCTGAGTTGAGCTTGGCGTGCGGGGTCACGTCTTTATACATTTGGATTTTTACTTTGTGAAATAAGTGGGGAAATTATACAGTTTTGCTTGGCTTTCGACTATCTTCTTTTTCACCATACGCGGGTCATGTGTTTAGGTCTCCTCCTCACTTACTTTGTGTTTGTGGGTGGCAGTGACGTAGCTTTCTCCTCCTCACGTGGGTGGTAGTCGAGGTTATATTCTCCTCCTCGCACAATCTATGTGCGAATGGTAGTTGAGGTTATTAGTTCTCCTCCTCGCACAATCTATGTGCGAATGGCAGTCGAGGGTAGGTAGAGCCTGAGGGGCTCCATTCCCGTATGGTGAACCCATTTCCCCTATGTTCTTTGATTGTTGTTCTTAGCTAGCGGGGCTAGCTCGATTTTCATTTAACCAGCGGGGCTGGTCTTGTTTTCCTTGAGTATCGGAGTTCCAACTTTTTCTTTTAAATCATATGGGACTAGCGGGGCTAGTCGGTTTTTATGAGTGGAATTTCTCTTGTTTTGTTTTCGTTAATCATTGCATGCATCGGGAATTTCTAAAAGAAATAAATGTGGGAAAGTATAAAATCCATTTGGTTTATATTTGTTTATTTTTGTCCACTCACGCTAACGTTTTTATGTACTTTCCCCTGGGCCCTTCGTTTTCAAATGCCCAGTTTGCAGGCGTTATTAGTTGAGGTCGGGCGTACGTGGTTCGAGGCATAGTTGACGAATAGCTTCCGCACTTCTTTGTTTGGCTCTGATCTATTGTGGGTTACTGTTTTGGGTAGTCCACTTTAGGGGTGACTCGACCAGTTCTCGGTAGAGTTATCACTAAGGTGGGCCCCGCAGGGCCACCTCGGGTTCCAGGGTGGAATCCGGGGCGGGTCCTGTCAGTTGGTATCAGAGCATTAGGTTGTTAGGTTCTGTAGACTCGTTTCTATTCTGTTACCTTATATGCTTGGTGTTGCCTAGTACCTCTCGAGTGATGGCCCGACTGCAGCGGTTCCCCATCGTGTACTCTTCGGTGCTGTGGTATTCATCAAGTGTGTAAGGTACAAAGTTAGTTGGTTCTCTTCTGGTGCTATGCCTCTTGTACGCCGACCTCCTAGGGTTTTCTTTGCGTATTCGATTGGTTAATTACCTTGCGCCTATCCCCGGTGATGGTAGAGTAAAACTACTCTACAGTTTCGAGTTGTGCTACGAAATGTGATTTGAGGAAAATGTTATGGTTGTCTTTTCCTCGATGTCAACAATTTTGTTGGGGCATGGATTAGGGTGCGGAAACCAGAGTTCGAGTTTGTGTTTGAGTGTCTGTGATGAGTGACAATATTTTTGGGTTGTCTCTGCGTACTATAATTGCTTCGGAAATTGGATTGTTACGTGGCGGGACCACTTTCTGATCCGTGTGTTGTGTGGTTTGATACAAGATATTGGACGAGTGCTATTTGTTCTCCATCATGGATACCCTGGTGAATGGTGTTTTGTCGTCCTAGAAAACTGGTTGTTGTTTGAGTTTAATACGTGTAGAGGATTGCTTTGGAGGAATTGAGTAATCTTACTATTTTGGTGCCATTACTGGTGGTAATAGTTAAGTTATTGAGATATTTGTTCTGACGATGAAACGAGTTTCGAAAGATGTGTTACATGACGTGATCGGCTATGTAAGTGACATTCGGGGACGTGTATAGTTGTTACTTGTCCGTGTTAATTTCGAGGGCGAAATTTTTTTTAAGGAGGGGAGATTGTAACGTCCCGAACCTGAATTTACCGGTTTACTAGTCATTTGGACGGTAAACAGCCTTTACTTTCACTTTTACTTTCGGTTTAGTACTTTTTGTGGCCCTAAAAGTTGACCTTTTGTTCGGGTCAAAATTTGAGGAAAGGTTCTTCATGGAAGTTGTAGAGGACGTTAAACCGAGCGCGTGCATATGTGGTGCGTAAAAATCGGACTTAGTATGCGAGAGTTATGGCCAAAAATGTGAAGTTACTGTTCATGGTAATTTTTGATTAAAATAGAAAGTTACCTAGGGTAGGTTTCCATTTCCGGAAACCCACCCTTCCCCTTTCTCTCTCCTCCCCCCCCGAGCTCTCTCTTCTCCGGTTCGACCCTTTCCTTCCTCCCTCCGATTTCCGGCGATTCCGGCCACCAACCGGCGTGCCACCGGTCACCAGAGGAGCGCTTCCTCCCTCCGAGCACCCCAGCAGCCTTGGTTTTCCACGATTTGGCCGGAAAACCACGGATCGAAGCCTAAACCACTCCGGCTGCAGTTTGGGACTTTTGCCGATTCCCGGCGATTCCGGCCACCTCCGGTCCCCATTTCTTCGTCGAAGGTTTGGTTTTTACCACTGATCATTTCCCCTATGGTCTTGTAACGCGATTTGAAGTGTAGAGGCCGGATCGAATTAGGGTTCTTGAAATTTTCTGGGTTTGTGTTCTTGGATTGATTTCGACTGTTTCTAGTTGTTATTTGGGAATGTTGTAGTTGAGAAGTTGAATCAGTGTGTTGAGTAGGTGCTGCTGCCAAAGTTTGGTGGCCATCGGAGCTGGTGGCGGTGGCGGCGGTGCCGCCACTGTGGGCGGCGGTAGCGGCGGCTAGGGAAGCTTTTTAATTTCATTTTCTGGCTAGTTAAATTCTATAATTATCATAGGGCATATATGTGAAGTTTGGTGAATTTTGGAGGAGTTTGGAATTGTTTGTGAATTTTCGAAGTTTGGAGTTTTGTGGTGGAATCATGGGACATCCGGCCGTCGGATTTCCCTCGTTTTCATTATTGGAATATGTAAATTGAGGAATTGGAATTGTGGAAGAGATTTGGGGTGAATTTGAGAAGTATTGGAGATAGAGATTTTCAGGTTTCGTTTAGGTTCGTAATTATTTTATCGAATTGCCGTTTACGGAAATTTAATTGTGTACAGGGCAATGTTGCGAGCTACGGCTAGATAAAGGAACTCGTTTGTGTGGTCACCCAATAGTACTGTGAGTGGACCTTTGATTTTAATTGATGCATGCAAATTAAATTCCGCATGTTTTAAGATATTGATTTATCAACTTATTTATCGAGCATTTTATTTTGTTTGGTTTATGATTGATTTATTGGTTTGAACATTTGAATTAAATTTCGTTATGCTCGATTTGAGGACTTTGACTCATGCGGATCAATTTATACTATTTATTTATTTCTACTCGACGATTTGAGATTATTAATGAGTTTCGAGGAAGTATAATTTTATACTTATTTATACCTTACTTATATTTGAACCTGAGTTGAGCTTGGCGTGCGGGGTCACGTCTTTATACATTTGGATTTTTACTTTGTGAAATAAGTGGGGAAATTATACAGTTTTGCTTGGCTTTCGACTATCTTCTTTTTCACCATACGCGGGTCATGTGTTTAGGTCTCCTCCTCACTTACTTTGTGTTTGTGGGTGGCAGTGACGTAGCTTTCTCCTCCTCACGTGGGTGGTAGTCGAGGTTATATTCTCCTCCTCGCACAATCTATGTGCGAATGGTAGTTGAGGTTATTAGTTCTCCTCCTCGCACAATCTATGTGCGAATGGCAGTCGAGGGTAGGTAGAGCCTGAGGGGCTCCATTCCCGTATGGTGAACCCATTTCCCCTATGTTCTTTGATTGTTGTTCTTAGCTAGCGGGGCTAGCTCGATTTTCATTTAACCAGCGGGGCTGGTCTTGTTTTCCTTGAGTATCGGAGTTCCAACTTTTTCTTTTAAATCATATGGGACTAGCGGGGCTAGTCGGTTTTTATGAGTGGAATTTCTCTTGTTTTGTTTTCGTTAATCATTGCATGCATCGGGAATTTCTAAAAGAAATAAATGTGGGAAAGTATAAAATCCATTTGGTTTATATTTGTTTATTTTTGTCCACTCACGCTAACGTTTTTATGTACTTTCCCCTGGGCCCTTCGTTTTCAAATGCCCAGTTTGCAGGCGTTATTAGTTGAGGTCGGGCGTACGTGGTTCGAGGCATAGTTGACGAATAGCTTCCGCACTTCTTTGTTTGGCTCTGATCTATTGTGGGTTACTGTTTTGGGTAGTCCACTTTAGGGGTGACTCGACCAGTTCTCGGTAGAGTTATCACTAAGGTGGGCCCCGCAGGGCCACCTCGGGTTCCAGGGTGGAATCCGGGGCGGGTCCTGTCAGCATATGAACAGACAGACAGTCTATCTTTTATGAATTCCAGAGCATTTTTTGCAAATATTAACATTAGTATTTGATTGTTACCTGAATTAGATGTGAATGTTCCAGCGCATCCATAATTAGTCCACCAGTAGTTTGTTGAAGAGAGACCAAACTTTCCACTCAGGAAACAAAAAGCAGTTCATTTTCACGGTATGTGATCAAACCATAATTCTCCATGGCCCCACCAGAAAATTCAGGAACCGCAACCATATCAAGTTTGGGGAGTGAGTAAGGCATTGAGAAGTATCTAGATGACAAAACAAGGTTAGAAAGAGTTTAACACCGCAATGAACAGTGAAAGAAATCTTATCAGTCTGTATGACTACTGAATTGAACACCAACATTTGAGAGTGAAGGAAATTACTTGGAGAAAAGATCGAGGGTCTTAAGAGCAACATTTAAATCAAATTCCCCTTTTATTACTCTTCCCAACAGGGCAATATACAAAAATAGTAGGCACTCTGTTGCATAAAAAGTAAAACCTCAGTATAAAAGCCACAGACATGAATAACTAACCTTTAGAAAGTTAGCATCTATGTTGCTTGCAATTGCTCTGGCTAGCAATGTCTTCCCTGTTCCTGGGGGTCTATAGAGAAGAACACCCTGGAACAATTCAATAAAATAAGAAAGAAAACTTCTTAGCATGATAACATTACTAGGGAAAGCATGATAAAATTATTGAACATGTCACTAATAGTATGAAGTCAGCAAACTGTAAGGAATATAGAACATGCCTGGGGTGGATTGATGCCCACTGTAAGGAAGAGCTTAGGGTTCATTAGAGGCAGCTCCAGCCTTGAAAATGAAAGTTTCGAGTTAAAGTTCACTGTATTTCAAATAGTGTAACATTTTAAACTAGTTGTCATTGGGTAGTGATGTATTCAAAGTTCTCTTGTTTTCCATGAGCAGAAGTATAAAAAGAAAAAAATAACTAAAGGGGAGGGAGGGGGGAGAGGAAATACCTTGTTGGTACAATTATGCGCAGACAAATCAATTGTACTATTGTTGTCTTGACACTAGTCAATCCTGACCTTAAATCCAGCGTCTCCCCAGTAAAGGGCTGATCAAAGTCATGGAGCAACCTTATGTTTTGCCTTTCTTTCCAAAGCTTGCAACAGCAAGGTTGCCAGTATTTTCTAGTTGTGACATTGCACGACACACTATCACCAGAGCTTCAATGGCAACATCCCCACAGCAACTCTCAGACATACTGTGGGAATCATCAACAACAATAACAACTTGACAATCACGTTTGTTAGGCCGGGTCCGTCTTGGCCATATTTTATCTTTCTGGTACTCACTTGCTATGTAGGGTATCACCTAATAAATAAATATAACAGTGCAAGAAAAATCAACAAACACTAAACATTAGACTAAACACTAAACATAAATATAACTATCCTCTCCCCTGTGAAAAAATATAACAGCACAAGAAAAATAAATATAACTGTCCTCTCCCCTGTGAAAAAATAACATTAGACTAAACACTAAACATCTAGAACCATGTTCTCATGCAACATACGGGTTTATATCAGCTACAAGATTCACATTTCAGTAGATTGACTTGATATTACTTTGATTTTAGAAGCACCAGATGAATCTTTTTTGGGAAGCAACAGATAAGAAAATTGGATGTGAATTTTTAGATGCACCTGTTGGATCCACTTCACGAGAGATTTTAATTGCATCAGATGTAACAAGATCTTGATTAGCAGGTGAAATTGCTAAAATTATACTGTTGGGCTGCATAAAATGTTGAACAGATAAGATGATTAAACATAGAAACAACTTCAGGGGAAAAAAGAGAATTATAAAAAATAATAAATAAAAACAAAGAAGAAGAAGAAGAAAGCAGATCAAAATTTCAATGGACTTTACCTTCTCAATGTAGGAGCGAACCATATTTCAAATGTCCTGCACAATACTATCTGGCTGACCTCTACATTTACCAAGGCAGATTGTTAAGAGTCATATTACATATACCATTAATAGAATTCAATAAAAATTAATATGTACAAGGATCCCTAGGAATGTGTTAATACTAGCTATGCATTTATGTTCTACCATTCCTTTTTCTATCCATAGCCCTTCGGCTTCTTTACACTTTTCCACAGGTAGATACAACGACAAAGAAATACATGTAAAAACATGAGAGCCTTGATACTTACATTTGTTCTCAAATCTTTGAAAATTGAAGTAAATCACTAAGACATTCTCCATCTTAAAGCCTGAACCTGGAATTTCTCCCCCTATTGGAACCCATATTAATAAACATCTTCTTCACCTCCTTACAACACAGTTTATTATTAATATATTTCTACTGCATAGAAGAAATCAGATAAAAAGACTTAGAAACAAATTCTGTTAAGAGGAAAGAGACAAATGTTCAATAGAGATGGCAAGGAGTCTTAACAACCTTCTTAATCTTCATCATCATTATAAAGTGATTAAATATAACAGGATTCTAAGGACAATAGCAACAGAAAATACAAACTAGAAAAAAGGAAGGCAGTTCAAACAAATAATAAACAAAGAAGGAGGGTGCACAACTACAATACCTAGGTTCCCAACCCAGTACTTCTGCCATTCCAACAAATGATAAAAACAAATAGAGGTCCGACGTTTGAGGCTCAACTAGCAAGCTCTCGATGACCAATATGAAGGGCATCAAATTTTCCCAGTGCAACTATTCCTCCTAGGTACAATACCAAAATAAAAGAAATAATAAGTGCATGGCTTAAGATAAATATGCTTAACTAAGCAGATGGTTATACCAATTATAAATTTTCAGTACAGAAAGCACATATGCAAAGCCTATACATCTATAAAGAAAACTTAGTGAAAGAATGTTAGGAGTGCAGTGATACAACTTGCTAAGTGACCGAAAAAACTTGGCAATATCAGAATGTTGCAAATGAATCGAAAGGAGAAATTTAGAAGTTCTCTCAATTTCACAATACTCGAGAGTGTTCTATGTCAATAAAAAGGATTTGCATTGCAATTACTTGGGTATGAGAAAGCTTGTCGTATTACACTGATTTTGTATTAGTTTCTACTGCTCAGCAGTTGGTTAATTGATTTTAAATTTGAGCTTAGTAGGGTACTTTGAAAGTGGTGTCTCTAAGTTATCTAGTCATGAAGCTACTAAAAGAAGTGTGATAGAGTACTTGATGAATCAGCTAGGAGTAATTTCACCGGCTACAACACACAAAAGGGTTCTTACAGATAGACTAGTCCTGTACTTGCACGACTTAGCAACAAGTTTCTTTATATAATGTGACGAACATGTTGGTGAACAAATGAAACAGGGAAACAGGTGGAAAGAAAGAAACCTGCCACTGAGGACAACACGTCAGAGGGAAGCTCGCATTCGTCTTCTCGTTGGCTTTGCAAAAGAAAAGGAATCAGAGGTTTGACCACATACAAAATATTTACATACATTGCATGTGTGTGTATCTGAAGGATTAAAAATCAAAACCAAACCATGATAAGCACAACTGAATCAATTGATTAACACTGATCCCTACATTGTATCTCTCCATTGAATCAATAAGACTAGAAAGATGATAATCCATTCTGGGTTACTTGCTGCCCCACAAGTCTTAACAAATACTAGTCTTACATCTAAACAAGTTGTCAATTTCATTATTTGATAGACTATATATATCGAAGAAAGATCAGAATAAATAATAGCAAAGGTTGAATGGGAACAGAAATAGTGGAAAGGGATGGAGGAGTAATTAAGTAGTTGAAACAGTGGGAGAGTGTAGGAATGTCGGGAGGAGACTTGGAATGAATGATAGAGCGAAAGGACGAGATTCTATGAGCAGACAAGGATTTGAGAGAGCGTCATACTCGTAGCCCAGCGATTCGAGTACCCAATCCAAAGCCAAAGACGAACCCAAAACCAAGTTGGGGTTGGTGGCGGCGGCGGAGGTCGCGGTCTCGCAGCTGTAGGTGATTCGAGACATAAGAGCCACCACCACTAAACATTATTTGCAATTCGCTCACTCCCTCAAAACTCAATCCACTCACTCCTAAGTCACAACTCACAACAAAACCTTTTCAACATTCGTCCCCCTCAAATTAGACAGTGGGGAGGGCGTGAGGGTGGCGGAATTGGACAGCGGAGATGATGGGTGGGGAGAATCGGTGGTGGGGAGTGGGGGAGAAGTGAGGGAGCGGAAGAGAGAGGGGAGATGAGAGAAGAAAAGATTGGCTTCTAAGAGATAGACACGAATACAGAGGACTGATTTCACAGGCCAATCTCACGCTCCTTTTCAGTCCTCTGATTTCACTAATGGTGTTATTCCAACTGATTTCACAGTTTCGGGGACTGGATCTGAACAAAATTTCTGAATTGAGATATTCTAGGGATTTTGGGTTTCGGGGAAGCAAACGAGAGGTGGAGAGAGAAAATGGGGATTTTATGTGGCTGAAAGAGTGAACCGAGATGGGAAGGAGTAAATGTGTACAAATGCCAAAAATGACTTGGAAAAAAAAAAAGTGAAACTCACTTCTTCACACAACACAATTGTGTTGTCTGAGTATCACCCCTATTGACTAGTCAGCTAGGGTCTCGGCATTTTGAGAGGGAAAGGACTAGAATTTTTTGGAGGGAATTCTAAATATTCTCTCAGGGTTAGATTTGAAATATCCCCATATTTTACAACAACATATAAGTGTTGTCTGTATCTAACCATATTTTCAAAATGAAACGATCTTTGAGATAGGAAATCATCATCTTTTACAACTACACAAATGTGTCGTTTGAATGCTCACCATTTTTTCAAATTAAACGAGTATGGCTTTAGTCTATATTCAGACAACACAAAAAAAAATTATGTCGTCTGAAAAACTCAGACAACATAAAACAAAACTTATGTCGTCTGAAGCACATTTTGGCATAGTGCGTAGTCAAGAAATGTCAAGGTCGAAAATTTAAGAATTCGACCAATCAAGTTACTGTTCACTGACACTGGACATGGGTTTCCACCCGTTTTTTTTCTTGACCGGTCAAGACTGTTCAGCAGTTGTTTTTTTGTTTAATTTTCACTGTTCTTTTTTTATTTATTTTACTATTCATTGAATTTATATATATATATATATATATATATATTTGATGATAATAATGGAGATTTATGGATAATTATGCAATTTACTTTTTTGAAAAATATTTTCGGTGGACAAATTATGAGCCACCGACAATTTATCTTGAAATGAGTGAAGGCACAACCGACAATTTTCCTTGAAATGAGTGAAGGCACCACCGACAATTTTTTTGAAATGCTTGAAATAACCACCAACATCTTTGAACAGACCAGATCATTTGCATACTATTCAATCTAACAGTTATTGTTGATGTAATCTTATCTAAGATTTTGGATTAGATTACGGATTAGATTACGTCGAACCAGGAGTGGACACGTGTCCTCGAAGTATGATCACTTTTTATGGGAAAATTGTAAATAAATAGAGCAAGAGGCAGCACACCATTCCTCACAAGCTGATATTCACAAATCTCCTTCTTTTTCATATCTCCAGATCCAATACATTTCCTCTCCTTCCCTCATTTCAATGAAGAGATTATGGGCTAAGTATCGAAAATCTCGAGATGAAGATCATGAAGAGCTGTGTACGACTAATGCTCTTGTGGTAGCAGCAGTCGCTGAAGCTGAAGCTTCCTCCAGATCACGACGACGAGGTTCTCAACTATGGCTTGCACCGAATGAGGAGCGATTTAGGGAATCAAGAGGGAAAAACATGATGGAAAATTACTTTGTGGAGCGTCCAGTTTTCAGTGAAGATGTATTCTAGACACGGTACAGGATGAGTCACAATGTGTTCAACCGCATCTCTAGTGACCTTTGTCGCTATGACCAGTACTTTGTCCAGAAATCAGATGCTGCTAAGAAAGTCGAACTACTCCCCCAGCAGAAGCTGACATGTTCCTTAAGAATGCTTGCTTATGGTGCCAGGGCAAATCAATGCGCTGAGTATTGTCGGATGGCGAAATCTACCTCCATTGAGGCTCTGAAACGATTTACAAGAGGAATCATTAATCTGTACTCGGCAGAATACCTCCGGACTCCTACTCCGGCCGACCTCAAAAGACTTCTCACCAAAGCTGAGAGAAAAGGCTTTCCTGGGATGATTTGAAGCATAGACTGTATGCACTGGCAATGGAAGAATTGCCCAACAAGTTGGGCTGGAGAATACTGCGATCAAAAACGTGTGCCCACTATCATCCTCAAAGCAGTCGCTTCTTATGACACATGGATATGGCATGCCTTCTTTGGAATGCCTGGATCATGCAACAATCTCAACGTGCTTGCTAAGTCCCCGTTGTTTGACGAGCTCACTGCTGGTCGAGCCCCTCAGATCTAATTTCAAGTGAATAACAAGATTCACAATTTAGGGTACTATCTCGCTGATGGTATCTATCCACAATGGGTGACTTTCCTGAAATCAATTCCAAGGCCTACACGACCCAAGGATCTAAAGTTTTCCCAGGCTCAGGAGGGGTACAGGAAGGATGTGGAAAGATGTTTCAGCATTTTACAGACGCGCTTTAGTATTGTTCGAGGAGCGGCTCATGGCTGGGATAGAGAAAAGCTTCGATACATCATGTTGACGTGTATTATATTACACAACATGATAATCGAGGATGAAAGACCAGATGACAACGATGAGGATTTGGAGTCCGATGAAGAAGAGGATAACAATATGAGGCCCAGGTTGGCCCGGGTTTGGGAAGGACCGACCGGTGATGACTTCGATCCCGTTGGTAGAGATGGTTATTACTTCAACGGATTCATGGATCGATATGATGCCATTAGAAGTGCAAACAGTCACTCAAACCTTCAAGAAGATCTGATAGAGTATTTTTGGAACGTTCAAGGCAACATGGAGATCTAGATCATAATATAGGTTTTTTGGAATAATTGGCTAATATCTATGTTTTGTTATGTTTGTGTGCTTTGACCAGTACTTGTATTATGTTTTGGGAAGTTGGTGTGCTTTTAATTTGGCTAATATCTATGTTTTTTATGTCAGTGTGATTTTAATTTGGTTTGTATTATGTTTATTATGTGCTATGATTTTGAATATAAGGTGTGTGCTTTAATAAGAGGAATTTTCAAATACAACTTTTATTTCATTAAATTGTCGCTTACATAAATGATAAATGAAAAACTAGGAATAAGTACAATACAATTACACAACATGCATAATCACCTAATTATTCAAATCATGACCTTCATCCTCTCTAGGAATCCAATTTGTGTTTGAAGGTTCATCATTAGGGTTAGGGTTAGGGTTGGTGGAATCACCCGTAGAGAAAGGTGAAAATTGTGGTTGTGTAGGATATCCCCCGGGGTAAGGTGGTTGCGGATAGTATCCACCGAGGTAAGGGGGTTGTGGGAATCCACCGGTGAATGGAGGAGGTGGGAATCCACCAGTGAAGGGAGGTTGTGGGAATCCATCGGGGCAAGGTGGTTGTGGGTATGCACCGAGGTAAGGTGGTTGTGGGTATGCACCGGGGGTAAGGAGGTTGTGGGTATGTACCACCAAAATTTGGTTGTGGGAATGCACCACCAAAATTGGGTTGCGGATAGTATCCACCCATAGAATGTGGCGTCTGCTCGCCAAGTTCTTCTTTCTCCACTATCTTCTTTTACTTTCTTGACCAATAACGCTTTTTATTTGGCGTCATTTGACTTGTATCAATCTCCATAATATGCTATTCCCTCTCTTTATTTCGCTTTTCCCTCTCTTGTAATAGGAGTTGCTCTTTTTGCATTTCGATTTGCAAGAGGATACATGCTCGTTGATTTTCCTCTTGGAGACTTCGAGCGAATTCCTCATCGAGTTTTTTCTTGCCCGCAGTTGCCTCTAGTTGGTTGTTCGCTATACTCTCGAGTGTGCTTGACAAAGGACTTTAATCTTTCGCTGCCTTCTTTCCTTTCCGTATTGCTTCTTTTGCAGTCTTCCTTCCTTGAGGCCTCACATTAGGATATGCAGTTTCACCTGCAATTACCTCATCTACATCCATGTCTAAGTAGATGGGAGAACTTCCAAGAATTGGTTGTGTGCGCATATGTTGATTTCCTTCATTTGACATTCCTCCGGATGTATAGCTAGGGATGTCATTAAATTGTGCAAAGCCCTTCACAACAGCGTAACTATAAAAACTCTGAAAATTGTGTCTTTTGGACTTCCCACTTTTTCTCTTCATCCCGGCATGCCACAATTTATGTGCTTCATCTTGCTACACAATTAAAACAAAACAATCAAAAATGCAATTAATACAAATATAAACGCTATTATGAAATATCATCTATTATAAAGGTCATAATTTTAATAAGAAAGTATCTCACCGTTTTACAATAAAAATCAATAAGTACAAATATAAACATCGTTGTAATTACATCATTATTTATCAACTAATTATTTTAATTATAACGAAAAACAATTATTACAATTAAACGATATTATAATTACTACATTATTTATCAAGACATATTTTACTATAATGTATAACAAATTAAATGATTTATCAAAAAATATAAAGGTCATAATTTTAATAAGAATGTATCTCACCGTTTTACAATAAAAATCAATAAGTACAAATATAAACATCGTTATAATTACATCATTATTTATCAACTAATTATCTTAATTGTAACGAA
Organism: Rosa chinensis; assembly: GCF_002994745.2. Classification (NCBI taxonomy): domain Eukaryota; kingdom Viridiplantae; phylum Streptophyta; class Magnoliopsida; order Rosales; family Rosaceae; genus Rosa; species Rosa chinensis. The sequence continues at coordinate 40,815,185 of NC_037088.1, forward strand.
AAGCAATTACTACAATTAAAACGATATTATAATTACTACATTATTTATCATGTAATATTTTACTATAATGTATCAACAAATTAAATGATTTATCAACAAATACATACCTCATCAACCACATTCGAACCGCTCTTGTACAAATTTTTCGCTTGCCTTAATGCACAATGCCACTCAAAGTGTTCAACCTTCAAAATTTTCCACCTTCCCTGCAAAGATTGGCTTGATCGGCTCTTTGGCCAATTTGCGTCAAAGTGTCGCTTCACGCGCAACCATAAGTCGTTTTTTTTCTTATTTGTGCCCACAGCCGGACATTGGCTTACAACTTTCCAAGACTTGCACAATTGAACATCTTCCTCATCCATCCAACTCCTTTTCTCTTCAGTATTTTCATCTTCACTTTGATCTCCCACGTGTCTGGCCACTGGACATGTGTTTCCCCTTTATTCGGCTATATTGGATAATGAAAATTTTGGATGATGAGCTATATGAAGAGGAGGAAGGTGTAACTATGAAATCTAATTTTTTGGGTGTGAGATGTTAGCAAAAATTGTAGGTATTTATAGAGAAATTTTTACAATTTTTTACAATTTTTTTGTTACCATTTCTAACCGTTAAAACCAAATAAATATAAATTTGGTGGCAACCGTCGGATCCTCCAATTGGTTTGAAACCAACGGCCCAGATTAAAGGACCGTTGGATTCAAAAAACTGAATCACCAACGGCTATCCCGCACGTGTCTCCACCTTAAGCAGATTTGATGTCGCTACGCGACAAAAACGTGTCCTTCACGTGCTTCTTTCCTTTCTGCTTGGTCCGTGTCTTTCACTCTCTCTTCCGTCGCGTGCAACAGTGGGCGTAAGTTGATGACGTCACCCATGTGTGGAGGTCGGGCCGAGCTAGCAGTGGAAATGACTGGGTCATGGAAAATGTCATGGGCTTGCCCGATTTTTTGCCTCTAGTCATGCAAAGCCAAGATTTGGCTGGTCATGCATGGGCCGGTGGAAACAAAAAATTCAATTACCCGGTCAACACATCAGCAAATCCCTGCATTTGCCCTGTCAAAGAGCAACCGCTGCACTTGCTCTTAGTAACGTGTGATGGAATGACCATTTCAAAAGAAGATTAGAAGAAAGTTTCACATTATAGCCTATCTGCAGCTTACGACGTACATAACTAACAAAATGGATCATTAATAATTCATGCTAGTAGACTTGTTAAAAACTTCAAATTAGTTTAAAATGGTGGTGCAGGAATTTTTCCAATCATGCATATTTTGTACTTGGATCAAGAAAAAACCAATGAAAGACAGAAGCGTTCAAACTTAATCTATTGAGTCCTACGAAACTCGAATAAGCATTGACCATGCAACTAGCTAGGTATTCATAATTTCATATCCTATTATCCATTAATGTGTGCCGATCAAGACAATGGCAAATTAATTCCATTGTTTTTTGCTTCAAAATTCTGTCATTTGGAAAGAGCAAATTCGTAGTGATTAAACTAATGCACGCCTTAACAACTCCACCGGTTTCTTAGAGTTACATAGTCAACAATCATTTTCTTAATATAACTAATACGTTTCATTCTATATTTGAAAGTGAGAAAATGATACTAGGGTATGGGAGGCTATATAGGGATGTACCTAACCTCTGCATAATGATGTCCCTTATCTTTTGGTAGGTGGAATTGATAAAGAAAGGATAAAAGTATATGGTGATATCATCTAATGACATATTGAAGTTTAGAGCTCCCTTTAGCTTCTATGTATTCCATTGGGTTGGGTTGGGACTTGGCCAGCTTAATTAGCTGTATTTATGTGTAAAGTTTTCAATCATAAAGTTAGTAATGTTGGCTTAGCTGCTAAAATAAACGTTATTGGAATGAAATGGTGTCCATATAAGATTGAAACAGAGGGTGAAATAAAAACTGAAAAAGAATAAGATTGGTATTGTTCATCACGATTGGGCTGGGTGGATCCACACAGTGCGTAAGGCTGAGGGTCAATTGATTCCACCAAGCCATGCTCTTTCTATTAAATTTTGGTTATTGTCCCTTAGCTGTATGGATGGAGCCAAAGAAATGTCCAATAAACTCTCTTAATCATGGGAGAGAAGTTCTCAATTAGGCCCCATATATAAGACCAATTTCCAGTTGGATCCATTGACCTCATTTTAAGCGCTTATTAAAGGGGGAAGGAAGTTTGTTTGAGGTGAGCGAGTGTTTGGAGATTAAGTCTTCATTATTATAACCTTGATGAATTTTATATATGTAGTTACACTTTTTCTAATATTAAAAAGATATATTTCACGTTTCACATTTCCTATATTCTGAGCAACATGATCCGAATGTATTTAGGTTTAAATAATTTATTGGGTTCGTTATGATGTGCAGTTGGGTAGAGAGATCGAGTCTTTTCCAAACATGTATCATAATTCTTACTAATTAACTGCATAGGGAGCTATGTAGTGTAACTTAAATTCTTGATAATAGTCATGATTTAAGTTTATGAATTGTGTTAGGATTTTTGTTGTTTGAGGATGTGTTAACTTGCGTAAGAATTGAGCATCTAATACTTCAAAAAGAAAAAATTGCAAATTTGCATCCTTCTAAAACCACATTAAATTCCTTCTAATTCACTGAGATTTTTTTTTTTTTAATTAAGAGAATCAAAGAATTTTACTAATTGACTCAAGCCTATAACCTTGATCTTAGGTAGTGGGTGCTCTAACCACTTACCATAAATTCACTTAGATTAATTGGTTGCGACTCCTTCAAATTCTATAATTACAGATTTTGGTGATTTGTTGTTTAATTACAGAAAATTAAAACTACAACGACATGGCTGAGCCATCAACAAACTGAAGCCAGACCCATTTTGCTAAATATGCCACAGCCAATTAGCTTCGAGCCAGAGAGGAAGAGCTAGAAAGAAAAGTCAGAGAATGCCTCGTATTTTGTTCCAAGTCTGAACGTGCTTTTATGCAGTAGGTAGAAAGAGCTGGCCAAAAATACAAAAAATGGGGTGTGGGGGAAGAGTTCTATCTAGACAGATAACTAGGGAAGGAAAACCACTAAGTCCACACCAACTAATACTACTCTGTATATAAATTCTTTTCGTTTCAGAAAAATTGTATACTATGCACCTTAACCAATTAAAGATGTTATGGTAGGTGCATGACTTTTCCACTTCATATTATATAATTGTTCTTGGCCTATATATCTTTGTGCTTATAGACACTTATCCCACCTCTCTCCCTCTTTTTCTCTGATCTCTGCAACATTCTCAGAGATAGAAATGGCCCTGGCAATAGCGTTCCTTATACTCATGGTGGCAGCTCCGGCTGCAGTTTATGGAGCTGAGCACACTGTTGGTGATACCCAGGGATGGAACCAAGGTGTAAATTATGACACTTGGGCTTCCGGCAAAACCTTCACCGTCGGTGACACTCTTGGTAAATATCTTTAATCTCTTTAACTGGTCTTATATTTTACGATCACTCCGATATCAAACTTTCATCCACTTCTGCTCATCAGGTTCACATACTAACGCTAGAAATGTTACTTTTGAATTTGCCAGTGTTCAACTATGACAGTAGCCACAAAGTTGATGAGGTAAACCTAGCAGACTACAACGGTTGCAGTTCAAGTAATTCCATTAAAACCTATGAGGATAGTCCCACAAAAATCACCCTCTCCAAAGCTGGTCCAAGCTACTACATATGCCCTATCCCAGGTCACTGTGCTAATGGCATGAAGCTTTTGGTCAATGTTGTGGCGGCTGGCACCCCAAGTGGCACCCCGCCTACTACTACCCCCGCCACGCCAGCTCCACCCACCACCACAACTCCTGCCAATAATGACTCGCCACCTCCGCCACCGCCACCGCCTAAGATATCACCAGCGAGTAGTCTTCACATGAATTTGGTTGGGGTTCCACTTGTGTTGGCAACCTTGATGGCAGTTATGGGCTAGGGAGGAGGCAGTGCTATTCATTATGTTTTTGCTGTTGGATTCTTAATAATTTGACCATGTGCTTTGTGTATTTTGTTGACTTTGTGTGATCATAGATGAAGGAGGTAGAGTTTACGTTTATATAATGGTTATTGTTAATGAGAAGTTCCAATTTTATTAAATTTTTTAATCTCATTTCTATATCAAAAACTGAGTTGGCCTCCATCATCACGTTCTTTGATCCAAGCGGCCTCAATTCCCTAGAGAAGAAGAATCCCAAAAGTTCTCAATATTTGGTCATCAAATGCTAGGATGGGTAGAGTGAAAGATCCTTTTTTTTTTTTTTTTTTTGATCGGGTTAGTTGTTAGTAACTCACACACCCATGCAGTGGTATCCCAGCGTCAGGACACCTGCACCGACACTGCGAGTGAAAGATCTTAGACATTAGAAATTATGTATGTTTTATTTTTGAGGGGGGAATGCAAATATTTTATTGATAATATTAGATCAAGCAACTAGCGTAATCAGATTGCCAAAACAGTTTCATTATAGTGTCGAAGCCGGCCAGACCAGTAACCACATTAACAACTGGTACTTAATATATACATGCAAATTGAAAATGTGCACTTGTTTAAAAGCTTAGCTAACCAAAAAGAAATACTAACAAAAAAAAAAAAGTTAAAAAGCACAAATAAAACCCAACCAAAACAAGACTCATCCTCCTAAATACTAAATGCAGTCGCCTCACAATTATGTTGTACGTTAGCATAATGCAACAGGGAAGGCCACCACAAGCCTAGTTAAAGTCAGAAAGTGCCATTCCCCTAAATGACCTAATCCAGCCTAGCTTAAATGAATGAGAGAGAGAGAGAGAGAGATGGGCTAGCCCTAAAGCCCAGCCCACCAGGCTATATGGTTGCAGCCCAAAGGCTCAATACCCAAGCCCTCCATCTCTGCCACCTAAGTTCGGTTAGAGCTTATCCTCCAAATAAGCAGACTGCCCATCACTGCTTCGGCGACCACCATTGACTCTTAACCATCAAAACAACTAGAATGCACCACATTTGGCCCAACCTGGCCACCAACACAACCGGAAGATTGCTACACAACCCCACTGCCTTGAGAGAACCGGATTCCAAGCAGCCTCCATTAAGATAGATCGCACCGATGAGCTCTACACCACTTCCACAAGAAGACCAAAACCTGATACTACCTTACACCAGCAAACGTTGACTACGACCAACACCCAAGAAAAGGATCTGAACTCGGTACAAGAATCTGAGCTCCACACCGGCCAAAATATCGCCACTACGCACGCCGCTGTTGCCTGAAGGACCGACGGCGAAACGTTCTAATCCCAGACTTCGCAGTCGGAGGATCCGCGAAGCAGTTGCAACACTCCTCCACAAAACTTAAGATTTTGGTATTAGAAATTATGTATGTTAGAAGCCCTCTAAAATATTGATTTAATTTAATGTCAAAATTCATATGATCAATTATCCAAAGTTTTTCTTCAATGATTACACATGCAAAAAAAAAAAAAAAAGTAGTGATATATATATTTTTAAGAATATCATGTCGATATATTAATATTTCTCAGGCCAGAAAGGACCATTACATATCCTCCCTCTACCATCTCTGAGTAGAAAAAGAGTTTGTGGTAAAAACCACAGCGATACATAGATTAAGTCTGATCATTTAACGGTACCCATGCTCACTTATTTAAAGAAAGCTTAGAAACTATGTTACAATGTCAAGTAAATAGGCTTAGTTCAAAAGAAAAAAAAACTAAATTTTCTCCTTGCCCTTAACACTAGGGCTAGGAGGTTTTCTAGAGCAAAGCATGCTAAGCACCTCTTCAATTGCAATCTTCTTACTCTGAGAGTTCTTGTTTTTCGAGCCCAGAGGCCAGCCACTTTTCTTCTTTAGTTCCACTTTGACTAGTTGCATAGATTCCTTCGGGAGTGATCCTTCCTTAGGAACTAAGACACCTCCCGGAGCTTCAATGAGACCCAGTGATTTAGTTGAGAATTTGGTGTGGAACTCTGAAACTTTTAGCTTCTTAGGCATCATAGTTGAGCTAGCAGCAGTCTCACCATCATTAAACAGAAATTTCAGTTTCTTTGGGGACGTATACGGTGATGCAGGCCTATTTCTTTTCACAGTTGATGACTCCACGTCCACAAGAACTAAGGCTAGGGCATTGCCTTCATCAGCAAGCCTTTGGTTTTCACTACGTACAACAATAGGCTTGCGGTGCTTGTTCATAGCAAAAGTGCCAAATAGGTTCCGCATTACTAGAGGCAGTAGCGGTGTTTGCAGGCCCTGAAATTGGAATGCTCCATTCTAGAAACGAAGATCAGACAAACCCGAAAAATGGGATGTGAGCGACTTCCCTGATGTCTCCGATCGTGTAGCTGTGTCATGCACAACCTGTGCATCAACAATAGGGCAAACGTCCTGTTCATGAAACAGAAGATGGCAATCCTTGCATTTTCCATGCAAATTTTCATAGAAAAAAGTAATCTCTTTCACCACTCCAGGAATGATCTTGAGAATTCGTTTAAAGAAGAATGGATGGGAAATAGCATGAGCTACATGGACCCTAATTTGACCCTTATTGTCATACAGTCTTTGATCAAAGTCCAGGTACTTACCCGCAACAGAAGCAACATTCATGATAATCTTTCTCTCTTCTAGGGCTGGAGGGATACCTGTGATTTTGACCCAAAAAAAGAGCAGATTCATGGGGATGACGAGAGGATCTTCTAGGCCATCATATTGCTGTAGCAGAACCGGAGCTTTGTTAAAATACCACGACCCTCCCCTAAAAACCTTATTTCGATCTCGTTTCAGATCAAAGGAAAAAACAAAGCGCCCTTGGGTATTATCTTGAACCTTGAAGGCTCCATCAATGACCCAGATGCGCCGGAAATGGCGTTGCAGATCCTGAGTGCCAAATTGTTTCTTTGTCAATGGTTTGGGCAAAAGAAAAGCCTCAGAGTTTGAACGCCTGTCGGAGTTGTTCAAGTGCGAGATGTCAACAACATCAGAGCCTGCTAGGGCGAGAGATGTCGCGAAGCTAGCGTTAACGTCGTCAATGGACGTCATTGAGCAGTAAACAGGGGCCGTAGGGTGTACCGCCTTAAGGAGGAAGAATAGGGTTTTAGTGATATTGAAAACCGTTTAGTCTCTATAATTAAATAGATACAATCCGTAAAATGGAATTTGAGTAATAATGCTTGTGATTACATAAGGAAAGAGTGTTATTTTTTGTAGTTTTTGTATAATTGAACATGAATTTCAGAGGTTAGGCATTTTAGTTTTTGGATTAATTTCAGTTTACCCCCCTGAGGTTTGGGGGTGTTATCATTTCACCCCCTCTACTTTCAATTTTGAATTTTTACCTCCTAAACTTTTCAATTTCAATCAGTCGTGTCCAATTTTTACTGTTCCGTCCAAATTGGACGTTAAGTTTGACTTTTGAGGGCTAAAATGGTCATTTCAACATAAACATTTTAAAAAAATAATTTTTTTTTTTAGTTTTTTTTTTCTGTTTTTTCTTTTTTTATTATCATTTTTTTATTTTGTCTTCAACCTATACACCACAAATTATAATAGGTTTATAAAAACAAAAAAATACTCTAGGTGGTTGAAAGCCGCTAACTGGTCTACGATATTTGTAATATATTTCCGATAAAGTTAAGAATTTTAGAATATATCCCCAATAAAGTGAAGAAATATTTGTAAAAAATAATTTTACACTTTATCTGTAAATAAATATCTGTATATCCCCAATAAAGTGAAGAAATATCTGTGTAAAATCATTTTTGGTCTACGATATTTGTGATATATATCCAATAAATTGAAGAATTTTAGGATATATCCCCAATAAAGTGAAAAAATATCTGTAAAAAATGATTTTACACTTTATCTGTATATCCCTAATAAAGTGAAGAAATATCTGTGTAAAATCATTTTTTACAGATATTTATTTACAGATAAAGTGTAAAATTATTTTTTACAGATATTTCTTCACTTTATTTGGGATATATCCTAAATTCTTCACTTTATCAGAGATATGTCACAAATATCGTAGACCAGCAAGCGACTTTCAACTACCTAGAGTATTTTTTTGTTTTTATAAACCTATTATAACTTGTGGTGTATAGGTTGGAGACAAAATTAAAAAAAAAATGAAGAAACAGAAAAAAATAAAAAATAAAAAAAAATTATAAAAAAAAAAAACTAACAAACAGAAAAAAAAAAAAAATTATTTTATTTTTTATGTTGAAATGACCATTTTAACCCTCAAAAGTCAAACTTAATGTCCAATTTTGATTGAACAGTAAAAATTGGACACGGCTTATTGAAATTGAAAAGTTTAGGGGGTAAAAATTCAAAATTGAAAGTAGAGGGGGTGAAATGATTTTACCCCCAAACCTCAGGGGGGTAAACTGAAATTAATTTTTAGTTTTTCTTTTTAATAAATTCAATGAACCTCATTACCTTACCAGTCACAAAATTGTTCTCCTTTTATAGAGAAGAGAGCTTTTGGTCAACTTGAAGAATGCCTAAAATGCTTTATTAGTGAAACGAGAAAACCACTTAGATAATTGATTAGTAATGTACTTGTGTATCGATTCTAGTATAATTGGAAGAACATGTGATTATTAGTACTATTCTCACCTGTAAAATACAGCTATGTTGTTGTTGTTGTTTTTTTCCCCTTGAAATGGGCTTGGTGCAGCTACACTAGAGTCTTTATTAATGAAACTGCATAATACAAAGGGGGAATGTGAAGCCTGAACCCCAAATTATAGTAAGCATCGAGAGAACATTCTGAAATAGTATCAAGAGTCTCCACAAAATCTATATATTCTAACAAACACAGATTAGCAAAGAGTAGTCGAATGACTACTCCATTTGCTTTGATATATCTATGTATCATAAGTGAGATCATATATAAAAACACACTTGATGAAAATACCTAGCAAAGTGCCAGGGTTTGGGAGCATCGCCTCACACGGTATCGGAGCGCCTGCAATTTCTCCATTTTAGTGGAGCTTCTTCTAGGCTCTAACCTAATTATCCTTGGCCTCGTTAGGTTTACTGGCTGAGGGTGGTTCTCAGTCACAATGAGTTGCCGCTCATGGTTATGGGATCCTTGGATCTAGGATTAAGATCGGGTCGGTCTTGAATCCGTTTAGATTTTGAGGCCTTGCATGATTTGGCGTTTGAGTCTAAGCTGACATGGGGCAATGGAAGGGACTGATACTGATGCTATTTTCATAAAGGGTAGCGTTTAGGATTGGTATGGTGGTGAGCTGCCATGGACCATGGTGGTCTGCAACGTGGTCTAACTTCAAGAATCGCGATATCAGTTAGGAATTAGGGTGGCACTGTGGATACAGGGATGCGGCATCAACATCAACGAAGTGTTTTAAGCCTGGTTATGGATTTGAGGACTTGTGGCATTGATGCTTGTGAAGGCAACACTAGCGGCGGCGTCAGATTTGTGGCGATGGTGCCCAATTCATTGGACCTTCATTTGGGTCTAGGATTCAAGCCTTAAGGTTTGGGATCTAGTGTTGGGCCTTGGTCTATTAGGGCCTAATTAGGGTTTGTATTTTTTTTTTTAGTTGGTATTAGGTGACTGAAATTTTAGTATTTTCTTTTCTTTTGGAGAAGGAGTCAGCACATTCTCAGCTTTGAGATATGTCGTTAAAAATACTTTCGATGTCTATGCTTTGAATTAGTGTAGGGTAATTCCGGATGTGCTTCAAGGCTTTGTTAATAGGTTTAATTGCTTAGGTAACAAGTCTTTTTAACAAACCTACTGGGTGGGTAGTTGTGTGAAATTTCACCGATCGATAAAAGAGTTAACATTTTCTCTAAAAAAAAACATGCAATTATTTGGTCTAATGCAATAAGTCTTGCGATTATTTGGTCTAACGCAATAAGTCTTGAAATCTTATATTCAACTTAATAATGTGTACAACTAAATGACAACTTTTTTTTTTCATTGGTCAAATGGGACATGAACTAATTAAGACATCTACCAACATTTTATCGAGATAAATGCTTTATTTGAAGTCGGGAAAAACTTGCATATTTTTCTTTTTCTTTTTTGCAATGCGAAAAATTTGCATAATTTTGAAATATGATGTTGTATTTTAAATTTTTAGTGAAAATGACAGTATCTATTAAGAAAAAGAATTACAAGCCTTTAAGCTTGTAATACACCATACAGAAAGTGTTAGATCATGAGACTTAACAAAGAGACCATGGAATTCATGAGAGCCTCTCTATCTAACTAGAGAGAGAAACTAGATCTCAAATTCAAACCCGCCTCCCATCCCCCCCCCCCACCCGGATCTTGATCCTTCTAGATCTAGATCGATAGTAGAAGAGTTAGGGGAGACCATACCAACTCTGGCTTTTGACCAATTTCTCTCCATCCCCACTGCTCATCTCTTTCATCAAGCTATTCCAGCTCCTTTCTCACCATTGTGGTGATTTTGTTACCATCTGTGGTGTAATTCTGGCGATGTCCAACATGGGAGGACTCTGTTTCTCGTTTTTTCTCTTCTTTTCCTCTCACTGTCAAACAATCCCATACGTTTTCAGGTCAAAATTCAATCAATCCCACAACACATCTCCTATCTCTACCCAGAACTTCCAAGAGGGTCCTTATGGCTACGATCACAAAGTGCATGTCACTTACCTAGGAGAGTATGGGTGCTCACGCATGGGTTTTTCACCCCCCATTCTCCATTGTTACTGTTTTTGTTCTTGTTCTGGTTCTTTGTCCTTGATCTCATATCCTTGTCGGCAGCCATAATTACTACATTGTCTCATTGGTGGAGAAAATGATGCTTTTGTGAGGGATCTCATCCCTTTGGTTGTTGGTTCTCCTTTGATCTGTATTTTGGAATTGGTTTGGCATTGGTTTATCACGAAGGAATTTATGGGTATTCTGTTTCCCGCGGCACCTTGATGACGGTGCGTGGCTCACGGCGCAAACTGGACAGCAGCAACTAGGGTTTCTCCAACGGGCTGGGCTTCTTATCGGGCCTATGTTTTAGATTTTATTGTTTTAAGGATTAATTTTTTGATACTGGCTCTCTTGGAGTCCAAAAGAAAATTAATTTTCCTTTTTAGTTTTTGTCTATATGGGCCCATCCATTAGACTAGTTAGGTGTTTTTTTTTATAGCCTGTTGGACTAGCTTAATTGATCCTAGGGATGGCAATGGGGCGGGTTGGGGATGGGGATCACAATACCATCCCCATCCCCGGGGTCATTTTCTACCCCCATCCCCGCCCCAATCCCCAATAAAAATATATTGGGAATTCCCCCTCCCCATCCCCATTGGGGACTAAACCTCCAAACCCGCCCCAAATCCCCAATAAGAATTTAATAAATAAAATAATTTTTTCTCATATTGCATTTTTTAAAATCAAAATCTACAACAAATAAATTTAAAATATGATTAAATTCATAAATCATAATTTAGAGAGTGCAAAAGTCAAAACACCATTAAAGTAAAAGTGTAGCCATTAAAGTAAAGTAGTAAATGTATATATTTGTGATTTATATTATAAAAAATAAATTAAAATATATATATATAAGTTAAATTAAATATATGTATATATTATTGGGGCGGGTTTGGGGATGGGGATGACAATACCATCCCCGGCCCATCCCCAATCTTAGATAGCGGGGATTGGGGATCCCCATCCCCATTCCCCATTTGTCCCCAAATTCTCCCCCCATTAGGGGCGGATATCCAATAGAGCTCCGCCCCGCTGGGGATTTTTGCCATCCCTAATTGATCCCCTCTTCCAACAAAAATAATAATAATAATAATAATGAATAAATAAATAAAATAACAAAGAGACCATGGAACTGAACAAAGAGTACGTTAAAAATTATTCATAGGAGTTTTGATAAAGAGATCAGATCATGGAACTTAATAAAGAGTCTATGATCTCATGCGTGACGTCTCTTTATCCATAGAAGATGAGCTAGAAGAGAAAATTAATTTATAGTCCTGAATCATGGTACATGTGGTAGTTCGGATTAATGTTATTGGTTCATATAACATGTACTTATTGTTGATCGGTTCCCATAATTATTTTTCTTCTTCACTCCCTGCAATGCTTTCCAATAAATTCGAGTAATATTATTGACTCAGAGTATCACATGACAATACCACATAGTAGTTCAAAATCATTAAATAAAGAACCCATCTCCTTGAGAGAAAGACGTAAATTGTCTTTATATAGAGAGAGAACTCCTAATTTTGGTAAAATTGGGGAAGCATTAGCCTCAGATACAGTTTCGCTGTTTTGGACTCGTAACCTAACCCGGCCCAAACACTTGATGCCGATAAGAACGAGCCCAACAAGAGGCAATAAATATTCATTCCCACCCAAATCCCCCACCTATTTACCTAAATCCCAAACCCTCCTCCTTCCTTCGCTTCATCGTTTCAGAGAAGCAGAGAGAGAGAGAGAGAGCCATGGCCGGAGAAGAAGAGAACAGCGAGTTCTACCTGAGGTACTACGTCGGCCACAAGGGGAAGTTCGGGCACGAGTTCTTGGAGTTCGAGTTTCGACCCGACGGGAAGCTCCGATACGCCAACAACTCCAACTACAAGAACGACACCATCATCCGCAAGGAGGTCTACGTCACCCCCGCCGTCGTCAGAGAGTGTCGCCGTATCATTACTGAGAGCGAGGTCGGTTCAACTCTCTTAACTGCTCATCGTCTCTCTGTTTTTTTTTTTATTAGGTTTTAGGGTTTATGAATTTTGTTGATTGATTTGGGCGATTAGGGTTTGTGTTTGGTTAGGGAAGATTTGATTGTGCTGTGTAATGGCTAGCATTGAAAAAGTTGGAGGTTTTGGTTTTGTATGAGCTCATGGGCACCATTCTCTTTGGGAGAATTAGCGTGAAAGATTATGCATTGAAGTTACAATTTTTTTTGGGGGTTTCTGCCTGGTTAGGGAGACTTTGAGGGGCTGAGTGTTTGGATTTGTGCTGGGAAATTTTGGTAGGGTGGAGAAGAATTTTGGTGTTATCGAATTTTAGGTTTCTGAGATTCCGAGGAGGGAATGGAGGTGGAGGGATGGAGCGTCAATGGATGTTTGAATGAGGCTTTTTTTTTTTTTTGGGGGGGCGGGGCGGGGGGGTTTGGTTTGGAGGTTTTAATGTCTATAGTTTAGTTATCTGTTTATATGAAATTATTGTTTAAGTTTTAGGCTTTGGATTTCTGTTACTTTACTTCTTGTTTGAAGGAAATAAGGTCTGATCGACTATTTTAGCTGTTAAGTTGATGAAGGGTTTTCTATCCGGTTGTTGAGGAATCAAAGTTTTATGGGAGAATAAGGTCTGATTGTTTGGAAAACATCTTTTAAGTTGCCTTCTTTTGAGGAACATGAATTCACTTCCGTCAATCGACTATTTTAGTTTTTAAGTTGATATAGGGTATTCTATCTGGTTGTTGATGAATCAAATTTTTCTATGCTTATTAAATGAGATCTTTGGGTTTATAATGAATGCTGGAAAACTGGAAGGATCAGTTTGTGATTTGGAATGATAAAGACAATTGCTGGAAGCATCAGTTTGTGATTTGGAATGATAAAGACAATTGCTGCAACTGTTATTCTAACTCATGGGAATGCCACTTGCAGATGAGCACTGCACATGAAAGCCACAACATTTACAATGCTTATGGTTGTTATGACTGTCCTGTATATTCATTTTGAATTATGAATGTGCTTACCTCTCTATGATGAGATAAGATTTGAGTATTTGCTCTCACCCTTATTTTCTATTTTAATAGATAAAAAAGAGAATTTTGTGGGTGCAATAGCAAAGTAAAAAGTGACAGAAGGTGCAAACCGTGTGTAAAATAAGCCTATACAGAAGTTCTATGACAAAAACCATGGAGGGTTATAGTTTATTTTCTTCATGCTCTTTCAACCATCCAGCATACTGTGATTGGGCTTTACCCTTGAACTGCATAGAAAATGTTCCTTTGCATTTAAAATGAAGCTATTTTTCTCTAGCCAAAAACCCCAAAACATATGGAAACTCCCTCTTCTCTACAATTCTTTTTGGCTGAAGGTTTTCTGTGTAGTTCTTAGGGTCATTTTTTATTTTCATTTTATTTTCCAAAAACTTCAGTTCCAGATTGATTTACTAATTGTTTTGTTGCTGAGAAATGGAGGAAGATTAAATTAAGTTGAATGATTTCCAGGTCATTAAGTTAATCAACTGTTTTTTGGTTTCTTCATGTTGTTTGATTCTGATTTGATTGAAATTGTATTGCTGGACTGTTGTCAACACTTTCTCTTTGGTTGATTATTCCTGCAAATTGGTTGAATCTGTGAACTGTGTTCTTTTTAAAATTTGATCATGGCTGTGAGTGGTTTCTCATCATGCTGTCTCTAGGCATACATACTGTTGCCTGGCTTTCCTAATTTGGGTGCATCTTTGCCTTTGTTTAGATCATGAAAGAGGATGATCAGAACTGGCCGGAACCTGACCGTATTGGGCGGCAGGAGCTTGAGATTGTAATGGGGAATGAGCATATCTCCTTCACTACTTCAAAGATTGGATCCCTCGTTGATGTCCAGGGCAGTAAAGATCCTGAAGGTCTTCGCATCTTTTATTATCTTGTTCAGGTCAGTAAATATGCTCTTTTTATGGTTTTAGAATATGCCCTTGTCTATTTTTATTTTTTTATTATTATTGGATATGCATGGTCCATGGGATTTTGGTATTAATTACTTGTCAGTTTTGTAGAACATCTCGTGTTAAAATGTGTAGGCAATTGCTTCAGTATTTGAGTTTGTTCTATAGAAATTCATTTTAATTATCAATCGCATTTGACCCATTTGTTGCGTTAAAAGTTACCAGTCAGGAGTGTAACAGGGTCAGTTGCTTATTGAGCCCTATATACCTTTTCATGGTGAATGTGAATGGCTTTTCTTGGGGAGAATAATAGATAGCAGCTCTCCCAAACTGCTGCATAGGTGATAGGTCCATAGCGGTGTTTCTATTTCTGAGACATTGTAGTTATTTCAGCCTCTTAAACAAGATTTATTTTACGGGTGGGGTGTGGATCTGCATTGTTCATGTCTGTCATGACAACAGTGAACGTCACTTTTTCACCCATTACTCTTACTTATGATGTTTGTATGTGTTTTCAGGATCTGAAGTGCTTTGTGTTCTCTCTCATCTCGCTCCACTTCAAGATCAAGCCTATATAAGTTGACCACCACAAGTTGTTGCATTACAGCGTTGTGTATGCTTTTAGATAGAGTTGACATTTTCTATGTAGGCCAAATCATTTGACAGTTTCGATTATTTAGATTTGGATGATTATGGGAGTGCTTGGTGAATTTTGGAATGTATGCAAAATGGAATGCTACAATCTGTTTCAAAATGCTCCAGTTTTTCAGTGTTTGTGGTTGAGGTGGTTCATTATGTTTGTGTTGTTGACTAATCGTATTAAATATCCGTAACATTTTTCGCCATTTCTAATGATGTTCTTCTGAACAAGTATTGATATTAGATGCAATTTTTTTTTTCCGATATTTTTCTATATCATTCATGTGCTCAGTTGGAGCTGATATTGCAGGTAATTCTTTCTTCCGCAAGGTTTTAGTGTGGTTTCTATTCTTGCCTCCTTGTACGAAAATTTAAGAACATACATTTCAGTACTCTTGCGTCTTCAGTATTTTTATTAAGCATCAATATTTAATAAAATTTCTTGCCTCTACGCTCATCATATTTGAGATACTGTTAAGAGGTCAAATATTACATATGGTTGCTTAAGCATTTCCGTTGGATTAATATATAGTCCATCCAGCTTACATTCAAGCACGTTGTGTTCGTGGCCGATAGGTGGCACCCCAACAAAACCAAGACACTTTGTTTATACCACCAACAGAGCACGACTTCGACAAGAACACTACATTCCTAGAATGCTATTGTCAATTACCATAATCTTCAAAGCCTGATCATTATATTTAAGGGATTATATATTGAACGTCAAAGCCTGATCATTATATTCGAGGGATTATATATTGAACGGGAATATTTGAGCCTAGATGTATCCACGAATCTTGCACATTGTTGTCTCACATGTGTTCTCATCTACAACAACGGACTAATATGTCGTGGAAATTAAATAATCAGTCGAATTGTTGGACTCGTGTTTATAGCCAATTAAATGATAACACCTGTATTTGGTCATGTTTGAGATTTATGTTTTTTATTTTGAATTTATAAGGACCGAGGCCGGATCGTTTGGTATAACCATAACTATAGCTCTACAAATTTTACCTAAATCTTGAAAAACTTTGAAGACATCAGACTGGACCAATTTTCAAACTTTGGAGCTAAAATGCCTAGACCTACTTCAAATTAAATAGGGCAAGCCATTCCTACACTTGAATCCAGGTATCCCCCCAAAATTCCACAGAGACCATGAACTACAATTTTTTCAACCATCCGCCTAGGTTTTAATTGAATCTAAAAGAAGGGGAAACTGGAAACCCTAGGCCCTACTCAGAGATATTATATAAATTCTATATTATAAATTCATAATAATCATAATCATAGGGTAGCTTTCTCCTTATCATTAGGTAACTAGGAATTTCATGTTCACCTGTTATTGAATTTAATTTGATGGTCGAGATCAAAACAATTAGAATATTTTTATTTATTTTTAAATTTAGTTAATTATTGAATCATAGTCACTGAATATCTACACTAAATTGGCCAAGACAAGGGAAACAACTAAAAATATATGAACCCTGGTAGAACTTCTGCTATCTCCAGTGCGGCGTAGTTCTTGGTGTTGTTCTTAGGCTTGATATCTCTTGAAATCTGCAAACTTAGTGATGCATTTTCAAGCTATTCTTCATCATCAGGTTAATCTTATCAATCTTCTCTACCCTCCTACTTCATGCCTGCAATCTTGCTCTTTCGTTCGCGATTGGGTCTCAGCGTGGTTTCGAAGGTTTTTGGCAAATGGTGCTGCGATGCTCGAAGATACACATTGAAGGATTGTGGATTGCTTGTACTAGGTTTGCTATTGATAGTAACTGTGCCATTGTCTCGATTGGTGGGGTCCGTGGGGAGAGACTTTTCCTTGGTTGGTGGTTTGATAGTGACCGGTGACCTTGTCATTGTCGCGATCGGTGGGGAGAGATTTTCCCCTGCAACTTCTTCCTTGGTGTCTATCAAAAAGACTAAAACTTGACTGACAGTGGCGGAGGCAGGAATGTATATAAACGAGGGCAAAAAAATTTCTTTCCTTTCTGCCTCTCCTCTACCCGGCAGAGCAACTTTGGGCCGGTTTTGAACAAGCAGAGTACCGGGACCGGCCTAAACCCGAACCGAGACAATACAGTCCGGGTTTTTAGGGCTTTCGGTTCCTGGCAGTAGCACCAAGGCTGCGAATAGTACCATTCTGCAATTTGCAGTACCAGCAAGGGTACATATGAAACAAATCAATTTTCTCTACTTGGTCGTCGCCTTTAGAAGCGTGGCTGATGTGGAGGAGATCGAGACGCATTAGGGGAAGAAGGGTGTTGTGCACTGAGGAACCAAGGGAGTGCCAAACTGAAGGAAGAGGAAGAAGATGAAGCAGGAAGAGACAAAAGAAAAAACTGAAGAAGAATGAGATAAAGAGGAGACCGAGAGTTGAGAAAGATTGATAAAAAAAAAAAACAAAAAAAAACAGAGAGAGTGAGAAGGTCGATCTCTAGTTTTTGGAGGAGGAGCACAGCTGGGGTTGACTGGCTGAGAAAAAAGAAGAAGAAGAACCAAAGAAGAGAGATAAGAAAAGAGAATGAGAGGAATCGTGTTGGAGGAATAATGGAATATTAATTGCCACTTGGAGGAGTGCCCCATATTATTAATATATGATCAGTGAAGTATGAGGGCACTGAATCAAAAGAAGTGGGGGCAAAAAGAAGATCAGTGAACAAAATATATGATTTTACTGGGGCCACTGCCCCACTCGTTCTTCATTGGCTTCTCTGTTAACATCAATCTCAATTGTTTAGACTTTAGGGCAACTCCAACCATTGGGTGCCAAACTAAAATTTGGCCAATTATGAGACTTTGCATCTCCAACTATGGTTTTTTGGTGGATTTGGTCTTATAAATATAAGACTTGGGCTCATTTGGAGTCTCATATTTGAGACTTTTCCAATACCAGAACCGGCTACAGTGACACGAGACCACATAAATATCATACCCAGCCCAATAAAGCAACTAACGCGCTGGAGAGAGAGATTGATTGAAACGCGCTGGGGTTTACGTCAGGCGAGGAACGCACGCGCCAGACCTGTGCTGGAGAGAGAAGAAACACAGCAAATAACAGAAGACTGGGCCCTGTGCTGACTGAAGCTGTCGACTCTTGACCGTTGGGATTTACAACGGTCTTATAATGAATGGCCACAATCTATCCATTTTGAATATGGACGGCTATGATGTCGTCCTATAATTTTTATTTTTTTTAATGTTACGGATCTATTTGTCATCTGACGGCTCAGATTTGAGGAAAAAACATTAATCCACAGCTCTTATTAAATAGCGGGTTAGTAATTTCATTTTTATTCAAAAAAAATTATTTTAAAAATCAGAAAATTGAGGAAAAATATAGACCCGTTGGAAAAGTAAAATTTAGAAAATTCTATAAATACCAACCCATTCTTTTCTAATTCCTCACACCAAATATTCTCCATCTCCTTTTTCATTCATTCACCCATCTTCTTGTTCTTAAATTTTTTTTTTCTTTTCTCTTGGAACAAAATGGCTCCAAGAGGGGATTCTTGGAGGCACAATGAAGAAATTATTCTTTGCCGAGCTTGGATCACCGTTTTTTTTTAATTCATTAAATAATAAGAATAATTTTTAACTATTATGATAAAATGTTAAATTTTTTTTACCTTATTTAATTAAATTAACATATTTTTAATATAATATTCATCAAAATTATACTCATATTATATTTTAGTAAAAAATAGTAAAAATAGCACTCCCATATAGCACCTCATGGTTGGAGATGAGAATTGAGTCCTATATAAATAGTGCAACAAGGGGGTGCTAAAATGAGAATAGCACCCCCAAATAGAGCCAAGGGTTGGAGTTGCCCTTAGAGAGAAACGGTCAAAGTTCATTCAATATGCAAAATAAAACTAAGAGCTAATTAAATTAGGCAAAGACTCAGGCCCAAAGAGACCCAAACCTTAGCCTAATTCAGTGCAGCAAATTCAGAGGGCTCTAGCTTGCTTAACACGTCTAGCAAACAAGTCCTTACCGCCATCATAGGACTTGCAGCACCTTCTCATCCCTTGTTGGCAGCCACCGCCACTAGGCGTGGACACAAGGGTGTGCTGAGGTGTGCTACAGCCCACCTCAACATTTTGGGGGAAAAAAATAATTATATATATACCAAGTTATAGCACCCCTAAAAAAAAAATCAAACATATATAATTGACTCAATTTCGATTATGGATGAGTTTTATGCTTCATTTAATTGAAGAGCACAACTTGAGTAATTGAATTTCTTATAAAAAAAAACTTAAGTAATTGAATTTGTATTAACATTGAATATTTAACTTTCAATTGTTTCAATTTTCCATTGTTAGATTTGAGTAACAAAATACATTTTGTGGATGATATTTTAGCAAGTGTTATGCAATTAAGATATTCCATCAAAACAAAATAGACTTCACCAAATTTTTAAGAATAATTTTTCTTGCCAGCATAAGGTAAATTTAGCCCACTTCAAATCTAATTCCTGATTCTGTCCCTAACCGCCACCGTCACAGTCCTCCAGGACTGGTTACTGACCAACAGTTTTTTTTTTTTTTTTGAGGGGAAATGAAGATATATTCTTGTGATCAAAAAGATCATACGACTGTACAAGGTCAAGCTAGGAGATCCGAAGATCACCCATTACATTAGTTGCTCAAGTAGTGCACTGACTACACATTAAAAATGACTACTAGCCTAGACTACTCCGCCTTGATCAATAAGAAGCTACAACACCAAAAAAACAGTACATCCACCTAAGACCGTCTTGGTGTACATTAGTACTGACCCTTGGACACATTGTAACAACCCAAAGAAACAAGGTATATAGGGCCAAGGCCCACTGCACCCACCAGTAAAAGATGGAGCATTATTACACAAATAAAATAACAAACAAATAATAAAATTGGACCCAAAGCAAAGCCCAGATCCAAGAGCACTCAAACCCTAGCCAAACTCCAAGTTGTAGCAGCCACCACGGCTCCACCACGTTGATGAGACCCTAGCCACCGCCACAGTAGACGTCGGACGACCATCCACCCCACCATCATCGCCAGCACGCCGACAAGAAGCACCACCTCCCCCAAAACACCTCCTCCCCGCATGGTTCCGAAGCACCCATACCAGATCGGAAAACTCCTATCCAAAACGAGCCCGTCGAAGCCCCACCTCACGCCGTCCTGCCAGTCGCCGTCGTCGATCAAGGGAAGAGAATGCCGATACCACCAGTCTGCCGCCGCTAGAGCCTCCAAACGATTAGAAGACGCAGACCCACCACAGGCTTGCAAGCTTGTCAAGGTCCAAGCCACACCGCCGCAGCACAGGCTGAGAAACGGCCATCAAAATATCCCCGCCCGACCGCACTCACCGTTTACCGACAAGGCTAATAGCCTGGTACGGCACGAGAGCCACTGGACGAGAGCCTCCAAGCTTACCTAAGGAAACCTAGCCGCCCTCTCCTTGAGAGAGAGAGAGAGAGCGAGAGCGAGAGGGGGGGGGGGGGGGTGTGTGTTTGGTAAAACCTCACTGACCAACAGTTTTGATTGTTAGCTTTGTCTATAAAGGTTTGATTTAAGACATAAATTGAAGTACGTGTCGCTCTGGGAATGAAACTATTTCTTATTCTAAAAAAAAATCTCCACTAAATATTATCCATTTTAGGGGGGGCTTTCTTGAAATTTTGCTTTTCCAGAATTCGAAAAACCATGTAAAAGAGCGGGAAAACCCTGAAAATCCCAATGCACCATTACTTTTCCCGCCTCTCTTAATTCCCAATTCCCTATTCTGTAAATTTCCCACAAAATGAAAAAAATAAAAAAATAAGCTCCAGTTTACCGGTCAAGAAAATCAAAGAGAAACTCCAGGTTCTGCTTCATCTCCAAATCAAGATGAGAGCTCTCAAACTCTCAGATCCCGATTAGAAATCAGAAACCCGCTCCGATCAGATCCACACCATGCCCAATCCCCCAGTCTCAGATCACCGCCGCCACAGAAGCACATCGGAGACGGAGAAAGCATGGCACGTATTATCAATTCTATTCACTCTCCGCCGCCCCGCTACTCCGGAAGAGCTGGCGTCGCGGTGCCGGTTGTTCGACGCCACGGCGGAGTTGGTCCTGAGCCTCTGCTCGATCCCTAATTCTCCGATTTGTTCGACGGAGGAGGAGGACGGACTGGTCACTGTGGCTATGGCAACGGTTTCGGCTTTGGAAGAGTTTGCGCCGGAGTCGAGGATGGTTATGGAATTGTACGTGTTGCGGAGTTTTTATCCGAACGCCGAGTTCAGGAAGAAGAGAAAGGGGCCGGATTTGGACAATGAGGCGGTGCCGATGGCGAAAAGGAGATTGCGGTTTCGAAATGAGGATGGTATGAATTGTTTTGAAGATTTTAAAGTTTTGAAATTTTGTTGCGAAATTAATTTGTTGGAGTTGAAAATTGTAGCAGGTGAAGCAGATGGAGTGTTAGCTTGTCAGCATAATTTGATTGAGGTATTGTCTTGATCATTCTATATGTTATCTTTCTAGTATTTGTTTTATTTTTCTTTGTAGTATTGATCATTGTTTCGATTAGTTCATTACTGGGAGAAGTTGGGATTGATTCGAGTAAACTGTATTTGTTGACTTTAGTTTACTCTGCCTGGTACTAATTTGAGTAGGGAAATTCAAATAATGAGAGAGCTTTGGGCCCTTTACTTCTTGACTTCAATGCTGAACTTTCGAGTCTTCAAATGACACTTTTTGAACATGAGGAAGAAGGTGATGGTGTTGTTTGGCCGAGTGCTTTGATGCGTGAGGAGAGCCCTGGATCGTTAGATGCATACAATGCAGTCAATAATCTGCTGAAAACTGAAGCAGATATATGCAACGTGCAGCCAATTCAAGTTGTTCGAGGTGAGGGATGCTTCTTTGATTTGAATTTACCTCCGCCAAGTTCAAATCAGGATGCCTTGGCTGGTAACGAGAGATTAAAGCATGAGAAAGATTTTACTGGCACATTTTTCTTACAAGAAGCAGAAAGCAATATTGGTGCTGGCATTCATGACACTCATTCTTGCAACGCTTCAATGGATCAATCAAAAGACGATGAAGAACCTCTAGTCGAAGGTACTGTGAACGAAGGTTATGATGAAGTAAGAGCAGAAGGAGATGGTGAACAGTTTGTTTTGTCAGAGAAGGTTGACGCATTTGGTGAAGCACCCACACATTGCTTGGACTCTGAAAATACAAAGAATGTTATAGCCTTGGATAAAGACCAGAGTATGAAAAAGGCAGAGACAAAGACTGACTTCCCATCAGCTGAATGCCCTTCTCCTGAGAAGCCGCTTGCAAACTCTTCCGGAAAATTGAAGGGCATGTACACAAATTTTCCTTCACAAGAACGATTTCTTGTGGATTCGTTAGAAGATAATGAAGTTGTTGACACTCCCAAACAGCAGAATCAATGTAAAAGTGGTCAGAGATATCTCTCTGTAGAACATAAATTGAAGAAAAACAACACAAATAGCATGCATCCAAAAGAAAACATGGTGGATACTACCTCTGTATCTCCTAAGGTAATTAATATTATTGAACTGCTTTTGTGCTGTTCTTGAATTTGAAAGTTATATTGGAACGATTGCCATGATGACTCCATATTGGTTTGTTTGTTGAATCAGTTGGAGAAAATAAAACTACCTCGCTTTGAGGATTTTATAATAGAGGAAGAAGAAGGTTCAGGTATTCAGATTTTAGTGCCTTTGTCCTGTTTATTGATGTATATCAGATGTTCAGACTTTTTGAATGTTGTTCTGCTGTTACTCAATTGTCCAGGTGGTTATGGAACTGTTTACAGGGCTCAGAGGAAGAATGACGGGAAAAGGTTTGCCATAAAATGTAAGCGAATGTATGTTTCATGTATCTATGTTACTTTTGACCATTTCCGTATCTGTAACCAGATGCTTTATATGGTGTTGACTAATAAGAAGTAACAGCTTATTAGTTGAAACAGAGTTAGAAAAACTAGAACAAGTCTTATCAGTATTCTAGCGTAGAAACATAATCTATCAACTTAAGTGCAGTCTGAAAGCTTGTGCACTTGTGTTTTTGTTGTTGACAATAAGCACTGACACTCCCTGTATATAAGAATAAATTTGCAATGATTGATGCTTAACTTTTGTTTTCTTTTCAGGTCCCCATGTTAAAGCTCATAAACAACATGTTGATAATGAGCGGAAAATGCTTGAGCGTTTTGGGTAAGTTTTCAGAAGCTGATCACAGATTAGATAATGCAGTTTCATTATGATATGCAACAGAACTAATGCTATTGGAATTTATTGATGCAGGGGTAGGAACTTCATTATAAAGTACGAAGGTGCTTTCAGAAGTGGTGACAGTGAGTGCTTTATTTTGGAACATGTTGAACATGACAGACCTGAGGTACTTACGAAATGCTTCAGTTCAGCTATCTTCCTGACAGTGCTCAAGTCTCTTTGAGCTACTGAGCCAACTCATTTTCTGTACGTATAAAGAAATTTGAGTTGTCAATGGACACTAATATTGCTATGCTGTGACGGAAATAAAACCTCTTTAGCAGAAATGCTTGGCATAACTATCACATTTTTCGTAGGTCTTATTTTAGTTTCTTCTTAACTGCTAGGTCTTGAAGAAAAAGATTGATCTATTTGAGCTCCAGTGGTATGGCTATTGCATGTTTAGAGCCCTAGCATGCTTGCATAAGCAGGTACTATCTTACTACAGTTGCCATACATCAATCTCATGTAATATTTGTAGAATCCACTTTAGTTTTTAATTTTTGATTGCAGGGTGTGGTGCACAGAGATGTTAAGCCTGGAAACTTCCTCTTCTCTCAGAAGCTAAGCAAAGGTTACCTGATTGATTTCAACCTTGCCATGGTTAGGATCTTAATCTTGATAGTGCTGCCTTCTGCATATGAGATTTTTGTTTCTTTTTTGCATTCATTAGCTGAAGGTTTGGGAATGTTTTAAGGGCAATCTGATTGTGTGCAATTTCTACTTTTTGTTTCACAGGATTTACAGCAGAAGTATGCAATTAGAAGTAAGTGGTCTTTAACTTTCAGCTATTATTTAGCTATTTGTCGTACCTGCTTCCTATTTCATTGCAATAGTGGTGAGTCTGGGAAATCCATAGCACTAACGTTGATTTCTACTGACTAGGTCTTTGGACTAAAAAAAAAAATTTGAAAATAATAATAATAAAAATTCTCAGATATATAGACACACACCATAGTTAGAACAAACAAAAGATCATCACTTACCAAAGTTTACTTTCCAAATATTGATTTTGTTGTTTGGTGTCCTCTAAAGTCATAACTGTAATGTGCTTGAGTTTTTATCTGATTAACGTTGGGTTTATGCATTTCTCAGATAAATCAAAATATAATCGCCACGTGTCCTTTGGTCATGTGCCTCTCCCTCAAAGTAAATCTGCTCTACCAAACAGAGAAAAGAGGTTTGTGAGAAGTGATCTTGTAGATCCAAAGAAAACTGTTGACCCTAATAGGAATGTGAGGAAGAGGGCTCAGGTTGTTCCCTTGAATAACGATCCTAAGATGAGTGTTGGGAATAAATTTAAAAGCCAGCGTGCGGATGGCTCAGGTATAACCTCCACTAAGGATGCGACAGACAAAACTCCATCCACAGAAAGGGTGAGGGAACCTCTGCCTTGCCTAGGAAGAAAAGAGTTGATCAGCCTGGCGCAGGATGTGATTCGTAGTCCAGTCCATGATGTACTAAAATCTCCTGCTTCCAAAAGGAAAAGGATTGCTGCTTCTCCAGGCAAGATCGACAGCAAACTAATCTATACAACTCCAATGTCTCTGAACTTTACTGGTGCAGCTATTTCTAGTGCCAATTTACTGAAAAGCAAAGGTGTGTAGCCAGTTAATGTATGTTTAAGTAAACTTACTAGTAACTTGTTTGCTAATTGCTTCAGTTGTCTTAGGGGACGGGAAACAAAAGAGTGAAGGTCCATGTGCTGGAACCAAGGGATTCCGTGCTCCAGAGGTCAGGTTTTGCCTTCCTTATTTCTCAGATGCCTCTTGGGATTATGCATATGCACTACCTAATGCTTCATTCAATTGTTGATATGTACGTTTGTTTCATCCTTGTGTTCTGTTTTGGCATCAACATTATGAGTTTTCTATTCTGGCTCAACCTGATAAGATCCCAGACATTATTTATAGAGAGCAAATCAGTCAATGGCCAAAAGTAGACTTTCCACATGTATATATAGCACATAGGCAAACCCAAATGTTCCATAGTACCGGTAGATCTGGATCGAGGCAATCACATATCAATGGTTCAGTGATGATAATTTGCTAGGCAACTTTAGTTATAGCTGAACTAACAGCATTATATATACAGTAATTGCTTTGAGATTATTATCAGTGAATATGATATTACCTAATGAAATGACTCAGACCTTAGCTCACGTGTTATTTTGTTACTCTGATACTTGATTTACCATTTTACAGGTCTTGTTCAGATCTCTGCATCAAGGCCCTAAGGGCGATGTCTGGTCAGCTGGAGTTACCCTGCTTTACCTGATGATAGGAAGAACTCCTTTTACTGGAGATCCTGAACAGTAGAATCCCCATCTTTGTAGTAGCATAATTGATTAATTCATTTTTTTTTTTTTTTGCCCAAATTCTTCCTAATCATATATATCAACCATGACAGGAATATAAAAGATATAGCAAAGTTAAAGGGCAGTGAAGACTTATGGGAAGTGGCCAAGCTACATGACCGTGAATCCTCGTTTCCAGTGGTATATTATTAGTTCTTTGTTTAATCTCATATTCGGTTCAGCAGAAACATGCATCGCTCTTTTTGTAAGATAAAATATGGGTGTATGATTCTTCATGAAGTTTTAGCTGCACTGTATTAACTGCATTGGGTTGATAATTGCTGATTTTTCCAGGAGTTATTCGATGTCAAATCCTTGCCATCAATGAAACTACAAAGTTGGTGCAAGGCTCACACAAAGAGATCTGAGTTTTTCAATCTCATTCCAAGATCGCTATTTGATCTTGTAGACAAGTGCTTGACAGTAAATCCAAGGCTGAGGATCAGCGCAGAGGAAGCTCTCAATCATGAATTCTTTGCCCCATGCCACGAGAGCTTGAGGAAGCACAGGATGTCCAGGCGGGGCAGTATGGGCGCCCAGAATGATCTTGTACAAAGTCTAGAATAATATGATTCTGAGATTATACTTGAGCCAGTTTGGTAAATTCAAAGGATCCAGAGGCAAAAGTGAGTGCTCACCGGATTTTTTGGCTTTAAAATTGCCTAGTTTTAATGTTGTAAAGGCAACTAACCAATATGATGAAAGTAAATAGAAAATTCATCGCTTTTGAAAACATATTTGAATTGTAATGCTGATATGCACAAAAGGACTCTGTTCTGCATTAGGTTAGAATATTAAGCAGTTCAAGAATAACCAAAACTCCATGGTAGTCGTCTACCCAATGAATGCATGCTACAATAAGTGCCATCATTTCTTATTTTTGGTCTTATGTTTTAGCTTTCTGAAAAGTTTGGTATGTAAATTCACAAGTTATTTTTTAATCTGGAGATAATATACAAGCAAATACTACTGGAGCTGAAAATATACAAACAACGAACAGGAGCTAAAACTGTTTCAAAGGAAGATTTACTCGGGCTGAGGATCCGACCACCTTCTTTTCATTTCTGACTTCGATCGGATGTCCTTGAGTTTCCCATCTATTCCATAATCCCTCTCCATAACAAGGTTGATTCCTTCATCTGAGTACCACCCAACTCCAATACAAAGGATGCCATCCTTATTTACATCAACATAGGCAGTGACACCACCTGGAAGCCAAAGCATAGTCGCATCTTGCATGTCTAGCATCTCTTCCTCACCAAAGTAAGCAGCATGCCCAGGCAAGCTCCTTTTCTTTAAAGCCTCTGTGCAAAGGTAGACATAGGGAACGCTATTCTCTTGCTCCAACACCATCTGGTCCATCTCCTCACCATAAATTGGAGTAGCACTGACCTCAAACACCTTCCATGGCCCAGCCAGCTCTGATGACTGAGTTCGTTTCCGCTGAGAAAATGGTTTCAAATCAAGCTCCGAATCACTGTTTGGTGTATGATAGGAATTAGTTCTTCAATTAAAACAGAAGGAACAAAATAACTTTACTAGAAAACACTGAAAACTAAAGAAAAACCTAAGCTACGTACAGAATACCTTTGGTCCAGAAGATTGACAGGGCTAACCCACTGTTCCTCATACACAGCAACTCTCATTATCTGAATGTTTGAACCACCATTGCTGAATTCTATGGTATGAACAATTCGAAGTCTCTTGTGGCAACCTTTAACCAAACACTAGACACAGCAATATGAAGAAAATGAAAACGTAAATTTTAAATTAGAAAATTTGAAATCAAATATGAATCCATTTTTCTTTTTTCACAGCCTTTAGCATAAAGCAAATGTTGTATATGAGCCAATTAAGTAGGCACAACACCATTGTTCTTGAAGTATCAGATCTATGATCTTGTATTGGGTTTTATAGCCAAGTTGAAACAACTAGTTTACAAAAAAACAATGGTGTCGTTGCCCCTGTTCACTGGCACATATGAGTACATATATGTGCATACACATATATTACACATTGTGAGGGGAATTCAACAAACTACATCTATATGATACTTTCAAAATAGTTATGTGTCATGCCATGCCAAGCTTTACCTGTTCAAATTTGAAAGTTGGTGAAAGGTAATAGTTAGAATCATCAACTTCACCAACTGGGATATCAACAGGACCCCTAGAATAAGATCCATCCTGTATATTACACAATCCAAACAAAAAGTAGTTCCCTGTTAGTAGTCCCAAAAGTATACAATTTTGTACATTAGAAACTATAACTGGATGATTTATGAATAGAACCCATTGTAAAACCACATTTCTGACATACTGTGGATACACTGTTAAAAACTCTCAAGCTACTCTTGATAATAATAAACATTCGACTAGATAAAAAAAGACAATAATAAAGATTCATATTTCTGTAGTATTTTCAAAATAAAGAGATAATATTGCAATGCATGCAACACGAAAGTCCAAAAGTCTGAAACATATTAGATAATGTGATGACTTGTTTGTGGTAAAGTATTTGTGTGCATAAACTGATTACTGAATGATCAGAGAAGAAAAAAGGGAATCAAGCATACCTCAAAGAAAACAAGACCAGGTTCTCTGCCCATGACATCTTCTTCCATCACGTCACTTCTTTCAAAGTTAAAGGCCTCAAATTGAGGCAACACATGATTTCTTCCACTTTCATTACTATTGCTTTTTTCACCATGAGGATTTAAAGTCACCCAATTAATTTTCCTTTGGACATGTGATGCTGGCCCTCCAGAGGATGATGGCACAGCCTCAATGCGAGAAAGAGTATAGCAATCATAAAGTTGTTCATCCCTGCTTCCAAAATCAATTGGCTCCATTTCTGCAGTGATGGGTGAAAAAACTGCTCCAACACCCTTCCATATCCCACTGACACTACTAGAAAATGTATTCCATGAGGGTCTTATCACAGGTTCCTGCAAAATTTGTATAACAATTTCACCTACTGTTGTGATTGATGGAAATAGGTTCCAAAAGCATCTCAACAATTTCAAAATTTCACATATTGTTGAAGGAAAACTTCAAAACTAAGATACTCGGAGAAATTTGAAGAAATTTCAGTTTAATCAACACTCCCAACAGTGACGTAAAAGTACTTTAAATTCAAAGGGTGTCAATTAAATGGTCTGGCCTAAGTTTTATTTGACAGATCAATGTCTTGGAATCTGGAGGCCTCCTTATTATTTTCAACTTTAAATACAACATTAAGTTCACTAACAAAATGCTCAAAACATACATACAACCACTTCACTATGAAAATTTTAACCAATTCCAGCTCCTAGGACAATGAAGACACCCGAAACCCAAATTCCATATGACCCATTTTTCAATCAAGGTACCAAATCTCAACACCAACTAGTTACTTTCGAAGTCTCAATTGCTCTCTCTCTCTCTCTCTCTATCGTCCTCACAAAACTTCTCAGCAGCAAGCAACAACTTTCTCATTCAACCAGCAACATAATCAAGCTGCAAAGAGTACCCGACTAGCCGATACAAGTTAATGTAAACCATATAATTTCGTTTTCTCGTTCTGTTCCCACATTTTCCCAACTACTCCAATCACCCAATGCCAATAGGAAAACACAAAGTGAAACTAGGAATACTATTTTTGAGAAAAAGACTTAAAATTTCTACACCAAGTACCTAATGTAATTTGCTCATTCATTTCTACTTCTGCCATTAACCCACTAACCCAAATAGCCTAAACACATAACTCAAACCCATCAACCAAAATAAGCCTAACTACATAATCAACAACTGAAAATGAAACTACCTGAGTTTGAAGAACAGTCTCGACCTCCATTAACATAGCACCAGAGACCAGAACAGCTCTGCCACCACCACCTCTACTTCTCTTCCCCTTCACAACTCTCCTTCTCCCTCTTCTCTTTGTGGGCTTCCCTTTCTCTTGAGCAGCCAGCTCGTTGTCCACGCTCCACACATTTCCCGGTTTGCCCTTGACCTTGATCGACCCCACTTCATTGGCTTTGCCTTGCTTCTTTTGGGACCGGGCGGCGAGCTTCCGAGGGTGTTTTGGGAAAGTGGAAGTGGGGAAGGAGAGTAAGGTGAAGAGGTTTTGGGGTGTTGAGGGGGAGAGGGAGCGGTTGAACCCCAGGTGGCGGTGGGCGGTGGTGGAGACGCGGAGGGACGGTGAGGACATTTTGGGGATTTTGTTTTGTGTTTTACAGGAGAGAGAGGAAGAGAGAAAAATGGATATGAATAATTTGAGGTTTTTGGATTGGGCCTTATCTACTGTTTCTTTTTGTTACAGCCCAAAACTTGGAATTAAGACCCATAAAGATGGTAACAATGTCCCTTTTTTTGGATCTAAATCCAAACAATAGGGGTCCCCTAAAGAAGAAAAACTAGGACGTCTAAAGATTTTATTTTATTTTATTTTTCCCATTTATTGATTTGATGTAGTTCGGTGTCTTAACGATTAGTAATTAAAAGGAAAATTTTCAGAAGTGTTCTACTCCATACATACATAAACATCTAACGATTGATTTGCCGTAATGTAATCGAAAAGTGAGTCTCCTAATCATTGATTAGAAAGTCATCATGATGTCCTCATTGGAAGCTCTCCCTCCTAATCTAGTGGTTAGTTTTTAACCGGGTGAACATCATTGAAATTGAAAATAAATATTCTCACAATTGAGCTAGGTTGGCCTAATTATAGTACGTTGAATGTTAGTTTGTTCACGCTCACAATTAGGGATGCTTCGTAACATACTAGTTGATTAGGTCTATTCAAGCCTACAAGAAGCTAGGCTTAATTGGACCAAAATACCAGATACGACCCATCATAGGTCAGTCGTTGGCGCAAGAAATAATACTTCAGTTTCGACTTTCGAAGTGTTTCTCCTTCTGGCCACGGCAATGGTCAGGTCAGCAATGACAATAGTGGTTGGGTCTGCACGGCGACGACTCTCCTCCTTGGATTGTTACAAGTCCTGGGATTTTCCCTCTTGAAATTTCAGTTGGGCCTTTCGATAGTTACAAGTCCCAGGGTTGGTCTAGTCCTCCAGCTCTGCTTGCATCATATTTGAATTTGATCGTTGGGGGATCATAAGATGGAAGAAATGGTTTCACCATCATCTTCCATTTTGTACGAGAAATACATGGTTTGCCCAAGTGAGATCATGAGTTACTATTTTTAACCTATTTACGGTTTTATAACTTGAACTTTTTTTTTTTTTTTTCATTTTCGACCTATCAAAACTTACGAATGTGAATTTTAATGTTAAAAAAAATAATATATTCCTCTCCAACATCTCTTTTTAATTCCAAATACCTCTGATATTATTGTATAACATTAATTAAAGCACATGTCCATCTATCTCTTTCGGCACAGAATGGGGACCCTAACTTAATATACCATTAGACAAAGGTTTTTGTTCATTAGATAAATTTCATGTGCTTGAAATCTTGAATAGCGAAACCGAACCATGAAAAATATCATAAATGTACCTTCGCTATTGCTTTTTAGAAGATTAGACATGCAGATTAGAATCATTAGATGGGTGTGTTACTTTCAAAGTAGACAAGATCTTGAAGAAAATTGAATTAAGAAATAGATGGACAAGCAGATCATATAAATTTGGTTCACTTTTTGGTCCACTCCACCTTTAAACATAGGAGCATATGGCATATGGCTCCACCATTGTTGTGCATGGAAATGGAGGATCTTTAGAACTCATTACTTAAGCAAAGCTTTTGTGAAATGGTAATCTATTATATGCTCTTGTACGTGGTCATGGGTAATTCATGTGATGTTTCGTAAGATGGAATCATGAAACAAAAGCATGGTTCTTGAGTACAAAAATAGGTTAAGCTGCTTAGCTCCTTTTTTGTTGATTATTTTAAGGGAAAATCATTCAAATAGTGTCTGAACTTTTACAGACTATTAATTTTCATACCTATACTTTGAAAAACATCAAAATGGTACCTGACGATTTAAGCCCGACCCAATTTATGTACCTAGCAATAGTAAAGTCGTCAACTCTGTTAAATTTTAAGGGGTAAAAACAGTACTTCATGTATTTTGATACTGTAAATCAATTTTAAAACAATGAAAATCCAAAATAAACCCCCAACTTTGAGGTTGGGGAGACTCGAACCCATCCCAACACTTCAGCCCCGACCACCAGAATACTTGCATGGTATTAGTATGTGGCAAACAAAAATTATATATATCATTTAGCACAAAATAATTTTTTCTTTGACCATTCTGTCATATTCCTTATTGTGTTTTGCATTCTCTGCAAATATCTCTCTCTCCTCCTTCTTCATTCCAGATTCCCAGCCACAAAGTTTCATACTATTAATTGGAGAAGGAACACATGTTACATGTACATCTAATTCAACTCTTCGATCCAAAATCAGTTCTTTTCGACACCATAAACCAACAACAATAACAAATCCTTGACAATTAGATTCTTTAAGCTGCTGGTCTGATCTGGCCCAGAGAATCCCAATATCCTTTTAATCATGCACAAAAACAAATAAAAGTTCTACCAATGCTCATACTCAATCATCAAATCTGTATACACAAAATTCTCCAAGAACAAAATCATTTTCTTGCTAGAGAAACATGGAAAATGAAAGACAAAAGCCTAGAAAATTAGGCTCGATAGAACTCTTCTTGGACCCAGCCACTGAATCGAGCAATGTAAATCTTGAAACTAAAATTGAGGAAGAAGAGTTCAAAGAGAAAGCTCCAGATCAAAGAGAAAGCTCTCTCGATCGCTGGAACTCGTCCATTGGTGGGAGGCGGTGTAGAGGAGATTGGCGCCGCACTGGAGGAGCCCTGAATCCAATGGTCGGAGCACCAATCCCAGCTCACAAAACCTAAACACGACTCATCATAATCTCTGCATACACCTCACCCTTCCACTTCCTCTCCCCTAGCTTCTCCGCCACACCCACCGCCCCCTCGGTGCTGTCGTGCACCGAGTCCACTATCCCATCCTCATCGCCTCCTCTCCCTTCCCCTTCATCCCCATAGGCAGGACGAGACCAACCCGAACTTGGCCCGGAACGCCGCCGCGAAGTAGTCTGGCTTTGTCGATCCCAAATTGAGCAGAATGGATTTCTTAGATCGGCGGTTACTACAATTCAACCGTCGATCCCAAATTTCACTAGTGATAATCTCGAATTTGACCGTGACAAGCTTCTCAATCTTTGTCTAAGGAAGCCATTGCTGGGATCTTTGGCAACTCTCTCGACACACCCACCAAACCTCGCGCCATCACCGTCTCTGTGGTCGGGTTCTGCGTGCTCTGTTGCAGACATCTCCGGCTCCAATTCCCTTTCACCATGTCCAAAGCCTGCGACGTCTACAACGCCAATCTCAAAAGCTGCCTCTTCCTCTCCATCGCTCTCTCCTCCCTAAATTAAGGTTCTGGAGACTGATTTAGGGAGAAATGATTAGGGAAGTGAAGGGACGAAATTACCCTTGAAAAGTTAACGTCCCTAACGTTGTTAGTGATTTCAGGTATGAATATTGGGTCGGGCTTAAATCGTCAGGTACCATTTTGATGTTTTTCAAAGTATAGGTATGAAAATTAATAATTTGGAAAAGTTGAGACACTGTTTGGACGATTTTCCCTTATTTTAATTTATTTTTCTGCAAAAAAGAAGAAGAAGAAAGTAATTTACAATAAGTTTATAAAGCTTTTGTTTATTTATTTATTTTTCTTGTTCAAATTTTAATTTACACTTTAAAAGAGATACATTAGGAAATCCAATCTTGCTTTCAAGGTTGGTGGCATGGTATTGGATGGGATGATGGGGTGACTTTGGTGGTTTTGGCAATAAAAGATTGCCAGGTGGAGCGACCGTTTTTGCCTTGTGGTTTGAGTATGGTGGTTGATGCAGCGGCGGCCTTGTCTGGTGGCTAGTGGTGATGAGACTGACATTAGCACCAATGATATTTGATTAGGGACTTTAACAAAAGACTGTTGTTCAATATGTGGTGTGCTCCTACATGGTGGAGATTTTGAGGTGATGAAGGTGGATGCTTGGGAGACAAATGCTCCATAGATCTGGCTTGGAGGTTTGAAAGCTATGGAGCGGCGGGTTTGTCTAAAAAGCAATCTAGACATAGTGCTTCATCGAATTTGTCAGGGACAATCTGTACGGTTCCAACCCAAGTACCATTAACTTTTACGCATTATGATGTCATCTTGTTGTGCGATATATATAGTTTTTGGCTTTAATCCTTGTCCTAGAGGGAAATGTTGATTTCCAAATCAAGCTACTGACATCAATTGTTGTCCTAAGAGAAATTATTGAGTTTAAGTTCAAGCTACTGATATTAATCTTTACCCATGAAGGAAACATTGACTCTGTAATCATGCAACGTTTTACTTGATTTGTCCCATTTGAGTTCATTTGGGCCTGACTCGCGTGTGTCACAACATCCTAGTTGGTTACAAAGCAGCATGATCATTGTGTGATGAAACTCATAGGCTATGTAAGAAAAATACATGTGAGCATGTTATACGTTAACATGCACAGTAACTTGTTTTTGACTACTTGCTAAATAAGTAATTGATAAGTAAATGGTTTCTCTATAGCATCTAACCTAACGATGTTAAATTATTGTTGTGCAAGGTTTGGAAATATGTTGATGGATTAAATCCACATGGTACATGACTTTCGATTACATATTTGCACAAATTAGAACATATATCCTTTAAGGGATGAGCTAAATTTTGTGCCTATAAATAAACGCTAAAGGTCCCTCCCCTATCACCATACAAACATAATTCTTCTCATCCCCATCGTGAGTGCCTAAAGGACTAGTATTTTCATTTCTAGAGGGACAGGTGGTAGGTTCCTAGTTGCAATGGCTCTCTCTCTTTTGAGATTGTGGGTGGGTGCTAGTCACCCCAAATCGGTTTTCGCAGAGAAACTAATATTGCTTAATCATCTATTTAATTTATGAAAAAAATTCAAAAAGAAGAAGAAGAGAGTAGTGCCTAAAGGACTACATAGGGCACAAAATCTTCGATCAGGGCCGACCAAGTGAGATTCTCTTGGCCTGAGTGCAAAAGAAAATCTTCCACTGCACTAATAATGCAAAATGCATTATCCATGATGAGAGAAAAATTTTCTATACACAGGTAGTGCAAATGATCCAACACTTATTAAGTGATCTCAGCTATTGATATATAGATTAATTGCTACCCATGCTTGACCTCGAGAAGACGATTACTTTGCTTGAGGAGATAGACAAAAGGTTGAGATCCTTTTCTGCGTTTCACTTACTGGTATTGGATTCTAAAGTCATGATTAATCTTGGCATTCGACATGGAAAAGATTATTCTAATTGTGCAAAAGTAAGAATATTTACAATCATTTAAATAATATGGACTAAGTACTAGTTACTACTATGAACTTTAAGGGGAAAATCACTTCAGTACATGTTCTAATTTCATAAAAAACACCATTGCATTTTCAACTTTTAATCTAATAGGTACAATTTGTTAGTCTTCTGTCAGATGAAACCGTTAACTTATGTGGTTCATGTGAGCAATAGCGCACCCAAGATTTTATCTATGTGGGGGAGTGAATGAAATATTTTCTTTCTTTCTAGGTTATAGGTTTATAAGGAAATTGAACCAAATAAAAAGAGGCTAATTGAAAATACATTTCAAGATTGTTGTGACTTTTCCATTATCAACTTTGTTTTATTATTATAGAGGCCCAAAATAAGCTTGTATATGCCTCTGTGGGGGCTTCATTAGTAATAGATATTATGACTGAGTTGGCTATCCAGTATATATCACAACTAACATACACAAAGAAAAAAATTCACTAGGCGCCAACTAGGGCTGGGCACGGGCCGGGCCCAAAAAAAATTTGCAAAAACCTCCCCAGGCCCGAAGTAATCGGGTCGGGCCCAAAATGGCATGTAACAAAGTAACAAACTTTAGGATCAAGTTGGGCCCAGACCGAATTAAAACGGGCCGGTCCCTTAGTTTTTTTCAGGCTCGAAAGACAGCAGGAGACCTGCCTTTCTTTCATTCTTTTTGGGAAAAATTTTAAACTTCTTCCATATCCAAATCTTATTCTATCATTCTATGCACGCAGAAAACTTGCATCAAATTCAACATTCAACATTCAACAATCAACAATCAACAATCAACAATCAACAATGAATAAGTTCCAGGTCCCAAATTAAATTAACACAGCAGTTCACAGTTCAAAGTTCAAATACAGAATGACAGAATTTAACCAAGTTAACATAAACATCAATGTTCCAAACTTCCAAATTATCCAAGCTTCTAAGTTCTAACTTCAAGAAGCACTGAAGTAGCAACTTGATAGCCACGAATTCCAGATATCAGCTAGACGCATAGACAGCTAGCTTCGATGGGCTGCTTCCCTGATAGAAAAAAAAATTCAATACCAAACAGCAACATTCAACAACTCAACTTTCAAATATGATCACCAATAAAATATAAAAGATAGACATATCAACCTTACTCTGAAACATCAGCTTTCTTATGTTTTTTGGTACCCTTTGGGGACTTCGCTGCATTTTTTTCCTTTGCATATTCTGTGGATAATAGCAAAATAGTTAATACATGCATATTTAAATGACATTACAATTTGCATAGCAGCTTAAACAAAAGAAAAAAAAGACACAAACTTGAAATGATAGTACCTATTTCAGCTGACTCATAGAATTCCATCTCTTCTATTGTCGGATAGTATACAATGGAAGAGGCATCTTCTAATTTGATCCAATTCTGCAAGCATATCAATGCTTCAACAGATTTTGGAGTCAATGGACTCTAGTAAGGATCAATAACCCTCTTCCCTGTGCTAAAACAGCTTTCCGATGTCACTGTAGATACTTGAATGGCAAGAACATCCCTTGCAACAGCTTGGAGGTTTGGATATTTGGCACCATTGAGCTTCCACCACACCAAGATATTAAACTCAACATTCTTTGGAGGCATCTCAATAGGATCTAACAGGTACCTATCCACCTCACTCTTGACAACCACTTCACAACTATCTTGGAGCTCCCTCTCCCAATCTGCAAGAATTTCAGCCATCTTTCCACTCACTGATTTTGATGCCGAGGAGCTGCAGCAATCACTTGGAGCAGCTTCTTTGTTGTTGTTTTTTTGGGAAGCAATAGATGAGGCTGCATACAAATCCGTCAAGCTTATCAAAAACTCTTTGAGATGCTTGCTCTTCTCCTTCATAACATTGACATTAAAATTCAACTGCTTCACCAATGTATACTCAAAGTTTCTAAGCTTGTACCGGGGATCCAAAACTAATGCCACTAGAAGGAGCTGATTTAGATCTTCAATGGCACTGAAGTACTTCTTGAACTTGGATTTCATTTTCACAGCCATGTTAACCAAAATCTTCTCTGCCTCGCTACCCGCGGCCATTTCAGGCTTCACAAATAAAGCATCTATCTCTCCCTCTATAGCCACAATGTCATGAAATGCCCTATGGGCAGTTGGCTTTGTCAATGCACTAATTCTGAGGGTTACATCATAGAATACCCTCAGAAATTGCACAAAGACTACTGCCCTCTCCCAATCACTTCCATCAGGTGGCCCAATCTTCTTCCTACGCTTCTTGTTCTTTACCTCACCTAGTACTAATTCATTGTCCTCATCAAACTCATCATCCTCATTAAAATAACTACTGAACTTTTGCTCCTCTTCTTCTGCCATCCTCTCAAAAGCCCTTCTTAATGCCAGCGCTGTATTTAACATCAAATATGTGATGTTCCATCTGGTTGGAACATCAAGCACATATATTTTATTGCTTTCAAGCTTTTCTTTTACTACAAACCCTAAAAGCATCCAACCTCGCTAGAGAACTCCTTACATACTTCACAACATTTCTTATTGCAACCACTGACCTATCTAAAATGGTCAAACTTGATCTCACAATCAAGTTTAGAACATGAGCAAGGCACCTAACATGCAAATGACTGACTCCCAAAACAGGGGGAATAGCCCAACCGCCCATCTTCCTCCTCAAGTAATCTATCGCTACCTTATTAGCCGATGCATTGTCTACACTCACTGTTAAAACCTTATCAATCTTCCACTGAACCAAACATGACTCTAAAAGTTTTCCTATACTTGTGCCTTGGTGGTTGGGAATGACACAAAGTTTAGGGTTCTTTTGTGCATTCTCCAGCCATGATCAATAAAGTGTGCTGTCAAAACCATATAATTTACATTTTGAACCGATGTCCATGTATCGGTTGTGAGTGAGACTCTGTGCTTGGTTAATTCTAACCTTAGTTTCTTTGTTTTTTCCATCATACAATGCAAAAAACCTCTTAACAATTACCCGCCTAGAATGAAACTTCCACATAGGCATAGCCACTTCATAGAAGTGTTTAAATCCATCTTTCTCGACGTGAGAAAACGGAAGCTCGTCCATGACAATCATCTTACAACAAACAGTGTCACAACATCAGCGGACCATTTCCTCATAGCTAAAGATGCATCTTTTGTTTGATCACTACCTAAAACAGTTTGTTCTAAGTCTAACCTACCAGGATACTTTTTGCATACTTTCTCAATGTGCCTACTAAGTGTACTAGTGCCATTAAAACCAGAATCAGCAGCAAAATCACTCAAGCAATAATTACACTTAGCTCGTAATTCATGGCCAACCTGCTTCTGCTTTCCTTCTACTTTCTCGTACAGGGGATTCTCATACTTCTCGAAGTGCTTCCAGACCCAACTCCTTGAGGTTGGTTTCAATGGCCACACTGGCTTCTTGACTTTCTTCTCTGCCCTCTTTCTCTTGTTCACTTCGGTTGGAGGCTGCTGTTCTTCTTTCTCTTTAGATGTTGGCACAATTTCTTTCCCCATCCTTGAATCATCACTGGCCATAGTCAGCTGCTGACAAAGATTTGGAGAAATCGGTAGTTAATAATCACAATTTGGATTAACACTAGCAATATGCATATAAACCACAAACAAAAGCTTGATATTTCGGTGAAAACTCCAAACAGAAGCTTCAAATCTATCAGAGAACAAGAAGCAGCAGTACAAGAGGCATGCAATATGGAATACCTGTTTGATGCCCTTTAGAATAGATTGAACTGTAGAAGGCTTAGTAAGTGATTTCTAGAATTCTAGTTATGCTCTTCAGATTTTGTAGAAGTAGATCTGTAGATGTCTAAAGAGGACTGAACGGAGATGATCATGAAACAGTTTCTTCTACAAGTAAGCAAACAAAATGAGAATCTTTCTTTCTATAAATGAAAGAAAAAATAAGCAAATAAAGATAAGATTGATTGAAGCTACAGAGTACAAACCCTCTAAGCGAGAAGAAGAAGAAGAAGAAAAGGAGGTTGAGAACTGAAAAGTGAAACGAGGCTGCGATGAGATTTAGAAAGAATGAGGGATTGAGTTGTTCATAGCATTTCTGGAATCAGGAATCTTTTCGCTTGGGTTTGATCGGATCGGGACTGGGGAAAGAGAGAGAGAGAGGGAGGCTGCGACTGAGTTGTGAGATAGGGTTTGATCGAAATTGGGATAGACGGTGCGTTTAGGTTTTACTTGGGTTCATAGTTTGATCGGATCGGGACTGGGGAGTGAGTGAGTGAGAGAGAGAGAGAGAGAGAGAGAGAGAGAGAGAGAGAGAGAGAGAGAGAGAGAGAGAGAGAGAGAGAGAGAGAGAGAGAGAGAGAGGGGGGGGGGGGAGGCTGCGACTGAGTTGTGAGATAGGCTTTGATTGAAATTGGGATAGACGGTGCGCTTAGGTTTTACTTAGGTTCATAATCCCCTGCTGTAACTCTATGGTAAGCTTGATTTTGGACAAGTAATATACGGATATATGCTGAAGTACCAATGATATCAGCCCTTCGGGCTTTTTTTTTTCTCACATTCTCAGGCCTAGGCCCAGATCGTTTAATAATGGTATCGGGACGGGCTTTCAATAACTTTCAAATTTTTTTTAAAAAGCCCGAACCGTCAGGTTCGGTCCCAGGCCTGTCAGGGTCGGGTTTCAGTTTTCGGGACTATTTGCCCAACCCTAGCGCCAACAATCTCTTACTAGGTCCACCAATGGATGTGAAGCCCATATTTTCTGACGTGATAATGAGTTGGCATGTCTAGTTAGCATAAGAGTTGACATGGACTTGATAGACTTATTTTTTTATAACATGTCACTTTTTAATTGTATGAGTGGGTCCCATTATTTGAAATTCTGTAAAATTTTTCAATAATTGAACTGACCGGTTCTTGAACAGTTGAACCCATGACCTCAAGAATAGACATGCTACCTCATTGCCTTATTAACTCATATGTTGATTAGGCATGCCATCTCATCACCACGTCAGCAAACATGGGCCCCACATGAGACACGTAAGTAAGTTAATAGATTCATTTGACTAAAGACTAATGGATTGAACATATTGGATCAAAAGTGAAAGTGCAAGGGTGTTTTGATGAAATTAGAAGAGCATGGATTGAAATGATTTCACCCTTAAAATTCAGAATAATAACCCAGATTTAGTCATGAAATATAAAAAATTCAATCCTTCAAGGTCAGGACCTACCTTGTCTTCAATAACCACTGGAGGTTAATAGCTCAATAGCACTTTACTCGTAACTAGAAAGCATATTATAACAATCATATGTTGTTTGCATAGACGTATTCTAAATATTGAGTACATAGTATCATAGTCATTGTGCTCAATTTAAGAATCGTTTTCCCAAAAAATTTGAAAGCTATGTTTGATCAAATCGTTATGTTTGATTTAACAAGAAAACTACCACATTCATCTGTATGATTAATTTCCAAAAGTTCTTACTTCTAGTTTTGATTCGGCTTCTTCTCATTTGGCTGTTAAAGCTCTGGCAATTGAGCTTGGCCTCAGTGTAGCCTCTTCCCTCTCTCTCTCTTCCTTTCAGCTGGAATATGACTCTTTGGTTCTGATTTCTGCTTTCTTAAATCCCCTTTCAATGGTGGACTGGTCAGCCTCTCAAATTGTATCTCGATTCAAGTTAAAGTTGGTCGTCTTAATCATGTTAACTGGTGCTGGGCCAGTAGGAACGCTAATGGTACTGCTAATCTGGTGGCGTGTTTGACTCTGCGTCAGGGTGTGTCTTGGTGATTGGTTTTCCAATCCTCCTCCCTCCCTAATGCGCATTTTACTATTCGATGCTGCTGCTCCCCCCCCCCCCCCCCCCCCCCCTAGTTTATTGGTCTTTCAATTACCCTGTTCTGGTGTGCACTGGTGCTGTTTCTAGTTTAGTTTGTTGTTCTGTTTTCTCTTGTATTTGTTTCTTCATCACAAAAAAAAGTTCTTACTTCTAGTTGATCCTTTTTAATATGGCCAGGCTTACGGTATAAAAAACACTTGATACCTCCAAGTGTGAACTTTTTAGAAATGTTGTCAAATTTCTGAGAGGTTTTAAAGGTAGGAAGAGCACTTGACGTTGAAGCATAACCTGAATTAGGCCTATATGGTCTTAGAGCATCTCCCATGGTAGGCTAAAAGCCAAATGGTTTTAGCCTACCAAAAACAGAATATTCCCTCTAATATACTTTTTTGGCCTACCAATAAAAAGCAGTGCTGCCACCGTAGGCCAAATTCTGTAAGCCAAAAATCAAATATCATCACATTCAACGACTATAATTTGAAAATGACTATAATTCCCAGTTCAGAATATATTTTCGAGTATGGTTTTGACGAGGCTATCAATAAAACTAGTCGTTTTAGTTAAATGAAAATAAGTATATCATAAAATTAATGATTACACATTTATTTTAAAAATTCTAAACATATCAAATATTGGGCTCATATTGAAGATCTCAACAAGATATTTACAATGATGTAATTTTAATATTTAGTAACATTATAAATAATCTATGAATATAGGAAAAATGATTTTTCTTAAATGTAAAATTCATGTTCTTAAATAAACAAAAAAATAAAGTCAGCAGGGCCCACCATTTAACTTACTAAATCTGAGCCCAAATTTGGCCTAACAAATTTGAGAAGGCCAAATTTTTTTCTTGGTCCATGGGAAACAGCTTGCCATGGGAGGATGTTTTAAGCTATAAATGGGATTATAGCCTACAGTGGGAGATGCCCTTAGGTACATCCTTGAGCTGAGGTTTGGACATAGGTATCAAATGTTTTTTCTGCCGTAAGCTTGTCAATTCATGTAAAAAATGGTCCACTAAAAATAAAAAAATTTTGAAAATTATTCATATATGTATATTTTCTTGTCAAACCATATACATATTTGGATTAAGTTATGCTTACTCTTATACTTTTAGGGTTTAATCAATTTAGTTTCTAATCAGTTATTCACTGTACTCCTAATTATCATCAAATAGGTCTATATGTCAGACTCTTGTCCAACTTGAACGTTAATTTGCTAACAAGACAAAAATATTCACTCCAAATCAGCTCGATGGAGCCCAAATTGAAAGGTAAAATTCTCATTCCAGCCATCTTTCCTTTCCCCCTTCCTTTATTATTTTTCTCTTTTTATTCCTTTTTTTTTTCTTTTTCTTTCTGCCTACCTTTAGCGTGTAGGCCTAATCCATCGACAAATTTTCAAACCTATCACACTAACGAATCAATAACCATTTACTTATGGATTACGTATCTTGCAAGTAGTCAAGGACAGGTTCTTATACAGTGCTAAAGTATGATACGTCCCCATCTATTTTAATTATAGGCTGATGGTGTCAAGAGTTCTTAGAGGACTTGAATTTATGTTACTGGTCTTTTTTCTTATAGATGAAACAACACAAAAAGCTTTCCGTTCACCCAAAATCCCAAATTTTTGTATCAACGACACCAATTTGCAAACACCCTTTTCTACCATTTCTCCTTTTTAGGGAAGAAATGCATTGGCCTAAAGGTCACAATACAATAACAAGAAATGTAAACAATGAAGCTCCTGAGGAACAACCTGCACTAATGCTACATTATTTCATTTCAGAAAAGTCACTGAGCCCACTAAACTCAAAGATGTCTGTGGACAGCTCAGAGAGCTCTTCTTGTCCGCTAAACAATCGAGTCCGAGTGACATTGTGATCTCAATGATCTCTTTCATGACCTAAAGATGTTTGGTCAGTAACCTGCAAACTAGTCCACGCAACCTCTGAAGAGGTGGAGCAAGATCTCTATTTTTTTTGGTCTGAGATCTCTATTGCTACCTATAATTGACACCCATCCACGTACTCACTTTAGTTGCATATGGATATGATGCTATTGCCACCTGAAAAGGAAAACACCTTTCTCTAACTTTTGCTCTATGCCATGAGGACCTCTAGTTCCTCCTCTTTCCTTTGTTCAAGATTGGAACTAGTTATTTCCCACCGGTTGGTATTATGAGAAGTTGAGAATGAGAACCCATTTCGCGTGGCTCTAGATGACATTTACATTTTTCTCCATGCTAAGGTCATATATTTTAAGAATATAGAATTTTCACCAACAAATTAGCTTAGATCATGATAATACATTAATATCGATTTTAGCCTCTATCTAATATCTATTATCGACTGATTCTAAACTAAATAATTTAATATTGGAGTCAGCAATTTACTGGTTGCATGTGCTCCTCATGATTTACATTCCAATCGTGAATGACAAAATAAATCCAACATAATACCTAAAATAACTTTTAGTAAAACTATTAGCTATATTTAGTTAAAAATAATTACAATTATTGGAGCAAAATTTCAAAATAAGTAGGCATATTTTCATTGGGTGCGGTTATTGTCACCCTACCATTTTATTTGTTCACCCTACTTGCTCATTACACCCTACATTTTAATTTCAATTATTAAATTTACTTATCTAACTCATTTCTATTTTCAAGAATATTTTTATATGACATATCCAATTATTTTAATTATAAATCTCTCATTTAAGTTATACCAATAAATAAAAAAAATATATTAAAGTTTTCTAATAAAATCATAATCTGATTTACTTCTATTAGTAAATTTACAACTATGAGCAA
Organism: Rosa chinensis; assembly: GCF_002994745.2. Taxonomy (NCBI): domain Eukaryota; kingdom Viridiplantae; phylum Streptophyta; class Magnoliopsida; order Rosales; family Rosaceae; genus Rosa; species Rosa chinensis. The sequence continues at coordinate 40,859,156 of NC_037088.1, forward strand.
TGAAGAAGAGATTGATTTTTTTTTTTCCGGTGTTTTAAATTTTTTATTTGCGGTGTTCTCAATGGATATTGCAAAGATTTTAATGGTTTTGTGAATTGAATAACGAATTAACGATGAGCAGGCAACAAAAAGACAAAAAAAAATAGTAATAAATTCAAATTTGGGTGGAGAAGATAAAAATTAATGTTATCCAATAAGAAATTAAGTAGTCTTTATATTTAATTAATTACTTATGTATTTATTTTTTCTTATATATTTGGATTTTTAAATATTAGTGTACTTATTAGTCATTTTACATTTGGGTAATATAGTCTTTCAATAATTCATGTGTTTGAAGGGTGAACTAAGAAAATGGTAGGGTGACAATAGCAGCACCCATTTTCATTTCATTTTCTAACTATTTTAGATCAAAGTCTACTTTATACTATCGAAAATGCTCAATACACCTAATATATATATATTTTTTGGTGGCCCTTGGAGTTAGTCCTTGTGGCTATGGAGGTTGAGAATTTGGTTAGAACTATATTTGAGAGAGTTCCTCTAATCAGAACCACTAAAATGAGAACTAGTTAAGGACTTTCTAATCAACGGTTTGGGAGACCCACTTTTCGATTACATTACAGCAAATCAACCATTAGATGTTTATGTATGCATGAGTAGATCATTTCTGAAAATTTTCTTCCATATTACTAATGGTCAAGGTACTGAGATAAATCAAATCAATTAGTGAACCAAATTTGTCAAATATGAACTAGTTCATGTTCCGGTGGCAACATAGTGGAAAAACTGATCTTATTAGGATATTATGGCTTCGAGTAAGCATTTACTTTCAAGTATGTCGCTACAATTGTAAAGCGAATAGAGTAGCCAGTAGAGCACTCTTCGCTAATTGGTGCTTGTTAGAATACATTTGCTTAGTTGAGACTCCTGTTATTATCTCAGGAAATTCTCTTGATGCGTTTTGTAATCTGGGGAATAGGCATTATGTCCCCCCTATATATGTATTCTACAGTTTCATTAATCAAGGCTTAAGGGCAGCAGCACGTGGTCTTATCTTTCAAAAAAAAAAAAAAAACAGTTCATGTTCATAACTGATAAATCACGATTATGAATGTCTTAAAAATTTTTAATTTGGTTGAAAAATTACATAAATGATCCACACGTGAATACATAAACATCTAACGGTTGATTTGCGAGAATGTGATTGAAAAGTGAGTTTCACAAAAAAGTCATCAACCAGTCTTTATTAGAAGGACTCCCCTAAATTAAATATGAGGTTCGATTCCCCTCATGTGTGTGTGTGTGTACATATATAACTTTTTTGTGGTTACGTATGAGATGTCTTCACCTATTAAGATATGAGATTATTTAAAAATTATTCTATGCACTGACAGTGCAAATGACCCAACACTTATAAGATGATTTCAACCCTTAATATTTATAATTAATATTTTTATTAATAATCTAATAGTGTATTTAATATAATCTAACCATCCATTTATGTCGGTGCAAGTGCACCTCCATAAGATGATAATGATGAGAGATTATTCAGAGCACCGCCGTGCACTTGCACCAACATAAATGAATGGTTAGATTGCATTAAATACACTTTTTGTTTATTAAAAATAAAGTTGATAATAAATATCAAGGGTTGAGATTATTTTATAAGTGTCGGGTCACTTACACCGTCGGTGCATAGAATAATTTTTAGATAATGATGTAAGATTCTCGATTAACACTCTTGTATAATTCTGTTTTGAATAAGAATTATTCATTGGATTCAGCAGATCTGCATTCCACGATACTAAGCTTTAAATATTCAATTTATAATATTTTATCCAAAAAAAATTGGCCTTTGTCTTTCGGTTAATCATCGAAAACATTGCAAACAGCACCACCAGGTGGTGTGGCTACATTCTCCGAAACATTGGATAAACAAACATATTCTCCTTAATAACGATTAGCTTTCTAATTAATTTAGTTTCATTGCTCTTAATGATTGATTATAGAGCAGAGTCTTGGTAGTTCCGTATAAAATTGCAGCAGTCCAAATTAGGCGGAGAGCGTGCAACTTACCTGTTCATGCTTAACTATTTTTGTTCTTTGTGAATGTAATATTTTATTTTCATATGATGATGATCTTTCATGGCTTATGAATTGCATTATGGTGGATTAATTAACTTTATAAATGTTTTATCTTCTCATAAAACAAAATCGATGATAATTGATAATGACATAATTCCAGAATTGGTAGTTCATTGTTTTTCTTCTCTTTTTGGGTGGCGGTCGATTTTCAGGCAAATTATGGTGCTGATGATGAGTATCAACTTTGATGGTGGCCGGTTTTGAATTGTCAAGGTTCTTATCTCGTTCTTGTGATCGTGACCTTACTTCTATGCCGGACCATGGCTTCTTTTCTAGATGATGAGTTCGCAATGTTCATTGTCCCTGCCCAATGTCTAGGTACATATTCTTCCAATAATATTGAAACAATAAAAGATGGACGCAACTTAATGCAGTGTGACAATTCCTTCTCTTCAGAGAGACAGAGAGAGGACATACTCCTGTTCTCTCTTTCGGAAGAGTGGGTTACGTCTTGTTCTTAATTAATTGCTATTAAAAAAAAAAGAATAAATCTCCCTAGAGTCTCTTTTAGTAGAAAAAATGAAGTGCAGAGTCTACTCTAAACTCTGGTTGCTTTCTAATGAAGAAATATCATTGGACAAAGGTCTTGATTAAACAAAAGATCCACGCAATATTTAGTTGGCGAGGGAGTGGAAATAATATTGGTATCATGGGGACATGGGCACAACATGACGGACACATCTTATCTTAGTTTTGACCAAATCCAAGACACAAGAATGCATCGATAAATGTACCAATTTCTGGGATTATGTATACTTGTAGGTTTAAATCCTAAACCCTAAGCCAATTTCTTCCATGAGGAAAAAAAAAAAAAAAAAATCTTATGCAAGTTCCAAAATCGTGATTAGAAAAAGAAAATGGGCTAAATACTAGGTACTACCTTACGGTTTAGGTCCAAAATCAATTCAATCCCTAGACTTCTAATTTCATCAAAAACATCCATATACTTTCAATTTTGATCTAATAGGTCCAATTCATTAATATTCTGCTATGAGTTCAACTTATAGTTGAATTATTTGATGAAAAACTTTTTATTTGATAGATTTCTAATAGTGAAACCCACTCCTAAATTGACTATGCATGCCACCTCAACACCACATCATAAAACATAGACCATATATGAGTCACGTCAACAAGTTAAATGACTTAATTATCGGAAGACTAACAGATTAGACCTATTAGATCAAAATTGAAACTGCATGAGTGTTTTTGATGAAATTAGAAATCTAATGACTGAATTGATTTTGGACCTAAACCACAAGGTAGTAACCAGTATTTAACCCAAAAGAAAAAGTAAAACTATTATCGAACTTAAAGTTATATTCATGCGTTCAATGCATGTGATATATATGACACGTTTACTTACTTGGAATGGAAAATAATCATGAATCGAAGACAAGTGGAATGAGAGAAGAAATGAATCGGTATTGATTCCGGAGGATTGATTCCTAAACCCATCTCCCCCCTTCGTAATCAAATTCCTGAGTATTCAGGAATCAATTCCTAATAAGGAGATGAGACCTACACCTATTCTGATTCTTTCATGTGTTAGTAAAAATACGAATTATTTTACCCGGAATCATTCCGATTCCTTTATGTGTTAGTAAACACAGGAATGTTTTTACCCCGTAATGATTCATTCCCATTCCAAGTAAGTAAACATGCCCATAATAAGACTTAATTCAGTTGCAGGTGAGTACAACTGAGTAATGAATTAGTTAAGTAGATAAAGAACACTGCTAATTTATTCAAAACATAATTTGAGTCTATTTTATTTTTCAGGGAAATAAATATTTGTTTAAGTAAATCCAGAACATGTGTCTGGCCCAAACTCTAGGTTACTTGACCTAGTTGTAATAGGGTTATGAATTAGAGATATTCTCTAAGATATTCATAGATATCTGATTAATTATACGATTATCTTTCCTTGTACAACCATGATTCTATGTCTTGTAATCCTCTATATAAAGAGGCCCCTATTATCAATGAAAGCACGACTCAATTCTCTCATAATTAAGTTTTCCTTAAACACATTATCAGCACGAATCCCTAACCTTGAAACTCTAAATTCGTAACCTTCAAAACCTAGCCACCACCGCCATATATATTGAAGCCCTCAATCACAGGACTCCAAAACCGGCCAGAAAACCACCGAACCGGCCACTGGAAATATCGAACCAGCCCTCCCAGAAGAAAAATGGGGATCCCTGCACCGGTTCACCACCTTTCGGATCTCCGATTACTACCAAAATTTTCCAGCAGAAGCGCCTTGACTCCAGCATTTGGGAACTGGAAGAAAAACCATAAAAACCGGCCGGAAGAACTTCTGCAAGCTTGAACCTCCAGCCTCCTTTCCTCCCTGCACCTGCATAGCAGCCGAGCCCAGCGCAAACGTGCATCTCATAAAGAAGAAAAGGAGACGGGCCAAGACAAAAAGAAAAAAAACAAACAAACGGACCTGCCCAAGAAAGAAAGTGCGGCCCACAGCAGAAAAGCAAAAAAAAACAAAAAAAAGGAGGCAGCCCACTGACCCACTAAAGCAGCCCAGCCCATAGGTCAACCTCCTTCGATCAACCCTTCTAGTCAACTCTCTGGTCAACCAACTCCGGTCAGCTTTCAGGCGACTTTTCTGACCACTTTTTCCGATCAAATTTTCTGGCGACCTATTTCAAGGTAACTTTTTACTAAAAGTTCCCGTTTTTGAAGTTTTTATTCTTTTTCTCAGGGACTTGCAAACTCCCTTCTTCTACCCTCATTTCTTCATCATAGGGGAGACTTAATTAAGCCGAACTATGTGGGTTCGTGCTCACTCCAAGCTTGGAGCTTGTTGGGATCTCCAAACTTAGAGTTTGTAGAGAATTTATGATCGACCACTTACGTCATTGTTTCGATCTAATCCAATATCTCTTGGAATTGAATTTCTTGGAAGCTATTACACTCAGAAATTCCTTGGGAGTGATTACAGTAAAAAATATATGTTTTCGTGGTAGCTTTTTCCACTCTGAAACTAACTCTTTTTCTTGTTCTTTTTAAGGATGAGTAACCTGAACAAATTGGACTTTGCTCCATTGAGAACAACTGGCTCTAGATATCACAGGTGGGTTCGTGATGTCTGCTAGCATCTCAAGGCCGATGGAATCCTAGATATGATTCTCAAGCCTAGCCAGGACGTGCTAATTGTTGAGCAAGCTCAACCTTTGGAAGCAAATAGAGTAGCCTTAGAGGCAAATAAGGCGAAAGCCATCATCCTAATGATTCGTCATATGGATGATTCGCTCAAGTACGAGTGTATGAATGAAGAAGACCCCAGAAGGTTGTAGGTCTCACTCCAAGAAAGATTTGGCAACGTCCGTAACTCCCTGCTTCCTGACCTAGAAGTGAGATGACATAGCCTCCGCTTCTATGATTTCAAGTCAGTTCTTGACTACAACTCGGAAGCATTTCGCATTAACTCCTTAATGGAATTCTGTGGTAAAGAGATCACAGATGCGATGTTGATTGAGAAGACTCTCTCTACCTTCCCCGTCTCTGGATTGATGGTTGCTACGAACTATCGAATCGATGTTACTGCAGGATGTATCACAAGGTTTCATGAACTCATTGGAGCTATGAATGTCGCTGAAAAGCATGACAACATCCTTGTGAAGAACTATAATTCGAGATCCGAGGAAACAGAGCATATTCCGAAATCCAATTATAGTTGCGCTCCTAAGAGAGGGCGCCAAGAGTGAAACCCTAATTTTAGGGATACTTCTGGACGTTCTGGTCCATATAATCGCTCTACTTGGAAAGATAACCGCTAAAACAGGCGAACACGGAACCGAAGAGGTCAACGTTGAAAGAGAGAGGGAGGCAACGCCTCTGGCCATGTTGGTGGCGCCACCAACACTAAGAGCCATCTAAATGACGCTTTCAAAGCGCCTCAATCAATGGAGTCTGAGCAAAAATATATATTTCTCGATGTGGAGTATCCGATCATTGGGCCCACATTTGTAGTGCTCATGAAGAAATTGTCACCACCTACAAAGCATATTGTGAAGCAAGAGAAGCTCACTATGTGGAACAAGAAGATCAAGAAGATGATCTAGAGTGAAGGGTTGAAGACTACAAATATGGTTGGGATCAATAGATCGCCAATTTTGTTTAAGTTTTTATTTTTCCAAGAGATATAATAGGCAATTGCCATATACTTTGTAGTAAATGTCATTGGTTTAGTTTTTCTTCACATAGGCTCATCCAAAATAAGTATGATGTCTAGAAAGGTTTTGAGATAAGTGGTACTTAAGCGAGCTTTGCTCCACCGACATCTCTCTACTCACCTGGTCATATTTATTTTGGAGTTACAGAAAGAAGTCAAACGACTACCTTTGGTTTGCATCAGTTAGCATTTGGATTAGATTTTCCTAATGGTTAAGAGACAATGATGTTGGTTGACACGCAACCACACTGGTCACATATTGTGCCATTGTCCACTTGTAATGTTGTTTATGTTATACTCCTAGCACATATCATATGACAATGAGCTCACTCCCCAAATCATCTTATTCAGTCAATTAGATTTGACATTGTTAAAGAGTTTACATAAAAGACTTTCGATGGTTATTCCAATGGGACTGATGTTTGACATCATATTCCCATGTACACACCTAAATGGTCTCACGGAAATGACTACGATGGTAGTCCAGACATTGGCAATGCGCACCAATCTCCTTATATCCGCTTGGGATGATGCAATATCGCATGCAGCTATGCTAATTCGTCTACGACCCACTGCCACTCAATCTACCTCTACGTTACAGCTATTGACTGGGTACCAGTATTGTACTTACGCATATTTGAGTGTGCCATTTATGTGCCAATTGTGCTGCCACAATGCACTATGATGGGTCCTTACAGACGAATAGGCAACTACGTTGGATTTGAGACGTCAACAATCATCCGCCACTTAATGTCCTTGCTAGGCGATCCCTTTACCGCATGTCTTGCGGATTGTCACTTTGATGAGACAGTTTTCCCATCGTTTGGGGGAGATAAGAACACGAATGTTCTGCAGAAACGACAGGAATTGTCATGGTCTGTCCCCACTATGTCTCATCTCGATCCCCACTAAAGTGACAAGATCACACATATCTGCTGCAAACATGCCTGCAAGGAAGGACGTCCTTACGAGAGGATGTAGTGCCACCATACACGGAGGTAGGCATGGCGCCAATGCCAAAGAGAGTGGCACTCTGGATTTATAGGCCATGGCCCCAGCTAGGATGCGTGGGAGACCCGTGGGTTCGAAGGATGCTTTGGCACATTCCAATCCTTTGATCATCAGCAATCAAAATCCGTCTCATGAGAATCTTCTGGATTATGGTTATCGTTGGGGGACGCCTCAACGTCGGAACCTATTCTTGAGAATGTAGAGCTCTATGAAAATTACACTAGTGTACATGAGACGTGAGATAGAAACTTCATCATAATTGATGATGTAATCGCGCATGAGTTTGTTGAGTCTGATGATATCGAACCACGCTTCGTTAATGAATGAATGCCAACGTAGAGAAATTTGGCCTAAATGGAAAGATGCGATATAGGTTAAGATGGATTCTCTAACGAAGAGGAATGTTTTCGAGCCAGTGATGCCAACTCCTCCTAACATAAAACTTGTTGACTAATGGGTCTTTGTTAGAAAGCGTGGTGAGAAAAAGAGATGGTAATCTCGCCTTCTGGGGCAATGTTTCTCACAAAACGCTCTGGAATCGACTACGATGAGACATATTATCTCGTAATGGATGTCACTGCTCTCCACTACCCTGTCAGTTTGATAGTTTCCGAATAACTGAACATGCAGCTTGCAAATGTGGTCACTACATATCTCTATGGGGATCTAGATACAGAATATACATGAAGGTTCTTGGTGGACTTCATTTACCCAAGTCAAGTGGCTCTAGACTACGTAGCGTGTTTACAATGAGGTTGAAACTCTCACTAAAGTGACTACTTGATTAGGAAGGGATATGCCCGCGCGTTTCCATAACAAGTTTCGGATTCTATCGCGGTTCATGTTAGACATGATCTTCATTGGAAGCCCTTAAATAGTTAAGGGAAACTGCTAAACACTTGAAATCCGAGTTTGAGATGAAGGATTTTGGGAGAACACGATTATGTCTCAGTTTAGAACTTGAGCATCGTGTTGATAGATGCTCAAGCATTTTGACAAGGTCAAACCTTCAAGCACCCCTATGATCGTCCGTAGTCTTGATCCTGAAAATGATCTTCTTCGTCCAAAGGTTGATGACGAAGATGTGCTAGAGGCAGAAGTGCCTTATTTAAGTACAATAGGCGCATTATTGTACTTAACTCAATGCGCAAGACAGGACATCTCATTTGTAGTGAACTTGTTAGCTAGATATAACTTTGCGCCAACTCGATGCCATTGGATTGGTGTAAAAGATAACTTTCGGTACTTGAGATGTATGATTGATATGAGCTTGTTCTATCCCTACACAGAGACGATGGATTCGAACCCATCACACACCAAGAACGCTGCCAACACTGGCTTGCATCCACTATCCCCATCCCAAAATGACATGTGTTTTGGAAGGTTTTGCTGATACTGGGTATCTCTCTGACCCACACAAAGGTCATTCCCAAACTGGTTAAGTGTTCACCATGGGTAAGAGCGCGATATCTTGGAGATCTACAGAACAAACCCTAGTCGCTATATCTTCGGACAATGCAGAGATTATTGCTCTTCACGAAGTGGTTCACCAAGCTCCTTCCTCTACATGAGTCGCTGCTACTCGAGTAAAATCAACCGCAACGACGTCGCCCTTTTCAGTGTGACCCGATCCCGACCTAAATTCACCACACGCATAGAAATTCAGGCTGTTTTATTCATTTAACTTGAGCTATATTTAGTTTAAATGTCATTTAAAAAAAAAAAAAAAGAATTGATACGTCATTTGATAGACAAATTTTATCAACTTTGATACGCTAAGCATAATGCTAGAGAAAAAGAAAATCAGTAAGTACCGAGATTTATGCCAACTTTAATAAACAAATTAACGAATAGCTCTAAAGAAGATGCTCTAGAGTTTAGTCTAATTTAATGATGGTAGCGTGATCCAATTTTATTAAATTAAGCTTATATTTTAAAAGCTAATTTGCTACTAGAATTGATTAAGATGAATCTTAGAAAAGAGAATTGATTTAAGATTATTAGATTTTTTTTGTTCTTTCGTATTTGAAACTTTTAGTTTACTAGATTCGATAACAATGCTGCCCCTCAGTTTCATGAACTGGTCTTTTACCTAGTCTCAAAAAGTCAATGTGGTAGTTGATTGCAATATCTTCTTTTTTATTTATCAAATAAATTTTTAGCAGTTTCTTTTAATTGAGGATTTATTTGACTTGATCAGAATAGTATACTCATGAACCTTTTTTCTTTTTGGAAAGTTGGTCACTTTTATTCTATTTTTTGTGTCACTTTATGCTACTTTTAGTCACTTTTATTCTACATGCTACAAATTTGCTTGGACCCAACACGCAAGGCAACATCAGTTACACGTACGCAACACAACGTCCGCATCTCGCAAAGTCATATTCCGGAGTATTTTGATGCACCAACGATTATTTAGTATTTTAAGGTCGATTTTCATTAAATAAGGTTGCTAAATGAAGAAGTAGTTGTCACTCAAGAAAAAATCAAAACAGCTCCTCCCCTTAGGCTACGGGGGAATTGGCTTAAAATTTCAAGCATAAGTTCCGCACGAATATAATACAAATTTAATCATTTTCATGTTTATATATAACTCAAGTTAAGTTTTATGAGGAAATTCTATAATGCGTTAACGTATGAGTTATGACATACATACAATTTCTGACTCTTACTTTTGATCGGTAAGTACCATATATACTTGGCTGTAATGTTATTTTTTCTCGACATTTCAGAATGGTGCCCTAGATCTGATCTGACTCACGTCTGAGTCAGATCAAGGTGTTTTAGATATACCAAGGTGTTTTAGCATATGGATGAAACATGAACGTCTATGTCGACAGTGCTTGTCACCTTCGGAGGTCATAAAACCATTGAATTCTTCAGCTCAGAAACCCTACCACCTTTCCCATTTGGCCGACAGATTCAAACCCTTTCAAAGCCTACTTTTTCCCCACAACTGTATGTGCCAAGCACGACCTTGTTATTTGATCGAGAAGTCAATTACCATTGAAATCAGAATCCTCAGTAGTCTTGGCCGGTTGGTACCATTTATAGGATTCCTATTTGTTTGAAAAGCGATATTTGGAGATTAATGTGGAGGATCCAGCCTTGTATATATAATATCTGTGGAATAATTTCATGTAACTAAAAAAGCTAGAAGGCAATGGTTTGGTCATATTCTAAGTAGCTGTGGCTAGCAAAAACTTGAGCTACGAAAATGTAAATTAGTGCAAAATGACATTTTGAAAATGTCAATAATATTACCTGTAGTATGCATGCATATAAGGAATTTTCCAACTAGTCTTGTGACAAAAAAAAAACTCCAATTTATTTATACACTTGTGTTTTATCTAAAACAAACTAGCTAGTAGCCTAAATTTAGGTTTATACGTCTTGCGGAAAAAATTTCTTCTTTATACATGTGATTGATGTTCATCTTAAAAGAATGAGTCAGTTTTTAAATAATTTCACTTTTGACTACCGGTCGTAACATTGTTTTAGAATAGAAAGTACATGTTCTAAAACTAATTATAATAAGAAAGAGACTTTACAGTCAATTTGCTACTCTAGGTCTCACTTTTTGTCAGTTTGCTACCCTATGCCTCGTTTGGTTCATAGAAATGAAAGTAATTCCTTTGTCTTTCCTATGGGAAGGGAAATGAAATTTTCCAACAATTTTCCATTCTAATGTTTGGTAACGTAAGGAAAGTTATCAGGAAATGTGTTAAAAAGTTTGTAAATAATGTTATAAAATAATATGTTATGAGTAGTAAATGCAGGGGAAAAAATGAGGAAAAGTGATTCATTAGGGATTTGAAATGAACCAATTTCCCTCTTATTTTCCCTTCTTTCAGGAAATGATTTCCTTTCCTTTTGCATCCCAAATCCAGGAAATGAATAAGTTTAATTTTCTGATGCTTACTTTCTGCGAACCAAACATGGCCTAAGTTTTATTTCAGTTAATTTGCTATCCCATGTTCTCACAATTAGCCAATTTGCTACCCTAAGTATTATTTTTGCTAATTTGTTACCTTATGTTTTCAAAATTAGCCAATTTACTATCATTCATTATATTAATTCGTTCAATCCTCCATCCAAACATTGATTAATTTTGAAAATCTAAGATAGCAAATCGCTAATTTTGAAATTTTAAGGAAACATATCGGTTAGTCTTGAAAGCCTAGAGTAGCAATTGACATAAGGGTATTAAAATTTGCTAAAATAAGATCTAGTTAGTAAATTGGCTAATTTTGAAAACCTAGGTAGCAAATTGGCAATTATATATGCCTAAGAAAAATGAACTAGATCAAGATCAAGGGCCAGAATAGATTCACTCGGCTTCTCATTTATGCGAAGACCACTTGTTTCAGCAAGAGCATTAGGAATAACAAGCTATTCTTTCGGTTTATTCTTACAGCTAAGATGACGTCCATGACACTTACTTGCGGGAGAAGTAACATGAGCAGAAGTAACAATAACCCCAAATGTAGGCCCATTATTGAAACTAACATGATTTGAAGGCCACCTATTAAACCACAGGTGCATCATTTAACCACGACTCGGAAACAGAACAAACAAGTCAAGGGTTTCAACCTCTAGATCCATAGTCTCCATCACCACCTCTATATTGACAAGGACTATTGGGAATTGAGTCGTAGAAATCAAAATTAATGGTCATTAGTTTAAATAGTACATTATTTCTCTTAAATCACACATCTTTGGCCTCTCTAACATAATAATTATTTTAACAAAAAGTTAAAAATTTGACTAAATTTGAGATAATTTGGAGCATCTTTAGCAACACTAGCCATTTTTAGTCAAATTTTATCCAAAGTAACTAAAAAGTCATTTTGGCTAGCCAATTTAGAAATATGTTTGCATCAGTTCTCTTTATTTCGGCTAGAGTTGAATTTATATTATTTATTAAATAATTAAAAATAGTTTAAATCTATTTGTAAATTACATCAAATGACTTAAAATGAATGTTTTAAATTAAAAAAAAATAAAAATAGAAAGCCTCATCTCACTCTCTATATTTATGAGCAAGATAGCTAAAAGCTAAAATGAAGAGCTACTTACATCTCCAACATAGTAGCTAAATTAAATTTTTAGCTATATATAATTATTTGGCATAATTGTCAAATTGCTACCTTAGGTTTCACCTTAGTGTCAATTTGCTACCCTAAGTTTTATTTCAGCCAATTTGCTACTATTCTATCAAATTTGCTACTCTAAGCTTTCAAGATTAACTAATTTACTTTCCTAAATTTTTAAAATTAGTCATTTGCTACCTTAGATTTTTATAATTAATTCATATTTGGACGAAAAAATGGACAGATTAATATGATGAAAATGTAGCAAATTAGCTAATTTTGAAAAAATAAGGTAGCAAATTGGCAAAAATAATATTTAGGGTAGCAAATTGGCTGAAATAAAACCTAGCGTAGCAAATAGACACCAAGATGAAACCTAGGGTGGTAAATTGACTATTAAGCGTAATTATTTTTAAAGCAAAATTCAACTCCAATAGACTAGGTATAGCACCCCGTAGGTGTCTCCGAACTTCTTGGAGCGACCTTGGTTTTGACTGGCAGCGGCGCTCACCCCTCAGGCAAGGCCACGATCATGGAGTAGCGAGGTATGACGGGGACGCGGGTTCTTTGCACCTATCATGTTTTGCAGCGAGAGGCCTCTGGATTGGAGGCTTCTCTGACCAGCTTCTAGGCTAATTCCAGCCTTTGGTTCAGCGGCTATGGATTGGCTCTGGGTTTTGTTCCAATTTGGGCATCATCTAGGTTGGTGCGGATCAGTATATGAGAAGTCAACCGTGGTGGTGTGGCAAGAGTTCTTTCTGGGGTGCGTTGCAACGGTGACCTTAAAGGGGAGTGAGGTGGCGTTGAATTCAAGGTAGGCAACGACTGATTTGTAGTTGAACATGATTGATTAAGGCCAGGTCGGGGTCGGGGTCTTCTCCTTAGATCAGCGATGTTGGAGGAGCGAGGCCAGCCGCCGGAGTGAGGTCGGACTGCTGCGTCCTTGATGGCCGGTGCTAACCAATATGGGGGAGGAAGAGAGGTGGTGAGTTTGGGCCTTCAATGTTGGACCTTAGGCCTTAGCTTGCCCGGGTTGCAGTAGTGCAACCTAGCTGGGCTAGCCCATTATCCTTTCCTTCTTATTTTGGATTGGGCCTGGGTTGGGTTGTTGAGGAGTGGCTTGGTCCTATACTATCTTAGCTTGAAGCTGGTCATGTGTTGGTTAATGCGATGTACACCATTGAGGTCTTGAGGCGTTAATGTTCTAAGACAGTGCTTTGATCTAAGGTTGTATAGGTGTAGGTTTTTTTCTTGTTTTCTTTCTCGAATAAGTGAGCTTTGCTCTTCTCTTAACCCTATTTGTGGTTCGGGAGATTTATTTTTTATTTGCAGTTCCTTTAGGTTTTTAGTCTTTTGATTAGGGGTTTTATTGGCTGCTCTGACAGTCTGTATTGTGCTTGAATTTGTATTATGAATGGTTTCTTGAAATCCTCAAGCTTGACGCAGTGACGTCGTTATTTAATGAAACCTGATTCTGTTCCCCTAAAAAAAATAAAAAAGACTAGTTATAACTAAGTTAAATTTAACTTTACTAAAATGGCTAGCTATATGTAGCTAAAGATTTCTGCATAGCTAAAGCAAAAGTTATATTTTCTCTCATCTTTTGTCCACATGTCAGTTTACAATTAGATAAAACATAGTGTATCATTTATAAATAGCTATCATTGTTCGAGCAAATCGTAGATTCAATAGCTATTTTTCAAAACTTTAGTTAAATTTAACTAAAAAAAATTCTACTGTTGGAGATGCTCAGAGTCTAGTGCAGTTGGTAAAATTGATAAAAAGTTAAACATGCTCTCTAAAATAGCTAAAGAGCTAAGATAGAGAGTTTAGAGTATCTTTAGCAGACTTTCTATTTTGGCTCCTTAGCTATTTTGGAGAGCATGTTTATCTTTTTATATATTTTAGCAGCTGCACCAGACTCCTAAGTGGCTCTCCATTATAACTTTTAGCTATCTCGCTCCTAAATATAGAGAGTGAGATGAGGCTCTCTATAATTTATAACATTCATTTTGAGTTATTTTATGTAATTTTTAAATACATTTGAATTATGTAACCTTTAAAAAATAATATAAATTCAAAACTAGCTATAATAGAGAGCACTGATGCAGCCGTATTTCTAAAGTGGCTAGCCAAAATGATTTTTTAGCTACTTTGACTAAAATTCGACTAAAAAATGACTAACATTGCTAAAGATGCTCTTACTAGAGATACCCTAACCACTCTAACAGAATAGTTATATGAAAGTCAAATTTGACTTCAACTAAAATATCTTGCTAAATCTAGCTAGAAAAGAGAAAGAAAATAACAAAAAGTTAAACACTTTCATGTTCAATTTATTTATTTATTTTAGCTAACAATGTCGGAGTAAAAGTTAAAAATTTGCTAACTAAATTTAATTTTTAGCTAAAGAAATAGTTTTTATCGTTGGAGATGCCTTATGATATCTAAAAGTTTTATAAGGTAAATATCAAAAGTCACATTATAAAGGGACAAGCAATTACAAAAACTCAACAACATACCCACAAACTCATTGATTTGTATAACAACATAAAAAGTTCACCGACAAGTAATACGATCCTAAAAAGCACATTCAAGCCCTAGCAATTGAAACTAGCTTCAATGACATGGCTACCATTTACAACCTTCGCATGCCGCCCCATTCAGCAACCATGAGACAAATATTGCCTGATTTGTAAGACTTGTCGTTTGCTTGAGACGTCCGTTCTTGTTCTTCTAAAAACTTGAACCGAGAGGTCGGTGAACCATGACATGTTAGTTAACTAGCTTAACTAACATCGTAGAGGTTATGAGTTTAAATCTCACTGACATCAGAGTGGGATGAGAAGTTGCATTGTCGTCCAAAATTTTTTTTAAAAAAACAAAAACAAAAAACTTGAACCAAGAGTCTAAATTAGAGCAACTCCAACAGATTCCCTATATTTTGATTTTTCTCTACTTTAGGGAAAAATAAGTCTCTTTTGCTCCAACAGATTCCCTATAACTATCTCTATTTTAGGGAAAGTGAGGAGAGAGAAAACCAAATTCCCTATATTTACAGCAAACTCCAAAATTTTAAAGAAGAATATGGAGATTTTATAGATTACTGTAAACTAGGAAATCTGTTGGAGTTGGAGAAGAAAAATAGGCTAAATTTGACTTTTGCTTCTCTATAATACAAAAATTATAGAGAAGCTGTTGGAGTTGCTCTAAGATGCCTAGTAATAAATGTGCCAATAAAGATTTTTGGGAATTTATATGGACACTAAATTCACCACGACAGAAAGATTGAGTGAGGATATATCAACTTTGTTGAATTGTTGGAGGCCCATGCGTGTGGACCATTGCTCCAATTTGGAAGTGGAAGCAAACTACAAAATGATGTTAGGCCCTGGTAGGGTCTTTTGCCTAAATCAATTCATTACATCATGCCATGGTTCCACGCTTGGCTACAACCCATGTGAAAGTTTTCTTTTATAGTTTCCTTTTTTAAGGGTCTCTTTTTCTCTTTTTCATAAAGGTCAAACTATGTCATTGCAAGTGTTATAATGAGAAATTAGAAGGAAAACAAAAGAAAAGGAAGGAAAAGCAAATGTTATTCTTAGGAATAACACAGAAATGTATACAAATTCAATAAAATGACTCGAAGCCTTGAAGCTGATTAATGACCTCTATCTGATTGGTTCAATATAGTAGGAAACTTTATGGACCTCTTAGGGCTTTAATGGGTCTTTAATGACCTCTTAGGACCTATTGAGATGACTCGAAACTTACGCTTGATAGTTACCGTGTAGTTGTCTTCTAAAACAACAAAAGATAAAACCAAAAACAAAGAAACATAAAGCTTGTAGTACTTTTTGAATGTTGGTTACTCGTTCGTGATCTAATGGATTCCATTAGTAGTAGAATGCCTCAAAGTGAGTTTATAACATCTCTAATAATGGTCGCGGTCAAATTGTGAGTGCTAAAGCATCGGCTGATGTTGAGCTTTGCCCTAGTTGTTACATCTCTGGACAATAGTTAAGAAGAAGGAATTGAAGATGCATAAGCGTGCATACCTTGAGAGCTCCTTGTTTTCAAGAGTTACATGTTACGAAGGGTATTGAGGGTTTGAAATAGGACCCCAAGAATTTGGATTGTCATGGTGATCCATTAAAAATTTGAGTAGTATTTATTTAAAATATATATTATTTTGCAACATAGACCACTCAATACATTAAAAATGAACGTATAATATTGTCATTTTAAAATACAATGATATTAGGTTCTTTGAACAAAATAAGATAACTAACATACATTTACATCATATGTAGATTAGGAGAAAGGTTTTTTTGAAAGGAGGAGAAAGTTTTTTTTGAAAGGAGGAGAAAGTTTTGGTATGAGGTGGTCGAGAACTAGATTAATTCGACTGCTCAATTATTGGATGTTACGTGTACAAATAAATAAAAATTCATAGCTACGACACCCTGTATCACTCCCGGAAACAACCTTAATTTTTGCTCGCGTCAACATCTCTAATTGACCAAATCCAAACCAATCTAGTCGTTCGACATTCTAATTAGGACCGTTACGCATATTAGAGCTAAATATGTTAGAGAATAATTTCCCAATCACATAAGTCTATACACATGAGTTTCAAATGATACTTTCTTACGTGTAAACCAATCCATTTTTGTGGGTATCATCGATTGGTAATTATGGTAGAAGAATTTCCGTCAAATATATATTTTTTTGTTCTTTTTATTTCCCCTTCAAGAAAGTATATAATAAATACCGGCCCAAAATAAAAGTACAAAAAAAAAATATTATCTGTCACCATCACACTTCCGATTCCGTTACTCTCGAAAACAAAAAAAATGCCCGAAACGGATTTTTAAGAATTTGACGACGGACACTCGGAGAGCAGAGAGAAAGTGAAAGCAGCCGGCTTCCTCATAACAATAATAATAATTATTATTATTATAATTAAATACCCGAAATTAATATGTAATTATTTCTGTTTTTCGTTTTGTACCAAAAAAAAAAAAAATTCTGTTTTTCATAACCTCCGTTTGGCTCTCTCTCTCTCTCTCTCTCTCCCAACCCAAAGAAAACGACGCAAACGCCACCACATCCAACTCGTGCTTCATTCACAGAGAGAGGATATATAGAGAGAGAGAGAGAGAAACAGAGCTGCGTAACTGACTCTCCCTAATGGAATCCCACTACCAGATCCTCCTCAAACCCTAGCCTTTTTTCTTCTTCAAGATTCTCTCCCATTCATCCAAGAAACCACCTCGCTCTCTCTCTCTTCGCTTCAATCCGTCTGATCGAGCTCGCGTTCGTCTTGCGTAGACGAAGAAGGAGAAGCTCCGGTTCGCGCTCTTTTTCCACTACTGCGATTCACGGCGGCTCGGCTCCGGCTGCATTTCCGGTTCCGGCGAGAAGAGAGGTCTGGTTTGTTTGATCGGGATTGTGGAGTATTGTTATGGTGTAGTGGAGGAGTATTATGGACGATAGAGGAGGCTCATTCGTGGCGGTGAGGAGGATTTCGCAAGGTCTCGATGGTCGTGGCAATACCTGCCATTCAAGTTCTGGTACTAGTTTGTCTCTTCCTTTTTTTCTCCTCCTTCCTTCTTCGCTTTTCTATTTAATGCTGATTCTCTCTCTCTTTTAGAAAAGCCTTTTCTCTCTCTAGACTTTAGACTCTTCAGCAGTTATCCATTTTTAGACAAAAAGTAAAAATCGGAACGTAGATCTGGTACTCAAATTGTTCAGCTCCGACTGTCAGACGAATTATATCACCGACTTGATGTTCTCCGATATTATAAATTGCTGGGGTGCTGTATTGGATTTTTCTCTATTTTTGTTTATTTTTAAAATTCATTTCTGTAGTTTATATGATGTTTTATGCAAGGTTTAGTTGAATTGAAGCTCTGATTTGTCACAGTTGCTTTTTCTCTCACTTATGCGTGCTTTGTTTTAATTGAATTGATTGTTTTTGAATAATTGATGAAAATCTGTGATCGAACTTTAGTTTTCAATTATTTGGACACTTTCGAGCCGAAACGTAGAGAAATTTAAGCAAAACTGCCACAGGATCAGTTCATCAATAGTGTTTGTATGCCGAAATTTGAGTTTGCTTTTTCCTGCTACATCCTGTTGTATTCTGTTTGCAAACTTTCTATCTACTTTTGTAAAACTTTAATGCTATGCTTTACGGTACTAATGATTGGAAGCCAGAGAGTTGTACATCTTCGGCTACTTTATGAAATCTGGAGCAATTTTTGAATTTTTTTTTCTTGTTGATATTATCAATTTGTGATAGAGTTACGGTTGTATTGCAGTGTACTTAGAACTACTTCTGTGAATATCCTTGTAAGTGTAGGGCTCCAGTTTCAGTTCACACTAGAAGATATTTTGTTCCGCTACTACTTGTATGTATAAAATTCCTGCTATTTACTAGTCTAGCTGCTCCATCTGTGAAGTTGACAACTATGGTTGCTGGCGTGGATGAGAAACATTTTGCAGATCTTAACATCTGTTGTGTCCTAGAAACCTTGCAAACCATTGTCTGTTATGCCACATTATTCATATTAGTAAGGTTGAAGTGTTGCAGTGTAGTTGGGTATCAACTCTAGGGTTGGGAGATATAGAAATATAAATATTAGTTGATGATTTGAGCTGATAAGCTTTCATAAAACCATTAGCAGTATATGCCTGGTTTTTTTTTATAAGGATTTACAAATTCTAATTTCCTTTTCTTTTTTATCTGTTACAGCTGAGGTTGTGGCAGGATCAGCAGCTTGGCTTGGCCGAGGACTTTCTTGTGTGTGTGCACAGAGAAGAGAGAGTGATGCTCGTCCTTCCTTTGATCTAACCCCTGCCCAGGTAACACATGCTTGTAATTAGATAAACTGTATCTGTGTATGATAACATGCTTTTAGTATATCCCTTTTAGATACAAGTTCTTAGATCGAAGAAAATGAACTGTATTTAGTGGGGATATTGTTGTTATTACTCCAATGATTACTGTTAAGACCCAAATTTCAATAATGGAAAGCTTACAGTTTCCTCTTTTTTTCGTTTTCTTTTTCTTTTTTCCGACAAGTTTGATAACTCCTGCTTATTATCACACTGATTGTTCATGCAAAGACTATATGTGGATGTACGAATTCCTACTTTATGTTTCTTTACTTCTTTTTAGTCTGGGTCTGCACCAAATTTTTGGTTGGCTGGTAGTTTAAAAATCTTAAGGAGGCTAACCTGATTACATTGATGTTTTGATTTTACTTGATGAGGGTGGAAATATATGTGTGCGATGGATGTGTTTAAAAATATCAGGAGGTCGTTCTTGCTACAAATGGACATTTGTTATGTTAAACCAAGGTCTAGTATTTCTGGTGGTCTAGTGGTTTATCCAGAAAATTTAGCAGTGCTGCTTTTTGCTGTTCATTTGCGGTAAATTATTGTCATCAGTATTGGTAATACGAATACTTCTGATATTTTTCTTTTGGGTGCCAGTTTATGGAAAGAGCGGGAGGCTTTGAGGGATTTGCAATAGTCATATACATTCCCTTGAATTGTTTGAGTACATTAATATTTTAAATTTGCTATGGCCATAACAAATATTTGCAATATCAGAAAATTACATCTCTTATGCCAATTGGGTTGTGTTTTGTGCCTTGCCTTTTGCTATATGTAATGGTGGAACTATCTAACATAAACAATTGGAGGAGTTATACAAGATCCAGTAACTTTGTTATTTGGTTCAGCTTTATTTGCTTTAGTTGCCAACCTGTCTCTACATCAATCATCAAATTATTTGCTTCTCTGGAAATCAATTATATGTCCATGGTATGATTTTCCTGAGTTTCTTTCTTCTTTTTTCTTAAATTCTGTCAGGAGGAATGCCTGCTGAAACTACAAAGCCGGATAGATGTTGCTTATGACAGCTCAGTCCCAGAGCACCAGGTGTATATTATTTCATGGATTACCCTTAATGAGAGTGTTGACAGTCTGTTGTCTTTGTGGGTGGATTTGCATGAGTTTTAATTTTTCAGCTGTGCAAATAGTGCATTAACATAATTTGATAAACTCTTGTCTAAATCTCTAATACACCCCAGGAAGCTTTGAGGGCCTTGTGGAGAGCTGCATTTCCGGAAGAAGAACTTCATGGTTTAATAACTGAGCAATGGAAGGAAATGGGATGGCAAGGAAAGGATCCGTCAACAGATTTTAGGTAGATCCAGTACCTCCTGCGTGATTTGAACAGCATTTTCTCCCGGTTTCTCCTTTGTATTGGTTTACTCATTGTTGATATTGTAATTTTCCGTAGGGGTGGTGGTTTTATATCATTGGAGAATTTGTTGTTCTTTGCTAGGAATTTCCCGGTATGTCCCCTCTCTCTATACACATGTATGCTGTGTTTTGAACCAGAACAGTTCTTTAGTCAAACTGACTTAAATACAAGTTAATAAAAGGTATCTATCTGCATGCAATCTCTTGGTGAAACCTGGAGAAAACATTCAAAGGTGGTACGTAATCTGCTAGCAAGAGAACTAGAAAAGCCTTTATGTAGTGTTTCAAGTTTATCCCCCTTTTTTTTTCTCAAAAAAGTTCCCCCCCCCCCCTCCCCCGCGGAAGCTATAAAGGTGACACTAAAAGAGAATTGAAATTGCACCTATAATTCTAGCGAGCAAAATTTCATTATATGGCAGACATTATGTGCTGTGGCTGTTGATATCAGCATTGGATTTTGTTTCTGTCCATCTTCCTAGAACTTTCTGATTATTTTTCTGGTCTTACCGTGTCTTCATTTCTATGCTACGAGCCTACTTTTCTCTCACTCTGCGCTTGTGCGGTAAAATGCGTCTATTTGGCTGTTCTTGCTTGGGTCTGTTGTGCAAGTTCTTTTTGGTTCTTTCAAAGATGCAGTCCCCATAGGGAACTACATTTGGTCTATCTTATAAGCATCTTGTGTCTCATTGAAAGTTAAAACTTTCATTGTAGAAATCTTTCCAGGATCTTCTTCGAAAGCAAGAAGGTGATAGGTCAGTGTGGGAATACCCATTTGCTGTTGCTGGTGTTAATATTACATTCATGCTTATTCAGATGCTCGATCTTGAAGCAGGTTGGTATTTCCTTGATTATCTTTAGCTTGTTTCGAAGAATATTACATTCCCAAAATGATAGTCTTTCAGGAATTTGTGATTTATGACATCAGATACGATGGTGTTTGTAGTCAGCTACAACCCACAGTGCCATGCTCAAAATTTATCGCTTGTTGTTTTTGATGAACTTGTTTTCAACACAGTGCAATGCAGAATCTGCTTTCACCTTTTAATTAAAATTTTGAGCGTGCAAATGCCTGTCTCTGGTTTGTGCCTGTTATTTTAAGACCTTCTGGGGTACATACTGGAGTTGGACCTGAGTTGTTAACAAAGTACCAACAACATGTGTGGCTAATTAAATTGCTTCAGTTACATGTTTATTGAAATTTGTTCAATTTTTCCCATGTATCAGGTTAGATGAGGGGTACTGTAAATTGAAAATGCAGAATTGTTTAGGGTCCATTGCACAATTTTTTATAGGATTATATGTGTGTGTGTGTCTATATATATATATATATTTTTTTTTTTAAATAATAGGTTTCTTTTTCTAAATGCCCTTCATAAGTTACCTTTGGGGTTTATGTGCAGTTAAACCGCGAACACTGGTGGGAGCAATTTTCTTGAAGTTTCTTGCAGGTAACTTGTCTTTAACTAGGCTTATTATTGTGATAATACTCAATATACTGATTTCCTTTGTTTTTCTTGACAGAAAATGAATCAGCATTTGACCTTATATATTGCATCACATTCAAGCTAATGGACCATCAATGGCTTTCTATGCGTGCTTCTTATATGGATTTCAATGTATGTAGACCTCCTTTCAACATTCCTTTGTCTGTATTTAGTTAAAGTGATTATATATCCTTCTGGTCAAAATTAATTTACCAAAGGCTGTGATATTGGTTAGGGAAAACCTCATTAGTTATAATGACTTCCTGACTGCATCCTCTAGTCCGATAAACTTTATTTGTGTTTTAACCTGGGAGACTGATTTTTGGGTTCGGTGATTATACAGTTTTTGAGAATTTCGATTATAGAAAATTATTTTGCTAACATGATTGCCCCCATTATGTTGTGTTCCTAACAGACAGTGATGAAGTCCACACGCCGGCAATTGGAAAAAGAGCTTCTGTCTGAAGATGTAGCGCGGCTGGAAGACTTGCCCTCATATGGCCTACTTTCCCGATAGTGTAGAAGCTTCTTCTAGAGTCTTTAAAATGGTCTGTCACAACTAGTTACATGATCGTCGACAACTGTTATTTCTCTAACTGGATGATGGTGTTTGTACATGACCCGAACCCCCTGAAATTTGCTTTCTGCAAGTCAGCATATTGTCATAAGATTCCCGGAAATGGTTTTTGGATTTTAGTTTCTCAGAGTTTGTTAAGAGGGCGGAACCAAGTGTTGATTTGATTCAGGTTTGAAATACAGAAAATATAATCTCATACGTTTGGCGTAAGATCACCAGAGCATCCCACGGCCCACGGGGGTTTTCAAACATATGTAGAGGTATGATACCTTGCCTAGGATTGTGGTATGGGATTCTGTTATGGCTTTTAACTTTTGGAGTGATTTCTGAAATATTATTATTTGATAACTGATAATTGATAATCTGTGAGCACGAAATCGTGCACTTGAAAGCCCCGTTTGAAGTTTTGTATTTTTGCCTGAAAAAATAAAGGTAGAAGTGCTGCTTTTCATTATGCGGAGTTCTTGTTTTCAGCCATTACGAGTTTATATTTTGGTTGCCAGTGCCCTTTTTTTTTCTTTTTTTTAACAAAGGGTTGTCAATGTCAATCTGTTGCAAGAGCCTGGTATGTCAATACTTCTTAAGCAGGTACTGTAACCATACCAATTATTGATGAAAATCTTGATGCCACAAAATATATCTAAAAATTAGTGGCGAAAGAAAAAAATTATTTTCTTGATTTGATTCGGTACACCTATAGCAGCAGTAGGAACTCTCCGAACTTTCTAGTTTTGCCCTAGTAATTTTCGGCCCTGAAAATTTTCTTTGGGTGCATGGATACCCCAAGGCAATTGGCCTTGCGTAGTATTTAACTGGACGTTTGTCTTTAGACCTGTCACCTGTGGGATGAGTGCCAAAAAAAGAAAAAAAGGGTGAGTTTTAACGTCTAATCATGTTCACTTAATCAGTATTTTTATGCTTAGAAATTGTATTTTTCGATTTAGATGTAATGAATAAATTTCAGTCACCTTGTTATTATCCACCTTATAATTTAGATCTAATAACAATTGAGCACAGTAGATGAATAAGACCACCAATTCTTTGGTCCAAAATGAAAATTGTTTGCGTGGTGAAAAGGCAATTTACCTATAGATATGGTCATGTCCATATTATTCTGCGCATTGGCAGGGTTAGGTACTGATTTATCTGCACTGACCAATAGGTTCCCGAAACCTCATTAGGAAAAAAAGACATTCCTCCTTATCAGAAGAGCATATTGTTTCTGGTTCATTTTCCCTTTCTTTTCAAGAATGTTCCGTTTGATAATTGAGCACCAAGCCTCGATTTAACACGATACGAATGGAATGACGGAACCTTTGGATTTCTACCCAAAGAATCTCAAGGCAACAGGCAGGGCTTGCCATCGCCGAGCAAATCTCAAGGAAATGGATAGTTTATCGATCAATTATCAATTTTACGAAATTTTTAGCGCAATTTCGTATCAATCAGACAAACTCCAAGTCAAAAACAATTAATTCGCACGGCTATGTTGTATCGAATTAACAACCCTCGATCCATACTTGATCAAACTTTATATCAAACTCATTTAAATAGGTAGGTAGCACACTCAATCAGAAGCACTAGAACAAGCTATATGTCTCAGCCAAACTAGGCAACACCAGACTTGAACAGAAACCAAACCTAACAAAGTTAACCAAAGCAGAATGGAAAATAAAGGAACATTGGCAGTATCTGGAGGCAACCAAATTTCTACTCATAGATCCAGTGGCTAATATGTTGTATCGAATTAACAACCCTTGATCCATACTTGATCAAACTTCATATCAAACTCATTTAAATAGGTAGGTAGTACACTCAATCAGAAGCACTAGAACAAGCTATATGTCTCAGCCATACTAGGCAACACCAGACTTGAACAGAAACCAAAACTAACAAAGTTAACCAAAGCAGAATGGAAAATAAAGGAACATTGGCAGCATCTGGAGGCAGCCAAATTTCTACTCATAGATCCAGTGGCTAACACTGCTCTGCCAGTGAACAGGGCCTTCAGGGAACCACAGTGCAATCTCTTTCCTCGCACTCTCAACTGCGTCACTTCCATGAATGATATTCCTGCCAATCTCAACAGCAAAATCACCACGGATGGTTCCAGGGGCAGACTCGGCAGGGTTTGTGGCTCCAATAATCTTTCGGCCAGTTGACACAACATTCTTACCCTCCCAGATCATAGCAACAACAGGACCAGAAACAATATAATCAACCAATCCACTGAAAAAGGGCTTTGCAGACAAGTCTGCATAGTGCTTCTCAGCAAAAGGACGATCCACAGTGATGAACTTCAAGCCTGAATCCAAATCACAAGGTTATTAAGAACAAAGTCCTGATAATAAAAATCCAACACTACTAAGCACCCTAATACAAAACAAAACATTTTGAAGTTTATTACACAATACACTTCAAATTATCACAAGTGCATAACACACAAGACAACTTTAAATTTCTATCCGAATTGATAGTTACCTTTCAAAGAGAAACCCTTCTTCTCAAACCTGCTGATAATCTCACCAATCTGAAACAAACAGAAACCTCTTAAGAAAATTTGAAAACTTTATAACTACAGATTCAATGAAGCCCACAAAATTAGATTGAACATTCATCACATGCAAGCATCTGCAACCCCAATTCAAATTACTTTAACTTTATCTAGATCTACAGTTCCCCAAAAACAAAAAGCAAAAAATTCCTCTGATTTTCCAAAGCTTTCACACAAATCAAACACCATATGCATAACTATAACCATCCAACTCATACACAAAGAACCAATCTATAAACAAACAAACTAAAACCCAGATACAATCTGAACAGTAAGATGATAGACTGACTAAAGCTGCAAGATTTAACTATACAAACAGTAAAACAATTGATTAAAAACAAAAAGAGAATGATTACCAGGCCCCTCTGAACGCCATCAGGCTTGATCATGATGAAAGTCTGCTCCATTTGACTAATGATTTGTCTTAGGAACCACTTGCTTGCTCTGAGTTTTGAGGGTATGAGACTGAATGGTAGTAGAGCGATAGAGCGGCCTTATATACACACACCCACCCCAACTGTACAAAACCCTAACACTACGACTTCGCTAGGGGAATATTCGCTAGATTTTCTCGCCACGTTTCAGGACAAAATGTAATTTTTACAAGGGCCACGGAAGTGGAGGCCCAATAATTGTCTAGCTCAAAATTTGGATTTTGTTCCGGATTGGAAACCGAACTTGGGCTTACCATGGAAGGCCCAATATATGATGATCTATGAAAATTTAGGTCAGCTATTGAAGTTTTGCATTTGGAAGAAAATCCCAAGGAGCTGTGACAAAGTTGCTCATGCACTTGCAAGAGAAACTTTGAGGGCAGATGGCATCAAGTTTTGGAAAGAAGTTGGACAACAGTGGTTCAATGATGTTGTTGCTGTTAGTGGTATTTTTTTTTTGGGAAATTACTGGTTACTCCCTGTACTTTTAGAGAGTCGACAGTTCAGTCCCTGCTATCCTAATTTCGACAAGTTACTCCTCAGACTTTCAAATCTCACACAATTTGGTCCAAAATGACTATTTTGCCCCTCCCTTCCTCTTTTTGTGTTTTTATTTTTCTCTCCTCTCCCCTCCTTTCTTCTAAAATTCATAATTAATTCATACAAACTCCGATTTTTGCGTTCCATATATGTACGAGATCGTATCGATGAGCTCTACAAATTTTATGAAGGAAGTTTTTTCAAATTTTATATGTATAAACAGTCAATTTTCACGACCCCCCCCCCCCCCAACCACAAAATAACACACACACACACTCTCTCTCATTATGCACATTTCAACCCAAGAAATATCAAATATTTGAATTATGAATATTGAGACTATTTCATAAGTAGTTGTACGAGAAATTCGGTTTTGTATCAATTTTAGTTTCGAAATGAACGTTATTTAGGGGGGGTCGTGAAAATTGACTTTTTATACATACAAAATTTGGAAAAACTTTCTTCATAAAAATTGTAGAGATCCTCGATACGATCTCGTACATATATGGTACGCAAATATCGGAGTTCGTATGAATTAATTATGAATTTTAGAAGAAATGAGATTTTCGAAACGAACGTTATTTAGGGGGGTAGTGAAAATGACTTTTTATACGTACAAAATTTGGAACAACTTTCTTCATGAAAGTTGTAGAGCTCGTTGATACAATCTTGTGCATATATGGAACGCAAAAATCAGAGTTTGTATGAATTAATTATGAATTTTAGAAGAAAGTGGATTTTCGAAACGAATGTTATTTGGAGCGGTCGTGAAAATTGACTTTTTATACATACAAAATTTGGAAAAACTTTCTTCATAAAAGTTGTGGAGCTCATCGATACGATCTCGTACATATATGGAACGCAAATATCAGAGTTCGTATGAATTAATTATGAATTTTAGAAGAAAAGAGATTTTTGAAATGAACGTTATTTAGGGGGGGTCGTGAAAATTGACTTTTTATACATACAAAATTTGGAAAAACTTTCTTCATAAAAATTGTAGAGATCCTCGATACAATCTCGTACATATATGGAACGCAAATATCGGAGTTCGTATGAATTAATTATGAATTTTAGAAGAAAGGAGATTTTCAAAATGAACGTTATTTAGGGGGGTAGTGAAAATGACTTTTTATACGTACAAAATTTGGAACAACTTTCTTCATGAAAGTTGTAGAGCTCGTTGATACAATCTTGTGCATATATGGAACGCAAAAATCAGAATTTGTATGAATTAATTATGAATTTTAGAAGAAAGTGGATTTTCAAAACGAATGTTATTTGGAGCGGTCGTGAAAATTGACTTTTTATACATACAAAATTTGGAAAAACTTTCTTCATAAAAGTTGTGGAGCTCATCGATACGATCTCGTACATATATGGAACGCAAATATCGGAGTTCGTATGAATTAATTATGAATTTTAGAAGAAAGGAGGGGAGAGGAGAGAAAAATAAAAAACAAAAAGAGGAAGGGAGGGGCAAAATAGTCATTTTGGACCAAATTGTGTGAGATTGGAAAGTCTGAGGAGTAACTTGTCGAAATTAAGATAGCAGGGACTGAACTGTCGACGCCCTAAAAGTACAGGGAGTGACCAGTAATTTCCCCTTTTTTTTTTTCACTTGTTTAGATCGGGCAAATCTTTTAAAGAGACCACATTTAACTTTTTATATGTAATTGTTTAAATTTCATCAATAACTTTTCTTTTATTATCGAGATGTGTTTTTGAGTCTCGTTCACAAAGAAGGCTTCCATTTATTGTCACAAGTGCTTTTAACTTCGACCTCTCAAGTTAACATGATGCACAGGTTGTATAAAGGCAGCCTGAAATGTCCCTGCCGAGTTTCTTAACACTCCTCCAACACCTCCATGTGGTACTCGTGATATAAAATCTCCATCAACATTGAGTATTGGAGTATCTACAGGCTGCCATTTCTTCACAATCTTCGGGGCATGCATAGTAGCAATTTGTCTACTCTGTTAGAATTATTTGAGCCAAGTAAAGCACCCAAACATAATGTCATTTGGAGACCACACGCTGCCTTCCCAAAGTTTAGTATTTTTGTTTTTCTAGAGGCCCCATATGATATCATAAATTACTCAAAGATCTCAGCTTTAAGATTAAGAGCTTGTTCTAACATCTATTCTTTGAAATCCAGATTTGGCAAAATAGTTTGTTGCAGGGAAAAAGGTGCACTCGAAAGTAAATGAAGAGCAGCAGGACACTTACAGAACAAGTGAGTTATGCTAACATCTATTCTTTGAAATCCAAATTTGGCAAAATAGTTTATTACAGGGAAAAAGATGCACTCGAAAGTAAATGAAGAGCAATAGGATACTTACAGAACAAGTGAGCTGTGCTTTCCAGTTTGTAGTTACACATAATGCAGTCGACCTCTCCTTCATAGCCTTTTCTTAGAAGTTGTTCTCTTGTAGGCAAGAGGTTATTACAAGCTCTCCATACACATATTTGAGCTTTACCTGAAACCTTTGTTTTCCAAAGGTGTTTCCATAGCTCCTTAACAGAATCTCCAGTTGATGTCAAGGTCAAAACACTGTCTAATACTATTAGCATTAAAGTCACCCTCAAGTGAAAGAGGTACAAATTATAGAATATGAGATTAAGTAAGGATGTCGAACCCACGAGGATTGGTGAATCATTTCCTAATTAGGGAAAACTGAGAGAAAAACTAGAAAGAATATGCAAATGTACAATCACAAACAAAGGCTCACAAGTGAACCCAAATTCATAGTGAGTATGTGTAAGATGGTGTGTAGTGATTTGATTTGATATTGGGAAAAGTTCCGATTCAAATTGAAACAACAAGAGCAAGTAAAGTAAACTAAGCTAAGCTAAACAAGTTATCAAATGGGTGGGAGTTAGAGCTTAGGTTGTCCACCATAGCCTCCCTTGCATGCATTGATGCTCAAACTACAAGTGATGCAATCCCAAATACCTAATTACCCTCTTAGCATCTGGTTAAGAGAACTAAGGCCTAAACTCCTTTGAACAAATCCTATTACTGGGTAAGTCTTAATTCATTGTTCCTAGATGCTTAAAGATTAGAGTTTAGATAAGTAAGGAAGCAAACCAATCCTAGGTCTAGGTGATTTTAACTCACTACCCTCATATGCACACATGGTGTGCTTTCATGCTCTTAATGTCTAGAGGTGACTAATCACAAAACACTAATCATGAGATAACAAATGCATTATACTTAAACTTGTCAAATTCAAATACAAGCATTCACGTTTTCATTCAGCATGTGAAGATGGTAATGGAAAATTGCAGCAAACATATTATTCACATCAATATCACACAAGATTTGCTAGGGCTTTCAACCCTAGCCCCAACAAATTCACTACTCACTCATGACTAGATAGACAAATTTCAACACTCTTAGATACATCAAGAGTAAAGAGTTAGAGAATGAAGAGTGACTATTGGTGATGCCAAAAGTGGTGACACAGATGGGTCTCCAAGCTCACGAGGTGATGGATGTCTTCTTCTCCTTCCTCCAAGCTCTTAATGATGTGGAATGGTGAAAGTAAGAGTAGCTAGTAATAATTTGCAGTGATGGAAGGTTATGGAATTGGTGGGAAGATGAGTGTGGTGGTGGAAATGGTGGTGTGGTGTTGT
Source organism: Rosa chinensis (assembly GCF_002994745.2). Lineage (NCBI taxonomy): Eukaryota > Viridiplantae > Streptophyta > Magnoliopsida > Rosales > Rosaceae > Rosa > Rosa chinensis. The sequence goes on from NC_037088.1 coordinate 40,889,111, forward strand.
AGAGAGAAAATAGGATGTCTTGGTCATGAAGATTAGGTCTTTGGCATCTTTTGATCAACTATGTCCCCTTGATCCCAAGATGTGCAAGAGATGCTCTTACATCCTTGTTGCCAAAATGGTTCCAAAATTGCAAAGTGACAAAAAAGACAAAGTGTCTTTTCAAAAAAAAAAAAGACAAGGTGTAGGGGAGATGTTTGAATTTCAAATGGTGCGAGATTCTCACAACCATAGTCCTCTTTGGCTGGATAAAGGGTTCTCCATAAGTAGCGACTCGTCGGAAAAGTTGGCCGAAAAAATCACTTGGAAATTCTATTTGTGTTTTTCTCCCAAATTCCATGACTTCTTCTCGTTGCTCCAATTCTTCACATTTCAAGCCTCAAATAATCATTTTATTCTCAATGCATGGTTTCCTTCAAATAAAAAGAAATGGATTAAAGATAGTAAAATAGCATAGAAGACAAATCAATTTATATAGTTTTGAGGCACAAATGTATATAAGTAATTTGTGACTCAACAAATACATGTTCACTAGCTATCCAATAAACACTTTTCACAGTGAACAAACCTTATTTATTAGGACTCAAACATAACTTGTTATGCACATAGTTATGACCTAAAGGGATAAACAAAATGCATTCAGTAACACTTGGTATAAAGAGAGTATGGACATAGGCTTGGATCCAAGTTCTTGTTTGAGGATCTATAAGGTCTGCTACCCTTTCAAAAACAATGTTGCTAGGTCTCTGAATCATGTATTTTGGGCAGTTTGGTACCTATTGATCATCCCAAATGTTCACTTAAGTCCCATCCCCTATTGTCCAATTAGTACCCGCTTTTAGAAACGATCTACTCTCAAGTATGCTCCTCCATGAATGGGATGGTGTATTCCCCAAGCCAGCCTCCTAAGAGGAGCAAGTAGGAAAATATCTAGCCTTGTATACTTGAGCTATCAACGAACTAGGTTTGGTGATGAGTCAGCCCTGCTTAGCTAACATAGCCAAATTATAGGCATATATATTCTTGAAACTCATTCCCCCGTCATGCTTTGTTAAACATAGCTTTTTGCAACTTCTCTAATGAATTTTCTTTTTTCCATTCATATCACCCCAGAAGAAAGATGCACAAAGTTTATGGATGTCATCACATAAGTTTTTAGGTAGAACATAACAGTTCACAGCATACATGGGCATAACTTGGGTAACAACTTTGATAAATCTCTTTACCAGCACAACTAAGAATTTTTTACTTCCAATTGACTAACTTTTCTGAAACCTTCTCCTTTAAGTATCAGAGTCTTGCTGTTTCAAATTTACCAACCCTCAAAGGCAGCCCAAGATAACGATCATGTTCTTCAACGCACTAGACATTCAACACTAAAGCTAAAGCTACTTCCCAGTTATGCTGCACATTTTTGTTGAAGACAACACTGCTTTTAGTAAAATTTACCTTCTAACATGAAGCTCTCTCATATGTAATGAGAATATTCTTGATAGTAATGCATTCCTCCATAGTAGCCGCCGCTCCAAAGAGGAGATTGTCATCGGCAAAGAAGAGATGGTGCAAAACAAGAGCTTGTGGATACATTTTCAATCCCTTGATGCTTCCATACTGCATTGCTTGAGAGATTAATGCAGATAACCCTTCAACTCATAAAATAAAAATATAAGGTGAAAGTGGATCACCCTGTCTAATACCTCTTGTAGGAGTCACTTTTGCAGTTGCCTCTCCATTTACAAAAATTCCATAACTTACAGAAGTTTACACATTTCATCACCATATTAATCCAACTAATCTCAATGTTGTGAGAATAGCTTGCAAATAAGGCCATTCAAGAAGAAGCTATCCTCCTGAGTCCTGTGCTTGTGCATGAAGTGTACAACTTTAGTTTCATTTAGTGTGTTATCTGAGATTAATCTGCCAGAAATGTAAGCACTTTGCAGTGGATCGAGAGATGATTTCAGGCAGCCACTTTTTGAGACTGTTTGCTAAAACTTCAGAACAAATTCTGTAAATCACATTGCAGAGACCTATAAGTCGAAAATGAGCCACTTCAGTAGGATTTTTAATTTTTGGGATCAAGCATATGTGAGTGAAGTTCGACTCCTCCTACATATCTTCCTTTTCTAAGAAATTTCTAATAGCTACACACACATCAAGAGCAACAATATGCTAATATTTTTGGTAAAAGAATGGGGACATACCATAAAATCTTGGACTTTTTGATGGATGCATTTGAAATAGGGCAGCTTTGATTTCGTCACCAGAGTGGGGCAAATTAAGATCATCGTTCATAACTGATGTAACTCTCATTAGTGTATCTTTAAAAATTGTTGATATAGCTTCATCATCAACAACTTCAGTATTGAAAACCTGGCAATAATAATAGTAGATCATGTTTTGAATTGCAACCGGTTCAGTTTGCCATTCACCTGTTATAGTCAGAAGACCTTTGATAGTGTTTCTATTTCTTCTGTTTGAAGCTTTCCTATGGAAGTATGCAGAGTTGAGCCAATACTTCTATTTCATCTTTAAGCCATAAAGCTCTTGATCGTTGCCTCCAATACTTTTCTTGAAATGCAAGCAATTGACTTTGCTTTACATGGATAGGTTTTTGTTCTTCATATTACCCAGGTGAGAAGGGTTGTTTCATAATGTCAAATAACTTCTCTTGAACTTCTTTCAACTCTGCCTTCTGTTTATCCAAATCAACTTAGTGCCATTGCATAAGCTTTTTGCCTGCATTGTGAATTTTTGTTCCAATTTGTTGTAGCACATTCCCAGTCAGATGCACAGCCCAAGTGCGCTAAATGATCTCATTACATTGGTCCTTTCCAAACCAACCTTCTTTAAAGTGAAATTTCTTTGAACTTCTTTTATATGGACTGCGTTCAATTTTAACTTCCATAAGAAGAGGGTTGTGGTCAAAGTTTGAGGGTGGCAGTGTTATTACATGACTTAAAGGGGTATCGATTTCTCCATTGTATTGATTGGAAACCCCGATCTAACCTCTCTTTCGTAAACTTGTTTGACCAGGTAAACCTATAGCCTACAAAACCCATATCAATCAGACCTGCATCCACCATAATTTTTTGAAAAAGATTTATTGCAGCAATAACTCGTGGTACTCTACTAGATTTGTTTATCCTACACCAAACCTCATTAAATTCACCAGCCATGAGCCAAGTCAGTGAGCAATCTTCATGAGCTAGGGTTTCGATCAATGACCAAGTTTGATTGCAAACATCTCTGGATGCAAGGCCATAAATTCCTGTGAAACGGCAAGAGACAGGGTCTTCTCTCTCACATATGTCTACATCAATGTGATGGAACGAGGACGTGCGTACATCAACCTGGAGATTTGCACTCCAATAGTGAAGCTAATCCCTGACATTCAGGCTACTTTGCAACATAGATATTGGCAGCGAACCAATACGTGACATGATAGTGTCAATTAGTTTATGTTGTACTAGGGTTTCTGAAAGGAAGATTAGATAAGGGTGCCTCACTTAAACAATATCAATCAAAGTTCGCTAAGTTTCTTTGTTAGTAATGCGTACTTCGATAATTCCAAATAGGCCTCATCACAAAGCCCGCGGATCAAGTGGGCCGATGGAGGCCCGCCGGCCGGCAGGGCTTTTGGCCCGGCCCGGCCCGTTAAAAAACCCGCAAAAGCCCGCCTTGCTGGGCCGATGGAGGCCCGCAAAAAAGCCCGCAAAAACCCGGCCTGGCCCGCCAAAAGCCCGCTAGGCCCGGCCCGTAAAAGCCAGCAAAATATTATATATATATATATGTGTGTGTGTGTGTGTGTTTATATATATATATACATATATTAATGTATATATATATATATGTGTGTGTGTGTTATATATATAGATATATCTATATGTGTGTGTGAGTGTTTATAAATATATATATATATAGACACATATAAATATATATTTGTGTGTGTGTTTATATAGATATATATATATATATAGTCATATAGATATATATATATATATATCAATATATCATATATGTGTGTGTGTGTTTATATATATATATATATATATATAGAGAGAGAGAGAGATATATATATAGATATATATATATATATCAATATATCATATATGTGTGTGTGTGTGTTTATATATATATATATATATGTGTGTGTGTGTGTGTGTGTGTGTGTGTGTGTTTATATATATATATATATTAATATATATGTGTGTGTATATAGAGAGAAAGATATATATATATATATATATATGTGTGTGTGTGTGTGTGTGTGTGTGGAAGTTCTTATACTATTATAGTTCTATATAAAATATGTGCATATATATATTCTACATATCGGTTGACCAATCCGATCGGATTCGAAAATATGGTGAAATTGGCTAAATTTTTTACCACATTCATAATTTATTGTAATAAACTCATCCAACGGTCGGTTTTTCCATTTTCTTTGAATTGATAGGGTTTGCTCTTTGGAGTGTATGATATATAAATTTATAAGAGTAACTACGTTTGACCTAGTTGATCGAATTCGAAACGTGAACCAAATTGGCTGGATTTTCTACAACCACCATAAAACATTACAATCTCTCCATCAAGCGGTTGGTTTCTCCGAATTCATTTTCCACTTCATGGTTGCTTTAGAATGAACCTAAACAATTTAAATGCAATGTATAAGTCATATAACTCTATGAATAAAATTGGTATAGTCCAATGTGTTTGTAATTAAAATTAATTTTTTTTTATCTTATGTCCACGCACATCCATCGATGGAATATATACAAACGTGATGTGAAAAAATAAGCACGTTTCGCGGTTGCCACGCCATCGGTCAACCAATAAAACATATAAGTGACTATGGTTGACCAATCCGATCGGATTCAAAAATATGGTGAAATTGGCTAAATTTTTTACCACACTCATAATTTATTGTAATAAACTCATCCAACGGTCGGTTTCTCATTTTCTTTGAATTGCTATATGTAGCTCTTTGGAGTGTATGATGTATAAATATAGATTTATAAAAAATTAGTGTCTTTAAAAATTTATTTATCAACAAATTAGTATCTATATATAAATATAGATTTTTTTGGGTACAATATAGTTATATAGATTGTTATCTTTCGTTGTATTTGATCATTATCCATTGAATTTCCAAAGCTTGATTAAAAAAAAAAAAACTTGTGTCTTTAAATATTTATTTATAAATAAAGCCTGCAAGGCCCGGCCCAAAAAAGCCCGCAAGGCCAAGCCACGCCCGGCCCTAAAAAGCCCGCAAGGCCCGCTTTATATGGACGGGCTTGGATCCTTTGATTTTTAATAAAGCCCGGCCCGGCCCGCAATTATTTAAAAATATAGCAAGGCCCGGCCCGGCCCAAGCCCGCTATCAATGGGCCGGGCCGGGCCCATTGACGACCCCTAATTCCAAACAAGGATGTTACCCTGCCACACGATGGTAGGCTTGGTGGTGCAAACGATGGCTTAGCAGTGATGCAATCAATGACAAGTTTGATTGCGAACACTTCTGGATGCAAGGCCATAAATCCCTATGAAGTAGCAAGAGACACGGTCTCCTCTCTCACATATGTCTGCATCATTGTTATGGAACAAGGACATACGTACATCAACCTGGAGATTTGTTGTAATGACCGGGATTTTGGTATTAATTTCTTGTATTTTTGTGAAATTAATAAAGGTCAAAGTTGGTACAAATTATCGTTTTGATGCCTTATTCTTATATTAATCGAGAAATAGAAATTATTTTGGACAATTATTCGCTTAGAATGCTTTGATTCAAGGATTGACTTTTTATACATTACGATTTTGTGAAAACTTTCTTCACAAAAATCATAGAGTGCGTCGATACGAGTTCGTGGACATTGGAACGCGGAAATTGGAGTTTGTATGAAGAAGTTATGGCCAACAGAAAAAGTTTCTATTTGTGGATAAATAGAAAAATTTCATAAAATTAGAGAAAAATCCTAGTTTCCATTTTCAGAAACTCTCTCTCTCTCTCTCTCTCTCTCTCTCACCGCATTTAGTTTTCCGGCCATATCTTGACTGTCCAGCCACCTTCGGCCGCGCCATCGGTCCCATTGGATTAGTCTCTCCTCCTTCTTCAAGTCTGTGGTAGCTTTGTTGCTCAATTTTGGCGGTGGAAGGAGCAGCAAAGCGGAGAAGTAGGTGGCAACACTGCTTCGGGGTCGCCGTCGGAACTCATGATTTTTGCCACCTCTGGCGCCAATTTTTGAGGGGTTTTGAAGCTTGTGAGATGTACATCAATCCATCTGAGCGGCTTAAAGTGATTTGAAGTATGAAGGTTGAATTGAGGATTTGAAATTCTAGGGTTTCACCGAGTTCTTGACTTTTCGAGGTAAATTCCGACTTCTATAGTTAAAATTGCACTTTGTGATAGTTGAAGAAGTTGTTGGGCTTGTTATTGTGAACATTTTGGCATATGTTTCATGACCCAATTTGGGGGTTGCCAGCGGCAAGTGGAGCTCAGGCTCAGCCATTGCCAGTTGCCGTGGCGGTGGGTTCGGCCAGTTTTGGGGGTTCTGTTTTCATGATTGTCATCTACTCGTCGATACGAGCATGATAATATATTATAGGGTTATATCGTGATCATTTGAAGCATGCTAGATTTAACGTAGTTTTGATTTTGTTGATTTGCGATCCATGAGAATCCGACTGTTGGATCGTTTTATAATTTTGAGAAATTGATCATAAAAGCATTCTAAAAACCTTGGGAGGTCTTGATTCAAAAAATCTCCGGTTTTTTGTTCAAATGCTCGATTCGAACTGTAACCGCTTTCGTTTTAATCGTGTACTAAGTTGAGACCTTATTTTACTTAGGTGCTTGACAGAGTGTGTTCTGTACTTTATCTCGGCTGTAAGAGAAGACTCAACAGGATTTAGAGGTGAGTAAATCTCACGAGATTCGTTTATGAACGGAGTCACTTTATTATTCAGAATTATTTGTTAAATTGTGAAATCATTTTCGGAAATAAATATTTGTTTTAAATTATATGAACTTGATCATCTATGGTTATTAGGTAAGTTAAAATGAGGTTTTATTATAAAAATGATTTTTCTCGAGTTTTGTAATTGTGAACTATAGTTGGTATTAGTGGCATTTCTGAGTTGATGACTACGTGTGTGTGTGTGTGTGTATATATATATTAATGTGAAATATATATATCTTGATGGTGTGACATTGTGAGAAGTAAATATATCATGCAATTGTTAATTTTTTTATTGTGTTGAAGAGTATCTTGAGTTGAGTGTAACATTTTGAGTCACGTGAGACTTTTTAAATGTTTTTGATTTGAGGACCTATTGTCACAGTGCTGATTGAGTTGAGTGTAACATTTTGAGTCATGTGAGACTTTTTAAATGTTTCTAGTTTGAGGACCTATTGTCATAGTGGTGATTGAGCTGAGTGTAACATTTTGAGTCATGTGAGACTTTTTAAATGTTTTGGTCTAAGGACCTATTATCGTATTGGTGATCAAGGCAAAGGAAATCCAGAACTACGCCTTTGGTCGGGTGTGTGGTCACGATCAGTTAGAGCTCTAATCTGTATGCTAATGTACTGCTTGGGGGATAACTTTGTGTTATTGCACTCATGAGTACATGTTTGTAAAAGAGAGTTTCTGGTGTGTTCTTTCTTTTATTGTCCAAGAGGGACATGGGCGTTGTATTTAAAAGAATTAAATACCGCTTACTCCCTATACTTATAGGGTTTCATCGTTTCAGTCCATGACATTCGAATTTCACCTCAAAACTACTCAAACTCTCAATTTCCTCCTAATCAGTCCCTGTCGTCAAGCTCCGTCCAAATTGTCCGTTAAATTGCTGACGTGACATTTTTTACACGCTGAAATGTCTATTATACCTTTACCTTATTTTTTAATTAATTTATATTCTTTTTTCTCTCTCACTTTTTTTCCCTTTTACCTCTTCATTGTTCGTCGGATTAGTGATCTTCCAAAGAATAGGCCTCATCTCTCCTCTCCTCTCTTCTGTACTACTAGATCTGCACATACTCTCTCTCTCTCTCTCTCTCTCTCTCTCTCTCTCTCTCTCTCAGAGGGTTGGTCCATCCCTCCAAAGCCCTGATCCAGGCGTCATGGCCATCGCTGCCAATGCCCCCATGACCATGAAAGAGCAGCCCACGGTAATCATTCCACACCCCTATCTATCAGCTACTCGAAAGTGAAAACATACTTAAAGCCTTAATGAGCATATTAGGTTTGAGCTTCTTCAACTTGATCACGATCTCAGCAAAATGTCCACTCCCTCGATCAGGCATATCATTTCGTTCTACGCTAGTAATCACCACATAATCCAACCCCCACGACGCAATTACCTCAGCCACATTCGCCCGCTTATTGGGGTCTGGCCTCGGCGAATTTCTAGAAGTCTTCACACTACAAAACCTGCACAGATTTCCAATCAACATTTCAACCACAAAACACGAAAGCCTCCTTTCTCGCACACATTTCGTCGAACACCTCACTTGCAACTATGCATACATGTGTCGCCGAGAATCATGATCGTGGCAATGGTGGTTTTGCCGTCGGACCAGCACTTACCAAGGTTGGACACTTGGCCTCCAAGTAGATCGTGTGGAGCTTTAATTCCCTAAGCTTCTTCTTAATATGCGTGTACTTCTCGCCACCAGGGATCGACTCATTCATCCATTTCAGCTTCTGCATATGCTTCTTCTTTGTGCCGACGTCCACGGACTACAGACCCTTGCCTTGACAAATTCAATGAGAGTGGGAGACTAGGCGGCGAGGCAAGCCTGGAGGCCCACCAGGTGGCAATTCGGATGAGGAGGTTGACGACGTGGAGGAGGAGAAGGATCGAGTCGTGGACTTTAGGGTTTGGGTCAGGGCTGAGAACCGTGTCTGCATCTCTCTCTCTCTCTCTCTCTCTCTCTCTCTTCAAGTTAAGGTGGTGAGAGAGATTGCTTCATGTGATGATGATGATGATGAGTTGATCTTGAGGAAGAAGATGAGGGAGGTTGGTCGTTTTTGGTTGATTCGCGCAGACTATTTTGGATCTTGGATTGGAGAGAGAGCTGGAAGAAGAAGAAGAGGTAGAAAGAGGGAAAAAAAAAAGTGAGGGAGAAAAAATAAAATAAAATAATTTTAAAAAAATAAGATAAGGGTATAATAGACATTTTGACATGTAAAAAATGTCATGTCAGCAATTTAACAGACAATTTGGACGGATACAGCAGGGACCGCCGGACCGATTAGGAGGAAATTGAGAGTTTGAAGAGCTTTTAGGTGAAATTCGAAGGTCAGAGATTGAAACGATGAAACCTTACAAGTATAGGGAGTAAGTAGTATTTAATCCTATTCAAAATGTGGGAGTTTTCTCTTGAGTGGAAAAGGGTGACTTCTTGGCTTTAGCGTGAATTGTTTGATTTCCTTATTTATTTTCCTTTTTCATTTATATTATTTGATTTTAATGTAATCCTCTTAACTAAACTACACGCAGAGATTGCTATGATTTTGGATTGTGTGTTTTTTGGTGATCTCTTGAACAAATTTTCTATGTAGGGATTACTGGTTGTATTTAGTTTAATTTGTGAGTGCAGTTGTGATTGAGATTCGTAGTGAGTTGAGAAATGTTTTATCATGTCATTGTGATGATAAATGCTTCCTGTTGAGAGAAAAGAAGAGTGATTTCTTGGATTTGTTATGGAGATTTCAAATGATTTGGTTTTTCACGGTGGTGACTTGTGTTTTCCTTAAAAAGAAAAGGATGTGATTTTTGAAATAACCATTGTGTTGATTTGTTGTCCTTGAGTCGGAAATGTGTTTTGGAAATGTGCTTGTTAGGTTATCGCATTTCGGATTCAAATTTCTTTATTTGAAATTAGGGGCGTGACATCTGCACTCCATAGTGACGCTAATCCCTGACATTCAGGCTGCTTTGCAACACAGATATTGGCAGTGAACTAATACGTGACATGATAGTGTCAATTAGTTTATGTTGTGCTAGGGTTTCTAAAAGGAAGATTAGATAAGGGCGCCTGACTTGAACCATATCAATCAAAGTTCGCTGAGTTTCTTTGTTAGTAATTAATACCTCGACAATTCCAAACAAGGATGTTACCCTGCCACATGGTGGAGGATTGGTGGTGCACACGATGGCTTAGCAGCAACGCATAGGAACCAGGAGGCGCTTAGGGTTTTTCTTGTTCATTTAGTAGTTTAAGGTTTGGCAAAAGCTAATCTAATCAATGTTTTTTTAGATTATGGCGACCCAATTAGTAGGACGAGGGCTGGACCATCTAAATAGCAATTTAATAATTTTTCTTTGAGAAGTAATTAGCAATTTCTAGAACCTGCTTTGGTTAGTTTGGTGGCTGACTTTTCTCATTTTTCTGCTTATCATACCTTTTTTTTTTTTTCAAATCAAGATCACACGATATTTTCAAAAATTTTCTAGGCCCAGAGACTAATCAGTACTAGGGTGTCATGTCAAAACACTTCCTCCCCCGGCCACTAATAAGAGATTGAGATTTAAACTCCAATCATGGTAGGTGGGATTCGAACTCGGATGTTGGAGTTCTACACTTGAAGGCTCTTACTAACTTAACCATTAGTGGTGGTTCTATTTACAATGTTATATATAGGCGTTCTTTACTGGGTTTAATATTAACATAAATTTGGTACTTATATAATGATTTTCAATAATTAAACTGATTGATTCTTTAATTTTTTTTATTATTATTGAAGTAACTCTGTAAAATTTCAGCCATATTGATAATTTTAGATTATCCAAAATGATAAAATATTACAAACAAATAAAGCGTCAGACAGTCCTGAAATTATAAAACTAGTTAATCAAATTGTTAAATGATTTCCATGCTACTACTTGTGATAAATATTGTACCTGGGATGGGCATGCTCTTGGTTAGATATATGATGAGCTTGCGTCTTTATGTATGCAACTATAAGATATCTGAAATTGAGACCACTCTTAGAGTTATCATACAATTTCTTCAGAAAGTTCTCTCTCTTAGAGAAAACCCTATAGGCCGGCTTTTTTCCGACTGCGAGTTTCGTGCTCGTCCGGTGGCACTCGGGGGTTGGGGCTGTCCTTCGGGCTGTGCTGACGTCTTGGGATCTGCTGCCGGACGGGTATTCTATTGCATGTGGGTCTCTGTCGAAGGGATGCAGGGCTGGGCTTGGCGGCTGGTATCGACTGGGCTAGGGGGAGGTGGTGGTCGTGCAACCAGGGAGGGAGATCGATCCCTGAGGCGGGTTTTTGGATCGACGGCGCCACGAGTTTTCTCGTCGGTGGTGTGTGGTGCTCAAATCTGTGCTCGGGATTTGATTTTCTCCGTGCTAGCGTTGGTCGTGGCGGCGACGGTGGATGGCGATCTGCCTGACTGTGTCGTACGGCGGGGATGGGATGGACAGGTGGACTGGGCCGGATCAGTTTGTTGGGCCCTGCGTGGATCTCCTTTGCTGGTTGCCCTATTTGAGTTTTTAGTTTTGGGCTAGGGTTTCTACCCTAGTCCAATAGCTTCTAATTTGGGATAGGGTTTAGGCTCTTGGCCCAAACCTATGTTTTTAGCGTTTGTATAATTACAATAAGTTTCTTGTATTAGGAACCTAACGAGTGTAGTTTGGCTTGTCTATTGTTTCCACAGCTTTTAGGCTCGTTTTTAAAGTGAGCGATTAGTTCGAATATAGTTGGTCTATCCTATGTACTACTGTGGCTCCTCCACGAAACCTTGATCTGGCCATTATTATGTGTCAGCGGGTGAGTATGTAATGGCCTTCTTGGCATGCGCTATTATCAATGGAATTACCATTATTAAAAAAAAAAAAAAGTATGCAACTATTCTGATAGTTGTCATAAAATAAAAACTATTCTGCTTGTCAGTATCAATAAATTAATAAACATTGATTAATCGTTTGGAAAATGAACATATGAAAGATTAAAATATTCGGTGTAAGGAATTTTATTAATTCAATAAATTTAGTTATCCTCTTATTCTCAAAAAGAGAGACGTACACGACAAGAGCTATCTAATCAGTGGAAGCCTAAAACTTGAACGAATGGTTGTCCTTGAAATACCAATTACCATGCAATCCCTCAAATTAACAGAGTCCATATATACAGTTCCCTTCTAAGTTGGGAATATTTGATACCATGCATTCTCATGTAATCGCGATCGGAACTGTTTGCTCACAACTGTCCACCAAACTAGAAATTGTTATCTGAATCATTGCAAAAGAAAATACAGTGGTTGAAGTGATAGGATAATAATCAAATGGAAAAACAATCTTAAACCCTGGTTTGCTTTTACAAGACTACAAGAGTATGTCCTTCACAAAGAGCTAAATAACAAACATCCGATATTGACTTGCATAGTACTTTGTAGAACGTAGAAGTTCATAGTTACCGACCTAACCGGTGCTCTTCCTAGAACTGACGTGTATATAGAGTTATCTTCAACTGAAAAAAAAAAAAGAAAAAAAAAAAGGAAGTTAGATGATCAATTCGAGAAGCATAACACCGACTACACTTTCAGTTTCATCTCGCACACATAATATTGATTCAATCCGCAAGCAATATATGATAGTTGAAGATGCGGTAGCCAGTAGCAGACAGAAAAATTTTGCTTTAGAATTTGGTCTTTGGTTATAGTTTCTGATCAGAGCAGAATGGGTGGGTGGGGGATGGTTGAGTCTCACCTGCAGCCTGCCGGTCCATTAGCTTTTAAATTTCGAAACTTTTTTTCTTTTTGAGTCTCGAGTTCTGTGGGAAACAAGAAACACAACTGAGCTAGCTAGGGTTAGGAATGACGACGTACTAGGGACAAAAGAGGACCTGCCATCATCAAAATATCCGATGCTCTCACTCTGTCATCATGAGATTTTGGAAGACTTTAGAAATTGATTGAAAGGGCCATCATTCCGGCATGGAATTCAGCACATATTCTTAGCTCCTCTCTCTTTCTTTCCCTGTCTATCCCTCATTGTTTTCAATTGTAATCTTTTTGGGAAGATTACTAATTACACTTTTGAAATTTGTATCTGGAAATCATGAAGATGTCGGATCCGAACTTACTTGGATTAACTATTATTGCTTAGTGCTCGTTGTAGTTGGAAAAACTATATTAGTTGAGCAGAGTAGTAGTCTTTGATTATTAATTAATTTTCACACCATATCATTTGAAATTGCTTCAGTTTGCAGAGATCGTTTCAGTTTCTTGTTAGAACAAAAGCCATTCAGTTGCCTGCTCTCCTTTCTCACAAGTAATACGATCCACACAGAACACAGCCAAATGCTTATATGTCACCACTTTAAAAGTTTTTTTTGTTTTTGTTTTTGTTTTTTTTTGGAGAAACACCACTATAAACGTTTGGTTTATGAAAAACCACCATTATCTTACAAGTTATAACCAATTAGCATTAATTTAATAACTTATTATACAATTATGAGAATTACAAAATTTTCAAAAATCCAAATGTAACGTTGAATAGGTTCTGAAAAATTCATTCCAAACTCAGATCCTGTCAAATCTGAAACACACCCGGACATTACCCTCACGACCAGGGTTTTAAATTTTTGCGATATTTTCGATATATCATCCGATATCTCCATTTTTTTACAGACCGATATATTTTAGGGAGTGAATATCTTATTTTCTACCGTTTCTGTGAAATTTCTCCAACATCTTCAAATATCCCCGATATTTAGATATTTGGGATATATCCCCAATAAAATAAAGAAATATTAGTAAAATTTGATGGAAAAAAAAAATAGAAAAAACTCAGTAATTCTCTAAATGTAAATCTGTGTGAAGAGAGATCTCCTCAAGGCAAATCTGGGAGAGGAGAAATCCCCTCAAGGCGAATTTAGGTGAGTAGAAAACCCCCTCAAGGTGAATCTATGTGAGGAGAAATTGAGGCAACTCTAGATTAGGAGAAATATCCTCAAGGCGATTCTAAGTGAGAAGTAATTCTTTAAATACAAATCTGTGTGAGGAGAGATTTGGTACTACGTAGTCTGTGAATGTGTCTGTAACTCTGTACTCTGTAGTTGAATAATAGAAAAAAGTTAAAAGTTTAATTATTCAAACGAGGCCAAGTGACTTGGCAGAAGGAATCATATATGGATGACAAGATGAGAACAGAGTATTGAGTATTAACTATATAGAGAATTGCAATGCGTATTTTAGAGCAAACGACTTCTTCTTCTGCGTGTGAGAGAAATTGGAGTACATTTGCTATTATTCATACCAAGCAAAGGAATCGTTTGGCATATCAGAAGTTGGAAAAGCTTGTATACTGCTACTACAATATGAAGCTACGGGTGCGAGATAGACAGGCAATAAATAATGTGGTCAATAAAAACAACTATATAGATCTACTTCATGTTGCAAGTGAGCCGCTTGATAATGGCATTGATTCACTTCATGATTGGATTATGCTTGCACACCTAGATGATGAAGCTGGAAGACCTCTTCCACAAGTTGTAGAAACTGTAACAAATGCTGGAATCAACATAGAAAGGGTCTTATCTGAAGAAGTTGTTAAAAACCCAAGAGATAATTCAGATAGTGATGATGCGTGGGGTGGTACAGCAACTCCAAATAGTTCTGATGATGGTGGAGAGGGTGGAAGTAGAATAGGTGGCGGAGGTGAAACATATGAATATGGACAATTTTCTACAGATGGAGGATTAAACCAATTTACTTGTAAATGTAATTTTGATCATACCACCCAAGTTGAAGACTACGGAGTGAGAACAATTGGTCGTGGTGCTCAAGAGAATACCCAATATAGGAGGAGGACTAGAGGTGCAATTGATGATCAAAGTATCCCATCTAATGTTTCTTCAATTTCCTTAAGTTTTGACTCTATCAGTTTAGGCACAGAGCACAGTGGGATCTCAAATGAATCTCATGAAGGAAACAATCAATTTGGCTATGATGCTTATGGATATAATCAATATGGAGAAGTATATGATCAATCATCCAGTTGGATTCATCCTTTTTATCCCCTTATAGGGGAACAATCGACAGCTCTAAAGAGATCTATAATTATCATATTCATCACTACAATCCATACTATATGGATCATATGTCTTGGTTTGATTATTGTAATTTCGTAGACCAGCGAGCGGCTTTTCAACAACCTAGAGTCTCTTTTTGGATATGATGAAGTTGTCATTCATATGTATTTATATGTAATTCTAATAAATTGGCTCTTTAAAAACAATATATTTTCTCCTATATCTCTGATATTTCCGATATCTTTTTTTTTTCAAAGTTCCGATAGATATTTAAAACCTTGCTCAGGACTAGAGGAGTTCTTGTTTGTGCGCGGCATATATATTGATGCGAGTGAAAATCGATATATTACCACCTTCTTTCCCTCCTTTTGTGTGGAGAAATAATACTAATGTCGACAAAAACAAAATGAAGCAAACATGAGTTTCTACAATAGCCTAGATGATATATTGAGAAGTTCTGGCTTCATTTATTAATACATCGATTCGAAAATGTAGATCAGCCATAGCGGTAGCCAGCTAGCTCCATGAAACTGTAAATTAGTGTGTCACTAGTTTTTATCGTCGATCTATGGCTAGGTACATGAACTTGATCAACATTAATGTATTAATAATATTGAAGGAAGCCCTAATGTGTATTTTTACCCTCTTGATTGCATATAATCGATGTCTAACTCAGGAGATGACACACACATATCATATTTAGAGCGGAGCTCCGCTTTGAAATTAACGTGTGAAGTTCAAGTTTTTGGTCACTTTTCGGTCGCATATCCACATTTCAACCATTCAGTTTTTAGGTACTACTGTATAGATCATCTCTACAAATTTTCAGGCAAATTGATGATCGTTAAGGCATTGATAACTGCTTTAAAGCTAGTACGGTTCAGGTTGACAGATTCAATCCGTCCATTGGTTAAAGCGAGTTAGATACCTTAACGATCATCAATTTAGCTGAAAATTTGCAAAGATGATCTATACAGTAGTACCTAAAAATTGAACGGTCAAGATGTGGATATGCGACTGAAAAGTGACAAAAAACTCAAACTTCACACGTTAATTTCAAAGCGGAGTTTCGCTCTGGATCCTCTGTGTGTGTGTGTGTCATCAGAGCATGGAAATCGATTACATTATTTGTCACGCCATCAACGTAACAGATTTTTTTTGTTTTGAGAGTTTAGGTATATGGTGAGAGTTTATTAAAAGAAATGTAAAATCACACCTAGGCGCGCAAGTGGATAATTGAAGCCTCGTTTTTGGCTGGAAAGAAATAGAATGAAAAGAAACAACTGTTTTTTTTTTCCCCTTTGGTGAAACACTTTTTTTTTTTTTTTTTCTTGAAATGGGGTTTGGAACCCAGTCAAGCTGGGAGACTCAGCCCCACGATTGATCATAAATCTCATTTTTTATAAGTGAGTTTACATTTCATGGTCGTCTAGTATGTAGTTGTTATATAATAAATAAATTAATTAATTAATAAGAGTATCAAGGAAGATAATGAAAATTAAAAACACAAAAAAGAGGATCTATAAGAGGGTAAGACCAGAGGTCATGACCAAAAGCTGAAGCCACACATGCATTCCGTAGTGAGAGGGGGTGCCGTATCAACCCTAGGGCTTGTTGTAGCTTTGTATGACCACCAGACAGTGGTGAAGAGAAGAACACATTGAACTAGTTAAGAGGTTTTTTTTGTGTGTGTGTGTGTGTCTTTAAAAGATTAGCTAAATGTAGGTAAATTTTTTGTTGGCAAGTATCATATCTAAAATTATATTAGGAAGTACAGTTGCTTGCACAAGCAAAAGCTATGATTCTTTCTTGTTTCCTTGTACATTTAACATTAACATCGCCAAAAAAGCAGCACCAGCTATCCCACTATCATATACAGCAGTACAACCATTACACCACTTTGACCTTTCACCACCACCACCGATATGTTTAGTTCATATATTGGAAACAACTATTTAGTTAATTAATCCTTATCAAAACCCAGAAATGAGTTATTAAAGTGACAGATTTATGAACTTTTTCATGGCATGTAAATTGAACTAGTTGTGTTTCATTGTTTTTTTTAAGTGTTTGGCAATTTAATTTACTAGTGAAATTAAAAACGGAGAAAACCATTGAAACTCTACTTAGAGAGCCGCCTGCAGTAAAAAAAAAACCAACTTTTGTCCTGCGGCAGCACCTGGGCCGTTGTTGTCAGACGGGCTGATGAGGGTGCTTTGCACACTGGTGGGGCTCTATGGCAGAGGTGTGGTCCAGGGATGGTGAATGGGCGGTTGATTCTGGGTTCGGCGAATCGATTTCGATCTGATATCCTCGGATTGTGGGCAAGTGTAGGGGAGATGCAGCGATGGGATGTTGCTGGTTGATAGCAGGTTCTAGTGTCACTGGTACACCTGAGATCTTGGTAAAAGCTAAGGCCGCGAACTCATGGCAGAGATAATCTCGAAAGGGATATGTTTTGCTTTGTGTTTCGGCCACAGAAGTCTGCTGGGATTAAGGGTCGTCTGCTGTGGGACAATGTAGTGTGGCGGCGTACTGATGCTACGCTGCGGCGCTGTGACTTGGAAGTTCGTGGGTGGCAGGATATGCTGCAAACAGCGTTGGAGTTCACTGTAGGGAAGCATGGTGGTTGGGCTGGCCTATGGCTTTGGGCCCTTGCTAGTGGCCTCTTGTTTTTAGTTGTTTCTTTTCAATTGTTGTTTTGTTGTTAATAAGTCTCTGCCATATTTCGGTAGGACACGGTGGGCTCTGTGCCGGTCTATGCACCTTGTGTGCCTTGTCTGCTCTAGGTAGGTGGCGAGTTCCTTGCATTAGCAAATGGTTGCAATCTCCTAGTTGCAATAACGTGTCTGCTCTAGGTAGGTGGCCGGCGAGTTCCTTGCTTGGACAAATGGTCGCAGCCTCCTAGTGGCAGAATGAAACTAAGTGTCGTTGAATTTATCTTCTAGCGGCAACATAGTAGGAAAGTTGTGCATTTGGTAATTATGCTACGTTGTTATCGGGGGTTACATATCGAGTTATTTTTCCGTTATGTCACCGCTATGTTAAAGCAAATAGAGGAGCCAGTAGAGCACTCTTTGCTAGTTGGTGCTTGTTAGAATACATGTACTTTGTAGAAATTCCTAATATTATTTTGGGACATACTCTAGATGCTTATTGTAATCAGAGGTTTAGGTTCTTTGCCCCCTCTCTGTATTCGACAGTTTCATTAATCAAAACTTAAGAGCAACCGCAGCAGCCCTTTATTAAAAAAAAAAAAAATGTTTGGCAATTTAAAGTAATGAATAGACTTTAACACAAATGAGAGCATTATTCGAATAAAGGTTATATCCTGCGGAGTACTCAAATGGAGCGATTGCTTGTTCTTATGAGATTTAGAAGGAATTATCTGTTTTCTGTATTATTGTCCCTGTAACTGAAAACAAATTGTAGTTTTTCTCAATTACGCGTCACTCGCTTTCAATTTAGGGCGCGCATGAATAAAATTACAGGCACAAGCAGTTTCAACTTTCAAGCTTGAAATATCTGACTCGGCTGCTAATGAAAGAAACCTAGTTAATTAGTGCAAAACATGTTCCACATATTCACACTCTATTCGATCCGTATATCTTGACTTTCTAGGACAAAAGACTCTTTTGCATACCAAAGGAAGATTATAATAATATGCTTAATTTCTCTATTCTTCGATCGGTATCAGTTTCCACCATTCCAGCTACTTTTTACCACTAATTCCGCAATAGAATAGGTCATGGATCGGACCGACCCATTATAAATGTCAGTAAGAACATAGGCCGTTGCGTGTATGTGATACTCAAAAGGTCATGGCTCGGACCGACCCATTATAAACGGCAGTAAGAACATAGGCCGTTGTGTGTATGCAATGCTCTACCAAAGGATGCTTAATATGGAGTGTGAAAATTGCGTTCAAGAGCTTTACGTACTTTTCATTTATTAGTGGGGTTATTTCATTGTTAAACTATTTCACTTTTGTGGCCAATTTTGGAAAAAGAAAAACCAAAGTTGCCCGGCCGGTGGAATGGTAGGTGGTGCTGGCGTGTTTTGGGGGCAATGGTGCTACCTTCCTCTTAGCGGTCCCGGCTTCCCCCTACATGCATGTTAAAACCCTAGAAACTTAGGGGGTTCGCGTATGCTATTGGGACGTTGAATATTTTCATTAATTTCATGCTATGCAAAGGTGGTTACAGCTAGCTAGCTTGGGCGATGAAGAAAAGATTTGCACCAAATGGATACTGCTTAGAAGAAGTAGGGGGTTAATTGGTTAATTTCTTAGTTTGATCTAGTTTCTCATTGTAATGTGGTTGAAGAATGGATCGATGGAGCTAAAGGAGGCTCCTCATCTTCTCAGTGATGTACTTGATACTTCTTGATTAACAAACTTCTAGACTTCTAGTAGTTCGGTTCAAGAAACATAAAATGTGACTAAATTTCTCACGGCGTGCTGTCCCATGCCGAACCACACACACGTATCTATATATACATATTAAACAATGTCCTCTTATTACTTAATAGAGCTGGTCTTGAAATTTTACAGGCCTGAGGCAAAAAAAAAAAAAAAAAATTGTGGCGTCACTTGAATTTCACAGTTTAGCAATTAGAAATCTTATTTATACATTTCTTTTTAGATCTCAATTTGAGTTTATAGTCTTTAAGACATTTTTTTTTAATCTAGCAAAAAGAATTAAAAGTAAGCAGAAGAACTAAAAAATATAGGAGGAAAAAAAAGAAAGAAAAAGAAGGAAAAAGAAAGGGTCAAGCAAGCGCATTGGAGGGGATCGAACCGATGTTCGCTCAGCGCAAAGATGGGCCACTTATACGGTTATACCCTACACAACTTGCTAACACAACGTTTATTCATGCAAATAACATATATACTATACTAAACTGAGGCAATATAAATCCGAGGCCTCTAGCATATCGGTGGCTTGAGGCTGCCGCCTCACTGGGCGGCCCTTTACTCACTATGATATATTGTGCTGTCAAATATTGAAATAAATTTGAATATAAAAATTTGTGGTTCAAAATTGTAATTTGGCAAGTGTACTCCCCAATTTAGTAACTGATTGTCCTATTTTAAGTTACAGACTTACATCTGCCTGCATGTTGTACATGGTTATGCTCTCCCCTTTTACTCTTTTAGGTACATTGAGAAAGTCAAAGCTCCAGCAATTGGTCAGACCCAAGGATAGAGGGAGCTCAAACTCATAAGAGGCTAGTTACACTACAATGAAATAGTTAGAGGGAGAGGGAAAGAGACTCAGAGAGTGACTAGTTTGCGGGGTTCTGGTTGTTGTTGTTGTTGTTGGTGTTGTGGGGGGAGTTGGGAGGGTCTTTTCATGGAATATATGTGTACTGTGAATGAAGTAACAGATGAAAATGAGTGGAAGGGGGAGACAGATGCCAAGAAATGTGAAAAATTCTTGCATACATCCCACATACCAGATACGTGGTACTTCTAACCAATTAAACACCAGAGAAATTTCTCTTTATTTCAAAACTGCCCCTACTTTTTAAAAATACAATATCCAAAATACCCCATGTTGGACACTGATTGGACAGACGCAAGAACCTCTCCGCATGTCGGAGTTGATATTATTATGGTTGTTCTCTATAGTCTTTCGCAGGGAAAGAAAGAGTGGTCTGAGTGGACAATTTTATGCATATTTATATTGGAATTTGATCTGGCAGCATCACATATCCCTTTTCTTCTTTCTTCTTTCTTCTTTCAACTGCCATGGGCATGTTGACGTGGATGGAAGGAAGTTTGATGTGCCCCCAATACTCATTGCCCCATGGACTCTAACCTCTCTCTTTATTATTACTTTCTCAGAAAGGAGGAAGCTATTTGGCTGTTAATTAACATTTTTTTATTGGAATAATTAACATTTAATTTAGTGATAAGATATATATTTAAAATAAAATAGTGTGTGGTTATTGTCACTCTATTATTTACTTTGTTCACCATACTTGCACATTACACCTAACATTTTAATTTCAATTATTAAATTTACTTATCTAACTCATTTCTCTTTCCAGAAATATCCTTATATGACATATCCAATTAAAAAAAAAATTTAACAAAAATCTCTCATTTAATTTATACCAATAACAAAACTAAAATATATTAAAGTTGTAACCAAAATAAAATATATTAAAGTTTCCTAATAAAATCATAATATGATTCACTTCCATTTTTTTTCCTTTCAGTTTCAATGTTGTCTATTTCAATATATATAAAAAGATTAGTAAGTTAACAACTATGAGCAATTTTCGTATTTTCATTTTTTAACTTTCAGTGTTTATAAAGAATATTGCAAAGATTTTGATGAAGTTAACACTAAAGGTTTTGTGAATTGAATAACGAATTAACCATGAGGAGAGAACAAAAAGACAAAAAAAAAAAGTAATAAAATCAAATTTGGGTGGAGAAAAAGAAGATTAATGTTATCCAATAAGAAATTAAGTAGTCTTTGTATTTAATTAATTAGTTATATATATATATATATATTTTGAAATAAATAATTAGTTATGTATTTAGTTTCTTTACAAATTTAGATTTTAGAAAATTTAATGTACTTATTAGTCATTTTGCACTTGAGTAATATAGTCTTTCAATAATTCAAATGTTTGTAGGATGAACTAAAAAAATGGTAGGATGGCAATAGCCGCACCCAATAAAATATAGGCAGAATTTTTTAGTTCGACTTTTTACTCCCCTGTTAATCAAAATTAAGAATGCATTACCTAGATAACAAATAAAAAAAATATTTGATCTGTTATACTAGGAGAGCTAGGTCTCTAGGGTTTACCACTTCTCTGTTTGACTAAAAATTATGCCTACACAAAAGTGCTATGTGGTTGGACCTCTAGTAGGGAGGGCAACGCCTGTTGCAAGTGATTCGACAACAGCTTTTGCATTGAGGGCTTAGCGACCAATCTTTTGTGATTTTCTCCGTCGCTCCTTTGTGGCTAATTCTTGGGTTGCGACTTGTTGGCCTCGTTGCCCTGTGGTTGAGATCTCAACGATGTTTCGCTGTCGAGCTACTAATCCAGGTTGACGGTTTATACGTTGTTGGTTAAGTGGTGTATTAATTTGTGCGTTGGAGAATACCCCAAAAGTTAATTCACGGAATATAGTTGGTAATTAAAGATACTCAATTATCATTTTCCCTTAAAAATAGATGAAAACGCAAGTATACTATAACAACGTGTGTACGTGTGTGTCTATATATATATATATATATATATATATATATATATATATATATATATATATATATATATGAGAACATTATTAAACTTCTAGTTATATAGCCAAACAACTATTGATTAGCACAATGTTTTCGTTTTAATATAATTTAACGGACTACATTTGTTTACATAATTTTGAATGATTAAATGATTATGGATATGTTTTATTTTTTTGAGACAATTCTTACTTAGGAATCTAATTAATGATCAACGGTTGACATCATTGATTTAGGTCATTTACTAGTATATTATAGTAAAAATCTTTAATTAAGGTCCTCCTAAATTCTTAAATTAAGGAGGTCCTCTCTCTCTCTCTCTATATATATATATATATATATATATATATATATATATATATATATATCCACAGAACCTTAAAGTTATAGGAACTTAGTCCTAAAGACATTAGGAACATGTATATATCTTAAATGATACTTTTCTAACCATAAACTTGACAATTGACCAATTATTAAAAGTATATATATATTTTTTATATATTAGTGCAAAAATTGAACAATTATGCTTTATAAACTATTATTTTTTACTATACACACGCACACACACATATATTTATCTCTTGAAACCTAAGATATCTTTTAAATTAATGATGGTTGCTTATATATAAACATATACTAATGCTAAGTGAGATCAGACAAGAACAACTAAACAAAACTAGTAAATGCCGTATAAAAGAATATTACACCAACTCATTGAAATTGAAACGTGAATCCACTTCTCAAATCTCAAGGGAATGATCGAATGAATGAATCTGAACCTGAAGCAAAAACTCCAGTTTTATGAAGTTGGCTTAGTTAATTCTGTTAGGTTCTGGTACATTTAGTCAAATTCCGCCATCTCGAATATAAAATCTGCCAAATCAATAGTAACAACTCGTTTCTTTGAGTCTGTATCACGCAAGGAACTTGGAAGAAGAGAAAAGAATTTATCAACTATGGTTTTTCCATTATCTTCAATATAAAATATTGCCATTTCGTTAGGAGTCTCAGGTAATAGTGTATAGTACTTCTAGACGCAGGACTGGGCGGCATACCATAACTATAACTGTTCAGTACAATGTCATCGATTGCCTGTTGAAACTTGAACGTAATGATAATATGTATAGAAAATTAGGCCTAGCGATATACACGTTTTCATGCATGTTAAATAGTATTCGCATGATCATCATCTTGTGGTGTTCATGATAATACACGTGTTCACAAAAAAAAATGATGTTATTTTGCCGTTCAATAATTATATGTAAATGATTTGGATTAGATTTAGAAATGGTAAGGTTTATTTAAAATTAAGGTACATGAAACAGACAAAAATATAAATTAATGTCTTAGTATACAATTTTGGGATAAACACAAGATCAACATGAAAGAGATTGCCTAATTGGCAAAAAAAAAAAAAAAAAAACATGAAAAGTATTGACAGAGGTCAATTTCTCCTATGAATACATACCCATTTGAGGTAAGTTTAACAAAAAGAGTGAAAAGGAACACAAATTTTTTGAAATATTGCTCGGGAAATAGAAAACCTATATAATAGGTCAGTATGAGTTTTCTTTTTTAACACCAACATATATGAAAAATTACGGCTTAACAAATTATCACATGTCACGCAATTATTTATTGCTTACGATCTAAGCTTTAGCTCTCAAGTTTGAGAGCCTACTCATAATCCAAGAACTAAACCCTAAACTTAAAGAAAAGAAAATCAGCCTTGAAAGAAAAAGTTGATAATGTAATAGGTGATCATGTCATATCATTTTCGACGTCTATTGCTCCGGAAAAAAAGCTGGTAATAAGACCCCTGTTCATCCGCGAGTCTCAAAATTTAAAAAGAAATGCCTGATCACAAAAAGAAAAGTAACACAACCATTTATAACCTGAAACCAAGTCTGTATATGAACTTTAAAAAAAGAAAAAAGATTTATGGTCTTCAATTTCAAAGTTATTGTTGTTAAATTTGCAGGCATGGGAAACTACAAATAGATACACACAACACAACCACACATTCCCTTAATAATTTCCTCTTGTACGTACTGTATGCAGAGAATATAATCATACATGTGTGTGCGCGTAGGACAGAGAGAAGTGGCTACCTACTGTGGCCGCAAGTAGTCTTTTCTCTACATCCCCATAAACAACCTTATAATTACGACGAAGAAGAAGAAGAAGACGAAGAAGAAGAAGAAGAAGAGAATATTTCCTTTAAACGTTTCTATTCTGCGTTTACTCGCCTTGACCAGTTAAACAAACATCCCCTTCCCCTAATATTCCATACCCAACAGGAATTGTACGGACAAACTAGTGCAACACAGCCCACTACTACTCCACTAAGAAGAAGATCGAGCACAGCTAGTTATTTTAAGAAAAACATCGACTAATTAATGGAAGGAGGTCATCACAGAGGGGTTTCAAATTACGATCTTCATCAGCAGGTTTCGTTTTCCAGCAGTACCCCTCCCGCAGAACAAGTGATCCACCACGAATTGGGGTTCGTGCAGTTTGAAAATCATCATCATCATAATCAAGTTTTGAGCTTCTTGGCACCGTCTTCCGCACAACAGTCACAGCCACCGCCGCAGCAGCAGCAGCAGCAGCCTTCTTCTCACCATCATCAGACAGCTGCCGTGAACAGTAGCATCACTGTCACCACCACCGCTGCGACAAACACCAACATGGGGTTTAGTCACAGTCATGATCTTGTTACAAGACCTTCTTGGAATAACAACGACCAGGTGGCCTAATTAGTTAACGATTTCATCTAAAAGAAGAACCATTATTCGTTATTCATTTGTTCCATCTTACTGATGTACGTTTATTGTTTACGGAAAATTTAGGTGGGAACGCTGGATCCGAAGGGTGTCAGTGATGAAAACGGAACCGGTAATGGTAGCGATTGCAGCAATTCATGGTTCGTATATATCCATCTTCACTCTTCCATCGTTTAATTGATTAATATCAACCTTACTAATAAATCAATATGTTGGCATGTGTATTTTGTCCTCAGTCTCTTGACTCTCTTCAGATCTCTGGATCTCTTTACTAAAGACATGCATATATATATATATATATATATATATATATATAAATGTATATTACACACACACAAATGCTTGCGCACGCGTACCTGAGAATTATGTCTTCTTTAACTTGATAGTTTCTACCAGAATCTTTAGAAAGATTTAGCCACTTATGGAAGAGATTGCTTCTGCGCCCTATGCTTCCAAACAGTCTCTCTCTCTCTCTCTCTCTCTCTCTCTCCCGTGTGTGTGTCCGCCTGTGTTTCTTGTAGTATATGCAGTATCAAGTACTAGACACATGGATATCCATATCCAACAATGACAAGTATATCTTGCTTTTCTCATTTTTGATACAGCACATATTTGTCATAATATATTCTGTAAGTAATTAAAGAGAGCTTGCTACTAATAATGTTAATTAATAGCACCTAAAAGGAAGCATACATCACTGATCATCATCCAACTCAGACGGTTTGAATTCATTTGGCAGGTGGAGGAGCTCAAACTCAGAGAAAAGCAAGATGAAGGTGAGGAGAAAGCTCAGAGAGCCAAGATTCTGTTTCCAAACCAGGAGTGATGTGGATGTGCTTGATGATGGTTACAAGTGGAGGAAATATGGCCAGAAAGTTGTCAAGAACAGCCTTCATCCTAGGTACGTTATATTGCTTATTTTATTTCTTTGTTTATTTTTTATTTTTTAAATGACTTGGTAGTTGGTACACATCAAATTGATTACCAAACTAGACAATTTGTAAATAGTTTGTGTTAACGTTTTGTAATTTCATATAAAAATTTGTAAATAGTTAATTTTCACCAACAAATTCAACTTGATTTTATGCTGAATTAACAAACTAGATAATCTCAATAAGGAAACTTCTCTATGCATGGTATTATATAATACTGGTTTTTCAATACTTGATGTTAATTTTTCAAACTAAGATATCAAATTAGCAAATTATAATCGAGAGTTCGTTAGCCTAATGAGATTTATATCGATAATAGTTGATGCATGAGATCCTAAATTCAAA
Organism: Rosa chinensis; assembly: GCF_002994745.2. Lineage (NCBI taxonomy): Eukaryota > Viridiplantae > Streptophyta > Magnoliopsida > Rosales > Rosaceae > Rosa > Rosa chinensis. Next base: position 40,915,490 of record NC_037088.1, read on the forward strand.
TCATGTACGTCTCCCTCTAGATCAAAAGAAAATTTTAGCAAAATGAATGGCTAATATATAAGTAAAGACTAATAGTTGGAAAGTGTTAGGCTTGGGATCTATTTCAATGCTTTTACTCAGATATTTACAAAATTAAGGAAAGAAAATGAAAGCCTTCTGGGATTGTGGCTTTTCTTTTTCAAATAGAACAATTTTACTAAATAACTGACAAACACGCTATTGGAAATCTCATTTTCTACTCCCTCTGAAGAAAACATAGGATTGAGGGCTTCATCTCAGGACTAGGGGAAAACTAATATATGGTTTGATCTGATCCACATTGGAATGAATTCATATATCAAAACTTCAAAAGCTAAGATTTTAGCAAAATGTAAACAAAGTAGGATTTTCCTTAGTTATAGCCCAGGGCAAAGTTTTGGAAAATATAAAGTTTTAGTAGCTATTTGATATCCTATATTCAGATCAATTTTTTCCTTGAGAGGGTGGGGGGGGGGGGGGGGGGGGTTGTTCAGGGGGATCCTAAACCTAGCGCTTAATCAAACGCAATTTCAACTCCCCTCACCACTTGGGTTGATCCCAACATTTGGATTAAACTTTATTTTCATCGATCTCCAAGTACTGTTCTTATTTTAGTATTCTACTAACTGAAAGTTGTACTAATTCTGTAAGTCAGTTTGGCTATAAATTGAAGACATCAATTAGATCATTTAGACGATGAAACAATTAGAGTAGAAAACTACAATTTGGACCTGGAAAACCTTTTCTGGAGTTGGCATTGTTACAGAAATGCTCAGTAACTTTTCAAACCCCACCAATTAATACTAGTACAAATTGCATTGTTAAGCTTTCTAGCTCCTACTTGATCGCCATTAATCTTGTCTTACTCAGCCCCTTTCTATATCAACCCATGGTACTCTTGCAGCTCTCATCGTCCACCTTCTTCCACAATTCTTTTCTGAAGGGTTTTAGGTTTTACTTAGCAGTCTTAGTTTCTATCATCAGTCAGTTAACCAAAAAAGCATATATGTCGCTATGACATAAGTTCACACAACAACCTGTCATTTTTCCTATGCTATGAAACTTCTCGAATTAATATTTTGATGTAGTACTATCAAGTGTTGTTAATTTAATTTGTGCTGAAATTTCTGGCTGGCACATGCATATACGCAGAAGTTACTACCGGTGTACTCACAGTAACTGTCGGGTGAAGAAAAGGGTTGAACGACTGTCTGAAGATTGTCGTATGGTGATAACAACCTATGAAGGTAGACACAACCATATCCCTTCAGATGACTCTAATTCATCTGAGCATGAATGCTTTACCTCTTTCTAACTCTTCTATATATATTTATGTTGATATTTATATAGCTACAGATGATGTACTCATTATAATTATTTTCTTAGCTGTTCTACATATACACATACTATAGTGCTAATTTTGTCAAATTTGATCATATAATTTGAGGGTTTGCTACATAAAATAGCTGGAAAAGGTCACGCAAAAGAAAAGATAGAAATAATGCACAAGTATTTTACTACATACTGTATAGTTCCAAACCCTTTTCTACAAAATAAAAAAGAAAGAAAAGAAATTATAACCAATTTACCGTGTTATGATCAAGGTAACGTTAATTAGGTCTAGTCTTTCGCCATTAATATGGCATTACAGCTCCAATTTCATAAACATTGGACTCATAATAGCCTATGAGTTTTAATGTTATCAAGCATATCATTAATTCTGAAAAGAAAAGAAAAGAAAAACTAATGATTTCAATTCAGTTTAGTTCCAATTATTGCTAAGGTAAGTTATTGTTGGTTTTCATCAAAAAGTGAAAACAAAAGTAATAATGAAAACTAAAATTAGTGGTAGCTTTATTATAGTGACTAAATCATCATAGATGTTCTCTGATTTAAGTTAGTGATTATAAGAATCATGATCCTTTCAGTTTTCCACTTTTATTACGTAATGAGCACAAGGAGACTTTATAGCAGTAACTATGAATCATCACCAACCTTCTATAGTTAAGAGAACTTCGCTAGCAGCGAAGTATCATCAGAAGTATCATCTCCATGCCAGTGGCCCTTCTCTCACTGACTTGCTCCACGACAAATGGTACTTCATTATAGGGCGAGATTCATAAATCCAATCCTAAGTATGCGCTGCATGTTTCCATTGATCCCAATGAACCTACTTGCTACACTCAAGACGTGAAGCATACTGTGTTAGGCGCGATGCCATGGCTTCTGAGCTCAGTGCTTTTGCAGCAAGCAAGGACCTGGGAGTTGGTCCATTATGGCATTATGCTCCGTCCAGAACTACTGCCCCAAAAGTGGGTGTTTCGTATTCAACATAAAGGCTTGTTAATTTGGTGGCCAATCGAATTCATGGAAAAGGGTTACTGCTCTGAAATGTTGAGTTGTTGTTAAACACTTAAACATAGCACAATTCATTTGATTAATTATATAATGCATTAGGTACTCTTCATTAGTTGTTTATAGGCCAATTAGACGTTCGAAGCACTTCTCCATGGGTTCTGATCTGAGGATATAAATATGAAGCCACATGCTGGTTTTGTGGACTCTTCATACCCTAAATACGGTGGTAATTAAATAGGTTCTCGTTCTTCTTTTTAGTCTTAAATAGCCCGGCGTGTGTGTTTTAAGGCATATTAATCCTTATTTACCCCCATACACCTACGACTTTCACGCTTATATTTTTGTGATCCAACAGCTTACGGTGAAATTTGCTGATTTGTTTTCCATGCATGGACTCAGGACAATTCCATTATCTTCCAAGTATTGAAGCAGTACGCAGATATTCTACGTACTGGACTCCATCTAACACAAACCAAGCCTTGGACTTTCCTGCACTAACAAGTAAAACGCTTCTCCTACGTACTGATAATGGCTGGAGAAAGCAGATACCATGTTACTCTTCTTGCCGCTACAAAATAGTAGTGTTGTTGGTGCATTTTCTGATACTATGATAAAGTAATCTGTGGTTTATATCCAAAATCAATTGGCAATGGATGGAGTGACTCAAACTCTTATAAATCCACTAGCAAAGTCTCATTTTTCCCATGTGGAATGTATATACTCTCAACAACTTGCACTCGGCAAAAGAAATTTTATTACGAGAACTATGACACGCGCCTCACGTGCCTCTCTCACGGACTCTAGAGCTCTGCTAGAGTTTGTTCGTTCTAGCTTTACAGCCGCTGGAGAGATTGGTAGGGGCCACCATGGTCTAACTTCAACACCACCACCTGGCTGATCTCTCCTTCCAAATCCTCACAAGAAAAAATCTTAAAATCACTACAGATTCTCACACTATCCCTTGAAATCCAAAAACCCCATGATACCCTACCCAGTGAAACTATTAGCTATACCTTCACCTTGATCATTAAATCTACATTTAGAGATATAATCTGCTTTGCACGCCGGGAGATTGCATTTATTGCATGCAACCTTCAAACAGAGAACCTTGATCGAGAATTTGGGACACATAGCCCAAATGGATGCCCTCGACAACTTTAAAGTCCCAATGCATTTCTATCCTATTTAATTGTGGATTAATTTCAGTTTACCCCCCCTCCCGAGGTTTGGGGGTGTCATCATGTCACCCCCTCTATTCTCAATTTTGAATTTTTACCCCCCAAACTTTCCAATTTCAATTAGCCATGTCCAATTTCTCCTATTCTGTTCAAATTGGACGTTAACTCTGATAATTGGACTACTTTGAGGGCTAAAATGGTCATTTCAAGACAAAAAAACTATATAAAAAAAAATTCCTTTTTTTTTTTCCCATTTGTTTTGTTTTTTGTTTTTTGTTTTAAATTTTATCTTCAACCTAGGCACCACAAGTTATAATAGATTTATAAAAACAAAAAGATACTCTAAGTGGTTGAAAGCTGCTCGCTGGTCTACGATATTTGTGATATATCTTCGATAAAGTGAAGAAATATCTGTAAAAAATGATTTTACACTTTATCTGTAAAAAATGATTTTACACAGATATTTCTTCACGATTTTACACTTTATCTATAAATATATGTAAAAAATGATTTTATACAGATATTTCTTCACATTATTGGAGATATATCCGAAAATTCTTCATTTTTTACAGATATTTCTTCACTTTATCAGAGATATATCACAAATATCGTAGACCAGCGAGCGGCTTTCAACCACCTAGAGTATCTTTTTGTTTTTATAAACCTATTATAACTTTTGGTACATAGGTTGAAGACAAAATTAAAAAGAATAATAAAAAAAAAAGGAGAAAAAAAAAAAAAGGAATTTTTATTTTTATAGTTTTTTTTGTCTTGAAATGACTATTTTAGCTCTCAAAGTGGGTCCGATCGTCAGAGTTTGGGAACGTCCAATTTGGACGGAATAGGAGAAATCGGACAAGGCTGATTGAAATTGGAAAGTTTGGGGGGTAAAAATTCAAAATTGAGAATAGAGGGGGTGACATGATGACACCCCCAAACCTTAGGGGGGTAAACTGAAATTAATCCTAAACAATAATAAGTAGTTTTCTTCTTCTAATTATTAGTCCAGAATTTTACACATCTTTAACAAGTTAGAAAATGTTAACCGAAAAGAAGCTAGGCCAAAATAGTACAAAAATCACTCATAAGCTGTAGAAGCAGGTAGAACCTACCAATGGCAAAAGACACTGACGCACAAAATTCTATATCTAAACATAAACACTTTGACTATCAACTATCCTACACCGAGCACGCAATTGTGGTATGCAAAATAGCTAATACTTTAAAAAAGACAAATAGAAGAGTTTTTGCTAATACAGACTTAGTAGGGAGGTAAAAAAAAAATCTCCCAGTCAAGACACCAACTGCCTAAGGAATGAATGAGGGTGTTAAAACACCCTTCAAAATATTCTATAGAAAATTACACACAAGTGATCTTTTGAAACTTTAATTAGTCACAAGGCCACCTTATATTTTTTGTCTTCATAAGGCCACCATTTTTTCTCCAGTTGACAAATTTGCCCTTCCACCTTATCTGAACGAGCTGAAATAATAGGGACCATTCTGCTCCACACATTCTTTCTCACTCTCTCTCTCTCCCCTTCAGTCCTTCACAAACCCACACCACACCGTTGCCTCTTTCTCTCCCCTTCACAAACCCACATGACGCCGTTGCAGACCTCAGACCTCACAAGCTCGCAGGTAAAACACCTGATCGTCGACTGCAAGCAGTTCAAGCCTAACCCGAAACATCTGGTTCTCCAGAAGCAGGTAAACCTTCGGATCTTGGATCACGGGTGCAGTGGATTGAGCTCGGATTCAGGTCGGGAGATCCGTTGTTCCGGTTAACGGCGAGAACGAGGTCATCAACCTTGTTTGCCCGGTGCAGAAGACCTATTTATCTAGTTAGTACATACGTATTGTGTAAATTAATCCACGTACCCAAAGATGTTCAATAATTGGACCTCCTTTGGGCCTGGAGAATGGGCTGGTGTGCTCTTCTTGCTGTTTGGGGTAGTAATTGGGCCTAGGTTTGCTCTATGGGCCTGGACAGTCATTGGGCCTATCTTGGTTTTCTTTTATTTTTTGTTTATTTTTACTATTTAGTAATTAGTGGCACTATGCCGTTAATAAATTCATACCTTGGTTTAGTAAGGCGAAATGGGCTTTGTCCTGGTCTACGCACTCAGTGTGTCTTGTCTAACCTAGTGAGATAGCGTGCCACTGTTAAATGAGAGCAACCTCTTAGTGGCAGGATGAAACTAAGTGTCATTGGATTTATTATTCAGTGGTAATATAGTAGGAAAGCTGTGATTTTGGTAATTATGCTTTTTTGTAATCAAGTTATCTTTTCGATATATCATCGCTATGTCAAAGCAAATGGAGTAGGTAGTAGTGCACTCTTTGCTAATTGGTGCTTGTTAGAATACATGTATTTTGTAGTGACTCATGATATCATTTCAGGATGTTCTCTAGATGCTAATTGTAATCAGGGGTTTAGGCTGAATGTCCCCCCTTGTATTCAGCAATTTCATTAATCAAGACTTGAGGGAAGCCGCACCAGCTTCTTATTTTCAAAAAAAAAAAAAAGATGTTCAATAAAACCTCAGTATAGTGATACTCTATAATCTATGTAAGAATGAGCTTAGTCATAAAAAAAATTCTACTCCCGACTTGGTCAAGTTATAATTAGGAAAAAACTCTACATTTTAATGAGTCATAATATTTTTTGGTCTTGTTTTAAAAGTTTCTTCCTTTAGTAATAATCATTAATATGAGCATTGATAAATAAGGTCATATGGATGTATGTTATGTTAAACTATGTTATGCAATATGATTTATTGCAAATTACTCATAAGTGTCAATAAGTCATATTATCAATTAAGCCACCATATGTTTTTATCCCTTATAAAACCACTAAAATATAAGAAATGTCAATATTTTACAAAAATACCACCGCACTTTTACTTTCTATTATTTAAGAAAATGTCACTGCATCTAAACACTATTGTCACTAATTTAAAAGCTACTACCAATGAATGAAAAAAGTACTTGTCAATTGACCAAAAAGCTACTACCATTCTTCATGAAAGTTACTGTCATTTGTTCCAAAGATCATTACCATCATTCAAAAAGCTATTGCCTCACACCGAAAAGCTATTATCGACAAATTGAAATATTAATAACATTCTCCGAAAAAGCAACTATCATTCATGATAATATTTTGATAAACTATTGCCATCTTTCGAAAAGTTATTGGCATATTTCGAAAAGCTATTGTTGAAGAACCATAAATCTAGTTATAACAAATTACTTATAAATGTCATTTTAATACTTATATTATCAATTAAGTCACTATATATTTTTATCTAAGTGCTTACGAATGACAATAATTTTCCTGAAAAATGACTGTAGCTTTTCGATTCGATGATAGTTCCTTTTTTGTTATTCGACAATAGCTTTTTTGTTTGTTGGAGCACAGTAGCTTTTCAATTGATGACAATAACTGTTTTGACAGAGTGAAATTTTCGTAATAATGAAAATTAAAAATGCGGTGGCGTTTTTGTGACTATTGATATTTCTTACATTTTGGTGGCTTTATAAAGGATAAAAAGATTTGGTGACTTAGAGAAGAGAAATTTTATTCACACATATATTGCTAAATGATAGATACACATCTCTTACTTAATACACAACCTATTAACTTTTTTATTTTAATATTTTACTAGAAACACAACCCCAAACTTCCTAAACTATCCTCATTCACAATATACAATATATATCTTTGGGTTCTTGACTTAAAGCACCAAAATGAGCCAAAATTATCTCACTTACCCCAGCAATAAATTTTTATTCCCACTAACCAAATTTAAAACGAAATAACTATTCTACCCTCAACCTAATTAATGAATTACATTTTATGCCTCTCTCTCTCTCTCTGATCCATCATTATTCTCGTGAAGGCCAGAGCTCCGGTCGACCAGACCATCGCTGTTTTGTCCGCCTACATGGAGCCCAGCAATGCCACCATTGACGGCGGCAACAAGTAGTACGAGAACACCGAGCACGGAATCTTGGTTGTACTGTCTGGAAAGCTCGTAGCGAATGCAAAGGTTAGCGGTTTGAGTGCGGCGTTTACTCTAGAGGTGGTTGATGCCTTCGATGAGGTAGCACTAGTGGAGCTTCTCGCAGAGAAATGAGAGAGAGCAATCAAACTCTAATTTATCGCAATTCTCTGAAAGATTTTGATCTGATGGTTCCTATTTATGTAGAGAAAGGTCTGGTTTTTAGTGATATAGAGTTTCAATTGTTTTGATTCAGCATCGTTGTTATTAACTTTTAGATGAAAAACATTATTGAGTAAAATGGTTATTGTTCATATCAAACGAGTGGATCAGGTCATGGTAGGTATGCATCTAGTGATTAATGGGAAATTGGTCACAAAGTTGTGGGTAGCAATGATTGGTATAGGCCTGAGGGCCCCTGTTTGACATGGTTTTTTGGTTTTCAAAGAAAGAGAGAGAATGGGGGAGTGTGTGTATTGCCTTGAAATTTTTTTTGGAAAAAGCGTACTACCTTGACATGGTTGAATATGATGAGACTACTGAATTTTGAGTATTGAGACTATTGTGAGTCTAACAAAAGATCAAGAACTGGATGCATGGCTTTATCCTTGTTTTGAATAATTTGGCCTTACATGTATAACAATTTTATTGTTTTGCTGCATAATGAGGGGCAATAGACGTCTATTGGGGAGCATTAGACGTTTTGAATTGATGTAATATTCTCATTTTTTTCTTTAATTAAAGTTTTATTTGACTAAATTTAGAGAGATTAGTTCCCATTCCAGCGACTGAAAGTTCTATTGGGGAGCAATAGACGTCTATTGGGGGGCAATACATGGCTGATAGTCATCTAGGGGGCAATCCATGGCTGATAGTCGTCTATTGGTATTGGGGGGCAATAGACTATTGGTATTGGGGGGCAATAGACTATTGGTATTGGGGGGCAATAGAGTCTATTGCCCCTCTATTAGGGGCAAAAAAACTTTCCGGTGAGATTTTCAGCAAATTCCGGTGGGCGGCAGCCGATGACCTGAATCAGGCTACCTTGATCGGAATCCGGCGGCCGGCAGCCGGTGATCGGAATCAGGCTGCAGGTGACCGGAATCCTACGGCGGTGATCGGACTCCGGCAAAGTCGCCCATGGTTTATCTCTCTTCCATTTTCTTTGTCTTTCTCTCTCTCTACGTAACAAAGGGGTGAGGGTAAAATGGTATTAAAAAAAAATTAAAAAACAAAAAAAAATCTTAATGGGGTATTAGGGAAGACCTCCTTAGTAGGGCTGGCAAATTCTCCCGAATCAAACCATACCAACCGCATCTGAGCCGAGCCAAGTGAATTGGTAGCCGAAAACTTGGTAACCGAAGTCCTGGTACGGTACAACCGTACCAACTCCACATACATGGTACGGTAATGGTTTCAATTTTCATATATACATGGTGTACCGTACCGTACCGAAGTCATGTATCATACTCATATTTTTTTAATTTTCTATTCTTCAGCCTTCTTCTTTTGGACTCTTCTTCTCTCTTCTCTTTCTTCTTTGTTCTTTTTCTTTCTTTTCCCCGTCTCTTCTGTCTCTCTTCTTATCTTCTTCTTTTTAGTTTTTTATTCTTCTCTCTTCTTTTTGGACGACTCCTCTCTCTTCTCTTTCTTCTTTCTTCTTTTTCTCTCTTTTCCCGTCTCTTCTGTCTCTCTTCTTCTTCTTCTTTCCCATCCCTTATGATTCTTATCTTTTTCTTCTTGACAAATAGCAACCTGTAAAGTGCTTCTCTTACCTCAGTCTCTCTCTCGAATCCAAGCTCATCAGCCCTCAAACTTTGTTGCTGTCTGTACATACCTCCAACAATATGGAGTATTTACTACATCACCAAGCATAAGTAACACCCTCTTTGGGACACCCACAAGCCATGGTGAGGCCCAACCGAGACATGCATCTTGTAGCCCTATGTTCAAGCTACGCTACGGTATCCGGAAGTCGCAAATCCGCCGCCGGGAAGCCACCTTTCCGGCCTTGCCAAGTTGCCTCCATAATATGCATTTCTATACTAGAATAGTTGTTTGCTTGTCCCACATCTAAGAAAATGTAAAGGAGATGGCTTCCTTCACCTATAAAAGGAATGCCTCCTCCCACTTAAACACCATTCAATTCACTCCATTACAACACACTTTGTAATCTTGTTAGGCCGCAAGGCTCGACACACTAGTATAAGCTTTCAAGTGGACGTAGTCTCCCGCTAAGGCGGGAGGTGAACCACTATACATCTCGTGTCACTCTCTCTCTCCCTCTCTAAAGCTAACTAGAGATCCCACGGATCCCTAACGTTAACACTGTCACTCCCGCTGTAGTCGGACGGGCTCTGGCCGTAGGCGACGATGGTAGATGGGAGGAAGAAAGAGAGTTCAGGGGCACTAAGGGGTGGGGTTTCGGATCTTGCAGACCTAGAGGGGTTGGGATTTGGAACTTGGTTGCTGGTTTGGGGTCGGAGGAGATTGAAACGGATCTCAACCTTCGGTTTGGGGGAGTTGTGACGACCAAGCCTCAACGAGCAGTAGAGGTTGGATCATTGTTGTTGGTTTGGGGTTGGCGATTGAAGCGGCGGACTGGGTGGTGTTGAATTGGGTCTGCGGCGGCTAGGGATAGTTTCCTTATGCTAGTCCGACACTGGTGGGCCGGCAGAGCAGTCGGCGCGATCTGGGCGGTGGTGGAGGGATAGCAGTGGTAGTGGTGTCGGGTTGGGGTTGACTCTACAGGATCTGGGCTTGCCTTGCCTAGCAGGCTCAATTCTTGGGCTCTGGCCAGATCGTGGCCTAATTATAAACTCGGTTGGAGGCCCAACCAATCGATACCAACCGAGTCTCTCGGTATACTGAGTTGTTGGCATATCGATTTCTGTGGCTGGTAATGGGAGAAGATTTTATGTACCAAACTAGTCTGGTACTGTAGGTGGTTTTGGACCTGCAGCTCCGGTACCGAACCGAACCCACCCCTTGTGATGCCTCAGAAATTTGTATTTATTTTCCGAGGATTTTCCAGAATCTAAATTCTGATTATTGGATGATTTCGTGGCTCGTGGATGGAGCAGAAGTGTTTCCGGAGAATAATTATTTGAAGAATATGGTTTTAGGGGGGTTGCAAAGGTTGAATTTTTATTCGTTGGGATTCTCTAAAAACTTCTTTCATGAAAGTTGTAGACCGTGTCGATACGAGTTTGTGGACATGTGGAACGCGAAAATCGGAGTTCGTATGAGGAAGTTATGGCTATTGGAAGAAGTTTCCCTTTTAGTATAAATAGGGAATTTCCGAAAATATCTTCAAAATTCCTCATTTCTGTTTTTGGAAACTTTCTTTCTCTCTCTTCTCTCTCAGCTGCACCTTCAGTGTCTGAGTTTTTTGACTGACTCAACCCGGACCCGGCCTACTAGACCCGGCTTTTCCGGCGAACTACGGCGGTCTCCGGTGACGAAACTTTCCAGATAGGATTGTCTCCTCCGTCTGGTCGTCCCTGTGGTGTCCTCTAGCACCGATTCTCGGTGGTGGCGGCGGTAGAAGGCGGTGCAGTTGGGTGTTTTAGGACCCAGTCGGTTCTCCGATCTCAGACGTTGGCGGGGCTTCAAGCTGGGCTTGGGGAGCTCAGAGCAGCCTCCTTGATCGATCCTTGGTGGTTGTTTGGATCGATTCACGTGAAACTTAGTTCAACTCGGATTAGTAGGATGATTGAATCTATGTGATGATCGCTGTCTATGTAATGACCAACGATATCTATGTGATGATTAGTAGGATGATTGCTATCTGAGTGATGACCGGTAAAATCTATGTATGATCAGCTGGGCAACTGCTATCTATGTGATGATCCTTGAAATCTATGTGATGATCAGTAGGATGATGAATATCTGCGTGATGATTGGTGAAATCTGTGCGATGATCAGTGTGATGACTGCTCGGTAACGGAGCTGAATTGTTATTAAGTTAACAAAAATCGAGAGGACTGCTGTGATGGTTGAGGCTACCTACAGACGTCAGGGTGTGGGACTTCAATGACTACTTTGACTTGAATTGCTTGACTTAATGTGACCTCTTGAACTAAATTATATGCAGGGGTTACTATGAATTGTTTTGCTTGTTTTGATATGTGATTGCCTTGTTTCTCCTTGATTGTATTGATTGATGGTTTGGTTTGCATTAAGAGCCATAGTGGTGATGAATTGTACTCTGTGGTGAGGATAGGAAGGTGATTCATTGTTTTTCACCTTGATGTCATGTTGATGACAAAAAGGCTCCTAGTGGGGAGGGAATGAGCGTGGTTTGGGATTCGCCGTAGGGCGTTAGAATGGCATCAAATATTGCTTGAGGAAGTCTTGTTTGATTGAATTTGTGTAATGGGACGCTATTTGAGAATCTAAACATGAGGCTGTAGTCACCAGTTGACTTATGTAGACACGATATGAAAGATTATGGAATTGATGGCCGTAGGTTTGAGCTGTGTGTATATAGTGTTTAGGTTGAGGTGACTTAAGAAATGTGTTTTGCTTTGTGGTTTTGAGTTACTCATACGAGCTTCATAAGCTTACCGGGTTTGTTGTGTGGCAACCCGGTGCACTATTCAATGGAATGGTGTAGGGGTAATCCTGCAGGTCAGGGAAATCGTGGCTGAAGCTGAGGTGGGGCCTTGTAGCTTTACGGTAGGAAGTTATCTTTGTGACTTTACCGTTGATAAGGACTTCCGTTGTATAGTTACTCTGAGCTGCATTTACGTTTTATTTTGTTGTTGACAATTTAATTCGTAAACATTGTAATATATGACTCTGTGGAGCGGGTCAATATTGACATAGTGGGTTCAGGGCATTAATATGTACTTGGGTTAAAAGGGAAAAGTTTCTAGGTATTTTGTATTGATGGCTGAACGTTCACGCATATGTAATTATGAGATTATATATATCGATTTTCATGTGTGTAAAATCAGGGGCCTGACACCCCTACTCCTTAGAGTGTTTTGGGTAAGAGGAAATTAAAAAAACTTAATGGGGTAAGTGAGAAAAAAATATCTAAAAATGGTGTAAATGGACAAAAACTATAATCTTTTCATTAGATACAAATCCTTTTTTTTTTTGCTGAGATAAATATCTGGTAAGAGACTACCTATTTTTTTTTTTTATACAAGAGAGACTACCTATTGCCTTGTTGCAGTTGAAAAAAAAAAAAAACAAGACCCAAAGAATGGCATATTACACTAGAAGACTCGGCATTTATTCCTCAATGACTCAATGTGAGAGTTTTGGTAAATCACATGGTCATCACTAAAGTTAATACAATGGCACCCAAAGAATATTTTAATTGCTTTTCACTTGTTGGGTTGAACATACTCAAATGCCAATGGGGAATTGCTTGTCATTGAGGACTTGACCAAGACAATATTCATATGCCAATTGTTGAGATTTGTGAACTACTGATGATGAAATTGGAGCGAAACAAAACAATACATCACAAGAGTTTTTGAGGAATTTTTCAACAATTTTCACTTGCTCTTGTTTGTCCATATCATTTGGACAGCTAATACATTTTTGAAACTAGATTGATAAGAAGGCTCGATTCCATGCACGCTAAATTATTGAGAATCAAATTCATGATATCTATCTGTGGTAGACTTGGAAAAAAAAAAAACTGCATATATTTCTTAATTCCAACTATGTTTTTTTTATTGTTAATATAAATATCTCTTTTGGTAATTTAACTTACCCATAAAATGTGATGTTGGGTGTGTGAAAAAAGGAATGTGTATTTAGTATATAGAGGTGTGTGAAAAAAGGAATGTGTATTTAGTATATAGAGGTGTGTGAATAAAATTTTTCCTTAGAGAATAGCAAAGTTAATAAAAATGGCATTATATGTTATTGGCCCCATGATTAATTGAAATCAGTCTATCTATTAACAAGTTGACATCTGAAATAATAAAAAATTACAACTTATGCCATCTTACCCTCTTAAACTGATCTTGACACCAAAATCTCATCTCTCTCTCAGTCTATCTATTAACAAGTTGACATCTGAAATAATAAAAAATTACAACTTATGCCATCTTACCCTCCAAACTGATCTTGACACCAAAATCTCATATCTCTCTCTCTCCCTCCCTCCCTCCCTCCCCCCTACCACATGGACACGCAAGTACATGAAAATCAAGAAAAACTTCAATTTTGATTCTTTAGCATTGAATTTAGGACTTACGATGCAAGAGAAAAAGAAATTGTTGAGAATCATCGTTGTTCTTGTCCTAAAAGAAATTTGAAACGATTCCCTCTGGTAGCTTGGCCTTGGAGACGAGGATGTTCTTGTGCCTAGGAACTGGAATTTCAGAAACTGCATGGTCTTCGTCTTTATTGTCTTGGTTCTTGTGTGGGATGTCATTGTTTTTGCTTCTAAAGCACTTATGTGAAGCTTATAATGTCGGTTTAGGGTTGCTTAAGCTCCAGGGAGATCTCTTGGAAGCCGGTAAGGGAAGACTGAGCAACTGTGAGCTATTGAAGGAATAGTACGACGAAGTTTTGAGGTCAAGGAAAGAGCAGTGAGGCTGCTAAGAGATAGAAAATACAGGAGGAGAAAACTCAACAACACTCAATTGTCATTAGTGGTCTAAAAAATGGTCTCAGCGGCTGCATAGGCACCACCTAGGCGCTAGGTGTGGTGTAACCGCCTTGATTTTGGGCGAAGGAGGAAATCAGTTTGAGTTTGGGCGAGCGCCTAGGTGGGCTCGGCAAACACTAGGCGGTCCCGGCACTGGGGCATTAACCCCAAAATTGAAAATTTTCAAATCTCAGACAAACTGGAATTCAAGTGTGTACAGAGGTAGAGCTCAAGAAGGAGATGAAATTTCCTACCTTGTAGTCGATAGTGGCCAGAGTTGCTAGAAAATACTATGATACTACTAGAACTCATCGAAGTGTCTGTCCTTCGATTCTCTTTCTCAAGTTGATGGTTGAACAAGGCAACACCATAAAATGTTTCAACTCATCAAGATGAAGCTACTGCTACCCGTCTCGCCTGCAATCATGGCTGGAGTAAAAAAGTTCAATAGTAAACCGCCACCCACAACTAAAGCTTTTGAGCTTCAATTATCCTTCTTCAAAGCTTGTTTGAGGAAAAAAAAAATATCACAAGTACGACAATGGTGGCGAGATAAAGCCTCAACCACTAGACCGACTATGTGTAGTGGCTGAAACGTAGAGATAAGGTTGGGTCAAGACGTAGGTTTCCAGGTTTGTGACAAAGCTGTCATGTTTGTGTTTGGATCTAACCCATCTGGAATTTATCCAACACAAATATATAATCTCCACCGACGGTTCAAATTAAATGGTGTTTAAAATCAACGATCTGGATCTCCCCTCTCTAATCTATTTTTAGTTAAATTTTTGGATAACACCCACTTCCAAAAATAATTAAAATAGCTCGGTGTCCGAAAAATCTTCCAAAACCTCATATGAACACATAATGACATCTAGTTTAAACAAATGGCCTTAAAAGACAATTTGAGAATGATATGGAGAAGAAGAGTTAGAGGCATATAGCAAGCGTTTTCTTTTTCTTTTTCTTTTCTAAGTACTAATTATCTCATTGTATGTTGATCATTTTCTCTCTATTTTGAGTATTTTGAATACTTTCTAGTAATTATTGTACTTTTTGCATTTTTATTATACAACTATATGGTATAAAATTAAAGGTAAAATTGAAAAAATAAAAACCGCCTAGGCTCGTGCTACCGCCCGACTAGCGCCTAGTATTTTTTATAACATTTATTTTCATTCGTTCCATTTGTGATTTGCCTCATGATTAGCAACATGAAATATTGTTAGTGACACGATTAGCAACTTGAGACATGGTTAGTGACATGATTGGGTTCAAATGATGTGATGTCGCGTCAGGCCCATGGTTAGTGACATGATTAGTAACATCAGCTGACAAGGTTCTATAGTGACATGATTAGCAACTTGAGCCATGATTAGTGATATGATTGGGTTCAATTGTTGTAATGTCCTTTCAGGCCCATGGTTAGTGACATGATTTGCGACATGAGACATAATTAGTGACTTAAGACATGGTTATTGACATTATTCAGTTCGATTACTGTGATGTCGTCTCAGGCCCATGATTAGTGATATAAATCATAGTTAGTAACATGATTACCGACTTGAGACATGGTTGTAATGTGATTGGGTTCAATTGTTGTGATGTCATCTCAAGCTCATGGTTAGTGACATGGTTAATGACTAGTTAGTACAACAAAACCCGACCCGGATTTCATCTTGAAACTTGAAACGGGCCAGCGAGGCCCACCTTAGGAAAAGTTTTACAAAAAATTTGGCTGAACTTCCCTAATAGTGGACTACCGAAATAACAAATCTGGACAACAAAACTTAAACCAACATCACAATAACTGCTTTTTACATTCCATATATACATTCAAACTATTCATTCTGGCTAATGCCACATCTCAGCACGATCATAGCCTTTAGAATCCTAAGTACTTAACTTAACAACATACTTAAACAGTTTGGTTATCAGCTCAAGTATAAAGTATTCAATGACTAGAGGGTACAGCCAACTAGTCATCTCGTGCCATCTGGATGGTACTACCAACCAGATGACTCATCAAATGGAATTGCTTACCAGAATATTAGGAGGCGATGGTTAGTGGGTACTGTCGACTAATCATCTCTTGCCATCTAAAAGGTACCGCCAAACAGATGACTTATCAGAGTGTACTGCCGATCAGAATTTATATTCTGGAGGGTACTGCCAACTATACTATTACCTGGAGAATACTGCCGACCAAGTAAAGCATGCATGCAACAACACAACATTCACAATATACCTCTTACTTACATCGTGCTTATAAAACTCAATATCTCGATTAACCATAAAATCATGAAATCTCAAAGATTTAAATCATACTTAAATCTCATGATAATTCAATGCTCGAAAATAATACTACAAGTATAATTTATTTTTAAAATCAAAAGTCCACTCATAGGTAAGCCTCACAGCTATGCGTGTTGCCTGGCGGGATCCTCCTCAATCGAGGGCTCACTAAGTCTTGTACAAGTTGGCAGCGTATAAATAATAAAAGAAAAAAAAATTAAAAATCAATAATTAATTTTCATGTTAATAAAATCAATTAACTTCATAATTTCTCCTAAATTCGGCATTTCCAATCACTTAGGAATATTATAAGTATTCTAAGCTTCACATCGATTTAACATTTCAATCATATAACGATATCAACCAACTCTCAATTTCATAGCATCGCAATTAAATAACCGAAATTTTCATAACAAAAATTCTTCGATCAATATCCATATAATCGAATTTCATAAAACAAAGTGTGGCTAAGGACTTCTAATCATGAACTAGAATTTTTAAACCAAAATAGGAAATTCAAAGTAGTTGCATGCGCCATCCCACCAAACCCCAATTCAGGCCATACCACATACATCATTCTAATCCTTAAGACATGGGAAGAATCTTTCTTACCTGCAACAAAAACCAACGTAACATTGATAGGAGCATTTTATACGACATTTATATGGTTAGTTTTTGGGCCTAGCCTTAGCTGACTTTCAATTTATGTTGGTAAATTTATTTTTCATAGTTGGTTAGTTTTGTCTCACCTTTGGCGTATAATAAGTTTTTGCAGGAATCTTGCAGGTCTGGTCGGGCTATATGCCTGTATCTGTATTCTAAGTGTCCTGTCTGGCCTGGTGAGGCGACGCTCCATGATTAAGTGGTCGCAACCTCTTAGTGGCAGGGTGAAACTCATTGTCGTCTGATTACTTCTCTAGTGGCAACATAGTAGGAAAGCTGTGATTTTGGTAATTATGCTTCGTTGTAATCTAGTTATCTTTCTGGTATGTCCCTACTATGTCAAAGCAATTAGAGTAACTAGTCGTGCACTCTTTGCTAATTAGTGCCTGTTTGAATACATGTATGTTGTAGAGACTCCTGATATCATTTCAAGATATACTCTAGATGGTTATTGTAATCAGGGTTTCAGGCTCAATGTCCCCCATAGTATTCAAAAGTTTCATTAATCAAGGCTTAAGGGTAGTCGCACCAGCCCTTTATTCAAAAAAAAAAAATGATGCAAGAGATAAAAAGATTAGCTTATTAAACAAAGGTCTTTCTCATCAATGTAACAAGCTCAAGAAATGAGGGATAGAAAACCCTCATGTAAACTAAACAAAATAAGTTGTGAACCAATATATAAGAAAAATTTAAATAAAAAAAATAAAAGAATGAGTAAATTTAGTTCTGCAACCTTAGCTAAAATGTTAGCAACCAAATGGCATGAAAATTAAGTCAAGAAAACTATTAGTTAAGCATGGTACATCAGGCTTGATTTTTTTTTTTAATTAGTTACAAGTTTTTATCAGTTCAATAATTATCTCCATCTTTTTTGTAAATAAATAATGATAACCTTATTGCTTATATTTAATACTCGGAAGCATTCCCTTATATGAATAAGGCTAAATTGGGTATCTAAGAGCAACTCCAACAGATTCCCTATATTTTGATTTTTCTCTATTTTAGAAAAAATTATCCTCTTTTGCTCCAACTTATTCCCTATAATTGACTATCCTCATTTTAGGGAGAGTGAGGAAAGAGAAAACTAAATTCCCTAAATTTACAGCAATCTCTAAAATTTTATGGAAGAATTATGCATATTTTAGAGATTTGTTACGTAATTGGCCAAGTATCCGATGTGGGTCTTGGATTGTTACATAATTGGCCAAATCTCCAATGTGGGACTTGTGCCCCAATTTCCAATGTGGGAATTGGATTTTGTCAATTGATTTCACGTGCATACCTAGAATTAGGTTGCACGGGAGAGGGTGTGTTGGAGTGAGAAAATCTCACATTAGAAAAATATAACTTATAGGTGGGTGGCTCACACCAAATTGTACCAAGACATTTGTGATTTAAACCCAACTTGTAATGGGTGGTTCAGTTTGGATAATATATGTACAATGGTAGATCATAGATCACACTTATCTTTGTTTAACAATGTTCCACTGTGCCGTGCAAGAAAAGAATAGGTGATCAATAGTTTTAATAGCTAATTAAAAAATGAATTTAAATTTGTCACTATCTCTTAAATGAAGGACCATTTTAATAACTATGGTATAGAACTTGAGGGATCAACTATCTCATCCATACTATAGCAACATAATTCACTATTGAAGATAGGGATCTAAAAAGTTATATAGAAGATAGGGATCTACAAAGTTATATAGCAATCTTGCTTCCGTGCTAACATTAATTACATGATTCCTTCATCAATTCATGACAAAGACTCCACCCACCATCTTTTACTATTTTGTTTCTCATCTTCAACAAAAGCTGCTCCGTCCTATAACTCTAATATGGAGTTGTATCCTTCTTCAATTAATGGGTCAACAAAGCTCTATTTCCGGGGGTGGATTTAGGGGGTGGCGAGTTTAGGCAGCTACCCAACCTCAAAAATTTGAGATGCCATCGTTGGTTAAGCTTGTACTTACAAGGTTTTGGATAAACATTGTAAAAAAAATGCAAAAAGGATGAAGGTTGTTTAAACTTTCTTTTAAATGATCTTAGAAAAAAAAAATTATTTTTAATGATCTACCTTAAACGAGGTAGGATTGGTCAATTTCTTTAAAAGTCAATCATTGAATTAATGCATGACGAAGTGGTGTTAACTCAGTGGTTAGAGCACCCACTGCCTAAGATCAAGGTCATGGGTTCGAGTCACCATAGGGGTAGGAGTGAAATCCTTTGATCCTCTTTTGAAAAGGAAAAAAAAAATTAATGATCAGTTTTTCCATTAGTTTGTATGTTTTCCTTCGTATTTTTAAGGGAAAATTAGTGTCTTCAAGAATGATGAAAAAAAAAAAAAACTGGTATGTTATTGCTATAAACACCCACACCCGGTATGCAAATTAATCATCTCCTCCACCATCACAGAACCCATATGCTCCACCATTGTCACAAGTATCACAGAACCTGCTCTAGAAATATTGGCCATAAAAATCCGTACCCTGCACCAAAATCCGGCCGACTCCGAAATTGGTGATCTTGACCTGATTCCAGGCATTGATCAAGAGATTAGAAGACTTGATATTGTGGCATATCTATAGCTAGACTGGCTCATTGTGGTGTTCTCCTTCGTCTTCCAATCAATCCTTTGGCGAAAGGGTAGAGATGTGCTCAAACCCAAAAACTGAAGGAAACACCTCCATTCTATTGGCTCCATCGCGGAATCACGCTGTATATTGTTTTGCTGAACCCAACTGCTTAGAATTTAGACTTCCAATTCACCAACTTTTTAGTCAGTTTCTCCCCGATGTACTGGAATTTAGTTGTCTTTGATTTACCCACTCTCAAAGGCAAACTCAAATAGTGGTCATGCTCCTCCACACACTACACCTCAAGAATAGCAGCCAGATCATTCTACAATTCTACAGGTACATTTTTACTACACACCATACTACTTTTTTGAAAGTTGACCCTTTGTCCAGAAGCTTTTGCATAAGTATCAAGGATTGCACGCACATGAAGGCATTCTTGCACTGTTGCCTCACCAAATAAGAAGCTATCATCTGCAAAAAAGAGGTGATGCAAATTAGGGGCCTGTGGACACATTTTTAAACCCTTGATAAAACCAGAGTCTACAGCCTGAGATAATAATGCTGACAATCCCTCTGTGTTGAGAATAAATAGATATGGTGAGAGTGGATCACCTTGCCAGATACCATGAGTTGGAGTAATCCTTGTGGCATGTTCCCCATGGACCAAAATAGCAGGTTTGACACAACTCATAACAATGTCAATCCATTTGGAATCAAAACCAAGCTTTGTCAACACAGCATGGAGAAGGCGCCATTCAAGTCGATCATATGCTTTACTAATATCCAATTTGAGAGAGAAAAAACCTTCTTCCTGATTTCTTAATTTATGCATGAAGTGGGCAGCCTCAGTAGCTAGCAAGGTGTCGTCAGAAATTAAACGACTCAGTAAATATGCACTTTGCAATGAGAAATAATTTGCAAAAGCCATTTCTTCAATCTATTTGCAACAACTTTTGAACTGATTATGTATTCAACATTGTAAAGAGCTATAGAGCGAAAGTGAGAAGCATTAGTAAGGTTAGGGATTTTTGGGATAAGGCACGAGAGAGTAAAGTTGGACCAGTCCAAATATCACCATGATCAAGAAAGTTTTGAATACATAGACATCCATAGCTGCAATGCTCCAATATTTCTAAAAGAACAAGGGAGACATCCCATCAGATCCAGGACCTTTGGAAGGGTGCATTTGGAATAGAGTTGTTTTAATTTCCTCATCAGAATAGGGCTACAATAGTTTCGAGTTCATAAGCGGTGTAACTTTCATTGGAGTGTGTACATACCTCCAACAATATGGAGGATTTGCTACATCACCAAGCATAAGTAACACCCTCTTGGGGGGGGGGGCCACAAGCCATGGTGGGACCCAACCGAGACATGTATCCGGTAGCCCGATGTCCAAGCTACGTCACGGTAGTCGGAAGCGGTCAATACCTCACCGGGAAGCACATTCCCGGCCTTGCCAACATGCCTCCACAATATGGCTTTCTAGACTAGAATAGTGGTTTCTTATCCCACATTGGAAAACATGTAAAGGAAGGAGCCTCTCTCCCCTATAAAAGGAGACTCCTTCCCACTTACTCAACATCCCATTACATCTCATATAATCTTCTTGGGTCGCAAGGCCCAACACATATAGTTAAGCTTTCAAGTGGACGTAGTTGAACCATTATACTTCTCGTCTCGTCTCTCTCTCTCTCTCTCTCTTTATTTATCTTTAATTAGAGACCCCTCGGTCACATACATTAACATTGGCGCCATCTGTGGGAAGCCAACACAAAAGCTTCGTCACGTACCATGAACTTCGGTAAACATCAAATTACGACTGGTCAACTCTGGTCAACACCCATTGGGGCTGGTCAACGCCGGTCAGCGCCCATAAGGCTAAGGTCAGCAAGGTTAACACTAATTAGTCTTGGTCAACCTTGGTCAGCAGAAGTCAATGCTGCACCACAAAAAAAAAAAAAAAACACAATCGTGCCAAAGTACTCTGAACACCCATAGATCTCCTCTGGACAACCATTCCATCTTCAATCATCACCTTCGCTCCGCTGAGCTTCTACGCTGGGCATCAGCGCCGAGCTTTCTCCTCCGCTGGTTCACTGCTGAGCTTTCTCCTCTGCTGACCAACCAAGAGCACCGCTGACCAAAACCTTCACGGACAAGCTCCGGTGACCAGAGCTTCACAGAAAAACCCCGCCGACCATGAGCACCGCTGGGCAACCTCACTGGCATCCTCCTCTGGACAGCATCACCGCTGGGTATAGCATTACCGCTGGGCACGGCTTCGCTGATGTCCCAAGGCTACCACAGGCCAAATCACCACTGAGCTTCGCCGCTGGCCAACATCAGTTAACTCTCTCGCTCTCCATTCGCCGGTTGAACACCGGTCTCCTCACACGTATCTTCACCGCCAAGCTTCAGTCATTCAATCTCACCTCGAGGATGAACAGATACGCAAACGATTATGAAGTCTGAACAAAGCCTTGGGCATATGACTTCCGATCACCAAGCTTCAATCAGCAGCACCGCCGAACTCCAATCACATAAGCCTCAGCAACCAGCTGCCATCTCCCGCCTAGCGGTAAACCCCAGCACAGCCTCCGCCTAGCGAGGCTACACTATGCCAAAAATGTCATCAGACGACAGACATCAGACAACAGAAAGCTGATTTTCTGTTGTCTGAGTTTTTCAGACGATAAATAAATTAAATCTGTTGTCTGAATACACAGAAAAACAATACTTGTTTCATTTTCAATATATGATCATATTCAGACAACATATATATGTTGTTGTAAAAAATTGAAATTTTTCATATCAAACCCAAAGTAATTCCCTCCAAGAAGTTGAAGTACTTTCCCTCTCAAAGTTTCAAAACCCAGGCTGACTAGTCACTGGGGGTGATATTTAGACAACACAATTTCTTAATTGTGTTGTCTGAGTAAGCTGTGTTTGACTTTTTTATGTTAACTCTCCCTTTCTCTCTCTCCCAATTGTAGTCCCATTCTCTCTCTCTCTGTCTCCATCTCTTTCTTTTGCTTTCCCAAACCTTCAAAAACCAACAACTTCCCCAACAGACCACTGCAATCAGCCTTATCTCTACGATGCCTCCGCCTTTTCCTCTTCTCGCTCAACCCTCCATTCAGATCCAGTCCTCGGAAGGAGACGATGGTTTTTCAATTTGGGCGTTTAGGGTTCTTCCAGTTTTGGGGTTTGCCTGGTTTTAGGGTTCTTTTGGTTTCAGAGGGGAGAGAGTCCACCTGATCCACTTTCTCTCTCCCTATCATCCACTCATTCTCTCACGCCTTCTCTGCTCAAAAACCCAGATCTGTCTTCAAACCAAACCCTTGTTGGACTGCCTCCCCTACTCATCGAACTCTTCTTACTCCGATTCCAGCCAAAGAGAGGTCGTCGAAGCTTCTCGCTTTTGGTCGCGTGCTGCACTTCATTGTCGCCGCTATGGTAAGCTTCTCTCTCTGCTCTGAGTTCGTCTGCTTAATTCATTTCTAGACGTGATTTATTAGTTTTTCCATCTGAATACCATCTGTGATTGTTGGCAAGAAGTTGATTACAAAATATGCCAATCGAAAATTCCCACTAGTTTCTCGCCAACCAAATAACAATTCAATCAACTCTCACGTTATACATAGGTTTCATCTTTAGTAGTCAGATTGGAATGGAATTGAACTATACTGTTAACTGTTAAGATTTTTAGATTTTTTACCATGTGGTAATTGGATTTATACACTCTTAGTTTCTCTGCGAACTAGTAGTGCAATAAGCTTTGGTAGTTTGTATGTTCTGTTACCAAATTTAAAAGGAATCTATTGCTTATATATGTAGTATTTTAATTGTGGGTTCTTCTTGTGGGTTCTTCATGATTGCTGATTATTGCAATTTGTCTATTGGATTTTGTTTATAGTTCAAGAGGAAGCTCAGAGAGCCCAAGGGGGAGAATGTCACTCTTGGACCTGCTGTCCGTGATGGAGAGTATGTACGTTTTTGGTGTTGCTCACATCTTTGCCTCGTCAATGATACCTTCATTGTAAGTTGTGCATCTTCTTGAATCTAACTGTCATTGACTTACAGAGTTTGGAGTTGTAAATGAGTTTTGTGTATTTTAATTACAGCATGGGGATGTTCTCTTCATAATGCTATTGTTTGGATGGCTGGTACAACTCTATTTGTAGGTATTATTTTTTACTTTGACAATAGAATCTTATTTGGGTTTTGATTGTTGTCGTGATATATTGGTTTAATGCATGTGAGAAGCTTCCTCCTTGTTGGAAAGAGAAGGCAGTAGAGATTTAATTCATGAACATAGGTTTTGTTGGTAATGAATTGCTTGATTTATGTCTTTGAGTTTCTGTCTCACCTCCCACTCCACACAACTGATCAACGGTGTTTATTCGAGTGTTGTGATTCATCTCGAGTTTTTTTAACAGAAATGTTTCTGGAAAGTTTCATATATGTAGTATGCTTTGAATTAAGTTTTTCTTTAGAGACCGCGTGTTTACTTCGGTACATATTTTCTTTAGAGACCATGTGTTTACTTCGGTACATATATGTAGTATCTCTTCCACTGTTTTGCCTTTCACTTTTTTTTTTTTTGGCTTTTCTTTCCTATTGAGAAACTTATCTGGGAATGGTACATAGCTTTATTTCTTTTCTTTGAGACTAGGGATTGAAGAGAGAACAAGGAGAAGAATTTAGACATATGGGTTGTGAAAGAAGGTGCAAACTAAGTTTGATTCTAGATTGGGTATTAAGAAACTCGGGTACTGAGTCAAGGGTGAGGGTTTCAAGTTTCTGTTAGTTGTAAAATCAGTAGGTATATGAATTGTGAATTTGTTGGTTCTATTGTGCGGCAATTGTTTATGGTTCATGATTCAAGATTGCAATATCCAAAAGGCAACAAATTGGAAAACTGTAGTATTGATATGGTTGAGAAACTGTGAATACCCTGTGTACTCATTTTAATCATGTAATTTTTTTGACTCTTTGAGTGGTATATGTTTCAGGTGGTTTTGGCTAGCCATTTCGTCTACATATTGTGGGCATTCTTCGTGATAAAGGACTGCTGATGAGTTCTCCTTTAGTATTAGCATTTGCTGTTAGAAACAAAAGCAAGCTAAATGTTTTTAGGTAGTTTTTTTTATCATACAAATGATTATGGGTGCTTTTTATTTTGGTTTTGATAACAATGCATGATTGATAATAGGGAAGCAGTGATCTTGACCAATAAAGATTCTCTACTTGGTAAATATTGTTATTGCCTTGTGATCTATGCAAGTACCAAATAGTGGTTTTTGTTATATTGTCCTTTATGAAGTTGATTGATTTTTTTTTCGTTTCTTGTGATGCAAATTTGATTTTTATTAATTTTGTTGGTTACTTGATCATCTACATCCAACAGTCCACTTTCATGTCTGAACTCGGAACCCAAGTCCCCATCTACTTTTGGTAAGGCTCTCTTCCTTTAAGCCAATACATATAGATGAAATGGTTGATTAGAGCACAGTTATGTAATGCATGTGTACCTGGCTGGTTTGTGTTATGTGCATGCAGATTAGTAGTTTATTGTCAACTGAGTTCTTTGCTTGCCCAAATGATAGCTTTCAATATATGTTAATGTCAAGTTGATGTGTTAGTGATATGAAAAACAAAAAGTTCTGGTTTTAGTCACTATGTTAGTGTTCTGGATTTAATGATGTTCTCTTATTGTTTTATATCTCTATGTAAGTAGTTGGTGGTTGGTCACTTGATACAGAAATAACGTAATTACCAGTCTTTGCTTCTGCTTGCTGCTATTGTGAATATGCCTGTTGGAAGAAACATTGCTGGAGGTAACCTTCATGAGCATTCTCTCTCTCTCTCTCTCTCTCTCTCTCTCTCTCTCTCTCTCTCTCTCTCGTACGTTGATTTTCATTGCTGAGGAGTATTGAAGATGTCCAATAGGATGTTCATACTTCTCTAATGGACTATAGGTAGTTCCTCAATGCATGATATTGTGGATGGTAGATGTAGAGATGTTTCGCTTTATTACGTACCTCCTGACTAATGGCTTATATGCTAACCTACTGCAATGAACTTAAACATGTACTTGAAGGTTTGAAGCACGACCTGTACACAAACATTTCTTCTAATCTAGTTCTCATGCTCTGGGTCTAGGGACAAAAATCTGAGAAGTGAGAGGTAGAGGGATAAGTAGGGATAAAAAGATAGTGAATGAAAACTTGACTTATTATTAGTTGAGTAGCTTTGTAATCTTATCTATCTTTTTTTTTTTTTTTTGCTGCTGTTTTATTATCTTTTAAATTATTCTGAGCTGTTTTTGTGGTGCAATTTAACTCTTAATGTAAATTCAGTTTGAATTTAAGGTGTGGTTTTTTTTTCTTTCTTTAAAAAAAAAAAAGAGGATCAAAGGATATCACTCCTACCCCCATGGTGACTCGAACCCATGACTTCGTCATTAAGTAGTGGGTGCTCTAACCACTGAACTACTTCGTCATTAAATTGGGTATATCTCTGTTTAACATCTATTTGGATTATGCTTTGTGTTTGATGCTTATATGTGGGCCTTGTTTTTACGTTACTTGTTTTTGAAGTCGCATTTTGTATAAACCCATTGTGCTTCCTCTTCCTTTGTTCTTTCTATATATCCTTACTCTTGTGTAGGGTCGCCCTCTGGGTCTTCTTTTTGTATTAAAACTATGTATGGAAGTTATGGTACTTTAAGTCTAGTTTAATTTTCAAACTTTCATTGCAGGAGTATGTAATTGTCTTTTAAAGAATGTCAGGCGTAAGGAAAGTGTCTTGCTTCTTGAATTAAGAGCAGGGAAAAGGAAAAAGGAAGCTCGTCGATTGTGTCTGTACTAAGTTTCGCTCTTGAAATATGTCATCTTCGCTAAATTTCTGTGTTTGTGTTGTCTGCAGATTGCAAGAATTATATGGAACAATGGCATTCTTCTCTTCAAAATTTTGATGCCTCAATTAGCTAATATCTCTGGAGGATTATCTGCTTGAAGAATTAGAGCTGTTAGATAATTGACTAAATTAAAGCTTCTGCAACTTGGTCGCTCTAGATTAGTATAGTTGCTCTAGATGGTGTTTTTTTGCCTTACGAGTTTATTGAGCTGATGCTAATTAGGTCTATGTATGAAACAATTGTGGATGTATTTGTTGGCTGTAATGACAGATTGAATAATATATGCCATTTGTGTAGTTTTCAGCTTACATCATTATAGGAATACAAATGTGACATCTGAAATACCATGCAAACACTAAATTAAAGCCAAAATATGTTGTTGGAGCTACTTAAGAACAACAAATTCAGAAAAAATCTGTTGTTATTTTCTCACTCAAACAATAGAAAATTGTGGCCTTAAAATAAAAACAAAGACAAAAATATATAAACTTTTGTTGACTCGAAACGAAAACAACGACATATAATTGTATCTTAAATGAATGTACAACAACAAATAATTGTCTTGTGTTAGTAGTTTAACTAACAGTTAACTATTAGTTATTTTCCCACTCAAACAACAGAAAATTGTGGCCTTACAATAAAAACAAAGACAAAAATATATAAACTTTTGTCGACTCAAAATAAAAACAACAACATATAATTGTATCTTAAATGAATGTACAACGACAAATAATTGTCTTGTGTTGATAGTTTAAATAACAGTTAACTGTTATTATAATACAAAACAAACAGCAGAAAACTGTTATTGTAAGTCATTACAAACAACAGATAACTGTCGTCTGAACTCATCGAACAAATGTCTTAGGTTTAATCAGACAACAAACGACTTGAAAATCTTCTGTCGTCTGATAAATTAGACGATAGAGGAAATCTGTCGTCTGATACCCCCAAGAGACGGCACCGTACTAGACAACAGAATTTTTTTTGATCAGACGACAAATCTCCTCTGTTGTCTGATTGCTTTTGTGGCATAGTACTAGCGGACAGTACCAAGCAACAATAGCCAGCGCTAAGCTTCCGCTTATCCGTCATCGATCTGTTCAACGCTCACACATCACCAATCATCCTCAATAGCGACAATTCTCTTGGCGGTCATCATGCTCCAGCTGCAGTCAGACAAATGAATCATTGCTTATCTTCATCTTCTATCAACATCAACACCCACCGCAGAGTCTTCTGCTTGGCTCAATTACATGCCCAGAAGCAAGAAATTGAATTCATGGCAGCTGTAAATTAGACGTCAATTACCATCACATCATCTCCATTCTTGACGTTGCTTTCAATCTCAATAGGGGAACGGCAATGACCAAATAAAATGGCGACCTCGCTCTTGACTCTGTTCAATCACAGAACACAAGCGGTCACCACTCTAGATATTCAGCAATCACAAAACGCGGCGTTCAATCACAAAAGCTAAGTCCCAATGCTCTCTTTGGTCTTATATACTAAGCAATCATATCATAACACATGTGCTTTACATTACATGTCGCACATAACCATGATTCTATATATAAGCTATCCATCGGATACCTTGGCAGACATGTATATACTCATGCATGAATGTATGTGCTCCATGGTTTAGCAGCATGAATCCACCATATTTTCCTCTTACTGGATATGAGCACCACGTGCCCATATGTTTGCTTAAATGCCACTTAGTCTTACGATAGGGCATGATCACACACATACTACACACGTATGCATCTCGGTGTATTGTGATTTTTACAGCTAGCCATGGACATGTAATGTATATTCATTGCTATACTAAGACAATGATTCATTGGTCACGTGCACCATCACATGTAGTAAAGGGACAGGCGCACCGTGCACATAGTTCTAAATATTGCTACACATGTGTAGCTTCTTTAGCTAACTCAAAAGCTGCCACCTACGTCCTAAAGAAATAGCCCAAACTGGTCCATGCTTATTTTTTACTTCCATTTTTCCATATGCTCACCGCATTGCTCATAGACTAAGCACAAAAGCATCAATACCATTGTTTTGTCCTCTTTGAGAAATTAGTTTACATATATAAGCTACTGCATATATATATATATATATATATATATATCAAAATGATTGTCTCACTTGTGCCATATGACTAATGCATTTACATATAAATGATGCCGTCACGGCTATATATGTCTCAATTATCGTTGCACCTAATGAGTTCGGTAAAACACAAATTTGATATTCAAAATAGATGTATATGCAAGTTATTGTCAACCACTACATTGCTTATACACTTTGCTTACAATTTTGTCAAAGTACATATGCAAATTATTGATATTGATTTTACAAATCCACATATTAATCATCTATTTTGTTTCAAGTAAATTCAACTATTTCTATCAAGCATTCAACCGCAACTACGAGTTATAGGAACACTTTATCCTCCAAAGCAATGGAGCGTCATGTTTGGACAACTCCATCATGATTTGGGTACTTACATCAATTCCAACTCCAACTCGCTCCAAATTGGCATAAGATAAGTCACTATATCTTATCTCTTACACTCTTGCAATTAGAGCCTTTGCCATAACTATACATGTCTCCATGACCCTTAAGCATGCCTACAAAATGTTATTAGCAACTTTACTACAAGTACATGCTACACACATACATGCTTAAATTCACTTTCATGTGACATTCATCTAGAAGCTTGTGACACTTATGACTTAGTTAAACATGCTCGGATAAACGACTTGCTCGGGTTACGACTCGCTTGGGTATCGAGTATGGCCACGACTTACGCTTGGGCCACGCCCCGCATGTTCGCACAGCGCCTACACACTCAACTACACCCAACTTGCTCGATCATGTCCAACATGCTTTATTTAAGCCCCAAGTTCACAAACGCTTCCTACTATGTCACCGGGACTACTCCCACAATTTTTCTTTGGACACCCATTACACTTGCCACTATCTATTGTGCGTGTTATATGGCCATAAGATCCACATATACAAATACCAATATTTTACATGTTCATACACATTAATGGAATATTGAATTCTTCTACCATTTGTCGCTTGCAACAAATCGAATTCTTTTCGCATTCCATTAATACGAGCGGTAACCAATACAACCAGCATTCTACATATGCGCGTTTTTCGTCTTATTGTGTAGGTTAGACCAGTCCCTTCTTGCTTAAGGAGTTCGGGGACTTGTAGGGGCTAGGCGCCTCTCGGACATTGTTTATGCTTGATGACTTCATGATTATAACTCCCCAACCAAGAAGCTCCTCTTAGTCGGGGACTTCGGGGACTTGTACATACCTCCAACAATATGGAGGATTTGCTATATCACCAAGCATAAGTAACACCCTCTTGGGGGGGGGGGCAACAGCCATGGTGGGGCCCAACCGAGACATGCATCCGGTAACCCGATGTCCAAGCTACGTCACGGTAGTCGGAAACGGTCAATACCTCGCCAGGAAGCTACCTTCCCGGCTTTGCCAACATGCCTCCACAATATGGCTTTCTAGACTAAAATAGTGGTTTCTTATCCCACATTGGAAAACATGTAAAGGAAGGAGCCTCCCTCCCCTATAAAAGGAGACTCCTTCCTACTTTCTCAACATCCCATTACATCTCATGTAATCCTCTTGGGTCACAAGGCCCAACACACATAGTTAAGCTTTCAAGTGGACGTAGTCTCCCACTAAGGCGGGAGACGAACCACTATACTTCTCGTGTGTGTGTGTGTGTCTCTCTCTCTCTCTCTCTTTATTTATCGTTAATTAGAGACCCCTCGGTCACATACATTAACAGAGTGGTTCTAAAGATCTCCGAAATAGCTGCAGCATCAGTGCCCTCAGTGGCAATGATGTTCTTGTAATAATCAAGCAGTATATGCTTCACTTCTTCAGGGTCAGTTGTCCATTCCCCATTTCCATTTTTCAAACCCTTGATTGTATTTCTGCTGCGTCTATTGGAAGCTTTACAATGAAAGACAGTAGAATTCCTGTTCCCATCTTTTAACCAAATAGCTCTTGATCTTTGTCTCCAGTATTTTTCCTGTCGTGCAAGGATTTGATTGTGTTGCACATATAGGAGGCATTGCTCTTCATATTGTGCAGGTGAGAATGGTTGCTTCATAATGTTGTTCATTTTGGCTTGCAAATTGTAAAGCTCATTCTTTTGTTGTTGAAACTCTATAGTGTACCATGCCATAAGCTGGTGACCAATGTTAAGCAATTTTTTGCCCTATCTGATCTAACACATTCCCAATAGTAGGTTAGGCTCAATGCCACTGAATGAGAGCAGTGCACCTCTCATCACCATGCCACATTTCTTTAAATCGAAAATGCTTGCTCTGCTTGCATTTGGAATTCCTTTCAGCTTGAACTTCTATAAGAATGGGACAATGATTTGACTTACTTGGGTGTAGCGTGAGAACCCTACTATATGGGCACAAAGTTTGCCACCTCTGTGATTGAAGGCCTCTATCAAGATGCTCTTTTATGAATTTATTGGACCATGTAAAACAGCTACCAAAGAATCCCATATCTAGAAGACCATAGTCTATTAATGTTTGCCGGAACCTTGACATTGGCATGGCAACATGAGGAGGCCCGCTGGATTTGTCTGCCTAACACAAAATCTCATTGAAATCCCCAACAAAGCCAAGCTAAGGGAAATTATTCAGCTACCAAATCCCGCATCAGATTCCATGTCCTAGTCCTATCAGTTCTTGCTGCAAAACCATAAATTCCTGTGAAGCAATACTGCGCAGGGTTTCCCAGTTCACCAATGCTAACATCAATATGATGTGGGGATGAGCGTAGATCAACGCTCATATAAGTGATACTCAAGCATTATTTTGTAGTATTACTTTGTTTTCTTCATTTGTAGAAAATTATGGTCAAGAGAGGAAAAAGATGAAAGAAGTGTCGAATTCAAGCAAAAAGTCAACTTCTGACTAAAGGATGAAAAGTCAACTAGTTGACCATCAGGTCTACTAAGTCAACTTGGCCCAATAGCAAGAAGTCTAAGGCCCAAGATCAAAGATTCCCACAAGTGAAAACCCAAGCCTATTTGTATTATATCTTTGAATTCAAATGTCAAATTCAAAATGGATATAATGACAACAATAATTAGTAGACAACACACCTCACACACATCACACATGTGGATGGAGATATTTATTTGTGTTCACACTAGGCACACACTCACTTACATTTTTACCCTCCGGTTTTCTTTATATTTTCCAAAATGTTTTCTAAACTTCTAATTCTCTACATTTTTATTAGGTTGTTTTAGTTTTTTTTCCCCTTGTTCTTGAGCCCTTAGATCTAGGGTACAAGTCCAATCGTGACCCTAGAACCCAAGAGGGGTATTTAAACACGTTTGCACACACATTGCACAAGCTGAAGACCCGTTTTTCAAGCCCTTAGGCCTTATGCCGAATTTAGGGAGATCTCTTCCCTTCTCACCTCTTCTTATCTTCTTCATCTCCCATTCTTCACATGTAAGATTGCACAAGGAGGAGGCACACACATTTCCGGTATCTAGGCCACCATCTCTACACCATGGCTTGCTAAGGGTAGCAAGAGAAGCCATGAAGTTATGACAATAGCTAGTGACATGCTTTGCCTTGACTTTCATGGATTTCTCCTCTCTTTCCCTCTTCCTTCTCTCTCTTATTTCTTGCTTATGGTGTTGTTTGATGTGTGTTGATAAATACTTGTGTGTGACCTCTCATGGTAGGGTTTTGAAACCTAAGTTTAGTTTTGTATGGTTTTGTTGAGGAATTAATAAAATTTATGTTTATTCATATGATTTGTATACTCTTCCTTTAATTTCTTCACTGTAGATTTATGGTTTAGGTTTCCCCTCCTTAATCTATGTTTGGTGTGTTGGTATTGGAATATTGAATTGGAGAATTTATATTTCAATTTAAATTATGGCATGAGTATGGTGGAATTTGCCCATTGCAAATCTCTATTTCCATTTGTATCTCTTTAGATTGTGGTTCTCCAATCACCTAATTTTGAGTATTATCATTCTTGATTGTCGGAATAATATTATGAATTGTTGGGTAGGGTAATTGTTATCACAAGTACTCTTTTCGAACTTATTATTTGTGGTAATGGTTGCTAGAGTATCTTACAATCGATTGTCGAAACCTAAAGCATTTAATTCTGAGCACTTATGGCCCTAATTAACAAGGTATAAGGTTTAAGACTAGTATAGGGTAGCCAAAATCTTAAGTATTCTCTCTTCTTCTTCTTTTTGCTTAGGGTTTGACTACGTACTAATTCATGACAATCAATTTAGCTTTCTTTTCGATCTCTTAATGCTAAATGGAAATCCGACAAAATATTTGAAGCACCTTTTGAATTAATCATCATCATTCCATATGATTTTGGATTTGGGTTGAGGACCTTGAATTCCATGGTGACCCTTGATGCGATGCACCCCATCTTTCTATCTATCTTCTTTTTATGTCGTAGTTAGTTAGTTTATTTTTCAAATAATGAAAATCCAAAAACATTGTGACTTTCCCATGCAACCACCATTCATTTGTAAATCCATGCGGGGGTGAGCATTATAAGCACTTTTGTGTGTTTCACAGCCCTGTCTAGGCCTTACATGGTGCAAGGCCGTCTATGTGACTTTGTGTGATGCAAAGTCAAGCTCAAATGAGGCTCGGTGCCTTATTTAGCATTTTTTTTTTCTATTCTTGTTTATTTACGCAAATGATTTTCGGTTATCTAGAACTATAAGATTCTTAACTAGCTCGTAATCCTTGAGGTATGATAAACAGGGACATAAATACTTCCCATCTTTGATGATCGTGTTGATTGTTACGCAATAGGCGAATAAAAAACACTCAAATCAATCAGCCTTCCAATTCATAGGAAGCCCCTGCGATTCATCTTCATGAGAATAACAAATGTTCCCAGCAAAACCAAGTATGTGTGTGATGGCATCAATGTGATTTGGCTTTGCTAGGGTTTCTCTAGGAAAATTAAACTAGGTTTCTTCAATTGCACAAGATCAATAAGTGCCCCTTGGGTTTCGTTGCACACAATACCACGATAGTTCCACACAAGGATATTGTCTTGAATGGCTGGAAGAAGGGGTTATCGGCTGGTTTGGGCAGCACTAGGGTTAGCGGTGCTAGGGTGACTCTAGAATCTTTTACGCCTTCAAATATAGCAGAGTTGACACGCGATCTAAGGATTTAATTGATGAGAGTTTTTATTGGGACCTCCTAATTTTGCTCACTAGACTTCCCTTATTTTTTTTCATTATTGAATGACTTATGTGTCCTCATATTAAATTATTGTCATAGTCATAGACAACAAATTATTGAGAATTTTTTCTCTCTCCAAAACTTAACAATAATAGAAATGCTGTTCAAGGAAAACCTAATTTGTGTTTAGCCCAAACTCTAGGTTACTTGACCTAGTGGTAATAGGATTTAATTAGAATGATCTAGAATCCTAATCAATGTAGAATTACTTTCCTTGTATGATTGAGATTCTATGCATTGTAATCCTCTATATAAAGAGGCCCCTATTATCAATGAGAATACACAGCGATTATCTCTCAATTTCTGATTCCCTAAAACACGTTATCAGCACGAGCTCTAACCCTAGCCCTAAAAACAAAAAACCCGAAAACTCTTCTCACCAAAACTGCCGCAAGCTCCTAGCCCTTGTTAGCTATGCCCTATGCTGCCCCTGCAGCCCATGCGCACCCTTGTGCCACCTACTGCCCCTGCAGCATTGCCGCACGCCTGCTGCCCCCTGCAACACAGCAGCACGCTCGTTTCTGTGCAGATCAGTCTGCTTTCACGCGCCGAAACGTCTTGTTCGGAACCTCTGATGAAAATACTTTCTTCATCAAAGTTGCTCATCTATGTCTCTTCTATCTGACCTCCAAATTTCAGCCCTATTGGAGTCGTTTTGAGACATGTACACTATTCGAGGTGGGAGCTGTTCAGCATACTCGTTCCTGTGCATATCAGTCAGTTTGCAGGCCCCGAAACGCCGAGTTCAGAACTTCAGATCAAAATTCTTCCTTCATCAAAGTTGTTCAAGTCTGTCTCTTCTATCTAACCTCAAAATTTAAGCCCTATTGGAGTCGTTTTGAGACCTGTACACTAATCGGAGTGGGAGCTGTTCAGAAGCGAATTTGCTCCGAATTTCAACAAGTTTGATTCGCCTAGGACTGAAGCTCGTCTGCAATCCTACAATAAGGATCGAATACGCTCTGCAATCCTAAGAGGTATGGTTTACCAAAAGTTCCCGTTTTTGAAGTTTTTTTTATTCTTTTTCGCTTCTTTTTCTCGGGGACTTGCAACCTCCCTTCTTCTACCCCCCTTTCTTCATTATAGGGGAGACCAAATTAAGCCTAACTGTGGGGGTTCGTGCTCACTCCAAGCTTAGAGCTTGTTGAGATCTCCAAACTTAGAGTTTGTAGAGAATTTATGATCGACCACTTACATCATTGTTTCGATCTAATCCAATATCTCTTGGAATCAAATTTCTTGGAAGTGACTACGCTCGGAAATTCCTAATTTCTTGGAAGCGATTACGCTTAGAAATTTCATATGTTTTCGTGGTAGTCTATTTCGCTCCGAAACTAACCCTAATTTCTTGTTCTCTTTCAGGATGAGTAACCTGAACAAATTGGACTTTGCTCCATTGGGAACAACTGGCTCTGGATATCACAGGTGGGTTCGTGATATCAGCCAGCATCTCAAGGCTGATGGAATCTTGGATATGATTCTCGAGCCTAGCCAGGACGTGATAACTGTTGAGCAAGCTCAAGCTTTGGAAGCAAATAGAGCAGCCTTAGAGGCAAATAAGGTGAAAGCCATCATCCTAATGACTCGTTATATGGATGATTTGCTCCAGTACGAGTGTATGAATGAAGAAGACCCCAGAAGGCTGTGGGTCTCACTCGAAGAAAGATTTGGCAACGTCCGTGACTCCTTGCTTCCTGACCTAGAAGTGAGATGGCATAGCCTCCACTTCTGTGATTCCAAGTCAGTTCTTGACTATAACTCGGAAGCACTTCGCATTAAATCCTTAATGGAATTCTGTGGTAAAGAGATCACAGATGCGATGTTGATTGAGAAGACTCTCTCTACCTTCCCCGTCTCTGTATTGATGGTTGCTAAGAACTATCGAATCGATGTTAATGCAAGACGGATCACAAGGTTTCATGAGCTCATTGGAGCTATGAATGTCGCTGAAAAGAATGACAATATCCTTGTGAAGAACTATAATTCGAGATCCGTGGAGACAGAGCATATTCCGGAATCCAATTATAGTCGCACCTCTAAGAGAGGGCGCCAAGAGCGAAACCCTAATATTAGGTATACTTTTGGACATTCTGATCCATATAATCGCTCTACTTGGGAAGGTAACCGCCAAAATAGGCGAACACGGAACCGAAGAGGTAAACATGGAAAGAGAGAGGGAGGCAACGCCTCTGGCCATGTTGGTGGCGCCACCAACACTAAGAGCCATCTAAATGACGCTTTCAAAGCGCCTCAATCAATGGAGTTCGAGCAAAGAGATGTATGTTCTCGATGTGGAGTGTCTGATCATTGGGCACACATTTGTAGAGCACGTGAAGAACTTGTCACCGCCTACAAAGCATATTGTGAAGCAAGAGAAGCTCACTATGTGGAACAAGATGATCAAGAAGATGATCTAAAGTGAAGGGTTGGAGACTACAAATCTGGCTGGGATCAATAGATCGCCAATTCTGTTTAAGTCTTTATTTTTCCAAGAGATGTAATAGGCAATTGCCATATACTTTGTAGTAAATGCCAATGGTTTAGTCTTTCTTCAAAGTAGGCTCACCCACAGTAAGTGTGATGTCTAGGAAGGTTTTAAGATTAGTGGTACTTAAGTGAGCCTTGCTCCACCGACATCTCTCTACTCACCTGGTCACATTTATTTTGGAATTACCGAAAGAAGTTAGACGACTACCATTGTTTTGCATTAGCTAGTATTTGGATTAGATTCTCCTAATGGTTAAGAGACAATGATGTACTCTGTTGGCTTATGAATAAAATTTCGAGTTCTTTTCATTATGACTTCATTTTGATTCTGAGCATATGACTTTGTGACTACGATGGCTGGGCCATTAGTATTAATTCAAGGACATGGAATAGTCCAAGTTCCACTTGCCAAATGGCACCTTGATTACAGCTGTCACAGAAACTCTCTACACTCTTAGGGCAAATCGTACCCTATGAATAGCCAACGAATTCCATGCGAAAATGCATGTAGAGAACGGAAATGAGTTCCTTTGCAATACCTCTAATGATTGCGAACAAAGACGCATCTTAAAGAAGTTTATGTGTCTCTCTAGTGGACTCTATGTCACTATTCGAGCTATTAATCCAATAAAAGTTATGAGAGAAGATCTCTTGGATTTAGACACATATTGGCTTTGTCACGACAGGATAGGTCATCCTGGTCATGATATGATGATCCGTCTACTAAAGACTTCACATGGACATCTTTTCTCTCGAGCGAAATGAAGCATGAATCAAAAGTTGATTCCTGGACTAAGTGTGACCGACGCTGCTGCCTAGGGCATTGCCTCCGTCCACCACCAGCCTAGGGCTGGCGTAGTCCCTATCCATGATGCCATGGATGGCGTTCCATGGTGTCCATCATGGTGATGGCGCCGCAGGTGATGCTGCAATCACCAACTTGCTTCAAATAGCGTTTTAGACGCTCAGGCCCAACCAAAATCCTCATTGGTTGCTTCTAAAGCCTCTCGCTCGTTTTTACAAAGCCCGTTCCTTAGGGAACTTAGGACTGAGACTGTCCTCTGCAAAGGTTATGAAAATACTCATTATGTTTCTTACATAGAATCCTTAGGGATTCTGTGGACTAGTTCAACCAACTTGCGGACGTTTAAATATCTCATGATGTTGGTTAACACGCAAACACGCTGGTCACGTGTTGTGCCATTGACCACTTGAAATGCTGCTTATGCTACACTCCTAGCACATATCATATGACAACGGGCTCACTCCCCAGATCATCCTATTCAGTCAATTGGATTTGACTATGCTAGAGAGTTTACATCAAAAGACTTTCGATGGATATTGCAATGGGCTTGATGTTGGACATCACATTCCCATGTACACACCCAATTGGTCTCGCGGAAACTACTACGATGGTAGTCCGAACATTGGTAATGCGCACCAATCTTCTTACATCCGCTTGGGGTGATGCGATATCGCATGCAGCTATGCTAATTCGTCTACGACCTACCGCCACTCAATGTACCTCTGCGTTACAGCTAGTGACTGGGTACACGTCTTTTGTACTTACGCACATTTGAGTGAGCCATTTTTGTGCCAATTGCGCCGCCACAGTGCTCTATGATGGGTCCTTACAGACGAATGGGCAACTACGTTGGATTTGAGACTCCAACAATCGTCTGCCACTTACTGCCCTTGCAAGGCGATCTCTTTACCGCTAGATTTGCGGGTTGTCACTTTGATGAGACAGTCTTCCCATCGTTCGGGGGAGATAAGAACACAGATGTTCAACAGGAACGACAGGAATTGCCGTGGTCTGTCCCCACTATGTCTCATCTTGATCCCTATTAAAGTGACGAGATCACACAAATATGCTGCAAACATGCCTGTAAGGAAGGACGTCCCTATGAGAGGACGTAGCGCCACCCTACATGGAGGTAGGCATGGCGCCAATGCCAAAGAGAGTGGTACTCTGGCGTTACAGGCCATGGCCCCAACTAGGATGCGTGGGAGGCCCGTGGGTTCGAAGGATACATTGGCACAAACCAATCCTTGGCTCATCGACACTCAAAATCCGCCTCATGAGAATCTTCCAGGTTATAGTTATCGTTGGGGGACGCCTCAACGTCAGAACCTATTCCTGAGAATATAGAGCTCTATGAAACTTACACTAGTGTACATGAGACGTGGGATAGAAACTCCATCATAATTGATGATGTAGTTGCGTATTTCGTTGAGCATGGGTTCGTTGAGTCAGATGATATCGAACCATGCTCCGTTGATGAATGAATGCCAACGTAGAGAGTTTTGGCCTAAATGGAAAGATGCGATCCAGGTTAAGATGGATTCTCTAACGAAGAGGAAGGTTTTCGAGCTAGAGATGCCAACACCTCCTAACATAGAACCTGTTGACTAATGGGTCTTCGTTAGAAAGCGTAGTGAGAAAAAGAGATGGTAATCTCGCCTTATGGCGCAAGGCTTCTCACAAAACGCCCTAGAATCGACTACGATGAGACATATTCTCTCGTAATGGATGTCATTGCACTCCACTACCTTGTCAGTTTGGTAGTTTCCAAATAACTGAACATGCAGCTTACAAATGTGGTCACTACGTATCTATATAGGGATCTAGATACGGAATATACATGAAGGTTCATGGCGAACTTCATTTACCCAAGTCAAGAGGTTCTAGACCACGGAGCGCGTTTACAATAAGGTTGAAACGCTCACTAATGTGACTGCTTGATTGGGAAGGGATATGCCCACGCATTTCTATGACAAGTTTCGGATTCTATCGGTTCATGTTGGACATGATCTTCATTAGAAGCCCTTAAAGAGTTAAGGGAAACCGCTGAACACTTGAAATCCGTAGTTTGAGATGAAGGATTTTGGGAGAACACGATTATGTCTCGGTTTAGAACTTAAGCATCGTGTCAATAGATGCTTAGGCATTTTGATAAGGTCAAGCCTTCAAGCACCCCCATGATCGTCCATAGTCTTGATCCTGAAAAGAATCCTCTTCGTCGAAAGGATGATGACGAAGATGTGCTAGAGGCAGAAGTGCCTTACTTAGTACAATAGGCGCATTATTGTACTTATCCCAATGCACAAGACCGGACATCTCATATGTTGTGAACTTGTTAGCTAGATATAGCTCTGCGCCAACGCGACGCCATTGGATTGGTGTAAAAGATATCTTTCGATACTTGAGATGTATGAGTGATATGGGCTTGTTCTATCCCTACAAAGAGATGATGGATTCAGACCCATCACACACCAGGTACGCCGCCAACACTGGCCTGCGTCCACTATCCCCATTCCAAAACGACATGTGTTTTGGAAGGTTTTGCTGATGTTGGGTATCTCTCTGACCCACACAAAGGTCATTCCCAATCCGGTTAAGTGTTCACCATGGGAAAAGACCGTGACATCTTGGAGGTCTACAGAATAGACCCTAGTCGCTATATCTTCGAACAATGCAGAGATCATTGCTCTTCATGAAGTGGTTCGTGAATGTATATGGATTGGATCCATCATTACGCATGTTCGAAGCAATTGTGGTTTGAAGTCTACCACAGATGAGCCTACGAGTATTTAGGATAATGTTGCTTGTTTTGAACAAATGAGGCAAGGCTACATCAAAAGCGACAAAACCAAGCTTAATCAGCAACAACAGGCTCTCCTCGAGATCAAAGTGAATTAGGTTCGATCTGAGGACAGTGAGGCAGACTTGTTTACTAAGTCATTGCTCAAATCCACGTTCGAGAAACATGTGGCAAGAATTGACTTGCGGAAATTATCTGAACTCCCATGATCGTAGTCATCAGGGGGAGGCGCAGACATCAGGGAGAGATGTCTACATGTTCGTCTCGAATCGTGAAGGGTGTGTTGTGCTCTTTTTCCCCTTCGACCGATGTTATTTTTGTCCCACTGGGTTTTTGTTACTCGGCAAGGTTTTTAACGAGGCAACGAGAGAAGCACCGCGTTTGGGCAACACAAGGGGGAGTGTTCAAGGAAAACCTAATTTGTGTTTAGCCCAAACTCTAGGTTACTTGACCTAGTGGTAATAGGATTTAATTAGAATGATCTAGAATCCTAATCAATGTAGAATTACTTTCCTTGTATGATTGAGATTCTATGCATTGTAATCCTCTATATAAAGAGGCCCCTATTATCAATGAGAATACACAGCGATTATCTCTCAATTTCTGATTCCCTAAAACAAATGCAATATAATTATTTTCACATCCTTTTTCAAATCTCATTTCACACGTCTCATTTATTTTTTCATGTAAATTTTTTGAAGAAAGAAAAAAAAAATGTTTTCAAAACTATTTGGTAAATTATACAAGAACAAAATTATGATGCAAGAGATAAAAAGATTAAACAAAGATCTTTCTCATCAATGCAACAAGCTCAAGAATGAGGGATAGAAAACCCTCATGTAAAATAAACAAAATAAGTTATGAACTGATATATAAGATATATCTGAATGAAAAACAAAAGAATGGGCAAATTTAGTTCTACAACCTTAGTTGAAATGTCAGCAGGCATAAGGCATGAAAATTAAGGCAAGAAAACTCCTAGTTAATTAAGCATGATACATTAGGCTTGAAATAGCCTTTATGATTTTTTTAATTAGTTACAAGTTTTTATCATTTTTCAATTATTATCTCAATATTTTTTGTTAGTAAATAATTCTAGTTGCATTAAAGTTCATCTTTAATGCTCATATTTAATACTCGAGAACATTTCCTTATATGTATAAGGCTAAATTGGTTATCTGAAAGAGGTTTAGTTAGCAAATTTTACTTTTCAAAAGTAAATAGAAGGTGTAAAGAGCATGAGAGGTCTGATGAGCAAATATAGAGGTCCCAATAAGAACTCTTAATCGATCTAGTAAAGAAATATGACTCAAATTATAACTAAAAATTGAAAAATGACAATGAGTTTTTCTTGATTTCTTTTAGTAGAACCGAAATTTTTTTCCCCACTCCACCCATTATATGATGCCAATGCATGTAATCTCTAAGGTGCCGATTATTCCAAATCAACAACATGCCACAATTCATCCGCTTTGAGTCTGTCGCTTTTATTGTCTACTTGTAGCAGATATACCTCCACAACCAGCTACCCCATGGCAAATATAGTTAAGACGAAGTGGTTCTATAGTTCTTGTTGCTATTGTATTTGAATGTATGAGATAGCTAGTAAACAAGTTACATGTTTGTTGGAGAGGAAATATCTCACATTAGAAAAATATAACTTATAATTAAGTAGTTGGCTCACACTCAATTGTACAGAGACTTTTTGTGATTAAAATCCAACACCGAATGAGTGGTTAAGCTAGGACAATATCGGTATAATGGTGAGCCACATGCCATGCTTGTCGCTGTTTAACATAGTTTCAAAGCGGGTGTCTCTCCAATCAGGTCTCTAGTTGTCATGGACCCGATATGAGTTCATTAAATTGACCATCAAAAAGATTCCAATTGAATTATTACCAACTGTCCAATGTGGGCCTTGGATTGTTACGTGATTGGCCAAGTCTCCAATGTGAGACTCGTGCCCTAATTTCCAATGTGAGAATTGGATTTGTTATTGATTACACATGCTAACCTAGAGTTAGGTTGCACGTGAGATGGTGTGTTGGAGCAGGAAAATCCCACATTAGAAAAATATAACTTATATGTGGGTAACTCAACCGAGACCTTTTATGTTAAAAATCCAACACCTATATTACGCCCCGATTTTTCAATCACAATTAATAATATAACTTCATCAATCACAAATACTCCGTGCATGATAGTTCGGACACCAACACTTAATACTTAGAAAGTTTTTCTTTTAACAAAGCAACCGATGATATCTCCAACCCACAATGTTAATACAGACTCGTTCTTTAGAGTCACATATTACATTATACCAAGTTTACAAATTAAACTGAAATAACAATTCAATAAGTAAACTCACACACTATGCTCATTACACAACGGAAGAGTGCGTTAGAGTGTCCGCTTTTTCTAGAGTGTGTTTTGTTCTTGATCTTCCATAATGCTAAAGGAAAGAATTACGCATTTCTAAGATCCAAGTTTGCAAGTGTTCGCTTATAAAGATTAACGGTTGTTGTACCTTACAGGGTAGAGCTCCACTAATCTGCTACCTCGAGACATTGTCTCCAAAGAGCGAAATCTACTCTTAAGGTAGTGTTTACATGCCTCAACCTTAAATATTTGTCAAATCAAGTGTTCTCCGCAAGCCTCATCAATCAAAGATAAGTCTTTATATTGTATTATTTTCATCTTATTTTGGCATCATTATAAGTAACATTAGTAATATTATATATTTGTGTGATTTTGTAGGAGAATCAAAATTTGATATACACGTAGCATCTATTGACCAAATTTTCCAACACCTTTTAAATGCAAGATTGAAGTGTTCATCGATTTTTCCAACGCAATTATGTAATGAGGTTCAGGATTCATTAATTAGGGGTTCCTTCAGAACTTTCCGGAATTCATGTGGGGTTGAGATGCGAGATGTTCTACGCCTTTACAGTAATTCTAGTTGATCGACCATATCTATGGCTGGCTTTTGGCTCGCAATTATGTAATGAGGTTCAGGATTCATTAATTAGGGGTTCCTTCAGAACTTTCCGGAATTCATGTGGGGTTGAGATGCGAGATGTTCTACGCCTTTACAGTAATTCTAGTTGATCGACCATATCTATGGCTGGCTTTTAGTAGCTGGATTCTCGAAGTAAACTAATATCAAAGTCTCTACAAAGTACTGAAACTATGCTATATACATTGTAAAGATATTTAGTTTATCGATATTTTTCAATTTTAATTAGTTGATAAGTGTTTCTAAACTTATTTTTCAATCTCCAATGAACATGATATTTCTGATCCATTGTTTTCTTCAAATATTCTTCTTTCAGTTCCAATTCATTGTGCTAATTAAATTTGTTTTCAGCCTTTGCCTTCGTATTTAACTGAATTGGATTTCTAAACGTAGGAAAGAAAAAATATGTATATGATTTTTGGCAAACATTATATACGTCCTACCCTTTGAAATCCAATTTAGTTATTTATTATCACAAAAACGATTGATGGAAATCGTTGTACAGCTTCAAATGTGGTTTGGACCAGTAATAGAGACCCTAGTAATTAATATCAGGGATATTGTAAGGAAAAAACAAGAAAACGTTGGCCTAAGGCTAATTACCTATACTAAAATTGGCTAATTACCTATACTAAAATTGGCTAATTACCTATACAAAAACGTTGGCCCCAAGGCTAATTACCTATACTAAAACATTGGCCCCAAGGCTAATTACCTATACTAAAGCGTTATTAATATGAACTGTAACATTCATATTGATTTAATTATTTGTCCCTGTTTGTTCGCTTATTATGAAGTTGCTATCAGCTCTAGGCGATTTACTATTTTGTCCCTAATGTTGTGTTTATTACTATTCTAGTCCTCATGCCTATTTTGTCTCGCTCCCTCCGCTTCGTTGAGAGAGAGTTTTTTTTTTTTTTTTAAATAATAATAATAACTCAAAGGCACTTCTAGTCAGAATAAAAGGTATGGTACAACAAATATATGGTATAGTATATTAGTATATCTGTGCAAAACAGAAAAGAAGAAGAAGAAGGTAAATCGTAGGTGCTGGGAATCTTTAACAAATACTGAATGGAAGTGATGAGACTATACTCTTCCCAGCCAGTCATTCCCCAAACCAAGTCGCCTTGCTTAAACTTTGCACCCAAAGATTCCAAAAATTTAGCCACGCCGAAACCGCTGATAGGCTGCACATATGTAATGCTATATGAAAAATGATTTCAAAAATATTGTCAACAATTACGTAATTGATCTAAATCTCATAACAAAGGAAGGTTCTTTTTACTCATTTCATACACCCAAATCGTATGTATAATAGTAGCAACAATTGCGATGACCCAAGAAGCTTAAAGGTTTGGAATCTCAATTGAATAGAGAATAAGGGCAAAGGTGACCTTGCCGGGGACTCTTATTGCAATTCACTCGGAGAACGTCCCCTCCTCTGGTAATCGGTGACCTCGATTTGGACTTCTTCTGAAAGGCCATGTTTCATTTCTCAGGCCCGGTATCTTCTCCTTCTTCAGCGCCGCCTGCTACACAAACAATCGCATAGAAATTGACCGGGGCTTCAGCAGATCTGCAGTCGGAAATGGAGGGGGATGCAGTGGCCGCCGATCCATATCCGGCCGACCCTA
This sequence comes from Rosa chinensis, assembly GCF_002994745.2. Taxonomy (NCBI): domain Eukaryota; kingdom Viridiplantae; phylum Streptophyta; class Magnoliopsida; order Rosales; family Rosaceae; genus Rosa; species Rosa chinensis. The sequence continues at coordinate 40,960,195 of NC_037088.1, forward strand.
GACAATTGCCTTTTTCTATCAATCTTCTCGATTTCCATGGTCATTCGTCAAGCTCAATAGCTGTTCCTCCTTTAACACCAACAGTCGGATCGAATTTGACCGGCGCTGTTGCAAATCTACTGTTTCCGAATGGAAATCTTCTATCGCAATGGACTCCGATGAATTTTGGAAATCTGTTCTGTCAGCGTGTGGGCTGTTAACAAATAGAAAGTGTCAGCGCTCACCTGGTGGATAGCAGAAGCTCCGCTTCCATTATACCTGCAATAACAGGATCCGTTTAAAAAATCAATGCTCTAGATTGGATGGCAAATTCTTGTTAGCCCGAGCCAATACAACATGAGTGAGGTGCCATTTAATCTCCAAATTCCCAACAATACCTGCGATTGCAATTCTACAGTGGATGGCAAATCCGTAAATTTAACAAACTATTATGGGCAGATTGTCGTGCACCCTTAACTTGGCTCTATATATGCTGCTATACCATTAGCGACTATACCTCCAAAAAGACTAAAACTTTCAAAACCACAAAATGCAAGCCAATCCCTTCCGATTCACTGCCAAATCAATATTCCCGTCACTGATAAACATACCTACAGTGCACCGACAGCACCGTTCTCCTTCTCTGCCACCCCTCCTCAAACCGCCACGTGCCATCTCCGCTTCTAATCCCAATGACGCCGAGAGTTCTACTCCAATTACCATGTCAACCCTAGAAGTTGTCGATGACTCCGTGGCTGCGTTCCGGGACTACCAGTTTCTCTTTGTCTCGCAACGCTCGGAAACAAACGAGCCAGTGACTCTACAAGTTGTTGAAGGTGCAGTCCCGCCAGAGTTTCCTTCCGGAACATATTACTTGACGGGACCGGGGCTCTTCAGGGACGACCACGGCTCGACGATGCACCCTTTGGATGGTCACGGCTACCTTAGGGCTTTCACTTTCCATGGGGTCAGTGGGAAAGAGGTCAATGTCATGTTCATGGCCAAGTATGTGAAAACTGAGGCGCAGTTGGAAGAGCACGACCCCGTGACCGGTACGTGGCGGTTCACGCATAGGGGAGCGTTCTCGGTGTTGAAGGGAGGACAGAAAGTCGGGAAAACTAAGTTCATCAAAAACGTGGCGAATACTTGTGTGTTGAGCTGGGGTGGGAGGCTGATGTGCTTGTGGGAAGGAGGTGGGGAACCTTACGAAATTGAAAAGGAGACCTTGGAAACTGTCGGGAAGGTCAAGCTCATGGAAGATTGCGATCCGGTGGTGGAGAGTGGGAGTGATGGCCGTGGTGTTTGGGATGTTGCTGCAAGATTGTTGAAGCCGATTTTGTATGGTATGTAATCATAGCAAAGTGATTTGCTGTGTGTTTTGAGTGAAAACTAGCTTATATGATACACGTTCAGTCTTTTGCTGATGGCTTTTCTTTTAAACATATTGGTTAGTTGTACTTGTATCAATGATTAAAGTCTGTTAAAGTCGCTCTCCATTTTACTTTAAAAAGCACATGCATAATTTTATGGTTTGATAGTCCGAAATATGTATATAACATGCAGGAGTGTTTAAGAAGCCAGCAAAGCGACTGTTAGCTCATTACAAGCTCGACACTCACAAAGATCGACTTCTTATGATGTCATGTAATGCAGAAGATATACTATTGCCACACAACACTTTTACATTTTATGGTACGTGTTTAGATAGTTATGATAATCAAATATTTTGATTTTCAAAGGGGTTAAGCAAAAAGTAACCTCTTGTCTTTTGTCCTATTGCAGAGTTTGATTCAAATTTTAAGGAGGTGGGAAAGAAAGAGTTCATCATCCCAGATCACTTGTTGATTCATGATTGGGCTTTCACAACCAGTTATTATATACTATTTGCTAACCGCGTTAAACTTAATGTTTCTGGTAATTATGTCAGGATAAACACTGTTCTTCATTAAGAATCATTAATCTACGCCATATTTGTCTTGAATTCGTGTTTACCCATAAATTAATCGTTAGACTAAACAATTAACTCAAAATTCATGTTAGACTTAACTGTCAAGTCATCTACTATATCTTAGTATTAGTAAGATAACTTTATCCAACAAAATCGACCTGTTATAAAATTTAGTGAAGTCTTGATGAGTACTATGATATAGATAATAAATTAACAGTGCATATATATATATATATATATATATATATATATATATATATAAGGCCCTTCTATTAAGGGATTCCTTGTGAGACCCATTTTTGTTATCTCATTTCGGCATCTCGACCGTTCAGTTTTTTTGTCCTAATGTATAGATTAAGTCTGCAAATTTTCAGCCAAATTGATAATCGGTAAGGTATCAAACTAGTGTAAATTAATGGAAGAACTGAATCTATCCAACCTAAACCATTCATGTTTATAATTTTAAATCTCTGTTTTGGATGCCTTAATGATTATCAATTTAGCTGAAAATTTGTAGGGGTGATCTACTTATATAGACCGTTTTAACGATGAAAATGTGGATATGTGATCGAAAATTAGGTCTAATAAGCTATCCCTTAAAATGACCAAAAAAAAAGAAGGGATCCCTCACTAGAAGGGCCCTATATCTATGTGTGTGTGTGTGTGTGCGTGCGTGTGTAGACACACAATATAACGCCAAGTGCTTAAGTTTCACCAAAATATAAATTGTCCAAATTGTCTTTGGTATAGAAATTCATAATGAAATTATCTACAATATTATTTTAGGAAAGAAAAAAATACAAACTATTCTGTTAGAAGCATATAAAAGGGTCTTCAACAATCACACTGGTATGAGACTAGTCGGTTCTTAATACTCTTTTATATTAAAGGTTATCTATCTTATATTTAAGAGAAGTGGTGTTGTCAGCCATAACTCTTTTTTTTTTTTTTTTTTGACTTTTATACCCCTTAACATTAAATAACTTATATATCTATGCACAAAATTCTATAGGTAAACATTCTATAAGATTGTTTTATATGAGGCTAGTCTTAGATTGATCACAAAAGTAAAATGGCTTCTTTTTGTTTTTTGTTTTTAAATAAAATGAACTCAAATAGGGGAAGGAATGCATATCAAAGAGCTAGTGCTACTGCAGATAATGCGAATGATTAAAATGCAGGTGCAATGACTTCAGTTTGTGGAATCACTCCAGCGGTGACAGCATTATCTGTGAATCCTACCAAGGACACATCTCCAATATATTTGCTTCCTAGGTTTCCTAATGATCTGAATTGTAGTCGAGATTGGAGAGTACCTATTGAAGCTCCTTCACGATTTTGGCTGCAACATGTAGGCAATGCCTATGATTATTTGGATGAAAATGGGAATTCGGAGATCCAGATACATGCTTCTGTTTGCTCTTACGAGTGGTTCACTTTGCAAAAGTTGTTTGGTATTTAACATATCCCGTCTATGTATTGATAATAGTACTCCTTTACTGTAGCTTTAAGTTGTACTAATTTAATATTGCTTCTGTGGTCGACAGGATATGATTGGCGAAGTGGTAAACTCGACCCTTCGATTATGAACTTGGGTAGAAACCACTGCAAAACATTGCCTCACCTTGTTCAGGTTTCTCTCTTAACATACGATGATGTATATATACTAGCTAGAGTTGACAGTTCCCCCGTTTCATTGTTGCTCTGTTTAATTTGTTTTCTTTGGTAACGACTAACGAGTGAAACCCTAACCACCCACGCCCCTCTTCGAGTGGAGAGGGTGTCAACATAGGCCTATATTTTAGAGATATGAAGTCTTTACGTATGTGATTCTAGCTTACCTCAAACAAGCCATAGTGAGTAAGGTGCCTTTTTAACTTCAGGGTTTAAATCTTGTCAAAAAAAAAAAAAAAATTAAAATATTCAGGGAATAAACTTCACAATCTTCTTTTTTACAAATAATACAATAGTAACTTTTGCATTATAAATTGGACATTTGGGTGCGTAATAAATTTAAGTATGAGGTTGCCACGTTTGTTTAGGCTACTGTTTATATATAATTGAGTTGGGATGTTAAATTAGGAGAGGCTTAATTATTAGAGAAGCCTAATCAAGTAGTAAAGGGAAGATACACTCCCGTTTATCATTTTGGTACATTAATCTCAAATTCTATCATATTGATTCCTTAACATTAGACTTCGACACATTTTTCATGCCTTTTGTCTATAACAACGTCAACCCTATTGTCACTTGAGCTTTTTTCCTATAGGTAATTTTTTCTCAATCTCCATATTTTCTCACCACTTCCGCTTGAACACAATCCTCTCTCTCCTTGGGCAAGTAAAGATTTTTGAGAACAAAAATAGGAGGTTGCCATACCTTCCACCTCCTGTTTTTGTCCCCATTCTCATCTCCCTTATCCATGCTTTCTTCATTGTTTCTCTCTTATAATCATGCACACCCCATCCACTTCTCTTCTTACCTTCAATTGCTCTATTCCACTTTTCTTCCTTTCTGTTTCGGCTCACTTCTTCTTTACTTTTCGCCTATTTCTATCAATTTTGCACAAGGTTTGGAGAAGATAAGATGAGATTGCAGCTATATATGTTTAATGGGAGGGAATAAAAAAGGGTTAAACGAAGAGATAAAATACCCATGAAAAATTACGATGTCACATGTCACATGTGGGTTGACGCCATCATGGATGAATGTGCTAAGATTATAACGGGATTGAGTGTTGAAGTATCAATTTTATAATTTTTAAGTTTGAGATACCAAAGTGATGAATGCCCGTTATTTGGGATAATGATGTGATGAGCTATATAAGAATAAGCTTAATGAATGCAGGTTTCCATCAACTTGGATGTCCATGGGATTTGTCAAAGATGTGATGTGGAGCCTTTGAACGAGTGGAACAAGTCATCAGATTTTCCTGTTATCAATCCAGCTTTTTCAGGCTGCAAAAATAATTACGTATATGCACCAAGTACTTCAGGTTCTCGTAGTGAATTGCCAAACTTTCCATTTGACATGGTGGCAAAGCTCAATCTTTCAACTAAATCTGTGGACACATGGTCTGCTGGTAGTAGAAGATTTGTTGGCGAACCAACATTCGTTGCTAAAGGTTCTGAAGAAGATGACGGTTACATTCTAGTAGTCGAGGTAATTCAACTAGCAAATTATCAACCACTCGATTATCAATTTCATAGTTTTAGCACCAACTCCGAACACACACACACACACTAATATACAAGTTCATTCTGAGACGGACGTTTGCATTGCCCCAAAAGTGTGGACGTCGATGTTTCTACTCGGTTCAAGTGCCGACAGCGGCGCAGGTCTTGCCGGACGGAGGTCAGGAGTCGATCTTGACCTTCTTCTTGCTGTTGGACTCGCCGGCCATCAGTTTGCAGTTGCTACCCAGAACCTTGAAGTTTCAGGTGAGGCCGCTGCCCAAAACCTTTGAGCTCGAGCTCCTTTGACCTTGATCTCCATGGTGAAGCGGTCTGGGATGCCCCTGGCCTCCGTCCGACAAGATGCCGGTCGCCATCGGCGCCTGAACAGAGCAGAAGCATCGACGTCCGCACTTTTGGGGTAGTGCGGACGTCCGTCTCTGATCCTCTGTGTGTGTGTGTATATATATATATATATATGATATGATATGATATGATATGATACATATCATATGACAAATATGTTCCTTATATATATATGATATGTTGCTTTTATTGATTGCAGTATGCAGCTGTAGTTCAAAGGTGCTATCTGGTTATCTTGGATTCAAAAAAGATTGGAGCGGCTGACGCACTTGTGGCAAGACTTGAAGTCCCCAAGGACCTAAATTTTCCTTTTGGTTTTCATGGATGCTGGGCCAACAACGAATAGTTTTCTTTTGCCTTGTGGTTTTTTCAGGACACAAGATCCACATGTCTACACCATGCTGATTTGGTGACACAATATGTTGTTTATATATGGGTTAGGTTTATGCCCCCATAATGCTTTTTTATTTTTCAATAAATTTATAAATAGAGAGACGGGCGGTGGGCTCCTGGTTTTATTTGCATAGGTTAGTACATAGGTATTGTGTAAATGGATCCAGGTACCCCAAACACATAAAATAAAACCTCAATATAGTGATACTTTATATAAGATTAAGCTAGGGGGTGTATTGTATTTGGATTTGTGCAGACTTTTTTTAAATGACAGACTTTTTGAAAAGTTCACAGATTCTTTAAAAAGTTGATAAACTGTTATGGATTTCTTAAAACCATTGATTTTAGCAACAGACTTTTATTGATTCATGAAAATCTATATACTTTATTATGAATGACTTCTACAGATTTCCTAGGATGTACAAATATAAAAACAAAAAACAAAAAACAAAAAACAAAAAACAAAAAACAAAGCAAATGCAGCCCAAAGACAGTAATAACTCGTTGCCTCCTTAATGCTCAAGTATCTTCTAATAGAAATTGACTCAAATGAATGATTGTTAGTCTGTCTAGCGAGTTTGTTCTCATTTCTAATCTCCCAACAACATAAATATACAATATAGATCACTTGATGTTTATGGTTAATTATTCTTATCAATTTTGTTTTTGCCGATTAACACATATTATAGCAATATTGGTCAATGTCTTGATCTATAATCAATCAATTGAAATTCAATTGTTTAACTTTTCTTTGAACCATAATATAAATTCAAATTAATGAGAATAATTAATTAATAAGAAAAAATTTAGTATGCCATAGTAACACTGTTCAAGGTCTTAGGGGTAGACCACTATATTTGGGTATTAGGGTTTCATAAATCATTTTTATTGTTATTAGGGTTCGAAGTATCACAATTGAGAAAAAAAAAAAATCACATTCAACAACTATAATGAACATGTTGGGTATCAAAAAACGTTGATATCATAAAAGATTAGAGAAAAGACAAAAAATTAAAGAAAGATAGATGATGAAGGACCAACTTCTTCATGCATAGAGAGAAACTTTGATAGACTTTTTCAAATCTTTGGTCTAGAGGCTAGAAAATTATTGGAGTTTGGTATGTATAGTTAACACTACAAAGTCCATGATTATCCATGATTTTCTAATTCCATAAGTATGAATGATATTTTGAATACCTCTGTACTTTTATTCATTTTTAAAAATCCTAATTGAATACCCCTAGATTTTGGTGGAATTCATGAACTCTTTAAAAATCCTAATTGAATACCTCAAGACTTTCATGGACTGCTAAAAGTCTATATTGAATACACCCAGACTTTTAAATTCTATAGATTTCTTTAAAAGTTCTACTAATTCCATATACGATACACCCCCCTTAGTGATAAAAAATTCTGGTCCCAACTTGGGCAAGTTATAAATAGGAAAAAAAATAAAAATAAATAAACCCTTCAAAAAAAATAAAAAAGGAAAAAAAATCCTCATTTTAACGAGTCATTATATTTTTCGGTCCTGTTTTAAAATTGGGTTTTTGTCCATTTACCCCATTTTTAAAGATTTTTTTCTCACTTACTCCATTAAGTTTTTTTAATTCCCTCTTACCCAAAACACTCTAAGGAGTTATTCCTTAATACCCCATTAAGATTTTTTTTTTGTTTTTATTTTTTTTTAATACCATTTTACCCTCACCTTTGTTACCTAGAGAGAGAGAAACCATAGGGGACTTCGCCGGAACCCGGTCACCGGCCACAGGAATCCGGCCAACTTTCGCCAAATTCCGGTCACAGGATTTTGGTCACCGGCCGCCGCCCATAGGATTTTTCTGAAAACCTCACCGAAAAGGTTTATTGCCCGCAATAGACGTCTATTGCCCTCCAATAGAGGGGCAATAGAGGTCTATTGCCCCCCAATGGACGTGTATTGCCTCAATAAAGAGGTATTGAGGCAATAGAGGTCTACTGCCCCCCAATAGACGTCTATTGGCCCTCTATTGGGGGGGGGGGGCAATAGACGTTTCAATTACCGAAATGAGAACTAATCTTCTTAAAATTAGACAAATAAAACTTTGATTAAACAAAAAAAAAGAGGAAATTACATCAATTCAAAACGTATATTGCCCCTCAATAGACGTCTATTGCCCCCAAATAGACGCCTATTGCTCCCCAGTAGAACTTTTAGTAGCCAAAATAGGAACTAATATTTCTAAAATTAGACAAATAAAACTTTTATTAAAGAAAAAAATGAAGAGATTATATCAATTTTAAAACGTCTATTGCCCTTCAATAGACGTCTATTGCCCCCCAATAGACGTTCAAAACTACTTCTGTCCCATTACTTCAAAAAAAAAAAAAGAAGAAGAAGAAGAAGAAAACATTTGGTAGAGTAACCACGTAGAGTAACGTCCTTGTAAATCAAGCTACCCCATTCTGCATCAAATCGAAACATCTGGTACCCACCTTCACTAGCATCCCAAGACAGACGAAGTGTACGTAAGGTGCCTGACATTGACGGATAACTTATCTGGCATTGTTTCACAGTGGTAAATCAAGTAAAACTGACCCAGCAAAATAAGAGGTTATACTCCTCCGGCGAGATAGAACCAACCGGTGGCGAGAGAGTTGCGTTGAGCGGTCAGACGACGACGTCGAGGCTGCTACGAACTGCGAACTTGGAGCTAGTGGGATTCTGTCCTTGATGTTGACTCTGGTCAGTCGGCGTCCTCCGCCATGGGCCAGACAAGAAACTTCTCTCGATCAGACCCGACCCGGAGATCCCCTCTCCGAACCTGAATTGATCAGAGTTTGACGACTCGAAAGCCTTGAGTACGCCGGAGCCACGGTGCTTGAACTTCCTCTGCCGGTGAAACCTTCTCTGCTGCCTTTGCCGTACAATGGATTAAATTGAGCGTCAGAATAATGCTTGGCTTAGCCGTCCCAGTCCTTCACCGGGGAGAGAGAGAGAGAGAGAGAGCAGATCGGAGAATGGAGGATGAGAGAGAGTGCTGCAGATAGGGGAGAGAGGAGAGAGAGAGAGAGAGAGAGAAAAATGGCCACATGTAATTAATTAATGGGCAAAATACTGTTTAGTCCCTGTAGTTATAGGGTTTCAACATTTCAGTCTCTGACGTTTCAATTTCACCTAAAAGCTCCCTAAACTCTTAAATTTCACTCAATTGGTCATTGCTGTCAACTTTCCGTAAAAAACTATGTCATTTTGTTGACGTGGCACTCCTTCTACAGTAAAATGACTATTTTACCCTCACTGACCAATTTTTTTTTTTTGTTCTTTTTTTTTTACTCTCTTTTCATTTATTTTTTACTCTCTTTTCTCTCTCTTTTTTTTTAACTCTCTTTTTTTTCTATTTGTCCTCTCTCTTTTTTTTTTTTTTAACTCTCTTTTCTCTATTTTTTTAAAATTTGTTCTCTTTTTTTTTCCTACTATTTTTGTTAACTCTTTTTTCAAAACTTTCTTTTCTCTCTCTTTCTTTTTTTGGTTTTCTCTTTTTTTTTTGCCTACACTTTTTTTTTAAACTCTCCTTTCTCTCTCTCTCTCTCTTTTTTAACTCTCTTTTCTCTTTCTTTTTTTTTACCTCTTTTTTATTTTTTATTTTTTTTTTAACTCTCTTTTCTCTCTCTCTTTTTTTTTACCTACTCTCTTTTCTTTTAACCTCTTCTTTTTCCCCTCTCTCATCTCCATCCTCGTCTTCACTGCAAACCCAAGCTAAGAGCGCAGACTATTGTGATCTTCCCGCTACCATCTCGCAAGCCAAAACCTTGCCGGCCCACCACCGTTGGCATGCCTGCCGCTCCGAGCAGGTGCTGGCCATTCCACCATCCATCCATCATCTCCGTCATGCCAGCAAGCACCACCACCCCTCCTAATCACCCTTTTTTAAAGTTGTTTTAATATTTTATTAATATCTTATGAGGTATCATGATATAAATTTAATATTACTATAAAAATTTTAAAACATTTGAAATTAATAAACGGGTCGAATTAGCAGATCGGGTATCCGTTAATCTAGCGGATACGGATTTGGATCGAGCTATCAATGATCCACTGGGTTAACCAAGCGGGTTTGGATTCAATTTTTTTTTAAGTAAACGGATTTGGATTTAGGTCGATCCGATCCAAATCCGGTCCATTTACAGGTCTACAGAAGAGGAGAGAGGTGGAAGAGGTAAAAAGAAAAGGGAAAGAAATATAATAAAAAAAAAAAAAAGAAAGTTTAGAAAAAAGAGTTAACAAAAATAGTAGGGAAAAAAAAAGAGAGAACAAATTAAAAAATTGAGAAAAAAGAGTTAAAAAAAAGAGAGAACAAATTTTAAAAATAGAGAAAAGAAAGTTAAAAAAAAAAAAAAAAAAGAGAAAATAGAGTAAAAAAAAAAAAGAACAAAAAAAAAAGAATTTTTTTTTTGCTCAGTGAGGGCAAAATAGTCATTTTACTGTAGAAGGAGTGTCACGTCAGCAAGATGACGGAGTTTTTGACGGAAAGTTGACCACAATGACCAATTGGGTGAAATTTAAGAGTTTAGGGAGTTTTTCGGTGAAATTGAAACGTCAGGAACTGAAACGTTGAGACCCTATAACTACAAGGACTAAACAGTATTTTGCCCTTAATTAATTAAGTTAAGGGCAAAACTGTCATTTTTCTTTAAACAGGGTGAATGGGAACAAAAATCTGTTGTTGGAGTAAGTGGGATAGTTTTTGTTAATTTTGGTGCCTTTGGTCAAGGACCCTTTAAAATTTGTTTTCTTTAATAATATTTGTTATAGATAGATGACCTTATTTGCATGTATGTTATATATGTTAAACTAGGTTATGCATTATGATTTATAGCAAACTACTTACAAGTGTCTTTTTTAAACATAAGGGCTAATTGTTGTTTAGTATCCTGTGATTTGAGTCCAACATCAATTCAGTCTCTCGACTTTTAATTTCATCAAAAACACCCCTGCATTATCAAATCTCATCTAATAGGTCTTCCGTCAATAAATATGTCAATTGGAGCCGTTAACTCACTGACGAGGCATGCCATTTCAGATCATGTGGGCCCCACCTATCAAGCAAAATTCCAAAATTGCCCCTGCCTGTCTCCCAGCTCCAGATGAACTTGGCTTGTCCCTGCCCTTGCCCAGGCCCAGGTCATAGAGAGAGAACCACCACCTCTTCTGCAATGGCCGCCCCTCGATCTCCGACCTCCAGCTATCCCAAGACACCAGACGTTCTCTACGCCTCCACCTCCAGTCTCACACCATCAAACCCAGTTCACCAATAACATTAAACACCAAAATAAACAAAAAAAGGCAAAAAAATTTCACCAGAATTGACCACCCAGAATCAAATTGACAAAAAAGACAAAAAATCTTCTTCTTCCTTCCAAATAAACCAGTCCTTGATTGCTTCTTTGCTCTGTTTCTTCGTCCCCTCTCGCTTCACGACTCCTTTCCAATTCCATCAAAACCCGATCATCTTCAACTCCCAAAACCCGAGCCCGGTTCACTTGGAAAACCCGCCTCTGGTTTGATTTTGGGCGAAATGGCAATGCTTCTGGACGAGATCGTGCAATCGCTGGAGCTCTGGTTGAAGCTGATCAGGAAGCCCCAGCCTTACGTCGACTCGAATCTCGACCAGGTTCTACTGGTGCTCGGCATCGCCGGCTCGGTCTTGAACGCCGGCTCAATGGTCAACTTACTCTCCCCGGCGCCGCCCTCGTCCTCCTCCCTCCTGCCGCACTAGATCTCACCCCTCCAACCACACCACCAGGCTCACCTCGTACTTCCTCATATTCAGCGGTGGCCATGGCTGCCACTTCATCATCTTCACCACCATTCTGATTCAATTGAATCAAATCAGAAAAAGCCAACCCAAATTTTGTCTGAAGATTTGGTTTTGATTTGAGAAGAAGGCCGTTATTTGGGTATTTAGAGAGAGAGAGAGAGAGAGAGAGAGAGAGAGAGAGCGTGTGGGTGTGGGTGTGGGAGCTGGGAGAGAGGAGGGGCAATTTTGGAATTTTTCCTGATAGGTGGGGCCCACATGATCTGACATGGCATGCCTCATCAGCGAGTTAACGGCTCCAATTGACGGAATGACCTATTAGATGAGATTTGATAATGCAGGGAAGTTTTTGATGAAATTGAAAGTCGAGGGACTGAATCGATGTTGGACTCAAACCACAGGGTACTAAACAGTAATTAGCCCTAAACATAATTATATTACCAATTACTACTACAAAAATTGAATCAGACGACGGTGAAAAACTGTCGTCTGATATGGAGGCTAAATGTCGTATATCGAGGCGCTGTCTGATGAAGGTAGATTGTAGGGAACCGTTGTGTGTAGGGCTCGGCAGCATGCCAACAGCCTGCCGGTAGCCTTTCGACAGCATTAGCTGTGTGTGACTGTTCTTCAGATAACGGGCGACTTTAGAAACTATTGTGTGATTACGATTCAAAGGTCGCTTTATTTTATGGCCGTTGTGTGAGTTTTATTCACACAACTGTTTTTTCATAACATCTATTATCTGTTTTGAGTTCATACGACATTTTGTCGTAGAGAATTGGAAAAATGTATTGTATTCATCTCACCATGAGGTTTATATAGGGTTACATCATGTATACAAAAGGCAATACATAATAGCTATACTAATTAATCGCACATTACAAGTATGTCAATCACATACATTACGAGTCTGTCAATTGCATACATTAAGCAATACCTATTGCATGAATAGTCATTATCATTTACAACACTCCCCCTTGGATATTCCATGTCAATAGTGTTGCCTCTGCTATGCGCTACTAAGTTGCCTCGTCAAAAACCTTGCCAAGTAATAAAAACCCTGTGGAAAAAAACAACCTTGGTCGAAGGAGAAAAAGAGCACAACGCGCGTGAATGTAGAGTAGTCGACATCCTTCAACACTCCCCCTTGTGCTGCTCAAACTCGGTGATGACGCTTTGATCGTTGCCTCACTAAAAACCTTGCCAGGTAACAAAAACCCTGTGGGACAAAAATAACTCTGGTCGAAGGGCAAAAAGAGCACAACACGTCCTTCACTCTTCGAGATCGAACATGTAGACATCATACCTCCCCCTGATGTCAAGGTCTCCTCCTGATTTCTACAATTATAGGAGTTCGGATAACTTTCTTAATCCGATGTTCTTCACATGTTTCTCGAAGGTGGATTTAGGTAACGACTTGGTAAACAAGTCCGCTACATTATCCTCTGAACGGATTTGATTCACTTCAATATTTAGAAGTGTTTGTTGTTGCTGATTGTAAAAGAACTTAGGCGATATATACTTGGTGTTGTCGCCCTTTATGAAACCTAACTTCATTTGCTCAATACAAGCTGCATTATCTTCATAAATGCATGTAGGTTCATCTGTGGTAGACTTCAAACCACAAGTTCCTCGAATGTGTCTAACTACAAACCTTAGCCATATGCATTCTCGCACGGGTTCATGTAGAGCGATAATCTCTGCATGATTTGAGGAAGTAGCAACAAGGGTCTGCTTTGTAGACCTCCAAGATATCGCAGTGCTTCCCATGGTAAAGACATAACCCGTTTGGGAGCGACCTTTGTGAGGGTCAGAGAGATACCCTACATCAGCAAAACCCATCAAGATATCGTTGTCATTTTGATGGAAGGGAGGAGGAGCACGGAAGGTGGCGTTTTGCATTGTGGAGTCCGATCCCACACTTCCGTTATTTCTTTTCTCTCTGTAGGGATAGAACAAGCCCATATCAATCGTACCTCTTAAGTATCGAAAGATTGTCTTTATGCCAATCCAATGGCGGCGTGTTGGCGCAGAATTGTGTTATGCTAACAAGTTCACTGCGAATAAGATGTCCGGTCTTGTGCATTGAGCTAAGTACAATAATTTGCACTTAGATAGGGCACTTCAGCCTCTAATAAGTCTTCGCCCTCATCCCTTGGATGAAACGGATCTTTATCAAGCTCAAGACTATGACCGATCATGGGAGTACTCACAGACTTTGCTTTATCTTCATTAAAGCGCCTTAATAATTTTTGAGTATATGCTGACTGATGGATCATAATCCCATCACTACGGTGCTCGAGTTCTAGTCCGAGGTAAAACCGTGTTTTCCCAAGAGCTTTCATCTCAAATTCGGATTTCAAGTACTTAGCAGTTTCCTTGAACTCATCTAAAGTTCCAATTAGGTTCATGTCATCGACATAAACTACTACAATTGCAAATCCGAAACTTGTCCTCTTTATAAACACGCATGGGCATATTTCATTGTTGACATATCCCTTCCCAATCAAGTAGTCACTTAGACGGTTATACCATATCCATCCGGATTGTTTCAATCCATATAGTGAGCGTCTCAATCTTATTGAAAACGCGCTCCGTGGTTTACAGCCACTTGACTTGGGTAATTGAAGTCCATCTGGAACCTTCATATATATATATATATATATATATAAATCTAGATCCTCATAGAGATATGCTGTAACCACATCCATAAGCTGCATGTCAAGGTTTTCGGAAACTACCAAACTGACAAGGTAGCGGAACGTTATAACGTCCATTACAGGAGAATATGTCTCTTCGTAGTCGATTTCAGGGCGTTGTGAGAAACCTTGCGCCATAAGACGGGCTTTGTATCTAACAACCTCATTTTTCTCATTACGCTTTCTAACAAAAATCCATTTATGGCCAACAAGCTTTATACTTGGGGGTGTCAGCGTTATAGGCCCAAACACCTGTCTCTTTGTTAGTGAATCCAATTCAACCTGGATCGCATCTTTCCATTTAGGCCAGTCTGCTTTTCGTTGACATTGTTCAACGGAGCGAGGTTCGATATCATCGTGTTCTATCATTCCTTGAGCAATAGAATATGCAAACACATCATCAAGGATAATAGAATCTCGATTCAACGTCTCATGTACACTAGTGTAATTCATGGAGATCTCCCTATTCCCTGTAATTGGTTCTAACATTGGAGCGTCCCCCAATGATGTCTCTTGGATATAACCATAATCTGGAATATCTTCATGAGACGGGTTATTTATGTCGATGATTAATGGATCTTTCTGTGCCAAACTCACGTTCTTTCTTGGGCGAGAATCCATCGAACCTTTGGGCTCCCACGTTTCCTTGCTGGGAGCCTGGCTTGAGCCACATTGCCATCACTATTAGTGGTGGCGGCGCCATGTCCATGATTTTTAGGGACATCAATCCTTGCAGGCACGTTTGCAGCAGGTATATGTGATCTTGTCACTTTAGCGATATCAGAAAACGCATCAGGCATAGAGTGTGCTACGTTATGAAGATCGAGAATTCTCGGCACTTCAATTTCGAACTGTGCGATTTGGGGATCAAGATGAGATAAAGTGGGGACATACCACGACAATTCCTGTCGTTCCTGTTGAACATTATTGTTCCTATCTCCCTCTAACGATGGGAAGACTGTCTCATCAAAGTGACAATCCGCAAATTTAGCGGTAAATAGATCGCCTGTCAAGGGTTCTAAGTAGCGGATAATGGTTGGAGAGTCATATCCAACATAAATGCCTAATTGTCTTTGAGGACCCATTTTAGTGCGCTGTGGCGGTGCAATTGGCACATAAACTGTACACCCAAATATGCGTAAGTGTGAGACATTAGGCTCATATCTAGTAACCATCTAGGACGCAGAAAAGGGTTGAGTGCCAGTAGGTCTCAGATGAATGATCACAGTTGCATGCAATATTGCATAGCCCCAAGTAGAAACAGGGAGATTGGTGTGCATAACCAATGCTCTATCGACCATTTGAAGTCTTTTAATGGCAGCTTCTGCGAGACCATTTTGGGTGTGAAGATGAGGAACAGGGTGTTCAACCTCAATCCCAATGGACATGCAATAGTCATCAAATGTTTTTGATGTAAACTCTCCAGCATTGTCAAGACGAATTGACTTAATGAGATGATCAGGGTGGTGAGCCCTTAATTTAATGATTTGTGATAGGAGTTTAGCAAATGCAGCATTTCTTGTGGACAATAAGATGACATGTGACCATTGTGTCGATGCATCAACCAACACCATAAAATATCTAAATGGTCCGCAAGTTGGTTGAATAGGTCCACAAATATCACCTTGGATTCTTTGTAAGAATGGAATATTTTCCTTAGTGTCCTTTGCATAGGATGGTCTCGATCCTAATTTTGCTAAAGAGCAGGCTTTGCAAAACGAAATATGGGCTTTAGAAGCAACCAAGGAAGTGTCCGGATGAGCCACGAAGTCACAGTTAACTTTAGAAGTAGAAAAAGGAACCAAGGAGGTATTGGTGGCGTCAATACCACTTTTGGGCTGCAGGGGGTAGGCGGCACCAGCCCTACCTTGGATCGAATTTTTGTTCTGATTTCTTTTCGTTTTGAAAAATGGATGTCCGTGTGAAGTCTTTAATAAACGGATCATCATATCACGACTTGGGTGTCCCAAACGGTCATGCCAAAGCCTATATGTGTTAGAATCCCATAAGTCATCTCTCATGACATGGTTGGATTCAATAATTCGAATAGTGGTTGCATACAACCCACTAGAGCGACACATAAGTTTCTCTAATACTCGTTTATGTCCGTAGTCATTAGAGGTGATGCAAAGGAACTCTTGTCCATTCTCACAATGTGTTTCCACATGAAAACCATTGGCTCTTATATCTTTAAAACTCAATAGGGTTCTTCCAGCCCTAGGAGCATATAGCGCTTCGGTGACATTAATACTTGTGCCATTTGGCAACATAAATTGAGTTGGTCCTCGACCATGAATCAATTGTGATGGTCTAGCCATCGTTGTCACAGAAGATCGACTAGGCATCATACATAGAAATAGTTGCCTATGTCGCAATATAGTATGTGTGGTGCCACTATCAACAAGGCATTCCAACTCTCCAGGAAACATACTGAAAAATAATAAAGTTCGGAATTAAAACATGTCCATGACATCGAATAATAATACGATACTTTATTAATAAAGATAGCCAATGATTACATAAAAGGTCCCAAAAAGTCTAATCCAAAATAAAATCAAACTAAGACACATTGTAGTCACTCTATCCGTTTGGTAACTCCAATCAAATATGACCAGGAAAGTAGAGAGAGATGTTGGTGGAGCGAGGCTCTCTTAAGTACCATTAATCTCAATGACTTTCCTAGACATCATATTTCATTGGGTGTACCACATAAGAAAGAGTTTAATACAATTGTCATTTATTGACTAAGGCATATTGCCATTACAAAAATTCTTGGAAAATAAAAGGACTATTTGACTTGATATACATTTACACAAGCGTACGTATCATTGTCAAGATAGGGAAATATTATGCCCAAAGTATATCGTACCACGGGGATTAGTGGCTAACCCACAATCCTTCGGTAATCGGAAATAAAGACACTTAGCAAACAAAGAAAATAAATAAAAATGTTAATCTAAGGCACCAAGCCTAAGCAATGCTCGGCTTTGATTTTCACTAAAGCCTAATCAAAACTAAGAACCTAGTGGTGGATATGCACAAATGAGTGGAAGAGTTCAAAATTTGGGAGTTGATTTCAACTTAACAAAAAGATAATGAATGTAAAGCAATAAAAATAAAAATGAAATGTAAACAATAAAAATGAGAATGTTGGGTGCTAGGGAGGTTCCTTCACCCAATCTCATGTGTCAGAAGCTAATCTAATGTAGATGCATATTTCCTATTTTGGCGGTAGTCGTATCCAAGACGGTTCAAGGCTCAAGGCTCAAGGACCGAAATTCCCTTTCATGGTATTCCTACTCCGGTTCAAGGGTCGTAGGAACTCACTTGACATGAATTAGAGCAGGTTTAAGGGTCACTAATTCACATCAAGAGGCGTAGAGATCGAGGAATTACGAGGAGAGAAAGTCCTTGGCTCTTCAATTTCTTGACTATCACAAAGTATTGAAGGACTCTCTTCCTCCTTGGGAACATCGACCTCAATGAATAAAGGATTATGGTATATGACTTGAAGCTCCGCATCCTCCTCGATGAATAAGGGATTATGGTGTATAATTTCAAGCTCCGCATCCTCCTCACTAGACAAATCATCTTCCTCTTCGGAATCATCTTCAAGCATTTCCCCTCCATTAGGAAGCTTAGATTTCCAATATTGTACCCATTCCTCCGAAGTGTAGTCTCTTACTCCACTTGCATTGGAACTTTCATAACCAAGCTCACTTTCTTGTACATCAACATCACTATCATCATTTTCAACTTGCATAAAGGACTTTTGCTGAAGATGCTCGATATACACTTCTTCTCTTGAAATAGGCTCCACTTGGTCAAAGAAAGATTCATGGTCATAAATGGTGAAGGGTGGCTCTTGTGCAAGACTTGCCTCAAGTTGCTCATTTGAATGTATAAGCATTTCTTGAGAAGCTTGCAATCAAGCTTGGGACGCTTGCAATTGAGCTAGCAATTCTTCAAGAGAAGGCTTCCTAGACTCATACACTTGCTCATGAGGATATGCTTTGGGAACCATGGTCTTTTGTGAAATCCTAGCTTGAGAGGCATATAAAAGATCTTGGGAGGCTTGCAATTGAGCTAGTAGTCCTTCAACGAATTTCTTCCTAGGCTCATAAGCTTCATTTTGTGGATATGCGTCAGGTACAAATGTCTCTTGATATATGTACTCATGCTCTTGCATAAAATTTGGGCATTCAAATCTCATAGAGCACTCAAAACGTGAATGCCACGGAGAATTACACAAAGCACAAGTTTCATTGCAAGAGGACATAGAACCCACCGCATGAGAATTCCACTCTTGATGACCACCACCATAGAAACTTTCTTGCTCATATCCCCATGGGTTTTCCCATCCATAGCTCCATTGATCCATAACTCAATATAATAAGAAATAAGCACCTATGAGTTCCCAAAAGTAAGATTAGTAACCAAAATTTACAAAGAAAATAGAAAAATAAGCTCACAAAACAGAAATAACTAAATTAAAATAACAACAATTTTTTTTTTTTAATAACAAAGAAACAAAAATATGCCAAAGTGACCTAGAACCGATTTACCAAGGGATTAAAGCTATTAAACCCTAATCCCCGGCAACGGCGCCATTGACTTGATACACATTTACGCAAGTGTACGTATCATTGTCAAGATAGGGAAATATTATGCCCAAAGTTTATTGTACCACGGGGATTAGTGGATAACCCACAATCCTTCGGTAATCGGAAATAAAGACACTTAGCAAACAAAGAAAATAAATAAAAATGTTAATCTAAGGCACTAAGCCTTAGAAATGCTCGGCTTTGATTTTCACTAAAACCTAATCAAAACTAAGAACCTAGTGGTAGATATGCACAAATGAGTGGAAGAGTTCAATATATGGGAGTTGATTTCAACTTAACAAAAAGATAATGAATGTAAAGCAATAAAAATAAAAATGAAATGTAAACAATAAAAATGAGAATGTTGGGTGCTAGGGAGGTTCCTTCACCCAATCTCATGTGTCAGAAGCTAATCTAATGTAGATGCATATTTCCTATTTTGGCGGTAGTCGTATCCAAAGCGGTTCAAGGCTCAAGGACCGAAATTCCCTTTCATGGTATTCCTACTCCGGTTCAAGGGTCGTAGGAACTCACTTGACATGAATTAGAGCCGGTTCAAGGGTCACTAATTCACATCAAGAGGCGTAGAGATCGAGGAATTAGACTACTAAGCGACCCGCCCGCGCAATCATGCAACGGATGTAAATCACCATGCTTATAACCCCTCGAATACGAAATTGAAGGTTTCTAGCTTAGGAATTAGAGGGGGTCAAGTCTCTAACTCCGTCCTAGACATGCTCAAAATACACACCCTAGAGTTGACTAGGCTCTTAGACATGCATTTTAACCCAACAAAAGTAGATATAAACATCCATCATATGAAAATTGCATCATTACATTAAATTAAACATCTTTTACACAAAATTTGAGCTAGGGCACACAACCCTACCCCCCAACAAGAAAATTACTCACTACCCATAATTATGAACATCAAAGATACAAAATTCAAAGAGAAAAGAGTATAGAAGTATAGGAGAAAATAAGAATAGTCACAATTAGCTAAAAAGCTAGCATGACTAGTCTTAATTTACAACTCCCACAATTACCCAAGTCTTGAATCTTGAAGAGGAGAAATCTTTGATGAATCCTTGAAGTTTTGGGAGAGTAAATCCTTCAAATC
Source organism: Rosa chinensis (assembly GCF_002994745.2). Classification (NCBI taxonomy): domain Eukaryota; kingdom Viridiplantae; phylum Streptophyta; class Magnoliopsida; order Rosales; family Rosaceae; genus Rosa; species Rosa chinensis. The sequence goes on from NC_037088.1 coordinate 40,980,278, forward strand.
CCTAAAATAAAACTACAGAAAATTGATAGGAGTCTTTTAATGCGACGTTTTAATAATTATTTCCCCGTATTTTTCTTAGTTATTTCCTTTACTTAATCATTTTTAATTTAGTTTCTATTTTTTAGGTCTCATGGAGAAAATGGAGCAGAAATGAGCTGAAATGAAGAAATTGAGCTATCCTGGTCCAACGTGGAATCCCAGTCAACGTAGGAATCCTGATGAGGCTAGGAAACCTGAAGGCATTAGGAGACCACATGGCTTGAAGATGACGTTGGAGATATTTTGGGAGAAGAAATCTTTAATTGTCGTGAATTATCAAGAGAAGATTATGGAGACAACGTGAAAATCAAGGGAGAGTCATAAGAAGATTACGTTGGAGATATTATTGGGGAATTACATCTGATTTTGCCATGGGAAATTATGGAGTTAATGTCAAAAATCAAGAGAGGATCAAGGATAATGATGCCATGAAAATCAAGGATATTATTGGGAAACCTCATGATCCGTCCAGCATTGACTTTAGTGCGGTATTGCTTTGATACCACAATAGCTGAAACAGGGAAGGTGGAGAGAGTTTTCTCAATTAGCTCTTGCTCTGTGACAGGTTGTCCACAAAACCTCAACATGGGCTGTAGGAGAAGAGCTTCTGAATTATATTCAGCAACAGACTTGAAATCAGCAAAGCGCAGATTGTTCCATTGAACCTTCAAGTCAGGGAGGAGGGAATCTTGGAAATTGCCAAAGCGCTCTTCTAGCTCTACCCATAGCTCTCTTGCATCCTTGATCGACATATACTCCAATCTGAGTACCTTGTCCATATAGCGTCGCATCAAGATAACTGCTTGAGCATGCTTTGTAGGTGTTCGCATGAACACACGATCTGGGTTAGGTGCTTGGATTATAGGTAATATTCATCGGTTACCCAACTGTGGTAATCTGAGTCTATTGAGTCAAGCATGGGAAAGTCGAGTCTAGGTTCATTCGACATCCTGAAAATAAGAAGAGAAGATATATTAGTTTCGAAGATAAACTTCCACGAAAACTAAAATAATAAGATTTCCGAGCTATGCTACCAAGAAAACAATTTCCAAGAATCTCTTTTGGATTAAACCAAACAATAATGTTTTAATATGGTCACAATTTGATGCTTACGGATGCTCTTAGTCCGAGCATTATGAACACTCTTAGTTCATACGAAGAGTCTTAGTTCGTTAAGCGTGAATCCCCACAATTCCGCTTTATTAAATAATCGAACCCATGTTCGTATATTGAAAATCTTGCAGAAAATAAAGGAATTTAAAAGACAAGAAAGCATGAACTTTAATCTTTAAAAGTTGTTGAAATTCGGAGCAGATTCGCTTATGTACAGCTCCCACTTCGAATGGTGTACAGATCTCAAAATGACTCCAATAGGACTGAAATTTGGAGGTCAGATAGAAGAGGCAGAGACAAACAACTTTGATGAAGGAAGGATTTTGATCTGAGGTCCCGATAAAGACGTTTCGGGGAGTGCAAACAGGCTGATCTGCACAGGAACGAGCGTGCTGTTATGCTACAGGGGCAGCAGGCATGCGACAATGCTGCAGGGGCAGTAGGAGGCACACGGGTGCTCAAGGGCTGCAGGAGCAGCGCACGGTATGGCTAGCAAGGGCTAGGAGCTTGCGGCAGTTTTTGGTGAAAGAAATTTCGGGTGTTAGAGTTTTTTTTTCCTGGCTAGGGCTTGGGTTAGAGTATTATGCTGATAACATGTTGTAGAGAATTGGAAAAATGTATTGTATTCATTTCACCATGAGGTTTATATAGGGTACATCATGTATACAAAAGGCAGTACATAATAGCTATACTAATCAACCGCACATTACAAGTATGTCAATCGCATACATTATGAGTGTGTCAATCGCATACATTACGAATGTGTTAATCACATACATTAGGAGTCTGTCAATCGCATACATTAAGCAATACATAGTGCATGAATAGTAATTATCATTCACTACACATTTGTTATTTTCATATTATTGTGAATATTGTGTACATACTGCAGTTTTTTGTGTGGTTATTGTTGTCCTAATAGAATGATTTAATGCATTATATTTGCTGGATGTGAAATCAAAAATGACCAAATTAACAGTAACTGATCAATATATATATATATATATATATATATATATATATATATATATAGAATAAATTGTTATAATCCACATCATGCACTAAAATGGATTGTGCAAAGATAATCTTTTGTCCAAAAAAGGAGTACATCTAATAGTACTCTCCTAGCAAAATACATCGAGAAATTTACTTAAGAGTGTCTAGCTTTGCAAGCTTTGCTACTCTCATGGCCTCATTGGAGTCTAAGGAGCTTGAGGTTTGAGGAGCTCCACAGTCTCAATATCTTCTGGAGTTTCTTCAAAAGCATCAGCACTAATATAGGAGGGTCATTTGTACATTTGTCTTCTCTGTCTCTGTCAACTTTGGCTGTTTTCTATATCATACAGTGGCCGGGTACTTTACAGCTCCTTAATATAGTCAGTTGTTCATTGCTTGCTACAGTCACCTCCTTAATATAATCACAGTGTGTTCATTGCCTGATATAGTCAGTTGGAACCAAGAACCAAATCAATTTAATAACACAAATTCACACAAAAATGAGAAGAATGTTAGCAATTAGAGAGAACACCATGAAAACGTAAACAAGCTGAGAAGTGGGTCAGAAGGTGTATAAACCATGTAATGCGCACCATCCTGCAGTAAAGAACCATAAATTAACCATCAACACAACAATGGTTAAGTACTTGCAACATATACAACATTACAACTTCTTGTACTTGATCTCATGAAATGAAATTTTAAAACTGTTTACATTCAATTGATCCACTCCAAAAGGTACTAAACCAAAAGAATGTATACTGGAGACTCTGCAGTAACATGTAAGTGAAAAAGGAGATGGGAAGTTCTATTTCTCCAGACTAGAAGAAAATAACCTTAAATCAAGATCACTTTATTAAGCAGTGAATAACCTCTCCTAAAATGACAACACCTCAGGTTTGAATAGACTTTGTTTAGTGACTTTGTTATACTTACATAATATATTTCCAAGTCCACACACATTTCTTTCTCTTTACTATTATCATCCATCTTTAACCGTTTGACCTCATGACTAAGGACAAATATATAATATGAAAATTCATATATTGTTGAGACTCACCAGCAGTGTCAATCATATCATCTACCATCACAGAAACTTTTCCTTTTACATCGCCAATCAAGTTCATCACCTGCGAAGGTAAATATTAAATGTGCAACAAATCTTTGCTTGCCATTTTTCTAAACTAGTACTCAGACAAAAAAGAATATTCAAGATTTCTATCAGCTAGTAACATTACTGTGACCATAATGTTGAGACCCATGTTGATATGCAGCTGCCCCCAACAGTCCTAACATAATATAATCCCAAAGAAACTAATACGTAGTACAAATTGGAAGAGTAATGAAAGGCATTAACACTGCCGAAACTATTTCTAAGAGGATGGATTAAAATTTGTGGAAAGACAAGGCATTAACAGAGACATGTGAAAATTGGTTTGACATTGACATAAAACTTCTTGATATCACTAGCTAGCTGACCTTTCAAACTCATTATTAACTGTCATAAAACTTCCCAATTTAATAGTTACCAATAGTTTAACAATATCCAAGTTACTTTGTCTATGTTCTATGGAATTGTAAAGTTAGTCAATTCTTTAGTTTTTTTCATATGGATCTCTACATGAAACAGAAACAAACATATAAGAAAGAATCAGACCAAATAACAAAACATTACAAGTATGCAACCTTTCTCCCTTATTCTGAAATTTCTTGTTCTGGCACTTGTAGTAGCTGTATAGCCTTGGCCATAAGAATCACAAATAGAAAAAAAGGGAAAAATTATAATCAGTACCATAAGAATCTTCCAGCATATCTGGTGATAAATTTATCTTTTCCTCATCACTGGTTCCACCACTTCCACATGTGATTTGTAGAGTTCAGTACATTTGCTAGCTAGTACTCACAGAGAGATTGCAAATTACGACCACCAAAAGAAAAAGATGGATAGGAACTTACCTAGTACGTTTCCTTCAAGTAGCAAGCAGCAAGCAGTGAAAATATACAGGACCTCCGCTTTGATATGCACCACTAAAACCAAAATTTAGTATGGCCGGCCATTTATATGCTCCACACTGCACTACTAAAACCAAAATTTAGTATTAAACTCACATTCACATTTGTGTACTGTGGTAACCAAAGTGAAAGAAATAAATACGAGATTTATTTTTCTACACTCAAGGAGCACAACTTGTAACATCCGTTGTTGAATTCATGTTAAGCTTCATAAACTAAATTTCACTGTACGTATGGCAATTAGTAAGTCTCTTGATGAACAAACAATACCAAAAACAGATTTCTACATCAGAAATAATGTATGATCAATGTATCTAACTAGGTAGTAAATGAAACACTAGATGATTGGCAACTTCTATATATTTTCCAAGACATTTCAGTCTTTAGTGTCTAGAACTAACACACAAACAGAATCTTCTCCACCCCACAATAACTCATATCATTTCTTGTTTTGTGATCATAAACAACATTCAATGCGTTCAACTGGCAAATCATTGTCAAATGAGGCCAGTCCATATGGTGCATGCTATAATGGAAAGATGAGAAACAATTCCTTAAAGCTCAAGATCAAGTCTTGACAATGTAAACTCTTAAAGAACACAACTTTATCAATAACCCACTAATAAAATGCAGAAGCAGGCATACCCACATTTCGAGAATCCATATACGATAGTTTTGAAGCAATGCTAATAGCATCAAACCGGGAATCAGTGAAAGCCATGAGCTCAAGGTTTCTGGCTTTATAAACTCTCTCCCTGCAATAATCAAATTGAACATTAACATGAGTTTGTTTATGTTACACAACAGAGACAAAGAAACAAAAGTGAAGCGTTGTCTTACAAAAGTTCACTCTCAAATTCAGAAGCAATGCTGAGGAGCCCAGAATTCTTGAACCAAGATAGTAGATGAGGAGTTGTTGCATAGTTTGAGAGCTCTGCAGTCTCCAAGTTGTGATTTTTTTTCTCTGTATCTTTGTTTTGGGCTCGGCTTGAGACCCCCTAAACCCCCATAAACCGGTCTCCATCTGAAATCAGTGAGGTAATCACTACAGTTTATCAACGTAAATATGTAAATCCACGGAATTTCGTTCATAAAAATGTATATAGAGGAAATTTTGTTGGCCAAATATCTACACAAAACCAAAAAATCTACACAGATATGAAATTGCACAAAACCAAAAAATTGATTTGATATGAAATTTCGTTTGGAATGCAGATTTCAGAGAAAAATTAATGAGGAAACAGATAGAGGAGAGAGAAATCAAATGGGTGTTAAGGATTTCATACCTCGGCTCTGAAATCAAATGGGAAGAGCGAGCTCTCGTCGTCCACGTGAGAGAGAGAGAGAGATTGAGTTTGCTTTCTCAAAATTTCTAGGTTTTTACTAGACTTGAGGGGTTTTGAATCAACTCCGAGTTCTGAGTCTTCGCTCCAATAAGCTCACCGGTTCACCAACAGTGCTTCAGAATCTCTGTCTCCAAAGGAATGAGTTATCCGGTCAGTTTCCGCCCAGGTTAACTCGGTTGGAGAGGCTGAATCGACTCGATGATTTTTCCGGTGGAGAGATGAGATTTTGGTTAGAGAGAAGAGTGAGGGTTTGGGAGTAGGTTTTGTCGACAGAGTGAGGGTTTCGGTTTTGGTTTTGGTTTCGGTTTCGGTTTCGGTTTTGGGTGTGTCGAGAGTGAGGCGAGTGTTTGGTTTTGGGTCTGGGTGTGTTGAGAGTGAGGCGAGTCAAAATGAGGCGCTGTCGAGAGAGTTTTGGATTTGGATCTGTTTTGTTATTTTTGTTATATTTTTGCTCAAGTGTTAGGTTTCAAGCTCGGCCCTATTAATTTGGACAAGCACTCATACAACAGATTTTTGTAACAATGTGGTCTGAATGCAGCCATTTTAAATTTGGGATTGTCTCCTATTAATTTGACTTCCCTCCTTGGAGAGTTGGAGGAAAATAGTGGTGGGAAATCTCCCTCCTTTCTATCAAACATATTAATCAGACCGCAGTTTTATTTTTTGTCATCGTATGATTAACACATATGTTGGGGGAAAATTTGGGGTTTGGCACCACATACATGGTGGGAAACTTGCCGCTCAATTTTTTTAGGGTCATACAACAGTTCTGTCCTTAAACATCTTATGAACTAATTCATAATTCCATATCAAACGACGGATTTTATAAAAATGACGTCCAAAAAAATAAAAATCAATCAGACTATGGAAAACTATAATGCGTCGTCTGAGAGACGTCATCTGATTCAATTTTTGTAGTAGTGAATTAAGTCACACCATATATTTTTATTCCTCATAAAACCACCAAAATATAAGAAATATCAATATTTTACAAAAATATCACCACATTTTTACTCCTATTATTTACTAAAGTTACCATTGCATCTAAACAACTATTATCATTAATTTAAAAGCTACCACCGATGCATGAATGTTACCGTCATTCTTAAAAAAAAAAACAAGTGACATTCACGATAATATTTTGAAAAGCTATTGCCTCACATAGAAAAGCTATCACCGACAAATTGAAATGTTACTGTCATTCTCCAAAAAAGCAACTGACATTCACGATAATATTTTGAAAAGCTATTGGCATCTTTCGAAAAGTTATTATCGACGAACCAAAAAGCTAGTTACAGCAAATTACTTATAGTGTTATTTTAATATTTATATTATTAATTATGTCACCATATATTTTTATCTAAGTGTTGACGAAGGACAATAACTTTTTTGAAAAATGATAGTAGCTTTTTGATTCATTGATAGTTGCTTTTAGGTTAGTCGACGATAGGGTTTTTTTTGTTTTTTTTGTAGTAGCTTTTCAATTGATGACAACAGCTGTTTTAACACAGTGAAATTTCCTAAAATAATCAGACCTAAAAATGTGGTGGTGTTTTTGTAAATATTGATATTTCTTCTATTTAAGGGATACTCTTTCTTGCTTCTAATACATTATATATATACTCTCTCTCTCTCTCTCTCTCTCACACACACACACACACACACACACTCGAGAAAGCAGTGGACTAAAGAACGCAGGGGCCACATACCAAAGGTTAGTAAATGCCATGTTTGTAAACAATATCGGCAAAATCATGGAAGTTTACGTGGACAACATGCTGGTAAAAAGCGTCACCGTCGAGGACCACATTAAGAACTTGAGTATTGTCTTCGACATCTTACTCCATTATGGCATGTGAGTCAATCCTGACAACTGTGTATTCGGCGTTTTAGGAGGTAAATTCTTGGGTTTTGTGTTCAGCGAGAAAGGCATCGAGGCAAACCCGAGAAGGTCCAAGCCATCCTCTACATGGCACCACCAAAGACAAGAAACGAGGTCCAATCCCTAACAGGTAAAGTAGTTGCCCTTGCTAGGTTCATATCTCGCCTGACAGACAAATGTGCACTATTCTTCAAGCTACTGAAGACCCAACACACTGAAAAGTTCATTTGGTGGTCAGAACACGAAAAGGCATTCAATGGACTCCGGGACTATCTCGCTTTAGTCCCCGTCCTCTCTAAACCCATCCCGGGAGTGGTCCTCTTCATCTACCTTGCCGTATGGGTATTAGCTGTCAGTTCTGCTCTCGTCATGAGAGAGGATACCAATGAGCTACCAGTGTACTACACAGTGAAAGGCTTCAATGATGCAAAGACCAGATACTCCGATATTGAGAAATCTACCCTCGTACTCCTTACCGCCGCTAGGCGATTAAGACAGTACTTCCAGGCACACACCATCCATGTACTCACCAATCAGCCCCTAAAGTAAGTTCTTTAGAAACCAAAATCTTCTGGCAGATTAGTGAAATGGTCAATTGAGCTTGGCGAGTTCGATATCTAGTACATGCCAAGAACTGCTATTAAGGGACATGCCGTTGCAGACTTCATTGCAAAATTCATTCCCCTGGAAACAGAGGAGCCCCTAAGCGACACAACTGTAGAGCCCACCCCGCTCTAATATGGATAGTGCACGTTGATGGCTCCTCCAATAGCAAGGTTAGCAGAGAAGAAGTCGTAATCGCGGTCATGAATACGAGTACACCTTGAGATTCAACTTCAAAACATCCAACAGTGCCACCGAGTATGAAGCAATGATCGTAGAGGTCCAACTGGCAAAAAAGTTGGGGCCAGGGACTTGCACATTTTTGGCGACTTGCAACTTGTTGTACAACAAATTGGCGATGGCTTCCAGGCTAAGGAGCCTCACTTGTTCAACTACTAATCTCTTGTTACAACCTTACTCAAGTATTGTCTCGCCTTATACAAGATCGAGCTGATACCCAGGGCATAATCGCCAAAATGCAATAGCAGGCACAATCGCCAAACTGGCAATCTCGCCACTCAAAAATGATATTGGGACCCTACAGATAGAGGTACTAACTAAACATACCAAGCATTGACAAGTTGTTCTCTGAGATTCGCGACCGAGGAACAAAGACAACCCTCATGGAAGGACCCATTCATTGACTACCTCTCCAAGGGTATCGAGCTAACTGATAAAGCAATCACTACTAACTTAAGGAGAAAGGCCACCCTAGACATTCTCTGCGAGGACAAACTGTACAGGAAAGGCAAGTCCTTCCCCATTTTAAAGTGCATCTCACTTGAGGACGGATAACGAGTGTTGCTATAGCTACATAGCGGTATCTATGGCAACCAATCGAGAGCCAAAAACTTGGCTTTCAAAGCACTTTAGATAGGGTACAGCTGGCCAACTATCGAGTATGACGCAAAACAAATCGTGAGCGTCTATCTGAAATGCCACAATTTTGCAAACTCACCACTTGCCTACTCGGTACCACTATTGATAGTAATCGCTCCCTGGGCTTACTGCCAGTGGGGTCTGGACTTTAACGGAAATTTTTTCACTGTTCTTGTACAACTGAAGTTCGTCATCGTCGCTGTAGACTAAAACACAAAATGGGTTGAGGCAGAGGCTCTCACCGCTATCATTGTGGCTAAGGTGATCAACTTTCTCTAGAAAAACATCTTCTGCCGCTTTGGAATTCCTGAGACAATCATCACCGATAATGGTGGCCAGTTCGACAACGCTACCCTCAGGTAATTCGTTGACAAGTATGGCACGAAGATTATATATGCATCACCCACCATCCTCAAACAAACGGCCAAGTAGAGGCTGTAAACAAGGTCATAAAACAGAACCTAAAAAAGAGACTTGATGTCTCTAAGGGCCTCTGGGCCGCCAAATTACCTGAAGTCCTTTGGGCTATCCAGATGACACCTATTGAGGAAAATGGTGATCGAGTCCCCCTTCCTCATGTCCTTCAGCACAGCGGTTGTGATCCCTGTCGAGCAGGAGGTCCAAAGTCGTAGAGTCTCCTATTTCGATACTGCCACAATCTCAGAAGGCCTAAACCTCAATCATGACCTCCTAGAATAAAGCTGAGAGTGAGCACATCTATGCAATGTCAACAACAAGCAACGTATCATCCACCAGTACAATGCCAGGGTTATCTCTTGTCCTCTGAAGGTGGGAGACTAGGTGACGAAGGAGGATATACCAGTCCTAACAGGACTCAAGCTCATATGGGAAGGCCCACATGAGACAGTTAAAGCAACAGGGCCTGCCACATTCTATCTGCATGACAACGAGGGCAACATATTGCCACACCCATGGAATGCCTAGCACCTTCGCTACTACCCAAAGTAGGAAGGACCAATCAACTCAAGGCTCCCAAGGCTCAATCTCGCCAAACAAGTTCTGTGTCATCCTCCTCCTACATACTCAAAAGACAATACTCCTATCTATTATGTAATTTTGTCCTTGCCTTTGAGCAACAACTAATGAAATTATTTAGTTATCGCCATGATATTTTCCTGCTATCACCATATGAAATCACTTTGTTATCGCGACACGCCATTATCAACTCACATCGCTATTACATTTAATATTATCGCTAGCGGCTAGTACTGCTGATATAGTCACCGCTATCCCTCGCACACCCTCATATCACCTATCACGATCAAGCCAAAATAATGACCGAGAAGGCATGGGCTAATCAAATAATGACCTAATCAAATAATGACCGAGAAGGCATGGGCACGTTGTATAGCAACCCCAAACAACTGCCATAAGCAACCAAGCCAAAACGGCTCAAATAATATCTCTAAAGGCTATCAGCCTAAAATAATATCACTAAAGGCTATCAGCCTAACCAATATCGCTAAAGGCTATTAGCCTAAAATAATATTGCTAAAGGCTATAGGCCCAACCAATATCGCTGAAGGGTATCGACCTAACCAATATCGCTAAGGCTATCAGCCTATAACACTCACTAATGGCTGGTTGTGCCGACATCTCTATAAGTGCTATCACTCACAAACCCTTACATCGCCTAGCGTAACCATGCCAAGTACAGCTCACCAAGTACTATAAGGCCATAAGCCTAAAACCAATGTTATCTTTCACAGCTCTCGGCCCAAACACAAACAATATCGCTAAGGGCAATAGGCCTAAAACAACAATATCGCTCATACTCCTTAAAAATCTACATAATCGATCCCAACCTAGAAAAATACAATAACCTATCACGCCAAAGCGTGGCATATCGCTCTCAATCGATACCTACCAAGATCAGTCAATCAATATTACAAAAACGAAAAACAAAATCTGCCTATTTATTAATTACAAAGCTTTGCGGGCAATAACAATGCATCAATACATCTCGCTACAAAGAAAAGAACAAACTCCAATGCTGAAAGCTACGTATGTCACCACAGCGAAATCACTCCACCAACTCTGATGCTTTGGAATTTGAGGAGATCCTCAATACGGATCATTTCTCCAAACTAAAGGTGCTACCTTGACGGGCTGGTCAAAGTACCAAAAGGAAAAACTAGGGGACAAAATGACTCTTTGCCTTATTGCCGCCTGGTCTCCATCATTGTACCGCCGCCGAACCACCAGCAGTCGGTGCCCTTAGGTTTCTCACTTGAGAAATCTTCGACTCCCCAGGAGCATCGACTGCTCAACCCCTTAAGTGATGGAAGGGTTAAGACTATATGAGATTAGGCTATAAAACCCATAACCCAAGAGTGAGATTAAGCTATAAAGCCCAAAATCAAGAACAATGCAAAGCATTTCTGGAGACTGGATTTCAAAAAAGAGAAGAAGAATTAGAAACAGAGGGGGAGACATGTTTCTTACTCTAAGTTGCACTATGAACTCCAACTCTATGGCTATTTATAGAGCCAAGTCGGTCACCAAAAGGCCTCAAGCAACACAACAGTTTCATCACTTTAACGCCCTACAATTATAACACCATCAAAAACACGCACAAACATTTAATAAATACAACGCATGGAGGACTATCGGTTACCAAGACGCCATTTTCCAATAAAAACTCTCCATATTTCCCAAATAAAAGCAAAACCCAATATCCAATCAAAAGCTATCGTTCCAACAAAAACACTTAGTCACGACAAGAGGCTATTGCCAACAAAAAAGAAGAAGAAAAAAGCAGGAAACAAAGCTAGGTCTCGCCCTCTGCACTACATGCTCGCTCGCCCCTGCATCTCGCCCACCAACACTATCACCTCCTTGCGCACCATTGACCTCCCCACGTTGAACATCTGCAACCTCGCCTGCACGCACATCAGCACCATCTCCAGCTCCCCGATTCACACTTTGGCCCATACTCCTCTCTTGAGCATCCTTAGACTCCCTGATTACGATACCCCCAGCTCGATCACTCCCAACATCGGTCTGTGCTCTCATTGCCTACATATCGCGAACTATCTTATTATGATTAAGCCAACTGCTAGCACGGCCTTCTCGGATCCAATGTAAAGCACCCTTCGAGAAAGCACTATCAATCTTCACTTGAAAGTGAGCCGACAACAGATAATTATCAACAGCGCAATAGGCACCCTCCCTCTTCGCCTTCTTAATCTGATCCACATGTGCCTTTACCTATTAGAGCAGATGAAGGCAATCATCAGCAAATTTTCTTACCCGAGATCGCTCATCAACAAGCTCCTTCCGCAACCGCTCTAACTCAGCATCCTTCTCTACCACCTGCTGCTCAAAAAAATAAAATAAAATAAAATAACTTACCCTCATCAACCTCTCATGGGCATCCCAATACCCTGGTCTTGGATCAGCAGTATTCAACAAGTCGCGATCACGATGACAGTTGCGCAAGTCCGCCATCATATGCAAGACAGCACCATCGTGGACTCCAATCTCACCAAGGGTACGAGCAAGACCCCCTACCACCTCATCTCGAGAATGTCGAGATCAATCACTATTGGACAGCGATCACGCATGTCCTCAACTGGAGATCGCTTAGCTCCCCGAGAATAGATGGACACTCCCACCGAGGGACTCCTAAGACAAAGCTGGGACATGGTCCTCTTTCATTGGTTGCCCCTAACTCCATCAGTGCGTGCGCAAGTCCTAATATGCCGAGACTCATCTTCCTCGTCTGGCTGAACCCTAACTACAACCTCAGCCTCCTGTGCCCCAGCAACACCCTCAACACCACCAGGTTCACCTACAACACTTTGTCAAACCCTATTACCAACAACCATATCCTCCCTACTTGTTGGCTGGTCACCTCTGCCTCTCCTCTATCGATAGTAATAACTGCACTCTATCCTGGCCCCTCAATATAGGCACCCAAAATATTTTCAAGCTCTTCCAGCACAGCGTCCTCCACCAAATGCATCCTCGTGCCGGCTTCACTCTGCCGCCTCTCCCCTTCCTCAAACAGTTCCTCAACAGAGACATCCACCTCAACACGATCACTAGAGGCGCCCTCACCACCAAAGAGCGGACCTTCCTCCACTTGAACTTGGGGGCACTATGTCGCCTCCTCCTCCACTCGGACCTCAAGAACCTGTCTCAGAGGACTACCTTGCGCCCGCCATAAGGACCACCGCCACCTTTTTGTTCGACTCTTGGTGATTAAGGAATTCCAAATCCCTATCAGAGAATGTCTCATAAACCTTGCGGGGCAAATGCAGAGCCACCCGGTGCCCAGTATTGTAAACCTGCCTGGTTTGTAAATTCATATCCGCCCGCCTAGCAACCTCAGCATTGCGAACCAACCCCTCAATGACAGCTTCCGAATCAGCACCAGCATAAGGCACATCACTCTTACTTGCACTCTCGACCAGCATATTAGCTGTAACAAGCAAACAAGAATATCAGTATACAGCGATACCACCATCACATCATCAACACATCAATGAAACCTCACCAGCCATCCTCCCAATTACCACCTTTGGTACACCTCTAACCATGGTTCTAAAAATCGCTAAGCGCTAGTCGGGCGGTGGCTAGTGCGCCTAGGCGGTTTTACCCTTTTTAATTTTAAATTAGTTTTATAGCATATAAAAATATAAATAAGAGTATATATGGACATTTATATACAAAAAATTATTATAATCTATCAATTAGAATAATAAAAAAAATTACTTCTATAAGAATATGTTTTATATTTTTATTCCCCGATTCCAATGCTTGTCAGTCACATGACCTGTGGGTTCTTTATTCATTTTTTTGATCTAAATGGGTTCTTTATTCAACACAAACCCTTGGAGTCAGCTTCTCAACTTTGTACTTCTCTCTCTCTCGTTCTTTACTATCTCTAGTTTGAGCAGCAGTGTAGAGGATCCGAGTTAGCACCATGCGACGTAGATCTTAGATCAAGTCGGGTTCTCATGCTGGAGTTTCTAGATATAATATTTCAAGTTCTCTGATTTTTTTTTTTTTTTTGTGCTGGTGTACATGTAATCTACACTTCAATAGAATGTAATCGTAAGCGGCTTTGATCTGGTGGAGAATGGAGTCTCTGATATATTGGTGGCCGCTTTTGTGTTCGGGTCATCAAGTCAGAAAAAAGGCGTTCAAGTGCAGGTTCGGCAAGCATTCAAATTTGAAGGAGCTCGAACATGTCGTCGTCGTGAATTGGAGTGGTCCAAAGACTTTTGAACCCTCCTAATGCCTAACCGCTCCCAGGCACCTAGTCGCTCGTCTAGGCTACCTAACTCCAGCCCGCCCAGCCCTCCCAATTTGGCATTAATCAAGTCTGACAACTGCGGCGCAGCGCTTAAGCGGCCTGGGCAGCCGATTTTTAGAACACTCCCTCCAACTTACATAAGCGGTAAAACCCCTCTTCCCCAAAGGGAACTTGCCCAACACTCGCATTATGCTCTTCCGCACTATCTGGCTAAGGTTAGAATATTGCCTAACTAAGACAAAAACAGTGCTATTAACACACACCGATAATGCAATCGCACCAAAAACACTTGAACAAATATTCACCAATAGGTTGAAACTATGTGAGAGCCCGATGTACCATATCAAGGTTCTGCAAGCGGCCACCAACCAACAAAGGCTTAGTCCTCTACCGAGTATAAATGTTAGAGGGAAGATCCTCAATAATCACATGACCACGCCCCCTAAAGTTCACACAACCACTATAGCCAGTCTTCGTCGAGTACCGCATCTTAAACACATAATTAAACTCGTTTATGCTGGGACAATGTTGGTGGGCAAGTTTCTACAACACCAGCACCCCCAAAATCTGCCTCAATTAGTTATGCGATAACTAGCAAACGAACATATTCAAATAGCATAGCAAATACTGCATCTCCTCGGGTATCGGAAACGATAACCCACACTTAAGCTAATATTCATAAACCCAAGCCCACCCCAGCTTGGATGACTAAAAAACTCCCCTGCCCTTAGGGGGAGCAACAATACAACGCCCGGAATATCCCAGGTCGCCCTCATCTCATCAATTTGCTCATGCATCCTGCTCGAGCCAGGTTGATCAGTGGGCATTTCATCAGGAACAAGTAGCAATCACCCATGTGGGGATTGTGGGATCTCCAATAATTCATACTCCTCAAACTCAGCATCCTCATTACCTACCTCCTCCATGGGAGACCTAACCTTGCCAGGCCCCGCCTCGGAAGGCCCAGCATCACCAGTAGCGCCATGAGAACAACCTTTTCCACTCCCCTACTACGAGCACATCGCTCCTAAGCCATGCCATGAATGGTACACCTAAGGTCAGTCACCTAGTCAACATTCCTTATCACCTTCTTCACCTAGCTCCAAAACAAAATTTTCAAAATCCCAAAAGACAGCCCTCTGGAGCCACAATAACCAGACAAATCCAAAACCAAAAACTCACATTCCCAAAACTCGCCACCACAATAAAAAGGCCATAAAAACTCCCCAACCAAAATCAACACAAACCCGTTCAAACCCACATTCTCCAGAATTAAACCAAGAAAAACACAAAACCTAAAAAAAGGAAGAGAAATCAATACCTTCCTGTACTTCTTGACGGACTCTATCGAAAGAAATGGCCGCCACGAGTACAGGGAGGTTTCTTCAACACTTCGAAGCACTTGCACAAGGAAAGACTTAAACTTTCGGATATTTCAAAACCAAAAACTTGAAACCAGCCTTACTTCCAAAACATTTGGTTAGAATATCGAACAGTAGCCATCTCCATCTCTCTCCTCAGCTTATATAGGAAAGTGCACAGGAATCGTCGGACATGAAAGGATGACATCACCAGATCTCGCCACATGTCAGACACGACTGACATAACTGTAGACATGTGTCGTCACCTCAATGACCACCATCGCAACATTATTACCAGTTATGGAATCCAGTATGCAAGACTTCCCACACATGAAATATGAATGACAGCAAAACATGTGTCGCCACGACATAGAGAATATGATAAAAAGACACATGAAACCCTACTCCATCATCTCGATAGCGATACACTAAAAAAAAAAAAAACTCTCTTTCCCCTTCAGCCCAGTTAAGACTCCTCTTAGTCGGGGACTTGGGGGACTGGGGGATAGTATATAATAGGCAATTTCTATACACCTATATAGATGCACAAAAATGTCTATAATTCAACCCTACAAGAATGTCGAAAATAGTATAGGTAAGTAGGGATCGTTTCCGCAAGAGATTGTGGTCTAATCACTTGTTAATGCTCAAGTCCGGCGGTAGCCGATTCCTTGTTTAACGCGGGTCCGGTGGGCGGACCGCTACTCCGAAGATTGGATGGTTCCTGTTTGCTGCAACACGATAGACAGGGCGTCAGAGGGAGACCGCGTTGGGCGGTCTTCACTCCTCCGATGCCTAAGTCAGTCACTGTATATGGACAGCATAACAATAAATGAGTAGTAATTGCGTAATTAATGAGGAGAGAGGAGAGAACCTTCTATAGTTGAGGAAGAGGCTGATCTTCCTCTTGTTTCCGATGTGGGATTGATGTGCTTCGATTCCCAGCGTCTGGAGCTTCTGATGCTATCTTGACGCAGCGCGTGGCGGCGCGTCAGAGGTGATCTGGGGGCGGCCCAGGGCTTAAGCGGTAGCCTGCCTGGCCGTGCCTTCGCAGGTCATCCCTTTGGTGGGAGTTGGTACCTTTGGCGGTACAATGAGCGTGGCTCATTTCAGCTAATTATGCTCGTTCTGGCACATGTAGGTACATCACTAATCTAAAGACTCAAAATAAAATAAACCTAAACTGTCCAGTTATAAAGATCTGACTGGTGGACGACTCTAAACTATTCTAAATGTCACGAAAATTTACAGACAGACTCTAGACATGATAAACTGACAAAGTTTTGATAATTTTTTAAGGTGTTTTGGTTGACGAACTAATTAAATAAAAACGAAACACTAAATGACTCTGAAAATAAAAAGACTTGATTTAGGGTTTTGAAAATTAAAGATAAAACAAGTTAGAAGAATTGCATGCACCACCAATCAATCAAGTGAACTAATCATGTTCAACCTAATTTCATTTATCTATGGATGAAGATGCTCAAGTTAACCCAACGCCTGAATTAACCTATTGTTTTTCCTTACTTGTATGCTAGGTGAGAGTCGCTCTACACCTAACCTATGTTCTAAAATTCAACCTAGGTTGACACAACTCTAGATTTAACACAAAGAAATCATTACGCAATAGAAAAACGAGACATCACAAGGCATCTTGAGTACGACGTGTCTCAATTAACCTAGAAACCTAATCACTTTCCTTATATATAGACAATGTACTACTCTAGAACTCTCAACGGAACCCTCGAAGCAAGGTACATGCAATGATCATTCATAGCAATAGAATCCTAAACATGCAATCTAAGTTGCGCACCAAAGAAAACATGCAAAGGAATCATCAATGTGAAGATAGAAATTAGGTTCTCATCCAATAGATAAACAAAACTAATTGAAAGTCATAATAAGTTTACAATCATGATTTGGGGCTTCAAGCAGCCCCCTAACTAATAAAAACTAGTTAAACATAGAAAAAAACAAAACAAAGAAGGGGAGGAAGAGAGAGAGAGAGAGAGAGCTGCTGCAGATTGATCTCCTTTTATATGCTTAGAGGTTGCCTTCATCTTTCTTGTTGTGTAGGAAATCCAAAACCTAAAAGCAGAATTAGGGTTCACTGCTTAGGTGGAGTTTTCCTATTAGCTCTTGAACTTGATGACTTATTCCAACCATTCACATCATGCCAATTGTCCATCATAAGTTGGAATATGAAGCTGAAACTCGTCCTCTGGTTTCTTGGTGTGATTTGGGCCTCAAAACATAAATTCTCATCCAACCTCAGATTCATGCGTAGCCTGACCTTCTTGTACTAAATCGGCCATAACTCTTCTAGAAAAATGATATCGACGAGCCGTAAAAAGATCTGGAAACTACATGTCCGAACTTTCCATCAATATAAAGATCATCCTATGAATCGTTCTGAGATGGTCTCAGTGATCTGTCAAAGTTGACTGATCTGCACATGCAAATTTGTCGATTTTACCTTTCAGTCCCTCTTTTACTTCTTTTCTCCTTCTTTGCTCCAAGATACCTATAAAACATAAAAACAACTAAATTAACCATAAAATAAGTTAAACTAACAAGGTAAATATGGGAATTAACAATAATAACATCGCATCATTAGGCTCCAATCAGTATATGTATGGAAGTCACGTGCCAAAGAGACCCGCCTTTCACTTCCGATATTTTTACTATGACAAACTACCGCACCTAAGAGAACTCTTGATCGGGGACTTAGGGACTTATTGGTATATATACCTCCTAAGCATAAATACCGGAAGCACAAAACTCATCCAACCATAAAGAATAGCAAAAATGCTCCCATACAAGGGTCGCGATACCCCCCCCCCCCTTGGGCAGTATCGGGAACCCAAAACTTCTCACACCGGAAGCAAGGGAACCGCATCTCCCCAAAATTCACTACAAATGGGTCATCTCTGACATCCTAGAAAGGTAACTGTTCACTATAGCTCTCTACTTTCCATATCTTATAACAAAACTGACTTAAGCATTGGAGCGTTGAAGGCCGGAACACGGGGTCTTCTCTCTGATCTTTGTTTGTCTTGCATATAAGTAAGAGCAAGGATGGCGATAGTGAACCCCAACATCCTATGATTCTACTGGATTAGACTACCCCTCTACTCTAAAAAAGATAATATTAGATCAGTTTCAGCTGTATCGAGAGGTGTTCGGTCCAGCTAAATTATGTGGTGTCTCGACTTGCCACTATCCTTATCGGTCACGCTTATCTGTAAAACAAACGAAGGTCAAAGGGAAGACCGGGTGTGCCGGCCTTCAACGCTCCTAAGCGTAAGTCAGTATTATTATGAGATAATGATAATGGAAAGCGATAGTAAATAGTTACCTCTTTCGAGTATTGGAGATGATCCTTATGTAACGGATTTGGGGGAGACTGGTTTCATTTCATTCGGTGTGGGATGATTGGGATCCCGATCCCGTCTCAAAGTGGTATCTGGATCCTTAACAGGGGGTTCCTTTGTCACATTTGGAGGCTAGATGAACCTTCTGCTTCCGGTACTTGTGCCTGAGAAGTATATATATACCAACAAGTCCCCTAGTCCCCAGTCAAGAGTTCTCTTGGGTAAGGAGTTTGTCCTTGGTAAAAGTATCAGAAGTTCAAGGCAAGGCATTGGCCATGTGGCTTCCATACGACCATTACCTCCCCAGTCCCACAAGTCCCCATCTAAGAGGAGGATTGGCTAGGGTGAAGGGATCATTTCATGCCTTTGTCGTTGTATCGCTATAGTGTACCCATGGTAGGGTTTCATGCGTCCCTTGGCATATTTGATATGCCCTAGCGACACGTGTGCTGTTACCATACATGTTTCGTGTGCGGGAAGTCCAGTGTACTGGATTCCGTAACAAGTAATAATGGCGTAGTGGTAAGGAGTCGATGCAACGACGCATGACTTTTGTAACGCTCAGACATGTCGAACACTTGGTGGGATGGTGTTGTTGTCCTTGCACGTCCAACGGTCCCTGTACTCTCATGGACCCTATATATATACGGAGAAGGGAGATGGGGGCAGCTACTATTCCCCGTGTTCTGACTGGGTTATGAAGGAGAAAAGTGGATAAAGTTAGAGCCATTGTTATCTAGAAAGTTTCAATTTTTCGTCTGGTGTTTGAAATTCCGGTTTCAGAAGAGGTTTTGGCATTTTTGTTTGCGGTATTCATCTGAAGGATTGAGCAGGTATGTTGGCCTTTTTCTTTTTCTGAGTTTCGTTCTTGGTAATTTGTTGGTGATGGAATGTGGGATTGCTTAGGGCTCATTGTTTGGAGTTAAGAGTGGCCGGGAAAATTTGGGTCTTTGTGTTTTTGGGTTAGGTTTTAGGGCTGTGAATTTTCAGTTTGGTCGGTGCTTGTGTTGTGGCTCTTAACTGGTGCATGTTGGATTTTGAAATTTTGTCATGGGGCGGGTCAGGGAAGGTGATAAAGGAGTCAATTGACTTACTTTGGGTGTCGTTCAAAGTATGGCTCATGAGCATTGTGGCCATGGCAGGCGAGAGGGTTGTGCTCGTAGTGGTGGCGGTGAGGGTTCTTCTCGTGGTGGAGGTGGCAAGGGCTCTTCTCGCGGTGGGGGTAGTGAGGGTTCTTCTCGTGGTGGAGGTAGTGAGGGCTCCTCTTGTGGAGGTGATGAGGGTTCGTCTTACAGTAGCCCGAGTGAGGTTGAACTTCTAGCAAAAAGTGTGGGTCCCGAGGTTCCAGAGGAGGAGTTCGAGCTGTTGGAGGATCCCCAATCGCCGCGTAGTCAATTGCGCGTTGCTCCTGATGTATCCATAGATTAGCCGGGACTGAGCATGATGGAGGAGTAGATTGCCAATATGAGGGTGGCTTGGGGCATCGCGGATAATGTATTATTCCGTCCCTTGAAGGGTAACAAGTTTTTTAGCCATCCCGAGATGGGATGGGCGTGCTTCTACGAGTATTGGCTGAAGTGTGGGCTATCGTTTCTGATACCGGAGGAAATGCAACATCTATTTTCTTGCCTTAATATTTCCATGGGGCAGCTATCACTTAACGCGCTGAGGTAGATGATGGGGTTCTTGGTGTTGTGGAAGCTTAGTTTACAGCGTGCCCGAGTATCAACGAGTTTAGCTCCATGTTCAA
The DNA here is from genome assembly GCF_002994745.2 of Rosa chinensis. NCBI lineage: Eukaryota > Viridiplantae > Streptophyta > Magnoliopsida > Rosales > Rosaceae > Rosa > Rosa chinensis. The sequence goes on from NC_037088.1 coordinate 41,000,918, forward strand.
AATGTAGTATTCCACGAAGACTAATGATAGCAAGTGCGTGAACTTCAGGTTGCGTGGGGGAGTGATCATTGAAGATCTATCTTCCAACATTTACACTCGATGGAGAGGGATACCCTGTCTCGTTGGTGGTCTTTGGCAGATCCCCGACATGGTGCATCGGGTGTCCACTCGGTTTCAGCCCATTTGTGAGTATTGTGATCACGTCTTTAGTGCCTTTGTGTTTCTAGCGTTAACGGCGTTTCTTTATATCGTAGTGAGACAGAATATCAGGCTGTTCCCGAAGGAGAAGAGGGGGTTTTATCACCTCTGTACACTAGCGATATATTAGAGATTTGAGTTGGGAATATGCCCTGGAGAGGGGTTGTTTTCGTTTTTTTTTTTTTGGTATTGCTTTAATTTTTTTTTTTGTCCTGTTTTTTCTTCGTTTTGCTGATATGGTTCATTTTCATCGAGGAGTTGCTGAAAGACTCGAAGGAGGTGAGGCGCTGTAATGTGAATTTGGTGGACAAGAAAGTGTCGAGACCGAGCATCGGGTAAGATTGCAATTGCTCGATGTCGTGTACCAGAGGTTTCCCGATACCGTGCTGGAGTATCATAATAGCCGGACCATAAATGCTAAGGCTCCGGCGGGTGTTAATGAAGGTGCTGCACAAGGTCAACAGAGTCAGCCGGGCGAAGCGAGGTCTCGCTCCTGAGACAAGGCTGCGCTCTAGGGAGCTAGCGGGAAAGACGAGGCAGCGTTCTCAAGCCCCAGTGGCGCGAGAGGGGCAGTAGCTCGAATAATAGGAGAGCGGTGCCTGCGGTGGAAGTTCCGATAGAGGAAAATGTGCCTACTGATGTCCGAGTCGAGGGGTAGTCCCCCGGTACTTGTGTGGAGGGAGGTGGCCGCGATATCGATTAGAGTGTCGGAGATGCTGTGGGGTAGCTGGCGTTGCCTCTGGAAGTGGAGATCTCTGTAGAGTAGTTGTTCAAAGAAGTAAGCGATACCAGTACTAGGGTTCGCCTGGTGGAAGATGTTGTGTTGGAACAAATGGAGGGCGTATTTGTGCCGATATCGGGTCCTGGCGTCACCAGAAGTCATCGCCGTTGATAGTGGAGAGGCAGAAGTGACAAGCCAGGTCGTTGATGTCTCGATGGCGGCGACCGAGGTTGGTGGAACTCTGCAAGGCCCCAAAGACGGTGGAAGTGACGAGGGCATCCAAGTGCCCCACGAGGTTGTCGGAGGTCTCTTGCGGACCTTGGGTGAGATTGGCATTGCCAATGGTGTGATCGTGCACATGGTGTCAGATCTGTACAATTGTCATCGCAACTGTGGTCGTGTTAACGTGGACAATTCTCGCCAGGGGTATCGAGATGCTCAGGAGAGGTTGATGAGGGTGACTGGGTGAGTATCGTGCTTTCATTGCTTGCATTCCTTTTTCTTGTTTTTTTTTTTTTTTTTTTTTTTTTTTTTTTTTTTTTGTAATGTCTTATGTGGGAAACAGGTTGTGAATATGAACTATCAAGCGTCTGCAGAGTTGTGTGCTCACTTTGATCGAGAGTGTGAGCCCCAGAAAAATGTCCTGAGCTATTTATAGCGATTTTCCGAAGTTTTGAGATTTTTGGAAATTAATTAAGGAAATAGAAAATGGGTGGAGCGATCCTAGCCATCCACCGTCTCCACCTCTTGATCCTAGCCATCCATTATTAATTGGACAACTTTATAGGCCTGTGAACAGTGAGATTAAAACCTGAAAGATTAAGAGAGCTGAGGTGTGTATCTGGGAATGAAACACGCATTAGAGTACATGAGATAGTTGATGTGTGTATCTGGGAATGAAGCACACGTCCAGACTTCTGGTTACCCGCCTAACCACTGACCCACTCTCACCTATTTCATCTTCCTCTCTTCTAGTCTGCCCCAAAACCATGCACTGAGAGCAAAAGCTAAATGCTTTGGGTCTGGATTCCTTCACCGATTCGGTTTACTCTCCCTTGCGTAAGTTTCACCAATCTCACTCCTCTACCAGTGTAATGGTCGTCAACCACCGTACTACCAGTTATGATGGTTACTACCTGAAGGAAAATAGGGGTGTCTAACCCATTATTTGAGGATGACCGTCTTAAGCTTGGATTTGGAATCAATTAAGGTAAGCTTCCTTGAGCCCATATATGTTCTTGGTGAATTTGAAATCAGGTTGTACAACTTTGATAATATTGGTCTTGTTGGAAATTGAGGTTGTACGAAGGAGGAGATAAGAATTGGAGAAGTGGTTTCAAGTGTTCAGTGTCGAAATTGAAGTTAAGAGGACTTCAGGTGTTGGGCATCAGTGAACCCATTCACTAAATTGGTCAAGGAAGGTAAGCTGGCAATGAATGGTATAATTATTTGTGGTTTTTGGTTCATGGATGACGTCCTTATGAAATTCATGAAGCATGCCTGGTTGGTTTGATAACTTTGATTCTCTAATAACTAAAGAAAGATGAGTGGGTCTGCTTGTTGACAATTATAGTGCTATGAGTTGATTTAACCATGGATGGGTATTAGCCATAAGCATTGTCTGGGAGTATAGCCACTCCTTGTTTGATAGCTTTTGGCAGAAAAACGGAAAGGTCTTTGAACCATGTTGTTGTCAATACTTGAATTAAATTGGGTTAGCTTGATTCCCGTTTCTCGTTAAGAATGGTAATTGATGTTTAGGTGATGTATTTATATAAGGAGTCTTGATTATGGTGGCTGGATCTTTGTGTCTCGTAAAGAGATGAGTAATTGATTTGGTACTGATGGTTTATGCTTTGCTTAATGTGGGTGTCCAGAGTAAATTAGGTACACCCATATTGAGTCGAAATTATGTTGGGAAAATATTGGGTGTCCTTAGTAATTCCGTTGAATTATTATGCGACACAAATGTTAAGTAAAGAAAAGAAATTAACTATTTGTATATATTGGGTGGCCTTAGTAATCGGGTACACTCAATATATGTTTGGTCAATATTGGTCAAACGTTGTCAAAATAGTCAATCCTGGTCAAACCAGGAAAGGTTGGTCAAAACCGGAAAAGTTGGTTTGGACGATTCATTAATCGTCGAGATTTCCTATAATTGTTCAAAAAGTATTAATTATCGAAATGTCGGAATCTAGGACTCCAGTTACCCGAGGAACAGAAGGTTCGCAACTCTCGGAGTCCGTGAGAGAAGGCATCGGAATCCAGGTAGGGATTCAGGACTCTCCTTGATTGGTGATTTTCTTATATATTTTTATTTAGTTGGTATGGTTTGGTTATGTTCAAATGCAATGCATACTAACCAAACCATGTGAGAAATGTGATGGCTTAAGAGCGAAGGGTGGCTCTGACTTCCTTGGGTTCGACCCCCAAAACCTCCGGAGGGTTAGTTACGCCGGTCGTCCGGGTATTCTGATCGTAAAGACGGGCCCGGTACATGTGCGTAGCTAGGTAGCGGACGCTCTTGCTACGCTTACCTGGTGATAAAGTAAATTGAGGTAAGGTCGTGTAGTGGGTCTATGGGACCGGCCATCTGGTAAGATTCAGCGTGCATATTCAATTTAGTATCATGTATCGATTTTCAAGTCAAAAAGCATTCTTATAAAGTTTGTCGTTCTTTTAAATATTTGGTTTAAGCAAGTTTTCATACTGGAGCGCTCCAAATACTTATCTGTTGATTTTCAAACCTAGTCGAGTTAGAGTCCCTGTTGAGCAGCGAGGACGAAAGCTCACCCCTACTACAATATGGATGCAGGTACTATGCAATGGTGACGGAACAGTAGCGGACGGAGCTGGGTGTGCGGAACAAGTTCGATAAATCATTGTTTGGTTTCCGTTCTAAATTCTACTTAAGGATTTTCGTGTTTCTGGACTTGTTGAAATCTAGTCTCGTGTCAACTTTAGTTGAATTCTTTTCGTTGGGATTCGTACCTCATGCTAGCTTTTATCCAAGTTCTGGACGAATGAAATAAATTTCAGCAACTCAAGTTTTTCACCTCAAAAATATTTGTAGCTTCCACTGTGTTTTACAAAAAGTTTTCAAGCAAAAATGCCTAGCGGTTCTCTAGGACATTAATCGAGTGTTCGGTTCATGTTTTAGAGACTCGCGGTGCTGTGACGTGCTTAAGCTGGTAAGGTGTAGCTTGAGGCGTTACAGAGAGTAGGGGTGGGCTTGGTGCGGTTCGGCCTGGTTTGAGGCCCAAACCGCATCCGCACCGTATTTTGCGGTTTGCCTTTTTTTGGAACCACAACCGAATTTCTTCTGATTGGGCCGCATTTTTCGGTTACACCGAAATGCTGTTCGGTGCGGGCCGGTTACCGAATATTTTAGGCCCATTAATAAGACCTTGTTTAATCAGCATTTGAGGCCCTAAAGCCAGCCCAAACTGCTCAATACATCATCCAAAAATCAAAAGTTTATAGCTGCAAAACTACTAAGTCTAAAAACATCCAAACTGCCAACTGCTAAAAAGACTCAAACATCAATTCTTCTAAAAAAACATTCATGAAAGTTCCAAAATCCAAAGTTCCAAACTGGAAGTGAAACTGCAGTTGAACAATCAACAGTTCAACACTTCATGAAAACATCAATTCTGCAAACTTCAAACTTCAAACTGCTGAAATTAAAACCAACAAGGCAAAGTGCAGTTCAACACTATACACACCATCAAACTTCATAGTTCATAGTTTCATACATAAAACCAAACAAGAAATAAAAATCTGAAAGTCGGAGTTGCGCAGTTGGAGTTTCTGTCCCTGTAGGAGTCGGAGTTGCGCTAATCCCTTCCATAATCTGCATATACAAAACAGAAGCCCCAATGAGACTCATAAACCCAGAACAACAATGAAGCTCAGAAACCCTAATTTCAAATTTCCATTTATATCATAAAGCCCCAAATCAATATTGAAACCCAAAACCCTAGTAAGAATATCAAAACCCGAGTTTTAATAAAAAGCCCCAAATCGCATTTCGAAACCCTCATTTGATTTTGAATTTTTGATTGTGATAAGTTTTCTAGAAGAACAATCTAAAGTCTAAACATCTAAACATCGATATTCAAGCTCAGTAAATCAATCGGAGATTTAGAGAAGAGATTTTGAGAGCTTACCCTCGCAGACTCTCGGCTGAGAGAGAAGATGGGATTGGAGCAGATCGGAGCAGATGGGTCGAGAGAGATTGAGAGAGTTGGGAGAGGTCGAGAGAGATCGAGAGAGTTGGGAGAGGTCGAGAGAGTTTTTTTCTTTTCTGAAGAGAGACTGAGAGAGTGTTTTGGCAAATGAGGTCATGTGGCCAGGTTTTGACTTTTGAGAGTATTAGGGTTTCTGCAGATCGAGTGCATACAAGTCTATGTAAGCTTGGTTTATGACCAATCATAATTAGACAAGTAATAAAATTAATTCAAAAATTAAATTAAATAAAAATGTTGTTCGGGCGGTTTAACTCGGTCGGTTTAACACCTGGACCCGATTCCGAACTGTTATGAACCAGTTCAGTTCGGTGAGACGTCAAAACGACATCGTTTTCAGTCGGTTCGGTTACCGAGCAGGAAAATTCGGTGCGGTCGGGTCGGTTACCGAATTTCCGGTCTGTTATGCCCACTCCTAACAGAGAGATCGCGCGGCTCTAGGGTGAGTTGGACTCTGAGAGGGGGCGAGCACGTGAGCTCTAGGGTCTGTTGGATCGTGGTCATGTTGACCGGGAAGAGATGCAACGAGCGATTGATGATGGCATTTCTAGGAGGATGGAGCTGGAGAGATCGTTGGTGGTAGAGGAGTCTCGGCGGCTGGAGGTCGAGCAATCCGTTGCCGCTTTGATGGAATCGAATTTGGACCTGACCGACAAGTTGCAGTGGCAACTCAGTGCTTTGCAAAGGGAGGTTGACCGTCTAAGGGTTGTTAAGCGCCAGGCTGGTGAGAAGGATGCGGAGTTGGAGCGGTTAAAGAAGGAAGTAGATGAGGAACGTTCTCGGGCTAGTACTTTGGCTGATGATTGCATCCGTTTACGGGCCGTGACCGAGACTCACTTTTACAAGCTCCAGAAAGCCAAGCGAGACAGTGCGGCAAAGGCTGTGGATCATTATCTTTTGTCGTCCAACTTCTAGGAGAAGATAAACAAAGCCTTCTCAGATGGAGCCTTGCATTCAATACACGACGGTATCGCTGCTGGGTGGATTGACCAGGACAAGATGGTCCATGATATGCAAGCGAAGAAGATGGCGAGATCGCAGGCCAGTGCCTCGAGTGGTAGCCGTGGGGGAAGGATTGTTATTTGAGATCAGTCGGCTGTCACGGAGCGTAGCACAAGCCAAGTCAAGGACAGCGAGTCTGGAAGTGCTCACATGGACGAGCCAGGTGAAGAGCATGTGGTGGACGCAGAAGTGGTACCGGAAGGGAGAACGTCAAGGAGAGTGATGTGGTTGTGGAGCAGGCGTGCAGTGCCAAGGGCGAGATGTAGTTTTCCTTAGTTGTTATTTTGCGTATCTGGCCTTGGGTGTTTGAGCTTCCTTTTATCCTCTTTCTTTTTGCTGTATGTATCGCTATCGTCTTAGGTCTCGAGGTATTCTCTTGGGTGGTCAGGCTTGTCAGACGGGGAGGGGAGGTCTATGGTCAGGAATACCTCACGTGTGCTATGCCCTCTAGCGACGGTTAAGGAATTGCACTGTCTCGCTATCTCCTGGTCGCCTCTGATGGTGAGGGTGCCCCAGTGGGTGGGTATCTTCATCATTAGCATATGTCCTGCTACAAAACATTGAATTCCCCAAATGACGTCTCGCCCCAAGATGACGTTGCAAGATGAAGGGTAATTGACGATGATAAAGAGTGTTGTCATTGTAGCGATAGTGCTGCCTCCATCGAGTGTTATGCGCAAGTTATCTGACCCCAAAGGTTGTGTGTTTTCTCCTGCAAAACTAATCAGAGGCTCGTGATCCTGGGTGAGCTTCTTTTTGTCTCGGTTTAGACCCTCATAGCAACTGCCAAACATGACGCTGACCAATGGGCCACTATCGACCAGGACCCTGTGGCATCGATAGTGGTCGATGACCATAGTGATTAAAAAGGGGTCATTGTGGTGTTTCCTTATGGTGTCTTCCTGGCGATTAAAAGCAATCGAATCCCACTCCTCTTACAGCGTGTGGCATCCATTGAGTCCCAATATCTCTTGTCCCCGAGGGCATTGTCATTTTGGCAAGTGGAAGGTCTTGGATCCCCTTGGGGCGCCATCGTGTATGGTTAGTATCTGCCATAGACCTCGATGGCATTGGCTCCCGTTGCGGAAGTGCGATACTGTGTGAGTTTACCATTTTGGATGAGGTGTTCGATGGCTTTCAGTGCCCAACAGATGTTGGAGGGGTGGCAGACCTCTTAGTGATATGTGCAATATTTACCGTTATCTCGCGGCTTTTCCTGATCGAGTTTTCCCTTTGGTGGGCGTGGGATAATGTCTTTGTGGTTGTTCCAGATGTCCTCGTAGGAGGTGGTGTGCTATAGATCTTGTACCTGGGTGCATCATACTTTGGGGTATTCTTGAATCGGGCACCGCTGTATGGTGCATCACGATATCGGCTGCCTGATGAGTTGTACTTGGGCTTTTCGCTGCTTTTGCCATGTTACTTGTCTCTTTTATCGCCATAATCGGGCCTCTCCCTTGGAGTTCTTTCATTGTATTGAGCCGGTTTGTCCCTGTTGCTATCTCTGTTTTGACTGTCGATGTTCCCGGTAGGGTTATTGAGTTGGGGTACGCTAACAGGGTTGGTATTTGTACTCGTATAGTGACTAAAAGTATCGTACTCGTCCTGAGCAAAAGCGGTGACAGCGTCGAGTAAGTCATCATATGTCGTGGGAGGGTTTGTGTTAATCTGTAGCAAGAAATATCTAGGCTGGAGGGCTTGATTGAATGTCGATGCTGCTAGGACTAGGTCAAGAGAGTGACACTGTGTAGCCTGTTTATGCCATCTTTGGACTAAGTCTCTCAAGCACTCATTGGGCCTTTGCTTGAATCTAAATAAGTCAGGCGTTGTGCGATAGCCGCTGCCGCACAAGATGAATCGTCTGAGAAACTTGTCCCCGAGCTCCTGGAAGCTATCAATGGAGTTGGTAGGGAAGTTGAGGAACCAGCGTAGAGACTCATCTGTTAGAGTTTCTTCAAATGCATGGCAGGCCATCGCGCCGGTGTATAGTGTCCCATGCAGCAAGGACTGGAATACCTCTAGGTGATGGTATGGATCCCGAGTGCCATTGTATTTTTCGATTTTGAAGGCTTTGCTTCTTGGGGATGCTTCTCAGCTTCTATTCGAGGTGTGAATGGTCCCATTTTCCCTTGGAATCCCGCCGTGACTGGCTGCCAGCCGGATCTGCTCTCTGTGTTCTTGATTCGTGCCTGTAAGGCAACGATAGTCTCACTCATTTAGATTAGCATACGTGTGTTGGGATCGAGGGGGGGGGGGGTATGGTTGCATTGGTGCCTGACATTCCTGTGATATCGAGTACGGGTTGAGGTGGTGGGGTTGTGCCAAGCCGGTTGGGGAAGAGAGGTGAGTTCAGATAGACTACTTGCAGTCCTGTGCTTGTGCTTCCTAGTGTAGGCCCCGCGAGGCTTCCAGAAGTTTCTGCTGTGGGCGGGACAAATGTGCCAGCTAGGCCGGTACTCAGATTTGTAACCAAGACGGCCCCAGGTGTGTGGACACCGCCGATGGTTGGTATCGAGGTCTCTTGTTGGCCGACCCTGTCCAGTGCCTCGTTATTCATGACTCTCTGTTGGAATGCATCGCAGAGAATGTTGTTCTGGTTTGCCATATTTTCAACCTTCCTATGGGCTGTTGCTGCAGCTGTGCGTTCGGTCTGGGCTTGTGCACGTGTTTCTATGAGGTCGCACATTGCGATTTCGAGTGCGGTGGTGGCGTCAGTAGTCACGACCGAACGCATATTTGGGCTGAAGAACTCAAGCGTGCGGCTGACCTCACGGGCCGCCCCCTCGTGGGACTGGTCGTCATCGTGAGTATTGGGAATGCTGGTAGGCATTGGTAGAGTTGTCCTGCCAGCAAGGATTGAAGGGACTCCTTGTAGTGCCAAATGTTTACTCATCATAAGAATGCGATATGTATATGTATACCAACAAGATCTAATTTGTTTTCTTTTTAATGAACTTGGTCATCCTACTAGTTTTTGACATATGACAAATCTGCATAAGACGCAAATACTTGTCTTCTAACATAGGCCAAACTCATGACAAAATTAGGTGTAATTAAGAAGCTCTCAAGACCATTATTCTTAGATTTGAGATAACTACTAGCATATAAATAATTTCAATCAATCGATTCAAAATACAAGAATACATCCCTCAAGGATCTGGTTTCTCAGTTCATCTTCAAAAAAGCTGTGCATTTTTTTTTATCATCGCCCATTCCATCACCATAGCTTGACCTCTATGCTTCTTTCGTAAATCCCTAGACATAAGCAATCAATGCTTTCTTATTTGAGAGTCTATGATATATCTACGAACAATTATGGATACTTTAGTAAATTCACCTTAACAAAAAAAAACTAAAAAATAAAAAGAAAATTGGCCGAATGGATTTTAATAATCTGCATGGGCCTTTTATGCTGATCACATGGGAAGTAGCAAAGTGGGCATTGCTGATGGAATTTTTTTATTATAGTTTTTGGTAATTTGCTATTTTTTCAGTAGAAAAGATCATTTTTTTCCTAATCCACTCATTATATGGTGCGGTTGAGATTTAGTCCTGTAACTGCTAAGGTGTCGAGGTTTTTTCAAAGAAAAATATGTCCAAATTCACCAACTCTGAGTCTGTCACTTGTCCTCTCTGTTGTCCACTATTAGCAGATACAGCTCTGCATCCAACTACCCATGGCAAAGACAGTTAAGATAGGGTGGCTCTAATAGTTGTTATTGCTATTGTACTTGTGTACCTACATGTGCCAGAACGAGCATAATTAGCTATAATGAGCCACGCTCATGGTACCGCCAGAGGTACCGACTCCCACCAGGGGGGTAACCTGCAAAGGCACGGCCAGGCGGGCTACCGCTCGAGCCCTAGATCACCCCCAGATCACCGCTGGGAAGCTCCAGACGCTGGGAATCGAAGCACATCAGTCCCACATCGGAAACAAGAAGAAGATCAACCTCTTCCTCACCTATAAAAGGTTCTCTCCTCTCTCCTCATTAATTACGCAATTACTACTCATTTAATGTTATGCTGCCCATATACAGTGACTGACTTAGGCATCGGAGAAGTGAAGACCGCCCAACGCGGTCTCCCTCTGACGCTCTGTCTCTCGTGTTGCAGCAAACGGAAATCAACTAATCCTCGAAATAGCGGTCCGCCCACCGGACCCGCGTTAAACAAGGAATCGGCTACCGTCGGACTTGAGCATCAACATTGGCGCCGTCTGTGGGAATCCTTGAACAAAAGGTCATCCCATCACAATCACCATGACTAACGATAGCGGGGGGAACGCTGAAGAGCAGGCAGATCAATCCGCCATTCCCCAACCCACTAACCCAGCGGTAGGCATCAACCGCGCGTTATTCACCACCCCGGTCAACCCCGGCGGTGAGACAAACCCAAGTAGCAGCCGCCCACCTGGCCAAGACCTCGCCTCTCTGTATGAGCTGGCACTGGTGGATCTTCACAAAGCAAACAGAGAGCGTGAACAAGAACGCAAGGAAAAGGCCGAGGCCCAAAAGCAAGTGGCCACGCTTGTGTCCCGCTTTGATGAGCTAAAGAGAACGCTGGAGGCAACGGCCAACTCGGCACGAAGTGAGCAGTCCCGAAGCACCAGGCACAGCCGACCTGGTACAGGAGCATTGATACCAGCACCAGTCGTGCATATGCAGGTCCCGCTGCACCCACCAGAGCTAGCGGGAATGGGACCACCCCCTGTACCCCAGCTAATGTTGGAACAGGAGGCAGAGTCATCACTGCACACTCACCGCTCGAGACCTCGGGCAAGAACAGAGGGAAACCCACCCGCTCCCAAGCGAGGATCAGTTCAGCGGAGTACCCGGCTAGACCTCGTCGACGATGCAACCGCTCAAATACTGGAAAGGATGCAACAATTGGAACAAAGGTTAATCCGGGCGGAATCAGGAACCCCAGCACCAACTTCAAATCCACTTTTCGCGTTCAGGCCAGGACCATTTACCGCTGCAATTTTGCTAGCCATCAGACCAGCGTATGCAAAGACTCCAAAAATGTCACATTACAGCGGTAAGACTGATCCCTTCGTCCATATGGACACCTTCAAGAAAGTCACCAACAACAAGAGACTCGATGACGCCACCCTGTGCCACTTGTTCAGCGAAATGCTGGACAATGAGGCAATGAATTGGTTCTTCGAATGCCCGCCGGGATCCATTGACTCATTCCAGGCATTATCGCACTCTTTCCTTTCCCGGTTCATCCTACTGTCCGCTGGGCACCACAATATAAGCCAATTGTTCAACGTCAAGCAGGGCACGGAGGAAACACTGAAGGCGTTCGTCACAAGGTGGCGAGCGGCGGCATCTCAATGCCATGATCTTGATAAAATAATGGCTTCAGCGGCTTTTAAGCAGGGACTCCTCAAAGGGCCATTTCTCTGTCACCTAAACTACAATCATCCAAATGCGGTATACGACCACCTCATGAGCGAGGCGGTCATTCATGCCCAAGCAGAATTCATCACATATGGAGAGACCCCACCGCCACCAGCAGCATTGGCAAAGTCGGTACAACCATCCTCCAGTCAGCAGGGGACCGCTAACAAAACCTCCAACACACCGCCAACTGACAAGAAGAGGGAGTGGCAGCAGGGCCAGTACCAGAACAAGCGGCAAAAGGACCAGCACTACAAGGGAAACCGCCCATCCCATGGGGACAACCGCAACAAACATACGGAGTCTTCCCAGCGGTATGCAGTATTTACAGTCCTCACGGCCTCGTATGAAGAAATATACAATCAGTGCAAGGATCAGATCCCACCGCCGCCCCCGGGAAAATACCCAAAAACAGGAAAGCCAAGAAACACCGGCAGGTGGTGCAAATACCACGAAGACAGCGGTCACAATACCAACAGCTGCAACGCCCTCAAAACAGCCATTGAGACCTTGTACCGTGATGGCAAGCTGGAGCAATTCAAGGTGCGCCAACCGCCACCTGTGATAGCCGACATTGAGCCCATGGGCCGCATTAACACAATCGACGGAGGTGCTCCAATCACCAACATGTCTCACAGAGCTAGAAAGCGTTATGCGCGAGCTAATCACCCAAAGGAAGTCTGCAACATCCGCTACGAAAGATCCGCCAAGCTCCCAAGGGCTGGTTGGGAGCCCATTACCTTCTCAGAGGAGGAGGAACGCGGAGTACATCTACCCCATGACGATCCTTTCTTGATCGACGCCATTCTCGGCAAAATGTCAGTGGGAAGAATCCTGGTTGATAGCGTGTCCGCTGTCAACGTTATATTCAGTGGTTGCTACAACGACCTTAAGCGGAACAGAAAATTGCTCCAAGATCATGAACCATTACTCAGCTTCTCCGGTGACGTCACGCAACCTCTGGGTTCCGACTATATGCGGCTAGTTATCGGTACTAGTCCATGTATGGCCGAAATACATACAGAATTCATAATTGTCGATTGTTTCAGGTCATATAACGCCATCATTGGTCGGCCAGCGCTCAACAAACTCAAATGCATCATCGCCGGGTACATGCTGCTCATGAAATTCCCCACACCCAACGGCACAGGCTGTGTCAAGGGAAGTCAACAGTTGGCACGCGAGTGTTATTCTACTACTATAGCACAATCAACCCGCCGCCATGAGATCCTAGCGGTAGGCAGTCAGGCACCGCCACCAAACATTTTTGAGGACCCCAGGGAAGACGAAAAGAAGTACGTAAGGAAGGAGCAGGTCAACCCAGAAACATCACTAAGGGTTGTCAGCATCTCGAACGAGCACCCTGAGCGAACAGTCCGCATAGGCGCTCAATTAGACCCAGAGCTGGCGGCGGAGCTCACTCAGTTCCTACGTGACAACGCTACCGTCTTTGCCTGGTCATATGCAGACATGCCAGGTATCTCCCCTGAAATCATCTCACACAAGTTGAGCATCAAACCATCCTTCTACCCTATCAAACAGAAACGCAGAGCCTTCGAAGAAGAGAAGTACCGTGCTATAAGAGAAGAGGTGGCCAAGCTCCAAGGCATTGGGTTCATCCGCCAGGTCATCTATCCCCAGTGGATTTCCAACCTGGTTATGGTAAAAAAGGCTAGCGGCAGGTGGAGGATGTGCGTCAACTTCAAAAATCTTAACAAAGCATGCCCGATAGACAGCTTCCCACTACCCCGCATCGATCAACTCGTCGATGCAACCGCTGGACACGAGCTCCTCAGCATGATGGATGCATTCTCCGGCTATAACCAGATCAGGATGCATCCCGACGACCAGGAGTGCACCACCTTCACTACCGACAAAGGCCTGTACTGTTACAATGTGATGCCTTTCGGTTTGAAGAACGCAGGGGCAACTTATCAGCGATTAATGAACGCCATGTTCGCGGAACATCTGGGCAAGATAATCGAGGTATACGTAGATGACATGTTGGTCAAGAGTATAAAAGCCAGCGGACATGTGGCAAACCTAAAAATCATAGTAGCCATCCTCCTAACCTATGGTATGCGCCTCAACCCAGAAAAATGTTTCTTTGGCGTCACCGCCAGCAAATTTCTGGGGTATATTGTCAGTGAGCGAGGCATCGAGGCCAACCCTGACAAGGTGCAAGCCATCCTCAACTTGAAGGACCCGGAATGGAAGGTGCACGTCCAATGCCTCCAGGGCAAGCTAACCGCCCTGTCTCGATTCATCTCCAGACTGACCGACAGGTGCGCCCCATTTTTCAAAGTCCTTAAAACAACCCACAAGAAGGTCATCGATTGGAACCCAGAGTGCCAGGCGGCGTTCCAAGGCCTGAAGGAATACCTGGCGGTAGTTCCACTCCTCTACATTCCTGTGCAAGGAGAAATATTATACATTTACCTAGCGGTATCTCAGTCAGCGGTGAGCTGCGCCATCGTCCGGCGGGAAGGCCAGGACGAGCTCCCAGTTTTCTATGCCGGCAGGGGCATGAACGGAGCAGAAACAAGGTATCCTCCATTGGAGCAGCTTGCTCTCGCACTCATCGTTGCCGCCAGACGCCTCCGCCAGTACTTCCAAGCCCATACAATCCATGTGTTAACCAATCAACCGCTGAGACAAGTAATGCAGAACCCTGAACATTCGGGGCGCCTCAGCAAGTAGGCCATTGAGCTCAGTGAGTTTGACATAGATTACAAACCACAAACCGCCATGAAGGGCCAGGCGGTGGCAGACTTCATTGCTGAGCTCACCGAGCGTCAGCCCGAAACCAAGATCGATGTACCGCCCGAAACAGAAATGGTTACGGCCGAGAAGCCGGCTCCCCAACAATCAGACTGGAACCTACACGTGGACGGTTCCACTTCCGCCAAGGCCAGCGGCGCCGGAATCATCTTAACAGGACCAGGGGGGCTTAACGTCGAATACGCATTGAAATTCAACTTCAAAGCTTCTAACAACATGGCGGAATATGAGGCACTCATTGCCGGCCTACTCCTCGCCATTGATTCAGGGGCCGACAGTGTCAACATCTTCAGCGACTCTCAGATGGTCATTAACCAGGTCAACGACAGCTTTCAGGCCAAGGACCAGCAGTTAGCGGCATACTTAGGGTATGCCAAGACGCTGCTAAAAAAATTCAAGTTCCACACCATCACACAAATCCCCAGGGAAAAGAAAGCCAAGGCTGATTCATTGGCAAGACTAGCAACCGCCCAACCACACCAGAGTCCAGCGGACACAAGGGTAGAGTCTCTGGACAGGCCAAGTATCACAAAAACCTTGGCGGAGATCTTTAACATTGAGGCCAATCCTAGCTGGATGAACGGAATTATTCAGTACAAGCGCAACAGGACATTACCAGAGGACAAGATCAGGGCGCGACAGCTCCAACGGAGAGCAACCCGTTACAACATGCAGAGCGGCAAACTTTACCGCCAAGGATTCACTCACCCCAACCTCCGCTGTCTAACCCCAGAGGAGGGAAAGGTCGTGCTGGCAACAATACATGGCGGAGAATGCGGAAATCATTCAAGCGCCAGATCCTTGGCTAATCGCACAATGCGACAAGGCTACTTTTGGCCTACGCTTGGTGATGACGCCCGGCGGATATCAAAATCTTGTCACAAATGCCAACAATATGCTGATCTTCCACATGCCCCAGCAGAACCTCTGTCGGTTATTGTCGGTCCCTGGATTCACTCAACGTGGGGCCTGGACTTGATGGGAAAATTCCAAACTGCCAAAGGTCAGTTCAAATACATCATTGTCGCCATCGACTACAACAACAAATGGATAAAGGCAGAGCCCCTGACGGCAATAACTACCACCAAGGTAATTCACTTCCTCTGGAAGAACATCTACTGCCGCTACGGTGTCCCGCATGCAATCATCACAGACAACGGCACACAGTTCAATAATAAGGAACTCATCTCTTTCACCGCCAACCTGGGCACCAAGATGCATTTTGCATCAGTCGCTCACCCCCAAACCAACGGCCAGGTCGAAGCGGCAAACAAGATAATCAAGAAACTGTTACAAAAGAAGCTCGACGAAGCCAAGGGTTTGTAGGCGGAGAAGCTCCCGGATGTTCTATGGGCCATCAGAACAACCCCAACCTCCGCCACAGGTGAAACCCCCTTTTGTATGATGTTCGGAACTGAGGCTGTCCTGCCTATCGAGGTAACCTAACCAACCGCTAGGGTCGAAGGCTACTGCCCCGAGACCAACAGCGACGGTGTTAACCTCGACAGAGATCTCCTAGAGGAAAAGCGTGACGCAGCCCATTTGCGCAATCTCCAAAACAAGCGACGGGTATCGCGTTTCTACAACGCTAGGGTCAAAACCCGCAACCTCCAACTGGGGGACCGGGTAATGAAAGAAGTCATACCACCGCCAACAAAACTCCGCCCAACTTGGGAAGGTCCATATAAAATTGTAAAGGTCGTGAGCCAGGCACCTTCTACTTAATGAACAAGGATGGCGTCACAACGACCCACCCTTGGAATACCGAACACCTTCGGTATTACTACAAATAGCCATACCGCTACCCAAGAGCATCTTGACTTAGCTAAATTTTTGTTCAATATTTAGCTAAGGGAAGCTACCCAACGGGTACGACCCCGCTTTTGTAAACGCTGTTCAGACAGCTATCAATGAAACGAGGAATTATTCAAACCATTGTTACCAAGTCTAGCACTGAGGGCAACTGGCAACGCCAGTCAGCGAACTACGTCGGCTACATTGTGCACTTGGACCAATTTTAATTCCTTTAATGTTTCATTCATGGCCAAAAACGAAATTGTCAAGGCCCTTAGCGGTACACACATCATCACAAAAAAAAAAAAAAAAAACAGAGTATAGGAGCTTAGGTTTCGAAATTTAATTTATATCCCAAAGAGAATTACATAAAATATTTATGCCTCAGCAGCTACAAAAACTTTCCTACTCCTATTTTCAGGGGTTGGCAGGGTTGGCGGGGTTGGCGAGGTCGGCTCCGCTACCTTCAGCATCTCCACTGGCGGCCTGCGGTGGATGTGAACGGCTCGTCTGGTCAGACCCTCGGGCTGTGGGACTGGGGGTCTCTACTGTGCCATCCGTCCGGGTGTGGGCCGTCAAGAACCCAGCGCGAGACACCTCGGACTGGGTAGGCGTCCGCTGAGAGTCGCCCTCTGGAAGTCCGCCACTCTCCCCGCTACCCGAGCAGGCTCCTTCAACATGACCAGGGGCGGCAGTGGGAGCGGTACTTGTTGTCGGCGGAGCTTCCTTAGATGGCTGCACGACCGGCATCGACGCTTTCGCCCAGTCGATGGCGCCCTTCTGCTACAGCATCTCCACATTAGCTAGGGCACCGGCCTTCGCTGCTTCGGTCAGTGCCTTCTTGTACTCCGCCGACTGCTTGTATGACTCAACAGCGGCTGCCGCATCACGGCTCCCCTCAGCCTCCAGGCGAGCGACTTCACCCTCTAACCGCTTAACCTCGGCCTGTTTGGCGGCGGACTCCCGCTGAAGGATCTCAACTTTCTTATCCTTGGCGGCCACCCGATCCCGCAGCAGGGACATGTCTTGCTCCAACTTGGCGAACTGTTCGTTCCGCTCCAAGTGCCGCTCAATGGCAAAGTTCAGCTTGCCACGGGCGTCTGCCGCATCGCAGTCGGCCTTTGTCAAGCGTCACTCGATATCACCCAACTTTTCCTGGGCCTTCCCCAAGTCCCTATGTAGGCCCGCCACCTCCTCCCTGAGCTCCCGCTCAACCAGCGGCTGCTTTGACGCTGCCTGGAACATCTCATGTAACCCAACGGCGACGTGCCTAAAGGCTGTGCTGAAAGGCGATTCGCTGACGGCGGTCGACCGCACAATCCCCTCCAGGCGGCCGAACCCCAACCGCTCGCAAAGGTGATACAGGAACTCTCTTTCACCATCATTCAGAAACTCGGCGTAAGCGGCAAATGAGTCCAAGCCACTCGTACCCGCCGCTTTCGCCACGTCAGCGGGAGCCTCTGGAGGAGCCTGCCTTGACTTCTTCGGCTGTTCGCGGGCCCCGGTTATCTCCACTTCCTCCTCTTCCCCGCCCGAGTTGGGCTGACAGCGTTTTCGCTGAAGCACCCGCGTGCTTCCAGCAACAGCAGGCCTCGAACCCCTCGTCGGCGGCTCCAACCCCACTATGGTAACACCCTCAGTCGAGCGCATTGCTTTCTTCGAAACCCCGCGCCGCAAGGCCGGCGCTCTCCCTTTCCGCGGCGCCGCCTCACTCACCGTGCCGGTCCCCGCCTGAACGGCAGGCAGCCCGTCACCACCAAGATGAGAGTGGTGCGGCATTGGCAGCACCACAGGAACCTCTGACTGGCTCAGCGCCAGCGTCTCTAGGTCCACCACCGTCCTCTGCGCCGCCATCCCGGAAGCATACATGGCTTCCAGGAAGTTGTCGATTTCAGCGCGGTCCATGGCTTTTGTAAAAGCGTCACGGCTAGGCTTGTTTCCCGGTGGAGTCTCTACAAAAAAATATATGATGGTAAGCCGGTCAGCATGAGGCAACTTCACAAAAGGTGCGATGCAGCGGAGAGTACTTACCAACGGCACGCGTCAGTTGTTGAGCTACCAACAACTCCCACCCGGCGTCAGTTGTTGAGCTACCAACAACTCCCACCCGGTAAGGAGACGGAAGTCCAGCAAGTTGCGATTCCGCCAGCAACCCCTGATGCGTGCTACGCGGCACTCTTCCTCACGAGTCAGGTTGTACCGCAGCCCCGCTGCACAAAAAAGGTCATTATCAGTACAGAGTACAAAAAAAAAAAAAAACAGAAACCCCACCAGTCGTGTTCAGCGGAAACGACAAACAACCTCGGATGGGCTGAAACTCCGACTTAATTCTAAACGTCGGCTCCCCCTCGTTGGACCCCGCTTGGTACTCCCACCCCGCCGTGGCAATGCAGAAGGAACCCCGCCAGTACGACATTGAGTCCCTCGGGTTCTCGATCAGCTTGGGCGCTCCTTGGCGACGACTGAGGTTTACTTGCCCTCTACAACCCTGGCGCTTCACGTACACCAGTTCGTAGAAATGTAATACCTCCTCCACGGTCGGTCCTTCGCAACGAGACAACCGCCACAACGAGTTCAGCGCCAGCAGTAACCGCCACATGTTGGGGCACACTTGCCCAAAGGCGATGCCGAACTCGCACACCAGGATCTGTAGGTTAGGCACCAGCGGGAAGGTCACTCCCTCGCGGAATATAGCCACGTGCACCGCGGCGTGGCCCACTGGCAAGATCGAAGCCTTCTCCTCTACCGTCGGCGGACGCAGCTTCACCACACAGGGCAACCGGAACACCCGCTTCAGCCGGTTGACGGCAACAGCGGTCATCCTACCTCCCGCCTAGTCAACAGGGGTGCCGTCCTCAGTATCCTCCCCCGCTACACCTCCCCCGCCAGTGGAACCGCTGGAGGCACTATTGCTTTCTAGACGCTCTTCGTGCAAAGTGTGAGCAGCGGCAGCCTCCCCCGCCCTAGAACTCTCCGGACGCGATGCACGACCCATAACTACATCCCACGGTATGGTCTGTAGCGGCTCGACCTCTAGCGGTTCTGGCAGTGAGGTTCCTGCACGGGCAGAAGGACGCAACGAGTCAATAAAATTTCTATCCGCCTCGCTGAACGACACTTCAGATCCGGAATCCTCACTGCTCGAAATCTCTATGACGTCGGCCATCCCAAAACCCTAAAACCCAAATCAGTTAGCTCACACAAGATCTAACCTATCCCTATATCAGTCAGTGCCCAAGAACATCAACAACACTCAACCCAGAAAATACCAAAACAAGAACAAACGCACTCAAACCCAGATTCGACCATCTAGAAAATCCCTAAAAACCCCAATTCTGTCAAATACAGCAACCCATCCCCAAACCCACTCACACCCTCACAACACGTCAACAAAGGACATATCACAGGAACACCCAAAACCCAAAAAATCGCTATGGCAGACATCTAATGAAACAGGGATATAGGTCAGAATACCAACCTCAACGATGGAGTCTCTGATAGCAATGAAAGCACTTGTCTTCGGGGCCGGAGGTCGTCGGTTCTTCCACGTACGAAAACTCGGCAATATCGCCTCAACCTTCTTCTCCGATCTCAGATGCAGAAAGCTTGAAGACGACGAAGTACAGTTCAAAGTTTAGAGCAAAGTGTCAAATATGCTAACTTCCCCCCCCCTTTTATGTCAACGTCAAACAGTCCTACACCGTCCATTGAAAAACGACATCAAATGCCCGCCGTACACGTGTCCCACAACTACAGTTACTCTCCGGATTAACCGAGGCGTCGCCTCGGTTACGAAATCCATCATTACTAACATTAATGGCGAGGAGACGGCTAGGCGGAGGAGGCACGCCTCCACACGCTAACCCTTTAGGGGTTCGCCACGTGTTAACAACCATCAGACGAAGCGTCTGGCAGAAGCCACAACTTTTGGGAGGAAATCGTCGGCGAAGTCCGCTGAGCGAAACCCGCCAGCGGAACTTCTCACTTGTCATCTTCCAAGTGTCGAAGCCTGCTGAGCGAAACCCCGCCAGCGGAGTTTCTCACTTGTCATCTTCCAAGTATCGAAGTCCGCTGAGCGAAACCCGCCAGCGGAACTTCTCACTTGTCACTTTCCAAGTGTCGAAGTCCGCTGAGCGAAACCCGCCAGCGGAACTTCTCACTTGCCATCTTCCAAGTGTCTAAGCCCGCTGAGCGAAACCCCGCCAGCGGAGTTTCTCACTTGTCATCTTCCAAGTATAGAAGTCCGCTAAGCGAAACCCGCCAGCGGAACTTCTCAGTTGTCATCTTCCAAGTGTTGAAGCCCGCTGAGCGAAACCCCGCCAGCGGAGTTTCTCACTTGTCATCTTCCAAGTATAGAAGTCCGCTGAGTGAAACCCGCCAGCGGAACTTCTCACTTGTCACTTTCCAAGTGTCGAAGTCCGCTGAGCGAAACCTCGCTAGCGGAACTTCTCACTTGTCACTTTCCAAGTGTCGAAGTCTGCTGAGCGAAACCCCGCTAGTGGAACTTCTCACTTGTCATCTTCCAAGTCTCGAAGTCATCGCTGAGCAAAACCCCGCCAGTGGAACTTCTCACTTGTCATCTTCCAAGTCTCGAAGTCACCGCTGAGCGAAACCCCGCCAGTGGAACTTCTCACTTGTCATCTTCCAAGTCTCGAAGTCACCGCTAAGCGAAACACCACCAGTGGAACTTCTCACTTGTCACCTTCTGAGTGTCGAAGTCTCCTATGAGCGAATCCCCGCTAGCAGAACTTCCACTCGTCAACTTGCAAGAGGCAGCCTCAATTACACTCGACACTGCCGGCAGAGCCCCCTCCATCTTGCAAACCCCGTGCGTTGCTGAGCGCAACTCCGCTCAATAACTACTGCCAAACACGTCTACGCGACGCTGTTTCCTGCTACATCCAGCGGGGGGTATCCGCCAGCGGCGAATCCCGAGGCTACGCCTCACTCTGACAGCGACCACCACTCGGCGTTACGGTCAGATCGTCCCTACGGGACACGGGGACTTGTCAACAGTCTACGACGACCCTGATCAGGTACGTTAACCCCCGTCACTCGGGTACTAAGATTGGGCTCGCTACCCAACACCCTCTGCTCCGCGCAGCTCCTCCTCAACAAACAATTTGTCGACCATTCAGAGGTCCGTCTTGGCTAGGGAGTGGGGGACTCCCTGGCGGGCCTAGCAGGGGCCCACCCGAAAGGGTATAAAGCGTTCGCTCAGTAAATCCATGGTTGACAACGCACTGACGCTAATTATGCTGTTGCAAGTCTAGCGGAAGTAACGCTTCACACCGCTGATCAACTCCCCAACCAAGATTGCCCTCCTTGACTGGGGACTTGGGGGACTTGTACCTACATGTGCCAGAACGAGCATAATTAGCTATAATGAGCCACACTTATGGTACCGACTCCCACCAGAGGGGTAACCTGCGAAGGCACGGCCAGGCGGGCTACCGCTCGAGCCCTGGATCGCCCCCAAATCACAGCTGATGCGCCGCCACGCGCCTCGTCAAGATGGCATCAGAAGCTCCAGACGCTGGGAATCGAAGCACATCAGTCCCACATCGGAAACAAGAAGAAGATCAACCTCTTCCTCACCTATAAAAGGTTGTCTCCTCTCTCCTCATTAATTACGCAATTACTACTCATTTATTGTTATGCTGCCCATATACAGTGACTGACTTAGGCATCGGAGAAGTGAAGACCGCCCAACGCGGTCTCCCTCTGACGCCCTGTCTCTCGTGTTGCAGCAAACGGAAATCAACTAATCCTCGGAGAAGCGGTCCGCCCACCGGACCCGCGTTAAACAAGGAATCGGCTACTGCCGGACTTGAGCATCAACAACTTGAATGCATGAGATAGCAGGCATGTTACATGTTCCATTATGTTGTGCAAGAAAAGAATAGGTGATCAATGATTTTAATAGGAGTTTAAAAATGAATTCAGCTTTGTTAATATCTCTTAAATGAAGGACCATTTTAATAACTATGGTATAGAAACTGCCACCATCTTGTACAACTTTTGTTTCTTATCTTCAACAAAAGCAGCTCCGTCCTTTAGCTCTACTATGTAGCTAAGGACTTCTTTAATTAATGGGTCACCAAGAAATAGTTGCTATTGCTTTGCTCATGTAATAGTTGACCCCACATTGGATTTCACCTCAACTAGGAGGGACCAGTCCATCAAATCGTATCAGCAAGAAGCACCTGTGGTACACAAACTAGAGAGAATTAAAGAATTCTGAGGAAGAAGATAATGAAAGCTTAATTAACAAAAATACATGAAGAAACTATATATAGTTGACGCTTATCCTAACAGAGTGTGGATAGGTGGCGGTCTTCTTAACAAAGACATAAAAGATGTAGTTATTATTTTGGGTTCTAAGAAGAGAGTGTACTAAGCTACACTATTTGACGCAGTCGGAGTAACCTGGGTTTACAAGCTATAAATCCTAGAAAGATAAAATTGGACTCGATTCTCATATAGGACTCATATATGACTCAATTCTCATCTCCAACCATGAGGTGCTATATGGGGGTGCTATTTTCACTATTCTTGACTAAAATATAATATGAGTATAATTTTGATGAATATTGTATTAAAAATATGTTAATTTAATTAAATAAGGTAAAAAAAAATTTTAACATTTTATCATAATATTTAAAAATTATTCTTATTATTTAATGAATTAAAAAAAAGTTTAAATTTAAAAATTATTCTTAAATTTAAAGTTTAAATTATTTTTATTATTTAAAAATTATTCTAATTATTCTCATACATCCAAGATGTCTCGCCAAGTGAATCATAAGTGGTCAAGCCTGTGTTGTCTCCTTCAGGGGGTGTAGGATCTTGAGATTGTTCCGGGATGATTGAAGTTTCTGCCTCCTTATCAATTGTACAAACTGCCTATATCATATATCGCCAAGCATAAGCAACAACCTCATAGGTGGGCCCCGCGACATGGTAGGTCCCGCCTACGATATGCATCTAGTAGACCGACACCCAAGCTACCACGCCATGGTGGAGGTCGGCCGGTATCCTGTCAAGAGGCCACCCCTCCCATGCTCTCCAAAAGGCTACAAGAGAAGTAAATATGTGTATTATGTCCCACATCGGAAATGTAGAATAGAATGAGACTTCCTTTAGCTATAAGAGGAAGTCCTCCCCTTCTTGGAAAGGGATGGATCCATGATCCTTATACTTGTATCACTACAAAGGCTACTTGGCCTCACTACTAGTGGAATCTCTAAGTGGATGTAGCCTTGCCTCAAGGGCAAGGTGAACCACTATACATGCTTGTCTCTCTCTCTCTCTCCCCATCATGGTCCACACTTAATTCCCGTTTTGTATTCTCACACAGAAACATTGGCGTTAGAAGGAAGGGCCCTAGGTTTGGGTATGAACCTCCGACCTTGAGCAAGGGTCATGTACGGGTACCACGAGCCACCAGGTACCAAGAGCCAGCGGGTGCATGGGTACATGCAGGACACCCCACCCTCAACCTCACCCAAGCCTCTAATGAGCCAGCGGGTACATGATCCTTCCTCACTCAAGCCCCCAATGAGCCAACGGGTACATGGTCCTTCCTCACCCAAGCCTCCGATGAGCTAGCAGGTACATGATCCTTCGGGTACATGATCCGATCCTCCGGGGAGATGATCCTTCCTCACCAAAGCCTCCGGATACATGATTCTTCCTCACCCAAGCCTCCAATGAGCCTTCGGGTACATGATCCTTCCTCACCCAAGCCTCCAATAAGCCTCCGGGTACATGATCCTTCCTCACCCAAGCCTCCAATGAGCCTCTGGGTACATGATCCTCCGAGTGCATGATCCTTCCTCACCCAAGCTACCGATGAGCCAGCGGGTACATGATCCTCCGAGTACCATGAGTCAGTGGGTACGCGCACACCCTTTACCCTCCACCCCCAAGCTTCACTCTTCTTCAGGCCTCCGAGAAGTCTGCGGGTACCACCAAGAATCATTGACGAGCACCACCAATTGACCCACCAAGGACGAATCCCTTTCATCGAGCACATTATCAGTCAAACTATACAAGGAGGACTTTATTTTTAGGAAATACAAGGAATCTCATGTTTCAACAATTCCAATATCTTACTACTCTCGATCAGCTCCAGATAAGTTCTCACTTATGCTCTTTTACTTTGAGCTAATGCAATGATTTACATGCTTCGTTAATCACTTATCTAAACATGCTTACAAAACGTGATGATCGTAGTAGCATATTCACTATGCCTAAAATACTTATGTCATGCTTGGAATGTCTCCATTATTCTTAGGCATGCTTACAAAGTGCTAATTCTTACTAGCATTTCCACTACAAGTACATGTTAAACATACATGCCATATATGCTTTAATTTAATTGCCCGTCAATTAAAATTGCTACATATATACATGTAAATTCACTAAATAAATGCAACATGCATCTCATAAACCCTCCAATCATGGGAGGTACCCCAACAGGGTTAGGAGGCTCAAGCCCTCACTCTACCCCATCAGGTACGAGTCTTTCTACCCCATCAGTTACGAGGCTCAAGACCTCATGTGATCCCACCGGGTCATGATGCTAAAGCCCTCACTCTACCCCATCGGGTACAAGAGTCACCAAGCCCTCTCACTACCCAGCCTGGTACTATAGACCGGGCCCTCCAACGGGTACTAGAGGCCGACACCTATACAATACCCCAACGGGTACCAGAGTCGTTGTACACTAGGCCTACAGGCCCTTATAAATCCTCTAATCGAGCGAAGTATCCCAACGGGATAACTAAAGGGTAGCTCCCTTACATAAGCCAAAGTCCAGTCCCTTACATTATAATCCTTGCCCCAAGCGAGGTACACCCAACGGGTAAGCGAAGGTCCAGTCCCTTGCTTTTTGAGTCATCTCACCTCCCAAGCGTTCTCTACACTTGGGTGACTTATCCATACCACTTATCACAAGTGGAGGTAGTACCCGACCGGGACTATCATTGAGCTTCACGCTCATACTTTTCGTGTTATGGTCTATTAATGGAAATATTGAAATTTTTCACCTATTATTGATCGCAACAATTAAATTTATTTTACATCCCATTAATAAGACCATAGGACAAAACTCACACCCGCTCAACATGAGCGAGCTCAACTCTTACGTTCTCGTTACACATAAGCCAAATAATCGGGTTATGGCTTATACGTTCGGGTTAAGTAAGTTAGCGTTCCTTCCTCTAACCTATCCTTCGATACCGGAGCTTCATTCCTAGCCTTACCGCCTTCGTCGAACGTAACCTGAATCCAAATTCCTGTTTTACTACGTGACTTGGGGGACTCGGCGAGTAACCACACTCCCGGTCCTAACACATGTGCATCATATGCATACAATATATACATATCATTATGTACGCGTCATCGCGTTCATCACACATCTATGCATCATATGCACTTCGTTATACTTTCACAACCACATACATTCTAGACTTATACGTCGTATGTTAACACTACATAATATGTGCATACACGCTATATATAACATACATCTCATACAAACATTCATGCACCTCGATGCATTTGACTCCAATGTCACCTAGATTGCCCTAGTGCAATCAATATGCTCTTTGTACACTCTTATCTTATTTGCAGGTACTAGCTAGATGATGGGCCCCATGGCACTAACTTGTCATGGAAACTTCACAAGACCCGTAAGAGTCCCTTCTTGCTCACGGAGTTGGGGGACTAGTATGAGTATGGAGTTCAACGAGGTCATCACTTATACTTGGCGGCATCATATTTAAACTCCCCAACCAAGAAGCGCCTCTTACTCGGGGACTTGGGGGACATACCGCCTATATCACATACCGCCAAGCATAAGCAACAACCTCATAGGTGGGCCCCGCGACATGGTAGGTCCCACCTACGATATGCATCCAGTAGACCGACACCCAAGCTACCACGCCATGGTGGAGGTCGGCCGGTATCTTGCTAGGAGGCCACCCTCCCATGCTCTCCAAAAGCCTTCAAGAGAAGTAAATATGTGTATTATGTCCCACATCGGAAATGTAGAATAGAATGGGACTTCCTTTAGCTATAAGAGGAAGTCCTCCCCTTCTTGGAAAGGGATGGATCCATGATCCTTATACTTGTATCACTACAAAGGCTACTTGGCCTCACTACTAGTGGAATCTCTAAGTGGACGTAGCTTTGCCTCAAAGGCAAGGTGAACCACTATACATGCTTGTCTCTCTCTCTCTCTCTCCCCATCATGATCCACACTTAGTTCCCGTTCCGTATTCTCATACAGAAACATCAATTATTTGTTGTTGCTTCCTCTCCCAATAACTCCTCTTTCTTGGGGTGAAAATTGATGGATCCACCTGCATCGTGCGAGCATCCTCAGCGCGTTGCTCAATTAGTTGACATTCCACAAACTGTCTTTGCCTTTGTTGGTACTCGCGTTCGGTTTGTTCATAACATTTCTGCATTTGAACTCGTAGGCCATCCGCATCCTGCTTATTGCCTTTTTTCTTAGCTAGCTTCTGAGCTTTCTGTCCTTGAGGACGTGCCTTTCTTGATGAGGGAAGCTCATCCTCAGTAGTGGGTGTTCCATCGTCATCCAAGTTGACATGATTAGGAACACTAAAGTGGGTGTTTTCCATTGATGGCGTTTTCCCAAACTTTTCCGTATTTTTCAAGTATTGCCAACAATGCTCAAACACAAAATCGCAACCTTCCGAGTCGTAGTACGTTGATTTAACATTCATGAGCTACATATAATATTTAGTAAATAAAATATTTAAAAAAAATTGGCTTAGTATAAATCGATCAATAAACTATATAACAACATTTTACTTTTAACAACTACATGAGAAACAAAAAAATATTCATTATTGAACATATTTCAATATAATTACCTCATCCTCCATATTTTCGCCGCTTCTTCGTTGAAAGTGTTCGACCTTGTTAAGAGCTTGGCGCCACTTCATACATGCCGGACTTATTTTCTTCTAACGAGCGTGGCAACTAGAATGTGTTCTATTCATGCAACCGGCCAGTTTGTGAGCATTGTACTCCTCCGCCACACGACTCCATAATAAATCCGACTTTTGATATTTTCCGACGCAACCATCACCCCCAATGGTGCTCCAAGCTTGGCAAAGAATAACTTCTTCATTGTGCCTCCAAGAATCCCCTCTTGGAGCCATTTTTTTCAAGACAAAAAAAAAGGAAGATATATTTAAGAACAAGAAGATGGGTTAATGAATGGAAAATTGTGAAGGAGATGGAGGATATTTGGTGTGAGGAAATAGAAAAGAACGGGTAGGTATTTATAGAATTTCCTACAATTCACTATTCCAACGGGTATATTTTTTTCCCTAAATTTTCTGGTAATTTTTTTTTTTTTGGAGCAAAAAGGAAATAATAACCCTTCAATTAATAAGAGCCGTTGATAAGTTTTTTCCCTCAAATCTGAGCCATCAGATTGAAAATGGATCTGTTGAGTAAAAAAAAAAAAAAGTGCACATCGGACCGTCCATCTTTAAACCTGATCAATCAGGACCATACATTTCCTGACCGTTGGGGTTTCCAACGGTCACCAGGGGACAGAACAGAGGGCGGGCCCCACATCTGCAGACGAAAAAGCAGCTCACCTTCTCTCTCCAGCGACGTGGCGCGCGTGCTTCTTCCTCCCTTCAGCTGGCGCGCGCGTCTTCGTTACTTCCTCTTCTCAACGCATTGGTTCATCCTTTGGGCTGAGACAGCAAGTGGGCTGGCCCCCATCTACAGTGACCAAGTCCTGGTCTTGGAAAAGTCTCAAATATGAGACTTCAAATGGCCCCAAGTCTTATATTTATAAGACCAGATCCACCAAAAAGCCATGGTTGGAGATGCAAAGTCTTATAATTGGCCAAAATAAAGTTTGGCACCCCTTGGTTGGAGTTGCCCTAAAAGCCCAAAGATTAAATTAAAAATAAATTCAAAACTAACTAGAAAACTAAAATTCGTCAAAAATAATAAAACCCAGTTTTGAGGTCCTAAACGACCTCAGATGCCCAAAAAAGCCCACACGTTGTAGCAAAATTACAAGTTTTGCTTCTGGCGCCAATTCTCGAAAATGTATAATAATTCACAATCGGACAGAGAATGCCAAATTTGCAAAGTTCCAATTTTGCCTTTTCTACGCTTGATCTGTTCTTCAGTCTTTTCAGCCATCCGATCTACATCATTATTGATCTCTGAAAATCTACTTTAGAGGCTGTAACATGCCATAAACCTTGATTAGGTCGCAATCCCGTCACCCAGGAGGTCTAGAGCTTCCACCTAGGTTTTTTCACTCATTTCTCAACCAAAAATTACCTATAATATATGAAAATTATACTTCGTTTTATAATGTGAATTCCTTGTCTTTATATAGTCTTGTCTGACAAATCCTTCTCCGAATCTACTTAAGTCTCAAATTCATTTTGGTGAAGAGAACCTAGTCCATATTGGGTTTGAAGAAGTCTTTGACATCTTGAACATGTTTCTAGGCTTTTCTTGAATATACTTGAGCTCTACTTATGCATTATGGTTTCATCCAAGTTGTAGAAGAAGTCGAATCCAATTTTGTTTTGTACATGTGCTCCTTAATATTCTTCTAAAGAAAGTAGGTAGAAAATTCTCATTTTCTGCCACCCATGTCTGTCTAATTTGGATTACTGCCATTCATAACTCACATGGAATTAGAAAACGCATATTATATATGAATCAAAAGCCCTGGGAGTCTACTTTTGAATGAAATAGGCAGATCTGGATTTGAAGTTCTACAGAGTCTACTATATCCATCTGAGTACTAGAAAGTCGGAGTAGAAAATCAATTCCTAGAAATTTTAAGAAGTCTTGCATTTTTCTTGTGTAACATGTGCAATGCACATGCATTGTAGCGAAACAATTTTCTTTTTCACAAACACTTGGGGAATCAGATCAAAATAAACTTTGTACTTTTTTTTTTCCATTCAATGCCATACACATTTTCTTTTTTATTTTGATTTCATTCTCTCTCTTTTATTTTAACGGCAAGACACACACACCCACACATATATGTATATATATTATTTGGTTCATGGATTCGATCTCCTCCCCACTTGTGCTTCTCCATCACTCTCATTTATGATGCCACCTTGAACTTAATGTGTCTCTTGAGTAAGCGAAAAAAATTATACTAAGCTCAAGGTAGAGGTGGCAAACAGGCCGCTAAGCCCGAGCACGGCACGCTTGGCACATTTAAAATCTGCCCAGCACCCTTTCAAAAAAAATATGCCCAGCACTGCTCGAGCACGACTAAGAGTGGGCAGGGCTCCACGGTCCATTCTTGCTGGCTGTGTTGGATTGAGGTATATTGGCCCATGGGCGCGGCCCTTGCACAACACTAGTCGGCCCGTTACAAACACAAAATTTTCTTTTATTTTTTAGAATTTAAAAAATTTACAATGATGATATTTGAACATTAGACCTCTTTAATCAAAATTCCATTACAATTCTACCCATGTTTTTCCATTAATGTTGACAAAGTACTGAAATAAAACTTTATTTGTTTTGACAAAAATATTTTCATATATATTAAATATATAATTATTAAACAGTATTAATCTCACAATAATACAACTATAGAATTGAGAAAAAAATATGATACTAAAAATTATACTGCTCGAAAAGATCTATGTGTTTAGATGACTAACTTCGTTTTTCAAGAGCTGACAAAATGTAAAAAAAATAAAAAAAATAAAAATACAAAATAACAATAACAATAATAAAAATAATAAAAAAGGATATCGATTTGGAGAGTTTTTATTTTTATTTTTTTTAATTATTTTTTTTATGCTGTGACTAAAAGCATAGGAGAGTTTTTTTTTTTTTTGCAAAGAATCAGAGATTTTCTAGCTTTGACATTTTATCTTTCTCTAGATATAAATCATATAACAAATGCCGTAATAAGATACGCTAAAAAAATGAATGATCTAGATTGGATGGCAAATTTTTAATATCATCTTTTCTTTAATGTCATATCGTTGTGCACACCAACATGGCCTCTATATAATTCGATTGGAAGCAGGATGCTCTCACCATTAAATTGCCACCTCCTAACCTTCAAATACCCAATATGCAAGCCAGCACCTTCCAAGTCATTCCCAAACCAATATTTCCCTCACCGATAAACATACCTCATGTGCACCGACGTCCTCCCTCGCAACGAGTTCGTGCCATCACTACTTCCACAGC
The DNA here is from genome assembly GCF_002994745.2 of Rosa chinensis. Lineage (NCBI taxonomy): Eukaryota > Viridiplantae > Streptophyta > Magnoliopsida > Rosales > Rosaceae > Rosa > Rosa chinensis. Next base: position 41,031,325 of record NC_037088.1, read on the forward strand.
CAATGAAACCCATAGTTCTACTCCAATTACCATGTCAACTCTAGAAGTGGTCGATGCCTCCGTGGCCGCATTCTGGGACTACCAGTTCCTCTTCGTCTAGCAACGCTCGGAAACAAACGAGCCCGTGACTCTACGAGTCGTCGAAGGTGCGGTCCCGACAGAGTTTCCTTCCGGAACATACTACTTGGTGGAACCGGGGATCTTCAGGGATGACCACGGTTCGACAATGCACCCTTTCGACGGTCACGGCTACCTCAGGGCTTTTACTTTCGATGGGCTTAATGGGGATAAGTTCACTGTCAAGTTCATGGCGAGGTACGTGAATACTGAGGCAAAGGTGGAAGAGCACGACCCGGTGACCAACACATGGCGGTTCCGACATAGGGGGTTGTTCTCGATGCTGAAGAGAGGAGAGAAAGTTTGGAACACCAAGGTGATGAAAAACGTGGCGAATACTAGTGTGTTGAGCTGGGGTGGGAGGCTGTTGTGCTTGTGGGAAGGCGGGGAACCATACGAAATTGAACCGGAGAGGTTGGATACGATCGGGAAGGTCAAGCTGATGGATGGTTGGGATTCAGTGGTGGAGAGGAGAAGCGATGGTGGTGATGTATGGGATGTTGCAGCAAGGTTGCTGAAGCCGATTTTGTACGGTATGTATCATGCGTAATGGTCATGAAGAAAACTTAAAAGTGAATTGCTCGGGCTTGTTGAAAAGCCCACGATAATATAATGATTATATGTAGCAAACTCATCACTTGCTGTGTTTTTCTTCTTCTTCTTCTTCTTCTTCTTTGGGGAATAGATTGTACTTGTAATTTCTTGAGCTGTGTTCATAATTCTAGTTCATAAATAATTTTGAGTATATAATTTATGTGCAGGAGTGTTTAAGATGCCAGTGAAGCGATTATTAGCTCATTATAAGTTCGATGCTCGCAGAAATAGACTTCTTTTAATGTCATGTAATGCAGAAGATATTTTTTTACCACGCACCAATTTTACATTTTATGGTAAATATTTGAATAAGTTTTAATAATTCAATAGTTTGATTTTTCAAATGGGTTAAATTAAGTAACTTCTTTCCTTCTTTTCCTGTTGCAGAATTTGATTCAAATTTTAAGGTGGTTGGAAAGAAATAATTCATCATCCCTGATCACTTGATGATTCATGATTGGGCTTTCACAGCCACTAATTATATACTATTTGCTAATCGTGTCAAGCTTGACGTTACCGGTAGTTACTTCGATACAAACACAATTACTTTTTCAAACTCATTAATATTATAGATGATTCCCATAAGTAAATATCTTTAACAAAAATAATTATTTATACCGTTAAATTTATATTCGATGGTGGTTGAGTACGATATTCTTGATCAGTAACTAACCGTATGAACATTATTGGTGAGCAAAATTACTCAACAACTACCAGTGGTCGTAGTAGAAGACATAGTGAAACAGATGAATTCATGATCTAAATCTTCGTACAACGTTCCTACCTAAAGATTACTGACAAAGCCAACATTCTCATCCCCTGGTTTCTCTTCCTTTATTGACGATGAGTAGACCAAGCCGATGCTAGAGCATAAACAGAAGATTCAGAAACCTGAACTTCGGGCTCAGGCTTATTTTTTACACCAATTAAAAAAAAGGACAATGCAATCATATACCCACTTCTCTAATTTTTCTTATTTTGAAAATAGAAATATCAGCCGACATGCAAGGAATGGATATTGATGAGCTAGTGTTTGTAATGTTGATGACTTAAATGCAGGTGCAATGACTTCATTTTGTGGAATTACTCCAACAATTGCAGCATTATCAGTGAACCCTAGCAAGGAAACTTCTCCCATATATGTGCTTCCTCGGTTTCCTAATGAAGTGAATTATAATCGAGATTGGAGAGTGCCTGTTGAAGCTCCTTCACAATTTTGGCTGCTACATGTAGGCAATGCCTATGAGAGTTTGGATGAAAATGGGAATTTGGAGATTCAAATACAAGCTTCTGTTTGCTCTTACGAGTGGTTCACATTACATAAATTACTTGGTAATTATTAAATTACATGCTTTCACAGATCCAATCGATACTGATCAAAGTACTCCTTTCTACAACAGTAAATAAATTGTACTAATTTGGTATTGCTTCTGTGGTGGACAGGATATGATTGGCAAAGTGGTAAACTGGACCCTTCGATTATGTACTTAAATGGAAACAAAAGCAAGAAAATGCCTCACCTTGTCCAGGTTTCTTTCTTAATTAACAAATTCTCATGTATATAGCTAGCTAGACCTGACAATTCCCAAGTTCCAATGTTGCTCTGTTTTTTTCTTTTTCTTTTTTCCGGTTAACGAGTGAAACCCTTACCGGCCACCCCTTCTCATGTGCAAAGAGTGCATGTCAACCTTGGCCTATACATATAACGTCTTTATGGATGTGATTTTACCTTTACCTCACAGGGCATAGTGAGTGAACTTCAGGGGTTAGGGTTAGGCACGGTTTTCGAACACAATTGTATTGCTCACACATTTAGTCTCCATCAAATAAACGATTACTAAATACTAATGCAGGTTTCCATCAACTTGGATACCGATGGGATCTATCAAAGATGTGATATTGAGCCATTAAACCAGTGGATCAAGTCATCAGATTTTCCCGTCATAAATCCAGCATTTTCGGGCAGCAAGAATAAGTACATATATGCAGCAGCTTTTTCAGGTTCTCGCAGGGCATTGCCAAACTTTCCATATGACATGGTGGTGAAGGTCAATCTTTCAACTAAATCTGTGCGCACATGGTATGCTGATAGTCGAAGATTTATCGGCGAACCCACTTTCATAGCCAAAGGTTCCGAAGAAGATGAGGGTTACATTCTTGTAGTTGAGGTAGTTCAAGTGGAAAATTATCAAACTCTCTCAAGCATTCCATACTTTTAGCACCAACTCAACCCTAAATTAGTAGAGATTTACATAGATATGATATGCTTGTATTAATTGCAGTATGCAGTTGCAGTTCAAAGGTGCTATCTGGTTATCTTGGATTCAAAGAGGATTGGAGAGGCTGATGCACTTATGGCAAGACTTGAAGTCCCCAAACACCTAAATTTTCCTCTTGGTTTTCATGGTTTCTGGGCCAGTAACGAATAGTTTCCGTTCTCCTTTTGGTTTTAGGACACAAGATGCACATATCTCACGCCAGGCCAAATTGGTGAAATGATGTTGTGTGCCTGTTCAGAAGATGTATTTGTAAAATTAGTGCAGCCTTTCTTGTTGGCAGAGTGCGCAGTTTAAATATGCCCCTAGAAACTTAATTTACAGAACCATATTAAAAACAAATGAATAAATTCAGTTTACTTCCTTCAACTTTGGGTCTTAATTTTTTTTTTTTTCAATCACGATCATCCCTGTACTTTCAAACTGCATCAGCCATGTCCAAATTTCAAAATTGACTCTATTTGTGTTGTCAGAAAATAACTTGCTATCGACATGAGGACCCACTTTTCAACCCATAAGAAGGGCACCTCCCCTCTTGAGAGTTCAACCTTCATCCTCCCACGAGTCAGCCCAAATCACCTCTCCTTCTCCGATCTCTCTAGCTGCTCCACCTCACTCTTCAAAGCCCTAAGTCCACCACCAATTCCAAACCCAACATCACAATCAATCCAATTCAACCAAAATTTCCAAAACAAATCAACCAAAATTTTCGAAACAGACTACGGCACCGAGATTCAGAACCAGCTTGAGACTAGACCCCAACAATACACCACTTAGTTGTACACAGAGCATAAGCTTGAACCCAAGTAGCGCTTGGATCTAGACACGATAGACAGAAGCCAACGACCTCAGGCTTCATCGACCAAGACAGGCCGATTCAAAACCGGAACTCTGTGCAGACCAAAGACATACGTCTCCACCATATCATCTTAATCAAATTCCAGCTGTGAGCCCCAGAAATCTATTGTCGAGCTAAGTTGAGGTCATTGGGAAATTAATTTAAGATCTCGTTAATTATTAAAGTGCTCGAGAATATTTTTAGAATTTTTCACAAGGTGAAATTCTTGATTTAATAGTTTTTGAATTTTGGAAATTATTTAAGAAAATAGAAAATCACGCGGTGGGATATGAGCCATCCATTTTCTCCACCGCTTAATTTTGGCCATTGGATTTCACTTAAAGGGGGAAGTGCCAGATCAGACGATCGTGATTGGTCTAGAAGCTTTGAGCTTCCTTGACCCAAAAGAGGCGTCGTCGACCTGGAAGGAAGATCCGACCGAAACTTCATCCTCTGGCCACGTCCAACTGGCACACCAGCCCCATCTTCTTCGTCTCAATGTCACCATCACGCCTGAGGTCGTAGTTGGTCCGATCGTCGATCGTGGAGGAAGAATCTAATGCTGAAAGCTTTTGCAGCTCCGGCAATTCTTCGTCTTTTTCTCATGACTCCAGCCACCGTTTAGGGTGTTTGTGGTATCGAAACTCATCCTCTTATCCCGCTACACGTCTGTGTAATTATTTTTTGAATTCGATTAGGTTATGATGATTTGTGTTTGTTGTTCGGCTGTTTCTAGGCAAACTCCGGTGGCTCTGGCGGCTATTTGTGGTGGTTGATATATGAAAGATGATCTACTCTTCGTGCTATACGTGCTAGTGTAAGTTGTTTTCAAATTTGATCAAGTTTTGCAGAAATTGCATTTTGGGTGCACATGGTTACAGTCGGGGACACTGTTCCAGTGACCGTTTTGCTCATTTTCATGTTGTTCTGACTCGATTTTTCAATTTTTTTTTATTGGGGTTTGGAACTCATCCTCACGTCTGACATTATTATTTATAATAATAGAAGAGTACAACGGGGAGAACATCAAGCCAACACCCTGTAAACAATAACAATTATCAACATAGAAAACATCCTGAATAATAACAAAACTCTCACCTAACCATAGTTCATCTAAATAATTAATATACTATGCCAAAAAAGCAATCAGACGACAGAGGAAATCTGTCGTCTGATGAAAAAAAATTCGGTTGTCTAGTACGGTGCCGTCTCTTGGGGGTATCAGACGACAGAGGAAATCTGTCGTCTGATTTTTCATCAGACGACAGAAGGTTTTCAAGTTGTCTGTTGTCTGATTAAACCCAAGACATGTGTTTGATGAATTCAGACGACAATTATCTGTTGTTTGTAATGACTTACAATAACAGTTTTCTGCTGTTTGTTTTGTATTCTAATAACACTTAACTGTTATTCAAACTACCAACACAAGACAATTGTTTGTTGTTGAACATTCATTTAAGATACAATTATATGTTGCTGTTTTTGTTTTGAGTCAACAAAATTTTATATATTTTTGTCTTTATTTTTATTGTCAGACCACATTTTTCTGTTGTTTGAGTGAGAAAATAACAATAGATTTTTCCTTAATTCTGTTGTTCTTAAGTAGCACCAACAACATATTTTGTGTCTTTGATTTAGTGGTTGCATGGTATTTGAGATGTCACATTTGTATTTCTATTAGGATGTAATCTGGAAACTACACAAATGACATAGTATTGAATCTATCATTACAGCCAACAAATACATCCATAATTTTTTCATACATAAACCTAAATGAGCATCAGCTCAATAAACTCATAAGGCAAAAAACTACTATCTAGAGCAACGTCTACTAATCTAGAGCAACTAAGTTAGCCAATTATGTAACAGCTCTGATTCTTCAAACGGATAATCCTCCAGAGATATCAGCTAATTGAGGCATCAAAGTTTTGAAGAGAAGATAGCCATTCCAAATAATTCTTGCAATCTGCAGACAACACAAATACAGAAATTTAGCAAAGATGACATATTTCAAGAGCGAAACTAAGTACAGAACCAAAGATCACATTACAACTGCCTCATGCTCAGAACAAGGATTGATATTTGTTTACATTATAACTATAGACATTCAATTAACAAAGCTAACTGTGTGCACAAAAAGTAAAGCTAGAAAAGATAATTTGCTACGTATATCATACTTAAGAAAAGAAACAAAAATACCATGAAGCGCAAAACCACAACCTAGCTACCAAAAGCAATGCAACAAGCTTGCAAGCTGGAAATAATTTCTAATAGTTGTCTATACAAAAATATTTCACAACAATTCTCAATCAGACCACTTCTCTGCTGGAAATAATATATAATCAATATTCAATCCTCTCAAAAAAAGTGCAAGTGTACTGGAGAAAATTAAAAGCTGGAATTGCCAACTCCTTAATCTGATACTACATCCTATTTGGAGAAAACTCTACCTCCAAACTTACTCCACCACAAATTCAAAAACAAAATAAGAGCAACGAACAATACCTTTGGGTGAAATAGAGCAGTGAAGGAGAACACCAGCCAAAATCGTAACCTGCAAAAGAGCAGAAATAAAAAGGGAAATGAACTTCACAAGGTAATACTCTTATTCCAGCTTTCCCAAAACCAATACGTATATATCACTGCTCACATACTCTTGCAAACATCATCACTTTAAACCTCTAATAAATCATTCATATAGGACTTTAGTTATCAAATAAAAACTTTGAATAACAAGTTACAGAAAAATTTTCCCAAAACGTTCTACACAAATGCTGAGCGTAAAATCTTTTGCACAAAGAATTGAGTGTAAAATCTTTCATAAACAATTGTTATACTAACATACCCAGATTGAGAGTGCATGAAATGCCATGCTTTTCGAGGCTGATTCCACCACTGGCCAAGCTCCCTGCAATTATGTCACTGAATGTAACAATGCTAGGTGAGAAAGTCTATGCTCTTTTAAATAAATCTTAAACTATTTTCTAAGTACTTAACAATAGCCATCATATAACAAAGTAATAATCACTACAGCAAAGTAAAGCAAACACAAACAAAAAATGACACCTGTCCCAACGCAAAAATGTTTCAAGTTCCCTAATGTTTTTCAGAGCACAAGATTTATATAGAACCATAAACAGAAGCAAAGAACTTACATGCTCTTAATATCAGGATTTCCTCCATTTGATTCCCCTTCACCTATTACATCCCTAGTTCCCTACCATTAGGGGAAAAAAAACACATATATAACAATGCAACACGAATTCCATTACACAAAATAAGAAGATGATTTATAATATAGAGATAAGAAAGTTCACCTAATTTATACCCACTTGATGAGTAAAGAAGGACCATACAGATCCATACCTACTAAACCTGAAACAAGGTTTAAAAATATGTACCGAAGTAAACACATGGTCTCTAAAGAAAAACTTAATTCAAAGCCATACTACATATATGAAAGTTTCCAGAAACATTTCTGTTAAAAAAAAAAATTTAAATCAAGTCCAAATTCCAAATGCTATACACAGAAACTCAAAGACATGAATCAAGCAATTCATTACCAACAAAACCTATGTTCATGAATTAAATCTCTACTGCCTTCTTTTTCCAACAAGGAGGAAGCTTCTCACATGCATTAAACCAATATATCATGACAACAATCAAAACCCAAATAAGATTCTATTGTCAAAGTAAAAAATAATACCTGCAAATAGAGCTGTCACTACTAGCAAAATTGTCCCACGCTCATCTCACATGAGATGAATTGAGAAATTAAATTCTTAAATAAAATTTGTCTTCAAAACATCAGTGTGAACATTACACTAATCACACAGATAATTAAAATCTGTGTAAAGCCTTATGTTATAGTAAAAAAAAAAAAATACTGTAATCATACAAATTTACAGCAAATTACCCGAGCAAACCTAAATCAAACCCATCAATCTGAAACATTAAATTCAATCAAACCCAAAATATAATTTTTCATACAATATACAATTACAAATTACAATTCACATTGCTCCAAGTTTTTCCAAATAACAGTCATTGGAATGCAAAACCAATATTAGGATAAACCAAATGCAAATAAGTGCAGCTGCACTACTTAAAAATATAGGGGAAAAAAATGAAGAGCCAGGGATGGTGCTCAAAGAAAGAAGCCTGGTGCCCAAAGAAGCTACCTGTGCTTAAGAAACAACCCATGATCATGGCATCATATATATCAATTGCAACAAAGGAAAGAAATCCAATTTCTATGGCAGTAACATTGAAGTTTTTGTCTACATCCAAAAACCAAATTTATCTAAATCTATGGATTGAGAACATTTACCTGTGCTTCCAAATTGTATTAGCTCTTTCTCTCTCCTCCGCCTTTGATTGCATACTTTGAATGCTACATGCAAAACCCAAATCTTAGAGTACCTACTTCATAACTAAGAACACCAAATCATAATACAATCCGCTGCTAGAAACGGGAACTAAGAACACCGAAAAGATTTAAGATCCCCAATAACAAATTGATCATACAGTATGGGTAAAGGCATAGAGAGGAGGAGAGAATACACCTGGAACCGATTTACTATTTCTTGGGTAAAATACCTGCAACCGATCAACAAGATCTAAGTCGTCACTCAAAATCCATACTTGAAACAAGAACAGATCTGAGAATAGGTTAGAAACTAGTAGACGAATCCGGAGGATGCAACTGATGATTGTAAAAGTAGAAAATAATGAAAGCATAGTTTTAATTGAAGATAAACATAATATTCAAAATTTTATGCAGAAGACTTCTCCACTTCGTGGAGGTGAGGATAAAGTTTGAGACTTGGAGTTTTTCTGCTTCTCTTTGCCAAAGACTAATATGATGGTCAGAACTCGGTATATTAATAAATATATAGGAAAAAGCTGAATGAAGCTTTTGCTAGTAGTGATATGTCAAATCAAATATTCACATAGATATTTGTGAAAAAGTAGCAATGGCTACCGATAATTGAGTAATGACTTCATATAGATATGAGTAAGAAGAGTTCGACGAGTAGGGGAGGCGGTCCGACAAGGTTTTGGTTTGAAGACAGATCTGGGTTTTTGAGCAGAGAAGGCGTGAGAGAATGAGTGGATGATAGGGAGAGAGAAAGTGGATCAGGTGGACTCTCCCCTCCGAAACCAAAAGAACCCCAAAACCAGGCAAACCCCAAAACTAGAAGAACCCTAAACGCCCAAATTGAAAAACCACCGTCTCCTTCTGAGGATTGGATCTGAATGGAGGGTTGAGCGAGAAGAGAAAAAGGCGGAGGCACCGTAGAGATGAGGCTGATTGCAGTGGTCTATTGGGGAAGTTGTTGGTTTTTGAAGGTTTGGGAAAGCAAAAGAAAGAGATGGAGACAGAGAGAGAAAGAAAGAATGGGACTACAATCGTTGGGAGAGAAAGAGAAAGGGAGAGTTAACATAAAAAAGTCAAACACAGCTTACTCAGACAACACAATTTCTTAATTGTGTTGTCTGAATATCACCCCTAGTGACTAGTCAGCCTGGGTTTGAAACTTTGAGAGGGAAAGTACTTCAACTTCTTGGAGGGAATTACTTTGGGTTTGATATGAAAAATTTCAATCTTTTACAACAACATATATATGTTGTCTGAATATGATCATATATTGAAAATGAAACAAGTATTGTTTTTCAGTGTATTCAGACAACAGATTTAATTTATCTGTCGTCTGAAAAACTCAGACAACAGAAAATCAGCTTTCTGTTGTCTGATGTCTGTCGTCTGATGACATTTTTGGCATAGTGATACTAGCAAGGTGTGCTAGCCGATTGGCCACACCATTTGCTTTCCGATATACATGTCGGAGTTGAAAAGAAGAAAGTATTCAACATACATCTTACAATCCTCCATAATCCGACCTATATCAGATAAATCATCATCTAATTCCCTATTGAGGGCATAAACCAGAATAGCACAATCAGTGTCCATTTCAATATCCATCCAGCCTTGGTGAATAGCCAGCAATAGACCTGCCCTTAATGCCTCCGCTTCCATATGTAATGCCGAAGATGCATATTGGAATGGCTTAGCTAGCACAGCCACACAACTTCCGTGATCATCTCGGCATACTACCCCAACTCCCCCGAGTCTTCTATCAGCATTGTAGGCTCCATCTATGTTGATTTTCAGACGGCCAGTGGGAGGGCAATGCCATTTAGCAACAGGCCTTTGCTTCAGTGTTGCTTTGCAGAGCATCACCAGCCTATAATCAGCGAAAAACTTGCATGCATTATCTACCATAAATAGTGGGTTTTATAAGTAATCCATTCCATAAAATAGCATTTCTTTCTATCCACAGAACCCAAAGTAAGACAAAAAATAGTTCCAAAGCCTGGCCATGCATGTAGTATGTCAAACATGTTTCTGACCCAATCACCAAGAGATGTAGCTTTATGATCTTCAGGATTAATATTCAAAGAACTGCGTAGCCAAATAACTTGAACCATTGGGCATAACATGAATAGATGTTTCCCATCTTTAACTTCGTCACCACACAACACACAAGACAAGTCTGGGAGCTGTACTCTTCTAGATAAAGCAGCTCGTGTGGGTGTTTACACCCGGTTTATGAACCTCCATTCCATCAAATTGCATGCTGTTGAAAAGACAAAAATAAGATAATTACTAATGATTTATTTAATTATTAGCATGGTTATCTTGATGAGGCTAAGAAGAAGAGATTTGTTCCAACTAGAAGTATGGGAGGGGAGATAAGAATTCCATGCAGCAAGCAAGAACGTTGGAACTAATTAAAGTCAACGTATTTTGGTGGTAATCAAACACTCCAAAGCAATGTAATCATGGACAATACTTATTGAATTTGAGTGGGTTTCTACTGCATGACGTGGTGCAATGCTTAATTGCATGATCAAATATTGAGAAGCCATATATCGTGCATATATGTTAGTTGATGACGTGAGCCTTTAGTATATATGCATTAGGAGTCCTAATGAGATTGAAGCAAGCAATTTGAGTTCGATGGAAAGACTTCACATCCGCTTGGTCGCCCAGCAAGTCCACCTCTATATAAAGAAGCAATCGACAGATCAAGACACACACACATCTCCAGTCAAAACTCCATCATGGGTTTCCTTTTATTTTTCTTAGCTCCAGATTAATTTCATTGTCTTTTCAATTCTTTAGTTGTTGGCTCTACTAGTTTAAGTCATTTCCCTTCGTTTTTCTTGTAATCTAGTATCGATATTTCAATTGTTTCATTTGTTACTTTTTGATAATAGTTGATAATTTTATTCTTCAAGCCATTTATTATTTTCTTTTTCTGCTCTTTACTTTATCGCTATTTACTTTCCTGCGCTTTATTTTATTGCTCTTTACCTTTCTGCACTTAATCTAGAGTTTACTTCCTTGCTCTTTTACTATCGTGTTTATTTCTTACACTAGGAGTAGTTTTAACGTAATTTTTCAGTTACCAATCACCATTTGCGACTCGTCCATTGAACAACCCAAAATTCCTTGATCCAAAGGCATCGAATCCTCAGCCGAGATTGTTCCTTCCTCGACTTTCAGTCGCTCGACGAAGTCAGAACACGCGCACTTCATCTACTACATCTACAATTGCACACTTGGCCTTCTGGCCGTGTGCTGGCACGCTCAGCATTCTATTCATTGAGAAGGACTTTTGTTCCTTGATCCCTCGGCTGTATAGGCCGAGATGATTTTCAGAGGCAACATCTTTTGGCACGCCTAATGGGACCCTAAATATTTCTAGGCGTTGTTGATGGTATCCAATTCAATCGATCACAAAATGATTTTTCTGAACCAAATCTTGTCTTCAACATAAAGCCATTCCACGATGCATATGAAGACGATGAGCCAAATTACGACTACAATGACCTTGAACTTGGGGGGCTCACTGACCACCGTTTGGTAAAACATGAGATTCCTACACCTGAAGAAACCATGTATACTGACATGGTAATTGGAGACAAAGCCGATGTGATAACGACAATATCGGCTAAATTAGAATTGAAAGTCCAAATTAACCACTACTTCGCCACTGGGGGGCTTGAGAATTCCACCTACGTAAAGGCTGAAGAGTTCAATGATCATTCCAAATACCCATGTTCAACACTTTGCGGCTTTAAGCACCATGAAATTCATGCCGCGAACATAGGAAGTGTAGGATTTAAAATTAAACATTGGTGGCCACCTCCTAGTTGGCCATGATAATGATGTCCTGTAAATCTCTACCTTGGTTTATTTAGATTTCAAAATAATAAAAGATGAACGAACGGTAGCCGTATGTTGAATTGAGGAAGGTGTCCATGGCTAAAAGAATGGAAGTTTAATTTAGAGTGAGGAGTGGTCATCGAAGATAAGTGCAAAGAATAAGATTGTAGCTGGAACTTATTCATGTTTATTTTTTGTTTTCTTATCTTTGATGTTTCCTAACGACCAAAGTCATGAAGGCCAAAAAGGAATCAAACAAACAGTCGCTGCAAATTTCAAATGTGAAAGAAGAAATCAAGATTGTGAGGCACGGAGGAGCAATCGCGGCTAGAAACGCATCCAATCTTTGATCATGGCAAGAAAAAATGGTTCAGGCGAGTTAATCGATGGCCTTAAGGCCACTAGAAGGATGCGAACTTCCAAAGACTATTTCAACCTTGTCTTTGTCCTCCTTGTTGTACTTAGACAAGGAAACCTGAGCTCCAGTACCTGCCGATCTTGCAAATTTTTAAAGTTTGATAAAAATTTCTCAAAATCCGGGACGGGAATTATCAAGCTAGCTAACATTCAATAATGGCTTTGGTTTAATATAAAAGCAATTTGTTTTTCATAATCTTGGAAGTTGGTTGATGAGAAGCTGAGATGAAGCCAAATCTAATGGTAAGGACAATGATTTTCAAATGCTAGATTAATTAGTCATGCAGGGAGCATTAATTGGTGAGGTTTCATACATACATGGCTTTCGTATAGAAAGACAACCGGCCACATGCACCATTGGTAAGATCTGCTTTAGTTTAAAGTTTTCTACTTTCTAGTCACTTGTCTTACTTTGACCAAGAGATATATATGCGGATGCATGAAGAGTGAAGAAGTTGATTTTGATCTCTTTGCTATGATTCATGATTTATGATTAATAAATCGAGTAGATTTTCAGAGAATAAGAGCTTCCATTTCCTTAACCATTCGGCGATACTTGCCGATGCTCAAGAAAATGGGGGGGCTATGTTTACACCCGGTTTATGAACCTCCATTCCATCAAATTGCATGCTGTTGAAAAGACAAAAATAAGATAATTACTAATGATTTATTTAATTATTAGCATGGTTATCTTGATGAGGCTAAGAAGAAGAGATTTGTTCCAACTAGAAGTATGGGAGGGGAGATAAGAATTCCATGCAGCAAGCAAGAACGTTGGAACTAATTAAAGTCAACGTATTTTGGTGGTAATCAAACACTCCAAAGCAATGTAATCATGCACAATACTTATTGAATTTGAGTGGGTTTCTACTGCATGACGTGGTGCAATGCTTAATTGCATGATCAAATATTGAGAAGCCATATATCGTGCATATATGTTAGTTGATGACGTGAGCCTTTAGTATATATGCATTAGGAGTCCTAATGAGATTGAAGCAAGCAATTTAAGTTCGATGGAAAGACTTCACATCCGCTTGGTCGCCCAGCAAGTCCACCTCTATATAAAGAAGCAATCGACAGATCAAGACACACACACAACTCCAGAAACTCAATCCATCAAGCTTTTCTTATTTCGTTTTACCTTTTGCTTAGGTAGAATTTCCGTCTGCTACTTTAGTTTATTTGCTCTGCTAGTTACAATCTCAGTTACTTTATCTTTCTTGTAGCCTAGTATCAATTTCGAATTGTTCTCTTTGTTTTCTTTCAAACAATAGTTGATAATTTGCAGCCATTCCAGTTTTTAGTTTCGTTGTTATTATCTTTTATTTGCTCCTTATTGTCTTTATGCTTTACTTGTTTGATCGTGTTATTTACTGTTTTCGTAGTCGCATAATAGCTATTACTCTCATATTTACTCATACTCTCACAACCGCACCTAACTCACCTGACCTTCAGCCACCAAGTCCTTAATCTAGAGGCATCGAACCGCAGCCGAGAATAAGTTCCTTCCTCGGCTAACAATTGCTTGATAAGTCAGATCTACATCCACTACACCTACAGTTGCACACTTGGCCTTCTGGCCGTGTGCTGGCATGCTCCGCATCTATGCATCGAGAAGGACATTTGTTCCTTGATCCCTCGGCTTTATAGGCCGAGGTGATTTTCAGAGGCAACAGTGGGTAAATTAAATTCCCTTCACCAGACGCCATGTATGCATTCTTATTTTCGAGAAACACCAACCTTCCATAATTCTTCCGAAAACCATCAGTAGTCACATCGCCGACACTTGATGAAGATGAAGACGCCCTACTTTGCATTTGCTCAGTTAACCGAGCCACATGATGTAGGACGAGATTTTAGCCAATTTCAACAAAAAAATCTTGAAAAGAAAGAAACGTCTTCACATTAAGAAGAATAATTTGAATATCGGAAATTGGTATTCAAATAGGCTTCTTAATGATGGAATTAATCATAAGTTACTCTTTTGGATATATCGGGATTCTCGAACAAAATCTTGATTGGGATTCCAAGCGTAATATTTTTTAGTATCTAAGATTTTATTTCCGATTTTTATTTAATCAGGTTTAATTAGGTTTCCTAGTTTTAGTCTATAATAAATTGTTATTTATGTTTTCTAGTTATATTAGGTTTATGCTATGTGCCCTATATAAGACACCTCTTAGATTGTAATTTTAATTCAAGTTATCAATAAAAAAACCAAATATTAGAGAAGACTCTATTTTTCTTACAGCTGTGCCCGTAATTGCTAGTGGATTCTACCTCATCTCATATGGCTTTCGACGCTTGACGGAGCCTCTTACTATCGTGTTCACGCTTCCCGCATCATTTGGTATCAGAGCATGTCTCTCATGTCTCTCTTATTTACCTCGATTATCCATGGGTGACGAACGTACAGCCCCAATTACAAGAGCAGATTTGGATGCCCTCACTGCCCAGATGACTACTCAAATTGCTGCCATGAACACTCAAATGGCAGAATTTTGTGGGTTGTTGGAAGGAAAAAACAACAACAACAAATGTAACAGAGGCGGGGAAGGACAACGTGCTAGAGCTCCACGTGGTGGTGGAGGTGATATTAACTATGATTCTGAGGTTCTCATAACCAAGGGTGATATTCCTTACTTTTCTGGTCACATGAGCGTGGAGGATTTTCTGGATTGGCAGGTTGAAGTGGATAGATTCTTTGAGATCATGGAGGTTCCAAAACACAAGTAGGCTAAGATGGTTTCTCGAAAGCTAAAAACAGATGTTGCTTATTGGTAGGATCAATTGCAGAGTTCTCGTCAGAGGCAAGGAAAAGAGCGTGTTTGAACATGGAGGAAGATGAAAGGTATTCTTAACGAAAAATTTTTGCCTAGAGATTTTTGATTTTTTCGATCAAGAATTACCCTCCCAAGGTTTTTGAGAAGAAGTTAAAGTCCAAAGAATTTTCTTTGCCTGTTGAGATTAATAGTTTATCTGAAGAAAAGCCAGAAAATTTTCTGATGGAAGAAACTCCACAAGAAATCATCCATGATGATCAAGAAGATGTTAAAGATGAAATTGCTCATGAAGACATGGTTATTTGTAATGGTGAAGTCTTGGATCATGAAATAAATCATTCAGAACCCGATGTCATTCAAGAATGCAACCTTGAGCGCCAAGAAGAATCTACTACGGTTGCCTATGAAATCCAAAATGCATATGATAGACTCATCTATGGTGTTGGGTTCATGATTGTTCCATCAGAATATGCAGAAGATCCGGCCAATAATCTACAGGTTCAATTGTCTAATTTTTTCTTAGGTCTTTTGTCTACCTATTCTTGTCCTTTATTCAAGAGGAACTCGAGGGCGAGTTCTTTCATAGTTGAGGAGAATGATGTAGGACGAGAATGGACCCAGTTTAGCTGAAAAACCATAAAAGTAAAGAAGCGGCGTAGAATCAAGAAAAGTGATTGAAAAATAGGTAACTCACGCGTAATCAGGTTATTAGCCGCTAGAATATTCAAGAAGATTTGGTTTTGGACTTTTCGGGTTTCTCGTGCGAAAAGTCAGGTTTTGATTTTGAATCAGATTTGACTAACTTTTGGCCAGAATGTCCGTTTGAGACGCATGATAGCTTTCCAGAATGAGAACGACGAGATCTTCAAGACTCACTTTAGTGAGCCCTATCAGATTTAGGCCAAAATGTATCATCTTAATTATCCCATTCGTGATTTAATATTTTTAGGCTGGTTTTTACATTCTTTTTATTTTAGGTTTTCTAGTTTTTTTGGATTTGTTTTGTTTTAATCCGTGGGCTTTAGGGTTTTATTGTTAGTCGCCCTAGGGTTTCTTTTCCCATATATAAGCAACCTTAAATGGCTGCAGAACTATCTTTTATCATATTATCAATCAAAATTGAGAGTTTTCTCTTTTAACTCTGGTGGACTCCAGAATCTTTATTTTAGGTTTATTGCTGGTAAACCTAGGTTACAATTCCGACTGCATCAGGAAATGATGCGGGAAGCGTGAACACGATAGTAAGAGGCTCCGTCAAGCGTCGAAAACCATATGAGATGAGCTAGAATCCACTAGCAATTACGGGCACAGCCGTAAGAAAAATAGAGTCTTCTCTAATATTTGATTTTTTTATTGATAACTTGAATTAAAATTACAATCTAAGAGGTGCCTTATATAGGGTACATAGCATAAACCTAATACAACTAGAAAACATAAAGAACAATTTATTATAGACTAAAACTAGAAAACCTAATTAAACCTGATTAAATAAAAATCGGAAATAAAATCTTAGATACTAAAGAATATTACGCTTGGAATCCCAATCAAGATTTTGTTCGAGAATCCCGATATATCCAAAAGAGTAACTTATGATTAATTCCATCATTAAGAAGCCTATTTGAATACCAATTTCCGATATTCAAATTATTCTTCTTAATGTGAAGACGTTTCTTTCTTTTCAAGATTTTTTGTTGAAATTGGCTAAAATCTCGTCCTACATCAGTCTCCTCCACTTGAAAAGAACACGGCCTCGAGTTCCTCTTGTATGCAGCTCGATCTTTAGTAGGAATAAAACATGATAAGCCATCAACTTCAATATTCTCGAAATTAAAAGGTATCACCATGAATCCAATACCGTAGACAAGTTTAGAATAAGCATCTTGAAACTTGAACTCCTCCACTTGAAAAGGAATGGGCATTGACTTCTCCTTGGGTTGATCTTGAACACAATTAGGCATGCATGACATGGATATCGATGTGATGAATGAATCAGCTTCCTTGTCCTTAATGAGTTTCTCTTCAATCTTCAAAGTGGCTTCTTCATGTTCCTTTTCACACACCTCAGGATGGTCATTCTTATTGTTCTTCCTTCCTGGCTTGATTTTTATTTTGTGTGACTCCCATCTAAATAAATATGTGTTGTCTTTGCAATAACCACCTTTGATGCTTTCATGCCATGGTCTTCCAAAAAGCACATTAGTGTCGTCCATGTCAATTACATGACAAGTAATCTCTTCTTTATAAAATTTTCCCATAGAGACAGAAACTTTACAAACCTCTGTTACTTGTGCATATTCATCCTCTCCAAATGAAATCCAGTATGGATCACTCAGCTTCACTGTTGGTAATTGAAAATAATCTACAACTTTGTTTGCTATAAAGTTCTCTCGTAGACCACTGTCAATTATTACAGAGCATACCTTGTCTTTGATGACACATGTAGTTCGGAAGTCGTCGTAATCTGGCATTGTGAATATCCAACGTTCCATGTTTTTTTTTTTCCTCTTTTTTTTTTTTTTTTGGATTGATGAGGTTGTCGGAGGGTGAATCCCTTGGCATTTTCCTCTTCAACGAAACTTTATTTGATAAATACTCTACGACCAGCGTCGTTGAGGTTGGTGGTAGTGAACTTCTCCCTTGGATCGTCGTCTGCTAAGGAGCGGGCGATACCCGCTCTGATACCAAATGACCCAGTCGGAATAGTAACCTAGGTTTACCAGCAATAAACCTAAAATAAAGATTCTGGAGTCCACCAGAGTTAAAAGAGAAAACTCTCAATTTTGATTGATAATATGATAAAAGATAGTTCTGCAGCCGTTTAAGGTTGCTTATATATGGGAAAAGAAACCCTAAGGTGACTAACAATAAAACCCTAAAGCCCACGGATTAAAACAAAACAAATCCAAAATAAACTAGAAAACCTAAAATAAAAAGAATGTAAAAACTAGCCTAAAAATATTAAATCACGAATCGGATAATTAAGACGATACATTTTGACCTAAATCTGATAGGGCTCACTAAAGTGAGTCTTGAAGATCTCGTCGTTCCCATTCTGGAAAGCTATTATGCGTCTCAAACGGACATTCTGGCCAAAAGTTAGTCAAATCTGATTCAAAATCAAAACCTGACTTTTCGCACGAGAAACCCGAAAAGTCCAAAACCAAATCTTCTTGAATATTCCAGCGGCTAGTAACCTGATTACGCGTGAGTTACCTATTTTCCAATCACTTTTCTTGATTCTACGCCACTTCTTTACTTTTATGGTTTTTCGGCTAAACTGGGTCCATTTTCGTCCTATATCACCACATAATAACCACTCTTGACATTATATCTTCCAAGCTTTTCAAAATGCCACATAAGTCTATCAAGTCCACCACCCAAACTCAACGGAATGCTAGTGACCAAGTCTGCCTCATAATTAGTAAAGAGCTCATCAATAATGTCTTCAATCCAGCAACCATTGTCCGCATCTATTAAATCAGTTACTCGTAAGTCCTCTGTCCCTTCCATGATAGTAGAGAATGGTTTAAAACTATAAGGGAGAGGCAGCCAAGGGTCTGACCAAACAAACACCGCCTCCCCATTCCCTACCTGACATCGAAGTCCCTTTAGAAAAAGCTCCCTACCATACATGATACTTCTCCATGTGTAAGAAGCACCTTTGATAGAGAGACATGTAAAAAATCAGAACTGGGAAAATACCGTGCTTTCAACACTTTAGCCACCAAAGTATCTGGATTACACAAGAGTCTCCAACCCTATTTAGCTAAGAGAGCCTGATTAAATTGCACCATAATCCAAAATCCCAATCCACCCTCTGATTTTGAAGTACATAACTTGTCCCAAGAAAGCCAGTGAATTTTTTGTTCTGAGGTATTCTTTCCCCGCCAGAAATTAGCCATTAATCGATGCATCTCTTCACATAAATTCTTGGGAAGCTGAAAACTGCTCTTGTCGCGATTGGTCAAATGTTGGTCAAACATTGGTCAACTCCTGGTCAAACCAAGAAACGTTGATCGGACGATTACTTAATCGTCAAAACTTTAATATTTGCTCGATGAGTTATTCACGATCAATATGTCGGAAATCAGGACTCTAGTTACCTGAGGAACAGAAGGTTCGTGACTCTTGGATTACGAGAAGATAAGCATCGGAATCCAGGTAGTGGATTCAAAGCCTTACTCAGTTGGTTATTTGCATGTTTCTATGAAATAATGCATGTTAATTTTTACGGTATGGTTGTGTTAAAATGCAATGCAAACTAACCGTTCCGTGTGAGTTATTATTGATGGTTTGAGATCGAAGGGTGGCAGTGACTTCCTTGGGTTCTGTCGGACGGTGCTTTAATCATACTGACGACTTGATTCCATATGTGTAGCTAGGTAGCGGACGCTCTCACGTGCTATGCTTATTTGGTTTACAAATTGTGTGAGGTTAGTTCATGTAGTGGGTTTATGGGACCAGCCATCAGGTAATATGTGGTGTCCTGTTTATTTAAGTTTCATGCATCGATTTTTGAGTCAGAAAGTGACGTTCTTTAAAACAATTGGTTCAGTACGTTTTATACTGGGTAGCCCAAAAGATTATTTTATTTTTTCGGTTTTCATATCTAGCCGGGGTACAATCCCTATTGAGTAGCGAGGACGAAATCTCACCCCCTATAACAGTGTGAATGCAGGTATAGTGCACTGGTGAAGGGATAGTAGCGGATGGAGCTCGGTGTCCAAAAACAAGTTCAATCAATCTTTGTAATGGAAACCATGTTCCAGATCTAATATTGATTTCTAATTCATTTTCCAGAACTTGTGGGAAGTTAGAATGGTGTTGGTACACTGCTAAACTCTTATTTATCGAAGTTTGTTATTTCTCGAGAAATCCTTCATATTGAATTCTCGACGAATAATTTGGGTTCAGTAGTTTAAAGAATTTCACCTCAAAATTATTTTTATGTTTCCGCTGTGCATTTACAAAAAATAACTCAATAAATTGCCTTACGTTTTTTCTAAAATGTAAATCGAAACTTTTGGTTTATGTTTTAGGGTCTCGTGGCATTGTGACACGCTCTAGCTGGTGAGGTGCAGTTTGGGGCGTTGCACCAGCGATCGATCTTCTCCTCCAGACCAGTCTTTGACTCTGACCACCTCCGTTCTTCGATGTTTTTCTAGTAATCTCGAGCCTGCTCAATCTCGTAGTCGATCCACAGCGTCGCATGTTGCTCTAAGGCTTTGGTACTGTGGCTAATTGAGTCAGTCGGCGAGAAGATTAGCTTTTCTAGTAAGGAGGTTTATGGTTCGGTCGCCATTGCAGACACAATCATCTTGGAATTGGGAACGCGGAAAGAGCATCCTCCATAAATTCATTAATCTCTCTCCCAATTTGCTTTTTTTTTTTGGGAGAGAATGAGTGAAAATACCAAAATATCCTTTGAAAAATGAAAAATGAAAAATGACATAAGGTTAATGGAGTTATTGACGGCGTGTACCAAAAGTGGGTCGGGTTTTATAGTCCAGGTACCAAAGTGTAATTAGTGTAAAGTGAGGAACCTTAATTCACAGTGACCTTTAGTTCATGTACTGTTCGAAAAATTCTCCTTTTATTATTATTCTAAGTTATATTTTTACTTTTAAGTTGTTATATTTGAAGAAAAAAATAAAAGGGTTAAATACTGTTTACTCCCTGAACTTTCAGGGAAAAAACAGTTCAGTCCCTGCCTTTTCAATTTCACATGTTTACTCCCTCATCTCTTAATTTTGGACCAATAGGTCCAATTTGTTATTCTCCGACCAAAAATGTCTATTCTACCCTCAAAATTTTTAATTAATTAATTAATTTTTTTTGAAAAGATTTTTTTCTCTTTTGTTTTGTTTTGTTTTTTTTTCTTTTTTTGATTGAGCTGATGAAGAGAGGTTTTGTGTTTCGGATTGATTTGGTCGCTTTAGAAATTTTGATGTTGAAGGAGAAGAGAGGTGGAAGAAGAAGAGATAAACAGAAAAGGAAAAAAAAAGATAAAATAAATAAATTAAGAAAAAGAAAAAAGATGAACTGAGGGTATAATAGACATTTTAATAGAGTTTTTTAACGGAATGGACCTATTGGTTCAAAATTGAGATATGAGGGAGTAAACGTGTGAAATTGAAAAGGCATGGACTGAATTGTTTTTTCCTAAAAATTCAGGGAGTAAATAGTATTTAACCCAAAATAAAATTATATTTCAAGTTTGCTGTGGAGATCTTATTTCAATTGTTTGCCTTAGGCCTCCCAAAAGTCAAGGCCGGCAGCCGCTACCGTGCTCACAGCTCGTAAATCCTAGCAAAGCAATTGTTTTTCTGCCGTAACTCATTTAACTAATACCTTCATTCTTGTCTTGAAAAAATACTTTTCTTTTCTTTCGTTAATGATGACATAAAGTTTTTCCTTGGAAGTGTCCATATGACAAAATTACAACATGACATGATGGCACTCCCAATTAAGCTCCCTTTGGTTCAGCGTAAGCCCCCATTAAAAAAATAATAATAGTTAGATGGAACTCATAGAAGTTAGATACATGCCATATTAGCTAGTGAATACTTTAATTGGCAAGGCATCGAATTTGGAATTGGACTCGGATGAGTGGGAGGATGAGATCAGTCCTCTATAGACGGCCCAAGTAGCTAGATGGAATCTGTGCCTCCCATTCTTGTCATTATTCCGGCAGTATCAGACCAACACTCGATTTCGGTATCAAACACTAATCATTGTCTGCTTACGTATTAGTGCCCTAATTAAACAATAATTTTACTAACCCTCTCAAAACTCCCCCAGGTTCCTCTTCAATTCACAAAAGTACCACCTCTCTTCCACTCGGTTAACTGTGCCAGTCCAACCATGTCCAATTGAAGCACGGCTGTGTTGGCCATGCATGAACTGAGCAATAGTGCTCTTTGGTCCTCGAAGGCTTACGGGAAACAATTATTGGGGCTTAAATTATAGGTTTCTAAATCACGAGCAGCTTGGATGCAGAGAGTTGTACTAGATGTCTGGTCATGTGAATTAATCTTGGGAGTGTATATCCCCAACAGAGTGGCAATTTTTTAAGTGAAAGCTTTGTAAGCCCACGTTTTATACACACTTGTTTTTGGACTTTGATTGGAAAAACAATAATTTAGTATATACAACGTACCGTTTTTAAAATTTGTTGCCGCGCGTAAAATAATTATACACTCTACCTAATGAGGTTGGTCTAGTGAAAGCATACTAGGCTGCAAGTGAGGCGGATGTTGCAGGGCTTCTCCTGGTAATAGGAGGTCCCTGATTCGAACCCCAGCTTGTAAAAAAATCTCTTGAGGAGAGACCATAGCCAAATTGCTCCTACCCTCGAAGTGACAGCTCACTCGATCACTATTTTAATATCCCAAAAAAAAATTATACACGGGAGCATATTAATAGTGGCTACAAATTGGTCACTCTATTAAAGATGAAGAATATTTTTCTATTCCAATGATCAGATCTTCTTTCATTGAACTATCGAACATCGGTTAATCTATTTCATTTAATTCTATTTAGGAAGGTGATTAACAGCTCCATTGATTTGTTAGCTATGAGTCTATGACGTTTGCTAAAGAGATGAATTAACGTATAAAAAATTTGACTTAATAAAGTAAACTACCATCTATCTCATTTCATAGTTGAAAAATTTTAAGTTCGCCAATTAAAAGCAAAAAGATCAAGAGACAATAATAATGAAATGTAAATATCTCTGGACTGAAGGATGATTTGTTCTCTATTTAAATGCAACTCTTGCCATAAGCCCCATAACAGATTAAAATAGGAAAAAGAAGAGTAAACCAAGGCATTATGTCTGCCATTTGATCTCCAAATTTCCGTCTCCATGCCCTCCATTACACGAAAAATATGACCCACCATGCACATTCATGGGGCACAAAATTACCAGCAATGCTACGGAACCAATGGCAAATCTGTAGTTAGATGAAACGTCTAATGGCAAATGTGTACCAACAAGGCAACAAGCCTCTATATAATTCCGAAGCATAATGCCATCAGTCTATCACCATTGCCACCTCCTAAAACTACAAAACCCCCAAAATGCAAACCAAACACTTCCAAATCATTGTTCCAAAACCAATATTCCCCTCAATGATAAATCTACCGGCGGTGCACATCCCTCCTCCGTCGACGCCGCTGCTTAAACCTCCACGTGCCATCTCCATTTCCACACCCAACGGAAGTACTACTCCGATCACCACTGTTTCGACCCCAGACGTGGTCGATGACTCCGTTGCCGCATTCTGGGACTACCAGTTCCTCTTCGTCTCGCAACGCTCCGAAACAACCAAACCAGTGACACTCCGAGTGGTTGAAGGCGCAGTCCCGCCGGAGTTTCCTTCCGGAACGTACTACTTGACTGGACCGGGGCTCTTCAGCGACGACCATGGCTCCACTGTGCACCCTTTGGACGGTCACGGCTACCTCAGGGCTTTTAGGTTCGATGGGAATAATGGGGACGAGGTGAAGGTCAAGTTCATGGCCAAATACGTGAAGACTGAGGCGCAGGTGGAAGAGCACGATCCGGTTACCGGAGCGTGGCGGTTCACGCACAGGGGGCCTTTTTCGGTGTTGAAGGGAGGACAGAAAGTTGGGAACACTAAGGTGATGAAGAATGTGGCGAATACTAGTGTGTTGAGCTGGGGCGGGAGGCTGTTGTGCTTGTGGGAAGGTGGCGACCCGTATGAGATTGAACCGGAGACTTTGGCTACTGTCGGGAAGGTCAAGCTGATGGAGGGTTGTGATCCGGTGGTGGTGAGTGGTTGCGGTGGCGGTGGCGGTGGCGTATGGGATGTTGCTGCGAGGTTGCTGAAGCCGATTTTGTACGGTACGTAATTTTGCATAATGTTATAAACGTCAAGACAAATGGTGGACAAAACAAAGTGAATTGCCTTGTAAAAAGAATATAATAAAATAAAAACTTCATATCATTCTTATTTAATAGAAAGGGACATCAGACATGTAATCTGTTGCTGTACAAAATATGGGCATATGTAATTATGTAGCCTTATTAGAAACTAGAAAACATTTTATAAATTGATAAACCCATGTTTTAGCTAAAATTGTTGTTATATATTGAAAAATGGAGTGCTAGGAATTTCTTGGGTAGCTCTAAAGTCAGATCTGGTGTGTTGTATGATTGTTGTATAATAGCTAACTTAATATATTTGGGCACACATTACTTGTAGATGTACAATTTGAATTTACTTCAATTCAATTGTTATTTGCAGGAGTATTTAAAATGCCACCTAAGCGACTATTGTCTCATTACAAGCTGGACACTTGCAGAAATAGGCTTCTTATGATGTCGTGCAATGCAGAAGATATGCTTCTGCCACATAGTCATTTTACATTTTATGGTAATACTTGAGAGAGAATTTTTACTTTATATATTTTTCAACTTTGCGATCTACCTTTTGAAATAAATTTTATGGTTCAATTTTTGGTTCAACATTCCGGAGTTTGAACATAATAGGATAAATTCTGCACCATCATAAAAAAATAAAAATAAAAGAGAATAAATTCTGTATTTTCACAAGAATGAATCTGTTTAATTAAACTTGCTGATTTTGAAAAAGAAAAGGAGTGATGATATTCTTTTTTCTTTTGGTTGCAGAATTTGACTCAAGTTTTAAGGAGGTGACAAAGCAAGAGTTTGCCATCCCAGATCACTTGATGATCCATGACTGGGCTTTCACTGACACTCATTATATCTTATTTGCTAATCGCATCAAGCTTGATGTTGTCGGTAATTTACCACTGATCTTTATATTTTAGTAGTACTCAGATTCATTACTATGATATTCATTAATCACATAAGTTAAACGTGGATTCGTCCTATTTGGATCTTAGTGATCTGTAATTTAATAATGAACTAATCAAGGCATCTAGATATGCTTGATATACTATATTATTCGATCAATTAGATTTTTCTTTGTTACATAAAATCTCTTTGAAATAGATATCTATGAAAGCTTAATCATAATGCTCTACAAATTGATCAGGTTAAATTTTTAACACTAATTTTATGTATGTTCAAATATAGGTGCAATGACTGCAGTCTGTGGGACTACACCGATGATAACAGCATTATCAGTCAACCCTAGCAAGGACACTTCTCCCATATACTTGCTTCCTCGCTTTCCCGATGAAGTGAATTATAATCGAGATTGGAGAGTGCCTATTGAAGCTCCTTCACAGTTTTGGCTGCTACATGTATGCAATGCCTATGAGAATTTGGATGAGAATGGGAATTCGGAGATCCAAATACACGGTTCTGCTTGCTCTTACGAGTGGTTCAATTTCCAAAAGTTATTTGGTAATTATTAACCTGATCTCATATACGGAATCAAATTTAATCACACTACTTATATTGCTTTCTGGAATTCCAAATTAAGATGCTAATCTAATGTTTTGCTTCTGCGTGGACAGGATATGATTGGCAAAGTGGTAAACTAGACCCTTCGGTTATGAACATAAATGGAAGCCAAAGCAAGACATTGCCTCACCTTGTTCAGGTTTTTTTCCTTTCTTAACTATAGCTGATGCTCTAGAGTACAATTCCATAAGTTACATAGTACTTTTTTTTAAAATTAACCGCAAGTTAAAAAAATAAATAAAAAATAAAACTTATATATACACACACACACACACACGGGTTCTTGGTTGACGTCCGTACCTAAGTTCCATTCCCCCCCCCCCCTTTCCGATCACACATTTAGATCTTAATCGTTCAGTTTTTAGGTCTTATGTATAGATCATCTCTGCAAAATTTCAGTCAAATTGGTGATCGTTAAGGCATTCAAAACTGCAATTTACAACAATGAATACGAACGGTTCCGGTTCGACAGATTCGGAGCCGTTCGTATTCATGGTTGTAAATTGCAATTTTGAATACCTTAACGATCACCAATTTGGCTGAAATTTTGCAGAGATAATCTATACATTAGGACCTAAAAACTGAACGGTTAAGATCTAAATGTGCGATCGGAAAGGGGGGAAAATGGAAATCCGTACCTTTTGCTTAGGTACGGACGTCCGCACCTGAGAATATATATATATATATATGAGATCAAACTTCTCCAACAAGTACAATTGTTGTCTAAGCCTATAGGTTGTTTAGATCACACCCCCACATATGTGGTGAATTTTCAAGTCATACATATGGACAACTTATATTAGGTGATATGAAGCCCGTGTGGCTGCAATGTATTCACACGTGGGATAACCCACTCTGTAACCATAATGAAGTAATTTGGGCTTGACATCTAATATCAATTGGCAATAGATGACATGACCCATAAACTTATATGCTAAGTCCTCATTTTTCCATGTGAGATTCATACTCTCAACATGACAGACAACCTTTAGAAGTTAGGACGTGCTTATCATGATATCTTGCTCACATGGTTTCGCCTTCAAAATAGAAAGGATCACTTTATTTCCGTGTTTGATTACAAGTTACTTGTCTGGCTACAAGGCTCGGCTATGAACTTGATCTATGCATTTTATTAATTTTATGTTCATATTTAGGAGTAATTCTTATATATAACACGATTTAAAAGAACTGTACATTTAGGTTGAGTACTACTTACGGATTTATGTCATTTTTCATTCAAAAAATCCAGGTTTCCATCAACTTGGATGCCAATGGGAACTGTCAAAGATGTGATGCGGAGCCTTTGAACAAGTGGAACAAGTCATCAGATTTTCCAGTGATCAATCCAGCATTTTCAGGCAGCAAAAACAAATACATATATGCAGCAGCTTCTTCGGGTTCTCGCAGTGCATTGCCAAGCTTTCCATTTGACATGGTGGTGAAGCTGAATGCTTCAACTAAATCTGTGCACACATGGTCTGTTGGTAGTAGAAGATTTATCGGAGAACCCACTTTCATCGCCAAAGGTTCTGAAGAAGATGAAGGTTACATTCTTGTAGTCGAGGTAATTTTATTCAAGTGGCAAATTATCAAAATCTCTCAATTTTTCATATTCTGTAGCACCTACTTCAACTTTAATAATAAGGTCGACTTACGTACATAGATATGATATGCTTGTATTAATTGCAGTATGCAGTTGCAGTTCAAAGGTGCTATCTGGTTATCTTGGATTCGAAGAAGATTGGAGCAGCTGATGCACTTGTGGCAAGACTAGAAGTCCCCAAGCACCTAAATTTTCCTCTTGGTTTTCATGGTTTTTGGGCTAGTGACAAGTAGTTTTCTTTTGCCTTTTGGCAATTTTGGAAGACTGGATGCACATAATCTCACCCCAATGATAACCTGACATCGTTGGACTAGTGCTAAAGACTTGGTGTCAATCCAGTGTATATTCACCCAAATTTCTTTTGGTATTAAGTGGCTGCGTGGTTAGATTCTTGCAAATAGAGAGCCAACTTCAATCTACAGTGGACAGTGAAATGAGCAACGACCAAAAATGAATTCTATCACCGAACTGCCACGCAAGTGAAGAGATAGATTACTCAAACTAATATCACCTTGTACTCGATTCTTTAGGTCGATAATGTAGGTATATTCTTATGATCGATTAAATTAATTTATAGGCTATTAATCGTCCTCAAAACATATTGATATATCAAGTTTGAATTTTTCAAAAGATGGTCGTAATTAGGCCTCATCATATGGCCCTTGGGCCCAAAGCCCGCCCGGCCCGACCCTTTTTAAAATAGGGTAGGGTATGGGTCATACAAATGAAACCCGACCCTACCCTACGGCCCGACCCGATTGAGCTCTTTAGGGCTAGGCCCGGCCCGACCCTAAAAGCCCGGCCCTAAAATTTAAAATTATATTTTTGTTATTTTCTATTACAATATTACATATTTACATGTGTAAAAAACTATGGGAGTTTTGATGAATTATTTGAATCTGTACAAAATTGGTCTCTTAAATCGAGTTTATGTCTTTAAGGCCCAAAGGCTGAAGGTAAGAAGCCCAACTGTCCAAGTCCAACTCAAGTAGCAATAGGGCAAAAGCAGACCCTAGACGGCAGAGTAGCAGACGCTATCCCACTTTCACAGTTTCACGCTGTCGAGTCTCTCTCAAACATAGGCTGCCTCTCTCTCAAACCCGATGTTCCTTCATCAGAGTCCAGACCGCCTCTCTCAGCCACCACGTACGGCAGACGGCCATACGCTATCCCAGTATCTCGTAGACGCCAGGTGAGCTTGCGACGAGTCGGATCGAAGATCGAGGTGGAGTAGATGCTAGGCAAGCTGAGGCTGTGATGTTGAGTGAGGCGAGATGAGGACGAGTCGGAACGAAAATCGAGCCTGGGGAGCTTGCGACGGATTGAAGATCGAGGAGTTTGCGACGGATCGAGATCGAGGAGCGCCTGAGGGTGTGAGGAGCTTGTTTGAACGTTCTTGTTGACTCGAGCTAGGTTCGAATCTCTCTCTGTCTCGAGCTGGGTTGATGAGGTAATCTCTCATTCCCGTTTAGTTTGTTGATGTCGGTGATATTATGTATTGATTATTGATTAGCTAAACTCTGTTTATATCTGGTTACATCCTTTATCCTAACCCTTTTCTTTTGTGAGTGTTATAAGTTTATAACAGTGGAAGAGATGAAAGCAGTAACAGACTTGCAAGGAGGAAGAATTGTGTTTTCTATTAAGTGCATAGTAGCTATTGCATTCGGTACTCTTTTTACATAGTTATGGTTCAATTTGAGTTTTTGAGTGATGTTTGTGGTTTTCTGGTTAGGTTGAGAGAGAAGGAATAAGAAGACTCTCAAATTTGAAGAAGATGCCGGCAATATTGTGTGTGACTAATTTGGTGAGTGTAGTCTAAATGTTTATTTCTGTTCTTGGCAATGAAAGTTATCTTGGTTGTTGAAACATATATGATCTATCACTACCCAATTTGTATGGAGTGGGTAAGTTAGTTTATATAGAGTTTTTTTATCGTTGTTCACAGATTCCCAATGTTTGATGTTTGATGTGCTACTGATCACTTATATCTGATCTCTTTTACCACATGTTGGATTATCTTGCTATTGCATTAATTTGTAATGTTTAATGTGCAGGGCTGCACTTATGTTGTACAATCTTTCATGGAATATTTGGCACATCGTACTAAGGTCATCTTGTTACTGATTGATGTCGTTGGTGAGTGTTCTAAATTCTTGGTTACCATATAATTTGTTACATCAATTGATCATGATTTAAGAATATATGTCTTTAATGGATTGGCGTGGAACTTTAATGTTGCAGAAAGTGAAAATGAACTGAAATATATGTATGTATTGCACTATTGCAGGTTCTCTGTTTAGTAAGAGATGAAGGAAGTTTAGCTTAAGAAGGAAGATTGCAAGTGTTAAATCGAACACTGCTTTAATTTTCGTAAAGAGATTGCAACTTTTGGTAATTGATGAAGAGTGTTTGTAGCCTCAGTGGCTCAGTCTCAGTGCAATTTCAATGAGAATGTGTAATTAAAGGTTCAGTGGGATTTGAAGTTATTCACAGTTCACTTATTTGTAATTAGCTTAGGACCTCAGGTTCTCAGGTAGCCTATTCTCAAGTATGAACGTATGATGATTGAAGTTGTTTTTCAGTTTGGATTTTTTTTTCCCCTTTTCTTTTGAGTTTCAGACTATTGAGTATATGAACGATAAAGTTTTGCCGAAATTCTATTTTATGAGAGTTAAACAAAGGCTCGGCCTGACCCTATTTGAAAAGGGCTAGCCCAGCCTGGCCCTTGCGGAATGAGCCTTAAGGGCGGGTAAGGTCTTACGTATTGAAGCCTCGGCCCGGCTCTAAATTTGTTGACTTGGTCAAAGCCCAGCCCGGCCCTACCCTAAGCCCTAAAATTTAGGGTAGGGCTGGCCCTAACCCGGCCCATGATGAGGCCTAGTCGTAATGTGATCAACATGGAAATCATCAAGCAAAGCATGCTACTTTGGGCTAAACAATATTTTGGGCCACACATATTGAATCTTTATCATTAAGCATTCTCAGTCACTCTCAAATTCCTTAACAAATTAGGAATAAAGAATTTAAATGGGCTAGACAATATTTTAGGCCACAAATATTGCCCACTAATATCTAAAAAATTCTCAATCATGGATTTGTAAAATTACAACAAACATTTTGTCTGTGTTGTTATCAGTCTTTTCACATGAACAAACAACTAAAAGAAAAATTAGAAAATAAAAGCACATATTGACAAAATAGTCACAAGAAAAGGAAAAAAATAAATAATATTACTTTATCACTTTTTGACTTTCAAAGCATGTCATTGATTTTGATAATGCGTTCATAAATAATAACTTTCATAATAAAGTCCTTTTAGGTCAGTATACACATTTATTTCAAGACCGTAGAATGTGAAAATTAGAGTAAAGTCTTTTCAGGTCAGCATGCATTTTCACATTCTATATATGGTCTTGAAATTGAGAGGAAATCACCAGTTCCAAATTTGCCTGTTCTCATTCTGTCCCACATGTAGCATTTAGACACCGGTTTTATAACATAACAGAGCTTAACTCCGTTACTCATATTTACTTTTATTTTATACAAACATAAAAACACTCGCTGCATCCAAGGATTGAATCTCCCTTTTTAGAAGAACCGATATATCATGGGGGAAAATATCTTATCTTCTATCATTTCTGCGAAATTTCTCCGATGTCGACAAATATCTTCGATATATAAGATATTTAAGATATATCCTAATAAAATGAAAAAATATATGTAAAATTTGATGGAAAAAAACAAAGAATAAGGAGAAAAAAAACTCAATTGTTCACAGATAAACATACATTATGGAATATGAAGATTATGTGAGGGTGTGAAATTTTAACAACAGTTTCTAGTCAGGATATGACCTAATAAAGAGACAAATTAAACTTTTAGAGAAAAATACCTCGAAGTGAAACCTCTTAAGGCAGATTCGGGTGAAAAGAAATCCCTTTAAGACGAATCTCAGTGTGGAGAAATCCTCTCAATGCGAATCTAGATGAGAAGTTATAATTCTCTAAATGCAAAACTATGTGGGGAGAGATCTCCTCAAGGTGAATATGGATGAGGAGAAATCTCATCAAAGCGAATTTGGGTGAGAAGTGGAATCTGGGTAAGGAAGAATTCCCTTAAGACGAATATGAGTGAGAAGAATTTATGATGGAGCAATTTCAGTAAAAGAAAACAAACTTGATGGAGCCATGTTTCATAAATTAACTCATTGTAGTTTAAAAATTTGGTGGAACAACCTAGATTCTCTTTCTAGATGTAGATGAAGTTGACATTCATATCTATTTATATGTAAATCTAACAAATTAACTCTTTCAGAAAAGATATATTTTCTAGAATATCTCCGATATATCCCCAATTTTTCCAACATTTCATTTTTTTCAAAGTTCCAATAGATATGTAAAAACCGATATTTTAATCTTTGACTGCATCCTTCTTCATTGCCAACCAAACCAAACAACCATCCCAATCAGTAAGCAAACAACTACAACCATGGATCCTAAAGGTTTCTAGAAATTTCTGCACCTCTACTAGTTGATCTGCTACTATTGGTGTTGGGAATTATTTATGCATAATGAATTGAACATTCATTCTTCCTTTTGTGAAGAGTTCTTCAATTAAAATGGAAAGGCTCAAAGTCCTGGAACTCGAAAGAAAACCCTGTATCATACCCAACAAATTATACTTGAAAAGCTAAGATAAGATGATCCCATGTTGAGCTATGATCGTTTATTTGGGTCCATTGTTTGACTTCTGAGATTTGATAGTCATCTACGTTGAAGCTCAATGCTTCGCTCCTGTGACTTAACACCAGTGTTCTAAAACTCGGCCGCCCAGGCCGTCTAGGCGGCGCCTAGGCGTTGGGCGGCTCCTCTCCGCCTCGAGGAATGCATAATCGGAGCTTCTGGGCGTTTGGGTTTTAGGCGGGAGCCTAGGCGGCCTAGGCGGGCGTCCAGGCGGCCTAGACGGCTGGGCGGCTAGCTGGGCGTTTCCTTTCCGTTGCTGGTCTCTTCTCAGTCTCTCCTCTCTCTCTCTCTCTCGCTCAGTAGCTGTCGCTCTCTCTCTTTGTCGCTCAGTAGGCCAGTAGCTCTTGCTCTCTCTTTCTCTCTGCGCGCGGCTGAACTTCGAAACCAAATCAGAAATTGATCTCCAGTATCGACTCTTCGTTATGGTTGTCGGTTCTTTAGCGTGGTTATTGATTGAATAATTAAAAGATTGATGAAGACAGAAGGTGGAGATGGTGGCTACTGGTTTCGCAAAGGGGAGAGAGAGAGAAGGGAGTGAAAATGAATGGGTACGTGGTTAATTGTGTTGAAGAGAGAGAGTATAATTAGTGGCTGGTTTTTGGTCGGCATAGAGAAGAAGGATAAGATGGCACGTGTGCAGGGCAACAAGAAACATAATTGAATACTGCTTCTTTCTTTTGTGGGATAATTGTATTCAATTCAGACCTTCAGTTCTACCTCTCTACTACCTCTATTTAATTAAATAAATATTTAGTTTATTTTTTTTAGGAGGATAAATATTTAGTTTATTATTCTTTAAGTCTTTATAAGTTTATATATTTTTAATTATCTAAATAAAAGTTATAAAAATTAAAATTAAAATTTAAAAATACAAAACCGCCTAGGCGCCGCCTAGACACCCGCCTAGGCGCCTGGGCGCTCCTCCCTAACCCACCGCCCGACTAGCGCCTAGCGATTTTTCGAACCTTGCTTAACACTTTTTTGAATTTTAGGCTCCGAAGAAGGAAAATGCACAGCCACCGTCTTTGAAGCCGGCCAAGTCTAGCTGAGGAAAGTAGAAGAAGAGGAAATGGAGAAAAGGAAAGCAGAAGGAGAAGGTCAACAAAATGGTGCAAAAATGCACTCCATGACTTGCAGACACAATCCATCAAAGATCTGGTCCATATCCTTGCCAGAATCTCATCAAGGATTCCCTCGTGGTCGGTGAAATTAGTAAGAGCTCGCTTATGAACGCCGCCGCCTTCGGTCATGGAATTGGAGGAGATTACTTTCAATTAGGAGGAAGGACGATGCGCTGCATTTTGGAGGAGGAAATGTTTGGAGGCGGTTGAGGAGAGATGTGGCGGACATGATTGTGGTGGAGGTGGTGGAGCGTGTGCGAGCTTCTTCAAATTCTTGTTTGTCTTCGATTCTAAGTTCGATGTTGTTGGATTTCAGCCCAGATATAAACTTTTTCTTCTGGGCTCAATGGAAAGCAAGAGAAAAGTCATTATTTTTATTTTATGTTTTATTTTTTAGTGAGAGTTAATAGAGATAGTGGGGTGTTAGGTTAGTGGCAAGGTTTCAAATTTCTCCGAAACTACTGAAATTTTCATCTAAATTTCCGTAATTTGGAAGTACCGAATCGAAATTCATATGCTATATCATTTCCGTCAGGAATTTCCCGAAATTTTTTGAAATTTTCCATACATTTCCACGAAATTCTTAATTTCCGAAATATCTACACACAAAATATATTTAAAAATTCACACTGAAACCCGAAATTTCTCCAAAATTTATGTGAAATTTGTATGCCACCGACAATGAAGTTTTTTACTCATATTTTCATAGAATTTTGAAATTTTGATTTTTTTTTTTCCAATCAAATTGAATACAACAAAAAACCTTTTGTGCTTTTATTTGCTACCAAAATCATTTCCAAAATTCATGTACTTGGCAGCAGTATTGTATGATACTAAATGGAAGCAGTTCAACTGACAGGATCCACTCCAAATTTCACCATGAAATTTGAGGTGGCTCTGTGGGCCCCACCTTAGGTATAATTCTACTGAAAATTCGGTAGAGTCACCCCTAAAATGGACTACCCAAAATTCTATAGAAAACGTATTCGCACTTCTAACAATTCATCCATAATCTCCTGGAGTCACCCTACTCCCCAAATCCCAATAACTCCACAAAAGCAACTGAAATCCAAAATAACATATTCTCAATTACACCAATGTAACTTTCAAACTTTAGGACAATTCTTCCACTGGTTACCAGAGCAATCTAAAAAAGGAAAAAGAAAATAAAATACAAGTAGGTTCAATAATTAACCTACAAAATGAAAAACAACAGCAGCAGATGCTATACCCCGAAATCCTACTATGCCGAACCAGTTACTCTGCAGACTGGGCATTGGAAACCAAAAGGTCCAGGGGAAAGTAGATAAAAATGTTAGCGTGAGTGGACAAAAATAAATAATTATAAAGAAAAGAGATTTTATACTTTCCCTCATTTATTTCTTTAAAAGTCCAATGCATGCAACATTTATAAAAATAAATATATTTCTCGCAACACGAAAATTCGTGAGAACATTCCAGCCCCGCTGGTTAAAAGAAATCGAACTAGCCCCGCTAGTTAAATAAATATAAAGTACGGGGAAAAAGTTATCACCATACGTAAAAGAGAGCCTCCCAGGCTCGGGTTGGAGCCTCCCAAGCTCTAGAACCTCCCAGGTTCTGCTCAACTCAGCCACAAAAACATAGTAAGCGGGGAGGAGTACTAATAGGCTAGCTAGCAATAAAATAATATGACCCATGTATATATGGTGGGTTAAAATCCATACAAAAATAAAAAATCAGTAAGGTTTCCCCAAAATCTCACGAGGAAAAACAATATACATATGTATGTATATATATACCAATGACGTGACCCGCACGCCAAGATTTGTAGGGGGGATTTGTAGGGGAACTGCCTTCATCCTTAGGAAATTGCAGAAACTTAAGAGTCTGTGATTTCAGTGAAAATAATTTATCAGGTTTGGTGCCTGAATGGTTAGGCAATGGACTTGCAAATTTGATGATTCTTATCCTACGGTCCAACCAATTCAATGGAAGCATGCCCTCACAATTATGTCATCTGAAGAAAATTCAAATTTTGGATTTCTCGATCAACAACATCTCAGGGTTTATACCCAAATGTCTCCACAACTTTGCAAGTTTGGCTCTAAATGGATTTTCAGCTACTATTGCACCTAGGATCAGTCAAGAATTCTCAATTTATAACGAACCAACTACGTATCTTGGCGAGTACGTTGATGAAGCATCCCTGATATGGAAAGGAACAATGTCGAAATACAAATCTACTCTAGGGCTGCTGAAGAGTATTGACCTCTCTTGTAATAGTTTCAGTGGGGAGATTCCTAGCGAATTGAATAAGGTTTCTTGTTGGGTTGGTTTCTTTAAACCTGTCGAAAAACCAATTAACAGGTCCAATACCTCGGGAGATTGGAAGCTTGCTGTCATTGGACTTCCTTGATTTTGTCAAGAAACCAGTTGCATGGTAGAATTCCAACAAGCATTTCTCAGATACCTCGTCTCAGTATGTTGGACTTGTCATACAACAACCTCTCTGGAATGATTCCAATAGGTACTCAGATCCAAACCTTTGAGCCAACTGCTTTTGCTGGAAATCATCTTCTCTGTGGACCTCCTCTTCCACGGTTGTGTTTTGATCATGCAGAGAAAACAGGCGACCAAGAAGAAGAAGAAGGGAAGTATGAGCTCATAACACAAGGATTTTATATCAGTATGGCACTTGGATTTGTTGTTGAGTTTTATGGAGTTATTGGCCCTCTTCTCTTCAAATAAACCTTTTTTATTTTATTTTTATTTTTTTTAAAAAGGATCAAAGGTTTTCACTCCTGCCCTCATGGTGACTCGAATCCATGACTTCGTACATAGGTAGTGGGTGCTCTAACCACTGGGCTAACACCACTTCGTCAAATAAATCTACTTGCTCTTGAATTGTTTGGAAAGATGGTGGTTACGTGATCGTGGCAATCATCAATCAAACTAAGAATGCTGTATCAACAAATACGTGGAGCTAAATTTCAAGGAGCATGAGAGTTTTTTTTTTTTTGGTGGGTTTGTGTGTGTTTTATATTTGAAGTATTGGTTTTTCTCTTCGATCAATTGTGTAGATCACTGTTGTTTTGTCCATGTACTAGTGTGTGTGTGTTAGTGTATTCTTTTGGTTTTTCTCTTTGATAAATATGTTTTTGTTTTTATTTTTTTAAGGACAAAATACTGTTTACTCCCTATATTTATAGGGTTTCGACGTTTCAGTCCCTGACGTTTCAATTTCACCTACAAACTCCCTGAACTCTTCAATTTCACCTAATTGGTCCTTGCCGTCAACTCTCCGTCAAAAACTCCGTTATCTTGCTGACGTGGCAGTCCTTCTACAGTAAAATGACTATTTTACCCTCACTGACAAAAAAAAAAATCTCTATTTTTTAAATTTTCTTTTCTCTGTTTTTTTTAACTCTCTTTTCTCTATTTTTTAATTTTTTTTTTAACTCTCTTTTCTCTCTTTTTTATTTGTTCTCGTTTTTTTAACTCTCTTTTCTGTTTTTTTTTTTTTTAATTCTCTTTTCTCTATTTTTTTTAATTTGTTCTCTTTTTTTCTTTCTACTCTTTTTTTTTCAACTCTCTTTTCTCTCTCTCTCTCTTTTTTTAACTCTTTCTTCTCTATTTTTTTAATTTGTTCTGTTTTTTCCTACTCTTTTTTTTAACTCTTTTATTTCTCTTTTTTTTTTTAACTCTTATTTCTCTGTTTTTTTTAACTCTCTTTTATTTTATTTTTTTAATTTGTTCTTTAATTTTTTTTTTCCTACTCTTTTTTTTAAACTCTTTTCTCTCTATTTTTTAATTTGTTCTTTTTTTTTCCACCTCCCTTTCTTTGGCGCCCAAATTGTTCAAACATTTCTCTCTCAAGTTACCATCAGAAACAGCCAAAATGACCAAATCACTGCCTTGCGTAGGAAAACTCAAACATCTTATCCTCTTGGATTCTCTCTTGGCTCATCATCTCAGCAAACGAACACCATAGAAATGTTATTGACGTTAAGAGAAAGCTTCTAATATAGCTCCAATATCACGAAGCGGCAGGGATCTGAAGGGGAGAGAACCCGACCGTTCCAACGTCCAGGCGTGCCCAGAAACTGGAGCTGTGATCAGAGAAGGGAAAGAGATGGCCGAAGAGAAGAAAGGAGGAAGAGGAAGAAGTGGTAAAAAGAAAAGAGAAAGAAATAAAAAAAAAAAAAAAAAGTGAGAGAGAGAGAGAACAAATAAAAAAGAAGAGAAAAAAGAGTTAAAAAAAGAGAACAAACAAAAAAAAAGAGAAAAGAGAGTTAAAAAGAAAAGGAGAAAAGAGAGTTAAAAAAAAAGAACAAATTAAAAAAATAGAGAAAAGAGAGTTAAAAAAAAGTAGGAAAAAAAAGAACAAATTAAAAAATAGAGAAAAGAGAGTTAAAAAAAAGTAGGAAAAAAGAGAACAAATTTAAAAAAATAGAGAAAAGAGAGTTAAAAAAAAAAAAAAGAACAAACAAAAAAAGAGAAAAGAGAGTTAAAAAGAAAAGGAGAAAAGAAAGTTAAAAAAAGAAAAGAAAACAAATTTAAAAAAATAGAGAAAAGAGAGTTAAAAAAAATGTAGGAAAAAAAAGAACAAATTAAAAAATAGAGAAAAGAGAGTTAAAAAAAAAAGTAGGAAAAAAAAAGAACACATTAAAAAAATAGAGAAAAGAAAGTTAAAAAAAAAAGAACAAATTAAAAAATAGAGAAAAGAGAGTTAAAAAAAAATAGAGAAAATAGAGTAAAAACAATAGAGAAATTTTTTTTTTGGTCAGTGAGGGTAAAATAGTCATTTTACTGTAGAAGGACTGCCACGTCAGCAAGATAACGGAGTTTTTGACGGAAAGTTGACGGCAAGGACCAATTAGGTGAAATTGAAGAGTTCAGGGAGTTTTTAGGTGAAATTGAAACGTCAGGGACTGAAATGTCGAAACCCTATAAGTATAGGGAGTAAACAGTATTTTGTCCTTTTTTTAAGTTACTGATGTATTAGCGGAACATAGTTCATCATCTACTAATTTCTTTTCGTGTCACTACTGGACTCTTCCGTTTATTTTTACTTCTTGAAATAATGAACACTTGGTCTCTCGATTTTTTTTTTATAGGTTATTTTTCCTTGCCATGTTTTTGGTTCATGGGAGGTTTTTCAGCTTCGTCTTCTATAAAAAAAAAAGCTTCGTCCTCCTCTCTTGTATTTTTCTTTAAAGTGTTATTAGCTTTGTTTTTGCATGATTAGACTAATTACAAAGAATGCTAGAATGGAAATCTAGTCTCATGGGATTCTCAAACAGAGTTGGTCTTAGCCGGATTGAATTGAGAGTAATACTATCTGTTTGTAGCTTATTTTCCTGGATTTCACTCTTAACACTTTCTCTATCCAAATTGTCTGTTTGCCTTACAGTTGTGCCCTCTGTATCCACACAACCCTGAAGTCTTGCTGAATGAGTTAAGATCTCCTTCTGAGTTGCTGGATTTTGGAGAATTCTCAGATTGCATGGATTTTCAAAGTGGCGCTGGTTTCGCACTTCTCATGTTTTCAATCCTACATTTGATTTTGTGCCACCAAACCTTGTTAGTCTATTTATCACTGATAAGTAAGTACGGTATGGATTTAGATTCATTCAAGATAGGTTTCACCTATTGCATTTCTATTCAATTAAAGGAAAAAAATGAAAATGGACATGTAAGATTATGATTAGACATCTAGCTTATATCTAGCCTCAACTCTAAAACCAGCAATTTCAGATCAGTATTTTCAACTATTTCAGTTTTTTATATCCTGATTTCCTAGATAAATGTATCATTGACAATCTCTCTTTCTTTCCGGTGGAGGCCACAATCCATCATACATGTACTGGCACATCGCAGATTATTACTCTGCTGATGATTTGGTGGTCCAACGGAGACCTGCTACAGGGAGTTGAGTTTAGCTCATGCTTTTATATGATATATTGGGTAAGTATATAGTTCAGTAATTATTCTCCCAGCTGGGCTCTAGGGTTGTTGTGTGACAACAAGTGTCATTAATTAACCATAACTCATAAGTCTGCTTGGGAAAAACAATTACTAGAGCAAAGTTAATTTCCTTTTTAATTAACCATAAGTCTGCTCCAATATGGATAAAAAACATTCATACATGGGCTATATGTTACTTTGTTAGTCTTATATATGGAACCATGAAGACCATTGTTACTCCTGGTAGAGTGTCATGCAGAGCGGAGTGTTATGAGCTGTGAACCTTGGATGGTACCAATAGAAGCAAAGAGCGCCAATTTTGTGTATGTGGCCAGTTAGGAAGTAGAGTTATATTTTTCAAAACACAAAGGTGAATAGGATGTGTTTTTTGTGATATTGTAAGGACAATGCTGATAGGAGCATTTTAATGCGACATTTTAACTGTTATTTCCCTATATTTTCTGCGTTATTTCCTTAATAAAACTCTGTTTAGGAAAGTTTCCATTCTTCGAATGGGAAAGTTCCTAATTGTAGAAAGTTTCCGTTTTGTAGTTTCTATTTTCCATTTTTAGAAAGTTTCCATTTCTTATTTTAGAAAGCTTCTATTTTCAGGTTTTTGGAATAAATAAGCAGAATTGAGTTCATAAATGGAACGAGAAGTTTCATGAAGATGACATGGCAAGGAGAGAATCAAGGAAGAGTTTTTTTTAAAAAAAGGAAAATATATTTTCCTTGGGGATTAAATTTGCCGTGTAATACTTAAGGAAAAACAAGGTGACAACGTGGGAATTGAAGATGATTGATTGAGGATTTCAAGGAGAGATTTTCTTGGGAGACTTTTATGGAAAGAAATATTGTTGGAGGAATAATTTGGTGTGATTGCCAACGTGAAAATCAGAAATAATCAAGGAGATGACGCCAAGAGAGATTCAAGGGAGATATTTATGGAAGGAAAATATGTGTGCACCAAGGAAAAGCTAAAAAGGCGTCTAGATTCATCCCTAAATTCCCTAAAGGAATGTTGGCCGAAATTCATGAAGAAAATCAGAATAAGTTCAAGGAAATTCGGCAATTAAATATTAGGGAGGTATTTTAGAGAATTATGATTGGTTGGAACACATCACAAGGCTTACTTGGCATTCTATGATTGGTTGGACCACATCACAAGCTTACTTGGCGAATTATCATTGGTTGAAGCTATGTGGAAAATTCTGATTGCTTTGTGAACCCTAGCCATGCTCCTATATAAAACTCCCCCTTTCTCAACGTCAAGGTTCCTCTCCCCCATACAATTTACACTTTAGAAAAAAATCAGAAAATCTTCTTAGCATAGCCGTGAGTTTCTCCATCCTCTAGTCATCTCCACGAGTTCAAGCAAGGCCAAGGGAGAAGAAGCATAGCCGTGAGCATCCATCATCCATCTCCAACCTTGAAGCTTGCTTTCGAGATTCAAGAGACCACCACATCAATCGTTCATCACCATCTCCATCTCACGGTGTAATCCGATTCTCCTTTGTAACCTTTGCTTTGAATTTCGTTGGTTATGAACTAGTTGACATATGTGTTTGAACAAATGTTAATTTCTGGAATTTTTATGATTAATTGAGAATTTTCAGATTCATATTATTGTTCTTCGAGAGTTGCTTATGTGGGTTTGTTTAATTAAATTTGCGTTATAGATAACTTTTGTATTTTAATCTTATGTGGTTGCAAACACTTAGGGTTTCAATATAATTGGTGCTAGGTTTAAGAACATGAAATCGACTTTTCGTTTTGTGTAAACTTGAATCAAAGTAGTAAAGGTTTTGGACAAAGATCGAATTTAATTAAAGAGGATTGCAATTAGGTGGACTTTTCCATACTAAGTTGTACACTTGAGTTGATAGCCTTTCTCTATGTGTAATGCGTTAAACATGACATGATTGACTAGCTTTCTAGGGTTTGATTGCATGTTTGATAGGATTAATCTAGGTGCTTTCGCTTAGGTTAATTAGCATTGAAAAGTAAAAAATGGGAAATTATTTGCTTTCGAATATTTCACATGATCAACTCCTTTCTCATGACTTAGATGAACAATATTAGGGTTTGAATCGATTTTAATCATATGTTTCGGTTTTTGATCTTTGTTCTCTCATTCCATTTGTATTTTTATGTTTTTGCATTTTAATTATTTTGTTAACTTAGTTTTATTTTCGAAAAACCCAAAAATAAAATCCCCCTTTTTCGTAAATAATGTTTATACTTGTGAATATCTTTGTGAATATTATACTTTTTTTTAATTTTAATTGTTTAATTGTTTGACAATGACAGGTGTACCCTCAATCCCCGGAATAGAACGATCCCTATTTATTACGTACTACTAATGACATTTCAGGTTGTTAATATTGTTGTTTAATTTACTTAGGTTGTTTTTTAATTTACTTAGGTTGTTTTTTATTCACATATTTAATTTACTTAGGTTGTTTTTTATATTGTTGAATACGAGTTTTAATTGTAAGTTGTAAATTGAATGGAATAGGTGAAGTCGCGTTTGTTAATATTGGCCTAAACCCCTTATTGGTACCTAGTTAAGGTCCCTTAAGGTTGAGGGCGGCCTTTATTAACACTTGTTGAACTGTCTTCACACTTAGGACTTTTTTTCATCTTAGTAAGTATAGCCTATGTGGAATGGTGTCTAGGAAGGGGACAACGTTCATTACGGGTTTTTGAATCCAGAAGTGCTTCCAAATGGGCCTAAACCACTATGTGGGAGTAGCTCATGCCAAAATGGATTTTTCCTCTCGTGTTCGTCCTCCCCCACCTGGCCATTTCAGTAAGGTTGCCCAAAGGATTTGAAAGGGACTTTGTGTCTAGGCGACTATACTTGGGCCGCACGTCCACTTGATTTACCGCTTGGAATTTAATTCGATATCGACAATATTTATAACAAAACAAAATGTTGTGATACACTAAGGGAAAAAAAAAAAAACATTTGTGTAAATATTTTTCATGTTTTTTTTTTTACTCACTTGTGTTAACTTGTGTCGTATGTACAATGTACTTGTTAATTATACTTGTATTTTGTAATTCATAGTTACTTGTTTATATATTTTCTAAATCTTTGTTAATTATAGTTACTAACTTTTTAATTTCTATTCCGTCTGGCTGAAAGAAGTTAAACTCAAGCGCTGCTTGGGAGGCAACCCAATTCAGAAGTAGCTGTGCTGGAGACTACAAACACAAATTTGCTTTCTCCTTCCCTATTTCTTTTATTTTTCAAATTTTCTCTTTTGTTTTTGTTTTCGTAAATTCCATCGCTATATGCT
Source organism: Rosa chinensis (assembly GCF_002994745.2). Classification (NCBI taxonomy): domain Eukaryota; kingdom Viridiplantae; phylum Streptophyta; class Magnoliopsida; order Rosales; family Rosaceae; genus Rosa; species Rosa chinensis. Next base: position 41,073,729 of record NC_037088.1, read on the forward strand.
TAATTGTTTCATTGCATGCTTATAATTGATTACATTGAGGACAATGCAATATTTAAGTGTGGGGGAAGGGATACTTTTGTTTTTTATTTTGAGTCATATATATTGGAAAATACAAAAAAATCAAAAAATGTCCAAAAAAAAAAAAAAAAAAAAAAATTTTGCTTCTATCTATTGAGTCTTAGTCTTTTGTTTTTATTTTTGAGTCATAGGATGCCTTTCAACTGTCTAGGATGATTCTATATCTCTGAAATTATGGCTAAAAGAGGATCACAATATTGAGATGATTTTAAAATGGTATTCTTTGGTTAATTGAGATATATGAACAATGTGTGCCTGAGTAGTGGATATGGATTTCGTGACCTTGGTACAGAATATGAGCATGTTAGGATGAGTTTTGATTCATAAAATCCCATGTGAGATATTTGAGCCCATGTTCCTTTTTCTTGGAGTGAAAATGAAAAATATATATTCTTAATTTCTTGGCGATGTTTTGGTGATCTCATTATTCTTTCATCTTGATTGATTGCTTGCCATAGATTAAGTTTGATGGACTAGAGAATGCTAGAATTCACTCTTGTACTTGTTGAGACGTTTGTCAATATATGGCCCTGATTCTGGAAAGGATAGAGGCACCCTAGGAATTATCACCATTGCCAAATAAGCCTGTGTCCCTATTTGTGCCCGTCGTGGGACCCCCCTAGATAAGCCCCTTTGAGCCTACATTAAGCCTTTCGTTCATCACCCTTAAAATCCTTAACCATGAAGCTTAGTATAGTTACACTCCTACCCTTTGTTCTAAAAACTTAGTGGAGCTATCTTTTGGGACATTACTTAAGGATTTGGCATTGAGAATGAAGATTGAGAAGAGGTGAAAGTTCAAGTCTGGGGGTAGACTTGTCCATGAAAAGAAAAATATATGTGAAAGCCGTGAAAAAAGAAATGAAAAAAAAGGAAAAAAAATGTGTACGGCTAGAAAAGAAAAAGAAAAATATATATATGGATTTTAGTCCCCCATACTTAGTGAGTTTGGAGATTGTTTTGAATTGAAGGCCCACTAGTGAAAAATTTGGCCTTTGTCCAATTCACTAGAGTTTAAAGGAAGTTTAGAGTGAAGTTAGGGCCCAACATGAAGACATATGGCCCTTTACTTCTATGGGATTATGACGTTTTATATGCCTTGGTGGATTTTTAGAAGTCTCTACATTTACATGAGCTCTGCTAGGTTTTTAGGACACTTTGTTAAATTCCTTATCCTTTATTTCTTAAAACCTTGAGCCATGGCCCAATTACAACCTTTGAGAAGACCTTCTTGATCCTTAAGATGGGACAGCCTTTGATCTATGGAGATGAGTTACAAGAGTTGAACCTATGGCTTGGGTCCATCTGTGCAAGTAGTTGGTATCTTTCATGAGATCTTAGAAAAATATATACATGTGCTTTCGTTTCATATGATATGTGATGTACTTGCTATCTTTCACATATACTTGAGTGTATAAGCTTTTAAGCATTGCCATTATCTGAGAGAAGAAAGAGTGGATATACCTGGTGAGGATATGAATCATACTTGTCTGAAGCATGCTGAGCTTAACACCATCACCATTGTTACAAACCAAGTCCTACTTGTGTATGTGAAGATTATGTGTTTCAATTAACTCTCGAATGCTTAAACATTGATTCTTGGTGGAGTGCTAATCTTGGTGTTGTGAAAGTAAGAGATTGTTGAGACAAAAAAAAGTTGAAGGGCAATAGAGTCATTGTTTGTGTAGAGTCTTTAAATTTTCGTTGAGTCTTAGTTGAGTCTTTGTCTGATTTTGCTAAGGGACTAGCAAAAGCTAAGTGTGGGGGAATTTGATAGGAGCATTTTAATGCGACATTTTAACTGTTATTTCCCTATATTTTCTGCGTTATTTCCTTAATAAAACTCTGTTTAGGAAAGTTTCCATTCTTCGAATGGGAAAGTTCCTAATTGTAGAAAGTTTCCGTTTTGTAGTTTCTATTTTCCATTTTTAGAAAGTTTCCATTTCTTATTTTAGAAAGCTTCTATTTTCAGGTTTTTGGAATAAATAAGCAGAATTGAGTTCATAAATGGAACGAGAAGTTTCATGAAGATGACATGGCAAGGAGAGAATCAAGGAAGAGTTTTTTTTAAAAAAAGGAAAATATATTTTCCTTGGGGATTAAATTTGCCGTGTAATACTTAAGGAAAAACAAGGTGACAACGTGGGAATTGAAGATGATTGATTGAGGATTTCAAGGAGAGATTTTCTTGGGAGACTTTTATGGAAAGAAATATTGTTGGAGGAATAATTTGGTGTGATTGCCAACGTGAAAATCAGAAATAATCAAGGAGATGACGCCAAGAGAGATTCAAGGGAGATATTTATGGAAGGAAAATATGTGTGCACCAAGGAAAAGCTAAAAAGGCGTCTAGATTCATCCCTAAATTCCCTAAAGGAATGTTGGCCGAAATTCATGAAGAAAATCAGAATAAGTTCAAGGAAATTCGGCAATTAAATATTAGGGAGGTATTTTAGAGAATTATGATTGGTTGGAACACATCACAAGGCTTACTTGGCATTCTATGATTGGTTGGACCACATCACAAGCTTACTTGGCGAATTATCATTGGTTGAAGCTATGTGGAAAATTCTGATTGCTTTGTGAACCCTAGCCATGCTCCTATATAAAACTCCCCCTTTCTCAACGTCAAGGTTCCTCTCCCCCATACAATTTACACTTTAGAAAAAAATCAGAAAATCTTCTTAGCATAGCCGTGAGTTTCTCCATCCTCTAGTCATCTCCACGAGTTCAAGCAAGGCCAAGGGAGAAGAAGCATAGCCGTGAGCATCCATCATCCATCTCCAACCTTGAAGCTTGCTTTCGAGATTCAAGAGACCACCACATCAATCGTTCATCACCATCTCCATCTCACGGTGTAATCCGATTCTCCTTTGTAACCTTTGCTTTGAATTTCGTTGGTTATGAACTAGTTGACATATGTGTTTGAACAAATGTTAATTTCTGGAATTTTTATGATTAATTGAGAATTTTCAGATTCATATTATTGTTCTTCGAGAGTTGCTTATGTGGGTTTGTTTAATTAAATTTGCGTTATAGATAACTTTTGTATTTTAATCTTATGTGGTTGCAAACACTTAGGGTTTCAATATAATTGGTGCTAGGTTTAAGAACATGAAATCGACTTTTCGTTTTGTGTAAACTTGAATCAAAGTAGTAAAGGTTTTGGACAAAGATCGAATTTAATTAAAGAGGATTGCAATTAGGTGGACTTTTCCATACTAAGTTGTACACTTGAGTTGATAGCCTTTCTCTATGTGTAATGCGTTAAACATGACATGATTGACTAGCTTTCTAGGGTTTGATTGCATGTTTGATAGGATTAATCTAGGTGCTTTCGCTTAGGTTAATTAGCATTGAAAACTAAAAAATGGGAAATTATTTGCTTTCGAATATTTCACATGATCAACTCCTTTCTCATGACTTAGATGAACAATATTAGGGTTTGAATCGATTTTAATCATATGTTTCGGTTTTTGATCTTTGTTCTCTCATTCCATTTGTATTTTTATGTTTTTGCATTTTAATTATTTTGTTAACTTAGTTTTATTTTCGAAAAACCCAAAAATAAAATCCCCCCTTTTTCGTAAATAATGTTTATACTTGTGAATATCTTTGTGAATATTATACTTTGTTTTAATTTTAATTGTTTAATTGTTTGACAATGACAGGTGTACCCTCAATCCCCGGAATAGAACGATCCCTACTTACTTATACTACTAACGATATTTTCAGGGTTAAATTATGCGCTTGCTATCGGGCGCATCAAATGCCGAAAGGGGTTGTATTCCAATTCCATAGCGGGATGTCTGATACTAAAATGTTGTATTTCATGTTGCTGATCTAATTGCAGATTGTTGTTGGTATCTCTTCTTTCAGTTAATGGATGTGGGGAATTTTACTAGAAATTCCGTTAGGTATTTGGCTTTAAGCTGTGGAAACCATTTTCCGGTTTCCAACTTTCTGAGGATTGTGTTTTGTTTTCTTTGGAGGGAGAGCTTCTAATTTGTTAACCTGAAAATGACTTAGAAGCTCTGCCTCCAGAATATGACTTGCGTGTGAGAATGATGACTTGTTGAAATTAGACTAAAACTCCAGGTGCCAAAATGTGAAAATTAGACTAGAGTCTTTTCAGGTCAGCATGCACATTTATCTCAAGACCATAGAATGTGAAAATTTCATTTCTTATGCGTGTGAGAGACTCACATACATAATGGTCGGCAGTCTTCTCCGGTAGAATTTCATGGGTCTTTCTAAATGTATCCAGCAAATTTCTATTTAGAGCCAGTAAGTTTTTTACACCCAATAAAAAAATAGAATTTATAATTGTACTCAGCAACTTTTCCAATAATAACCTAAGCAAAACTCACACCCAGCAAAAGTCATACCCAACAAATCTCACACCCAGCAAACTTCTAATATAAACTGTTTTGGGTTTCACTGAGCCTGGGGCCGGATCCCAACCCTAGTTCTCTCTTGCGGTGCTCCTGTTTTTCTTTACAGAAAAGATAAGATGGTACGATTCGAATGTAATTCTTCGATTCATTAATTAATTGAATGAAATTGCTTTTCTATCAACAAAATCCTCTCCTTCCTGCCCATGTCCTCTCCCAATTCCATGGACAAACGAGCATTGGATTGTTCGTGAGTAATTCCAGCGACGGACACGGGGTTTGCAAAAGATGAATTAATATATTAGTAGCTTGTGCGTGGTCAAGATGAACGTGGGGTTTTGGGGTTTTTTCTTTTGTTTAATTCAGACTACAAATCGTTTCATTTATGAAACATTCACAACATTTATGCATCCAAATATGAGATACGTACCCTTAAACCCTCAAGGAAAGACCAATGAATCAATAGAGTCAACAAAACGCTGCACTATTTAACTGCAGCAAATTAAAGAAGTCAAGGAATTGCGATGCCGTTGATGAACCAGGAAAGCAAGTATATGGTTGATAACCCACAAGAATCAGTGTTCGAACCAAATCAATGTCCAAACTTCATTATGATCCCGGCCTGATTAGACCACTTAGAACACAGCTAGCACGCATTAGAAAAGCCACCGATATCAGTAATCAGTCTAAATCCAAGGTCTTCTTTTCACTTAAATAGAAAATACGTTTGATGGTCTGTATCAATGATTTTAGTTAGCATATCACGTTCCCTATCAATCTCCCTGCATACATGGCTCAAAGGCACACTGCAACAATCAACATCAAAAGTTGATGTGGAGATAATCCAAGTTCCCTATCAATCTACCATTTTGTTATATAGTACATCGTGGGTAGAATTCAACATCATATATATGATATTTTGTCGATTTTAGACTGGCATGTTCAACTAAATAGTCAACAGTATTCTTCCCAATTTCGCGAAGCAATTTGAGTGGACAACTTTCAGACTTGCTTCATATGTTGTTTGCATCCTGTCCTGAAAACTCATTAGAGTTTGGATCACCTTGAGGGCTCAGTGCCTAATCTCACAAAGTTTTCATCATTGAAAGAATTATACCTCTGTGGGAACCGTGTAACCAGAAGACAACCTGAGAAAGTATCGGACAAATGTCCAACCTGGAGGCTATCTATCTTGGCAACATGCAACTCTTCCACCGGGGAGACTTCAGATATCCATTTCTCAAAACTCGAGTTAGATTTGTCCTACAACTCATTTATATTCAACTTTGATCCTGGATGAGTTCCACCTTTTCAATTGAGTGCGAGATTGGACCGCATTTTCCACAATGGCTTCGAAATCAAAAGAGTTGTATTGAACTTGACATCTCTAATTCTGGAATTTCTGGTATTTTTCGAAGTAGGTTTTTGGGTCAAATTCATCTTGATTTAGGGTATATGGATCTCACTCACAACCAAATTGGAGGAACATTGTTTCCGAATTCAGTATTGGATGTATTTACATATAATCCTCTCATTAATATGAGTTCAAATCAATTTGAAGGTCCAATCCCTTCGGTTCTGTCAAAAGTATCTTCTTTGGATCTCTCCAATGATAAACTTTCAGAATCAATTTCTTTCTTCTGTGCAAGCAAAGGTAACTACAGTAAGTGAAGCTTTCTCAATCCCTCAAGCAACCATCTAATTGGAGACCTTCCAGATTGCTGGACACCTTTCGAATATCTCTCTTGATTTAAGCAGCAATGCTTTTTTTCAAGAAAGATTCCTACCGCAATAGGCTCTTTGTTGTCTTTGAAGACATTGAAACTAAACAACAACAGATTTGTAGGGGAACTGCCTTCATCCTTGGGAAATTGCAGAAAGACTGAGAGAAAGAGCAGAGAACGAACAATGTCGGGCTTCAATTTCCGATCCTCCGCTTCTCAATCCACTTCCCCTTTCGGATCCTCCACCCCGCCTTTCTCATTCGCCTCCTCCCCTTCCCTCTTCGGATCCTCCGCGCCCGCCACCGCCTCCACCGGGGTCGGACTCGGATCCTCCTCTTTCGACTCCGCTTCCTCAAACCCCTCCACTTCCTCCTCCCCCGCTTTCAGTAACCTAAACCCTAGCCCCGCCCCGAACCCGAACCCATTTCCCTCATTCGGAGTCGGATCCTCCACCGCCGCAGCTTCTACACCTTTCGGATTCAATCCCTCCACCGCCGCTTCAGGCTCCACTCCGTCGCAGCCTATGTTCGGCTCAACCCCTTCTCAGTCCCTTTTTAGCTCATCCTCATCGACGCAGGCTTCGGGTTCTACCACATCCTTATTCGGGTCAACTGCATCTGCCTCCACTTCAAGCACTTCTAGTTCTCCTCTGTTCAGCTCGGCTTCGGCTTCACCTGCACCTTTGTTTGGGACTACTACTTCTTCTTTCGCTCCCAGCACAGGCTCGGCTCTCTTTGGCTCGTCCTCTTCATCGGCGGCGCCGCCTTCCTCCACCACTCAGAACTTGTTTGGCTCTGCTCCGTCGTCCGCGGCTCCAACCACTCTTTCATTCCCAAGCTTTTCGAGCTCTTCGTCTGCAGCCCCAACCACTCCTGCATTCTCAAGCTTTCTGAGCTCTCCCTCTGCAGCCTCATCCACTGCTTCATTCCCCAGCTTTCCGAGCTCTCCCTCTGCAGCATCAACCGCTCCCACTCCCACATTCCCATCCTGTTCGAGCTCTTCCGCTGCAGGCTCAACCACTCCTGCTTTCGGAGGCTTTTCGAGCTCTTCTTCTGCAGCTCCAGCCACTTGCTCGTTCGCAAGCTCTTCGGGTTTCTCATCATTCCCGAGTTCAGCTCCTTCTGTCGTTTCATTGTTTTCCAATGCCTCTGTGCCCGCCTCCTCATCACAAGCACAACCAAGCACTACTCTGCCCGCATTTGGTTAGTTTTCCCAACCTGTTTATCTGTTTGAAAATTCAATAAAATTATAGACTCAATATTATGGTAGTGGTACGCGGAATTTCTTTATTAGATTATGCCGTGTACTTGTTCAATGCAATTTCAGTTCCTTTTTGTTGATGCTTGAATTAGTATATCCCTACACAAGGCAAATAGAAAAAGCGATCTTATAACTAACCTCCATTTTGTATAAATATTGTTTATGGCCAAGCTCAAGTGTCTTTGATTATTATAACGGCTCTGATAATGTGTGAATATAACTGTACTGTGTAGGTCTCACTACTTCAGCAACTGCAACTGCCACTGCAACTACAACGGCAACTGGTACCAGTACCCCTGCAGCTCAGACATCAAGTGCACATGCTGTGGCTTCTACTAGTGGGTCAGTGTACTTTGTGTTGCTTCTTACTTTTTCTTATGGTTTTCTTCTATAGTGTTTTGCCCAACTGTTTAACCTATTATGCTTTCCACTTTTTTTTTTTTTTTTTTTTGCCTTAACATTAATCGTCATTAGTGTTTCATATGCTCTTCATGTTATATACATTGATCTTTAACAGAAGAGTGAATACAATAATCTTGAAAATTGCAACGGAATGTTCTGTAATTTGTAGTTCATTTAAGGAAAAGATGCTTATTACGTACATATGCCCAAATCTCTATTACTTGGGGCAGATACACCATATAAAAGTAAAGAACTTACCTACATTTCCTGTCTATCTCACTTACGCTATTCTGTCATTTTAATCGTTCAGGACAACCTCAAATGTTAATGGCAGCCGGGTATCTTTCCTTAGCATAACCTTATTTTCTTCTTCTTCTTTTTTTTTTTGGTTGCATGATGTATGGTTTTCTTGTTGTCATCTTTTTCTTATAGGTGGAATCCCTTGAAGATGAGGGTTACATGGATAATGACGATAAGGTGAGTTTTGTATATGCTTGAGGATTTTGTGTAATTGTGTGTGAGAATATTTGCTTCTTTGCATGTTGCTATATGATCTTGGCATGTGCTTTTGGTATGGTGTGCATGTCTGCATAATGATTTGTTGCTTTGCAGGGCAATCCTACTGTAGCTTCGATGGAGGGGGACAACAGTGTTGCTGTTGCAACCTTGGTTAGTAAAGAGACTTCCTTTTGCACTACCTCAACTTGTTCCTTTGCTCCTAACTCAGATAAAGCAGAAAAGGTGTCAATAACTAATTTGGAGATGCGGTTCAGAAATTTTATTGCTTGTTTTGACACTGATGCTCGCTTCGACATCACAATTGACGATATTGCGATATTGCACTTCCATTGAGCGGTAGTCAATCTTTTTTTGAGGGTGGAAAAGTTCCTTCGGAGTTCGTGGTTCCACTCATTAAGTTTGCTGAAAGGTACGGCGGAGGCGACTTCTCTAGCTTGTTTGCAGAGGGAAAGAGTGCTCGTCAGAAACAAAAATTGATTGAGGAGTTTGGTTCTGTGTTGTATAGCATGGAGGTTGAGGAAGTGAAAAATGAGGAGATTTTTTTTATCTGGAGGGATGCATGCCGTGACATTATAGATTGGGGACTCAATGTCGACTTTATGTTTGACCATTTGAAGCAAGCTGCTAGGAACTTCTTTGGTTATATGCTCAGGCCTAGAGGATTAGAGAATAGTTGTAGGGAGATTCACCAATTGGAGGAAGATGTATCCAAATTGAGAAAAGAGCTTTCGCATCTTGAACAACAACTAGGAAAGGTGCAAGAAGACTTACGCACTAGACTTGGTGCTGACATCAGCTCAGATAGCATGGTGTGTATATTAGAATCTTCTTGGGTTCCTCAAAGTCGCGCAACTCATGGCCTGTATTAGTTTCGCTTAGCTTTTTCTTTTTTTGAGAGACTTGGAATAGAGATTTTATCATTGCCAATGCAACTTTGGTCTTATTGATTCTCTCATAAACTTGCATTTGCTGCGTGTGAATTCTTCAAGTCCCCGTACCCTTTTTTTAACTATTTAGGAGATTAAAACACCTGCTTCTAGCCCACTTACAAAATCATAATGTTCTATGCATGCGTTCATGAACATAAACAAGTAAGAGATATCCATAAACCAATAAAACCAAATAAACAATTTCACAACAAAGTAGTTTTAAAACTAGGAATCAAAACAATGTCAAAAAAATGTCTTATAGCTTCAAACCTCGCCCCTAACAAAAGTAATTTAGCTATACGTTGTCTTAAAAATCACAAGCATAAAACATAAAAATAGAGAAAAAGAAACAGATGGTGGTGGAGGAAAAAGAAAAAGAGATAGAAGAGAAGGTGAAGGGTGTGGTCGTCTTCACGTGTTGCAGAGGCTCTTTATAGAGGAGATACACAGCCCTAGTTTCCTTCTCCAATTCTGCTTTGCAAACCTTCCTTAGTTGCTTGAGCTTTCTTTTGATTGGTGCACAATTTAATTACTTTGTAATCTTGTCATAATCTTGTGGAATTCTTCTAAGACTTTCCTTGATAATGGCAACATCATAGAACTTCGAAAAACGCACAAGAAATCCGTCCAAAGAAGATTCTCAGCCAATCTGCCATGTTTTGACTAGGATTCATTTTGTCTCTGAAGCTTCTTTCTTGGACAAGTATTAAGTTGATATTGTTGTAATTGTGGATGGTTCTCGACTTCTATATGCTTTATGACATCATGTTAGAATGATTAATAAACTTTGAGAAAAACTACAAGTAAGTCACCAGAAAAGATCTTCCAAAATGCTTCGTAAAAAGCTGAGATTCTGCCTTAATTATCGGGAAGCCTACTTTGCATCTTGTCTCCTGCTTCCTGGTTAATGATTCTGACCATATCTTTGACTTTTGTTGTAGTACAACATCATATATTGAAGGTGTGTTAGCCTTTGCTTCAAAAGTGTGCTTGGAAGAATGCAAGAAACGCTCTCCAAACTGTTCCCGAAAAACTGATTCTGAAACTGCAATTTTCTACTTTGCAGCAACTGTTTTGCACAACGTTTTCCGTTAACTCGCCTTGTTATTTCCAGCCATATGAATGATCAGTTTGAGTCCTTTTGCATCAGTACTTCATGGTCCATGGCTTCTTTGCTCATTTAAGCTCCTATTTCTCTTGAATTGCTTCACAAAGTACCTAAAAAGAGTGAGCTGAAATAGACTTTTTAAAGGAAATAGCTAAGAAAAGTGTAAAGAATTGCACATTATATTTATCAAGTTTTATTCTCTTATCATGTAGGTATAGGAAAGTAGGATGAGATAGATGTTCTTATTCATAAGTACTTCTTCATTTCTTTGCTGGAAAGATTACAAACTTGTAACATCACCATGGTTGTGTGTTCACACAAAAATTCTGGAATTGAAGTACTGAAGAAGCAATTCTTGCTGAAAATAAAGAGTTTCAACCATTTGCCATTAATGGGACTTATGAGAGGCACGTCCATGATGGAGGCAAGCACATAATAGACGCTGTTATGACTTTTTCTTTGTCTGAATCAATGTTTATTCCTCTGCTATGCACTACAAAGCTAAGAAATTTCTCTATTGATACTCCAAATGAACAGTTCATAGGATTCATCTTGATATTGCACAACCTGCATCTGTTTAACACTTTTCTCAGTGTACCCCAGTGTTCTTCCCTTGTTTTGGACTTCACCACTAATAACATAATCTTCAACTTTCTTCCCCATCATGTCATGGAAAACAGCGGTCATTGCTCGTTGATATGTCACACCAACGTTCTTTAAACCAAATGGCATGACTGTATAATGGAAATTTCCATAAGGGGTACCTCTTGCGGCCATCTTGGTTTTATAACCACTAAAACCATCCATAAAGGATAGCATGCCTTGGCCTGAAGTTGAGTCGATTAGCATGTCCATGTTTGGCAATGGAAACTCATCCTTTGAACAAGCTCTATTCAAATCTCTGTAATCAATACAAATTCTGACTTGACCATTCTTCTTTCTGATTGGAACAATATTCACAAGCCATGTGAGATGCTGGATGGGCTTAATGAAACCACAAGCTAGAAGCTTCTCGATCTCTTGCTTGATTTGTACTTCATCGTTTGGATGGAAATTCCTTCTTGCTTGCACCACTAGTTTAGATCCTGGTTCCTCATTTAATGAGTGGCATGGGAGATTCGGATCCAAACCAGGCATCCCATCATAGTTCTAAGCAAATACATCCTTGAATTCTTTGAGTAATGTCACAAGATGCTCTTTTTCTTGAGGTGACAAGTTCTTGCTGATGAGTATAGGCTTTTCTACTGCAGGGTCATCACTCAGGTTCACAGCTTACATTTCTTCAGCCACTGCGATGGATCTATCTTGCATGCATTTTGGTGCTAGCAATGCTTCTTGAAGGGTAGAAGGCTTAGTTGTCATGGATATCCCCTCATCTGTGTTGCATACATTCTCCATGACACCTCTGTATATGGGACCTGGTTGTTACAGAGAGGTGTCATAGAGAATGTATGCAACACAGCACAGATGAGGGGATATCCCCACTGTAACATAACTTTGGAACACCGCGATAGAGCCTAAACACAAGCACTGATTTCCCCTCCTTGTCTCATTACTGCAGGAAGATGTTCATCACTGATATCTCTAATATCTCGGCATTTGCTCCTTCAGTTGTGAACTCATTATAGCACTCAACTTCAATATAGTGAGCCTCACTTTGATGGAATGGCAACTGATTCCCTGGTATTCTGATAGGCTTGAGGTCGATTCACCTTTTGACACATTGGTGATAGGCGGATGGTATCAACCTGCTCTTGTTAAGCCATGGTCGTCCCAGCAAAGCATCGTAGCTTGTATCCACATCCAAGACCTGAAATTTTGTCCAGGACTGGAGGTGTGTGCATCCGTTGAGTTCCTCCCCTGGAGGTTCCTCCAGCCGAAGAGGAATGGTTTGGAATGTCATCAAATTGTTGAAACCCCTTAACAATCTCGTAACATTCTAAACTAATGAAATCACCTTTTTTTTTCTTTTCCTTTCGATTTGATCATCGCAGCTCTCCACAAATCTTGTGCTTGACGTCGCTATTTAATTTAAACAAAAAAGTATAAATCTATTAGTACAAATATAAACGAGGTACAATGTATCAACAATTTAAGTATAAATTGGTATAATGTATAATTTAAATAAAATGAAGTATAAAGTATGATTATAAAGTACTAATTTGAAGTATAATTGTCAACTAAATTTTAATATATGAACTAATAATTTAAAGTATAATTATCAACAAAATATTTCAACTAATAATTTAAAGTAAGATGTATCAACTAATTAAATTTTAATATACACTAAAAGAATCATAAAAATTAAAATTCGTGTTACACTACAAATTCATACCTCATCAATCATATTCGCACCACTCTTGTACCAAATTTTCGCTTGCCTTAATGCACAATGCCAAGCATAAAGTTCGACTTTCAAGGTTTTCCACCTCCCTTGAAAAGCTTGCAATGATCGGACATATCCATCCCAATGTTCGGCATAGTGTTGGCGTATCTCTATCCATAGATCATCTTTTCTTCGTTCCGTACCCTTTGCCGGATCTTTGCTAACGTCCCTCCAAGACTTGCACAATTGAATGTCTTCAATAGTTTGCCAACGTGTTCCGTCAATACTTGGATCTCCTACGGGTTGGACAATCGTATTGCCTCGTACACTCATATTGGAATCAAAAAATTGTAGAGTATGAAAGCTATGAGGAGAAGGAACAAAAAATTTTGAGGAAGAAAGATGATTTTTTTGGTGTGAGAAGTAAAATAGGAGGTGAGGTATTTATAGGAAATTGTGGTTTTTTTTTTTTTTTGTTACCGTTGTAATCTAACGGTTAGTATTTTTTTTTTTTAACCTCTTGTACCAGCCGTTAGATCCCTTTAAGGCTCAAAATCAAAGGTCCAGATCTGTGGACCGTTGCATTCAAAATGCAAAGTAGCCCAACGGCTACAAGCCACGTTGCACCCCCACTGCACCCCCACGCCGCTAGACGACAAAATCGTGGCGCCCAAGTGCCTGCTGTCCTGTCGCCGCTAGAAGACAAGCGGTTGGGCTTCACGTCTTCGGCTATGCGCGTCTCCCCTCTTCTCTTCTTCTTCGGCCAGCATGGCAGCTTGGGTCACCTGCTCAGTCACCATGGTGCCCGAGATGGTGCCCTCGGCCTCCCCCTGTAGTCTTGCCCCAGATCTGGTGGAAGGATGAACAGTCCGAAAATCCCCCCCCCCCCCCCCCAGCCTCCTTTTGACGTGGTGCCCGGGCAAGAACAAGCCCGGTGAACTTGCTCTAATGGTCATGGAAACAAGGTGCAAAGGGCACCCAATTAAAAACCCTTCAGTCAAACAGGATAGAGTTGGCAATGAACCATGCTATAGGTGTGGAGTCATTGGGCATTGGTACAAGAACTGCCAAGCAAGCAACATAGTTGCGGCCACTTACAAGAGGTATAGGAGTCTAAAGAACACGAGGCTCACAATATGGAAGAAGAAGGTCATGACCCAGATGTCAACCTCACTATTGCAGACTTCAATGGCAACAAGGAATTTGCTCCGTCAATGGATACTTCAAACTTTGACTGATCTGCTTTATTTATTTTCCAAAGATATATGTGAAGGCATAATGCCTCATTTCTAATTAGACTATTGCTTGGTCTTAAAGAATGGTTTGATGAATTAGATTTCTGAACAAGACCTTGATTTGATTATCGTTGAGATATTAATAAATTTTAAATTTTATTCTGAAGCATTGAATTTATTCAAATTTATTTACTACACATATTTACATGGTTCGAAATAGCACTATAAAGATGTAAAGCAATACATCTAGAAAAAAGAAAAACTTAGAATGAAAAGATTATCATTCTACCTAAATAGAAATACTCTAAAGAAAATGAGATATGCTCTGTATGGACCAAGAGCTAATCGAACCTTGTTAATTTTCAAAAATATTTGTGCCAACGGTTATCCAGTAGAAACACACTGTGAGAATGGAACTGAATACCTTGATATTAACTCTAATGAATGTGGAAGGAAACACATTTTAGAGAAACTTATGAGTCAACCTAGTGGACTATACCTCACTACGATTTGGATAATTGAATCCTATGCTGTCACCAACAATGAAATGTGGGACACTGACTCATACAGGCTTTGGCATGATGATCCGTATTTTAAAGAACTTATATGGACATCCCTTATTTCGAGTGAAAATTTGAGTGGGAGAAAAATTCGTCACACTGCAAGGTGTCGGTCCTAGTACTACTCAAATGCAGTCATTGCCTTCTGAAGTACCAGAAGCACTACCTCCCTCCCATTATGCCTCATTGACTATTTCAAAGGCAAATCACTCGTTTTGTAAAGCCTACTCTTTAGCAAAAACAGGATCGAGACCTTCCTATGCTAAAGATACAAAACAAAACATTCCATTCTTACAAAGGATACAAAGAGATATCTGTGGACCTATCCATCCAAAATGCGGACCATTCAAGTACTTTATGGTTCTGGTGGATGCTTCGACACACTGGTCATATGTCGTTTTATTGTCCACAAGCAATGCTGCATTTGCAAAACTCCTAGCACAGATTATACTCTTAAGGCCTCACCACCCTGATCACCCTATCAAGGCTATAAGGCTTGATAACACTGGAAAGTTTACATCAAAAGCATTTGATGATTATTGCATTTCTATTGGGATCGATGTAGAGCATCCTGTACCCCATGTGCATACACAAAATGGTCTCGCAGAAGCCACCATCAAAAGGCTACAGATGTTGGCTAGGGCATTGGTTATGCGCACTAACCTGCCTATATCTGCATGGGGTTATGCAATATTGCACGCAGCTTTACTTATTCGTTTCAGACCCACTGCTAGCCAACCATTTTCTGCGTACCAGTTGGTAACTGGATATAAGCCTGACTTACGCATAATTGGTTGCGCAGTATATGTGCCTATTGTGCCCCCACAGCGCATCAAAATGGGTTCTCAGAGACGATTAAGTATTTATGTTGGATACGAATTCCCAACAATTATCCGCTATTTGGAACCCTTGACAGGCGATCTCTTTACCGCTAGATTTGCGGATTATCACTTTGATGAGATAGTCTTCCCGTCGTTAGGGGGAGATAGGAAAAAGGATTTTCCAAGGGAACGACAGGAATTGTCGTGGTTTGTCCCCACTCTGTCTCATTTTGATCCCTGCACTTCACAAAGTGAAAGTGAAGTGAAAAGAATAATCGATCTTCAGAACATAGCAGATTCGATGCCTGATATGTTTACTGATATCGCAAAAGTGATGAGATCACATATACCAGCTGCAAATGTGCCTGCAAGGTTAGAAGTCCCCAACAAGGGGCACAGCGTCGTAGATAGAGGCACTGCAACCACACTTAGTGGAGGTGTGGTTGAGGCTGTGGCTCCCCAAAGGAAGAGGGGGAGGCCACTTGATTCGATTAACACTCACCCAAGGAAGAAGAGGGTGAGTAAGGCACAAACCGATCCATTAATCATCAATGTAGAGAATCCCTCTCATGAGATTGTCTCTGATTACAGTTATGTCCATGAATCAATACTGGAGGACGCTCCAATGTTTGAAATGATTCCAGAGAACAAAGAAATCTCAAAGGATTATGGGAGCGCGTAGGAGTTGATAGAAAGATCTTCCACACACATTGATGATATATAATGTTGCTCAAGGAATCATAGAGCACAATGATATCGAACCACGCTCTGTTGCAAAATCTCAACAAAGAGCAGATTGGCCTAAATGGAAAGAATCAATCCAGGCAGAATTAGATTCTCTGACAAAGAGACAGGTATTTGGTCAGTTAGTGCTAACTCCACCAAGTGTAAAGCCTGTAGGACATAAATGGGCCTTTGTCAGAAAGCGTAATGAGAAGA
This sequence comes from Rosa chinensis, assembly GCF_002994745.2. Classification (NCBI taxonomy): domain Eukaryota; kingdom Viridiplantae; phylum Streptophyta; class Magnoliopsida; order Rosales; family Rosaceae; genus Rosa; species Rosa chinensis. Next base: position 41,090,024 of record NC_037088.1, read on the forward strand.
ATGAAGTCCTGAGTTACAAGGCTCGCCTTGTGGCGCAAGGTTTCTCACAACTCTCTGGAATTGACTACGAGGAGATATACTCTCCTCTAATGGACGTTATAATGTTCCGCTACTTAGTTAGCTTGGTAATTTCCAAAGGACTGGAAATGCAACTCATGTATGTGGTTACTGCATATCTCTATGGGGATCTAGATTTATATATATATATATATATATATATGAAAGTGTATGATGGCCTTACATTACCCAAGTCAAGTGACTCTAAACCACGGAGTGCGTTTGCAATTAGGTTGAAACACTCACTTTACGAATTGAAACAATCCAGGCGGATGTGGTATACCCATCTAAGTGACTACTTGATTGGGAATGGATATAAGAACGATGAATTATGCCCCCGCGTATTCATAAAGAAAAAAAGTTCCGGATTTGCAATTGTAGCAGTATATGTCGATGATATGAACATAATAGGTACTCTTGATGAAATAAGAGAAACTGCGAACTACTTGAAATCCGAATTTGAGATGAAGGATCTTGGGAAAACTCGATTTTATCTAGGCCTTGAACTAGAAAACCGAGTTTGTGGAATACTAATCCACCAGTCTGCGTATGACCAAAAGTCAGGGGATATAACATGGACAAAGCGCATCCTGCTAGCACTCCCATGATCGGTCGAAGCTTGGATGCAAGGAAAGATCCATTTCATCCAAAGAAAGATGACGAAGGGGTGTTGGGAGCTGAAATTCCCTATCTAAGTGCAATAGGCGCATTATTGTACCTAGCCTAATGTACTCGACCAGACATTGCATTCTTAGTGAACTTGTTAGCTAGATTTAGCTCAGCGCCAGCGCAGCATCACTGGAATGGTATCAAGAACATTTTCGATACCTAAAAGGAACCATTGACTTGGGACTGTTCTTTCCCTACAGAGAGACAAGAGGGACCGTAGATGGAACTGCAATCCCTAAAGGAAATGTTGATGGCGAAAGCGCCACTCCCTACACCGAAACGCCAAATGACGTTTTGGTTGGTTTTGCTGATACTGGGTATCTCTCTGACCCACATAAAGGTCGTTCCCAAACTGGTTATGTATTTACCAGTGGGAACACGACGATATCTTGGAGATCAACCAAGCAAACCCTTGTGGCTACCTCCTCGAACCACTCAGAGATTATTACTCTACATGAGGCAGTTCGTGAGTGTGTATGGTTAAGAGCTATCATCACACTTATTCAAGGGACTAGTGGTTTGAGTTCTACTACTGAAGAGCCTACTTGCATTAATAAAGATAATGCAACTTGTATCGAACAGATAAAGCTTGGGCATATCAAGGGTGATAATACAAAACACATATCACTAAAGTTTTTTTACAATCAGCAACAGCATGCCCTCCTCAAGATTCAAGTGAATCAAGTAAGGTCTGAGGAGAATATGACAGATTTGTTCACCAGATCATTGCCTAAGGCCATATTTGAGAAACATGTGAAAATCATAGGAATGTGAAGACTTTCCAAGCTCCCTTGATTAATGTAAGGATCAGAGGGAGGTGTAGACGTTAGGGGGAGTCTAACACACACGTGTCATCCTCAAATGTAAAAGGTGCGATGTGCTCTTTTCCTTCGACCAATGTGTATTTTTTGTCCCACAGGGTTTTTATTGTTACTTGGCAAGGTTTTTAGTGAGGCAACAATTCATGCACCATTTCATCTTTGACTTGGCACAAGGGAAGTGTTAAAAGAAAAACACATTATGTGTCTTCGTCAAAGTGATTGACGGAGAGAGAATCAAGTAATTAGCAATCACCATCAATCAGCATGAATCAAGGACCAATCAGTAGTTAATGTCATCATTGTAATTGATATTTCCGTTGTAATTCTCTCCCTATATAAAGGGGCTATGAAATGAAATGAGTAGACAAATTCCAATCCATTTTTACTTTTACATTTATCACTTTTTAACTTTCAAAGCATGTCATTGATTTCAATAACACAACTATAAATAATAACTTTCATACTAAAGTCTTTTCAGGTCAGCATACCCATTTATTTCAAAACCATAGAATGTGACCAAATCTTTTTTCAGGTCAACATGCACATTTATTTCAGGACCATATATAGAATGTAAAAATTCCATTTCTTATGCGTGTGAGATGAGAAGAGAGAGAGACTCGCAGTCGCATATATAATGGTCGGCAGTCTTCTGCCCTAGAGTTTCATTAGTTGTCTGTTGCTGTGCAGCTTCGTGCAGGGTTCTACCATTTTGTTATAAAGTGCAGCGCGCGTGGCTAGAATTCAACATCATGTGTGATATTTTGTCGATTTTAGACTGGGCTGTTCAACTAAATAGTCAACAGTATTCTTTCCAATATCGAAAAAGAAAATGTGAACAAGTGTGAGATCAGACAAACCTGGGTGGGTCTATTTTGTTATGTTCCATAGAGCATATATTAGCTTTGAGTGCTTGACCCCCACCCCGCGCCCCCCCCCCCCCCCCCGCCCCAATTAGTTATGTTCCATAGAGAATTAGCTTCAGTGCTTGACCCTGCAACCCCCAATCAAGTCATCAGTCAATTACTCTATTTTGTATGATGAAACAGATGAACTGTATAGGCTATATATATAGTTTACTGTTTACATATAGTAGTGCTATATAACTGCATTTAAATAATTCTCTTGGCTAATTAGATTGTACTAAATTATACGTGCTTCTTGGTTTTGCATGAATCTTTATCAATCTTGGTTTTAGTTTACCATGGTTGACAGAAGTAGTGGCTTCAAATCATGCACTCTTTTATGCATCGTAGTGCTGCTTTTAGTACTACACATGAATCCTTCTTGTGTATATGGATGCATTGAGAGGGAACGGAAAGCACTCCTTGCATTCAAAAAAGACACTGTGGACAACTACAATCGACTCTCTTCATGGGGATCGAGTGGAGATTGTTGTAAATGGTCAGGAGTCCGGTGCAGCAACCAGACTGGCAATGTCATCGAACTTCATCTTCAATATGAGACTACGATATAAATGCAACCTTTCGAAGGTACCATTAGTTCTAAACTGTTCGAGTTAGAGTTTTTGGAATATTTGGACCTCAGCTTGAATCAGTTGAATCTTGACAGCATTCGACATTTCATTGGTTCGTTGAGGAAATTAAGGTACCCTCGATCTCTCTTTTATTCTTATTAGTGGACCATTTCCATATCAAATTGGAAACCTCACAAACTTGGAATATCTCAATTTTGGCAACACTTACTTTACTAGAATAGAAAATCTCAATTGGCTCTCTCATCTTACTTCTTTAAGAGACTTGAAGCTGTCCAGCAGCAATCTCAGTACTGCTTTTGATTGGCTAGAAGCAGTTAATAAACTCTCTGAACTAAGAGGCTTAGAATTAGCCGACTGATCTTTCTCCTCCAGTTGTTTCGACTTTCGAGTACTACTCTTAATTACTCGCATAAATTCTTCTCAATATCTTGAGAGTGTTAGTCTCTCTTCCAACCAACTCAATTCAGCAGTACTCCAATGGCTATTCAACCACAACAACAGCCTTGTTAATCTCTCTCTCTATAACAACTCTTTTAGTGGTTCAGTTACTGATGTTTTCAGAATAAAAATACGTATCCAGCTGGTTTCTCTGGGAATGCGACCCTGTGTAGTTTGCACGATCGAGTTTCAAATTTCGACAAACAATTTGAGCGGACAACTTTCGGACTTGCTTCACATGTTTTTTGCATCCTGTCCTGAAAACTCATTAGAGACTTTGGATCTCTCAGACAATCACCTTGAGGGCACAGTGCCTAATCTCTCAATGTTTTCATCATTGAAAGAATTATACCTCCAGGGGAACCGTTTAACCGGAAGACTACCTGAAAGTATTGGACAAATGTCCAACATGGAGGTCATCCTTTTAGGCAAGAACTCTTTCACCGTGGAGATTTCAGAAACCCATTTCTCAAAACTCTCCCAATTAATAGCGTTGGATTTGTCCTACAGCTCATTTATATTCAACTTTGATCCTGGATGGGTTCCACCTTTTCAATTAAGTGGGATAAGCATCTTGCAAGATTGGACCGCATATTCCATAATGGCTTCGAGCTCAGAAGAGTTGTATTAAACTTGACATCTCTAATGCTGGAATTTCTGGTATTCTTCCAAGTTGGTTTTGGGGTCAAATTCCTCTTGATTTAGGGTATATGGATCTCTCTCACAACCAAATTGGAGGAACATTGTTTCCGGTGTTAGAAGGATTTACATATAATCCTTTCATCAATATGAGTTCAAATCAATTTGAAGGTCCAATCCCTTCGGTTCTGTCAAAAGCATCTTCTTTAGATCACTCCAATAATAAACTTTCAGGGTCAATTTCTTGATTTGTGCCCAACCAAATGTAACTACAGTAAATTAACCCTTCTTAGTCTTGCCAGCAACCATCTAGTTGGTGACCTTCCAGATTGCTGGACATTTTTAGAAAATCTAGTCTTTCTTGATTTAAGCAGCAATGCTCTTTCCGGAAAGATTCCTACCACAATAGGCTCGTTGTTGTCTTTGAAGACATTGAAACTAAACAACAACAGATTTGTAGGGGACTGCCTTCATCCTTGGGAAATTGCAGAAACTTAAGAGTCTGTGATTTTGGTGAAAATAATTATCAAGTTTGGTGCCTGAATGGTTAGGCGGTGGACTTGCAAATTTGATTGTTCTTATCCTTTGGTCCAACCAATTCCATGGAAGCATGCTCTTACAATTATGGAAAATTCGGTAATACATACATGTATGTCATACATACATTTATAAATGTGACAACAAATTTGTTCTCAGAGTGGTAAAGTTGAGTCATATTTTGTGTAATCTTAGTTTTATTAGTAGTAATTATTACATCACCTATATATGACTTTGTTACATGTTTTGAACAAATTCGTTGTCAATGTTGTAATTTTTGTTTAATTATATGTAAATAGTGTAAATGAATATGGTAACTTTGTTCTCAATGTTGTAATTTTGATTCATATAAGTTGTAATTTTTGTCCAAATAGATGTAAAATGAGTGTATATAAACATCACAGTACCATAGATTGTCCTTACAATTATGTCATCTAAAGCAAATTCAAATTTTAGATTTCTCAGTGAACAACATCTCTGGATTTATACCCAGATGCCTCCACAACTCTACAAGTTTGGCTCAAAATGGATTTTCAGCTACTATTGTACCCAGTATCAGTCAAGAATACTCAATTGATTACAAACAAGGTATATCTGTTTACGAGTACGTTGATGAAGCATCCCTGATATGGAAAGGAACAATGTGGAAATACAAATCTACTCGAGGGCTAATGAAGAGTATTGACCTCTCATGCAATAGTTTCACCGAGGAGATTCCTAGTGAAATCAGGTTTCTTGTTGGGCTGGTTTCTTTAAACCTGTTGAGAAACCAATTAACAGGTCCAATACCTCAGGAGATTAATTGGAAGCTTGCAGTCATTGGACTTCCTTGACTTGTCAACAAGCATTTCTCAGATACCTCGTCTCAGTATGTTGGACACTTGTCATACAACAACCTCTCTGGAATGATTCCAATAGGTACTCAGATCCAAATCTTTGAGCCAACTGCTTTTGCTGGAAATCGCCTTCTTTGTGGACCTCCTCTTCCAAAGTTGTGTTTTGATCATGGAGAGAAAACAAGCGACCAAGAAGAAGAGGAAGAAGAAGGGGAGGATGAGCTCATAACGCAAGGATTTTATATCAGTATGGTACTCGGGTTTGTCGTTGGGTTTTATATATGGAGTTATTGGCCCTCTTTAGGCCTCATCATTTAGCCCTTTGGCCCTAAACCTGCCCGGCCCATAGGGCCGAAGCCCTATCTGGTCCTTACATTAGGGTGGGTTGGCCCTACCCTTTCTCAAATAGGGTAGGGTAAGGGTCATGCAAATGAAGCCCGGCCCGGCCCTTTAAGCCCGCCCAATTAAGCCCTAATAATTTTCTATTTTTTCTATTTTTTTAATATGTTTCTCTTTAGTCTATAACATACAACTTATCTATTTTTTGTAATTGATTTCCTAAGCTTTATTTTCTTTAATTTTTGTTTCCTTTGTTAAACAACAATTAATTTTGGGAGATTTAGAGAGATAATTAATTGAATATAACCATCTTAACTAATATTTATAAATGTTATAACTTATAAGTTATGAGTCTTGTATTACCTATATAATCATTGAGAGCTACATTTTGAGATAAAAAATAAAAGTAATATATTTCTTTTTATTAAACAAATTAAGGTCCTTTTAGGCCCATTTCGGCCATATTCGGAAGGCCAACCCGACCCGGCCCTAGTGGCTTAGGCCTTTCAGGATGGTAAGGGTTAGCATATTTAAGCCCCGGTCAGACCCTACCCAGCCCTAAATTTTGTTGACTTTGACTAGACCAGCCCCGGTCCGACCCTAAGCCCTAAAATTTAGGGTAAGGTCGGCCCTAACCCGGCCCATGATGACCCCTAGCCCTCTTCTCTTCAAATAAACCTACTTGCTCTTGAATTGTTTCGAAAGATGGTGGTTACGTGTTTCATGTATTAGTGTATGTTTGTGTGTTAACTTATTCTTACATCAAAGAATGTCATGAAAAATAAAATGATATGTTTTATTTTTGATTAAGATGATATATTTTCATAAGGACAGGAAAAGCAACGGAACTATGCAAGACACTAATCTATGAATATGCAATGCATATGCATGAAGCACACTTGTATTTCATTTCCTAAAAGCATCGCTTTTGTATGTTCCATACTTATCTACGAAAAATACTATTACCTACCAACCATGAAGCACATCCAACAACCGTTCACATTTCATTCATAAGAAATCAAGAGACAAAAATGGACAGAACGCCCTTGGTGTCATATCACATTCCAAGGTTCTAAATCTCTGCGATATTTCTGATATATCCCCAGATATCTCATTTTTTCGACGGACCGATATATCTAGGGGGTAAATATCTTATTTGTCACCGTTTCTGTGAAATTTCTCCCACATCGTCAAATATCCCTGATATATTAGATATTTGCGATATATCCCGATAAAGTGAAGAAATATCTGTAAAATTTGAGGTAAAAATAAAAAAAACTCAGTAATTCTCTAAATGAAAATCTGTGTGAAGAGAGATTTCCTAAAGGCAAATTTGTGTGAGAAGAAATCCCCTTTAGGTGAGTAGAAAATCCTCTCAAGGCGAATCTAGGTGAGGAGAATTGGATAAATACCCTCAAGGCGATTTTGGGTGAGAAGTAATTCTCTAAAAGTCTAAATGCAAATCTGTGTGAGGAGAGATTTGGTACTGTGTAGTCTGTGACTATTTCTGTAACTCTGTATGTAGTTTGTAACTCTGTAGTTGAATAATAGAAAGAAGATAAAGCCATAAAGGTTCAATTATTCAAATGAGGCCAAATGACATTGCAGAAGGAAGTCAAGGAACCATATATGGATGACATGATGAGAAGAGAGTGCAGAGTACGGAGTATTAAATTTTGGCTATGCATCTTGAAAAAGTGAGGAATAACAAAGCTACTGTGTAGTCTGTGTCTTAAACCTGAAATTTTTTTTTGGAAGTTGTCTCTTGTTTTATTGGATCAACATAATTAAAAATAGAAAGTGATATATGCTATGAAGCAAACTACAGACGGTTAAATAGTTAAATGTAATTCATCTTTTTTATTGATTTTATTTTATTAAGTGCAATGTTTATAAAACTATACAAAGGGCCCCAAATTGATCAGGGAAGGAAATTTCCTACCAATTTCCCATAGAAATTATTGGTGGGAGACTTGAATAATAATTTGGTCGTCAAGTTACTCTTTCTTGGTTGGTGATGATGCTTAGTTTGTCCTCTATTGTTAGTTGGCGAGTTCCTCCACCTGAGAGGCATTATTATTACTCACACTGTGAGTGTATAGTCTGTAGTTGAATAGTATAAAGAAGCTAAAAGTTCAAATGCTAAAGTAACTATCAAATGGAATAGGTGAATAACATGCATAAAGAGACTCAGAGCAGGCTACTCAGGCACGGACGGAGAGGGGGCTGCAGCACACCTCAACATCTTGAGAAAAAAATAATTATTATATATATAGACTACGTTATAGTACTTCTAAAAAAATCAAACATATATAATATATATAACAAACTGCAGCCGACAATTCTCTATTTTTCTCCCATTTTCTCCTCTTTTATGTCGTCCCCTCCGGCCCTCCCCACCTTTTCTTCCCTTTTGTTCTCTTTTCTGTCATCCCCTCTTTGTCTTTTCTTTCCTTTTCTCCTCTTCTCTTTCTTCTCTTTTCTGTCAGCCCTCCTCATCTTTTCTTCCCTTTTCTCCTCTTCTCTTTCTTCTCTTTTCTGTCGGCCCTCCTCATCTTTTCTTCCCTTTTCTTCTCACTTTTTCTTCTCTTTTATGTCATCCCCTCCTTATCTTTTCTGAATTTCTCTCCTTCCCTCCTCATCTCTGCCCAATAACCCAGTTCTCTTGTTTCTCAGACTCAATACTCTCACCTCTCTTTGCACATCAGCGTCAGTCTTTCACCTCTCTCTACCAAGTCACTCTCTCCTCTTCTCAGCAATCTGCTCTCATTCTCTCAACTTTATTGAGGTATTACACTTCAACTTCTTTTCTAGGGCTAAATACTGATTACTACCCTGTAGTTTGGGTCTAAAATCAATTCAGTCCCTGAACTTCTAATTTCATCAAGAACACCCCTGCACTTTCAATTTTGATCTAATGGGTCCAATTTATTAGTTTTCTAACAATTGAGTCATTTAACTTGTTGACATGGCTCATATATAGCCTATGTGTTTATGATGTGGTGTTGAGGTGGCCTACATAGTCAATTTAGGAGTGAGATCCACTATTAGAAATCTATCAAATAAATAGTTTTTCAACAAATAATCCAACTATAACTTGAACCCATAATAGAATATTAACGAATTGGACCTATTAGGTCAAAATTGAAAGTGCAGGGGTGTTTTTGATGAAATTAGAAGTCCAGGGATTGAATTGATTTTGGACCTAAACTACAGGGTAGTAACCAGTGTTTAGCCCTCTTTTCTATAATGAATTTTTTTGATGAAATTAGAATGTAATTTAAATTAAAACTTCAGTATTTTTCTAGATTTCTTGATGTAAGTAATCAAATCTATTGATTCCTAAAAAAAAGTACATTCATATTTTCTAAAAAATGATGTTGTTAATTGTTATGGGTGATATTCCAAGTTCGGTTGAGCAAGAACCTTCTAGTTATGTAAGAGTAGAGTTTCGTGAAATTGATGTTACAATAAATATATACTTGTTTTAGTACATTTTTATATGCTAGATTAAAAATGGTAAGCAGCGGTAGAGGTGGAAATGATCCAGCATGGAAGTACGCAACTCCCGTCGAAGGAAATCGAAATGGTACAACATGTATATTTTGTTTTGCCACTTTTAAAAGTAGAGGAATTACAAGATTGAAGAGTCATTTATCGGGTTATGATCCTCACAAGAGTGTAAAGAAATGTAATAAGGTGCCACCGGAGATCAAAACAGAGGTGATAGCATGGATAAAGAGAAAAGATTCTATTAAGCAAGAAAAGGCAGCTGTCCAAGATGATATTAGAGAAGAACTTTGCAATGATTATCTTGGCAATCAAACAAGTTTGTACAATGACGATGACGACAATGATGATGATGATGATGATGGATTTCAGTATCCACCAGACATGCACCCTGCAGAACGACAAGATTATCGTGCTGCAGTAAGATGATCAACCATAGATCGTGATGAGAACTCTCAGTTTAGTAGAAGTGCAAGATTTCAATTTCCAAAACAATCGAGAGGCGGTAGTAGCAGTCAACAACCGCAACAAGTTGATCGATCAAAAACCTATCGGTACTCATTTCCTGAGCCTCCAGTAGCAATGCCATCAAAAGATAGTCGATCAAAACAAAGCACAATTAAATCATTACTAAAAGGTGGTAGAGAACTATTGGCAACAATGGTGTCCAAATACCACATATATGATGTTGTCCCTTTTAATAAAGCTGATTCTCCACATTTCCAAAACATGTTGACTACAGCTGGAAATCTAGGTAAATTATATTGTGTTTACATATTTCTTCATGGACAATTATGTTAAGTAGAATTTATATAATGAAGATTCCTATAAAATAAATCATTGTCTTGTTTAGGTCCTGGTGTAAAGCATCCTACCTCCTATGAAATTCAGACTCGTTACTTAGAGAATGAGTATACAGAAATGAAAAGGTATGTGGATACTCAGAGAGAAACCTGGAAAAGATATGGATGCACTATCATGTGTGATGGATGGACTGGCCCAACCAAAATGTCTATTCTAAATTTCATGGTGTATTCAAAAGGTTCAACTATGTTTTTGAAGTCTGTAGATGCTTCACATATGAAAAAAAATGCTCAGTACATAGAACTATTGTTAGATGAGATTATCCAGGATGTTGGACCAGAAAATGTTGTCCAAATTGTCTCTGACAATGCATCAGCATTTAAAAAGGCCGGAAGGGAACTATAGAAAAAATATCCGCTGTTCTGGATCCCGTGTGCTGCCCACTGCATCGATTTGATATTTGAAGATATCGAGAAGCAAGAGACTGTTTCCACTGTCGTCAAATGGGCTCAAAGTGTAACTAACTACATCTACAATCATAGTTGGGTACTGGCTGAAATGAGGAGCATCATGAAGGGAGATTTGATTCGACCGGGTAAAACTCGATTTGTGACAAATCACATTGCCATCGACAATATTTTGAAGAAGAAATCTGATTTGAGAAAATTGTTTACAAGTAGCGCATGGAATGAGAATGCAACGAGCAGGACCAGAGATGGCAAAAGGATAGAAAAAAGAGTCCTCGATGGGACATTTTGGGATGGCACGGAAGCAGTCCATAAAATTTATAAGTCATTGTATGAGATTCTTCGAATTGTTGACACAGAAATTCAGCCAACCATGCCCATATTATATGATATGTTTGAAAGAGTGAAACAACAAATATCACAGATGAGAGGAAAGAAATGGGTGCTTAAAATCATCAATGATCGATGAGATAACACATTAAGTCAACCATTGCATGCAGCAGGTATTATTTCTCTATCTCGAAATAAGTTTGTAAATTGATAATTACTTAGTTAGATCTATATTATATAACTTTTTGGTTTCTTGTTTGTAGCACATTTCTTAAACCCAAATTTTCATTATCGACATGATGTTGGTTATAGCCCACGTTTCACAAACTCTCTGGCAACAGTTGTCGAACAATTTAACTTAAATGGAGAAATTGCAGATACATTTGTGGATGAGGTAACTTCTTATTGATGACAACCATAAAAAAAAATTGGGATTAGAAATGATTAATTTTCAAATTGTTAATGCAGATTGTATGCTTTAGAGATGCAAAGGAATCATTTGGGTCAACCATAGTAAGAAAAACAAGAGAAACCAGAAATACAGGTTTGTGGTATATCCGTATATGTATACATTAAAACACACACATACACACACATATAATTTCTTTAATAGAAAATGTTGATCTATTATAGCAGTAACTTATTGTAGTAGCTTTACAGCTGATTGGTGGACACAATGTGGGTATTCTGCACCAAACATGCAGAAAATTGCAATGCGTATTTTGGCACAAACGACTTCTTCTTCTGCGTGTGAGAGAAATTGGAGTACATTTGCTATTATTCATACCAAGCAAAGGAACCGTTTGGCATATCAGAAGTTGGAAAAGTTTGTATACTGCTACTACAACATGAAGCTGTGGCTGCGAGATAAACAAGCAAAGAATAATGTGGTCAATGAAAATAACTATATAGATCTACTTCATGTTACAAGCGAGCCGCTTGATAATGGTATTGATCCACTTCATGATTGGATTATGCCTGCACACCAAATGATGAAGCTGGAAGACCTCTTCCACAAGTTGTAGAAACTGCAACTAATATGCTGGAATCAACGTAGAGAGAGTCTTATCTGAAGAAGTTGTTAAAAACCCAGAAGATAATTCAGATAGTGATGATGCGTGGGGTGGTACAGCAACTCCAGATAGTTCTGATGATGGTGGAGAGGGTGGAAGCGGAACATGTGGTGGAGGTGAAAGATATGAATATGTACAATCTTCTGTGGATGGAGGATTCCAATTTACCTGTGAAGGTAATTTTGATCATGCCACCCAAGATGAAGACCACGGAGTGAGAACAGCTGGTCATGGTGCTCAAGAGAAGACCCGATATGGGAGGAGGACTAGAGGTGCAATTGATGATCAAAGTACCCCATCTGATGTTTCTTCAATTGCCTTAAGTTTTGACTCTATCAGTTTAGGCACAGAGCGCAGTGAGATCTCAAATGAATCTCATGAAGGCAACAATCAATTTGGTTATGATGCTTATAGATATAATCAATATGGAGAAGTATATGATTAGTCATCTAGTTGGGTTCATCATTATTATCCCCTTATAGGGGAAACAGTCGGCAGCTCTAAAGAGATCTATAACTATCATGTTCATCACAACAATTCGCACTATATGAGTCATATGTCTTGGTCTGATTATTGCATTTTTGTAGACCAGCGAGCGGCTTTTCAACCGCCTAGAGTCTCTTTTTGGATGTAGATGAAGTTTACATTCATATGTATTTATATGTAGTTCTAAATTTCTAATAAATTGACTTTTTTCAAAAACGATATTTTCGTACACTGTATCCCCGATATATCCGATATCTCCCTTTTTCAAAGTACCAATAGATATGAAAATACCGATATTTAAAACTTTGGTCATATGTCTTCAATTGTAGAAATTGGTGCATATTCCATGCCCCTCTTCAATCACTTTTTCCATTGCAGCTAAACCAAAATTGGGCCCTAATAGAAGACCCAATCAAGCAACCCAAAGGCTCAAACAAGCAACCATGAGGCCCCCAAAGTTATAATATGTACAGGAATAAGTTTGATCGAAATATGACTTTTTCGCATGTAGTTGCAATAGCATTCTACTATGCATTTTAAAAGATATTGGATATGAATTAATTTCTTATTTGTCATATACCTAATTAATTAAATCGCACTCTTCTATTGCATTTTGAATTGCAATTTTGTTTGTTTGTTTGTTTTGATATTCAATCATGTTTGTAATCAACAAATATGTTTGTGGATTAGAGGAATTGCTTATACCATATTTCTCAAACACATTGTCAATATTCTCATATATTTTGTGAAGTCAATCAAGTTACTGATGTATTAGCGAAACATGGTTCATCATCTTCCAATTTCTTTTAGTGTGACTTGAGTCTTCCATTTTTTTTTACCTCTTAAAATAGTGAACACTTAGGTCTCTCGAAATTTTGACTTTTACAGAATGCTTTTCCTTATCATATTTTTGGTTTGTGGGAGGTTTTTCAGCTTTCGTCCCCCTCTTTTGTATATTTTTTTTTTATAAAATAAACTCTAGAGAGTAATGTGTCTCTCTTAGCCCCTAGTTTCACCCACCGTCTAATTATATGTATATTGCTAATCAGGTATAATTCCTTATAACTTCAAGCTGAAGACTGATGTTGCTAAACCAAATAGTTGTAAAACAACAATCAGGTTGGTGCACATCTAACATATGTTATTATTATTTTTTTTCTTCAGAATATTAATTTTCTTTTTTATTTAAGTTAATAGTATTGAAATTGAAAATCGATAAGCTGGGCTCTAAAGAAGCCTGAAAGTAAATCCCCCAAGGACCAGCCCACAAAACCCTCTTGGCAAAAAGAAATGAAAAAAAATGAAAAACAAACAAAATCCCTGATAACCCAAAACCCCAAAATTTGAAAAACCTCAGTCCGACGCAGAAAGACTGAGCGAGAGAGAGAGCAGAGAAGGAACAATGTCCGGTTTCAATTTCGGATCCTCCGCGGCCTCCGCTTCACAATCCACTTCCCCTTTCGGATCCTCCACCCCGGCTTTCTCATTCGCCTCCTCCCCTTCCCTTTTCGGATCCTCCGCGCCCGCCACCGCCTCCACCGGGTTCGGACTCGGATCCTCCTCTTTCGGCTCCGCTTCCTCAAACCCCTCCACCTCCTCCTCCCCTTTCAGCTTCTTATCCAACACCGCCTCCTCCCCGCTTTCAGTAACCCAAACCCTAGCCCCGCCCCGAACCCGAACCCATTTTCCTCATTCGGAGTCGGATCCTCCACCGCCTCAACCACCACCGCCGCCGCAGCTTCTACACCTTTCGGATTCAATCCCTCCACCGCCGGTTCAGGCTCCACTCCGTCGCAGCCTAAGTTCGGCTCAACCGCAACCCAATCCCTGTTTGGCTCATCCTCATCGGCGCAGGCTCCGGGTTCTACCCCATCCTTATTCGGGTCATCCGCATTCGGGTCAACTGCATCTGCCTCCGCTTCCGGCACTACCAGCTCTCTGTTCGGCTCGGCTTCGGCGGCTTCACCTTTGTTTGGTACTACTACTACTACTACTACTACTTCTTTCGCTCCCAGCACAGGCTCAGCTCTGTTTGGCTCATCCTCTTCATCGGCGGCGCCGCCCTCCTCCACCGCTCAGAACTTGTTTGGCTCTGCTCCGTCGTCCGCGGCTCCAACCACTCCCTCATTCCCAAGCTTTTCGAGCTCTTCCTCTGCAGCAGCCCCAACCACTCCCGCATTCTCAAGCTCTCTGAGCTCTTCCTCTGCAGCCCCAACCACTCCTGCATTCTCCATCTTTTTGGGCTCTTCGTCTGCAGCATCAACCACTCCCACTCCCACTCCCGCATTCCCATCCTTTTCGAGCTCTTCCGCTGCAGCCTCAACCACTTCTCCTTTCGCAGGCTTTTCGAGCTCTTCTTCTGCAGCTCCGGCCACTTCCTCGTTCGCAAGCTCTTCGGGGTTCTCATTATTCCCGAGTTCAGCTCCTGCTAAGCCCACAGCAGCATCCACACCTACTACTACGGCGCCTTCATCAAGCAGCGGTTTCAACCTCTCATTTGGAACGCCCACATCCTCGGCTTCTCAACCTTCTTTTGGATTCAGCAATGCCGCCTCATCAGCCGCAGCGGCTTCCGCCGCATTGTCATTTTCAAAGTCTTCATCGCCATTGTTTTCAACCGTCACGACCACCACGGCTTCTTCAACTCCGGCTGCAAGTAGTACTACACAATCTCCTTTCTCTTTGCCGGCTTTCAATGTGACTCCTACTGCTCCTCCTGCTGCGAGCACCACTGCACTGACTTCAACGGCAGTGCCTGCCAGCTCAGCTGCTGCTTCATCAAGCACTACTACGAGTTCCTTTACAGGTTTCTCCTTAACACCTGCTTCTTCGGCGGCTACTGCTTCTTCTTCTGGCCCTTCATTGTTTTCCAGTGCCTCTGTGCCCGCCTCGTCATCACAAGCACAACCAAGCACCACACTGCCCGCATTTGGTTAGTTTTCTCAACCTGTTTATCTATTTGAAAGTTGAATAAAATTATAGATTCAATATTATAGTAGTGGTAGGCGGAATATCTTTATTAGATTATGCTGTGCACTTTTTTAGAGCAATTTCAGTTTCTTTATGTTGATGCTTGAATTAGTATATCCCTACACAAGGGGCAAATAAAAAAGCGATCTTGTAACTAACCTCCATTTTGTATAAATGTTTATGTGCCTAGCTCAAGTATCTTTTGATTTATTATGAAGGCTCTGATAATGTGTGGATATAACTGTACTGTGTAGGTCTCACTACTTCAGCAACTGCAACTACCACTGCAACTACAACGACGACTGGTACCAGTACCCCTGCTGCTCCGACATCAAGTGCACTTGCTGTGGCTTCTACTAGTGGGTCAGTGCACTTTGTGTTGGTTCTGACCTTTTCTTATGGTTATACCTTGCATCTAAAGTTTCTTCTATAGTTTTTTGCCCAACTGTTAAACCTATTATGCTTTCCACTTTTTCGTTCCTTAACATAATCGTCATTAGTGTTTCACATGCTGTTCATGTTATAAACATTAATCTTTAACAGAAGAGTGAACACTATAAACTTGAAAATTGCAACGGAATGTTCTGTAATTTGTAGTTCATGTAAGTAAAAGATGCTTATTACACATGCCCAAATCTCTATTACTTGGGGCAGATACACCAGATAAATATAAAGAACTACCTACATTTCTCACTTATGCTATTCTGTCATTTTTATCGTTCAGGACAACCTCAAATGTTAATGGCAGCACTACAGTATCTACGACAACACCAAAATTACCTTCTGAGATCACTGGGAAGACTGTTGAGGAGGTACTTCATATTTTTTTTTTTTTTTTTCATGGGATTGTAATATCACCAACTTTAGTTTCATATATGAATGAGTATTTTAGACAATCATACTATTGAGTACTATGTGTCAGGAAGGTAGAAATATATAAATAAAAAAAGAAGAAAACGAAGATCCTTATTTATTAAAGGAAACATGTGAACAATCGTGATGATTTGCAACTGAATTTACAATGTCCTCTAAAACTCTGTGGATCAATTACTTTTTTCATATCTAGCACCTTTACTTTAGTCGTTTTAGAGATGCACTACTAAATTCTTCAGTCATTTCAGAAAACCAAGTGTCTACCCTACCCCTCTATATTATATATGCATTTCCATTCTTTTTTATATTGCATCTCTACCCTACTCCCTGCATTAGTTGTATTACATCTCTAATCTATTCCTTATTAAGTAATTATTCTTATGCTATAATTGAAGATTATCAAGGAGTGGAATGCTGAGCTTCAAGAGCGTACTGGAAAATTCCGAAAGCAGGCTAATGCAATAGCAGACTGGGACAGGAGGATTTTGCAGAACCGTGATGTTCTTCTTAGGCTCGAGGTGATCTTTTTCTTAATATATCATAGAAATTGTAGCTCTATGATTTTCTGTTATGATACAGTAGTATTCATGTATTTGATCAATGAATTGTGCTCGTACTTCTGGTATATTCTGGTAAGTAATATGGGACAATCAGTTTGCATTTTTTCATTAGCCGTGTTGAAGAGAAAGTGAGGACTTAGTTGTGTTGACTCCATTCTTCAATCCTACTAAAAAATTGTCAAAAAAGTTGTTACTACTAAGTTTACACTTTTTTTTTTGTTATATTGCTTTAAGCTACTTATGTTTTCTGTTTCGGACTTAATGGATGTTTGTATTAATCTTTTAGATCGAAGTGGCAAATGTGGTAGATACCCAAGCTAAGGTGGAGCGGCAACTAGAGTTAATTGAGACTCATCAGCAAGAGGTACTTTCATAAGTTTATTTTTACTACAAGGTTATGATTGTTGTCGGTATTTTTCTATACTTGTGCATCTCAACTGTGTTTCTTTAATATATAAAGGTACTCTTTATCCCTTGAGGTATTCTTTTCCTATGCCCGAGACTGTTGTCTCTTTAATATATAAAGGTACTCTTTATCCCTTGCGGTATTCTTTTCCTATGCCCAAGAGGTCTGCAGTTTCCCCTTAGATATTCACTTCCAGGAACAATAAACCGATAATAAAATCAATAAGCATCCGCAACGATGTTTAGTTTTGGGTTGGTCATTATAATTCAGGAAGATCTTCTCATTTTAATTTTTCTATTTTAGTGCTTGAATCTCTAAAGCTGATACTCAGAAATTCATTTTTGGAATTGAACTGGAGCCTTCCAATTTGTTTGTAGACCACAACAATTTTAAATATATGCACAATAAGACTCATTCTTTGGTTACTCTTCTTAGGTCGATAAGGCTTTACAAAGCATGGAACAAGAAGCTGAGCGTATATACAAGGATGAGCGTGGATCGCTTCTTGATGATGAAGCTGCATCCACAAGAGATGCAATGTGAGTATTTGCTATCATGTTTGGACCAATTTCATATGTTAATTTTCTGTTCTAGTAGTACACTCATCTGTTGCATTAAGGAATCTGTTAATACGCCAAAGCTGTAATCAAGTCATGAACTATGCTCTAACTCAGTCTAGTTTGGTGACTTGGCATGGGGTACAGGGAATCAAATGTTGGGAATATGTGGACTAGCCAATAATTGTTGGTTTGAGTGGAATCGGAATGTGTTGGTGATTGCAAATATTGTTAGTGTCCCGTTTGCTCTTTTAATTGAAATTAAAGTGAGGAGTTATAGGATTCCATTTCAACATGTTCTTTAGGTCTTGGATCACATTTTGGTTGAGAGATATTAACAAGTAAAGACAATGTTTGAAAGATTGGATGACGAGTTGCAGATTTGATATACAGTATTGAGGATTACATCAACTTGATTCTTAAAGGCTAGATTGCTTAAAACACCTTATAGTGCCTTTAATTTCTCCTGTCTTTCACCATTTAATGACCTTTTCTATATAATCTGCTTTATCTTACACTTATACTAAACAGTTGTGGTCTTTAGTAGCTTTCTGCAATGATTAATTAGAATTTAAATAATCGCAACTAGTAAAGTGATCTTTTGTAGCAACTAAAATGATTTTTGTTTGGGAGAAATGGAGACGTATTTTATTTAAATTTTTAATAATAATCGTGAAATTTTGGAATTTTTACCTGCGTGTTTCCAATTGTAGCAGTAAAACTGAAAAGGTGCAGTTGTTTATGTGTGATATCTTACATAGGCTATATATGTTTTGTTGAAATGGGTGAATTTGGTTTAACTGTGGTTTATCCTTCTCTTTTTTGCACAAACATGCAGACTCATTGAAGCACAAATACAGATTCATTGTTAATCATCATGGTGGTTTATATGCAGGTATGAGCAGGCTGAGTTTATAGAGAGGGAGCTAGAGCAGGTGACAGAGCAAATCAAATCAATTATTGAGACTGTAAATGCCAACCAGGTAAAGCTGTGAATTTTAGTGTTTCTACTTCTTAACAAGCTATTTCCAACATGTGCCAACAATGACAATGGTGCTTATGACGTTATGTGTCATTTAGGGAGGAGAATTGGAAGTAAATGATGGGATGGCTCCACTAGATGTGGTTGTACGAATCTTAAACAACCAACTAAGCTCTTTAATGTGGATTGATGAAAAGGTTAGTATCCTGTTGCATAAATTTTTGAGTTGCAGTTTTTTGGTCTCATCGATCACATGCAGCTAAATGTAAGCAAGCTGTGGGCCCCCATGTCTGGAGAATCTCAAAACCTGTGTTACATAATATCTTTGTGTGCCTAGTTAAAAATTTATAATGGTTTCCCTTTTAAAATTAGAATGGATTTAGGTTTGGCTAAAATGCACTTAGATTAAGAAAAGCCCAGTTCAATCCTCAGTGTTCTGGAATTTTGTAATCAGTATGCACTAACATTTGTAAGATAATATTATCAAGAGTCCAATGTCACTGGACTTCTCCTGTTCTGAGGGAGAAACAACAAAATGATTATAACAATCAAAATCGGTGGATGGAACTGTTTTTCAAATATAATCTGGCTATTTCCTCAATGTTTTAGATGTGCTTTCCTGTTAAGTGTAATATTATCTCCCTTGATGATTTCAGGCCGAAGAGTTCTCATCGCGAATTCAGAAGCTTGCCAATCAAGGTCCTGCTGCAGATCGCGAATTGATGGGTCCAAGACACTGGATGTCATGATCTTTGGAATTAAACAACCTTTATTTTTCTCTCCAAGATCAGTTTCTAACTGTATGAAAGAAGTATATGCCTAATATTCTCTGTAATACCTCCCTGCAGTTTCACAATAGTATGGTTGAACTTAGGCTGGGTGAGATCAAATGTTGAATTTAAAAATATTTTGGGGATTTTGCAATAGCCATCAATGAGTTTAGCCTTTTGTTTAATTGACTGATGTAACAATCCCATGGAGTGAGATGTCAATCTTTCTTTCTACCCATGGTTGGGTGATATTGTTACCATCATAGAAGTTCTCCAATTAGTGTTGTGTTTTCATTTTGCTCAGCTGTAATTTCTGTGCATCTCATGTTATGCAAAATTCGGTGGGAATATGCGTCCAAGTTTTCTCTACGGTTTATATTCTAAGATACTGTTCTTTGTTCAATGTCAATTATTTTGACTTGCAACACTGTTCATCAAATGCACAATTAGCAATCTTGTTGGTTAGTCTACAAGACATAATTTTTATGAACAAATGATTGCAGTAGGAAAAGATATTTAAGAATTTGTTCTTTCAACAATACAATGTTCAGGATCTTGCTATATGCAGAAAAGAGACCTGAAAGTAGTCAATGTGTTTTAACAAACACTCTTCACAAGCTTATCTGATCATGCCCTTTGGAGTCGAGCGACAACCACAATCAAGAGGGTCACAATTGAGAGAAGCAGTGAAGATCTAAGCTTTTCTTCAAACTCGTTCTTGTTCTCGACTTCTGGATTTTCCCTCTTAGTCTGTCGAGGTAGAAATACATCATTCACCAGTGATTGGAATTTCTCAACGAGTTCCATAACTTTCGCTTTTGTCATCTCCATAATCCACCTGATAATGCAGGCAACCAAGTCCGGTTCTGTGTTTGAATTTTGAGGCACGCCTTCATTTTCATTTTCAGCCAGTATATCAATTCGTATATTGCAAACAAATTTAGCAGAAAATATAAGATGAGCTTAATACACACCTGAACCAGGTGGCTCTTGGAGCTTCTTGACCAAGTCGTTGTTGGTAATAGCATCCCATAGGGCTTTATCAGAGGATAGGGAAAGCACCAATCTCTGCATTCCAAGCTAGATTTCTCAACTAATATTTGAGAAAATTAAAGTATTTCCTATGCAAGTAATCATTTCATTATTATTAAAAAGTTACTGAAAATGCAGAATTAGATTTGTCGCTCAAGCTTAAACAAGAAGGCACCTGAACAGAAGGATCTGCTTGCAGCAACTGGAAAGCATCATAAACTTTTCTGTGTCCATAGGACAGTAACTTTCTTGTAACACAAGAATCCAACAATTTCTGAAGCCACTGCAAGTCTGACTCAGATGAATTTACCCCAAGCATAAAACTGGTCAAATTTGAAATATGATCAGAAACATCAAAATCTTCACAAACCAATGCAAGAACTGTTTACCAAATAATTTCTGATCTATTAATTAACTCAGCTGAAAGGAATATATACATACATACCTATGTATATTATATATAAATATATATATATATCTATATATATATATATATTATGTATGTGTAATTGATGAGTTTACCAAGAAAGTATAACCATTAGAAAATTAACCAAACCAAGAAGTGAATCAAGCTGATTACTCTGGTGTTTATATTTACAGGCTCCTCAATAAAGAACCACATAATCAAACTTTTGGAAAATTGAAAATCAGTAAAAATCTTGGCTGCTACTGAAAAAATTACCAGAGTTCTGTAAAGTTAATACTTACTTCATAAGTGCAGCAATTGCACTTTGAACTTCAAATTGGGAAGGAACAGACCCAAAAACAGAGCTGCTAATCAAAGGCCCACTTGCTCTTTTCTCTTCTTTTCCATAAACAAGCTCTAATTTCTTCCTGCAAGTTTCATTCCCACAGTAGCACTGTGAAGCAGAACAAGAGGGTTTAACAGCTCCAACATAACTGTTTGAAACTGGAAAATTAAGATTATTACTGATAATTTTATTATCAGTAGTATTAGAAGAACAGGGTTTGATGTGGATGATAGGAAAATCAATATGCATGGTTCCTCCTCCCATGGCTTTGAATTTTTGAGGCTCTGCTGAGGCTCTACATTTCTTGTAATCTTATAAGTTGAAACTGTAAACTGGAAAAGGTAAGGCCTCCATTTGTGTTGGTTACCATTTCTACACGTCAAAGCTTCAGCACCTAATAGGCTAATATCTTGGAATCAGTTGTGCACCAGGGTTTGACCAAAAGGTTGTACATAGTACATACCAAAAGATCTCTACCTTTCCAAACAGGCCCATGCTAAATAATCTTTTGGGCTGGGTCAGTCTTTCATAGTTTTTGTAATATTATGGATAGAAGCCGCAATCACTTGATCTAATTTCCTATACTCTCTCATTACTTGGGCTAAAAATGAATTGTATTCCTAACTACGGCTGTTACTCCTTTCCGCGTGCTGTTTTCACTCTCAGGTATATTGATCAGTTCTATACTCTATTATAAAGAGTCTCAATGGAATCACATTGCGTGTCTTGACGAACAATGTGTTGAAGGCTAGGATGAGTCTAGTGTTGATTGGTCTGTCAAATTCTTGCATGTCCAGATTGCAGATTCTGATGGTGTGATTTACAAATCTCAAGGTCGTGACAATAGTTCTATCGTTGGTAATTATCTTGAGGATGCTGAAGATACACCTTCAGTTTTTTCCAATTTCTCTCTAAGTGATTCAGAGCAATGTTTCATTGTACAAATACAATTTGTTGGTGTAGTACAACTTCTGCGTCGTTCTAACTTAGCTCTAGGGTTTGTCATATCTCCCAAAATTTTAAAAGATGCCATTCTGAACGATTGTAATCGTTAACTATTGGAATAAATTTATTTAAATAAAAAAAGTTATATGATTAATTTATTTAAAAAAAAAAAAACAAATAACATGTCCAATTACAGTCTCGTTCGTATGGGATTTTGGGTGACAAAGAAATATCATATGCAATTTTGGAAAGTTGATAAATTATTTTATATAAGGGTCGGTAAAAGGGGAGTGAAATCCACACTAAAAAAAGGGTTGGTAAAAGAGATTGTGTCCGTAATATAATTAAGGAAATGAATGAATTATAAATCTTACGTAGAAACGTGTCAACCTGCTTATTTAGTTCCAATCAATGTAAACATTCAATTAATGCTGCTACTAGAAATGGCGTTTGGGCCTCAATGAAGAGCCGAAGACGACGCAATACGTTGAGAAACAAAGCCACAAAAAAAGTCAGTAGATTTGGAGACACTTTTTCCCTAAAAACTCCTCTACAATCCCACTAGCTTGAGTTCTTTTCAATTTCAAGGTACATTTTAATTAATTCCCTTTGTTATTTCGATTTTGGATCCCATAATTTTGCATGGAGAAAAATGTGTAATGTGAGCTTGTGTTCGGTTGAGGCAGATGGCTGATGGGAGTGCGCAATCAAGGTACGTGAAGCTGACCAGGGAACAAGAAGCCCCAACAGAGGATATCACCCCTGGAGAGCTCAACCAACCCATTGAAATTCCTCAGGTCCTTCTATCTTTCACTGCCTAAAGAATTTGTTGTGTTTGTTTTTGGGGCTCCAAATTGAAATTTTAGATGCTTGTTATATTGAGGATGATAATGTTAGATCATCGTGCAAACTAGCTTTTTGTGTGTCTTTAGATTGTGAAAACAATAGTGTTTCTGACGTTAAGTTGATGTGTTTAATGTTTGGTGGTTCAGCATCCACCAGTTTTCGATTTCTCTTTGTGAGATGTATCTTTTAATTATGGTTGGTACCCTTTGTTGTTGGTAACGGACAGTTAAATGTTGAGAGGTGTGTGGAATGCGGGCAACCCCTGCCTGAAAGATACCAGCCCCCAGCTGATGAAGATTGGACAACTGGGATATGTGGCTGCACTCAAGATCCAGAGAGTTGTAAGAGTTCATCTGCTTTATCACTTTTTTGGGATTTGAAAGCGTACTTGGCACTTAGGATAGTGAATGAGGTGAAGAAAAACATGTTTTACATTGCCTAATGTTTGGGAATCAAAGCTTTTCAGATTATCCCAATTATTTACTTAAGACAGACAACGAGGATTGTTATAGTCGAGCCAATTTACTATCTACATTTTCTTTGAAATTGTTACAAAGATCATAAGTTTTTTCTGTTTATAGTCAATCCTTACTTTAGTGGTGTATTTTCAGTTTTTGCGCCATCTTAATCGTTTATAATTCCTTGGATTATTGTGTTTACGTTGTAGGCTGGACTGGACTTTTTTGCCCATGTGTGTTGTTTGGGCGTAACGTTGAAACAATACGAGAAGACATTCCCTGGAATAATGCCTGTGTTTGCCATGCTGTGTGTGTTGAAGGAGGAATTGCGGTTGCAGCAGCAACAGCATTCTTCCATGGTGTTGATCCTAAGACGTCAGTTCTCATCTGTGAGACATTGCTATTTGCCTGGTGGATGTGTGCAATCTACACTGGTCTGTTTAGGCAGTCATTGCAAAAGAAATATCATCTCAAGGTGAATTTCAGTTTCTATTCTTTCCCGAACTTGGGTTACATGCAAATTACATGAGAAAATGTTGAAGCATAGGATAAGAAGAGAAGAGGTTTCTAAAATGTAAAACGCCTGTGTACATTCATCTTAGATAACTACAAGTCTTCTCTCTCCTAATCTTTTTGCATTTTTTGTCGAGGTATTTTGTTAATCTTTTTTCCCATGATTTACCTTGTATACCAATGGCTTTTGGTCTCTACATTTAGAAGGTGAAAGTTATCTCGCCCAACAGATAATGTATATCTCGTGATGGAAAAACTATGACATGTTATCTCACATAGTGGACAGTTACTCTGCACATGAAAGCTGAGATTTTTATGTAGTTCCATATGGTGCATTCAGCGTGCTTGAGTATTTTGTGCCTCCAGTTGATGTAGAATGTTCTTGTCTGTATGCATGTGTTTAACTTTATTTTTGCCTTGTGCTGATCTTCGTTTCTTGACATTAGTTTGGACGTGAGACTCTGACCATCAATTTTGCACGCATTGTTCTTTTGTTTCCTGCAGCATAAATCAGGCTGTTTAATATTGTGAAACAAAGATGATTATTCTACTTGGTCACTAAATAAATATATCCAAGAGCGTATGTATTAATGAAGACTTCCCTTTTCACATATCTTGGTTTTTGACTTAAAACCATGATATGTGAAAGGTGAAGTCAAGTCTTCGGGGTATATGTTCTTGGAACACCATTACTTATTTGCATGCTGAAGGTATTCTCAAGTCTATAAACTGTGTAACTCAAAAGGCATTTGAAATGGTTAAGATACTCCAATTTTCAGAGCTAATATGATTTCCAGAAGGCATGGTATTCTGTGTTAATGATGTACTCTTTCCCTCGCACATGCATTTGCCTTTACTTAAAAAGAGTATATTGAGCTTGCCACAAATACTTTGCAAAACTCCAGATATTTTGAGCTTTGAGTTTGTAAATTCTTCTTTTTAACAATTGTTTTTAGTAACATAAGTTGTTGTTTGAAAGCTCATGGGCAGTTTTCATTTGAACATAAACATCTATATAACGGTGCTAACTCAATGTGTAACTTCTCTGCAGGATTCACCATGTGATCCTTGCATGGTGCACTGCTGCATGCACTGGTGTGCTTTGTGTCAAGAGCACAGGGAGATGAGGGGTCACTTATCTGATTCTTCAAGCATGGCAATGACTGTTGTTAACCCACCGCCAGTTCAAGAGATGAGCTCTAGTGAGAAAAAGGACGCTGCAGCTCCATCAGCAGAGTCTTCCGGTCAAGGAAACACCAATTCCACTCAAGAAAACACCAATATGGAGCTGGCGCTGCAGCCTGTGTAGGATTTATCAATTCTGCTATGTACTAGAAAAGAATCCCTCTTTTTCATACATCTAGAGTTTTCATCAGAAGATCAACCTGTGCAGAATTATGAGGAGATCTAATAGGATGCAAAACCTGTTACTTTGAGACAAAACGGAACCATGTGGCATGTCATTAGCATCAACTCCTTTCAAGTGTTTACACCAATTTCATCAACTCCTGATTTTGCCTTATAGTTGCAGTACTTGTAATAATCTCATCTTCGACAGTATATTTATTCTGGATCATAAAGTACAATTTTTTTTTTTTTTTTTTTTTTTCAGTTTTCACATGGGAAACGAATTCCCAAAGGAAACCCTTTTCTTTGGAATTGGTCTTTCTTTTCTAGAGTCATTCAAAACCTTACCAAGAGATTTACAAATTTTTTATTTTTATTTTTATTTTTGGAAAAGAAAGAATGCATATATAAATGGTTACATCAATATTAAATATCCAGGACGAGTCACAATAACCGTTCTCAATCCAAATATGCAAAGCACGAAACAAAAACGTTTTTCTAGCTGACAAATGCGCTGCCTGATTACATTTTCATAGGCAATAACCTCTTGGCTATAATTCTATGAATAAACTCATACACCATTTACTGTGCTTTGTGTGTTTTCATCTTATAATTTTATAATCCAACTGTCTCTGCCATTAAAGATCACTTCTGCAAAAAATAATCGAATTGGAGATGGTTCAACTATTCAATTGGATCAAACAAATAAACAGTTATAACAACAGTTACTACAATTATAATGAATTCTTGGTACGGATTAGTCTATAAACAGAGAAAGTCTTTGAGAATTAAAAAAAAAAGAAAAAGAAAAAGAATTACTCCGAACCCGGTCCCAGTCAACCCGACCCATTTCTGTACCAGAGTCTTCTCAAACTTCTGAGATTTTTTTGACTCCCAAAAACCAATCAACAACACACACAAGTGTGTGCGCGGTTGAGCAAAGGGTTCAGGGTTTAACACTTTAACCTGAGCTCCCCCAAAACCCTAACCTCCACCACCATGCCCCGCTTCCCTCGCTTCTCCACCCCGCGCCTCCTCTACTCCCTCCACACCTCCAAAACGACGCCGTCCCGGTCCCCGCCCTCCTCTCTCCTCGTCGGCTCCTTCCACCTCCGCCAATTCTCCGCCGGCAACCTCGCACGTGCCAAGGACGACAAGGAGCTATGGTGGACGGACGTGATGGCCAGGCTCCGCAACATCGGAATCTCGGCCCATATCGACTCCGGCAAGACCACTCTCACCGAGAGAATTCTCTACTACACCGGAAAGATCCACGAGATTCACGAGGTCAGAGGCCGAGACGGCGTCGGCGCCAAAATGGACTCCATGGATTTGGAGAGAGAGAAGGGAATTACCATTCAGTCCGCTGCCACTTACTGCACTTGGAATGGTTATCAGGTAAAATCGTAATTTCACGGAAATGATGAGGCGCCCTTTAGCTAAGTAGTGATCTAGGCTTGGTTGGATTGTTAAAGTTTTCCACTTGTTGAAAATGATGTGGTGATCAGTTATCAAGTTTCTAGCTCCCTTGATTAGTTTTAAGTAGTGTTGAAATGTACGTTGAAGAAAGCTAAATGTAAGTTTCGAATAGTAAGAAATGCAAAGATCAAGTTCGGGTTTTGAGCTTAGGATATAAAATATGATGGAATGACAAAGTTTCAGCGTGTTGCTTCTGAGTTTCAGCTATTCTTGGAGTGTTTAAGAAGGTTTTGTTTATATTAAAAGACTCGGGGAAATGGACCTGGATTTTATTGTGTTGCTAATTGTATTCTCAATTGAAATCTGGGAACACCAGAAGGAGGGAAAACTAGTTAGATTGTTACATTACATTAATTTAGGCGAAACAAAACAGTAATAATATTATTGAAGTTGGAATAGAGAAATTTTGGTGTAGAGTCTACTGTTTAAAAGAAAAGAAATATCTTGGCAGTTACCTAAGTACATTGTGGGTTCTCTTGCATGCACTATGTCACTGCCATCTTGCTGGGTAACATTTTTGCTCCCTAAAAGATACAGCGAGGTTGGAGTGTTTACTTTTCACCCTGTGTTTGCACTTTGCACTGATAAATTAAACTTAAGATGCTGTTTAAAGTTGCGGAGTTCCAGAATGAAAGGGAAAAAAAATGTTGTTGCAGTCCTTTTGATATCATTAGATATCTCTTATACAGCTGGAAGTTTGCTATTGCAGATTAACATAATTGACACCCCTGGTCACGTTGATTTCACCATTGAGGTTGAGAGAGCTTTGCGTGTTCTTGATGGAGCCATCCTTGTCCTTTGTAGCGTTGGTGGTGTACAGAGTCAGTCAATTACTGTTGATCGGCAAATGAAAAGATACGAGGTTCCAAGAATTGCATTTATAAACAAACTTGATCGAATGGGAGCAGATCCATGGAAAGTTCTGAATCAGGTACATTATGTCAATTTGTTCTTGGCATGTTTTCAAATACCTTATGTATGATTTTAATTAGTGCAAAACCTGATACAATGAAGCACGGAAATTTCGTACTTGGATACTATCCAAATAACAAAATAATCTATTTATTTATTTTTTCTTGAAGAAGCTAGAGTGCCCTAGTCGGTTAAATTGATACTTCCTTTTTAAGGGGATACTGAATTTTTGAACCTTCAATAGTTATGTGACAATACAGTTGGTTCTCTTGTAGATGAGGTCTAAGCTCCGGCATCATGCTGCTGCATTGCAACTTCCTATTGGGTTGGAAGATGATTTTAAGGGTCTTATTGATCTTGTGCAGTTAAAAGCTTTGTATTTTCATGGTTCTAGCGGGTATGTTTTTGACACTACTGAGTTTTCATGTTTCCTTTTCAATATGCATTGTATTTAAGTATTTTATTGTTACATGTTTTAGTCAGGAAATTGTCATTGAAGACATTCCTTCTGATATGGAGGCGTTAGTCGCAGAAAAAAGGCGAGAGCTAATTGAAATTGTTTCCGAAGTTGATGACCAACTGGCTGAAGCATTTCTTGAAGATGTGCCCATTACACCTACTGATCTGGAGGTACACTGGACTTTGTCTCTCCGTTTTTTTTTTTCCCCCTAAGCATCTGCAAAAAGTTGTGAGAAGATGAAAACAAAAATATTTTGTCTTGACTTGTTGTATGTGACTTGAGCTCAAATATTTATTTTGTTTTCCATTTTGATCCGTTGTGTTCTTTGCTTTTGTGGTTAGATGTTACCTGAAAAGTGAAAAAGTTATTGCTATCTCTGACAATCAGCATTGTTCAACAGAAACTAATTTGGGCATTTATATTAAGCTTTCTCCCCTTTTTTTGAGTAGGAAGCTGTGCGAAGGGCTACCATTGCAAGGAAATTTATACCTGTGTTCATGGGTAGTGCATTTAAAAACAAGGTATTATTTTTATTTTTAAAATTTTTGTTCATTTGGATGATAGGTATATAATTGGTTGTATGTGACCTTGCTCATCAACATTCAAAATTCTTTATGCTGATGGATTAATTTTCACGTAATTTTGTGTATTCCTAATCGAAAATTTTGGTGTATTATGTAGTAGAAACTTCAAATGTTTATGATCGTCACCTAAAATGTTTCGTGCACAGCAAATGATTAAACTCCATAGTGGCATAGACATATTTAACTGCCTGTAGTTTAGACTATGTACTTTCAAAATTTTTGCTCTCTATTTGGTTCTACTTTAGGCTATCAGTTAACTAACTTTAGGGACCTTGCTGCCATCCCTTCAGTTGCTTTGCAGATGTGGTCTGTGTTAGTGCACTTCCATGTTATTACATTGTTAAAATTTGTGAATGCTGTATACTGAGATGTGGTCTCCTTCAGCTTATTGTCTTGTGTCTTTCAGATATACTATTTTAGCAATTCTTGTAGTTTTCAGTTATACAAAGACACAAAGTAATTGTCCTATTTATACAGAAGATGATTTTGCGTATGCTGCTTGCTTGTTTAACACTCTGATGTCAATAATTTCTTTATCTTCTCCCATTTATGGAGTACAGGGTGTACAACCACTTTTGAATGGTGTACTTGGTTATTTGCCTTGTCCATGTGAAGTCAGTAACTATGCTCTTGACCAGACTAAGGATGAAGAGAAGGTATTAAGCTGAGAAAATTCATCCTATATTCTTTGTTTTGTTTCATTCTCCAAATCCGTATGGACAGTTACAAATTGCAGTAATACTGCAGGTTATATTAGGTGGAACTCCAGATGGACCTCTTGTAGCATTGGCCTTTAAATTGGAGGAAGGGCGCTTTGGTCAGTTAACCTTTCTAAGGTATGCTATGGACGTTTATGTTTCCCTTTCAACTTAGTGTAGTTTATCTTATTGCATTAATATATTATGTAATAATAACTATGCTAACATTTAGTTTGTTGATGAAGAATCTATGAAGGTGTTATACGGAAGGGTGATTTCATTTTTAACATTAACACTGGCAAGAAGATTAAGGTAAGTACGAGGAGGAATTTTATGTTTCAGCTCCAAGTTTTCAGTTCAAGTTAAGTGTTTGTGAAATACTTGTGCCGCAATATTTGTTTAATGCTGCCAATTCTTCCATTTAGTATTCTGAAATCTAATTTAATTGTCTTTGGCAAGCAAGCAGTGGCTTATAATTAGGTGTAATGATCTGGTGTACAATTTTTATGAGTGTTTTTATATGTGAGGACTGCAAGCAGATGGCTGTCCCTATGTAGATTTTGGTTCCTTTAGGGTTTAGGACCGCCGATGGCTATCCCTAATTTTAGGAAGCACATTTTTTATTTATTTTTTTATTATTTACTTAAGGATGTGTTCCCGTTAGTGCGTGTCTCTGACCAGTCTTGTCTGTGTGCGTACTTGTGATTGCTCATTTTGCTCTTAGCGTGGCTTTGATTGTTGGTCTTCAGTTGGCATGGTTCTGTTGGAGTTTGCTTTTGTACTTGGTTCGAACAGTAATAAAAGTAACCCATAAAATTGATGACCCTCACAAATGCATTCCCTTGAAGGAGCAAGGGTGATTCAAAGTAGAAAAGTTGAAAAGTAGTTGAAAGTTATTAGGAAAGACATTCCAAAACCAGAAGTCGGGGAGGAGATAGCTCTTATATGGGATTGAATGGGTAATGGGTAAGGAATTTATGTGGTGGATTACAATTAATTTCAGAAAGGATTTGTATTGCTCCCACAATCTGTTGGCATTAAGGCTAAGTTGAGTCGATTTATATTTGAAAACTCTCATTTATATGTTGTGTACCATACCTTATTTGTTTCCTGTTACGAGTGCTGACATTTTTTTATTTTTGATTGTTGTCCAGAATGTCCAAATTCATAGCAATGGTAAAGCTTTGATTATATTGTTTTCTACTCTTACTGAATCTTTTGTCTTCTTGGAACAGGTTCCTCGCTTGGTCCGGATGCATTCTGATGAGATGGAGGTTAGTTTGTTGTTTAAAAGGTTTGCTATTAACATTGGTGGATCAATCAACATGTGAAAATAATTTCTACAATAAATAATTTCTAAAATGTTGTGATGGTAGGTGTTGTCTCTGGTAGTGGATATGTAGAATGGTGTTTATTTGGTCCTAGATGTATGTAAATTTTTTGTCTTTATTAGATAAAGGCTCTGTTTACTGGTACTTTTTTTCTTTTCTAATTTTTGTGGGCATTCATCCACAGGATATTCAAGAGGCACATGCTGGACAAATAGTCGCTGTATTTGGTGTGGATTGTGCATCAGGTTTGGCTCCTACATTTTGTTGTATGCTGCTTGTTTGTACATGCATAGACCAAGGGTAGATGTCAATTTGTATTACCAATTTTTGTTTTCCTAGTTATATAGTTATGGAGAATAAGAATAAGAAGTTTGATATTGTTGAAGTATCTGAAAGAGCGAGATATATTTCAAAAAAAAAAAAAAAAAAGAGGATGTTAGATAGTGACCGAGAGAATTTATAGATTTCCACAGTCAAGTTAATCATAACTTTCTTCATTTTGGACATGGCAACCAGTAGGGATTACTCCTTATAACCTGATGATTTTTGTGTTTTCTTCAGGAGATACATTTACTGACGGTTCGGTTAAATATACCATGACTTCTATGAATGTCCCTGAGCCAGTGATGTCATTAGCTGTTCAGCCAGTTTCAAAAGATTCAGGAGGACAAGTAGGCGGGCTTCATTTGATTTGATTTTGCATATGTGCAATAGCTTTCAATGGTATTGAATGTTATTGTTTCTTGTTTCTAGTTTTCGAAGGCTTTGAATCGTTTTCAGAAAGAAGATCCTACCTTCCGTGTTGGCTTGGACCCTGAGAGCGGACAGGTCTGATTGACAACATGATCTATTATGTGTAGTTTTTCTGCATTTTGAGAAACATTTATCTTATCTGACCATTGTTGTTTTGTTGACTAGACAATCATATCGGGAATGGGAGAGCTGCATTTGGAAGTTTATGTTGAACGCATTCGGAGAGAATATAAGGTGTCTACTCTCTCTCTCTCTCGATGATATCAGGAATTTCGATTTTAGAGAATTTTACTTTTTCACCCTTTATTACTATTTTACTTTAATATCACATTTTGGTGTAACAGGTTGATGCAACTGTTGGAAAGCCTCGTGTAAACTTCAGAGAGACTGTTACTCAACGTGCTGACTTTGATTATTTACATAAAAAGCAATCTGGAGGACAGGGTCAATATGGGCGAGTAACTGGGTAAGTGCAGATAATATGCATGATGCTCATACCTGCTTGTGTTTGTCGATACCCTACTTGCTTGAGTGCAGTCAAGGTTCGAAAAATCGCTAGGCGCTAGTCGGGCGGTGGCCAAGGGACTAGCGCCCAGACCGCCTAGGCGGTTTTTATTTTTTTAAGCATATAATTATATAAAAGAATATATAAAGACTTGGGATCGTCTACAGTACATTAATGTATCGATATATCAAGTAGACTATGTTCAATACAGATGTAGACTAGTTCAGTACATGGGTAGACATGCATGGAGTTAGTCTACCCTTATACCGGGTTAGTCTACATCTGTATTGAACTTAGTCTACTTGATGTATCGGTACATTAATGTACTGAAGTATTTTCCTAAAGACTTATCTAGTTAAAAGATCTATTGAAAATACTCAAAATAGTCCATAGTTTTATATTGGAGTAGGAAACTAGTAATTTTAATTAATAACTTAACAACTAAGCAGCATAATAAAGGTAGAATAATGTACGGTTAACTTTTCTCTTTTTCATTGATCAATTGAATAGATAAAAATAAAAGAGTAGCAAATTATTGGTTTAATTGTTTGATGTAAATAAATATTTATTTTTGGGTGTAGTGCATGCTATCAAGCCTATCAGTTTAGCCCACTCATTTTTTATTCATATATTTTCATTGACCGGCAAAGGACACCTACGTGTCCAGCTTGTTTTTAATTAAACGCTTTGAATCATTGTCATTTTGACCTGGTTCGTCTTCTTTACTTTCAACTTCTTCAACTTAGTCAACTTCATCTAGCCTTAATTATGAATAACCATGAAAACGCCCAAAGCCCGCCTAGCCCAACCGTCCAGGCACCTAATTGCCTGCCTAGGCCGCCTGGACGGCCGCCCAACCCCAGCCCGCCCAAAAGCTCCGATTTGACACTACTCGAGTCGGAGAGCCGACACCCAGCGCCTAGGCGGCCTGGGCGGCTGAGTTTTAGAACACTGAGTGCAGCACCTACTGTATGTGACTCTTTAAATTTACTTAGGTTACTTGGTAAACCTCTATGTTTTCTGAATGCAACTTGGTGCTCTCTTCTCTGTTTGTAATTTATTTTTTATTTGTACATTGCAGATTTATCGAACCGCTGCCTGCAGGATCAGCGACAAAGTTTGAATTTGAAAACAGTATTGTGGGACAAGCTATACCATCAAATTTTATCCCAGCTATTGAGAAGGGTTTTAAAGAAGCAGCCAATTCGTGAGTTCCCATGTCCTGTTTTGGGAGTTATTGAAACATGGAGAATATAATGTTTAATATAGTCAGTTTTCTTACACTAAAGTTCATTTAAACTGTAATGTTGTCATAATATGATGCCCCTTGCTATTGAGTTTGATGGTAATGCTACTATTGCACAGGGGCTCATTAATTGGCCATCCAGTTGAAAATGTTCGCATTGTTTTAACTGATGGTGCTTCCCATGCTGTGGATTCTAGTGAACTTGCCTTCAAATTAGCTGCAATATATGCCTTTAGAAAGGTCTGTCCTTATCTTGATTTGAAGTGAATTCCTGTAACTTGATTGTGACCATCTGCTGGAATTTTCTTTTTTCCTTCTTGTTCTATTTTGGGGCTCAATACATAAGCTTTATGTTATGCAATTTTTAAACAGTGCTATACGGTGGCAAAGCCGGTGATACTGGAGCCTGTTATGTTGGTGGAGTTGAAAGTACCTACAGAATTTCAGGGCACTGTTGCTGGTGATATTAACAAGTGAGTGTTTTCCACTGGTTTTTTACATACGGTGGTCTTGTTTCCATTATTTATATATCTATTTATTTTTTCAATTGAAGTATAAGGTTTTATTACCAACAATTAACTGAAAGTACCACTGCTCTCATTGTTTAGGAGAAAAGGTGTCATTATTGGAAATGATCAGGAAGGGGATGACTCTGTTATTACAGCCCAAGTAAGTATTTTCTTTTATGTAATTCTACTTCATACATTTACTTTGCTTATGCAACAAAAGGGGTTTTCACAGGTAATTAAGGACACTATTGTATTTGAAATCTTAAAATAATTTTGTAAAATTTCCCTTCTTTTTTCTTTCTTTTGAAAATGATAAAATTTCCCTTCAGTTTGCTAAGATTCTAACTGTACTTGCATTAAAAAAATGATAAAAACTGTGTTTGCATTACCTAACTTTATTTTGTAAACAAGAAAAAAAGTATATGTTTTTGTTTTATTTTGTTTTGATGAGAAGTCCTTGAAATGAAACTTATATGATTGACTGTTTTAGGTCCCTCTGAACAATATGTTTGGCTATTCAACGTCTCTTCGATCAATGACACAGGTAATGACCATTCCTTTTAAGCTTCATTTGCCTTGTATGTAGATTGTCTTTACGATTCGTCTTCTATCTATCTTTGCAGGGAAAAGGCGAATTCACAATGGAGTACAAAGAGCACTCGCCCGTTTCTCATGATGTGCAGGCGCAATTAGTAAACAATTACAAGGGACCGAATGCCACTGAATAGTCTGGCTATATGCTTCATCAAAGCATTGCTCTTTTTTGTCTTGCCGGAGTCAATTGTAACCTTTTTCTTATCACATTTTTCTCGGCTTCGAGGTTGTTAAGCTCTTTATAGGAAGAATGATCATGTATATTACATGATCTATAATTTTGAAAAACGCCAATAAAAGTCTAATCGACCCTTTTGGGCTGAGTTGATAAAGTAGTCAACTGTACTCTCCTGAACTGTATATCATATAGTTGGAAGTCTTTTACATCAGTATTGCTGATTAGTAGTACTGTAGTAGCATACTATACAAAAAGAAGAATCAATTCTCTTTGGCACAATTCTTTTGTCTTTGCCGTAAAGATTAGGAACTTGATGGTGTTCCGTCCTTGGATTGTTATTCATAATTGCGTAGCAAATGATATGTTTATTTTGTCTCTTCCCTTGACATCGAAAGTAAGCATAACTTGGTTATCTTTTCGTGTAGCTAGTTGATATGTAATCGTGTTAGTTGATATATAATCGTGTTACATATCGAGTTATCTTTCTGTTATGTCACTGTTATGTCAAAGCAAATAGAGTACCTAGTTGTGCACTCTTTGCTAGTTGGTGCTTGTTAGAATACATGAGTTTTGTAGATTATTTCAGGACATACTCTAGATGCCTATTGTAATAAGGGGTTTAGGCTTAATATCCCCTCTTTGTATTCGACAGTTTCATTAATCATGGCTTGCTTTGTATACTAGCTTCAAATTCTTTTATGCATCAAGCAGTACCACACATGGCACAATTATACGGAAGTGAAGAGCTTTCTCTCAAAAGGGCCTAATCCTACAATTTTTAACGGTACTTTGTTTTACTTGTGAAGCTCAAAAATGTCGTCCAAGCGGCATGGTCAGAGGAAAGAAGGCTCCTCCTGGACCATGCGACCAGGGTGGTGACACCGACTGCTGTAAAGTAGGAAAAATGTACCCAACCTATCATTGCTCACCACCGGTGGCCAAGCACACCAAGGGCTATCTTACTCTGGACAGGTTTATAATGGTATTGATGATGGAGATACTCCATCGACATGCGACAATTGATATCATTCCGACGAGACACTAGTCGTGGCGTTATCCACCGGGTGGTTTAACGATGGAGGAATATGTCTAAAGAACATCACGATTAGCGGTAATGGGCGCAGTGTGGTGGCCTTGGTGGTGGATATGTGTGACTCAACTATGGGATGTGACGTGGACAATGACTACCAGCCTCCTTGTGCTAATAATGTTGTTGATGCCTCGAAGGCTGTCTGGGAAGCATTAGCCGTGCCTCATGGCGATTGGGGTGGTTTAGACATCACCTGGTCGAATGCTTAGTTGCATTAATAAACACCGTACGTCTCTGTCTAGCTTCTTGCTTTTGTTGCAGTATTTCTGTTCATTTGGAATTTCATGTGTTCTTTAAGAAGTTGCCGATGCTATGTAACTTTGATATCTGTTTATGTGATTTTGTGAACATACTAAAAACTCTTCTATTTTCGTTTATGTGGAATATCAAATATGGCAAAGATGGTGGAAATCGATTGTTTGGAGGCTGTTAATTTTATAAACAGGTAGGAGGATTGTCTGGTAGTGGAAGGAGTGCTAGTAGAGAAGATTAAACTCCTGATGGGGTATGCTGGTATTCGAAGTGTTCATCATGTTTCTAGGTTGGCTAATGGTGCTGCTTATGGTGTTGCTAAGTTTGTAGCCCGGTTGAATGGGCGTCATAGTTGGTTAGGGGTTGGGCCCTCTTAACTCATGGATGTCATCGGTGATGATAGACCAGTAACTCGTCCTAGTAGGAAGAGAGTGGGGAATTTTCCACCACCGATTATTCCCATATGGTGTAACCTTTATCTTATTTGAATAAAAGTTTAGTCATTCTCAAAAAAAGAAAAATATGGGAAAGAAAAAAATTCACTTCAGCTTAGCTCATTTACACCCCTACTAAAAATCCAGCAAAACTTTTGGTTCAGGTCAGGGCCGGTC
Organism: Rosa chinensis; assembly: GCF_002994745.2. NCBI lineage: Eukaryota > Viridiplantae > Streptophyta > Magnoliopsida > Rosales > Rosaceae > Rosa > Rosa chinensis. Next base: position 41,126,738 of record NC_037088.1, read on the forward strand.
CTGAGATTGTAGAGGCCTGAGGCAAAAAAAAAAAAAATTGTGGCCTCACTTGAGTTTCACATTTTAGCAATCAAACAATTTTTTTTAGATCTCAATTTGAGTTTATCGTGTTTTTTGGGTATATTTTTAAATGCTTTATTATTCTTATATATAAATATGTGTGTGTGTGCGCGCGCCCGTGTGTGTAAGATGTGGTATCTAGAAAAAAAGGAATTAAAGAAAGTAGAAGAGAGGAGAGGGATTTTTTTAAAAAGAATAGAAGAAGTAAAAAGATAAAATAAAGAAAACTAAACAGTCCAGGGATTCGAACCCATGAAGGCTTTGGTTATTTATATGTCAAGGTTTTTCCGCTCTGCCACTCTAGTACATGTGTATAATTTTTGCTAATAAATTATATATATACTAATAACTTAGACAATTATATCAATCGGAGGCCTTCGGCGACGGGTGGCCTGAGGCAGCTGCCTCACTAGGCAATCCTCAGGGCCGGCCTTGGTTCAGGTCTTTGTCAGTTCCCCTACTAATAACTGAACCAAATTATATATAATTTAAATTTCCACCCAAGAAGACTTGAAGAGTTTCTTTCAGGATAGGTTCTTCATGTATACATATTGCGTTTATATTATGGAGATTTTGGCTTCATCTTTGAGCCGAAGGACAAAAAAAGAAAGAAAAAAAGAAGAAGAATTTGGTACGTTCATCTTATTTTTCCTTCACGATTTAACTTTAATTTACGTACTACTAGCTCATAATAGTGGAACTGCCTTCATCACGTTCACATTGTAAGGGACTAAGGGGGCTCCATCTATTTGAATTCAGATGTGAAATTGGATGATATCATTAGCTGGGTCTGTACTCGACATAATCGAACAAGGTAATTTTTGAGTGATTCAAAGTGATGTTATTCATTTCACATTACTTTTCGGTATACAAGTTTACGTAGTGATACATGGTAATTATTAACGCGTATTTTAAGTGCCTAACCATTCATCATTTTTTATTTGTTAAAGAAAATTGGGGACGTACGAATTGTATAACTGCTTGAGGAGATCTAAAATTACCTATACGTAATGTAATGATATCATAGGAATAAGTGCTAATTAACCAGTAACTGACACTGAATCACTGATACTAGAGTTCTCACCAAACAATTCAAGATTTATTCTTTAATCCTAGAATCTCTCCACGCGGAGGGGGTTACCCCAGGCTGTCAACTGCCTTAAGAGGCTCAACTTGCTGAGACCTCCTTATGTCGCCTAGCACTCTTAGAAATCCTAGATTCCTGAGGCAACACCAATTTCTTTGGTTGCAACTTGCAACTCCATTTTAGCTGTATCTTGTTTCCCATATGCCTTCCTAGCTCTCTCTTTTTGGCGGAGAGTCCTCTAAATCGCTTGTCTGTGATTCCAAAGCCATAGAATGCTCAAAGTCCAGCTGAACCGGCCGGACTACCGGAGTAAAGGAAACCAGTTTCAAATGCTCACACAAGTTACCTTCTTTTTAAAAAAAAAAAAAAAAAAACTTCATTATTTTGTTTATTAATTCTTAAAAACAATCTCAAACAAGCCCAAATATCTCAAAGACCGGACTTATTTAGTGAGTTGTGAAATATCTTTGACTCTAACTTATCATGTTGAACATGATTGTGTACTACCGTCTTGTCATATGTTTTCATGACTTTGAGGTTGCTAAGTACCTCTAGATTTGATCTGCAATTACTTCAAGTCTCTTTCTGCTAACATAGTTCTTGAGTTTGGCTCAGTCACTGCATGGCCCATACGGAGAAATACATATAGTATAGAAATTGAACTTCTATACTAAATTCTTAGACAGATAGAGATATTAGTGATAATTTAATTATAATACTGAAAATGTAAAGTTTGAAATTTCAGTTTTGATGAAAATTTTGATATTTCAGATTTATAAGAGTTTTGATAAAATTTCGATATATTTTGGTTAGTATTATTGTATAAGAGCATCTTTAGCAGACTCTTTATTTTGGCTCCTTAGCTATTTTGGAAAGCATGTTTAGCTTTTTATATATTTTAGCAGCTACACCAGACTCCTAAGTGACTCTCCATTATAAATTTTTAGCTATCTCGATCCTAAATATAGAGAGAGCGAGATGAGATTCTCTATAATTTATAACATTCATTTTGAGTTATTTTATATAACTTTTAAATACATTTAAACTATGTAACCTTCCTTTAAAAAATAATATAAATTGAAAACTAGCTATAATAGAGAGCACTAATGCAGACGTATTTCTAAAGTGGCTAGCTAAAATGACTTTTTAGCTACTTTGGCTAAAATTTGACTCAAAAATGGTTAGCATTGCTAAAGATGCTCTTAGTACTCAAAATCTAATTTTATATATTTTTTAAAATACACTTAAATATCAATAAAATCATATTACAAAAACTTCAATCATTTTAAATTTTAGGGTTAAATACTAAATACTTGTTACTCCACAAACTTTTGCCTGAAAAACAGTTTAGTCCCTTGCCTTTCAAATTAAACTGGATAGTCCTTATTCTCTCTAATTCTCACACATGTCCAAAACAGGTCTAAAATGACTATTCTACCCCCAAGATCCTTTTATTATTATTTTTTCTCTCTTTTTTTAATTTCTCTCTCTCTTTTTATTTATTTTTTCTGCTTTTCTCTCTCTCCCTCTCCACAGATCAATCTTGTCCTTCTCAGTCTTCACTACTCTCTATAATTTTTCATCTTCATCTTCTTCTTCAACTCTCCAGAACCCACCACTAAATGGGTCTTCGTCTTCCTCTATCAGAGTGCTGTACTCGAAGCCCGTCCGCTTCAAGCAACCCTCCACTCCGTTTCTCGCCAGACGATGAGGTTGTCGGAGACGCCGGCGGGTTCTTGGGGCTCCAGAGCTTGGAGGACCAGGGTTCGGGTTCCAGGTCGAGCTTCGTGGCGGTGGACCTCGTGAATTGCTGGATCGAATTGGTAAATTGGTTACCCTTCATCCTTCTGAAATCTCAACCCGACGCCTCCAATTATGATCGACAAGGCCCAGCCTAGATTCAGAACCCGAAGACGATTTTGGTGACCGACAACAGAGGAAGAGGATCCACATCGCCGGAAGATGATTTTGGTGACCGGATCCACATCGTTAGGGTCAACGTCGTCGTTTGGGATTGGAGAGCCCGGATGTCATTTGGGACGGTTGGTCTATTCCCTCTGGTGCTCAACCCAGGACCTCCGGCGCTCAACCTCTGGTGCTTGACCTAGCTCTCTATCGCTCGACTCAGGCCAGTGGCAGATGATAATGATAAACCGGGTGCCCAGAGCTTTTCTCTGGGTGCCCAAAGCAATTAATTTCTTTCTTCTTCTTTTTTCTATTTTGGTAAAATGGGATCGGAGCTGGGTGGAGATGGTGGAATTGGTCTCTGAGGTTTGGTTGAGTTGGGCAGAGTGGCGTGACGAGGCTGTGGGCGGAGGAGACTGTCGAAGTGGGCGGAGGAGATGTTGAGGTCGAGGGAGAGATCTCCTCTGGTCCAATGGCGCTAGGAAGTTAGTCTTGGCCTTGTTGACGTGGAGAGACCTAGCAGCGGCCCCGTAGGCGAGAGCTGCCTCCTCTGGAGGGAGATGGAGAGAGGGAGAGGGAAAGAGAGAGGGGGGGGGAGAGAGTTAATCAGAAAACATAAAATAAAATAAAAGAGAAAAAAAAAATATATATATATAGAAAAAGGAATTGAGGGGTATAAATGTCATTTTAGACCTGTTGTGTGAGATTTGCAAAGAATAAGGACTATTCAGTTTAATTTGAAAGATGAGGGACTAAACTGTTTTTCAGGTAAAAGTTTGATAAACTTAATCCAAATTTAAAAGTAAGAACCCGATAAAAGGGTGAAATTATTGATTAGTCTCTTAATTAATTAATTATTTATTTTTTTCATCCTTTTCATAGTCCTTATTAAATTCGAGTGATTTTAAGCCAACTATAGAATAATTCCTCACACCAGTTGTCTCGAATAAAAGTGAAAGTCGGCCATGAAAAGTAGCACTGGACTGTGAAAAGTTTCTGTACTTCATCAGAATTCAGGTCTTTTTAATTTCCACCCAAGAAGACTCAAACAGTCAAACTAGTTTCTTTTCGTCATCCATCCATGGCTCTCGTCAGAGCTCAATTAGAAGCTGCTTCCCCTTCCACTTCCGCTTCTCCCTCTCAGTTCAGCTACGACGTGTTCTTGAGTTTCAGAGGTGAAGACACCCGTAAGAACTTCACTGATCACCTCTACACCGCCTTGACCGGAGCAGGACTTCGCACTTTCCGAGACGACGATGAACTTCCCAGAGGAGAAGACATCAAACCAGAGCTGGAGAGAGCCATCCAACTCTCGCGAAGCTCCGTTATCGTGTTTTCTAAAGACTACGCCTCTTCCAAATGGTGCCTCGACGAGCTTTGCATGATCCTTCAGCACAGAACGGCCTCCGATCACATCGTTTTGCCGGTCTTCTACGACGTTGATCCATCTCACATCAGAAAGCAGACGGGGAGCTTTGCGATCGCGTTTGCCAGACACGAGAAGAAGAGTTCTTTAGAAAAGTTGAATGCATGGAGGACAGCACTTGCGCAAGTTGCAGATCTTCCAGGAATGGTGCTGAAAAATGAAGCTGACGGGTACCCAATTCTGTTCTCAAGCTTTTGTTTTCATAGGTTTCTTGTGATTGTTTATTTTGATTCGGATTGCAATATTCTTAAGCTTTTGTTTTCATCTGTTTGTTGTAATTGTTTATTTTGATTCGGGTTGCAATTTTCTAGGCACGAGTCAAAGTTCATTAAGAAAATTGTGAAAGTGATTGAGGAGAAGTTATGTCGCCCACGATTGAGTGTTGCCTCTCATCTGATGGGAATTCATGATCGAGTCGAAAATATTAATTCATGGTTACAAGATGGATCATCTGGTGTTGGGGTATATTTAATTTATGGCATTGGGGGTATAGGAAAGACAACCATTGCACAAGTTGTTTATAATCTAAATTTTAGAAGATTTGAAGGAAGCAGTTTCCTTGAAAATATCAGAGAAACTTCACAAGGAACCACTGGCTTAATTCAACTCCAGAGACAACTTCTTTCTGATATTTTGGGTGGCAGAAAAGTGAAAATACAGGGTGTTAGTCAGGGAATAAGTAAGATTAGATATGCCATAAACTCTAAAAAAGTTCTTATTGTACTCGATGATGTGGATCATATGAGCCAATTCAATGCAATACTAAGGATGCGAGATTCGTTTCATCCGGGAAGTAAAATTATTGTAACAACTAGGGATGTGGGGATTATAGAGGCTTGTCAAGCTGATAAGTTGCATAATGTTAGACCTTTAAATAGGGTTGAATCATTGGAGTTGTTTAGCAGGCATGCTTTTGGACAGGACCATCCCATTGAAGGTTACAGGGAACTTTCACAATCAGTAGTACGCCACAGCGGTGGACTTCCATTAGCTCTTCAAACCTTGGGTTCCTCTCTCTGTGGGAAAAGTATAGATGTATGGGAAAGTGCATTAAAGAAATTGAGAGCTATTCCAAATAATGAAATCCTACATCAGCTGAGAATAAGCTATGACTCTTTACAAGATGACCATGACAAAGATTTATTCCTCCATATTGCATGTTTCTTTATTGGAAAGGGCAAGGATGTCATCGTCAAGATACTAGATGAATGGAAGTTCTACACAATTGTTGGCATTCAAAATCTCATTGATAGGTTCTTGGTAACCTTAGACAAGTATAATGTAGTCAAGATGCATCAAATGATTCGTGACATGGGAAGAGGAATTGTTCGCCAAGAATCAAAGTATCCAGAGAAACGTAGTAGATTATGGCATCATAAGGATTCATTCAATATACTGAAAGAAAAGAGTGTAAGAAACATGCTTCTCTCGTTACATGGATGCTTTTTCATGTTCTGCAGTAGTAGTGCTAATACCTTAGTAAATGCTTTCTTTTCTGTCTTTTATCAGGGTTCAAAGAAAATTCAAGGTTTAGCTCTTGACATGCAAATGTACCTGGCGGACATCCCCTCGAGCAATTCAAACAAGGTAACTCTGGAAACCAATGCATTTACAGGGATGCTCAGACTAAGATTACTCCAGCTTAGTCACGTACAACTTAATGGATGTTATGAAGAATTTCCTGATGGATTGAGATGGTTGTGTTGGGTTAAATTTCCTTTGGAGTCTATGCCCATTGATTTTCCTTTGGAGAGCCTGGTTGTTCTTGAATTGCAGTATAGCAGCTTGAAGCGATTTTGGAAGGGAACAAAAGTATGTTACTATAAACTTTTGCATTTGCCCCTGCTTTTTTATTTTAATTTTAATTTGATTACTAATTATATGTTTACAACTTACAAGAATAAATTTCTCACTTTGCTTCTTTCTTTATTTTTTTCCCAGATTCTTCCATCATTGAAAATCCTTGATCTGAGCCATTCTAGTGGCCTTTCTGAAACTGCTGATTTCTCAAATTTCCACAATTTAGAGAAATTGATCCTTGTAGATTGTGCTTGCCTTGTTGATGTCCATGAATCCATATGCACACTTCAGAAACTTGTTTACTTGAATATTAGAGATTGCAAAAATATCAGGAAGCTCCCAAAGAACCTTTCTAGGCTAAAATTACTTGAAACACTTGTCATATCTGGTTGCTCAAGTCTTAACGAGTTTCCAGTGGACATGAGGAATATGGAATCTCTGAAAAAGCTTGAAGCAGATGAAATTCCTTTTAATCAAGTACTAGCTACTACAGGGGAGGTCAAATCATTGGCCATACATAAGACTATACATAATTTTTGGGATTCTGTCCCCTGCACTTTAGTTAATTTGAGTCTTGCAGACTGCAATCTTTTTGAAGATGCATTTCCTAGGGATTTAAGTAACTTATCCTCATTGCGAAGATTGGATCTTAGCGATAATCCAATTTGTAGCTTACCAGATTGTGTCCGAGATCTTAGAGGCCTCGATCATCTTGTATTTTGGGGTTGTTTAAGTCTCAAATCGCTTGTAGCGCTACCAGGAGTGAGAGAATTGGATACTGCCTATTGTGAATCATTGGAAAAAATAACATTTCAGTCACTTTCTTGTGTTCCAAAGAACATAGATCTTTATGGTGATGAATTAAAAATAGTTGAGATTGAATATTGGTACAAGATGGAAGCAATTGGAAAAGTGGATGAAGAAATGATCCACCTGTTGGGTTTGTGCAACTTGGAGTCCATGGGAGCCATTAGGATGTTTGTGTTCCATATATACGATCTGGATGAGAGGACATTTGTTCTTCCCGTGCAGGTGCCCTCTCTCTCTCTCTCTCTATATATATATATATATATATATATATATATATTATATGTGTGTGTGTGTATCATATGCAAGAGTATCTGAGTAATTAATTAGTATTAATACTTGGCATGTTGTATCCTTCATGTAGGGAGTGCATGAATATGGTATATTCAGCACATATATTCCTGGAAACGAAACCGAGGTACCAGGAACATTCAGCTATAAAATTAAGGGGTCATCCTCACTATCTTTTACTGTGGTTTTAGTTCCTAATCTCAGGTTCCGAGGCTTCAATATCTTCTGTGTTTATTGTGGAGGGAGGGCCCAGTCGTTTGGCACTTATGGCAATATCCCACCAGTAATTATTCAAGTATGTAATAATAGCAAGGGTCTGAAGTGGATCTATGGACCGACATGCTACGGCATTCCAAGTGACAAAAAAGATGTGATATGGTTGAGCCATTGGAAGTTTGGGGTTCAACAATTGGAAGGGGGCGATGAAGTGGCTATTTCAGTGTTTACAACACGTAGGGCTGAGGTAAAAGAATGGGGAATTCAGATTGTGCATGAGGAAGAAGATAGCATGAGTAGCCAACACAACACCAGTAGAGATCCTTGTTATGATTCAGAACACGATAATGAGGTGATTGGTAATATTGGTGGAGAATTGTCAGATTTATATGAGGTCATGCCAGGAATATACTTTCTCTACGGTGGACCTTTTTTGATGGATCACAGAGATACTTATAGTCATTGGAAAACGCAAGGTTATTACAATGACTTCACTGAGGACTCTGATAAAGAATCTGCAGGTTGTTGTAACTCAGTTGAATCAGCATCATAAATTTACTTTTTAGATATATGATAGTTTATTCTTTTCCTTCTGATTGAGATGTTCTTGTATTTATATCTTTTGTATACAAAGAAGAAGGGAAGCTGCAGGGGGATGGGATGCTTGCGTCAACAGAAGAAGCTGAAGCAGAAACAGGCATCAATACCTTCTGCGGTTGTAAGGTTGTCATTATGGCTGTTTTCTTCTTTTGCTAATTTCTACGAGGCATTGTTATGATCTAATCGTCTTATAAATGTTCACGTACAACAGATTCTTGTTATTCAAATGTTGATGTCATTGGTGGAGATTTGTCAGAATATAGGGTGATGCTGAGAAGAATACTTCCTCTGCATTCAATGACATCATTTGAGTTTCTGCTGAGGGGCAGCTATAACTTTTTGTCGAAGAGTCTGCAAGGTTTTATTTGTCTAGTCACTTGCATTATGGCCACTGTGTTCTTGTGATCTTGTTCTCTAGTCTCTCCCCCTTCTCTCAGATGCCTTAAAGGCCTGCATGAATTTTTTCTTATTAGAGAAATTGCCACTCAACACAGTCAACATGGAACACAAGGCCAAATGGGCAGATAATATGCTTTATATGGATATTGTTTGTACCTGCTTGTAATCGCATGCATTACTCAACTCTTCACATCTACTTAGTTACTTGAGAAACCGGTTAATTTGCTTCTCCCCTGTTGAAAATTTACTCTTTCTATTTTTTAAATGCAGATATGTTGAATCACTGACAGCAGGGTCTCCTACCAAGTTTGAACATTATCCTGGGACAAGGTACACCATTAAATATTATTGAACAAGCTATACAACGGTAAACATATAGTTAATCGCAACACAGTGTTATACATGTTAAATTTCAGTAGGAGTTTTGTACTTAGCCTCTTATGTAATTTAGTTGTAACTTCTGAATTTTTTTTGGAATAGTGCTACACTGCAAAACCAGTAATATTGGAGCCTGTTATGATGGTGGAGTTGAAACTACCTGCATAATTTCAGGGTGCTGTTGCTGGGGATATTAACAAGTGAGTTTTGCACCACCTCTATCAAATATATAAGGTCTAATTAGTATTTACCAACTATTTTAACTGAAAATATCATTGCTGTCATTAATAAATGATAAGGAGGGAGATGAATCTGTCATTACCGCCTCTCTCTTTCCTTCATGTAATTGCATGGGCTTCAGACAATGTTCCTTCCGTAGTGCCTTGGACAGAAAACTGGTAATGCCATATACCCAGCTTCTCTTCCTGTCAAAAGTTTTGATGTGTGCTTCTTGGGAAATATTTGAGCTTCTGTGAAGACTTGGGAGTGTGTGATGGTTAAAGATTTAATATATATCAAGTTAGAAAATATGTGAATACCTCGTAGTATGTTGCTGTCCTCTATTGTATGGGTAAAGAAAGAAATGTTATGCAGTCTATGGTTAAATAAGACAGCATTGGTGCTTCTTATAAAAAAAAAAAAAAAGGTCAGTATAACTGCTAATTTCAGCTGTAAGAATTGTCTACCTACTTGATTTGATATTAGTTTTTCTTTCCAGCTACTCAAACCTCTATTGGTATGCTCATGAAAACGGGGTGAATGTCAGTCACTTTCCTTGAGCCATGAGCCCATGAAACCGTAGATCTTTGTGGGAAGAAAGATTTCATCATTTTCAAGGAGATCAAAAGATGCATGTAGAGACTATTTGTCACTATAGTTGCTGTCTAGTTGGGTGTACTACCTGCAATCTACCAAGTCCATGATCTCTGTAATGCTGATTATTGAAATGTAAACAATAGCAAATGAAATGCAAGACGATTCTTGTAACAGAAATAAAAGGCAACTCAAAACTGTCACTTTTTTCATTGATTCAAATCCTTTTTTTTTTTTTGGTTGGGCTGAGCATTGATCATTAATTGCATGTTATTTTGTATTGGGAAAAGATATAAAAGTAAAACAGAACGTCTCCTATAGCATTAGTTCCACCACCCCACCACTCTTTATAGCTGCAATGGCAGAAGAACAATGATGGGTAACTGGTTTTGGATTTGATCTGGTTCAAGAAAGAGGATGATGAATGAGAGAGACAAAGATTTTTTTTTTTTTAATTCTTTCTTTATTTCTCTCTCTTAACTATACAATTCATTTAATTTAATTATTTTATTCATATTAAACCATTGTTTACATAAAAAAAAAAAACCTAAAATAAAACCTTGGTTACAATAGGGCAAATAAGTCTTTTTGCACTTGGTTACAATAGGGCAAATAAGTCTTTTTGCACTCATTTTGTGCCACATGTATGTTACACATGGTCAGGTTATCCAAAAACGATGACTTCTCTCTCTAAGTGAGAAAGGAGGAGAGGGCAAAAAAGTCCTAAAAATAAATAAAAAAGAACTAATTGGGTAAGAGGAAAATAATATCTTAGAGTGTTTTGGGTAAATGAGGTTAAAAAACTCTTAGTGAAGGAAGTGGACAATTTTTAAGCTGAAATTGAGCAAATAATCATTTCCCCTATATAATATCACACTTGGTGTGCAGACGCTCAGGCAAAACATTTTGTTGTTATTCCTCTACGATTCAAAAAACTCTGCACCACTCTTTACAGCCGCCATGGCCCGTGCACTTTAAAGTAAGCAACAGGGCCAGTAATCTAGAACATACGAAGTAGCTAGGAAACTAAATTTCTACTTTTGCTTAGAAACCAAGCTAGGATCACACCTGACTGTTATTTTCTGATCGCGGAGCTCCTTGACACAGATCGATCTGTATTTTCATCCATGGCACTTGTTACGTCATCAGCTCAAGAAGCTTCTTCTTCCAACGATTCTTCTTCTCGATTCAGTTATCACGTTTTCTTGAGTTTCAGAGGCGAGGAGACTCGCAAGACTTTCACTGACCATCTCTACACAGCCTTGACCAATGCAGGGTTCCGCACTTTCCGAGACGATGATGGGCTTCCCAGAGGAGAAGACATCAAACCAGAACTAGAGAGAGCCATCCAACAGTCAAAAAGTTCTGTCATTGTGTTTTCGAAAGACTACGCTTCTTCCGGATGGTGCCTTGACCAGCTTGTCATGATCCTTCAACGCAAGAAGACCTCATCCAACCATGTTGTCTTACCAGTCTTCTACGATATCGATCCATCTCACGTGAGGAAGCAAACAGGGAGTGTTGGAAAAGCATTTGCTAAACATCAGAAAAAGCAATCACCGGAGAAGTTGAATAGATGGAGGGAAGCACTTGCACAAGTTGCAGATCTAGCAGGAATGGTGCTCCAAAATCAAGCAGATGGGTAATTCCACTTTCCATCATCACTACTAGTTCTTTTGTTATGAAGCTTTCACTAATCAATCATCTATTCAGCTCTATTGTCAAGATTATTATTAGCTTTATCATGTCATTATTCCAAGTCTTGGCAATTGGCGTTGATCATTGATTTTTTTTTTATTCTGATTGCAACTTTTCTAGGCATGAGGCAAAGTTTATCAAGGAAATTGTTAAAGTGATTGAAGACAAACTATGTCGCGTGCCCTTAAGTGTTACACCTTACCTAGTCGGAATTCAATATCAGGTTGAAAACATTAACTTATGGGTACAAGATGGTTCATCTGATGTTGGCATATGGGGAATTTGTGGTATTGGTGGAATAGGAAAGACAACCATTGCACGAGTTGTTTACAATTCTAATTTTGCAAGATTCGAAGGGAGCAGTTTCATTGAAAATGTGAGAGAAATTTCAGAACAACCCAATGGCTTAGTTCAGATACAGAAACAACTCCTTGCGGATATTTTGAGTGGCAGAAAAGTGAAAATACAGAGTGTTAGTGAGGGGATATTGAAGATTAAGGATGTCATAGGATCTAAAAAAGTACTTGTTGTTCTAGACGATATTGATCGTATGGGCCAATTAGATGCAGTACAAAGTATGAGAGATTGTTTCTGTCCAGGAAGTAAAATTATCATAACAACTAGGCATGCAGGGTTGTTAGAGGCTTGTCGAGTTGATAAGGTGCAAATGGTTGAATTTCTAAACGATGTTCATTCACTGGAGCTCTTTAGTTGGCTTTGTTTTCGACAGGACCATCCCATGGAAGGTTACATGGAACTTTCAGAAAGGGTAGTTAACCACTGTGGAGGACTTCCCTTAGCTCTTCAGACTCTGGCTTCTTCTCTATTAGGGAAAAGTTTAGATGTATGGGAAAGTGCACTAAAGAAATTAAAGGCTATTTCATACAGTGAAGTTTTGAGTAAACTAAGAATAAGCTATGATTCTTTACAAGATGACCATGACCAAAATTTGTTCCTCCATATTGCATGTTTCTTTATTGGGAAGGACAAGGATGTCATTGTCAAAATACTAGATGGATGTGATTTCTACACCATTGTTGGCATTCAAAACCTCATTGACAGATGTTTGGTGTTTTGTGATGGTTATAACAAGATGAGGATGCATCAAATGATTAGAGACATGGGAAGAGAAATTGTTCGCCTACAATCAAAGTCTCCTGAGAAACGTAGTAGATTATGGCATCATAGAGATTCTTTCAATGTACTGAGAGAAAAAAATGTAAGAAAAACCTTGCTCCTTTTGTGCGTTTCTATTTTTTTCCCCTCATTTTTCCTTTTGCGCATTTCTGTTGTCATTTATTACTCAATATGCTTTTTCTTTCCTCTTGTTCCTTAGGGTTCAAAAAGAATTGAAGGCCTTGTCCTGAACATGCATTTGTACCTCGAAGACAATCCTTCAAGAAATTCAGATGAGGTAGTGTTGGAAACAAATGCATTTACAAGTATGCGCAAACTAAGATTACTAGAATTTTGTGATGTACAACTGAATGGGAGTTATGAAGAGTTTCCTAAAGGATTAAGATGGTTGTGCTGGGCTGAATTCCCTTTAGATTCTCTTCCGAGTGATTTTCTTTTGGAGTACCTTGTTGTACTTGAAATGCCCAGTAGTAACTTGAGACAGGTGTGGAAGGGAATGAAGGTATGCTATAACACAGTTTTTATCTTTTTCCTTTTTTATTTGAGCTTGTGGCATGATTGTGAGAATTAACTCCCTACATTTTAATTCTTGTTCCACAGAACCAGCTTCCATCATTGAAGATCCTTGATCTCAGCCGTTCCATTTACCTGACTGAAGTTAGTGAGTTTTCGTTAGTCCCCAATCTAGAGAAATTGATTCTTGAACATTGTCCAAGCTTGGTTGAAATCCATGAATCCATTGGAAACCTAGAGAGTCTTGTTTATTTGACTTTGAAAGATTGCAAAACTATTAGCAAGCTTCCAGAGAGTTTTTCTAAGCTTAAATCACTGGAGACGGTTGTTATATCTGGTTGCTCAAATCTGAAAGAGTTTCCAGTGCAGATGAGTAAGATGGAATCTCTGAAAGTGCTTGAAATAGATGAAATTCCCATAAATTGATTACTCACTACCACAGGGGAGCTCATATCATGGCCAGGAAAAAGTATAGATAATTTTTGGGCTTCATTCCCCTCAACTTTCGTTGATTTGAGTCTTAGAAACTGTGGACTTTCTGATGACGATTTTCCTATGGGTTTTAGTAACTTGTGCTCACTGCAGATATTTGATTGAAGCATGAATCCAATTTCTGGCTTACCAGATTGCATCAGAGGCCTTGGAGGGATTGATCTCCTTAAGTTGCTAAAGTGTACAAGTCTCAAATCTCTTGTCAGACTACCAAAAGTAAAAGTACTGGATATGTGGCATTGTGACTCGTTGGAAAAAATAACATTTCAGTCATTATCATGCATGCCAAAGAAAATAGACATGTATCTGAGTAGGCGCTCCAAACTAGCTGAGATTGAGCACTGGTTCAAGTTGGAACCTATTGTAAAGGTTGATGTAAAAATTATTAACCTTTTAGGTTTTGTGCAACTTGAAACCTCTGCAAGCCATTAAGATGTACAACGCCAGTCTTTATGTATCAGAGAAAATGCATCCCATTGATCATTTTATATGCAAGTTCTGTAATGACTTAGTATACATACATATTATAGGGTGTCTGAATATGGTATATTCAACACATTTCTTCTTGGAAATGAGGTTCCGGGGCAGTTCAGCCATAGAAGCAGTGGTGCCTCTAAAAGATACTGTGCCTTTACTTCCTAACCTCGGGATTCGAGGCTTCAACTTCTTCTCTATCTATGCGAAGTCCAAAGGTCTTCGTTGTGGTCTTTTACCTAATCATCCTGTAATAATAATTAGATTCACTAATAAGAGAAAGTCTCTGAAGTGGATCTATGGGCCGTCATTCTATGGCATTCCAAGTGAGGAAAAAGACATGATATGGTTGAGCCACTGGAAGTTGGGGAATTGATTGGAAGGTGGTGATGAAGTCACTGTTTCAGTGTTTACACCAGAACAACATTTTCATGTAAAAGAATGGGGCATTCAGATTGTGGAAGAACAAGAAGACCAGATGATCAGTACCCAAGATAGCAGCAGCAACATACATTCTTGTTATGATCCAGATCAAGATGTCAATGACTTCATTGGTGGAGATTTGTTAGAGTGTCAGGTGATGCCAGGAACTTACTTGCTTAGCGGTGGACCTGTAGAAGAAAATAGAGAAAATGTATAATAGTTGGATCGATAAGTCTGTTTGGTTGAATAACATGTTTGAAGACTCTGCTGAAGAAACAGGTGTGCAATAGTCCTCTGATTGATACTCTACTCTATATATGTGGATTTTCTGCTACTAATTTTTTTTTTATGTTTTATAGAAGAAAGGCAGCAACAGCAGCATCATAGTGAGTCTGGCATGATGCCTGAAGCAGAAGCAGAAGTAGAAGCAGAGAGGGTTTGCATTGGCTGCAAGTTTGTCATTATGGCCATTATCCAATGGTCACTTGCTCTTTGCTCTCCAAGTGAAGGAAATGACAGGTCCTGATGACGGGTGTAGATGTAAAGGACGAAGTGCCAAATTTTGTAAGTGTGTAAAAATATGTATGTGCCCCTCGATGCTCATTATTGATCATATATATAACAACATCACACTTTAAAGAGGCACCATCTATATCATTAAGTTGTATCCATAGGGACATTCATGCACCTCTGTAGTTTGTACAGTATTTGTGAAAATTCTGTAAGGAAATAGGTATGCAATCACCAAGCCTGTTAGATAATATCAATTATATCATTGGAGACTGACTGTTCTCTTACTGATTAATTAGCATTAGGATTACAAGTATATCAATATTCTGTGTAGATTAGCAGGAGAGGGGTAGCAAATGTGGTCACAGAGTCTGCAAGGTTGTATTTGTTTAGTCTCTTGCTTAATGCGTCCTCTTTTTTCTCTCTTTCTGAAGTGTCTCCCGCTTCTCTCTCTCCCATTAAAATCTACGATGGCCTTGAAGGCCTGCACAAATTTGTTATATTAGAGAAACTGTTACTCAACATGGTCATTATGGAAGAGAAGGCCGATATGGGCGGGAATGAAGTAGGTGCAGATTATGCTTTTTATGCATGTTCATTGCTGCTAGTAGTTATGCATCACATGCATTACTCGACTCTTCACATATATTCAGTTTACTTGGTGAACCTGTTATTGGCTTCTTCCCTGGTTGTAATTTATTTGTTCTATTTTTGAATTGCAGATACGTTGAACCACTGACTACAGGGTTGCCAACCAGGTTTGCATTGGAAAACTTGAGGAATGAAAATGTACAAGTCAATATTTACTTGTGCCACCTTGTCATTAGATGGTGAGGAACTTATACCATCATCAGTTGGTGCAGAGTGCTGCTTGAACCAGAAATCTGAGAGTTTGAAGAAAAAAGAAAAAGGAGAAGAGAAACCAATCATAAGTACAAGGTTAGAGACAGCAGAATTAGTCTGAATGTAATGTAGTTCTCAAAGGACAATACTAATGGCCCTCTGGAAGAAAAGAAACAACTGGAAATAATAAAGACATGGAATTTCTTTTTACTTTACTAAGCAGCTTATTTCTTCGTCACCATATCTACTTGAATTATACAATTAATAGTTCCCAAGCTTTGCCCATTCTTATGCCACAACAATACCTTCTTCTCATCTTCATCCCTTTGGATTGAACTCGTTTCTCTCCTCCGTACTCAGCATTGCTGCCTAGAAGGAACTTAATCCATTGACATTGAGCTAATAAGTGCCTCTTTTTGGTGAGTGAATTTGATGTCTCTTTCTTGTTGTAGTGAATGACATGCCTGAAAAATGTTTTTGGTTGTCAAAGGGATTTATGACATTTGATCGTTGAAAAAAATAATAATAATAGTAATACTAAATTACTAATGACATATTGGTAAACAAGTTGCAGGCTTGTTCAGAAGTTGAGAATAGAGACCATATTCATACTTTGGTCACCTTAAAGGCTTAAATGAGAAAGGAATGCAAGACGGGAGCTCTCTCTTTTGGATTCATCAAGACTTGAAAAGATTACGGAATAGACAATTTCAGACAAAACCCCGGGGCGAAAGGGAAAAAGAGTACTACACACCTTAAATGAAATACAGTAAACAAACAAAATGACTGCACAGGTTAGCCTCCAATTGGCAAGCTACTCTCGGAAACCAAAGTTCAAGTGTCCACAATTGTAAAATGGAAACAACACCCAGATCCCAATCCACAAAAAATCATTGACACTAAAGCAATCTTTACCTCTGCTCATAGCAGTTGCCAGAGCAGCTGGTTTTCTTTCCAGAGATGTATAACTACTTTCATCAGCTCAGCTTGGTTTTCCAGAATTGTATTCATTGCGTCCATTTGACATCTTGATCTGTGTAATGGTTTCAGAAAATGAATCAGTAACTAAAGACAACAAAAACAGTGATGGAACAATAAGAAAAATAGCAGATGCACCTCTTGCAGATGGAACTGTATGTATCGACATTTCTATTATCTGTGTACTGATTTCTGAAAGGAATCAAGAGTTTCGTCTAAACTACATTGAAAAATCTCAAATGCAAAGGAATTTCCCCACTGTGCATCTTGATTAGGGGCCTCTTGCAGTTGTGAGGTTCCTCCCTGTTAAAGTATTAATGTCATTGCAAAACAAAGCCAGCATAATAAACATATGACACGTGATTGATTCCTAATTAATCACATCACTGATTCTCAAGTATAATGACAGCACAAAGTAAAAGCATGTAGAGTAAAACTCTTTTGATTCAATAAAAATACAGATTCAACAGCACTACAAAGTTTTTTTTTTTTAATAAAAGAACCTATACATATGGAATAAAATGAATACATCTGCTATACGTACCTATGTTACTGGATGAATCCCAGATTCTGTGGCAGTTAATGTAATCGACTTTCCACACCAAAACAGGATCTCCTACTAGACTAGTGGAAACAAAACACCAAATAACAAAAAAATAATAATAATAATTGAAGCTAACTATGTTGAACAATGATGAAAGTCGAGAATACAAATACAAGACAAGGAAATTGGTAAAATGTAGACATGAAAATGTATGTCTTCTAGACAAACTACTCTTCAGAATATACAGCCGTTTGCAGTTGCAACTTAATGAACTCACACGTAACATGCAGTTCCACCCTCCAAGTCACAAACAGAGACCTTCAAGTTATGATATAGAGAGAAGAAGCTTACCAAAGTAGTTAGCATATATCCCATCAACTTTACAACTCCAAGTCTCAGATGCCATTCTAATGTCTAAATACTTTAAGCTTCAATGCAAGATGGAAATTGTATCTTGGTGCGTTTTTCTTCTGCAATAGATATACATATATATTTAGAAGACTTGACTATAACCTGAATTAAAATAATGATAAATTCTACATAGCATAATCTACTACCTATAGATTTCTTTCAAAGTACATATCTTAGCCTCTGAGGGTCATCATCTTCTCTTGGGGAGTCTAGCCATCACTACTCCGAGGCCTGATCTCCCAATTCCCTACAGAGAAGGTGCTTGCAATCTTTCTGCATACGTGCAGCTTACCAAACTTTGATGCCAATATTAATGCTTCATGCTTCTGTTTCTGCTTGAGAATTCAGAGACTAAGTATGAAGCATGATAGAGAGATGACACAACATGTATAGTGGTTCACCTTGCCTAAGAGGCAAGGCTACATCCACTTAGAGATTTCACTATGAGTGAGGCCAAGTAGCCTTTGTAGTTATACAAGTGTGGGAATCATGGATTCCATCCTATTATAAGTAGGGGAGAACTCCCTTTTAACTAAAGAAGTCTCCTTCCATTTACATATTTTCGATGTGGGACAATATGTGCATACTTGTTCTCTTGAAGCCTTTTGGAGAGCATGGGAGGGTGGCCCCCAGGCGAGGTATCGGCCGACCTCCGCCATAGCGAGGTAGCTCGGGTGTCGGTCTACCAGATGCATGTCATAGGCGGGGCTAGCTATGTCACAGGGACCACCTACGAGGTCATTGCTTATGCTTGGCAGTATGTAAGATAGGCGGTATGTACAAGTCCCCGAGTAAGAGGCACTTCTTGGTTGGGGAGTTTAAACATGATGCCTCCAAGTATAAGTGACGACTGTACATGCCATACCCATACTAGTTCCCCAACTCTGTAAGCAAGAAGGGACTTTTCGGGTCTTGTAAAGTTTTCATGTTAGGTTGGTGCCATGGGAGCTCATCATCGAGCTAGTACCTGCAAATAAGATAAGAGTGTACAAAGAGCATATGGATTGCATTAGGGCCATCTAAGTGACTTTTGAGTCAAATGCATCGAGGTGCATGAATGGTGATATGAGATGCATGTTACACATTGTGTGTCTGCCCGTATTATGTAGTGTTGAAATACGACGTACAAGTTTGAAATGTATGTGGTTGTGATAGCATACAAACTGCATATGATGCACAAATGGATGATGAACATGGTGGCACGTACACAATGATACATGCATTAGGATTAGGAATGTGGTTGCTTGCCGAGTCCCTCAAGTCATGTAGGTAGTAAAATGGAAATTTGGACTTGGGGTATGCTCGAGGATGCCGGTGAGGCTGAGCATAGAACCCCAGTATCGAAGAAGTAATTATTGGCCATACTAGTGAGACTATGGTGTGACCATGATAGTCCCCCAAGCATAGGTTAGAGGAAGGAACTTGAACTTTTCTTAACCCGAACGTATAAGCCATAACTCGATTGTTTGGCTCATGTGCAACGGGAGTGTAATAATTGAGTTTGCTCATGTCGAGCGAGTGATAGTTTGTGTGAGTTTGTCATATGGTTTTATTAATGGGATGAAAAAAGAATTTAATTGTTGCGCTCAATAATAGGTGAAAAATTTAATATTTCCATTAATAAACCAGAACACGAAACTCACACTTATCATTGAGGCATAAGCGTGATGTTTGAAGATTTCTGGAAAGCATGAGAGCGAAGCTCAATGATAGTCCCGGTCGGGTGCTACCTGCACTTGTGATAAGTGGAATGTATAAGTCCCCCAAGTGTAGAGAATGCTCGGGAGGTGAGATGACTCAAAAGCAAGGGATTGGACCTTGGCTTACCCCTTGGGGGTACCTCGCTCGAGGAGAGGATTTTGATGCAAGGGATTGGACCTTGGTTTATTTAAGGGGGCTACCCTTTAATTATCCCGTTGGGATAGCTCACTCGAGTAGAGGATTTATGAGGGCTGGAGCCTCCTTAACCCGGTGGGGTCGAATGAGGGTTTGAGCCTCCTTGACCTGGTGGGGTCGAATGAGGGCTTGAGCCTTCTTGACCCAGTGGGGTTGAATGAGGGTATGGGCCTCCTTTACCCGGTGGCGTGGCCTAGGGTGGAATGAGGGCTTGGGCCTCCTAACCCTATTGGGGTACCTCGCTCGGGGCGAGGATGTTAAGTGCCACTTGTTACACTTATTTAGTGTCATATGCATATATGTAGCGATTTTAATTGATTTGCAGTTAAATTAGATCATGGCACAAGTATATAGGCATAATAGATATGCTACCAAAATTATCAAATGTCATAGACATGCTTAGATTATAATAATAATTTGCTGAAGCATGAAAAACATTGCATTTAGCTCAAATTGAAAGAGCATACGTGAGAACTTATCTGGAGCTGATCGAAAACATATCATATGTTGAAGTTGTCCAAGCATGACGCTGCATGTGATCGACAAATGATCATCAATAGTTCGCTTGATCTTGTTCGTATAAGAAGATGCCCGGTATAGAGTGATTTTGGTAAGACAAAATAGAATAAGTGATTAGCCACTTGAGTAAATTAACGAAATATGCGTGATGAGGAGTTCACGTGCACATGTTTGAGAATGCTACAGTGGTTATCATAGTGCTAGTATTGATTGCTTCACATACATGCATGGCCTTAATTGATATGTTCATGCCTGGGTTTTGTGAGCATGTGTAGATGCGAAGGCTTGAATCACATTTGGATTAGTTGAAGGCGTGAAGCATAACAGAAATATAAATAAACATGAAAATTGATCATGAAGTGCTGGACGACATGGCATCAATGGACAATTATGAAGGGCTTAGAGTACGTGGAACCCAATTTGGTATGAAGAAGATAATTGTAGCATGCAAATACAACACCGTTCTCATGCAACTCGTAGAGTATGCATAAGAATTATCATGTCAAACGTTTACTCATTGTGCAATGGCTTGGCAGGCTAAGAGGGCAAGCATGTGTATACCAATCTCAACCATGTATGCATATGTGCCGAAAGGTAATGCAAACAGTGCATGCAATCAATTGACAGGTAACAAATGTCGTTTGTTCGATGGTATAGCATAGTTTGCATATAATTAACAGTGAGGGATTTGGACATGGTATCAAGATAATCAACTTATTTTGCTTAGTATATGACAGCATTTTGAATATGAAGAACTTATCTTAGCATATCCTGAAGCAGCCATGGCGAGAATGCCGGTTAGTTGTAGGTGCACAGTGCAAGTTGGCAGGTGATCCGAAGTAGATGAGATTGAGCAAATCATCAGATATATGTCCTGGTGCCTGGACTGGGTGCCCAAAAAAAATAGTCGGGTGCCTAGAGCTTTTATTTATTTTTATTTTTTATTGCTGCCACAGGTAAATTGAACTGACATAGGCGAGACCTAGGGTGTGTGAAAGTGAAAATTGACCCTGTGGCTTCAATTTGACCGGGACGATCAAAGCCTAGGAGAGCCTCGGTGGGTTGAGAGGTGATGAATTACTGGTGAGAGCCACCGAGAGAGTGGAAAATGTTTCCGAGTTGGTCAGCAAGAGAGAAGGAAGGTGCCGAGATGGGTGGTGCCTGGAGGTTGAGTCAGCGGCATGTTGGGTGTCCAAAACAGCTTCCCGGGTGCTCAGAGCTTCCTTTTTGAAATGGCCCGAGTACTTGTGTAACTTGGTAGCACCGTGCTGGTACCAGAGGCTTCGATCAAGAAGCTGAGTTGATAAGAGGGAGAAACTCCTGGTGATAAAAAAAAAAAGGTATGAGCGGGACCCGGTGAGTCTGTAGATGTCAGTGGACTCGTGGTGCCGGGAGCGACCCGGATAATGGTCATGGTGTCGGCTGCGAGACTCAAGTGGGATGCGAGAGCTGATGGTGCCAGAAACTGATGGTATCAGTGACTGGGGTCGTGATGAATGTTGCTCAGACGGGTCTGTAGGTGGATCTGGGGTGAGTCACCGAGAGTTGAAGATGATGCCGGGAGGTTGTTGACTGATGTGAGAGAAGCATCTTTGGGTGGTACCTGACTGATCAAATAGAGGAGTTGCCGGGGCTGTGGAGTGGGAGCAAACTCCTAGCAGGTGTGCGCGAAGAGGCAGATGAGAGAGAAAAGGGTTTGAGTGCAGAGAGCGGATTTGGGGTGTCCATGTAGAAATCAAAGGGTTCATGTAGAAATCAAAATCCTGAATAAGTTGATATGCGAGACTACCTATCGGTGAGTGGATCTTGAGTCTTGGACTTTCCGCACCTCGGTGGCTTGTGGCGTGTTGCATGGCAACGAGATGGGTGCTGTTTCTGAGTGAGAATACGGAACTAAGTATGAAGCAAAATAGAGAGAGAGAGAGATGACACCACATGTATAGTGGTTCACCTTACGCAAGGCTATGTCCATTTAGAGATTCTACTAAGAGTGAGGCCAAGTAGCCTTTGTAGTGATATAAGAGTGGGATCATGGATTCCATCCTATTCTAAGAAGGGGAGGACTTCCTTTTATAGCTAAAGGAAGTCTCTTTCTAGTTTACATTTCCGATGTGGGACATGATACACATATTTGCTTCTCTTGAAGCCTTTTGGAGAGCATGGGAGCGTGGCCTCACGACGAGATATCAGCTGACCTCCACCATGGTAACGTAGCTCGGGTGTCAGTTTATCTGATTCAGGCCATAGGCGGGGCTAGTCATGTCTCGAGGGCCACCTTCGAGGTTGTTGCTTATGCTTGGCGGTATGTGATGTGTGGTATCAACAGGTGCGTTACCAGTGAGGGTCACCGTGAAGAACTGCAATGATGAATCATTGGGAGGAGCTGCGGAGTTTCACCTACTCGATGTGAGCTCCGATTCGAACTAAAAGCCGGTGACTCGGTGGTACTTAGTGGGAGTGAGGATCGTACAAACCTTCATCGGCAGATATGGATTGGCTGAAGCTGGCGCTTAGCCGCTACTTTCAGCATTGACAGACGATGCGA
Source organism: Rosa chinensis (assembly GCF_002994745.2). Lineage (NCBI taxonomy): Eukaryota > Viridiplantae > Streptophyta > Magnoliopsida > Rosales > Rosaceae > Rosa > Rosa chinensis. The sequence goes on from NC_037088.1 coordinate 41,149,503, forward strand.
GACTGACTCATTGGAGGCCCAAAGAAGAGTGGAGCTTGCATGTAGAGATGAGGGTGCGGGGTGTCCTGATCAATTTCAGGCGTTTGGGTTGCATGGCTCGGACAGTGTCACGTGGCCATTGGGTGTGATAAACAGAATTGTTACCTAGAATAGTGATCAACTCATTGTTGTGCAGATGCCAGTAGATAAACAGGGCCCGAGTGAGAAGTAGGCCTGGACTTGCTGCATTTGTGCCGGAAGAGCAACATGGCTTTTGTATCAATTCTCATAGACGACGCCAATGTTTCTGCGTGAGAATTCATAGACTAAGTATGAAGCATGATATATATATATATATATATATATATATATATATAGAGAGAGAGAGAGAGAGAGAGAGAGAGAGAGAGAGAGAGAGAGAGAGAGAGAGAGAGAGAGAGAGAGAGAGAGAGAGAGAGAGAGAGATGACACAGCATGTATATTGGTTCACTTTGCCTAAGAGGCAAGGCTATGTCCATGTACAGATTTCACTATGAGTGAGGCTAAGTAGCCTTTGTAGTTATACAAGTATGGGAATCATGGATTCCATCCTATTCTAAGTAGGGGAGGACTCCCTTTTATAGCTAAAGAAGTGTCCTCCCATTTACAGATTTTCGATGTGGGACAATATGTGCATACTTGTTCTCTTGAAGCCTTTTGAAGAGCATGGGAGGGTGGCCCCCCAGCGAGGTATCGGCCGACCTCCACCATGGCGAGGTAGCTTGGGTGTTGGTCTACAGGATGAATGTCATAGGCGGGGCTAGCCATGTCACAGGGACCACCTACGAGGTCGTTGCTTATGCTTGATGGTATGTAATATAGGCGGTATGTATAGCTTCAATACAAGTAGCCTCCTGTGAGTCTCCTCTACAGTAGGTACATATATGTTAGAGGATTTATCTATAACCTAAATTACAGAAGAGGACTTATCATTGACTTACAAACTATCAAAATCAGAGCATTTGAAATTACCCGTCGTTTGTTGAAGAAATTAAGTTGATGAAGCAAAGATCACTAAAATTGATAGGGAGTTGAGCATCTGAGGAAGCACATTTTAAAAAGAACCAATTCCTTGGATCCGGCTTCTCTGCTAGAAAGAGGATTGCTAGGATCTGCTTGGATAATTATGTGAGCCCGCCACGTCAGCCCACCTCAATCCAATGGCTGTCAAACCGACAGCAAATATGAATAAGAAAAAAAGCCTTGGGACGAGATGGAGACCTGCCTTCAATCTCTCTTGATTTCCCAATTCAGAATCGCCTCCTCCATCATCCTCAGGTTGCAGGTCTCCTATAACAACACCAACTCTCTTCTCTTCTTTTTGTTTTTTAATCTCTTAAATTTGGGAGTTTATTGTTGGGGTTTGATCAGGTGCTTCAAGATTCAACCAACTACGGTGGTGGCTTGAATGGAGTTGCCCACATTCAAGAGGCCGTGCTGCTCAAGCAGATGGAGTCTTTGCAAAAGCTCTTGCTTTCCATGAACAACACCATGTAACTTGTCTCTTTCTCTGACATTTTTTTTCTCTCTATGTTTTTCGTTCTGTTTTTGTCAGAAAGATTGAATCTTTGGCCTGTGATTGTTGGGAATTTTGGATTTTCTGTAGGGGGTTTTGTGATTTTGGTTCCAGAATGTTGGTGGGGATGAAAACTTGGCCCTTGAAACACTTTGCTCCGGTTAGCGAAAAGGAAAAGCTTTCACAGATGACAGCAGCTAGCTACCAGCAGATTTAATCTTAATTAAAGTATATATATTACATATGCCACCCACCTTAAGAGGCTGGGAATTATACTGACATAAAGGTTTAGTTGGATACAAGGATTTCTTGGTTTAGTTCATATCATCGTTTCTTGTTTTCTCTTGTATTCCTGCAGACTTGCATTCTTTCTAGCCTCATTAACCTCTCATCTTCTGAGGCAAGTGCTTCTATGACATTGATTTGCTTTTCTGCAAGCTGCTTTTGTTGCAAGGATGGTGTACTGGATCCAATTGTGTTAATTGGCAAGGAAATGTGCTTGTTTGTTGTTGGATTTATAACCGCGAGTACTATACTCCCTAATGCTTGGTCTTATTGGTTAAAATGTGAAGCGTGTTCTCTTTGGTATCTTTAGTTTGAGTCTATTTCAGTAATCTGTGTGTTCAATTATCATTTTCTAGTGAGTATCATTACTATTGTAGCTTCGAAAATAGAATGCTATCTCACATACTAACAGCAAAAATTTGGCTCTTGCCTGCCATCGCTCTCAATTAAAGAGTTGGCAAATATAAGACTGAAAATGAACATATTGATGCGAAATGAAACACATTTTGAAGAAGGAAGCATTTAATAACAATGGTAAACAACAACCCTCCTTTGAGGAGGTTGACATATCACAAAGAAAACCATTGCTAACACAATGGCCAGCACCAGCCCCAGCAACAGTGCATCGTCCGGATCCGAGCAGCACCTTCCCATTCTTCACTTCACTCCCCGAACTCTGATCTCCAAAATTCGAATAAAACTTTGCAAATAGCCAAAGAAGATCTCAACAAGAAGAAAAGAAGCGTTTCAAACTTTCAGTGACTTGAGAGTGAGCTTAAGCAATAATATGAGGGAGAAAATACGACCTTCTATGTTCTTTGCATTGTAATTGTGACAGTAATAGTCTTGTGTTATGAATATCAGGGAACAGTTCTTGCCGGCCCTGTTCTTCCCTTGATTTTGTCTCAAATTATGGTTTCTCTTATTAACACGCCGGCCCTGTTCTTCAAGGGCCATGGCCACCACCATTGAAATCCAGCCAGAGTCTTGTGTTATGAATATCAGGGAACAGTTTCATGAATATCAACGAAATTGGGCTGCCCAAGAACTTCCCAGCAAGTGCACAAACCCGGTCTAACTCAGCTGCACAAACCCAGCTGCACACACTTAAACCACATTCAAACAAAACCCAACATTCTGGAACCAAAATCACAAAACCCCCTACAGAAAATCCAAAATTCCCAACAATCACAGGCCAAAGATTCAATCTTTCTGACAAAAACAGAACGAAAAACATAGAGAGAAAAAAAATGTCAGAGAAAGAGACAAGTTACATGGTGTTGTTCATGGAAAGCAAGAGCTTTTGCAAAGACTCCATCTGCTTGAGCAGCACGGCCTCTTGAATGTGGGCAACTCCATTCAAGCCACCACCGTAGTTGGTTGAATCTTGAAGCACCTGATCAAACCCCAACAATAAACTCCCAAATTTAAGAGATTAAAAAACAAAAAGAAGAGAAGAGAGTTGGTGTTGTTATAGGAGACCTGCAACCTGAGGATGATGGAGGAGGCGATTCTGAATTGGGAAATCAAGAGAGATTGAAGGCAGGTCTCCATCTCGTCCCAAGGCTTTTTTTCTTATTCATATTTGCTGTCGGTTTGACAGCCATTGGATTGAGGTGGGCTGACGTGGCGGGCTCACATAATTATCCAAGCAGATCCTAGCAATCCTCTTTCTAGCAGAGAAGCCGGATCCCAATTCCTTACCCTCATAGGTTGGGTCATCAATGCTATAACTCTGCCATACAAGCTTAACTAATCACTGATATATTTGAAGACTATGGGAAGAAAATGCCTGATACTCCTCTATTGATGTTTCCTACTGCCCTCCAATGAAAAACAGTTTTGAAGACATGCATCCCTATAATTACTGGCGGATCTACATACATCATGGGCCCACCTGAAAATTTTGGAGAAAAAAAAAATTCGATATAGTGTCAGCAAAATGTTGTCGTGTTGATGTTAAAGCCCACCCGAAAATAATTAGGAATAGGTTTTCATAGGGGTCATCATTTGGCCTTTTGGCCCTAAGCCCGCCTGGCCCATAGGGCCGAAGCCCTACCCAGCCCTTGCATTAGGGCAGGCCGGTCCGACCCTTTCTCAAATAGGGTAGGGTAAGGGCCATGCAATTGAAACCTGGCCCGACCCTTCAGCCCTACCCGTTTGAGCCCGTTAGGGCCAAGCCCGGCCCGGCCCTCTAGGCCCGGCCGTTTAAGCTCTAATATTTTCTATTTTTTCTATTTTAAAAATAAATTTCTCTTTTTTCTATAGCATACAACTTATCTCTTTTTTGGTAATTGATTTCCTAAGCTTTATTTTCTTTAATTCTTGTTTCCTTTGTTAAATAAAAATTAATTTAGAGATTTAGAGAGATAGTTAATTAAATATAACCTCATTAACTAATATTTGTAAATGTTATAACTTATAAGTTAATCTCAATATATATATATATATTAAATATGATCAACAAAAAACAATGAGTCTTATATTGCCTATATGACCATGGAGCCACATTTTAAGGAAAAAAGAATAATGTATTTCTTTTTGTTAAACAAAGCCCTTTTAGGCCCATTTCGGCCCTATTTGGAAGGCCGGCCCGACCCGGCCCTTTTGGCCCTAGTGACTTGGGCTTTTCGGGCGGGTAAAGGTTAGCATATTTAAGCCTCGGCCCTACCCTACCCGGCCCTAAATTTTGTTGACTTTGACTAGGCCCGGCCCGGCCCGGCCCGGCCCGGCCCTACCCTAAGCCCTAAAATTTAGGGTAGGGCCGGCCCTAGCCCGGCCCATGATGACCCCTAGGTTTTCAATTTCCTCTCCGTCATTTTCATCACTAATCAGCGATTGAGTCCTCGTTTTTCTTCTTTACTCAGGTTTCTCACTCTCGTTATCATAGCCAGTAAGCCACTGCTTGTTCTCTTCCAAATACTCTCGCCTCCCGATCTCCGTCGACGACAATACAGAATGATATTTCTTATATTTGTGCATGGTTGTACCAAAATTTTTTTTTGACTTCGCCCAAAAGAAGACACTTGAATATGCATATAGCCCACCCCAAATTCGAATCCTAGATCCACCAATAATACATTGGTAAAATAAATGATTCAATCACAAATCCAAATATATGTATATAACAGTCCCATGTGATACAAATAATAACATGTTTTTGAATTAAGCTCACCTGGTTGAAAATATGATGAACCATGAGACAAGGCCTTTGCAGTTAAAAAATGTACGTGCTTGTTCCAAGAGAAGCTGAAGTCTGAAATCCGATTTAAAGAGGCCAAACGAATGATAGAGAAATTAGAGATCCAAATTTGAAGTGCCCAATTAAATGAAGCAACTGTGACTCTAAACATTGAAGCAGATGTACCTTTTCACTCATCGAAAAATGAGTTATCCAGATTCGTCTCAATATTCATCTATCTTGATGTTGGGGATGTGAGAAATCTTGACCCAATCTTCCTCACCTCTGCTGTATACATTTTGGAGAGTTGGAGTTTTGCTGATGTCCAATTTCTCTATTGGTGTCTTCCACAGAAAGTCTGGCAGTACTTCCCAGAAATTCTCAAACTCAGGGAAGCATGGCAATGATGGCATTATTGTAATTTTATCAATTTCCCTCCTCCACCCGTATACTCTTGCCATATGATCATGTAGTCGAAGGTGAGTTGTTTCAACTTGGGGAATGATATGAACTTTTGTCGTTGCAATAAATATTGGGAATTGGGTGGCGCGCATTTCGTTCATGGGGTGTTGTACTTTTTTTTTTTTTTTTTTTAAATAGATAATTTTATTACTTATCTTGCTATCCATAACCAGAACGGCACTCCCCTGCTTCACGTCCTAAACTCTCTCTCCAATTTTGAGAGTCGACATCGTCTCATCCACCCTTTGTGGTAAGTCTCCGCCCTCTGTGGTGAGTTTTCCCTGAGATTTGTCTCAGATCTGAGGCCCTATGTCTCACTTTTACTATATTTCTCTTTGCTCCAGTCCAATTCCTATCCAAATGCCCAGATTTACTATCTTTTCTCTCATCCTCATACAGCCTCACCTTTCATCTTCTATCCCAGCGCTTTCTTTTCTCTACACCTAGGAATAGTTGCGAAACGGCACTCCACCGATGTTTGTGGACGTCGACAGACCAGTGGCGTTGTGTTGCTCGGTGGTCTCCACCACCACGAATGTCGTTTTTATGTCTTTCGGTACATTTTTCCATCTTGTGCAGGCTGTTCGGGTATGGAGAATGATGGTGGATAAACCTCTGGCATTCGAAAGGGAAGCCTTGGTCGATGTTATTCTCTCTGCAGTGTGGTGGTTAGCAGCCATGGCAGCTACTATCTCTGCAGCTCTACGTGATTCTAGATCTAGGGTTCTTTTTTGTTGTAGTTTGGGATTTTGGGCCTCGGTTTTTTATTTTGTGTTAGATGTAGATTAATTAAGCTTTTGTCTATTGAGCTTTTGGGCCTAGGACCCTAACTTCCTTATGCACATCTATATTTGTAGTACTGTATGTTGTTGTTAATGAATGAACTATTGACCAAAAAAAAAATTAATCCATAACCAGAAAGGCACATACATCAAATTTTGTCTTGGACCAAAATCATACTTGGCACAAGCTACCGACCAAATTAAGGGTACTGATCATTGTAAACGGATTTAGCACGTGTATTCTAAACAAGCGACAAACAAGAGAATATCGTAATCTAGTGGTTGATGCATGATTCAAATCAGTTTAAAAAGTAAGTTTCGCCTAGAGACCTCTATTGGTGTATGAAAATACTAGTAAATTGTTTGACAGCCTGCCACAAATGTAACAGCTAAAGGATCACAAAATGCAATGAGCCTAAAAAAGCCCAAGTCAGTAGCCAACTGCCTTGAACCTACAATTGGGTGTCCCACATCAGAACCAAGGCCCATTCTCTCTTCCTTGCTCTTGAATGTGAGCGGAGACACCACCAAAACCCAGCACAACAGGGTTCAGGTGATCAGGTCGTTGTTACCTGGGTCCCAAACCCAGATCTTCCACTTGCCTCGTGCAAAACATCTACTCACTCTGCCTATTCGCTCACAGTCTTCAAAAGATAAACACGATCGAAGAGATCCAGTCTCGACTGCTGCAACCAACCAATTCACCACGACCAGAAACCAGAAACTCAAATCTAGCCGCATCCTCTGCCAATCGATGAAGATAAAAAAAAGCCATGCAGAGATGCTAGGTGATTTTGATTGTTAAGTCGAACGCTAGACCAGCAACATCATATTTCCTATGGAAGCCTTAATTTCCGGTCAGTGAGAAACCAGCTATTTTGTCAGTTCCTTCGTCAATGGCTCTTGTAAGAGCTGATCAAGAAGCCTCCTCTTCCAAAACATCTCATTCTCGATGTAGTTATCACGTACGTTTTCTTGAGTTTCAGAGGTGAAGAAACTCGCAACAGTTTTACCGATAAGCTCTATTCAGCCTTGGTCAACGCAGGATTTCGCACTTTCCAAGATGAGGATGAACTCGAGAGAGGAGAAAGTATACATCCAGCCAGAACTAGTGAAAGCAATCCAACAGTCACGAAGTTCTGTCATTGTGTTTTCTAAAGACTACGCATCTTCTGGATGAGCTTGTCATGCAACTGGAATGCAGGAGAACCTTCGATCACGTTGTTTTACAAGTCCTTGATTTGGTTGCATGATTGACTGTTTTAGCCTTTTAGGTCCCTCTGAACAATATGTTTGGCTATTCGACGTCTCTTCGATCGATGACACAGATAATGAGCATTCCTTTTAAGTTTCATTTTCCTTGTATGTATGTTGTCTTTACGATTCGTCTTCTATCTATCTATGCAGGGAAAAGGCGAATTCACAATGGAGTACAAAGAGCACTCTCCCGTTTCTCATGATGTGCAGGAGCAATTAGTAAACAATTACAACTTTACAAGGGACCCAATGCCACTGAATAGTGTCTGGCTATATGCTTCGTCAAAATAAGCATTGCTCTTTTTTGTCTCGCCGGAGTCAAATGTATTTTTCTTATCACATTTTTCTCGACTTCGAGGTTGTTAAACAAAAAAAGGTTGTTAAACTCTTTATAGGAAGAAAGGATCACGTTTTTTTTTTTTTTTTTTTTTTTTTGAGAATAGATCACGTATGTTACAAGACCTATAATTTTGAAAAGCGCTCAATAAAAGTCTAATTGACCCTTTCGGGCTGAGATGATAATGTACTCTCCTGAACTGCATATCATATAGTTGAAGTCTTTTACATCAGTATTGATGATTAGTATTAGCACACTATACCAAAAGAAGAATCAATTCTCTTGGCACAATTCATTTGTCTTTGCCATAAAGATTAGGAACTAGATGTCTTACGTTCTTGGAGTGTTATTCATAATTGCGTAGCAAATGATATGTTGATTTTGTCTCTTCCCCTAACATGAAAAGTAAGCAGAATTTGGTACCAGCAAATTGCTATATATACTAGCTTCAAATTCTTTTATGCATGCATCAAGCAGTACCACACAATAGCACAATTACACAGAAATGAAAAGCTTTCTCTCAAAAGGGTCTATTCCTATTAGTATTATCTTACTATTGAGTCTCATTTTAACACCGCTTTGTTTTACTTGTGAAGCTCAAAATGTCGTCCAAGCGGCATGGTTAGAGGAAAGAAGGCTCCTCCTGGACCATGCGACTAGGATAGTGACACCGACTGCTGTGAAGCAGGAAAAATGTACCCAACCTATCATTGCTCACCACCGGTGTCCAAACATACCAAGGCCTATCTTATTCTGGACAGCTTTGAGAACGGTATTGATGGTGGAGTATCCACATGTGACAATCGATATCATTCCGACGAGACACTAGTTGTGGCGTTATCCACCGGGTGGTTTAACAATGGAGGAATGTGTCTAAAGAACATCACGAATAGCGGTATAATGGGCGCAGTGTGGTGGCCTTGGTGGTGGATAGTGTGACTCAACTATGGGATGTGACGTGGACAATGACTACCAGCCTCCTTGTGCTAACAACGTTGTTGATGCCTCGAAGGCTGTCTGGGAAGCATTAGGTGTGCCTCATGGCAATTGGGGTGGCTTAGACATTACATGGTCGAATGCTTAGTTGCATTAATAAACACCGTCTATGTCTAGCTTCTTGCTTTTGTTGCAGTATTTCTGTTCATTTGGAATTAATGTTCTTTCAGAAGTTGCCTATGCTATGTAACTTTGATTTTCTGTTTATGTGATTTTGTGAACATACTAAAAACTCTTCCATTTTCGTTTATGTGGAATATTAAATATGGGAAAACAAATTATCTAAGTTTAAGCCTGGCTTGAGCTCAATAAAAAGCAATTGAACTGAATTTGATCACCTTAATATTCACTTCAGCTTAGCTCATTTACACCCCTATTGAAAATCCGGCAAAACTTTTGGTTCGGGTCCTTGTTGGTTCACCTACTAATAACCTAACCGAATTATATGTTTCAAATTTCCACCCAAGAAGACTCAAAGAGTTTCTTTCAGAATAATTTCTTCATGCATGTATATATGTTGTGTTTATATTATGGAAATTTTAGCTTCATCCCCACCTTTTGTACCTCTTTTTTTCTTTAATATCATAGAGTGGTAAAGAGGTTGTTGCCTCTGTTACCTCTCATCTTTGAGCCGAAGGAAAAAAAGAGAGGAAAAAAAGAAATTGGTACGTTCATCTTATTTTTCCTTCATGATTTAACTTTAAGTTACGTACTATCAGCCCATAAGAGTTGAACTGCCTTCATCACGTTCACATTGTATGGGACTAAGTGGGCTCCATCTATTTGAATTCAGATGTGAAATTGAATGATATCATTAGCTGGGTCTGTACTCTGTACTCTACATAATCGAAAAAGGTCATTTGTGAGTAATTCAAAGTGATGTTATTCATTTCACATTACTTTTCGGTATACAAGTTTACATAGCAATACATGGAAAGTATTAACGCGTATTTTAAGTGCTTAACCGTTCACTATTTTTTATTTGTTAAAGAGAATTTGTCACATATGAATTGCATGTATCACTGGTTAAGGAGACCTAAAACTATCTATACGCAATGATATCTTAGGAATAAGTGCTAATTAATCAGTAACCTGACACTGCTACTAGAGTTCTCACTAAACAATTCAAGATCCAACCCTAATTTATTCTTTAATCTTGGAAACTCTCTACGCAGAGGGGGTCACCCCAGGGCTGTCAACTGCCTTAAGAGGCTCAACTTGCTGAGACGTCCAATTTCTTCTTCTATCGCCTAGTACTCTTAGAAATCCTAGATTCCTGAGGCAACACCAATTTCTTTGGTTGCAATTTGCAACTCCATTTCAGCTTTATCTAGTTGCCCACGGCCTTCTTAACTCTCTCTTTTCGGCCGAAGAGTCCTCTAAATCGCTTGTCTATGATTCTAAAGCCATAGAATGCTCAAAATCTAGCTGAACCGGAGTAAACGAAACCAGTTTCAAATGCTTCTAAAACTCACACAAGTCACTTTTTTTTTTGCAATTTTTTATTAATGTATATTTTTTAATTAATTCACAAGCGCTTCTGGGCCTCTAAAAAAAAAACTCAAACAAGCCCAAGTGTCTCGAAGACCTGACTTATTTAGTGAGCTATGAAATATCTTCGACTCTTAACTTATCATATAAAAATGTTGAACCTGATTGTGTACCATATGTTTTCATGACTTTGAGGTTGCTAAGTACTTCTAGATTTGATCCGCAATTACTATAACTCTCTTTCTACTAACATAGTTCTTGAGTTTGGCTCAGTCACTTCATGGCTCTATACGGAGAAATACATATAGTATAGAAATTGAACTTCCATACTAAAGACAGATAGAGATCAATAGTGATAATTTAATTACAATATTGAAAAGGTAAAGTTTGAAATTTCGGTTTTGATGAAAATTTTGATATTTTAGATTTATAAGAGTTTTGATAAAATTTCGATATATTTTGGTCAGTATTATTCTATTAGTACTCAAAATCTAATTGTTTGAACCTATGTTTGGCAAGGCCCATGTAGCAGATGAGTGGGCTCGGCTCACAAGGCGTAATGAATGATCACAGCTAATTAGCCGCGTCACATTAAAGATTTACAAAGTCAATTTTCAAATTTATAGCAAAAAATAACATGTTCGGAGAACCGTTATTGAGATCAAATGACTCACAAAGCGTGATGAATGACCGCAGACCCACAAGTCGTAATGAATGACCGCTGCGGACCCACAAGTCATAATGAATGACCACGGCTAATTAGTCGCGGCACATCAAAGAGGTTGATATATTGTCAGGAGAAACGTAAATTACTAGCAGCACATCAAAGAGGTTGATTGTTAGGAGAAACGCTACCAAAACTTGGATTAATTAACTTGAATGAGCATTGAGGGGTTTTACTGCCAATCATCAGTTACAAGACTTGATTGATTGCTCATGAAAGAATCAATCATTGATAACGTCAAAAATATCACAAACGTGAATACTGTTATATTTGTAATCAATGCGGTCATAGCTGTAAAGGCTGAGATTACTTCTTTTCCTTCTTTCAGTAGTTTAGCTTCACTATAAAAAGGACCATAGGATTCATTGTTAGTGGTTCTCGACCAAACGCTCTACGCGATTACTCAAATTTTACCTCAATACATTTCAACATTTCTGCAACACTTATCAATCTTTACGTGTTTATCTTATCTTTTTCTTTACCGGTATTTATCTTTCCTGCACTTTACATTGTCGCTCTTTACGTTCCAGCAATTTATCTTTTTGCTTGTTACTTTGCTGCACTTTATTTCTTGCGGTTTATATTCTTGTTGTTTATCTTTATTTGCTGCACTTCTACTTTGCATTATTTACATTCTTGCACTCATAAAAAAAATCACAAAAAAAATCATCATCACTTCACTTTCACCTCAATCACCGAGTTACATAGCACGAAGACTGCGGCTAGGTAAGGCCAATCCGTACTAAAGTCCTTGCATTCAAGGCAGAGAGAACTCCATGGCCGAGATCAATCTTTCCTCGGCCCACAATCAACTGATCAGAAGTCAGATCGGCGCAAGATCTACAATCTAGAACAAAACCTCGCTTGGCCTACTGGCCGAGAGTTGGCATGCCCGCGCACACGTCACCACTCCAGAAGGACACGTGTAATTAAGTCAAAGAAGCCCTCGGCCCAGTGACACTCGGCCGAGACGATTTTTAAGCGAACACTAATTTTATAGATTTTGTTAAATACACTCAAATATCAATAAAGTCATATTATGAAAATTCCAATAATTTCAAATAAATTTAAAAGTAAAAATCCGATAAAAGAGTGGAATTTCTGATTGGTCTCTTAATTAATTCTTTTTTCATCTTCTGCATGGTTCTTACTAAATTTGAATGATTTTATTGGCTTATTCAATTCCTTAATTACACCAGTTGTCTCGGATAAAAGTGAAAAGTTGGCCATGAAAAGTAGCAGTAGACTGTGAAAAGTTTCTGTGGCTCATGAGAATTCGGAACCTCAGAATTCAGTAGGAACCCAAAAGCCTTTAATTTCCACCCAAGAATACTCAAACAGTCAAACTAGTTTCTTTTCCTCATCTATCCATGGCTCTTGTCAGATATCAATTGGAAGCTGCTTCCTCTTCCACTTCCGCTTCTCCTTCTCAGTTCAGCTACGACGTGTTCTTGAGTTTCAGGGGCGAAGATACCCGTAAGAACTTCACTGATCACCTCTACACAGCCTTGACAGGAGCAGGACTTCGCACTTTCCGAGACGACGATGAACTTCCAAGAGGAGAAGACATCAAACCAGAGCTGGAGAGAGCCATCCAACACTCGCGAAGCTCCGTCATCGTGTTTTCTAAAGACTACGCCTCTTCCAAATGGTGCCTCGACGAGCTTGTCCTGATCCTTCAACACAGAACGACCTCCGATCACGTGGTTTTGCCGGTCTTCTACAACGTCGATCCATCTCACCTGAGAAAGCAGACGGGGAGCGTTGCGATCGCATTTGCCAGACACCAGAAGAAGAGTTCTTTAGAAAAGTTGAATGCATGGAGGACAGCACTTGCGCAAGTTGCAGACCTTGCAGGAATGGTGCTGCAAAATGAAGCTGACGGGTACCCAACTCTCTTCTCAAGCTTTTGTTTTCATATGTTTCTTGTAACTGTTTATTTTGAGTTGGGTTGCAATATTCTTAAGCTTTTGTTTACCCTCATCGATCTGTTTGTTTTAATTGTTTGTTTTGATTCGGGTTGCAATTTTCTAGGCACGAGTCAAAGTTCATTCAGAAAATTGTGAAAGTGATTGAGGAGAAGTTATGTCGCCCACGATTGAGTGTTGCCTCTCGTCTGATTGGAATTCATTGTCGAGTCGAAAATATTAATTCATGGTTACAAGATGCATCATCTGGTGTTGGGGTATATATACTTTATGGCATTGATGGAATAGCAAAGACAACCATTGCACAAGTTGTTTATAATCTAAATTTTAGAAGATTTGAAGGATGTAGTTTCCTTGAAAATATCAGAGAAACTTCACAAGGAACCATTGGCTTAGTTCAACTCCAGAGACAACTTCTTTCTGATATTTTGGGTGGCAGAAAAGTGAAAATACAGAATGTTAGTCAGGGAATAAGTAAAATTAGATATGCCATAAACTCTAAAAAAGTTCTTATTGTACTCGATGATGTGGATTATAGGAGCCAATTCAATGCAATACTAGGGATGCGAGATTCGTTTCATCCGGGAAGTAAAATTATTGTAACAACTAGGGATGTGGGGATTCTAGAGGCTTGTCAAGCTGATAAGATGTATAATGTTAAACCTTTAAATAGGGTTGAATCATTGGAGTTGTTTAGTAGGCATGCTTTTGGACAGGACCATCCCATTGAAGGTTACATGGAACTTTCACAATCAGTAGTACGCCACAGCGGTGGACTTCCATTAGCTCTTCAAACCTTGGGTTCCTCTCTCTCTGGGAAAAGTACAGATGTATGGGAAAGTGCATTAAAGAAATTGAGAGCTATTCCAAATAATGAAATCCTACATCAGCTGAGAATAAGCTACGACTCTTTACAAGATGACCATGACAAAGATCTGTTCCTCCATATTTCATGTTTCTTTATTGGAAAGGGCAAGGATGTCATTGTCAGGATACTAGATGAATGCGAGTTCTACACAATTGTTGGCATTCAAAATCTTATTGATAGGTGCTTGGTAACCTTAGACGAGAATAATGTAGTCAAGATGCATCAAATGATTCGTGACATGGGAAGAGGAATTGTTCGCCAAGAATCAAAGTATGCAGAGAAACGTAGTAGATTATGGCATCATAAGGATTCATTCAATGTACTGAAAGAAAAGAGTGTAAGAAACATGCTCCTCTTATTACGTTCATGCCTTTTCTTGTTCTGCAGTAGTAGTGCTAATACCTTACTAAATGCTTTCTTTTCTGTCTTTTATCAGGGTTCAAAAAAAATTGAAGGTTTAGCTCTGGACATGCAAATGTACCTGGCGGACATCCCCTCGAGCAATTCAAACAAGGTAACTCTGGAAACCAATGCATTTACAGGGATGCGCAGACTAAGATTACTCCAGCTTAGTCATGTACAACTTAATGGATGTTATGAAGAATTTCCTGATGGATTGAGATGGTTGTGTTGGGTTAAATTTCCTTTGGACTCTATGCCCAATGATTTTCCTTTGGAGAGCCTGGTTGTTCTTGAATTGCAGTATAGCAGCTTGAAGCGATTTTGGAAGGGAACAAAAGTATGTTACTATCAACTTTTGCATTTGCTCCTGCTTTTTTATTTTAATTTTAATTTGATTAGTAATTACATGTTTACAACTTACAAGAATAAATTTCTCACTTTTGCTTCTTTCTTTATTTTTTTCCCAGAGTCTTCCATCATTGAAAATCCTTGATCTGAGCCATTCTAGTGGCCTTTCTGAAACTGCTGATTTCTCAAATTTCCACAATTTAGAGAAATTGATCCTTGTACATTGTGCTTGCCTTGTTGATGTCCATGAATCCATATGCACACTTCAGAAACTTGTTTACTTGAATATAAGAGACTGCAAAAATATCAGGAAGCTCCCAAAGAACCTTTCTAGGCTAAAATTACTTGAAACACTTATCATATCTGGTTGCTCAAATCTTAACGAGTTTCCAGTGGACATGAGGAATATGGAATCTCTGAAAAAGCTTGAAGCAGATGAAATTCCTTTTAATCAAGTACTAGCTACTACAGGGGAGGTCAAATCAGTGGCCATACATAAAACTATACATAATTTTTGGGGTTCTGTCCCCTGCACTTTAGTTAATTTGAGTCTTGCAGACTGCAATCTTTTTGAAGATGCATTTCCTAGGGATTTAAGTAACTTATCCTCATTGCGAAGATTGGATCTTAGCGACAATCCAATTTGTAGCTTACCAGATTGTGTCCGAGATCTTAGAGGCCTCGATCATCTTGTATTTTGGGGTTGTTTAAGTCTCAAATCGCTTGTAGCGCTACCAGGAGTGAGAGAATTGGATACTGCCTACTGTGAATCATTGGAAAAAATAACATTTCAGTCACTTTCTTGTGTTCCAAAGAAGATAGATCTTTATGGTGATGAATTAAAAATAGTTGAGATTGAATATTGGCACAAGCTGGAAGCAATTGGAAGAGTGGATGAAGAAATGATCAACCTGTTGGGTTTGTGCAACGTGGAGTCCATGGGAGCCATTAGGATGTATGCGTTCCATAAGTTCGATCTGGATGAGAGGACATTTGTTCTTCCCGTCCAGGTGCCCTCTCTCTCTCTATATATATGTGTGTGTGTGTGTGTGTGTCATATGCAAGAGTATCCGAGTAATAAATTAGTATTAATACTTGGCATGTTGTATCCTTCATGTAGGGAGTGCATGAATATGGTATATTCAGCACATATATTCCAGGAAACGAAACCGAGGTACCAGGAACATTCAGCTATAAAATTAAGGGGTCATCCTCACTATCTTTTACTGTGGTATTAGTTCATAATCTCAGGTTCCGAGGCTTCAATATCTTCTGTGTTTATTATGGAGGGCCGGCCCAGACTTTAGGCACTTATGACAATATCCCACCAGTAATTATTCAAGTATGTAATAATAGCAAGGGTCTGAAGTGGATCTATGGACCGACATGCTACGGTATTCCAAGTGACAAAAAGGACGTGATATGGTTGAGCCATTGGAAGTTTGGGGTTCAACAATTGGAAGGGGGCGATGAAGTGGCTATTTCAGTGTTTACAAGACCTGGGATTGAGGTAAAAGAATGGGGAATTCAGATTGTGCATGAGGAAGAAGATAGCATGAGTAGCCAACACAACACCAGTAGAGATCCTTGTTATGATCCAGAACATGATAATGAGGTAATTGGTAATATTGGTGGAGAATTGTCAGATTTATATGAGGTCATGCCAGGAATATACTTTCTCTACGGTGGACCTTTTTTGATGGATCACAGAGATACTTATAGTCATTGGAAAACGCAAGGTTATTACAATGACTTCACTGAGGACTCTGATAAAGAATCTGCAGGTTGTTGTAACTCAGTTGAATCAGCATCATAAATTTACTTTTTAGATATATGATAGTTTATTCTTTTCCTTCTGATTGAGATGTTCTTGTATTTATATCTTTTGTATACAAAGAAGAAGGGAAGCTGCAGGGGGATGGGATGCTTGCGTCAACAGAAGAAGCTGAAGCAGAAACAGGCATCAATAACTTCTGCGGTTGTAAGGTTGTCATTATTGCTGTTTTCTTCTTTCTCTAATTTCTACAAGGCATTTTTATGATCTAATAATCGTCTTATAAATGTTCACGTACAACAGATTCTTGTTATTCAAATGTTGATATCATTGGTGGAGATTTGTCAGAATATATGGTGATGCTGAGAAGAATACTTCCCCTGCGTTCAATGACATCATTTGAGACTGTCAGGTCCTCTATTAGTGATAAGTTAGCATTAGCATTACAAGTTTCTGGAGAGGGGCAGCTAGAACTTTTAGTCGAAGAGTCTGCAAGGTTTTATTTGTCTAGTCGCTTGCATTATGGCCACTGTGTTCTTTTTATCTCATTCTCTAGTCTCTCCCCCTTCTCTCAGATGCCTTGAAGGCCTGCATGAATTTTTTTCTATTTGAGAAATTGCTACTCAACACTGTCAACAGGAAGACGAGGCCAAATGGGGAGGTCTGTTAAGTGCAGATAATATGCTTTTTATGGATATTGTTTGTACCTGCTTGTAATCGCATGCATTACTCAACTCTTCACTTCTACTTAGTTACTAGATCGAGAAACCGGTTAATTTGCTTTCCCCTTTTTGAAAATTTACTTTTTCTATTTTTTAAATGCAGATATGTTGAATCACTGACAGCAGGGTCTCCTACCAAGTTTGAACATTATCTTGGGACAAGGTGCACAATTAAATATTATTGAACAAGCTATACAACGTAAACATATAGTTAATCGCAACACTGTGTTATACATGTTAAATTTCAGTAGGAGTTTTGTACTTAGCCTCTTATGTAATTTAGTTGTAAGTTCTGATTTTTTTTTTTTTTGGAATAGTGCTACACTGCAAAACCATTAATATTGGAGCCTGTTATGATGGTGGCGGAGTTGAAACTACCTGCATAATTTCAGGGTGTTGTTGTTGCTGGGGATATTAACAATTAAGTGAGTTTTGCACCACCTTTATCAAATATATAAGGTCTAATTTGTTTAAGGAAGAGAGAATTCGAGAGAGATTGATGAGAGAATTGTATTTCATTATTTGAGAATAGGAGCCCTATATATAGGGATTACAGTGTACATGTTCTAATGTTACAAGGAAATCTAATCCGAATGGAACTATGAATTCTAGAACATTCTCTCCTATTGCTACTCCTAGTTTGATTAGGCACACAAAACTGATTTTCCTTCAACACTCCCCCTTGTGCCGCTCAAATTTGGTGGTGACGCTTCATCCGTTGCCTCGTTAAAAACCTTGCTTGAGTGAAAAACCCTGTGGGACAAAAACAAGCTCGAGGAGGAGAAAAAGAGTACAACACGTACGTCCTTCACTCTTCGAAATCGAACATGTAGGCATCATAACTCCCCCTGATGTCGATATCTCCCCCTGATTGCTGCAATCATGGGAGTTCAGATAACTTTCTCAATCCAATGCTCTTCACATGTTTCTCGAAGTGGATTTAGGTAACGACTTAGTGAATAAGTCCACTACATTATCCTCTGATCAGATTTGATTCACTTCAATCTTTAGAAGTGATTGTTGTTGCTGATTATAAAAGAACTTAGGCGATATATGCTTGGTGTTGTCGCCCTTGATGAAACCTAACTTCATTTGCTTAATACAAGCTGCATTATCCTCATAAATGCATGTAGGTTCATCCGTGGTAGACTTCAAACCACAACTTCCTTGAATATGTCTAATTACAAACCTTAGCCATATGCATTCACGCACAGCTTCATGTAGAGAAATAATCTCTTCATGATTTGAGAAAGTAGCAGTAAGGGTCTGTTTCGTAGACCTCCAAGATATCGCAGTGCTTCCCATGATAAAGACATAACCCGTTTGGGAGCGACCTTTGTGAGGGTGAGAAAGGTACCCTGCATCAGCAAAACCCATCAAAACATTATTGTCATTTTGATGGAGGGGAGTAGGGAGACGCCGACCACCATGGACGGTGGCAACGACAACATGGCCGGCGGCAAACCCTTGGACGGTGGCATTTTGCCTCTTGGGGTCCGATCCCAAATTTCCGTCATTCCTTTTCTCTCTGTAGGGATAGAATAGGCCCATATCAATCGTATCTCTAAGGTATCGAAAGATTGTCTTTACACCGATCTAATGACGGTGTGTTGGCGCAGAGTTATGTCGAGCTAACAAGTTCACTGCGAAGGAGATGTCCGGTCTTGTGTATTGAGCTAAGTACAATAATGTGCCTATTGCACTTAAGTAGGGCACTTCGGCCTCTAATGATTCTTCGTCCTCTTCCTTTGGACGAAACGGATCTTTTCTGGGCTCAAGACTACTGCCGATCATGGGAGTACTCACAGGCTTTGATTTATCTTCATTAAAGCACCTTAGAATTTTCTGAGTATATGCAGACTGATGGATCAAAATTCCATCACTACGGTGCTCGAGTTCTAAACAGAGACAAAATTGTGTTTTCCCAAGATCTTTCATCTCAAATTCGGATTTCAAGTATTTAGCAGTTTTTTTCAACTCATCTAGAGTTCCAATTAGGTTCATGTCATCGACATAAACTGCTACGATTGCAAATCCAGAACTTGTTCTTTTAATGAACACGCATGGGCATATTTCATCATTAATATATCACTTCCCAATCAAGTAGTTACTTAGATGATTATACCACATCCGTCCGGATTGTTTTAATCCATATAGTGAGCGTTTTCATCTCATTGAAAACGAGCTCCGTGATTTAGAGCCACTTGATTTGGGTAATTGAAGTCCATCTGGAACCTTCATATATATCTCTGAATCTAGATCCCCATAGAGATATGCTGTAACCACATCCATAAGCTGCATGTCAAGTTTTTCGGAAACTACCAAACTGACAAGGTAGCGGAACGTTATAACGTCCATTATGAGAGAATATGTCTCCTCGTAGTCGATTTCAGGGCATTATAAGAAACCTTGCGCCACGAGGCGGGCTTTATATCTAACCACCTCATTTTTCTCATTACGCTTTCGAACAAAGACCCATTTATGGCCAACAGGTTTTACATCTGGGGGTGTCTGCGTTATAGGCCTAAATACCTATCCCTTTGCTAGTGAATCCAATTTAGCCTGGATCACATCTTTCCATTTAGGCCAATCCGCTCTTCGTTGACATTCTTCTACAGAGCGAGGTTCGATATCATCATATTCTATAATTCGTTTTGCAATATGATATGCAAATGCATCATCAATTGCCATAGAATTTCTATCCATTATCTCATATACACTAGTGTAATTCATGGAGATCTCTCTATTCTCTGGAATTGGTTCTGACATTGGAGCGTCCCCCAATGATGTCTCTTGGACATAACCATAATTCGGAATATTTTCATGAGATGGATTATTTACATCGATGATTAATGGATTATTTTATGCCAAACTCGCTTTCTTTCTTGGGCCAGAATCCATTGAACCTATGGGCCTCCCGCGCTTCCTGGCAAGAGCCATGGGCCTAGCCACAACGTCATCATCACTATGAGAGGAGACATTGGCGCCATGCTCAGGTGTCCTTGAGATGGCGTCATGTCCTCTAATTTTAGGGACATCAATCCTTGCAGGCACGTTTGCAGCAGGTATGTGTGATCTCGTCACTTTGGCGATATCAGAAAACGCATCAGGCATCGATTTTTCTACGTTCTGAAGATCGAGAATTCTCCGCACTTCAATTTCAGACCGTACAGTTCGGGGATCAAGATGAGACAGAGTGGGGACAGACCACGACAATTCCTGTCGTTCCTGTTGAAAATTTATGTTCTTATCTCCCCCTAACGACTGGAAGACTGTCTCATCGAAGTGACAATCCGCAAATCTAGCAGTACAGAGATCGCCTGTCAAGTGTTCTAAGTAGCAGACAATTGTTGGAGAATCATATCCAACATAAATGCCTAATCGTCGTTGAGGGCCTATTTTAGTGCGTTGTGGGGGCGCAATTGGCACATAAACTACACACCCAAATATGCGTAAGTGTGAGACATCAGGCTCATACCCAGTTACCATCTAGGAGGCAGAAAAGGGTTGAGTGGCAGCGGGCCACAGATGAATAAGCACAGCTGCATGTAATATTGCATAGCCCCAAGCAGAAATAGGGAGATTGGTGCGCATTACCAATGCCCTAGCGACCATTTGTAGTCGTTTAATGGCGGCTTCTGCGAGACCATTTTGGGTGTGAACATGAGGAACTGGATGTTCAACTTCAATCCCAATGGACATGCAATAATCATTAAAAGTTTTTGATGTAAACTCCCCAGCGTTGTCTAATCTTATAGACTTAAGAGGATGATCAGGGTGGTGAGTCCTTAACTTAATAATTTGGGCTAGGAGTTTAGCAAATGCAGTGTTCCTTGTGGACAATAGCATGACATGTGACCAGCGTGTCGATGCATCTACCAACACCATAAAATATCTAAATGGTCCGCATGGTGGTTGAATAGGTCCACAAATATCACCTTATATTCTTTGCAAGAATGGTATATTTTCTTTAGTGTCCTTTGCATAGGATGGTCTCGATCCTAATTTTGCTAAAAAGCAGGCTTTGCAGAATGAGTGATGGGCTTTAGAAACAACCAATGAGGATTTTGGTTGAGCCACGAAGTCTCAATTGACTTTAAAAGTAAAGTTTGGAGTCGAAAGAGCATTGGTGGCGTCAATGCCACCCTGAGGCCGCAGAGGGAAGGCAGCGCCGACCAAGGATGGCCGGTTTTGGGGGTGAACGGCACCGTGAGGCGCAGGGGCTTTTTCGGGGTCCAAAATCCGATCTTTACTTCTTTTTGTTCTAAAAATGGATGTCCATGCGAAATCTTTAATATACGGATCATCATATCACCACCTGGGTGTCCCAAACGGTCATGCCAAAGCCTATATGTGTCTGAATCCCATAAGTCATCTCTCATAACATGATTGGATTCAATTATTCGAATAGTGGTTGCATACAACCCACTAGATCTACACATAAGTTTCTCTAAGACTCTGTTATGTCCGTAGTCATTAGAGGTGATGCAAATGAACTCTTGTCCATTCTCACAATGTGTTTCCACATGAAAACCATTGGCTCTTATATCTTTGAAGCTCAATAGGGTTCTTCCTGCCCTAGGAGTATAAAGAGCTTCGGTGACATTTAAAATTGAGCCATTTGGCAACATAAGTTGTGCTGGTCCTCTACCATGAATCAATTGAGATGATCCAGCCATCGTAGTCACGGAAGATCGAGAGGGCGTCATCCATAAAAATAGTTGCCTATTTCGAAGGATGTTATGTGTAGTTTCACTATCGAGGAGGCATTCTAGCTCTCTGGGAAACATACTGAAAAATAATAAAGTTTGAAATTAAAATATGTCCAAAACATTGAATAAAATAAATCGATACTTTATTAATAATAACCAATGATTACATCAAAGTTTCCAAAGTCTAATCCAAAATAAAAATCAAATTTAGACAAATCGTAGTCACCCTATCCGTTTGGTAACTCCAATCAAATATGACCAGGGAAGTAGAGAGATGTCGGTGGAGCGAGGCTCTCTTAAATACCACTAATCTCAATTACTTTCTTAGACATCATACTTAATTAGATGTGCCACATGAGAAAGAGTTAATACAAAATGTCATTTATTGACTAAGGCATATCGCTATTACATAATTCTTGGAAAAAATAAAGGACTACACTAATCAAAATCTGCAGCATCCTTGTGCAATTCTTTGTCAAATTTGAAGTCCGCTATGGTGAGATTGACGTTGGCATCATCACCATCTTCTTCTTCTTCGGCAAGATAGGCTTCATGCTCTCTAAAGTCTCTATATGCCTTGTAATGCGCAACTAATTGCTTGCTTGCATTGCATTTCTTGAACCAATGTTCAATAGATCCACATCTATGGCATGCATCATTACGATTTCCTCCCTTGAATTGAGATGTATCTTTTGCATAAGGACAAGATTGACGTCCTTGTTGGACAATGGTGCAACCCCTATAGCCGGCGGCCTTGTGTCCTCCTCTCCCACGTTGGCCCTTGTTGCCACGTGCTCCCGCTCCATTTTGGTGGTTTTCTTCCTTTGTAGGGCGGTTATATGGACCAATACGTCGGTTGTGTCCCTTATTTTTAGGGTTCAGCTCGCTCCTTGCGCCTTCTTTTGGGTGCATTATTATAATTTGCCTCATGAACGCTCTTAGTTCCGACAGGCCTTGAATTATAATTCTTCACGAGGATATTATCATGTTTTTCAGCTACAGACATAACATTAATTAGCTTATGAAACCTCGTGATCCGTCCAGTATTGTATTCGGTTCGATATTGCTTTGATAGAAAAATTGCTGAGACAGGGAAGGTGGAGAGAGTTTTCTCAATTAGCTCTTGCTCTGTGACGAGTTGTCCACATAACCCCAACATAGTTTTGAGGAGTAGAACTTCTTAATTATATTCAGCTACAGACTTGAAATTGGCGAACCGTAGATTGTTCCATTGAATTTTCAAGTCGGGGAGGAGGGTGTCCTTGACATTACCAAAACGCTCTTCTAGTGCAACCCATAATTCTATAGCATCCTTGATTGCCATGTACTCCAATTGGAGTGATTTATCCATGTGACGCCTCATCAAGATAAGGGCGGTGGCATTATTCGTAGCCGTATTCTCGAATAGGAGATCAGGGTTTGGTGCATGAATTACAGGAATGATCCATTTTGAAGTGAGGTGGTTCTCAACATCCGTGACCCACTATGATATTCTGAGCCAGTTGAGTCAAGTATAGGAAAGTCAAGCTTCGGCTTCGACATCCTGAAATAAGAAGAAGAAATATATTAGTTTCAGAGTTAAAAACTTCCACGACAACTAAATAATAATATGATTTCTGAGCTATGCTACCAAGAAATCGATTTCCAAGAATGATTGGATTAGACCTAAACAATGATGTTTATACGGTCATCAATCGATGCTTGCGGACGCTCTTAGTCCGAAGTCTTACTAACGCTCTTAGTTCGTTAATTGTGTGAATCCCCACGATTCCGCTTTTCAATAATCGAACCCATGTTATAAGAAATGTGGGATGTAGAAGAAGGGAGGTTACAAGTCCCCAAAGAAAAAGAAGGAGGAAATTAAATTTCAAAAGCGGAAACTTTAATGTAAATACTTACTTGGTTAAATATGGAGCTTGAAGCCTTGAAAGGATTGTAGACGTGCTAGGATTGCAGTGGCTGTTCGATCCTAAGCTATGATTGCAGGCGGTTTGCAATCCTGGTCGTGGCGGATGGCTAGAACGCTGGGCTGCAGGGTTAGTAAGTAGTGACGCAGGGCATGTGGCTGCAGGGACAGTGCGCAAGGCAGCATCAGCTAGGTTAGCTTGGGCTAGGTGCGGCAGAATTTGGTGAGAAGATTTTTTTTGGTTTTTGGCTTTTGGTTTTTGTGGTTAGGGCTCATGCTGATAACGTGTTTAAGAAAGAGAGAATTTGAGAGATATTGATGGGAGAATTGTATTTCATTATTTGAGAATAGGAGCCCTATATATAGGGATTACAAAGTACATGTTCTATTGTTACAAGGAAATCTAATCCGAATAGAACTAGGAATTCTAGAACATTCTCTCCTATTGCTACTTCTAGTTTGATTAGGCACGCAAAACTGATTTTCCTTCAACATAATTAGTAATTACCAACTATTTTAACTAAAAATAGCATTGCTGTCATTAATAAATGATAAGGAGGGAGATGAATCTGTCATTACCGCCTCTCTCTTTCCTTCATGTAATTGCATGGGTTTCAGACAATGTTCCTTCCGTGGTGCCTTAGACAGAAAACTGGTAATGCCATATACCCAGCTTCTCTTCCTGTCAAAAGTTTTGATGTGTGCTTGCTCTTGGGAAATATTTGAGCCTCTGTGAAGACTTGGAGTGTGTGATGGTTAAAGATTTAATATATATCGTTAGAAAATATATGAATACCTCGTAGTATGTTGTTTTCCTTTATTTTTTTGAAAGGTGACTGGTGCGGCTACTCTCAAGCCTTGATTAATGAAATTATACAATACATTGGGGGGGAAGGGCGGGGACATAGAGCCTGAACCCCAGATTACAGTAAGTATCAAGGGAACAACTTGAAATAATACAAAGAGTCTCCACTAAATCTATGTAGTCTAATAACAAGCACCAACTAGCAAAGTGTACACAACCGGCTACTCCATTGTATAGGTAAAAAATGAAACTTTATGCAGTGTATAGTTAATAAGTCAATATTGGTGCTTGTTATAAAAAAAAAAAAAAGAAGTCACTATACATGCTAATTTCAGCTGTAAGAATATGTCTACCTACTTGATTTGATATTAGTTTTTTTTTCTAGCCACTCAAACCTCTATTGGCATGCTCATGAAAACGAGGTGAATGTCAGTCACTTTCCCTTTGCCATGAGCCCATGAAACCGTTTGTGGGAAGATGAAACCGTAGATCTTTGTGGGAAGAAAGATTTCATCCTCTTCAAGGTGATCAATAGATGCATGTAGAGACTATTTGTCACTATAGTTGCTGTCTAGTTGGGTGTACTGCATGCAATCTACCAAGTCCGCCTTGCAACAACCTAAGTTGCCGGTTCATATCCTTGAATTATTCTTTCGGTGACAGTAATGCAGATTTTTTTTTTCTAGGAAAGATGATCAAAGAATTTCACTCCTATCCCCATGGTGACTCAAACCCAGGACCTGGATTCTAGATAGTGGGCGCTCTAACCATTGAGCTAGCACCACTTTGTCAATGACTATAATGTTGATTACTGAAACGTAAACAATAGCAAATGAAATGCAAGACGATTCTTGTAACAGAAATAAAAAACAACTCAAAACTGTCACTTTTTTAATTGATTCAACTCCATTTTTTTTTTTTGGATGGCTATTCAAGCATTTTTAGTCTAGGAGCAAAAAGGAACTCAAGCTTAGTAATTTATGGGTTTCCTTGCCCTGCCCTTTTAGACTTTTAGTTGAGGTTGAGCATTGATCATTAATTGCATGTTAGTTTGTATTGGGAAAAGATATAAAAGTAAAACAGAAAGTCTCCGATAGCATTAGTTCCACCACCCCACCACTCTTTACAGCTGCCATGATGGGTAACTGGTTTTGGATTTGATCTGTTTCAAGGAAAAGGATGATGAATGAAGAGAAAAAGATTTTAAAAAAATTTTTTTTTGCTTTATTTCTCTCTCTTAACTATACAATTCATTCATTGTTATGTTAGCAAGTTAATTTCACATGGCACCAACTCTCTATACCTGAAAACGCAGAGCAAAACCTAGCCTCCCCTAACCTTCGACTATTCTCGTTCGGCGGCTCCCTTACGCCGACGCTGGCCTCTGGCCTCGTCGGTGTGCGGCGAGTGTGGCCGGACGGGTAGATTTTCTTTCTGGGCTGGTTGGCTTCCTAGAAGTCTGCTTCAATGGATGCATTTGAGGGATCGTTGACAATTGTGGAGCAGGGGTAGGCAGGCAGGTTCGGCGCTAGCACTAACCGGCATGGCGAGCAGTGGTCGAGTCAACGACGGGGCGATGGTGCTGGTGGTCAGACCGATCATGGGCTGGAGAGATCGGCTTAGGGTTACTCGGATTGGTAGGGCGGTCGTACGCCTGTGGAAGTGCAGCGGTCGTGGTGGAACGATGATAGGGACGAAAGGGCACAACAAGTTTTTGCTAATGGGCTGGAGCTGTCCGTATGGGGTCTGGGCTTGGTCTTGGCCCTGGATTCAGGTATTGGGCTGCTATTTGTTTGGTTGGTTGATAGGTAGAGATCGTGGTGGATGGGGCGCCGCTGGTAGTGGTGGATGGTGGATCGGGTTTGCCATGGTGGCCGGCTTGGCTATTACTAGTGTTTTCGGTTTCGGTTTTATTTTATTGTTGGTAATAAGACACTACTAAAGGTGTGGTAGAGACGATCTTCTCTGTCGAGGTCTCGGGGATCGGTCCTGTTATGGAGTTGGGTTAGCAGCGGTGGCGAAACAGTCTGGCTAGATAATCATCCTTGGCCTTCTAGTGGGTCCTTCCTATCTGGGACCGGGTCGGAGGCGATGGCGTTTTGGAGCAGTGGTGGATGGATGGTGTCGACAATAGGGTGGTGATGGTGTTGGGTTTTCATTAGTCCCAGGTCAGAAAGTCCGACAATCATTTTGGTTGAGTTTAGGTCACAATGAGTGTTGGCTTGGTCGATCAAAAACTGGTCAGGAGGATTCTGGTTGGTGAGTTTAGTGTCGACACAAGTGAGTTGTCTAGTTTTAGAGTTCTTACTAGCTGGACGAGAGGTGAGATGTCAAGGATTCACTACTCCTGCGCCTTTTGTCTTTGTCATACAGTTGTAGTGCAAGTTTAGAGTCAGTTTATAGAGTTCCAGTGTGAAGTCTAGAGGCCATTTCTGGGTAAGAGATGTCGCCTAAAACTCGTTGTAAGCAGTTCATTATTAATGAAGTTCTTATTTGATCAAAAAAAAAAAAAAAACTATACAATTCATTTAATTGAATTATTTTATTCATATTAAACCATGGTTTAGATAAAAATAAAATAAAAAATGAAAATAAAAACCATGGTTACAATAGGGCAAATAAGTCTTTTAGCACTCATTTTGTGCCGCACGTACGTTACACATGGTCAGGTTAATGGATTAATGGCTCCATGATAGAAATTGAACTGAAGTCCGACTTGTATAAGAAAAAATAAGTCCAAGTGTTGTTGAGAGTGTGTATAACTATAACTCCCACATTGGAAAAATATAACTTTGCTTATGTGTTTATAAGGGTTTGGGCCACTCCATCCATTGCTAATTGGTTTTGGATGTGAACCCCAGATTACTTTATCATAGCATCATAGCAGGTTACCCACGTGTTTGGTTTCAGCGATGGCCACACATGTTCACCGTCACCCAATATAACTTATTCACGTGTACGACTTGAGAAATCACCACACGTGGGGGGGGGGGGGGGGGGGGGGGGGGGGGGGTGTAAATATAACTCTCACATGTAAGGGTTTGGGTCATTTCATCCATTGCCAATTAATTTTGGATGTGAACATCAAATTATTTTTTCAAAAATTCAAAAGTCAAGTATTCAGACACTCTAAAAACATTTTTGTTCTTGTTATTCCTCTACAATTCAAAAAACTCTCCCCCACTCCTTACAGCCGCCATGGCCCATGCACTTTAAAGCATGCAACAGGGCCAGTAATCTAGAACATACGAAGTAGCTAGGAAACTAAATTTCTACTTTGCTTAGAAACCAAGCTAGAATCACACCTGACTGTTATTTTCTGATCGCGGAGCTAGGGATGGCATTAAAACCCACGGGTACGGGTACCCGCGGGTAATTTTTCCTTTTGGGTATTTGTTAACGGGTAATACCCATAGTTTATGGGTATGGGTAATTACAAAATACCCGTATAAAAATGGGTGGGGTATGGGTATACCCGTGGGTACCCAAATTTTACCCAAATACCCATATAAAATTGTAAACCCCACCCAAATTTTTTTTTAATTGAGAACTATTATTTTTCAACCAACATATGGGACATTTTTATAATTTTCTTATTCTAAAAAAAAAAAAAAACAGGAAACCTATACGGGGTGTTCCAATGACTTTGTGTGGTCTCGGATGAGGATCTAACAGTTTGATCATCGTATAATTGTGAAAAGATGGTTCAAAAGGTGATACATGAGGATCCGATCTTTGGATCTTCGTATAATTTTGAGAGGATGATCCTAAGGGCGATCCATGAGGATCTGACCGTTGGATCATCGTATAATTGTGAAAAGATGATTTAAAAGGCGATCCATGGGGATCCGACTGTTGGATCTTCGTATAATTTTAAGAGGATGATCCTAAGGGCGATCCGTGAGAATCCGATTGTTGGATCATCGTATAATTGTGAAAAGACTATTCAAAAGGCGATATGTGAGGATCTGACCGTCGGATCATCGTATAATTGTGAAAAGAGGATTCAAAAGGCAATCTGTAAGGATCCGACCGTTGGATCATCGTATAATTGTGAAAAGATGATCTTAAGGGTGATCTGTGAGGATCCGACCGTTGTATCATTGTATAATTGTGAAAAAAAGATTCAAAAGGCGATCTGTGAGGATGGTTCATTTACGAACCAAATTTTATTATTTTACATTTAATCGCCAAGTTGTGAAAATTGTTTTACAGAAATAAATATTTGTTTTAAACGTATTGTTTCCTCGTGACTAAACCAACAATTTCTTTCTTAAACATTGTCTCAATTATTTGAAATACTTAATTGACTATTTGAAAATATCTCCAGATGGGGAATGGAGGCGCTTAAATAGTGAGTATTTAAAAAAAAAAAAAAATCCCAGCCTTTAATAGGCTAAAGGCCTTAAATTTAAAAAATAAAAAAAACCTTGTCAATATTGAAAACGGGTAAATGAGTGGGTATGGGTTTATCCGTTTAGAAATGGGTGGGTAAATACCCATACCCGCGAGTTATTTGATGGATATTAACCATTGGATACAACAGAAGAATGAAACAGGCATCAATACCTTCTGCGGTTGTAAGGTTGTCATTATGGCTGTTTTCTTCTTTTGCTAATTTCTACGAGGCATTTTTATGATCTAATCGTCTTATAAATGTTCATGTACAACATATTCTTGTTATTCAAATGTTGATGTCATTGGTGGAGATTTGTCAGAATATAGGGTGATGCTGAGAAGAATACTTCCTCTGCATTCAATGGCATTATTTTAGACTGACAGGTCCGGCTATTACTGATAAGTTAGCATTAGCATTACAAGTTTCTGCAGAGGGACAGCTATAACTTTTAGTTGAAGAGTCTGCAAGGTTTGATTTGCCTAGTCACTTGCATTATGGCCACTGTGTTCTTTTTATCTCATTCTCTAGTCTCTCCGCCTTCTCTCAGTTGCCTTGAAGACCTGCATGAATTTTTACTATTAGATAAATTGCCACTCAACACAGTCAACATGGAAGACAAGGCCAAACGGGCAGGTTTGTTAAGTGCAGATAATATGCTTTACATGGATATTGTTTGTACCTGCTTGTAATCGCATGCATTACTCAACTCTTCACATCTACTTAACTACTTGAGAAACAGATTAATTTGCTTCTCCCCTGTTTGAAAATTTACTTTTTCTATTTTTCAAATGCAGATATGTTGAATCACTGATAGCAGGGTCTCCTACCAAGTTTGAACATTATCCTGGGACAAGGTACACCATTAAATATTATTGAACAAGCTATACAACGGTAAACATATAGTTAATTGCAACAGTGTTATACGTGTTAAATTTCAGTAGGAGTTTTGTACTTAGCCTCTTATGTAATTTAGTTGTAACTTCTGATTTTTTTTGGAATAGTGCTACACTGCAAAACCAGTAATATTGAAGCCTTTTATGATGGTGGAGTTGAAACTTCCTGCATAATTTCAGGGTGCTGTTGCTGGGGATATTAACAAGTTAGTTTTGCACCAGCTTTATCAAATATATAAGGTCTAATTAGTATTTACCAACTATTTTAACTGAAAATGTCATTGCTGTCATTAATAAATGACAAGGAGGGAGATGAATCTGTAATTACCGCCTGTCTCTTTCCTTCATGTCATTGCATGGGCTTCAGACAATGTTCCTTCCGTAGTGCCTTAGACAGAAAACTGGTAATGCACTAATGCCATATACCCAGCTTCTCTTCCTGTCAATAGTTTTGAACTTTTGATGTGTGCTTGCTCTTGGGAAATATTTGAGCTTCTGTGAAGACTTGGAGTGTGTGATGGTTAAAGATTTAATATTTATCAAGTTAGAAAATATATGAATACCTCGTAGTATGTTGTTGTCCTCTATTGTATAGGTAAAGAAAGAAACTTTATGCAGTCTATAGTTAATAAGACAGTATTGGTGCTTCGATCTTATAAAAATAAGAAGTCAGTATACCTGCTAATTTCAGCTGTAAGAATATGTCTACTGTTGTAGGAAAATAGAATTGTCTTATATAGGGAGTTACAAGGTATACAAAAGGTAAGAGAATCCGAATACAATTGAATACCTATAACACTTTCCTATTACAATCCTAAACCCTAGTTTGTAGAGGCACACTATGTCGACATCCTTCAACACTCTCCCTTGTGCCGCTCAAACTTGGTGATGACACTTTGATTGTTGCCTCGTTAAAAAGCTAGCTAGGTAACAAAAACCCTGTGGGACAAAAATAACCCTGGTCGAAGGACAAAAAGAGCACAACACGTCCTTCACTCTTCGAGATCGAACATGTAGACATCATGCCTCCCCCTGATGTCAATATCTCCCCCTGATTGCTACAATCATGGGAGTTCGGATAACTTTCTCAATCCGATGCTCTTCACATGTTTCTCGAAGGTGGATTTAGGTAACGACTTAGTAAATAAGTCTGCTACATTATCCTCTGATCGGATCTAGTTCACTTCAATATTTAGAAGTGCCTGTTGTTGCTGATTGTAAAAGAACTTTGGCGATATATGCTTGGTGTTGTCGCCCTTGATGAAACCTAATTTCATTTGCTCAATACAAGCTGCATTATCTTCATAAATACATGTAGGTTCATTTGTGGTAGACTTCAAACCACAAGTTCCTCGTATGTGTCTAACTACAGACCTTAGCCATATGCATTCTCGCACGGCTTCATGTAGAGCAATAATCTCTGCATGATTTGAGGAAGTAGGAACAAGGGTCTGCTTTGTAGACCTTCAAGATATCGCAGTGCTTCCCATGGTAAAGACATAACCCGTTTGGGAGCGACCTTTGTGAGGGTTAGAGAGATACCCTGCATCAGCAAAACCCATCAAGACATCGTTGTTATTTTGATGGAGGGGAGGAGGAGCACGGAATGTGGCGTTTTGCCTTGTGGAGTCCGATCTCACACTTCCGTTATTTCTCTTCTCTCTGTAAGGATAAAACAAGCCCATATCAATCGTACCTCTCAGGTATCGAAAGATTGTCTTTATGCCAATCCAATGGTGGCGTGTTGGCGCAGAACTATGTCGGGCTAACAAGTTCACTGCGAATGAGATATCCGGTCTTGTGCATTGAGCTAAGTACAATAATGCGCCTATTGCACTTAGATAGGGAACTTCAGCCTCTAATAGGTCTTCATCCTTATACCTTGGATGAAACGGATCTTTTTCAGGCTCAAGACTACGACCGATCATGGGAGTACTCACAGGCTTTGCTTTATCTTCATTAAAGCGCCTTAATAATTTTTGAGTATACACTGACTGGTGGATCATAATCCCATCACTACGGTGCTCGATTTCCAGTCCGAGACAAAACCGTGTTTTCCCAAGATCTTTCATCTCAAATTCGGATTTCAAGTACTTAGCAGTTTCCTTTAACTCATCTAGAGTTCCAATTAGGTTCATGTCATAGACATAAACTGCTATAATTGCAAATCCGGAACTTGTCTTCTTTATAAACACGCATGGGCATATTTCATCATTGACATATCCCTTCCCAATCAAGTAGTCACTTAGACGGTTATACCACATCCGTCCTGATTGTTTCAATCTATATAGTGAGCGTCTCAATCTTATTGAAAACGCGCTCCGTGGTTTAGAGCCACTTGATTTGGGTAATTGAAGTCCATCTGGAACCTTCATATATATATATATATATATATATATATATATATATATCTCTGAATCTAGATCCCCATAGAGATATGTTGTAACCACATCCATAAGCTGCATGTCAAGTTTTTCGGAAACTACCAAACTGACAAGGTAGCGGAACGTTATAACGTCCATTACGGGAGAGTATGTTTCCTCGTAGTCGATTCCAGGGCGTTGTGTGAAACCTTGCGCCACAAGGCGGGCTTTGTATCTAACAACCTCATTTTTCTCATTACGCTTTCTAACAAAGACCCATTTATGGCCAACAGGCTTTATACTTGGGGGTGTCAGCGTTATAGGCCCAAATACTTGTCTCTTTGTTAGTGAATCCAATTCAACCTGGATCACATTTTTCCATTTAGGCCAATCTGCTCTTCGTTGACATTCTTCAATGGAGCGAGGTTTGATATCATCATGTTCTATAATTCCTTGAGCGATAGAATATGCAAACACGTCATCAAGGATAATAGAGTCTTGACTCAACGTCTCATGTACACTAGTGTAATTCATGGAGATCTCTCTATTCTCTGGAATTGGTTATGACATTGAAGTGTCCCCTAATGATGTCTCTTGGACATAACCATAATCTGGAATATCTTCATGAGATGAGTTATTTATGTCGATGATTAATGGATCTCTTTGTGCCAAACTCGCTTTCTTCCTCGGGCGAGAATCCATCGAACCTTTGGGCCTCCCACATTTCCTTGCTGGGAGCCTGGCCTGAGCCACATTGCCATCACCATTAGTGGTGGCAGTGCCATGCTCAATACGCTTAGAGGTGGCGCCATGTCCACTATTTTTAGGGACATCAATCCTTGCATGCACGTTTGCAGCAGGTATATGTGATCTTGTCACTTTAGCGATATCAGAAAACACGTCACGCATAGAGTCTGCTACGTTCTGAAGATCGAGAATTTTCCGCACTTTAATTTCGGACTGTACGGTTTGGGGATCAAGATGAGACAAAGTGGGGACACACCACGACAATTCATGTCGTTCTTGTTGAACATTATTGTTCTTATCTCCCCCTAACGACGGGAAGACTGTCTCATCAAAGTGACAATCCGCAAATCTTGCGGTAAATTGATCGCCTGTCAAGGGTTCCAAATAGCGGATAATGGTTGGAGAGTCATATCCAACATAAATGCCCAATCGTCTTTGAGGACCTATTTTGGTGCGCTGTGGTAGCGCAATTGGCACATAAACAGCACACCCAAATATGCGTAAGTGTGAGACATTAGGCTCATACCCAGTAACCATCTGGGATGCAGAAAAGGGTTGAGTGGCAGTAGGCCTCAGACGAATAAGCACAGCTGCATGCAATATTGCATAGCCCCAAGCAGAAACAGGGAGATTGGTTCTCATAACCAATGCTCTAGCAACCATTTGAAGTCTTTTAATGGTGGCTTCTGCGAGACCATTTTGGGTGTGAATGTGAGGAACAGGGTGTTCAACCTCAATCCCAATGGACATGCAATAGTCATCAAAAGTTTTTGATGTAAACTCTCCAGCATTGTCAAGACGAATTGACTTAATGGGATGATCAGGGTGGTGAGCCCTTAACTTAATGATTCGTGCTAGGAGTTTAGCAAATGCAGCATTTCTGGTGGACAAAAGCATGACATGTGACCAACGTGTCGATGCATCAACCAACACCATAAAATATCTAAATGGTCCGCAAGTTGGTTGGATAAGTCCATAAATATTACCTTGGATTCGTTGCAAGAATGGAATATTTTGTTTAGTGTCCTTTGCATAGGATGGTCTCGATCCTAATTTTGCTAAAGAGCAGGCTTTGCAAAACGAAAGATGGGCTTTAGAAGCAACCATGGAAGAATCCGGTTGAGCCACGAAGTCACAATTGACTTTAGAAGTAGAGAAAGGAACCAAGGAGGCATTAGTGGTGTCAATACCACTGTTGGGCCGCAAGGGGTAGGCGGCTCTGGCCCTACCTTAGACCTAATTTTTGTTCTGACTTCTTTTCGTTTTGAAAAATGGATGTCCGTGTGAAGTCTTTAGTATACGGATTATCATATCACGACCTGGGTATCCCAGACGATCGTGCCAAAGCCTATATGTGTCAGAATCCCATAAGTCATCTCTCATGATATAGTTGGATTCAATGACTCGAATAGTGGTTGCATACAACCCACTAGAGCGACACATAAGTTTCTCCAATACTCGTTTATGTCCGTAGTCATTAGAGGTGATGCTAAGGAACTCTTGTCCATTCTCACAATGTGTTTCCACATGAAAACCATTGGCTCTTATATCTTTAAAACTCAATAGGGTCTTTCCAGCCCTAGGAGCATATAGAGCTTCGGTGACATTAATACTTGTGCCATTTGGCAACATAAATTGAGCTGGTCCTCGACCATGAATCAATTGTGATGGTCCAGCCATCGTAGTCACAGAAGATTGACTAGGCGTCATGCATAGAAATAGTTGCCTATGTCGCAATATAGTATGTGTGGTGCCACTATCAACAAGGCATTCCAACTCTGCAGGAAACATACTGAGAAATAATAAAGTTCGAAATTAAAAACATGTCCATGACATTGAATAATACGATACTTTATTAATAAATGTAGCCAATGATTACATCAAATGGTCCAAAAGGGTCTAATCCAAAATAAAGAAAATCAAACTGAGACACATTGTAGTCACTCTATTCATTTGGCAACTCCAATCGAATATGACCAGGAAAGTAGAGAGAGAGGTTGGTGGAGCGAGGCTCGCTTAAGTACCAATTATCTCAATGACTTTCCTAGACATCATATTTTATTGGGTACGCCACATAAGAAAGAGTTAATACAATTGTCATTTATTGACTATTACATGATTCTTGAAAAATAAAGAGGACTATTTCTAATCAAAGTCTACAGCATCCTTGTGCACTTCATCTTCAGCTTTGAAGTCCTCCATGGTGAGATTAACGTCTCCACCATTTTCTTCTTCTTCTGCAAGGTACACTTCTTGCTCCCTCAGGTCCCTGTATGCCCTGTATCTTGAAGCTAGTTGCTCGCTTGTCTTGCATTGCTTGAACCAATGCTCACTAGATCCACATCGATGACACATATCATTGTGGTTGCCTCCCTTCAATTGAGGTGCACGTTGTGCACATTGTGGGCGTTCCCTAGGAGGATTTGTGCCTCCACCATGACCCATGGCACCACCACCACGACCCATGGCACCACCACCACGAGCTATGGCTCCATTACCACGGATAGGGTTGCCACAAGCCCCTCTCCCACGTGTGGCATTGCCACCACGTGTATCCGCTCCAAACTTGCGGTTTCCTTCCTGATTAGGGCGGTTATATGGACCCATACGTCCCTCATGTCCCTTATTCCTAGGGTTCCGCTCTTTGCGCCCTCTTTTGGGTGCATTATAATTCGCCTCATGAACGCTCTTAGTTCCAATGGGCCTTGAATTATAATTCCTCACGAGGATGTTATCATGTTTCTCAGCTACAGATATGATATTGATAAGCTGATGAAACCTCGTGATCCGTCCAGCAATGACTTTAGTACGGTATTGCTTTGATACCACAATGGCTGAAATGGGGAAGGTGCAGAGAGTCTTCTCAATTAGCTCTTGCTCTGTGACAGGTTGTCCACAGAATCTCAACATGGATTGTAAGCGAAGAGCCTCTGAATTATATTCAGTAACAGACTTGAAGTAAGCAAGGCACAGATTGTTCCATTGAACCTTCAAGTTAGGGAGGAGGGAATCTTGGACATTGCCAAAGCGCTCTTCTAGCGCTACCCATAGCTCTCTTGCATCCTTGATCGACATATACTCCAATCTGAGTGCCTTGTCCATATGGCGTTGCATCAAGATAACTGCTTGAGCATGCTTTGTAGATGTTCGGTTGAACACAAGATCCGGGTTAGGTGCCTAGATTATGGGTAATATTCCCTTGGAAGTGAGATGATTCTCAACATCGGTTACCCAACTGTGGTAATCCGAGCCTGTTGAGTCAAGCATGGGAAAGTCGAGTCTAGGTTCATTCGACATCCTGAAAATAAGAAGAGAAAATATATTAGTTTCGGAGTTAAACTTCCACGAAAACTAAAATAATGAGATTTCCGAGCTATGCTACCAAGAAATCAATTTCCAAGAATCTCTTTTGGATTAGACCAAACAATAATGTTTTAATATGGTCACAATTTGATGCTTACGGACGCTCTTAGTCCAAGCATTGTGAACGCTCTTAGTTCACATGAACACTCTTAGTTCGTTTAATTATGAACACTCTTAGTTCGTTAAGAGTGAATCCCCACAATTCCGCTTTGTTAAATATCAAAATCATTTGGCAACATATATTCCAATATTTGCAGAAAATAAAAGGAATTTAAATACAAGAAAGCAGCAACCTTAATTATAAAAACTTACGTGATTGTTCTTAGCTTGAGGACACACGCGTGTTGGAGCAGGCGTGTTTTTTTTTTTTTCTGGGCTGTTGTTTTTTTTTCTTTTTTTTTTTTTTTTTTTTCTGGGCCGGCCGGGTCCCCTTTCCTTTTCTTCTTTTTTTCTTTCGGTCTTCTTCTTCTTGCTTACTTTCTTTCCTCTGTTCTCTGCTGCGTCGTCTTCTTCTGGTCTACAGCGATGGGTGGTTTGCAGATGCGGCCGCAGGGCGCTGGCAGACGGGGAGGCGCGAGGCGCTGGAGTGGGCTGCTGCAGGCGGGTCGAGATCGGGTCGGTGCTGCAGGCGGGTCGAGATAGGGTCGGTGCTGCAGGCGGGTCGAGATAGGGTCGGCACTGTGGAGGCCTGGTGTTGGGCGGGTGTGCAGGGGGCTGCAGTGCTTGTTGCTTGCGGGGCTGCGAGGTTGCTGGGCTACTGGGCTGCTCGGCTGCAGGTCTGCGAGGCTGATGGGCTGCGCGGCAAAAGGTACGGCAGCAGCAAGGTTCAACAGCAGGGGCTGTTGGGCTAGCAGGTGCGTGCGGGCTGGTGCGTGGACTGATGCGCAGGTGTGCAGGGAGCAGCAGCGTGGTGTGCAGGATGCAGCAGGAGGCTGCAGGGGAGGGTTGCAGGCTCGGCAGGAAAGCTGAGGCAGGGAGGCTGCGGCAGATTTTGATGTTTAGGGTTTTTAAGGTTTTTTCTTTTTTTTTCGACTAGGGTTAGAACTCGTGCTGATAACGTGTTGTAGGAGAATAGAATTGTGTGTTTATTATTGATAATAGGAGCCCTTATATAGGGAGTTACAAGGTATACAAAAGGTAAGAGAATCCGAATACAATTGAATACCTATAACACTTTCCTATTACAATCCTAAACCCTAGTTTGTAGAGGCACACTATGTCGACATCCTTCAATATCTACCTACTTGATTTGATATTAGTTTTCCTTTCCAGCTACTCAAACCTCTATTGGTATGCTCATGAAAACAGGGTGAATGTCAGTCACTTTCCTTGAGCCATAAGCCCATGAAACCGTAGATCTTTGTGGGAAGAAAGATTTCATCATTTTCAAGGAGATCAATAGATGCATGTAGAGACTGTTTGTCACTATAGTTGCTATCTAGTTGGGTGTACCACCTGCAATCTACCAAGTCCATGATCACTGTAATGCTGATTATTGAAATGTAAACAATAGCAAATGAAATGCAAGACCATTCTTGTAACAGAAATAAAAGACAACTCAAAACTGTCACTTTTTTCATTGATTCAACTCCTTTTTTTTTTTGGGGGGGGGGGGGGGGGGGGGGGGGGGGGCGCTATTCAAGCATTTTTAGTCTAGAAGCAAATAAGAGCTGAGCATTGATATTAATTGCACGTTATTTTGTATTGGGAAAAGATATAATAGTAAAACAAAAGGTCTCCGATAGCATTAATTCCACCACCCCACCGCTCCGTACAGCTGCAATGGCAGAAGAACAATGATGGGTAGCTGATTTTAGATTTGATCTGTTTCAAAGAGGATGATGAATGAGAGAGATTTTTTTTTTTTTTTATTCTTTCTTTATTTTTCTCTCTTAACTATACAATTCATGTAATTTAATTATTTTATTCGTATAAAACCATGGTTTGTACAATTCATTTAATTTAATCTATTTTATTCGTAATTTAATTTCATAATTTTTTGTTTTCCTTTCATTCATATTTTTAATTGAAGTTGAATGTTTTTTCTTTTGATAGTCTCATTTTTTATAGTCATAATATAAGTGAAAATAAGTGATATTACAAAAAAAAAGAGTCATTTTACAAATTTATCCTTGAAAAATGAGTTACATGTTTGACACATGTCAGTTTTTAACGAAACATTAATGGAAGTTAGTGATAGGTGCCATTTAAAATAAAATCAAAAAGTTCAGGTATTGGTTATGATCAAAATTGAAGTTCAGGTACCATCGATAAGATAGAGGATAAATTCAGATACCATCAATAAGATAAATGATAAGTTCAGGTACCATTTGTGATAATTACCCATTGAAATAATATAGAAACACAAAATAAAAAAGCCTGCAGAAATTTATAGCAACTTACTTTTGTTCCCTTCCAAAATTGCCTCAAGCTGCTATACTGCATTTCAAGAACAACCAGGCTCTCCAAAGGAAAATCAAAGGGCATAGACTCCAACGGAAATTCAACCCAACACAACCATCTCAATCCATCAGGAAATTCTTCATAACATCCATTGAGTTGTACATGACTAAGCTGGAGTAATCTTAGCCTGCGCACCCTGGTAGATGCATTGGTTTCGAGAGTTACCTTGTTTGAATTGCTTGAAGGAGCGTCCGCAAGGTACATTTGCATGTCCAGAGCTAAACCTTCAAATTTTTTTTTAACCCTGATAAAAGATAGAAAAGAAGCATTTAGTAAGGTATTAGCACTATGCAGAACAAGAAAAAGCATGCACGTAACAAGAGGAGCATGTTTCTTACACTCTTTTCTTTTAGTACATTGAATGAATCCTTATGATGCCATAATCTACTACGTTCCTCTGGATACTTTGATTCTAGGCGAACAATTTCTCTTCCCATGTCACGAATCATTTGATGCATCTTGACTACATTATTCTCGTCTAAAGTTACCAAGCACCTATCAATGAGATTTTGAATGCCAACAATTGTGTAGAACTCGCATTCATCTAGTATCCTGACGATGACATCCTTGCCCTTTCCAATAAAGAAACATGCAATATGGAGGAATAAATCTTTGTCATGCTTATCTTGTAAAAAGTCGTAGCTTATTCTCAGCTGATTTAGGATTTCATCGTTTGGAATAGTTCTCAATTTCTTTAATGACTTTCCCATGCATACATCTATACTTCTCCCAGAGAGAGGAACCCAAGGTTTGAAGAGCTAATGGAAGTCCACCACTGTGGCGTACTACTGATTGTGAAAGTTCCCTGTAATCTTCAGTGGGATGGTCCTCTCCGAAAGCATGCCTACTAAACAACTCCAATGATTGAACACTATTTAAAGGTCGAACATTATTCAGCTTATCAGCTTGACAAGCCTCTAGAATCCCCACATACCTAGTTGTTACAATAATTTTAATTCCCGGATGAAACGAATCTCGCATCCCAAGTATTGCATTGAATTGGCTCATATGATCCACATCTTCAAGAACAATAAGAACTTTTTTAGAGCTTATGGCATCTCTAATCTTACTAATTAATTCCCTGACTAACACTCTGTATTTTCACTTTTCTGCCACCCAAAATATCAGAAAAAGTTGTCTCTGGAGTTGAACTAAGCCAATGGTTCCTTGTGAAGTTTCTCTGATATTTTCAAGGAAACTGCTTCCTTCAAATCTTCTAAAATTTAGATTATAAACAACTTGTGCAATGGTTGTCTTTCCTATTCCACGAATGCCATAAAGTAGATATAACCCAACACCAGATGATCCATCTTGTAACCATGAATCAATATTTTCGACTCAAGAATGAATTCCAATCAGATGAGAGGCAACACTCAATGCTGGGCGACATAATTTCTCCTCAATCACTTTCACAATTTTCTGAATGAACTTTGACTCGTGCCTAGAAAATTGCAACCCGAATCAAAATAAACAATTACAACAAACAAATGAAAACAAAAGCTTAAGAACTTCTCAACAAAAAAAAAAAAAAAAGCTTAAGAATATTGCAATTCGATTTCCATTTGATCTTGAATTCTTGATGGTAATTTTAACAAAGATAATGATACTGATTAACTGATTTGATGGTTGAAATGGTCAAAATGTCAAATGGGTTCAATTTTCTTTTGATCTTGATGTTCATTTTAATTAAGGTAATGATACTTATTAAGTAGTTAGAAATGGGTTTGATAACTTGATTTCCATTTAATGTTGATTTCTTCTTCAATTGCAGTTTGTAACTTTGTATGATTCATGATTGTATCAGACTATCAGTTGCACTCGGTCACTGAGGTCAATGAGAAGAAGGCCTCAAAACTCAGAAGCAGAGGGCCACGATTCCTTTGAGAAAGCTTGAAAAAAAAAAAATAAAGGTAATACCGTCATTAAATATTTAAATCTTGCTATTTTGATAAATGTATTGATATAATAATGGCATTGCTCTCATAATTGTAATTTTAGGTGTTACATATATGAATTATAATTGTATTGGCATAATGGCATTGCTCTCATATATCTAATATAAGCTAGTTAATTAATTAATTTATAGGTGTTACACTAAAATGTCAAATCATGAGCCGAAACAGAAGCTATCAAAAAAAATTACTACATGGTTTCAAAGAACTAATATTTCATCTTCATGCACAAATGTGAGTTCTAGTCCTTCCATATCCTCACAAAATTTTGATGATCAACCGCAACTTTTAGAGTCTCCAGTGGTCAATTCCCAACCTTTAGAGCCACCAAATAATATCAATGCTCTTGAATGTGATCCTAGATTACGTTGTCCCATATGGAAATATCCAGTGAATGAGCGTCATAGTGTTCGAAAAGCCTATATTTTGTTGGGTCCATTTCAGTCTGAGCCAGTCGAGATTCTCTACTATTTTTTTTTCTTCACTTTGTTAAGAAGTCCAACAAGAAAGAGACATCAAATTCACTCACCAAAAAGAGGCACTTGTTAGCTCCATGTCAATGGATTAAGTTCCTTCTAGGCAGCAATGCTGAGTACGGAGGAGAGAAACGAGTTCAATCCAAAGGCATGAAGATAAGAAGAGAAGAAGGTATTGTTGTGGCATAAGAATGGGCAGAGCTTGGGAACTATTCCAGTAACACTACTATAATCCAATTGTATAATTCAAATAGACATGGTGAAGAAGAAATAAGCAGCTTCGTAAAAGTAAAAAGAAATTTCATGTCTTTAATATTTCCAGTTGTTTCTTTTCTTCCAAAGGGGAACATTGATATTGTCCCTTGAGAACTACATTACATTCCGACTAATTCTGCTGTCTCTAATCTTGTACTTTGAATTATGATTGATTTCTCTTCTCCTTTTTCTTTTTTATTCAAACTCTCAGATTTCTGGTTCAAGCAGCACTCTGCACCAACTGATGGTATCAGTTCCTCACCATCTAATGACCAGGTGGCACAAGTAAATATTAACTTGTACATTTCCATTCCTCAGGTTTTCAAATGCAAACCAGGTTGGCAACCCTGCAGTCAGTGGTTCAAGCTATCTGGAATTCAAAAATAGAACAAACAAATTACAACCAGAGAAGCCAATAACAGGTTCACCACGTAAACTGAATATATGTGAAGAGTCGAGTAATGCATGTGATGCATAACTATTAGCAGGAATGAACATACATAAAAAGCATAATCTGCACTTATTTCATTCCCGCCCATATCGGCCTTCTCATCCATAATGACCATGTTGAGTAACAGTTCCTCTAATATAACAAATTCGGGCAGGCCTTCAAGGCCATCGTAGATTTTAATGGGAGAGAGAGAAGTGGGAGACACTACAGAAAGAGAAAAAAAAAAAAAAAGAGAGGAGAGGGGCCATAATGCAAGCAAGAGACTAAACAAATACAACCTGCTTGCAGACTACTTCAATTTGTCAACTCATTTCGGGTCATGTTAGAGCGGCTAGTGACGCAGTCAGATTGATAACTAGGTTTACCAGCAATAAACCTAACAAAAGGGTTCTGGAGTCCACCAGAGATAAAAGAGAAAACTCTCAATTTTGATTGATAATATGATAAAAGATAGTTCTGCAGCCGTTTAAGGTTGCTTATATATGGGAAAAGAAACCCTAGGGCAACTAACAATGAAACCCTAAAGCCCACGGATTAAAACAAAACAAATCCAAAATAAACTAGAAAACCTAAAATAAAAAGAATGTAAAACTAGCCTAAAAATATTAAATCACGAATCGGATAATTAAGACGATACATTTTGGCTAAATTTGATAGGGCTCACTAAAGTGAGTCTTGAAGATTTCGTCATTCCCATTCTGGAAAGGTATCATGCGTCTTAAACGGACATTCTGGTCAAAAGTTGATCAAATCTGATTGTGAATCAAAACCTGTCTTTTTGTACGAGTAACCCGAAAAGTCCAAAACCAAATCTTCTTGAATATTCCAGCGGCTAGTAATCTGATTCTCCGCCGCTTCTTTACTTTTATGGTTTTTCGGCTAAATTGGGTCCATTCTCGTCCTACATCATTCTCCTCCACTATGAAAGAACTCGTCCTCGACTTCCTCTTGAATAAAGGACAAGAATAGGTAGACAAAAGACTTGAGAAAAAAATATACAATTGCACCTGTAGATTATTGGCCTGATCCTCTGCAAATTTTGATGGCACAATCATGAAGCCAACACCATAGATGAGTCTGCCATATGAAATTTGGCTGTCATAGGCAACCTTAGTAGATTCTTCTCGGATCTTAAAGTTGCATTCTTGAATGACATCGGATTCTGAATGGTTTATTTCAGGCTCCAAGACTTCTTCATTATTAATAACGATGTCTACATAAGCAATTTCATCTTTAACCTCTTCTTGGTCTTCATCCATGAATTCTTGTGGAGTTTCTTCCATTAGAAATTCTTCTGGCTTTTCTTCAATTAAACTATTAATCTCAACAGGCAAAGAAAACCCTTTGGACTTTAACTTATTCTCAAAAACCTTAGGAGGGTAATTCTTAATTGAAAAGTCTCTAGGCAAAAATTTTTCGTTAAGAAGACCTTTCATCTTTCTCCATGTTCGAACACGCTCTTTTCCTTGCCTCTGACGAGAACTCTGCAATTGATCCCACCAATAAGCAGCATCTTTTTTCAGCTTCCGAGAAACCATCTTAGCTTGCTTGTATTTTGG
The DNA here is from genome assembly GCF_002994745.2 of Rosa chinensis. Taxonomy (NCBI): domain Eukaryota; kingdom Viridiplantae; phylum Streptophyta; class Magnoliopsida; order Rosales; family Rosaceae; genus Rosa; species Rosa chinensis. The sequence goes on from NC_037088.1 coordinate 41,192,938, forward strand.
AACCTCTATAATCTCAAAGAATCTATCCACTTCAACCTGCCAATCCAGAAAATCTTCTACACCCAAGTTGCCTGAAAAGAAAGGAATCTCAGCCTTGACTTTGTAATCCTGGTCAGCTTGTCCTTGGTGTTCATGTTGCACAATTTCTTCTTCAGACTCAGACTCTAAAGGATTAACAACAACTTCACCACGTGGAGCCCTAATTCGCTAGCCTCCTTCCCCGCCTCTATTCCGATTATTATTGTTGTTGTTGTTCCTCTCACCCAACAATCCACGAATTTCTCCAATCTGATTATTCATGGAATTGATGGCAGCAGAAACGCTATTGTAAGAGCTTCAATATCTGATTTCGTAACTTCACCCATTGCTACTAAGGCAAATAAAAGAGACAGGGAAGACCTGCTCTGATACCACCTGACGCAGTCGGATTGATAACTAGGTTTACCAACAATAAACCTAACAAAAGGGTTCTGGAGTCCACCAGAGATAAAAGAGAAAACTCTCAATTTTGATTGATAATATGATAAAAGATAGTTCTGCAGCCATTTAAGGTTGGTTATATATGGGAAAAGAAACCCTAGGGCAACTAACAATGAAACCCTAAAGCCCACGAATTAAAACAAAACAAATCCAAAATAAACTAGAAAACCTAAAATAAAAAGAATGTAAAACTAGCCTAAAAATATTAAATCACGAATCGGATAATTAAGACGATACATTTTGGCCTAAATCTGATAGGGCTCACCAAAGTGAGTCTTGAAGATTTCGTCATTCCCATTCTGGAAAGGTATCATGCGTCTCAAACGGACATTCTGGCCAAAAGTTGATCAAATCTGATTGTGAATCAAAACCTGTCTTTTTGTACGAGTAACCCGAAAAGTCCAAAACCAAACCAAATCTTCTTGAATATTACAGCGGCTAGTAATCTCATTATACGTGAGTTACCTATTTTCCAATCACTCTTCTTGATTCTCCGCCGCTTCTTTACTTTTATGATTTTTCTGTTAAACTGGGTCCATTCTCGTCCTACATCAGCTAGTCGGCTTGCAAGGGGTCCAATGAGTAATTCAGTTCAAGATCTTTGAATATTAAAGTGTTTTGGAGCAGAGTGTAGGTTGCGGAGAGCCCCTAGACTAATTGAGGTTGTTTGGCATCCTCCGATCATTGGATGGGTGAAGATTAACTCAGATAGTGCTTGGAAGCATGCAGAGGGTATTGGAGGTTTTGGTGCGGTATTTCGTGACTGTAATGGTCATGTTCTGGGTGCTTTTTCTTCCAACATTGACATTCCTAGTTCTATAGTGGCGGAAGTTTTGGCAGTGATAATGGCTATTGAGCTTGCTTGGGTTCATGATTGGAAACACATGTGGTTGGAGGTTGACTCATCACTTGTGCTAGACTACTTGCACTCTCCTTTGCTTGTACCTTGGCAACTTCGTGTTCGTTGGCTTAATTGTTTAATTTGCATCTCAAATATGATATTTAGCTCTTCTCATATTTTTCGTGAAGGGAATAAAGTTGCAGATGCATTGGCTAATCATGGTACGTCGTTAACTCAGTTGGTGTGGTGGGATGTGCCTCCTTCTTTTATTTTGTCCTTTTGTAATAGTGACGTTATGGGTCTTCCTCAGTTTCGGTTTTGCTAGGTTTGTTTAATTGTTAGTTTGCTTTGAGAGGTTTTGGTTTTGTCCCCCTCTCTTGTTATATACTTTTTCTTTGATTAATTCATTAGAGTGTTAGGGAGATTACTCCTCTCTTTCACTCATCTTTCAGCCAAAAAAAAAAAACAACCTTGCAGACTCTGTGACCTTTTGCTACCCCTCTCCTGATAATCTACAAGGAATATTGATAAACTTGTAATGCCAATGCTAATTAATCAGTAAGAGAACGGTCAGTGTCCAATGATATTATTGATATTATCTAACATGCTTGGTGATTGCATACCTATTTCCTTAACTAATTTTCATAGTACTGTACAAACTACAGAGTTGCATGAATGTCCCTGTGCTTACCACTTAATGATATAGATGGTGCCTCTTTACAATGTGATGTTGTTATATATATGATCAGCAACGAGGGGCACATACATATTTTTATACACTTATAAAATTTGGCACTTGTCTTTTACATCACCCGTCATCAGGAGTTCAGGACCTGTCATTTCCTTCACTTGGGGAGCAAAGAGCAAGTGACCATCGGATAATGGCCATAATGACAAACTTGCAGCCAATGCAAACCCTATCTGCTTCTACTTCTGCTTCTGCTGCAGGCGTCATGCCAGACTCACCATGATGCTGCTGTTGCTGCCTTTCTTCTATAAAACAAAAAAAAATTAGTAGCAGAAAATCCACATATATAGAATAGAATATCAATCAGAGAACAAGATAAACTATAAACATGTTATTACACACCTGTTTCTTCCGCAGAGTCTTCAAACATGTTATTCAACCAAACAGACTTATCGATCTAACTATTATACATTTCTCTAGTTGCTTCTAAAGGTCCACCGCTAAGCAAGTATGTTCCTGGCATCACCTGATACTCTAATAAATCTCCACCAATGACGTCATTGACATCTTGATCTGGATCATAACAAGAATTTATGTTGCTGCTGCTATCTTGGGTACTGATCATCTGGTCTTCTTGTTCTTCCACAATCTGAATGCCCCATTCTTTTAAATGAAAATGTTGCTCTGGTGTAAACACTGAAACAGTGACTTCATCGCCACCTGCCAATCGATTCCCCTACTTCCAATGGCTCAACCATATCATGTCTTTTTCCTCACTTGGAATGCCATAGAATGATGGCCCATAGATCCACTTCAGAGACTTGCTCTTATTAGTGAATCTTATCATTACAGGATGATTAGGTAAAAGACCAGAACGAAGACCTTTGGACTTCGCATAGACAGAGAAGAAGTTGAAGCCTCGAATCCCGAGGTTAGGAGGAAGTAAAGGCATAGTAAAAGACATTGAGGAGGCACCGCTGCTTCTATGGCTGAACTGCCCCGGAACCTCGTTTCCAAGAATAAATGTGTTGAATATACCATATTCAGACACTCCCTATAATTATATATATATATATGTATACCAAGTCATTACAGAACTTTGCATAAAAAATGACTATATGCGCGAGAGAGAGAGAGAGAGAGAGAGAGAGAGAGAGAGAGAGAGAGAGAGAGAGGCACCTGAATGGGATGCATTTTCTCTGATACATAAAGGCTGGCGTTGTACATCTTAATGGCTTCCATAGGTTTCAAGTTGCACAAACCTAAAAGGTTAATTATTTTTACATCAACCTTTACAATAGGTTCCAACTTGAACCAGTGCTCAATCTCAGCTAGTTTGGAGCGCCTACTCAGATACATGTCTATTCTCTTTGGTATGCATGATAATGACTGAAAAGTAACTTTTTCCAATGAGTCACAGTCCCACATATCCAGTACTTTTACTTTTGGTAGTCTTACAAGAGATTTGAGACTTGTACACTTTTGCAACTTATGGAGATCAATCCCTCCAAGGCCTCTGATGCAATCTGGTAAGCCAGAAATTGGATTCATGCTTAGATCCAATGTCTGCAGTGAGCGCAAGTTACTAAAACCCATAGGAAAATCATCATCAGAAAGTCCGCAGTTTCTAAGACTCAAATCAACTAAATTTGAGGGGAATGAAGCCCAAAAATTATCTATACTTTTTCGCGGCCATGATATGAGCTCCCCTGTCGTAGTGAGCATTCGATTTATGGGAACTTCATCTATTTCAAGCACTTTCAGAGATTCCATCTTACTCATCTGCACTGGAAACTCTCTCAGATTTGAGCAGCCAGATATAATAACTGTCTCCAGTGATTTAAGCTTAGAAAAACTCTCTGGAAGCTTGCTAATAGTTTTGCAATCTTTCAAAGTCAAATAAACAAGACTCTTTAGGTTTTCAATGGATTCATGGATTTCAACCAAGCTTGGACAATGTTCAAGAATCAATTTTTCTAGATTGGGGACTAATGAAAACTCACTAACTTCAGTCAGGTAAATGGAATTGCTGAGATCAAGGATCTTCAATGATGGAAGCTGGTTCTGTGGAACAAGAATTAAAATGTAGGGAGTTAATTCTCACAATCATGCCACAAGCTCAAATAAAAAAGGAAAAAGATAAAAACTGTGTTATAGCATACCTTCATTCCCTTCCACACCTGTCTCAAGTTACTACTGGGCATTTCAAGTACAACAAGGTACTCCAAAAGAAAATCACTCGGAAGAGAATCTAAAAGGAATTCAGCCCAGCACAACCATCTTAATCCTTTAGGAAACTCTTCATAACTTCCATTCGATCAGTTGAACATCACAAAATTCTAGTAATCTTAGTTTGCGCATGCGTGTAAATGAATTTGTTTCCAACACTACCTCATCTGAATTTCTTGAAGGATTGTCTCCGAGGTACATATGCATGTTAAGGACGAGGCCTTCAATTTTTTTTGAACCCTACAGAAGAAGAGGAAAGAAAAAGCATATTGAGTAATAAATAACAACAGAAATGCGCAAAAGGAAAAATGAGGGAAAAAAATATAAAAAACACAAAAGGAGCAAGGTTTTTCTTACATTTTTTTCTCTCAGTACATTGAAAGAATCTCTATCATGCCATAATCTACTACGTTTCTCAGGATACTTTGATTCTAGGCGAACAATCTCTCTTCCCATGTCTCTAATCATCTGATGCATCCTAATTTTGTTATAACCATCACAAAACACCAAACATCTGTCAATGAGGTTTTGAATGCCAACAGTGGTGTAGAAATCGCATCCATCTAGTGTTTTGACAATGACGTCCTTGTCCTTTCCAATAAAGAAACATGCAATATGGAGGAACAAATTGAAAGAGAGATATTTGGCTGGAATAGATTTTCATTCATTCACGGTGAATAGATATACAAGGAGTGACTCCTAATTACAAGGTAACTATTCCTACAATCAAGCTACAGCTACAATTAAGGAACTACAATCAAGGAATACAAATATTCACATATATACACAGATCATGCTTACCTCATACGGAAGATATGCAAGATTAACTTTCTAACACTCCCCCTCAAGTTGGAGAGTGAATATCTCGAACTCCCAACTTGCGAATCATAGGAGTAAAAATCTCCTTTCCCAAAGCCTTGGTTAGGACATCCGCCAATTGATGTGTAGAACTGACAAATTTTGTAGCAATTGAACCATCTTGGATTTTATCTCTGATGTAGTGGCAGTCCATCTCAATGTGTCGAGTTCGCTCATGAAAAATAGGGTTTGCTGCAATGTGCAATGCGGCTTTATTATCACAATATAGCAAGGCGGGTTCCTGATGCAGCACTCCTAAATCTCTGAGAAGACATCGAAGCCATGTTAACTCACAACAAGCACCGGTCATGGCTCCATACTCTGCTTCAGCTGAAGAAAGCGACACAGTTTTCTGTCGTTTGGATCTCCATGAAACCAGCGAAGGACCAAGACAAACACAATAGCCTGTGGTTGATCGTCTAGTAATCGGGCAGCCTGCCCAATATGAATCACAGTAGGCCCGCAGTCTGAAATCACTTGTTGAAGAGAAAAACAAACCTTGTCCAGGAGCATTTTTAAGATAACGTACAACACGTAGAGCTACTTCCATATGAAGTTATCGAGGCTGATGCATGAACCTACTTAATACATGTACAGAATATGTGATATCCAGTCGCGAAACAGTAAGATATATCAATCTCCCGACTAGTCTTCTGTAACGAGCCGGATCCTTGAGCAGGTCACTTTTGTCAGACAATTTTAATCCTCGTTCCATAGGAGTGTCAACAGGGGCTGCTCCTATCAACCCTGTATCCTTAATGATTTCCAATGCATATTTACGTTGGGAAATAAAAATCCCATTTCTAGAAGCAGAAAACTTAATTCCAAGGAAATATTTCAAGTCCCCAAGATCCTTAATACGAAAATGACTATGAAGAAATTTCTTGAGTGCAGCAATACTCACAGGATCATTTCCAGTAATTAGGATGTCATCAACATATATTAAAAGAGCAGTAAAGGACTTGCCTTGTTTTCTGGTGAACAAAGAGTAATCAGCTTTGGATTGTACATAACCAGCGGATCGAATAGCTTTAGAGAACTTTGCGAACCAATGGCGAGACGCCTGTTTCAGACCATACAACGACTTATGAAGGCGGCAGACCAAGTGTTCCTCCCCCTGTCTCCGAAGCCCTGGCGGTGGAGACATATAGATTTCTTCGTGGAGATCCCCGTGGAGGAAGGCATTATTAACATCCAATTGGTGAAGGGACCATCCACGAGCTGCTGCCAAAGCAAGTAAACAACGCACATAAATAATTTTGGCAGTGGCAGAAAAGGTATCCTGATAATCAACACCTTCCAATTGTGTGAAGCCCTTGGCCACTAATCGAGCTTTATACCTTTCGATGGAGCCATCAGAGCGATGTTTGATCTTGTACACCCAACGGCAGCTAATTAGGATCTTGCCGACCGGAAGAGAAGTGAGAGTCCACGTGCCATTAGCTTGGAGGGCCTGCAACTCAGACCGCATCGCCTCTTGCCACTAAGGATGGGCGGCAGCTTCCAAATAGGATCGGGGTTCGGTGACCTGACTGATCTGAGTGATGAATGAGCGATGTGCAGGCGGGTAGTGGTGATAAGAGACATAGTTGGAGAGAGGATAGCGAGTGCCCTTGTGTGGACCTGGAAACAAGGGAGATGACCGGTTGGAGGGTGAAAGCATGACCTGAGAACAGAGATAATCTCGGAATTTCACCGGTGGGGCGGTGGTGCGGCTGGAGCGACGAAGAGGCTTGTGAGCAGGGGCGGGTGGGTCGGGTGAGGGTTCTGGTGAAGACGCCGATGAAGGCGCTGGTGACAGAGAGGAGGGAGTAGGTGGTTTCGGTGACAAGGATGTTGTGGCAGAGGGAGAATGGACGATGGGTATGGCATGAGATGGGAGAGATGAGGCTGTTGTGTGCTCGGTGGATTGGAGAGAAGTGCCAGGTGGAATAGGGTCAGAGTCAAACATAGGTTCAAGAGATGGAGTTGGGTCGTGAATGGGGAAAGGAATTGGGCCAGATGTGTGGGCCAAAGGTGAGGGAACGAGGCTGGATTCGACAGATGCATAAGGGAAGGTGTTTTCATGAAAAACTACATCTCTACTAGTGAAAACTTTTCGGTTTGTTAAATCAAATAGTTTGTAAGCCTTCTGACCAACTGGGTATCCGATGAACACACATTTGATAGCACGAGGGAGAATTTATGAGTGACACAAGGGTTGGTAGCATAAGCTAAGCAACAGATAGTCCGAAGGTGAGAAAAAGAAGGAGATTTATTATAAAGACGTTCAAAAGGTGTTTGGAAAGAGAGAAGAGGAGTGGGGAGACGATTAATGATATGGACTGCAGAAAGAACACATTCCCCCAAAATTGGGTAGGGAGTTGTGCATGGAATTTGAGAGCTTGTGCTACTTGCAAAATGTGACGATGTTTGCGTTCCACTACCCCATTCTGTTGAGGCATGTAAACACAAGAGTGTTGAAAAACAACCCCATTATCTTTGAAGAAAGATTGAAGTGAAAGAAATTCTGCACCATTATCACTTCGAAAAGTTTTAATACGAGATGTGAATTGAGTGGACACATAATGAAAAAAATGTCTCAAAAGTGATTGTGCTTCATCTTTGCGTCTCATCAAAAATATCCAAGTAAAGCGTGTGTAATCATCCACTATAGTAAGAAAGTAATGAGCACCAGAAAGAGAAGGGTTTTTATATCGACCCCAAATATCACAATGAATAAGATCAAAAGGTCTTTCAGATGAAATGGAACTAACACCAAATGGCAAGCGATGTTGCTTAGCCAAAGGATAAATAGGGCAAGTATCGATAGGCTGAACTGAAAGATTTAAGAAGTTCTTAGTAATGAATTTTAACGGGGAATGAGAAACATGACCTAAACGGCTATGCCAGAGATTAGTAGAGGAGGTTGTGAGGTTGCAGGCTGGTAGATGGTTTGGTGATGAATAGGAATTGGTCAATGCTTTTAAGTAGTATAATCCATCACGCTGCTTACCCAAACCAATCATCCTCCTTGTAGCCAGATCCTGCAAGACACACCAATATGGGAAAAATGTCACTGAACAATTCAAGCCCCTTGTCAGACTACTGACCAATAACAGATCAACTTTGAATGTAGGCACACACAATACATCACGCAGATAATACACAGAATTCAGAGGCAATGATCCTTTTGCAACAATATTAGCCTTTTCTCCGCTAGGTAATAACACAGGAGGCAATGAACAATTTTTACTCTTATGCGAAAATAATTTATGAGATGAAGAGATATGATCCGTCTCCCTGCTGTCAATGATCCAGTTGCGGGAAGCGATCTTAAATAAACCTGAAGAATAGGACTGATTGGGCATGTTGCTCCTAACTGCCATGGCAGCAGCCGAATGTGATTGAGGACTAGAAGAATCATAAGATCCTTTGTGATTCAAAATAGCCAAAACTTGCTGAAGTTGTTGCTCGGAGAGAGGACGGCAACTGGAGGAACCGTTTTGCAGATTAGATTGATTTGGTCGATTATGTTGATTGAACATTATCACCAAGGCTGGATGATCAGAATGATCAATGAAAAATGATTTGAAATTTTGATTTCCCATAGAGACGAGATCGAGGATTGTTGTACGAGATATAGAGTACAACAGAATGAGAAGAAAAATTTGTTGCATGAGGGACAAGGTGCAGCGGCTATGGAGTCAGGATTCTAGTCCTGCTCTGATACCATGAAAGAGAGATATTTGGCTAGAATAGATTTTCATTCATTCACGGTGAATAGATATTCAAGGAGTGACTCCTAATTACAAGGTAACTATTCCTACAATCAAGCTACAGCTACAATTAAGGAACTACAATCAAGGAATACAAATATTCACATATATACACAGATCATGCTTATCTCATACGGAAGATATGGCAAATTAACTTTCTAACACAAATTTTGGTCATAATCATCTTGTGTAAGAATCATAGCTTATTCTAAGTTTACTCAGGACTTCACTGTTTGAAATAACCTTTAATTTCTTTAGTGCACTTTCCCATACATCTAAACTTTTCCCTGATAGAGAAGAACCCAGAGTCTGAAGAGCTAAGGGAAGTCCTACACAGTGGTTAACTACCCTTTCTGAAAGCTCCCAGTAATCTTCAAGGGGATGGTCCTGTCGAAAACAATGCCAACTAAAGAGCTCCAGTGAATGAGCATCATTTAGAAATCCAACCATTTGCACATTATTAACTTGACGAGCCTCTAACAACCCTGCCTGCCTAGTTGTTATGATAATTTTACTTCCTGGACAGAAACAATTTCTCATACTAAGTACTGCATCTAATTGGCCCGTACGATCAATATCATCTAGAACAACAAGTACTTTTTTAGATCCTATGACATCCTTAATCATCATTATCCCCTCACTGACACTCTGTATTTTCACTTTTCTGCCACTCAAAATATCAGAAAGGAGCTGTTTCTGTATCTGAACTAGCCCATTGGGTTGTTCATAAATTCCTCTCACATTTTCAACGAAACTTCTTCCTTCAAATCTTTCAAAATTAGAATTGTAAACAACTCGTGCAATGGTTGTCTTTCCTATGCCACCAATACCACAAATTCCCCATATGCCAACATCATATGATCCATCTTATAACCATAATGTTTTCAACCTGATCTTGAATTCCGACTAGGTAAGGTGTAACACTTAAGGGCACGCGACATTGTTTGTCTTCAATCACTTTAACAATTTTCTTGATAAACTCTGCCTCATGCCTTAAAAAGTTGTATTCAAAATGAAAAAATCAATCAGCAACACCAATTGCCAAGACTTGGGATAATGACATGACAATGTTAATAATCTTGATAATAGAGATGAATAGATGTTTGTTAGTGAAATCTTCATAACAAATGAGCTAGTAATGATGGAAAGTGGAATTACCCATCAGCTTGATTTTGTAGCACCATTCCTGCTAGATCTGCAACCTGTGCAAGTGCTTCCCTCCATCTATTCAACTTCTCCAGTGATTGCTTTTTCTGATGTTTAACAAATGCTTTTCCAACACTCCCTGTTTGCTTCCTCAAGTGAGATGGATCGATATCGTAGAAGACGGGTAAGACAACATGGTTGGAGGTCTTCTTGTGTTGAAGGATCATGACAACCTCGTCAAGGCACCATCGGGAAGAAGCGTAGTCTTTGGAAAACACAATGACAGAACTTTTTGACTGTTGGATGGCTCTCTCTAGTTCTGGTTTGATGTCTTCTCCTCTGGGAAGCTCATCATCGTCTCGGAAAGTGCGAAACCATGTGTAAGTATTTGGGTCAATGCCATTCAACACACACTTTCCTATTGCCTCTAAGAGATCAGAGATTACAGAACATTAGGAGAATATATCTCCTGCATTCTCGGTAAATCAAGGAAACAAGAAGAAGATTGCAGAGAAAATCAAGGAAGATCGCCTCACTGATCTTGCATTAAAGGTAGGACTCATGCATATCATTTTACATGATTTAATTTGATTTGCATATTGGATAGATGATCTGATATGCTTATCTTCATTAAAATGTTTTCATCTTACATATCACTTGGAGATTGGATATGCACAAAAATAGGAAAATTTATTTGCTGGTTTAAAAACCTTTACATACATATCTTATTCGGTGATGCAATAAGAGATTTGATTGAGGGGGAGTCTTGCTCCTCTATAAAAGGTTTTGAAACTGCTTTCTAAGCTAGGGTTTTTGGCTTTCACAAATAATCGTTTTCTTTGTGTGTTGCTTAGTCTTCACCAACAATTTTATGCCAAAACTCTCTTTGTTTCTTAAGTAATTTGTCTTCTCACTACATACATTTCATGTGTCGTATTTGAGATCAGTGAGTTCTTGATACAAGCAACTGAGGGGAAGATCTATAGTATAGAGATTACACTAAGCATTGGCTATGTGTGTAGTATAGTTTCTGCAATTGTAAACAAGTTAGCATTGTGTGCTAGTAAAGTGATTGTGATCAACATCACTACTTGTAATTGTGTTCTCTTTACACATAGTGGATTTATCCTTCATGTAGGCTACGTAAACAGCCTTGCAGTGAAGTTTCCTCAGTGGAGAGGTTTACACTGCATCAGCAATTCTTGTGTTATTTACCTCTATTACATATTGTGATCCATTCTGTGTTTTCAATTGGCATCAGAGCGGGTTCTAGAATCTTCTAGTAGGTCTCCGTGACGATGGAACACTCGCGTGATAGAGCTGCTGGTGGATCGGTTAACAGTCCTTCGTGGTTTGATGGTGGATGTGAAAAGTACACTCAATGGAAAATTTATATGAAGTCATATCTCTATGCACAAGATGAGTACGTATGGAACATTGTTAAGAATGGCTGGAAGATACCTGTTGTTCCAGCCAAAGGTGAAGGGTCCTCAACTACTATTTCTAAACCTAGAAAGGACTGGACTGATGAAGAAGTTCGTGATCTGCAAGCAGATTTCAAAGCCAAGAATAGTATCTTCACAGCTCTCTCTAAACGTGAAAAATTGAGAATTAGTCATTGTGACACTGCCAAGCAAGCATGGGATCTGTAACAAACTACTTACTAAGGGAATAAAAAGGTACGAGCACAAAAATTGCAAGCCTTAATTTTTGAGTTTGAAACAATGACCATGGGAGATGATGAAACTCAGGAAGTGGAGAATGCAGCGTTTGTGTCATCTCTATTGACAGATTCAGAGAGTGATGAAGCCTTCTCTGATGATGAAACTACTGTCCGCTGCAAGCAACTCTACAAAGCATCAAAGGTTACTTTGATTAGAAACATGGAATTAGAAAGAGAAAATCAGACATTGAATGCTGAAAAGGAAGAGATGAAGAGGTTGCTGAAAGAATCTCAGAACACATGGGAACAAGAAAGGAATAAACTCACCAGTGTGACAAATGACAAGGAACCACTAATATGGGGGATTGAACGCACTGAACTCAACAACAAAGTCAAAGTGTTAGAGCTAGAGGTAAAAGGGCAACATGCTTTAAATTTTAATTTACTAACCGAAATTGATTCCTTGCAGGAAGAGTTAAAAGCTACTCAAGATAAGTTCATTAAGTTTGATATCAGCTCAAGAGCTGTATCAAGACTGTTTGGATCAGGAAAAGCTCCTCACAATACTTTTGGACTCGGCTACTCAGGTGAGAAGTCCACAACCACCAAGTTTGTCAAAGAATCACGATCAGCTGTTGAAAATGATGAATCTTGTGCTGATGTTGTCATAAAGGACAAGAATCAAGAAAAGGAACAACCGAAATTTACTCAACAGCTAAAGTTTGACCAAGGAATTGCTACTGGTCAAAACAGGTATACTCAATCTAAGTCTTTTATTCCTATCTGTCATCACTGTGGTAAGATCGGACATATTAGACCTAGGTGCAATGAGAGAATTAATAAATTACAGTATGAAACATGCACTGTGGAATCCATGCAAAGTGAGCCTAGAGAACAAACGGAAATCATTAATAAACTGATTAAGTTAGTTTCCAAAAACAATATACCAAATGTTGGTAGAAAATCTGTTTGGACTAAGAAAAGTAGAAAAAAATGGTTCTCCTATCCATATTGATACTACTAATGCTGCTTGTTGTATATCACATGTGAATTCAGGTGAGAATTCAACATATATCAAAGCCACATGTCTAGTAGCTCTCACTGCTCTAGCAGATAAACGTAGGGACTTTTGGTACGTTGACAATGGCTGTTCTCGACATATGACTGGAGACAAGGCATGGTTTTCTTCCTTTGAAGATGAGTGCACCACAGGATCTGTCACCTTTGGTGATGGAAGAAAAGCAAACATACTGGCTCGAGGCACTATGAATACTCCTGGGATTCCAAATCTCAAGAATGTACTGTATGTTGAAGGACTGACAACGAATCTGATTAGTGTCAATCATCTGGCTGATAATTATGAAGATGTATGGTTCAATAAACAATGATGTCTTGTTCTTAATCACAAAGGTGAAGGCATTATGGGAGGTAAGAGATCTTGTGACAATTGCTATCATATTAAAGCTAATGAATCTTCTGCCATGCAGTCTTGTCTTTCAGTAAGATCAACAGAAGAGACATTTGAACTATGGCATAGAAGGCTCGGACATGTGAACTATCAAGATCTACTAAAGATATCATCCAAGCAATATGTCAGAGGCTTGCCAGCTCTAAAAGGTAAGACTGATAAAATGTGTGGAGGATGCAGGATTGGAAAGCAAACCAAAGCACCTCACAAAGTGGTGAACTCTGCTACAACCATAAAAGTTCTGGAATTGATACACATGGACCTCATGGGACCAGCTCAATCTAAAAGCATTGGAGGTAAAATCTATATGTTGGTAGTAGTAGATGACTTCTCTAGGTTTACCTGGGTGAATTTTTTGAAAGAAAAAATTGAAACTTTTGAATCATTCAACAATTTAAGTCAGAAAATGTTGATAGAAAAACAATCATCAAATCTCAGTATGGTCAGAGTTAGATCTGATAATGGAACTGAGTTCAAGAATGCTGCTTTCACTAACTATTTCAATGAGCTTGGTGTTTCCTATGAGTTTTCAGCCCCAATTACTCCACAACAAAATGGAATTGTTGAAAGAAAGAATAGAGTATTATTGGATATGGCCAGAGTTATGCTGCATGCTGCAAGTCTAAGCACAAACTTTTGGGCTGAGGCTATAAGTATTGCATGTTATACAATCAACAGAGTCTTCTTAAGACCAGGTATTGATCAAACTGCGTATGAACTGTGGAAAGGTAAGAAGCCAAATGTAGGGCACTTTCATATTTTTGGAAGTCCTTGCTACATCTTAAGAGATAGAGAGCATCTTGCTAAATTCGATGCAAGGAGTGATGATGGTGTGTTCTTAGGTTATTCTCTGACCAGTAGAGCTTATAGAGTCTACAACAAGAGAACTCGAGTTGTTATGGAATCGATTAATGTTTCTATTGATGATCAAGGTGTGAAACAGGAAGAATCATTTGCAGACACATCAACCCCACCAATCTCAACCACACCTGCATCCAGTCAAGAAGCCAAAGCTAAGGAAGAAGAGATCAATGACAGCATCTTTGAACCAGCTCCGACAATGAGACAAGGGTTCAAACAAGTTCGAAAGGATCACTCTGATCAAGACATCATTGGGAGAGCTTCAGATGGCCTAAGGACCAGAAGTCAAGCTACCACACAGGTAAGTCAAGATCAGGTAAGCCATGACAATGTATTGCTTTGTTTTACCTCTGAAAATATGATGAACATCAATGTAATATCCCAATTTGGGTTTGTGTCATTGGTTGAACCAAAAAATGCTAAGGAAGCCTTATTGGATGATCAATGGATTAGTGCTATACAGGAAGAATTGAATCAGTTTGCTAGGAATGATGTGTGGTACTTAGTACCAAGACCTAGTAATTGCAATGTCATAGGCACTAAATGGATTTTCAAAAATAAAAGTGATGAAAAAGGAAATGTCATTAGAAACAAAGCTAGGCTAGTTGCACAAGGATATTCACAGGTCGAGGGACTTGATTTTGATGAAACTTTTGCTCCTGTTGCACGACTAGAGTCTGTGAGATTACTTTTGTCTGTGGCTTGTCATCTTAGGTTCAAACTTTTCCAAATGGATGTCAAAACAGCTTTTCTCAATGGTATCCTACAAGAAGAAGTTTATGTGGAACAACCTCAAGGTTTCAAAGATCCACATAACCTGGACCATGTATACAAACTCAAGAAAGCCTTATATGGACTCAAGCAGGCTCCATGAGCCTGGTATGAAAGACTTTCCACTCATCTTGTGGAAAAAGGGTACTCGAGAGGATCAATTGATAAAACTTTATTTGTAAAACATGTGAAAATTGATCTTATCATTGCTTAGGTGTATGTTGATGACATTGATTTTGGTTCCACCTTTAAATATCTTGTCAATGAATTTCAATCTGTCATGGAAAGTGAATTTGAAATGAGCATGTGTGGTGAGCTAACCTTTATCCTTGGACTGCAAGTAAAGCAACTTGATGTAGGTACCTTTCTCTCTCAAACCAAATATGCTGAGAATCTCATCAAGAAATTTGGTCTTGAATCCAAGTAAGAGGTCAACAATCCCATGAGCACCACTACCAAACTGAGTGAAGATCCGCATGGGAAATCCATCGATTCCACTCTCTACAGAAGCATGATTGGAAGCTTACTGTATCTCACTACCAGTCGACCTGATATTTCCTACAGTGTGGGAGTGTGTGCTCGCTTTCAAGCGAATCCCAAAGAATCCCACTTGGAAGCTGTCAAAAGAATCATCCGATATATTTCAGGTATAGTTAACTGTGGTATTTTCTATACCTTCGATACTAACGTAGAAATTACAGGGTATTCTGATGCTGACTGGGGAGGAAACCTAAAGGATAGAAAAAGCACTTCTGGAGGCTATTTTTTTATTGGAAACAATCTTGTAGCTTGGCACAGCAAGAAACAAAATTGCATTTCCCTATCTACTGCAGAGGCTGAATATGTTGCAGCTGGAAGTTGTTGCACACAAATGTTGTGGATGAAGCAAATGTTTCATGATTATGGCATTTCTCAAGGTAAGTTGTCTATCTTCTGTGACAACACAAGTGCTATTAACATCACAAAGAATCTTGTTCAACACTCTAGAACAAAGCACATTGATCTTCGATATCATTTCATTAGGGATTTGGTTGAGCAAAATATACTTGAGTTAAGCTTTGTGCCCACTAAGAGTCAACTTGTTGATCTGTTCACTAAGCCTCTTGACACTGCTAGGTTTGAGTTGTTGAGAAATGCACTAGGGATATATTCTAAGCAGTAAGGCACAAGAATGTCTGTCCACTGTTGATTGAGAAATTCGTGATCTTAGTATATTTTGACCACTATCACTAGTGAAATGCATATATTTTCGGCTATGTACATTTTATGGCCATGCCTTATTCTGGACAAATGATTATGTACTCATGATTAGTCATTGAATCACGTCACTTTACTATGCACTTCACTTATAGCTTTATGTGGTGGCATGTTTCGTGTTCCTTGTCATGGGAGAATAGGTAAAGTAGGCAAAATGCTTAATATGCTCAGATGGCTAATTTCCTCTTCTTAAAGTAATCAGGTCCTTGTTGTGGTGAACTTTCAAGGATTTGTAAGAAACGAGAATGGTTATCTGTATCCTATCACTCAAAGTAATCAGGCCTTGGTTGTGGTGAACTTTCCAAGGTTTGCAAGAAACGAGTTGGTAGGTGAAATGTGTACGTAAATTGTGAAAATTCCAACAACAACTCGAGACTCTCTTCTTGGAGCATCCTTGTTATGCTTAGTACCCTAAGATCGTCTGGTCTGGGAGTTGCTAATACGGGTCTTGTTACATGAGTTCTTGTTTACAACATAAAGAAGTCTATGACTCAAATCAAATAAGTATCTGGGAACAATGTTTCCTACTTCTTCTAGGAGGTCTTCTGAGCTCAGTCTATGTGTGAAGTTTTCCTCTTCACTTCTTCTCTCTTTCACTGAACATGTCTCTAAGCCCCATGTACTGCTCATGCTCACATTCTTCACCGGTTTACGAGGTCATGTCTAATAATGAGTACAAACTCTATTTGTTGATGGAATACATCGTGGTTGATACATGGAAATATGTTCCTTTCATTAATTGATTAGTGCTCTTTGTGTTTCAGCTATGTTATATTTTCTCTGTTCAATATGACAACTGCATTCATTGCCTTGTTACTTATCACTAGAAAAGATTGTGTGATAAATTTGCTGATTTTGTGCTTCTGGTTGTCTCTTCGAGTTCTCACTTAATTGCCATATGGTTGCACTTCATTCTCTTATTGTTTACGCCTAAGTTGAGGGGGAGAAGTAATTTGCATGCGTGTATCTCGGAGAACTAAACTGTCATAATTCCTCTCCCCTTTGAGACGCTATCCCAACCAGTGTGTCCTTTGGTTTTCTCTAACCCTACTGGTTCCATATATATAACCTCTCCTGTCTCTCGGATTTTACTCTTATTTGTCTCAGTGTGCAGGTTCTCTCATCATGGTTCGCACAAAGATCACTACTCGACTTGGTGGACATCGGCGTCTTCCTCCTCCAGAGGAGGGCCGTCAGGCCGCTGCCAGAGCCGGCATCCTTCATCCCAACATGCACCTTGAACGCAGCCGGAGTCCTCCTCTTCGCCCCTCCCCTTCTGGTGCGCCTTCTGCTATTCCTCCTCCTCCTGTTTCTCTGGATAGCCTTCGCGACACCATCCTGGTGGCTGACTAGAGGATTGCATGTCTCACTACCGACATGGACGACATGCACTCTCTTCTGGTTCGTACTCATCATGCCCTGACCAACCTCACCAAGGAGATCCGGAACATGCAGCGCCACCCTCCCGGTCCATCCACCGCAGTCTAGGAGGCAGTCGCACCTGAGGAGAGCTCGGCTTCAATGGACAGCGAGGAGTTTCAGGACAATGTCACCAAGCTTCTGGAGGAGTTCGTCGGGCCTTCCCATTCAAAGGGGCAGAAGTAAAGTTTTTTTAATTTATGTTTTCTGCATTTTAAATTCTGTTGGACAATATTTATTTTTGCTTTTGGGGTTGTAAGTGCATAAGCACAAACTAACTAGGATGCTTATTTTTACTATATTATGTGAGATTTATTTTTGGCAACTTGGATCTGGAAAAGGATGGAAACTGATTCCTTGATCCGAGAAGCTAACCTTTGTTATCTATTATTATCTGTAAAATCTAACATGCAGGGGTTCAAACATGAAAAAAAAAAAAAAAAGGACATGTGTTGAATGGGAATGCCCAAAGGGGGAGATTGTCAGTATTTGGGTCAATGCCATTCAACACACACTTTCCTATTGCCTCTAGGAGATCAGAGATTACAGAACATTAGGAGAATACTTCTCCTGCATTCTTGGTAAATCAAGGAAACAAGAAGAAGATTGCAGAATCAAATATTGCAGAGAAAATCAAGGAGGATCGCCTCACTGATCTTGCGTTAAAGGTAAGACTCATGCATATCATTTTACATGATTTAATTTGATTTGCATATTGGATAGATGATCTGATATGCTTATCTTCATTAAAATGTTTTCATCTTACATATCACATGGAGATTGGATATGCACAAAAATAGGAAAATTTATTTGCTGGTTTAAAAACCTTTACATACATATCTTATTCGGTGATGCAATAAGAGATTTGATTGAGGGGGAGTCTTGCTCCTCTATAAAAGGTTTTGAAACTGCTTTCTGAGCTAGGGTTTTTGGCTTTCACAAATACTCGTTTTCTTTGTGTGTTGCTTAGTCTTCACCAACAGTTTTATGCCAAAACTCTCTTTGTTTCTTCAGTAATTTGTTTTCTCACTACATACATTTCATGTGTCATATTTGAGATCAGTGAGTTCTTGATACAAGCAACTGAGGGGGAGATCTATAGTATAGAGATTACACTAAGCATTGGCTACGTGTGTAGTATAGTTTCTGCAATTGTAAACAAGTTAGCATTGTGTGCTAGTAAAGTGATTGTGATCAACATCACTACTTGTAATTGTGTTCTCTTTACACATAGTGGATTTATCCTTCGTGTAGGCTACGTAAACAGTCTCGCAGTGAAGTTTCCTCAGTGGAGAGATTTACACTGCGTCAGCAATTCTTGTGTTATTTACCTCTATTACATATTGTGATCCATTCGGTGTTTTCACCCTGCATTGGTCAAGGCTGTGTAGAGATGGTCAGTGAAAGTCTTGCGAGTCTCCTCGCCTCTGAAACTCAAGAAAACGTGATAACTGAATCGAGAAGAAGAATCGTTGGAAGAAGAAGCTTCTTGAGCTGATGACGTAACAAGTGCCATGGATGATAATACAGATCGATCTATTTCAAGGAGCTCCGCGATCAGAAAATCGCAGTCCAGCTTTTTTTTTTTGGGCGAAAGTGTGATCCTAGCTTGGTTTCTAAGCAAAAGTAGAAATTTAGTTTCCTAGATACTTCGTATGTCCAAGATTACTGGCTCGCTCTGAGCAGGACCGTGATGATCGACAGAGGCAATAGCATCAGCTAAGAAATTCGCTTCCCTCTTCACATGCGTAAAAGAAACTGAGTTGAGAAAAGTGGCCAACTGGAGAATATCTTGAACCAGAGGCTTGGTTCTCCAAGCCGTTTGAATGTTCGTTATACTTAGAATCAATAAGTCAGTATTGGTGCTTCTTATGAAAAAAAAAAAAATTTAAAAAAAAGTCAGTATACCTGCTAATTTCAGCTGTAAGAATATGTCTACCTACTTGATTTGATATTAGTTTTTCTTTCCAGCTACTCAAACCTCTATTAGCATGCTCATAAAAACAGAGTGAAAGTCAGTCACTTTCCTTCAGCCATGAGCCCATGAAACTGTAGATCTTTGTGGGAAGAAAGATTTCATCCTTTTCAAGGAGATCAATAGATGCATGTAGAGACTATTTGTCACTATAGTTGCTGTCTAGTTGGGTGTACCACCTGCAATCTACCAAGTCCATCTTGCAACAACCTAAGTTGCCGGTTCACATTCTTAAAGACCATTATTCTTTCAGTGACCGTAATGTTGATTATTGAAATGTAAACAATAGCAAATGAAATGCAAGACGATTCTTGTACATAATAGAAATAAAAGACAACTCAAAACGATTCAACTTCATTTTTTTTCAGGGGCTATTCAAGCGTTTTTAGTCTAAGAGCAAAAAAGAACTCAAGTTGAGCTTTGTAATTTTTGGTTTTCCTTACCCTGACCTTTTAGACTTTTAGTTGAGTTGAGCATTGATCATTGACCAGTCTGACCTTTTAGACTTTTCGTTGAGTTGGGCATTGATCACTGACCGGTCTGACCTCTTAGACTTTTAGTTGAGTTGAGCCTTGATCAGTGACTCAGTCCAGTCTACTTAATTGCATGTTATTTATTGGATCCGGCTCCTCTAAAGTGAGAAGTCATGCAGTTGTGTGCAGTTCATAAAATGTGGCACACACAACAAATCTAATGATTTAAAATGTGCCACGTAATATGGGGTGAAGTTTTTTCCTTTCTAATAAACTAACGGATCGTTAGTACTGTGATTGTACCTCTCTTACTCTTGGTCTCTGGATATAGATTTTGTTCGAGAAAAAAAAACCTGCATATTGATTGAAATGGAACAACCCCATATCCTCAACTGAATTGAATCTATGAAATAGAAAAACAACCTCACGAGCGTTAAAAGAAGAGGACGACTAGAATGGATTTGACGACTGTGATTTTTTCAGTTCTGGGTTTGTGTGGTTGACTTGTGAGAGAAATCATAGCGTTAGATCTTGGTCAAAATGGGATGGGTGGCTGTATTCTTGGTCAAATCTTCATGATTTAGCATTAGATCTTCTTTTTCTATGATTGATTAAAAAGTGAAGTCATAGCATTCAGATTAAGAAATTATGCCCAGACAAAGTTGGAGGGTGCCCTGATCGATCATGAAAGACATTTGGGTGAGAAGTTTAGAACACGAAACAACCTAGATCAGCAAAATTCTTCTATTCCCATCAATCCATCATCATAAAATGTTTGACATGCTAAAGTGATCAGAACCCAAACGAATTTGGGTCAACAACTATTATCGATCGATTACAAACTAAGAGAATCAATCGATTACAAACTAAGAGAATCATTGCTTAACAGCAGGAGTTGGCAAATTCAGAGATGAATCAAAGCGAGAGAAAACTATTAACGGCAGGAGTCGCCGTCAACTGTGAAGAAAAGCCAAACTGTTATACTAGATGATGTGGCATAGTCCTAACTCATTGGATTCTATTGATGGTTCGGATTTTATGAAATTTACAAAAACTGCATAGAAATAACTTTAGAGGATCTCAATCCTTATTTTTTATTGGGAAAACTGAAAAAATATAAAAACAATAGCAAAACAGAAGGTCTCCTATAGCATTAGTTCCACCACCCCACCACTCTCTACAGTTGCAGTTTCAAGGAAGAGGATGATGAATGAGAGAGAATTTTTTTTAATTATTTCTTTACTTCTCTCTCTTAACTATACAATTCATTTAATTTAATTATTTTGTTCATATTAATTATTAAACCATAGTTCAGATAAAAATAAATAAAAAATCATGGTTACATTAGGGAAAATCAGTTTTTTTTGCACACGTTTTGCACCTCAAGTGCGTCACACATGATCAAGTTAATAGCTCTGTGACGAAATTTGAACGAAAATACAATATAAGTTTATAAAAAAAATAAATTCATGTATCACATTAATAAAATTTTGTAAATATAAGTATCACATTGAAAGTCACATCAGTGTTCGGACACTCTCGATCAGTGAGAAAAACCCTTTTGTTATTCCCCTACAATTCATAAAAGTTTCCACCACCCCACCACTCTTTACAGTTCCCGTGGCCCATGCACTTTAAAGCAAGCAGTTTTAATCTCGAAAGAAAGAAGTAGCTAGGAAAGTAAATTTCTACTTTTGCGTAGAAACCAAGCTAGGATCACACTTGACTGTGATTTTCTGATCGCGGAGCTCCTTGACACAGATCAATCTGTATTTTCATCCATGGCAGTTGTTACATCATCAGCTCAAGAAGCTTCTTCTTCCAATGTTTCTTCTTCTCGATTCAGTTATCACGTTTTCTTGAGTTTCAGAGGTGAAGACACACGCAAGTCTTTCACCGACCATCTCTACACAGCCTTGACCGATGCAGGGTTTCGCACGTTCCGAGATGATGATGAACTTCCCAGAGGAGAAGAGATCAAACCAGAACTAGAGAGGGCCATCCAACAGTCACAAAGTTCTGTCATTGTGTTTTCCAAAGACTACGCTTCTTCCGGATGGTGCCTTGACGAGCTTGTCATGATCCTTCAATGCAAGAAGACCTCATCCAACCATGTTGTCTTACCAGTCTTCTACGATATCGATCCATCTCACTTGAGGAAGCAAACAGGGAGTGTTGAAAAAGCATTTGCTAAACATCAGAAAAAGCAATCACTGGAGAAGTTGAATAGATGGAGGGAAGCACTTGCACAGGTTGCAGATCTAGCAGGAATGGTGCTACAAAATCAAGCTGATGGGTAATTCCACTTTCCATCATTACTAGCTCATTTGTTATGAAGCTTTCACTAATCAATCATCGATT
Organism: Rosa chinensis; assembly: GCF_002994745.2. Classification (NCBI taxonomy): domain Eukaryota; kingdom Viridiplantae; phylum Streptophyta; class Magnoliopsida; order Rosales; family Rosaceae; genus Rosa; species Rosa chinensis. The sequence goes on from NC_037088.1 coordinate 41,215,186, forward strand.
CATCTCTATTGTCAAGATTATTAACATTGTCATGTCATTATCCCAAGTCTTGGCAATTAGTGTTGTTGATTGATTTTTTCATTTTGATTGCAACTTTTTTAGGCATGAGGCAAAGTTTATCAAGAAAATTGTTAAAGTGATTGAAGACAAACTATGTCGTGTGCCCCGTGTTACACCTTACCTAGTCGGAATTCAATATCAGGTTGAAAACATTAACTTATGGTTACAAGATGGATCATCTGATGTTGGCATATGGGGAATTTGTGGTATTGGTGGCATAGGAAAGACAACCATTGCACGAGTTGTTTACAATTCTAATTTTGAAAGATTTGAAGGAAGAAGTTTCATTGAAAATGTGAGAGAAATTTCAGAACAACCCAATGGGTTAGTTCAGATACAGAAACAGCTCCTTTCTGATATTTTGAGTGGCAGAAAAGTGAAAATAGAGAGTGTCAGTGAGGGGATAATGATGATTAAGGATGTCATAGGATCTAAAAAACTACTTGTTGTTCTAGACGATATTGATCGTACGGGCCAATTAGATGCAGTACTTAGTATGAGAGATTGTTTCTGTCCAGGAAGTAAACTTATCATAACAACTAGGAATGCAGGGTTGTTAGAGGCTCGTCAAGTTGATAATGTGCAAATGGTTGAATTTCTAAATGATGTTCATTCACTGGAGCTCTTTAGTTGGCATTGTTTTCGACAGGACCATCCCCGTGAAGATTATGTGGAGCTTTCAGAAAGGGTAGTCAACCACTGTGGAGGACTTCCCTTAGCTCTTCAGACTCTGGGTTCTTCTCTATCAGGGAAAAGTTTAGATGTATGGGAAAGTGCACTACAGAAATTAAAGGCTATTTCAAACAATGAAATCTTGAGTAAACTTAGAATAAGCTATGATTCTTTACAAGATAACCATGACCAAAATTTGTTCCTCCATATTGCATGTTTCTTTATTGGAAAGGACAAGGATCTCATTGTCAAAATACTAGATGGATGTGATTTCTACACCATTGTTGGCATTCAAAACCTCATTGACAGATGTTTAGTGTTTTGTGATGGTTATAACAAGATGAGGATGCATCAAATGATTAGAGACATGGGAAGAGAAATTGTCCGCCAAGAATCCAAGTATCCTGAGAAACGTAGTAGATTATGGCATCATAGAGATTCTTTCAATGTACTGAGAGAGAAAAATGTAAGAAAACCGTGCTCCTTTTATGCCTGTGTATTTGTTTTTCTCTCTTTTCTTTTTTGTGCATTTCTGTTGCCACTTACTCAATATGCTTTCCTTGTTTTTTCTTGTTTAGGGTTCAAAAAAAATTGAAGGCCTTGTCCTGAACATGCATATGTACCTTTCAGAAACTCCTTCACGGACTTCAAATGAGGTAGTCTTGGAAACAAATTCATTTACAAGTATGCGCAAACTAAGATTGCTCGAACTTTGTGATGTACAAGTCATTGGAAGTTATGAAGAGTTTCCTAGAGGATTAAGATGGTTGTGCTGGGCTGAATTCCCTTTAGACTCTATTCCGACTGATTTATTTTTGGAGAGCCTTGTTGTGCTTGAAATGCCTAGTAGTAACTTGAGACAAGTGTGGAAGGGAATGAAGGTACGCTTGAATACACTTTTTTGTTTTTCCTTTACGATTTTAGCTTGTTGATGATTAGGTATACACTTGTAAGACCCACCTTTCATTTTTTTTTTTCAGCAGAACCGGCTTCCATCATTGAAGATCCTTGATCTCAGCCATTCCCTTTACCTGACTGAAGTTAGTGATTTATCGTTAGTCCCCAATCTAGAGAAATTGATTCTTGAACATTGTCCGAACTTGGCTGAAATCCATGAGTCCATTGGAAACCTAGAGAGTCTTGTTTGTGTGAACATGAAAGATTGCAAAACTATTAGCAAGCTTCCAGAGAAATTTTTTATGCTAAAATCACTCGAGACACTTGTTATATCTGGTTGCACAAATCTTCATCAGTTTCCAGTGGAAATGAGTAAGATGACATCTCTGAAAGTTCTTGAAGTAGATGAAGTTCCCATAAATCGTTTACTCACTGCCTATGTGGAGATCAAATCATGGCCAAGAAAAAGTATAGATAATTTTTGGGCTTTATTCCCCTCAACTTTAGTTGATTTAAGTCTTAGAAACTGTGGTCTCTCTGATGATGCTTTTCCTATGGATTTTGGTAACTTGTGCTCATTGCAAACATTGGATCTAAGCTTGAATCCAGTTTGTAGCTTACCAGATTGTGTGAGAGGCCTTAGAGGAGGTCTTGATCACCTTGTGATGCAAAACTGTGCAAGTCTAAAGTCGATTGTAGGGCTGCCAAGAGTAAAAGTGCTGGATTTCTGGGAGTCTGATTCCTTGGAAAAAGTGACATTTCAATCGTTGTCGTGCATACCAAAGCAAATTAAGTTCTATGTGAAAAATCAGTCCAAACTTTCCGAGATTGAGCACTGGTTCAAGTTGGAACCTATTGTAAGAGTAAATGTAAAAATGATCAACCTATTAGGTTTGTGTGACTTGGAATCCATGGAAGCCGTTAAAATGTACAACCCCTCTATTTATACATCGGCAAAAATGCAACCGATCCAGGTCTCTCTCTCTCTCTCTCTCTCTCTCTCTCTCTCACACACACACACACACACACACACTCACGGAAACACATAGTCATACTATTTACCTGAGTTGAGTAATGACTTGGAATTGATATTATAGGGAGTGTATGAATATGGTATATTCAACACATTTCTTAGTGGGATTGAGGTTCCGGGGCAGTTCAGCTACAGAAGCAATGGAGCCTCCTCAATGTCTTTTACGGTATCCCTACCTCCTCCTAATCTCAGGATCCGCGGCTTCAACTTTTTCTCTGTTTATGCAAAGTCGGAAGGCTCTGGTGTTTTATTAGCTTGCTATCCATTAATGATGAAAGTTAGTAATAAGAGCAAGGGTCTGAAGTGGATCTATGGACCTTCATTCTTCGGTATGCCAAGTGAGGAAAAAGATGTGATATGGTTGAGCCATTGGAAGTTGGGGAGTCGATTGGAAGCTGGAGATGAAGTCACTGTTTCAGTGTTTACACCACAACAACATTTTCTGGTAAAAGAGTGGGGCATACAGATTGTGCATGAGCAAGAAGACCAGATGATCTGCAGCCAAGATAGCAGCAGCAGTATATATCCTTGCTATGATTCAGATCAAGAAGTCAATGACATCATTGGTGCAGATCAGGTGATGCCAGGATCTTACTTGCTTAGTGGCGGACCTGTAGAACAAAATCGGAATTTGTATAATAGAAGGATCAATAAATTACTTCAGTTGAATAACATGTTTGAAGACTCTGCTGAAGAAACAGGTGTGTTGTTACTGATATACGACATAAAGTTAATTAGCATCACAAGTTGTTAGTTTATCTAGTTGTCTGATTGATTTTCTATTCTATATATGTGGATGTTCTGGTATATATTAAATGGGTATATATGTTCCATAGATAAAGAAGAAGAAAGGCAGCAACATCAGCAGCATGGTGAGTCTGACCAGATGGTCGAAGGAGAAGCAGAAGTAGAAGCAGAGAGGGGTTGCATAGGCTGCAAGGTTGTCATTTTGGCAGTTGTCCAATGGTCACTGGCTCTTTTCTCTCCAAGTGAAAGAAACGACAGGCCATAATGGGTGTAGAATGTAAAAACGGAAGTGCCAATCTTTGCAAGTGTATAAAAATAACAACGTACATTGTTATTTGTATGTCCCCCTCGATGTTCACTATTATCCATCATATAACAACATCACATTCTAAAGAGGGACCATCATGTGTATAATTAGGTTATGTCCACAGGGACATTCATGCAACCTTTTTAAGTATTCCAGAAAATTTGGTAAGCATGTTAGATGACATCATTAATTGAAGAATGAGTGAATGAAAAGTCTGCTGTTACTGATAAAATAGCATTAGCTTCAGAAGTTTATCGTTATTTTGTGTAGATTATCTAGACAGCAGCAGCCGTAACTGTGGTCACAGAGTCTACAATGTAATATCTGCCTAGTCTCTCTTGCTTGCGTGATGGCCGCTGTCCTCTTTTTCTCTCTTTATCTAGTGTCTCCTTCTCTCTCTCCCTTTGAAAGATAATGACGGCCTTGAAGGCCTGTGTGAATTTGTTCTATTAGAGAAACCGTTACTCAACATGGTTATTATGGAAGAGATCAAGAGAAGGCCAATAGGGGTGGGCGTGGAATAATTGCAGATTTTGCTTTATGTGTATTTTCTGTCCTGCTTGTTTTTATGCATCACATGCATTGCTCGACTCCCTGGTTGGTGAACCACTTATTGGCTTCTTCCCTGGTTGTAATTTATTCGTTCCATTTCTGAATTGCAGATATGTTGAATCACTGACTATAGGGTTGCCAACCAGGTTTGCATCTGAAACATAAGGAATGAAAATTTATAAGTTAATATTTACTTGTGCCACCTTGTCATTAGATGGTGAGGAACTGATACCATCAGGTGGTGCAGAGTGTTGCTTGGACTAAGAAATCTGGGAGTTTGAAGAAAAAAGAAAAAGGAGGCCTTTGTAATTTTTGGTTTTCCTTACCCTGACCTTGTAGACTTTTAGTTGAGTTGAGCATTGATCACTGACCAGTCTGACCTTTTAGACTGTTCGTTGAGTTGAGCATTGATCACTGACCAGTCTGACCTCTTAGACTTTTAGTTGAGTTGAGCCTTGATCAGTGACTCAGTCCGATCTACTTAATTGCATGTTATTTTTTATTGGGAAAACTGAAAAAATATAAAAACAATAGCAAAACCGAAGGTCTCCTGTAGCATTAGTTCCACCACCCCACCGCTCTCTACAGTTGCAGTTTCAAGGAAGAGGATGATGAATGAGAGAGAATTTGTTTTAATTATTTCTTTACTTCTCTCTCTTAACTATTCAATTCATTTAATTTAATTATTTTATTCATATTAAACCATAATTCAGATAAAAATAAATAAAAAATCATGGTTACTATTATAAAGTAGAGAGAATATGAAGAGAGAATAGTTGGAAGGAAGTAGAAGTGTTCTCATTCAGTCTCATTAGCCTCCTTTATATAGAGGTAGGGTTTACATCCAAGTACATAACTAATGAGTATTTACGTGGACAGCCATATAGATAATAATATTTACAACACTCCCCCTTGGATGTCCACTAATGAATGATGATATTGGACGCGCTTATTGTTGCCTCGTTAAAAACCTTGCCAGGTAACAAAAACCCAATGGGACAAAAATAACCCTGGTCGAAGGACAAAAAGAGCACAACGCGCATATGTCCTAGGTAGCATGCTTCTAGAAGGTGGTTTGAATTCCAAATTCAAAAATAGTCATAAGGAGGAAGGGACCCCAGCATAAAAAAAATAACTAGAGGAACTTCAGGCCCTCTTATAATTGGAGATTAAGAAACATTTAAGTTCATATACTACCTAGGACATATGCGCGTTGTGCTCTTTTTGTCCTTCGACCAGGGTTATTTTTGTCCCATTGGGTTTTTGTTACCTGGCAAGGTTTTTAACGAGGCAACAATAAGCGCGTCCAATATCATCATTCATTAGTGGACATCCAAGGGGGAGTGTTGTAAATATTATTATCTATATGGCTGTCCACGTAAATACTCATTAGTTATGTACTTGGATGTAAACCCTACCTCTATATAAAGGAGGCTAATGAGACTGAATGAGAACACTTCTACTTCCTCCCAACTATTCTCTCTTCATATTCTCTCTACTTTATAATACGTTATCAGCACGATACATGATAATCTTGTATCTCATCTAACAAAAGACAATAGGAGAACCAAGTTCTCTGATCTAAATGCTAGTCAGAAGCTTCTGGCTTCAATTGATTGTCCAACTTTCAACTGCAGGTTCTAAAGGTGGTTTGAATTCCAAATTCAAAAATAGTCAGAAGGAGGAAGGGACCCCAGCATAAAAAAAATAACTAGAGGAACTTCAGGCCCTCTTATAATTGGAGATTAAGAAACATTTAAGTTCATATACTCAATTGCATAGCTTTGAGGATCTTCTGGCCCTCGTAATTGTATAAACTCTGAAAAACTTCATATTGCAATTGTAATTATGTAATTATCGAGGAACTTCAGGCCCTCTGTAATCAGATTGAGAGACTTCAAGTCTCAATTTGTTTTAATTTCAAAATTCCCAACTAGATATGTGTGAGTTCATGATTTCACTTTTCCAATCAAATGGATGAAGAAGGTGAATCAAATGGTATCTTTCAATTAAAAGAGTGAAATATGCACTTTCAAACATAATGCAAAACGGAAACATGACCAATTAACCATTTGTGAATATAATTGACATTGCCTATACAAGATTATGTTTAATCATAATAATGACATTCGGAGACTACTAACAGTGCTATATGGGCAATGATTATATAATAAATGATACAAATCCACTTGCTGCAAATCAAATTCAAGAAACCATCACCCAGTAGCCTTTTGTTGTAATTAAACACATAGGCATACCAAAATATGAGGATAATTAGTAAGTCGTGCCGGACAAAGGGAAAAGAACAGGCAGTAGAATTGTCAAATAAAAAAAAAATTAAAAAAAAACAAACCATGATCAGAAAACATAGGTTACGGCACAGTATTGAGACAAACATAGATATGCATATTGACTATCTCATATGTATATTATATTAATAAGGAACAGACCTTGGGAAGAAATAGGATTTCTACAACCTTCTGACCGTAATTAACATGTGCTCGATCATACGCAAACAATTCCCTTTTGATTTCTGATTATCAATTGGGAGCGCATACATACATGAAAGTAATCAACAAATAGATCTTTGTTCGTTATGGCAGCTGATAGGGTTTATCATAAACACTTTCGTCAACAGTAGAAAATACTCATAGATCAAGTTATTGGTCACAAGCAACAACGTTGCCCCATGTAACTGTTTGACCATCATGGAGTACAGAAGTAGGAAATAAAAAATAGAGCAGAGCGTGCTGATAACGTATTATAAAGTAGAGAGAATATGAAGAGAGAATAGTTGGGAGGAAGTAGAAGTGTTCTCATTCAGTCTCATTAGCCTCCTTTATATAGAGGTAGGGTTTACATCCAAGTACATAACTAATGAGTATTTACGTGGACAGCCATATAGATAATAATATTTACAACAGTTACAATAGGGCAATTCAGTTTTTTTGCACACATTTTGTACCTCAAGTGCGTCACACATGATCAGATTAACAGTTCCGTGACGAAATTTGAACGAAAATACAATATAAGTTTATAAGAAAAATAAATTCATGTATCACATTCATAAAATTTTGTAAATATAAGTATCACATTGAAAGTCACATCAGTGTTCGGACACTCTCGATCAGTGAGAAAAGCCCTTTTGTTATTCCTCTACAATTCATAAAACTTTCCACCACCCCACCACTCTTTACAGCTGTCGTGGCCCATGCACTTTAAAGCAAGCAGTTTTAATCTCGGACGAAAGAAGTAGCTAGGAAAGTAAATTTCTACTTTTGCGTAGAAACCAAGCTAGGATCACACTTGACTATGTGTTGCTTGAACTAAGAAATCTGGGAGTTTGAAGAAAAAAGAAAAAGGAGAAGAGAAAACCAATCATAATTCAAAACACAAGATTAGAGACAGCAGAAGTAGTGATGTAAGACGAGAATGAGCCCGGTTTAGCCAGAAAACCATAAAAGCAAAGAAGCGGCGTAGAATCAAGAAGAGTGATTGGAAAATAGGTAACCTCATGATGTAGGACGATAATGAGCCCTGTTTAGCCAGAAAACCATAAAAGTAAAGAAGCGGCGTAGAATCAAGAAGAGTGATTGGAAAATAGGTAACTCACGCGTAATGAGGTTACTAGCCGCTGGAATATTCAAGAAGATTTGGTTTTGGACTTTTCAGGTTACTCATGCAAAAAGTCAGGTTTTGATTGTAAATCAGATTTGATCAACTTTTTGCCAGAATGTCTGTTTGAGATGTATGATACCTTTCCAGAATGGGAACGACGAGATCTTCAAGACTCACTTTAGTGAGCTCTAACATATGTCATTTTAATTATCTAATTCGGGATTTAATATTTTTAGGCTAGTCTTAAATTTGTTTTAGGATTCTTTTTATTTTTGGGTTCTTAGTTTCCTTTTAAATTTGGATTCTTTAGGATTTCTTATTAGATTATGATTTTAGGTTTTGGATGCCTATATAAGCACCATCATGCTTTGTATCATGAGCAGTTTATCATATCAAATTTAATAAAAATTAGAGATTTTTCTCTCTTTCTCTGGTGGCTTCCAGAACTATGTTTTTTAGGGTTTATCGCTTGTAAACCCCGTTACTTCCGACTGCGTCAGGTGGTATCAAAGCAGATCTTCCCTGTCTCTCTTATTTACCTCGATTATCCATGGGTGACGAAGGTACTGCCCCAATTACAAGAGCAGATTTGGATACCCTTACCGCTTAGATGACTGCTCAAATTGCTGCCATGAACGCTCAAATGGCAAAATTTCGTGGGTTGTTGGAAGGAAAAAACAACAACAACAAATGTAACAGAGGCGGGGAAGGACAACGTGCTAGAGCTCCACGTGGTGGTGGAGGTGATATTAACTATGATTCCGAGGTTCTCATAACCAAGGCTGATATTCCTTACTTTTCTGGTCACATGAGCGCGGAGGATTTGCTAGATTGGCAGGTTAAAGTGGATAGATTCTTTGAGATCATGGAGGTTCCAGAATACAAGCCGGCTAAGATGGTTTCTCGGAAGCTAAAAAAAGATGCTGCTTATTGGTGGGATCAGCTGTAGAGCTCTTGTCAGAGGCAAAGAAAAGAGCGTGTTTGGACATGGCGCAAAATGAAAGGTCTTCTTAGCGAAAAATTTCTACCTAGAGATTTTTCGATCAAGAAACCCTCTTAAGGTTTTTGAGAAGAAGTTAAAGTCCAAAGAGTTTTCTTTGCCCGTTGAGATTAATAGTTTGTCTGAAGAAAAGCTAGAAAATTTTCTAATGGTAAAAGCTCCACAAGAAATCATTCATGATGATCAAGAAGATGTTAATGATGAAATTGCTCATGAAGTCATGGTTATTAGTAATGAAGAAGTCTTGAAGCCTGAACTAAATCTTTCAGAACTGGGTGTCATTCAAGAATGCAACCTTAAGAGCCAAGAAGAATCTACTACGGTTGCCTATGAAAGCAAAATGCATATGACAGACTCATCTATGGTGTTGGGTTCATGATTGTGCCATCAGAATATGCAGAAGATGCGGCCAATAATCCACAGGTTCAATTGTCTAATTTTTTCTCGGGTCTTTTGTCTACCTATTCTTGTCCTTTATTCAAGAGGAACTCGAGGGCGAGTTCTTTCATAGTGGAGGAGAATGATGTAGGACGAGAATGGGCCCGGTTTAGCCAAAAAACCATAAAAGCAAAGAAGCGGCGTAGAATCAAGAAGAGTGATTGGAAAATAGGTAACTCACGCGTAATGAGGTTACTAGCCGCTAGAATATTCAAGAAGATTTAGTTTTGGACTTTTCAGGTTACTCATGCAAAAAGTCAGGTTTTGATTGTGAATCAGATTTGATCAACTTTTGGCCAGAATGTCTGTTTGAGACGCATGATACTTTTCCAGAATGGGAACGACGAGATCTTCAAGACTCACTTTAGTGAGCCCTAACATATGTCATTTTAATTATCTGATTCGGGATTTAATATTTTTAGGCTAGTCTTAAATTTGTTTTAGGATTCTTTTTATTTTTGGGTTCTTAGTTTCCTTTTAAATTTAGATTCTTTAGGATTTTTTATTAGATTATGATTTTAGGTTTTGGATGCCTATATAAGCACCATCATGCTTTGTATCATGAGCAGTTTATCATATCAAATTTAATAAAAATTAGAGATTTTTCTCTCTTTCTCTGGTGGCTTCCAGAACTATGTCTTTTAGGGTTTATCGCTTGTAAACCCCGTTACTTCCGACTGCGTCAAGTAGTTGGAATGTAATGTAGTTTTACAACTACTATTCTTGAAGGACGGGACATTGGTCCCATTTGGAAGAAATTAAAGAAACAACTGGAAACAATAAAGACATGAAATCTCAGAGGTAACTTCACCAAAGCACTGGCAAGAGAGAGATTTTAATATCTCAGAGGTCTAACTTGGAAGTTGGAATGAAGAAGCAAAGCATTAGAGGGAGTGTTGAAGTTAATGCACATTTAACTAGGAAAGCACAGTTTGCCGCTTGCTGCTACTCTTTGCAGCTGCGACTTAAATGAATGTTTCTCCACTCAATTAACTACAGAGTTGGGAGAATAAGGTGCTCTCTTACGATGGAAGATTGCAACTTATTCAATCTGTTTTATCTAGCATCTAAGTGTACTGGGCGTCTCATTTAATTCTTCCTAAAAAAGTTCTCAAGGATATCGAAAAAAGGCTTCGTTGTTTTTTATGGGCTGGTAATTGCTCAGGTAAGGTTGCTGCAAAAGTTGCTTGGTCTGATATTTGCCTCCCTAAATCTGAAGGAGGGCTTGGCTTTAAAGATTTATATTGTTGGAACAAAGCTTTGATGATTCGCCACATTTGGAATCTTGTTTCAGGTTCCTCCAACTTATGGACCAATTGGGTGAAAGTTTATTTACTAAGGAATAATTCTTTCTAGAACGCTCCTCATCCTGCTGTGTGTTCTTGGAATTGGAGAAAAATGCTTAAAATTAGGGAGTTTTGTCGATCTTTCTTTGCTAATATCATTGGTGATGGTCATACTACTTCTTTGTGGTCTGATAATTGGCACCCTCTTGGTCCTCTTACTCTTAGATGGTCATCTAATATCATTGCTAATTCTGCTCTCTCTACCTCTGCCATGGTCAGTGATGTTATCTATAATAATAATCGGAGATGGCCTTCTCTCTCTCATGACTTACTAGTGATTCTGTTCGATGGACTCTTTCTTCAAATGGGGTTTATTCAACTTCTTCTGCATGGAATGGTCTTCGTTTTTCTAGGCCTATTGTTCCTTGGTATCATTTAGTCTGGTTTGGTAGTTGTGTTCCTAGATGGAGCTTCATCTTATGGCTTGCTATTAGAGGAAGGTTATCAACTATGGATCGTGTAAGAATTTTTTCTCCTCTTGCTGCCCATGACTGTGCTTTTTGTCTTGCTGCTGATGAGACTCACAACCATCTTTTCTTTGAGTGTGTTTATACCTCTAGCATTTGGACTAACATTTTGTCTAAATCTGATGTGAGTAATCCCCTCCTCTCTTGGCAGCATTTCATTCCTTGGGCTGCTGCTAACTGGAAGGGTAAATCTTTATCTATTGCAATCAAAAAGTTGGCATTGCAAGCTGCAGTTTATGATATCTGGCGCAAGAGAAATAACTGCAAGTTCCGTAATGAAAGCCTCCCTTCTGCTGTTATGTTCAAGGCAATTGTGGAGTCCATGCGGTTATGCTTATTGTCTTGGAAGATCCTATTGGGTGTGTGGATCTGATTCCTCATAGGATAAGGATTTGTTAATCCTTGATCAAACAGGAGTTTTGATTGTTTCCTACCTGCTTACATAATCCTACTTGGTAATGGCTTCTATGTCTATTGGGAATAGGTTTCCAATGTCTTATGGGATCTAGTTAGATATCTATAAATAGGGGCATATGTTGTAGTAGTAGATCAAGTCTTTAAAGCATTAAACAAAGAGAGCAAGTGAGGTCATAAGAGTTGGTGAGAACTTCTTGTGAGAGATTCTTGTATTCTTGTTCGTGTGTTCTTCTTCTTCTATAGTGAAACCCAAGCAGCCGGGGGATGTAGGCAAAGTTTTTTGCTGAATCTCGTTAACAAGTTCGTGTTTGTTTTCTTGATCGTTTATCTATATTGTTTTGCACTGTCTGCTTCTGCAAGAGGAATTTTAGGTCAAATTCCTAACAAAGTGGTATCAGAGCTTAGGCTCTAGAGTGGAAACAATGAGCATAGAAGACGCTGAGAAGAGGGTCGATAAGTTTGACAGTAATGACTTTAGCCTATGGAGGTCACAAATCGAGGACTACTTGAATATGAAGAAGCTTGTTAAGACTTTAGAGGGCAAGCTCCCAAAAGATATGAAGGAGGAAGAATTTGTCGAGATGGATAGGATGGCCCTTGGAGCCGTTCGACTATCGCTTTTGAATGATGTACGGCGATTTGTTATCAAGGAGACTACATTGAAGGGGATGATGGATAGTTTGTCCAACATGTATGAGAAGCCAAATGCCGTTCAACAGTTGTACTTGATGAGGCGGCTGTTCACTTTGAAGATGGGTAAGGGTATATTTGTTCGCCAGCAAGTTAGGATAGTTGGTGATATTATCGAGCAACTAGCATCGGTGGATGTTAAATTCGACGAACACATCAAAGCTTTGGTGTTGTTAACTTCCATGCCTTCAGATTGGGATGTGACTGTGAACTCGATTTGTAGTGGAGTTGGGACTATGAAGTAGCTGAAGTTTAATGATGTGCGTACATTCTTCTGAATGAAGAGACGCGAAGACAAAATAACCTTGAAGATCCTTCAAGTTCTGCGCTCTCTATAGAAAATATAGGTAGAACGTTCAACAAGAACTCAAACAACAATCGTGGAAGGTCCAAGTCTAGGGCACCTGGAAAAGGCTGAAGTGTGTCCAAGTCAGGAAAGTGGTTCGATGGGTGCTGGCATTGTGGAAAATCTGGACATGTCAAGAGAGACTGTAACCAGTGGAAGGAGACAATGAAGATGGCAAACACAACTGAGTTTGATTCGGATGCACTTGTACTAAGCGTTACTGAAGCACCATTGGAGTTATGGATCATAGACTCTGGAGCATCATTTCACTCAACTTCACAACAAGAGCTCATGGTGAATTACCGACGTGGTAATTTTGGCAAAGTGTTTCTTACTGATGGTCGAGCCTTAGATTATGGGAAGGGGTGATGTGAACATTTCATTGACAAATGGTGGAACATGGACCTTAACCAATGTTAGACGGCGGTTGAAGAGGAATTTGATCTCTGTGGGTCAGTTGGATGATGAAGGATGTCGCACTACCTTTGAGAAAGGTACGTGGAAGGTGTGTAAAGGAGCTATGGTGTTAGCTCGTGGAATCAAGACAGGGACACTTTATACGACCTTGAATATTGTTGTTATTGTTGAGAACAATGAAGGCACTGCGATCGTTGAGAAAAATGAAGATGCATACTTATGGCATTGTAGACTTGGGCACATCAGTGAGAAAGGTATGGGTGTACTTCAGTCGAAGGGTAAACTACATGGTGTGGACTCAGTGAAGATTGGGCTTTGTGAAGACTGCATATTTGGGAAGCAAAAGGTTGTTAGTTTCTCAAAGGGTGGCAAGGCACCAAAAGATACAAAACTAGAGTTGGTTCATACTGATGTGTGGGGACCTGCACCGGAGCTTTCTTTAGGTGGCTCTAAGTACTATGTGACTTATATTAATGACTCCACAAGGAAAGTATGGGTTTATTTCTTGAAAAATAAATGGGAAGTATTTGATACTTTCAAGAAGTGGAAGGCGATCGTAGAGAATGAGACCGGGTCGAAGATCAAATGTCTGAGGTTGGATAATGGAGGTGAATACTGTGGTAATGATTTCAAAGAGTATTGTGCAGAGAATGGGATTAGGATGGAGAAGACAATTCCCGGAACTCCACAGCAGAATGGAATGGCTGAACTCATGAATAAGACTCTGAATGAGTGCGCAAGGAGCATGAGGATACACGCAAGATTGCCAGACATGTTTTGGGCTGATGTGGATAATACTGCTGCTTATTTAATTAACCGTGGACCATCAGTACCATTGAATCATCTCCTACCTAAGGAAAAATGGAGTGGAAAAGCACTACACTAATTTCGGAATCAGACAACACATATCAGACGACAACAAACATTTTAACTGTCGTATGAAATAATCAGACGACAGCAAGAATTTTTCTGTCGTCCTAATTTTCGACTCAGACGATAGTTGTAACATTGCTGTTGTGTAATTGTAAATCAGACAATGGTTGTTTTTTCGATGTTGTCTGAATCAATCAATTCAGACAACAGTTATTACATTGATGTTGTTTAAGATTGATTAACACAATGGTTGAAAAAAGATGTCGTCTGATTGTTTTTAATCACACAATAGTTATTACTTCTCTGTTGTGCAATTGTTATTAATACAATGGTTGAAAAAAGATGTTGTCTGATTGTTTTTAGTCACACAACAGTTTTTAGTTGTCTGTTGTGCCACTCTCTTTCAGACAATGTACTTAAATTGGTGTTGTCTGAGTTTTAGGGTTCAATATATATGCAAGCCCGCCCTCGTTATACTTAGCCAAATTTTCAATTTTTCACTCTTTCCCTCCATTCGACAAAATTTGACTTTGATGTCGACTATTATTTAAAGGACCATAAGTTATAACCCTAGAAACCCAACACTATCTCTCTCTTCTCCTCGGCCGCACGCCCAATTCTTTCTTCTCTCTCTTCCACTTCTCTCTGCCATCGTCGGAGACCACCATTTCCTGCCACCAATTTGTCGACACTGCCACCACAGGCCTCCTAACGCGACCATCAAAGTCGCGATGGCGCTGTTCGCTAGCTCTCATCGAGTTCTCCAATACCTTAAAGAATGAAGTCAGTGCCTCTGCTTTTACCAAAACCAAGGCCCCAACTTCCGATTTCAACCAGAGCCGCGGACGCCGTCGGCTTATTCTCTTCGTTCTGGTAACCCATTCTCTGAAGCCTCTCTTTCGTTAATAAGCTGAGTTACATTGTCCGACAAGGCCCGCCCCGGATTCCACCCTGAAATCCGAAGTGGCCCTACGGGACCCACTTTTAAAGAAGGTTTACCAAAAATTTCGGCATAACCTCCCTTAAAAATGGACAACCCAAAAACTTGTGGAAAATAAATTTCACTTCCAACAAATCCAACCACATACTCTTGGAGCCACCCTGCTCCCATAATTCAACCAACTCAAACTCAAAGCTAATAATAGTATATCAAATACTTCAAGTCTAAGAAACTCCAAGATTTAAGATACCACAATTCACCAAAGTTAGGTCGTAGACCTTAAATATAATTCATTACAAGTCTGGGTCACAAATCCCATAGTAATCAGAGCAATTCTAAGAATGTAAATAACATAGAGTACAGTAGGTTAAACAGGTAACCTACGGAATGTGATGACGGAAGCGGATGCGGTCACTATGGCTCACTCCTGAACGCCGAGCAGCAATTCTGTAAACTGAGCATTTGAAACCGAAGGGCCCAGGGGAAAAGTAATTTAAAACACGTTAGCGTGAGTGGACAAAAATAAACAATTTTAAACAAAAGGAATTTTATACTTTCCCCATTTATTTCTCTATAAACTCCCGATGCATGCAATGTTAAGGAAAACAAAACAAGAGAAGTTCTGTACAAGAAAAACCGACTAGCCCTGCTAGTCACAAACTAAAATGAAAAGATTGAAACTCCGGTACTCAAGAAAATAGAACCAGCCCCGCTGGTTAAACGGAAATCGAACTAGCCCCGCTAGTCAAAAATAGTAAAGTGAGTAGGGGAAGACGTAGCCATACAAGTGAGCCTCCCAGGCTAAAGTACTCCAATTACTCCCGTAATATACCCTTACGCCACTAAGTGTAGCGATAGGATACTGGGCTTCAGAATTACTGTCACAGAGACAGTAACCAGCGCCACAAAGGCGGAGGGCTTCAGTGATCCCATCACCTCACCACAAAGGTGGAAGATCAAAGCTAGCAATGATAAGTCACCCAAAGTATGGCAAAAGAAAATCCGAAAACCACAGTAAAATCATAAATATATAAGGCTTCCCCAACTCTCGCAAAAGAATCTCATGACGTGTCCCACACGCCAAGATAAACTCAAATTCAAAAATAAATAAAAGGAAATAAGCATATTCCAATGACGTGACCCCGCACGCCATAAAATCTTCAAATAATCAAATATCCAAAACCATTTCCGAAAATAACCATATGCTCGAGAAAGTAATACGATAAACAAATTATCATTTCGGAAACAAATATATAAATGCATGCATCATTCTTTGAAAAATAAAAGTCCACTCACAGTATGATCAATCCTGACATCGCTCGGTATTTTCCTCGTACGAAGACTCCTCTCGTCCTGTACGAATAGCACTCGTAAAAACATATTTACAGGACAGAAATTAACTTTACGATAATTAGAAATTGATATTCCTAATGTCCCCCTTCAAAATCCAACTCCTTAATTCACATCGAATCCATCCGTAATTCTCCAATAATATTCATTCATTGATATATAAATTCTAAAGTGAATTCGAAAGAAAATAGGCGATCGAATTCACGTAAATTGATAATTAACAATTCATGCTCAATCGTAATTCCTTCAATTTCCACCAAACTTCATGTAAAAAATTCTACAATCATTAAAGGATTTATGGAGCCAAAACAGCAAATAAAACGCAGCTCTACGCGCCACCACGCGCCATCCACAGTGGCCACGCGTGGGGCCCACACGCCACCGGCAACCACCACCAATGGCCACCAAATTTTGGCAGCACCACCTACTCAACAGACCCAATACTTTTCACAGCTACAACAAGTTCCAATCTTACCTTGAATAGCTCCAAACTGGCCAGGGAAGTTTTTCCAGAAAATCCAAGAACCCTAGATATTGCAATTGTCAATCCGGCCTCTACACAGCAAATTGGAATGCAAGACCTTAGAGGAAATAATTCTTGGCAAAAACCCAACATTCGATGTCCGTTTGGTGATCGGAGGTGGCCGGAATCGCCGGAAATCGGCAAAAATCACAAATTGCTACAGTAACCTTCATAGCTCAAAATCGAGCTCCTCCGGCCAAATCTCTGCAAAACAGCACCACGTATGCAACAAGGGGGAGGAGACGAGCTTGGGGATGCCCGAATTCCGTCGTGGGTCGGCCGGAAAAGGGAGAAATCGGTGAAAATGAGGAAGAGGTCGGGGGAGAGGAGAGAGAGAGTTACCGTGGGTTTCCGAAAATGGAAACCTACAGTGGTAACTTTCCATATATATACTTTTATTACCATGAACAGTAACTTCCACATTTTAAGCTATAACTTTCACATACGAACTCCGATTTAAGTGTACCACATGTCCACGGACTCGGTTTAACGTCCCCTACAACTTACGTGAAGGAAATTTTCTCAAATTGTTAACCCATAAAAAGTCAACTTCTAGCAACCCCCTAATTGATAAAAAAAACTGAAATCAAAGACGGTAAAACGTATAATAATTCCTTTAGACTCAGAAAAAAGTAATTGGATACGGGGTGTAACATTGTCACAGTAATGGAGTTATTAATATTCATTTCTGTGATTGTTGTTCTTGAATTTCGAACTTGGAGAAAACTGTGAAAATTCAAATGTAAAGAGGAGCTTATGGTCTTGATTTTGAATGAGATTTTAGAGGGATGATGAGGAACTAAAGGGCTATAGGAAGCAGTACTACTTTAAGACTATGGTCTAGGCATAACTGGTATTGGGTAAGAATTTCAAGCCTTTGAGTTGTGAATTTGTTTTTGTTGGGATATTGAGATGAATACAGGAGTTGATGTATAAAAGCATTAAATTGATTGAATTTGGGGGGTTTTGCTCATTTTGGTCCTTTTCAATTAAGTTTGACATGAAATTAAATTGGGTTAAAGTTTTAGCACATTTGTATTTTCAAATGAAAACTGGCTTGCTGCAAATCTTTAATTGCAAGTGAAAACTGGGTTTCCTGTTTTCTGTGTTGTATTGGTTTGTGTTTAGATAATGTGCAAATGAGTTGGGGGTGTTTTGCTATATTGGTTTGTGTTCAGATATTGTGCAAACTGATAAGCATTTTAAGATCAAGGGCTTTTGTGTTATTTCTTTTTTATGATTTCCCCAGTTTATCAGTCCCGAGTGTAAACTATTTGATTGACTTGTGTCAATCTACTTTTTATATGAAGCATATCAAAGAGCCTCATGTCCTCATCATCAACATACAAATCACAATCACCATATCAGCACTTATGGATCATCAGCATATGCCAGGAGTAGAAATCATTGAGATAATGCAAAGCGATTTGTATGTAGCTTTGTATATGCCAGGGGTGGATGTAACTGCCTTTTTCTAATTATCTTGTTTCTTCCTTATCTGATGAGTTTCATCAACACTCTAGGATTAGATCCCTTTCACTCATCTGCAACATGTAGCTTTGTCCTTTATGGTCCTCTTATTCTTTCTCTACCTACTATGAAGCTTGTTTCAGCAACCAAAAACAACATTGTGTTTGAGGTAGTGAGTGTCAAGATAGATGGAGCTTACTAAGTGATCTGACTTACTAGTTCCTTCTGCTTGCTTTTTGTTACTAGTGAATCAATGTTCATGCTATTCAATGTTCATCATGATTTATCCTGAGCTTAACCACTTGTTTGGACTTACTGATTCACATTGCATTGCAAAAATACGGGCAAGGATATGGATGAGGTATCCAAGGATGGTAGGTTTTATTATAACTCTCTCTTTGTGCACAAATTTGTTTCGTTAGATAGATGTATATATAATTAGTAGTGAATTTTCTGCATTTTATGGCTTCTTATGGTCTCTCAAATTATGAGCATCTTATGCGTTTTGAATGAACGAAAGTTTGATAGGGGCCAAATAGATTCAACATTCGTTTGTTAGCTTATTTGGCTCAAGAATAATTTTCTTAACTTGGTTCATTGCCTCAATCACAAAGTATCACCTAACAGGCATCTAATAAGACATTAGGTTTCTGATAAGCTAATATAGCTAATGAGCTAACTATAAGCATCTTCCTCAATTATGTGTTCATTATGTGAATTTATTTTCTAATTGCTGAAAATTCATTCTATGAATTATTTTTCTAAGAGATTATTGTTAATCTTTTTGCAAGGTGAAACCAAATTACCATTTAAGCCTTACACTCGCTGGTATCATGTCCCATATAAGGCATCAGGGCGTACTGCCCCTTTTTGGTACTCAATCAAGAGAGCTTTGTTATA
Source organism: Rosa chinensis (assembly GCF_002994745.2). NCBI lineage: Eukaryota > Viridiplantae > Streptophyta > Magnoliopsida > Rosales > Rosaceae > Rosa > Rosa chinensis. Next base: position 41,234,249 of record NC_037088.1, read on the forward strand.
CATTAGTCTTAGCTTAATATTCAACATATGGTAAGGAAATGTTTTGAGCTTGTTATTTTAACTTGACTGACACATTCAAGTCCACATATGCATCAAATGCTCTTTTGAATGTCTAATTATGAAAACGAAATTTGGAAATCCTTATCTGAATTGTCAGTTGCAAATAAACTAGCAAACACATAACTGGATACACCTTTCATTTGTCAAATCTATGTTAGCTCATGTTTCACTCCTTGTTATGTAAAAACCATATACATGCTCACAATCATATGCATACAAGCTTGACAATAATCACATAAGAATCAAGACTTACATTCAGCAATTACTGGCATGGATTCCATCTATGCAACTGCATAACAACGATCACTAGAATATAGTCTTCTGTTGCTTACCAACTTGCTTCTCAATGGACAGAACAATATGCAATAATCGTGGTGGCAATAGGGACCAATTCATCTGTATATATAGGTGACTTAAACCTCAAGAAGCTTCCCATTAAAGCTATCCATATTGGTTTAGGTTTCCTAGTTAGATTCTTAATGTAACACTTCATTGTAGTCTTTCTTGCAGACTAAGAATAGGATTACTTACCTTAATGAATAGATACACTCTTCCATTAAGTGACAAGTATTGATTTGAGTTTGTGTCCATGTTAAACTAGATTTGACATTTAGCTAATTATCAATATACTTAATGTTAATGTGTGACAAGTCCATATTTGATTCTAACAATCTGCCCCTTGGACTGACACATATTAACCTTGATAACTTGCACCAGAAAATGTCATAATCTATTTAACTTACTGAAGTGCGCGCCAGACAACAATTCAAACCAGAACTCGATTCCAACATGGTCAGATCACAATTACTTATGCAGAGCAAGAAACAGAATACATTTTATCAAAAATGCAGAGTTTCAAAACCACAAACACAAGCTTCTGCAATCCACATATGTCTAACCAGAAGTGATAAGATATATGCTAATGTGTATCAACAAGAAGGCATATACCAGGTCCTACTTTATGTTTCTTAAACCAGAAACTCAAGGAAATTTACTGAATACTGATGGCTTAAAATTATTACTTGAACCTTAACATCATGCTATACATGATTTAAGCCATCTGATAGTAAGTATAACTTTAAGTACAAAATCGACAATTTTCAGAACATTCAATAAAAGCTACAGCAATAACCAAATCGATCACAACTAAAACACAAGAACTCAAAAAACCTCATAATTTTAAATTGCTCCAACTGGAATAACTCTCTACTAAACTTAAGCATCTAGATTAGCTAAAACTCCAATGCTTGTTGTATGCTTCTGGAATGCAGCCACTGATAATGCCTTGGTGAAAGGATCTGCTAGCTGTGAATTTGTGTCAATGCTCAAAACAGCTATTTCACCATGTTTTACTCTTTCTCTAACACTGTAATACTTTAGATCAATATGCTTGGAATTATTTGACCTTTTACTGTTCTTACTAAAGAAAACTGCAGCCTCATTGTCACAATAAATCACAAGTGTGCCAGCCACAATGTGACTCAATACTTTGGTCTGCATGAGAAAATTCCTAATCCAAAGTCTTTCACACACAGTTTCATATACTGCAATAAATTCGGCTTGCATAGTAGAAGTTGAAACAAGAGTTTGCTTCATGGTTTTCCAAGCAATAGCACCTCCTGCAAGCATGAATACTTATCCACAAGTCGACTTCTTGGAGTCTGGATAATTCCATGCAAAATCCGAGTCTAAGAATCAAATGAGTTTCAGATCCTCCACTTGCCTATAAACTAGCATGTGGCTTTTAGTTCTCTGCAGGTATCTCAACACTTTCTTCCCAGCTACCCAATGTTGATGGCCTGGATTAGACTGGAATCTTGACAAAATCCCTACTGCAAAAGACAAGTCTGGCCTAGTGCAGACTTGTGCATACATGAGACTTCCTACAAGTCTAGCATAAGGCTTTGACTCCATATTTTCTTTCTCAACATCACTTTTGGGACTTTGCTTCTTAGTTAGCTTATCTCCTTTGGACATGGGGACTTCTCCAGCTGCACACTTCTCCAGACCAAATCTCTTTAGAATTTTAGTAACATAATTCTGTTGAGACAAACCAAGTAGTCTCTGTGCCCTATCTCTTTTAATCTCAATACCTAGTACATAGGATGCTTCTCCTAAGTCTTTCATGTCAAAATTCCTTGACAGAAAACTCTTGGTATCTTTAAGCAATTTAATGTTACTGCTAGCCAAAAGTATAACATCCACATAGAGTACCAGAAAAATAAAATTGTTCCCAACTGTCTTCAAATAAACACACTCATCAACAAGATTTTCTGTAAATCCAAAAGTAGAAATCACATAATCAAATTTCTTGTACCACTGTCTAGAAGCTTGTTTATGGCCATAAATTGATTTTCTTAACTTGCACACTAAGTTTTCACTTCCAGCTTGTACAAACCCTTCTGGCTGCCTCATATAAATCACTTCATCTAGTTCACCATTCAAGAAAGCTCTTTTAACATCCATCTGGTGCAGCTCCATATCAAAATGAGCCACTAAAGCCATGATTATCCTAAACGAGTCTTTTGTAGAAACTGGAGAAAAAGTCTCAGTAAAGTCAATGCCCTCCTTCTGTGTGAAACCCTTGGCAACTAATCTTGCTTTATGTCTCTCTACATTGCCATTTGCATCTCTTTTGGTTTTGAAAACCCATTTACAATCTATAGGTTTCTGATTAGGGTCAGGTTCAACTAATTCCCAAACTGCATTTTGGCTCATGGATTCAATTTCTGCTTCCATTGCCAGCTGCCATTGATGAGATTCACTACTTTCAATGGCATGATTAAATGTAGTTGGATCATTGTCCTCTGCACAGTCCATTTCAATTTCTGCTTCTTGCAGATAAACAATGTAATCACTCTCCCCCCCCCCCCAATAAGTTGGTTTTCTTGCTCTCTGTGATCTTCTAGGCTGAGGATGTTCAGGATTAGGTTGAGCTACAGGTACTTGATCAGTTACTTGGTCAGTTACCTGATCAGTTACAGGTACTTGATCAGTTACTTGGTCAGTTACTTGACCAGATACAGCTACTTGATCAGTTACTCGACCAGTGACTTGATCAGTTACTTGACCAATGACTTGATCATTTACATCTTGTTCTAAAGGCAATGCTACACTTATATTCTCATCTGACACAATTTCCTCAAAATCTGAGGTAAAATCCTCAAGGTTTGTATTGTGAACTTTTTCACTTAGAAACTTTACTTGATGTGTTTCAAAAATTCTAGGTGAATGATGAGCAGAATATAATTTATAGCCTTTAGATTTATCTGGATAACCTATAAAATAGCAACTAACAATTTTGGGGTCAAGTTTATTCAAGCTTGGAATATAAATCCTAGCTTCTGCATGACATCCCCAAACATGGCAGTGATGAAGACTAGGTTTCCTGCCACACCAAGCTCAAAAGCAGTATTTTCTATGGCTTTGCTAGGTGTCCTGTTGCAAATACAATTTGCAGTTTTTAAAGCCTCACCCCACAGAAATTTAGGCAAACCAGTTGTACACATCATACATCTAACCACGTTCAAAAGAATCCTATTCTTTCTCTCTGCAACACCATTCTGTTGTGGATTATAGGGTGTTGTGTATTAAGCTTTAATTCCATTGTCTTGCAAAAACAAGGCAAATAGACCCTTTTGTTGGCCGGAATCAGCATACTTTCCATAGAACTCACCACCTCTATCTGATCTTACTGTTTTGATTTTCTTTTCTAGTTGATTTTCTACCTCAGACTTAAAGATTATTTAAAAGGCTTTCAATGCTTGTGCCTTTTTTGAAAGTAGATAAATATAACTGTATCTAGAAAAGTCATCAATGAATGTGATAAAATACACATTCCCATAGATAGTTTGATGCCTAAATGGTCCACATATATAAGTGTGTATGAGTTCTAATAAATTTTGGCTTCTATATGCAGTCTTCTTTCTAGTATTAGTTATTTTTCCCTTAAAGCATTCCACACAGTCTGTTAGATCGAAAAATCAAGTTCATTTAGGATGTTGTTTTTCACCAAAAATTTTACTCTCTCTTTTGAAACATGGCCGAGTCTTCTATGCCATAAAAATGCAGACTTTTCATTTAGTTTGGTTCTTTTAACACCTGTTAAAGTGCTAGTACTATTTGTGTTATTTTCAACAAGTAAAAGTTCTTGTTGAGCCATTGAACAATTTAACTGTAAATAATCATTCGAGATAACACCAGAACCAATTTGAACAGAATTTTTAGAAATAAGAATTCCATTACTATCCATAACAAGTCTACAACTAGATTTTACTAAAAGAGAAATTGAAACCAAATTCCTTCTCATGGAAGGTACATAAAAAACATTGTCCAGAACTAACAATTTTCCTAATCCTAAATCGAGCTTTAAGGTTTCAATAGCCTTAACTGCCACTCTCATGCCATTGCCCACACACAGGTTCACTTCATCACTTTTTGGGATTCTCCTCCTTATGAATCCCTGCAAGGAATTAGTAATATGAATAGGTGAGCCTGAATCTATCCACCAAGACTGTGGTTCAACATTTATAAGATTAATTTCTAAGGAAAAAACTGTATTAGAAAAAATCTTACCCTTTTTGGCTAACCAGTTCTTATAGCCAGTGCAGTCCTTTTTCATGTGTCCTACTCTTTTGCAAAAGTAGCACTTGAACCTGAATGGCCTGTTTTCCTTGGCCACTGCAGTTGTTGAACTCTTAGTTATGGCTTTGGTAGGCTTGAGCTTATTCTGGGGCTTTTTCCTTTTAGGCTTCTCAATGAGGTTAATGGTTGTAGTAGGTTCCTTTTCTTCCTTGATCCTAGATTCCTCATCCACACAGATGGATATAAGTTCATCTAGAGTCCAGTTTCCCTTTTGAGAGTTGTAACTGGTCCTAAGATGACTAAAACTGTTAGGCAAGGAATGTAGTGCATAATGCACTACCTGCTCATCCCTAACCCCCATCAAGAGTTCCCTGAGTCTACCATTTATATTGATCATCTTCATAATATGCTCTCTAACTCCCCCTGAACCCATGTACTTCGAATCATGAAACTCCTTGGTTAGCCTAGCTGCTTCTGCTTTTTCACTTTCTTTAAACTTAGCACCTATGAGTTCGAAAAAATCTAATGCTAGCTCAGGCTCCTCTATACTTCCCCTGATAGTTTTAGACATGGAGGTACGAATGAGGTTCTTAGCCATTCTATTGGATCTATGCCACTTCTTGTAAAGTCAGTTTCTTGGTGCTCTTTTCATTCAACTCTTTAGGCTTATCCTCAGTAAAGCAATAGTCTATATTCTCATGCATTCCCATATAGTTCTCTACAGAATCTAGCCAAGCTCTATAGTTGGTTCCAGTTAGCATCAAGACACTGTTCAAGTTCATGTAAGAGTTACCTAAGGAGCAAAATAAAATTCATGTGAGTTCTCAATTTGTAAAGAAAATTAACTTTAAGTTTTCTGTGTTTTATTAAGCTTTAAGCAACCAAAAACAAGAACAATCCAATACAAGATCATACAGAAGACTTAAACAATCCATACTTGCATTCAGTCAGTCCATACATAAAAAAAATATTAAGCATCACTTTTGAGCAGAAACTCAATATCCTGGAGTTCTTTATCAATATGCCATGCTTAATCAAAATATGTTATCCAAGGAGATTCATTCACATCTTTAGACAGAAGAAAAATTTCCAAGTATCCAAATATATTTTCATAAAGCATGCATACTGCTGTCTTACATTCTAAAACCACACTTGACCACTTCTTTGGAAGATAAAACTGAAGCATAGTTTTAAAACACAAAACACAATTTCAGTTTTGTTACCTGATCAGGTACAGTTACTTGGTCAGGTACCTGATCAGTGTTTTCTGCCAACATCAATGAAGGATGCTTTGTGCATCATAATCACTTATGCCAACAGAAAACCACAAAACATTTGAGCTCTTTTACTTTATATTCTATCCAAAATCATCCTTGTAAGAAAATTAAGCTCTTGTATCTGTCAACTTTAACAATTTGTAAACAATTTCTGGGAGATTTTTGTTCTTCATACAATTTTACACAATCACAGATACAATACCATATAAGCAATCAATTCATCATGCATATTCAAGCACAATCTAAATTGTTTCGATTCCAAGAAACCACAGAACAATCAAGAAATTGAAAATTTCATCCGGTCACCATCTACTCTAACCTAACGCACGCCGGGAATGCAACTAGGGTTCTTGAGCACAATCAAAAAACTCAATAATCATGCTGTGAATCGAAATCAATCTCACAGAAAAACCTGTTTTTGCTTTTTCCCCAATTTACTGCTAAAAATCACAGGGGAAGCATGAATTTGATATCCAGATGCAGCAAAAACCCTTGATTTAGTAACTTACCTTGATCAGGTACCTTCATTTACCTGATTAGTTACCTGATCAGTTACTTGACCCATAAAGCAAAAACCCTTTTTTTATTTTATGTTTGTTTTGCAAAACCCTAAAACCATTTTCATGCCAAGCAAAAACTGAATTCATATTTGTGTGCCTATGCTCTGATACCAATTGTAAAAACCATATACATGCTCACAATCATATGCATACAAGCTTGACAATAATCACATAAGAATCAAGACTTACCTTCAGCAATTATTGGCATGGATTCCATCTCTGCAACTGCACAACAACGATCACTAGAATATAGTCTTCTGTTGCTTACCAACTTGCTTCTCAATGGACAGAACAATATGCAATAATCGTGGTGGCAATAGGGACCAATTCATCTGTATATATAGGTGACTTAAACCTCAAGAAGCTTCCCATTAAAGCTATCCATATCGATTTAGGTTTCCTAGTTAGATGATTTCTTCTAAGGAAGTGAGCTGCTTGTCATAGAGGAAAAGCGAGCTCTCCATGCAATGAAGGCTTTTGCCAAGGATGACCCATCCAAGCCCTGCAAGCTGATTGCTTCCCATATATGGAACAATTGTTACATTTATACAAGTCCAAATGTTGTTCATTGTAGTTTCATTGTCTTTTTTTTCGACGATATTGCATCGCCTCATGTACTCTTTACTTTCATTTAATAAAGATTGACGTTCTTCCATACAAGAAAAAAATACATCATAAGAATCACTTTCTGACCACTCTTAACTAAGTAAAAATAATTGTTAGAGAGAGTTAAACACGACTAAAAGGATAACAAAAACTGTTGTTGGAGCCATTTTAGTACAACAAGACTACATCAAAAACCATTGTCTAATAAAAACTAAAACAACAGTTATTTAGAGAAATCTATAGTATCAAAAGTGGATAGCTGTTGATGCTCATATCTGGCGGTAGCCGATTCCTTGCTTAACGCGGGTCCGGTGGGCGGACCGCTACTCCTAGGATTAGATGATTCCTGTTTGCTACAACACGATAGACAGGGCGTCAGAGGGAGACCGCGTTGGGCGGTCTTCACTGCTCCGATGCCTAAGTCAGTCACTGTATTCGAGCAGCATAACAATAAATGAGTAGTAATTGCGTAATTAATGAGGAGAGAGGAGATAACCTTTTATAGTTGAGGAAGAGGTTGATCTTCCTCTTGTTTCCGATGTGGGACTGATATGCTTCGATTCCCAGCGTCTGGAGCTTCTGATGCTATCTTGACGCGGCGCGTGGCGGCGCGTCGGCGGTGATCTAGGGGCGGTCCAGGGCTTAAGCGGTAGCATGCCTGGCCGTGCCTTCGCAGGTCATCCCTTTGGTGGGAGTCGGTACTTCTGGCGGTACAATGAGCGTGGCTCATTATAGCTAATTATGCTCATTCTGGCACATGTAGGTACAAGTCCCCCAAGTCCCCAGTCAAGGAGGGCAATCTTGGTTGGGAAGTTGATCGGCGGTGTGAAGCGTTACTTCCACTAGACTTGCAACAACATAATTAGTGTCAGTGCATTGTCAACCATGGATTTACTGAGCAAACGCTTTATACCCTTTCGGGTGGGCCCCTGCTAGGCCCGCCAGGGAGTCCCCCACTCCCTAGCCAAGACGGACCTCCGGATGGTCGGCAAATTGTTTGTTTGAGGGGAAGCTGCGCGGAGCAGAGGGTGTTGGGTAGCGAGCCCAATCTTAGTACCCAGGTGACGGGGGTCAACGTACCTAATCAGGGTCGTCGTAGACTGTTGACAAGTCCCCGTGTCCCGTAGGGACCATCTGATAGTAACGCCGCGTGGCGGTCGTTGTCAGAGTGAGGCGTAGCCTCGGGATTCGCCGCTGGCGGATACCCCCCACTGGATGTAGCGGGAAACAGCGTCGCGTAGACGTGTTTGTCTGTAGTTAATGAGCGGAGTTGCGCTCAGCAACGCACAGGTTTTGCAAAATGGAGTTGGTTCTGCCGGCAGTGCCACGCATAGCAGAGGGTGCCTCTTGCAAATTGACAAGTGGAAGTTTTCTAGCGGGCATCAGCTCAGTAGATTTCGATAAGTGTCAAGTGAGAAGTTGCACTGGCGGGGTTTCGCTCAGCGGGCTTCGATACTTGGAAGATGACAAGTGAGAAGTTCCGCTAGCGAGGTTTCACTCAGCGGACTTCGATACTTGGAAGATGACAAGTGAGAAGTTCCGCTAGAGAGGTTTCGCTCAGCGGACTCCGATACTTGGAAGATGACAAGTGAGAAGTTCCGCTAGCGATGTTTCGCTCAGCGGACTCCGACACTTGGAAGATGACAAGCGAGAAGTTCCGCTAACGGGGTGTCGCTCAGCGGACTCCGACACTTGGAAGATGACAAGTGAGAAGTTCCGCTAGCGGGGTTTCGCTCAACGGACTCCGACACTTGGAAGATGACAAGTGAGAAGTTCCGCTAGCAGGGTTTCTCTCAGCGGACTTCGATACTTGGAAGATGACAAGTGAGAAGTTCCGCTAGCGGGATTTCGCTCAGCAGACTTCGATACTTGGAAGATAACAAGTGAGAAGTTCCGCTAGTGAGGTTTCGCTCAGCGGACTTCGACACTTGGAAGATGACAAGCGAGAAGTTCCGCTAGCGGGGTGTCGCTCAGCGGACTTTGATACTTGGAAGATGACAAGTGAGAAGTTCCGCTAGTGAGGTTTCGCTCAGCGGACTTCGACACTTGGAAGATGACAAGTGAGAAGTTCTGCTAGCGGGGTGTCGCTCAGCGGACTCTGACACTTGGAAGATGACAAGCGAGAAGTTCCGCTAACGGGGTTTCGCTCAGCGGACTTCGACAATTGGAAGATGACAAGTGAGAAGTTCCGCTAGCGGGGTTTCGCTCAGCGGACTTTGACACTTGGAAGATGACAAGCGAGAAGTTCCGCTAGCGGGGTTTCACTCAGCGGACTTCGATACTAGGAGGATGATGAGAAGTTCAGCTAGCAGGGTTACGCTCAGCGGACTTCGACACCTGGCGCCTTCCTGCCAAAAGTTGTGGCTTCTACTAGACGCTTCGCCTGATGGTGGTGGACACATGGCGAACCCCTAAAGGGTTAGCGTGCGGAGGCGTGCCTCCTCCGCCGAGCCGTCTCCTCGCCATTAATGTCGAGTAATGATGGATTTCATAACCGAGGCGACGCCTCGGTTAATCCGGAGAGTAACTGCAGTTGTGGGACACGTGTACGGCTGACATTTGATGTCGTTTTTAAACGGAAGGCATGGGATTGTTTGACGTTGACATAAAAGGGGGGGAAGGTAGCATATTTCGCACTGCTCTAAACTTTGAACTGTGCCTTCGTCGTCTTCAAGTGTTCTGTGTCTGAGATTGGAGAAGAAAGGTGAGGTGATATTGGCGAGTTTTTTGTGCGTGGAAGAACCGACGATCTCCAGCTTTGAAGACTAGTGCACACACTACTGTCAGAGGCTCCACTGTTAAGGTTGGTATTCTGGCCTATTTCCCTGTTTCATTGGGTGTCTGCGCCGGTGAATCTCTGGGTTTTGGGTGTTTCTGTGATATGTTATTTGTCGACGTACTGTGAGGGTGTGTTTGGGGAAAGGTGGTTGTGATTGACAGAATTGGGGTTGTTAGGGCTTTTCTAGATGGTCGAATCTGGGTTTGAGTGCGTTTGTTCTTGTTTTGGCATTTTCTGGGTTTAAGTGTTCTTGATGTTCTTGGGCACTGACTGATATAGGGGTAGGTTAGATCTTTGTGTAAGCTAACTTATTTGGGTTTTAGGGTTTTGGGATGGCCAACGTCATAGAGATTTCGAGCAGTGAGGATTCCGGATCTGAAGTGTCGTTCAGCGCGGCGGATAGAAATTTTATTGACTCGTTGCGTCCGTCTGCCAGTGCAGGAACCTCACTGCCAGAACCGCTAGAGGTCGAGCCGCTACAGACCATTCCGTGGGACATATATATGGATCGTTCATCGCGTCCGGAGAGTTCTAGGGCGGGGGAGGCTGCCGCTGCACACACACTGCATGAAGAGCGGCTAGAAAGTAACAGTACCGCCAGCGGTTCCGCTGGCGTGGAGGTGCAGCGGGAGAGGATACCGAGTCGGCGTGGGTGTTTGAGGACGGCACCCCCGTTGACGAGGCGGGAGGTAGGATGACAGCGGTTGCCGTCAACCGACTGAAGCGGGTGTTCCGGTTGCCCGGTGTGGTGAAGGCTTCGATTCTGCCAGTGGGCCATGCCGCGGTGCACGAGGCTATATTCCACTAGGGAGTGACCCTGCCGCTGGTGCCCAACCTACAGATCCTGGTGTGTGAGTTCGGCATCGCCTTTGGGCAAGTGTGCCCTAACATGTGGCGGTTGTAGCTGGCGTTGAACTCGTTGTGGCGGTTGTCTGGTTGCGAAGGACCGACCATGGCGGAGGTATTATACTTCTACGAACTGGTGTACGTGAAGCACCAGGGTTGTAGAGGGCAGGTAAACCTCAGTCGTCGCCAAGGGGCGCCCAAGCTGATCGAGAACCTGCGGGACTCAATGTCGTACTGGCGGGGTTCATTTTGCATTGCCACAGCGGGGTGGGAGTACCAAGCGGGGTCTAACAAGGGGGAGCCGTCGTTTAGAATTAAGTCAGAGTTTCAGCCCATCCGAGGTTGTTTGTTGTTTCCGCTGAACACGACTGGCGGGGTTTCTGTTTTTTTTTTTTTGTTTTTTTTTTTTTTTTTATAATGACCTTTTTTTGTGCAGTGGGGTTGCGGTACAACCTGACTCGTGAGGAAGAGTGACACGTAGCACGCATCAGGGGTTGTTGGCGGAATCGCAACTTACTGGACTTCCGTCTCCTCACCTGGTGGAAGCTGCTGGTAGCGCAACAACTGACGCGTGCTGTTGGTAAGTACTCTCCGCTGAACTGCATGTTTTGTGACGTTGCCTCATATTGACTGGCTTGCCACTGTACTTTTGTAGAGACTCATCCGAGAAACAAGGCCAGCCGTGACGCCTTCAAGAAAGCGATGGACCGCGCTGAAATAGACAACTTCTTGGAGGCCATGTATGCTTCCGGGCTGGCAGCGCAGAAAACGGCGGTGGACCCCGATACGCTAGCGCTGAGCCCATCAGAGGTTCCCGTGGTGCTGCCAATGCCGCACCACTCTCATCTTGGTGGTGACGGGCTGCCCGCTGTTCAGGCGGGGACCGGCGCGGCTAGCGAGGCGGCGCCGCGGAAGGAAAGAGCCCCGGCGATACGGCACGGGGTGCCAAAGAAAACGGTGAGCCCAACGGAGGGAGTAACCATAGCGGGGTTGGAGCCGTTGAGGGGGGGTGCGAGGGCTGTCGCTGCTGGAGGTACGCGGGCCCTTCAGCAAAAACGCCGTCAACCCGACTCCGGCGGGGAAGAAGAGGAGGTGGAGGTCACCGGGGCCCGCGAGCAGCCGAAGAAGTCAAGGCAGGCTCCGCCCGAGGCTCCCGCTGACGTGGCTACAGCGGCGGGTACGAGCGGCTTGAATTCTTTTGCCGCTTACGCCGAGTTCCTCAACGACGGTGAACGGGAGTTCCTGTATCACCTTTGCGAGCGGCTGGGGTTCGACGGCTTGGAAGGGATTGTTCGGTCGACCGTCGTCAGCGAGTCGCCCTTCAGCACAGCCTTCGGGCATGTCGCCGTTGGGCTGCATGAGATGTTCCAGGCGGCGTCAAAACAACCCCTAGTTGAGCGGGAGCTCAGGGAGGAGGTGGCGGGGCCACAGAGAGACTTGGGGAAGACCCGGGAGCAGTTGGCTGACGTTGAGCGACGCCTGACGAAGGCCGAATGCGATGCGGCAAACACCCGTGGCAAGCTCAACGTTGCCATTGAGTGGCACCTGGAGCGGAACGAACATGTCGCCAAGTTGGAGCAAGACATGTCCCTGCTGCGGGATTGGGTGGCCGCTAAGGATAAAAAGGTTGAGATCCTTCAGCGGGAGTCCGCCGTCAAACAGGCTGAGGTCAAACGGCTAGAGGGTGAAGTCGCTCGCCTGGAGGCTGAGGGGAGCCGTGCTGCAGCCGCTGTTGTTGAATCATACAAGCAGTCAGCGGAGTACAAGAAGGCGCTGACCGAAGCAGCGAAGGCCGGTGCCCTGGCCAATGTGGAGATGTTGCAGCAGAAGGGCGCCATCGACTGGGCGAAAGCGTCGATGCTGGTCGTGCAGGCAACTAAGGGAGCTCCGCCGACAACAAGTACCGCTCCTCCTGCTGCCCCTGGTAGTGTTGGAGTCTGTTCGGGTAGCGAGGAAAGTGGCGAGCTTCCAGAAGGCGACTCTCAGCGGACGCCTACGCAGTCCGAGGTGTCCCGCGCCGGGTTCTTGGCGGGCCACACCTGGGCGGATGTCACAATAGAGACTCCCAGTCCCACAACCCAAGGGTCAGACCAGACGAGCCGCTCCCATTCGCCGCAGGCCGCCGGTGGAAATGCCGAAGGTAGCGGGGCCGATCTTGCCAACCCTGCCAACGCCGCTAACCCCGCCAACCCCTGAATAGGAGTAGGAAAGTTTTTGTAGCCGCTGAGGCATAAATGATGTAATTCAGTTTGGGATATAAATGAAAATTTTTGGCACCCAAATTCCTATAGTGTTTCTTTTTGTTTGTGATAATGTGTGCGCCGCTAGAGGTCTTGATACTTGCTTTTGGCCATGAATGAAACATTAAAGGAATTAAAATTGGTCCAAGTGCACAATGTAGCCGACGTAGTCCGCTGACTGGCGTTGCCAGTTGCCCTCTATGCTAGACTTGGTAACAATGGTTTGAATAATTCCTCGTTTCATTGATAGCTGTCTGAACAGCATTTAAAAAAGCGGGGTCGTACCCGTTGGGTAGCTTCCCTTAGCTAAATATTGAACAAAAATTTAGCTAAGTCAAGATGCTCTTGGGTAGCGGTTTGGCTATTTGTAGTAATACCGAAGGTGTTCGGTATTCCAAGGGTGGGTCGTTGCGACGCCATCCTTGTCCATCAAGTAGAAGGTGCTTGGGCTAACGACCTCTACAATTTTGTATGGGCTTCCCAAGTTGGGCAGAGTTTTGTTGGCGGGGGTATGACTTCTTTCATTACCCAGTCCCCCAGTTGGAGGTTGCGGGTTTTGACCCTAGCATTGTAGTAACATGATATCCGCCGCTTATTCTGGAGATTGCGCAAATGGGCTACGTCTCGCTTTTCCTCTAGTAGATCCCTGTCGAGGTTAACGCCGTCGCTGTTGGTCTCGGGGCAGTACCCTTCGACCCTAGCGGTTGGTTGGGTTACCTCGATAGGAAGGACAGCCTCAGTTTCGAACATCATACAAAAGGGGGTTTCACCTGTGGCGGAGGTTGGGGTTGTTCTGATGGCCCATAGGACCTCCGGGAGCTTCTCCGCCCACAAACCCTTGGCTTCATCGAGCCTCTTCTGCAACAGTTTCTTGATTATCTTGTTTGCCGCCTCGACCTGGCCGTTGGTTTGGGGATGGGCGACCGATGCAAAACGCATCTTGGTGCCCAGATTGGCGGTGAAAGAGATGAGTTCCTTATTGTTGAACTGTGTGCCGTTATCTGTGATGATTGCATGCGAGACACCGTAGCGGCAGTAGATGTTCTTCCAGAGGAAGTGGATTACCTTGGCGGTAGTTATTGCCGTCAGGGGCTCTGCTTCTATCCATTTGCTGCTATAGTCGATGGCGACAATTATGTATTTGAATTGACCTTTGGCGGTTTGGAATTTTCCCATCAAGTCCAGGCCCCACGTTGAGTGAATCCAGGGGCTGACGATAACCGACAGAGGTCCCGCCGGAGCATGTGGAAGATCAGCATATTGTTGGCATTTGTGACAAGATCTTGATATCTGCCGGGCGTCATCACCAAGCGTAGGCCAAAAGTAGCCTTGTCGCATTGTGCGATTAGCCAAGGATCTGGCGCCTGAATGATTTCCGCATTCCCCGCCATGTATTGTTGCCAGCACGACCTTTCCCTCCTCTGGGGTTAGACAGCGGAGGTTGGGGTGAGTGAATCCTTGGCGGTAAAGTTTGCCGCTCTGCATGTTGTAACAGGTTGCTCTCCGCTGGAGCTGTCGCGCCTTGATCTTGTCTTCTGGCAACGTCCCATTGCGCTTGTACTGGATAATCTCGTCCATCCAACTAGGATTGGCCTCAATGCTAAAGATCTCTGCCAGGGTTTTCGTGATACTTGACCTGTCCAGAGATTCTACCCTTGTGTCCGTTGGGCTCTGGTGTGGTTGGGCGGTTGCCAGTCTTGCCAGTGAATCAGCCTTGGCGTTCTTTTCCCTGGGGATTTGTGAGATGGTGTGGAACTTGAATTTTTTTAGCAGCGTTTTGGCGTACCCTAAGTATGCCGCTAACTGTTGGTCCTTGGCCTGAAAGCTGTCGTTGACCTGGTTAACAACTAACTGAGAGTCGCTGAAGATGTTGACACTGTCGGCCCCTGAATTAGTGGCGAGGAGTAGGCCGGCAATGAGTGCCTCATATTCCGCCATGTTGTTAGAAGCTTTGAAGTTGAATTTCAACGCATACTCGACGCTAAGCCCCCCTGGTCCTGTTAGGATGATTTCGGCGCCGCTTGCCTTGGTGGAAGCGAAACCATCCACGTGTAGGTTCCATTCTGATTGTTGGGGGGGCGGCTCCACGGCCGTAGCAATTTCCGTTCCGGGCGGTACATCGATCCTGGTTTCGGGCTGACGCCCGGTAAGCTCAGCAATGAAGTCTGCCACCGCCTGGCCCTTCATGGCGGTTCATGGTTTGTAATCAATGTCAAACTCACTAAGCTCAATGGCCCACTTGCTGAGGCACCCAGAATGTTCAGGGTTCTGCATTACTTGTCTCAGCGGTTGATTGGTTAATACATGTATTGTATGGGCTTGGAAGTACTGGCGGAGGCGCCTGGCGGCAACGATGAGTGCGAGAGCAAGCTGCTCCAATGGAGGATGCCGTGTTTCTGCTCCATTCATGCCCCTGCCGGCATAGAAAACTGGGAGCTCGTCCTGGCCCTCCCGCCGGACGATGGCGCAGCTCACCGCTGATTGAGATACCGCCAGGTAAATGTACAATGTTTCTCCTTGGACAGGAATGGAGAGGAGTGGAACTGCCGCCAGGTATTCCTTCAGGCCCTGGAACGCCGCCTGGCACTCTGGGTTCCAATCATTGACCTTCTTGTGGGTTGTTTTAAGGACTTTGAAAAATGGGGCACACATGTCGGTCAGTCTAGAGATGAATCGAGACAGGGCGGTTAGCTTGCCTTGGAGGCATTGGACGTGCACCTTCCACTCCGGGTCCTCCAGGTTGAGGATGGCCTGTACCTTGTCAGGGTTGGCCTCGATGCCCCGCTCACTGACAATATACCCCAGAAATTTGCTGGCGGTGACGCCAAAGAAACATTTCTCGGGGTTGAGGCGCATGCCGTAGGCCAAGAGGATGGTTATTATAATTTTCAGGTTTGCCACATGTCCGCTGGCCTTTATACTCTTGACCAACATGTCGTCTACGTAGACCTCGATTATCTTGCCCAGATGTTCCGCGAACATGGCGTTCATCAGCCGCTAATAAGTTGCCCCTGCGTTCTTCAAACAGAAAGGCATCACATTATAACAATACAGGCCTTTGTCGGTGGTGAAGGTGGTGCATTCCTGGTCGTCGGGATGCATCCTGATCTGGTTATAACCGGAAAAAGCATCCATCATACTGAGAAGCTCGTGTCCAACGGTTACATCGACGAGTTGATCGATGCGGGGTAGCGGGAAACTATCTTTCGGGCATGCCTTGTTAAGGTTTTTGAAGTCGACACACATCCTCCACTTGCCGCTAGCCTTTTTTACCATAACCAGGTTGGAAATCCATTGGGGATAGATGACCTGGCGGATGAACCCAATGCCCCGGAGCTTGTCAACCTCCTCCCCTATAGCACGGTACTTCTCTTCGTCGAAGGCTCTGCGTTTCTGTTTGATAGGGTAGAAGGATGGTTTGATGCTCAACTTGTGTGAGATGATTTCAGGGGAGATACCTGGCATGTCTGCATATGACCAGGCAAAGACCGCAGCGTTGTCACGTAGGAACTGAGTGAGCTCCGCCGCCAGCTCTGGGTCCAACTGGGTGCCTATGCGGACCGTCCGCTCAGGGTGCTCGTCCGAGATGCTAACAACCCTCAGTGATGTTTCTGGGGTGACCGGCTCCTTCCTTACGTACTTCTTTTCGTCCTCCCTGGGGTCCTCAAAAATGTTTGGTGGCGGTGCCTGACTGCCTACCGCCAGGATCTCGTGGCGGTGGGTTGATTGTGCTATGGTAGTAGAATAACACTCACGTGCCAATTGTTGACTTCCCCTGACACATCCTGTGCCGTTGGGTGTGGGGAACTTCATGAGCAGCATGTACCCGGAGATGATGCACTTGAGTTTGTTGAGCGCTGGCCGACCAATGATGGCGTTGTATGAACTGAAACAATTGACAACTATGAACTCCGTATGTATTTCACCAATACATGGACTAGTACCAATAACTAGCCGCATATAGTCAGAGCCTAGCGGTTGCGTGACATCACCGGAGAAGCTGAGCAGTGGTTCATGATCTTGGAGCAATATTCTGTTCCGCTTAAGGTCGTTGTAACAACCACTGAATATAACGTTGATAGTGGAGCTGCTATCAACCAGGATTCTTCCCACCGACATTTTGCCTAGAATAGCGTCGATCAAGAAAGGATCATCGTGGGGCAGATGTACTCCGCGTTCCTCCTCCTCTGAGAAGGTAATCGGCTCCCAACCAGACCTTGGGAGTTTGGCGGATCGCTCGTAGCGGATGTTGCAGACTTCCCTTGGGTGATTAGCTCGCGCATAACACTTTCTAGCTCTGTGAGACATGCTGGTGATTGGAGCTCCTCCGTCGATTGTGTTGATGCGGCCCATGGGCTCAATATCGGCGATCACTGGTGGCGGTTGGCGCACCCTGAACTGCTCAAGCTGGCAGTCACGGTACAAGGTCTCAATGGCTGTTTTGAGGGCATTGCAGCTGTTGGTATTGTGACCGCTGTTCTCGTGGTATTTGCACCACCTGCCGGTGTTTCTCGGCTTTCCTGTTTTTGGGTATTTTCCCGGGGGCGGCGGTGGGATCTGATCCTTGCACTGATTGTATATTTCTTCATGCGAAGTCGTGAGGACTGTAAATACTGCATACCGCTGGGAAGACTCCGTATGTTTGTCGCGGTTGTCCCCATGGGATGGGCGGTTTCCCTTGTAGTGCTGGTCCTTTTGCCGCTTGTTTTGGTACTGACCCTGCTACCACTCCCTCTTCTTGTCAGTTGGCGGTGTGGAGGTTTTATTAGCGGTCCCCTGCTGACTGGAGGAGGGTTGTGTCGACTTTGCCAACGCCGCTGGTGGCGATAGGGTCTCTCCGTATGTGATGAATTCTGCCTGGGCATGAATGACCGCCTCGCTCATGAGGTGGTCGTATACCGCATTTGGATGATTGTAGTTGAGGTGATAGAGAAATGGCCCCCTGAGGAGTCCCTGCTTAAAAGCCGCCGAAGGCATTGTTTTATCAAGATCACGGCACTGAGATGCCGCCGCTCACCACCTTGTGACGAATGCCTTTAGTGTCTCCTCCGCACCCTGCTTGACGTTGAACAGTTGGCTTGTGTTGTGGTGCTTGGCGGATAATAGGATGAACCGAGAAAGGAAAGCGTGCTATAATGCCTGGAATGAGTCAATGGATCCCGGCGGGCATTTGAAGAACCAATTCATTGCCTCATTGTCTAGCATTTCACTGAACAAGTGGCACAGGGTGGAGTCATCGAATCCCTTGTTGTTGGTGACTTTCTTGAAGGTGTCCATATGGACGAAGGGATCAGTCTTACCGCTGTAATGTGACATTTTAGGGGTCTTTGCATACGCCGGTCTGACGGCCAGCAAAATTGCAGCGGTAAATGGTCTTGGCTTGGACGTGAAAAGTGGATTTGAAGCTGGTGCCGGGGTGCCTGATTCCTCCCGGATTAACCTTTGCTCCAGCTGCTGCATCCTTTCCAGTATTTGAGCGGTTGCGTCACCGGCGGGGTCTAGCCGGGTACTCCGCTGAACTGATCCTCGCCCGGGAGCGGGTGGATTTCCCTCTGTTCTTGCCTGGGGTCTCGAGCGGTGGGTGTGTAGTGATGATTCTGCCTCCTGTTCCATCATTAGCTGGGGTACAGGGGGTGGTCCCATTGCCGCTAGCTCTGGTGGGTGCAACGGGACCTGAAGATGCACGATTGGTGCTGATATCAATGCTCTGGTACCAGGTCGGCTGTGCCTGGTGCTTCATGACTGCTCGCTTAGCGCCGGGTTGGCGGTGGCTTCCAGCGTTTTCCTTAACTCATCAAAGCGGGACACAAGTGTGGCCACCTGCCTCTAGGCCTCGGCCTACTCCTTGCGTTCTTGTTCGCGCTCCCTGTTCGCTTTGTGAAGATCCGCCAGTGCCAGCTCATATAGAGAGGCGAGGTCTTGGCCTGGCGGGCGGCTGCTACTTGGGTTCATCTCACCGTCGGGGTTGACCGGGGTGGTGAATAACGCGCGGTTGATGCCTACCGCCGGGTTGGTGGGTTGGGGAATGGCAGATTGATCTGCCTGCTCTTCAGCGTTCCCCCCGCTGTCGTTAGTCATGGTGATTGTGGCGGGATGACCTTTTGTTCAAAGATTCCCACAGACGGTGCCAATGTTGATGCTCATATCCGGCGGTAGCCAATCCCTTGCTTAACGCGGGTCCGGTGGGCGGACCGCTACTCCTAGGATTAGATGATTCATGTTTGCTACAACAGGATAGACAGGACGTCAGAGGGAGACCGCGTTGGGCGGTCTTCACTGCTCCGATGCCTAAGTCAGTCACTGTATTCGAGCAGCATAACAATAAATGAGTAGTAATTGCGTAATTAATGAGGAGAGAGGAGAGAACCTTTTATAGTTGAGGAAGAGATTGATCTTCCTCTTGTTTCCGATATGGGACTGATGTGCTTCGATTCCCAGCGTCTGGAGCTTCTGATGCTATCTTGACGCGGCGCGTCGGCGGTGATCTGGGGGCGGTCCAGGGCTTAAGAGGTAGCCTGCCTGGCCGTGCCTTCGTAGGTCATCCCTTTGGTGGGAGTCTGTACATCTGGCGGTACAATGAGCGTGGCTCATTATAACTAATTATGCTCGTTCTGGCACATGTAGGTACAATAGCCAACGCCATTTTCAGCAGTCTGTTGTCTTGTTTAAATTCTGTCAACAGAAAAAAGCTAGTCTTTTGATGTGGAAGCTTCGTAGAAACAACTGTAAGCATATATGGTGCTGTTGTTCTTTCTGGTGCTCAGACAACAGACAGGATAGTAACTGCTGTTGTACTAAAATTTATCAGACGACAGTTTCGTGGTATTGTCTTATTCACGTATCATACGACATTGAGATAGACAACAGCAGCCCCTATAATCAGACGACAGTGAAAAACTGTCATCTGATTGAATTTTTGGTGTAGTGAAGAGATAGGCCTATCGCATTTAAGAGTGTTTGGTTGCGTGGCATATGTTCACATTGAGTCCGGTGCGAGAAGCAGGTTGGATCCCAAGTCTCAAAAGTGCATATTCATAGGCTATGGCGGTGACGAGCTTGGCTATAGGTTTTGGGATATGCAGAATAAGAAAGTTGTAAGGAGTAGGAATGTCATCTTTAATGAAGAGGTGGTGTACAAGAATAGGCAAGCAGCAGAGCCTAAAAGTCCTGTAAGAAAAGATCGGCAATTTGCAAGGTTGGAAGAATTGTCCAATGAAGATGTGTCTAAGGGAAATCATGGGGAGGAACGACAACAAAAAGAAGCTCCTGAGGTCGCACAGCCTGAAGAACAAGTTCCTAGTGATGAGCCAGCGACACCTCCTTTTGTGCTAAGAGTATCGTCAAGAAAAGGAATACTAGCTGATAGACACTCGCCTTGTGCTAACTATTTGCTGTTAACTGACTGTCGTGAACCCGTGAGTTATGATGAGGCAATGCAACATAAAGATTCTGCTAAGTGGAAAGGTGCCATGCAAGATGAGATGGACTCTCTCATGTCTAACAATACTTGGGAATTAGATAAGTTACCAACAGGCAAGAAAGCATTGCATAACAAATGAATTTAAGCAAGAAGTTGATGGGAGCAAACGTTACAAGGCAAGGTTGGTTGTGAAAGGTTTTCAGCAATGGGAGGGAATTGATTGTGATGAGATCTTTTCGCCGGTTGTGAAACTTACCACAATCCGGGTGGTGCTTGGTTTAGAGGAAGCTGAAGGTCTGTATTTGGAGCAGCTAGACGTCAAGACTGCTTTTCTTCATGGTGATTTGAAGGAGGTCATATACATGAAGCAACCACAAGGTTTTATAGCACCTGGTAAGGAGGACTTGGTATGCAAATTGCAAAAGAGCCTTTATGGCTTGAAACAAGCCCCAAGATAGTGGTATAAGAAGTTTGATGCTTTCATGTGTGGGAGTGGCTACACAAGATGTCAATCCGATCACTGTTGTTACTTCAAGAGGTTTGACAAATCTTATATCATTCTTTTACTGTATGTGGATGATATGTTCATAGCTGGGGAAGACTTCAATGAGATTGAGAAGTTGAAGAGAGAGATGTCAAACCAGTTCGCGATGAAGGATTTGGGTGAGGCGAAGAAAATCTTAGGTATAAAGATTATCCGTGATAAAGTGGCTGGTACTCTTAAGCTTTCACAAGCGGAGTATGTTGAGAAGGTGCTTAAGTGATTCAATATTGATGAATTAAAGGCTGTAGGAACCCCGTTGGCGGCTCACTTTAAATTGTCCAAGGAACAATCACCCAAGAGCGAAAAAGAGAAAGAATATATGAAGAATGTACCTTATGCATCGGCAGTTGGATGCTTAATGTATGCTATGGTGTGTACTAGACCCGATATTGCTCTTGCAGTTGGAGTTGTAAGTAGGTACACGAGTAATCCAGGAAAGCAACATTAGGAGGCTGTGAAGTGGATCATGAGGTATCTTTGGGGTACTACTGATATGTCTCTTTGTTTCAAGAGAGGTAGTGCTGAACTAGTGGGATATGTTGATGCAGACTTGGCAGGAGATCATGATACTTGTCGGAGTATTACTGGTTATGTGTATACTGTGGGTGGTGCTGCCGTATCTTGGGTCTCAAATTTGCAAGGGCAAGTGGCCCTGTCTACAACGGAGTCCGAGTATGTAGCAGTCTCAGAGGCTGGTAAGGAGATGGTGTGGCTAAAGGGTCTATTGGAGGAATTGGGTAAAAAGCAAGAGAATTGTGCATTGCACAGTGATAGTCAAAGTGCAATTCACTTGGCACAGAACCCTGTTGTTCATTCAAGGACTAAACACATTCCTATGAAGTATCACTACATAAGAGAACTCGTGGAGAATGAAGTGCTGCAATTGTTGAAGATTCAAGGAAGTGAGAATCCTGCTGATATGTTAACTAAGTCTGTGTCAATAAGTAAACTGAAGCTGTGCTTGGCTTCAGTTGGTCTACAAGTTTGAAGAAGGAGATGTTGGCTGTGATAATGGGTTTTGTGTTGGCTATGATTGAAGAGTATTGAAGAATGTTAGCTACTGGCGTAATCGGCTCCAAGTGGAAGATTGTTGGGTGTGTGGATCCGATTCCTCATAGGATAAGGATTTATTAATCCTTGATCAAACAAGAGTTTTGATTGTTTCCTACCTACTTACATAATCCTACTTGGTAATGGTTTCTATGTCTATTGAGAATAGGTTTCCAATGTCTTATAGGGTCTAGTTAGATATCTATAAATAGGAGCATAGTTTATAGTAGTAGATCAAGTCTTTAAAGCATTAAACAGAGAGAGCAAGTGAGGTCTTGAGAGTTGGTGAGAACTTCTTGTGAGAGATTCTTGTATTCTTGTTCATGTATTCTTCTTCTTCTATAGTGAAACCCAAGCAGCCCGGGGACGTAAGCAAAGTTCTTTGCTGAACCTCCTTAACAAGTTTGTGTTTGTTTTCTCGATCGTTTATCTATATTGTTTTGCACTTGTCTGCTTCCGCAAGAGGAATTTTAGGTCAAATTCCTAACAGATCCCTCCTTCTCCTTCTAACAATTATATTATTCATGAATGGAGACTCCCTTGGGGCCATCTCTGGGATGTATAGCTGTTAGGTTGTTTGTGTTAGTTTCTCTTTGTTTTTCTATTCCCTCTTTGCTAAGGTTGTTGCTTTGTTAGCTTTTTTTAGCTACTGTTCCTTGTTCCTTGTTACTTGTCTGGCTTTGTTTAAAGCCAGGTTTCTTCTACATATTCATTCATTTACCAAAAAAAAAAACTTATAATCTAGTTTATTTGTACTTCATTTCAGCCACAAGATGGTTAGGTAGGTCTAATCCTTGACCATATAAGGGTTAAGGTTTCTTTGTATCAGTAAGTGAACTAGATATGAAATTCAAGCACACAAGTTTGCTAAGTTTTGTTCATCTATTCATGCTTCAATTGCTACTGCAATTTCAATCAAATATCCATGTTGTGTTATTGATTGTGATATGTTATTTACAAATTAGAAGCTCAAAGTCTAACAAGATCGATGACCAGATCATTTCTATTCGCTTTCTAATTTATCTATCCATACCATTTTTCCCTTGTTCTCTTTTCAAGCAACCCACCTCTAGGTTTGGTCTGTCATGATTGTTTTATCCACTTGCATCTACCTCTCTCTTGTTTTGTGCCATAATCACATCAACTTCTGGTTTCTACATGAAAATACAAGGACAGAATATGATTTTCTGGAAAATGGGGATTGCAATGCACTGATCAATCCTTACTGGGCAGCAGAAACCAAAAATAATAAACAGAACACCAGATTTTGGTTACGCAGTGAAAACCTCAAATATGAGATTAAAAACACTGCGGAGCTCTTACTCTTGAGAGCCCAAAATAAGAATGATCTTATTATGAAGGATATGTGCTTTTACAGACTTGAATAGCACTAGCTCGGCTACAATGATTAGACAAAATCTACCACAAAGTTTGTCTTCCTTCTTAAACTCCTTCACTTGAACGATCATCAAATCTTGCTCTTCTTTCTTCACAATCTCTCTACTGATCTGAAGAGAGTTTTATGCATATGAAAACATGATCAACAACACTTATACATGGACCAAGTGTTTTGACTTCTTTGTGAAGATTCAATCTCAAGCAAACATGCAAGACTCTACCAATATTCTTGCGTTCCCAAAAGCCTCTGTCTTTGCCATCTGTTTTTCCAAGCTATATGAATAGCTGCCGTCCTAAACAATAAAACCAAACCAGCTATTTACCCTAATCCACCTTTCTCAACGATACTTTCCCGTTTTGTATGGAATGCCAACACACCAAAACTTGTACCTACACCACGGCGACTACAGAGGAAAAATGACAGAAGTACTATTTCTTGTTCTTTTAAAGTAGGCCTCATCAAAAAGCCCGCGGATCAAGTGGGCCGATGGAGGCCTGCCAAAAAGCCCAGAAAAACCCAGCCCAACCCTCCAAAAGCCCGTTAGGCCTGGCCCGTAAAAGCCAGTAAACTATTATATTATATATATATATATGTTGATGTGCTCATATTTTCTTATATTTATATGCCTCTTTGGCTCTTTCTCTTGGTATATATGTTTAGTTCTCCTTATTTATGGTTCATTTACGTTAGTTTAGTGTCTTTGTAGGTGTGTTTCAAAGAAAGAAGAAAAGAAGCTAAGCCGAGCTAACTGACACATAAACTATTGTGCAGAACACCTAAATTTGCTGAATTACTGGGAACTTCTCAGATGAGATTAGGAGTTTTACCCTATATGCACGGAAATCCCTATGTGTCTAGTTTCTAAGGAACTTTACGGTTTGCGATTCTGACTTTTCTAGAAGGAGTTACGGCAATTTAAGTGAAGGCAGTTCAGCTTGGACGGGAATCTGCAACATCTTTTACAAGTTCATGTCTAGAACCTAACTTCGCTGAATTTCTGGAAACTGCTTGGATGGAATTAGGAGCTGTACCCTATATGCAAGGAAAGCCCCATGTGTCTAGTTTCTGTGGAATTTTATGGTTTGCGATTCAGACTTTTCTAGAAGGAGCTATGGCAATTTAAGTGAAAGCAATTCAGCTTGGACGGGAATCTGCAACATCTTTTACAAGTTCATGTCTAGAAGGCCCAGCACATATATTTGGAAATCTTCAGTGTGCCACATCATCATTATTGAAGATCCAGGACTTTTAGATATGTTTATATATGTGTGCGTGTGTGTGTTTATATATATATATATATATATATATATATATGTATGTATGTATTAATGTATATGTTATATATGTGTGTGTGTGAGTGTGAATTTGTTGTAATTTGGCTTATGGAGAAATTAAAAGTTCTCATACTTCTATATAGAATATGTGCATATATATTCTACATGTCATGACTACGGTTGACCGATTCGATCGGATTCGAAATTATGGTGAAATTAGCTAAAATTTTTATCACACTCATAATTTATTATAATAATCTCATCCAACGGTCGGTTTTTCCATTTTATTTGAATTGATAGAGGTTGCCCTTTGAAATGTATGATATATAAATATAGGTTTATAAGAGTAACTAAGTTTGACCTAGTTGATCGAATTCGAAACGAGAACTAAATTGGCTGGATTTTTTACAACCACCATAAAACATTACAATCTCTCCATCGAGCGGTTGGTTTCTCCATATTCATCTTCCACTTCATGGTTGCTTTAGAATGGACATTAACAATTTAAATGCAATGTATAAGTCATACAACTTTAGGAGGAAAATTGGTATAGGCCAACGTATTTGTAATTAAAATTGAAAATTTTATCTTATGTCCACGCACATCCATTGACTGAATATTTACATACATGATGTGAAAAAATAAGCACGTTTCGCGGTCATCATGTCATCGGTCAACCAAGAAGACATACAAGTGACAATGGTTGACTAATTCGATCAGATTCGAAAATATGGTGAAATTGGCTAAATTTTTTACCGCACTCATAATTTATTGTAATAATTACATCCACCGGTCGGTTTTTTCATTTTACTTGAATTTATAGAGGTTGCTCTTTGGAGTGTATGATATATAAATATAGGTTTATACGAGTAACTAAGTTTGACCTAATTGATCGAATTCGAAATGAGAACTAAATTGGTTGGATTTTTTACAACCACCATAAAACATTACAATCTCTCCATCGAGCGGTTGGTTTCTCCATATTCATCTTCCACTTCATGGTTGCTTTAGAATGGACCTCAACAATTTAAATGCAATGTATAAGTCATACAACTTTGTGAGGCAAATTGGTCTAGGCCAACATATTTGTAATTAAAATTAAAATTTTTATCTTATGTCCACGCACATCCATCGATGAAATATTTACAAACAGGATGTAAAAAAATAATCACGTTTCGCAGTCGTCATGCCAACGGTCAACCAAGAAAACATACAAGTGACTACGGTTGACCAATTCGATCGGATTCGAAACTATGGTGAAATTGACTAAACTTTTAACCACATTCATAATTTATTGTAATAATCACATCCAACGGTAGGTTTTCCCAGTTTCTTTAAATTAATAGAGGTTGCTCTTTGGAGTGTGATAGGAACATAATTATGCGATAATAATGTTGTTAATTCTCATATTTACTTTGTTAGTTTATCTTATTTTCTGGTTAATTTAGTTGTTTTTATGTTTATTAGGTTTTCCGAAGCAAGGAAAGAAATAAGAGCAAAAGGAAGGATATCAACCAATCTCAAACCTGTCTCAGTTTCATTTTCTTTCTGTCCTCTGTTTTGAAGTATTTATTTAATATAGTAAATCAACTCCAAAATTCACCAAATTTTGTGTGCTGGACGCCTTGTGTGTCTAGTACGTCTCTGTAAATTTTTGTGTTTTTCTGGGTTGTTTTGGTTAGGTTTTTAGTTTGTTTTTCGACTGCTGTTCAGTAGGAACTGCAGTCACGTTTTGTGACTTTTGTTGAAGCTTTTAGTTTAACTTAATCCTTTGCGGAAGACCCTTATTTCCCTACACTACAATCGACATATTTGCAGGAGAATAAGGAAAATCAATAGCTTTAAACTTAGCTATAAGAGTGTATGATATATAAATATAGATTTATAAAAAATTAGTGTCTTTAAAGATTTATTTATAAAACAAGCCCACAAGGCCCTGCTCAAAAAAGCCTGCAAGGCCCGCTTTATATGGACGGGTTTGGATACTTCAATTTATAATAAAGTCCGACCAGGCCCGTCCCGTTATTATTTAAAAATATAATAAGACCCGGGCCAGCCCGGCCCAAGCCCGCTATGAATGGGTCGGGCTGGGCCGGGACGAGGCCTCTTTTAAAGCTAATTAAGCTATGTTTTTCTAAGATTCTATCTTTCTTTGTTAAGGGAAATGAAGTGTCATTTACGCAAAAATATGATATTATAGTCAACTTATACCTTACCAGCTCTCGTGCATCAATTCTTGAGAAAAAGTCATCAGTTGACCCAAAAAAATTCTGAACTGAAGATAAGGGGAGATGCATAGATGCCAGTTCATTTTGAAGCCTTAATTTCCAGTCAGTGTGAAACCAGCTATTTTGTAACTTCCTTCGTCAATGGCTCTTATTAGAGCTGATCATGAAGCCTCCTCTTCAAACACATCTCATTCTCGATGTAGTTATCACGTTTTCTTGAGTTTCAGAGGTGAAGAAACTCGCAACAGTTTTACCGATCACCTCTACTCAGCCTTGGTCAACGCAGGATTTCGCACTTTCCGAGATGAGGATGAGCTCGAGAGAGGAGAAGGTATCCGGCCAGAACTACAGAAAGCAATCCAGCAGTCTCGAAGTTCTGTCATTGTGATTTCTAAAGACTACGCATCTTCAGGATGGTGCCTGGACGAGCTTGTCATGATACTTGAACGCAAGAGAACCTCCGATCATGTAGTTTTACCAATATTCTACGATATTGATCCATCCCATGTGAGGAAACAGAGTGGAAGTATTGCAATAGCATTTGCTAGACATGAGAAAAAACAATCTCTGGAGAAGTTGAATAGGTGGAGGGCAGCACTTACCGAAGTTTCAGATCTAGCAGGCATGGTGCTACAAAACCAAGCTGATAGGTAATTCCATTATAGGCAGTTCATCTTCATGAAGCTTCTCTCATCAGTTATATCTATTTTTAATGTCAAAACGTTGTCATTCTTTTTGGTAATTTCTTCATATTATTATTATGAGATCTGATACATTAATTTCTCTTTCTCAAGTATTTTCATGGTTGATTTCTCATTTTTCTTTGCAATTTCTAGGCATGAGTCGAAGTTTATAAAGAAAATTGTTAAAGTGATTGAAGGCAAACTTTGTCGCATCCCCTTAAGTGTTAGCCCTTACCTGGTCGGAATGCAGTATCAGGTTGAAAACATCATTTCATGGTTACAAGATGGATCATCTGATGTAAGCATATATGGAATTTCTGGGATTGGTGGTATTGGAAAGACAACCATTGCGCAAGTAGTTTATAACTCATTTTTCAGAAGTTTTGAAGGAAGCAGTTTCCTTGAAAACATCAGAGAAGTTTCAGAACAACCCAATGGCTTAGTTCGACTACAGCAGCAACTTCTTGCTGATATTTTGAAGGGAAGGAAAGTGAAAGTACAGAGTGTTAGTGAGGGAATAATTAAGATTAGAGATTTCATAAGCACCAAAAAAGTACTTCTTGTCCTCGATGATGTTGATCATCTAGGTCAGTTAGATGCAGTAGTTGGTATGAGAGATTGCTTTTGTCCAGGAAGTAAAATTATTATAACTACTAGGCATTCTGGGTTGTTAAAGGCTAGTCAAGTTGTTAAGGTGCATAGCGTTAGAACTTTAAATGGTGCTCAATCACTGGAGCTTTTTAGTTGGCATTCTTTTGGACAGGACCATCCAGTTGCAGGTTACGTCGAACTTTCAGAAGGGGTAGTTAACCACTGTGGAGGACTACCGTTAGCTCTTCAAACTTTGGGTTCTTCTTTATCGGGGAAAACGTTAGATGTATGGGAAAGTGCATTAAAGAAACTGAATGCTATTCCAAACAGTGAAGTCTTGAGCAAGCTTAGAATAAGCTACGACTCTTTACAAGATGACCATGATCAAAATTTGTTCCTCCATCTTGCTTGTTTCTTTATCGGAAAGGACAAGGATGTTGTGGTCAAAATATTAGATGAATGTGATTTTTACACAATTGTTGGTATTCAAAATCTTGTCGATAGATGTTTGGTAACAATCAATGTAAATAATGTGGTGAGCATGCATCAAATGATTTGTGACATGGGAAGAGAAATTGTTCGACAAGAATCAAGGGAGCCGGAGAAACGCAGTCGATTATGGCATCCCAAAGATTCCTTGAAAGTACTGATAAGAGAAAAGAAAGTAAGAACCATGCTCCTCTTATGTATGTGTTGCCTAACTCATTTGTTGTTGGTACTTAGGCGAATGCTTTTTTATATCTTTTTGATATAGGGTTCAGACACAATTGAAGGTCTTGCCCTGAACATGTACCGGTACCCTGTCGTCTTGGAAACCAATGCATTTGCAGGGATGCACAAACTGAGATTACTCCAACTTGGTTATGTACAACTGACTGGAAGTTGTGAAGAACTTCCCAAGGGGTTGAAATGGTTGTGCTGGCTTCAGTTTCCGTTGGATTCTATACTCATCAGTTTTCCTTTGGAAAGCCTGGTCGTTCTAGAAATGCCTTGCAGTAGCTTGAGAAAACTCTGGCGGGGAACAAAGGTATGACACTGCAGACTTTCCCTCTTTTTTCTTCTTCTTCTTTTTTTTTTTACTCTCTTCCCTTTGGGATGTGGGAAATAAGTGTGTTACATCTGTTAAGAATTAACCCCACCTTCCGTTTTTATTCACAGCATCTTCCATCTTTGAAGATCCTTGATCTCCGCCATTCCCATGACCTGATAAAAAGCGGTGACTTCTCATTGGTCCCCAATCTAGAGAGACTGATATTTGAAGATTGTTCAAGCTTGGTTGATGTCCATGAATCTGTTGGAAACTTAGAGAAGCTCGTATACTTGAACATGAGGGATTGCAAAAGTATTGTCAAACTTCCAAAGAACATTTGTATGCTGAAAGTACTAGAGACACTTATTATATCCGGTTGCTCAAATCTTTATGAGTTTCCAATGGAGGTTGGGAAGATGAAATATCTGAAAGTTCTTGAAGCAGATGGAATTTCAATAAATCGATTAGTCACAACTTCTGGGGAAGCCGAATCATGGCCAGGAAAAAGTGTTGATAACTTTTGGGCTTGTTTGTCCTGCACTTTAGTTCATTTAAGTCTTCCACATTGCAATCTTTCTGATGATTGTTTTCCTTCTGATGCTGTTAACTTATACTCATTGAAGAGTTTGGATCTCAGCAATAATCCAATTTGTAGCTTACCAGATTTCGTCAGAGGCCTTAAAGGGCTCAATTCAATGTTACTTTGGGGGTGCAGAGATCTCAAATCACTTGTAAGGTTACCAAGAGTAAGAACTTTGGATGTCCACTTGTGTGAATCCTTGGAAAGTGTAACGTTTCAATCGATATCGTGCATACCAGAGTCAATAGGCTTGATTGCTTACAAGTCCCAACTAGTTGAGATTGAGTACTGGTTCAAGTTAGAAGCCATTGAAAAAGTGGATTTAGAAATGATCAAGCTTTTGTGTTTGTGCAACTTGGAATCCATGGAACGCATTTGGATGCACACCCCATATAACAACGCTGAAGTGATGATGCTTCCCATCCAGGTGCCTCTCTCTCTCTCTCCCTCTCCCTCTCCCTCCCTCCTTCCCGCTCCCTCTCCCTCCCAACCATATAGGTACACAAGCACACAGTTATTCTCAGATAAGGCTAACCATACTTTCAAAAATTTGGTATATATCTGCACATTTCTTCCTATGATGAATGAAATAATAGTATTTGCCATATTCTGTGCAGGGACTGTATGAATATGGTATATTTAGCACATTTCTTCCTACAAAGGGAAACGACGTTCCAGGGCAGTTCAGCCATACAAGTAAAGGGTCATCACGTTCAATGTCCTTTACTGTGCCTGCACCTTTACTTCCTAATCAAAGGATCCGAGGCTTGAACATCTTCTGTGTATATGCAAACTACGATGTTGATGTCAGGTGCATTGATCCAATAATAATTAGAGTCAATAATAAGAGCAAAGGTCTGAAGTGGATCTATGGACCAACATGTTACGGCATTCCAAGCAGCAAAGATGTGGTATGGTTAAGCCATTGGAAGTTGGGAAATCGATTGGAAGCTGGCGATGAAGTTACTGTTACAGTATTTCCATTTGAACCATTCCAGATAAAAGAGTGGGGCTTCCAGGTTGTGCATGAGCAAGAAGGCAAAATAAGTAACCAACACAAGACCACACATCCAGATGATAATGACGTTATTGGTAAATGTTGTACAGATTTTTCGGAATTATACCAGGTGATGCCGGGAACATACTTCCTCTGCGGTGGACCTATGATATATGATAGACAGTCACATGTATTACAAAAAGGGTCAGTTTTGTTCAATCACATTATTGGAGATTCTGATGAAAGTGCAGGTGTGTTGTTACTGATAAATTGGCATTACAAGCTTATTTTATTGATGGTAATATTTGTTTCTTCTCACCGAAATAATGTGGACGTTTGCAGCAACAAAAGAAGCAATGAGAGACCGAAAAAATTTCTGCAGTCGGAGTGGGCTTGTTACCATTACTGGTGCTGTGTCTTTGATTTGCAGTCCAGGCCGCATTTCAAAAGAAGGAAGGAACTCCCAGCCAAAAATTAAATACACGAGTTTAACCCAGCCAAAAGCTCCAGAGATGCCGGAATCGCTCGGTTTGGCGGTGACCCGCGATCCCGATCGCCCGACCCCCCGCAACGCGGTACGATCGCGATCCAGATCGGTAACTCCAGCGATCCCATTGTCTCAGCGCATCTGGTCTGTGTTTCGGTCACTGACTCGATGCTCTCGAAGCCTAGAATCCAACGCACGGAGGCCATGAGGACGGCGTACTGCGCCGTCGCGACGGAGTGCACAGTCAAGTCTTCAAGAATCTTGAAGACCTCCATCTTCGTCAGTTCATCGGCGGTGTTCTTGAATTTTGATCAAACCTCCATCTTTGCGATCTAGATTCTAGATCTATGAAAGCATAATTCAGAACATAAAACTATGAAAGCATCGAATTATGATTTGCTGAAAAAGAATCCCCACAAGATTTCAAAGGAAACCATAGAATTATGAAAGCATCGAATTATGATCAGACCTTCATCGGCAGTGTTCTTGATCCGAGCTCCATTCTGCAACTCTGTGGCTCCGATGACGCTGATATTCCATTCTTTTTTTTTTTTTTTTTTTATGTTTATGTTTATCCTCTTTTCGTTTTTGTGAAGAGATTTGTTAAAGTTAATTACTATTCTGAATTTCTGATAAAACAAAAAGAGGAAAATAATATCTAGAGGATTTCTCTCCTAATGTCTAATCACCTCTAATATCAAACGAAAAAAAATAATTATCTCTAGTATCTAATTTTACTTCTTTACCCTTTGAAACTAATGGTGTTTCCATAATATATGTATAAGGGTTATTTAAGTAAAAAAAGTATATTTTCAAATATGCTATTAGGATTATGATTAGGAATCCTAATTTTCAAAGATTTTATTTTTTGATAAAGAATAAGGAATCCTACTTTCCAAAATTGTATAGTTTGAACTCTATAAATAGGCTGCATGCACATATAATTTAGGGAAAAATTCACCAACGGTGTCTGGACACTTAGGGGACTTTCAGAATGATACCTGAACTTACAAAGTTATCAATGTGATACCTGGACTCATTTTTTCATATCAACGTCATACCTACGACCAATTTCCGTCACAGAGCCGTTAAATTTTGCACGTGCAATGCACGTGAGTCACTTAATGTAGACAAAAAGACCGATTTACCCTCGAGAAAAATTCACCAACGGTGTCTAGACACTTAGGGGACATTCAGAATGATACCTGAACTTACAAAGTTGTCAATGTGATACCTGGACTCATTTTTTCATATCAACGTTGTACCTATGACCAATTTCGGTCACGGAGCCGTTAAATTTTGCACGTGCGATGCACGTGAATCACTTAATAAAGACAAAAAGACTGATTTACCCTCAAAATTTTTTTTTTTCCTTTTCTTTTCTTTCTTTCTTTCTTTATTCTTCTTCTTCTTCTTTTTCAGTTTCTTTATTCTCTCCTTCTCTCCTTGCCAACACCACCGTTTTCGGAGAACCCACCATGGAATATGTAGGAAGAAAAATGGGGGAGAGCCACAACAACCTCCACCACCGCGCAATGACGTCGTCCTCCGCTGCTTCTCGATTGGGTTTGGGTATAAGGACTACTTCTTCCTCCATCGCCAGCGAAATCGTGAAGGCTCGAGGCCACATTCTAAGGGCCACTGACCGGAAGGACTGCCACAGCAAGGTCTACACCACCAAAGGCCCCAGGGACCACCGCGTCCGGCTTGCCGCCTATACCGCTATTCAATTCTACGACGTGCAAGATCGGCTCAGATACAACCGGCCCAGCAAGGCCGTCGATTGGGTCATCAAGAAAGCCAAGGCCGCAATCGATGAGCTGCCACCGTGGAACCCGAACTCAATTTCTGTCCAGACAACATCTTCTCCAACGGTGCCAATATCCGCTGCGCAGGACATGCAGAACGCGAGCCTCCATTTCTCGATGGTGGAGGCTCCAAGTTTTTTGTCTGCTAATCGGCGAGGCGCAATGGTGGGCAGCAGCGGAGTGGTGGAGCTGGTGAATCAGAACAGCTCGAATTTTCTGCAAGTAAGGATGGTGTGGAGGCCGAAGTTGTTAATCTTTGGCTGCCTACAATTGCTTCTGATTGAAGTTTGGCTAGAGGCCGAAGTTGTCTGCTAGACCGATAAAGTTGTAGGTGAGGATGGTGTGGAGGTGGTGTTGCATGTCGGGAATGACGGAGAGGATGGCAGGGTGGGATTGGAGCTGTGATTTGAGAGTTGAGGGCTGGCAGGGTCTGAGTTTCTGATCAATGGTGTATAAAAGGGGGTCGGAGGAGAGAACGAGAGTGGTGGTGGCTAAGTCGTCGGCTGCGGCGGTGGGGATGAACTTGGAGTGAGCGGCGAAGCCTCAGTGCAATTTCAATTTGTTGTAGGATTTGAAGTGGGGGGAACCATAAACCTCTGCGGTGCATGAAGGTGGATTGAGACACAGCGGCTGTGTTTGATCGGCAATCGGCGGTGGGAATCGGACGAGCAAGATGATTTAAATCTTGATGATTCAAATCAGGGGAAGAAGAAACCTAAAAAGAAGAAGAAGAGAGAAAGAAAGAAGAATAAAGAAAGAAAGAAAGAAAGAAATAAAACGAAAAAAAAAAAAACTTTTGAGGCTAAATCGGTCCTTTTGTCTTCATTAAGTTACTCACGTGCAAAATTTAACGGCTCCGTGACTGAAATTGGTCGTAGGTACGACGTTGATACAAAAAAATGAGTCCAGGTATCACATTGATAGTTTTGTAAGTTCAGGTATCATTCTGAAAGTCCCCTAAGTGTCCAGACACCATTGGTGAATTTTTTCCTAAAACAAACTGAGGGCAGAATGTCTTTTTTGCCCTCATTTTTAGGCTCACGTGAGTCACACGTGCTCACAGTTGACGGAGACGTGACGGAAGTTCGCCAGAGGTACGACGATAATACGAAAAGTAAAGTCTAGGTATCACATTGATAACATTCAGAGTTCAGGTATCATTCTGAAAGTCACCAAAGTGTCCAGACACCGTTGGTGAATTTTTCCCTATAATTTATCATAAACAGTAAAATCACAATAGCATCTTTTACCAAAGCTCAACAATGACTTTTGGAAAAAGAAAACCATCGTTTCAAGTATCAATTTTAGAAGAAAATTATGAAGATGTTGGTGAGTATGACGACAATAATTCTGTTGAAGGAACTGAATCAAGTGATACAACCAATGATCGGGTAGAAACAGCCAAGACCAAGCTCGATCAAGAATCCCAAGAAATTCCAATGAATTCTGACGTAAAGCTATTACTCAATGAAGTTGTTATCACAGGTGGAGTGCAAGGCAAAAATCCAGGTGGAGCAAAGTCTTGGACATGCAAACATTGCAATGGCAAGTTTAGTAGTTCATATACTCTCATTCACTATCATTTTTTTGGTACTCCCCCTAGGAAAAAATTAGAGATTCGTCGATGTCAAGAATTACTTGCTAATTGGGGGGAATATGACAGGGTTCATCGAATGGTTATGGAAGATGAAAAAAAAAAAAAAAAAGGAGTTTCTTCATCTTTGAAAAACTCAACACTCTTGAGGCAGCCACCAAAAAAATCCACCACAACTACTCTTGATGATATGTTCAAGATTATAGATAAAATTCTGTTGATATGAAGGTGATGAGAAGATTATACGTTAATGGAATTCCGTTTAATATATTGAGAAATACTCAGTTTCATGAGATGATTTCAGCTATAAATAATGGACATAAGGCTCCATCTTATGAAAAAGCAAGAAGTACTTTGCCTGATGAGTGTAGACGAAGTTGGAAAAAGAATTAGCCCCTATTAAAGATACATGGTTTACTCACGGTGTTTCAATTGTATCATATGGATGGTCCAACGTGAAGCATGAACCACTTATCAACATTATTGTTGCAAACAGTAGAGGAACGATGTTTCTTTATGCTCAAGATTTTTCTGGGATACAAAAAACTGGTGAAGTGATTGCTGGGTTTATGCTTACTGCAATTGAAGAGGTGGGATCGTCAAATGTTCTCCAAATAGTCATTGACAATGCATCAAACTGTGAAGCTGCTGGGAGAGAGATTGAAAAGATATATAAACATATCTTTTGGTCTCCTTATGTTGTTCATACCTTGAATCTTATTTTTAAAGATTTGGCAAAAGAGCTTGAATGGTTTGAGGAAATTTACAATATTCTAAAAAGTATTGTTAAGTTCTTTTTGAACCACTCACATGCTTTGGCCATGTTCAGAAGTCAATTAAAATTGGAGTTATTGAAAGTAGCGAAAACTAGATTTGCATAACATTATATCTTGTTGAAGCGACTTATTGATTGCAAAGAAGCACTAGCAAGTACGGTTGTTCTTCAAAAATGGAAAGATTGGTTGAAGACTTTAGATGCCGGGAAAAGAAAACTTGGGGAGGACATAGCATTAGCTGTGTTGTCAGACAATGTTTGGGAGAATGTGATGGCTATAGTGAAT
Organism: Rosa chinensis; assembly: GCF_002994745.2. NCBI lineage: Eukaryota > Viridiplantae > Streptophyta > Magnoliopsida > Rosales > Rosaceae > Rosa > Rosa chinensis. Next base: position 41,269,947 of record NC_037088.1, read on the forward strand.
ATCACAAAGCCAATATATTTTCTAATTAAATATTGTGATGGCAATGGTAAAAAAATTGGTGAAGTTTATGAAAGGATGGACAACATGCTTGGAGAAATAAAAGAAGTTATGAGGACCGGGCTGTACTCTGAATATTTTCCACAAGTCGAAGATATTGTGCTCCAAAGGTGGAAAAAAAATGAATTACCCTATCCGTTGTGTTGGATTTGCTCTAAGCCTCTAACGCCAAGATTTTATGATAGAGAGTATCTCAACAAACCAGCACCAGGAGGATTAACTCCAAAAAGACATAATCAAGATATAGAAGTGATTACAGCTCTCACGGAAGCATTTGACAAGATAGCAGAAGACCCACAAGAAGCAAAGTTATTACGTAATCAATATGCCTTTTTTCATCAACGAAATAGTATTTTTGCTACACAAGCTGCCCAAACAGATGCTGTAACTGTGGATGCTTTTAGTTGGTGGTCAACATATGGTTCACAAGCTCCACAATTAGCAGAAGTGGCGCAAAAGGTAATTCTTTGTTATTATTAATCTTTAGACACTGTTCATTTATAATTGTCATTAAAACATGCCGCATTATTAACTATTATGGATATAATTTTTATTTTTTGGGGGGCTTTGCAGTATGCTGCATGCTTAACTATTATTGCTATAATTTTTTTTGGGCTTTGCCTTACGCTGCATAGTGCATACTTAATTATGCTTTGTTTCTTTTTTTAACTTTGCCGTGTGTATTCTTAATTATTACTGTAGGTTCTTATTAACATATATAAAAACGTGCCCTTTTTTTTTTCTTTTATTAAGTATTCTAACTTGATATACGTATGCTTTGTTCACATGATATTACATATAAACAGGTAGTAGCTTAACCAATATCAAGTTCATCTGTTGAAAGGAATTGGAGTACGTATTCATACATTCACAGTGTTAAGAGAAATAGGTTGAATGCCGAAAGAGCTGATAAATTGGTTTATATTCATTCCAATATTCATCTCCTTTCACGTTTTTCTGAAGACTACAAAATGGAATTTATAAGAAATGGGACATTAATCCAGAATCAACAGATGTAGACGAGTCGCCTTTGAGATTGGAGGACTTGCGATGGAGAATGTTAGATGGAAACTATGTAGATGAGGAAGATTTGTCGCGTACCAGGAATACTTCGAGCAGACCTATTCCACCTAGTCTCAATGCACAACCAATTCGGCCAGGAACACATCAAACTCATATATCCAGATTTGCAAGAGCAAGAGACTCAAGCGACCCTTAGAACTAAGGACTTAGACAGACGTGATGGCCAAGCCTCCCACTGGGTTCCAGCTATCGAAAAAAATAATATTATTTTTACTTTTTTAGATTGAAAAACTTAATTAATTTTTAAGCAGTAATGACAATTTATTTTTATATTATAATTCTTGTTGAGATTTTTATTTACAGTATGATTATCCATTTATTATTTTTTTCATAATTATATTTATCATATATAACTTATTTTTAATTAAAATTTTAGCTAATATATTCTAGCGTACCGCGTACCATAGAGACTGGCGTACCGCGTACCCGTACTGCAACGATCCACGATTCAGGTAACACTTTACTAGTTCACATTCTCTTTTGCCTTTTCCTTCTTTTGGTTCAACATATTGCAGTTTCTTTTTTGATAAAGAAGTTTTTTTTATCTCCTATCAAGATCATTTATCCGAGTAACTGGGTTTCACAGAAATAGCAGATGATAGTTGCGTTGTTCTACCTTCATCAAACAGTACAGGAACAACTTGAGATTGTAAATGGGCACCATAAACTTCAATCCTAAAAGGAATCTGTATCATTAGGCCGTGACATTTATCTTTGCTTAATAGTTGTATGTATTAAACCCTTTTACAACTGTAATCATTGTTCGTCGTAGCTTCTTTCCTAAATTTGTGATATTGATGTTGAAAAGTTCATAGGAAAATTTCCTTTGTTCCTTTGCAGTACTTTTGCACACTTGTCAGGCACAAGTTGGATCTGCGGGCTGTAAAATGACAATTTTCCTATCAACCTAATTAAATAACTACATAACGTCTCTCTGTGATTCAAATTTGCTCACCACTAACATTTAGTGGTGATACCACCACTCAATAGTCAATATTAGTCTTTATTGACATATGCGATGTATGTGTGAGATATTTTTATTTTTTTTATTTTTACTGACTGGAGAAAAAAAGTAGGAAGTTATACCTGCAGGATGTCTGGACGTGGGAGGTTGTATTTGTAGATAGTGGTGGGTTGACAATTTCCTTCTTTTTCTGAATTTCTATTTCATTTATTATTTTACTATTTACCTTAATGTCCTTCATAAATTAAAAATTATTTTAAATTAACCTATAGTTTAAAGGATATTTATGTTATTCCACACCCACTTTGGCTGACAAAATGGGTTCTATTAATACTAGTACAGATAAACCTGTCATGTGTTATAAAACACTAGACTCCAAACACACCCTATGAGTGTGGATAATTTCGTGGGAAGTTACTCCACAGAATGTGGAGAAAATTGCTGCACATATTTTGTTTTTGATTTTTGATTTTTGATTTTTGATTTTTGATTTTTGATTTTTGATTTTTTTTTGTTTTTCTTTTATTTGTGAATTGACCATTTTGTCTTTTTCAAATATTTCAGTTCAAATGTTTTTTAATATTTCAGGAATATTTTGGTAAAATTTTTCTATTTTGGCCAACAAATTCTCTTCTCTTAATAATAGTATAAATAATTATAGTTAACAATGGTTTAGTTATCTTATATTTCAAATCAATAAAATATTTTTCATTCATCTAAGTTTGGTTGTTTCGTCTTCAACCTTCAATTTCCAATACCCATCTCCAAGACTATTCATTCACCATTATCACCATCTAATCTGGGTTTTTTTGTTGTTGTTGGTTTTACTCTAAAAATATAGAAGAAAGGGAAGCAGAGGGTTTGATTGTTGTATAAACCTAGCACACACAATACGCAATATCTGGGAGAATTCCCCTCGTTTATTCCAATACTGAATGTTGGCTTATATAGCCTTACAAAGAAATAGATAGAAACAAATAGCACCCCACATTGTACACTAACCAAACAACGTAGATCATGGAAAGGAAAAATTCAAACCTAACGTACTGCCCTCATAAGTAGGGTTTAACGTACTGCCCTCATAAATAGGATTTATTAACTGCAATAACTAAAACAAACCCTAACGTACAGAATAACAGCTAAGCCCTAGCTATTCCAACATATCCTCCCTTAAACTGTTTGCACTTGTGCAATCAGTTTATACCTGGTACCGTGCACATCCCAAGCAGCTCACGAAGCTTCAAACACTTCAAGCTTCAATGGCTTCGTCATGATGTCTGCTATCTGATTCTGTGAGTTGCAATGGACCAGCTCCACTGTTCCATCTTTCGTAAGGTCACAAAGGAAATGGAAACGTACGTCAATATGTTTGCTTCTTCCATGCAGCACCGGGTTCTTCGAAAGTTTTATAGTGGAGCTGTTATCACAATACACGGTTGTGCTTCCATTCTGAGCATGGACAAGCTTTTCAAGAACTCTACGCATCCAAATTCCTTGACAAGCACAGGAGGCTGCAGCTATAAACTCTGCTTCGGTGGTAGATAAGGTAACTATAGGTTGCTTTTTAGAAGACCATGAAACTGCACCGGTGCTAAGCAGAAACATGTATCCGGATGTGCTCCTCCAGTCATCTAGATCACCTGCGTAGTCACTATCTGTGTATGCCTCAAGCTTCTCATTCCCATTTCGTTTGTACATAATCCCCAAATCAACAGTGCCTTTGAGATACCTGAGGACTCTTTTAACTGCTTGCATGTGTAGCTCAGTCGGACTTCCCATAAACCTGCTGATTAGACTTATCACATACATGAGATCTGGCCTAGTAGCTGTCAAGTACATCAAACAGCCAACAACCTGCCTATACATAGTGGTGTCCACCTTCACACCACTTTCATCTTTCATAAACTTGAATCCAGGGACAATAGGGTTCCTAGATGAGTTGCTCTTCTCCATTCCAAATCTCTCCAACCCCTCCTTTGCATACTTCTTTTGGCAAATGTAAATCCCATCCTCATTCTGAACAACCTCAACTCTAAGGAAATAACGCATCTTACCAAGATCTGTCATGTCAAACTCTTGTTTCATAGACTTCTTAAACTCCTCAAACATGTATTCATCATTGCCAGTAAATATAAGGTCATCAACGTAAATACTAACAATGAGAATGGTACCTTTTTCTCTCCTAACTTCACGAACAAGGTATGATCTCCTTCTTTAATGAAGTAGGCTTCGATACGACTGTACCATGCACGTGGAGCCTATTTGAGGCCATACAAGGTTTTCTTCAATTTATACACTGTCAACTCATCACCCTTCTTCACAAACTCTTGTGGCTGATCAACGAAAACTGTTTCCTTTAACTCACCATGCAGAAATGCACTCTTTACGTCCAGTTGATACACACACCATCCCTTTTTAGCAGCAAGAGCAATTATCATGTGTATGGTGTCCCACCTAGCCACAAGTGCAAACACCTCAGTATAATCTATCCCATACTGTTGAGCATACCCCTTAACAACAAGCCGTGCTTTGCATTTATCAACTTCTCCACTTTCATTCAGCTTTGTTTTGAATGTCCATTTGACTCCGATAATTTTTGCTCCTTTTGGCAACTCGGTCAATTCCCAAGTACCATTTCTCTCGATTGCCTCTATTTCTTGAACCATTGCGGCTTGCCATTTTTCACTTTTGTGCGCCTCTTCAAACTTAGTTGGATTGGACGCAAAGGTGAACATCATAAGATTGTGCAACTCTTCTTCTTCTAACAACCCTTCTCCACTTACATAGTCTTGCATCCACACTGGTAATCTCCTTGTCCTCCCTTCTTCCGACTGATTTGAGGAAGAGCTAGTTGCTCCTTCTCCTTCAGCTTCTTCTTCTTCTTCGTCACTTTCCCTAGACTCATTTCTCTCTTCTTCACTGTTATTCCAGTCTAACACATCAAGCTTCACTTCTTTAGCACTTCTTTTCCAGTCCTAGCTTGCATCTTCTTCAAAAATTACATCTCTGCTAATCACAATGCGCTTAGAGGTAGGATCATAGAGCATGTAGGCTTTGGTTTCTTTACTAATCCCCAACATCACACACTTGAAGCTTTTATCATCCAATTTCTTCCTTCTAGCTTTCGGAACATGGACGTGTGCAATGCAACCAAAGACCCTGAAGTGGTGAACCGATGGTTTGATGCCACTCCAAGCTTCTTCTGGAGTCAATTACTTCACTACCAAGGTGGGGCTTCGATTGAGAATGTATACAGTCCAGTTAACTGCTTCAGGTCAAAAGAATTTTGGAACTTGTTTCTCTGACAACATGCTTCGAACCATATTCATAATGGTTCGATTCTTTCTCTCAGCCACCCCGTTTTGTTGAGGGGTGAAGGCAGTTGTCAATTGCCTGCTTATACCATGTGAACTACAGAAAGCATTAAACTCCTAAGAAGTAAATTCTCCTCCCCTATCTGTTCGAAGACATTTAATTGAAGCCCCTGATTCTTTCTCAACTAAACTCTTGAAGTTCTTAAATGAAGCAAACGCTTGAGACTTTTCAGATAAGAAAGACACCGAAATTTTTCGACTATAATCATCTATAAAAGTGATCAAGTACCTTTTTCCGCTGCTTGACAGAGGTGTAATCGGTCCACAAATATCCGAGTGCACTAGCTGAAGTTTGTGTGAGGCCCTCCATAAGCTTTTCTTTGGTATGGACTCCCTGTGCTGCTTGCCTATCATACAGTGTGTGCACAACTTGGATAGTGTCTTTATTTCCGGCAAACCCTTCACAAGCTTCTTATATTGCAGAGTTCTTAATCCCTTATAGCCAAGGTGGCCGTAACGACAATGCCATAATTGAGTACTATCTTCAGACGCAATTTGGAAGCAGGTTAAGGTCTCAGACATCATGACTGCAAAGAGCACAAACATTCTATTGGCGGTCATATTGGTTTCCATAATCAAACCTTTCTTCGGATGATAAACACGGCACTTCTCATCTTGAATCAAGATTGCAACCCCCTTTTCTTGTAGCTGACCGATGCTAAGAAAATTGTTCTTCAGCTCCGGTATATAATAGACATCAGTGATCGCATGTGTGATTCCATTGATGTGTAGTCTAACATTTCCCTTCCCCATCACTACCATCTTGGAGTTGTTACCAAGCTTCACATGTTGTCGAAACTGCTCATCAATACTTGTGAACCACCGCTTGTCACCACTCATGTGATTGCTACACCTTGAGTCCATAAACCAAACTTCCTCTCTTGTGGCATTGTTAAGCTCAACATGTGCCATCAACAACATCTCTTCACCCTCATCTAACTTTACATAATGTGCACCTTTCTCCCAATCAGGGCATTCATATTGGAAATGCCCTAATTTGTGGCATTTATAGCACTCCACCAGTGCCTTGTTGAACTGTTGTCTGCCCCTTCCTCTACCTCTGCCTCTAAAGCCTCCTCTTCCTCGTCCTCTTTCTCTAACTCTGTCTTCATATGACACCTTCAAAGCTTGCTCCTCTCCGGTATGGATACGCATTCTTTGCTCATGAACAAGTAGACTGCTTTGTAGTTCATCAATAGACATTGTGGTGAGATTGTTGGATTCTTCTATGGAGCACACCACGTAATTAAATTTGATAGGCATCGACCTTAGAATTTTCTCCACAATCACAAGCTGCTCCATTCTTTCACCATGAGCTTTCATCTTGTTGACAATGGTTAATGTCCGAGCAAAGTATTCATCTACCGTCTCTCCATCTTTCATTTGGAGCACCTCAAACTCTCTTCGAAGTGCCTGCAGCTGAGCTCTCTTCACCTTTGTAGAACCTTGGTACTTCTGCCTCATTGAGTCCCAAATGTTCTTGGCTGTCTCTTTGATGAGAATCGTTTCCATAATTGTTCTGTCAATGGCTTGGAAAAAGTAATTTTTCACCTTTAGGTCTTTCAATCTTGCGTCTTCAATGGCCTTGCACTGTGCCTCTGTGGGTTCAACTCCATCTGCTACTACCGGAATCCCACTCTCTACCAAGCCCCAATACTCCTTTGACCGCAAGAAGTTTTCCATAAGCATAGAACAATGGTCATAATGACCATCGAATCTAGGTATGGCAGGCTAAACATAATTTTTCTCTGTCGCCATCTCAAACTCACCCTCTAACTCTGAGTGTTTTTCTCACACTTTAACTCTCTGTGTTTCTCTCACACTCAACTACTTATCCTTCTAAGAAAACTGCGGTTTCTTAGCTCTCAAACTCTCAGACTCTCGATCAGGCCCTGTGAGGGGCTCTGATACCACTTGTTGTATAAACCTATCACACGCAATACGCAATATCTGGGAGAATTCCCCTCGTTTATTCCAATACTGAATGTTGGCTTATATAGCCTTTACAAAGAAATAGATAGAAACAAATAGCACCCCACGTTGTACACTAACCAAACAACGTAGATCATGGAGAGGAAAAATTCAAACCTAACGTACTGCCCTCATAAGTAGGGTTTAACGTACTGCCCTCATAAATAGGATTTATTAACTGCAATAACTAAAACAAACCCTAACGTACAAAATAACAGCTAAGCCCTAGCTGTTCCAACATTGAAAAACCAAAAACACGACTAGATCCTTCACCAACCTGTGAACCTGACCGGCTGACCTGATTGTTTCATCCATTCAAGCCACTATTACCCGCGGCTATAGGTCAGTCTTGACTACCCCGATCCAGTAACTTTTCAACTAAAAGTTTATGTGGCATAATTAATTTGATTTGAACCCGTTAAAGAGGAATCAGGATCTCGTTGGGTTCCTTATTTCCTCTAGTTTTAATTTTCAATCTATGAAACAGGCCACCACCATCTCCTTTGTAGAAAAAGTCCAACCTCAACACCCCTGACAACCTCTTAATTTTTTTTTCCGGCTTTCTTTCAGGCTTTTCAATTCCTAGTAGTTGCCCTTCTTCCCTTAGTCCCCCTTTCTTCTCCATTGTTCTCTTTTCCCATATCGTCTTTCTTGAAAAGAAAAAGAAAAAATCACCTTCTCATGTTTGAGAGAGAAGCAAGAAGATCATGTTGATGGGTCTTTGTCTTCACTGAAAAGCTATGCTCTTTTCTGGGTTATGTTTCTTGGTGTTGATTAGTACCAAAAAAAAAAAAGGTTCTTGTAATGAAAATTCAATTCCATTTCTCTCTCTCTCTCTCTCTCTCTCTCTCTCTCTCTCTCTCTCTCTCTCTCATCCCTCTGATCTAGGTTAAGATCTATGGAGAGATAAAAATATCCCTAACAAAATAGAGATTTGACACTGTTATAAACGGTATGTACTCAAAGTGGTTCAAATTTTAATATTGAGCTATCAATGCGATAGTTTTTCAAATTAATGTACCAAAGTTATTAATGAATTTTAAATTTCAAGGATTGAAATTTCTCCGAAATTGCTGAAATTTCAATAATTTTGAAGTACCGAAACAAAATTCATATGCTATATCATTTCTCTCAGGAGTTTTCCAAAATTTTTCATTCATTTCCGCGAATGAATATATTTAAAATTTCACACCAAAATTTTATCCAAAATTTCCACAAAATTTCTGTAAAATTTTCTATGTCACTGACAATAAGTTTTTTACTTCATACTTTCATAGAGAAAATATAAACTTTGATTTTGCTAGCAAGCTTGTATGGGGGATTCACAAGGAAGATGCGATAAACATTTGTCTCGAAATGAGTTTGAATCACTTTCTTCGAGTCTTGGCTCAATAGACATAGGAATTCAATGTAGTGACTTGTTGGGTTACATTCTAGAGAAGCGATGTTTATTTAAAACTTTTGTTAATTGCATCAGCCTGTTCTTTGTTAATAGCAAAAAAGATAAGGTTATATTGAGTTTTTATAATAAAGGTAACTTTTGTTCTTTGCGATATGTTCTTTGTTATATGTTAATGTAACCTCTAATAGAGTTACTTGTCCAAGTTGAAATAGAGTTAGTCTTACTGATCTCAGAGATATCTTATTCAATGTATGATTCAGCTTCCATGTAAGACTCATTTCTCTGGTTGTAATCCTCTATATAAAGAGGTTTCTATTATCAATGAAAGACACAGCTTAATCTCCCCCAATTTCTGATTTCCTAAAATACATTATTAGCACGAAGCTCTAATACTGAGACCCTAAATTCGTAACCTTGAAACCCTAGCTGCTCCAGCTGCACACCTTAAGCCCCTGATCCCAGGAGTCCATAACCGACGGCACAACAACCAAAACTAGTCGAAAAACTACCGAACAGGCTGCCAAAAGTTCTGAACCAGTCTGGTTGGCCTTTCTGGCTAGCCTCGCTAGTTAGCCTGGCTGCACAACCCTGTGCTTGCCTCCAAGTACCACTACCGCCCTCACGCTAGCCTTGCTACCCCTATGTAGCAGTCTGCCCTAGCGCCTCTGCGCACCCCCACCTACTGTCCAGTGCCCCTGCACTCCAGGTTAGCCTCTCCACAAGGCGGCACGCTTGCACAACGCCTCTGTGATAGCCTCGCTATCTGCTAGCATATGTGCACGTGGATAGCCTTGCTCGCCCAGCGCCCTCGCAACCTAGCACGCCAACGCAACTCGTTAGCCTCGCCAGCCACGCATAGCTTGCATGCCAGCACACGCAAGTTCCAGTCAAGCTTTAGCAGCAGCTTCCAGCAAGCGTCCAGCCACCAACCATGTTCCAACAACTTTCTCCGGCCAGATTCCCTTAACTTTTCCTACAAACCTATTTCGAGGTGTTTTTTTACTAAAAGTTCTCACTTTCAATACTTTTAATTCCTTTCTTTTATCGGGGATTTTCAACATCTCTTCTTCTACTCTCCACTTCTTCTTTTGTAGGGAGATCTAAGCTGAACTATGGGGGTTGGTGCTATCTCCAAGCTTGGAGAAAGCTTGGAGCTTGTTAAGATCTCCAAGCTTGGAGCTTGTTGAGATCTCCAAACTTAGAGTTTGTTGATAATATACGATCGACCACATACACATCATTATTTCGAACTAATCCAATATCTATTGGAATCGAATTTCTTAGGAACGATTACTCTAAGAAATTCCTAATTTCTTGAGAGCGACTATGTTCATAAATTTTTATCTTTTTCGTGGTAGCTTTTTCCTCTCAGAAACTTACCTTGTTTCTTGTTCTTTTTCAGGATGAGTAACCTGAACAAACTGGACTTTGCTCTTGGGAACAACTTGCTCTGGATATCACAAGTGGGTTTGTGATGTGCGCCAGCATCTCAAGGCCCAAGGAATCCTGGCTACGATTCTTGAGCCTAGCCAGGACGTGCTAACTATTGAGCAAGTTCAAGCTTTGGAAGCAAATAGAGCAGCCTTGGAGGCAAATAAAGCAAAAACCATCATCCTAATTACTCTTCATATGGATGATTCGCTTATGTATGAATACCTGAATAAAGAAGACCCCAGAAGGCTATGGGTCTTACTTGAATAACACTTTTGTAACATCTGTGACTCCCTACTTCCTGACCTAGAAGTGAGATGGCATAGTCTCCGCTTTTGTGATTTCAATACAGTTCTTGATTACAATTCGGAAGCACTTCACATTAAATCCTTAATGAAATTCTGTAGTAAAGTGATCACAAATGCGATGTTGATTGAGAGGACTCTCTCTACCTTCCCTGTCTCTACTTTGATGGTTGCTAAGAAATATCGAATTGATGTTACTGCAAGATGAATCATAAGGTTTCATGAGCTCATTGGAGCCATGAATTTTGCTGAAAAGCATGATAACATCCTTGTGAAGAACTATAATTTGAGCCATGTGGGAACAAAGACTATCCTGGAGTCCAATTATAGTCGCGCCACAAAGGTAGGGCACCAAGAGCAAAAATCTAATCCTAGAAGTACTTCTGGACATTCTGGTCTATATGATCACTCTACTTGGAAAGGTAACTACCAAAATAGGTGGACACGGAATCGAAGAGGTCAATGTGGAAAAAGAGAGGGAGGCAACGCATCTGGCCATGTTGGTGGCGCTACCAATACTAAGTGTCATCCTAATAACGCTTTCAAAGCGCCTCAATCAAGAGAACCTGAGCACAGAAATGTATATTCTCGATGAGGAGCATTCGGTTATTGGGCATACAGTTGTAGAGCTCGTGAGAATATTGCCACTGCCTACAAAGCATATAGTGAAGCAAAAGAAGCTCACTATGTGGAACAAAAAGATCAAGATGATGATCGAGCTAAGGGTTGAAGACTCTAAATCTGGCTGGAATCAATAGATTCTCAATTTTGTTTAAGTCTTTATTTTTCAAGAGATGTAATAGGCAATTGCCATATATATATTTTGTACTAAATGCTATTGGTCTAGTTTTTCTTCAACTAGGCTCATCCAAAGTGAGTATGATGTCTAGGAAGGTTTTGAGATAAGTGGTATGTTAACGTTAGAGATTGAGCGGGATCTCCTTTACAGTTATGACACAATGTTTCAGTGCTATCTCCTTTACAATTGTGCAACATATTATAGTATATATATGGAGTGCTTGTAAGCTGTACACATGGCAATATTATGTAAGCAAAAGCAGGCTTTTTGAGATAAGACCATTAATTAAACATAGACGTGCTAACGGACAAATGTGATTTGAGTTTAGTATGGCATTGCTAACATATATATATATATATATATATATATATATATATATGAGACGGTGATGGGCCTGAATTGGTGATAAGCATCAGACACATGTAAGTTAAACTAGCATAGTAATTGAAGCATGTTAACTATGTCAATGCCGCCTGAGCAAGCACCACGTGGTGGTAGACATATCCTATTGCAAATTGGTGTATGGCACATGCGAGCTACTGAGCTAGTGTTTGGTGTGAGCTACTGAGCTACCGAACTATATATATTATATGTGCCGTAAGTGTATGATGCTATTGAGCAGATCATGGTTATGTTCACAAGGAAGCACGTGGTGTGCATCTGTGTATATCAGTAAAGAGAGGATAAATATAGGGTGAACGAAGACTCAGCTGTTTGCCTATTCTGACCATCCCAGGTGCTCGAAGCGTAAAGCCATGATGGAAGGATTTGCACAGAAGAGCGCCTAGCGGGAAAGCCTCAGGAGCTGGAGGTTTCTGGTCCGCTGATGCTAGCGGTGGCAAGTAGCTGGCGGAAATCTTGCCGGAGCTAGGCTGGCGGGGATTGGCCGTTTAGCTGAAGTGGAAATGCTGCGGTCGCTGAAGAATGGCTGGTGAGTGAGGTGAGAGCTCCGGGCAGCGGAGTTTGTTGTTGGAGGTGGCTAGCGGTGCCACAAACTCACTGTTGATGACAACGGCGCTGTGGTAGCTGGGGAAGCTTGGCAAGCGGAAGTGTGACTCAGCGGAGGTAGTCCGGCGGAGTCAGGCTAGCGGGTTGGCTAGCGGCGGCTTGGTCAGCAAAGCACGATCAGCAGAGCATGGCCAGCGGCGCTCTGGATCGACAGCTAACGGAGGAAGGAGGAGGCCAGTGGCGGTGGTAGACGTCGACAGCTAGCGGAGGAGGCTAGCGGAGCTTCTGGGTCAAGTGAGAGGACGGAGCCTTGCTCAGCGGTTGCCGGAGCGGAGGAAGCCAGCGGAGGCTCCTGGTGTTGATGTGCAGAAGCGGGGTGGCCAGAGTATATCTCTGGGTGACCGGTAGACTGATGTTCCGCCTTGAAAGGGCAGGTCGTCCAGGGATTGAAGCTCCGCTGGGGAATTGAAGCCTAGCGGTGGTTGTCCGGCGGATGCAGGCTAGAGGAGGCCTTGAGTTCGGCGGAGACTCGCTTGGCGGAGGCTGTGAACAGTCCAGCGGTGAACAGTTCAGCGGTGAACAGTCCAACGGAGGGGTCCCCTGGCGGACGACTCTCCGGCGGAGGGCCTGGAGCTGCAACCTGGCGGAGGAGTAGGCCAGCGGAGCATGAAGATAGTCCGGCGGAGCGGAGCTTTGGCTAGCGGTTGCTCCTAGCGGTGGTGGTGCTCGGCGGAGGTTTTGCCGCTAGCGTCTCCTAGCGGTGTACAATGTGGCGGAGGTTGCTAGCGGAAGAAGCTCGGCGGAGCTTCAGCTAGCAGTGGCTCGTTAGCGGAGCTCGTTTGACGACAACAGCTAGCGGAGGCTTGGGTCAGCGGAAGGAGCTTATCCGGCGGAGCTGCAGAAGGGTGAAGGCTGCAGAGTTTGCAGGTTGCAGGTTGGCTGTAGGTAGCGGAGCGGAAGTTTGGGCGCAAATGCAGATTTGAAAATGGAGATGGGTGCCCAGAGAATTTTTCTGGGTGTCCAGAGCAAATTTGGCACTGAATATATATATATATATTTTTTGAAGGTTCAGCGTTGACTAACCTTGGTCAGATGTTGACCGGACCCTATGGGCGTTGACCGGCTCCGCCGGGCGTTGACCAAGCTCTAATTTGATGTTTACCGAAGTTCATGGTACGTGACGAAGCCTTTGTGTTGGCTTCCCACAGACGGCGCCAATGTTAACGTTAGAGATTGAGCGGGATCTCTAGTTAGCTTTGGAGAGAGAGAGAGAGAGATTGACACAAGATGTATAGTGGTTCGTCTCCCGCCTTAGCGTTAAACTACGTCCACTTGAATGTGTACTAGTGTGTCGAGCCTTGCGGCCCAACAAGATTACAAGAGATGTAATGAGATTGGATGGAATGAATGAATGGTGTTTAAGTGGGAGGAGAGTTCCTTTTATAGGTGAAGGAATGCTCTTCCTTTACATGGTTTTCGATGTGGGACAAGCAACCACACAATTCTAGCTAGTCCAAGAAGCATGTAGAAAGCCATGTTGTGGAGGCATCTTGGCAAGGGCGGGAAGGTGGCTTCTCGGCGACGGATTTGCGACTTCCGGATACCGTAGCGTAGCTTGAACATAGGGCTACAAGATGCATGTCGCGGTTGGGCCTTGCCATGTCTCGTGGATGTCCCAAAGTGGGTGTTACTTATGCTTGGTGATGTAGAGAACTAGCTTGCTAGTGTAGGTATAAACATGGTACTTAAGCGAGCTTTGCTCCACCGACATCTCTCTACTCACCTAGTCATATTTATTTTGGAGTTACCAAAAGAAGTTAAACGACTACCTTTGATTTGCATTAGCTAATAATCGTATTATATTTTCTTTTGGTCAAAGAAAAAATGATGTACAACGTTGGCTTATGAATAAAATTTTGAGTTCTTTTCATTCTGACTCCATTTTAAATTCCAAGCATTCCTCTGTGACTACGATGGCTGGGCCATCAGGTTTAGTTCAAGGACACGAAATGATCCAAATTCCTCTTGCCAAATGACCCTAAACCTTGATTACTATCACAAAAACTCTCTAAGCTCCTAGGCCAAATCAAACCCTATTGAGCTATTCGAGCCAACATATTCCATGCGAAAATGCATGTAGAAAACAGAAAAGAGTTCATTTGCAATACCTCTAATAATTGTGAATAAAGACGCATCTTAGATAAACTTATGTATCTCTCTAGTAGTTTTTATGTCACTACTATTCGAGCTATTAAATCCAATGAAGTTATGAGAAAAGAATCCAATGAAGTTATGAGAGAAGATCTCTTGGATTTAGACATAGATTGGCTTTGTCATGATTGGATAGGTCATCCTAGTCATGATATGATGATCCATCTATTAAAAACTTCACACGGACATCCATTCTTTCGAGCGAAATGAAGGAAGAATCAAATGCTGATTCTTAGACCAAGTATGAGGCCATTGCTACCTCTAATGTTACCGCCATCCACCGCTAGTCTAAGCTAGCACAATCCACATCTATAATGCCATGGATGGCGTCATCATGGTGATGGCACTCCAGGTGATGCTACAATCACCAAACTTTACTTCTAATAGCATTTCAAACGCTCAGGCACAACCAAAATCCTCATTGGTTGCTTCTAAAATCTCTCACTCATTCTATAAAGCTTATTACTTAGGAAAATTAGAACTGAGACCGTCCTACTCAAAGAATACGAAAGTACTGATTCCGTTCTTACATAGAACCCGAGAGGATTCTGTGGACCGATTCAACCAACTTGCGAACATTAAATATTTCATGATGTTGGTTGACGCACAGACACGCTGGTCACGTGTTGTGCTATTGTCCACTTGTAATGCTGCTTATTCTACACTCTTAATCACAATTATATGGTGATGGGCTCATTTCCTGGATCATCCCATTTAGTCAATTTGACTTAACAATGCTAGAGAGTTTACATCGAAGACTTTTGATGATTATTGCATCGGGACTGATGTTGGACATCATATTCCCATGTACACACCCAAATAGTCTCGTGAAAATAACCACGATGGTAGCCAGGAGATTGGTAATACGTACCAATTTCCCTATATCTGTTTAGGGTTATGTAATATCGCATGCAGCTATGTTAATTCATTTATGACCCACCGCCACTCAATCTATCTCTGCATTATAGCTAGTGACTAGGTAACAGTATCTCGTACTTACACATATTTGAGTGCGCCTTATATGTGCCTATTGCACAGCCACAACGCATTAAGATGGGTCCTAATAGACGAATGGGCAAATACGTTCGATATGAGACTTCAACAATCATCTACCACTTAATACTCTTGCTAGACGATCTCTTTACTGCTAGATTTGCGGATTTTCACTTTGATGAGACAGTCTTCCAGTCGTTAGGGGGAGATAAGAATACGGATGTTCAATGGGACCGATAAGAATTATCATAGTATGTCCCCACTATATCTCATCTCAATCCCCACTAAAGTGACGAGATCACACATATCTGGTACAAATATGCCTGCAAGGATGAAAGTCCTAATGAGAGAACGTAATGTCACCCTACACGGAGGTAGGCATGGCACTAATGCCATAGAGAGTGGCACTCAAGCGTTACTGATAGGACCCGACCCAAATTTCACTCTGAAATCCGAGGTGGCATTGCGGGGCCTATCTTTCAAGAAAGTTCGGTAGAACTTTTCCTAAAATGGACAGCCCTAACTTGAAAAGAAGTAAAACTACACTTCTAAGCAACCATCCTTAAACACCTAGAGCCACCCTGCTCCCCAAATACCAATAACTTCATTTTCACAATAAACAAATCTCAACTTAATCATATTAATCTTGTAGGTAATCAGAGCAAATCTAAAATAACAATAAAGAAGATAAAGGACCTATAGACCCTACAATGTGGAAGTAGTGCCAACTATGCCTCAAATCCATGTACGTCCAACCTCAACTATGGCAAAATCAGAAAATACCTCTAAGTGGCCGAACAATTAAGCAATCTGAAGTAGTGAAATTTTCCAATTATGCTTTCTTCCTCCACGCTGCAAATCGCTTCAAGAGATTTGGGGAGCTTTAAGTACGCCTCAAGGCGCTTCTAATGGACCTGGTTTGGTCGCCTGTGGTGGTCGGAAATGGGAGAACTCGGCGATGACACATTTTGCTACAGTAACTTCCACGACTTGGTTCGTCATTTTCTGGCCAAGTTTTTGTGAGATACCACCGTAGGTGTCGAGAGGAGGAGGAGACAAAGCCAACGACGCTAGTTGCACGCCTTCAGGTGGCCTGGAGGCAGAGAAGGAGACAGTTGCAGGAGAGAGAGAGAGAGAGAGAGAGAGAGAGAGAGAGAGAGAGAGAGAGAGAGAGCACGGGGGGAAGGAGAGAGAAAAGAAAAAGAAATTTACCAGCCCACAGTAAAAATTTGAATTTATACCATTTACCTCTAACAATAATTTTAGTATTTCGCTTATAACTTTTGCATATAAACTCAGATTTTTACGAACCACATATGCACGCTCTCGGTTTAACGTCCTCTACGAATTTCATGAAGAAAGTTTTCTCAAATTTTTACCCGAGCAAAAAGTCATCTTTTAGGGCCACTAATAGTATCGAAACTCACGTAAAAGTAAAACAACTGTGATTTACCGTCGTAAAGACCAGTAAATCTATAAATTGAGGTTTGGGTCGTAACAATTATAGACCATGGCCATAGCTAGGATGGGTGGGAGGCCCGTGGGTTCGAAAGATACTTTGGCACAATTCAATCCTTTGATCGTCAACACTCGAAATCCATCTCATAAGAATGTTCTGGACTAAGGTTATCATTGGGGGACACCTTAAATTCAAAACCTATTCCTGAAAATATAGAGCTCTCTAAAAATTACAGTAGTGTACATGAGACGTGGGATAAAACTCCATCATGATTGATGATGTAGTCTCGCGTTTCATTGCGCAAGAGCTTGTGGAGTCCAATGATTTCGAACCACGCTCCATTGATGAATGAATGCCAACGTAGAGAAAATTGGCCTAAATGGAAAGATGCGATCTAGGTTAAGTTGAATTCTCTAACCAAGAAAAAGGTTTTTAGAGCCAGTGATGCTGACATCTCCTAACATAAAACCTGTTGTCTAATAGGTCTTCGTTAGAAAGTGTGATGAGAAAAAAAAAATGGCAATCTCGCTTTATGGCTCAAGGTTTCTCACAAAACGTCATAGGATCGACTACGAGGAGACATTCTCCAGTAATGACTGTCATTGCAGTCCACTACCCTGTCAGATTGATAGTTTCCGAATAACTGAATATGCAGCTTACGAATGCGGTTGCTATGTATCTTTATGGGGATCTAGATACGAAATATACTTAAAGGTTCCTAGTGGACTTCATTTACCCAAGTCAAGTGGCTCTAGACCACAGAGCGCATTTCAAATGAGGTTGAAATGCTCACTAAAGTGACTACCTAATTGGGAAGAGATAGGTAAATGCCCTCGCATTTCTATGACAAGTTCCAAATTCTATCGCAGTTCATGTTGGTGGCATGATCTTCAGCGGTTTCCCTTAACTCTTTAAGGGAGAGTTAAGGGAAACAGCTGAACACTTGAAATCTGAGTTTTAGATGAAAGATCTTGGGAGAACACAGTTTTGTCTCAGTTTGGAACTTAAGCACCGTGTTGATGTTTAGGAATTTTGACAAGGTCAAACCTTCAAGCATGCCTATGATCGTCTGTAATCTTGATCCTAAAAAGGATTCTCTTCATCCGAAGGATGATGACGAAGATGTGTGAAAGGTAAAGGGGCCCTACTTGAGTACAATAGACACATTATTGTACTTAACTCAATACACAAGGTTGGACATTTCTTTTGCAGTGAACTTGTTAGCTAGATATAGCTCTATGCCAACGCGATGCTATTAGACTGGTGATATAGGCTTGTTCTATTCCTACAGAGAGATAATGGATTTGGACCCATCACACACCAGGAACGCCGCCAACACTAGTCTGCATTCTCTATCCCCATCCCAAAACAACATTAGTGTTTTGGAAGGTTTTGCTGATGTTGGGTACCTCTCTAACCCACATAAAGGTTATTCCCAAACTGGTTATGTGTTCACCATGGGTAAGATAATGATATCTTGAAGGTCTACAAAACAGACTATAATCGCTACTTCTTCGAGCCATGCAAAGATTATTACTTTTCATGAAGTAGTTCGTGAATATACATGGATTGGATCCATAATTACGCATGTTTGAAGCAATTGTGATTTGAAGTCTACCACAGATGAGCCTACCAGCATTTATGAGGATAATGCTGCTTGCTTTGAATAAATGAAGCAAAGCTACATCAAAGGCGAGAGCACCAAGCACATATCGCTCAAGTTCTTCTATAATCAGCAACAACAGAAGCTCCACAAGATTAGAGTGAATCAGGTTCGATATGAGGACAATGCTAAGTCATTGCCTAAATCCACTTTCGAGAAAAATGTTGGTAGTATCGTTTGCGAAAGTTATTCGAACTCTCATAATCATAGTCATTAGGGGGAGATACAGATATCAGGGGGAGATGTCTACATATTTGGTCTCGAAACTAAAGGGTGTGTTGTACTCATTTTGTCCCACTAGGTTTTTGTTACTCAGCAAGGTTTTTAACGAGGCAACAAGAGGAGTACTACATTTGGGAGACACAAGATGGAGTGTTTAAGGATATCTAATTTTGTCTGGCCCAAACTCTAATACTTGTCCAAGTTGTACTAAGGTTAGTCTTATAGATATTCTAGGATATATCTTATTCAATGTATGATTCAGTTTCCATGTAAGACTCATATTCTCTAGTTGTAATCTTCTATAAAAAACGGCGCCTATTATCAATGAAAGACACATCTGATTCTCTCCCAATTCCTGATTTCCTAAAACAATTTCTTTATTTTTAACCAAAATTTTCACTGAAATTGAAATTTGGATCCTTCATTTTAATTGGGTACTATTTGTAAATTTTTCTCAATTCTTTAATAATTTTGAATGGGTCTTCCTAAATGTATCAAGCAAATTCTGTGTAGACCCATGATAAGCTCATAAATATACATGATTTTGTACTACTTCATGTTTTCTTATGTAGTTTCTATCTATTTGAGTCATTTACTTTACTTTTATGTTTTATAGGTGTTATGGAGCAAAGTACAAGAAATGAAGCTAAATCAATAAATCTGCTTGTGCAGATTAGTCAACTTTGACATGAAACTGAGAGCAGCTCAGCACGACAGTGAGATTTATATAATTGGAAAGCCTTGGATGTCTAAGAAAGGGTAATGGGTTAATTCGAGTTTGTGAGTTAACTTCAGGTAAATTCAATTGAGAATTAGAATTCCATAACTGAGCTTTGATGTGATTGAGTGTGTTTGGTGGTTGAGAATGAGTCCTTGGCTTTGTTTTTATCAATTGTTTTAAAGTCATAAAATTTGTTTCTGCTTTGTTAACTTTCTATGTTCAGTATTTCGTGAATTATTTTGTATATCAAACCAACTCTAATTATTCTGAAATTTTTTGTACGTGTTATTCAATGTGTCTTTAGTGTCCTGTAAAATTTCAGAAAATTCCATTGAGTCTAGGTTCGTTAATTAATTTATTTTTTTAACTGTTCAGTAACATAGTTTAGAGTAGTTTGTGACATCTGATTAGCAGTTTAGGAACAATCTTCTGCGGGTAATGGCCCTTGCTTGATCATTATATTACCAACGATGATATTTGAGTGCAAGGTTTAAGTTGTGCATCTTTAGACGTATCAACCCAGCAAATCAATTTTGCATGAAAAGACCTTTATATCCTCGTACGAAATGACAATAATAGTCATGGTAAATAAAAATAATAACAAAAGAAACTATAAAGTTTAAAACTCTTTTTCTATTTGTACCCAACAGTTCACTGTTTTACTTTGTTGCGTTGTTTCTTCGAGCAAAACCTTAAACCCAAATTTCACTTTCCTTTATAATTGCTTCAAGGGTTTAATACGCATGATATTGACAAAGTTGGTGCGCATATATGGTATCGATCATTTTCGAAATGTAAACTCAATCTCTCATTCCCTATTGCTGTAAAATTGAAATCCATTTTCAAGTTCTCAACCAGAATTTATTTTCAAGTGCAAATGCAATGCTAAATAATGCAAACAAAGCCTCAAGTCTAAACATTATCACGGCTCAATTGTAATCAATATAAACGCTGAGTCTGTCCTCTATAATGATGCTCTGCACGAGTTCCTCTCAGTTGAGGAATGAGTTTGGCGCGACCCTCATTGTTGCTAAGATAATAAGGGTTTTCCTAGGTGTGAAATTTGCTGGGTGTGAGTTAAAAATAAAGGTATTGTTGGAAAAATTGTTGGGTGAGTAATTTTTTTTTTATTGAGGGTAAAAAATTTGCTGGGTCCACATAGAAATTTGCTAGGTATATTTAGAAAGACCCATCTTTTTTTTTTTTTTTCCGGGAAGTTAGGTTAGTAACTCACACACTCATGCAGTAGTATCCCAGCACTTGCACCGTCATTGCAGCGAAAGCCAGACTAATCTACTGTACCGCAGACGCACGAACCCAAAGGGTCCCTCAAATCTGCTGGCCACAGGATGAAATTGGAATTCGAATGCTAGACCTGAGGGTTCCAGATTAGGCCATTCGACCAATACACCACATCACTTGGTTTAGAAAGACCCATCTTGAATAAAGTGTTTTCGTTTATATAAAAAAATAAAGGGGCCTTGACCCAAAGCACCAAAATCAGCTAAAATTGTCTCACTTAACCCAGCAACAAATTTTTATTCCCACTAATCCAGTTTGAAGCAAAATGACAATTTTACCCTTAATTTAATTAATAAATTACATTTTATTCCCACTTGCCTCATCTCTCTCCTCCTCCGATCTCTCTCTCCCTCCCCCCTCGTCAGAGTCGATGTCGCCGACATCCTCCCATCATTTCGAGACCGGCTTCAGAGTCACCTCGAACCAGCATCGCCCATTACAGCGCTCGCCGACAAGCCAGACTGAACTCCGGCTTCCTAGACCTCCGTCTGATCACCATGACGACCTCAAGCTGCTCTGAATCGAATTCCGGTAACCTCAGGCATGCAGTCGCGCTTTGCCTGTGTCGAGGAGGCTCTGGGCTGGAGGTTCCGGAGGACGTCATCGATCGGTGCTTGTCGCCGTAGTTAGATCCGGCCATCCCTCCTCTGGCTTGAAATCTGGCCGGCTTGCTTTGTGGTGTTTAGTTGCAGCTCATTGGTAATGCATAAACTGTTAGGATCTGGCTCTGCTTGATCTCTAATTGCTGCTATGGTGATTGTCATGTATTTACATTATCAACCTTGGGAAGACATGGGAAAAACCTCAGCTGGGCTTGCATCTGCTAGTTTTGCAACTACTGCCCCAGAAGTTATGCAATTGTGTGTGTATTTGATTTGTGGTGGGGTAAGCACGGATTCCCACGAAAGCACACAAAAATAAAAGTCTATTGCCTCCCAATAGACGTTTATTAAAAGTCTATTGGGAGGCAATAGACGTTTTGAATTGATGTAATCTTTTTTTTTCTTCCTTTAATCAAAGTTTTACTTGTCTAATTTTAGAAAGATTAATTTTCATTCCGGCAATATAAAGTTCTATTGGACAGCAATAGACGTCTATTGCCCCCCAATAGACGTTTTTTAATTGATATAATCTCCTCATTTTTTTTCTTTAATTAAAGTTTATTTGTCTGAATTTAAGGAGATTAATTCCCATTCCGACGACCGAAAATTATATTGGGGGGCAATAGACGTTTATTAGGGGGCAATACATGGCTGACAGACATCTATTGGGGGGCAATAGAAGTCTATTGGGGGCAATAAACATTTCCGGTGAGGTTTTTAGAAAAATCTGGTGGGCAATAGACATCTATTAGGGGGCAATACATGGTTGACAGACATCTATTGGGGGGCAATAGACGTCTATTGGAGGCAATAAACATTTCCGGTTAAGTTTTCATAAAAGTCTGGTCGGCAGCGGCGACAGGAATTGGGCGAAAGTTGACCGGATTCCGTCGGCCGGTGACCGGGCTCCGGCGAAATCTCCCATGGTTTCTTTCTCTTCCATTCTCTCTCCCTCTCTAATTAACAAAAGGGTGAGGGTAAAATGGTATTAAAAAAAGATAAAAAACAAAAAAAAAATCTTAATGGGGTATTAGGGAAGACCTCCTTAGAGTGTTTTGGGTAAGAGAGAATTAAAAAAACTTAATGGGGTATGTGGGAAAAAAATCTCTAAAAATGGGGTAAATTGACAAAAACCCAAAAATAAAAGAAGAAATACGTGTTGACGGCCCCGTGCGGCTATTATCACTCCCAATTTCAAAATTTAGTAATTATTGGTTTACGTTTATTCCTCCAGAGTCTTCAGTCTCCACTTTTCAAAAGACTTTCCTCGCACCATTCTTTAGTATCCTGATCATCATCCTGAATTGTGATTAGCTCCAAGTCCATCCATGGATGTTGTTAGCTCATCATCATCAGCTCAACAAGCTTTGTCTTCCTGTATTCCTCCTAGTCAATTCACATATCAAGTGTTTTTGAGTTTCAGAGGCAGAAACACTCGCAAGACTTTCACCGATCATCTCTACACATGGTGAATGCTGAATGGAAGGAGTGGAGTGCATAGGTGATATGCAATAGAGATCGCCATGCCGTTTACCCAAGCCAATCATCTCCCTCGTAGTCAAGTCCTGCAAAATACAAAAAGCAGGAAAGAAAATGACACAACATTTCAAGGATTTGGTGAGTTTTCCAACAGACACTAGATTGACCCAAAATTAGGAGTGAATTGAGTTACATTGATATAATGATAGTACATATATAGGAATTACACAATATGGCTGATCCATAATTGGTGGAGCCAAATCTTCCTACACTAAATTAGACATTCAATACTATAAGGTCAACTAACTAATTAATACATCAAACACAATGAATCTAGACAAATATTCAATATAAGAAAATGTAGAATAAAGGAAGTTTTAATTGATTCTTAACAAAAATTAGCAATGCTCCTCCTCTTTATTCTCCGACACTGTAGTAGTGGCTACGACTAAGAACTCGACTGATGCACAACATAACCTCAATGGGTTCGATCTGTCCATGGTCGTTCTTGGCTCCTCAGACGCCCAGGGCTCTTCGCTCCTACGCGTCTGTGGTGGCTAAACCGACAGTCTCCATTGCAAGCCTGCCGCCTCCTGAGATCCACGATGGCAAAATGACTGTCACCATTTCGGAAGATGGGTATCAGGCCGGTCTGGAGAAGTGTAAGCACATGCTCCTAGCTCGCCTCCATCTGGCCTCCGGGGAGAAGTATTCTCTTCCTGACCTGCGCAAGAAGTTGTCCATTGTTTGGGGTGAGATTGGTAACTGGAGCATCATTCCAATGGGGAAGGGATACTTCACCTTCCGCTTTTCTTCAGATGACGTGCTCTCGATGGTTTGGGAGAAAGGTGCGATTTCCCTAAGACCTGGTATTCTACGCTTTATGCGTTGGACGCCAAACTTCTCGCCGGCCACCCAACGGAACACCAACGCACAGGTGTGGGTGCGTTCGTGGGACCTTGGACTGCAATTCTGGGAGCCAATAACACTGTTTGAGATAGCAAACGGAATAGGTGTTCCGGTGAAAATAGATGCGAATACTTTGGAAAGAAAGTTCGGCCTCTATGCTAGGGTTTTGGTGGACGTGGATTTGTCCTCTGATCTTCCTTGGGATTTAACTGTTCGTCGAAAAAATGGGGAGGTAGTTGTGGTCGAAGTTGAATATGAACGTCTTCCTGACTATTGCCTCCACTGTGGTAACATTGGTCATAGGCTTTCAGATTGCAAGCTTGTCCAGACACCTACAGGTTCGCTTCCACCAGATGTGGCTGATGTGGGGCGTGGACGCTCACGTAAGCCTCGTCGCCGGCGGCGGCCCAAATCTAAGCAGAAGCATGTTCCAAAACAATCAGCGAAAGAGATTGGGAAGCAGGTTATAGTTGATAGTACTCCTCCTGTAGTGGAAGACCTTGGAGAGGGTCCTTCCTTCTCTAAGCGGACTTTTTCTTAGGTTCCTTGTCTTCTCCCTACGTTGGAGAATAGGAATGGCTCTACGGATGCCACTGTCACTGCGGTTCATGATGTTGTGAGGCCAATTGGTTACGCTACCGACACTGTGGTAGTGGCTACGACTGAGAACTCGACTGATGCACAACAGATAGTCACTCTTCCTAACGCTAATGGACAGATTGAACAGGTGGGTGATGTTGGCCCTCAATGTGTGGAGGATGCAACTGGTGGAAATGGAAGGTCTTTTTCTACTAGGGGTTCCGAGAGGAATGAGGAGTATGAGCATGATGTTAATCTTACCTCTTTAGTTCGTATACATCCACAGAGTTGGTATGAGGAGGCTGAACAAGAAGGTAATGAAGATGGTTTTATTGAGGTCATGTCTCGGGCCAATAGAAAATCAATGAGAAGGGCCACTCAATCTGAGAACAGGGAGGCCTATCTCCGCCGTACCAAAGAAGCGTCTAAATGAGGCTCTTATATTGGAATTTGAGGGGCATTGCTAATACCCCTACTCAAAATGCTTTGAAAGATTTTATTCGTGTTCACAGTCCGGAGATCTTATGTATAGCTGAGCCTTTCGTCTCATTGAATTCTATTCCGCCCAACTTTTGGAGTCAGTTGGGAATGGATGTAATATGTACAAATGATCGGGCCTCTTCTCAGCCAAATCTATGGATTTTTTGTAAATCTTCTTTCTCCTCAAAGGTTCAAGTTTTATCTAGATCGGATCAACAAGTCTCTCTTCAAGTGATGTTTGATCCAGTGTCTTCTGTGATTTCTGCCGTTTATGCTTGTACTACTGCTGCTGACCGTCGCCGGTTGTGGGTTGATCTCGCTAATGTTAAGGGTAGCTTTGTCACTGGCCCTTGGTTAGTTTTCGGCGATTTCAACGCGGTGCTTGGAGCTCATGAAAAGAAAGGTGGTGTTCTGCCTTGTCAACGATCTTGTGCTGAATTTCAAGCCATGTCGGACACTTGTGAGCTTTTCCATGTTGACACTAAAGGGGCGGAGTTTACCTGGGTTCGTCGGCGCGGAGTCCATGGCAATGTTCAGGTGCGTCTGGATAGGAGCCTTGCAAATTTAGCTTGGTTGGATACATGGGATCATTATGATTGTTGTACTCTTCCTCGGTTCTGCTCTGATCATCATCCGCTTCTTATGACCTTTTCTAAATCCTCTGCCTCGTCATAGCCTTTTTCGGTTTCGAAAAATGTGGTTGGAGCACAAGGGATTTCACGATCTTGTTAAGCATTGCTGGTATTCCACTCCTTCTTTTGCCTGCCCTTTGTCTACCCTTCAGCATAAGCTGCGGGTTTTGCGAAAGGCCCTTCGAAGCTGGAACTGGGATGTCTTTGGGGATATCCATGCTCAGGTTAGTTCTGATCTTAATGCTTTGGATGTCCTACAACAAGAAATTGCTTCTTCGGGGGGTTCTGATGATGTTTTTGCTAAAGAGAATGAGCTTCAAGCCAATTTAAATGAATCTTTAAGGTTGCAGGAGTTATTTTGGCGGGAGAAGTCTAGGTTGAGGTGGTTATCAGAAGGGGATCGTAACTCTTCTTTTTTTCATGCTCAATGTCGTGCCCGGAGGATGCGATCTTCAATCTCTTTGCTGCGTGATGGTAGTAATGTTTATGATGATCCTAACTCAATTCAAAATCACATTATTGACTACTACTCAGATCTTTTCGCCAATGAAGCTGTTTCTATTGCTCCTGGTCTTGTTGGTCGGGTTATTCCCTCACTTGTCACGGATGTTGAGAATTCTTCCCTTACCTCAATCCCTTCGGCTGAGGAAATTTTCATGGCAGTGAAAGCCATGGATCCTGACAGTGCCCCTGGCCCGGATGGTTTTAATGGATATTTTTTTGTCTCATGTTGGGACTTAGTGCGGCATGAAGTCATTAATGCAGTCCATCATTTTTTTGTTCATGGTGAGCTGACTAACTCCTTCAACTCTGGGCTAATTATTTTGATTCCGAAGGTTGATCATGCAGTTTCGCTCAAGCAATTTCGCCCAATCGCTCTAACGAATTTTGTTTTCAAAATTATTCCCAAGATTCTTTCTCTCAGACTTGCCTCGATTGCTTCTCGTATTATTTCTCCTCATCAGCATGCTTTTGTTCCTGGCCGAAGTATCTCAGACTGCATTCTGACAACTTCAGAATGCTTTAATCTTTTAGATCGAAAGAGTTATGGTGGTAATGTGGCGATAAAGGCAGATATCACTAAAGCCTTTGACACTATCTCTTGGAGTTTTCTTCTTGATGTCCTTAAGGCCTTCGGCTTTCATCAAAAGTTTGTTTTATGGGTGAGTGCTCTTCTTCAGTCTGCAAAGCTTTCAGTCTTAATAAATGGCAGGTCTGTGGGTTATTTCTCTTGCGGTAGAGGCGTGCGGCAAGGTGATCCGTTATCTCCTCTTCTCTTTTGCTTAGCTGAAGAGGTTCTAAGCCGCGGGCTTTCTGATTTGGTGGGTTCTGGCAAACTTCAGCTCATCTCTTCTCCCCGGGGTACTCAGGCTCCATCACATGTCATGTTTCCAGATGATGTCATTATTTTTTGTCGAGGGGATAAACGCAACCTGAAGCGAGTAATGGTGTTTATGGAGGAATATGGCAACGTTTCAGGGCAGATCATAAACAAGTCCAAGTCCCAGGTTTTTATTGGAAAGCATATTTCCCATCGGCGGCATTCAATTGCTTCTTTTTTGGGTATTCCTCTTGGCACTGCTCCATTTATGTATTTGGGTGTTCCTATCTTTCATGGCAAGCCTCGAGTGTCTCACTTCCAGCCGATTGTGGATAAACTCCGCTTACGACTTTCTAGTTGGATGGGCTCTTTATTATCTATAGCGGGACGACTTCAATTGATTAAATCAGTTATATACAGTATGCTTGTTTACAGCTTCCAAATCTATGAATGGCCTATTTCTTTGCTACGTAGGGTAGAGGTATGGTGCCGAAATTTTCTGTGGACCGGTGCAATTGACAAACGTGGTGTTCCTTTAGTGGCATGGAAGTCATGTTGTACTTCATTAGACGAAGGAGGATTGGGGCTTACGCAACTAGTGTTGCGCAACCGTTCTCTGCTTTTGAAGAGTAGTTGGGATATATTTTCCTCTAATGCGGTTGGATGTGCTTTTATCCGGACTAGATTTTGGCCGGAATATTCCATGCGGAGCTCTTATGCTGCTTCTTCCATCTGGCCCGGTGTGAAGAAATTTTGGCCTGTAATACTGGAAAACGCTCAGTGGTTAATTGGCTCAGGTACCAAGATTTCCTTCTGGAAACATAACTTCATGGGGCGGCCTCTAATCGAATTTTTTGGTGATCGCGTTAGTGGGAATAATCTTCATGAAAGTGTCAGGGATTATATTTCTAATAATTCTTGGGCCCTCCCAGATCTCCTTCAATTTCATTTCCCGGTGTTATGTAAGTTAATTGAGAAGGTGCCCATTGCTGCAGACCCTTTGGTGGAAGATAAAGTAATTTGGTCTCCTTCTACATCGGGTGAGCTCACTGCAAAAATTGCTTTCCATTTTCTTCGACATCCTCTTCCTAAAGTAAATTGGAGTAAGTGCATATGGTCTAAATTTATCATTCCTAGAATGTCTCTGCTTGCCTGGAAAGTGTTGAGGGGAAGAATATTATCTGATGACTTTTTGCAAAAAAGAGGTATAGCTTTGGCTTCTAAGTGTGGCCTGTGTGGTAATAGTACTGAATCCTTGGTCCACATATTCCTCCAATGCTCCTTTTCCAATATTATATGGACCCGCATGGCTTCAAAATTCAATTTGGTGGGGGTTCCTAATTCTTTAATTGACTTGTTGTTCCTGGGGTTGGAGAACCGTAGCCCACAACTTAAAGATTTGTGGTTGGCTTGTTTTACTGCTACTATATGGTTTATATGGCAAGCTAGGAACAAATCTAAACATGAAGGTTATGTGCACCATGTGTCTCATGTTTGCCAGCTAATTTCTGGCCACATTCAGTCTACCAGTCGTATTGCAACTGGTAGCATGCTTAACACTGTGAATGATCTTCGAGTTTTGAAGAGTTTTGGAGTTCAATGCAAGCCCCGCCGGGCTCCTAAAATTGTTCAGGTTATTTGGCATCCTCCACCCTTTGGATGGATTAAAATTAATTCTGATGGTGCATGGAAGCAAGATTCAGGGCTCAGTGGTTACGGCGCCGTCTTTCGGGATTACAAAGGAAATTATCTTGGTGCTTTTGCCTCTAATTTGGACATTCCAAGCTCTGTCGCTACAGAGGTAATGGCCGTTATTAAAGCAATTGAACTTGCTTGGGTAAGGGACTGGAAGCATATTTGGCTAGAAGTAGACTCCTCTCTGGTTCTTGACTTCATTCGCTCTCCTCATTTGGTCCCTTGGAAGCTTCGTATAGAATGGGGTAATTGTTTGCACCGAATGTCTCAAATGCAATTCAAATCTTCGCATATATTTCGAGAGGGTAATGAAGTGGCAGATGCTTTGGCAAATTTTGGTTCTACCTCCCCTGGTTTAATGTGGTGGAACTCAGCGCCATCCTTTATTCAAGCACATTGTAATAGCGATCATCTAGGTCTTCCAAAGTTTCGTTTTCGTTAATTTGCTTGCATAGTTCTTTTTAGTCTCGGAGGTTGGCCTTGTTTCCCCTCCCTTGTATTCTTTTTAGTTTAATAAATTCTGGATCTAAGAAGGGCTTTGCCTTTGCTTAGTTCTCCAGGTTCACCAAAAAAAAAAAAAAAATTGATTCTTAACAAAAAGTCATCAGTTGACCAAAAAAATTTTGAACTGAAGATAAGGGGATGCATAGACGCAAGTTCGTTCTGAAGCCTTAATTTTCCAGTCAGTGAGGAACCAGCTATTTTGTAATTTCCTTCGTCAATGGCTCTTGTTAGAGCTGATCATGAAGCCGCCTCTTCCAACACATCTCATTCTCGATGTAGTCATCACGTTTTCTTGAGTTTCAGAGGTGAAGAAACTCGCTACACTTTTACCGATCACCTATATTCGGCCTTGGTCAACGCAGGATTTCGCACTTTCCGAGATGAGGATGAACTCGAGAGAGGAGAAGGTATCCGGCCAGAACTACAGAAAGCAATCCAACAGTCTCGAAGTTCTGTCATTGTGATTTCTCAAGACTACGCATCTTCAGGATGGTGCCTGGACGAGCTTGTCATGATACTTGAACGCAATAGAACCTCCGATCATGTAGTTTTACCAATATTCTACGATATTGATCCATCCCATGTGAGGAAACAGAGTGGAAGTGTTGCAATAGCATTTGCTAGACATGAGAAAAAACAATCTCTGGAGAAGTTGAATAGGTGGAGGGCAGCACTTACCGAAGTTTCAGATCTAGCAGGCATGGTGCTACAAAACCAAGCTGATAGGTAATTCCATTATAGGCAGTTCATCTTCATGAAGCTTCTCTCATCAGTTATATCTATTTTAAATGTCAAAACGTTGTCATTCTTTTAGGTAATTTCTTCATATTATTATTATGAGATCTGATACATTAATTTCTCTTTCTCAAGTCTTTTCACGGTTGATTTCTCATTTTTCTTTGCAATTTCTAGGCATGAGTCGAAGTTTATAAAGAAAATTGTTGAAGTGATTGAAGGCAAACTATGTCGCATCCCCTTAAGTGTTAGCCCTTACCTGGTGGGAATGCAGTATCAGGTTGAAAACATCATTTCATGGTTACAAGATGGATCATCTGATGTTAGCATATATGGAATTTCTGGGATTGGTGGTATTGGAAAGACAACCATTGCGCAAGTAGTTTATAACTCATTTTTCAGAAGTTTTGAAGGAAGCAGTTTCCTTGAAAACATCAGAGAAGTTTCAGAACAACCCAATGGCTTAGTTCGACTACAGAAGCAACTTCTTGCTGATATTTTGAAGGGAAGGAAAGTGAAAGTACAGAGTGTTAGTGAGGGAATAATTAAGATTAGAGATTTCATAAGCACCAAAAAAGTACTTCTTGTCCTCGATGATGTTGATCATCTAGGTCAGTTAGATGCAGTAGTTGGTATGAGAGATTGCTTTTGTCCAGGAAGTAAAATTATTATAACTACTAGGCATTCTGGGTTGTTAAAGGCTAGTCAAGTTGTTAAGGTGCATAGCGTTAGAACTTTAAATGGTGCTCAATCACTGGAGCTTTTTAGTTGGCATTCTTTTGGACAGGACCATCCAGTTGCAGGTTACGTCGAACTTTCAGAAGGGGTAGTTAACCACTGTGGAGGACTACCGTTAGCTCTTCAAACTTTGGGTTCTTCTTTATCGGGGAAAACGTTAGATGTATGGGAAAGTGCATTAAAGAAACTGAATGCTATTCCAAACAGTGAAGTCTTGAGCAAGCTTAGAATAAGCTACGACTCTTTACAAGATGACCATGATCAAAATTTGTTCCTCCATCTTGCTTGTTTCTTTATCGGAAAGGACAAGGATGTTGTGGTCAAAATATTAGATGAATGTGATTTTTACACAATTGTTGGTATTCAAAATCTTGTCGATAGATGTTTGGTAACAATCAATGTAAATAATGTGGTGAGCATGCATCAAATGATTTGTGACATGGGAAGAGAAATTGTTCGACAAGAATCAAGGGAGCCGGAGAAACGCAGTCGATTATGGCATCCCAAAGATTCCTTGAAAGTACTGATGAGAGAAAAGAAAGTAAGAACCATATATGCTCCTCTTATGTATGTGTTGCCTAACTCATTTGTTGTTGGTACTTAGGCGAATGCTTTTTTTTATCTTTTTGATATAGGGTTCAGACACAATTGAAGGTCTTGCCCTGAACATGTACCGGTACCCTGTCGTCTTGGAAACCAATGCATTTGCAGGCTAGGGATGCACAAACTGAGATTACTCCAACTTGGTTATGTACAACTGACTGGAAGTTGTGAAGAACTTCCCAAGGGGTTGAAATGGTTGTGCTGGCTTCAGTTTCCGTTGGATTCTATACTCATCAGTTTTCCTTTGGAAAGCCTGGTCGTTCTAGAAATGTCTTGCAGTAGCTTGAGAAAACTCTGGTGGGGAACAAAGGTATGACACTGCAGACTTTCCCTCTTTTTTCTTTTTCTTCTTTTTTTTTTTTTACTCTCTTCCCTTTGGGATGTGGGAAATAAGTGTGTTACATCTGTTAAGAATTAACCCCACCTTCCGTTTTTATTCACAGCATCTTCCATCTTTGAAGATCCTTGATCTCCGCCATTCCCATGACCTGATAAAAAGCGGTGACTTCTCATTGGTCCCCAATCTAGAGAGACTGATATTTGAAGATTGTTCAAGCTTGGTTGATGTCCATGAATCTGTTGGAAACTTAGAGAAGCTCGTATACTTGAACATGAGGGATTGCAAAAGTATTGTGAAACTTCCAAAGAACATTTGTATGCTGAAAGTACTAGAGACACTTATTATATCCGGTTGCTCAAATCTTTATGAGTTTCCAATGGAGGTTGGGAAGATGAAATATCTGAAAGTTCTTGAAGCAGATGGAATTTCACTAAATCTATTAGTCACAACTTCTGGGGAAGCCAAATCATGGCCAAGAAAAAGTGTTGATAACTTTTGGGCTTGTTTGTCCTGCACTTTAGTTCATTTGAGTCTTCCACATTGCAATCTTTCTGATGATTGTTTTCCTTCTGATGCTGTTAACTTATACTCATTGAAGAGTTTGGATCTCAGCAATAATCCAATTTGTAGCTTACCAGATTTCGTCAGAGGCCTTAAAGGGCTCAATTCAATGTTACTTTGGGGGTGCAGAGATCTCAAATCACTTGTAAGGTTACCAAGAGTAAGAACTTTGGATGTCCACTTGTGTGAATCCTTGGAAAGTGTAACGTTTCAATCGATATCGTGCATACCAGAGTCAATAGGCTTGATTGCTTACAAGTCCCAACTAGTTGAGATTGAGTACTGGTTCAAGTTAGAAGCCATTGAAAAAGTGGATTTAGAAATGATCAAGCTTTGTGTTTGTGCAACTTGGAATCCATGGAACGCATTTGGATGCACACCCCATATAACAACGCTGAAGTGATGATGCTTCCCATCCAGGTGCCTCTCTCTCTCTCTCCCTCTCCCTCTCCCTCCCTCCTTCCCGCTCCCTCTCCCTCCCAACCATATAGGTACACAAGCACACAGTTATTCTCAGATAAGGCTAACCATACTTTCAAAAATTTGGTATATATCTGCACATTTCTTCCTATGATGAATGAAATAATAGTATTTGCCATATTCTGTGCAGGGACTGTATGAATATGGTATATTTAGCACATTTCTTCCTACAAAGGGAAACGACGTTCCAGGGCAGTTCAGCCATACAAGTAAAGGGTCATCACGTTCAATGTCCTTTACTGTGCCTGCACCTTTACTTCCTAATCAAAGGATCCGAGGCTTGAACATCTTCTGTGTATATGCAAACTACGATGTTGATGTCAGGTGCATTGATCCAATAATAATTAGAGTCAATAATAAGAGCAAAGGTCTGAAGTGGATCTATGGACCAACATGTTACGGCATTCCAAGCAGCAAAGATGTGGTATGGTTAAGCCATTGGAAGTTGGGAAATCGATTGGAAGCTGGCGATGAAGTTACTGTTACAGTATTTCCATTTGAACCATTCCAGATTAAAGAGTGGGGCTTCCAGGTTGTGCATGAGCAAGAAGGCAAAATAAGTAACCAACACAACACCACATATCCAGATGATAATGACGTTATTGGTAAATATTGTACAGATTTTTCCGAATTATACCAGGTGATGCCGGGAACATACTTCCTCTGCGGTGGACCTATGATATATGATAGACAGTCACATGTATTACAAAAAGGGTCAGTTTTGTTCAATCACATTATTGGAGATTCTGATGAAAGTGCAGGTGTGTTGTTACTGATAAATTGGCATTACAAGCTTATTTTATTGATGGTATATTTGTTTCTTCTCACCGAAATAATGTGGACATTTGCAGCAACAAAAGAAGCAATGAGAGACCGAAAAAATTTCTGCAGTCGGAGTGGGCTTGTTACCATTACTGGTGCTGTGTCTTTGATTTGCAGTCCAGGCCGCATTTCAAAAGAAGGAAGGAAATCCCAGCCAAAAATTAAATACACTAGTTTAACCCAGCCAAAAGCTCCACCTTTACTAGTTCGCACTCTCTTTTGCCTTTTCCTTCGTTTGGTTCAACATATTGCAGTTTATTTTTTGATAAAGAAGTTTTTTTTCTCCTATCAAGATCATTTATCTGAGCAACTGGGTTTCACAGAAATAGCAGATGATAGCTGCGTTGTTCTACCTTCATCAAACCGCACAGGAACAACTTGAGATTGTAAATGGGCACCATGAACTTCAATCCTGAAAGGAATCTGTATCATTAGGCCGTGACATTTATCTTTGCTTAATAGTTGTATGTATTAAACCCTTTTACAACTGTAATCAGTGTTCCTCGTAGCATCTTTCCTAAATTTGTGATATTGATGTTTAAAAGTTCATAGGAAAATTTCCTTTGTTCCTTTGACAGTACTTTTGCACGCTTGCCAGGCACAAGTTGGATCTGCGGGCTGTAAAATGACAATTTTGCCATCAACCGAATTAAATAACTACATAACGTGTTTGTGAATCAAATTTGCTCACCACTAACATTTGGTGGTGATAGTTTAGAGTAGTTTGTGACATCTGATTAGCAGTTTAGGAACAATCTTCAGCGGGTTATGTACTTACATAGGTATTTGCAAGCATAATTAGCTATAATGAGCCATGCTTATGTTACCGCTAGCGGTACCGACTCCTGCCAAATGAGTGACTTATGGGAACACAGCCAAGCAGGCTACCGCCTGAGCCCCGGCTTGCCCCCAGATCACCGCCGCCACGCGCCTCGGCAAGACAGCATCAGAAGCTCCAGAAGCTGGGGACTGAAGCATGTCAATCCCACATCGAAAACATGAAGAAGATCAGCTCATTCTTCACCTATAAAAGGTTCTCTCTTCTATCCTCATTGATTACGCATTTTAATACTTACCTATTGTTACTTTGTTAACATAAATACATTGACTAACTTAGGCATCGGAGAAGAGAAGACTGCCCAGCTCGGTCCCCCTCTGACGCTCTCTGTATTTCACTTGACAGGTAGCGAAAACTCTGAGAATATCATAGGTAGCGGTCCGCCCGTCGGATCAGGGTTAACAAAAGTTTAGATACCGCTGAACTTTAAACATCAACAGGTAATGACCCTTGCTTGATCACTATATTACTAACTATGATATTTGAGTGCAAGGTTTAAGTTGACCCTTGCTTGATCACTATATTACCAACTATGATATTTTGATCACTATATTACCAACTATGATATTTGAGTGCAAGGTTTAAGTTGTGCATCTTTAGACGTATCAACCTAACAAATCAATTTTACATAAAAAAAACCTTTATAACCTTGTACGAAATAGTCATAATAAATAAAAATAATAATAAAATAAACGATAAGGTTTAAAACCCTTTTTCTATTTGTATCCGGCAGTTCACTGTTTTATTTTGTAATTATTGGTTTACGTTTATTCCTCCATAGTCTTCAGTCTCCACTTTTCAAAAGAGTCAAAGACTTTCCTCGCACAATTCTTCATCTCCTTTTCCAAAAAAAAAAAATATATATATCCCATTCTATCCCAAAATTTATAGTGAGCAAACGTATCCTGAATTGTGATTAGCTCCAGGTCCATCCATGGATGCTGCTAGCTCATCATCATCAGCTCAACAAGCTTCGTCTTCCAGTATTCCTCCTACTCAATTCACATATCAAGTGTTCTTGAGTTTCAGAGGCAGAAACACTCGCAAGACTTTCACCGATCATCTCTACACAGCCCTGACCACTGCAGGAATCTGCACTTTCCGAGACGACGACGAGCTCCCTGCCGGGGAAGCCATCAAGCCAGAACTAGAGAGAGCCATCCAACACTCGCGATGTTCTGTTATTGTGTTTTCAAAAGACTACGCGTCGTCCGGATGGTGCCTGGACGAGCTTGTGACGATCCTTCGATGCAAGAAGACGTCCGGTCAGTTCGTTTTACCGATCTACTACGACGTCAGCCCATCCCAGGTGAGGAAGCGGACGGGGAGTCTCGCAAAGGCGTTCATCACACACCAGAAGAATCAAACAGCGGAAAAGCTGATTCTGTGGAAGGAAGCACTTACAGAAGTTGCGGCTTTAGCAGGCATGGTGTTAGAAGATCAAGTTGACGGGTAAGTAATCTCATTTCAACCTCCTACCATTTGATTTTATTTTGAAGTAGTTAGATCAATTTCTAGTATTAATATTAGTAGCATTTCTAGATTCCATAATTTGTTTTCGATTTTTATTTTCTAGGCACGAGTCCAAATTTATTGAAAATATTGTTAAGGTGATTGAAGGCAAGTTATGTCGAGTTCCCTTATGTGTTGCCCCTTACCTGGTTGGAATTGATTCTCGAGTGAAAAGCATCAATTTATGGTTACAGGATGGATCGTCCAATATTGGTATATTAGGAATTTGTGGAATTGGTGGAATAGGAAAGACAACTATTGCGCAAATTGTTTATAATTCAAATTTTGAGAGATTTGAAAGAAGCTGCTTTCTTGAAAATATCAGAGAGATTTTCGAACGGCCAAGTGGTTTTGTTCAAGTACAGAAACAGCTTCTTTCGGATATTTTGAATGGGAGAAAAGTGAATATAAGCAGTCCTAGCGAGGGAATGAGTAAAATAAAAGATGCCTTAAGCTCTAAAAAAGTTCTTCTTGTTCTCGATGATGTGGATCACAAGGACCTAGTTGATGCAATACTTGAGATGAAAGGCTGCTTTTGTTCTGAAAGTAAAATTATAATAACAACAAGGAATGCAGGATTGCTCAAGGGTCATCGAGATATTAAGGTGCATGATGTCGAAACTTTGAACCATATTGAATCATTGGACCTCTTCAGCAGACATGCTTTTGGACACAACCACCCTATTGAAAGTTACGTGAAACTTTCAGACAGGGTAGTGCACGACTGTGAAGGACTTCCATTAGCCCTTCAAACATTGGGTTCTTCTCTCTCAGGGAAGACTATAGATGTATGGGAAAGCACATTAAAGAAATCCAAAACTATTCCAAACAGTGTAGTGATGAGTAAACTGAGGATGAGCTTCAACTCTTTACAAGATGACCATGATCAGAGTTTATTCCTCCATATTGCATGTTTTTTTATTGGAAAGGACAAGGATATCATCGTCAAAATTTTAGATGCATGTGATTTCTGCACAACCGTCGGCATTCAAAATCTCATTGATAGATATCTGGTTAGAATTGAAGAATGTAATAAGGTGAATATGCATCAAATGATTTGTGACATGGGAAGAGAAATGGTTCGTCTAGAATCAAAAGATCCTAAGAAACGTAGTAGGCTATGGCATCACAAGGACTCTCTTAATGCATTAAGAGAAAAGACTGTAAGAAACATTACTTCTTGCTCCTTCTTTTTCATTTCTTCCCCTTTTTGTATTCTGCATTTGTATTCAAATGATTTATATATGTATATTTTTATCATTGTTCTTTTAGGGTTCTAATGCAATTCAAGGCCTTGTCCTGAACATGCCTGTGAACCCTGCACATGGTCCTTCAAGAAATTCAGATATGGTGGTCTTGGATACCAATGCATTTTCAATGATGAACAATCTCAGATTCCTTCATCTTGGTCATGTACAACTCAATGGAAGTTATGAAAAATTTCCTAAAGGATTGAGATGGTTGTGTTGGCGCGAATGTCCTTTGAATTTAATACCGAGTGATTTTCCTATGGAGATGATGGTTGTTATTGAAATGTCCTATAGTAGATTGAGACAAGTGTGGAAGGGAGCAAAGGTATGTTGACCTACATTTCTTATTCCCCTTTTTTTTTTTAATGGTTTTGATAACCATGTCAGAGTCGACTGAGATCTAACCCCACCTTCTATTTCTCTTTTTCCTTCAAAATACAGTGTCTTCCATCATTGAAGATCTTTGATCTCAGCCATTCCTCAAACCTTACTGAAACTGGTGACTTCTCATTGGTCCAGAATCTGGAGAGACTTACACTTGAACATTGTATAAGCTTAGTTGATGTCCATGAATCCATAGGAAAGCTAGAGAAACTTGTTTACTTGAATTTGAAAGATTGCATAAATATCATGAAGCTTCCAGAGAACATTCATATGTTAAAATCACTTGAAACACTTATCATATCTGGTTGTTCAAATCTTAGCGAGTTTCCGATGGAGATTAGAAACATGGAAACTATTAAAGTGTTTGAAGCATTTGGAGTTCCAATAGATCAGCTAATCACTATCCCTGGGCAGGTAAATTCACGGCCAAGATTAAGTGTAGATGGTTTTTGGGGTTCCTTTTCTGGCTCTATTGTTGAGTTAAATCTTGGAAGCTGCAATCTTTCTGATGATGCTTTTCCTAGTGACTTTGGTAACTTATCTTCATTGGAGAGTTTGAATCTCAGCTACAATAACTTTTGTACCTTGCCAGATTCAATCAGAGGCCTTTGTAAACTCAAGACGCTTAATCTTCAATCCTGTAGAAGTCTCATATCTATTACAGGTCTACCACGAGTAAGTGATCTACTGAGCACAGACCATTGTGTATCCTTGGAAAAAATAACATTTCAATCACTTTCATGCATACCAAAGAGAGTATCCATATATGGTGACTCCAAACTAGTTGAGATTCAGCACTGGTACAAGTTAAAACCCATTGGAACGGTTGATGTAGAAATGATCAGGCTTTTGGGTTTGTCCAACTTGGAATCCATGGAACCCATTCTGTTGCACATCCCAGATGCAAACTCCCCATCAGAAGGGGAGTCCATGGAACCCATTCGCATCCAGGTCTCTCTCTCTCTCTCTCATATATATATATATATATATATATATATTATACCTGGCATACTAATCATAAGTATGTTTGTTTAATATATGTATATAGGGACTACATGAATATGGTATCTTCAGCACATTCTTTCCGGGAAACGGAAATGAGGTTCCAGGACAGTTCAGCCATACAAGTAAAGGGTGTTCCTCAATATCTTATCCTGTGCCTATACTTTTTAATCACAAGATCCGAGGCTTCAACATATATTCTGTGTATGCATGGACGACAGATGTTACTACTGTATTGCCACCATTAATCATTGAAGTCAATAATAAGAGCACGGGTCTGAAGTGGATCTATGTGCCGTCATGTTACGGCATTCCAAGTGATGGAAAAGACATGATATGGTTGAGCCATTGGAGTTTGGGGAACCAATTCAAAGGTGGTGATGTCATCACTGTCTCAGTATTTACGCCAGATAACTGGCTTCAGGTAAAAGAGTTCGGTGTCCAAGTGGTGCATGAGGAAGAAGAGAAGATGAGTAAGCAACAGTACAGCAGCAGTAGTAGAGATCCTAGTTATGATGATCCCGATGCTTGTGGTGTTAATGAGGTGATTGGTAATAGTGGTGGAGTTTTGTCAGAGTTATATCAGGTCAGGCCAGGGACATACTTCCTCTGCGGTGGACCCTTTTTAGAAAATAATAGATACACATATAACAGATGGAAAAAGGATTGTTGCCTCAGTGGCATCATAGGAGAGTATGATGAAGAAACAGGTGTGTTATTACTGCTGTATCAAGCGTATTTTGTTGGAAGATTTGATATTTTTAGATTAAATTTCTCAGTACTGATATTTGAACTTAATATTGTTTAGCACAAGTTATTTCTTGATTTTCTTATAAATATACCTCAGCCCCTATTTCTTCAACAATCTTAAGACATAAATGATCTTATAGGCCTTAATTTTTCTTGTTACTAAATTGAAGTATCTTTTTTTGAAGTGGTAGTTGTGAACTCATTCTGTTCATAAATTAGGATCACAAATTTATTTTGTTGATATTTGACACATAATTTCTTTTTGTCTGATTAAGATATATTCTATATGGATTAATTTCTAATTTATGTTTCTTTTATAGACAAAGAAGAAAGGAAACAGGGGGATAGGACACTAGCAGCAACAGAAGAAGCTGAAGCAGAAAGAGGCAGCAATAACTTATTGGGTTGCAAGGTTCTCATTGTGGCTGCTGTCTTTTCTTTTTCTGTCTTTGTGAAAGTCATAGAATAACTTAGCATTTTTGTGATCTGATCCTCTTATAAATGTTTTCCTACCAGAACCTTGTTATCCATGTGCTTATGTCATTGGTTGAGATTTGTCAAAATATCAGCTGATGGTAAGAACTTCCTCTGAGATAAGTGACATCATTGGAGACTGGTAGGTCTGCTGTTATTGGTACATTAGCATTAGCAATACAAGTTTGTCAATATTCTATGAATTTTCTGGAGAGGGG
Source organism: Rosa chinensis (assembly GCF_002994745.2). Taxonomy (NCBI): domain Eukaryota; kingdom Viridiplantae; phylum Streptophyta; class Magnoliopsida; order Rosales; family Rosaceae; genus Rosa; species Rosa chinensis. Next base: position 41,309,760 of record NC_037088.1, read on the forward strand.
CAGCCATAACTTTTATTGCCGAGTCTGCAAGGTTGTATTTGTCTAGTCACTTGCTTGCATTATGGCCACTGTCTTCTTTTCCTCTCTTTCTCTGGTCTCTCCCTCTTCTCTCTCCCAGCGAAGGATATGGCAGGGGCCTTGAAGGCCTGCATGAATTTATTCTATCAGAGAAACTGTTATTCAACGTGGTCATAAGGCCAATATGCGGGTATGTGGGTAAGTGCAGATTTATGTGAATGGTGTTCATACCCTGCTTGTACACATGCACATTTTCAGTTTACTTGGTAAACCTGTTATTGGCTTCTCCCTTGTTTGTAATTTATTTCTTCCATTTTTGAATTGTAGATATGTTGATCCACTGACTACAGGATTGCATCCAAGTTTGAATAGGAAAACATCATACCATTAAACATCACAGAAGAAGGCATATATACTCTGGTAACTATCTAGTTATTTGCAACATCATGTTATACATGTCAAATTTCAGTAGGAATTTTTGTACTTGGCCTCTCATATGATTTAGTTGTAAGTTCTGAAAATTTTGAAACAGTGCTACTTGGTTGCAAAACCAGCTACATTAGAGCCTGCATAATGATGGAGTGTTAAAAGTACTTGCAGAGCTTCAGGGGGTTGTTGCTGGTGATATTAACAAGTTAGTTTTTTCACTGCCTTTATGAAGTATATAAGGTTCAATTACTAACTATTCAAATGGGACATATCACTGCTGTTATTATCAGAAATGATGAGGAGATAAATTTGCTATTACTGTCTCTGTAACTATTCACGTTTTTTTGTTCTTCATGTAATTGCCTGTACTTCACATGTTCCTTTGTTCAACAAACAAAAGTGTATACTTTGTACGTATCAAGTTATTAACTGTAATACCACTAGGAATATTTAGAAAATTTGCAAGTAGTAGACTATGTTCCAGATTCAAGCATATATGGCCATATTTCCAGCTCCTCTTCTGGTTAGAAGTTTGGGTCGGGTCGAGGGTTCCTCCGCTCACAATGCTGGTGGAGGGCCGGCCGCCTGAATAATGACTGGCTGCTCCGATCTGATCGATCTGAAGGGAAGACAGAGAGGAGACAGGTTCTGGGCCAGTGGGCCTCCAATCCGTCTGGGCTGCAGCTTTGTGGCCTGGATGGGTAACCCATCTCTTTTCCTTTTTCTTTTGAGCTGTTTGGATTTGGGCTGCAAGGTCTATGGTGTTTTTTATTGCTTTGAATAATTGAGCTTCGCTCACTAGTGTCGCTGGTCTTTCACCCTATACTGCCTTTGGTTGTTGTTGTTTGCTGATTGATGAGTGGCGATGTACACCAATTAAGGTCTTAGGTGTCAATGCTTGTCAAATTGGTTGCTCTGATTTAGGGTTGGATAAGAGTATGAGTTTTTAATTTTTTTGCATTTTCTTTTTTGGGTTTTAGTTGCTCTGCTCTATGCAGGCTGAATTGTGCATCGAGATGTAATATGAGGGATTCGAATCCCTCTAGCTTGACCGAGAGTGGTCGTTGCTATTATTAATGAAACCTGATTCCGTTTCGCTTATAAAAAAAATAGTTCTTTTGTAATACTATCAAGAAATTTTTTTATTTTATTTTTATCAAATGAATTTTATTAAACTCGAAATCAGGCCAATAAACTCTCCAAAAGGAGAACAGCCTCAAACAATTAATTTGCTTCTAACAGATCATATAACCTAGGAGGACCTACCTCCTTACAGTACATAGATTGGACCAACTTCAATGCCTTCGTTGCCAGACCATGAGCTAGTTGTTTAGCTTTTTTGCGCACATGCTTCCAAGTCACAACTTCAAACTGTTGGAGGGGACTCCATCCAGAACGGCCCCAATTTCAGTCAAATCCAAACTACTGTTGGACAGTGAATAATATTAAGAGCATCTCCTTCTAATCTTCTGTCTCCAGCTTTGAAGAGAAATTCTTAGGTGGAGGTTTTCCCATCACGTGGCTTTAGGGCCACCCAATCAGAAGAAAGAAAATTTTTCATTTTTTCTGAAACTGCCCCTGCGTTTCCTAAATATACAATACCCAAAAGACCTCCCTTACTGGGCAGTGATTAGTCTGCCACACCACGTGGAGGTGCAGGTGCCCAACACAAGTCTTTCTCAGCTTTAAAACGCCCAGCTGATTCCAATATGGCTTTCCAATACCAAGGAATCTTGATATCGCGTTTTCGTTTGTATAAAAGAATAAAAAAATAATCACGTGTTGAGGGCCCCGGGCGGCAATCACTCTCAATTTCAAAATCTTGTAATTATTGGTTTATTCCTCCACGGTCCCCTGACCCCAGTCCCCACTCGCACCATTCTTCTATCCCAAATTGACCCCAAAATTTATAGTTAGCAAAAGTATACTGATCATCCTGAATTGTGATTTTTTCCGATTGATTATCTCCATGTCCATCCATGGATCTTGTTAGCACATCATCAGCTCAACAAGCTTCGTCTTCCAGTATTTCTCCTAGTCAATTCACATATAAAGTGTTCTTGAGTTTCAGAGGCACAGACACTCGCAAGGGTTTCACCGATCATCTCTACACAGCCTTGACCAACGCAGGAATCTGCACTTTCCGAGACGGCGATGAACTCCCGGTAGGAGAAGAGATCAAACCAGAATTAGAGAGAGCCATCCAGCACTCGCGATGTTCTGTTATTGTGTTTTCAAAAGACTACGCGTCGTCCGGATGGTGCCTGGACGAGCTTGTGACGATCCTTCAATGCAGAAAGAGGTCCAATCAGTTCGTTTTACCGATCTTCTATGACGTCGACCCATCCCAATTGGGGGAGCAGACGGGGAGTCTTGGAGAGGCGTTTATCACACACCAAAAGAATGAAACAATGGAAAAGTTGATTCGATGGAAGGAAGCACTTACAGAAGTTGCGGCTCTAGCAGGCATGGTGTTAAAGAATCAAGCTGACGGGTAAGTAATCTCATTTCAACCTCCTGCCGTTTGATTTTATTTTGAAGTAGTTGGATCAATTTCTGGTATTAAGATTAGTAACATTTCTAGATTCCATCATTGAAGTCATGACATAATTTGTTTTCGATTTTGATATTCTAGGCACGAGTCAAAATTTATTGAGAAAATTGTTAAGGTGATTGAAGGCAAGTTAAGTCGAGTTCCCTTATCTGTTCCCGCTTACCTGGTTGGAATTGATTCTCGAGTAAAAAGCATCAATTTGTGGTTACAGGATGGATCATCCAGTACTGGTATATTTGGAATTTGTGGAATTGGTGGAATAGGAAAGACAACTATTGCACAAATTGTTTATAATTCAAATTCTGAGAGATTTGAAAGAAGATGCTTTCTTGAAAATATCGGAGAGATTTTAAAACAGCCAAATGGCTTTGTTCAAATAGAGAAACAGCTTCTTTCCAGTATCTTGAATGGGAGAAAAGTGGATATAAGCTGTCCTAGCGAGGGAATGAGTAAAATAAAAGATGCCATAAGTTCTAAAAAAGTTCTTCTTGTTCTCGATGATGTGGATCACAAGGGCCTAGTTGATGCAATACTTGAGATGAAAGGCTGCTTTTGTTCTGGAAGTAAAATTATAATAACAACAAGGAATGCAGGATTGCTCAAGGGTCATCGAGATATTAAGGTGCATAATGTTGAAACTTTGAACCACATTGAATCATCAGACCTCTTCAGTAGGCATGCTTTTGGGCTCAACCACCCTGTTGAAAGTTACGTGAAACTTTCAGAGAGGGTAGTGCACCAATGCGAAGGACTTCCGTTAGCTCTTCAAACATTGGGTTCTTCTCTCTCAGGGCAGACTATAGATGTATGGGAAAGTGCATTAAAGAAATCCAAAACTATACCAAACAGTATAGTAATGAGTAAACTGAGGACGAGCTTCAACTCTTTACAAGATGACCATGATCAGAGTTTATTCCTCCATATTGCATGTTTTTTTATTGGAAAGGACAAGGATATCATTGTCAAAATTCTAGATGCATGTGGTTTCTACACAACCGTTGGCATTCAAAATCTCATTGATAGATATCTGGTTAGAATTGAAGAATGTAATAAGGTGAATATGCATCACATGATTCGTGACATGGGGAGAGAAATTGTTCGTCTAGAATCAAAAGATCCTGAGAAACGTAGTAGGCTATGGCATCACAAGGACTCTCTTAATGTACTAAGAGAAAAGACTGTAAGAAACATTTCTTCTTGCTCCTCCTTTTTTGTTTCTTCCCCTTTTTGTTTTCTCCATTTGTATTCAAATGATTTATATATGTATATATTTGTCATTATTCTTTTAGGGTTCAAATGCAATTGAAGGCCTTGTCCTGAACATGCCTATGAACTCTGCACATGGTCCTTCAAGAAATTCAGATATGGTGGTCTTGGATGCCAATGCATTTTCAATGATGAACAAACTCAGATTCCTTCATCTTGGTCATGTACAACTCAATGAAAGTTATGAAAAGTTTCCTAAAGGATTGAGATGGTTGTGTTGGCGCGAATGTCCTTTGAATTTAATACCGAGTGATTTTCCTATGGAGATGATGGTTGTTATTGAAATGTCCTATAGTAGATTGAGACAAGTGTGGAAGGGAGCAAAGGTATGTTGACCTACATTTCTTATTCCTTTTTTTTTTATAATTTTTTTTTATGGTTTTGATAACCATGTCAGAGTCGACTGAGATCTAACCCCACCTTCTATCTCTCTTTTTCCTTCAAAATACAGCGTCTTCCATCATTGAAGATCTTTGATCTCAGCCATTCCTCAAACCTTACTGAAACTGGTGACTTCTCATTGGTCCAGAATCTGGAGAGACTTACTCTTAAACATTGTATAAGCTTAGTTGATGTCCATGAATCCGTAGGAAAGCTAGAGAAACTTGTTTACTTGAATTTGAAAGATTGCATCAATATCACGAAGCTTCCAGAGAACATTCATATGTTAAAATCTCTTGAAACACTTATTATATCAGGTTGTTCAAATCTTAGCGAGTTTCCAATGGAGATTAGAAACATGGAATCTCTAAAAGTGTTTCAAGCATTTGGAGTTCCAATAGATCAGCTAATCACTATCCCTGGGCAGGTAAATACACGATCAAGATTAAGTGTAGATGGTTTATGGGGTTCCTTTTCTGGCTCTATTGTTGAGTTAGATCTTGGAAGCTGCAATCTTTCTGATGATGCTTTTCCTAGTGATTTGGGTAACTTAGCTTCATTGAGGTATTTGGATCTCAGCTACAATCCCATTTGTACCTTGCCAGATTCAATCAGAGGCCTTTGGAAACTCGAGACGCTTACTCTGAGTTACTGTACAAGTCTCAGATCAATTACAGGTCTACCACGAGTAAGAGATCTACTGAGCGCAGACCATTGTGTATCCTTGGAAAAAATAACATTTCAATCACTTTCATGCATACCAAAGAGATTGTCCATATATGGTGACTCCAAACTAGTTGAGATTCAGCACTGGTACAAGTTAAAACCTATTGGAACAGTTGATGTAGAAATGATCAGACTTTTGGGTTTGTCCGACTTGGAATCCATGGAACCCATTCTGATGCACACCCCAGATGCAAAATCCCCGTTGGAAGGGGAATCCATGGAACCCATTCGCATCCAGGTCTGTCTATCTCTCCCCCCCCCCCCCCCATATATATATATGTACACACACGCATACCTGGCATACTAATCATAAGTATGTTTGTATAATATATGTATATAGGGACTGCATGAATATGGTATCTTCAGCACATTCTTTTCGGGAAACGGAAATGAGGTTCCAGGACAGTTCAGCCATACAAGTAAAGGGTGTTCCTCAATATCATTTCCTGTGCCTATACTTCTTAATCACAAGATCCGGGGCTTCAACATATATTCTGTGTATGCATGGACGACAGATGTTACTACTCTATTGCCACCATTAATCATTGAAGTCAATAATAAGAGCACGGGTCTGAAGTGGATCTATGTGCCGTCATGTTACGGCATTCCAAGTGATGGAAAAGACATGATATGGTTAAGCCATTGGAGTTTGGGGAACCAATTCAAAGGTGGCGATGTAGTCACTGTCTCAATATTTACGCCAGATAACTGGCTTCAGGTAAAAGAGTTTGGTGTCCAAGTGGTGCATGAGGAAGAAGAGAAGATGAGTAAGCAACAGTACAGCAGCAGTAGTAGAGATCCTATTTATGATGATCCCGATGCTTGTGGTGTTAATGAGGTGATTGGTAATAGTGGTGGAGTTTTGTCAGAGTTATATCAGGTCAGGCCAGGGACATACTTCCTCTGCGGTGGACCCTTTTTAGAAAATAATAGATACACATTTAACAGATGGAAAAAGGATCGTTACCTCAGTGACATCATAGGAGAGTATGATGAAGAAACAGGTGTGTTATTACTGCTGTATCAAGTGTATTTTGTTGGAGGATTTGATATTTTTAGATTAAATTTCTCAGTACTGATATTTGAACTTAATATTGTTTTGCGCCAGTTATTTCTTGATTTTCTTATAAATATACCTCAGCCCCTATTTCTTCAACAATCTTAAGACATAAATGATCTTATAGGCCTTAATTTTTCTTGTTACTAAATTGAAGTATCTTTTTTTGAAGTGGTAGTTGCATTGTTTTCAAACAGTCGTATGCTATTCATGATTTGGTTAGAAACTAATATATAGTTTGACTGATATACTGGTCGAAGTAAAACTCATTCTGTTCATAAATTAGGATCACAGATTTATTTTGTTGATATTTGACACATAATTTCTTTTCCTCTGATTAAGATATATTCTATATGGATTAATTTTTACTATATGTGTCTTCTATAGACAAAGAAGAAAGGAAACAGGGGGATAGGACACTAACAGCAACAGAAGAAGCTGAAGCAGAAAGTGGCAGCAATAAATTCTTCGGTTGCAAGGTTCTCATCGTGGCTGCTGTCTTTTCTTTTTCTGTATTTGTGAAAGTCATAGAATAACTTGGCATTTTTGTGATCTGATCCTCTTATAAATGTTTTCCTACCAGAACCTTGTTATCCATGTGCTTATGTCATTGGTTGAGATTTGTCAAAATATCTGCTGATGGTAAGAACTTCCTCTGAGATAAGTGACATCATTGGAGACTGGCAGGTCTGCTGTTACTGATACATTAGCATTAGCATCACAAGTTTGTCAATATTCTATGAAATTATGAAGTGAGGCAGCCATAACTTTTATTGCCGAGTCTGCAAGATTGTATTTGTCTAGTCGCTTGCATTATGGCCACTGTCTTCTTTCGCTCTCTTTCTCTGGTCTCTCCCTCTTCTCTCTCCCAGCGAAGGATATGGCAGGGGCCTTGAAGGCCAGCATGAATTTGTTCTATCAGAGAAACTATTATTCAACATGGTCTCAAGGCCAATATGCAGGTATGTGTGAAAGTGCTGCAGATTTATGTGAATGGTGTTCATACCCTGCTTGTACACATGCACATTTTCAGCTTACTTGGTAAACCTGTTATAGGCTTCTCCCTTTGTAGTTTATTTCTTCTATTTCTGAATTGCAGATATGTTGATCCACTGACTACAGGGTCGCATCCAAGTTTGAATAGGAAAACATCATTTTGGGACAACCTATACCATTAAACATCACAGAAGAAGGCATATATACTCTGGTAACTATCTAGTTATTTGCAACATCATGTTATACATGTCAAATTTCAGTAGGAATTTTTGTACTTGGCCTCTCATATGATTTAGTTGTAAGTTCTGAAAATTTTGAAACAGTGCAACTTGGCTGCAAAACCAGCTACATTGGAGCCTGCATAATGATGGAGTGTTGAAAGTACTTGCAGAGCTTCAGGTGGTTGTTGCTGGTGATATTAACAAGTTAGTTTTCACTGCCTTTAGGAAGTGTATAAGGTTCAATTACCAACAATTCAAATGGGAAATATACTGCTGTCATTATCAGAAATGATGAGGAGATCTGACTTCATTCCCATGCATTTCTTAGGGCTTTCGGGTATGCCATGTCGCATTCCAGATTATCCAAATGTTTCCTCGTGGTCGTAACAATCACTTCAAGGAGTGGAAATAACAAAAGATGTGCTCCAAGTCCTTGGGCTGTTGAACAGAATTCAACCACTGGAATGGATGGTACAAAGTCCTCCAGCTTTCCATACTTTTGGAAAACTTGCTGCTATCAAGGAGACGAAAAGCTTTGTGAAGCAAACGAAGAAAAGGTCCCGACTGCTACTAAGAACGTAATAGAACTTTTTTGAAAGTCCGGATCGACTTCATGTTCCTAAGTCGAAGAACCATTGTACTCTTATAGATCAGAAGGATGCAATGCCATGGTCAGTTGAGGCTGCGGTGGATAATTAGTAGAACAAAATAAGAGTACGAAGTTTTCATCTCCTTTGGTTCTCTTCTTTCTTTTGACTTGGTTGGCAGGGTCAGGGCCGGTGAGCGCTTCTGATTCGAGAGCCCTTTCCTAAACCACTTCCCATGACGAGAATGGACTTCTCCATAATGTAATAGAAGAGTCACTGTCCAGTTCCCTGGGCTTTGTCCGTAATGATTTCTTATTTGTTTGATTCGATTTAAATTTCATTAACAAAAATTAGTCCAAACACTAGAATTCGTAATTCTTGCCATTTTAAAAATTCTACATTATAAAATCCAAAAAATGGATTTCTCAATTAACAGAGTTTAAATTCACGAAATTGTAATTCTCATGATTTTAGAATTTCTGTAGAAATTGAAATTACTTTATCCAAACACAACATGTTGACTTGAATTCCCTTTGCAATCAATACCCATTGATTTTCCTTTGGAAACCTGGTTGTTCTTGAAATGCAGTATGGTATAGCAGCTTGAGAACAAAGGTATGCTATTCCGCGCCTTTTCTTTTCAATTTTTCTCAGGGCTTTATGTTATTGTATGTAGATAACTAAATATTAACCGCCACCCTGCACTGATCTCACAGTTCCTCCCTTTATTGAGATCCTTGATATCAGTTATTCCCGTGACCTAACTGAGGCCGGTGACTCTTATTGGTCCCAAATCTAGAGAGGTTGATTCTCGAAGATTGTCCAAGCTTGCCTGAAGTCCATGAATCCATTGGAAAGCTAGAGAAACTCGTTTAATTACTCGTTTACTTGAATCTGGCAGACTCTGTAGTAGAAAGCTTCCAAATAACATTGCTATGCTAAAGAAACTTGAAACTCTTTTTACATCTGGTTGTTCAAGTCTTAATGAGTTTCCAATGGAGATCGATGAGTAAGATGGAATCTTTAGAAAGTCTTCAAGTAAAAAGAATTTCAATAAATCAATTACTAATCACTGCAACTAGGTCTGGAAAAAGTCTAAATACGTTTTGGGATTGTTTCCCCAACAATTTAGTCGAATTAAGACTCACACAATGCGATCTGTCTGATGATAGATTTCCTACAGATATTGGTAACTCACCCTCATTGAAGATATTTGATGTAAGCTTCAATCCAATCTGTAGCTTACCAAATTGCGTAAGACGCTTCAATCCAATCTTGGATTTAGTCTTTGTACACGTCTCAAGTCGCTTATAGGGCTACCATGATCGAGTAACATACTTGATTGCATTTGAATGTTATTCATTGGAGAAGGCTTTTCAATCACTTTTGCGCGTACCAAAGAAAATAGGAATGATGCATACTCGTGGCCACCCCAAACTTTGTGAGATACAGTACTGGTACAAGTTAGAACCAATGGGAAGGGTTGATAGAGAAATTCTCAACCTTGTAGGTTGCATAACTTGGATTTCAAGGAAGCCCGTAATTAGCATGTACACACCGAATACTACTATATTCAGTAGGTTGGAGGAAGTGCTTCCCATGCAAATCTATATGACATATGCTGCAGGGACTCTTATGAATACAGCATATTCAGTACATTTCTTCCGGAAAATGTAAACGAGGCTCCGGGCGAGTTCAGCCGTACAAGTAGTGGAGACTGGAGAGAGTCCTCAATATCCTTTACTGTGCCTTTACTTCCCATCACAACATCTGAGGCTTAAACATCAGCTCTGTCTATGCAAAGAAAAGTTGTACAACTTATCCTGAACCGGTAATAATTAAAGTTCGGAATAAGAGCAAGGTTTTGAGGTGGATATATTCCTCGTCATGCTACAGAATTCCAAGTGATGAAAAAGACGTGATATGGTTAAGCCATTGGAAGTTTGGGAATCGACTGCAAGTTGACGATCATATCACTGTAGGAGTAATCACGAGATGCTCTGAGTTTGACGTAGAAGAGAGGAATCCAGCTTCTGCACAAGGAAGAAGACTAGTACAACAGTTGCAGAAGATATGCTAATTGTTCTGATGGGAAAGAACACGCTAACGAGGAGGTGATTGGTAATATTGGTGGATATTTGTCCAAGTTCTATGAGGTAATGCCAGGGACGTACTTCCTCTCCGGTGGACCCCAGCGGCAAAGAAATAGACAATACTATGCTCGTCGGACAGATATCTTGAACAGTGTGATTGGAGAATCTGATGATGAAGAAACAGGTGACTCATCTATGCAATTCATTAGCGGCATCACAACTCTTAACTATATGTGGATGTACTGGAACTAATCTGTATACTTTCAACAGCAGAGAGAGAAGTAGGTGAGCAGGGTGCGCCTGACGGGACACTTGCAGAAGCAGAAGCTGATGAATAAAGTGACCGCATTGATAACTCCGTGGTTGGAGAGGCAGAGGCTGCAAGGTTCTCACTATGGCCGCTGTGCTTTTTTCTTCTCTTTCTCTAATCTCGCAGAGAAGAAAGCGACAGCAAACAAGGCCTCTTTGACTCTGTTGTATTGAAATTTGCAGTCATGCATTTGAGTTGGCTTCTCTATCTCCATGTATCACAATTATGTAACAAATATCATTAGGCTATCTGTCCATGTGAAAGATTATGTATTCATCACAATTATGAATTATATTCTCTAGAAAACTGACGTGTTAGTTTAATCCTTATTCTGAGACAAAATAGGTAGGGATCATACATCCTAGTTCTTTAGAGCACAAAATTGTGAACCCTTAGCTGATCAAACCATACCAGCAAGTACAGCATATAATGGTTGTAGACTACAAGGTGCAATATGAGACTAGGTGGTGTTATGTGATGGTGTAATGCACAATTTGTTTATATGCAAGAGCCTTGTATAGTTAGACGATTCCATTTGGCTAAATAAAACTGCTATATCACCATTACATGAAAGATATGAACTGGGGTTTCTTTGGTATGAAGAAAAACCCTCCATCCAAATCTTTTTAGTAGCTTTGGATCATGAATTAACGGAACAAAGTTGGAGTCTGAATTCAAGTAGGAATTCTAAACTAGAATTTCTATTCTCGAAAACCCCATTGTAGAGATTGACATGCATTGACAAAGAAACTGCCTCTAGTCAGTAATCACTTCAACATGTTTGAACTAATTTAGACATTACGAATTCTATAGTAGGCAAAAAAATGAAACAACAAGCATCCCATACCATTGTTATCCACTCTAGTTCAGGTTATTCAACTCATAGGAGGTGGCGGTAGGGGTGGGTTGTTAAGTGGGGGAGGTGGCGGCATTGATGCGTGTTGCATGTTAGGAGGCCTCATTTGAGGGGGAGGTGGTGGCCGCCACATCTGTTGTTGGTTGCCCATAGCCATAGGAGGTGGAAGCGACCGTGGAGGAGCTGGAGCTGCCTGGGGAGGGGGTGGCGGCATGTTCGGGGGAGCAGGTCTGAACTGCTGCATTGGCGGTGGAGGCATCATTGGTTGACCTGGTTGTTGAGGCTGACCTTGCCAAGTTGGTTGAACAGCCATCTGCATCGGCGGGAAAGCCATACCTTGGGGGGGCTGTGGACGAAGCGGCGGAATCAGACCTGGACCAACACCACCATTTGCAAAGGGACGCGGAGGCACCGGAGCACCCATGGTACCATTGGCCTGAGAACCATTGGGAAGTGTTGGAGGCCCACTAGCAAACAGTGTGTGAGGCCGGCTCTTAGATGTAGGATTACTAGCAGCCAAAACTCTCTCTGCAATGTAATTACAATAATTAGTAATGAGTAATGATTGACCAGCAATAATAACATCAGACCAACACAAAAGCAGGAGCTCAGTAAACAAGAGGTCTCACCTGCCGGAGTACCATGACGCTCCCCTTTAGTGTCTTTCTTATATGCATATGAGACTGTTATTTGACGATTGCACAGATACTGGCCATTCATTGCCTGAAAACAAGGAGAAGAAATCAAACTCTAACTCAACTTTGTATGGAAAAGCTACCATTTCAGCAAGCATAGCATTACACAATTAAGAAATATCAGTAGATGCATGTACAGTTCAACTTTAGGCATCAAAACCAAAACAAAATATATTTGCCTCAAGCCTCAGGAATAATAGATGTTAAAGTTGTACCGTTGTACATATGAGTAGAACCTTAATTTTAAATAGTTAAAACTAATCTTCAAATTTATTAGGAGTTGATAACTACATGCACTTATTCATCCATGTAATTGTACTTTTTCAGCTAATAACCAATATAAAATAAAATAAAGGACAGTGAAGGACGTACCTCAATAGCTGCATCAGATGCCTCAAAGGAATCATAACTAATGAAGCCAAATCCACGGGAGTTCCCAGTTTCAGGGTCTCTCATTATCTAGAAAAGAGAAATAACAATATGTCAGTACAATTTCCATATGGGCATCACCATTTAAGATAGCACCGAAAACAAAAGAAACTGGCAACAAGACCCATCCTGCATGATTTTGCCCTCCAAATAAAATCAGAACCATGCAAGTATCTTCTTATAATAAAAATACACCTTGGTGAAAAGAAAGCAGAGAATTTCATATACCTACAAAATTGGGCTTATGTGCTTAAAGAATTTCAAAACCATTAAAATCTCATACATGTTGAACTAGACTAGAAGATTCTTAAACTCAATTCTTTCTTCTTTTTTGAAGTATACAGCAAGAAATGAAGAAAACAGCATCCCTAAAAGAAAAGTACATTGCAGGAAGTTTAAGATATGAAAAGTTTCATAAAAATATTACGCAAATGAAAGATGAAGCTGAGGCAGTACCTTTGGGTTTGTAACTATGACTCCAAATGCACTGAAAGTATCATAGAGAAGTTTCTCATCCACATCCTACAAAAAATTAAAAATTAAAAGATTAGAACTGATCTCATAACAGTATTATCAATTGGGTTTTGAGACAGGCTGACCAACTTACAGGATCAAGATTTCCAACGAAAAGGTTTGCCCCTACATCCAAGCTCTTTTTATCTTGGGAAGCCTGAAATCAAAGAATTCACACAATCAATCAGAATATCATTACAAATAAGGGTATGTGGCATAGAGAGATGAAGCAGAATGCTTTCCCTGAGCCCCTTCTAATTAGAATTTCTACCTTCCTATGTGGCACAGAACACACAGAGAACGACATCTAGGAAAAACAGAATTACATACCTTATTTACTCGAATTGGCTTTCCATAAAGCTTGATCATATTAAGCACCTTGATTGCCTGCACAACAGTCAAAACAACAAATTTAGTCAGAAACAATATCTCTAACAGGAATCAGGGAGCTACACAGTAACTCGAGCAAACGAAAACTTACGTAATCAGCATCCTCTTCGCTTCGGAATTCCACAAATCCATATCCTTGATGCAGATTTGTCACTCTATCTTTGGGAACATACACATTAACTGCATGAAATTAAGTGTACGGTTCCATCAGTAGTTCTAACATATCATAATCAATTCAATTTCATTAATTTTTTTAATAAACAGCATATAGAGCAATCTAAGTGCGCAAAGCAAGCTTTTGAATCAGATACATACCAACAGGGCCAGCTTGAACAAACAGCTCCCACAGCAATTCTTCACTAACCTGAAAACCAATCAAACATAGAAAAATCAACAACCAAGTGGAACAAACTCAATGCCAAAACCCTAGCTGCTCAGAGTTCTAATTGTAAAGAAAATTAAGAAATAGAAAGAGAAGGAGAACCTGAGGGTCGAGATTGCCGACGTAAGCAGTGGCGTCTTGGTTTCTCTCGGCGGAGTGTTGACCGAGCAAGTTGGCTCCGACTCCCGGAGCAATTCGAGTCGTCATTGTTTAGTTACCAAAGCAAAGTAAGCAAATTAGCAAAAGCGAGATTGATTGGGTATCGAAATTGGGAGCGACGACGAAGAAGAAGAAGAAGAAAAGGGTGTATAATGTAGAGTAGAGGTTGAGAATCCAGGTAGGAGATGATGATGATGTGGCTGGGTTTTGGGGGTTTTTCAAGCCCTAAATGCCCGAAGCAGGTGTTTCTGGCTTTTCAAAAATCTTCGAACCATCTGGTTTTGGGTATTATATAATCGAATAGTAAAAATCCATTTCTAATGAGAAAAGAAAAGGGATAAACAGAAAATAATAATTTTATTAAAGTAATACCAAATAAGTAAAAAAAAAAAAAATCTAATGGGGTTGGTTAGTAGAAGCATGCTAGGTTGCAAATGAGGCGGACGTTGCAGGCTTCTCCTGGTAATAGGAGGTCTTTAGATTCGAACCTTATCTTGTGAAAAACATCCCTTGGGGCCATACTCAAGTTGGTCTCGGTCCCAGAGTGATAGCTCACTCGGCCACCATTTTAAAAAATAAAAATATAAGTATTACAAATGATGGTCGCTTATAGTCATTTGATCAGTGTTGTTCACATAGTTCAAGTCACATTCAAAGGTGGTCGAGCGAAACTTCTTTAAAACAGTTACTTATCGGATGAACATTATTTCATTTAATTTAATGACATAATTTTTTTTTCCTAAAATTAGTTTCTGAATTTAAATTCCAGACAAAAAATGTAAAAAAATAAAATAAAATAAATATTGATGGACGGTTCTATCCACATTAGATCCGTTGTTAGGTTCCCATCAATTAGTGATGTAACATACAAACCATGGTTTTTGCTCATTGCTCAAGCTTATATAGTGCTCTCCGCTTTTTCGTTTTTTTTTTTTTTTTTCAGAAAATGGAGACCCAATTTAGGGTTCAACAAGTGATCATTGAATCTAATGAGCAGTGTGTGGAATTGTATTCTTGAGATGGACTCTCTTCTTTCTTGGGTGAGACTCGAAGATGAACCCTGTAATATGATTGACAACTAGACTGTCTTCTGCTTCAGTCTCATTCATGTACTTCTTAATTGTCCTTGGATGTAAATCAAAATATGAAGAATAATAAGCCAAATAAGCAATGAGGCAAAATGTGTATTTGCCTCGTTGTTCTTTACAACTTTTGATCTGCATCCAAGAACATCAAACACTTAACATCGACTAAGGAATCATTGGGTACATGAACAAAACCTCTTCTAATGTTTGTACTGTGCAGTAAAATGTGAAGTCAAAAAAATGAAAAGTTTCAGGTGGCTTAACAACTATATGGGCATGCCATCAACAATGATCTTTGGCACTAAATAGTAAAATAGTATTCATAACCAGCAAAAGCCTACAAGCATGTTATTAAGCTCTGGATGGTAAGCTATTCATCCATTTAGTTGGGAACTTCAATAGTGTTTGACAAAATATTTATAAGTGATCTTACTCTTTGCTCTCTGAACTTCTATAGTTTCCTTAGCTCGGTCATCCCACCATTTATTGGCATGTGGTTGAGGCAGTTCGATTAAGTTGGAATGAAAGAGGAAAAAAGTGAGGATCAACTTTGCAATAGTCCCGCAGCTCTGCTGAACTCTAAATTATTACTTCTAGTTCCCAACATGAAAGGATATCATTTAGGCAACTGCTAGTAATATGACTTTGGAATCTACCCACCTTTTCTCAAACATGAAATCATTGAGGACAATATATTGCAATCAGATGAATGCTTCTCGCGACTCTGTTGGAAGTTCTAAGTCAGGCTCAAACTCACTAAGAGGGACAAAATATTGATCCACCATGTCTTTGGTTACTTTTTCAACACTAGGAGGATCCCACTGCATATTTTGAAAACAGGATCCTGTCACCATTATGGATAGACAATGTAGATACCAATACAAAGATAACAAAGTTAGGATTATATTATCGCCACTCATTGTGGTTAAACAATGTAGATCCTGTTTCCATTCCTTTCCTGTTTCACTTGTTTGCATTACTAAAATCTTAAGTTAAATTATTGAAACCCCTCTTGGCAGAAAAAAATAATAATAAATTAAAAAATAAAAATTACTTTGCCTCAATGGTAAAAGAAGTTACCTTTGGGGCTGAGTCCTTTTCGACTAGTCGTGCCCGAACCCCCTGATGATGACACCAACCGACATACAGTCACAAATACATGAAAGTCTATTACATAAAAAAGAATTGAGGAATACCATACCTCACAGAAGTCACCCGTAATCTGCTTAGAAAGTCCCTGTAAGGACATTCGGTACTCACGGACCAAGCACTGATCAAGGGTCTGAAATCTTCCTTCTCTTATCTGAGTCAATTATTAAAGAAGTGTCAGCTCAGGTTTATAATACAACAGTTTAGGTCTAATGTACCCTCAGAGACAGAAACTCACAGATCTAAGGGAAACCTTCAAGCTCAATGGCGAGACTTCTTTAAGTCTCTTTAGAGTAGAAATGCACCATGGATCCTTTGTTCTGCCTGCCTCAATTTCCTAAGTACAGATTTAAGGCAAGCAATCAGATTCCACCAAAGAGGGCCCAAAGTGATAATGCTTATTAACTATCCCTTCAAGCTTAGAAGAAATTTTCAAAAAGAACTTGCACATCATCATATTAGGACCAAAAGAAAAGAAAAAATGAAGAAAAATACTTTGTACATCACTACAGAAAATGAAACTGAATGAAGGTGTTTTCAAAATTCTGGAAGGTAGCTAAATAGTTGGTGAAGGAGTTCAAGTTTGTGGCAAGATAAGATCAGCACTTCAGCTTGTTCATTTACTGCAAGAGTTATTTTCCAAACAAATAGTAGTACCAGACTACCAGCTCAAGGAATCTAATCTAGCCTTCTAAAGTAACAGCTAAACAATTTTGAGCTTCAGTGGCGCTAAATATTTCAAAGGAACAGTGTACTGGAGATTTCAGTATGTCATCTAGAACTTTTAGATTATTTTCCATGCAGGCACATCTCAGATGTAGGAACTTAGGCACCTTAGAAAATTGATCCCTGATCATAAATCTTTCTTGAAATAGATTGCATTACCTCATTTCTAAATTGGTTCTTAATTCTATAGAGAGATTGCACACATATCTCATGGGTGAAATACTTTACTTAAAAAAATAGAATTAAAAATAAAGAGTAAATAAAAATTGTAGAAAGTTAAAACACCATGACTTCCTAAAACTCGATAACAACTAGAGAAATAAGCAAAACCAATAAATGCTTACCAAGGCATCTATAATCTCTTCAACTGTGTCATGGCTGAAACATTCATCAAGTAATTCAATCCTAGACAAACCCAAACATGAAAGTACAAGTTAATAACCTCAATTAGATTAAATAGTAAACAGTATGAAGTTCTTTCTGCAATGAACAATCAACATTTAAATTTGTCCCGAGTTAGAATTTTAGGACAAGTATATGCCCTTGGAACTAGAATTTCTATCTGAAGGCTTTCATATAACAAACCTGTGAAGCACACTTGACTTATTTGGATGGACAAGTTCCCCATGTTTGTCTAAACAAGTTTCAATGACAGAAGGATCATCAGTGACTAACTTCCCAAGTTCTTCTTCGATTAATGGAATCCTCTATTATAAAAGAAACAAATTACACCAGAATTATATAAAAAGATAGACCAAAGTATCTATAAGTATATTGCGGAAAAGGTTCTGAAATTAACTGAACTATGCAAATAGTGTGTAGCAAGCCCACAAGCAAGCATCTCAGGTCCATTGAGTTTTTCACTTGTAAGAGCCAAGAACTCCCCTACAAACAAGAGCAGACATGAGCAACAAAATTTGAAAGGGTTGTCAATCTCTCTGCAGCACTTTACAAGAGAGGACCTCCCATCAGGAGCCTTGAAATATTACTAACGTAAACAAATCAGCTTTCTTCCTCTAAGAAAAACGACCTCTAATAGCAGTTAAAAGTTTTGTTAAACTGACACTACAATGGCCTAAAAACCAAGTGCAGCACAGTTCTCTCAATTCTTCATAAAGTACACTAGCGATATATAATATGTTTAGACTTTAGACTTCAAAAATTGAATGATTAATGACCAATTCGCTTGAACAGTTGTTAATTGCAATCTTCTTCAGCTTTTCTTCAAAAATAGCAGGCAATTAATTACAGAACACTGCAGAAAAACTAAGTCAACAAAGAGAAGAAAAGTGAAAGATGACTACTAGATCCGAGATGAGCAAGCAAACTAGAGATGACCAACGTAAAGGTCAGAAGAGAAAGATGTCCTGCAGAAGTACTAGCTGAGGCACATTCAGAGTCTTAAATGAAGATGTATAGTGATGTCAATTCTAACAGCTTCTAAAGATCACTCTTTTCCCTTTCAACAGAAAAGAAGATCAGTCTTTCCATAAATACTTTCTAGATGCATTCTCAAAGACTCAGGAGACTCAAGGCAACATCAGTCATTTTCACAAAAAGGCAGCATGGACGTTAACCCTTGTGAGGATCTCCAAAGAATTTTCCATAATAATCTTGGAGTTTGGGAAACACATACAAAATATATGTGTCAACATTCCAATGATTTTGTTAACCTAAAAATACATATTCTATCCATTGGAAAACAACTCTGCCATATAACCTATTTTATCTTCTTTCCTTTTTACTTTACCTACAAATGGATTATCTAAAATACAAGTTAAACATATACATGATCAAAAAATGCAAGCATACCTAAGTGACCGGGTAGATGTGAAAGGTAAAAGGATGCCCCAGCATCTGGATGGAAACCAATTAGAGTTTCAGGGGTAGCAAAAACCTGCAAATTGCAATGACATGATATCAACTCACCAATCTAATACACTATTCTTTCCCTAATGAATAATAGATAAAGCAGAAGAAATATCAACTGCTTGGCCTGGCTTCTCTATGTGTGTTGAATAAAAAGTTGAAATCCTACTGCAACAACAATTAAACTTTAATATTGCAACATCATTCTGAGCAAACGAGACTTTAACTATGTACAAAAATGTCACAAGTACAGAGCCAGCTTGTGAGCAAGCAAAAATGAGAACTATAGCAATAACGTTTTCACTGATTGAACATAACTCACGCAGGGAGAAATGGACATATAAGCATGTTTTTTAAAGTACAAATGTATTAAATGGAAAAAAAATTTAAAAAATGGGAATATCATCAACAGTTTCAGTTGGTTTCACTTCATAATTAACATGATATGCAGAGTTACAGTACTTGTCATGGTCCATTATGCAAATTGTAGATAAAGGGAAGCATTCTACGTATTCTGAAATTCTTAGAAAATCCCATACAGCATAACCCCTTACTAGACTGAAATCAATTATTTATTTAGAAATAGTAATAATAATTGATACTACACCAAGAAACATCCACTATTTTTTTGAAGGACAGGAGCAGCTAACAAAAGCCATAACCTATACTGGCCCCTATATTGGAATGGTAGTTACCATTTATAACTTCTTACATTTACATTCTTAAGTACAATTAGGTGTAGCACTCAATTCATGTGACTGTGCTCAGAGATATTCAAACCCCTTTCATATTCATTCTTCATTAGCTAAGCTATGCTATTCATCACTTTGTTTCCCTTCTCATCGACATAAGAACCAGTTTATAAATTCAAGCATATCTGAAACTTTATATAAAGACTTCCTGAAGAATACTTGAGCTTTTTCGATCTCATTACATTATTCCCAAACACCTCAACAATGTCTCAACTAGCTCCTTACATTAATATGCTCAAATCAAATGAGATTAGTCATGCAAATGCTTTAGTGTACAAAACAAATTCGTGTAAATGCTCAGGTCACGACTCACAAGTCAGAAATACATTAGGAAGATTTTGCAAAGTAATTGATGATATCCTCATACAAAGAAGAACAAAAGGATAATTATATGTACAAGGATCCATATTACATACAGTTTTATCAGTTGCAATGCGGAATGTTCCAGGGATTGAGACACCACCACCGCCACCCATGGTAACACCATTCAAGATAGCCACCTGCATGGAGATCATCAGTGACATTGTCAAGTAAACCCAGCAGTAAATTTAGACTGACCCTATGTTATACAATAGTAATCCACTTGAGTTTATTTTTACATACACAATAAACCTTCCTCAACTCTTAGTGCCTTACTTTATGTAAAGTAATTCATCCTTTCTAAGAAAAGAACTCAACTTAATCTTAAGGCCATGTATCCAAACAGAAAGGACTAACTCATAGAAAACCACATTAAATTTGATCAACCATCAGGTGTGAAACACAACACGATATAAGAGTGCAAGTAATGAAACACAAGAAAAGAAAAGGGAGCCACAGATGCATTTGCACACTCATTTGAAAGAAAAAGAAAAAAGTTTGATAAAGTCACTACAAAACAAGCTCACAGCACTGTGAATAACACACAAGAATTATGAGTACTCACATGTGGCTTTAAACACGTGCCCAGGAGATACATAAAAGGATATAATGCCCTAAAAAACTCCTTACAATCTTCCATTCTCCCTGCAAACAGTAAAGCAAATGCAGGGCTGTCACAAACAAAGAAACAGACTTTCCAATAAAACAGTGGAGCCTATTATCAAAAATAAGTATATCTTTGGTGTACATCTCAGCTAACTGCATAAAGCCAATTTTCTTATATAAAAACATGCATGCCATAGAAATATGTTTATGAACTAGCTTACTGGAAGGGAAGAAATTGGCTATCTGGGTCTTAACAAAGTCAAACATATGACAGTTCTACCTTCGTTTATCAAATGATAGAGAGACACTACATCTCCACCCGCACAAAATGCCTTGCCACTGCCCTTCAAAAATTCAAACCAATTTATATAAGTTACCACTTGTGTAATCAAAACCAAGCAATATCAGCTTCAGCATGGGACAAAAGAATAGTAGCTCATATTAAAGAACCAAAATAGTGGGAAGCGGGGCGAAAAAGAAACAGAATTACCTTCAATGCAATAAAGCCCACATCCGGATTATCTTCCCAACTTCTGTACAGTTTCTGCAATCTAAGCCCCTATAAGATCACCACAGACCACTCATTAATGGGTGTCATCTAAAATCCCAAACCAACAAAAGAAACTAAATGCAGCAAACAACTAATCACCCGGATAATCAAATGTCAGAATAACAACTAAAATACCCAATTCTAGTAATTGGGTATCTGCCAGTTAGCCAAAAGCTCATATACCCACAAAAGCCAACCAAGCATTACATTATATAACAATTCAAATGTATCGAACTAATGAAAAAAAAAATCACTTTATGAAAGAAAAACACACACCATTGCAGTAGTGAGAGCATTGAGCACAGAAGGTCTGTTGAGAACTGCAGTTCTGGACCAAGCTTTGCCTTCAACCAATACCTGAAACAGAGAGAAAGAGAGAGTCTTTCACATAATTGAGCTCATATAACATTATCGTTAGGATTATACAAGAAAAGGGTGGTGAGAAATTGACTTGGTTATCAAGATCATCGTTGAGGGCAGTGTCCGGGAGAGAGCAGAGCCCTCTTCTGCTGCAATGGCGGAGGAAACGACAACTGTCAAGGCCGCCATGTCTGGCCAATACAGCTACCTTGAGCCTCTGCATCATTTGCTTTCGAAATTCTACTAAACGAGTAAAGGCCCGATGATTTATAGTGTCTGCTTGAGCCGTTCCAACTCCCTTTTAACTTTGTTTCCAACTTTAAATAACATATATTAATCTATTCTCTTTTTTATATTAAACTAGAAATTACAAATGTGGAATATTGGTTATCAGTGTGTGTTCTTTATTTTTTATTTTTTTTATTTTGAGAAAAAAGATAATTTATTAATCCAAGAGGATACAACAACGGGGATGACACTATAAATCTCAACTACTCCAATTAGATAAGAGGACTCACTCATACCCTTAATATAGAACCAGCGATTACAAACACCATGAGCCAATAGGGGCTCAACTGTAACCTATAGACAAAACCTACCCCAGGAGTGTCAATACATTCTTACAACCAACCTCAAGAAGAGACAAAACCCTTCCGACACCATATACCAAAACTACCAGTATGTGTAGAGGCGTCTCCCCATTATATTGACAGCAAGAAAATACCGAAATTTAAAAACAACTTGTCCCTGGATATGAAACCGTAACAATGGCACAACCACTAAACCTAACCTAACCAAACAACCCTAGCTCAAAAGAGTAGAGACTGATTAAAACCTAAACCACACCAAAATAAAACAAAATAAAACCCTAAGAGACTTAAGTCAACTGTAACATAAAAACGAAATAAAATACTAGAATAAACCAAATCAGGCCCCAACATGGGAGCCCAATGCCCTAGCCCAATTATTTAGAAAAACAGCAAGGAGAGTTTGCAAGCTTATTACCCTGATTTTTGGAATAAAATCACTTTATTTTTTTAATAGATTTCATATCGATGTATCATTAAACTCAAACTAGAATGAGTCATCACATATATATCCTCCTTCTATCGATATGGAGTATCGGTAGACAAAAAGTTTGTGGTGGTGCTACAGCGATATATAGAGTATATATGTCCACTTATTCAACAATTCCATAGAATTCAATCAATTCATACTCACTTAAAAAAGCAAGTCTATAAATTATGTTAACACCATAACATAGTAAGAGAAATGCTAACAACATTTTCCATCTACCTTCCCCTTCCAACATTTTCCACTCATTGTCTGCCATGTGTCTTGTAACTTTACTCAATCATATAAACTAAATGCTGAGAAAATAAATTTTATTTTCTTCCCAATTTGCCAAAAATAATGCAATAATTCATTTTTCCTTATTTTCTTTCTTTTCTCTCTCTTGCTTCACTCCTTCGTCTCTTTCTTTTTCTTTCTTTTTTTTACTTTTCCTTTTGGTTGCAAAACCAGAAATACTTCACACACAAAAAATAAAAAATAAAAAACCCAAAAAATACTAATATCATCATATAAATGTACAAAATAAAACCAACCCAGAAATTCATTAGGAAAAAATTTAGCTCGTTAAACCCTTAAATTCTAATTTAGCTTATTAGTTGAAAAATTTTCATCTTGTGGAAATTGTATTGTCTGAGTTTCAATCGGAGGAACGAGAGAGAGAGAGAGAGAGAGAGAGAGAGAGAGAGAGAGAGAGAGAGAGAGGGCAATGTGAACAAAGACATCGAGTGGGAAAATGTTGACAAGCGTATTATAGGAATTTAGCCATTCTGTCTCTTTCCACGTCATCACTTGATGGATAATTTGGATGGAGTGTGAAGGATTGGACACAGCTGATAAAAATTGGGGACCATTTATAACATTTGCCCTTCGTTTTTCTGTACAAAATTGCTCCCAAACCTTATAGTGGATATACAATTAATCGCCCACCCCAATTAGGTAAGCGGCCTAACCAATTGCTTTAATACTCTTGTCAATTACCTCACGTTACCGAGACCAAAAAATTATTGTAAGAGCTTTGGCATTTCTTATGGTGAGTCTCTTACTGGTATACAAATTAGTTGGACCAAAATTAGTTGATATATCAAACTAAGGGCCCGTTTGGTATTGTGTTTGAGACAAAAAATCACTTATTTTTAACATTTTACGTACAGCATGTGTTTGGTAAAACAAAATAAGGCGCGTTAAAAAAAAATAATGGTGATTTAACCGCGATTTTATAAAGCAGCGGAGCGGCTGCTTTTTGAAAACCGTGTTTTCCTACAACACGCGGTGCTGCACCAAGTTAAATGAAAATTTTAAATTTCCAATAACGTCCTCATCTTTTTCTCAAAAGAGAAAAATGCACCAACAGTCCCTCAACTATTGTGCACCGGCCAGTTTGATACCCAAACTCACAATGGTATCAATGTGATACCTAGACTCAAAATTTGCTATCAACGACATACTTCCGTCAAATTTCTTTGATGGCTCTGTTAAATAGGTGACGTGGCAAGCATGTGGAGGGGAAAAAGAGGGGAAATGACCGAAATAGCCTAGAGCGATAGCCTCAATGACTTATATGTCCTGGAAATTATTTATTTATTTATTTAAATAATTCTTTTTATTATTTTTCTCTCCTCTTCCTCTTCTTCTTCCTATTTTAATTTTTTCCTTTCTTCCTCTGCAACAACTCAAACGCAGACTGTCTCTTCTTTGCGACCCGAACCCAAAAACCTAAAAAAATTGGGCAAGGATCTAAGCAACGATCAAGGAGGCCTTCACCCTCTTCGACATCGGCAACGACGGCAAGATCGCCCTGTCTGAATTGAAATCCTAATGCGGTCCCTGAGCATCATCTCCGACGATGATTCGTCACCCTCCGCCTCCGACAAGTCTTGCAAAACCACGAATCATCAAATTCCAAACAATCACATCTCTTTTAGACATTTCATCGAACACCTTCTGTGCATCACCCACCCTCCCACAGGTCACATACAGCTCAATGATCCCAACCCTAACTGAACCAAACCAAAACCAAATCTGGAAAACAATATATTTTCCAATCAATCGACATTTGACATCATTCAAAATCAAAAAACCATTTGTAAACATAGACTCAAGCTTTATGCTTTCTTTCCTTACAAGCTAGATCAAAAACCCATTAATCAATGCTTGCCCAGAAATCACTTACGGAAGAATATTTTCCAATTTGAGAGAAACCCATTGATCCAAACCCACATTAAAAGCTTCAAGCTTTAACATAAGAGTAGAGGAACAACCAAACAAACCGAGATCTAGAGGTGCCGAGGGTGCCGCTTGAAATTGAATCCGAGATCGGGAGGTGCGAAGAGGGATGGGGCACCGAGGCCGAGCTTGGTGCCAATGTCGAGACCAAGAGGTTGACATGACTAATACCCTCGCTGGGTTCCGATACCGAGAGGAGATTGGGCGTTGGTCACCGAGAAAAGCTTCTGTGTTGACTGCCAGGATGCACGGCCGGGATTTGATGATCAGAGAGAAATACGAACTCTGTTCTCTCTCTCTCTCTCTCTCTCTCTCTCTCTCTCTCTCTCTCTCTCTCTCTCTTCCATACACGAACCCAGAAGAATTGGTGGGTTTTGCAGAAGCGATTGGGTCGAAGGAAAGACGGGTTTTTAACGGCGTCGGAGGGAGGAGAGGTCCTGAGATCCATTCTGTTTCCCCTTGGGTATTGGATTTGATGGAGACTTGGTTGCGCCTGTGTAGTGGATTTGCAGGTGTAGCCGACTGGAGAAAAAAGGCAGGGTCATGGGTTGAAGATATAGGCATCCGGGGTCTCCTTCCAGTCAATTCGGGTATGGGAGAAGGCGGATGTGTCACCTGCAGTGGAGGAGGAGTTGGCGAGAGAGCCTATGCCGAGAATTGGTTGCTTTGGATGATTCTGAGAATGGAGGAAAAGTGGAGGTTTTGATCGGGGAGAAAGAGAGATTTGATCGGGGAGAAAGAGAGAGAGAGAGAGAGAGAGAGAGAGAGAGAGAGAGAGAGAGAGAGAGAGAGAGAGAGAGAGAGAGAGAGAGAGAGAACCTTCAACAGCATCAGAGTGTGGGTAAAAAGACGTGTTTGCCCTTTTTTTTTGGGCCCACGTGCTTTGCACGTGACTTTTTTAACGCAGCCGTCAGTGAAATCTGACGAAAGTACCTCGTCGATAACGAAATATGGGTTCAGGTATCACATTGATACCATTGAGAGTGTGGGTATCAAATTGGCCGGTGCACATGAGTTGAGGCACTGATGGTGCATTTTTCTCTTCTCAAAATGACTGAGACTATTCTTACGATGCTTCTTCCTCGATCTTCTCGCTCCGGATTCCGGACCCGATATCCCTATGGATCTTTCAATTCAATCAATTCTTCTGGTACTACCAGACTGGTAGTCGCTAATTTGTTCTTCAATTCTTGTTTCTCCTTATTAGTTGGGTAGTTTTTCTTTTACCCTCAGTTCATTTTTTTCTGGCCTGAATCCTCAGTTCGTCTTTTTTTGGTCTGATTCCTCAGTTCATCTCCCATGAACTATTGGCCTAATATCCTGCAATTCCCTTCATCGAATTTTTTTTTTTTCTTATCTAATCCTGGGGGCTTTGTTTTCTGATTTGCTCTCGAAAGGAATTGTTTTTCTTTCGTCTTTCCTATATCAATTCTCAGTGAAGGGTTAAATAAATATCTTGAGTGTTCAATGGGTTTGTTGATCATAAGTGTTGAACCAAATCGTATCTCTTTTCATCTGAGTAATCTTCAATCCAATATTCAATCAACTCGTGTCTATCTTAACACAGGTTGGAGTCAAGGGTGAACTGCAACATTTTGGAGGAGATTATGGTCTGGTTTTAATACAAAGACAATTGTACCTAAATGCATAACTAAGAGGGAAACTGGTTCTTGCTCTTGATTATATATAATATTGATTCTTGGCTTCTTGCTCATTCAGAACGTATAATTGTATAATATATATATATATATATATATATATATATATATATATAGTGTAAACTCTTTTAGCATGTATATTTTGGTCATTATATCGAGCTATAACATTTTACATGAAAATTTACCAAACACTATAGCAATACTTTTATTGCTTAATCAATTTGAAAACAGAGTTTACCAAACATTTAGCTGAGTTTTTCTACAGTTGATTATTTTGACAACTGAGTTTTTTCACAGCCAAGTTTTCTTACAGCAATACCAAACTAAGCCTAAATGACCGAAATTAGATCTTTTTAAACCACAGGGGGAAACAGTGTCATGACCCTAAACCACGGGAACCATTTATAACATTTGCGCTTCATTTTCTTTGTACGAAATTGCTCCTAAACCTAATAGTAGATATACAATTAATCGCCCAACTTAATTAGGAAAGCGGCCTAACTAATTGCTTTAATACTCTTGTCAATTACCTCATGCTACTGAGACCAAAAATTATTGTAAAAGTTTTGGCATTTCTTATGGTGAGGCTATTATTGGTACAAATTTGTCACCATGCTATGCATATATTTTATTTCCGTCTTTACTCTGGAATAAAAATAACAAAATTCAAACAAAAAACAAAAAATTCAAACAATTTTCCACGAGCGAATTAGCATTTGGTCAAGTAGATCAAACAATTGTCATTTTTTTTTAATCTCCTACTTATTTCTGATAAATAAATCAAAACAAACAATGAGCCAGTCTTGGCCATTACATGTAATGCACACCTATGTAATCACTTGAAATGTTTAATACATCTGTAATGTTTTTAGTAGACGTATCAATCTTGAGCATATGCAAAAAAATAAAAATAAAATTATAAAAAAAAAAAAATGCGTAGCAATTTTCTCCACATTTTGTGGAATAAATTCCTACATAATTAATTAATTATCTACACTTACAGGATGTGTTTGGAGTCTAGTATTCATATATTCCATGCAATTAAGGAATGGCGAACGCGGAACATGTGAAAGAAAGGAATCACATATCTAGGCAGCCTCCTCTGCATGGTGGGCCATCAGCATATTCGCTACCAATAATCAAGGCTGCCCATTCAATCAAGGAATATGGCATGCACCTGCGATATAAGGAAACATGCAATCACCTTACTTGCAATCATCAAGGATTATATATATGTAATTGTTATAAAGTAGAAAGAAGATGAAGAGAGAATAGTTAGGAGGAAGTAGAAGTGTTCTTATTCAGTCTCATTAGCTTCCTTTATATAGAGGTAGGGTTTACATCAAAGTACATAACTAATGAGTATTTACGTGGACAGTCACATAGATAATAATATTTACAACACTCCCCCTTGGATGTCCACCAATGAATGATGGTATTGGATGCACTTATTGTTGCCTCGTTAAAAACCTTGCTAGGTAACAAAAACCCAGTGGGACAAAAATAACCCTGGTCGAACAGGACAAAAATAGCACAACACGCATATGTCCTAGGTAGCATACTTCCGGATGCTCCCCCTGATGAGAATCTCTCCCTGATTGTTGCAAGCCTCAATTATGTATGTGATAAGCTACATGTACCATGTATAGTGGTTTGATGTGTCTATCACTGAGGTGTGACCATGTGTGCTTTGCATATAGGGCCTCATCACAAATTTTCATACCTACAAAGTTAAAACAATACTAACAAAGCTAGACAATATAAAGAAATTGATACATTTATCTTTGTATAGTTTAAAACATATATAGGAAAAATCACCATGACATACCTAGCCATAAATATCAATATCTTTATGTATTGATATGTCTCATATAAGCTCTTCAAGAGTTTTAAGTAATTTATAACTTTGCGAAAGTTAGAATATGTTGCAACACTATAATCATAATTTGAATTCGATTTCGTAGTCTTATCAAAGGTGTCAGCCATTTATTGAAAGAAAAGAAGTCTACAAAGTACAAAGCTCAGCTGCAATCACAACTTGTAAGAAATCTGGAACTGAAAAATAAAAAGCATTCTGCCTAAGAGAGTGACCATAGGTAGCCAACACATGCGCAATCCCATTTCCTTGCCGACTGACATGTAACACCTGCACCACACTATGGGACTTCAAAAGTATCCCTACATCATCATAGATTCTGCCCAATAGTGATAAGTTAGCTGAAGCACACCTCGAGAGTTGATGCTGAACCTCAAATGCGTCGATTTCCAGTATAGCTGGACCAAAACCGTGCTCCCCTGCAAACTCTAATGCAGCTTTGCATGCCAAAATTTCAGCGTGTTCCGAAGAAAGCAAACCACTCACAGACCAAGCCCCTCCTCCTAACATCACTCCAGTCTCGTTTCTGATTACAAAACCCAGTCCACCTTTCCTAGTAACATGATGAAATGCACCATCCACATTTATCTTAACCAGACCTACTGGGGGTGTCCTCCACACTGCTCTGTATACAGATTTGGATCGGGGAGGTTTCTGATTATGAAATCTGAACTCCTTTAACCGAGAAACAATCCCCAAGCTAACATCCCAGGCCTCGAGCCTCTTTTGATTCCAAACTCTATCATTTCTTTCCTTCCAAACACCCCAAAGAGAAAACAAAAGTTCTCTGAACTGAGGTAATGACAAGTCTTTAGCACACTGACTTAACCAACTAATAACATCCCCTGTCATATTGCTAGGGCTATAACATACCCGTTCTTCTGTAGTACCAACCTAGTATAGGGACAATTCCTACATAAATGGAGAGTCGTTTCAGTAAGATCCTCACATAAAACACATATATGCGAGTCCATTACCACTCGCTTCGAGGCTAAGCTTCCTAAAGATGGAAGTATATCCAGACACGCTCTCTAGACATGGATCTTGGCTTCGTTTGGAATTGCCACCTTCCACAGTTTTTTCCAAAAACCCGAGTCAACAGGGAGTTGCAATGGCTGATAGCTGGACGACTTCAAAAAAGCAAACCTATAGGCTGTCTTCACAGAGAAGTTTCCATCTTTTGAAAGTCTCCAACATAGGCGGTCGTTCACTACTCTCCTACTCAAGGGAATAGCTGCAATCGCAGCTGCTTCGTCAGCCGTAAAGACCCCCTGTATTAAGGGTATATTCCACCTGTCATGTTCACACATTAAGTCATTCACTGTCAGGATGTCAATATCAATCAACCCAGTTGGTAGAGGTCTTCCAGCAGGCAATGCCACCACCCAATTTTCTGCAAAGATGCCAATGTTCTCTCCGGTACCTACCTGCCAATAACAACTCTCTTTAAGCATTCCCGAGTAGAGAAAATACTATTCACTTAAATAAAAAGAAATTAATATTCAGAAAAAAAATAAAAATTTAGATGTGCACCAAAGCGATCGTTGTTTTACAACTATTTGGTATAGTGACATCAGTCTTCGACTTAAAGTTATAAGTTATCATATTTGATTACTTGTATTGCTAATTATCAAACCATTTTTTTTTCTTCTTTTTTTGGGTGAAACTAGCAGCTAAATGAGACACCTTACGCTTTAGAATTTATTTAAGAAAGAAAAACGAGAAATACAAAAGAGGGGGACAAAATTAAAATATGCTCAGAAAAAACAACCTACAACAAACAAAATTTCCAGAGACCTAAGCTTTCACTGTTTAAAGAAGTAAAAAGAAATGAAAGAGTCAAGTCACACCAAAAGGAATTGATAGATGATGAACCATCTTTCATTAATACATCGTTAAATTGATTGCCTTCACGAAATACTTACTACACAACAATTAAACTTCAATATTCAAACATACTGTTGAGGAAAATAGACTTCCACTATGTACAAAATTGTTACATGTGAGTAAGCCAGAATGAGAAGGAAGTATAGCAATAACGTTTTCACTTGACTGAATATAACTCACACACGGAGAAATGGACATATCATCATGCCTGTTTTAAGTGCAAATGTATTGAATGAAAAAAAAAATCATCGACAGTTCAGTTGGTTAATAGAATAATTTAACATGAGATGCAGAGTTTACAGACTTATAGTACATATGGTCCCTTATACAAAATGTGGATAAAGGGAAACATTCTACTTATTATGAAATTTGTGACTGTAATTGAAGAAAAGGGTTCTGAGGAATTCACTTATTGGTAATCAAAATCGTCGTTAGGTGCAATTTCTAGGAGAGAGTAGAAGTCTCTTCTAGTGCAATGACTGAGAAAATGACAACTTACCGTGAAGATTATCGAAGCCTATGAAGGAAGTACCGAGTCCGAAGGTTATTTCTCGAATGCTAGGTAGTTGCCTTTGGCACTCATTTTCCCATTTTTTCTGTTGGTTTGAAGGGAAAAAAGAAAAAAAGAAAAAGAAAAGCTACCATTGGTTGCTATACCACAATGAAGCGGGGGGAAATCAGCTGTCCTGAAATTGGGTGTCCCATTCTGTCTCATCCACTTCTATGTTGACATATGGCATCTTACTTAACCACAGCTAACTCTGTTAGGGAAAAAAAAGAAGAAAAAAAAGGTTGAAAAAATAACACAATTAACCGAATAAGGCTTTCCTTCCATCTCTCCTCTCTCCTCCTCCATCACTTCCTCTCTTCTCAAGTCATCCTCCACACTCTTCCTTCCATGAAACTGCTTGTCTGGCATATAATAGTTACTGTACTGAGGAACTGAAAAGCAATTATGAAATTCTTAATTTTCCTTGTTTTGTGAATAAACTATGGAAAAAAAGTCATCATCTGGTTCTGGTCATCGTCTTCCCCCAATTTATCCCTTCTCTTTTTCCTGCAAAAAGCAGCTTGCCCTCTCTTCCAACCCTAATTCTGCATTAAATTCAAATAAAACATCGAAAATAATTTCTGGAAAGGTATCAACTGAATAAGTGAAAGGAACCTCTCATGATCTCATCTAATTCAAAATACCAAAGTTTGGAGAAATTGAGTGACAGAAAAATTGAAAATCATTGGCTCTCCAATTCTGTCCAATTCAAGAGTGCAGAGACGGGAGAGGGACTCTTTGAGCAAAGGGCACTGGTGTTTTTATTTCCTTTAATTAGCTATTAATTTTAATTTTAATTTTAATTTTAAAAGAAAATGAGGGCTTAACGGAGTTAACTTCCTGTTAAGTAAGTGTACAGTGTCAGAAAATAGCATATGACAGAATAGAGATAGAATAAGTTGGGACAGCTTATTTCCTCCCAAAAAAAAGCAACATGCCACATTGCCACTCCTGACCAGCAAACCTCTACTTTTTACCTTTTTTTTTTTCCCTCTGTCTTTTCCTTTTTGGCGACAAGAGTTAGTGAGCTGGAGTAGCGTCCAAATCCCAAATGCTCTGATCAAACGGACTAGGGGTCATCATGGGCCGGCCCTACCCTGAATTTTAGGGCTTAGAGTCGGGCTGGCCCGAGCCTAGTCAAAGTCAACAAAATTTAGGGCCGGGTAGGGTGGGGCCAGGGCTTATATATGCTAACATTTACCCGCCCTAAAAGCCCGATCTATTAGGACTGAACGGGCCAACCTTCCGAGTAGGGCCGAAAAGGGCCTTATTTTGTTTAATAAGAAAAAAACTTACATTATTTTTTTTTTCCTCAAAATGTGACTCAATGGTTTTATAGGTAATATAAGACATTGTTTTTAGTTGATCATATTTAATATATGTGTGTGTGTGTGTGTGTATAGGAATTAACTTATAACATTTATTAATATTAGTTAAGGTGGTTATATTCAATTAACTATCTCTCTAAATCTCCTAATATTAATTGTTATATAACAAAGAAAATAAAAACTAAAGAAAACAAACCTTAAGAAATCAATTACAAAGAAAGAGATAAATTCCATATTATAGAAAAAAGATAAACATAATTAAAAAATAGAAAAAATGAAAAATTATTAGGGCTTATTCTGGCGGGCCTAAAGGGTCGGGCCGAGCTTGGCCCTAAAGGGCTCAAATGGACCGGGCCGGAGGGCCGGGCCGGGTTTCATTCTCATGGCCCATACCCTACCCTATTTAAAAAATGGTCGGGCCGGCCCGCCCTAATGCAAGGGCCGGGTTGGGCTTCAGCCCCACGGACCGGGCGGGTTTAGGGCCTAAGGGTCAAATGATGACCCCTAAAACGGACCTCACCTGGCTATACCATTTGTAATTCTAATGGGCCCCACGGAATATTTCTCATTTTCTCTCTCTTCCCTCTCTTCCCTCCCACCACAAGAGGCCTTCAGTACCATGTCTAATTGTGCATGCCTTGCCTTGCAAATTTTTTGTACAACCTATGTCCATTTTATTGTATAAATCTTCTTTTGTTCACTTTAGCATTACTCAAGTGTGTGATTAGACTAGTAGAACAAATTATGGCTTAGTGATTGAATGATGGAGGAAAAAGTTGATTAATTAGTTACCAATTTCTTTTTGTACCTACCTAGTCTCACAAAATCTAGATGTCGAGCTTACTTACATAGTATTTACATTCTTTTCTACTAGGCATACAGTTAAAATATTTCGCTTTAAAACTTAAAAGGCATCACGTTGTCAAGAAGCGGACAACAAATAGGTAACTAACTACACCTCACTGTTCCCTCAAAAAAAAAAAAACTACACCTCACTGTGAAGCTTCAAAATATATTAAGTGCGTATTTATTTTCTTCTGCTAACGAAAAAATTGTGATATACAACAAAAGTGTAAAAGTAAAATGACAATTGGAATGGTCTACTCATTTCATTTCGTAGTCCCTTTATATAGGGATAGAGTTACAACGGAAACATTAATTACATTAAATACATTGAATGCTGATTGATCTATAATTGTGCTGATTGATGGTAATCACTGATTCCTTGATTCCCTCTCCGTCAGTTGCTTTGACGAAGGCACACAATATGTTTTTCCTTTAACACTCCCCCTTGTGCCAAGTCAAAGACGAAATGGTGCATGAGTTGTTGCCTCACTAAAAACCTTGCCAAGTAACAATAAAAACCCTGTGGGACAAAAATAAAACTTGGTCGAAGGAAAAGAGCACAACGCACCTTTTACATTTGAGTATGACATGTGTGTGTTAGACTCCCCCTGACGTCTACACCTCCCCCTGATACTTACATTAATCTAGGGAGCTTGGAAAGTCTTCGCATTCCTATGCTTTTCACATGTTTCTCAAATGTGTCCTTAGGCAATGATTTGGTGAACAAATCTGCCACATTCTCCTCAGACCTTACTTGATTCATTTGAATCTTGAGGAGAGTCTGTTGTTGCTGATTGTAGGACAACTTTGGCGATATGTGTTTTGTGTTATCACCCTTAATATAACCTAGCTTCATCTGTTCGATGCAAGCTGCATTGTGTTCGTAAATGCAAGTAGGCTCTTCAGTGGTAGAACTCAAACCACTAGTCCCTTGAATATGTGCAATGATAGTTCTTAACCATACACACTCAAGAATCGCCTCATGTAGAACAATGATCTCTGAGTGGTTCGAGGAGGTAGCCACAAAGGTTTGCTTGGTTGATCTCCAAGATATCGCTGTGTTCCCATTGGTAAATACATAACCAGTTTGGGAACGATATGTGGGTCAGATACGTATCCAGCATCAGCAAAACCGACCAAAATGTCATTTGGCGTTTTAGTGTAGTGAGTGGCGTTTTCGCCATCAACATTTCCTTTAGGGATTGCAGTTCCATCTGCGGTCCCTCTTGTCTCTCTGTAGGGAAAGAACAGTCCCAAGTCAATGGTTCCTTTTAGGTATCGAAAATGTTCTTGATACCATTCCAATGACGCTGCGTTGGCGCTGAGCTAAATCTAGCTAACAAGTTCACTGAGAATGCAATGTCTGGTCGAGTAAATTGGACTAAGTACAATAATGCGCCTATTGCACTTAGATAGGGAATTTCAGCTCCCAACACTTGTTCGTCATCTTCCTTTGGACGAAATGGATCTTTCCTTGCATCCAAACTTCGACCGATCATGGGAGTGCTAGCATGATGTGCTTTGTCCATGTTATATCGCCTGACTTTTGGACATATGCAGACTGGTGGATTAATATTCCACAAACTCGGTGTTCTATTTCAAGACCTAGATAGAATCGAGTTTTCCCAAGATCCTTCATCTCAAATTCGGATTTCAAGTAGCTCGCGGTTTCTCTTATTTCATCAAGAGTACCAGTTATGACATATACTACTACAATTTGCAAATCCGGAACTTGTTTTCTTTATGAATACGCAGGGGCATAATTCATCGTTCTTATATCCCTTCCCAATCAAGTAGTCACTTAGACGGGTATACCACATCCGTCTGGATTGTTTCAATCCGTAAAGTGAGCGTTTCAACCTAGTTACAAACGCACTCCGTGGTTTAGAGTCACTTGGCTTGGGTAATGTAAGGCCATCAGGCACTTTCTTATATATCACTGAATCTAGATCCCCATAGAGATATGCAGTAACCACATCTATGAGTTGCATTTCCAGTCCTTTGGAAACTACTAAGCTAACTAAGTAGCGGAACATTATAACGTCCATTACGGGAGAGTATGTCTCCTCGTAGTCAATTCCAGGGCGTTGTGAGAAACCTTGCGCCACAAGGCGAGCCTTGTACCTTAGGACTTCATTCTTCTCATTACGCTTTCTGAAAAAGACTCATTTCTGTCCTACAGGCTTTACACTTGGTGGGGTTAGCACTACCTGACCAAATACCTGTCTCTTTGTCAGAGAATCTAATTCTACCTGGATTGATTCTTTCCATTTAGGCCAATCTGCTCTTTGTTGACTTTTTTCAACAGAGCAGGGTTCGATATCATCGTGCTCTATGATTCCTTGAGCAACAGTATATATCATCAATGTGTATGGAAGATCTTTCTATCAACTCATACGTACTCTCGTAATCCTTTGAGATTTCTTTGTTCTCTGTAATCATTTCAAACATCGGAGCGTCCTCCAGTATTGATTCATGGACATAACTATAATCAGAGACAATCTCATGAGAGGGATTCTATACATTGATGATTGGTTTGTGCCTTACTCACCCTCTTCTTCCTTGGGTGAGTGTCAATCGAACCAAGTGGCCTCCCCCTCTTCCTTGGGGAGCCACGGCCTCAACCACACCTCCACTAAGTGGGGTTGCAGTGCCTCTATCTGCGGCACCGTGCCCCTTGTTGGGGATTTCTAACCTTGCAGGCACATTTGCAGCTGGTATATATGATCTCGTCACTTTTACGATATCAGTAAACGCATCAGGCATCGAATCTGCTACGTTCTGAAGATCGATTATTCTTTTCACTTCACTTTCACTTTATGAAGTGCGGGGATCAAGATGAGACAGAGTGGGGACAAACCACGACAATTCCTATCGTTCCCTTGAAAAATCCTTTTTCCTATCTCCCCCTAACGACGGGAAGACTGTCTCATCAAAGTGACAATCCGCAAATCTAGCGGTACAGAGATCGCCTGTCAAGGGTTCCAAATAGTGGATAATTGTTGGGGATTCGTATCCAACATAAATACTAAATCATCTCTGAGGACCCATTTTGGTGCGCTGTGGGGGCGCAATAGGCACATATACTGCTCAACCAAATATGCGTAAGTGTGGAGTGTCAGGCTCATATCCAGTTACCAACTGGTACGCAGAAAATGGTTGGCTAGCTGTGGGTCTTAAACGAATAAGT
This sequence comes from Rosa chinensis, assembly GCF_002994745.2. Lineage (NCBI taxonomy): Eukaryota > Viridiplantae > Streptophyta > Magnoliopsida > Rosales > Rosaceae > Rosa > Rosa chinensis. The sequence goes on from NC_037088.1 coordinate 41,345,911, forward strand.
AAAGCTGCGTGCAATTTTGCATAACCCCATGCAGATATAGGCAGGTTGGTGCGCATAACCAATGCCCTAGCCATCATCTGTATCCTTTTGATGGTGGCTTCTGCGAGACCATTTTGTGTATGCACATGGGGTACAGGATGCTCTACATCGATCCAAATAGATATGCAATAATCATCAAATTCTTTTGATGTAAAACTCTCCAGCATTATCAAGCCTTATAGACTTGATAGGGTGATCAGGGTGGTGAGCCCTCAAACATATAATCTCTGCTAGGAGTATTGCAGCATTTCTTGTGGACAATAAAACGACATGTGACCAGTTTGTCGAAGCATCCACCAGAGCCATAAAGTACTTGAATGGTTCGCATTCTGGATGGATAGGTCCACAGACATCTCTTTGTATCCTTTGTAAGAATGGAATGTTTTGTTTTGTATCTTTAGCATAGGAAGGTCTCGATCCTGTTTTTGCTAAAGAGCAGGCTTTGCAAAACGAGTGATGTACCTTTGAAATAGTCAATGAGGCATAATGGGAGGGAGGTAGTGCTTCTGGTACTTCAGAAGGCAATGACTGCATTTGAGCAATACTAGAACCGACACCTTGCAGTGTGGCGGATTTTTCTCCCATTTTTCACTCGAAAGAAGGGATGTCCGTGTGAGTTCTTGAAAAATACGGATCATCATGTCACGACCTCGGTGCCATAGGCGGTCATGCAAAAGCCTGTATGAGTCAATGTCCCACAATTCATTGTTGGTGACAGTATAGGATTCAATGATCCGAATCGTAGTGAGGTACAGTCCACTAAATTGACTCATAAGTTTCTCTAAGATGTGTTTCCTTCCACAGTCATTAGATGTAATATCAAGGTATTCAGTTCCATTCTCACGGTGTGTTTTTACGTGATAACCGTTGGCACAAATTGCTTTGAAACATTAACAAGGTTCGATTAGCTCTTGGTGCATATAGAGCGTCTGTGACTTGAAATGTTGCGCCATTAGGCAGCAAAAATTTGACAGTTCCTCGCCATTTTATTAGTTTTGATAATCCAATCATCGTAGTCACAGAGGAATTATAGGCTATTAGTTCAATGAATAATTGCCTATTACTTAATATTGTGTGGGTAGTCCCACTATCATCTAAGCACTCAAGTTCTCCTCCATTCATTCCTACAAATAAATGGGAGGAATTTAGAAAATATAACTCATATTCTTTAGAGTATTTCTATTTGCGTAGAATGGTATTCTTTTCATTCTAATAATTTTTCTCTAGATGTATTGCTTTACATATTTATAGTGCTATGTCGAACCATGTAAATATGTGTAGTAAATAAATTTGAATAAATTCAGTGCTTCAGAATAAAATTCAAAATTTATTAATAAGCCAACGATAATCAAATCAAGGTCTTGTTCAGAAATCTTATTCATCAATCCATGATTGAAAATAAACTTTAAGACCAAACAATAGTCTAATTAAAAATGAGGCATTATGCCTTCACAACTGTCTTTGGAAAATAAAATGAGTAAAGCAGATCAGTCAAGATTGAGAGCATCCATTGACTTAGCAAGTTCCTCTTTGCCATTGGAGTCTGCAACTGTAAGGTTGACGTCTAGGTCATGACCTCCTTCTTCCATATAGTGAGCCACTTGTTCTTTAGACTCTCTATACCTCTTGTAATTGGCTACTACTCTGTTGTTTGCTTGGCAGTTCTTGTACCAATGCCCAATGAATCCACACCTATAGCATGGTTCATTGTCAACTCTTTCCTTTGGCATCTTGTTTCCATGATCCCCATGTCCCTTTCCACGTGGTGCATTGTTGCCACGTGGGTAGGGATCAACACGTCTAAACCCCCTTGCATTGGAGTTATTTCCACCTTTCATTTTTCCATAATTAGCCTCGGGAATTTTCTTTGTCCCAGTGGGCCTGGCATTGTTATTCAAGAGAATCTTATTTTGTCTCTCAGCCACTTGCAGTAGGCTTATCAACTTATTGAAGGTTGTGATTCTTTTGTTGTCATAATCCAACTGATACTGGTTCGCTAGTATAAAAGCTGAATTAGGAAAGGTGGTAAGAGTCTTGTAGATCATATCATCTTCTGTGATTTCCCTTCCACAGAAATTGAGACGTGCCTTTAAGCGCAACATGTCCTTGTTGAAGTCATTGACCTTTTTATAGTCAAGCAAGCGGATTCCATTCCACTGAACAGCCAGTCCTGGGAGCAAAGTATCGTGAATGTTCCCAAAACGTCTTTTAAGGGCATCCCACAGTGCTTTGGGTGTCTTCAACTGAAGGTACTCCCAGCGTAGGCTAGGATCAATATGTCGCCTCAGAAAAAGTAAGGCATCTGCTTTCACCTTATTAGATAGTTCATCATCTTTGGGATCAGTAATGGTGGCAGTGTAGTCTTTTGCCACAAAGGCAGTTTCCATATCGGAAACCCAACGATGGTACTCAAGTCCTTCTGAGTCCAAGATGTCAAACTCAGGTCGAGTTGGATCAGCCATCTACATAAAACAAGAGAGAAGATATAAATTACGCAGTCATAAAGACATCCACGTGAATTATTTTCCAAAAATATGAGTTAGATTTCAAGACCAAGATTCGTAATGGTCACACATTTTTTTTTTTTTTTCGATGCTACGTGAAAATGCATTATCACGGTGAGTATGTATAATGCTCATGAATTTTCATTATCATGGCAAAGCGGATTGTATATGTTGCATTCTAAAATTAATAATAGCACATTTAATAATAAAAAAACATAGCATATAATAAATTACATGGCATGCTCAAATGTCACAAATATATACCAAAATATATGCCACATATAATAATAGCGATAATATATCATGCGTAAAATAAAATATAAATAATAGCATAATATAAAGGCATGCTTAGGAATAATTATATAAGAGTAAATAAAATTCACAAAACATGCTCACAATTGCATAATAAAAACATAAGCAATAAAATATAAAACATGCTTCAACATAATTATAAATCATGCTTAAATATAATGATATAAAACATAAATAATAAGGCATGCTTAAAACAATCAAAATTATCTAATTAAACATGCTTAATAACAAAATAAAATAAAGGCATAAACAATATGGTATAGAGCATGCTTAGTTAAAAATAAAATAAAATAAAGAAAACATACTTGATTTCGAGAAAATAAAACGATCCTAGCACACGCGCGTGTTGATGCAGGCGTGCGTAGCGATGTTTTTTGGACTTGAGAAAACTGGACTGCTTCGTCTTTCTTTTCAGCAATGAGCTTTCTTCTTTTTTTTCTTTTTTCTTTTTCTGTTTTTCTTCTCTGGGCCTTTTTTTTCACTTTTTTTTTTTTTTTTGTGGGCCTCAGGGCCTCCTTTTTTTTGGTTACCTTTTTTTTTCTTTGGCCACAGGCCTTTTTTTGTTTTTTTTTTTTTGGATTGGATGAGCCGGGTATTCTTTGGGCCGGGTCTTTACTTTGGCCCGGTCACCCTTTTTTTTTTTCGACGTCTTCTTCCTTCTGGGTTTCTATCCCTCTGCAAGGCCGGAGCCGGACGCCGCAGGTGGTACGCCGCGCGCAAGACTGGCCGGCTGCTGCAGATCGGTGCTGGGTAGGGATCGCCGGATCGGTGTTGAAATGGGCTGCTGGAAACGACGCAGGCGGTGAGGCGGGGCTGTGGTTGCTGCCGGATGCAGGGCTGGAGGTTCAATGATCGATCTGGTTGTCCGGCGGTGCAAGGTTGGATCGGAGGCGCTGGGCGAGGACCCGGGAAGCCGGTGGGTGCAGAGAGGCTGTGGTCGCCGCCGGTTGTGAGAGGCTGTGCTGTGCGACTGGAAACAAGGGTGACGAAGCTGGGAACGGAAACAAGGTGATCGACTGGGGAAGATGAAGTCGATCTGGGACACTGGCGAGCAGGACGAGGCCGCGCCGGTGAGCAGGATTGGACCGCGTCGGAGCTGGGAACGGAAACCGGACCGAAATCCCGTCCGGGTCAAGGTGAGGTCCGTGTGGGGCTTGGGTGTCCAGAGGGGAAACGTGGGTGTCCAGAAAAGAAATTCAGACTTTTTTTTGGTTTTGTTTTCTTCTGGTTTCGATGGGAAGAAGAAAGAAATTCAGACTTTTGGGGTTTTGATTTTTTTTTCTTGGCTATTTGCTCTGAGCGTGCTGATAACGTGTAAAAGTAAAATGACAATTGGAATGGTCTACTCATTTCATTTCGTAGTCCCTTTATATAGGGATAGAGTTACAACGGAAACATTAATTACATTAAATACATTGAATGCTGATTGATCTATAATTGTGCTGATTGATGGTAATCATGGAACCAAGAAGGCACACAATATGTTTTTCCTTTAACAAAAAGTTGTATTTCTTGAATATTCAGTTTGGTACAAGGATTGAAATTTCTCTGAAACTGCTGAAAGGATCAAGTTTCCTTTTCCAATGTTTACTTGCCGCAAACCAAATGAGAGTAAATTCACCTAGAAAGTAAACTAAAAAACGACATGAGATTTATTAAAAATTGGAGCTTCAATATCGAATGTGGAAATAACAAGCTAGAAACTATAAGAGTAAGGTTATTTGATTAATGTGTTCTCCTTGTCTATAGCTATGTGCGAAGATTTTGTATAATATTTAATTATAATAGAAATTTTAAAACTACAATAGCGATTAAAGTGAATTAAACTACCTATCTCTAAATACCCAATAGACCAATAGAATAATCAACAATTCAAGAACTAGTTTTGGGACTAAAATGGATCAACCAAGAAGTACCCTTAGGATTTTCATTTTCAACACTATTGAATTAAATAAAAAGGAAATTAATATTTAAAAAAATAATTTTAGATGTACACCAACGTGATCGTTGTTTTACAACTATTTGGTGTAGTGAGATCAGTCTTCGACTTGAAGTTATAAGTTATCATATCCGATGTGGTGTTAGCTTAGTGGTTAGATGACAGGACCCGCCCCGGATTTCACCCTGAAATCCGAAGAGGCCCTGCGGGGCCCACTTTAGAAGAAATTCTACCAAAAATTTGACAGAACTTCCCCTAAAAATGGACAACCCAAAACCTGTAGAAAAACATCCACACTTCTAAATCATCCATCCTTATTCTCCTGGAGCCACCATGCTCCCTATATCACAACATCTCATATCTCTCATTTCATAAACAATTCTGAATTTAAGAATATTAATCTCATAGGTTATCAGAGCAATCTAATATACAGGCGAACAAGAGAATATAAAGCAAGATAAATGACCGATGCTTTTATAATGCGGAAGCTATGACAGCTATGCCTCAACCCCAAGTACGCTCGACCTCAAGCTAAACTGGCCTGCAAACTGGGCATTTAAAACCGAAGGGCCCAGGGGAAAACATTTAAAATCCGTTAGAGTGAGTGGACGAAAAATAAGTAATTTCAAATGAATAAGTAAAACTTAATGCTTTCCCAAGTTATTCTCTAAAACCTCGCATGCAGTAACAATCTTGGAAATACTTTTAATCATCCTCTTTACTGAAATCTCAATCACGTAACAAGAACATCTTGAAATCTCTTAAAATCTCATCCTCAATCCTTATAAAAACATCCTTTTCATGAGGCTCGTTTGATGACTAGAAAGGACTGCTGTCTAGTCATCTCATGCCATCTAGGAGGGACTGCCACCCAGATGACGCATCGGAAGGGACTGCCAACCGGAATAGGAGGCGGTGGATAGATGGGACTGCCAACTAGCCACATGTAGTAGACGGGACTGCCGACTAACCACAGGTAGTAGACGGGACTGCCGACTAACTACCTCATGTCATCTGGAAGGGACTGCCAACCAGGTGACGCATCGGATGGGACTGCCAACCGAGCTGTAGTCTGGAAGGGACTGCCAACCAGACTATTACCTAGAAGGGACTGCCAACTAGGTAAGATACGCATGCGCCAAAACTGGCCTCCTTAATAAACTGAATAGCCTCCTCAAGAACTGAAAATAACCTCTTTCAATTACTTGCTTTCGGAAAGAAACTCGATATTACCTCAATAAATCAATAATAATTCACCGAAAGCATAACTCAGTAATAACTCGCTAACTCAATCCTCGATATCTCAATAAATCCTCGAAAGCATAATCACATACTCTATAATTCAATAATTGCTTTCGGAAAGAAAGCTCCATCTAACCCAAGTCTGATAAGTGCGGAATTCAAAACCCAATAAATCTCGATAAATCAATCATGCTCAAATATTTGCTAAATCCCTCGCACTCGTATATCTTCATAAAAACTGATATTCGAAAACAATAATTCTCATAATATTTTTCCGAATCAATCACTCCCCGAAAATCATTTCCCAACTCAATAACTCATGAATGACTATCTCAAAAATCTACTAAAAGCCCTCGGGAAGGAATTTCAATACTAATCTCGTAATCCATAAATAAATCTCGATAAACTAAATCTCAAATATTCAAAACATAATTAAATCTCAATTGGAAGAAAATAATAATAATACTGCATGCGGAATTAATTTAAAAACAAATGTCCACTCACAGTACTATTTAGGCGACCACACAAACGGTTTCCTTCGTCGAGCAGTAGCTCGGTACGTCGCCCTGTACACAATTATATTCCGTGAATAGTTATTCGACAAATTAATACGATTCCTAAAATCAATTCCTCATAAATACATCTCCACTTCTCCTTGGATGCAACCCAAATTATACCACTAATACCAATTTGTTAATTTAAAGGTTCCAAGGCAGAACCGAGAGATATCCGACGGTCGGATTCTCGTAATTCGATAATCGAAACCCTAAACTTCAAAAATTCATAATTAATTCCAAGCTTCTCCAAAATTCACCAAACTTCACATACAAGCTCTATGATAATTATAGAATTTAACTAGCCAGAAATTGAAATTAAAAAGCTACCCTAGCCACCACTACCGCCGCCCACAGTGGCGGCGTCGCCACCACCGCCACCATCTCCGATGGCCACCAAAATTTGGCAGTAGCACCTTCTCAACACACCCATTAATTCTTTCAACTATGACCAAGTTAGAAAATCAGCGGAAGTACCTCAACAATTAAAGAGAAGTTTGGACCCGAATCATGAATAGTAACTCAGAATTTCAAACCTTCGATTCGACCTCCACACTGCAAATCGTGGCTCAAGGCTAGGGGCAACATGATCCTTGGGAAAAACCGCTCCTTCGACGCCGGTTTGGTGGCCGGAGATGGCCGGAATCTGGAAAATTTTCCAGAAAACCCGAGCTGCTACAGTGAACTTGTTGGCTTCGATTCGTCGTCTATGGTGAATGATAGGGTGCAAGGCATATATAGATAGAAACATTGTTTCAAGACGAAGAGATGGACACCAATTTCATGGTCATAGGTGGCCGGACGAGGCGGCAGTGACGCCGGAAAGTTACGTCGGCGAGAGGAAGAAAACTGGAAATTTTCAGGGCTTTCCCGAAATGGAAAGTCCAGATTTCTATTTATAGACATGAATTCCACAAAATTACAAAACTGCCACTAACTTAAAACCCTTATAACTTCTTCGTTACTACTCCGATTTTTACGTACCACATATGCACGCGCTCGGTTTAACGTCCTCTACAACTTTCATGAAGGAAATTTTCTCAAATTTTGACCCGAACAAAAAGTCAACTTTTAGGTCTCCCTAAAAGCATTGAAACAACAGTAAAAGTGAAAGTAAAAGTTGTTTACCGTCCAAATGACTAGTAAACCGGTGAATTCGGGTTCGGGACGTCACATTAGAGCACCCACTACCTATGTACAAAATCATGGGTTCGAGTCACCATGGGGTAGGAGTGAAATCCTTTAATCCTCTTTTTTTTTTTTTTTTTTTAAAGTTATAAGTTATCATATCCGATTACATGTATTGCTAATTACAAATCAAATTTTTTTTTTGGGGTGAAACTAGTGGCTAAATAAGACATCTTACCATTTAGAATTTATTTAAGATAGAAAATAGGGAAATACAAGAAAGGGAGACGAAACCAAAACATGGTAAGAAAAAACAACCTACAACAAACAAAACTTCGAGGGACCTAAGTTTTCACTATTTAAAAGAAGTAAGAAGAAATGGAACAGTCAAGTCACACCAAAAGAAATTTATAGATGATGAACCATGTTTCACTAATACGTCATTAAATTGATTGCCTTCATGAAATCCTTACTACACAACAATGAAAATTTAATATTCAAACATATGCCAAGCAAAGGAGCCTCACTGTGTGACAGGACCCACCCCGGATTTCACCCTGAAATCCAAAGTGGCCCTACGGGGCCCACCTTAGAAGAAATTCTTCCCAAAATTTGGCAGAACTTCCCCTAAAATGGACTACCCAAAACCTGGAGAAATGAAATTTACACTTCTAAATTACCCATCCTTATTCTTCTGGAGCCACCCTACTCCCCAAATCAACATCAACCAAAAATCACATAACACAAATCACAACTTAAATAACATTAATTTCCTCAGGTAATCAGAGCAATTCTAACAGCAAGGGTAAACAAGGAAAACCTAAATCAAATAAAAACGCGGAAGCCATGCTGTTGACTATGCCTCAACTCCAATGTACGCCCGACCTCAACTAATTTCGCCTGCAAACTGGGCATTTGAAACCGAAGGGCCCAGGGGAAAGTAATTGAAAAACATGTTAGAGTGAGTGGACAAAAATAAACGACTAAATAAATAATTTAAAAGAAAAGAGGTTGTATTACTTCCCCACGAATTTAAATTCGTAAAACTTCGATGCATGCAACGTTTATAAAACGTATGTCTTTAAAACTCGGAGTCTCGTGAAAACATACCAGTCCCCGCTGGCTAAAAGAATCGGACTAGCCCCGCTAGTTAAGTAACACATAAAGGATATGGGGAAAAGATGTCACCATACGGGTAAAGGAGCCCCTTAGGCTCTACCTACCCTCGACTGCCACTCACACATAGATTGTGTGAGGAGGAGAACTAATAACCTCGACTACCACCCACGTGAGGAGGAGAATAAACTACCTCAACTGCCACTCACAAACACAAAGTAAGTGAGGAGGAGACCTAATCAAATGACCCGAGTATGGTAAGGAAAAACAATCGAAAACCAGTAAATCCATAAAGCTTCCCCAATATCTCACGAGAAAATAAAATATTCCAATGACGTGACCCCGCACGCCAAAATATTCTCAAATCCGTAACCAAAACCGGAAATTAGTATAAGCAAATCCCATTTCCAAAAAATCTCTCAAAATCTCCAAGAAACAAACCAAATCCAAAATCATTAATTAGGCATTCCCAATTCCAAAACCGAAAGTCAATAAATAAATGAGAAATCCAACTCCATCGAAACTCGTCTCGAAAATCTTCCAGGAACTTAAATCGGCGATTAGAAATATACTTAATTCCGGCAATTATCTCGGAAATAAGTAATTCGTCAAATAATATTATAAATCATAACCAACCTTTGAAACTCATTATTGAAAGCAAATCCACAAGATAAACCGAAATCAAATTCCGAAAATCAATTCATTTGCTCAAAATGTAATATGATTAATAACTAGAGCATTATTTTAAGAAATAAATGCATGCATCATTATTTAAAAACAAAAGTCCACTCACAGTACTATATAGGCGGCCACGTGTATGAGTTCCTTCGTCGAGCAATAGCTCGGTACGTCGCCCTGTACACAAATATATTCCGTGAATAACTATTCTAATTAAATACGATTCTCAAAATCGAATCCTCATAAATCATCTCTCCAATTCTTCTCGGATTCAACCCACATTCTACCACTAATACCAATTCGTTATCTTAAAGGTTCCAAGTCAGAACCGAGAGATATCCGACGGTCGGATTCTCGTAAATCGATAATCAAAATCCTAAATTTTCAGAAATTCATAATCGATTAAAAACTTCTCCAATTCCAACCAAATTCACATATTCAACCTCTACAAAAATTATAGGATTTAACTGGCTAAAAAAAATAAAATTTAAATTACTGTTTAAACGCCACCACTGTTCACGCACCGCATTGTTCACGAGTGACAGTGTTCAAGCGGCGGCCAACTCCTCCTCCGGCCACCAAATTTCAACCACATAATCATCTCAACATTCTAAGCATTTTTCATAACTGTGACCAAGTGAGAAAATACCTTGAAGTGCTCCAATTTTGCCGATGAACACAAACCCGGAAATCTCCAGACCCACCAATTTGGAAATCCTTCAAATTCACCTTCCAAACGTGGAAATTTCAACTAGAAGTCTTGAGGGAAGATGATCAGTGACTCGAGGTGCTCCTAATAGAACAATTTCACCGCCGGAGATAGTCGAAAACTGGAGAATTTCGCCGGAGAAGCAAATTACTACAGTAACAATGATTGCATAAATTCGGGGTTTTCCGGCCAAATCACCGATACGCACTGATACCATCGTATAGAGGAGGAAGAGACGGTCCAAGGACAACTGGAATCAAGTCAATCGGACGCTGGACGGTGAAGAAATCGGAAAAAGAAGAAAGGTGAGCGACGCGGGGGAAGAGGGAAGCAGAGAGAAAATCTCGGGGGTAGGTTTCCCGAAATGGAAACTTACCCTAGTAACTTTCTATATATCCGTGAACAGTAATTTTAGTATTTAGGCTATTACTTTCACATACAAACTCCGATTTTTACGTACCACATATGCACTCGCTCGGTTTAACGTCCTCTACAATTTTCATGAAGGAAATTTTCTCAAATTTTGACCCGAATAAAAAGTCAACTTTTAGGGCCACTAAAAGTACAGAAACGATAGTAAAGGTGAAAATAGTTGTCGTTTACCGTCCAAATGACTAGTAAACGGGTAAATTAAGATACGGGACGTTACACTGTGTTCAAAATTGTCACATACAAAGCCAGCAAGTAAGTATGCCAAAATGAGAAGGAAGTATAGCAATAACATTTTCACATACTGAACATAACTCACACAAGGAGAAATGGACATATCATCATGCCTGTTTGAAACGCAAATGTATTGAATGAAAAAAAAAAAAATTGGACAGTTCAATTGATTTTGTTCCATAATTAATAGAATAATTTAGGGTGAGACGTAGAGTTTATGGACTTACAGTACATGTCATAGTCCCTCATACAAAATGTAGATAAAGAGAAACATTCTATGTATTTTGGAATTTGTGACGGTAATTGTAGAAAAGGGTGTTGAAGAATTCACTTGGTGATCAAAATCGTCATTAAGTGCAATTTATGAAAGAAAGTAGAGGTCTCTTCTGTTGCAATGGCTGAAGAAATGACAACTCACCATAAAGATTATCAGAATCCCATGAAAGAAGCACTGAGTCCAAAGGTTATTTCTCGAACTCTAGCTAGTTGCCTTTAGCACACATTTCCCCCTTTTTTTTTGGTTGGTCTGAAGCAAAAAAGGAAAAAAAAATTATAAAGAAAAACTAGCATTAGTTGCTAATATGCTATATTACCCTATATATACCTCAATGAAGCAGCATGGCATCCTCATCAGGAAACCTCTTCATTTTTCCCTTTTTTTTTATTATTTTCTTTTTTCTTTGTGTTTTCCTGAAGCTTCATGGAGAAATGGACAAATCATCATGTCTATTTGAAGTTCAGTTGGTTTCGTTTCAATAGAATAATTTAACATGACATGTAGAGTTTATAGACTTACAGTACATGTCATGGTCCCTTATATAAAATGTAGATAAAGGGAAACATTTTACCTATGTTGAAATTTGTGAACGTAATTATAGAAAAGGGTGTTGAGGAATTCACTTGGTGATCAAAATCATCATTAAGTGCAATTTGTGGGAGAAAGTAGAGGTCTCTTCTGCTGCAATGGCTGAAGAAATGATAACTCACCGTGAAGATTATCGGAAACCCACGAAGAAAGCACCGAGTTCGAAGGTTATTTCTCGAATGCTAGCTAGTTGCCTTCGGCACACATTTTCCCTTTTTTTTTTGTTGGTACGACGGAAAGAAAGAAAAAATAAATAAAAATAAAAGCTAGCATTGGTTGCTATACGGTCTATACCTTAACGAAGCAGCATGGCGTTCTTATCAGCAAACCTCTTCTTGTTTCCGTTTTTTAATATATTTTTTTCTTTTTCTTTGTCTTTTCCGTCTTGGTAATGGTAAGAGTAGCTGAAGTAGCGTCCAAATCCCAAATGCTCCGATCAAACGGACCTGGTTATACAATTTGAAATTCTAATGGGACCCACAGAATATTTCTCATTCTACTCTCTCTTCCCTCCCGCCACAAAATGCCCTCACCATGTCCAATTGTCCCATGCCTAGCCTTGCAAATTTTTTGTACAGCCTATGTCCATTTTATTGTATACAGATTTTGTTCACATTTTTTTTTCCGGAGAATATAACTGATTTTGTTCACTTTAGCGTTTCTCTAGTGTGTGATTAGACTAGTAGAACAAATTATGACTTAGTGATTGAATGATGAAGGAAAAAGTTGATTAATTAGTTACCCATTTCTTTTTGCACCTACTCATATAATTGGTGGTTAGCTCACAAAATTTTGATGTCGAATTTATTTACATAGTATGTACATTTTTTTAACTACACGTACAGTTAAAATATTTCACGCTAAAACTTAAAAGTCCATCACGCTATCAGAAAACGAATGATAAATAGGTAACTAACTACACATCACTATCACTTTGAAACTTTAAATTCTATTAACTTAAACCCAAAAATTACCCCAAAAAAGAAAAAAAAACAAAGGTGGAGCACGCTCAGCTCCGTACGAACGAATAAGGCCAAATCAAATACTGCATGGCACCACTACCACCCTCCCCTCCCCTTAAAACCTCCTCTGCTCTCTGTCTTCCTCACCCACCCAGCATTTCAAATCCCATTATTCCCATATCGCTCTCTCTCTCTCTCACTCTCCTCTCCCAAGCGCTTTCTTTCTCCATAACCATGTCTTCATCGCCTCCTCCTTCTGGCTCTCCACACCCAAGCAGGTGCTTAGATCGATTCTTTAATACTAAAACATATGGAGTACTATATTTATTTGTTTTGGCTGAAGACTAATACATATATCTTCGACTATTTCTCTTTTAGGGGCTCTGGGCTGAACTTTCCAGACTTGTTTCAGAGCTTCAACAACGCTGATGCTGCGCTGGGGTATGAGTTTATACCTAACCTAACCCCAATCATTGTTTCTAGGTATTCTTTTTTCTTTGTCGTGGTTACCTGCGTTTCCTGATAAATCTTCTCAGTTTTGGGTCATGTGCTTATCTAACTCTATATGGGTTGTTTATGTGTATAAAGTTTGCATCTTTTTGGTTGTCTGAGAAAACAAACTGTCTGAGGAAACTTAGTTACTTGGTGAATGATCTTCAAAACCTTAGGAACCTTGGTCGGAGTGGGGTAATGGAGGAAGGGGAGTTGCTGTAGAAACTTCTTCATTTGATTGATTGAAAGGAACGCAAGGAACGCTAGCTCGTTCTTCAGAAACGACAGGAATGACCGACTATTCTTCAGGAGGTACAGGAACAACTTCAGGAACGAGAGAAACGCTCGACCGTTCTTCAGGAATGATAGGAAAGATCGAACGTTCTTCTGGAATGAGAGGAACACTTGACCGTTCTTCAGGAACGACCGACAGTTCTTCATCTTTTACATCTTCAGCTTTTTCATCCCGTTCTTCATCTTTTTCATCATCTTGGCTTCCACTAACCATCTCTTCAAAATAGCTAAACTTCTCCCCTTGAAGAGAAGTGTCGGTGGGAGAAAAATAGCAGGCATCCTCGAAGAAGTAACATCCATAGTAACATAAAACTTTTTTGTGGGAGGATGAAAACACTTATACCCTTTCTGATGAATGAAAAACGATAATTTGGAAGACCCAAATAATCAGCTTGTAGAAACCTGTGGAGTTCACTAGGAGGATTATCATACCAAGTAAAAGTTGCATTTGAGATTCCCAGGTTTGCCATCTTGTCAGCTACAATATTACCTTCTCTAAAAATATGACTACATCGAAAATTCATTTGGTGTACTTTAGAGAGACAATTGCCCCAACGAACTCTTAAGTTCCATGGAGGAGAAAATGACCTAGAAGAGAAGCAAGTTACCACACTAATAGAATCACTTTCCAACCATAAATGGAACCACCTTCTAGCAGAGGCAATTTCGATAGCCAAGATAACAGCATAAAGTTCAGAATAGAAGGAAGAATTCCAGCCAAGGGCTGACCAAAAACTCCCTAAAAAACCTCCTGAGGCATCTCGAAACACTCCCCCACAAGCTGCCGGGCCTGGATTGCCTTTCGCTAAGCCATCAGTATTTACTTTGACCCAAGGAAAAATTGGCCGGCCATTTCCAAAAAACATGGTGAACTTTGGGAGCCTTACTGCGTTTAGGAGCAACTCCAAGAGAAGACAATAATTGGGCATCCAGAACACCCTTATTGTGACCAGGAGCAAACAAACTAATTTGACGAATCCATGCCATAATAGAACAACACATAGTAGCAAAAGAGAGGGGGACGATTATCGCCATAAAAGTAAACATGCCAGCCGCTAGCCACAAATTAAAGAGCTGAGAGGAGAAAGGTTTTCGACAATAGCTCACCCAAAAGTCCAACAGAGAGTCAGAAGAAGAAAAAGAAGTACCAAATTGAGCTGCCAACCATCCCCAAACCCGTTGGGTAAAGGGGCAGTGTAAAAATAAATGTAATGATGATTCCGCAGAACTATAACATAATTGACAAATAGACACAATAGGAATCCCACCTATTTTCACTCGATCATCAGTAGGGAGCCGATCAAATAAGATTCTCCAAACCTAACCGAATTGTTCAAATCCAATTTACTGATTACTTGCCATAGGTGGCAGGCCAAAATTTGTAATATAAGTAAATATTGTTTTATGATAATACCCACAAATATCGTGTTGGAGAAAGCTCCATTGTGATGAAAACAAAAAAATATAAAAAAATGAAAAAGCGAGTGAGACAAGAAAAATGATACTTAAATCCAAACAAGCCCTCAAAGAATTTAGTTGTAGTGTTAGTTTCATTACTAAAAACTGTAAATAACATTGATTGAAACAAAAACCAAGTAATAATCAATTAGTACGAATTGGCTAATAATACAATCACTACTCTCTCGATGATAGTTTAAGCACTACACTTACTACAGACAAACAAATTTTATAGTTGAAGGCACCGTCCTTTTAAGCTGATGCATGGCATGATGATCTCTTGCCTTTTTACTCTTCTCAACTCTTCTATCTGTTATTGTATGATAGCAAGACCAATTCTCAGGCTCAATAGGATCGATAACAATTTTCTAAAGTGCAACAACATTCTCTACTAAGTCCATGACATATTCAACAATATGTGGTCGACCACGATATCCTATTATTTCTACTACCTTCAAACAATGATGTGGCCATTTGGGTGCTTTTTCTAGTTTCATTGGCATTCGCTTGTCCAAATATTCTGTATCTCGATCTTCAGCAGGATAGAAGCACAACTGTGGCCAAATAAAAAAAGCATCCAAAAACTAGTATCAAACCTAAACTACAAGCTCTTAATCCCGTCCATTGGAGTATTGCTTCGACAGAATGGCGACATGGCTGGAGCTGATGATGAGTGGGTACCTCGATTGGAGGATGGGGGCGAAGAAATCTTAAATTACGGTGAGTGACTGTTTTGAAATTTCCATTACATTAAATGATTACGGTGTTTAATGGTGGGTTACAGAGTTGAATATGTTATTGATTTTGGGTGTATGCTAACTGAGTTTGGTCATTTAGGGTTTTGGAAGGTTCGGATTTAGGGGTTTTCAGTTTAGGGTTTTGGAAGTTTCTAATTTGGAGTTTTCTGTTTCATAAGATTCCAAAGCTGAATATTGAATGATGCGTATGGATGTTGTTGGGTATCTGAAAAAGGGATTTAACTAAGTGGTCCTTGTTAGTGTTGTTGTGGTCCTACGAATGTAGCTGAACCCCAAAGCATATGATTGGTCAATTGGTAAGTCTCAATCTCTTATTTGTGCATTCTTCTGTTTATATTGTTAAATGGGCACTAATTAATGTGAACTCTTTTACACTTTGTACATCCTCAAAGAAACCCTATTTCATACTGTTTTGAAATGTGATGTGCTCTTGAACAACCTTTGTGAAAGCTTCAATGCTTTCGTCTTACCTGCTAGGTCAAAGCCAGTTATTTCATGTTTTGAGGATATAAGGGTGAAACTGATGAAGAAGGTTACAATGAGGAAGGAGAATATGAGCAAAGTTGTGGACCCCGTCTGCCCCAAGCCTAGGAAAATCCTAGAGAAGAACAAGGCCGGAAGGTCTGCATCTGATTGCATCCCTTATGGTTCTAGAAGTCCCCAGATTGAGGTAGAGAGCTGTGGAGGAAGCAGATATGTGGTTGACCTGACAAGAAGGACTTGTGCTTGTAGGAGGTGGGATTTAACAAGTATCCCTTGCAAGCATGCCATCTCAGCTATACATTTCATGAGGCAGAACCCTGAGGACTATGTGGACGCATGCTACTTGACAAAGACCTATATGGATATATACTCTAACACAGTAAAGCCTGTGAATGGGATGGACCTGTGGATCCCTTATGATGAACCTGCCATCCTCCCACCACAGTATAATAGGCAGCCTGGTAGGCCTAGAACCAAAAGAATCAAAGATGTATCAAAGAGGGAAACTGAAGGCCCCAAGCTGGGAAGGGTTTAAAAGTCCTTGAAGTGTTCTAATTGTCACCAGTTGGGTCATAATGTGAAGACATGCCATAGGCATCTTCCACCAAAGGAAAAGGCAGCTAAGAAGAGAAGCTTAACACAGGGGAGGGATCATTTACTGCAACTCAGGTAATTTGTGTTTGTGTTTGGTTAATTAGTAGCAGATAATGCATTTGGAAATTGGTGTTTAAACTGATAAATTTACTTGATGCAGGCTAAGGGTACCAGAAAGGCCCCAAAGACAAAGAATGACCTTAGGGCAAAGGCAAGGTTGAGAGCTGTAGAGGCTAAGGTAAACTGAGGGCTGCCATGTTTGAATTATGGATTGTTCATTCTTTAGTTAGTTATCTAACTTATTTTTCATCTTAAAATTGTAGAAAAAGAGGGATGAAAAGAAGGTAGCATCAAAGGCATTAACAGCTACAACAACTTCAACCAAGGGTAGACCACCAAAACCTCCTTCAAGCAAGGGTAAAGCTGCATCTTCACAGGCTTCATCCAGGTCATTTGTGAGGATACGAGACAATTCGAAGAAAGATGGCAAATAGAAAAATGGGACTAGATGGGGTTAGCAATGAAGGTTAGGATTACAGATGCATATGTTGCAATTTTTTGTGCAACCTCGTGCTGTGTCACAAGGTTGCTAGTTCTAATCTTTTGCTGGGATGATTAGAACTAGGACTAAATGCAAGTTCATCCAAACTGTATGTTGGTTACTTTGGATGTAAAACAGATTTATGCATCATTAGGTTGCTATTTATGGTAAAATTCTGGTTTAGGTAATGTGTTTTCAAGTTTTGGTTCATTTGGAGGTTTTGAATTATGGTTGATGATATTATGACTAAATTCAAGTTTTTGTGATTTGTTGTTCATGTTTGAATTCATTTGGTCGTTTGCAGGCATGAAAAAAAGTGTAGCAACTAATTAGGGGTCAATTTGGCCCTAAACCGTTTTTTGATCCATTTTTAAATTTTTGAAGGCAAAATATGTTGAAATGTCTGTTTTGCCCTTATGGGGGAGGTGACAAAGCTGAAAAGTGGGCCAGTGTGTCGAGGCCACGTCAGCACATGATGTCACATTTGGAGACAAGTTTGACTTTTGGACACGGGTGATGGAAATTGAAACTCCAAGGACCAACGTGATTAAAAAAAAGTTCTTGGACTGAAGTAAAGATCGACCCAAAGTTGAAGAAGTCAAACTGAATTTAGTCCTATTATCAAAATACAATTTTTTCGTCAAAGAATCAAAACATCAGAGATAAGTTGGCAGAGTAAAGGATTTTTGTGATTCCCAATTATTTTCTAGGTACCAAATCCTAATAAAAACCCGGCCCTAAACACTAACACTAGTATAGTACCTGCAGACAAATCAATTCTACTGCTTGATTAAGTTCTGAACATCCACAACCCTCTTAGCTCTGCGTTTCGTGTACCCACTGATGTTGTAGTCCGTGACTTTGCTCAAAAGTTTTAATGCCATCAAGGAGTTTGGTGATACAAATTGAACTGAGATGGCTAGCAGAAGAGGAATTCAAGATGACATTGTTGTCAAGCAATCGAGATTTCAGGAGAGGGATCAAGAATTGTTATCAAGGAAAATACTTAAAGGAATATGGAGACATTGAATTACAGAAACATATAAATGGAAAGCTGCCAAGTAGTCTTTAAGCTGTATGTGAATGGAGGCCACTGGACTTGCTTGTAGATTATTTAGAAAGCATGCATTAATCTTAATTTTTCTATAGTCTTCCTGGTGCACGTCCTTTTCTTTATCCACACAATGTTGAAGGAAGTCGACATCATGTGTGCCTCTTCAAACTAGGTTTAGAGTTATAATAGGAAAGTGTTATATGTATTCAATTGTATTTGGATTTACCTTTTGTGTACCTTGTAACTCCCTATATAAAGGGCTCCTATTATGAATAATAAACAAACAATTCTCTCTGCAATTCCATTTTCACTACAACACGTTATCAGCACGAGCTTTAACCCTAGCCTAAGAAAAAAAGAAAAAAAAACCCTAAACTGCCGCAGCTTTCAACCCTAGCTGCAAGACCTGCAGCCCCTGCTGCCCCCCCAACGCACCTGCCACCCACCGCAGCCTCCCTGCCAATGCGCCACTGCTGTCCGCTGCAACCTGCGCACCAGCCCGCGTTGCTCCTGCTGCAATTCCCTACCAGCCTACTGCGACCCCGCACCAGCCCTGCAGCGCATTTTCCCCGCAGCCCACGCAACAGCCCGCCACCGCAACCTGTGCTCTGCTACCTGCGTCCCAACCTCCCTGCCACGCTGCTTCCCTGTCTTCTACGCGCTGTTGCGTGCGTCTCTGCAACCCCTACAGTAGCTAACCTCGCTGCTGCCCTTGCATCTGCACCCCCTCAATGCACCCGCAGCCCCGCATCGCTGCAACCCCTGCTGCCCCGCGCATCCGACCCACTGCAAGCCTCGCTGCATCATCTCCTCGGTTAGCTTCGCTCCATCACGCTTGCATCAACACGCACGTGACCCAAACCCCGAATCAACAAGTAAGTTTTGTGATTAAAGTTCTTGCATTATTTGTCTTTTAAATTCCATTATTTGCTGCAGGTTTTGAAATATACGAACATAGGTTCGATTAATTGATAAGCGGAATTGTGGGGATTCACGCTAAACGAACTAAGAGTATTCGTAATCAATGAACTAAGAGTGTTCATAATAAACGAACTAAGAGCGTTCGTATGAACTAAGAGTGTTCATAATGCTCGTACTAAGAGCGTCTGTAAGCATCAAATTGTGACCATATTAAAACATCATTGTTTCGGTATAATCCAAATTTCTTAGAAATCGATTTCTTGGTAGCATTAAGGCTCGGAAATCTTAATATTAGTTTTCGTGGAAGCATTGACTCCGAAACTAATCCGTTCTTGTTTCTCTTTTTTAGATATCAAACTTGAATGAGCTCGATTTTACTCCATTGGATTCTACGGGCACGAGATATTTATTGCCTACAATCCAAGAGCCCTGTTCTAAAGGAACCGCTCAAGACTCACAAACTGAGATAGATAATTCTAGGGCACTTACCCTGATGAAGCGCCACATGGAGATGGCACTCCATTTTGAGTACATGAATGAGGATAGTGCTAGAAACCTGTGGGTAGCGCTTCGTGAATGTTTTAACAACATTCACAATTTTCCGAACTTAGAAGCATGATGGAATTATCTCTACTTCTCTAACTTTGACAAAGTTATGGAATATTGTTAGGAAGCTCTCCGCATCAGACATTGATGCATGCCTATGAAAAACTATCACAGAAGAACAATTGATTGAGAAAACCCTCAATACATTCCCTGTCTATGCTATGAGGTCCTCTGATTTATTCCAGTCTCATGTAAATGCAAGACGGATCACAAATTTCCATCAGCTAATTGGAGCTATGGCATGTGTTGAAAGGCACAGCCACAAACTTTGTGAATGGAAAATATGGTAGACCTCAAGATGGCTACCATAAGCACCGTTCAATGGCTAGAAGAAGTCGCCATGGATGATATGATCAACATGCTCATGAAGGTCATCGCCAAAGTTGGAAAATACATGACCAAAGGAGTCATGACGTTAAGGGTTGGGGGTTGGACACCAAAGGAGTCCAACGCCAATGGTCCTAGGGACCATTTATATTACGTCAATACGCCTCAATCAAGAAAGCATCCTCTCCATTATGTTTTATGGAGAACTTGATCAATGGTGATCAAGACATCGAGTTCAAAAAGACTTTAAATCTGGCGATGAAGACAAAATGTCGTAGATTTTTATTTTCGAATAGTCTTTTATTTTCCAAGAATTATGTAATGGCAATTATGCCTTAATCAATAAATGACAATTTTGTATTAACTCTTTCTCAAGTGGGGCATCCAATGAAGTATGATGTCTAGGAAAGTGATTGTGATTAGTGGTACTTAAGAGAGCCTCGCTCCACCGACATCTCTCTCTACTTCCCTGGTCATATTTGATTGGAGTTACCAAACGGATTGAGTGACTACAATCTGTCTAAGTTTGACTTTTATTTTTGGATTAGACTTTGGTTAAGAAACTTTGATGTAATCATTGGCTATTAATAAAGTGTCGATTCTTTTACTTAATGTCTTGGACATACCTTAATTCGAACTTTATTTGAAAGATATAAGAGCCAATGGTTTTCATGTGGAAACACATTGTGAGAATGGACAACAGTTCCTTTGCATCACCTCTAATGACTACGGACATAAACGAGTATTAGAGAGACTTATGTGTCGCTCTAGTGGGTTGTATGCAACCACTATTTGAGTCATTGAATCCAACCATGTCATGAGAGATGATTTATGGGATTCTGACACATATAGGCTTTGGCATGACCGTTTGGGACACCCAGGTCATGACATGATGATCCGTGTATCAAAGACTTCACACGGACATCCATTTTTCAGAACGAAAAGAAGTAAGAATCAAGAATTGGCTCAAGGAGCTGCACATGCGCCTCATGGCGCCATGATTGTGCAAGACTGGCCACACATAGCCAGCACCGCCTACCCCCTGCGGCCAATACATGGTATTGACACCATGTATGGAGACTCGGCTCCTCTCTCTACTTCTCAAAGTAAATTGTGACATTCTGGCTCAACCAAAACCTTAATTGGTTGATTATAAGGCCAAACTTTTATTCTGTAAAGCCTGTTTGTTTAAGGATCACGACCATCCTATGCAAATGACACTAAATGAATAATTTCATTCTTACAAAGAATCCAAAGGGATTCTGTGGATCGACTTAACCAACTTGCGGACTGCTGAGATGTTTTATGCTGTTGGTTGATATGTGGACACGCTGGTCACGTGTCGCACTATCGTCCACTCGTAATACTGCTTAAGATGAACTCTTAGCCCAAATCATATGGCTACGGGCTCACTACCCGGATCATCCCATTCAGTCAATTCGACTTGAAAATGCTAGAAAGTTTACATTGAAAATTTTCGATGACTATTGCATATCATTGGGTATTGATATCAAGTATCATATTCCCATGTACGCACCCAATTGGTCTCGCGGAAAAGCCACCATTAAACGACTACGATGGTAGCTCGTACATTGGTAATGCGCACTAATATTTCCGCTTGGGTTATGCAATATCGCATGCAGCTATGCTAATTCGTCTACGACTCATACTAGCCACTCAACTTTTCTTTGCTTTACAGCTAGTGACTGGGTTCGAGTCTAATATCTCGTACTTATTCATAGTTGAGTGTGCGGTTCATGTGCTAATTGCGCCGCCACAGCGCATCAACATGAGTCATTGCAACGAATGCATATATATATATATATATATTTATGTTGGACATGAGTCTCCAACTATAAGTCCTCTATGTAGAACCCTTGACAGGCGATCTCTTTTTCGCTGGATTTGCGGATTGTCATTTTGATGAGACAGTCTTCTCGTCGTTAGGGGGAGATTAGAACATCAACGTTCAACAGAAACGACAGGAATTGTCGTGATCTGTCCCCACTATGTCTCATCTTGATCCCCTAAAAGTGACGAGATCACATATACCTGCTGCAAACATATCTGCAATGATTGATGTCCCCATAGGAGGACATGGTGCCACCCAGAAGAGATGGGTACGGCACCACTACCATGGATGGTGGTATGGTGACGCCACAAAAGTGGCATAATGGCGTCATAGGCCATGGGTTCCGCTAGAGAGCGTAGGAGACCCATAGGTTCAATGGATTCTCGCTTGAGGAAGAGAGCGAGTTTGGCAACACTTGATTCATTGATCATTGGTACTCAAAATCCGTCTCATGAGAATATTCTGGATTGTGGTTATGTCCAAGAGACATTGTTGGGGGACGCCTCAATGTTAGAACCAATTCCTGAGAATATAGAGATCTCTATGAATTACACTAGTGTACATGACGACGTGGAATTATTAAGACCAATGACATCGAACCTTACTCCGTTGAAGAATGTCAACGTAGAGAAAATTGGCATAAATGGAAAGATGCGATCTAGGTTGAATTGGATTCACTAACAAAGAGACATGCATTTGGGCCTATAACGCTGACACCCCCAAGTATAAAGCCTGTTGGCCATAAATGTGTCTTTGTTAGAAAACATAATGAGAAAAATGAGGTTGTTAGATACAAAGCCCGCCTTGTGGCACAAGGTTTCTCACAACGCCCTGGAATCGACTACGAGGAGATATATTTTCCCGTAATGGACGTTATAACGTTCCGCTACCTTGTTAGTTTGGTAGTTTTTGAAAAACTTGACATGCAGCATATGGATGTGGTTACAACATATCTTTATGGGGATCTAGATTCAGAGATATATATGAAGGTTCCAAATGGACTTCAATTACCCACATCAAGTGGCTCTAAACCACGGAGCACGTTTTCAATAAGATTGAGACGCTACATGGATTGAAACAATCCGAACGGATGTGGTATAACCGTCTAAGTGACTACTTGATTGGGAAGAGATATGTCAACAATGAAATATGCCCATGCGTGTTTATAAAAAGGATAAGTTCCGGATTTGCAATTGTAGCAGTTTATGTCGATGACATGAACCTAATTGGAAATCTAGATGAGTTAAAGGAAACTGCTAAATACTTGAAATCCGAATTTGAGATGAAAGATCTTGGGAAAACACGGTTTTGTCTCAGATTAGAACTCGACCACCGTAGTGATGGGATTATGATCCATCAGTCAGCATATACTCAAAAATTACAAAGGTGCTTTAATGAAGATAAAGCAAAGCCTGTGAGTACTCCCATGATCGGCCGTAGTCTTGAGCCAGGAAAAGATCCATTTCGTCCAAGGGATGAGGACGAAGGCTTATTAGAGGCTGATCTCTCTGTAATTCCATTTTCACTACAACACACAATAATTTTTCTTTTGGTACACATATAAAGTCTTAAGAACAGAACATGAGAGAGAGAGAGAGAGAGAGAGAGAGAGAGAGAGAGAGAGAGAGTGAGAGAGAGAGCATTACGAAGGAGGCATACTAAATAGTGAAAACAAATCATTAATAGCTTCAACAGAAACACAAATAAACTAGTCCATAAACTATACTATCCCTTTTTTTTTAAAAAAAGAAGGGCTAAATACAAATTACTATCCTGTGGTTTAGGTCAAAAATCAATTCAGTCCCTGAATTTCTAATTTCATCAAAAACACCCCTGCACTTTCAATTTTGATCTAATAGGTCCAATTTGTCAGTTTTCCGACAATTGAGTTATTTAACTTGTTAACGTGGCTCATATATGGCCTATGTTTTATGATGTGATGTCGAGGTGGTCTGCATAGTCAATTTAAGAGTCACGGAGCGCGTTTTCAATAAGATTAAAACTCTCACTATATGGATTAAAACAATCCGGACGGATGTGGTATAACCGTCTAAGTGACTACTTGATTGGGAAGGGATATATTCATAATGAATTATGCCCATGCGTGTTCATTAAAAGAACAAGTTCCGGATTTGCAATCGTAGCAGTTTATGTCGATGACATGAACCTAATTGGAACTCTAGATGAGTTAAAGGAAACTGCGAAATACTTGAAATCCGAATTTGAGATGAAAGATCTTGGGAAAACACGGTTTTGTCTCGGTTTAGAACTCGAGCACCCTAGTGATGGGATTTTGATCCATTAGTTTGCATATACTCAGAAAATCCTAAGGCGCTTTAATGAAGATAAAGCAAAGCCTGTGAGTACTCCCATGATCGGCCGTAGTCTTGAGCCTGGAAGAGATCCGTTTCATCGAAAGGATGAGGACGAAGAATCACTAGAGGCCGAAGTGCCCTATTTAAGAGCAATAGGCGCATTATTGTACTTAACTCAATGCACAAGACCGGATGTCTCATTTGCAGTGAACTTGTTAGCTCGACATAGCTCTGTGCCAACACGCCGCCATTGGATTGGTGTAAAGACAATCTTTCGATACCTAAGAGGTACGATTTATATGGGCCTATTTGATCCCTACAGAGAGAAAAGGAATGACGGAAATTTGGGACCGGACCCCAAGAGGCAAATTGCCATCGTCCATAACATGACTGCCGGCCATGTTGCCGCCGCCCACTGTGGCCGGCCTCATCCTATTCCCCTCCATCAAAACGACAATGATGTTTTGATGGGTTTTGCTGATGCAGGGTACCTCTCTGACCCTCACAAAGGTCGCTCTCAAACGGGTTATGTCTTTACCATGGGAAGCACTGCGATATCTTGGAGGTCTACAAAGCAGACCCTTGTTGCTACTTCCTCAAATCATGCAGAGATTATTGCTCTACATGAAGCTGTGCGTGAATGCATATGGCTAAGGTATGTAATTAGACATATTCAAGGAAGTTGTGGTTTGAAGTCTACCACGGATGAACCTACATGCATTTATGAGGATAATGCAGCTTGTATTGAACAAATGAAGTTAGGTTTCATCAAGGGCGACAACACCAGGCACATATCGCCTAAGTTCTTTTATAATCAGCAACAACAATCACTTCTAAAGATTGAAGTGAATCAAATCCGATCAGAGGATAATGTAGCGGACTTATTCACTAAGTCGTTACCTAAATTCACCTTCGTGAAACATGTGAAGAGCATCGGATTGAGAAAGTTATCCGAACTCCCATGATTGTAGCAATCGGGGGTAGATATCGACATCAGGGGGAGTTATGATGTCTACATGTTTGATCTCAAAGAGTAGAGGACGTGCATGTTGTACTCTTTTTCTCCTCCTCGAAAGTGTTTTTGTCCCACAGGGTTTTTCACTCGAGCAAGGTTTTTAACGAGGTAACGGATGAAGCATCACCACCAAATTTGAGCGGCACAAGGGGAGTACTGTTGAAGGAAAATCAAGTCTAGTGTGCCTAATCAAACTAGGAGTAGTAATAGGAGAGAAGGTTCTAGAATTCCTAATCCTACTCGGATTAGTATTCCTTGTAACATTAGAACATGTACTTTGTAATCCCTATATATAGGGCTCCTATTCTCAATAATATGATTACAATTCTCTCTACAATCTCTCTCAAATATCGTATTCTTAAACAACTATGACTTATTCCTAGTTTGAATTGTATAGCAAAAACAAATGTTGATATTCCAAAGTCAGTTCATCCATGTAACCAAAGAAACCAAGTGATAAAAATTCAGAAACACAAATTGGAATAAAACTTGCTGTATGATAATACCCTGTCCATGATGATGAGGTTGCTTGCTAAACAGATGTATCAAAAGAAGAGCTGTTGGATGTGCTTGCTCCACTACCAGACTGCCTGATCTCCGGTGATCCAATGTACTTATGTGGAACATGAGCTATTTTAAGCCACTCCTCACCGCTTCCTTGTCTACATCTTCTCTCAAGCTCAGGACATTCTTGAATAGAGAGGTGCTGAAGTTTAGTGAGAAGCTTTAGACTTTGTGGCAACAGTTTCAAATTAGCACAATCAAAAATGGTCAAAGATCTGAGTGAAGCAAGCTTCTCAACCCACTCTGGCAAAGCTGTGAAATTCGGGCAGCTACTAATTTCCAGACACTGCAACGTCTTGACCATTTGCAACCCTTCAGGCAAAGAATCAAACCAAGGACAACTCAATATAGACAAACTTCGAAGGGTTGAGAGGTGTTGCACACCCTCAGCGAAAGAACCAAGGTTTGGACAGTACATAATGGTGAACCGCTCAAGGAAAGCGAGTTGTTCCAAACTCGATGACAAAGACGTCAGATTACTGCAGTTCTCAATGGACAAAGTTTGAAGGGAACTCAAACCTCCAATTGCACCATCTGGCATCGAGATTATACTATGACAGTCACTAATCTCTAGTGACTCCAGAGCTTTGAGGTTCTGCAAACTCTGTGGCAGAGAGGACAACTCATCACACCAACGAATGGTTAATGATTTCAGCGCAGTGAGGTTTCCGATCTCCAAAGGCAGGGAACAAAGCTTGGGGCAAGATAAGACCTCCAGAGAAGACAGATTAGCTGATGCAGAAAGCCCTGGTGGTAGAGAGCGCAGCTCTGGAAGTTTTTCTATTACAAGCACTGTCAGCAAAGTTAAACCTCCAATGAAGATTGAAGATGGGTTACAATCCCGCAGCTCCAAATGTTGAAGAGACAAACCAAATGGGATATGTGTCAACTTGGGACACCTATTTATGGTTAACTTCCTCAAGCTCGGAAATGCATTTTCATTATTTGCACTCGACCAGGTTTCCAAGTTCGGAAAATCACTGAGCGATAGTTCTTCAAGTGATGAAAAGCAAATGTCTGTACTATCACCATAGAACTCAAAGCCAATGCGTGTCACGCTCTCCATTCCGTGCAGAGAAAGAGTCTTGAGTAGACGAAGATTCCCAAGGGCTGGAAGATATTCACAGTTCTTACAATTGGACAAATCAACTGCAATTACATTTGGGAGAGTCCAATCTGGAAATCTGATTCCTGGATAACCATGTATAACTAGCTTTTTCAAATTCTTGTGTGGTTTCAGGC
Source organism: Rosa chinensis (assembly GCF_002994745.2). Lineage (NCBI taxonomy): Eukaryota > Viridiplantae > Streptophyta > Magnoliopsida > Rosales > Rosaceae > Rosa > Rosa chinensis. Next base: position 41,373,138 of record NC_037088.1, read on the forward strand.
CATCAAGAATTTCTACCGCCTCTTCAGCATCAGGTTCATGCCACCGTACCCCTGCTTCTAAAAAAAACCTTTTGGCTGGGGACTTGGCTAGTTTCTTCAATGATTTTTTCCTGTCGTTCACATCTTCAAAATCTCCCCAACATAATCCCAACGACTCAAGATTTTCTTTCATCTTCAGTCCAGATGATAGAGCTCCAGTTGCGCTTCTCACATTCTCCAAGCGTGTAATATTCAACTCCCCATAAAGATTCAAATTCTCTAGTACACCAAGATCACCGACCCTCTTTTGAACGAAATATAATGGCAGTGTCTGAAGTTGAAGTAACATTTTAATACCAGGAGGTATATACCACAACCTATCACATCCAGCGATATTGAGATGTCTTAGGCCGGTCATTACTTCGAAGTCTGGCAAGACTCTAAGATTATGACATCCAGAGAGGTTTAAAGTCTGCAATGAACAGAGATTCCTTGTGGTTGCCGGCAACTTGGAGATAGGTGTATAAGACAAGTCGAGATACCTCAAACATATCAACCCACCTATTGATGACGGCAAAAAATGAACATCACAGTTGTTCAAGTCCAGCACACGCAAGTATATACAACTTAATAACATTTTACTACTGTCTTTTAGAAGTCCATATTCTCCAATCAATAAGACAGTTCGTAAATGTGCTGCTTCAAAGAGAGCTTCTGGAATTGTAACTTCCCTGTATTTATAAATAATGGATGAGCGGCGAATTTGTGCTGGATTACTCGGTGGAAGACCTTGTTCAAGCATAACGGATTCATTTCCAGAAACATATCGTGCAAGGTCATGAATGACATCATTCATTTTGTATCCAACTGTGCTGCCACCATCACGTAACTCTACTTCTTGAAAGAAAGACATCCACAGCAAATCAGAAAAGTATTCATCACCAATGTCTTCCGGTCGCTTGCTACTTTCTTCTAGAATTAAGCCCTCTGCCATCCACAAGAGAACTAATTTATGCTTCTTGAATTCATAATTTTTAGGAAATATGGAACAGAATGCAAAGCATTGTCGAAGATGTGATGGCAGATGAAGATAACTCAACATAAGCGCAGGTAAAATTCTTTGTTTGCATCCTTCTACTTCCCACAGTTCACTATTTTGCATAAACAACCATTGCCGTTCTTCTCTTTTAAAGCGCATAACACTTCCCAAACTTTTGGCTGCCAATGGTACACCACCACATTTCTTCACAATCTTCTTTCCAATCAGGCAGAGGTTGGCATACTTCTCTTCTTCTCCTCGTCCAAAAGCTCGTTGCTTGAACAAAGCCCAGCAGCCATCCTCCATCAAACCCTTCAAATAATATGCCGAAGTTGGGGAGCCCATCATGAATGGGACTTTTTTATTGCGGGAAGTGATAATGATTTTGCATCCATCAACACCTCCTCTAAACAAAGGTCTTAGTTTGTCCCAGTCATCTTGATCTTCAGTCCAAACATCATCCAACACAATTAGATATCTTTTGTTGTGCAGCAAATGCCAAAGCCGAGCTTGAAGTAAGTCACTCTCCGAGAACTTGCAATCTTCCCTTGTTACAGACTCGATAATTGACTTCATGATCTTCTTGATATTGAAATAATCCGAGACAAAAGTCCACAGCCTAACATCAAAATGTTGGATTACCCGCTCATCATTATATGCCAACTGAGCAAGAGTCGTCTTGCCAATTCCTCCAATACCAATTATCGGAATACACATAGCATATCCATCCTGGTGACATTCAGAAGATAGCAACAGTTTCACCAACTTCTCTTTGTCATCAGCTCTTCCATATATTTCTGACTCCATAACAAAAGAGCTAGTCTCCCTTTTATCAGATTGCCTATCTACTGTACCACGCTCTCGAAAATTAAACTTCAATAGACCCTCGTTTACTGTCATTTCTAATGTCAAAAGCATCTTTCTGACTTTGTCAGCATCTATGGATTTTGAAATTGCTAAAGTCCACTTATCTTTTCCTTTGGCCGTAACGAAATCCAGAAGGTCATCAGCAACATGAGCTGCGTTCTTGAGCTTCGACAGCCAAAGCCGGACGGCTTTGTTGGTCAGTTGTTGCTCCTCTGCATCTTCAAGAATTGCTTGAACCATGACCAAGGCATGTTGTAGGCTCCGGAGGTTATCCTTCATGTCCCAGATATCAGCAAGCTTTTGTAGGACTGGGGATGCTACTCTGTCAAAGATCACTTGCAAAGCTGGTGATAAAACTACGTCTGCCATTTTTAGCAGCAACAAAACCAGAACAAGGCTAAGATAAGAATGGTTGAAATTGGAACCTGAAAACGAATCCTAAGGTTCAAGTCGAGATAAACCTTTAGCTTTCCTATGTCCCCCACTTTGAAAATCCTTCTTCCAATCATACCTTGACACGCATTTCGGGGAGGGGGGGGGGGGGGGGAGAGAGAACAGAGAGAGTAAGAGGAAAAAAAAAAAAAGAGAAGGGAAGAAAGAGACGGAGAAGAAAAGAAGACTAGAGAAGGTAAGGGAAGAGGAGAGAAACGACGATAGGGAAAAGGTGGGAAAGAAAAGTTTAGAGAGGAAAGGAGAGATGTGGGCTAGACAAACGTGTTGGAAGAGAATTTTGCCTGGAGTTTGATTTCTGCAATTGAGAGGAGGAAGTGACGCAGTCGGATTGATAACTAGGTTTACAAGTAATAAATCTAACAAAAGGGTTCTGAAGTTCACCAGAGATAAAAAAGAAAATTCTCTATTTTAATGATTAAAAGTTGAAAGATAGGTTCTGACTTCTGCAGCCGCATAAATAAGAGAAAAGTACCCTAGGGCGACTAACAATGAAACCCTAAAGCTCATGGGTAAAAACGAAAACAACCCAAAAATAACTAGGAAAACCAAAAACGGGGAAAATAGAAAAATGCAGTTTTGAGGGCCTAAACGACCCCGAAAGCCCGAAAAAGGCCACAGCTCATAGCAAAGCAATGAGTCTTGTTTCTGGCGCGATTCCCTTTCCGGAAAGGTAAGGCACGTCCCAATCAGACACCAAGCTGTTTCGCGTCTACTAGTCACTTTTCGTTTTCCTTCTTTAACACGATCCAACTGTTCTTCAAATTGGGCTGTCATCCGTTCTGCATCAGGAAGTGAGAATTTAGTATTATGGTGATGGAGTTTTTGCCGTAAGATTTAGGTTGGGTGAAGAGGAAGGTCTATTTCTATTTTGGTTGGAGTTGTTGATTTCATTTGGGTATTTTTTTATTTTTTTTTATATCGATCATCTATTATCTATTGGTTCTAGTTCAAGGTTTTTCGACTGGCAGTCTGTCATTGGCTTCGAAATACTTGAGCTGGTGTTGTTATCCGTTCTTGTTGGTGCTGCTTAGCACAAGTGGGTGACTCCTCTGTTTTATAATTTTACTTGAATTCCTTTATTGCTCTATTGATGCTTGGTTAAGATTCATGGCTTTGCGAATTGGTTATACTAGTTACTGATCCCGCGCTTTGCAGCTGGTAGTGTAACTACTTTTTAGTCATTTAACAATTATCAATTACTTTATTTCTAATTGAACAAACAACAAAAATCAAATGAAGTTCACAGTTTCAAAACAGTAAGAACCCAAATAGCGAAACCAATTCAAAACAAAATTGAAAAGAAACGAAACCAAAATAAAAAAGGAAGACAGGTTGAGTTTTTTTTTTTTTTTTTTCACTTTTTCACACTTTAATACCAACAGTAATCAAGTTAGAAGTTTAGAAGAGTAAATTACTTGATGCTCTGCTCTCTTCCCGTATATCTAAATCCACTTAAACGACTATGTTTGAAAAGTTGAATAAACTTCAGGGATGTAATAACAGTATATACTGAATTTCCTGTGGTGATTTTAAACATTAGCCATATCCAACATCATCTTATATCAATCCAATTTTGATGAGAAGAATAGCATCGAGTTGGTCCACTCCCAACATGCTCACATGATTGAAAGTATCATTCACCTCCTTGAATTTCTCCGACTGTCACTACCTGAAAATTTTAGCTTAGTACTTGGTTGACTTGAGAGTTCTGCAAAAGCCAAAGGTCATAAATACTGAATAAAGGAATCCAAGGTCTTATGCAACTTGGCTAACAGAAGCAGCAAAAACTTCCATGTTTACACATGACATTGAAAATGAATGGTAATCCAATGCAGTCAGGATGGTTTCAGAAGTACACAAACATCAACAACATAGTAATAATAGGTACCCAAAAGAATTATCTACTATTCATTTCTTTTATTTGTCAATCAGGTGACTGTATTTTCTTTGGGAAAACAAACTATGCACAGAAACTAAGCAAGGAACCAATACTGCAAAAATATTGCATTTCATATTGATTAATGATAGATAAAAACATAACAAATTTTGTAGATGCATAGGATAAAGTTTTTTTTTTTCTTAATGACATTGCAATCATAAAAATTAATAGGGATATTATCTGCAAAGAGATTGTATTTCATATTGACTAAAAATAGATAAGAACATAACAGATTTTGTAGATACATGGGATAAAGCTGTTCTTTTTTAAAATGGCATTGCAATCATAAAAATTAATAGGAAATTTATCTGCAGGGATATGAACCTAATTTCCAGGTTAACATAACTTCAAAGATTGCTGGCATGTAGTCAATCAGAGACTCTGATAAAAGTTTAATAAACAGTAAGCAAAATAATATTTACCAGAAAACAGAGATAGATATACAACAGCTTATATTATCTTACTGTGAATTACCTTTCTGACTATGTTACGAATTGGTTCAACAATGCTCCAAGGCTCCACAGTTCCACAGGTAACACTTGGTAGTAAAGGGGCGAATGCAAAATAATTCCAAGGAGATACAACATGAACATCATATCAGAAAATTTTCAGATTCCTTGAGAAAGTTGTTCCAGCCCACCTTCTTTCTTTCCACATCAGGTGCACCACTGATCAGGTCGGAGTCTTGAGTTCGCTTGAGCATAAGCCACATAGCCGCCACCACTGCGACTCAAAGCAATAGACATAAGCCAAAAGATAATCATGCCATGTATCACACATGAGTTATGTTCAAACTAAAAAGCACAAAATGAGGGGTTTGCATTGTGCAGAAACTCTAGAATCTGAGCATGGTGATGTGGTCGCCAAAAAAGTGTCAGATCATTGTAACTCTATATCTCACATAGATTTTTAGCCTATGAATTTTAATTCATGTTATTTAAAATTACACATTAAATGTTCTATGAGCAACTGAGCCTGAATAAATCCAATGGAACAAAAGTTTAAGATTGGATTCATATATTCGTTCATTTCAATTAAGAACTAATGCAAATCATGATGAAGCACAGAATCTGCATTACTGGACAATATCTATTAGTAAAATGGAAAAGTACGTTGTCTGATCTACCAGAGTAAGTTTCTGATTTGGAAATTCCTAATAATTTGAAACTTTCACATTCAAAAAGTTGTATTTCTGCATACTCATTATCAGTTATTTCTACCTTCCTTTCAACAGATTTCAAATTTGCCTTCATTCTAAAACCATATCTTTTCCTTTGAAGAGACCATTGTAAATATGCAGATAAATGAATTCATGGGAAACACAGATAAGCGGACCATATAGCGCTTATTAAAGAGAACAAACAATTTAACAGAACAATGAATATTTCTCAATCAATTTAAGATACAGAAAAGCTGATAGCACACGTACCTATGATGGCTGTGCATTTGAGACGCCAACAACTTGTCACCCTTTGCTGCAATACATAAAATAACAAATTAGAACACTGAAAGCAAATCAGTCCCATGAATATATAACCAGCAAACTACAGCTCAAACAGGATATTAAGAGTTTTTAAAGTCATAGACCTGGGAACGATCACGGCATCTTTTCAGCATCCCAAAGTCGTGTATTATGGCATTCAAGTCTTGAACCTTCAAACTTCCACCTAATCTGAAACTGTAAAATTAATTTGAGTTAGTCATATTCCTATATTTCAGACGTGCTTCACCCTTCAAAATGTTTCTTTAATAGGAACCAAGTACAAAACTTAAACAAAAAATACACATACAAAAGAACAATATAAAAATAAAAATAAAATAAAAAAAATTCATGTGGCGCAATTGATACAACAGAAATGTATAGTGTGGAATGGCTATAACAAAGCCTCATTTTTGGGGCTTCAATCATATATGGAAACAACACAACAACAATTTGTAAATGTCTTTAATAGTTGCATATTAATTCACACAACATAACTCTAAATTTTTATTCGAGAGAAAATTTTCAGCAGAAATAAAGAGTAAAAGGAAAAGGAGATAACCTGACAGCAAATAAAACCAGACCTTCAACATGGAAATTAACTTTCAGCAGTAGTATGTGAAACCTGCAAGAAAAAATGAATCAGAACAAATTGGACATAAAAGCAACAACTACATAAATAAATAAATAAATAAATAAACAAAAGTATTCATAAAATTGAATACAAAAATCCAACAGACCATGTAACATAAATCTGATGCCATAGATAACCATATAAATAAATGACAATAAATTCAAATTCAAATGCTCAATATGAGCTTCATTCACATTGTATTCATTTAATAACAATGCATTGAAGATCAAAGTACAGAATACAAACTGTTTGTTTTGAAACTGAACTATTATTAAATGGTTCATAAAAGAGAAGAACTTGGTCATTCTAGTTTTTGATTGGAATATATAGGATTAAGAGTTTATGTATTTCGGATTAAGAGTATTAAGAAAAACTAAGCTCAACACACAACCAGTACAGTTCTTGTAGCTCTCTGTAAAAGTAAAATTTGAATGGACATTAACTTTGAATGAAATTAAAAAAAAAATTTATAAAAAAAAGTAAAATTTGCAGTTCCTTGAACCTAAGTAAACTATTAGGCTTAGTACTAAACTAAATCATAAGGATTGAAATGAAAATATTAAAGAGGATCGTGACTCAATTCAATGAGAACTTAGCAATGCCGGTGAGTTGAGCAAAGCAAAGAACTGCTTGTTCTTTGTCAAGCCTCTCTTGAATATCTTTCTGCACAAAAAGAGTGATGCAACCCATTAGCTTATTCTTGACGTATTAGCCTATTTCCTGCAATCACCTTAGCTAGTCTCACTACCAAGACATGAATTTTGCCCCTTCCTTGAAGGATTCCCAGAAGCAGTCATAAAATAAAGTATTAATGAACACATAATAGAAAACCTAAAAATGAATTCAACCCTCTAATATGAAATTAGAGAAGCTGATGAGAAAAAAGGAAGACCTGAATTCACCCCAAAACTAAGTAGCTTTGTTGTTTAATCAAATCTCTCTGATGAGAAGTTGATACAGAAGCATCTCCTAAGAGCAAGTGTGGTCTTGCTCCAATCCCTCTCCCCCAGTATCTACGTGCACCCAGCCAAAACTGAGAAATGCAAAACTGATATAACTGAAACCCAAAATTGTATGAGAATTCAACCTATCCAATAACAACGAATTGGAGAAGCAAAAAAATATGAAGCAAAAACAAACATTCAATAAAAGCCTCAATCTTCGAAATTTTAAAACCCTCAGATCACGAAAGCTTTGGGGTAGGCTTACCTGAGAGAGAGGATTGAGTGCGAATTCCGGTACGGACAAAAACTCGTCTGCGAAGATGAAACCTCTGTCGCTGCGATCGAGCTGACAGAACCTCTCGTACAGAGAAACTATCTCCCGCTGCGAAACTACATAGGACAGACACAGATCAAAGTCAAATGGGAATCCTAAGGTTCGTGATTCACTGATGAAATCAAGGAACAGCGAGATCAAAAGAGAAAACAAAAACCCTAACAAAAACAAAAAAACATAGAAATCTAGGAAACAATCCTTCGATACAAAATGCTTTCTTTCCACCAATCTGAATACAGATCTTCTTTCCCCTCGCATCAAAATGAAATCACCACTCTCTCTCTCGCTCTCTCTGTTTCGACCGTACTTCCTCTAGAAACCACGAACGAAATCTACGTGTATTTGACTTGATTATAGAATGATGGCATCCCGCAAATCAGAGAAACATTAGGACAAAAGCGTCACTCCACTACAGGAAACCGGGCAACTGAGCTTTAGTATATTGTAAATATTAGTTATTACTTTTCAAATCAAGTAATTCATCTGTGAAAGTTGAACAGATGATTTGGTGGTCTGATTATTATCTATTGCTTTGAGCTATGTGATTGATTTATTATTGTTTTATGAACTGGTGTTCTTGTTATTATATCCTTGTTGTTTAGCACGGTCTTCATAGTTGTGAGATTTCTTGTCAAGTAGTTATGTGTTTCGGTTGTATTAGCTTTATATCTGTAACTTTCACTTTGGTATTGCCTGATGTCTAAAGTGAGTAATAGTTTGGTTGGGGTTGTTTGTGTTTGGTATTCTGTGAGTTTTGGGAGGCAAAGTGTTTTTGGGTGAGGATTTTTTTGGGGGGTTTTGGTGCAGGATAAAGTTTCTGAAGTTTTCACGTTTCTAGTAGTATATTACGAATTTTTCTTGGTTATTCCTGTTTTGGTTCTTCTTAGGATTGATATAAATGACTTCTCTGCTTTGTCATTTTCTTGAGATTTGGTTCTACTGATATTACTTTGGATATTGATAGTCTGGTATTGATTAAGGTTTATATTGGATGCTTGATATCATATGATTTTACTGATGTTCAGTTTGGGTAGTTGGTACATTTCTAGTCTTTGTTATCAGGTTGTCTGTGATTGTTGTGATGCACGCTGTTCTTAATTAAGGGATAAAGAGATTATATGATTTCTGTCTTTTGATATTGAGATTTATTTGTGACAACCTTCATGTGTCAGAATTTCGTTCCTTATGCCTTTGGACTTGTGAGGTTAAAGTGTTTCAAATTTGTTCACTATGCTAGGGTTTATCATATTGAGTTACTTTCATAATTTCTCTTCAATGTGTTTGTGGTCAAACGATGTCTATTTTTGTTTGCCCGATTTGTGCGGTGGGAGCACGAAAACTATATACTATTTAGAATCCTCTAGCCAGTAAGAGAGTGGTACTGGCAATGTGCACATTACTATTATGACGTGACTATGTGTGGCTCAATCATTTGGGTTGTGGTAACCCACTTTAGCTAACAGGTTTGCAGTGCCATTCCTAATACTATTTTAGTTAACAGGTCTGTGGTGGCATTCCCATATGATATTTAAATCCATGAGCATGCAGTGGCATATCGAATTGATTATGAGCTTGCAGTGGCAAGTTGTTGCCTATTGGCAAAATTGTTTGATCATCGTGTTGATCGTGTTTGGAAGTGGTGCGGTTTGGTTACCAAACCGATTATATCTCAGCGTAATTATGTTGTGGGATGGTGTTTCTGATAAAAGTCTGTACTTGGAAAGTGTTTCATTATTGCTATGATTTTATGAATCTTGTGGCTGTGAGGTTCGGGAATGATGTTATTGGCTTATTACTCGAGTCATTCACTGAGCGTGCTTTTTGCTCATTCCTCGTTTCTTTATGTTTGCATGTTCTTTTAGATTTCGGTTTCAGAAGAGTTTGGATTGTGAGCAGTGTAGAGTAGTATTTTCTTATTTTGGTCGACTCTTGTAAAAGAAAAGCACTTTTGTTTGTAAATAGCACTTCGAATCCTTTTGGGATCTAATTGCTAAATTAGTTCTGTTGCATGTGAACATGTTCTTTACCTTTTTATTTACAACAAATTTTCTTCCTGCTTTCATTCGTATTTAAATTTTAAATTCAGCAGGCAAAAATGCTTTGGTTTAAATTTTGGGCCGGGTCGTCACAGGTGCTGCTAGAATTGAGAATTGAAGCAATTCCAGAAAATCTTAATTGAGCATGAGACACAAGCTGAGCAAGTCTTTCTAGCCAAACACTAGTTAATTTATACTTGTTACTCTAATGATTTAATCATCTGCTAAATAAGGCATGTCATATTTACATTGGAGAGTTTGATATAGAATTGGGGTTTAGCTATGGTCTTCGGTACTTGTATATGGGTTTCCAGGTTTGTTTTTCTGTCTTAGGCTTGTAGTTTTTTATGGAATTGGTTGTACCCAAGTCTTTGTTTACATTCTTATCCTGTTAGTCATATCTTCAGGCCATTGATGGAGTTATTGACTTTCGTTTACTTGCATCACAAAGGGACTGAATTGTACCAAATAAAACATTGAATGCCCTGCAAAATCGGATCATTTGTCCTTTGATCTTGTGTCGGTCAGTGTAGTTGCGTTGTTGTCAGTTGTCACCAAGTAGAGGGGTGGTTTTTTTTTTTTTTTTGCCTGTATGGCACTATGCCAAAATCCTTATCAGACGACAGACAGAAACTGTTGTCTGATTTGGAGTGCCACCGTTGTAGAGCGAGCCATTGTCTGTTGAAAATTCAGACAACAGTGGAACACAGTTGTCTGATAAACAAACAGGCAACGGGTATGTGTTATAACTGTTGTGTGATGGCTCGACAGATGGCTCGGCAGATGCCATGCGCAGCTGCGCAGCAGTTGAAGCGCTGCCTTCAGACAACAGTGTCAGTTTTAAGCTGTTGTATGTTAAGCATGTCAGACAACATATTTTTATTTTGTCTGTCGTCTGATTGATCTTCAAACTTCAGTTCTTGGACTATATCTGTTGTGTGATTAACTTTAGGTCAACAGAGTTCAATTGATTCTGTTGTGTGATTAACTTTTACGACAACAGAGTTCAATTAATTCTGTTGTGTGATTAACTTTTAGGACAACAGAGTTCAATTAATTCTGTTGTCTGAGTATAAATTAGAAGACACTGATTTGTTAAAAATTGATGTGTGATATGATTGATTACAATGTGTTTTTGTCCTATTTTTGTTACCTGATCATTGTTTGATCAGAATTAGGCAAAATTAATGCTCTATTATTACCTAAATAATGGTACATCTAGATCGTTGATCAATTGGAAAGAAAGCACATTGCAAATGCTCAAATGAGTAATCAAACCTATTTCATATATCTCTTAATGTTAAAAGCATTTCCCAAAAGCTTATACAACTACGTAAAACATGCCACATATAGAGTTTGTGCAGGAACTTGGTTTCAATAGCCAACATATTGATACAAACTCTTGTCTTCCCACTATTCCAGGAACTTAGTCTGTGCAGCCATGGTGTCAAGCCTTTAAAGTTGAAGCGAGTGGTTTGCAACCAAAGACACCTCAGCCAAAAAAGCCAGTCCAGAACCTATATACAAACAAATAAGCTTCAGAAAGTTGAAAATCCTTTCTATCCATCAGAACACAACCTTCTGCATGCCATCCAAAAATGCATATATCCAATTGTTATGCTTATGATTTAAATATTGAAAGTTGCAAGTCAAGTTGTCCAAATAGAAGTCATATACATCTCTGAACTGTATATTAGTCAATTGCTACACTCTTAATATGACTAGAAATTGTACCCGCGCTTTGCTGCGGGTTTTGGAACTACAACGATATTATTTAAGGACTAAATTCAAAAACATAGAAAATAGAGTTGAAAACTATAGTGTCGTCATGCAGAAATAATTACATTTTCAGTTTTAACAGTTCGTACAAATGAAAAAAAGAAAAGAAAAAAGACTATTACTCAATTTGGAAAAATAATGACTATTACTCAGTTTTAGCAGTCCATATAAATGAAAAACAACGACTATTACTAAGAAGTTGCCAAAATTATTACACTTACCTATCATATTTGTATTATAAGCATCTGAATTTTCATGGGAAAAGAACCTTTCATTTACAATCACGTCAGAATTTTGTCGATCGTTTCTACTTCCCTCATCACAATAGTTAGATGCATTGTCATTTTCATTATTACTCTCGAAAGTCTGATTCTTTTTTATTAACACTGGCTCAGATGCTACAAACAAAATTTTAGTGATATCAACTATGTTAAATATGTAAATACAGCAGATGAATGCAAAAGGAATTTTATGTAAGTAATCCATCGATATAAACAATTTAAAGTTAATAATATATGGTTACCTTCTCTCCACCTTTTTGATTTTCTTCGACAATCCATGCTCATATTAGCAACATCACCTTCTGAAACTCTCCTTAGTTTCCTTTTTCCAGTGTTTGTTGACATCCTTGTATTCAAAGGACGATCATTTATCAATGAAGTTGTACATGATTTTAGCTGGAAAGATGCAAATCACTGATTATTCAAGTAAAAAATCATTCTTAGTCAAGAACAAACAGTTCATGATATATATGCCATCATCAAGAACAAACAGTAGAATAATCAATTCAAATCATCTCAGAAGCTCCAATATATCCAATAATTAATCAATTACATATGCATGATAGAAAATATAGAATCTAAATTAAAACCTCAGATGTCTTATATATGGTCATATAGGCAAATCAACTGTGGGCGAGTAGCATTGAGCTTGCAATGAAAAATATGGTCTGAAGGCAAATAAACTGCAAAATTCAACTAATCCATGTTCTTCAGCAGCATCATATACAGTACATCTTGTATATTTGATAAAGCTGATCATTTAGGTGAACATGAATAAAGAAAAGCCAAAACCTTATAGAATACAAATGGTATTAAAGAAAGAAATGTTTAACCATTTCTAAATGGTAGTTGAGTTATTGGAATTATGCCAAGAAATATTCAAATTATCAATCAATCAATGATGAAATTCATAGAAGATGTTTCTTATTTAATCATTATAGAAAACATAGTTATCACCTGTCAGCTATTCCAAGTCTAAATTGGTATCCACATCTATAATGAACAAAGTGAAGGGACATATAAAAGAGTACAAAAATCAAATGTAATTGAACTCTATCAAAACCCAACAACATATAAAAATGAACATTTTAATCATGAACATAAGACTAATCATCACTTAAAACTTTATCGCAGCAAAGATACGTCAATGTCTTGGTTTTCAAGTCCATGGCCAATTCGTCCTAAAGCTGTTTTATGGATTAATAGGTGTTTGATGAATCATAATCCGAAGCATGTGGCCTAGTAAGGTCAAAACAACGGGGTATCTCTACCTAATTGCCTAATGGAGTGGCCCTGTAATCCTAATATAAATCCTACTACAATAGGGTTGATCTATCATTGCTAGATTCACTCGTATGTACATATGCCCTATATATATTGATGACAGTTGTCATAAGCAATTCCATAAACTAAACATGGAAGAAACTTGATGGTTCTGGCAGCCTTGAATACTTGATGTACCACCTTACCCTATTTAAGTAACTTATTCTTTGCTGTATCAGAGAGTCCAGTAGCTGGTACCTGAGGTGATGGGAGCCACCATCTCTTGCTCTGACCTGGAGTTCTGTTTTGTCCTTCTGCCCTGCTACCACCTTCTACATACCCAAACTCAGTATCCACCATTGAATCAAGTGTTTCCTGCCAAATTGAAGATTAATGAGGTGAGCAGAAATTATCAGTTAATGTAAGCCAGGAAAAGAAAAAAAAAGTGCTATGAACATTGCTGGCATATAAGAGGCCACCTACAATAAGCATCGAGTCCAACTTCTTAAGTGCTGGAAGATTGATGTGTATATCTGCACGAGCTTTCGGAATCATAATCTGCACAAACAAGAATCAGATACAAATTGCTATATACATTATATATTATGCATATTGACAGTCTAATGTAGAGCTAATTGAAGTGAAAGATACCTCTACTGTCCGGCCATTAGCACCATTTTGCCTGGAAGGAACTAGCTCAACCATATAGTTGGTAGGAGAGAGTAACCAGTCCATTTCTCTTTGCCATTTTGTTTTCCTCTCTTCAGATAGTGGTTCCAGTTTCCACAGCTCTCCAAAAACCGTTGCTGCAAGTGCATTTTATATCCATATCAGAATCTAATGAATGGTCCATCAATTTCCATTTACTCCAATAATTCCTATGAGTATGCTGATTTTCCTAAAGTTTGTGAGGCTCATGAATCGCATGGCATAGGAATATAATGCATCATGTTTGAGTATTGTAGTTCATGTGTGAAAGTTGCAAATATGAAGCAAACTTGCTAAATTTGTGATGGCATTTGACAATGCTAAAGCAGTGCTGAGGCCCTTGTACCCTCCTGTAATATCTTCACCCAATAGCAGCTTTGCAAACTTTTCTTTCATTGCCTCCACATCTGTATACTTCCACGCGTTATAACCCAAAAGCATCTTTGCCAGAAGAACATGTGGAAGCATCATCATCTAGTGAGTCAGTTGCAAACCCATCTCCTTTACTTGTTCCGCTCTCATTCTCGAAAGATTGTACATTCAGAATGCAATTTTCAAGGCCATTGTATTTCATTATTCCTGAAAGTTTGATACCATCTCACAGTCATCAGCTACGAAAAATTGAAACTGCTGCTTAACACTTCAACTTCATCTGTTGTAAAACTTCACTGCCTTATACAACATATAACTCTGTAACCAATTAATGAAAGATTCTCGGGAGGAACAGATAACACTAAAGAAAAAAAAAAACTACAGATTAAATGGAATGACATCATCGACCCAATCAACAAATAGTTGCATTTAAAATGACTGACTAATGCAGTTATCTTCAAAAACTAGAATAATCCCAAAATTTTGGCATAATACAGTAGCAATAAATCATTACCATGCCTCCCAACTTATAGGCAAAACTAAAGTAAGGGACTGGATGTGTGAGGTGTTAGTACGAATGGCTAAATTCTTTCTTGCCACAAACTCATATGCATGTATGAAGTTATGATAGTATCTGCTTCTTCAACCCACCCTTTTCGCCGACTTCAATATCAAGAAACTGATTCATAAGCTTGCGAAGCGCAGCCCAGCAGGCATAGTAACCTTCATCAGTTAAGCACAACAAAACCAACCAAGAAATCAAACTCTTAACCAGTGATTAACTCCTGAGCTGTGAACTCTAATAAAAATAAATTCATACCGCGGTTAATAATGGGTGATCTTTTGACAGGGCTTCTCACAAATAAATGGACATAATCGTCTTTCATGTAACCCTTTTCACGCAGGACCTTAATCATAGCAAATTGAGTTCAAAGTTGGCAACTTTGTATCTAAACTCAGCATCACCAAACTTGTAAAGTTCAATTCTTTGGGTTTTTCTTCTAACCCAAAAAGAATGTGAGTAAAAATGAATATGCGATTCAACCTGTTTTTCCAAGATATGACCCAGGTATTAAGATAGAAGAAATTGAATAGAAAATTGAATAGACAGATCTATATCGATGAGATTCGTAAAACAGAAAGTAGATCAGAAAGGCTTATCAAACCAAGAGATTTGACGGAATAGAAAAAGAACAAAAATTGCCAATTATCGCTAGGAAGAACATGAAAAAGAATCATACCCAGAAATAAGCAGTGGGACTTCTTGAAATTGTGCAATCTCGTCGAGAGTTCACCTGAAACTAGTAGTGGATATCGGGTATTCTTCTACAAAACCCTAGATTCACGGCTGTTCTTAAGCAATCTTCTGCAAACCATCTTCCACCGCCCGTTCTCGCCTTTTCGGGAGCCTCAATAATAAGCTCGTTTTCTGGTAACTCACCCAAATCTTGCCATCGGAGGATGACCGGCGGCACTGCTTGTTCTTCATCAAGTTCCTGGCCCATGGCTGTGCAGTGTAAATCCGACTAATTGTGGAGACGAGAGTTAGGTCAATGAAATTTGGGTTTCAAATTGAGGGTTCGACCAATAGAGATTTGGTTGATTTCGGGGAATCTGAGATTGGGGTTTCCCTATTTGGGATTTCAGAATGAAAGAGAGAGGAAGACTATGATTTCTGGGTAAAGAAGAGAGTTGGATGAAGAAGAGAGCGAGAGAAGACTGAGAGTGAGACAGGGAGAGGAGCGATCTGAAGAGAGAGAGAGAGAGAGAGAGAGAGAGAGATAGAGAGAGAGAGAGAGTAGAACGTGAGAGAGGACATAGATTTCGCGAGAGAGATGGGGAGCTATGAGTGTTGGGCGTCTTGAGAGGAGATCGAGAGGTAATGAAAAACAGCAAGGCATTAACTTTGTTTAAATGCGCCCTCGGTTGTCTACGCATTAAGCAATAGCTTTGTTTTCTTTTTTTTTTAGTTACTCAGACAACGTATAGATACATTTACGTTGTCTGAATTGCTACATAGCTGAGGGAACAAAAGATGAAAATTTCCCGCTTGTGCAAATCAAAATGCCAGTTTTGGCGCTTAGGCTAGGCATTTCTCATTCACACAACAGAGATAGTTCATTATGTTGTAGGAAGTTGCAAGCATGACAAACCATTGAAGCCAAATTTGCTTGTTTTGGGGGGGAATGAATGTCATTTTGGAGACTTCTCCAAATTATGCCACTTACTTGCACAACGGCACATTAAAAACCATTGTATGATGATTTGCAAGTATACTCCTACAACACAAATAACTAAACTGTTGTACAATTTAGTGGCATCTAGGGTACAATTCGGAGCCAAATTTGAGTCCATCTAGAAGGGAAATCTGCCGCAATTTTTTTTTTGATTCACACAACATATTATTCTTGTAACCGTTGTGCAATGACCTTCTAAACAAAAACTTCAGAATGTTAACCACCTTATACAACGGAAGTTTAGTAAACATGTTGTGTGATTAACTTTTCTTCATCACACAACACTTTTTTTTTTTTCGTTGTCTAAAAAGTGTAGTGTGATGCAGTTTTTGGCATAGTGTGGTTTGCAACTTGTTCGGTATAGGATGGACAATTTGGGATCAGTTTTAATTTTAGGTATCTACACTTCAGATCACGGGCTTTGTGAAGTAGCTGAAAAGTTGGAAACTTTCTATTTGATGACGATATTGCATTCATGAGTTTCAACAATAAACTGGATTGAAGGGTTTGCACGGATGATTACAACTGCAGATTGGTTGCAACTTTCAATACAAGTTAATTAATAACAGCATAGTTATTTGTCTTAATTGTTTTGAGAACTCCCTTTGGTTTAATAGATGTGTGTTGAGATTTGCCAGTACAATTAAGTGACTTTGTTTTGTAAAGAAATCAGTTTTGATTAAGGAGTGATGTATTTAGCAGGCCTTGTTATTAAGAAAATGGAGGGGTTATGATGTTTATCTTGAAATTGCAGCTGGTTGAAAATGATAGGGTGAGGAATGGGAACAGAGAAGCACTTACATCTCTGAGGAAGATAGCTCGAAAACAAAAACTAGTGTTCCATCCCCTTTTGAGTCGATGATGAAGGAGATTGGGGGAGCTCAATCAAGACCCCTGGTGAAGGAGGTATGCCCCACCATGACACAAATGAGTGTACATGGATGATGTCCCCTGGAACTGATGTCTTTGCAAGGATTCCATTTCATGCTGCTCATACCATCTTGGAGAAAGGTTTTTTCTGAGGCCACTTTTTCTTAATGCAATTATTTGGACAGATAACCAATAGAGTTAGTAAGAAGTACACTACTGCTTGTGTCATTCTAAGAAATACTGTATTGAGACTTTGATCAGTTGTTCAAGAAGCTGGCATTGTCCATAATCAGTCATTTGTCTCATTCAGTCAATTACATACTATTTTGTCTCAGTTAGATGATCATACCTCGGAGTGTTATAAGAGAAACCAACACACCCGTTCGTTAGTTATATAACAATAACAATTAAAAAGATGTGAACTATTTACGTTGTCTTGGGCAGATGGACAGGTTTGGCGTACCATGGTCATTGAATCTGGCAAACGTACTTCTCACGGCGGCGATTCTGTTCTACGGCGACGTGAAGCTTTCAATTTTTTGTTTCATAAACCAAAGACTTCACAACTAATGTGATTCTTGTAAACTGAAGTCAGAATCAGAATAGTAGTAGTAGACAAATTATAGTACCTGAAAGTCAGAATCAGAATCAGAGTAGTAGTAGTAGTAGTAGTAGTAGAAGAGACGAGAATCAGAATCAAAATCAAAGTCAACTTTTGATATATAGGGGGGTGTATTGTATATGGAATTAGTGTAACTTTTTAAAGAAATCTATAGAATTTAAAAGTCTGGGTGTATTCAATATAGACTTTTAACAATCCATGAAAGTCTTGAGGTATTCAATTAGGATTTTTAAAGACTTCATGAATTCCACCAAAATCTAAAGGGTATTCAAATAGGACTTTTAAAAA
The DNA here is from genome assembly GCF_002994745.2 of Rosa chinensis. NCBI lineage: Eukaryota > Viridiplantae > Streptophyta > Magnoliopsida > Rosales > Rosaceae > Rosa > Rosa chinensis. Next base: position 41,391,263 of record NC_037088.1, read on the forward strand.
TGAATAAAAGTACAGAGATATTTAAAATATCATTCATACTTATGGAATTAGAAAATCATGGATAATCATGGACTTTGTAGTGTTAACTATACATACCAAACTCTAATAATTTTCCAGCCTCCAGACTAAAGATTTCAAAAAGTCTATCAAAGTTTCCTCTTCAAAAAAAAAAAAAAAAAAAAAGGTCTATCAAAGTTCTTCTCTCTACGCACGAAGAAGTTTGTCATTCATCATCTCTCTTTCTTAATTTTTTGTCTTTTGTCTAATCTTTTATGATATCAACCTTTTTTTGATACCCAACATGTTCATTGTAGTTGTTGAATGTGATTTTTGTTTTTTTGTTTTTGTTTTTTCAATTGTGATACTTCTAACCCTAATAGAAATAAAAATGATTTATGAAACTCTAAAACTCAAATATTGTGGTCTAACCCTAAGACCTTGAACTATACTAAATTTTATCTTATTAATTAATTATTCTCATTAATTTGAATTTATATTATGGTTTAAAAAATGGTTGAACAATTGAATTTCAATTGATTGATTATAGATCAAGACATTGACCAATATTGCTACAATATATGTTAATCAGCGAAAACAAAATTGATGAAAATAATTAACCATAAACATCAAGTGATCTATATTGTATATTTATGTTGTTGGGAGATTAGGAACGAGAACAAACTCCTAGACAAATATTTGAGTCAATTTCTATTAGAAGATACTGGAGCATTAAAGAGACAACAAGTTATTATTTTGTTTTGTGTTTGGGCTGCATTTGTTTTATTTTTTTTATTTTGTACATCTTAGGAAATCTGTAGAAGTCATTCATAATAAAGTATATAGATTTTCATGAATCAATAAAAGTCTGATGATAAAATCAATGGTTTTAAGAAATCCATAACAGTCTATCAACTTTTTAAAGAGTCTGTGGATTTTTTAAAAAGTATGTCATTCAAAAAAAGTCTGCACAAATCCAAATACAATACACCCTCCATACTTCATCAAAAATGCTTGAGATCCCAAATAATTTTACCAAATATTAATACCAAATGATATGGCAGGTGCCATATCATCAAACTATTTTTAGCATGTATTCTTATTTTATTTTTATTCTTTAAAATAAAAGGAGCAATAATTAAAAGTTATTGTTGTTTAATTAGAAAAATGTATATGATAAACAACAGACTAAGGAAGAAAGAACCCTAAACAAAACCCTTTAATCATGGAGACTTTAACATGCAATTGTAGAAAAAGGCTATCAATCAAAACATAAAAAATAGAATACGAAGTTGTGTGTGACTTAATTCATTAGTTGACCGGCAATTGAATAATGATCTATTATTATTAGTGGTGGTAGTTTTCATTCTAGAAATAGAGATATGCAGTGATGGAGCAATAATGATTTTCAATTGATAACCGGATCTATCTCTACTGGGTTTCATGTTCTTACATTGTTAAAAGAAGATAGAAATAGATGTACTACTATATATGCAGTTTACTAGATTTGATGTAATTTTTTATTTTTTTGGTTACAAGAGGGACCTAAAAGGCCCAAGTAAAAGCAAAGAAAAAGCTAAGAAGAGACAGTTCTCCTAGTTCTAGTTACAGTGGCAAGATCATCAAGGAAGGCTTCGATCAGTAGCATGGACAGGAGGATCCATAAATGTGATGAGGCCAGGCTCATGATCAATGTTGCATCTAGCCAAAGCTTCCGCGGTCATATTACATTCACGAAAGATGTGCATGAGATGGACATTCTGCATAGTGGCCATAAAGTTGCTGCATCCCTCGAGCAGAGATCCAAGAGGATGAGTAGGAAGATTTTGCTGCTATACTAACTAGACAAGAACAGCAGAGTCAGATTCAATTTCCAACATATGGATGTGCAGACTTGATGCTAACTTCAAACCATAAAAGAGACCCCAGGCTTCAGCCTCCAGAATCTCACCAACCCCTAAGTAAATTTGGAAGCCAATCACCCAATTCCCAATGTGGTCTTTGATGACTCCACCAGCCCCAATTTTACCAGATGTAGAATTTCGAGTGCCGTCAACATTTAGGTTGTAAAATTTTCAGGAGGTTTCTTCCAGGAAAGTCTGATAAGACTATACATATTGGAAACGCTAGTCTTGTAAATGGCATTTTTCCACTCCACAGCATAATCCCATATAAGTTTAGCAGGACAAGTAGGCATAGTAAATGAACTATCAAAGACTTGCTTATTCCTCCACTTCCAGATGAACCAACAAATAAAAACAAAAATGTTGCACCATTTGATATTGTTCTTGATAATGGTATGACAATGCAGTTGAGCAAGAATCCAACTGTTCCAATCCAGGGAGAAAGAATTAAGGATGGTACCAGATTTAATGAAGCATTTCCAAATGGCCATGGATCTGGGGCAATCTCTAAATAGGTGGAGTAGAGTTTCATCAGCAACATTGCACAAAGGGCATGTAGAAACAGTAGTAAAACCACGAGTGGCACGCTGGACATTGGTGAGAATTTTCTTATGCAGAACAGTCCAAATAAAGGTTTTTAACTTGGGAGGGGTATCAAGCTTCCAGATAACTTTCCAAAGGGGGTTCTGGGGACTAGAGTAATCAAAAATGGAATTGTATGCAGATTTAACAGTGAAGCATCCATTAGAGGTAGGGCCCCAAATTAGAGTATCCATACCACAACCAGATGTAATTTCTTTGCGCTATTCTCCTCCAGATTTCTTTGTTTTTATTTTTTATTGGGGGAGGTTAGCGTTAGAAACTTAGCAACACACACACCCTTTGGGGGGTATCCCAGCAGAGCCAGACTAATCCCTTCCAAACGCCACGGGGCATTAAGCACCCATTAGATGGCCACCAAGGCCTCATAGGGATTCGAAAGCCAGACCTAAGGGTTCTAGACTGGGACCTTCTACCACCCCACTATCCCTAGTGGTTATTTCTTTGTTTTTTTTATTCTACAGATTTAGTTGTTTGAGGAAAGTGATAGCAAATTTGGTTGTTTGGTGAACCGTGTTTTTTTTTTTTTTTGATGATTAATTAGTTTCTAAATAAAATCAATGAAATTTGTTGGAAATTATTAAATTAAATAATGCCAACTCAGATGCCACATAATTTGGTATTGATTTTTGGTATAATTTTTTGGTGTATGTAGCTCATATTTCATTAATGGAACCTTATTTCATTAAAAAAACATTAGTAAGTGGACATATCGAACAAATTCACGTGGCAATTCTGACAAAACAGATTTGTAAGGATGTTAAAACTCATACACTCACATCAATATTAAAATTATTCACACTAAGCAAACAAACAGTTTTAGAAACATTTGTGTTTGCTCTGTTTGTGTCAATTTGTTGGTTAGTGTTATTGGATGGAAGAATTTAATTAATTGCCCATGGTATCTAATGTCCAGACTTTATTTGTAGCTGGACATTTCGTTTACAGGGAATACATAGAATCTATACAGGTCTTGCGACACACAGAGCTTTATTTCTTGGCCATCTATTTTGGTCAAGAAAATTAATTGGTCTTTTTATGACATGCGCGCTTTGGGAGCTGGCACTTCACTTTGCTGGGAGTGACTGGGTTATCTTTACAAACCATTACTCTCATGTGGGTCAAATGATCTAATTATATGAACGTGTAGTGGATATTGGATATTGACTTGACAAACCATTTGAGGCAAAACTGAAAGCGAGTGGAACTGTTGGATTTTCTTTCTTAATGCTACTGTTATGCTTATGTCTAAAACTGGGTTTTCGAATTCAATAAATATGCTACTTGAGTTTAGGGTTGGTTGTAATACCTTCTTTGCTAACAATCTATTGTTTATTGATGAGGTTCAAAAAATAAAAAAAAATCCAACAAAGCAAATAGGAAGTAAAGACTTTTTTTGGTCAATGACTGTATTAGAAGATCCAAAGGATCAAGCAAAATACAAGAGGTACATAAGACCCCAGATAAAGAGGCACAAAAGGCCCCAGATAACAAAATACAAGAGGTACATAAGACCCCAGATAAAGAGGCACAAAGGCCCAGATACAGAGGCACACAGGCCCAGCAAATGAGGCACACAGGCCCAGCAAACATTTAAATAAGAAAACCCTACAGAAATAGCTATCAGGCCCCAAGAGGAAGACATCTCCCTTCTCAGAACCCTACTGCCGCCGATTCCATATCCTAGCTGGAAGAGAAATAGCCGCCATAGCACCATCTTGCCTCTTTCAACACCGGTTGGGACACACATAGGGCTCAAGAACGCCCATGAAGCACCGAGTAACCTAGCAGTGTGTGTTTGCCGAAGCAATCGAGCCACACGCAATTGGGGAACAAATAAACCGCCAACGGGCGTTAGATCGTTTAGGGGTGGTGTAGAACGAAGCAAATCTGGAATCCATAGTGACCAATTCCATCCAAGATGATATAGACTTATTAACAATAAAACAACGAGCACAAAGAAATTACTAACTATAGAGCAACTAGGAAGAACAAACCACCGGCAAGGCCCATAAACAGATGCTCGGCCTAACCACCACACATTCAGAGGCGCTGTGGCACACCAAACTGGTTGGCAGCTCACACCGCCGATACCACGCCGCTGCGCCATAGCCCCACATAGCTGTGCCGTAGCCCTGCACCACCGCACCTTAACCCAGCGCCGCACCACCCTGGAACCCGGAAGAAAGGAACAGAGCCACCCCCGTATCGACCCTGCCATGAGAACTAGCTCCCGTCCACCTCCCCGATCCCAGAACCAGTGGTGACGCCAGAACCCGCATCGAGCACCGATCCACCAACCCCGAGCCGCATCCCTGCCTAAAAGCCACGCCAGTAGCCTGAGCCATCATCCCCTCCAGAACCGCCACTAGCCGGAGAAGAGGTGGGAAGGGGAAAATAAGATGCAAACAAAACAACAAAGGAACTGGGACTAGAAGCCCGAACAAGAGAGTGCTCCCCCGACTCTCAAGCCGGAGATCAGGATCCGATTAGATCTAGATCTCGGCAAGAGAGAAGGGGGAGGATGGTTTTAGATCTACTTTCTCTCTCTAGTTTCTAGAGAGAAGGCAGAGCTTCGTTTGTTTTAGAATCTCAAGGTTATGGAAGTAAAGACTTATGGAATCTAAACATTCAGATATAAAACAAGCAATTTTTCATCATCAAGAAAAGGTATTTCCCCAATCAGACAGAGAATAGAGATTGGATAAAAGTTATATTATCAAAATACAATTTTTTCATCCAAGAATCAAAACATCATATCATATATACTTGTAATACTTCGGAGCAGCAAATCGACAACTAGAACAACACCAATAGACGTTCACTGCATTTTATTCACAAGGCGCCGCACGCGCACTTATTTTGGTCCAGTTTTTCAGCCAAGGTCCTCTCGCCCGGTGGCACTCTGCTTCGGTGGGGCTTGCCTTGTCGTCACTGTGTGGCTGCCAGACAGCAATGAAGGTCTAGGGTTCACTGGCTTCATGGATCAGCAGTGGCTCGAAGTTTTCGTCTGATCTAGTCTTGCTTGGGTTGAAACTTCTCTGTGGCTGGGAGAGTCATGGATCAGGTTCAAGGGACGGCATAGGCTAGTGTTTGTCTTCAGCCAACAGTGGCAGCGCATCGGCATCATGGGATATAGCCGGTGATCTAGGGGCACAGGGGTTCCTTTTCTTTTTGGATCGGGTCTTTGTCGTTCGGGTTATTTGTTGTCCTCGCGGTGGTGGTGTTGTGAAGTGGGCAATGGTATGGTGCAGGTGTGGGGGTGGCTTGCTTTCAGCATGCGGCGTCCTCAACACAGAAAGATGGAAGCGCAATAGGGTTGGGTCAGCTTGGGCCTAGGGTTCTACTCTTCTTTGGGCCATTAGCTAGCTTTTGTTTATTTTCTAGTTTCTTTTAGGCCTTTTTTAGGCAGTCTAGTGGAACTTTTTTCCTACATAGTTTAGTATTTGGTCTTGGTCATTGTCGACTTAAGTCTCAGTATCTTTAGTTGTACACCAATTGAGGTCTCTAGGCGACTAGATTTACTGTTTTTTGTTAGGAGGACCAGGCCTTCTAGCTCCTCCGACGTAGTATCAAAGGGGGATCCCGCTATGTCTATGATGTATTCAATGTCAAATGAATGACATAGTTCTATGTACCATTGTGGGTACTAACACATCTTCTTATCTGTCTAGATGGCAGCGGAAGAGTATGTAAAGGTCATTCTGGCTTTTGATCAATATATTGGCTACCGCCTTATTTTAAAAAAAAAATCAGATCATATATACTAAGTTGGCATTACAGAGTAAAGGATTTTTATGACTCCCAATTATTTTCTAGGAACCAAATCCTAATAAAACCTGCAGACAAATCAATTCTACTGCTTGATTCAGTTCTGAACCTCCATGACACTCTTAGCTCTGCGTTTCGAGTACCCTCTGATGTTATAGTCTGTAACTTTGCTCAGCAATTTCAATGCCATCAAGGAGTTTGGTGTTACAAATTGAACTGAGATAGCCAGCAGAAGAGGAATTCAAGATGACATTGTTATCAAGCAATCGAGCTTTCAGAAGAGGGATGGGGAATTGTTAGACATTGAATTTTAGAAACATATAAATGGAAGGAAAGAAATTGGCTGACCAACCCTGGTCAGGGTGGGCTGACCACAACCACTAATAATGCATCAACTGTCCATTTATAAAAATAAAAAATAAAAAATTGGCAAGTTGAAGACCCAAACGAAGAAAACGGTTTTCATTTACCGTCTACCACATCTTTTGTCCAAGCCTCTCTCTCTCTCTCTCTTCCCCCCCCCCCCCCCCCATATGGGTTTCCTTCTGCAATCTTCTACTGAATTACAGCTATGGGTATTGGAATCGAAGCAATGTACTGGATTTCTTTAGTATCCATAGGCATTCGACGATGGGTACTGGATCTTTGATTTGGACAGTATGTTTTAGTGTTCTAATCCAAAGAGTTCGATCATCAATTCTGGGTAATTAGATTTCGATTGTGTTCTCGTTTAGCTTCTTGAAACTCTTTCGATGAAAAATGTTGGTTACTTGATTCTAATTGGATACTCTGTTGCAGGTTAATGGATAGTGAAATTTGTACAAGCATGGCCAATCAACCAATAAGTGATTCCAAGGACTTAAAAGGTAAAGAGCAGTGTGATGATTCTCATTGTGAGCCTACTGATGATTTGCATGTAGTGAATGAAATTGAAAACAATGTTGAGGCAATTGAAGAGGTCATACTTGGAAAAGAGTTTATGGATGTTGAGAGTGAATATAAGTTCTATAAGAATTATGGTGGCAAACATGGATTCAATATGAGGATAAGAAACAGTAGAAAAAACAGTGAGAATTTTGTGACATGGGTACGTTATTGTTGTTCAAAAGAAGGTTTTCGAGAAAAGGACAAGCGTCGTACAAATGCATCTTATTCTCAACCAGTTACAAGATGTGGTTGTCAAGCGCATCTAACCATCCTACTACAGAAGAATAAAAATTTCCAGGTTATCTAATTTCAGAAAAGTCATAATCATGCCTTGATTAGTACTCCACTAAAGCATTTGCTTAAGGTCGATAGAAGTATATCTGAGGCACAAAAAGCACATGCAGATGATGCTGAACATTCTAGTTTCTCCATAAAAGCAACTGTGGAGTTGATGAGTAGAGAAGTAAGAGGGCCAAAAGACCTTGGATTTTCATAGAAGGATTACATGAATTACATACATAGAAAGCAAATGTCTAAAATGGAAAAGGGAGATGCAGGTGCTATATTGCAGTATTTTCAAAAGATGCAATATGAGAATTCATCATATTTTTATTCAATCCAACTTGATGAGGATGACATGATCACAAACATATTTTGGGCTGATGCTCGATCGGTAAGTGATTACAGTCTTTTTGGAGATGTGTATTGTTTTGATACAACATACCGAACAAATGAATATGGTCGACCCTTTGCACCGTTTGTTGGGGTTAATCATCATAAGCAAACAACATTGTTTGGTGCAGCTTTGTTATATGATGAAACAACTGAATCTTTTAGGTGGTTATTTGAGACATTCCTCTCTGCTATGTCTAGTAAGCAACCAATAACCATTCTTACTGATCAGTCTGCTGCCATGGTTGGAGTAATAGAAGATGTTTTTCCACAAGCTACTCATCGCTTATGTGTTTGACATCTTTATCAAAATGCTGCTAAGAATCTCAGTCATGTCTTTCATGGATCTTCAGAATTTGTTGATTGTATGTATGACTATGAGTTTGAGCATGAGTGGCTATTAGCATGGAATGATATGCTTGAGAAATATAGCCTCAAGGAAAACAAGTGGTTGAATAATTTATTTGTTGCGAGAAAAATGGGCACTAGTGTATGGGAGACATACTTTCACTGCTGATATGAAAATCACACAACGAAGTGAATGCATGAATAATGTGCTTAAGAAATATTTGAAGCCAGCGCATAATCTTTTGCGGTTTTTCGAACATTATGAAAGAGTTTTGGCTGATCGAAGATATCAAGAGTTGATTGCTGAATATAAGATGATACAAACAACTCATGTCTTAGCAGTAAGTGCACATATGCTGCAACATGGAGCAGAGGTCTATACTCCAAAGGTTTTCTTGCGCTTTCAGAAAGAATTTGTGAGAATTCATAATTATAGTACTTACAAGGTTGGTAAGTCTAGGATGACATCAGAGTATATAGTATCATATAATTCTGAACACAATGAGCACTTGGTCAAATATGAAGCTTCAACACAAAATGTTAAATTGTAGTTGTAAAAAGTTTACTTTTGTTGGGATTTTGTGTGCTCATGCACTAAAAGTGCTTGACAAGAAGAATGTGAAGAAGATTCCACCACAATACATTTTAAAGCGATGAACAAGAGAAGCAAAAATTATAAGTATTACTAGTTATCATTCTACTGAGGATCACGGTAATCCTAAGGAGTCGATTGGCAAACGGTATGGCTACTTATGCTGCACTTCTCGTGATGTTTTAATTGTTGCAGCAGATGATGAAGAGTTAACGAGATATGCACATGAATGTTTGGTTGAGATGCTCAAAGGCTTAGAGTTAATAAAGAAGAATCGCACTGAGAAAGAGGGGAGAAGTTCTAGTGATAGTAAAGAAGTGAATACTACTTTGGGTGAAAGTGAAGAGGTTGAGGGAATAGTTCAATATAATGCTTGTGAAACAACAATTGTCCGTGGAGTTAAAAGAAAAGCTACAATTGGCCGTCCACATACCAGATTCAAAGACCCGATTGAACAAAAAAAGAGTAAAGTACCAAAGAAAACCACAAAAGCTCCCACAAGAAGGAAAATACCCATGCAGGTACATTTCTAATCCTTCTAAACTGAATAAGTGATTTTACTTTCTAACTTTGATGAATTACATCTAATCATCTATTCTCAAACCATTTGTAAGAATTTGAAAGCATTGGTGTCAGTTCAGAAACACAAGAAAATAGTGAACATGATGTTCAACTATTTGGTGTTTTGACTCAAGTAAGAACATCTTCATATTATAACGTTATAATTTTCATGGCTTATTGTATGTCATTTGTGAGCATCTTCATAGTATATCATTATAAGTTATGTTGTTCTACTGATATTTAAACATTTGCAGCTATCGGTATGAATTGGACCTGAGTTATGTTATTATGCTGATTTGATTCTTTTATGTTGACTGAGGAGTTTTAGCTCAATTATTTGATCTGCTATAATCATTCTTTTATTCTTTTCTTTTGTGAAGATTGTAGAACAGAAATATGTTATATTAAAGCCCTCCTTTTTTTTAGCTGAAAGGATGAAACGAAAAACTTTTCAAGGTAGATCTATTGAGGTCCAGACTTAGAGTCAGAGGGATGCATTATCCATATTGATAATTCTCTAGCAAACTGCTAGCTAGCAGAAGTTAAGTGTCAATGAATTTCATTGCAGAATGAGTGATATACATGCATCTGCAATATTTCCTTTAGGTTTATTACTGAGAATTACTTTTGGTTGTGTTTTTTCTTGAGCATTACTTTTCTTTTATGAATTGGAAGTTATTCAGTAGCAGCGTCTCTTTAGACCAAAGGATAAACCAGCAATGTTATAGATATTTACTGTCATGCTTTCTTGGAATGCTTAGGCCATTGTCATTCTCAGTGTTGCATTATTTCTCGGGAGAACATTGTTGTTGACTATTCATTTCTTTGATAAACTGTGTTTAGGAAGGTGAGATTGGAACTTAGGACTTCGGACATAGGGTGAATGTTGAGTAAAGAGGATGAGATTTTGGATGACGACCCTGCTGAAGCTTATTTGCTTTTGGATAATGTTGAAGCCTATTTGTCCATAGAAGATTCAGTCAACAACTGATATTGTATGGAACTAGCAACCGTTAACTTTTCTAAAGGGTCCTTTTTATAGTTCAAGTTATTCTGGTATTTCCTTGTTATTCATGGGAAGAAGTCAAATTTCCTAAGATGTATCAAAC